>NC_141695.1:458541148-461470379 GCF_964263255.1 Lissotriton vulgaris | reverse complement strand
CAGGAATTTCTTCTTCTCCACCTAACTTCAGTGACCAAGTCGGTCACGTTTAACAATACTACTACATGGCAACTCAAACATTTTTCTAACTACAATACAAGTGGGGTGGTGTATCTGATCACTTGTACCTGCAATTTACATTATGTAGGCATGACCTCAAGAAAAGTCAGCACTCGAATTGTGGAGCACAGGAGCAATATACGCTGCAAGAAATCCACCACACGCATGACTAACCACTTTATCGAAAAAAACACAAACCAAACGACTTGAGATGGGTGGTTTTAGAATGTGTAAAGAACAAAGACAACCTTGAAAAAACCCTCCATGAACATGAACGTTGGGTTTTCAGATTGCAGACAGATGTAAATGGGCTGAACGATGATATACCATGGGGTGCCTTCAACCGCTGGTACCCTAACACGATATATACTAGAACTGAAATGTGCCTTAAGCAGATACAAATAAAACCTGCCCGGTTTTTTGGAATAACCGGATACGAAAATCGTAACTGAAATAATCCTGTACTTTCAGCTATTTGTTCAGAATTTTTTTGGTATCTATGCCTTGAATTGCATAACCCTGAGAGCGTTTCTTTAGGAAGATTTAGAATTTTGCCCCAACATCTGTATGAGGAAGTGTAAAAACGAGGTCCACCACAATGCCTTTTCTATCGATATTATTATACTTGTTTCTGTTAACTTGCAAGAGCTGAATCGAATGAAACAGAAGAAAGACCTTTTTGCTAGGCTCTTTTGCATCCACCTAAGATGGCCGCCGGAGCGATACAGTCTAGTTCCAACCAGGAAACCGGAGTAAACAAAAACCGAGCCCGCGGATCGCATTCTAAGATGCAGTCCGAGGGGAAGCAGCTAGGTAGTACTGCGCGGCATTGCTGAATAGGAAGTAAGTGTAACCATCTCGTTTCCTATGACAGAGAAAAGAAGAACGAGTCTCTGACATAACTACGGCCAAAAAACTCTCGGGTATTTTGATAATTAACCACGTTTTTTACAATCCCGTAATTTTCAGCATTGTTTCCACCGAGGCGATACCGCCCCCCTCAGAGACCATGATGTGCTATTAAGCACCTACAAATGTAAATATCTGGCATTTTCTCTGGTTATGTGTTAAATGTGTGTTCACTGTCTTTGTCTTGTTAAGTCACTTCTGGATGTTTGTATAAGATATTTCACGTTACTTTCACCTCACGTGTAATTTATCTAGCAGACACCGGACCTGAAAGCGTGCACGCACCAATATGGTGAAAACAACACCATATAGAGTGTGCATATATATGTACGTAGATTAGAAACGTGCATCTGGAAGGACGCAAATGCCCCCCATCTCTGCTGAGATAGGGGCGAGGTGTTTTTTAACTTTGCTTTATTCATTTCTTTTGCAGGTTCATCAGTGAGCAATACATTTGCCCTAAAGGTCACGCGTATGTATTCTGAACCACGCATGTACCTAAGAGGAACAGCGTCATTCACTGTAAATACTTTTTCACTAATAAATTCCTTAACCCTAATTTTAGGTTTCTAGGAGTGGCACAATACAGGGCTGGTCCCTGTATGATCCTGACGAAACGCTAGAGTTAGCGTGAAACATTGTCCAAGCACTTGTCGGGTCGCGTTTGGACTATGCAAATGCCCTCTATCTAGGACTCCCTAAATATCTCGTGAGGAGACTTCAAGTAGTCCAAAATTCAGCTGCCAGGGCTATTCATGGACTCCCTAGACGAGCTAGTGCTTCAGACTTGTTGAAGGAATTGCACTGGCTTCCTATAGCCAAGAGGGCTCTCTTTAAAAGCCTGACGCTGACCTACAAGGCCCTTCATGACTCAGGCCCTAGGTACATTAGGAAGCGCCTTGCTCTTTACAAGCCGAGCAGAACCTTGCGATCTGCCTCCTTGTCTAAAATGGTTGTTCCGTCCATCAAGCGAACCAGACAAGGGGGGCGCTCTTTTCATTACCTGGCCCCGCGCGCCTGGAATGAGCTTCCCATTTCTCTCAGACAGGCCCCTAGTCTGATGTCGTTCAGAAAGGCATTAAAAACCTGGCTGTTTACCAGTTAACTTCGCTGTTCCTTTTATTCTGAGTTATGTTTCCTCTTCTCAAGGACCTCTTCGCTAAGGCGCCGGGACACTCCTACTGGAGTAGCCGTTGCGCTATAGAAGAACCCAAATAACATAACATAACATAACATATACTGAACCTACCTACATTATTGGTCGGTGCACAGTATAACCCCATTTTTAACATACCAGTCTAGGAGCAGAATAAAACATTGAGGCCCACTAGCACGGTATTTTTAACTTACACACTCACCCACTCCACCTTTTTCTACACCACACATAGTCCTTCACTACTACAGTTCTCCTACGTAGTTCGCAAGTCGCAGCACGCCCCTTTTCGTAGAGAACTTGGATGGCCCCAATGATGAAGCATGTCACCGTGAGGAAACTCAGGTGAGTGAGGGGACTAAAAGAAAGACATTTTTTCTTACTTTTTTGGCTACACTGAGACTTTATTTGGTAGTTAGCCACCACACGAGACAGGTCTCCGAACCCAGACACTGGGCTCTTTTTCTTCATTAGTCCAACCATAGCCATCAATATAATAATCTAACTCAAGGGACTTTTAGTAGGAGAAACCGCCATGGTCTCTTCAACATCGAGTACTCAAATGCTGAAATAAGTTGTTTGCACATAAGCACTTTAAAAAAGAGAGAGAGAGGTTTAATATCATTACGTTATTTTTTTATTATCTCCTAGCAATATTGTGCCTGCATATGTTAGAACAAGTTATTCCAAAAATATGCACTTTACCTGAACGGTAGTTTCCTTTACAGGTACTAGTAATTTATGCTGCCGTTTCTCTGTTCAAATGATAATTGGGAAGTCTTTAACCATAGGGGGTGTTTTCAGGAATGATTTATGGATGTTATCAATTGGTTTTTTAAATTGAATAAATATCTATTGTAAATATTTTAATTAATTTGGAAATAGAGATGAACATACGTTACTTACCTGTAAACTGTGGTTCTCCAGTATTGGTGTCTTTCATAGATTCACATGCTTGAATATTCCCCGTCGTCGAAGTGGGAGTCCCACGGTACATAAAATAGCAGTAATATATGCATATACAAGTAAAATTATTATAATTATAAAAAATACATATACATATATATAAAATACAGTAAACTCAAAAGTACCATAGAACTGAATAGGCCCATAGTAATCCTAAGGGAGAAAACTCAACTTGGTAACATATCAGTGTCATTATGTTTTGGTCCAAATTCCAGCCAATCAGGCTGCAGTTCCCTCTAGAACCTTCTCCTCAGAAGCCCAAGACCTCAGATTTTCGTAGCACAGAGTAACCCAAGTACCTGAGGAGAAGAGAGCCTCTGAGGGGAGGATCGCATGTGAATCTATGAAAGACACCAATACTGGAGAACCACAGTTTACAGGTAAGTAACTTATGTTCTTCTCCAGTATTAGGGGTGTCTTTCATAGATTCACATGCTGGAATAAGAGTAGAAAGCAGTAATCACCATATTAGTCATAAAGGTAACAGTAGTTTCAAGCATATAATAGACATATATTAAGAGAGATAACCTTTATGACAGGAGGCGGGTAGCAACAGAGGCTCATCTTTAATGGAAAAGATTCCGCAGCACCGCTTGTCCTACTGCTGCATCTGTTGACTGCAGACAGTAGTGCTTCGTAAAAGTGTGGCTGCTCGACCACGTAGCAGCTCTGCAGATGTGTCGCAGAGGTACCCCTGCAAAAAGGGCAGTAGAAGCTGACACAGCTCTAGTTGAATGAGCACGTACTGGAGCTGGAAGAGGCTTGCCAGCTCGCTGATGACAAAAGGCAATAGTGGAAGAAATCCACCTAGTAATAGTTTGTTTGGTAACAGGTTGTCCTTTAGAGACCGGGCCATAGGCCACGAACAGTTGATCAGATTTCCTGAAGGATGCAGTGCGCTGAATATAAAACTTGAGGCAACGTTTTATATCCAGGGAATGTAATGAACGTTCCGCAGGAGTTTGTGGATTCGGAAAGAAAGTCTTTAAAATGACCGGTTCATTGAGATGAAAATCACTGGGAACTTTCGGAATAAATGTAGGATTAGTACGTAGTGTAACAGCCTCCTTTGAGAACTGGAGAAAAGGAGGTTGAATTGTGAATGCCTGAACGTCACTGACACACCTAGACGACGTCAAGGCGAGCAATAGGGCAACTTTCCACGTGAGGAACTTTAAGCTTGCTGAATGGAAGGGTTCAAAAGGAGGTAGGAGGAGCCGAGACAAGACCAGGTTTAAGCGCCAAGTAGGCGGAGGACGTCAAATGGGTGGAAACATTCGAAAGAGACCTTTGAAAAACTGTTTAATAATTCTAGACGAATATAGTGAGGAAGAGCCATCATGACGGAAGCGCGATAGAGCCGCTAGAAAGACCTTCAGAGTGGAGTGGGAAAGTCCTGACTTCGCAAGGGATAAGAAGAAAGGCAGAATCTGTTCTGGTTTAGCGGTCATCGGATCCAAGGCTTTGGTGTGGCACCAGACACAGAAACGCATCCACTTCAACTGATAGGTTTTAATGGTGGAAGGAGCACGGGCGTGCGCTAACACCTTTCTACAGTCTGCGTCGATGTTCAAATGCGCAAATTCATGGTGCTCAGGTTCCAGGCATGAAGTTGGAGGTATGCTGGATCCGGATGGCAAATCCGCCCCTGCTGCATCGTGAGGAGGTGAGGCAACGGATGGAGCGGAATTGGCTCGCTCTGGGAGAACAAGAGAAGGTCCGGGAACCATGGGCGCCTCGGCCACTTGGGTGCGATCAAGATGACTTGACAGGGTTGAAGCCTCATTCTGTGCAACAAGCGTGGAATTAGAGGAAGCGGAGGAAAAGCGTAGCTGAATGCGTTCAACCTGCTGATCGAAAATGCATTTCCGCTCGACTCTTTGTGGGGATGAAGACTTGCAAAGCGTTGGCATTTCTTGTTGGTGATGGTCGCAAAAAGATCCATCTGCGGATGGCCCCACTGGCGGAAAATGAACTCCAGAGTTGGTTGATTGAGTTCCCACTCGTTGTTGTCCGAGAAAGACCTGCTGAGTGTGTCCGCCAGAACATTGGAAACACCCGGCATATGTATGGCAGTGAGATGAATCTGGTGATGAATTGCCCAAGTCCATATCTCCTGTGCTTGTTGGGAAAGCAAAAGGGACCTGGTGCCGCCCTGCTTGTTCAGGTAATGCATGCTGGTGGTGTTGTCTGTTCTCACCAGCAGAGTATGACCTTGAACGATTCGTTGAAAAGACTTCAGGGCCAGGAAGATCGCCAGAAGCTCCAGGCGATTTATATGCCAAGTGCGTTGGACCGCGGTCCCTTTTCCTTGTACTGACAGGCCTTCAAGATGTGCTCCCCAGCCCTCCAGGGATGCATCGGTTGTAAGCGTCAGAGTTGGAGTAGGGTCTTGAAAAAACCGACCTTTTGAAATGTTTGGAGGGTGAGCCCACCACTCTAGAGCCTTTTGGATGCGGGGCGTCAGAAGGATCTTGTTGTTAAACGATCCTGAAATCTGCTTCCACTGCTTGTCTAACTCCTCTTGGATGGCCCTCATAAGTAGTCTGCAGTGGGGAATCAATTGTATGGCAGAAAAAGCCATGCCGAGGAAGGATTTCAACATCCGGACTGAAACGTACAGTTTTGACTGGAGGGATCGTACCATCTGGAGCATAGGGTCTTGCCGTTCTTGGGAGACAAAAACCATTGCCAGATGAGAATCTAGAGAGGCTCCTAGAAAATCTCGCCGTTGAGATGGGCGAAAGTGTGACTTCTGGCAATTGATGGAAAGGCCCAAGTCTTGAAACAGGGAGCGGCAAGACTGTGTATGCTGGATTGCCAGTTGAAGATTCAGAGCCTTTATGAGACAATCGTCCAGGTATGGATAAAATTGTATGCCTCGTAGGCATAGAAAGGCAGCTACCGGGGCCATGATCTTGGTAAAGACCTTCGGTGCTAAACGGAGGCCAAATGGTAGGACCTTGAATTGGAAGTGCAGGTGTCCGACTGTGAAGCGTAGATACTTCCTGTGTCTGGGTGAATTGGCACATGGAAATATGCGTCCTGGAGGTCGATTGTTGAGAAGAATTCCCCTGGATTGAGGTAATTCAGGATTTGAAGCAAAGTTAACATCTGAAAAGTTTTGCAAATGATGAATTTGTTTAGGGCCCGTAGATCCAAAATTGGGCGCCATTCTCCCGACTTTTTCTTTAGTAAGAAAAACCGGGAATAGAATCCCTTGCCACGTTGACCTAGCGGCACCACCTCAATGGCCCCTTTTTGGATCATTATTTTTACCTGGGCCAAGAGTTCTTTGAGGTGGGGGGAGGGTGGCCCCGAAGGTGGACGAGTGGGAGGGAATTTTGTGAACTCCAGGGTATGGCCTTTGGAGATAACGTCCAGGACCCATTGGTCGGAGGTAATTTCGGACCATTTGCAAAAGTACTTTGAGATGCGACCTCCAAGATGCACAGTCGGCAGACAAAAGGAACTGGGTGAAGACGGACGATTTTGGTTTTGGTAAGAACCTCTCTGTCGGTTATCGCTGTAGGTATTGTATGAGCGATACTGGCCTGATCCACGAAAAGTAGAGGAGCCACCGCCTCTACCTCGTGCCCCCCGAAAGGGCCGTTTCTTATATTGGAGAGTAGCCAAGGACTTTGCGGTGTCAGTGTCCTTTCTGATCGCCTCAAGAGCATCATCTACATGCTTGCCAAATAAAGACTCTCCATCGTACGGTAAGTCGAGGACTTTTGCTTGCACTTCTGGGCGAAATGTTGTAGATTTTCGCCAGCCTTGACGCCTCAAGACTCCAGCCCCAGCTAATTGGTGAAAGCCTGTGGATGAAATGTCGAGCGCACATTCGATAATTTCAGACGAAATTACCTCTCCCTCCTGGATAAAAGCCTGTGCTTCTGCACGGATGGCCTAAGGCATTTGAGAAAGCAGTGCAGCAATCTCGGACCACATTTGGCGGTCGTAACGGCCCAAAATTGCCAAGGTATTTGCCGCTCTGACAGTAGTGGCCGCCATTGTAGTGAACTTTTTCCCTATAGAGTCCAACTTCCGGCCTTCCTGATCAGGAGGAGACGTGAGTGGTGTAGCCGGATTACGAGATCTTTTCTGTGCTGCCTGAGTAATAACCGACTCTGCTTTTGGCTGTGACACTAAACAGGCTGGAGACTGTCACTGTTTTTTGTTGTTTGCGCCACCTCTATAAGTTGTTTTCCATTGGTATGGTCTGGAGGAGACTGCAGATACCGAGTTAGGATGTTCAATGAGTTTAAGTCCTTCTGACCAAATAAAGTCAATAATTGGAATTGTGTGAGATTGTCTTTGTGAAACGTCCTTAAAATCATACAGGAAGCATTCACTTTCATGTTGCTGTTTCTCGACAGTGAGATGAAAGCGTTTCGCTGCACGGACCATTAAATTATGGAAGTTTGCAATGTCCACTGGAGGCGATGCAAGAGGTGAGGTGGGCGGAGTGGAAGGTGTTTGAGCCCTGGAATTGTCCCACTCATTCATATCGACATCATCGTCGTCATCAGTGTCGTGAGGAGCATGATCCTCATTGTCAGTGTCAGGTCGAGTTCTTTCCGGTGACGCAGGTGGAACCGGAGCAGGTGCTTGTAGGGGTTGAGGTTGAGGCTGGGGAGGAGGTTGTGATACTGAGGAGGCAGGTGTAGATGGAGGGAACCTGCGGTTATAGTCATCAAGCATGTGCTGTACATTTTTGACTAAAGATAAAGGTATTTGTGTAACAGGTTCTGAAGTTACTGTCTCTGCTTTGTCGACAGGAAATAAATCATTACCAGTTTCGACGTATTCCTCTTAGTCACCCTCATCACTGTACTCTTGGCACTTAATGTTCAAGTCAGATGGACTAGATGCTTGTCCGAACATTTGTTCCACCTCCGATTCATGGTCGGATTCTTCTCCACCTGACATACAATTTTTCAGGAAGACGTGCTCCACTCCTTGTTGGACTTATTTGAATGAGAGGCACAGTCCTCAAGGTAGAAGCGGTAATCACTGTAAAAGTGGTAGCTGAGGCCGGAGGAGGATGAGATGCCGACGAGCTTGTTGATGTAACAGCAGTAGTCGTATGGCCAACCTGAGGCGCAGAAATTGAAGATTTTTTCGTCGGCGACGAAGATTTCTTGTCCGTTGACGGTATTGAAGGTTTGGCCGTCGACGACGTAACCGTCGACGAGCTAGCCGTAGATGGAGTCGTCGTCGCTGATGCGATGGCCGTCGACGAGGCTGTTGTCGACGTTGATGGGCCCGTCGACGAGCTTCTTTTAGATGATTTGGTCTTAGTCGTCGGTATTTGCTTCGACGACGGGACCGTCGACGGTGTTCGCGTCGGCGATGGGAGCGTCGACGATGATTTCTTCGTCGACGGCATCGACTTGAAACTCGTCGACGAGATCTTAACAATAGACGAAATGGGTCTCGTCTCCTGGGCTGTCATCGACGAGGTAATGGTCACTGACGCAGCAGTGGATGACATGGAACATGTCGTCGTCGACGTAGAGGTAACAGACTTCGTCGTCGCTGAAGACGTTGACGAGCCTATTCCGGATTTCTGAGAGGAAGGCAAGGCTTTGGGCGCAGACGTCAGAGAACCAGGTCCCATAGACGTGCCCTGAAGCAAATCCTGTGGGGAGAAAATCCTGGAGGATTCCAACAGTCTACTCTTCTTAAGAAAAGGAGATAGAACCTCAGTTTCAGACCCATGCTTCTGAGAGGATCTAGAAATGCCTGAAGAAAAACTCTCCACATCAGAAACCACAGACTCTGAAGTCTTCAACTTCTGTAGCCACAGAAGGAGACGGGCCTCTCTATCCCTCAGAGTCTTGGGAGGAAAAGTGCGACAGTACTTACAGTTCTTAACCTCGTGGTCTGGGTAGAGACAGTAAATGCATTTACTGTGAGGATCCTCATGGAAAAGACGCAGTTACCACAGGAAGGGCAGGCTTTAAACAAATATTTCTTATTTGAAGACATTTTTGAAGAAATAACAGCTAGAGTTGAAGAAAAACTGAGCAGAGCTCAGGGAGACTCCCTTCACACGACGTGCGGTAGAAAATCTGAGGTCTTGGGCTTCTGAGGAGAAGGTTCTAGAGGGAACTGCAGCATGATTGGCTGGAATTTGGACCAAAGCATAATGACACTGATATGTTACCAAGTTGAGTTTTCTCCCTTAGGCTTTCTATGGGCCTATTCAGTTCTATGGTACTTTTGAGTTTACTGTATTTTATATATATGTATATGTATTTTTTATAATTATAATAATTTCTTATATATGCATATATTACTGCTATTTTATGTACCGTGGGACTCCCACTTCGACGACGGGGAATATTCAAGCATGTGAATCTATGAAAGACACCAATAATACTGGAGAATATTCATTCATGCCTTGCAATAAAGCTCTCCTTAGGCAGGCTGATTTTGCTGCTGCAGTATTCTGGGCTCATGCAACACCCTGAATTAAAGTTCAAAATACGTTCAAAGAGTGGCTGACCCATCTTTTCTATTTCTTTATAGATCACCTCCGAGTCAGTGAAGAACAGCTAAAGCAGTTTTGTCCAGTCCTAAAAATAGCCGATCAGGCACCTGGAAGAAAACATTTCCTTTGGAGACAAGCATTAAAGCACACCACGGATATACCCAAGATTCTAAATGCTAAGCTTCCGCACCATAGGAGCATGAGGAATGCTCCATTTGACGCTACCTGTTTACCTGTCCATTTAACTATGTTCCCTCACAATCCTAAGAAGTTCCAACAAGAATATTCGAACAATACATTGGCAAGGAATAACAAAGATCACATTTGAAAGGGAAATAAACAGTTTATTTTAGAAAGATCATTTTTGTAAAAAGAGGAGTTAAAGTAAATATTCGGCTATGTGTGTTTATCAAACAATCCTCTAACATGTTTATCTAACAATATTCAATAAATCTCTGACTCGTGTGTCATGAAATCCGTTCCATTTTCAAAGGAGAAATCTTTGAGAGCTGTGTCCCACTGTGATCAAGAGGGATAAAGGGAGGGCAACTTACTGAAGGCAGAGCCAGCTGCGGTGTAGTTGCCACCAGGGTCCTTGAACTCCATACAACTGGATTTAGGGACTTTCTCCAATTACGGAGGCCAGTGACTGTACTGCAGCCATTGTGTTGGACATATGAACAGAAGCCCTTATTAGCAGCATCTGCTATGTGTTACAGAATCACATTTCTAGATGGCATCTGCTACAGCACTAAGTGACTTATTATATAAACCTCTGTACATATGTGAACCAGTTTAAATCTCTCTTTGCAGGTGTTTTTTGTAATATGGAAAGTCAAGGAGCAGGAACAACTGCCTACTGCACTGCCAGACTGATATGTTTTTATATAGCACCTTCTGACAGTCTAATATCTTTATAATACTGTATATAAGGTATCAAATGGAGGAAATTGAGGGTTTGTTTGTTGCATTCTTTCACTGGCAAGAAAAGAAACACATAAGCATTATATAATTATAACTTGAACATAAATATAACTATCCTCCCAAATGCACGCGCGCATAACAGAACAAGCATGTGGTAATTATGTTATAAAACACGCTTTATGTGTGACTTGCAAACTGCAATACACTCCTCAGATCCAAGGATAAAAGAGAAGCACAGGCAGCGTAAAGAGAAAAATACAGCAAAATCTGAATCCTTAACTTATTAGTCTACCTGAAGGCACTGGGAAGAAAGTCCTAAGCAAGGGTTGGAATACCTGTGATACAAAGTTTCCCTTCACTGAACTCAATCTACAAAACCAAACAAGGTGCATCTAATTTCAATGGAATGTAAGAAAACGGAGCTTTACGTGCTGCTGAATAGGGGTGCACACACAGTGCTATCTCAACCATTGATTGTAATACTACGCCACAATGTGACTGTTGGTCAGTACCAGATTTCTACATTTCGGGGATAAAGACATTCCTACTTCCGCTAGGAGAACAGCCTGCATATGGGCCCTCCCCAGTTAAAGTAAAACACTCCCTCATGGCTGTTTTTTTTCCCTTCAGTACATGTCGATTGAGTGTTCATATATATGAGATTAGAAAAACGTCCTCTTGCCTATAAAAGAGAATGAATGTGCTGAAAAAGTGTATTGCCTTTCGACCAATGGTTCAAAAGTAGATTAAATAGTGGCACTCTCAGGCTAAGCTTTTGCACTTTGAGGAGACTGCACAACTATGCTGAGAGACATCTGAAAAAGATAGGGCTGTGTTGCATCTAACTAGTAAGAAGACAGGGATTATGGAGAACAACTTGCTGCTTGGACTTCAGAGGAAGATGAACTGAACTGCATTGTAAAGAGTGGGCCCCAGACTAAAGAAACATTAGAAAAGAGCCAGATTAGAGTTGCCTAGATGAACTTTCACAGACCCCACAACACTGCCACTACAACTGGCCATTATCACCATCCAGGAGTTAAAGAACGACAAGGTGAAGGAAACACAAACGTCAAGTAACTGCAGACACACTTTAAGATATTAGAAATGAGCCTGCACGGTTTTAAAATCAAAGGATAGCCATTTCTGCACCCTCCCAGTGCCTGAGGACTGAGTTATTATTATGATAGATCTTAGAATTGTGTTGGTTTAGTTAGAGCCATTCTCCTTCAGTTGGGAACTGTTAATTCTCTTCAACCCTTAAAGTCCCTGAGCTATGGCTTCTCAAACATGTGGTTAGACCCTGACCCTATACTTGAGTCCAGTTCAGACTGTTCAAACCTCTAGGAACAGGCAGCCTCTCCAGTCCCACATTAACCCTGCCACCCAGAAATCGTAACTGCAGCCCACTCTGAGATACAGGCAGGGGATGTTTGGCTCCCCTTGGGGATGCCTTACTTTTAACTCATATCTGAGGTCCTTGTTTGCAAAAACTTTAAATACAGACCACCTATATCCAGCTCAGTCTTGAACTGCACCCAATTAGAAACAGACTACTGGACTCCTCGAAGTTGTATTGAATGATACATAGAAGTGCTCACAACTTTTTTTAAATCTTTCGTAGGAATCTTATTCCAGAGTTGGCTGTTTGACTTTGAAATGTTAATCGATCTTTGGGACTGTTTTGCTGGGATACATCTGCCCCCCTCAAGTTGCATAACCTTGCGCCCAGGGTCCCTAAAACAACAGAACAGTGGACTATACAACTCATAAACAAGTTAATTTGTCTAGCCCAACCAACCTCAAATAACTGATGTTAGTGTTAAACCCTTCGAGACAAGCTGCCAAATTTTCCCAAACAACCTGAACACTGTACCGCAGGACAACATTGCCCATAGAGTTCAATAGTAAGCAGACATTTAGCACAGAGGCGAGGCAGGGTTTTGCTCATTTAACATACAATTTTTTCCACCCACAGAAATAAAGAGCAACTCTTCATGGAAGATATAGCACTGACTAGACACCAAGTTGTGTTCTATTTGCAATGTCACATACTATGTGAGAGTGATAAAATTAATGACATTTGTATAGCATAAACCTAATCACACAGGCGGTGAAGCAATTCATAAATCAGAAGATACAGCAAACTAGAGCAATAACAGTGAGTATTTACAGAGAAAGGAAGAGCAGCCTTAGCCGGATTGGTGCAGGTTAAAAAGTTGATGTTTTAATTATCTAGCCATTCAGAAGTTCTTAAGAGAAATTCCAAGTACTTCACGTAGATTAATCCAGATTGCAGAAGCAAGGCAGAAGGCCTAATTAGTGTGTTGGATGTTTTGGGGAATTCAAGTAGGAAACAGGCCTGTAAACTCCTTCATTCTTATTGAAAGAGGTTGCACCGCTCAACTTCGCCAACCATGGAGAGTTAACTACCCAAATCAATACTGGTGATGGTGGGATACCAATTTAAAATGCAAAAAAAGCATGGACTGCCCATGGATCTAGACTGGCCTAACAGTTAATGCCTCTGATGAATAAGAAGTGGCAGATTCTTTATCATCCAACTGCAGCAACACACTGCTTCACAATGAAAACCCGATTTGCTGGAAGCCATAAAGGTATCATAATAGACTTGCACAAAGAGACCTCATAGGATAGAACGAAAGGCAAAAATGTAGTCAATCAGTACCCTTAAACCTACTATGTCTAGAACCAAGGGACTCCATTAGCCTTTGGACCTGCCAGCACAGCTAATGATATTACTCAAAGTGTCCAGCCACTCAGACAAAGCAACACCCCAGCTGTAACTAGTGAGGCATCTATAATTATACATTTTAGCCCTTCCAACAACACCCATCCCCTATCTTGCTTACCCACATAAATCACTTGTGGTGCATGGATAATAACTCTTCTGCTCCACCTGGAGTGCCACCTGCCTTCAGCTGCCATGATAACACTTTTATTAACCAGCCTGGCTGCAACTGCTTTGGAAACATTAGAAGCCAGGGCAGTCTTTTTTTTCAACGTGTCTTTTATAGTTTAACAAGAACAAATGTATCTGCCCCTTAGTCACTGTTTCGTGGCCAATTAACCAGATAACCCTAGATGAACATTTCTTCTAGATTCCCACAATTCTCTTCTCATAGGTGAAATGCGCTATTAAAATCTCCAGTGACTGGAGAATGAGTTTCTGCCCCCTCCTATGTAGTGAGGTTCAGTTCACTGATTTCAACTTCCTCCTCATTGGAGTGGTCATTTTGAGAAACTCATCATATCACCTCCTTTAAATAGCTTTGACTCCTATCTTTCATGGAAACCTTGTACTCTGGGCATACCAGAAAAGCACCATGAATGTGTGAGATGAAAGCCCAATCCTAGATTTACACTCTGAGAACAATGCAGTTTGTTACACCCCACTCTCACTGGGCCACCATTCAGTCAGCTCTTAACCCTTCTGTTACCATCGTCGCAAAAGATAAATTATGGATGTAACAATTTTGGATGCATTGGTTACCTGGTACTCGGGGGACAAGCACGGGCAGTGCGTTCCATAAACATTTACAGAAACTGAATAGATAATGAATCTTGACAGAAGGCTCTGGCTTAGTTTAGGATGCCTAATGCATCCAAACCATTCCCTCCACAAACTTATTTCAAGCAAGTGGTCCAAGCGCTTGTCTTACCAAGGCTAGACTACGGCAGCACAACGCTCTGTGGCCTTCCCAAATACACCCTGGCTCCACTAAGGGCATCACTGAATACGGCGGCTAGGTTGGTTACAGGCACTAAAAGAAATGAGCACATATCCCAAGTCCTAAAATCTGCCCTACGAAGCTCGAATTCAGTTAAAGATTGCCGTTCTGGCGCACAGAGCCCTTCACTTCAAAACTCCAAGGTACCTAGCGCAAAAGCTTGAATTGTCCTGTGAAGTAGTGCCTCAAGCAGCGCTAACACTTTCCTCTTGAAACCACTCATCCTTAGCAAAAAGAGAACTTGTCACCGAGCCTTCTCCGGCGCTGCCCCAAAGATAGGGAGCTCTCTTCCTCCAGAAGTACGCAGAATCTCAAAGACTGCTTTCAAACTGGAAGCCAAAAGATTCCTAATAAATACATTCTTACCTTAATTTGGCTAGGTTCATCTGCTTGAAGTCAATCATCCTACAACCATTCTACCATCATTTGATGCTGCTCGTCTTTACAGTATAGTGTGCCCCCCTTCGCAGTCTGCTATATACATGTTTATTGTATTGCTCTCCGTGACTCAATTGTCCTGTAATTATGCGATCATTCTCGTTTCTTATTCTTACTTTGTCGATATTGCATTTATGTCCTTCCTTCCACCCTATTGTAAAGCACTCCGATATCCTTCGGGATCTTGTTTGCGCTTTATAAAACTTTATAAATAAATAAATTTAACATACCAGTTTGTTTACAAAAATTCAATAGGTAACATCTTGACAGAAGGCTTCTAACTTTGTTTTGAATGACTAATGCATCCGTTTAACAAACTGGTTTGAATTTTGGTCCGGATACCACTCCGTGCGGGCTCACCTGAAGTAATTTGGTGCACTTTTAAAAATGCATATCAATTTTGAGTTTATTCATTTATGGAGTTTTATAAATATCCAGGTTTACCTGAGAGATTCCCATATGCATGCTAATCCATTTTTGTGAAGTTGTCCTTGGAAGTAATTTGTGGCACTTTTACATCTACGAGATTCTTTTTGCCACAATCCTTTGCATGCCACTATTCATGCCACTATCCACTTTGAAGTTTGTCCAGGATATATTGTCTGACATTTTCTTGCTCATGGGAAATTCTGCCCTAATCCTTTGGTGTTTTTGATTCATAGTTTGCGTCCTGATGATGACCCAACTCTAAATACCTAAGCTCAGGGGTCAATACGTGGACAAAGAAACATATGAGGACTGTGTTTTTAAGAATTTGATGGAGGATATCAACACTTGTATCACGGGTGTTGACTTCAAACATTCTATTGTCCCCATCAGCCACATGTATACATTTTTGTACATAGCATGAATGCACTTCTTATGCAGGTCTACACGGCGGGAGCAGGCGAGCATTGACTAGAGGAGCACCACCTTGGAGTAAGTGTGACTATAGGGGTGCTCTCCTTGCCTACCACCAGTTCTAACTTGAATTAGGGTGAAAATCGTAAATTCCACAACTATTTTTGAGGAATTCCCTCGGATACTGATTTAGGGTTTCTGACACCCTCTCATCCCGAACAGAGGCGAGAAGGTTGCACATTTACATTGGGACCGGTAGAGTCCTGAAGAAGGCCGGCGTTATCCCAAACGAGGGGCACACACACAAGGCCAAAACATGTCGACAACCTGGCAGTAAGAAGGGGTATGAGGAGCACCTTGCATCTACCAATCACCACCATACTTCACGTTTTTAACAATGGCCGGAGGGTCCAGGAATAAAATTTAGGTACATCGACACCTCCGAGCTAGTTTTAACCTACACTACACTTTTCACATCCGGTGTTTCCAGTCACCTTTGAAAATATTGTTTCTCTTTTGTGTTGTATTATCTTCCCCACCCCTATTGCTCCACCGCAGGCGTCGGCTGCGCCGGGGTGTTTTGTAGCAGCCTATGATGAAGCATGTCACACAAATGGTGTGAGTGAGGGCAGTATTGAGACACACAACACATGCCACCACAAGACAGAATTTTTATTGCTCCCTACTCCTTTTGGTGTATAAAAGTATTGACTGGGCGTTCGGAGTAGGTGAGTTTGTTAACTTCTCCCCTCCTGTTGTGTGTACAAGTACTTTTTATTCCCATATATCACTTTCACAGCACGGTCATCTGTTAGAAGCACCTTGAATTGATTCATATATTTCTAAATGAGATATGTATGAATAAATGCATTAAAAGCACAATTGAAACTTACTCATTTGAGAGGTTTTCTTCTATTCCCAGTATAACACTATTGCATTGGAAGTCATGGGATACACTTCCCCCATAGGACCACTTTATTATTTAACAGTTATTTGTTGGCTACTGTTCCAATGAGGCACTTCACTACATAGGAACGATGGGGAAACTGAACACACCCTTCTTATCATCAGCCTCTACACAAATAGAGATACCTTAGCATTTCAGGGGAATCACAGTCATCCATACGCTCAGTCCTTCCAAGGATTGAAGCTAAATATGTCTACACCACAGTCTAATAGCTCTATTACCCACCCCGATGAATGGGGTTATAGAGATTTCAAGTTACCTATGCAGCCCCCAAAAACGTTAAAATGATTGATTGAATAGGTTCTGTATTACCACAGATTATACAGATCCCAGAGTTACTAGTTCTAAACAGACCTATCCCTCAAGTGTCACAACGTGCAGGCTCAAACCTCGTACAGCAGAGGTATCTTTCAGTTGTCTGAGATTACATAGACACTAGCTTTTAAACAGAGCAGCAGCTCAGTTTTACTATTCCTTAAAAGTTCAGCCTCAAATGGCACAGCTGTCTGTAAAGAGATATACAAAAAAGGCAGAGACTTAAGATAGAAGTTATCACTAAGGTGATACAGGCCCGAAGGATTTGTAAACAGAGTACAGCCATCTGAGACTGAGCATAATATAAAGCAGAGGCCTTGGATAGAATACACCTACTGGATGACCTAGAAATGACAGACTCAGTCCTCAGACAGCAGGGCTATCACACATTACACAAGTTGGGCATACTGAGGCCTTGGTAGATATAGCACTTACATAATACTGCTGGTATTGCATGACCAATTAAACATACTATTGATCAACCAAATTAATTGTCCAGGCTCACTCTGGGAGTCAGTAAGCAGCTGAAAATTCATTTGAAGCTAAGCCCACAAGCTGCTGTCACAATAGATACCCTTCCACTCCTGCTGTCCTTAGACCACCATTTATCAACCAAAGATACATTCTCAGAAGAAGAATGTGCATGAAGAAACATATATATCATTAAGCTTAAAGGGCAGTGAGTATGGACAGATATGCACATGTCTGGCTCCCAGATAATTTCAAAAACTAGATTCTGGCACCAAGATAAATAAAAACCCATAACATGCAACCAAGCACGGGCATGGCGAGAACTCAACAACTTCTGTAAGATCAACAGAAGGCATCCCAAGAAAAAATAAAAAAGTTCCAAAGACTTGAGGTGAACCAGAGAAGCTATTTCACAACTGCCTCCAAACATGGAATTTCTGCTATTGCTCATACAAAAAAAATATACCTTCGTTATATATGTTTACCAGCAAGGAAAAACCAACCACTGCCTCTGCCGTATCTATTTTCCTCAACTTGAAAGCAAAAGCCTGATTAAAACAATTTTCGTTTGTTGCCCATTCTTGAACCACACATGGGTCCTTTGTGGGCAACCTTTTGTGCGCCATAACTGCCCTTTGTGTAATTTTATATGTTTGCTTACAAAGCTGCAACGTTGTATAATTACTATACAGCCATAACAGTGTTTGACAACACAAGTAAAGAATATTTTTATTTTGTTTTATACGGAATAACCTGGTTTGCAAATCATCATACCATAACCTTATATCTCACAGCAATTCAAAGCTAAAAAGAAAAAACTTCAATTTTGGCTTTAAAAAGGAGGATTAGTGATTAATCTCAACTCACCTTTAATCCAGATAACAAGGCATCAAACTACAAGGACACTTTTAGATCCAGTACTTTTAGAGCAGTACTTCCTAGTGAGGGACTGTGGAAGAGGCACTGGTCAGGGAGAAGTACAATTTGAGTATTTAACACAATGATACTCTCTCCAGTCATGATATCTCAAAGCTATCTTCTGCTGCTTAGCGCATACTGCCAACAATGACTCGGGTACTACACTACTGCCTCAGAAAGTGCATCTGCAGCACAGCAACAAAATGGCTCCCTGCTGCAGCCTTGGTGTCCACCACCCCTACAACATACTGCTTTCTATAGCCTCATTATCACCCAAGAAGCACCTGCCAGACTTCCACAATACAAAAGCTGTATGCGACCAGCAGGCCCATCACCTTGAGCAATAAGGACAGATACCTCTCAGCACAATCAATCACAAGGTATCTTCCCCATGTCCTAGCTGAGATGGTAGTGGCAAATGTGAGACCGATGCTACAGACTGGTGGCATGGCCTCCATCTTGGTCAAATCACAACCTTCATAAAACTATAATTCTCCCGAACTACTCCACTCACTCTCCAAGACCTAAATATTTATATTCTCAGGCATTCTTTAGGAATTTTGTAGCGTCTTTCTAATTGGTTTCTCAGCTGGATAGAGCATTGTGTGCCTATCAGTTTCATTTGGTATCTTCCTTGGTGTATTTAGTTTGCATTATTTAAAGGTTATAACATGGGTTATTCTCCACATACACCAATGTGTAATGGTAGTGTCTTCTTTATGCTATCAGTCAAAGAGGTATTAGGGAGCTTTGTCATGCGCCACATTGGAATCGTTAACCACTAGTAGGGGAAACAGATCATCAAGGTTTCTATTAAAACAGAAGTGGTAAAACGACTATGACAACATTCAAAACATGAGGAAGTTTAGGCCAGTTTAGCCACATACTCTTTAGTTTGCAATCAAACACAAATATAGTATTCCTAGTCTCAAACTGCAGAGTACAACATCTTGCAGAACACAATGTACCATCATGCTCTATTTGGGCAACAGCAGTCTTCTCTAATTGGGTAAATCTTTCAGACGCACTTAATACTTCCTGTTTTTGAAAGATCTTCTTCTGCTGCTGAGAAGTTTCTCAATCAGTACTTCACTCTGATACCGATACTTGAACTTGCATTGTAAGTTCACATAGAGGTTTGCAATTACCAGCTGAAAATCCTCATGACTAGTGACTCTTTAGCAAGACAGTCATGTTCTTTTTGAGAAGCTGCATGTCAAATAAAGGACTTTTGGTTCGGAGACGGGTGGCAAAAAGGTGTCGACAGGGCAAGAGGCTGGAGGTATGGATAGTACAGTTGCAAGAGGTCAAGCTGTGGTCCATGAAGAATTCAGAGACACCATCGTTCAATGTAAAGCCTTCCTTAGCCTCTGTGATGGTGTAAGCACTGTGCCGGGCAAATCCAAGCTCTTCTTCAATCAGACTGGCTGGCTCTGGTTTACAGATGGCATGGTAGCGTGTGGCCACCTCATCCTCAGTAAGGCTTTCATTCTCTCCTTTGGGGTTGTGCATAAGCACCAGGACTAAGACACAATGAGCTACTGTCGAGGAAGACTTGAGGGCCAGTTTCAGTTTCTGCTGGTGTTCTGTGATCAATTCACTGCAATCAACTTTCTTTGTGTTCCTGGGAGCCCAGAGCGGTACCCACATCTCATGACATGAGTGCCAATGCTCCCTGAAGAAATTCATAAAGGACTTTGGCAGCATGGCATCCATATTTTTCACTGCCTGTTTGTAGGCATTTTTTGAGGTGGCTGACGTCAGCTCCACAAAAAGAGGCCAAATCTTCTCAACTTCTGTGGACCCCATCTCTTGTGCCTTTAGCAAGAGTAGGCGTTCAACTTGGGTTTGGCAGATCTGGACCTTGGCATGTGGCAGCAAATCTCTTACCACAGCTTTGTCCTCCATTGCCACACCAAGTATCAAGCAAGTCACCTTAAGCTTCATATCTGGCACACTTTGTACTAGTGACACCAGGGTGAAGCGTAGCAGGTCAGGCATCTCTCGTGTCAAGCAGTAAGCACATTCCCTTCCCTGGCCCTTAGAATCTATACAAAGAACAGTGTAGAGATTGAAGTCATCGTTCACATGCATCATTCGGTCAAAGATGAGTGTGAAGGGGTACCTCTGGCAGAGAGACTTCATTACAGAGGTGAGAAAGAAGATGGTCTTGATGACGACTTGGTCATCCATGAACACTAACTTGACTTTGGCTCCAGGGTCATTAGTGAAGAGGGCATCTAAAGAATGGAGGGTTTCCAAGACACCATTGTCTCGGTTTTTGCAGTAGGACAGTAAACGTTTGACTTCTTCTCCACAGATAAATTGCTTAGAGATCTTGTTAGTGGTGCGTACAGGTAGGCAGGAATTTGCAAGCAGGTATCCCTTCTTGAAGTAGTAGTCAAACTCAATGGGGCACAGCACATGGTTGTGGGTCAAGTGGCATTCAGTGATAAGGAGACAGTCTTTGTTTTCACTCATCCGGAGGACGATGTGGGCCTTGCAGCCAGTAATCATCTTTGGGTCTTTCTTATTCCTGGAAGAAGATCAGGAAAAAGAAGTCAGTTATCTTACATCATTTTCCAAAGGCAACTCAACATTTCAGAACTGGAAGCAAGTACCAAAACACAGGCCTAAGCCCCTTTGATCAACATCATCAGCACAATTTGCTCATCATAATTCTTTGTATTTAAAAAGGTACTCAACAGTGCTATCCCAGATCAATATTGTATGGCTACTTTTATGACTAGCAGTAACAGTCAACGTTGTTCTTTCTTTCCGTTGCCACCGCCACACAAAACTCTCCAAAATTAACTTTCACAGTCCTACACCCTCTGCAATAAGATGACTGTTGTTCAATGCATCAACCTCAGGTGCTTTATTATTGAACAATCACTGAGAGATGGACAATGCCTTTTCACTCTAGGTCTGTACAGCTAAAGCTTTACTGGGTAACTAAACTAAAGATACAAGAGAAGATGACAAAGGAGAGCAAAAAGACCATATTACGTTTGTACAATCGTTTGTGCTATACCTCAATCCACACATGTTCACATCATCTGGGGGTGACCAAATAAAATAATGAATGAGCTGTCAGGTCTCTAACCCTGTAAGAAAGTCCTATTTTTAAGTACATCCTTTCAGATGTCTGATTTGCATCATCCACTACAAACACAAAAAGGCCTTTAACTAATGTATTCCATCCGACCATTTCAGACATTCATATTACCTTTTCAGATGGCCAGATATTTTGATGTGCCAAAACTATTATGTGGAATATGCAACTTTATATAAAGACTAAGTTAGAACCCAGTTCACAAATGCCAGACTGTTTAACATTTTCATGAGTGATGCAGAAGAGAGTCCTTAATTGGACGATCAGAGTTACTTACATTTATCGCAACTAATATAGTTATCCTGTGCTATCAATACCTTATTTGCCTCCAAGTACGTAAAAACATCTGTCCTTCTCTGGGCCACCAAATACAGTTATATTTGAACATCATGGACATATAGACTATTTACTGATAAATGCACCAGACATTTATTTTCATGCTTTGTTGTTCTGGAGGGACACACTGAAGTGCTAATTGAATCAAGTTAATTTAAGGTCCTAGCATGAGGATATGGACGTATAATCACACGGCATGGCAGGGGATAGTAGGTGTGAGCCCAATTATGCCAACCTCATTGTGGGCTGGCATTAAAATCATTGTACTTGGAATTGTGGTAAGGATGAGATCACGATCATTTGGCATGGACCAGATGTGCACACAGACATTCAACACCCTACATATAAAAACTTATTCCAAAGGGAAACCATAGACCTTATCAAACAAAAATGTCGATTTTTTTAGAAATTCAATTTCAAACTAATGAATACTAGGTGCAAAAAAGGCTGTAACAAAGGGTTACTGGAATTGTGGTGTGCGTTTCAGAAGCTCACTGTGGAAAAATATTTTGAACTAATCATTAAGCTGTGTTTTATCACTCAGTACTCCGCTAAACCTAGTGTTTGAAGCTTTATGCGAGCAAACAAGAGTCCATAAGCATTAAATGTGGCTAGAAATGCAAAACAACGATTGATCTTGAGGGTCACAAGGATGTGTGACGAAAGCATAACCACATCAAAAGAGCATGCTCCGATCGGATAAATGATGCATGTCTCACTTACCTGCAGGAGGGATTTCCCATGCACGGGAGCTACCAAAGAGTGCCTTGGAAGGAGCTGGTGAGGCTCACAGAGGAACAAATGTGCAGCCTTGACCGTCCTTTTGAGGTGGGTCAATTCAAAGATGCTACGAGGTGAAACGCTGGAAACAGATGGTTTGCCAGCAGAGCTGTACCAGGCCCTACCCGATTCAGTCCTTGAGACGCTCCTAGGGGTATTTATGGAGACACTGGAGAGGGGAGTGATCCCTTAGACTATGAGGGAAGAGGTGATGGTTCTGATTCTCAAAAGGAAAGGGGCCCAACGCAACTTATCTCTTATAGGCCATTATCCATGCTAAATGTGGATGTTAAGCTCCTATGCAAGGTACAGGAGAATAGGCTGCTGCTGGTCCACCCCAACCACACAGGTTTTATCCCAGGAAGGATTACAATGTACAATATTAGGCAGTTGTCTCATGTCCCGCACAAGGCTGCAGACTCGGGTGGACCTGGCATTGGCCACGTTGGACTTGGAGCATGCTTTTGACACGCTGGGCTGGAGCTATAAGTGAGGAAATTATGCACCATATGGGGTTCAGTCCAGGGTTTATTTAATGGGTTAAGCTATTGTATACTAAACCGGAGGGGAGTCCGTCCTGCTAATTTAATATCTGAACCTTGGCCTGTGGGAAGGGGGACTAGGCAGAGTCACCCATTATCCCGGTGCTCTTTGCGCTAGCGGTGTAACCCCTGGCCTGCCATTTTTGGGAGTCCCTATAACCGTGGGGCATATGGACAGTGAACACTGCCCACGTAGCCTCTATGTAGGCGAATGATACATTGATTTATCTTCAAGACCCCGTGCATTTAGTGCCCCCGTAGTAAAAGGTGCTATAGGAAATTGTTGAGGTGTCTGGGCTAAGGACCATCAAAGAAAAATCTAAATTGTTCCCACTGGGTTGATTGGGAAGAGGGGAAGCCCCCCCTGCCAGAAGGACTTGGGCTCAGCTAGGTATGTGATACGTTACGCTATTTGGCAATATCGCTGACCTGGGACTACCAGGAGAAGTACAACTTGAATGTGGGAAGGGTGATAGACGGGTTTATCAGGTCTGATGATTTCTGGAAGATGCTCCTGCTGTCGCTGATGGGGAGGGGGGCCCCAACTAAGACGGTGTTCCTGCCACAGTGTTTGTATGTCCAACAAAAAGTAACGTGTCTGGCCCCGGCGGTGACGTTTGCTCGGCTAGATAGGTTGTTGATGGACTTGGCATGGGCTGGCAGGAGGAGCCAGGTGTCCTTGTCCACGCTGAAACTTCCAATGTTCGCAGGTGGGATGGGGGTGCCAGATTTGTTACTATACTATGCTGGAATGCAACTGCAACCTACAGTACATAGACTAGATGATGGCCCGAACTGGGAAAAAGCCCTCCTGGCAGACACACATGGTCTATACACACTCCCGGAGTTGTTCTTCATGGAGAGGGATATTCGAGGGAGCTCCCGTACTTAATTCGGCAAGGGGCGACAACGAGGTTTAAACTGGTTATTAAGGTCTTCCACAGGGCCCCTTCGCACAGAATCTCCCTTTGTCGGTGCTGAGGCCCTTTTACAAGATGATTAAGGTCCTTTCATGTGCGGCAAGGCGGAAGGGGGAAGAAAGAGGGTCTGGGATCTGTTCAACAACCATTTTGTATGTTTCACCCAAGCGCTGTTTGGGGGGGGTGTGGGGGGGGGGGGCGGGGACATGGACAGTTCCTGCTTTTTTCCAGGATGGTGCATAGGGCATGAACAATATGGCCCTCATTTCCCGCAAAGCCGCAGGAGCATGTCACAATGCAGCAGCTGTTGGAACTGGTTGAGTGTAGGCAGTTGATAACTCAACTGTATGCCGCCTTGGTGGCAGACAGAGTGGGAACTATGGAACGGGCATGGGAGTGGTGGGAATGAGATTGTCTGAAGACCTGAGGTTGACGAACTGGAGCACAGCCTGTGCCCAGGTTAAACAGGTGCCACCTAATGCCCCATTTAAGATTATACATTCCCGCTATTTACGCAGGATTTACATTAACATAAAGTAGCTTTCTAAAATATATCTGGAGTCTCCGGTGGCATGTAGGCGATGTGGCCATATCGCAGGGAACTTTTTACACATGACTTTGGGGATGTGGGGGTCCATATATAGTGGCGTACTGGAGGGAGGCAGTACTGCACTTGACAAGAATTACGGGACTGACACATGAGGGGTTGGTGAAATTGTGCCTCTTGGGCATTGTGCATGCCGAAGAGACAACAGACAAAGATGGAAGCCAGGATGTTTGCATTGGGAGTGGTGTTTGCGAGGTGGTGTATAGCTGATTCACTGGGTGGCGACATGGCCCCCAGTGGTGAAACAATGATTTTTTGTTTAAATTTGTTTATTGGGTTTTTACATTCGTTATTGCTTCTTGACTTTGTACAACATATCAATGCATGAAAACACAGGTACAAGTGGGTGTGAAGTACTTGTGATCATCAACATACATTTAGTTATTTCACAATGGTAGGCCTGTCGAGTCTGTGGTAAGAGACTGTTAGGGAGGAGTCTTCTCGTTGTTCTGAATTCATCAGCGAATGTCTCATGTTCGGATGGAGCTGTTCACCAATGGGCGTGTAGGAGTGTTTCGCTGTTGTGTAGACTTCCCGATGTTGTCATGTCTATTCTTGCCTAAATACGTTCCCAACAAACTGTTGGCGGAGTTATCCGCAAGCGCAAACTTGTGAACTGTCAACAGTTGGGGTAAACTGTGGGGGAAAAAGAGGGAGGGGGGGCTAAAGGACCTAATATCTATAGGATCGATAGTGTCGCTGGCGACTTTCCTTTTGCGATGTGTGGAGACGAGGTAATATGTGTGTGGAGGGGGAGGGTCGGGATATGAGCCTCATCCACGTGGTGGTCCGGTGTACACTATGGGGGTGGGGGGGGCTCTTTTCATATAGTCTACCCAGGGCTGGTTCTGGAGTGGCGGGTTCTCTCGCGGTGTTGCTGCGTCGGAGCTGGGAGGAGGAGCCAGCGGGATCAGGGGTTGGGAGTCTGCAGGTGTCCTCAGTAGGTTCGTTTCTTGTGTGAATGTATGTAGTAATTGCACCCATTCTAAGGAGCTAGAATGCTTACGAGTCCCTTTTATCTCTTCCACCCTCAGTGTCTCTTCCTCTGCCTTCCCCCATTTTTTCACAGCTCCTATCCAGGCTGCTTCTGGGGGTCCTGTTGGGGACCGCCAGTGCATGGCCATTCCCCTTTTCGCTAGTAGTATGTCCAGAGACATAAAGCGGTATTGTACTTTTTCGGTCCTCTGCCTGCGGAAGATCACGAGAGCACATGCTTCCCAAGTGGACAAGTCGCAATGCCAGTTGTGGTCCTGAGCATCCGATGGATCCGGTCTCAATAATTGTGGATAATAAGGCAGTCCCAGAACATTTTTGAAGTCCGCTTCGGGGGTTTGACATCGGGGGCATGCAAAGGGCGTGTCTGGGTAGAACTGATGAAGACAGCGTGGTGTGAGGTACGCTCTGTGGAGGATATTGAACTGTATATTCTGAAACCGCGCGTTCCTGGAAACCTTTTTGGAGTAATCCAAGGCCATGTTCCATTCTTTGTCATTGACTACTATTCATATGTCTGTTTCCCATTTTTGACGCAGGGGCTGCAGTGAGGGTAGAATTAGCTCCCGCACAGCTTTGTAAAGCCACGTGACCAGATGTCGTCCCACTCCCATGTGTGGGACGAATAGAATACATCACTGGGTGTGTCGGGGGTTCCCCTTCTTTCGGGTTCCAGTACCGGCAGCTACTGTCTAGGAGTTGTCTGTGGTTTAAGAATTGTCCGGGCGGGAGGTCGTATTGTTCAGTCATCTGGGCATATGTTTTGAGTTGGCTTTCCTCAAACAAGGACTCTACTTCCGTGACTGCCCGGTCGGACAATACTTGGAGTGTGCTTGCTGTGCAGTATTTCTCTGCTCTGGGGAAACCCACCAGTGGGAGTAGGGGTGAGTACGGAGGTCTACCCTTAGACATGCAATGTATTCTTAGCATACAAGTGTGGGCTATAGACACCTGCAGCAGCAGAGTACGCATGGGCTTAGTGCCCGGTAGCAACAACCTATGGATTGCTGGCAGTGGTGTATGGCCCTCTGTGGTGGTGGTCTCCCCTGTATGGCGCCCTGTCTACCAGTATGACAGCCACTGTAGCTGGGCCGCTAGGAAGTATGCCTCGAATGATGGTGCTCCCAATCATCACTCTGTTGTGGCAAGTATAATGTTGATAGCGCCACCCTGTGTCGGCTTCCTCCTCAGATCAGCTCGTGAGAAGGGTTCCTAGCTCCTTAAAGAAGGAACGTGGCGGTATAATCGGGAGGTTAGTGAAGTGGTATAGTAGTCGTGGGACCATTATCATTTTCGCCAGCACCACTCGTCCTATAGGGGTTAGGAGTTATGTTTTCCAGAATCCCACTGCCGATCTAATCCCTGCCAACATCTTACGATGGTTCCCTTCATATAGGTCCTCGGGAGTATGGTACAACCTCACTCCCAGATATCTGGGAGCCTCAGCATTCCACGCGATCGACTGAGGCCTGATCTGCACTTGGAATGGGGCGAACTGAGGGCTCAGCGGGTATATTGTGGATTTCTCCCAGTTCACTTTGAGGCCCGAGGCGTTCGCGAAGTCCCCAAGCGCCTTCCATATAGGTGCCAGATCTTGGGTGGCATCACGAACATAGATTAATAGGTCATCTGCGCATAGAGACACGCAGTGCATTGTGTCTGCTAGAGGAGTTCTCCACTCTTCACCCTCTTGTCTCAGGCGTATCGCATGGGGTTCCACTGCCAAGGCGAATAGGAGAGGAGACGGCGGGCAACCCTGTATGGTTCCCCTTTCTACTGCAAACCCCGGTGAGATGTATTTGCATATTCTGAATTGAGAGGTGAGGTGTGTGTAAAGGAGCTTTGTGTATGCCAGCAGGACCGGTCCAATGTTAATTTTTCTGAGGACCTCGAATAAATACGGCCATAGTAGTGTATCGAATGCCTTTTCTAATATTAAACACGCCGCTTTGGGGAACTGCATACCCGTTCTGTCGTGTATGTGAAAGAGCCTACGTACGTTTTGCGATGTGTTACGCCGCTGGATAAATGGTACCAGAATTTGGGCAATTCTTTCTGCCAATATTTTGCCTAGTAACTTACAGTATGCGCTGAGAAGGGTAGTTGGTCTGTAGGAAGAGGGGAGCGTCGGATCTCTATGAGGTTTTAGGAATGTGACTATGATCGATTCCCTAAGGGACCCTGGGAGTTCACCTCAGTCTAGTGCGTAATTTGTACATAGTGAACATATGCGGGTTCAATTGGGCTGAGAATGTGCTATAATCTTCAAGTGAGCCAAAGCCATCTATTCCAAGCGCCTTGTTCCATGCCAGCGCTCGGATCACTTGCGTTACATCCGCATATTTAATCTTCTTTTCCAACTCTTTTGTGTCTGCTTGTGGGACCGGAGGTAGAGGTAATGAATGCAGAAATCCAGTGGCAGCTTGAGGATCGCTCTGCCTTGGGGCTTGGTAGATGTATAGAATAATAATTGTGGCAGATGTGCAAGATGTTGGGTTGTGAGTGCCGGAGTGTGCCTGTCTGGTCTCTTAACTCTGTGATTGGTTTCACCTCTGGGTCCAGTTTGGCTAGCCAGGCCAGGAGTGTTTCTCCCCTATTGCCCTCCCGATGAACCCTGGTGGCATAAACCCTAAAATTATACTTGCGTAGGTCTCTCAACGTTTCCGCGTAAGCGGTCTTGGCCATGGCCACTTGTTCGGAGGTGGCGTCGCCTCTGTCCGCTTTTTTCGAGAGGTCTGCCAAGGTGTGCTCTGCCCCATGTAGTGCCTTCTCTAGTATTCTGTGCACCCCTACTATTTGCTGTATACAATGCCCCCTCGCTACTAACTTGCATGCATCCCATGTGAAGTGTTACTGAATATGGTCCCCGTGTTCCTGCCTCAATACCTGATCTGTGAGGCATTCTCGCTGTAATTTCCAGGTGGGTATGGGGGGGTGAGTTGGCGAGGTGCGTCATGATCAGATAGCACCTTTCCTAGATAATCCGAGTGTTGTACTTTGGGATGTACGTTAGCAGAGCATAAAAATCTGTCAAGGCGCACTCTTAGATTATGTGGAATGGAGTGAAAAAAGTATAGTTTGGTGGTGGGGTTTCGTGCTCTCCACGTGTCTGTCAGTGCCCAGGATTTCACCCATATATTAAAGAGTTCGGTTTGCCTGTATGCTGGTGAATGTGCTAGTGGGGGGTGGGATCTGTCCAGTTTAGTGTCTAGGGTGCAATTGTAATACTCCCCATCAGTATGGTTTGCCCTTCTAATAATTCCTCTATCATTGCGTATCGCCCTTCCTTATCTAGTATTCGTGTCCATTCTTTAAAGGGGGTTAGTACCCCTGACGAACGCCGAATACGTTGTGGCGCAAATGGTACCCCTCCATTTTTTACGCAGGCTCTACCTCCGTCGCTGTCAGATGGGTCTCCTGCAGGAGGGCTATGTGTGCTTGCTGTCTCTTTATGTAGGCATATACTGCATAGCGTTTGCTCACCGTATGCATGCCCGAACATTTAATGTGATAAGTTTGACGTCAGTAATAGGGAGTCTCGCGGTCATGTCTGCGGTTGTCTGTGTAGAGGTGGCTTACGCGTTGTTCTGGTCCGCCCTCGAGGTCCCTCCTGGTAGTAAAGTCGCCCTCCACGTACCTTGTGTCGCCTCGTCCTTTCACTCCTGTAGGGGTTCTAGGGAAATAATCTAAAAGGGGGAACCTGTAACCAAACTTCGGGAAACATTCCCAACTAAAGGGGCCTATTGCTCGAAACAACAAGTCCAAACTGTACATCTCGTACTGTTTCTAGTTCGTTACGTGAGGGGGGTGACTAGGCTTCGTCGTTGGGGGCAGTGCCGTAGCTGCCCACTCCATGGTGTAGAATTGTGGATACCTGCTGATGTCTGTACTTCTATGCTGACTGGCAGGTGGCTCGGTGGCAGATGTCGCCGCTGGATGTTCTGGTTGCTGTTGTGATGTGTCCTCTTGAATCTTGTGTCTGACGGGGTGGTGTGGACCACGGGGGAGGGAGGGGGGGGCCCTCCCTCTACCCCATCCCCTCTGTATTTTCCCAGTTCATCGTGATTGTCATATCGGTGTTTCGGCTGTTTGTGGGGTCAGTAGTGGTGGTGTGACCAAGCCGTAATGGGAGGTTTGCACATCGCTGATTTCCTCTACTGACGTGAAGAGGGGTGGGCCACGTTCTCCATCTGAACTTCCTCCTGTCCACTGTGTCACTGCCGCTGCTTTTAAGGCTCTTCTACGCTCCGCTATGATTTGTTCCAGATCAGGGGAACTCCTGGTGTTGGCGACCGATTGGTGACTCAACTGTGTGACAGCGATTTGTTTATGCTGCTATCTTCGCCCACTGTGGGGTCGTTGGTTTTGTGTGGTTTTGCATTCGGTCAGTTCTCCTATGTGTTGTTCCACCCAGTCCCTTGCCTCTGCCGGACCCGCGAAGAAGTGTGTGGATCTTTCGTGGATGATCTTGAGGCGAGCAGGGTATAGGAGTGCATATTGTATGTTTTTTTGGTGTAAGGTGCGTTTCACCGCGAGAAATGTGGCTCGTTATCACTGAACTGCTTGGGAGTAGTCCGGGAACAGCATAACTTCTTTGTCCTCGACGCGGAGTATTTTCGCCTGCCTGGCTGCTCACAGAACTGTATCTCTATCTTGATAGTGAAGCAGTTTTAGCAGGAACGGTCTGGGTGGAGAACCTGGAGGTGGCTTCCGGGCCGGAGCCCTGCGCCCCCCCTCTACTGAGAAAAATGGCACTAGGTCTTTTGCCGGGGTGAAAGTTTTCCATGTTTCCACGTACTGAATGGGGTCAGCCTCCTCAACTTCCTCCGGCAGATTTAGAACTTTGATGTTGCTCCGGCGGGAGTGCCCCTCCAGGTCATCTGTCTTACGTTCTAGGAATTTCACTTTGGTCTGTAAATCTTTGATGGCCACATGATGCGATTGGATTTGTGGTTTTACTGTTTGTAGTGTTCTTTCTCCCTGCCAGTTTTCTATGGTCATCCCGCAGCAGGTTGAGGTACGCGGCGAGTTCGCCGAATTTTCACTCCATGGTCATCCGGGACTGCTCTATTGCCGCTAGGACTTTGTCTAATTTAGCAGACATTGAGTCAGATTGCGGGGGTTCTCCCTTCTGCTTCACCTCAGAGGGACCCAGGGAGGGTGGCCTCCCTGCCACTGGGCCTGGCGTTGCACTGGCGATCCCTTGTCTTCCCATGTACGTCTCGGTTGTGTGTTGGTCACTTGCTGCGTTTTCTATGCAGCGACACTGTGATGGTCTCTCTAGGGGTAATGCAGTCCGCCCCTCCCTCCTCGCCTTATGAATTTTGCTGTTCATGGGCTGCGAGGCCACCTCAGTAAACACTGGGTTGTGGGCTATGACCACCGCTGAAGGTAATCGGGATGAGCAGTATTGGCTCACTAAGATTGCTTCCAGCGCCATAGGGGCTGGGATATGGTAGACTTCAGAGATGCGGCATTGGGGGGGAAGTGGGGTTATTCTGCTGAGGGCGGCGGCGAGAACCATCTTGTGGTCCCTCCCGCTGTCTCCGAATTGCTTCCAGATGTATCAAGGAGACCCATCACAATGATGTGTGTCGCTTCAGTTCTTTACTGGGTCTTGTTATTCCCGGGCCAGGTCCCTGGGTTTAGGGGTGTCTAGTCAAGTCCGTAGCCTCCTGCAGGCGTCCCTCTGCCACGCCTTCCCTGTCCTTCCCCGGCGGATGCTGTGTTGCTGTACTTGCAAGGTCTGAGATCGTGCTGGGGGACTCTGGCTCAACGTTTCTCTCGCCCCACGCAGTGATGGCTCCTGGGTCTGACTCTGTTCTCACGCAGTGTACCTTTGTGGCAGTTGAGGGCCACCTAACTGGATAGAGGGTAGACCAGGGTATTTGATCCTGCTTGTGCTGCAGATGTCCCAGGGCTTACGCTCCTAGTGCTCCAGGGGCAAACCAGATATTCCCCCCGTTACCCCGCCGTCATTAGTGAGCAGGTCCCGTCATTTTGGTCTCAGATGGGGATCGTCCTACTGGACTCGTGGCACTGTGGGTGTCCTTCGGATGGTCTGGGACTGGGGGGAGAATCACCAGTGCTCTTTTGTGGCGGGGGGGCTCCTCACGCCCCGGCCCGCAACTGTGAACTCCAGCCACGCACCCTGCACACCTCTCCTCCCATTGCGCCTCGGATCTTGGCACTGATCAGGGGGGTGGGGGGGAGGGGCGTCCGTCACCTATAGGCGGCCTGGGGCTCACACCCCAGCGGGGGGATCTCGACCCTGATGTTCGGGTGTCTCGGGGGCACGGAAGAGTGTAGACTGGTCTGGCCTGAAGCACCCACTACATTCCTAGCCTGTCACGGACTCCCGTCCGGGTGTCCCTTCCGCAGCAACGCCGCGGCCGCCGCTTTATTGATGGGTTGCGGACTCTTCTGGCCTCCTTCCCCCACCTATCTATTGCTGGCTAACGGCCGCCGCCATTTTGTGCGGGTGCTGGGATCGCGTTCCTGGGTCCTCAGGGGTAATCGAGGTGCTCCCCCAGTACTTTGCCGTCATCAGTGGGCAGGTCCCGCAGTGTTAGTCTCGGTGGGGATCATCTCATTGGGCTTGTGTCGCTGTGGGGTCTTCGGATGGTACGGGACCTAGGAATCGCCAGCGCTCCCTTGCGGCAGGGGGGGCCCTCCTCACACCCCAGCCCCGCTCCGGTGAACTTCAGCCACGCGCCCCACAGGACTCTCTCCCCCCCCCCCCCGCGCCTCGAGTCCTGGCACCAATCAAAAGGGGTGGGGGGTGTCAGTCGTGTTCAGGCGACCTAGGGCTCGCACCTTAGCGGGGGGTACCCGGCCCTGGTATCTGGCTGCATCGGAGCGGGAGAGTGCAGATGGGTCCCAGTGCTCCCTCAAGAGTACTCACTGTGTCTCTGGTTGATCACTCTCGTCCCTGTGCCCCCGCCGCATCGACACCACCACTTTGCTGGAGCACGGACTCCCCCGTTACCTATTACTGGCTGCTGGGCGCCGCCATTTTAAGCTGGTGCTGGGATCAGTGGTCCGGCTCAGTTTCGCGGCACCCGCAATGGCTGGGCCGTGATTTTCGGCTTTGCGGGGATCTCTGCAGGTAGCAGTACTTACTGCATTAGGTTTCGCCGATGTGTAGACATTTTCAGCAAGGCAATGACGGGCGCGTGTGGGCAGCCGTGCGGAGCACCACAGAGGGGTGTTCGCCATTTTGGATGGCTTGGCCACGCCCCCCCAGTGGTGAAACAATGATAAAAGGATTTGTTAGAATGGGCAACAGCTGCTGAAGTGTATATCAGGCATGCAGGTGAGACAAGAAGGTGGAGAAGATTTAGAAACTTGGAGAGAGATGCTTTGTTTTGCAAGCATTCCAGCCAGCACCTTTGTGTTTATGTTGATAAAGTTGAAACCATCACTGTTTCAGCATTTTAAAATAACGACCATTTTTTTCTGGACTGTCAGAAGAAAAGAAAAAGATTATTTGACTACTATATTGAATATCACACATGTTCTTTTCAAAGTTTGGATGATCCCTCATAATCAGTGACTGGTATTGATAAGATACATGGGTAATGTGTTTCCATTCTTTCAGCTGCACATGCGCTCAGTACAATACCACAGTTTGAAGCAACATGAAGCTAAGTGTTGGGAACAGCAAGGTAATAGTGCTGTTTGCTACAGATACAATTACTTTAAAAAAAATGTATTTTTGCAAATATTTTTATTGATACATTTTATTGGTACGAAATAAAGTATAGACCCTTGGCCCCGCATATATAGGTAAATGCGATTACCCATACAAAGATTCACAACAAGTAGACCAAGTGTGCAACAGGTCATAGAGAAGATGGTACATGTCAACAATCAACACCAAACGAAAGAAAGAAACATTACGTGAACAGGGAGGAGGGGTCATGTATTTTCCCGTCTGGACCCTGGGGAGCGGGGTTTGGCGTCCAAAAGAGGGAAGGAGGAAATAATTCTCCAGTACTGAATATTCATCAACAGAAGTCTAGAGAAACAAATGGAACATACTGCAGGTGGATGACCAGGAACACACAGAGCGATTTACTAGATTGATCGTGCGGAAGCCTGAATTAATTCACAGTTTCTTTTTTTTAAAGTAATAACCGATCTAATGCCCCCTGTAGAGCTGATAAATTTAAAAGACTTAAGTTTGTTTCCCCTGCATATGACGCACAAATGTATTTCCTCATATATGATCTGAAGGAAAAATATAGCTACCTTAACTGGTGTGTTGACATAGTTGAAGATTAGTTAGAGACTAGCCGGATGAAACATAAAGCAGCCCAAAAAAGTTATTTATCTGTGTTAATATCAGTAAATGCGATGTCAATACAGACCATGATATATGCAGGCCCAACCATGGCAATACCAATAAATGCAATGTCGAAGCACATCGTAAAATTTGCCTGCATAACAATGTCCTTACCAGTAGAAACAAAGTCAATGTATGTCGTCATCTATGCACGTATATGTTATTGAAAATTTGTGGAGCGCATGTTCCCCAAACAGGTCTCTTGGCGCTGGGTTATTCTTTGGAGTCACTGAATCAGAAAAGGCCATGTCTAGCTGTAGGCTTGAATTAAAAGCTAAGTCTTCAGCTTTTTCCTAAAGCGCATATAGTCTGTTTCTAGTCTCAATGATGAGGACAGAGGGTTCCAGAATTGGGGTCCCTGTGTTGAGAACCGCGACCCTCCTGTCCGTTTACATTTGAATCTAGGAACCACCATTAGATGCATATGCATAGATCTTAGAGTGCGCTGTGGAGAGTATCTATGAATTCTTGAAGATATATACTTCGGACCAGTACCATGTATAGCTTTGAACAGTATTCTTCCTGTTTTGAACATGGAAAGCTGCTCCATTGGAATCCAGTGGAGCTCCTTCAGCAGTGGCTTGACATGGCATTGTCTGTCTTGTTGATCGATAATTCTGGCTGCTTGATTTTGTATCAGCTGCAGACGGTGTTTCTGGTTACACAGGGGGCCAAGATAAATTGCATATGCATAATACATTTTTGATAAGATCAGGGCAATGATGATTGGAATGCTGGGCTCGCTGCTGAAAAACCTTCTGAATTGTCGCAGTTTCCGAAGTTGGAAAAAACAGGCAGAGGTGATCGGACCAATCTGCGAGTTCATGGGGAGTTCAGAGTCGATTTGAATGCCTAGGCTTTTAATCGAGTTCTTAGGAGTCAGTGCAAGACGATAATTTGTTGTTAGGAAAGACTATTTCAGTTTTTTCAGAGTTTAATTTTAATTGATTTTTGCTCATCCAATTGCTGATGAACAACATGATGGTCCTGAGAAACTCCTTGGAGATTGTGTAATCATTGATGGAGAAAATACACTGCATATCGTCAGTATAGATATCAATGTATTAATATACGCTATAACAACTGCAGGCATAATACTGAGTATGTCAGTAAAGATGATAGCAATAACTGCCATGTTAATTGTACACAATTTGGTGAACTCATATCATTGCAGTCTGATTCACCCAAAGTGACTTTCCCATCAACCCAGAGCCAGTGATACATGGTCAGCCAGGACCTGTGACCCAAACCAGATCCTACTGATTGACAGGTCACAGGTGGGATTACACTGAACCCAAAGACAAAGGTGCACCCAGGGAAAACCCTTACCAATCCCACACATAGGCAGTTATACAACAAACAGTTCAGAGGAAATTGGCTCCAACAAAACATGTTTGACCACAGGCACCCATTCCCAAAATACCACAAAGATAGATGCCACTTGCAGTTAGGAACACTTAGCCATTCAGAACACAGCATGCACACCACACGAAGTGATCTCGCGCACCCCACCATCCACATCTAGGCACATATACACTGGCCCATATTAGCTCTCCCCGAGGTCAAGCGCTATCATATGACAGCTTATCAGAAGGTTGTACTTCTGGTTTATGACCAGGCCAAGAATGCCAGACCAGTTTATTGTACCTCATGAATGGTATACATAGTCAGTCAAAATATCTGTACAATGAGAGCCTTTCTTCAGACTATACTCTGTCGATACTCTCCGCGGCATTTCATTAAACCAGATTGTTCCTGTTTTGCCAAACACCTGTTGTCTTTTCATTTGTTTTAGGGTAAATTCCTATTCGACTAACATCTGGAGCCTTAAAACGTCATAAACGCTCCCCATACAGCGTCTCCTGCAATGTCTGGGACTGCCTGGCGTTCCTATACGTTTTTGAAAAACATTAAAAATCTTTGTTTTACATGAAATTGGAATCTTTGCCTGATCCGTCTAATAGCCATGTTAACCAGGGTTTTTAGTTCTCGTAGAGAGACCTATTGCAGTGAAACCAGAATGTTTCACCGAGTGCGGATTTTTACCAGTTCAAGTGAAATCACGTGACCACAAGCACGCACATTTCCCCACCTCAAAGCCATCAGCCTCCCTCCCACAGGCTTCCCCAGCGTGCGCAGTGCGTGCTGGCTTCCCTTCTCCACCCCTTAATTGCTTGTTTTCACGGCTGCGCTACATCAAAGGGTTCGGCTCCCCGCCCCCTGCTTCACGGATGCTTCTCAGGCCATCTGTTTTTCTCCTCTAAGCAGGCTTGAGGCTTCATCCTGCCACCGATTACCCGTTCCCACCCAGGCAAGTCTTTTGTATCTCACTTCCGTTCCATTTCTTTTGGAGGCATGACACCTTCTGGTAAAGTCCGCACTATATCAAAACGGATAAACAAATCTCGGAATGGTAACAAAAAGTCCCTCCCCCATATGCGTATCTCTCTGCATTCATTGTCCTGGACGGACCCCTCCCCCAACACTTCTCATCCCTCCTTTACCCTGCAATCCGACACTATTATCCCTCCTCCATGGTCACTTAATTTGCGCCCTTTCTGCGATTTGCCCAGATTCACAGGATCTTGACCCTCCCGCCGAGACTCAAACTCTGTTCCCCAGCTTCAAAAGCAACCACTCTAGCTGTTATGCCGCATCCTGTCTTGGCGGCCGTGTCACGCATTTCCCCTCCCCCTCCCCACAGCAATGCCAAGAGCATGTTATGCTAGCACATACGGCCGTCCTTTTGCCCCCACACTCAATACAGGTGCATGTGTTTGAACTCAGTCTCCTGTGTTTTTTCTTCACTTTAATATAACGCAAACTCGGCTTGATGGTATCGGAGCGCTTTACATGATGAGCCAGTTGCAGTGCACACACACAGATTCTTTTTTTTTTATGCATGGAGAGATTAAGTGATTTGCCCAGATTCACAGGATCTTGACCCTCCCGCCGAGACTCAAACTCTGTTCCCCAGCTTCAAAAGCGACCGCTCTAGCCGTTATGCCACATCCTGTCTTGGAAGCCGTGTCTCGCATTTCCCCTCCCCTTACCCCTCCCCACAGCAATGCCAAGAGCATGTTATGCTACCACATTCTCGCCTTCATTCTCTGCCACACGTGGTTGGTGTCTGTTGGCTGTACTCCATGTAAGCTAAATATGGACCGACCTGTACATATGTAGGAAGCGAGTTTGACCAGGTTGTTTCCGATTTGGAATTGTTATACACTTTTAGACTTATTTTTGACTATATAGTTAAAATGTTGTGTGGCACAAACGTTCGCTCCTATTATCTTCCACTGCATACGGTATATGTAAGTTCAGTTTTTCCACCGAGCTAAAATAATGTGTCCAACACTTGTTTTTTGCTGTTCTGGAAAATGTTTTCCCTGTTCATTTCATGCTGGTGTGGTGCAGCCTCCCCGTGTAGTAAAGCCTGCGAAACCCTTTCTCACTTGCTGATCCTAACAACTCATTCCTTGGCGGCCCTGGGAGCTTCAAGTCATTCTACAGTTATGTGAGCTCTGATGGACCTTTGCCAACTGTTCATCTGTTATACTTTGACTGTGGGTAATTATTTCTGTCCTCTGGCACGACGCTGCAAACCCTACAGTTGTCCAACACAGGATATTGTTTTATGTTTATAAACATTGGAACTGTACCCCCTATGATCCCATTTTAATAGCGAGTATTATTGAAATAACTAAAGACGGCAGACAACATTAAGCTCGGGTGCTGGATGCATTTTTTCAGCACCACCACAGCACCACTCAGCACCACCACAGCACCACTCAGCAGCACCACTCAGCACCACCACAGCACCACCACAGCACCACCACAGCACCACCACAGCACCACCACAGCACCACTCAGCACCACCACAGCACCACTCCAGCACCACTACAGCACCACCACAGCACCACCACAGCACCACCACAGCACCACCACAGCACCACCACAGCATCACTCAGTGCAACCACAGGTTATAGGTGTCACATTTGCGAAATGTAGAACTATTGGCATTGTAAATAACAAAGCTATTAATTTAGCTATTTTCAAAACCAACACATAAATAAAAGAATTGTCATTTACAAGACCAATAGCTCAAACTTTCCTAATGCGAGACCTACTGCATTGCAAATGCTTGTTTGGTTTAGTGTGCATCAGTGTTTCAGGGTAGTATACTTCTTGGCTACAGAAACCCATAAAGTAAATGGAAAAGGTATCAGATGCATCAGAAGTAATGATGGCACGTTGCCCCCTTCTTACTAAAAGGACACTGAAGAAGTGGGCGATCAGTATTTACCAGCCTCATAAACACACCTCTTGGCAAATATCACATCACTTAATGGTGTAAGATAAAAATTTAAAATAAAAACAGCACACACATACACACATTCTGACCATCCTGGTGAGACATTTTCTCACCAAAGTTTAGCCACCTGTTGAAGAGTCAGCAGGTGTGCCAAAGAGGGTGAAAACACCCGGATAAAGTCAGGGAAAACGCCCTTCCTACCTTGGAAAAAACACTTCGTAAAATAAGATAATCTCATCTAGTGTTGGGCTCGGAAGAGTGCAAGTTGTTTTTCTTGGAAGAAGTTCTTCGAGTCACGAGTTATAGTGACTCCTCCTCTTACTTGCATTGCGCATGGTCATTGACTCATTGTTGGATTATTTTCCGTTTGGCGGGTGAGGACGGAGTGAAAAAATAGCGTATGCAATAGAGATGAACATGTAGTGAATGTATGATATATGTAAATAAACTCAAAGAGCACAAGTCATCAGCGAGGAGGATGGGCACATGTGATCTATAGCACTACAAACAGATGCTTACTGGGTAAGTAACATTCACCGTTTGAAGGTATGGGTGGCTTTGTGTAGACTAAAAAACAGTTCTCCCTTTAAGCAGTGATTAACTTGTGCTTGGTTGAAATAAAGTACGTAATACTGCTGCCCAATATTTCCTTGTTGTCTTGACATAACCTCTACACAATAATGTTTTGTAAATGTATGTGGAGTATTCCATGTAGTTGATTTACATATGCCAGTTATGGGAATATTCCCAATAAATGCCATAGAAGCCCTTTTTTTGCAAGTAGAATGGTCTCTTGGTGGAATAGGTAGTGTTCTCTTTGCTTTAGAATAACATGTTGGGATACATTTAACTATCCCATGAGCAATACCCGATTTAGAAATTGCTTTACCCTTATGAGGTTTGAAAATGACAGTTGTGTTTTACCGAAAGATGGTGTTCTATCTATATAGAAGATTGATGCTCCTTTGACATCTAATGCATGTAACGCGCTTTCAGCTACTGATTCTGGTTGATGGAAGAGTACAAGTAACTCTATGGATAGTGTCATGTGAAAATGTGATATTACTTTAGGTAAGAATTTAGGGTTAGTTCTTCAAATCACTTTATCTATATGTACTTGAAAGAATAGTTCTTCTAAAGTCAATGCTTGAATTTCCCCTACTCTTTTAAGTGAGGTAATTGTGAGTTTCCATGATAGAAACTGCAGTTGGCATGCACGCAATGGTTCAAAAGGTGTACCCATTAACCTGGTTAGCTCAATATTTAAATTCCACATTGATGTAGGTAGTGCTCAAGGTGGAAGAACTCTTAGGTCCTTGCAAAAAGGCTTCAATTACAAGAATTCTAAATAGAGGTTTGTTCTCTATTCTGAAGATATGCAGCTTGTTCTGAAAGATGTATTTTAATGGAGGTGAAAGCCACACAAGAATTTTGTAAATTAATCTTCTACCCTATAATGTTTTGAGGTGATGCTTGTATAGGATGAATGTCTTTTGAATGGCAGTAATAAACAAAACGTTTACACTTTGCTGCATAGCACGCTCTTGTTGTGGGTCTTCTTGCCTCTTTCAGGATATCCATACACTCTTTTGTTAAGTTTAGGTATCCAAATTCTAAGACTTCAGGAGCCAAAGATTGAGAGATCTGGGATTTGGATGTAGCATTAATCCTTTGTTCTACTATAAAAGATCTTGTAGGTTGGGTAACATTTGATGTGGTACTACCTACATCTCCAGCGGTGTTGGGTACCATGGTTTTCTGACCCATGTTGGAACAATTAGCAGGACAAATGGAAGCAGGGTGAGAGGTGGAATAGCGTGAGCAAATATCCCTAACCAATTGATCCATAGTGCATTGCTCTTGGATTGTGGATGTTGGAATCTGGAGGCGAAGTTTTGGCATTTTGCGTTTTGTGGTGTTGCAAATAGATCTATGACTGGTTGTCCCCATTGTTTGAATAATGGTTGTAGGACTTGTACATTTATTTACCACTCGTGGATCTGTTGGCGTGTTCTGCTGAGAAGATCCTCCAGATGATTGTCTACTCCTGGTATGTACTCTGAAATCAACTGAATGTTGTATTGTGTTGTAGAGCGAAGTTCCAAATATTTTGTGCTAGCAGAGACAATTGTGGAGATGTTGTCCCTTCTCTTTTTTGCAGATAATATATGGTTCTCCTGTTGTCTGTTTTGATCAACACTACCTTGCCTTTTAGGTGAGGCAGGAATGCTTTCATCTTCAGATGTACTGTTAAGAGTTCTAGTTGATTGATCTTTGTAGAAGAGACTGGCTGTGTGTCCAGTGCCCTTGCAGTTATGTCCTGTAAATGTGCTCCCAAACCTATCATTGATGCGTCCGTTGTAATGGTCGTTTGCGGTATTGGGTCTATAAAAGGCTGGCCCTCAACTAGTTTGTTGGAGTTTCACCATTACAGAATTGGGCAAACTTGACAGCTGGACAACACTAAATTGTCCAAATGACCCTCCGCTTGAGACCATTGTTACGCCAGGCATTGTTGCAGAGGACGCATATTTAGTCCAACATGAGGTACTATGGCTATGCATGAGGCCACGGTTCCTAGGAGACTCATAACTGCTCTCACAGACATTTGTTTCTGGGTCTGAAATAGTGGCACCAGATTTTTGAAAGTCGGAATTCTGTCTGCATTTGGGTAAGCTACAACTGTTTGACAATTTAGGATTGCTCCCAAGTAGGGTTGTACTTGTAGTGGTTGTAGGTGCGATTTTACTGCATCTACTGTGAAACCTAGATTTGCAGTAGAATGATTGTTGTCGGGGTGCTTTGTAAATATGTGTTGCTTTGATGAGCCAATCGTCTAGATACGGAAATACATGTATATTTGGTCTCCTGAAATGGGCTGCTATTACTGTCAGACATTTGGTAAATACTCTAAGGGATGTGGTGACCCCGAACTGTAGCACTTTGAACTGAAAGTGCTGTCCATTTAAGAGAAATCTGAGATATTGCTTGTGTGCTGGATGAATTGGAATGTGGGAGTATGCATCCTTTAGATCCAATGCCGTTATAAAATCTCCTATTTGGAGAAGTGGGATTATATTGTGAAGAGTGACCTTATGGACATATTTTGATAGGATACAATTGTTTCAAAGTCTAAGATCTAACATAGGTCTTAGAGTTCCATCCTTTTTGGGAATTAGAAAGTAAAGGGAGAAAACCCCCTTTCCCTGTTGTACTGGCACAGATTCTATTGCTCCTTTTTTTAGGTCTTGACTGACGTACACTGCGCAGCTTGAGAAATTTTGTTTTTCACTTACTGGGGTTGAACCCGCCTCTCTCTCCATAAATGGGGGCTAGCCATTGGAAGAGAATAAGGCCACTCATTATTGGAGCAGATTCGTGGGCGTTTGTGTTTTTTTAATCCCCGCCCCCTTTGTTTCGTCATGAAGAGGTGGCCCATTGCGGTTGTTTCCTTTTTTTTTTTTGCCAGGGCTGTTTTTTCGTCAGTCTGTGCCAGCTCCACGCTCGCTCGCAGTCTCCTCCCTGTGCTCCCACGGGGGCGGCTCTGACAACGCTTGTTGTCCATTTGAAACACTGTGTGGACAATGGAAAAAAGTTTCCTTGTAATGTTAAGAGTTTTACCCAGGCAGACGAAACAAGACACAGACGGCAGCTGTTCCCGGACTCTCCGCCACTCTTAAAATGGCCGCCGTGCCGAGGACTCGCTGAACAGTGCGCCCCCCTCCGCCGCTGCTGCTGCCTCCTTTCCGGCTTCCTTCCCCGCCCGCTGCTGCCGGAGCTGCCTTCCCTGGAAACCTCGCTCCGTATAGCGCTGCCTCGGAGCCTTCTGCGGCGCAGCGCTCCGGCGAGGGCTGGTTGGTTCTTCCTGCATGCTTTCTGTAAAGCGGGGATTTTTAATGCACATTACTACAGCCATGGCGGATGTTACTGCCAGAAGCCTACAGTATGAATACAAGGCGGTGAGTCCAAGTTGGCATACATGCCAATATTGTAAGACTGTTGGGAGATTTTGAAAAGATATCTAAGAACGTATTTTCCCTATTAACGTATATTGAAGAAGAGGTGATTTTAGGCGGGAGACCAAATAAAGCTATGTTTTTGCTTCAAACGTCGGGAGTTTCCCGACTGATTCGGGCATGTTGGATTGTGTGTGCACAATTACGTGCAGCGAGTGTCAAATGCACTCTACCCTAGCAGTTAGGCCAACTCCGCTCTGTACTCATGTTTTCCACAAGCCCCTACAGCATGCATTTATTTCGTGGCCCCGGTGAATGACGCTGCTTCCCGGTGACGGGGCTGTGGGCATAATGTTTTTCACCAAGAATTGCGTTGTCGCTGCTGCTTACGACAGATTCGGTTCCCTTTGCTTGTACCTCAAGTTCAAAAAAGTGTTTGCTCTATTTGTTTGTTTACAGTAGTCATTAAAGGGCCACTTACAATCGCAGATGTCGGCAGTCTGCAGATGTTCACGTAGATTGCCTGCGTGGAGGGCGCAGTGCCCGTCCGTGCAAGCCTAGCCTTGGATGACAGGAGAAAGCACTGTCCGTGTCGGTGGGTTCACTCGGTGCACACCGGCACTCCGGGGTATATGCGGGGCAGAATCCGAGAAGGTGGAAAACCCAGTGCTTGCTACTGTGTGTATTTACAAAGTAGGAAATATATTTACGGAATTGGCTCATTTAAATGAATGGACTGAAAGTTCCCTCGTTGTAGCAGTTGGAGGCCGGAGGGCATTGAGCTGTGTGTTTCTCAGACGGAGCTGCATGCATCTGAATCCGGCTCCTTCACAACAAATGGAGGCGTTGGTTGTTTTGTTCGCCCTTCTCCGTCGTGCTTTTATTTGAGGTGGTTCCCATGCCTTTATTCTCGTGTTCTCTTCTTACCCCATGGCCAGTTTGCGGGGCACACGCATATCAGTAATGCTGTTCGTTGTCTTATGTTAATTATTCTGTTTCTCTTAGCTGTGGTGAGTGCGACTTTTATCATGCCCTGTCTTTACAACCATCACCACCTACTATAAGAGAAATTGTAGTTTGTTTTTTTACATGACAGGCTCGGGTATACAAGTCCCAGCATGCTTCTTGTTGGCTGAGTGACCAGGCAGTGGCTACGACTGGTAGACATGGTACATGTTCCTTGCACTACCTTCCTAAAAAGACTGCCCAATCTTTATCCACATTGTACCGGGAAGCTCTTAGCAAAATGTAACAGCAAATTGTAATGCCGCTTTTCGCCATTGCTTAGTGCATTTAGACACGATGCATCCTTTCTGCCGGACCAGACACGACCCTCAAGTTTTCCAAGTCCACGTTTACGCCCCTCCATTAGTACCTTTTTATTTATTAGTTTGAATTCTGATGTGCACCTGTTTTTTTAACAGGACTACAAATACCACAATGCCTATAAAAACCATCCTTGGACCACATTCAATACCCAAGCACTGACCCGGCAAACCTGGGAGTGTTTGAGACGCAGTAATCAGGAGGGGGAAGAGAGGCTGGCTGCCAGACACTTGTATCCCCCTCATATGATAAGCTTCTCGTTTGACAGCAGTCAGAACAAAGCCCCAGAAGAACTATAGAGGCGCTGCTAGCAGCACAAATTGCCCAATCGGTATAAACTGTGCTATCTGAGGGTAGATATGCGCAATCGGACCCATAACCTTGATGTGTGAAGCTCAAAAAGAAAGGGAGATAATAAATGTGAAATGTATTGGAAAGCTAGGAGGGAAGTGTGCAGTGTTTCTTGCAGTCTACAGCGGAGAGGGGTGGTGGGGGGAGGACATTTTGGCAGTGTTACCATTATGCCGAGCTGAGAGGTGCGCGAGACATGCAGTGTAGTCCGCAACAGCTTAAGAGGCTGTTCACAAAAGAAAAGACAGACCCGTGACGGCAAAATCATAGTTTTTACCTTGAAACGGTGTTTGTACTACATAATATATATCTGGTTTATAAATCTTATTTTCGGCGATCTACTACCAGTCCTTTAAAATGATGGAATATTTAATTAACCCTGCCTGTGTAGATGTTCATTTAGTTGCTCATGGATGTAGCGCCGAAAGGTGGACCAGTTTACCACATTACTACAGCCATGGCGGATGTTACTGCCAGAAGCCTACAGTATGAATACAAGGCGGTGCTTCTTCACAAGTAATTTTTTAACTACATTGGCTCTTGGAATTATGCTGTGTGTGTGTGTCTGTGGGGCTCTGTGTGTGCGCGTGTGGGGCTCTGTGTGTGCGTGTGGGGCTCTGTGTGCACGTGTGGGGCTCTGTGTGCGCGTGTGGGGCTCTGTGTGCGCGTGTGGGGCTCTGTGTGCGCGTGTGGGGCTCTGTGTGCGCGTGTGGGGCTCTGTGTGCGCGTGTGTGGCTCTGTGTGCGCGTGTGTGGCTCTGTCTGCGCGTGTGTGGCTCTGTCTGCGCGTGTGTGGCTCTGTGTGCGCGTGTGTGGCTCTGTGTGCGCGTGTGTGGCTCTGTGTGCGCGTGTGTGGCTCTGTGTGCGCGTGTGTGGCTCTGTGTGCGTGTGTGTGGCTCGGTGTGTGTGGCTCGGTGTGTGCGGCTCTGCGTGTGTGCGGCTCTGCGTGTGTCTCTGCGTGTGTGTGTGGCTCTGCGTGTGTGTGTGGCTCTGCGTGTGTGTGTGGCTCTGTGTGTGTGTGTGGCTCTGTGTGTGTGGCTGTGTGTGTGTGGCTCTGTGTGTGTGTGGCTCTGTGTGTGTGTGGCTCTGTGTGTGTGTGGCTCTGTGTGTGTGTGTGGCTGTGTGTGTGTGTGTGGCTCTGTGTGTGTGTGTGGCTCTGTGTGTGTGTGTGGCTCTGTGTGTGGCTCTGTGTGTGTGGCTCTGTGTGTGTGGCTCTGTGTGTGTGGCTCTGTGTGTGTGGCTGTGTGTGTGTGTGTGGCTGTGTGTGTGTGTGGCTGTGTGTGTGTGTGGCTGTGTGTGTGTGTGGCTCTGTGTGTGTGTGGCTCTGTGTGTGTGTGGCTCTGTGTGTGTGGCTCTGTGTGTGTGTGGCTCTGTGTGTGTGTGGCTCTGTGTGTGTGGCTCTGTGTGTGTGGCTCTGTGTGTGTGGCTCTGTGTGTGTGTGGCTCTGTGTGTGTGTGGCTGTGTGTGTGTGTGGCTGTGTGTGTGTGGCTGTGTGTGTGTGGCTGTGTGTGTGTGTGGCTGTGTGTGTGTGTGGCTGTGTGTGTGGCTCTGTGTGTGTGGCTCTGTGTGTGTGGCTCTGTGTGTGTGTGGCTCTGTGTGTGTGGCTCTGTGTGTGTGTGGCTCGGTGTGTGTGTGGCTCGGTGTGTGTGTGTGGCTCTGTGTGTGTGTGGCTCTGTGTGTGTGTGGCTCTGTGTGTGTGTGGCTCTGTGTGTGTGTGGCTCTGTGTGTGTGTGTGGCTCTGTGTGTGTGTGTGGCTCTGTGTGTGTGTGTGGCTCTGTGTGTGTGTGTGGCTGTGTGTGTGTGTGTGTGGCTCTGTGTGTGTGTGGCTCTGTGTGTGTGTGGCTCTGTGTGTGTGTGGCTCTGTGTGTGTGTGGCTCTGTGTGTGTGTGGCTCTGTGTGTGTGTGTGGCTCTGTGTGTGTGCGTGCGTGTGTGTGCAAATGCAATAGGTCTTGCATTTGTGAGAGATTTAGCTATTGGCAATGTAAATGACAATGCCATTTATTTATCTGTTTTCAAACCCAACACATAAATAAAAAGTTTGTTATTTACAATGCCAATAGCTCTAACTTTTGCAAAGGCGAGACCGTTGCATTGTAAATGCTTGTTTTACTAGAGCTTGAATTTCTTCTTTTAACAGGTTTTGATGTTGTGTAGATATTTTGTGAAAACAGGGTGGTAGGTTTAAAGGAGTTGAGGTTAGCTCCAGACAATAACTATGTGGGATAAAATTAAACACCCATTGATTTGATGTTAAACCATTGTGGAAAGAACTGTTGTAGTCTTTCCCCGACAGGTATTATGTGATCGGAAGAATGGTAGTCGAGTCACTGTTTAGTTGTAGGAGAGGAAGTGTTTTTGTTAAAACCTCCAAGCCCCTGCTATTATTCCCTCTGTAGGATCCTCTATAATATCCTCTTTGGGGACTTGTTTGAGTTTTGTTAAAAGGGGTGGATGCCTGTGGAGGTTGATTTACATCCTCTGTGATATGCAGAGTGCCGAAAAGTGCCCCTTTGAGACTGTGTTTGTAGTGCTCCCATTAACTTTGCAGTCGTATTGTCTTTTTTAAAAATTATTTTCTAGCAAAGGTTCCACTTGTGGACCAAAAAGGTGTTCACCATCAAAAGAAGACCAATAATATTTTGTTGTACTTATGGTTTAAAACCAGATACCCTTAGCCATGCATGCTTTCTTAGCATAAGGCTGATATTTATTTCCCCAGCTGCTGTATCGGCTGCATCAAGAGCACACCTTATGTACATGTTTGATACCTTATGTTTGTGCTTGATACAATTTTACCCTGTAATGTAATTTTGTAAGCCTATTTTTTGTATTGTTCTGGGAGATGTTGTAAAATGTCTTCCATTTTGTCCCAGTGTGACCTACCATACCGTGATAACATACCTATAGAGTTTGAAAAATTCTCCAGTGATTAGAAGATTGTGTTGCAACCCTTTTCCCTGCTGCGTCTATACGTTTGCTCTCTTTATCAAGCGGTGGAGCATCAAGGTACTTGAGAGTTCACTCTATTATGTTGCAACTACTAAGGAATCGGGTGTAAATAGAGTCTGAGTATAGGTAGGCTCTGTTGTGAAACGTTTATATATATTTTCTTGTCCACTCTTAAATTAATAATTCTAGATTTTAAGGGCTCTTTAAAAATATTAGTAGCATGTCCAATCATACCCTTTAACCCTGCAAGGTTGATTTTTATCTGGAGGAAAGTGTTTAAACTAAAAAGTCATCCTCTATTTTTCCTCAGTATGCAAAGGTACCTTATGAAAATGTGCTGCTATATTTATAAGGTCATAATATGTAGTAATATCATCTGGTGAAAAGGGTTTAGAGGGATAAAGGTCTGGATCCGCGACATCAGGCGGATGTGTGTCAAATGTATCCCAATCATCTTGTGGGGGCAATGTGTGTTGATAATCATCATCACTCCAATCCCCTGTAAAAGAGTGTATTGACCCTTCTGAGTGTATATCTTCATAGTCTGGAGACTGTTGAGGTGAAGGTGTATGTTGTATTGGAGGAGGAGTAATCTTAAGTGGACTCGTGGCTTTATCCACCCGTTTTCTCTTTTTGGTAGGAATTACATATTCTTGAGGAGTGTGGAAATTGAAGAAATTGATGTACATAAACAGCATTCATTTCCCTTCTTTTCCCACTCCTCTCCCTGTAAGCACCATGAATACCATAAAATATTGACCGCATCACTCCGCCAGTAAAAACCCGTACCCATATGTACAGCCATTCTAGGCACCATGGCCTTTTACCCATTGGAATCCCCGGCTTCCCTCCTGCGCGTATCTTACACCCCCTCTCTCATGCATAGACCATGAGACCCTCTCCCTCTGCGCGACCCTGCTATGAAAAGCAACCCTTCTGCTTGACCCGCGCAAACCCTCCCCTCTTGAAGAGGCATCCTTCGCCTCAGCTGACATAGCCCTCCCCAGCTGCACCTGACTGCCCCCGCTCTCTCATGTACGGGTCATAAGACCTTTCTCTCTGTGCGACTCTGTCCCTGTGCGCACCCTGGCTCCCCCCTCCTCCCTCACATGGACAGGTCATAAACCTTCCTCTTCTGCAAGACCCTGTCCGTGGGAGTCACGGCCGCGCCTGACCAGCACCTCCTCTCCTTTCATGAATAACCCCTCTGTTAGTAAACCCTCCCTCCGCGATTGACTGTCCACACATGTCTGAGGTCATCGCCTAAGCCAGGAGATGCTGTTTACTGCTTATTGTATGGAGTCACTCCTCTTCAAAGGATCCACTATTGATCCTGGCCACCCCACCCCCTGGGCTATGATCAGGCGCACACATCCTAAACAGTTGACGGAACACTCAGCTGCGTGATTGCCCTCCCCTCTTATCAGCAGGTCAAGGGTCCCTATTGTGAACACATGTGGGGTAGGATTGACACGAGGTTTATGGGGATGTCTTTTCCTTGTTTCACAATATCGTGATTGTAATGCCAAGTGTTTTGTAAAGTATAAAAGACGGAGTCTCAGCTCACTTGTTAGAGCACCTCCCGAAAGACACCGTGTTTCGTGTCCGAAATGACAGGCTCTCCTCATGAGAAATAAATTCTGTTCTCTTGATTCCTGCTTCCAGCGCCCGTCTCTTTATTTGACAAACTATTCAGAATGGAAACTAAGAGGCGGCCTGCGCCAGCAGCCTGGGCATCGATAGTAATGCGGGCCTACCTTTCACAATTGGCGCCCAACGCGGGGCCCATCAGTGACATAAGGTCCGGTAAGAGAGATCCAGACGAAGAAGTGAACATCTAAATGATCGGAGTATACCTGCCTTGAGAGGGCCCTCGCCCGGCTGCCGATCGAAAGAACTTCACCAATTCTGAACGGACCTCTCTCGAGTGACCTATTGTCCTGACTGGAATCCCACAGGAATGCTACACGGAGTAAGAGAACGATCGGGCGCTGGAGGAGGAACACGAAGAACTATCCGTATGGTCCGGTCCGGGTAAGATTAAGTAGGGTGTTTTTACGCCTGATTGGTAGGGTGGTTCTATCCACCTGATTGATTGATTGATTGTATTGGAATCGGTATTTGTATACTGATATTGTTGGTATTGGTTCATTTAGCTTTGGATGCTACTTGAAATATTGGTTCTCTTCTTGAGAACGAGACATTCTCTGTTTGCAAACGGCGGCGAATAGGAACGTTCGTCCCTCTTTGCAGATAGAGAAGGGTAGGTAATGCAGACTTTTGTCCCCGTTGTAATCCGTCATGCCTACTTTTCTTCCCACTGATTGTTTGAAATCGATTAATAATCGATTGTTGCTCTTTGAGATCTTCCCTGTCCACAAACAGAGACGAATAGGAATATTCTGTTTCCCTTTGCAGATAGCGAAGGGCAGGTAATGCAGACATTTGTCCCCATTGTAATCCGTCATGCCTGTTTTTCTCCCCACTGATTGATTGGTTGCCTGGACATTGTTGTTCCAGGAATTGTTTAGTTTGAGGTATTTTCTACCTGCAAACAACGTGGAATAGAAATATTCTATCTAGTCTTTGCAAGTAGTAAAGGGTAGGTTATGCCCCTTTGTGAATTCGTCAGTCCTACCCACTCCCCACTGATTGTTTATTTGGGGGGTAGCTCGCATGGTCCGCCCAGGAGACTACCCTTATGGAGGACATATGCTCCCCACTCATGGGCCATTTAGTGGAAGTAGACCACCTGGTCCGTCCAGGAGGCTACCCTAGTAAAATGGAAGTACATCGCTTGGTCCGTCCAGGATGATACCCTAATGAAGGAATATATGTCCCCCTTTGATTGATAATCTAGTTCCACCCGGACCATTTATTGGAGGTAACTCACCTGGTCCGTCCAGGAGTACCTCCCCCCCCCCAGTAAAAGGACACATAAAAATGAAGTGATCACCGTACCCTACTAACAGAAAACTTTAGCTCGAAACACGCTAAGGAAAAGAAGGAAAAAGAAAAAGAAATCGGGCTAAGTCAGTAACTCCCTGATGAGCTTTCGACTTCACTAAAAATAAGAAACATTAGAAACAGTTCGTAATAAGAAATATAAAATGGCCAAAAAATCAACAGCAAATAGCCACGAGGTAGCTAGGCTCCACTGCCTATTCCTGCTCCCAACATGTCTGCCTCATTGCCCACCACGCCCAAATAACGGTCACATGAAATAGAAACAATTCAATAGGTACCTACCCCCATTCCGGAAGCTCCCGAAGTACAACAGGTCCGCGGTTACGCCCATCCGGAAGGCGAGACCTCGAGGCATGCGGGGCTCGCCTGGCCGCAGTTGGAAGGAGAGGCTGTGGAGCGGACGGCCCAGAAAACCGTGATGGCCTCTCCTCTTCTGCTGCCCTGCAGGCCACGGGGAGGGGGCTGTCTTGCCTCAGCCACCGACCACCCCCTCCCTCTCACTCTCGCCTGATCCGTCCCGCAAAGAAGGCCGAAGCTGAAGCAAGGACGGCGGCGCTTACAGGAAGTCCCGCCACATGTCGACACCTGGACAATTGTAGGTAGTCCCGCCACATGTCAGCGCCTGGACAATTACAGGTAGTCCCGCCACATGTCAGCGCCTGGACAATTACAGGTAGTCCCGCCACATGTCAAAAAGGGGGGGGATGTCTTGCCTCAGCCACCGACCCCCCCCACCCCCCCCCCCATCTTCATCGCCTGGCACGGCCTCACCGAAACCCTGGAGCCGGAGAACGGCGCGGGGTCGCTGGAAGGGGGAGGCGGCGCGAACGAGCCTACCCCACCTCCCTCCAGGTGGAGGCTTCCAGCGACACCCCAATGCTCTTACTTAAAGAGGGTCAACATCGAAAAGCGGTCTTTTGCCCAGGACGGGCACACGCCCCATGCCTTCTCTCCTCAACTTTGAAGATTCTATGAGAGCCGGGGGGCACCCCGATCCCTCCGCATGGGCGCCCCCTCCCCCCTCACTGGGAACCGCGACATCGGCGCACTCCTGCCAGCGCCAGCCTCAGTTTGGAAATAGGCTACAATACAGCCAAGGCACAGACTTATTCAGTTCCGGAGGAACACCAGAATGACCCGGTAGGAAAAATTGTTGCCGCCCTCCCCACTTTTTGACTGATAATCCATATTGTTAGACTGTTACCACATTGTGCAAGACTTTTTGAACTACCAACGGAAGGTTCCGCTCCAACCACGAGTCATTGGAGACATTCTGACTATGCTGGAACCTGCCTGACCTCGCCCAAAATGGCGCCGATACGCGAAACAAAACTTTCAAACTCCCTGTTCACCCGGATTGCTCGAATCTTGATGCTCTGAGATACGTGTGCGTTTTTGGACAATGAAAGTTGATAAGATGGATAGTGATTATGTGCTTAGAGAAGAAAGCAATACAGATATTGATCATATGTTTGGACAATGAACTGACTTAGGGTGGGTACTAATTATGATTTGGAAAATGAATTGGTGTAATTTAGACAGCGAATGAGCATTTGGATAATGAATTAATGAATCAATTGAAAAACTGAATTCTTGACATGCATCATGCTTGCTCTGTAGGGAAGTTTAATACGATTTTATTGCACTGCTGCACTTTATGCAATGAACTGCCACCAACTTCGCTCTTCTTATGTACAGTTTCAATCTGCTCCGTGGCCGGTCCACTGGGTTGTAGGCCTGTATTTATACACCAACACTTTTTTTATTAAAAGTATTTTGAAAAAGAAAGCATAGTTGTAGCGGTTGCATTAATGAGTTTTGGACGTTTTGCTACTGTGAGCGAAGTAATAAGTATGATGAAAACTGAAGGTTAAAAAGGACCAGATATTTAGCAGCTACATTATGTGTCACAAGCAGCCGGAAAAGTGTTTTAGACGCCCTTAAAACGACACCACAGAAATGCCACCTGACCGCCACCCTTGCACCCAACAAAGGGGTTGCGACCAAGTAACTCATGTAGATACGCGGATCGTCAATGATTATCTATCTGACATTACTGGTCCCTCTGGGCTTAAACGCCGAGATGGTAAAGAAATGCAGTACGTGGAGATAGGTCGAGTATGTGGTAGGTAAAAACATTTTCGGACTACTGCATGCTGATGTGCTTTGAATGCTGCCCCCCCACCCCTTCTTTCTCCTCCCTTCTGCAGGTCACGTCAGAACGTCGGCTGAAGTGTGGGAGAGCGATGGTCGAACCACCGACGAAAAGGGAGGGAGGGAATATGTGCATAGTCCTTATGACGATAAGTTTTCAAAAGACGTAGACTTAAACATGACTGTTCCTCCTTAGAACAAAGCGACTGGGAGGATGGACTGACATAGAAACTTGACGGGTACTGTATGACGAAAATTGACTAGAAATAACACGTTAGATAATGTAACTAGACGTTTGACTAGGTAGGGAAAGGACAAAGAAAAGTGTGTGGGTAAGGGTTACCACGGCACCACCCGTCTGGGAAGTTAGAAATGTTGCTGATGTTCAAAATGCACTGCCCCCCTTCTCACACTCTTATAGATATAGCCAAGCTGTCCGACTGTTCTCCCGATCAATACTTGCCGTTGCCTCAGCCTGGAGAACTTCCCACCAAAGGAAGAAACTGAAAAAAAAAAAATGGTTTAAGATCCAACCATGGGTAAATAGCGCGACCAGGTTAATTTCTGATCGACTAACCGAGGTGTAAGTATTGGCAATTGAGAACGCTCGCAGAGATAACAAGCGAGAGGGAAAAGGAGGGAAGGGTAAAAAGAGCTAAGCACGTAGATAAATAGGATAGTAAAGATACGTGGGATATAAAAATAGATCTTGTTGGCCAACAATTGTTTTATGTTTTGTCTTGAATGTCTTATATATGTAATACATGTACTGTCTTCCTTCGTCTGAGTGTGTGTGAACCGTAGGGGTTTATGTTCTCCCTTTGTTGCGTCTCTCCGATACCTGACCCCCTGCTGTTCTGTGTTATGAACGCACTAAATGACCTATTTTTTGTACACGTCTCACTCTTTCTCTATCTTTCTCCCTTTTTCCTATACCTGTCTCTGTCTGTCTGTCTCTATCTCTCCCTCTACATGTCATACGTGTACCAAATGGCTCGTTTAGATTACGGACGACTCTCACTCTCTATGAGAGTCTCCCTATTTCCTCTTCCCTTTTTATGGTAAAACCGTGCCTCGCTGGCACCAGTCTGATTGGATACTTATTGAACGCGAAGGTGTTCAGCGAAATTGACCGAAAATCAAAAATGATTGTATCTCGCCATATTACTACCTCTCCTTTCTGCAAAATGAATGAACTTGAATTGGCTGAGAAGGAAAGGACAGGTAAGACGACTAAGGTCCCCCAATCTGGCCATTTATAGGGGAACTGTATGTCAATGGCACCTTATTTCTGTTCATCAGAGACGAACGCCAACGTCTAGATTGACCCCCAATGCCCAGATTGCCCCACCCCCTTTTTGCACCCAAGCGCGAGCACCCGAAGCATCCCCGCCCCATTTGATAGACCCCAGCTGCTGTCCCGGATATAAACATGATGACCATGAGTAACTGTCGTCCCTCGAGAAAAGCCTGTTTTACCTGACACTTGATGATAGCGCCCCTGCCCTGTTTGGAAAGGTTAGCCAGCCTTGAAGGGAAATGTTCCGAAATATTGAATTTGATGAAATGCACAGTTGATGGGAATCTTATTTTTCCACCATTTGAGTTATAAATGGGACGATGAATAAACCTGGCATGAACCCAATAAGAATGCCGACATATGCACTGCTTGGTAATAAACCTCTGACTGTGACCAATGAGCGTATCTCCCAAGTACGGGAGTGTAACAGGGTCGGGCTGCGTGATAGTGAGGAATGGTGGAACCCTGACTGTGTCTATGACTGTGACTCTTCTAATCTACAGACTGCGACTCTGAAGAACGATTGGGAGGTAGAGCAGCCTGAAGAAGCGTACTCAAGTCCCTTTAAGTGGGAGGGCGACGACTACCAAGAAGAACCGCCTTCTGCTGACGTCGACAGTCCGGAATGGTTGAAAACAGGGGAAGCCCTGTATGCAGCGTGTGACGTCATCGGAGAGCCAACGGACGGAGGACGCGAAGCACACCGACGGAAGGAAGAAGACGTAGGAGAAAACCGAGGACGAGAAGCAGACGGAAAGCTGGGAGAAAGCCGAGGACGAGAAGCAGACGGAAAGCCAGGAGGCCAACGTTCCTGCGAGTCGCCGTGCCATACTCCCGGGGGAGGAGTATGGCTTAACCAGGTACGGCGGCGTTGGGCAGCCTGGGTGGGGAGAAAGAGTGCCCCGAGTGAATAGTGTAAAAAGCCCTTGTACGTTCTGCTCCCTGTGTATCCTTCCTACCTTCTCTTCCATCTCCCCACTACTCTTACCATACCTTCTTCCTTACCGCACTCCTACCCTAAGTGTTATCACGTATTCGCACAAGAGTGTTTGTAAATACACCGGTGTCCCTCACAACCACGGGAATCCTTTGGGTGCAAACACTTATCAGATATAGCGACTAACGGCCTCCCTCTGTCCATTCTCTTCCATGTTACCGGACCGAGAGACGAGACCCAACTTACAGCCCGTAATCTACCTGGAGTGGTCCCGACGCTGAACCATCTTGCGTGCCCTGGAAACTCCAAGCTGTAAAACTGCGTGTCCCGAAGACCACCACCACGGATAAAATTGAGTTTGCGAGGGAGAGACTTACGTTTCGCACAAAGAGAACTTTAAAAATAAAACCCAGTTTAAAACGGTATACTGGTCAAGTGTCTGTTGAGCCTGTTGTTACCACTGTGAGTATTCCTAGCCCCCCTGCCCCGGCTACAGTGGTGTCAGAAGTGGGATCAAATCCCTCCATACCAACAGCAGTCATGGAACAAGTGGTACAACAACTTATTGAAGGCCAACAGAAATTAGAGTGGGCTATCAGCCAACAAATGTCGGCTGCAGACGCTGACAGGGACATGTTTAAAAACACCATCACGGCCCAGCTCGAAGGACTAAACAAAGTAGTACAAAACCCAGGGGTATCCTCCGGAAGCGAGAGAAGAGCTTTCGGACCTCACCCATCTGGAATGCAACTCCAGAAATACGTACCGGGGGAAGATCCCGATGCATTCCTTCTCAACTTTGAACGAGCGGCCAGAGCTTGCGGTTGGCCCGAGGACAAGTGGCCATTTTTTTTGGCTCCATTGCTTTCCGGGGAGGCCCAAGCAGCGTACCAAGTAGCTAACCATGCAGGAGTAACGCCTTATGCTACTATCAAAGCGGTAATATTGGACCATCTCGGACTAGATACAGAGGCCTATAGACTACGATTCAGGAAAGAAAAGGGTATAGCGGGGGAACACCCTAAAACGTTGTACTTGAGGCTAAAGATGGCCGCCGATAAGTGGTTAAAACCAGAGAGTAGAACCAAAGAAGAAGTAATGAACAGTATATATCTGGAACAATTTATGGAGGCGCTGCCTTACAATACTCAGCGTTGGCTAAGACAGCATTCCGGTCTCACTGCCGAACAAGCAATTGAAATGGCTTCGAACTTTAATAGAGCCATGCCTCGTTCCTTTCCTTGGGACTCGGACAAAGGCAATAGAGGTCCCACAGGGTTGTTGAAACAAGAAAAGAAATTTAAACCAGCCGCGGAGCAGGTGAAAACACGGCCATTAAGATTCGAACCTCCATCACAAAGAGGTCCGCAGTGCTTTGACTGTGGAGAGTGGGGCCACATATCAAGAATGTGCCCCCGGAAACGTCCACCTGATGAACCGATGGAGGTTGGCTACATCCCAAAGGCCGTGATGTACACAGCGGAGATGGGCCCGTCCTTCTACGCCAGGGTACTTGTGAACAGTAAATGTATAAAAGCTCTTTTGGACTCTGGTTGTAAACAGTCGGTCATAAAAGAACAACACGTTCTTCCATCCCAGATGGGCCCTGATGCAATCGTACACATACGATGTGTACATGGGGATGTGAAACCATACCCAGTAGCCCAACTTGCTATCAAGCCCTTGGGTGGGGAACCCTGTGTAGTGAGGGTGGGGGTAGTAGAATCTTTACCCGAGGATCTGATTTTGGGGGTGGATAATCCTGACTTCCTGAGGCTGTTCCGAAAACAATTAGAACGTCCAAAAGAGGCATTACTTACTACAGAACCCTGGGTGTTAGACAGGAGTTTCAAGTTTGCCCAGAGTAATGACCCGACACTATTGAACGCATGGGAGGCGGCCCATGTAAACGAAACCACGCCAACCACAGTGTACCCTAAGTTTAGAATCATAAATGATCTGTTGTATAGGGAAGGAAAAGCTGGCGACCCACCACAGTTAGTCGTTCCAAAAGACTTCAGAGAGCAGATACTGTTCTATGCCCATACTCATCTCACGGCAGGTCATAGTGGATCTGAAAAGACACTACAGAACATAACTAAACTATTCTTTTGGCCAGGAATATATAAAACCTCAGAGGAATATTGTCGACAGTGTGAGGTCTGTCAAAAGAAACATATGGTCAGACCATCAGCAGTGCCCCTCCAACCTTTACCTATCATTGGTAATCCCTTCGAAAGAGTAGGGATGGATCTTATTGGCCCCCTTCCCCGCACATCTAGAGGACATACTTATGCACTCGTTGTGGTGGACTACAACACCAGGTTTCCTGAGGCCTTTGCTCTCAGTGCTCCAACAACACGAAATGTAGCCGACAAACTTATCGAATTGTTCTCGAGGGTGGGGTTTCCTAGGGAGATCCTCACGGATCAAGGGACGCCCTTTGTTTAAAAAATGATGGCGGAAGTATGCAGGACTCTAGAACTGGGACACATACGCACCTCAGTATACCACCCACAGACGGATGGATTGGTTGAGAGATACAATCGAACTCTCAAGTCCACACTGAAAAAAATGTTAACTGCCGAACACAAAGACTGGGACAAATTGTTACCCCTGGCCCTCTATGTGTTACGGGCCCAAGTACAGAGTAGCTTAGGGTACTCCCCGTTCGAGTTGTTATATGGACGACAACCGAGATCTCTGTTAGAGATTACTAAAGAGGCCTGGGAAAAGGAAGAAGAGACAGAACAGAGATCACTACTGGAATATACCAACCAGTTGAAATCCCGGCTAGGTAAACTCAGGGACCTAGCGTATTCCAATCTTGAAAGAGCCCAAGTGAATCAGAGACACCAATACGATAAAGGGAAAAAATGGAGGGTGCTGAACAAAGGTGACTGGGCACTAGTGCTCCTGCCGTCATCCAGCCAGAAGTTCAGGAGCGAGTGGAAGGGACCTTATGAGGTAGTGGAAACTATTGGTAAAACAACCTATAGGTTACAGATCACCCAGGGAAGACAACAAACCTTCCATATAAACCTTTTGAAAAAATGGTTAGGTCCACCACCCAAATCGGCTAATCTAGCCTTACCATCCAAAGACACAAGTTCTACACTGGACAAACTACCTATAAACCCTGATCTTACAGAACCCGAAAAAAATGAACTTTTGCATACACTACAAAAGTTCGCACCTATGTTTTCGGATGTCCCGGGACGCACCCATCTAGCTGAACACTGTATCGACACTGAACCAGGCAAGGTAGTGAAGCAGAGGGCCTACCGTATACCGGCTGCCAGGAGAGCCGATGTAAAAAAAGAAGTATCAGACATGCTACGACTAGGAGTCATCAGACCGTCCCGTAGCAACTGGGCTTCGCCCATAGTAATGGTTCCAAAACCAGATGGGTCGACCCGGTTTTGCATGGATTTTCGCGCATTAAATGCTATTTCTTCTTTTGATGCCTTCCCAATACCCAGAGTTGATGAATTGATTGAGAGAATTGGAGAGTCCAGGTATATAACAACGCTAGACCTGACCAAAGGGTATTGGCAGGTACCGTTACGAGAAAAAGACAGGCACAAAACAGCTTTTGCCACAGATGATGGGCTATTCGAATTTACTGTGTTACCATTCGGGCTCCATGGAGCTCCGGCCACTTTCCAGAGACTCATGAACACAGTATTAGCCCCACATACCAAGTATAGCTCGGTATATCTAGATGACATTGTCATTTTCAGCAAGACATGGAAAGAGCATCTGGAACATTTTACCAAAATTCTCCAAGATCTACAAAATGCAGGACTGCACGTAAATTCAAAAAAATCTCGTGCAGCCTTTCCCAGAGTGAAGTATTTGGGGTTCATGCTAGGAGAGGGGGTCATCGCTCCCCAAGAGGAGAAGATAAAAGCCATCACAGGTACCCCTTTCCCTTCTACAAAAAAAGAACTTCGTGCTTTCCTGGGATTGATAGGCTACTATAGGAGGTTCATAATGAATTTTGCAGAGACTGCAGCTCCTTTGACGGATCTTCTGAAACATTCCTCCAAAAACAACCTAGGGAACTGCCCTTCCAAAGAGGCGAAAGAAGCTTTTGAAAACTTAACAACAGCCATTACCTCAAGTCCAGTCCTGATTCCACCGGATTTTGAAAAACCCTTCTCGTTGGCTACCGATGCCTCTGATGTAGGTATAGGTGCGGTGTTGTCGCAAACAGACGACGATGGGATTGAACACCCCATTCTCTTCATCAGTCGAAAATTACACCAGAGGGAATGCAAGTATCCAACGGTGGAAAAGGAATGTTTGGCGATCCGGTGGTCTGTGGACAAGTTGAGGTATTATCTTGAAGGGAAGCCTTTCACTCTCTTTTCAGACCATGCTCCGCTACAGTGGATGCAGAGAAACATGTCGCAGAACTCCAGGGTGTTGAGGTGGTTTCTGTTCCTTCAGCCGTTCTCGTTCCATATAGTACACCGGAAGGGGGTCCTGAATGGTAATGCAGACTTCCTATCGAGGACTCCTATTCTCCCCGATCGGGAGAATCCTAGGGGGGAGCAGTGTAACAGGGTCGGGCTGCGTGATAGTGAGGAATGGTGGAACCCTGACTGTGTCTATGACTGTGACTCTTCTAATCTACAGACTGCGACTCTGAAGAACGATTGGGAGGTAGAGCAGCCTGAAGAAGCGTACTCAAGTCCCTTTAAGTGGGAGGGCGACGACTACCAAGAAGAACCGCCTTCTGCTGACGTCGACAGTCCGGAATGGTTGAAAACAGGGGAAGCCCTGTACGCAGCGTGTGACGTCATCGGAGAGCCAACGGACGGAGGACGCGAAGCACACCGACGGAAGGAAGAAGACGTAGGAGAAAACCGAGGACGAGAAGCAGACGGAAAGCTGGGAGAAAGCCGAGGACGAGAAGCAGACGGAAAGCCAGGAGGCCAACGTTCCTGCGAGTCGCCGTGCCATACTCCCGGGGGAGGAGTATGGCTTAACCAGGTACGGCGGCGTTGGGCAGCCTGGGTGGGGAGAAAGAGTGCCCCGAGTGAATAGTGTAAAAAGCCCTTGTACGTTCTGCTCCCTGTGTATCCTTCCTACCTTCTCTTCCATCTCCCCACTACTCTTACCATACCTTCTTCCTTACCGCACTCCTACCCTAAGTGTTATCACGTATTCGCACAAGAGTGTTTGTAAATACACCGGTGTCCCTCACAACCACGGGAATCCTTTGGGTGCAAACACTTATCAGATATAGCGACTAACGGCCTCCCTCTGTCCATTCTCTTCCATGTTACCGGACCGAGAGACGAGACCCAACTTACAGCCCGTAATCTACCTGGAGTGGTCCCGACGCTGAACCATCTTGCGTGCCCTGGAAACTCCAAGCTGTAAAACTGCGTGTCCCGAAGACCACCACCACGGATAAAATTGAGTTTGCGAGGGAGAGACTTACGTTTCGCACAAAGAGAACTTTAAAAATAAAACCCAGTTTAAAACGGTATACTGGTCAAGTGTCTGTTGAGCCTGTTGTTACCACTGTGAGTATTCCTAGCCCCCCTGCCCCGGCTACAGGGAGGAATTCACATGCATAGATGTCTTCTTCTGCCAGTTCTCTAAAAACTTGTTTTATACCTATTCAAAGATTCACGATCACCGAAGGAGAAGGGTCGGACGTAACGTACAGCCTGGCTGCAGATCTTGAGACACGTGTGACCTCGACCAAAGGTGGAGCTGCAGAGCAACAAGATACGGGACGAGACAGCAATTTCAACGTGGAAAATGAGAAATGACGGCCCGCCCTGAAGCCCTCCGTCTGCTAACCCACGTGTGCCTGAAGTCTCCGTCCCCCTTCTTTGGGCCCGATTGATGGGCCTGCCTGCTTGTTATCATTTGCTCCCTTGGTCCCTTTGGTGTGTCCCAGGAAAATCTGCCCCCCACTCCGCCCTTTCACTCCCATCGACTATCGAAACCACACACCCTTTTTTCCACGTGACTTCTTGTCGAAAGGAAGAACAGCATCCAGGTGGAAATGGGGTGCGCCGCAGGAATATGGGTGCCGAGCATAAGGCGCCACTAAAAGGATTGGTTAGGGAACAGGACTGTGGTCTAACAGCAGAGGACTGACCGCACCCTGCAACGCGTAAGGATGGACCCGAGCTGGACCTATAGCTCCACCGCCGGTGCTCAACAGCGCCAACGAAAGGACACGGACTACAGCCTACCAGTGATGGCTCACTGCTAAAAAGACACTGTGTCGAAGAAATCTTGTGTATTGAACTGAATTCCGCCCTCAACTACTTGGTCAAAACTGTTCATTGGTCACATTTTTAAGTCAGAAACATTTATGCTATGTAGTGCGTTTAATTGTTAGGAACTCAACGAAATGCAATTTCCTATGTGCTGCATTCTGCCCATCACATCAACTGTCCATGATTGTATGCCAAATGTTAGTATCGACAAATGCTAATTCTTCAACGATGCCTGTCTATCTGTAACCCCATCAATTACAAAAATGAACGCTGTAATGTAAAAAGGGGCGACTGTGGAAATTGAAGAAATTGATGTACATAAACAGCATTCATTTCCCTTCTTTTCCCACTCCTCTCCCTGTAAGCACCATGAATACCATAAAATATTGACCGCATCACTCCGCCAGTAAAAACCCGTACCCATATGTACAGCCATTCTAGGCACCATGGCCTTTTACCCATTGGAATCCCCGGCTTCCCTCCTGCGCGTATCTTACACCCCCTCTCTCATGCATAGACCATGAGACCCTCTCCCTCTGCGCGACCCTGCTATGAAAAGCAACCCTTCTGCTTGACCCGCGCAAACCCTCCCCTCTTGAAGAGGCATCCTTCGCCTCAGCTGACATAGCCCTCACCAGCTGCACCTGACTGCCCCCGCTCTCTCATGTACGGGTCATAAGACCTTTCTCTCTGTGCGACTCTGTCCCTGTGCGCACCCTGGCTCCCCCCTCCTCCCTCACATGGACAGGTCATAAACCTTCCTCTTCTGCAAGACCCTGTCCGTGGGAGTCACGGCCGCGCCTGACCAGCACCTCCTCTCCTTTCATGAATAACCCCTCTGTTAGTAAACCCTCCCTCCGCGATTGACTGTCCACACATGTCTGAGGTCATCGCCTAAGCCAGGAGATGCTGTTTACTGCTTATTGTATGGAGTCACTCCTCTTCAAAGGACCCACTATTGATCCTGGCCACCCCACCCCCTGGGCTATGATCAGGCGCACACATCCTAAACAGTTGACGGAACACTCAGCTGCGTGATTGCCCTCCCCTCTTATCAGCAGGTCAAGGGTCCCTATTGTGAACACATGTGGGGTAGGATTGACACGAGGTTTATGGGGATGTCTTTTCCTTGTTTCACAATATCGTGATTGTAATGCCAAGTGTTTTGTAAAGTATAAAAGACGGAGTCTCAGCTCACTTGTTAGAGCACCTCCCGAAAGACACCGTGTTTCGTGTCCGAAATGACAGGCTCTCCTCATGAGAAATAAATTCTGTTCTCTTGATTCCTGCTTCCAGCGCCCGTCTCTTTATTTGACAAACTATTCAGAATGGAAACTAAGAGGCGGCCTGCGCCAGCAGCCTGGGCATCGATAGTAATGCGGGCCTACCTTTCACAGGAGGTCCTGAAGTAATATAGCAGTCTTGGTAGTGCCACTATCTTCAGAAGCGCCACCCTTCCTGCTACCGAAAGCGGCAGTGTATGCCAGAACGCGATGCTCCCCCTGATCCCTCGCACTGCTCTATTCACATTGCCCTCCAACAGATCCGTTCATGATAAATGTTAGTTCCCAAATATGGCACACAACAGTGCTCCCATCTTATTCTATTCAGTTGCTCGGTGCGCCGGGAAGAGGCTTGTCTTCTCCCAGTTCACGCACAGCCCTGAAGCCGCCCCAAACTCCCTCAACAGGACCGTCGCTCCCACTAAGTCCTCACCAGGGGCTGCCAGAAACATCAGCAGATCATCCGCATAGAGCGATTTATAATGCATTGCTCTCCGCATCTCTAGCCCAGTGTAGTGGCTCTCCGTTCTGGCTCGTACCACTAGGGGCGCAATCGCCAATGCGAACAGCAGCGGAGAAAGCGAGCAGCCCTGTCGTGTCCCTCGTCCCACTGAGCAAGGTGTCGACACGGTCCCCCCTGTTCACACCCGGACCGTCGCGGGGTTATGGTATATTTGAGTCCACCTCGCAAACTCCTCCCCAGTCCCATTTTGAGCATAACCTGAAAGAGAAATGGGCATTCTAGGCTATCAAATGCCTTCTCTATGTCCACCGAGAGAATCAGGGCAGACGGCCTCAGGCCCTGGCAGTTCTCCAGAATTTGTAATAGGCGTCTCACATTATTAGACGTGTTACGGTTAGGTATGAAACCCGACTGATCTTGGTGTATTAATTGCGACATATAGGGGAGTAAGCGGAACGCCAATACCTTGCTCAAGATTTTGTAGTCAGCTGCCAGCATTGATAGCGGGCGAGAAGCTTTCATATCTGTAGCTTCCCTTCCCGGCTTCAGAAAAGGAATAATAATAGCTTCCCTATTGGTTTTAGGCAGCCTCCCTGCTTTATACGCCTCCCGATAAATCATCTGCAAACGTGGAACTAAACAATCTGCGTATTTGGAATAGAACTCTATATGGAGACCATCCACCCCAGGTGTCTTATTACGGGACATGTGCTTAATCGCGCTCTGTAGTAACTCGAAGGTACAACTCGGTTAAACAGTAAGATCTTTATTTCAGGTTCCTACAAGCATGACATACACCTATGCCGGGTCCGCTTAACATGGCCGCAGACACCCGCCAACCGTCATTATAACGTGCTTATCAACGGGCGGCACGAGACCTCAGCCAAGGGCACCCACGAGCTGGCAGCGCGAGGCAGGCGAGCCTACTACATATCTCCTTTCCTTAAAGAGAGAAGAAAAGAGGAGAGAGAACAGTTGAGTAGAGAGTAGAAGGGCAAGGAGAACACAAGTAGAAAGGAAAGAGTACGAAAGAGAAGTACAGTGGCACTAACGCCGAAATCTGAACGGAATCCTAATCGCTCTTGTGCTTCTCCTCAACATGGACGGAAACCGAAAAGAGCCTTGTTCACTGCTGCCTCTATGAGGATTGATATGTGACACATCAGTAACATCATTAGAGTTCAACGTAACGTCCTTTACTTTTTTCACTTTTGCGACTTAACATTCCACCAGTTTTGTCCATTGACACGAACAGCACTACCACACACTTTGTCTACAACTAGAATTTTACTGAACTTAGATTCACCTTTCTTTACAAAGCCTTGTTTCTTAATTCTGACACAATCGCCAACCACAAACTCTCTATATTTTACACGCTTCCTCATCAAAGTATTCTTTCTGCTTAGACTGGACCTTATCAATTTTGTTTCTGACTTTCATCAAGTTCTTGGGGAGTGGAGTTGGATTTAAACCATTTTGACATCAATGCGGGTCTCAATTCGGTACAAGGTTTCCTGCCTCTCAAAAGTTCAAAAGGGGATTCACCCGTGGATGAATGGGGAGTGGTCCTGTAAAACCATAGCATTGTTCTCACACTCTGGGGTATGGCCTTGGTGTGTTCTATAGCCCATTTGATGCAGTCTCCTATTACTCTATTAAGCCTCTCCACCAAACCATTAGTTTGTGGGTGGTAAAGAGAGCTTTTAAGGTGAGTAATGGCAGACTCTTTTAGAAACTCTTCAACATCAGCTGACACAAACTGTACCCCATTGTCGGAAACGATAGACAATGGGAACCCTTCTCTCATGAAGACTTCTTTCATAAAGTCAAGAACCTCATTTGAATCTACTTTTGACACAAACTTGACCTCTGGCCACTTTGAGTAATAATCCATCATTATAATGGCAAACTTGCTTTGGTAAGGTAAACCGTGAAAGGGCCCTAAAACATCAATGCCAAGTTTTTCCCATGGAGCCCCAGGGAGAAGTATTGGAGTGAGGGGGGGGATTGGCTGTGCGAAGACATTTGTCACTGGAAGAGCAAACAGTGCATTCTTGTACTATTGCATCGATATCCTTGTCCATCTGAGGCCACCAGAAATATTCTCTAACCCTACGGTTGGTGAGTGTGGCACCAAGGTGTCCCTCATGGGCCTTTACTAATAGAGTGGGTCTGATACTCTCAGGAGGTATAAGCTTATCTAGCCTGAATATCAAACCATCCTCAATTGAAAGCTCTTCGCACACTTTCACAAAAGGTTGTAAAAACACGCTCACATTCTTTTCTCTTGGCCACCCTTGGGTGATATACTTCTTCACCTCTTTTAATGCTTCGTCTCTTTCCATTGCCGCTCTCCAACTTTCTTGCACCACCGAACAAACATTCATCAACTAAACGCTGGCTATGACACAATCTTCTTTTTCATCCCAATCACATTAGTCATTGCATTGCACATCCTGACTTGTGGTGACAGGTAAACGTGACAACGAGTCTGCCCTCACATTATTGCCTCCTGCAATGTGAACCACTTCAAAGTTGAATTGTAGAAGTCTCGATGCAAGACGGGCTATTCGAGGTGTGGCATTGTGATTATTTGTATTACCTAAGATTGCCACCAAAGGTTTATGATCTGTTTGAAGTGTGAACTTACGCCCCCACAGATAATTTTTGAATTTTCTATGCCCCACCAACATGCAAGGAGTTCTTTTTCGATAACCGAGTAATGCGTTTCTGCCGCTCTAAGTACTCTGGACGCAAAACTCACCGTGTGTTCATTAGGGCCAACCACCTGTGTCAAGACGGCCCCTAACCCATAGTTACTAGCATCCACAGTCAGGCTGCACGGGACATCCTGCACAAAAGGTTTCAAAGCTTTGACAGTACTCAGTTGTTCTTTGATCCATTTGAACGCTAGCTTGCACTCTTCATCCCGCACAAATTCACTTTTGTCCTGTAACAACCTTGAAATGGGGCGTATATTAGTAGCATAGTCTTGGATAAAGCGGGCATAAAATTCAGTGAGACCCAATAGTGATTTGACTCCAGCTTTGTCTTTTGGTGCAGATGCATCGACAATGGCTTGAACTAAACTCGGCTTTGGTGTGACTCCTTCGCTTGAGATGGTGTGACCAAGATATTCTACACTGTCTTTAGAGAACACACACTTGTCCCTTTTTAGTACCACCCCATGTTCTTGAAAAATTGACAACATTTTGCTCAGCACCAGGTCATGTTCCTGTTGATCCTTAGCAAATAACAGGACTTAATCTTGGAATATAGCCACGTTTTTTATTCCCTTGAGCAGATTGACCATTACTCTCTGAAAGACAGAGGCTGCCGAAGCCAGGCCAAAAGGCATACGACAGAATTGAAACAATCCTGAAGGAGAGTTGAACGCAGTGAAGTGGCGTGAATCCTTGTCAAGTTCGATTTGGTGATACGCAGAGGCCAAATCCAGTTAAGTGAAAACCTTTGCCCCTGCAACTACCCCCAACATTTCCGAAATATGTGGTAATGGGTGCGAATCCACCCAAATAACTTTGTTTAGACTGTGCAGATCAATGCAGATTCTGAGTTCGTTGTTTTTCTTCCGAGCTACCACTAAAGCCGAAGATAAGTCCGACGACTCAATGGGTTCAATAACTCCTCTTTTCAGCATTGACAAGAGTTCTTTTTCCAAATCTCCTCTTATGCTGAAAGGTATACTTCTTATTTTGTGTTTGACAGGCACAGCATCACTCTTAATCTTTATTTTGTGCTTGAACCCTTTGATCTTTCCCAATTCTCCTGAAAAAACTCTTGGGTATTTATTGAGCAATTCTTACACATGTGTCTGGTCGCGAATAACCAATATTTGTTCTTTAGCTCCCGGGCATAGCATCATACTGAACAAACCTTGATGGAACCATCCTAATATGTCCAAACCATGCACGGCTACATATATTTTCCCATATATGTGTCTGTTCTTGAAAACCAAGACTTCTTCAAAATACCCTAGAAGGTCTTTACTCCTCCCTTCATAGGATACAGGCTCACGTTCTGGTGGTTGCAGGGGTCTATTCCCCCATTTTTCCCTGAATAATGATTCATTGATCATTGTGATCCTTGCTCCAGAGTCTACCAAAAGTCTCAGATTCTCTTCACCAACTCCAATGATCGCGTAGGGATCTACACAGTCATTAGGATCACCACTTTTTATGTTACCTTCATTGACCACCAGAACCATGTCTTTTAGTTCACTGAGAGTGTCATCACTGTCACTACCACTTGAGTCCTTTACACATGCAACTTGGTTGTATTTTTTTAATGAGTTTGGCATACTTTGTCAAAATGCCCTATTTTCCCACATTTACGACATGTAGCATTCCTCGCAGGACATGGTCTTCCACTTTTTGCGTGAGAAGGATAACCACACCTGAAGCAGATGTCCGTTCTTTTGAAAAAATTGTTCTGTTGAAAATCTTTCCTCTTCACAACATTTTTTATGCGCACAGGTGTTACCATTTCTGCGTTTTTACTTTCTAGCTCTTTGATAGAGGATTGTGAAGTTTCAATGCTCTTAGCTATACGGATGGATTCATCTAGAGAAGGATTTTCCAAGGACAGCAACTTTTGTCTTATTGTTTAGTCAAGACATTTACTTAAGAATTGGTCGCATACCAATTGTTCACTGAAATTTTCAAATTCGCATTCTGCCACCATTTTCCTCAAAGCGGTAATGTACGTGTCAACATCTTCCTCTATCTTTTGCGCTCTTTTGAAGAATTTGCGTCTTGATACGACGACACTGGGTTGCTTGTCATATCTTATTTTCAACTGTTTAACAGTGTTTTGGTATTCATCCGTTTCTTCACCACCTTCATCAACTACATCAGGTAGATGTTTGAGTGTTTCTCTTCCTTCAAACCCCAACGAGTGAGGTAGTAAGAACCTTTTTCTTTCTGCTCTGAACCTGTGCGCTCCAAATGCACCCAAATAATTTTCGAATGCATCACACCATTTTCTCCATGGTACTGGTGGTTCCCCTGGTGTATCTAAGAAGGGAGGCGGAGGATGAATTGACTGCATCATTACTCACAGGTATAATTTTTTTATTTTTATTAATGGAACCGATTTTATTTTACATCCCCCTCAGAGCGTTTTTTTTTCTTCAACTTCCAGTATGTATAAAAGTTTATTCGCAAATCACCAATGGTCTTCCCAAAAACAGGAAAAGACACCTTCAATTGTTCCCTAGAACATTTCTTCCCAAAGCATGGCTTGGAATGTATGTACTCAACCCAGCGTTACTTGAGTAGTAATCACCAAAGTGTTATTTTTAATTTTTAGTTATCATTTCTGACATGCTTTAGCTCTTCCTCCCAATTTTTAATTGGTTTGTGCCCCAACGATATCTTTCTTGTGCAAAACCTTTACCTAGAGTCTTCGTTCATGGAAATGCACATTGGCACGCAGCTCTAGTCGTGCTATTTTGCTTCAGTAAGTGTGTGTGATACGTTTTTTCTTCTAATAAGCCAACCATTTGGTATCCTTTTCACTTTCTATTCCTTTGCAGAAGATAAAGTTTGAATAAAAAAGGCTTTAAGTCCCCTTATATCCCTTTTATTTAGATTTCTATGTGACGAACTGGCCAAGGAGGAGTTAATTTCACGAACGGGCGGAGTCTCTTCTCGCTGGCTTCCTTTTCCCAGAACTCATTAGCCCGCCTCCTCACCTCAGCTCCTTCGGCGCACGTAGCAGAGCGCTGTACCTGTCAGCCACCCCCATGCCTTCTGCTCCTCACAGCCTCCGTTCCGAAATGGACGACACCTGCAACAGCCCTCCGACAGCACTGCTCCTCCGCTTCTTCCACACACCGCGCTGGCTTGGCTCTTGACTCGTCGGTAACTTCTTCCTCTACACAGGTACACACTCTTTTCACAATCTTTTCGTGGGTTCTTAGTGGGAATCGTAGTGCCTCGTCGCCATAAACGAGTGTAGTAACTCGAAGGCACAACTCGGTTAAACAGTAAGATCTTTATTTCAGGTTCCCACAAGCATGACATACACCTCTGCAGGGTCCGCTTAACATGGCCGCAGACACCCGCCAACCGTCATAACGTGCTTACCAATGGGAGGCACGAGACCTCAGCCAAGGGCACCCACGCGCTGGCAGCGCGAGGCGGGCCAGCCTACTACACGCTCCTTATCTTACCAACCGTAATCTCACTTCCCAGCAGATTCCCCTGCTCTTTGCTCAAGCTCGGTAGAGCCACCTCCTCCTGTATGCCATCAAGTACCTGCGGCAGTTGGCTACTATATAGCCCTGTATAATACTCTAGAAACAGTCTGTTGCTCTCTGTTGTGTGTTCACCATCTCCCCTGGGGATCGGGTTAGCCAGGCACGCCGCAGCGTGCTCGATTTGCCCCCCTCTGCATGCATCCTTGCTCTGTAACTCTTATAATCAAAGGAACGTCATCTCTCCACCTGAACCGCCACTGCCTCCCTAGCTTCAGAGACCTCAGCCTGCACTCCCGGGTTCCCAGGTTGGTTCCTCTCCGCGTCCCGCACGCTGCCTTCCGCTTCCTCTAGATCAGTCAAGATTGTTCTCCTCAGGTGGAGAAGTGTGGCTCAGGGGTTAGAGGCGGCAGACCCGGAAGCTGAGATCGGTCCTGGACCAGGGTTCAATTCCCCGCCTCGGTGGGTCTTGGGCTCAAAAATTCCACGGACTCGATAATTCTCGTTCCGGTGCCTACTCGACTCACGGGTTCACACTCTGCGACTCTGGGCAATAGCTTGCTTAATCTCCACTACGGCCCCTCGCGGCGGGATGCCTGGCTTTCACCTTGTGGATACCCTGCTGGGGTTATCTCACAGGGGAATACCAGGACGGGTTCCCAAGGCAAGCGCCTTGATGCCTTCGGGTGATACGTGCGCTATATAAATCGCAATACATTTACATTTACTCCCGCCATCTTGCTAATACATATACCCCTGGTCACAACCTTAAATGCATCCCACTCAATCGCCACTGACGTCGCCGTCCCTGCATTCTCCGCAAAGTAACGTTCAATGCCCGTCCCCAGCCCCTCGCTAAAGACCGGATCTTCCAATGCTTCAGGTCCGAGGCTCCATGTCGGTATGGCCGCTCTCTCTTGGCTCCAGGGTATTCGCACTAGCAGCAGGTTAGGGTCCGATATCGTTCTTTCCAAATACTCGCTACCCGTCACCTTGGAGTGTATCTCGGGGGCACATAATATTGAGTCTATCCTCACATGTAATCATGGAGGCCGGAGTAATAAGAGTAGTCCCTCTCTCCTAGAGGCTGGGCGCTCCATGTGTCAATCAGTTTGCCAAGCACTTCTCGCCTTAGAGATCTTATGCGCTGGGGCACCAGATAGCGGGGGTGGGACCGGTCACTCTCCACGTCAGTTATTGAGTTAAATATGACGCTAGGCTCCCTGACAACCTCTCCAAGAATGACATTTGATCTACATTGGGGGCATACACACTGCACAAAGTTACATCTACTCCATTAAGCTGCCCCAGTACCGCTACAAATCGTCCCTCTGGGTCAACCAGGTGCAGCCTGGACCGAAAAGGGACACCCGCCCTGATCCACACCAAAGCGCCCCTGGAAAACGCTGAGTAGGTTGTGTAAAATAATTGCCCCTTCCATCTCTTTTTCAAGGCCGCCCTCTCAGTTCGGGTAAGGTGTCTCTCTTGCAAGAGAGCTATATGCACCCCTCGGCGCACCAAGTAAGCATGCACCTTATGTCGCCTTTGCATAGTGTCAAGCCCTCGAACATGGACAGTGTTGTTATAGGAATATTCTGTTAAGAGTAGATAAGATATGATAACCAATCACTTTGGGTGGAGTTGTAAAAGCAACAAAGGACTTGTTCTAGCCCCGGATTTAAACATTCAGTTTGACTATCTGTCAGGGGATGAAACCCTGAGGATAGGGCTACTTCAATATAAAGGGATTTGCAAAAGTGTTTCCAAAACCAGGATATATATACGGAGGGCCTCGTTCGGATATAATGATCTGCGGAAGACCATTAAGGTGGTAAATCTCCTGTATGAAGATTTTTCCAAGTTCTTTTGTGGTAGACAGTTTCGTTAAAGCAGTGAAATGTGCCATTTTGGAAAAGGAGTCTAGTGTCACCATAATGACTCCGTTACCTGCAGAAGGAGGTAGAGAGGAAATTAAATCAGTGGACACTGTATGCCATGGTGCGGTTTGAACAGGTAGGGACTGGAGTAACCCCACAGGTTTAGTGTGAGGTGTTTTGGCTTGGGCACAGGCAGGACAAGAGGATACTTGGATCTCAGTATCTTTTCTTATTGATGGCCATCAAAAAGGAGCGAAGTAATAACTCTAGATTATTTTTTAAACCACGATGGCCGGGAGAATCATTACATCTGTAAGGCTTCAAGTTGTACTTTTTGGGTTGGGAAGAACAATGCTTTACCATAGTAATAGTATCTATCTTGTCACTTAATCTGGTCATTCAGCTTCTTCCATTCTTCTTGGTTTAGGGAGTTCAACTCGGATTGGACTCGGTCTATGAATGATTGAACCGTGTCAATGATTCGTTATGGCTCAATTATGTTTTGTTGTGGAGGCATTAGACCTTCTGGATATCGACAGGATAAGGCATCTGCTAGACTGTTCAGAGTCCCTGGTATACAAGTAATGGCAAAATTGTATTGGCTAAAAAAGTAAGCTCATTGGACCCGACGACTATTCTGACAGTGAATGTTGCGAAGACATTGTAGACTCCCATGATCTGTTCTGATTTCAAACAGTTTGCTTGGTAACCATTAGGAACTATCTCTATTAACGACAGGCCAACTTCATGGACAACAGCTCTTTTGGAGAAGCACAGCACCTATTGCTCTGTCTGAAGCGTCTGTTTTTACAATAAACTTCCTTGTCGTATCTGGATGACATAAAAGGGGAACTTGAGCGAATGCCTGTTTCAACGACTGAAAAGTTCTTTCAGCAGCTTTGGTCCATGTGGATCCTAGTCAGAGATTTTCCTTCTTTAGGTTTTAGGAGATATAAAGTGTATGGTGAGCAAATAGATGAATTGGCGATATAAGTTTGTCAAACCTAAGAAACATTGGGTTTCTATGATGGTTGAAGGAGATTGCCAATCTAAAATAGCCTTTACTTTTTGAGGATCCATGGCAATCCCTTTCTTGATGATCCGGTAACGCAAATATTCCACTTCAGATTTGTCGAACTTACACTTCTCAGGCTTACAGAAAAGACTATTTTGAAGTAGTCTTTCCAGGACATGAGCGACATGTGCATAATGCATCTCAGGAGCAGCTGAATAAAGCAGAATGTCATCCAAATATATTACAACAATCTGATTTAAGAGATCTGACAACACTTCATTCATGAATCTGGCTAGGGTGTGCGTGGGAGCTTCCACCCCACGACCTCTAAAAGGCAGGCAAACACCCCCCTTCAAAAGCGGTCAAGGGAGAGACAAAGCCAGACTGTATGAATTAATGTACCCTCCTCTCGACTGTAGAGAAGACACATAGGAGAAGCGATCAACCCTGCCCTCCACAGACGCACAAGTAAAGTAAACCCTGAATAAATTCATGAACTGGACTAGGCAAAGTCGCATTGATATGGCTGCCCCCCGCGAGGCCACCAGGGCCTCGGTCCAGTCCTCCTACTCCAGTGTGCCTAAGTCTTCCTCCCAATCCCCCCGAAGCTTCTGTAGTGTGGGGGAGCAATGTGTAACCAGGGACTGGTATGTCCGGGAAATATTCCAGTCAGTTAGATCTCCCATGAAGACTTTTGCCTCCAGTAGACTAAATTCGGGCAATGACTCCAGACCCTCCAAGCCGGTGAACAGGGCATGTCGAAATTGAAGATAGCAATAAAACTGGGACCGGGGCATGTGGAATTCTTTCTGAAGATCTTGCAAAGATTTGAGCGTCTGGCCCCTCATAACATCGCCCAGGACTGAGATGCCTATGCTGTCCCACGCCCTGAACCCCTGCAGGGCTGCCAGCTGGGGTAAACGCCCATTGTCCCAGAGGGGGGTTTCCCAGGTCAGTGTGTTCCACCACCCCGTGCGTCGCAGTGCCTGCCTCCAAATCTGGAACACCACTTGCGTAACCAACGGAAGCGACCCCGTACGGGCGCAGAGTCTAAAATAATTGTCGCTGGACCTTGACCTAATCATCCTGACTGAAACCTGGCTAACTGAATCCTCGACACCTATAATAGACATTCTAGTTCCTCCAAACTATCACATTATCAGGCTCGACAGATCAGGCAAAATTGGTGGTGGAATCGCATGCATCTACAGGAACAACCTCTCTGTTCTGAAAGTCAATTCCACCACCCTACCATCCCCAACATCCTGGGAATACATCTGCCTTGACATTATCAGTGAGGGCAAACCGATATGCTCTCTTCACAGCATCTACCACCCACCCAGGGACAACTTCACCTTTTCCCAACAAATCATGGATATGATCTCAAGCAATTCCGGACGGCAGCTCACCCAAATATACCTTGGTGACTTCAACCTCCACTGGAACGACCGCAATGACGCGGTAGTAAATAGTCTTAAAAACTTCCTCGATGCCCTTAACCTTACCCAAATATGCAACAGCCCGACCCACGAGAAAGGTTCTATCCTTGACCTGATCATCTCCAAAGAGGAATCTATCCAACTCGAGTCCATCCAACCCTGTGACTGGTCAGATCATCATATTATCACATTCTTCATCAATGAAAAAGTTAAAGTTAACCCGGCTCAATTCTCCAAGCCCAAAGTCTGGAAAAGAGACATGAAGAAACTCAACCCAAACTCCCTACCCCCTAACAGTTGCAATCTCCTACTTCCACCGACAGGCGATACGGACGTTCAAACCTTGACTGACCACTATCTCAAAGCTATGACCATGATAATTAATGAGGCTGCACCTATGCAGCTAAAAAGAGTCTCTACAAAAAGCTCCAATCCATGGTACGACGGGAGTCTCAATGAGGATAGACGAGACATGCGAATGGCAGAGCGCACCTGGAGATCAGCTCCCTCTGCAATGCACCTAGAAGATCTGAAGAAAAAGAGAAACGCCTACTTCAGGAAAATAAAACGCTCAAAATCAGACTTCTTCAGCCTCCAGCTCGACCAAGCGAAAAACCGCCCGAGAAAACTGTTTGAGCTAATCAGATCACAATCCAAGGATCAACCCCAACCATTCAACACGGTGCGTGAGGCTCCCTCCTGTGAAGACTTCGCTGCTTTCTTCATCCAAAAAACTGACAACATAAAGAGCGATCTCCTCATTGACGCAAGCCTCTACTCCAAACCCCAGTGCCTAGCACCCATTGAACCAAAAAACAATGCTACATGGTCAACTTTTGGCACATACTCGGAAGAAGAAATTGGCAAACTGCTCAGCACCCTGAAACCATCCAATCACCTCACAGACCCCCTTCCTGCTGCCGCAGTAAAAGACTTTACCCCTTTGCTTCTCCCTCTCTGGACTAAAATTATCAACAGCTCTCTCCAACAAGGAAGCATACCCGACTCCCTCAAAGTTGGTCAAGTCACACCTCTACTAAAGAAACCTACAGCCGACCCCTCTGATCTCAACAATTACCGTCCCATTACCAATATTCCCACTCTCGCCAAACTGCTGGAAAAATGCGCACAACTACAATTGACTAAACACATTGAACAATTTGATCTCCTCAACCCTCACCAGTCAGGCTTCCGAGCAGGACACAGTACAGAAACTGCTATGACTCACATAATTGACGACGCACTTCAAATGCTGGACCAAAACGACACCTGCCTCCTCATCCTTCTTGATCTCTCTTCAGCATTCGACACCGTTAAACATGAGAATTTACTAGATCTACTAAAGACAAGAATGGGTTTATCTGGAACTGTTCTCAAGTGGTTCACTTCCTTTCTTAACAGGTCGCAGAAATTCAAGAGCAACAACCTGATGTCCTCGCCAATACCTGTAACGCTAGGCGTCCCCCAAGGATCCTCTCTATCCCAAATTTTGTTCAACCTAGTCATGGAACCTCTCACCACCCTGCTACAAGCATCCAATGTACACTTTCACATGTACGCCGATGACACTCAACTTTATCTCAAATTACAATCCCCCAAAGACATCTTGCTCCTGAACTCAACGATCAGATGCACCCAATCCTGGCTTGCCGACAATCATCTCAAACTCAATGCCCTGAAAACAGAGTTCCTTCTGATCTCACCACCAGCGAAGATCTCCACTACGCAAATTTGGCTTAAACACCTAACTGCACTCAATGTACAACCCACCATCGTGGACTCAGCAAAATCTTTGGGCATAACACTCGACACCAATCTCAACATGCAGCAACATATCAGCAAGGCAACAAAGGGAGCGAACTTCCAGATCAATACCCTGAGGAAACTTAAACCCTTCCTCCCAGCCAAAGACTTCCAAACCGCAGTGCAAGCTCTAGTCATCCCTCAAATTGAATACGGCAGCACCGCCCTCTGCGGACTCCCCCTAACTACAACCGCACCACTGAGAGCTTCTCTAAACGCTGCAGCGAGACTCATCACTGCGTCAAAAAAGCACTACCATATTACCCCTGACTTGAAATCCCTGAACTGGCTGCCTTTTGAAGCCAGAATACATCTGAAAATCGCCTGCATGACACACAAGGCGGTACACCTAAACTCACCCTGCTACCTCGCTCAGAAACTGACAATCTCGGGCGGAGCGAGAAACACTAGAGGCACAAACAATCTTCTGCTGAAACCTCGAAGATTCCGGAAGGAAAAAAACATATAAGCGCTCCTTCTCAGGAATGGCGCCTAGGATCTGGAACTCACTCCCTCCCGAAACCAGGCTCATCTCCTCCACTACACTCTTTAAAAAAGAAGTAAAAGCTATCCTCATGGCTAAATACACTTGAACTATTATCTCGAACTCTCTTAATACTCTGCACCAATCTGTACTACATGTTTGACCCCTCTGCTTATTTGTATGAGTTGTCTTATTATTCGCATGACTGGCTTTGCAGCCACCTATTTGTACTGTTCGATTTATTGATTTATATGTCTGACTTTGCTCCCTCATGTACCCCTCTATGTAAAGCGCTCTGATATCTGCAAAGATCTTGTCCGCGCTATATAAAACTTTCATAATAAAATAAATAAATAAATAGCATGTAGTGAGTGGTGCCCCATGAGTTGCCGCTCAACTGCATATGCCAGGTCTCCCCTATCGCCGTACCACTTCTCGTTGAGGACCAGCAGATGGGATGCCTGGTAATAGGAAAGAACATCGGAGGACACTAATCCCCCGCAGTAGGTGGACAGAAAGCATGGTGTAGAGCTACAAGCACCTTTCCTCCTCCCACAAAAACTGCCCAAGCGCCGCAATCACCTGGCGGAACCATCGGGGCGGGATCCGATATGGATGGTTTTGCAGCTGATAGAGAAGCAGAGGGAGCGCCACCATCTTCAATATCGCTGATCTGCCATAGAAAGATAGGGGCATGCGAGACCAGGACTTGAGATCTTTGCAGAACCAAATTACACTCCCAGGAGTCTGCGGGTACATCCGATAAGAACACATCCAGATATTTCAGTCCCCCAGCCGCCAACTGAACCGAGGATACCCATTCGCCCATTTCAGACTGCTCCCCCAGAGCCCATAATGTCGGCTTACGAGGGTTCATATAGAGTCCCGAGGTCTCCCTGAAGATCTGCATAGTGCGCAATAGCCGCGGCCCCGTCCTGTCTAGATCTGTCAGAAAAAATAAGACATTTTCCGCATATAATGCGATTCTATCGGACAGGCCCAGCGCCTACTGGAATCCCCGGACCTACGCATCAATACCCACCCAAGCAGCCAGAGGCTCCATAGCGAACGCAAATAAGTATGGGGACAGGGGCCAATCGCATCTTGCCCCACATTTCCACTCTGGTACACCCTGACCAGGCTGGGTTCATGCCTCACGATGGCGACCAGGCACAATATTAGGTGAGCGCAGAGTGGAGTTGTGGGGCAAGCGGCAATTGGCCAAGGCTTTGGCCAGAACCTTTGCCTCTACATTTAAGAGGGAAATCGGATGATACGAAGCATGTTGCTCCGGGGTCCTGCCTGGTTTGTGGCACACCACCACCTCCACATGTCTCCAGTCTGGTGGTAGGGGGTTCCGCTCCCGAGCCTCCTCCTCCACAGGTCGAAAATGGGGGGCCAGCTGTGTAAAATAATGTTGAAAAAATTCACTGGGGAATCCATTGGGTCCCGGTGCCTACCCAGGGGTGGAGCTCCCCCAGGGCCGTGCCCAATTCTTCATCCGTCAGTGGTAGCTCCAATTGTTCCCGCACCTCATCTGACACAGTTTTAGGTGGGTGGTCAGTTATGAATTTATCAATCACGGCGGCCGATAGGCATTCTCGGAGAGCATACAGCTCTGCATAGTAGGCGGCAAAGCTTTCGGCTATGGCCAGGGGGGTCTGTAAGCAACTCTCTCTCCGGGCCCAAGACTTCCGGCAGGGTCTGGGAATGGAAGGTACCTTGACAAAGACGGTGCAGCATCTTGCTGGACTTGTCGCCCCATTGATATACTCTGCTAAGCGTCGCCAGACAAGCTTGGCGGGCCTCGTCCATCAGAAGAGTCGCATAATTCTGTTGAGCCATCAATAAATGCCTCCTGGACTGGTCTTGCGTTCGAGTTCCTCGATTTCTGCTTCTGCTCGCAGCAGCTCTGCCCTGCGCTTCCTACGTGCCGCTGCACACCAGGATATATTCACCCCCCTCAGTGTGAGCTGCAGGGCCTCCCACAGTGTCTTGGCACTAGATACAGACCCCACATTAACCGTCAGGTAGTGATCAATAGCTTCACTCATGGGATCTTTATAGTCGATATTCTGCAGGTGCCATACTGAGAGGCACCACTTAAACGGCTGCTGTCCCCGACCTATCTGGACTGTGAGAGCCACCAGGGAATGGTCGGACAGGCCCCGGGGCAGAGTCTCCACCAACACTACCCTGCCTACCGCCACTCTGGGAACAAAGAGATAGTCAATTCTGGAGTATGAATCATGAACCGCAGACAAGTAGGTAAATTCCGGACTATCCTTGCGAAGTCGCCGCCATACATCAACCCAATCAAGTCCCGTCATGAAGGAGTGCAGCCTTGTGGGGCGACCATTCTCGGGATCACCCCCCGCAGGCCATCTGGCCACGGGCGTCCCAAAGTCACTCAGGGCGATGCTGTGGACACCACGGGACCACAGGGTCGTTGCTTTGGTCCGTGCGACATCGTAGAGGTAGGATAATTGCAAGCATCTGCCATGCTGACTTGCTACGCCACGCCCCCCTCCCCCACCCCCACCAGGGTTCTTCTTTTTGTTCGGTGTACTATTTCTGCTATTAAAACATCTGTAAATAAATAAATACTTTTTTTAAAAAGAAGAAAGGGAGAAATCTATAAGCACTGCTGTATTAGGAACAAGTTCACTGATGGCTAAAGAAATTGGCCTTACTCAACCTCCTCTTAGGAGAGATATTTCCCCAGAAAAATTGTTCTTTAGTTGTTCACAGAGCGCTTGAGAAGGTCATTTATGTACTGTTTGGAAAGAATGTTTTAGTGGATTTTTTGCAGAAATTGTGTTTGAATGACATATTAGTCTAGTGTTAATTTGGTTCGTATAATTTGTGATTTCTTTTTATATTCTAGTTTGGCTCCCTTATTGTTTCTTCACCATTTCTGTTCTGTCACAATTTTGTTTTGACCTTCTTGTTACTGGGAATACCAAGATAATATTTCATACTGTTTACTGTCAATTTTGATTGTGCTGCAGAAAAAAAAGCTTTTTCTCTTTTCACATACAGAACAAGTTGGAAGACCAAAGGTTGAACTTGACTCAGTAGTCCAGACCTATCTTAGATGAGGAAGCTCAGATCAGAAAAATAGGCATATGTATACATACACTTAGTTTTACTCAAGGGAGGGTAACCGAAGTCAAAACCTTTAAAAGTCAAGCTCAGCCAGGAGAGTACTTTTTACTAGTTAGTAGCAGATTGCCACATGGAGTCTTTCCACATGTATAGGATGAGTTATAAGCAGATCGACATTGTGTCTATTTCTGACTTTGAGAAGTGGGTAACAGTCACAAATTGATGACAAATGGGATCAGTTTATGAAACCTGGAAATGTCAGCTGACCTCTTAAGTCCAAAACCATCAGTCATCAAGCAGAAGAGCTCTGATTTCCAACGGGTTTAGTTCTCTTTTTTGGTCTTGCCTGAGACAGCGCAAGCGTTGTCGCTTCCAAGTCATTTTGTTTAGTTACAGGGGAGAGCGTGTGCCGGCTTCAATTCCGCTTTGTGCGTTTGTCCCTCCCCTGGAGCATGGCCAGAGAAATTCTTCTTTGTCCAGTTTCTTTCCATTGCTGGCGCTTTCAGAGCTCCTTTTTTTTGTTGCAACCCCCCTCCACCCCCCATGTATTAGTGCATGTGGTTGAAGGCCATCTCACCACTTTGTCCCACTCAGTGTTGTTCGATATATGATGGTACATCACAAACGCTTACATTGTATGCCATAACATCGTAATTGTTACATGGCATGTTCCCTTAGATCGCGAGTAATCACAACGCATACCATTACGTTGCATTTGTATAGCAATGCATGCAAAATACATTCACACCGCATACAGACACCCCGCATGCTTTTAAATTGCAATTTTTACCTGTATGCGCATTTCCCTTCACCCGACCCTAGACCATAATCTTTGAATCATAAAGTACCCTACAATATGGCACGCTAACACTTCCCTAAACCCCAAGCCCTAAACATTAAAGGCTGTAAAGCAAGCCTACACTACGACCTCAACCCTAAGCCCTTATCCCCAAAGGTCAAAACAGTACCTATACTGCATCTAGCCCTAAGCCCTAACGCAACCCCAAAACAGCACCTATACTGCTAGTACCCCTAGGCCCTAATGCCTGAAGCCAAAAACAGCACCTATACTACCATTAGCCCTAAGCCCTAATCCCCAAAGCCCTAAATACGAGCTGCCTCCTTACCTCGCTCTTGTCGTTGCTCCAGCGTTGTCTCGACGCCCCCCCGTAGCCCATCTCGGCGCACCTCCATTACATCCCATGGGTTGGGAATGCATGCGTTCTGAAAGCGCATGCGATGTAATGGCGTGCGTAGACAACTCACGCGTCGTAACGTCGCGTGCGTTGTAAGTGCACGCGATGCAAACGCATGCCTTGAGATGGATATCTCCCAGTGTTGTTGCTTGCTTCCTCCTGACCGGCCCCATGCTGCTTTCCCCCCCCCCCATCCTCTTGCTCTGGTTGTTGTTGCTTGCCTCCTCCAACCTGGTTTAGCATTGCTGCTTGTCCCCTCTCACCAACATTACCACAGAGTTGGTTGCCATTATTATCGCTTCCCCTCCAAACCCTCCTGTCCCGCTTAGGTGACACCTACCGAGTTTGCCAATGATTGTTTCCGATGACTGGGGGGGAAGTTTTGAGGGGCATGGGGAGGTGGCGGTGGGGAGCGACGAAAACCGGAAGATGGTATCTGCAGTCTAAGAAACGGAGGGGTTTGGGTTGACACAGACTTGGTGCAAGAAATATTAAAACTTGTAAGCAGGGTGTTTGATTTTTTTAAATCCCACCACTAGTTAGCAGGATCCATGAAAAAGGTCATTCTGCATTACACTATTCAAGATGCATTCAGGGACATTACACCAGCACTCTAGAACCAGTACTTATTTAGGATACTGTGTTTAATATATAAATATGTAGAAAATCTTTGGATCTTCCACTGGCCAGATTATTTTAAACAATTGGTACCCAATGTTAGCTTTTTTTATCCTCTTACCTTTCATGGATAGCCCATGAATCCATACCCACGGAAAACCCCTATGGCTCCCCAACCCCCATTCTCATCTCCGAATTTCATGGATAGACTATTACCCATCACTCTCCATGGACATATTATTTGCCTCTACTGGTCTGAGCAGCATGACTACCCCTCTACTTTCCCACAGGGGACATCAATTTAAGCATCTGAGAAAAACGCACTTACGTGTCCACCCTGATGTTGGCGTTTAATTCCTTGCAAGCAACCCGCAGAAAGTTGTACTTCAAGGCTTCCACCACTTCAGGCGACGGTGGGTTACTCGCCCATTTGCACTTGCTAAGGGAGGAGGAGTTCTTGACGAAGAACAGGGCTTTAGTATCCATGCACAACTTGTCGAAAAATTTGCTAAACTCTTCCAGGGAGTAGAATTGCTTGCCAAGCAAGCTTTTCTCTTCCATCGTGGGACACCACTAGAAAGAAAATAAAAGGTTAAAACTTCAGGATACTAACAAAGTAAGATGGCGTTTTTCCCTACCATTCAGAAATTAACAATATGGCTGTCTCTCAATATTCTCTATGCTCCTCACTTTCGGACTATTTCTCCTAGTCTCTCCAGACATATACTTCAATTCTCCTCCAAGACTGTCACCACCAGTATATTTCCAACATCACTGTCCCTTCCAGAGTCCCACACTCTCAATGTGTCCTTCACCATTACTTACCTTATTCAGAAATGTACTTTTCTAAAGATGCTTACTCCATCGTCACTCTGACCCATTCTAGCTCTCTTATAGTAATCATATATCAAGGACATACAAACTGTACAAGAAAGGATAGCCTCTTTATTGTGTATAATGCTTGGAATGTGAATTGCATGGGAGACGCTAACATCTGTACACTGGTCCATTTAAAACAGACTCTTGGGGATGGATGGGATGTGGTCAACACACAGATGCAGACAGGACTTTGTGAGGCTCTGGGCCACAACAGCTTGATCAGCCCATATCTTGACTTGATGCTAGGAGTCAGGAAGCCCTAAATTGTCAAGCCTGAAAAGCAGCAGTACCCTTGATGTAGATTAAACAAGGAGCACCGCAGAAGACAGCATGGTTTTTTCTTGGGTCCTAGACGTGAAGGTAGGCATAGAGGTCCATACTTAAATAGTATACAGAGTCATCCCCCAAAGAAAGGGCAAAAGCAACTGCCTGCTAGACACAGTGGACAAAATGTCTGGGAACCCTGGTTAAAGAGTTCCATGATCTGATGCTTCAAACCGTTACCCTTTACCTTAGCAAAACGGGAGTCATTTGAGTAGATTACAGAAGAACCTGGCAAGAACTCTATAAAGTCTTGAGTTCATTTTCAGATGGAATATGAAACTCATCTTGGTGTATCATTTTTGATGGGTTGTTGCTCACAAGTCTCGAGGAAGAGGAAAATGCAGCCTTGTCCCCTAATCAAGAACAATATGGCTTGCACAGGCCTTTAAAAGAACAGTGGCAAATGGCGCGACAAAGTCTTGACAAAAGAGGATCATGAGAGAAAAAAATTATGACTGGATATGGAGATTGACTCTCTTGGGCCTGGTGCTGGCCGTGCCACAGGTTTCCACTGGGCATTGAACTTTACACATTAAGAAAGTTTAAGGCAAGATATAATGTACAACAAAAGTGAGAGCTGGCGGCACAGATCATTACCCAGTTCATGGTTTATCTGAAGGAAGGGCTGAGTGGACGAAAGTTCAAGAAAGACTAGTGTCGCTGTTAGTATCAGTGCATATTGAGCTTCAGAAACTGAGTTGTACATATATTTGTTCTTTCTATAATATATGTTAGGTCATGGTAGAGAATTACTTTAGTTATTGATAAAAAAATAGTTTGAGTTTAGGGCATAGAGTGAATCCCATGGATATAATTGTTCTCAAGGTAAGAAAGGGCTATGAATAACAGGTGGAACAAAGTGAGAAACAAGTGCACTATTCAATGTTTTATCTTTAACGTCAGAAGACTAAATTCCAAGCAAAATGTTCTAGAGAGTATTCCAAACAGAACGTCTAACCTAGGTAGTGTTCTGGACGGAAATCACTTTAAAAAAAAGCATACTCACGTAAGTTCAGATCAAACCATTACAATCCTGAAACATATACAATAGCAGACAATACAACGTATGAAGCAGCAATCCTTCTTTGAACACACCGGAAGCAGTGCCCCTAGAATACAGGGACGTTGATTAATGCCTAGAATCAGACTCAGCAAGTTCATCACAAGGACACGGAGTAAACTACGGAGAGATCATTCTTGGATGGGAAATTTGAATCAAAGCATGGATGGCAATTTGATGGAGATATCTGAGAAAGAATAGACAATCCGGACAGATGCCAAGTGAAGAATGGGAAATAAGCAACTTTACATGAAGGATTTTAGGAGTTGGTGTGAAAGGTCAAGAAGCAAGGAGAGAAGATCACTTTACCAGGTTAGCCTAAATGTGCAACAACCTGCGGAGCCCCAAAATAGGAATCCACATAAGACTGATAAAAACAAGTCAAGCTGGAAGAGAACTTCCTTCAGTTAAATATCTTTCGAAAACCAAGCAAGCCCAAGAAATTATAACGATTTCTGAAACTGGGACAACAGATTGTAGAAAATAAAAGTGAATATTGAAGAGTCCAGTAAGGGGAAAGCGGGAACTCCGGGGGGCACTGAGGGTGCACAGCGGAATGGCTGCCTGATAAGACAGCTCCACCGACCAGGTCCATTCCGCGATCTGTAAGTGCGTTTAACGGATATCCAGCGAGCGCTCAGAGACAGGCACGGGTGTCGGAATGCGCGGACTGGGACGTGAGTGTACCACCAAGCTGCTTTGACACCACTGCGGCAAGAAAACCAAGGGGTAACGACGGCGGCATTGGGCGGACTGTGTGCTGTGCAAGATGGCGGTGCCCTATGGCATTCTTCGGTCGGAGCGTTTATGGTAACGTTTCCAGTGTAAACCAGGTCGGACAAAACAACTTGCGACACTAGGTGGGCACTATGCGCGGCGCTAAGCCTATCTGAACTGTTGTAAAGCGCTGACCGCATGGATTGTGGTGAAAACCTATATTGATTTGCGGGGCTGAAACAAGATGGCGCCTCGCACTGCCGATAGCTGGCGACTAACGTGTAACGCACCCTGCAGCCACGACACAACAACAATACTGGCAGGCACTGCCCTGTGACCTCCTATCCTAACAGACGTCTCCGGTATCTTTCTATTCCCCCTATGGTGAAGACAGCTGTGGTACATGCTGGGCGGCGTCTCCCCGCTCCTTATATGCGCACGAGCTCCTGTTGCTGCGCACAGACACAGCACCATATGTTTCTTTGGGAGCTATGCGAGGGACATGCGGTGATCGTCTGAAGTATTGCGAAGTAACTATGTTGGATGATCTGGTGGGCAATACTAGCTGTCGAGGTGGTTGTCGCATGGCGCGATTCCTACGCTGACTGTCAGCCTGCCCTGCCTACCAAGGTCTGGTATGTGGATATATCTTAACGTGGCGACGCTACTGATTGCGGGCTCCCCTTGCTAACACACTGTGGGCAGTAAACGTATCCAGGGATCATATTGCTTGGCATTATCCATAACTGAGGAGGAGACGAAGAGCTCTGAGCGGCTCTGTCCGATTGATGAGACAATCGCGGGGGCAAACAAACACAATATAAGAAGACTCACATGAGGAGCCTGTGAAAGTAAATATTCCCCTCTACAGCTGGTATGAAAAGTGTGCTGGCAGAGGTCATAGAGAACACAGTGTCCAACATCGGTGCGGTGACAAGGTGTCTAGCCCTGACGAATTTGCCGAAATATTCAGAGGCAGAGAAACATGTTGGCAATAGGTAATGGTATGCAAAGTTAGCTACCAGCCTTTTTAATTCAACAGATCACGCTAATAATCAAAAATAAAGGTGTGACAGAGGTGTGCCTGTTGATTTTAATCACTGTTTGTCACGATTGGAGCAAAAGCTCATTGCTCCATTGCACTTTATACACTTTATACACTTTTTGTTTTGGACACTTTTTATTTTGAACAAAATGACTACCTATGATGAGAAAAGGGGCCTAATCTGGTGAGTACCTACCAGTTACCCCGAGGGTGGTGCGCCCGTGAGGTGTCATTTTGTTCTCCACACATTTTTTCACATTTGTTTCGATGTACTGTGCAGATTACTGGTCCAGACATCTTGTGTGATCTGTCTGACTCATTTGAGGTTTACCAAGTAATCCTTTTTTTAAAAATAACAAATTTGGATGAGGTGCGGTATACACCCTAAGAAAAATTCTAGTAAGACAGGGTGTTGCAGTAGTAGAAATTGATGGTTGGCTTCCCTACTGCTAAAAAGAATACCGACATTTCTTCATCTAAGGGACCAGGATTTTGGTATTGTTGATTATCCATAACCGACCTGATAACCTGTTGGATCTGTACTATTGCCTCTGCTGTTGGCTGTCCATGAACATTGGTAGGGACCCATCCATACTATAGCGACGACCCTGCAAGCTCCGGGTGTTTGAGTACCCTGTGTTAAAGGTCTTTCCACCTGCCATAGTGCGTCATTGGCATATCTGACTGTGTCGCTAAGTGCAAACATGGGAAAGGGAAAGGGAGGTATGGAACAAGTATTGCAAGCTATTCAACAGAGTCTCCAGGACATAAAAAAGGGAAACTAGACACCATTACACAACGCGTCGACAACATGGTGGCCAAATTGGATAAGCATGGGGAGAGCCTGATTGAAGCTGAAACTAGACTCTCTGCAGTGGAGGACGAATCTCATGCTACTACCACAAAATGTTCGGACATGGAAAAGATATTGGAGGTCATCCGTAATAAGACAGAGGATTTGGAAGCGAGAACACGCCGGAACAACGTCCGCATCACAGGCGTACCAGAATCCACCAATACCGGCAGAATGGAAACATATGTGGAGGAGTTGATCCGTAGCGTGTTCGGCATGGAGCCCTTTTCGACCGTCCTGCTGGTGGAGCGCGCGCATCGATCCCTTGCCCCAAGGCCGAAACCCGGCGCTCCCCCACGACCCATTGTCGCCTGTATTCTTAATTACAGAGACAGGGATGCCATTTTGAGGCTGGCTTGTGAGAACCGTGACATCAACTACCAAGGTAATGCGTTGGAATTCTACCCTGATTTCACAGTAGCGGTCCAACTTGCACACAAAGAGTACAACCCGGCGAAGAAGAAATTGCGCAAACTGGGAATTGAATATGCCATGCTCTACCCAGCACGACTTAAAGTGACACAAGATGGCCGCTCTATCATTCTCCAAACTCCACAGGACTTTCTGAAAAAGCTCAACCGCAGGTGCAAAGAGAAACACCCGGAAGAGCAGCACCAAGACTCAGACTGAGCAATCACTGGTATGGTAAGAGGGAACAAGTTCCAGCGCCTAATGTCTGGTAAGCCACACGCACACGCTACTGTTTATATATTAGATTGCCATCTTTCTTGCTTCTCAGTGGTAGATTACAGGACTTGGACATGTTCGGAGACCCCCACTTTCTAGAAACATTCCTAGCACCAACTGCACTGCTCTGATGTGGATCGCTGGGGACATGCTTCAATCTAGAGATGTCCTGTGCGCACTGACGTGACACTTGTGCTGGCTGTCGTACCCATCTATCTAAGGTTAAATTCTCTATCTACGCTCTATCAGAAAACTGTTGCTGTCCGCGCTGTGAGGTCAACCGAACTGTATCCAGAGCTCCCTCACTATTGCTGACATATATTGTACATAAATGGTAGCACCTCCATTGACACTTTTATGTCGACGATTTGTTGAATATATAACCTGTACTTAGCAATATATGTGGAGTTCACCTACCGGTCCCCGTGTTTTTTTTTTTTTTTTTTTTTTTTTTTTTGGCAGACCTTTATTGCACATTATTCATATACACAGCGGTGTGCCTACAACCCACTGTTAGGGCCGGCCGCAATCGGTGTACCGCAATTATTATACAAGCTCAATATCAAACACCAGAAGTACGTTTACAGGAGTCCAAAAGTCTCAGCCCATGTAGGCACTCACAGTTAATCCAGATGTGGTATTGATAGCACACCTATTGAATGCGGACGTAAGCCCCCATGTGATCTCGGTCTATTTTTCAGGTTTTATAAAGAAAGGTAACTTCAACAAATCCCAACCCCACCCCCCCGTCCCATCCTGGTTTCAGTGAGCAGTCCAAGTCTAGCAGGCGTGATGTAGCAGAGCAGCTAATACAATACGTGTCGACCAGCACTTCCTAGGTAGGAGTCATTCGTTCCCCTCCCAGAACCATCCAGAGGCCACAGTGAGGATCAATAACTATGGGCACCAAGCCAGTCCTCACTTCCCGCCACGTTCTCACTGCCTTGACCGTCACACAGACATTCACACCACATACATGGTGAAGCAACCGCATCCGCCCTAAAGCCTGCCAATCGCTCCTTCCTCGCAGTCTGATGAAGCAACAGTCGTATTCTCGCCGCTATTAGTGTCTGTGAGAGAGAGCATATAGAGTGTAAATGGGGCCCATACATCCCTCGGGCGAGATGCCTCAGGTAGCTCGTCATAGTAACAGTTCAACTGGTCCCTGGAATAGGCCATATCTTTCAGCCACATTTGCACCTCAGGCGCTCTCCGTCCTCCCCAGACCATAGCAACCCTCCTTCTGGCCAATTGAAGTGCCAACACCACAAGCCGCCGCGACGGCGCAGCAACCCCAGAGGCAATGCCCAACAGACACAGGCGTACATCCATCTTTACCTCAGTAGAGGCCATGACAGTTAGTCTTTCAGTCACCTCCTTCCAGTAGTCGTAGACGCGTGGGCACCCCCAGGCCAGGTGTACAAAGTCAGCGCCGTCAGCTCCGCAACGGACACATTGAGCTGTGGACCTAAGCCCGTATCGTACCAGTTGGGCTGGCGTATAGTACCACTGCTGTAGAAATTTATAATGTAGAAGGCGAAAGTTGCCATTGATCACATATCCACCAGTCATAGCACAACATTCATTCCAGTCGTCATCACTCAGCGGTTCCGGGAGACTTCTATCCCACCTTGCTCTGGCCAGGATCGCCCCTCCCCCCTCATCTTCCTGCGCAGCCTTATATAATTTAGATAGCAATTTAGTCCTGTCCTTAACCGTATAGAGCAATTGCAATGCACCTAGGGCCGGTGGTTCCTCCGGATACATTGGGTACAGGTCACGCACTGCAGCTCGCAGTCTGACGTACACAAAGGTGGACATAGTAGCGTTCGTCGAGCGGGTGGTCATCTCCCGAGAGGAGATGAACGATGCTCCCGGAAATAGGTCCCCCATAGTCTGTAGTCCAGCCTCCCGTAGGATCAGGAGCCCTCCCGGCTCGCCCGAGACAGAAACGTCCGAGTGGTAAAGTAGTGGCATGGCCGGAGCGTAGAGCGGCAGCTTACCAGCCCGTTTACCCAGGGTAGTCCATGCAGTCGCTGTGAGGCGCACAGTATCAATCTCCCCCTTCTCAAACACCGAGTGCTTATTTACTATCATAGCCCTCAGTGGATAGGGCAGAACTGCACTTGCCTCCAATGCTACGTGTGGAGTGTAAGGCGGAGAGTGTATCCAATAACTCGCAAAGTGTGCCTGCGCGCAAAGATAATAGAGTCGCATATCCGGCAGGGCAAAACCACCCAGATCGTATGGCTTGGTCAGTACCTCCCACGTCACTCGTGGCTTCTTGCCGGCCCAGGTGAGAGCTATCAGCAAGGAACGCAGTCTCGCAAAGAAGTGCTGTCTTAGCGGGACCGGGATGTTGACGAATAGGTAAAGGAATTTCGGCAGCACTACCATTTTGATCAATGACACGCGATCCGCCAGGGTCAATGGGAGACGAATCCACCGTGCCACCTGGTCTTCCAGATTGGAAATGGCAACGCCGTAGTTGGCACGTATAACTTCTTGATAATCCCTGTGCACCCAGACGCCCAGGTATCTGACTGATTCCGTCGCCCACTCCAGCGGGAATTCCAATGGTACTTGGTGAGTGACATCCGTAAGAGGCATCACCACTGACTTGTCCCAATTTATTGTTAGACCTGAGTGCTGGCCAAATTTAATGAACTCACGGAGTATGCGCTCCAGGTGAAGTGCCGGGTCTCTGACATATAGGACCAAGTCGTCGGCATACATTGACACGGCCAGCGATCTGAGAGGGAACTTCAGTGCTGCTTCCGCATATCTCTGACGCAAGACACAGGCCAATGGTTCCATCATGATTGCAAAAAGTAGGGGCGACAGAGGGCAGCCCTGCCTTGTCCCCCGCTGTATTGGAAAGGGGGCAGAGACCTGACCATTAATCCTTACTCTCGCCGTGGGTGCATTGTACAGCAGGGCAATTAGCGACGTAAAAAAAAAAGGCACTCCCATCCGATGCAGGACAGCCATCATATACTCCCATGCCACTGAATCAAAAGCCTTGGCGGCGTCTAGCATGACTGCCACCGCAGCTAGATCTGGTTTAAGGAGATGTAATACGGCGAACAGGGTCCTCAAGTTGTGTGTGGTAGACCGAAGGGGGATAAACCCCGATTGATCGGGTAATACCATAACTGGCAGAAGGAGACGCAGTCTCGTGGCCAGCACTTTGGCTATTATTTTTACATCAGTGTTTATCAGGGAAAGGGGACGATATGACTCGCACCTATTTAAAGGCTTTCCAGGCTTAGGAAGCGCCACCAAGAGTGCCTCTCTCATAGATCCCGGAAGTTGCCCGCATTCAAAAGCTTCCTCTAGGACCATGGCCAGACGCGGAATAAGCAAATCAGCATACGTCTTATAAAATTCGGCGGGCAGGCCATCCGTACCAGCCGCCTTTCCATTCGGTAGGGCAGCTATTGCGTCCCTGAATTCCGCCTCAGTAACATGATGCATTAGGAATTCCTGTTGCCCCCTAGAGAGCCACACTAGCGCTACGTCCTCCAAATACCGCGATATTTCCGCCTCATCCGCTGTTACTCTATGTTCATAGAGTTGCGCATAATGTCTCGAAAAGCAGGCAAGTATGCCATCCGTCGTAGTCACCACAGTCTCCTGATCCTCAATTTCCACTACAGTACAGTGCCTAGCCCAAGGGTCGCGAATCCTTTCAGCTAGTCCTCTGCCTGGCCTACCCCCCTCTCCATAATACCTGGCTGTGGCGCGTTTGGATAAAAATTTTACCTCCTGGTCTGCCAATTCATTATATTCTGTGACCTTTGTCCTGACATCCGCTAGCAATGTGTTATCGGCCCCTTCCTCCATCCGGCGTTCTAAAGCCAACAACTCCCTCTCCAGTTTGGACATAGAGTCTCTGATGGATGTGAGGACTCCAGACCGCAACCCAATGCATGCACCCCTCACCGAAACCTTAAAGGCCTCCCACACCGTGGTCATATTATCGACGGAGCCCACATTGGTCTCGAAGAACTCCTCAATAATTTGCCGCAGACGCTCACACAACACTTGATCCGTCAACACTCCAGGGGAGAGTCGCCAGGTAAACGGGGCAGGAGCATGTGTAGGTATCCGTAGCTGCAGTGCAACAGGGGCATGGTCCGAAAGCGTTCGGGGCAGATGCTCTACATTCAGCACACATCCACTCATATCCCGGGTCAGTAACCAATAATCTAATCTTGACCACGTATTGTGCGCTGATGTATAGCAAGTACCCTCCCGCCTGCCAGGATTCTGCAGGCGCCAAATATCCAACAGTTGCAACTCAGTCACACCCTCGCGCACCGCATCCAGCCCTTTTTTCCGTTCACAAGGCCGATCGTGTCTCCTATCCAATACAGGGTCCAATGTAACATTCCAGTCCCCCCCACAGAGGATGGCCGACGGTGGTAGGTTATACAATTTGTTCCAAAGTGCAATGAAAAAATCAGGGTCATCTATATTAGGACCGTAGACATTGAGAAGAGTGATCAGCTTGCCACACAGTTTACCCTGCACCACAATATATCTACCCTCCTGATCCACCTCCTCATGTAGCACCTCAAATGGAACTTTCTTTTTTATCAGAATCATTACTTACCGGTCCCCGTGTTAAAACCTACAATGTGTTTCATTAATAGGTGCTGTTATAGAGCTGTGACTTATATTGGGTTTTTAAATGCAGATGTTCTCACCTATGCATTCCTAATGTCTGCGTTGTTCTCTAACCACACTTAGATTATCCCACATCCGTGTAGCTAACTAGTGCCTGGTCACATCCATTATGATGGATGTTGATATGTGCACCAGGCGGACCCCCCCGAGTGGGTGCTCCCCAACCACTGTTTTGTTTCAAGGTTGCTTCTCTATGGGTAGGTCTTTGGCATAGTTAGGATGCTGAAGTGGGTGGTGGGAGGGGGTGGGGATGTTGGGTTTTGTTCTACAGACCAATGCACTTGAGAAGCATTGCAGATTTCCAGTATTCTACTGCACTATGTAACGCTATGACTTCAAGACAACAGCATTTAAAGGTTATACATGCTACAACTGTCACTCTATTTTCTGTATGATGTTTAGGTCCGCAGATGTTCGCTGAAACACTACAACCAAAGCATATAAATTTACTGAGTTGGAACATTAGAGGGTTAAAAAATCCGAAGAAGATTTGACAAATCTTTGCATATTTTGATAGGCAGAAAGTGTATATTGCCCTTCTTCAGGAGACACACATCGCTCCTCACACAGTTAATAATATTGGCCGTAGATGGGCAGAATCAATACATGGCTCGAATTACTCCTCCTACTCTAGGGGGGTCCTCATTTTAATCAGGAAAGGTCTGAATTTCAATATCACGGAGGTCCTAAAGGATGAAGAGGGATGATATGTCATAGTGGTAGGGGTCTTGAGAGGGCAACGGCTGGCTTTAGTAAACACCTATGGCCCTAATGTAGATGACCCTAACTTTGATCATAGAGTGTGGCGTACACTGTATGAGCTGCGAGATGTTCAGTTTCTGTGGGGTGGGGATTTCAATATCGCTTTACAGGAGGGTCTGGACAGATCTGGGAACACAACCGAGCCGCACAAACGTGCCTTAGCTACACGAAAAGATATTATGTCTGATATGCGACTTACTAACAAATGGAGGGCACGCTATTCAGCACATAGAGAAGCCACTCACACAACTGCAGCGCACAATAGTTGGTCACATATTGACTACTGGCTAGGTATAGAGGACATGTCGCTCTGGACAAATAGGATTAGACATTTACCCAGAACACTGTCCGATCATAACCCGGTACTACTTTCATTAACCATAGCACACTATACTCCCCCTCCTTTTAGTTGGAGATTTAATGCTACTGCTTTACTGGACTCAGTATACACTGACACTATACACACTGCTATAACTGAGTATTTTGAGCTGAACGCCCCAACGACTGAGGACCCAGTGCTGCTATGGGAGGCTTTTAAAGCGACGATTAGGGGCATTTGCATTAGCACCACTGCAGGCATTCTTAAAGATATAAGGCATCAGGCTTTTCACATGAGAAAATAAGCTACGTGACCTAGAGCGGGACTATGAGCACACACGAAATACCAAATTGTTAGGGGAAATCAGAACTGTCCTAACAGAGTATCAATCATATGCTAATGACGAACTAAAATAGATCACAAAACCCCACATTGCGCGTTCCTATGGTGAGGGAGGCAGGCCCGGCAGAATCTTGGCGACCAAAATATGTACGGCTCGAGCCCCACAACCAATCCAGGTGATTAGAGACTCTGAGGGCACCCCATGGTATGATGCACAAAGTATACAGAGGGAATTCATGCTAGCATTCGGGACACTGTACACATCCCACCCCACTACAAATGCAGAGGAAATTATGGAATACTTGGCCGACGTGTCGATAGCATGGCTATCGGATGCACAAAGAGAATACCTCTCACTGCCTGACAGCGTTGAGGAAGTAACAGCTGTTATTAAATCACTACCGAACGGTAAGGCACCGGGCCCAGACGGCTTGACATGTGAATTTTATAAATCGTTTGCAGATTTATTAGCTCTTCATCTGTTTCAAATGTATGGTGACGCACATGATAAACAAAAGCTCCCGCCAACTTTACGGGAAGCTATGTTGATCGCCCTGTTGAAACTGGACAAGGATCCGGAATATTGCGATTCCTACAGACCCCTTTCCCTTATAAATGTTGATACGAAGATTACCAAACTGATTGCCACTCGTCTTCAACCATTGATGCCACTATTGGTCCTACCGGAATTATCGGGCTTTATCCTGTCACGGTCCACGACACATAACACGAGAACATTGTTTGCATTATCACATTACTTAGTTCCCGACATCAAGGCAGCAGCAGTCTTACTAGACGCGGCCAAAGCCTTTGATTCCATCGAATGGTCATACTTGCACACAGTTCTAAGTAGAATAGGTTTCCCTCCCATTTTTTCACAATGGGCATCAATGTTGTATACTGCCCCAACAGCACGCATCAAGATTAATAACTATATATCGGATCTAATCCCAACTGCCAGAGGGACACGACAAGGCTGTCCCCGGTCTTCCTTACTATTTGCACTAGCGCTTGAGCCATTGGCATGCAAAATTAGGCAGGGGCTTTACATTCAGCTATTCAATTCCCACAACGACCATTACACATTTCATTATACGCAGACGACATGATGCTGTATGTCCGGTACCCAGTGCAAAATTTAAACCCTCTATTGCGTGAATATATTAAATTCGGTCAGCACTCGGGGCTCACCATCAACTGGGCTAAATCGCAGATAATTCAGTTGACTGATACTACGTGCCCGCAACCTTTGGACTACCCCTTAGAATGGCAATCAGAACGAATACGGTATTTGGGAGTCTGGTTCCATAGAGACCCGGACATTGTTATCCGTACAAATTACAGTCGAATGGTTAGTGCTCTAGAGGACAAAAATCAAGAGATGGAACTGTTTGCCACTATCACTAGCTGACCGTACGGCCATAGTAAAAATGGTAATCCTACCTTCATTTCTGAATTTATTTAATAATATCCCCATTAAGCCGCCAATGGCAGTGTTTCGTAGAATATCAACTATGGTGCTAAACCTGATATGGGCAGGCAAACAAGCGAGAATAGAGATGCGCCCTTTAACATTGCCATATTCACGGGGAGGGTTCAAGGTACCGGATTTTTTTCAATATTATTTTTGTGCGCAAGCACAGTACGCACATTTCTGGTATCATGGGATCCCATACCTTACGCACGTGACCATAGAAGAGGGTGACGCACTTCACATACCATTGACAGCTATAAGACATCGGAAGCCCCCTTTACATGCCCGCGATATTAATACAATAGATGCGACAAACAAAGCCTGGTATATAATGGGGAAAAAAGCAAACAAATTACCACTATACGCAGCTGCACTACCGTTACATCACCATCCGGTGCTCTTGGTCACTCAGGAGAAGGTAAGAATGGGTTTACTTCGACAAGTTGGTATAGATACTATAGGAGACCTGTATCAGGATGGTCAATTTAGGACCCTTGAGGACCTATGATTCATAAGCAATCCGACCTTGCATTTTAAATTTACATATTACAGGTTGCAGAGAGCGATACAGAAATTGTATCCCTCTTACCCCACGGAACCGCAGCAACTGTCCTCTCTGCAACTGTTGCTTACGATTCCCAAAGCAACTCACTGTATATTAAATTGCAAGAGGACATAGTGGGAAACACGCTACGTGCCCTCGAAAAATGGAATGCTAGTTTAGACATTTCACTAACGATAGTGGAGTGGACCACAACCTGCACACTTACGGGTCTGCTGACACCCAACGGAAACCTACGTATACTACATTATAAATACCTACATCAGTCCTATTTTGCACCTGACTGACTCCATAGATATGGGCTGAGCACGGATTCAAAATGTAAACGGTGTCACTCACATGGTGCAGATTTTATACACCGAAGGTAGCAGACTATTGGGTACAAGTAACTAAAATGTTGAGCGCTATGGGGGGAATTCCGATTGACTACAGTTGGCACAGGTTTACTAGGGCTGGTGCCTGAGGTGCGGGCTACCAAGCGAAAGTTCTGGGTGGTAGTATTGCTTCTGGCGAAACGTAGGATATCAATTGGATGGAATGGCAAAAGAGCCCCGACAATCAAACAATGGATTGTAGACCTGACGTATTGTAAAGACACTTTGTTAACATATGAAGAGGAACTACCTGCGAATTCCAGGCCCAGAGATTATTGGAAGTATTTAATTGAATATCTTAACCTCATAGATGCTAGTAAACATCCCTCCCCAGTGCTGCGCTGTCCATTGGAACCAGTGCTGAATGGACGTCCAATGGTCGTGCGCAGCACTGGGGAGGTAGTGCTGCTGTCGGCCAACGCACCGACGCAGCACTTAAGGGGTTAAAGTGTACCAGATTGACTAAATGCATGTACTAATCTATATGATCAAATGTATATTTTCTGAAGTCTAATATACTGTACTTAAGCTGGAGGATGGATGTTGTTGTGCAACGGTCAGTTTGCTTATTGTTGTTGATTTTGTAAGTCTTAAAAATGCCAATAAACAAAACAACAAAAAAAGCGAGAACTCCCATTCTGTTAGAGGTCTTACTGTAACTCGGTAGATTAACATACTCACAGAACTGAGAAAATGTGTACTCCTTGGGGATTTCAGCTGCTCTTGCAACCACACAAATTCACTGTGATGCGGCAAACTCGAATGCAAGTTAGTCACAGGCAATATGTCGCTTTCAAACTGTATTCTTAAACTATAATGTTTTAAAATCTCTCATAACTTATCTGCTAAATTAACACCCATTACATGTGTAGGCCACAAAAAATGAAAACCGAGACTATGGAATGTGTAACTACATAATACGAATTAGTGGGCCTATGAGCAATAGTCTGCTGCCCAGTGGTGGAACCATTCACACCTCTGAAATAAATGATACCTTTGCTCATCCTTCATCTTTTGAAATTTTCAATATACATACATTCAAAGAGATCCCTTTTTTGTAAGAAAATGTGTGTTACACTATAGACTAGTATGGTATTAAAGGTGCTGCTCAGCCTGGGTAGACGATATAATGTATTGTGCTGAAGTAGTCGCTATGAGGACTGACAGATCAGCAGAGATAGACTGAATATGCAGGGCAGATGCTACACTCTATGAGACATTCTAACTTCATCCTCTAGGGTTTTTGAATAAAGCACATACCATTTCCACACACAAGTACCCAGAAGCTACAAATCCGACACACTCCACAGTAACACTAGTGGTGACAGGCAAATAATTTATTTGTGCTGAAAGGAGGAGGGTCACGTCTAGGTGCAAGAGAAAGCAGGGTGGGGAGTTATGATTTGTGGATTGATGTTTCACTGTTAGTGAGTGAGTGAGAAATGCTGCTCAAAGCAATTCTTCGAACAAGTATCCTCAGCGGAGGTAGGCTATGAAAGGAACATGTTTGAAGAAATACATATTTATAACTGTTGTTTGGGAAGCGCACACGTGTATAATTATCATATTTGCCCATTTTTCACTGGCTGGTTGTCAGTGTGATTATTTGAACTGAAACTAGCAGAATCTGGCTTGTATTTAGCTGTAAAATAAGTAACTTACGAGATCAGCTGTCACGCGTGTTCTGGAGAGGGCAATTAACTTCTTTTCTTCAGCAAGGATGTCATGAGTTTCATGCAGTCTCTGAGAGACTGTGTTCTGCACATGGGGCACAGGATTCATATTCGCCATTAGCGCAAGTGGTAACGTCTGGGTGGCGTGGCCTTCCGTTTGTGCACCACAGAAACAACTGATGAACTGCTTTTATGATAAGGCCCTTCAACTAATTGTTTCTAGACGATCCCACCGCTTTTCAGATCGGGAGCAAGTGAAGGAGATTGCTACTGAGATTATGGTTTGCCTTTGGTGATGAGAAGGTATTCCTCGGCATGACCTCGGTCAGCTTGAAGTCGCTGGTCTGTAAAAAAAAGAAATAAAAAAAAGACAGTTTAATTAGTGCTAGACAAATGTTCTCTGGGGGTGGAATGGGGCTATGCCAACTGTTAAGTGCAGTCGGAAGAGGCTGTGGTAAGTAGTAGGGTACAGGACACGTGTGGCATTAATGTGCTTTCTTTCTCAATTGTGGCTCATGGTGGTGTGAGGGGCTGTGGCCGCTGGAGGTTAGGCCCCAAGTCGTATGCTATGACATTATTGGTGCGTTCTTTTTTTTATTTTATTTTTTTATTGGTATTTATAGGTTACAGATATCAACAAAACATATAGACTTGACGTTCTTATTATCGCCGTCGGTTGGTTCTTAGTTAGAACATAAAACATAGAACATGGAGTGGTGGTGGTTTGTTTGTGACAGAAAACCGTCCCTCTTAGAAATTTGGTTATTCTTAGTCTATGGTGGTTTGAAGGAGTTTGTCAGATTATCTAGTTTAGACCACATCTCTCTGTTGGGGTGTCTCCCTGGTGTGTTTCTGAGATGGAGTAGTCTGCCCCTCTGAGGAAGATCACCCAGTTCAGCCACCCTTTAAATGGGGCCTTTGTTGTGTCCTTCCAGTTCGTGAGTACTATTATTGCTGCTGAAGTGAGGAGGAAGTCAAGGAGATTTTTGTCTTTGTGTGTGGAGATGTCTGGTGTGCTATGTGCTGTGACGATTGTGGCGAATGTTTGCCTAAGGCTGCAGCTTAGCGTCCTGTTTGTGAAGTCTAGCACCTGTTTCCAGAATTGTTTTACTTTTGTGCAACTGAAGATGAGGTGTTCTAGGTCCCCACTCTCTATTCCGCAGTTCCAGCAGGTGTCGGTGTCCTTTAGACCTATAGAGGCTAGGCGTGCAGGTGTCCAGTGAGCTTGGTGAAGTAGCCGGAATTTGGTCTGAGCTAGTACGGGGGATATCATGTTTTTGGATAGGGATGCCCACAGTTTTTGTAGTTCTTGTTCTGTAAGTTTGTGGTTTGTCTGGGTTTCCCAGTAGGCCGTTTTTTTGGCGTTAAGTTTGGATGTGACGGGACGGAGTAATTTGTATAGAAGTGAGACTGTGTCCTGTCTTGTTTATGTGATCCATAAATTGAAAGATGGACGGTATTTGCCTGTGTAGTTTCGATTTTGTTACAGCTGTTTTGATAGCTAGGAAATTGTAGAGTTCTATATCCGGGAGGTTATGATTTTTTTCCAGATTGTTGAAAGTGTATGGCTTTCCTTCCGTTTCCAGTTGTGCTGGGAACTGAATTCCTACCTTCTTCCATGTGTTCATGTCTAGTGTTTTCTGCCTATATTTAATCTTGGGGTTAGTCCAAATTGTCTCCCACAGCGAGTTTTTGGTGCTAATTTCTAGATTGCGGTCTACCTTCAGTAGCGGCTGTTTAGTGATCTTTAGGTAAGTGCATTATGCCTTTTAGTTAATCCATACTAATATAATAAAGAGAGAGCCCAAACCTTTGAGGCGGGTGATCCCAGGAACCACAGCATCAATCACAACACCCAATAAAGCGTTGGAAAGGGCAGTTGCAGCAGAAGGACATAGGCTATGCAGACGCCCACCATATACATTTAAAAGGTAAAAGAACCGTGCCAGCAAAGTAGTCCCTTGTGGGCGTGTCTGCGTTGTGCTGTGGGCGTGTGCTGGGGGCGTGACAAACGCTGGGGCGTGTGGTACATTCCGCCCTTCATGCCATGTCTCATATCGTGTGCTAATCCCACCCTGCTCCCTTTAAATACCCCTGCACTCCATAATCATAACCCACCCTTACTCCTTAAAATACCCCAACACCCTTAAACACTAACCAATCTTAACCCTAAAAATACCCCTGTACCCAAAAACCCAAACCTAGCCCTGAACCCTATAAATACCCTGTACCTCAAAACCCAAACCTAGCCCTGAACCCTAAAAATACCCCTGTACCCCAAAACCCAAACCTAGCCCTGAACCCTAAAAATACCACTGTACCACAAAACCCAAACCTAGCCCTGAACCCTAAAATACCCCTAAACCTAGCCCTGAACCCTTAAAATACCCCTGTACACCAAACCTACCCTAAAAATACCCCTGTACCCCAAAACCCAAACCTAACCCTGAAAATAACCATGTACCCCCAAAACCCAAACCTACCCCTGAGCCCTAAAATACCCCTGTACCCCAAACCTAGCCCTGAACCTTAAAACTACCCCTGTACCCCAAACCTAGCCCTGAACCCTTAAAATACCCCTGTACCCCCAAACCTACCCCTGAAACCTAAAAATACCCCTATACCCCAAAACGCTAACCTAGCCCTGAACACTAAAAATACCCCTGTACCCCAAAACCCATACCTATCCCTAAACCCTAAAACTACCCCTGTACCCAATAACCCAAAACTATATCTGAACCCTTAAAATACCCAAACACCCCAAAACATATACCTCAGTAGCCCAAAACATATACCCCTATACCCATACTTACCTTATCCAAACTTTGAAAAAAAACATGCTTTTACCATTCATGCATTTACAACAAATTTCATTGTAAATATATGCGTGGTAAATGCATATAAAATGTAATGCCATGGGTTATAATGGCATTGCGGAGTCATGGTACTTTCGTAATGAAAGTATGCGGAGTGATGCTATGGGGAAAGAAAGTTGCGGAATATTGGGTGTTTACCCTCCCCCGGTAAGTACATTGGTGGCACGGTGGCCCACATCTCCAGCAACATACTCATATTTTTTCATCACCCATTTGAAAAATGCACAGGTCTCTCACATTGATGGACAGCACCGACATACACTTTTAGACACACCTCCTGCCACAAGTTCTAGAATTGCGAACTTTAGAGCTGGGGAGCTACGTTCGAATCTCGGCATCAGCTCAACATCCTGTGATTCCAGGCAAACCGCTTTGTCTCCCAGTGCCTACCACAAATGAATGTGTTCTTCTGTAATGTAAATTGTGCTCATGCCATGTTGTCGAGTTCGCGCTAAATAATATTGCAAGGAAAAATAAAGTAGGGAAACTAGAGTTCACACACTACTGAAAGCGCACTCTTAAGTGCATCAGCAGTGCACTGTGAATCGGAGCGTTTCACAGGCCTGTCACAGATAAGAAATGCTATCAAAACGAAATCCTACAAAACAATATACTACTGGCCGGCAGAAATTCATACCCGGACAACGTCGGGACGGGCGCTAGTGTGGTATAATTACGGTGTTGGTGCTTGGAACATTTTATGTTACTGGCACGATTGTTACCTTGATGAGTGAGCATGGTGTCTGCCGCACAGTGCTTGTCTGTATGAGAGGTGCACTGATTGGGTGAGTGTGGTGCTTACAACAACACATTGTAATTTGCTTTGTACAATATGTTATGTGAAAAGTGATATTCCGACCTTTTTAGAAAGTTTCCCACTGCTTAAGTAAGGCGTGGGTGCATTGGCCCATTATCTATTTTTTCATGACAAGACTGAACTCTGGTGACCTGGAATTATTGTAATTTAATGTGAAGATATGGCTTGGATTCTGAATACCAGTTGTGCCCGAGAAAGGTTTAGCGACATGTTGCTGAAGTGTAGGTTTCATGTGATGGAGTCTTGGGCTTGTGTGATGAACGAGGTATATATTTTCTGCTCAGGGGATTCTAATGAATGTTCTTATCACACTTCTGTTTCATTAAAATGTAAGGAGGGCAAGAATGTGGATACAAGGTGCTCAGCCTGAACTGGTGAGAAAATGCCGGATGTGTGCCATTGTGAGAAATTACTTATCACTCTAGAGAGGCTGGCTGAGAGGGTAGAAGTTGCTCCTCAGAAGACCTTTCGTCGAATTGCAACCTAGTTTATGAATGAACTATTGTTTGTACGCCTCGGCTAGTCCTGGTTTTTGGATCTTTCCCATACTTCCAAACTATTTAGGCCTCCCCTGCTCATTCATTCGCAGTAATTCTGAGAACCTCTTTGACATTGAAGGGAAAGATGTATCCCTATTTTCGCTTTCTTTTTTTTAATTAACTAGGATGCATACCTCAGACAAGCAGTCTAGACGCATTTAATAAAGAGACAAATGGTTAACCACATTATTCCAGAACATTAGGTGTTTAGACATCCCTCCCGAACTGACACATACCAACTCCCACTCAGCAAGAAACCATAACATTTCAGCTTAACTGGAGAAACATACAGTATGTAACCATACAACTCACCAGTTTTTAGACATTGCTACAAGACACTAAGTAAGCTTACCACACCTACTCGACCACAAGTCACTCAAACTGATACTTAAATCAGTTTGATTTGCTTACTGGCCATGTATTAACTGCAGTATTGCCCTCTACAGATGTGTAGAAGACTTACTGCAGTCCACCAAGTAACTCATCACATCCAATTAACTGTCCGTCTGGAGACTTCAAGGAGAATGTCAAGGAGAAAATGTACAATTTCCAAGCTCGTTTGAGATAAAACTTATTGATACGACATCTAACGGCACAATATATTCCAGCTCTTAACTTACTTGCGAGGATCAAGTGACCACTGTTGGGAGTGATAACCCTCATCTCCTTGTCCTTAACAGAATCTTAACTTTCCTACATCATAACTAAGAAATGTAATAGTGCCTATAAGGACCTATGGGCTAGTATTATGCAAGTTGAAAGCTTGTGTGACGTGTCAAAGGCCACACAGTTCGTATTGGTTTGAAACAGAATGCCTGTAAAGTTGACTTCTTGAACCAGTCTGCCAAACTCATACCAACTTACAGGAAACTGCCACACAAAAAAGACCTTCAAAACTCCCCTAGGCGAGCAAGCCCTAATACATCGGAGTTCCAATATCACTCATCTGGCCAGAATGAATAAACACTTAACAAGGTCCCCAACATATTTAAAGGCTTCAAGTGAAAGTGCCCTACACACAAGTTGACCCGCACACCCTTCCATGTTTTTTGATATTTTCACTGTAGTTCTACTTCTATTCTGAGTGTCAGCTGCGCTAACAGTAAATTCACATGATGTACCCAGCATGCTTCTTATGCTCACATAAAACCCAAACTGTATTGGGTGAGAAAGTGGTGATCTAGGTCATCTAAACATGGCATTCTACAGAGTAAACATTCTATCTGAATGGTCAATAGCCCAAACATTTGACAGCCTTTTGCACTATAACATGCAAAGCAGCATAATCAAATAAGCATCATCACTAGACCAGGAAAGAAGAGGTTAGGGACCAATTTTGCATTTCTTAGGTGTTCAAATTGCTATTTCGGGCAAAAACTGCCTTTTGGTGTGTATGAAAGGCATACGGCGTTGCAAAACGCGATTTCTACCCAGGAAAATTCACATTTTGCGATTTGCAAAATAGGAAATCTCAAATAGGGATTTCCTATTTGCGATTCGATAACTGGATTACATAGCATTACCTAATTGTGGCTAATCACATAATGGCCAATTAGGAAATGTAATGGTGGAGTGGTGCTGTGGAAGCATGGGGAAGTGGTGGTGCTGTGGAAGCATGGGGGAGTGGTGCTGTAGAAGGATGGTGCGGTGGTGCTGTGGAAGGATGGTGCTGTGGAAGGATAGAGTGGTGGTGGTATGGAAGCATGGAGTGGTGGTGGTGGTATGGAAGCCTGGGGGAGTGGTGCTGTGGAAGGATGGCGCGGTGGTGCTGTGGAAGGATGGCGCGGTGGTGCTGTGGAAGGATGGCGCGGTGGTGCTGTGGAAGGATGGCGCGGTGGTGCTGTGGAAGGATGGCGCGGTGGTGCTGTAGAAGCATGGGGGAGTGGTGGTGCTGTGGAAGCATGGGGGAGTGGTGGTGTAGGGGGAGTGGTGGTGTAGAAGGATGGTGCGCTGGTGCTGTGGAAGGATGGTGCTGTGGAAGGATAGAGTGGTGGTGGTATGGAAGCATGGAGTGGTGGTATGGAAGCATGGAGTGGTGCTGTGGAAGCATGGGCGAGTGGTGCTGTGGAAGCATGGCGCGGTGGAAGGATGGCGCGGTGGTGCTGTGGAAGGATGGCGCGGTGGTGCTGTGGAAGGATGGGCGCGGTGGTGCTGTGGAAGGATGGGCGCGGTGGTGCTGTGGAAGGATGGGCGCGGTGGTGCTGTGGAAGGATGGGCGCGGTGGTGCTGTGGAAAGATGGGCGCGGTGGTGCTGTGGAAGGATGGGCGCGGTGGTGCTGTGGAAGGATGGCGCAGTGGTGCTGTGGAAGGATGGCGCAGTGGTGCTGTAGAAGGATGGCGCGGTGGTGCTGTAGAAGGATGGCGCGGTGGTGCTGTAGAAGGATGGCGCGGTGGTGCTGTAGAAGGATGGCGCGGTGGTGCTGTAGAAGGATGGCGCGGTGGTGCTGTAGAAGGATGGCGCGGTGGTGCTGTAGAAGGATGGCGCGGTGGTACTGTGGAAAGATGGCGCAGTGGTGCTGTAGTGGACAGCGCAGCGCAGTGGTGCTGTAGAAGGATGGCGCGGTGGTGCTGTAGAAGGATGGCGCGGTGGTGCTGTAGAAGGATGGCGCGGTGGTGCTGTAGAAGGATGGCGCGGTGGTGCTGTAGAAGGATGGCGCGGTGGTGCTGTAGAAGGATGGCGCGGTGGTGCTGTAGAAGGATGGCGCGGTGGTGCTGTAGAAGGATGGCGCGGTGGTGCTGTGGAAGGATGGCGCGGTGGTGCTGTGGAAGGATGGCGCGGTGGTGCTGTGGAAGGATGGCGCGGTGGTGCTGTGGAAGGACGGCGCGGTGGTGCTGTGGAAGGACGGCGCGGTGGTGCTGTGGAAGGACGGCGCGGTGGTGCTGTGGAAGGACGGCGCAGTGGTGCTGTGGAAGGACGGCGCAGTGGTGCTGTAGAAGGACGGCGCAGTGGTGCTGTAGAAGGACGGCGCAGTGGTGCTGTAGAAGGACGGCGCAGTGGTGCTGTAGAAGGACGGCGCAGTGGTGCTGTAGAAGGACGGCGCAGTGGTGCTGTAGAAGGATGGCGCGGAACCAGCTGTGGTAACTGGAAGGCGGCTCTACTTCTAAAGGGTTGCACACAGACCCTGCTTATTTCTCAGAATCAAGCCAGATAAAGCTTTAAGATAATTATGGAAGAGAAGAACTCGAAATCTAACCCAAATGAACATAGCAGACGCAAATTCCATTTAAATGCGTATAGTGTTACAATTCTGATGCACCAGGAACGTAAACCTATACATTTAAAAGCGTGTTCTACAATGTACATACATGCTGCAATCCCAGAAACACAGCCAGGCCTGCGGGTGGCGTCCTCCGTGCCCCCTGGCAGCAGCTCAACTGGCCGAGAGCTCCTGCCCCCCACCCCCCTGCCACACGAGGCAGCGCCAGCACCAGCACCAGCAGCCCATCGCCCCTCCCCGCCAGCCGAGGCAACCCCAGTACAAAAGGTGCAACACCCCTCCCCGCAACACGAGACACCCGCGAAGGCTCCCTGGCCCACCTCGCCCCGCACCTCCTCAGGCAGCACACAGCAAGCGAGGGCCAGGACAGTGAGATGGGAGCGGAGGAGACCGGGCCACTCACCTCAACTCGGCAGTAGGCTCTCATGGCAAGGGGAGAGCGATATATGAAAGGACGAAATGCGCGACAACAGTACGCTCAAGTGCACAGATGACCAAATTTTGGACACCCTTCACTCCCTGTCCTGCTTCCCGGAGCGATGGGAGGTGGCTGTATAATGGCTTTCGAATAAATAATGCCCCGGACTTTCGATTTCCCTTTCATTATTTTGTTCCCAACTTGCACCTGAGTTTGGTAGTGCACGGTGTGCCTTCAACACAAGCGCAACAATAGCAACGCCGGGGCTTGTTACTTACTCCTATCAAACCTTTCTCCCATTGGTCCGGCCGTTTTTAGTCCTTCGTTAGTTTCACCTACTTTGGCCGGCTGTCGCGGGGCGGGGGTGGCTCACCACCGCCCCGGCCCCTAGCCCCGTGACCGCGGCCCGCCCCCCGCACCTCCTCAGGCAGCACACAGCAAGCGAGGACCAGGACAGGGAGAGGGAAGCTGAGGAGAACGCGCCACTCACCTCAACTCGAAAACAGCGTCTGGCAGCAACGCTCGTCGGGTCCAGGGGGGAGGATCCTTTCACGAGTGGTGCAGGAAAGTAGGTGAAACTAACGAAGGACTAAAACGGCCGGACCAATGGGAGAAAGGTTTGATAGGACTGAGTAACAAGCCCGGGCTTACGTGCCACCACCATCTGCCATACAATTCTCCGGTGCCGCGGATGATTGGAAGTCGGCTTGCCGCGCACGCCTTGCACAGAAGTTGGTTTGCGCACACAGATGGCACCGCCGCTGGGAGTCCGCAGTGGGAACCGTGTGACGAATCCCAGCAGAAGACACAAAGATATGTCTATCGAGCTCGAGAATAACCCGGAGTCCGCCCGGCGGGACTGGGTACACACACGTGCCGCACTTGAACTTTTGGAGAAGAGGCTGCTGTGCTCACAATGTGATGGCATGCTGGAGGAGCCTGTGTGTCTGGGTGGATGCGAACATGTTTTCTGCAGAAAATGTGTGGGCTCATCCATTGGCAGCGAATGTCCTGTCTGCCACACTCCAGCATGGGTGAAAGATGTGCAGATCAACCGGCAATTGGCCAATATGATTCATCTCTGTAGCAAACTTCACAACGTGCTTGATGGTTCCCACAGGCCTGATGAAAAGAAAAAAGTGTTTACGTCCATGAAAGCAAACATGCCCAAAGCTGATACAAAGAAAAAACAGATCCGAATGTGGTTCAGCCCTCGAAGTGGGAAGGTGAAATGTGTCTTGGACAAGCCGCTAATGCCAGATCAGCCCCTTGATAGCGGCGGCGCCATATATCAGGCTGCTTGTTCTACATTTGCATTTTTACCCTCTCCACCAAACAAAGGGACTGCAAAAAAACTGAAGAAATCATCCACCAAGCCCACAAAATCTAAGAAAAGACGACTGGATGTCATAAACCAGCAGTGGGGTTTTGGGCAGAAACAACCAAGGGGAGGCTCTGGCAAGTGGAGCAATGAAGATGCGATTCAACCCCAGGAAGAAAGAACAGTCTCTTTTTGTAGTCAGCCAATTGTCCTGTGCAGCCCAGAACGCTGCCCTCTTGAGGAGGCATCCTTGGAGCTAGGACTGGCTACAGAATCAGGCCCTTCCCAGAATGGCAGTGTGTGCCACGTACAGCTGTCTATACAGGTGAACCCTGTTGAGAAAAGAGCTGAAAATGAGGACATTCCACCTGTGGATTCACCCTCTATAGAAAGTAAACCTAAGAGGGGGAGGAAGCTGTCTTATTCTTTTTCCACTCCATCACCTGCTTCAAAAAGACCACAGCGTGTAATACCGAGTGTAGGCTTTGGCAATGTTGGCGGTTCTCCAGACCCTTCCCAGATGTGTTCGCCAGAGCGTGTCTCACTGAGAAACAATCACATCACTATCGCACAGATCTCATCCGCTGTTGCAGAGTCTCCAAAGCCAGTGAAATATCAGCTATCTGGAGATGAAAAGGGCGCCTGCTCGCCTCACAAGTCACCCATTGAGACACCCAATACTCCATCTTCCTGCACCCGTAAGCATGCAGAGACCTCCTTCCTAAGCCCTTCCAGACAGAGTGCCAAGCGGAATTATAAGGGGGAGACTTTGATGCATATCACATCCATTAAGGGCGACCTTTTGGCGGTGGAAGACCTCTTGAAAAATGGTGGGGACCCCAATGTTAAAGATAATGCAGGCTGGACACCTCTGCACGAGGCCTGCAACCACGGACATGTGGCAGTCGTGGAGCTGTTGCTGCAGCACCGGGCATTGGTGAACACAACTGGTTACCAGAATGACTCTCCTTTACATGACGCAGTCAAGAACGGACACACCGCCATAGTGAAGCTACTTCTGGCGCATGGAGCCTCGCGGGAAGCTGTCAATATATTCGGTCTGCGGCCTCTGGACTATGCGGAGACGGAGGAGATGAAGTCAGTACTGCTGTTACAGTCAAGACATAATGAGGAGTCCCTTTCAGATGGCCAGGGCCCTGCTCCGGTGATCTTGAGCCAGCAGCGCGAGGGTCCTGTTGTCGTAATGGGAAGTGGCCTCAGTTTTGCTCAACAGAAAGTTCTAAGCAAGCTTGGTGGAGTCCTTAAGGCGGGGAGGTGTACTGAGTTTAACACCACCGTAACGCATGTCATTGTACCAGATGAGGGCGTGGTGAGCACCATGAAAGGGATGCTGGGCATTCTAGCTGGCTGCTGGATCGTAAGGTTTCAGTGGGTTCAAGTCTGTCTGAAGAGCAGATTAAGAGAACAGGAGGAGCCCTATGAAGTACCCGGTGGACCCATAAGAGGTCGACTCAACAAGGAACATCTGCTGCCCAACCTGCTTGATGGTTGCTACTTCTTCTTTCTGGGATGGTTTAAGACTCACTGCAAGGAAGACCTGATGGAGCTGGTGAAGGCAGCTGGGGGACAGGTTCTGGCACGGCAACCAAAGCCAGACAGTGATGTAACGCAGACGGTCAACACAGTTGCCTATCATGCAGAAGCCAGCTCAGACCAGAGCTTCTGCACCCAGTACATCATCTACGACAAGTCCACCAACTATTGCCCGACACGTGTCCGTCAGGGCAAAGTCTGGAAAGCACCTTCCAGCTGGCTTGTAGATTGTATCACCTCCTTTCAGCTGCTTCCAGTGCCTATTGATAATGTGTAAATTAGGACATAGTGTAGTTGGACAGAGATTGACAGTTCTGTAACCTACCAGACCCCATCCAGGCTGAGCATATTTCCTGCTGCTTGAAAGCTGGGTAATACCGAGCTGCTGTGAGTTCATAGACATGCTGGACTGTGGTATAGCACGTGCTTTGAGGTTTGTAGGACTCATACAGTCGTATTGTAGAGAATGTAAATGAAATCTTTGCAGAAGTGATCTGCTCCCTAAGTTGATTCTGATCCCAACGGGATTAATATGGCCTTGATTGTGACCCACTTGGAGGCCTCTAGAAAGGTAGGAGAGCCATTGGCGACTCATTTCTGATGATTACAGTTCTAATTATAGCTGGATTTGCCTGCTGGATTCTGTGCTGTAACATTTACCAGCTAAACTTATTAAAAATAAGGCCTTTGTCGCACAGCAATGCCAGTTGATAGCTACTGAGTTGAGCATTTCTCAAACTTAATACCCTGAAAACTGCCACCATTTATAAGATACCGAACGTTTTTGACAAAAGCGCCTTATTTGGCTCGACTCAATGTTCAGATAATTGCATATTTTTTATTAGAAATTACCGATGTCGGTGTTTAAACAAATCAGGGCTCTAGTGATTGCCCTGTGTAGGTCATGAATGTCAATTGCTGATTGTCATAGCAAAGGCGTGCTTTTTGCTCGCTCATTACTCATTGTTTCTTTAGATGTTTTCTTGTGAAGTCGGACTTCATTTGTCATTCACTTGATAATGATGGTTAGGATTTATAGTAATGTACTGTTTGTCCGTGGTAGTCTGAGAGACTTCATAGTGTCACAAGGCACATCCCACAACCTCTTTCACTACTGAGGGAACAAGAAACTCGAGCCCTTCAGAAGCTTTAATGGACAGCCACCCTTTGGTCCAAGTGCAGCTCCGTCTGTCACAGTGCCGGCAAATGGCCTTTCCTTGAAGACCACCATCACTTTTGCTATTGACTTAAAGAGAGTGTGAGGTGTTTGTGAAGTATGGTCTTTTGGAAGGGATTATTGAACTGTACATAGGCAACCACTGCAGAACAGTCAAAAATAATTTTTCATTGCTTATAGAGTTTAGCCGTTTGCAGTGCAAAGAAAACTGAAAACCACAGATGCAGAATTTGCTTCCCTGCCTTGGGGCCTCAACCCAAGGCAAGAAAAAATCCACGTCTTTGGCACTGTGGGTGTTTTTTGTTTGTCACTTTATAGATGCCAAGCAACTCCCTGTTTCTGTCCAGCAGTGTATACCACCACAGAAAAGTTACTGGGTGAGATTCGCTGCAAGGTGGCAGTTAAAGAAAGAGGAGGTCATTTGCGAAGGGCATACAAATGTGGCATTTTTCTGTGTTTTGGTAGCTTGAATAAAACAAGAGGCTACTAGAGGGAATGTGCAGGTGAGAAAATTTGGGACAGGAAGTGGGTAAATTAAACTATTGCCCATCTTTGACACATAGAAAAATATGTACACATTTTCTGTTAACTTTTAATGGATCAATTTATCTGCTTGGACCCTCCAGCCAGGAAGTGAAATTTTCTAACTCTTTCTGATTTTTACTTTTGCTAAAGAAGCCTGTGTTTTGCTGGCTTCTGAAATTGAATCTTTATAAAATAAATGTACCTATTTGTATTTTTCAGTATTGAAAGTCTCCCACTTGAATATCTTTTGTGTGTTTCACAATTGTACGGAAAAATGGTTGTTACTATTAAATTGTTCTTCTATTGGTGTAACTTCTTTTGCCTTCAGTGGTTGATTAGAACCAAAAATTGTAATAGATGAAAAAGTTTGATGATTTTAAGGCTCATCTGTTGAGGGTGTAAGTTCATGATCAAGGGTGGACATTTCATTTGCAGGGGCCAGGGTGCTAAAGTCTATCATTGCTACTGTTCCAAAGTTTCTGGCTGAATGTTGGACTATGTCGACTTGGGCATAATCAGAGATGTTTTAAGGCGTGGGCAATTGCCCAGGTCTCCCACCTTCCAGGGGGCCCCAGGGGAAAGTGCAATTTCTATATAGTGCCATCTTAAGGATTTGTAACACACTGTCATATATTGTCATTGTTTTTGTCACCCTATTTTAGAAAATGTAACTATAATTCAGTTATCTTTGGTGCTATTTGGGCTTCAATGAGCAGGAAATTAATAATTAAAAGAGAGGTTGATCCAAAAAAAGAACCCCACAATATATTTTGCCCAGGGCCCCAAAATGCTTAAGATTCCACTTGGCATAAGAACACAACTTTGGGTCGATCCGTCACTTTAGTGTCCACATCGCATAGTGCCATGTCATATGACTAGAAATAGCAGCTTGCTAAGGATTTTGTCGTCTGCTGTTTCTGATAGGACCTTGGACTGTGATAACCGACTATATTGCTTGGGTTGCCTTAGGAACCGCTAAAGGATGTAAGAATGTGATTTCCCCTAGCTGCATTTTGCTGCTTCCTAGTGGGTTAGATACTTCTTTAGCTTTGATCTTCCAGCTTTTTTTTGGGAACATTAGTTTTTAGGAAATCTCTAAGCCTCGCCACCTCAGATGCAGCCGATACATGAAAGCACTGCAAATCAAAGCATAGTGGCACAGCCAAGGGCAATGAAGATTTCAAAAGTGACAGCTGAGATTGCATCCTTTATTTTGAAAGAAAAACTCAGAGAGCATGTCCCTGTATGAAAGCTGGAGATAAATAATTGTACAAAAGTGATGCATTGTGCTTGAGATCTTTCGGTCCTGGAAGAGGTGTTGCTTCCGGAGTGATAACTGGTCTAATTGAAGATAACTTTTGCAAGTATACCTGGTCCTCCTCAATAATCGAAGTGCAGATTTGGAATCCACTATGTGAAATATGGCAACATCCTTTAAAGATTTTGTAGACTTTTGACGAGAGGAGTTCGGGGCCACAATGTTAATAGTGGTGTGGCCACTAAATGTAGTAGAGGTGAAAACAGGGTTGTGGTGTTGGCAGTCACATGTTAAGAATTTCGTCAAAAGTATAAAAGCTAAAATATTGATGAGCAATATCGTAACTTTGCTTCAAAAGCATTTAAGGTTTAATTATAAAGTGTTCTTTTTCACAGATGATGGGACTAAGCGTAGAGGTGCATTTTTAGTTTAGTGTCTGGGTGAAAAAATACTGTTGTTTGAAGCGAGAAGAGCAAAAAACCATATACAAAGTAAATTATGTACCTATTCACAACATTATGCAAGAGGAAGTTATATTAACAACTATTACAACACCCTTGTTGAAGTTTGTGTATATGTACTTTTCCCAGCAATGCTACTACTGAAGACTCTTCTCTTTTGTATCTTGAATAAACGTTTTGTAAAGCTGAAAAAAAAGTATCAATAAAAGAAGAATTTTCAACAGGAATACGTGACTCTTTATGATATAAATGTTACCCTTTGAATAAGAACAAACCACACACCATTATATCACTTAGCAGAAAAGATCACTTTATTAAGCCAGGCAACAGAAAGTAGAATTTCCCTAGAATAAACATTGTTGAAATAAATACCACATTGTCATTACGCTTTGAAACTTTTGATAGACAACCAAATATTCCCACAAGACTTTTCATCAAAATACCCCATGAACTACACAATCCCAATCAAGCTTTCGAACCCCTCTCCCACACCCCAGAGGGAAGGATAAGCCCGCTCCAGACTATCCAAACCCCCAAGAAAAAAAGCCACCCAGGAAAACCAAAGAGTTTTCCTGCCCTCCCCCCCAATTAAATTTTTTAGCAGTAAAACAGATAATTTGTATTAACCGAACACCAAAGATTTTCACACCAAAAATCATGCCAACAAATCCCTCCACTCCATTAAATAGTTTGCCTGGCCCATTTGCGATAGGTGTACCCCATCTTCCCTAAATAGATAATATTCCGCACCTGTGATATTGTCATGAGACAAAATCTTTATCCCCATTGCAGAACAAAAAATTTTCATTTCCCGGTTGAGTTTCCTGTGAGCTCTTTCTACCGCTGTGTGATTGCGAGCTCCCCTACAATGGTGCCTGTTAATAAAATCAGTCCAAACCAAAGTTTTACCTACCCAATGAATAATTAATAAATCCGGGGAACCTCTCGCAGAAGACAGCTCAGAAAGCATAGGAAATAACCTCTCCCACCTCATACCACCTTTCCCTTCTCACAAAACTTCATGTCCCTTGCTAGGCAAACCAAGTGATCAGCCGTAAATTTTGTTGGGCGAAGCTGGCTGACCATTTAACGAAAGAATGGCCCACTATCCATGTCCGCCTCTTTGATAATACTAAACCGTTAACACGACCTGAGCAGGAAAAAACAAAAGTAGTCCTTATTTAAGTAAAACCGTTGCTTTATTTCCTCATATAACGTGTGCAGCAATCAGATTTCCATCTACCAATCCTTTTAATGTCAACCCAGCCCCACCCCAATCTACACGCTTCAGTGGGTGCCCCTATGCGAAAAGAGTGTGTCCCAAAAAGTGAGGTATTTTTCCCAGACAATAACAAAGCTTTACGTAAAACTTCCAATAAATGTGCAAATGTCTCCATGTTGCAGACCCGCAGAAATGACAAATGCCTCCAATTCCCCCAAAGGACAACAGTCTCAAACTCCACTACCATTTAAATGTACCCATGTGCCTTTACCCAGCTGGTCGGTTTTAGACTTCCTCAAAATAATCTTCAGCTTCCCTACCTGAACATCTTCTGCCTGAATACCTTTCTGCTCCCACAAACCCAACAGCTCAGAAACAACCAAATCATGCAAAGTCAAAAATGGAAAACTTACCACAAGTCATAGCAACAAGCTGGTAACTGTTTTAAAAGTTGTTTAAAAAGGGGAAAAGTAATTGGCTCGCGTAAAGGCGAAGAAACAGAACGCTCCTTCCCCAGACCCTTCAACATTTGTCGTAACACAACATCCCCCACCAATTCCTGTCCCCACCACAACTGACTATAAAAAGAAATGCCAGCCAATTTTCCTGAAATTGTTGTATGAGACAAGCCCAAACTAATCAAATGCAAACCAAACTGTAAAATAACACATTTGTTACCCACTGTATAACGATCAAAACTGTGCAACTTAACATAGCTTAAAAATTCAGTCGAGGCCTGACAATAACTGCGTCTGGTAGAAGGGGCTATAGATTTTTCAACCAGATCAACAATTCTCATTCCCCCAGCGCCCAGATGTCTTGCAGGATCGTAGTTTTTCAGCTGTCTGCCCCCGGTGCCAGATTGCAGAATTTCTACCAATTGAATCGAGACAACGCATCCGCAATTGAATTATTAATGCCTGGAATGTGCCTCGCTCTAAACACAATATTTAATCTAAGGCTCTGCAGCATAAAAAACCGCAAAAGGTGTAATACTTGCACATCCTTTACCTTTTGCTTGTTAATTAGCTCAACAACGGCCATATTATCAGTATGGAAAAGAACACTCCTGTCCTTAAACTCATCTCCCATACTAACAAAGCAACAACGAAAGGAAACAATTCAAGAAATGTTATGCTTCGACCTTGCTTGAGGCAATGAGGAGGCCATTTTTCCGCACACCAACACCCCTCCCAAAAAATGCCAAAACCGGGTGCCCCAGAAGCGTCTGAAAAAATCTGAAACTGCCAAATGGTGTCATCCTCCACAAAAAATAAAGAGGCTCCATTGAAATCCTTAAAAAATTGCAGCCAAATTAACAAATCTTCCTTAATAGCTTTAGTGAGTTTAATCCTGTGATGAGGAAGGAATGCCCCTAACATCGCCATCCCCAAACGTCTACAAAAAGTCCTGCCTGCACGTACCACCCGGCAAGCAAAATTTAAGTAGCCCAACAAGCGCTGAACCTGCCTGAGCTGAATGTTTTCCCTGTCGATAATCTCCATCAAAAAGGATCTGATTTCGCTCACCTTAGCCGCTGGCAACCGAGCCATCATGTAGTGTAGTTCCTATTTTCCCAATAGGCTCTGTGCATTGGTATAACATAAACAGCAGTGTAGACGTAGGACTGAGGTCATTTAGGTCTCTACTGACTATGTTAAACTTAATTTAGGTTTGCGCCAGCTAGCTCAGAAGTCACTAGAAATTTTCTTGAATGAACAGGGAGGGATGAACTTCCCTGGCTCAATCAATCAATCAATGACATTTATAGAGCGCGCTACATACCCGTAGGGTCTCAAGGCGCTGGGGGGGGGGGGGGTGCCGCTACTGCTCGAACAGCCAGGTCTTCAGCTTCTTCCTGAAGGAGAGGTGGTCTTGGGTCAGGCGCAGGTCGGTCGGGAGGGAGTTCCAGGTCTTGGCGGCCAGGTGGGAGAAGGACCTTCCTCCTGTTGTCGCTCTTCGGATGCGGGGGACGGCGGCGAGGGCGTGGTTGGCTGATCGGAGGTGGCGTTTGGGAGCGTAGAAGTTGATCCGGCTGTTGAGGTAGCGCGGGCCTTGGTCGTGTAGGGCTTTGTGTGCGTGGGTGAGGAGGCGGAAGGTGATTCTTTTGTTGACGGGGAGCCAGTGAAGGTCTCTCAGATGTCGGGTGATGTGGCTGGTTCGTGGGATGTCGAGGATGAGTCTGGCTGAGGCATTCTGGATCCGCTGGAGTCTCTTCTGGAGCTTGGCGGTGGTACCGGCGTAGAGGGCGTTGCCGTAGTCCAGTCGGCTGGTGACAAGGGCCTGGGTGACGGTCTTCCTGGTCTCGGTGGGGATCCACCGGAAGATCTTCCGTAGCATGCGTAGGATGTTGAAGCACGCCGAGGAGACGTTGTTGACCTGCCTGGTCATGGAGAGGGAGGAGTCCAGGATGAAGCCCAGGTTGCGTGCATGGTCTGTCGGTTTGGGTGCGGTGCCCAGGGCGGGAGGCCACCAGGAGTCGTCCCAGGCGGAGGGGGAAGAGCCCAGGATGAGGACCTCCGTCTTGTCTGAGTTCAGTTTCAGGCGGCTGGTCGTCATCCACTCGGCTACCTCTTTCATCCCTTCGTGCAGGTTGGCTCTGGCGGAGGCGGGGTCGTTGGTCAGGGAGAGGATCAGCTGGGTGTCGTCGGCGTAGGAGATTATGCTGAGGTTGTGTTTGCGTACGATGGCCTCGAGGGGGCTCATGTAGACGTTGAAGAGGGTGGGGCTCAGAGATGATCCTTGAGGGACGCCGCAGATGACTTCGGAGGCCTCTGACTTGTACGGTGGTAGGCGGACTCTCTGTGTTCTTCCGTCGAGGAAGAACGTGATCCATTCCAGCGCCTTGTCCTGGATTCCGATGTTGCTGAGGCGCTGTACTAGGGTGCGGTGGCAGACCGTGTCGAATGCCGCGGAGAGGTCTAGGAGGATGAGGGCCGCTGTTTCTCCATTGTCCATCAGGGCTCGGATGTCATCGGTGGCGGCGATGAGGGCGGTCTCGGTGCTGTGATTGGCTCAGAAGCCGGACTGTGAGGGGTCGAGGGATCCGTTCGTCTCGAGGAAGGCGGCCATCTGCTTGTTGACGGTCTTCTCGATGACTTTGGCTGGAAACGGGAGGAGCGAGATGGGGCGGTAGTTCTTGAGTTCGGTGGGGTCCGCTGTTGGTTTCTTGAGTAGAGCGCTGAGTTCGGCGTGTTTCCAGCTCTCAGGGAAGGTGGCGGTGTCGAAGGATGTGTTGATGATGTCTCGCAGGTGGGGAGCGATGACAGCGTCGGCCTTGTTGAAGACGTGGTGAGGGCAGGGGTCGGTCGGTGATCCGGAGTGGATGGAGTTCATCGTGCGGATGGTGTCTTCGGTGCTGATCGGGGTCCAGGCGTGGAGGGTGGTGGTGGGGGGTGATTGTTCGGTCATGGTGTGCGTTGGTTGGTTGTTGAAGCTGTTGTGTATGTCCGCGATCTTGTTGTGGAAGTATGAAGCGAGTGAGTTGCAGAGGTCTTGCGATGGGGTGATGTCGTTGTTTCCTGCGCTGGGGTTGGAAAGCTCTTTCACGATGTTGAAGAGTTCCTTGCAGTTGTGTGCGTTGTTGTCCAGCCGTTCCTTGAATGCTGTTTTCTTGGCGGCGCGGATCAGCTGGTGGTGCTTCCGGGTGGCAAGCTTGAAGGAGGTCCTGTTGTCCGGTGTAGGTTCCCTTCTCCAGACTTTCTCGAGGGCTCGGCAGTTCTTCTTGGAGCTCTTGAGTTCGTCGGTGAACCATGGGGCTTTCTTGCTGCCGGGTCTGCTGGGCGGGGTCCTCAGCGGGGCGAGCTCATCCGCGCAGCTGCTGATCCACTTCGTGAGGTTGTCGGCGGCCTGGCTGGGGTCCTCTGAGCTGGCAGGAGGGTGCTGGCTCAGGGAGGTGGCGAGCTGGTCTGCTGTGACCTTGTTCCAGCTTCTGCGGGCGGTCTGTTGCTGGTGGTGGTAGGTCGTCATTCTCTAGAAGGTGAAGTGGACGCAGCTGTGGTCCGTCCATTGAAGCTCTGTGGCGTGGCTGACGTCGATGTCTGTGCTGGAAGAGAAGACTGCGTCGAGTGTGTGTCCGGCGAGGTGGGTGGGGGTGCTCACCAGCTGCTTGAGTCCAAGGTTGGCGAGGTTGTCGAGCAGGGTGCTGGTGTTGCGGTCGTTGTTGTTCTCCAGGTGGAAGTTGAGGTCCCCCAGGAGGATGTAGTCAGAGGAGGGGAGGGCAAGCGGGCTGACGAAGTCGGCGATGTCCTCGCTGAATTGTGTGCGTGGTCCAGGGGGTCGGTAGATCAGGGTGCCTCTGAGGGTGGTGTTCGGGTTGGTGTGGATCTGGAAATGCAGGTGTTCGGCGGTGGTCAGGGTGTTGTCGGTGCTGGTCGTTAGACGGATGGTGTTCCTGTGGATGATGGCGATGCCTCCTCCCATCTGGTTGGCGTTGCGGTCCCTCCGGACGATCTTGTAGCCCTCTGGGATAGCGATGGCGATGTCGGGAGCTGAAGAGGCGTTCATCCAGGTCTCCGTGAGGAAGGCAACGTCCGGGGCTGTGGCGTTAAGGAGGTTCCAGAGTTCGATGGCGTGTCTGTGGACGGAGCGGGTGTTGAGCAGGATGCACTTGAGGTGGGTGCTGTTGGTGTTCGATTTGGCGGGTGCTGGTGTGAGGCAGGTCCGGATGCAGGTGAATTTGCAGGCGTGGCAGCTGAAAGGTCCGTGGGTACGTCGTGGAGTGGCTTGGTGGCATTCTGGGAGTCGGCCGGTGTTGAGTTCGTTGAGGGTGGCGGCGGAGTACGTCAGGTGGGTCGGTCGGGGTCTTCGGGGGCCAGGGGTCCTGGCGCTGGTCGCGATCCGGTCGCGGACGGGCGCAGACGGGCTTACCTTTGGCGCGCCTTTGGCGCACAATCGGCGCGCCCGCTGCACGTGACCGCTGCGCGTTCGCACGGTCGCCATTTAAGGCGAAGTGCGCGGGTGGGCGGAGCAGCTGGGAGGCGGGAGCGGGGAGGGAACAGAAGAGAAAGGGGCGGGGCTAATGGCGGTGGCGGGAAGCGGGAGCGGGGGGCGGCGAGGTAGGCGGGCAAACAGGAAGGAGACAAGCACAAATGCAGCGATGGAGGGCAAAACACGAAGAAAAACGGCGAAAATAAACAGGCACAAATGCAGGACAAAAACGGAGGAAAAACAGAATAACAAACGCTCATACGGCACACAGAGAAACAAGCACAAATGTAGGTCAAAACCAAGGGGAGCGATCAGGCGGCAGCGAGGCCGGCGCTGAGGCAGAGGCAGGCACTGGAGCACACGCAGCAGCTGGTGGCCGTGCGGCGCGGGGGTGTCCCACAAGGGTCCCACAAGTGGGTGGCTCAGACAAGAAGGGATTCAGTTTCTGACAACCGCATAAAAATGACAACTTTGCTCCCTCAGAATAAGAGTGTATCTCTAGAGTTGTGTGAAAACAATTGGCAGCTATTTCACTCAATCAACCGTGCATACTTAGTTTCACCAGAGTGCAGAGAAATAGAGAGACAGGCGTTTTCAATAAAAGGTGTTATTTATTGAGCAGTCTTCTTTCTCATGCAAGAGAAATGAATTGCCACAATTGCAATACTTATCATAAAGTAATGTGCGTACAGTAAAAGTAGTATTATGAAATAATACTGTAAAAGCATTGATATGGTTTCTTAGCCATATGATACTTTAAAACGGATAAAATATATACATACATAAAAACATTTGACTAACGTACTCAACTGGTGCTTCTAACTACGCCTACCCCGGTGTACCTGACCTAAGCCTAATACTTGGGAAGGAGTAAGTAAGTAGCAGTTTAAGTTAAGTTGGTTAAAATTGTTTTGCCAAGAATCTGCATCAAGAATTCTCTTAAGGGTTTAGTCAGCTCCGTACCTTGGTAATAGAATGTGGGAGGTCTGGTATTTCTTTCCTCAGGACTCGATCTCCCAGAAACCCGCAAGGGTAGGCTGGAAACTCCCGAGCTGGATTTTCTCGGCTGGAGAAAAAGACAGCGTTTCTCTCAGTGCGTCAAACGGGAGGGGCGGCTTCCGTGGGCTCTCGCATCAGCTGGGCTCTCGGGCAAGTAGATGGCCGCTCTGCTCCAAACCACTGTGTGTTTGCTTAAGGCAACTGTTGGTATATTTATACCTGAAAGGTGCCGGGTTTGATGTAAGGTTGGACATAAGACGTCACTAAGAACTAACAGTTCTTTCTGGACTTCAGGAGTTCTTGTTCAAATCAAAACAAAAGCAGGGGGGATTTCCCGGGCTGCTGGAGGCTTGGTTTGTTTAAAGAACGCATTGTGCTTTCTAGGAGTCGATGGGAGTAGCCGTGCTGTGCTTTGGACTGCTTGGGCTATTTCTGAATATGGATATGATTCTTATGCCTTTATCAGGATATTATTGATTATAACCACATAAGGGCAAGAATCAGGAATATCGAATTAGGGTCCTAGATAGAAACACAACACCCACTCCACGGATTAATGTCTATCATTACTAAAAAACTAAGGAATAGTAGACATGCAACGATGCATGTGTGTTTTCCGACCCACCCCAAAATACATATTTCGCATTTGAAATGGTATATGGTAAATACACGAAAATGAGTGTTGGTACTGTACGCTTTTCAAGCAGTGTCATCATTCAGATAAATGCATATATATATCAGCTGAATGAATTGCGAAAATTACACATGAAATGGCTCTGAATACAGAAAATAAGGTCGAGACCATTTCATCACATATGTATACAAAATGCTGTATATGTGCTAGAGGCTGAGGTAAAATATTGTCTCTAGTATCCCAAAAATAGAAGCTCTATTCTCTAAGAATAGTTCTACTTTAAGCAGAGTACCATGTGCCAAAAAAAGGTAAATATTTTGGAAAGTGGACAAAAATAATTTCGCTTTCAGGGGAAAAATAGTTCCAAATATTTTCTGTAACTTTGTTTATCAAAACTGAAGGCTGAATTCAGAGTTCAGGGAACGCTATGTTCTCATTGTTTTTTTTAAATTGTTTTTTTTCACCCCTTAAGTGCTGCGTCGGGGCGTTGGCCGACGGCAGCACTACCTCCCCAGTGCTGCGCACGACCATTGGACGTCCATTCAGCACTAGTTCCAATGGACAGCGCAGCACTGGGGAGGGATATTTGCGCCGCATCTATGAGGTTAAGAGTTATTCTCGTTGACTGTAGAGAACATTATTTCAGTCAGACCCGCAAAAAATTGGTCTACAACATCAGGTGAAAGTTCGACCAAGTTCGAAAATACTGCAACTGTGCAGTTTTCTGCGTGATTGCTATCATCGATGTTTGGATCAGCAATGCTCACAGAAGGTTGTACCTGTTTGGTGCTGCTTTCCTCTCGTACCTCACCGCCACCTACTCATAGTGGTGAAGTCGAATGCCGTCCTCAGAATCGGTAGTCGCTGGGGACAACGCGATGCATGAATCATTACAGGTCCTAGCAAAGTATCAATATCCATTGGTACTGCTGATTGTAGTGTAAGACAGACGTCCAACACGCATTCTTCTCCGCATAGCAGACATCGAAGCACAGGTAAGATGCAATCTTGCCAGATCGGTCTGAAGGAAAGAAACCAGGTTGTACTCAGATCTCTTAGCCGGGCCAATCCGAGGACCTTAGTGATACGGTCTTGGTATCGTATTGCTAGGATCGTTTCTTCCATCGTTGCTAGAGTCTTGTCTGTGGATTGGCTTGCCATATCGGTGCAGAAGGAGCAAAAATAAAATTCCTGCCACGTGTCCCAAGATTAAGCGTAGGCCGCCAAAGACAGAATGGACAAAATTCGGGAAGATGCCCAGAACTGTTTCAAAGGGTTCTAACAGTCCCGAAAAAACTGTCTTAATTACATGTGCGATGCCACTGGTATCAGACATGTTTAAGATTTGGCTTAATAGTTCTACGAAATGCACGGGGCAATTTGTCGATTAAAAGGGAATGTATCTCTGCCGATGCCCTTGCCACTTGCAGATCATACATTTCTTTGGATGACGTTAAAGGCACAGTTGTCTGTAAAAGAATAGACTTCATTCTGCTTAAAGTATCAATTTGAATAGAAGAGATATTCAACGAAGGCCATAACGCAGCCCCCATATCTGGATTGCTGTGTGGATACGATACTTACATACTGTTAGAAGGCGACCTCAGGGGAGGGCAGGAACGGTACCTGACCACCCTGGGGCCCACTTCCCTGGGTATGCAGACGAGCACCGGCGAGAGACTTCTCAGGGGGAGAGCCTCAAATCTAGGATCGTACACACTACACAGTTATAGGACTGCTCCTCTTGGATCTCCGGAGGTCTGCAGGGGTCTTAGCACCTGGGGGCCGCTTGTTGGGGCTTCCTGCCACGCGGCCCTTTGATCCTTTCATCTCAGGTTCAGGAGGAGTCCCAGACACACAGCAGGCGTGGAGCCAGCCCTCTGGGTGGCCGGAGGGGCGATCGAAACCCACTTCTCGAGGGGAGGTCGGAGGTGTGAAAGGTACTGCTCCTCCCTCTCTCACTCAAGGGGAGCGCTCTGTCCTCCAGCCAGGGTGGCGCCTCTTGGCCTAGGCCGCGCTGGCTCGGCGGCCATCTTAGGTGCCGGGAAGTGGGTACACAGGGCCTACGGGCCGGAAAGATGGAGGCATGGACTGGGAAGTCCGGGGACGGTTATGGTTAACATGGAGGGAAGGGTTGGCTAGGCCGGGGGACTCAGGGGTCTGTTGGGGTGTACAGCTCGGAAGGGTGTTGCTACGGGTCATGGAGGACTACGCCACGAGGCCGGGTCTAACACATACAACAAACAGCCCTGGAAGTTACAGTTGTCAGATAGGCTTTTCCTGGCAGCATGCCACAACAACGGTGGTCACTTATTAAAACGTAACTGCCGTTAGAAAGTGGTCTAAAAAATGGCTCTATCTGTTTTGCAGGCGTGCCATGCAGGTGACATGAAAGGTTATTCGTAGACCCTTCGCAGGCTCCATGCAAGTTAAAACCTTGACACAGAAGTGTACCGCTTAGTGATTTTTTGGAATTGTTACCACTAAGAAATACCTCCTTGTTCCCTTCACTATAACATCTGTGTGTATAAGGTAAATCCCAGGTTGATTTGATGTATTCTTTACCCAACCTTTCATACTGGCCTGCAGGTATATACTCTTGGCAGTATTTAAACTGGAAAGTTGTTATTGGAATTGTAATCGTTCCGTGTATTATCCATTCAATGACAGGTCTCTCTGACATTGTCAATGGTAATCTCTCAAGTTTTTCAATGCTCAGAATCGTATAGTCTGCTCCTTTTTGTGCCAAACTGATTTGTTTATCAGTAAGGTTAAAGATACCGAATAATGACGTTGTGTTGATTAAACGCCATGGTACGTAGCCTGAACGCAGATTTTGCAACGTCCAACCAAGCTGTACAATAGAACGTAATTGAGACTGACCATGTTGTAACATTAGTAAGTCCTGCTCTATTATATCAAAGGCAGATGATCCAATGCTGTCCAGTGAATATATTCTGGAGGACAGAGTCGTTAACCCATTGTCCACTACAGAAAGTGATTTTTCCAAATTTATACGATCAATTTCTCGTATTTTTTCTGCTGTTTCAATTTGCATTACATTCCAAGCTTCGTTGTACGCAGCGTATATACCGGCCGCTATGAAACGTTTTTGACGCTGTTTGCGTGGTCCCATTATGAAATCACGCAAGGCAGCACCATCTTTAAGTAAAGTCAAGTGTTGCTTAATTTCAGCCAGTGTGGATTTCTCTAGCCACTCAAGGCATAGTTTCCCTACACTGTATGTTGTAACTATCCCTGGATGTTGTCTCTGGGAGTATCTTGGGTCTGGCCTGGTCATTTTGAACCCCTGTGTTTTGTTCAGGAATCTATCTTGACAGTTATTAATGTCTGTTGGCCAGATCAACCACTTTTTCCAATCAGGATGTGTTCTGTTTTGGTGTAAAATATGGGATACGTCTATCTCAACATCTGTAGTGCTTTCACTATCAGTTATGGGTTTCGGAATAGACAGTGTATTTAAGTCTTTTATCTTAGCTCGGCCAAGACAAGTAGTTTGTTGAATTGTGTCATTCAAGAATATCATTTGTTCTGGGATCATTCAAGCCCTAAATAATGCTTCTAGGCCTCGTACTTGCCAATCTTTGGAAACCCAGATCGTTTTTGTTTCAATGGTGTTTTTCCAAAATTCGAAACCAAATGTAGACATTTTGTCATAAAATTTTTCTGAATAAATCAATTTAGTATTTGTCAACATTGTTTTCATTCCTGTCTTAAATAACATTTTTAAAATAAAACGTTTCTGGATCACTGTTATTAAACCCTGAGAAGTACTGGAATTTCTCATAAAATGTTTTCGAACTGACTTTTGGTGGAGTTGGACAGTGTTCCCATTGGTTATAAGATAAAACATTTCTAGGCTGAGCAGTTTTATGCAAATAGTGATCACCGTAATGATTGTGACAGTATAACTCTTCATAATTCGATGAAGCCTGTAAGTAATCATGTTCTGTAAATTTGGCTGACATTACTAAATCTGACATCATATTATTAATATTTTCAAAGTCCCAATCATCAGAGAAGGTACTTGGTGTCACAAAGTCACTTAATGAAACCTTAAAATGGTGTGGATATTTCAAGAGCTCAACCGGGCCAAAAATGTCATAATCAGTTCTGTCCCATGCTACCCCACCGGGTATTAGATTGGCTGAGATGTTTACTGATGACAGTTCTCTTTTCTCGATGTGGGAGGATGTGTGAGGCTTTAGGACCAAGTTGATGTTCTGACTTGCTGTGTCCATTGTACTATATTTTCCATTAATTAATTTTCCCAAACATAGAACCATGATGAGCCAAAGCAGGAGAGTAAGTACACCTAACACAATCCAAAATTCAATCCATAGTGAAATCAGATATGTTTCTTTTAGTTGGTGAAAAAGTTAAATTACTTTGTCTTTGAAAGTTTTTGTTGGGGGCGTTTCTTCATGCTCGCTTGGATCTTCAGAGAAGTCGTCGAAATTGATGAAGTAGCCAGTTGCAGTTCTGTCAATTGTTGGAATTTTTTTTGGATTTTCATTTGCTTTTGTATTTTTCTTTGTTTCATTAGCATAGTCAGAGGCTACATCATTGTAGACTGGTGTTTCTTGACAAACTGTTGCAATTTGGGTTTCAAGAGGCACTAGTTCCATGGCATTATTGCATAGTCCTTTGTTATTCACTGCGGGTTTATCAAATGTGATTAGTCTCTCAGTATGAGCCTCTTGGATTGTAGAAAATTTCGATATTCTGCTATTTCTTGGGAGTCCACTGGGCCTACTACTTATTATTGGCCACAAGATTGTGGTTTTACCAGGTCGATGGATACAACTCTGTTCTCCTTTTACCAGCAAGGGGCGGTAGTACAACTGATCTGGTTCCGTTGATAGCTAAGACTGGTACTGCTTTTCTGTAAGAATGCCCAAATTCCTTCTTCACCGCGATCTTCTCTCTGACCAGATGCCCAATCTTTGGAATCCAGACAGGTCTTGCTTGGAAAGGTGGTTTTTCTTCAGTGGCTGTCGGCTGTTGTTTCAACTTTGTTACTCAGGTTTCTTCTTGTTTCATTTAAATCCTGTAAAACAGCCAAACGGTCTTTGATATCAAAGGATGTTCCTTCTACCACTGAAGTGTGACAATCAAGGTCCTGAATGAGCATTCTAGTGCCGAACAATAGTTCGTATGGAGTGAGACCTTCTAGAGAATTTCTTGGCAGATTATTAAGACTACGTTGGACACTTGTTAAATGTTTGACCCACCCAACACCCGAACCTAATACCCTCGCCGTTATAGATTGCTTTATGTCACGGTTTTTTCTTTCCACTACCGCATTTCCCTCAGGATGGAAGGGAGAAGAGTACCGCAATGCAATGCCCATGCTGTTCATGGCCTCTTTGTAAGCTCGAGAGCTAAACGCAGGACCCTGATCAGAATGTAGCATGCCAATTGCGTATGTGCCGATAAAGACTTCCAAATCTTTTATAACAGTTCTGGCGTCAGCCGAGTGCTGGGGCCTACATTTTAAGTGAATTCAGTCTTAATAATTATGGGGACGCATTCCTCCGACTGGATTTCTGCGCTATAGATAGTCTGATGCTATCTAATAGTGGTATCTGGGCTATTGGCTGGTCCGGTTCACAACTGCGATCTCTGTTGCAGTCCTCACAATGTTTTGCAAAATTGTAGATTTCTATGCTCATTCCCAGCCACCAGTACTCTGATTGTAATTCCATCAGAGATTTCAGGATCTCTTGGTGCCTCAGACCCAATCCCATTTGTGCGTCTTCAATCAAGAAAACTCTCCGGTTCGTGTTTGGAATTACTCTATCCCCCACTAAAGGGATTCGAGCAAACGGAACGGAGTTTGCATCAATTATGTATGTATTACTGAGTGGATAGTTGAGAGGTAATGCTGCATAGTCGCCTTTGAATGAGGCTTTTACTGCCAGCATTGTTTCCCCATCTATTTGTTTTTCTGAACGCTTTTTAGTGGCTACGGAAGCCGGTTGCACCGCTTCCGCTGTGGCTGTGTTAGCCAATGAATTCCCTGCAACGTGAACGCCATCACGTCGATGATTCAGCGCGTGTATCACGTGAGTCTTTCGTAGTTCTTTCTTTACAAGAACTACTTGTTTCCAAAGCGTTTTATGCTTTATTGTGGGACCTGTGTCATCTTTGTAACCGTTTTCACCCCATGTCTGCATGTCACTGTTGTATGATTTGACGCAGAAATACGAATCACACACTATTAGTGTGGGGAATTCGCGATCGGCATTTTCAAGCGCCATCTTTAAAGATCTTATTTCAGCTCGCTGAGCTGAACAGTTTCTGAGTGATTCAGTTTTGGTGATCATCGGTTTGAATTTACCAGAGCGCCAGCGACCTATAACAATCGCGCACGCTGCATTGTAGGATTTTTTATCTACATCGGAATCTGTCCATATAGATTACGCAGGTGTATTGTTCCAGAGGCAGAATTTCGATTGGCAGAGGATATTCTCGTTCATATTCTAGATCATCTAGTTTTTTCAGTTTTGGGTCAAAATAGTTTTTCACGTCTTCTGTAGCAAAAGAATTTTCCCATTCAATCCATTTTGGATCTAAGGCCACTGTAATCAGATTACGTGGACTTGTTAATACCTCAAGGGCTGATTCTGCTGTATAAACAGATATTCTTTTGCCTTGGGCTAGGGCTCTTTCTTTTGCTACAGCAGTTTTAACCGCTGTCAGAATTTTTTCTCTAGAGCTGAATTTCATTTCAGCTTGAGTGTACAAATGCGATTTGTAAGCTATAGGTACCGTTTCTCCCTCGTTAGAGGTCAGGTATGTGAATCTGCATCTTCCTGGGATGACTCGGATTACAAGATTGCGTATTTTTTTTTGGCGAGTTTGTAATTTTGTTTTAGTTAACATATCTGTTTGCAATGATCTCAAGATCTCTGTGTGTTTCTGAGTCCAATTTATTGGTTTGAAATCAGGTCTTATCAATTCATAGAGAGGTTTAACCCTCTCTGCATAATTTAGAATGTATGTTCTTCCGAAATTCAGGAAACCCTAGTATTGATTGTAAATTCTTCAGCGTTTTTGGTGCTTGGAGTACAGCACATTTCTCTAAGAAATTGTCTGCCAGGCTCTTGCCTTCACTTGATAACTCATATCCTAAAAACAGGACAGTTAGATGGGCAATTCGTGACTTTTTAAAGTTGAATTTGTAACCCTCTAATGCGAACCCAAGTATTATGGTGTTCACTCTTTTTAAGTGAGGCTCCAGGTCATCATCTGTGAGATAGTTGTCATCGACATATGATAATGCCTCATCATCATATATTTGTAGTAACTCTGTTATCCTTGCTGAGAATAATCCTGGGCTATTATTGAATCCCTGTGGGAGTCGGCAAAATTGTTTTTGCGATCCCATTATTGAGAAAGCGGTCAAATACCTGCTTTCAGGTGCAATGTTTTGACAGAAGAATCCATTAGAGATATCTAATGTCGTTTTATATTTTTTGCGCACAATGTTATTCATTAGTGCTGCACTATGTGAGTTTTGTACTGCAAATGTTTTACTACAGGAGGTAAGGTGTCTGTAGTCCAAAACTAGACGATATGAATCGTCTGGCTTGGAGACAGGAAACAAGGGATTGTTCATTTGAGAGGTGCATGTTTCGATCACCCCTTGATATTCAAGTTGATCTAAGATCTCCCTGACTTGCTTTTTAGCTTCTTGTTTAACTGGGTATGCCTTTGTGCAGTGGGATGATTTTTTAACTGGATTTTGTGGTGAGGAGAATCCTCATCACATCCTACATGATTTGTGTATAAAGCAGGAGCTTGGGCCACTGCCCATTTTCTTGCCAATGTGTATTTTTTATTAATCGGATTATGATTTGAGAAGGCAGGCATAATCATTTCTTCGCCATGAGGGCACTCCCTGACAAACTCTGGTGGCCAGTCTTTCTCAGCTAACAGGATGTCATAGCCTTTAGAAAGTTTTTCCCAAAAGAGACCTTTTATTTTCCTAGTTTTATCTCCCTCTATACGTAATGTTATTTCATATAGTTTATGGGGCACACTAACTCGTGTTTCTGCATTTTCCACCTGAATGTATTCATTCGTGTCCACTGTCTCCAGAAGATTCATCAGGATCTTGCGAGCTATTGTCACTTCTGCTGCGCTGTCTAGCATTGTCTGTGCCCACTCTCCGTTTTTCAGTTGTGTCCTCAGAATTCTCGGCATGTTTAATTTTAATACTTGCTACCTTCTTTCTGGGAAATTGGAATTTTTTACTTTGATGAGCAGGTTCCTTGTCTTTGGACTTGACGTGCTCTTCTCTGTGTTCTGACCGTCCTCTTCTTTCCGATTTCTGTGAGGAAGATCGAGAAAGATTGAGTGAGAAGGATCGAGAGGGACGTGTATCAACATCTTGATATCTGTCAGGTTTTCTTATTTTATCCCTATCTCTAAGGTTATATCTTCTTTCAGAGGGCTCCCTTTGGGGAGACTTGTCTTCTCGGCCTGGAGATCTCTATCTCCGCTGAGGAGACCTTCCTCTGGACTGCAAATGTTTTTCCCTGGGAGTGGATTGTTTATTACCATCCCAACTCTTTTTTGGAGTTTTTACATTATTTTTAATAAATGTTTTTTCAGGATTTTCAGTTAGTTGGGGTTTTACCGGTTTCCGACCCAAACTATCTCTTCCTAGTTCTTCATAGGATTTTTCTATGATTCTGGCGAGTTCAAATGGTTGGTCTGCTATATCTGTTTCCTTTAATTTCTGGCGGATCGCCACAGATGCTGCTTCTCCTTTTATGTTGGCTAATAATATAGCCGAGACCTGCTTGAAGTCTTTCAGTAATTTCATACCCAGAGTTAAAGCAGATTCTGGACCGTATTCATTTTGAATCTGTCTTAGTACATCTGGTATGACCGCCATAGGCGGGACACCATGTGTTTTTGTGTAGATAGAAGCAAAGACTGTACCCCAAGTGTTACAGTCTTCCACATGTGGTGCGATCCCCATTGGAAGACAGATAGTCAGAATTCTGTGTTTCTCAGTAGGAGTAGTATCCAGAAATACTGCCTCTATTTGAGTAATTTTTTGTGCTAACCAGAATGGAATTTGTTCCCGTTTTGTGGGTACTTTACCAAGACATGATTGTATGTTCTGTGGTGTGATTTATTTTTGTTCCCCTGATGAGGGGTCAGCTGTGGAATATTAATTGTGGGTTGGACTATTGAAGTCCGCATGACATATTGGACCAATTGTCTATGTATTTTAATTAAGAGTTCTAGCTGAGCTAAAAGTTCAACGTTCGACATTTTTTCAATGTCTGGGTGTGGTGTGTAGCTGGCTATGTGGAAAAAGGTAGGGCCGATGACCTTTTTCAGGGTTGCCCGGCGTTAACCGCCTCTATTACCAATCAAGTTACCAAACAAAGAGACAGGCGCTGGAGACTGGAAGGCAGGAAACAGAAGTTTTATTCCGACGGAGCAGAACACATCAAATCAGACAACAGGGTATCTTCTCGAGGTGCTCTAACCGCATCTCTGAGGCGTAGCCTCTTATACACAGGTTTAAGATCTCTATCACAGTTTATTGCATGTGGCACATTTTTGCAAATGCTTTGAAGTATGGAAGGACATCCTCGGAATCCCCGCTTCAGGCCCGTTCCCACACACATTTACAGCTGAAGTCCCCACCCCGGTTACAACAGGTGATGATTGTCGCGCAGCTGGACATTCCGCCGATTCACAGAATGTATGAGGTTGATCGGATCTCATGGGGTGGGGGCTTTAATCAACTCGTGGATCCTTTGATGGGAGAAGCTTCCTACTGTATGGGGGGGCAACAAACAGTATCCGCAGGGCCAGGTGGTGGCCTGGGAACGAGTAAGACAAACGGGCACAGAGGAAAAGGGGGGTTTTATCAAAGGACCCGGGATCATGAAAGGAATGGAGGGAGGTGCTGAGCTGAGAACAGGATGGGGTTCCGAGGCAGAGTTGTGCTGAAAAGGGGTTTATGGCCCAAGGCATGTGAGAGCGGGGGCTGTCAGCGCGCGGGGGATGCTTGCGAGGTCAAGAGAGAGAGAGACGAGCTGGCTGTTGGCGATGGGCAGAGAGGCCATGGTATTTAAAATGGCTGCCGCTTATGCGCACGAATGGGCTCGAAAAGGGGGCAAGATGGCGCCGATAATGTTGACACTGCAGTCTAGGTTTTAACAGCTAGAACCGGCCACGTTGCTCCTGGTCTACCTAAAGGACCGAGCCTGGTGATGTGATTATTATGTTTTAAGGCGCCATTGAATGAACAGGGAGGGATGAACTTCCCTGGCTCAGACAAGAAGGGATTCAGTTTCGGACAACCGTTTAAACGTGACAACTTTGTTCCCTCAGAATAAGAGTGTATCTCTAGAGTTGTGTGAAAACAATAGGCAGCTATTTCACTCAGTCAACCGTGCATACTTAGTTTCACCAGAGTGCAGAGAAATAGAGAGACGGGCGTTTTCAATAAAAGGTGTTATTTATTGAGCAGTCTTCTTTCTCATGCAAGAGAAATGAATTGCCACAATTGCAATACTTATCATAAAGTAAAGTGAGTACTGTAAAAGCATTGATATGGTTTCTTAGCCATATGATACTTAAAATGGATAAAATATATACATACATAAAAACATTTGACTAACGTACTCAACTGGTGCTTCTAACTTCGCCTACCCCGGTGTACCTGACCTAAGCCTAATACTTGGGAAGGAGTAAGTAAGTAGCAGTTTAAGTTAAGTTGGTTAAAATTGTTTTGCTAAGAATCTGCATCAAGAATTCTCTTAAGGGTTTAGTCAGCTCCGTACCTTGGTGATAGAATGTGGGAGGTCTGGTATCTCTTTCCTCAGGACTCGATCTCCCAGCAACCCGTAAGGGTAGGCTGGAAACACCGGAGCTGGATTTTCTCGGCTGGAGAAAAAGACAGCGTCTCTCTCAGTGCGTCAAACGGGAGGGGCAGCTTCCGTGGGCTCTCGCATCAGCTGGGCTCTCGGGCAAGTAGATGGCCGCTCTGCTCCAAACCACCGTGTGTTTGCTTAAGGCAACTGTTGGTATATTTATACCTGAAAGGTGCCGGGTTTGACGTAAGGTTGGACATAAGACGTCACTAAGAACTAACAGTTCTTTCTGGACTTCAGGAGTTCTTGTTCAAATCAAAACAAAAGCAGGGGGGATTTCCCGGGCTGCTGGAGGCTTGGTTTGTTTAAAGAACGCGTTGTGCTTTCTAGGAGTCGATGGGAGTAGCCGTGCTGTTCTTTGGACTGCATGTGCTATTACTGAATATGGATATGATTCTTATGCCTTTATCAGGATATTATTAGGGTCCTAGATAGAAACACAACAATCATGAGTTCCGTGTCAATTTTTATGCCTAAAAATGTAAGTTTGGTACATGGACCCTCAGTTTTCTCTGGAGCCAGCGGAACGCCAAACTCCTCAGCCAATTCTTGAAAAATGTTTCGAACTCGGTGACTGTGTCTTACCAATAAACAGAAAATCGTCCAAAAAATGACAAACTTGTTTGTGACCACTTTTTTCGGAAAAACACCACTAAAGAAAAGTACTGCACATTTCTAAAGGTACACATGACACTGAACAACCCATTGGAAGGACTCTGTCAATGTAAAAAGAGTAATTGAAAAACATGCCTAGCAGCTCGAAATCCGACGGATGAATAGGCAGTAAGCAAAAAGCTGACTGGATATCGCATTTTGCAAGTTCAGCACCATACCCAACCATGCGTACCATCCTTAACGCATCATCCACAGATGTATATGATACATTAGAATCTTAAGGGGAAATAAAGTCATTAATAGATTGGCCTTCCGGCCACAATAAATAATGAATTAATCTAAATTCACCTGTCAATTTTTGGGGAACCAAGCCCAACAGGGATATCATCTCCGTCTTCAATGGACAGTGCTTTAACTGACCTGCTATCCTACCCGCTTGTATCTCAACATCCAACTTTTTCTGAACCACTTGAGGAAATTCTTTAGCCAATATTAGATTGTCAGACCATCTATTGTGATGTGAACCCTGGTAACCTATCTTGAAACCTTCCTTAAAACCCCAATAAAGTTTTGAAGCAGATTCAGGAGCAGGCAACTCTTCCAACCACAGTGTCATGACCGATCGCTTAATTGGCGTATGAGCCCTTTGGAATAAATTGTGGAAATGCTCCCCTACCTCTTGGCGATTTCCCTTGATCCCCAAACCTCTGATTGGCAAAGCACTGGATGATGGCATGTTTCCCACCACACTGAGAACATTCGTGTTTGAACCTGCAAAATTGCCTGATGCGTGAACCTTGATTAAAGTTCCAGCAGGATCCCATAACTGGCAGTTGTACTCCACCCAACCAAATTGGGCGGGGTGAGGCAGAGAGGGCCGGTAAGTAATTGGAAGCCCACTTGCAGTATGAGTCGTCGCGGGCGGTTGAGTCGCTTCCGCTGGGGCATTTTGCGTCATTTCATCACCGCCTCACCTGCTGCACCACTCCTGGGTCCCTGACGCTGCCGGTCTCCTCTGCCGCCGTTTCTCCATCGCTGTACGGCCGCAGTTGGGGGAGACTGCAGCTCCCAGGTTGCAGTGCTGCTTTGTTGGACCGCCCACTTCCGCCCATAGCGCACCAGGAGGCGCTTAAAGCACGGAGGCTCCCTCGGTGGAGGGGGGAGACGCTTCCGACAGCGGGGGCATTACCGCTGGGGCATTTTGGGGTCATTTCATCACCGCCTCACCTGCTGCACCACTCCTGGGTCCCTGACGCTGCCGGTCTCCTCTGCCGCCGTTTCTCCATCGCTGTACGGCCGCAGTTGGGGGAGACTGCAGCTCCCAGGTTGCAGTGCTGCTTTGTTGGACCGCCCACTTCCGCCCGTAGCGCGCCAGGAGGCGCTTAAAGCACGGAGGCTTCCTCCGCGTCGCGGACGCGCGCGGGCATCGCCGGGCTAAGCCCGGGCAAAGGGCGGGCCCTTTGGGGCCCTCAGAGGCCGGAGGAGACTGGACTGGGCCATAGACTTTGGCTCCGCTATTAAGGACATTAATCATAGAAGTAAGCTTTAATGTTGTAACTCTGGGTGTTTTTGCTTAAAGTGCATTGTATCAATTTAGTTTGGTGTTTGTACTATTTAATTGTTTTTTTAATATTCAAAGTGAGCAAACGTGATGTCTAGAGGTAAAGTAGATAAAGCTACCTCTGGGATAGGTACCATGAACAATTTTCTTGTGAAAAAGGTTAACCAGATTAATAATGAGAGAAGTGCTTCTCTGGGACGGGGTAGTGCTCCCCTACTACAGGATGAGGCGCCTCTTGCTGCAGTGGATATACCTATGCCTGATAATTATAAGGCACAGACTTTTGTGGACTCTTTTATCATTGAACACAGTGAATTCAGCGATCATAATCCATTGACTGTACACTTGAAGGGCCCCTGGGTGTCCAAAGAGAGACGGAACTGTATCAATGGCAGACTGAGTACCACTGATGGCAGGAGACACCAGATCGGTTGTATAAAGATATTAAGGAACACTGTACTGAGGAAATTGCTAAATGTACTCAGGAAGGACCAGATCCAAGTCAGGTTTTAAGTGCTTTTTAAAGTATTACAGATAAGGTGTCTCATTTGATGTCAGCACCAGTAAAACGCACTGAGATCTTGGGACCAAGATGGTTTAATCATGACTGCTCTAGGGCTTCACGTAATCTAAGGACAGCCCTGTCAATGAAACCCAGAATTAAGGAAAATATTCAACAGTGCAGAAAGGAATACAAAACTGTTATTAACAGACGTAAGGAGTTTTTAAGAGAGGAGGCATGGAATGAGATTCTTGAACCCTCTACTTTGAAGTGCAGCTCTAGATTCTGGGCTGTAGTAAAAAGACCTTTTTTGACCCAGGAGATGGACTGGAATGCTGCATAACAAAGGAGGAATGGGTAACACATTTTTCGCAATTGTACGGTGGTACGTTGAATGCTAACTATAATTCCTCTTCAGGCAATAGCGGTGATTATCTTAGGTTTGATAGAGGTGAGGTCATTGAGGGTATAATGGGGCTTACAGCTGGGAAGGCACCAGGACCTGATGGGATTCCCCCAGACTTATATAAGTCTGACCCCAGTTTTTGGGCACCAATGCTGGAATTGGTCATTAATGCAGCTGCTAACATCGGCTGCCCGAAATCATGGGGGGTATCGACAATTGTCCCAGTTTTTAAGACGGGGGACAAGGGTAGCCCCCATTGTTATAGACCTATTTCATTAATTGATTCCATAGTCAAAATAGTGGGTAGAATTCTACTGCGGAGGCTCTCTGATTGGGCGCAGGAAAATAGCATTATGTCCATTTCCCAGTACGGCTTCTGCAGTGGCCGCTCTACAATCACACATTGCCTTAACCTCTTTTTAATATTAAGTAAGTACACCGTTGCCCAAAAGGGTACTGTGCACCTTGCCTTCATGGATTTGTCATCAGCTTTCGACTGTGTTAACAGGAGAAAGCTGTGGCATTCCATGGGGGAGAAGGGTGTTGACAGTGGGATTGTGAACTTCCTTGCGGATCTACATAGTAACACCAGTGCTAATGTTAGGTACTCTCAAAAGCTGTGTGTAACTGATAATTTTAACATAGGGAAGGGCGTGCGTCAAGGATGCATTCTTGCCCCTTTTCTTTTTAACTTTTATATTAATGATCTTGATAGCGTTTTGCAGAAAGTAAAGGCTGACTGCCCCAGAGTCGGCAGGCGAGGAATTCCTGTTCTTTTATATGCAGAAGATGCAGTTTTAATCTCGAGAACAGAGAGAGGTCTGCAAGCTCTACTAAATGCTTTTAAGAATTTTATGACAGAAAGAGACCTCTTGGTCAACAACTCTAAGTCCTTTATTATGCATGTTGGCCAACAGCCAAAAAGGAACTTCTTATTTAAATTAGATAATGTAGTAATCCCTATAACAAAAATATTTACGTATCTTGGGGTCTCTTTTGACTCCAAACTGAGTTGGGGCCCACACCTTGATAAAAAGAAAAAGGAATTGGTATGGGCAAATGCCACTATTTTTAACTTCGCATCAAAACTATGGAAAAAACCTAATAATGCCATGATGAAACTTTACAATGCAAAATCTGTGGCAACTGCCATTTATGGCAGCGTAATATGGGGTTATGTGGTCGGTGAACAGCTACAGACTGCTGAAAACTTTTTTATGAAACGCCTTTTGTGTGTTCCAGCACCTACATCTAATCTAGTAGTACACGAAGAGCTGGGATCGCAATATCTTTGTGATATTCTCTCATTACGACCGCTGTCCTGCTGGTTAAAACTGTGGCTGAACCAAGACACACCATTGACCCACCTGATTATGAAGGATTAATTGACTCTGGATAAGGCAACGGGACACCCTGGTTAAAATATTTGAAACTAAATTTTTTTAAGCTTGGTCGCTTGGATTTGTTCGAGCACCCGAGTGGGATAGTGAAGGGCGATGTGGATGCAGTTAAGCGAGCCTTCTTTATGGATAGAAAACTTGAAAGGGAAAGTGTTGAGCTCCTGAAACCAAGTGTAAGAAGATATGCCATGTTAAAAATAGCTGATATGATGGAGCCCTATTTGATGGGATCGCTAACTTCTCATGAGAAGTTCCTGCTAACGAGGTTCAGATTAAACCTTTTTCATCATCTGCTGTTTAGACCTAAAAATGCTGCTTTTATTAAACCTACAGCTCCCTGTGGCTGCGACGGTATGTCTCCACAGGATATGCTGCATTTTATATTTTTATGTAAATTTTATGAATATCCCCGTAAACGCTATCTTGTCAGTCTTTTAAAGAAACTCAATTTTAATCAAGTCAGACCAGCATTGTTGTACGTGCAGCTTTTGCACAGTGACAGTATTCTTCAAGTTACTGAATTTTTAAAATTGTCCATTAAGATGAGAAATTGTTTGTACCAATGATGGTATCTCTGTTGATTTGACTATCTGTACTAAATGAACTTACTTTTTATGAAATTTGTTGTACCCTGCACTTTTGCACTAATTGCTCATGTATTTTAATTATTGTGTGTTCTAATATGTTTTAAATTTGTTAGCACTTTTATGGTTTGAATCAAAACCGAATAAAGTCTTGTTGAGTCGAGGACATCCACTGTAGCCACAGTTCCTAATCAACCTCCCCCCAAGGTTTGTCATGAAAAATACTGACTCTAGCCCTGAACTCTTCATCATAGCTAAGCCATGCGAACCACCGAATTGTAATTGAGCTTTGCGAATATTATCAATGTATTTAAACATGGCCACAGCCCAGTCTTGATGCCTTTCTCAGTAGACGCTTTCATAGATTAAAAATGCAGCCGTCTAATTTTCGATATTTTTAGGAACTCTGGAACGTATAGAAAATTCCCATTCCTCCTCTTTTGACCCCTCCTTAGCTTGAATGTCCCTATGAAGGAGTTTGAAAATGTCAACAAACTCGTGGTCCCAAATTCTCTTCTTTGTTTTCCCAGCCTGTTGTGTCCCCAGAGGCATAGCCAAACTCATGTAAGGAAGTTTTTTTATGTATGGGATTAATGACACCCGAATCCTGCCCCGAAGATGATTTTATCCCATCCAAAACCTGCTTATCAGTACTTTCGACCTTATTTGATTCCAATGCACCTGTACCTACTCGCACCTGTTCCGTTGGTTTCGCCACCACCTCCCCGCCCCAAAACCCGAATCTTCATTCACCGATGCATCGCCAACACCCACTAAACGCACACATTGCTTGCCCGTCACAGGTTATGGGCACGAAAACCACCTGAGGCCTACCTGATGTCAATTGAGCAGCACGCTTCTGGAACTCTACGCGGATGACCATGAAGCCATTCTTGCTCCGCTGTATTGTCTGCTCCTGACTTCTGTAAAATACTACAAACAAAGTTTGACCCCGACCCCTTTCTTGACAAAGCTTGTTCTTGACCCATAGGTCTTGAAAGCATATGCAAATTATCAACCAGAAACCCTTCATTTGTATTTTCAGCCACCATCCCATGACCAACATGTTCCTCAGGTATAATCAAATCAGTATTGCTACCACTCGGCATTTCCCCATCTCCCACCCCACCATCATATAAATCCCAAGTGATCACAGGCCGCCGCTCAGCGCCTGGTCGTAACTGCAAAATACACATTTGATCTGCTCTGTGTATTAACCCCCTTACCAAAAGTCGCTACCTGCTTCGTGTTCGCAGACTTAGAAACACCAGCCGCCATCTCAGGGACCATGGATAATGAAGACTTCCAGCCGCTCGTGCCAGAAGACGCTCCCGACCTACAAAAATCCAGCACCTGTGTTGAAGTGTCAGCTGCAGATGCTGGAGTGGCATGATCCACCCAAACCCATTGCCCACGATGCAGCCCTAATGCAGAGTCAAAATAAATCTGTGAGAAACAAGGAGGAGAGCGAGATTCCAGAAAAATAGCTTCAAAGCCTGCATTGTGACCAGAAGGGTCCAAACGTGAAGAAGGAAATATGCTGTGAGACATTAAATCAACATCATCCAAAAACTCTTGCATATCTTCACCCACTGCTGTCTCTGTTAAATCCAAATGGGAAGTGGTCAAATTGTCTTGAAAATATAAGCGGTCTTTGTTTCCAGGCGGGCCTCTAGGAACCGGAGGCAAAAAACCACAGAAACATCTCCCTCCACTACAGGACCCAGCACCTGAGCCAGTGGCGGTTTCTCTTGCAGGGCGTTGGGGCTCTGCCCCCTTTACTTTCGCCCCCCCAATCACGAAATTCTAAAATAAAACCAAACAAGGTTGCTGAAATACATGATGCACTCACGCACGGGTAAATACTTCATTCTTTTTTCCGTGTCGGGTCCAGAAGTGCTGCAAACTGCCAAGCTGACACTTAGCCTGAGTTAATGCCGCTGAGTGACACTGGGCGAACTCTTTTCCGGGCTGACGAGCTCACCGACCTGAGGTCTGTGAGGTCATCAGCTCGGCAAATGCATAGCCCAAAGGTCCAGTCTCTACCCCCTGATGACGTGGGCATAAAGTGTGCCCCGGGCGCTTCAGGCTAAAGCCCTGTAGTGCCGGGGCTTCACGTCAATCAGGGAGTGGAGAGCATGGCTACCCCACCCATTTCAGTTCGTCACAATGTGTTGGTCCCACCCTTTGACGAGTTGGCAAAGGGTGGGGGAGAGGATGCAGGCAGGCGGGAAGCATACAAATTGAGTCTGCGCAGTGATTTAACACTATTCTTGAAGACACACTGCTGCGCAAACTCAAGGTTTCTGCTTCCCATGCTGCACTTTGCAAAGGACACTATTAGCGTCAAGTGATCGTAGGTGCATTACACATGTATGGCACCACATAGCCATGGCCTGTCTGGCAGCCAGGAGCAGATTCCTGGACCGGGTGGCGGCGTGGAGGAAAGATGGTGCAGTGTGATTCGGACCTGCGTTGTTAGCATGCAGACTCCCAATGCCGAGGTAAAAAAGCATCCTAACGTAGTGAGCATTTCAAGTTTTTTGTATTATTTTCTTCGAGTACCGACGGTAAAAGATGGCCCACCTCTGAGAGATTGCAAAGTAAGAAGTGGCACTGTGCGTTCTGAGGGTAAATACATGCCCTGCTGCTGTGTGATCCAATCAGAAAATCTGCTCTGCTCCGACTGATTGTTCTCGTGGTGATTACCCAGCTCCGTTTACAAGAGAATTCATGGTACTCATGTTGTTTCTCTTTATATGGATTTGTCGAGTGTTTTACACCCACCCACGAGCAGGGGATCAGGGTTATGCTGGCACCCACGCGCGCTATCATCATAATGCATTATGTTGTTGCTACTCGTAGCTTTTGCACTAGGTAGAACTTCAGAACTATAAGTACCAGAATGCAAAGCTTTGGGATGGACAGACCGTTTTTGAAACACGTGGCTTGAACTCCAGGATGGAACAAAATACCCTGAAGTGCATCTAGTCATCATTAACTTGTTTGTTTTCTGTTTTTTTATTTTTTTTTATTTTGTAAATGTAATGATTGTTTTTTATAACTGTGATATTAAAAGCTGAGGCTTCCGTTCACAGTAGACCTAAATGAAACTGGGAACACACCTATGAGTGAAAAACCTTTGCTGGGGACAATATTGTTGTCATCTGATATAAACCGAAAGTTTTGCAATGGAATTGATGTAATGCTCCAGTCCTGGTTTCTCTTTCAATTCTGGGACTTGTACTCCGGTTTTTTTAATGGGGAAAACAAGCCTACAAAGCTGTTCAAGTTTCAAAGCTTTATTCGACAGCATTGTCATAAAAGTATTTTCGACCTACTCTATACATAATAAATACTATTCTAATTAACAACAATTAAAATACACATTAAACATAAAGTGCTGTCGGAAACATATTTAAAATGTACAACCGCTTAAAAATAGAAACCTGATGCAAAAAGTGAATAAAAAATCATCTAAAAACGTTCTGCTAATTTTGGACACAATTCATTGAGATAAAGTGCGGGTGCGTATAATCCATGCCCAGCCCAAATATTTGGCTAGTGCGATGGCGATACAAGGCGAGCAATTTGTTCTTAAGATTCTAAGCGCTTCTTGATGTATTCTAGTCCCTAGATTTCTACATGCGGGTTTTAACCATCTTTGCCTTGGAGCCGCATAGAGGGGGCAGGCGAACAGGAAGTGTGGAATATCCTCAACAAGATCCTTACAGTAAGCACAGGTATTAACGTTATCAGGGGACCATTTTAATGTAAATGCATTAAGCGGTAGACAGCCCACCCTGAACTGAAAATACAGCTTTCTGTCCAATGGTTTTGAGATCAAGTCCCAATAATGTTCACAGGTTGGGACTAATTTATGTTCCAAATACTGGGATGTTAGCACCGAGAGCTGGCTAGATGACAAAACCGAGCCAAATATCATGTCCCAGTACATTTTCTTTAACAGATCCTTGGATGGAAAAGCTGCAGGGTCAGTAATAGTCCATAAGTGGTCAAGATGCAGCTTGTTTAGTAGGTTCCTGATTTCTTTTAACCACGTGATTTTATGGAACCGGTCAGAGTTGACAATGTCCATGAGTGCAGCAGCGTAGTGGCCCAGTTCAGGCGTGGTCTTTATGCGCCTCCAAAATAATAGTGGGCTCAGCCGAACCTGGTCCTCGATTTTTTTCCACCCTAGATCATAGAGGAGAGGAATCGATGGAGTACTCTGTGGGACGCCAATCAGCTTACGTAGAAATTTATTCTCTGTGACTGTCAACCCATTGATGTTGGCGAACCCCCATAGTTCTGCTCCATAAAGACATGCACCAAGAACTTTCATGCTATAAATCTCCATAACAGGTTGGATAGGTTTTGTCAATGAAGATTTATGCTTCAGAGCTATGGCCCGACAACTGGTGGAACTTTAAAACCGCGGAAACAATGTGCGATTTCCACTGCATATTCCCCTGCAAATTAATACCCAGGTATGTAAAGGCATCCACCTCTTCTAGAACGGCCCCATTAAAATACATTGCCCCCTTAAACGACTTAGCAGGGTTCATATTCATGAACTTGGTTTTTGCAGTATTTAATTCCAAGGCCCGAGTCCTACAGAAGTCCCCAAATGCGTTAATTGTCTTTTGTCGCCCACTAGGCGTTCGCGATATCAGCAGGGTGTCATCCGCGAACATGAGTACCGGGACCCGCACCCCATCTAGGATAGGGGCATCAGTAGGTGATTTCCTGAGATGGTCGACTACTCCATTAATATAAAGGGAAAATAAGGTGGGGGCCAGGACACATCCCTGCCTCACCCCACGCTCTACGGGGAAGGAATCAGTGACTTCGCCCTGTGTCCCCCATCTAATCTTAGCGTAGTTGCCCTCATGCATACGCACTAGTAATGACAATAATTCAGGGCACATTCCAAGTTCGCCTAGCACATTCCATAGTTTTTGCCGCGGAACTTAGTCAAATGCCTGTTTTAGGTCTACAAAGACAGCAAACAATGGGCCATCTGCTAGGGTGACATTTTTCCAATACAGGGTTAAAAAGTGGAAAACCTGGTCAATGGAGCTGGTTAGGGGACGAAATCCAGCTTGGTATGGCGAGAGAACTCCGTTTTCGTCTATCCAGTCTTGTATTTTATTTTGGATCATTCTATCCATCAATTTTTGCGATGAATCGATAAGGCTGATGGGTCTATAATTAGATGGTAAGGCCTTATATCCTTTTTTAAAGACTGGAATGATCTCTGCGCCTTTCCACGAGGCAGGTATTGCTGCTCCTTGTGCTATAGAATTTGCGAGCCAGGCAAAGTACAGGCACCAATTTTCCCGGTCCGATAAAAATACGTCGGCCGGTATGCCATCAATGCCCGGTGCCCTTCCTCTTATCACCCCGTCCAGTGCTACACTTACATCATTTTTTGTGAATACTTCCTCTTTGTAGAATACTATGGGCGGGGTAGGTTGACACTCAGGGGGCATTGTACAGGAATATTGCGGCTTAAAGAAGTCAACCCAACATTCTTTTGCCACATGATTTTTTGGGCATTCAGCTATTCCGCCCCTATCCCAATTTATAATTGCCCAAAATTATTTTTGTTGTTTAGCTGCACAAGCATTCTTTAGTTCCTGCCTCTGGCATTCATCCCACAATCGTTTTGCCCTAATCTGGGCTTTTCTGTACTCGTCCCCAGCCTTCAGGACTTCTCCTCTATTTTTACTTCTTAATACCACGCTTAGATTCTGTCTCGCCCTTCTGCAGGCATGATCATACCATCTTGCCATTTTCAAGGGATACACACCCTTTTTCTGCTTGACTTCCTTTAAAAAGAACCCCTGTATCTTTAAGAAGAATTTGGGATGTGCCTCTTGAATTAGTTTATAAAAATCAGTATCATTGCATCGGTTCTGCAAACCACTCACTTCATTTGCCACCACCACTTTTAGATCTTGCAGTTTTCAGGCCTATCTAACAGTGCAGCCCACTTTATATGACGTAGATTATTAGTGGAGATTAAATCCAGGGGCAGGAATCCCATACCCAAGCCTGGCACTGTTACCCCATGATCTAATTGGAAGAGCAAACACAACGGGTTATGGTCACTCTCCACTCTAGGGGTGACCCTCATGTCCCTAACCCTGTGCCAGTCTGTGACATCTACAAGGATGTAATCCAAAATGGCGTTTGATCTTGTGGAGTGGGAGTACTTATTTGCAGTCCTGGCCCGTATGGGCTTCGGCCCGAAATACATGGCATGGGTCCGGTTACTGTACAAGTCGCCAATGGCACAGGTGGTCGCGAATGGTCACATCTCAAAGCCCTTTCCATTAGGACGCGGAACGAGACAAGGGTGCCCGCTATCGCCCCTACTTTTTGCGCTGGTGCTTGAGCCGCTGGCCATCCTACTTAGGGCAACACCACTGTTTCGGGGACTCACGTGGGAGGACGGGTGGGAAGACAAAGTGTCACTATATGCAGATGACATGCTGATCTATATGACCGACCCCAACGAAGGTATCCCTGCCCTGCTGACCCTATGCAACGAGCATGGGAAGGCATCTGGCTACACCCTTAACTGGTCCAAATCTATCATCTTCATACTCAGGGGCCCGGAACCAACACTGCGAGATGACTGCCCCCTACAATTGGCGTCAGGCTCATTTAAGTACCTGGGCATTATTATCACCACTAATGCGACAGACTTTTATAACGCAAATCTGGTGCCGCCTCTGGCACGTCTCCGAGCAGACGTTAAATACTGGGCCACCCTGCCATTAACCCTCCTTGGAAGAGCAGCACTATACAAAATGATGGCTCTCCCTAGATTTCTTTACGTGTTGGAGAATACTCCTTATGTGGTGGCCCCACGCTACTTCCAACAGGTCGCTGCACTTGTATCTGCACTACTATGGAACAATGGCCCAGCTCGTATAGCTCACGATAAATTAGTCAAAAGCTGGTACGAGGGAGGGATTGCACTACCCAACCTTCAATTGTATTACTGGGCCTCCCAGCTTAAGATAATAAATCAATGGATCCACGTCCCGCGGGGGGACCCCGCATACCAAGCGGACTGGTCACAGTTGGGAACGGACGGCATGCTCGCGGTGCTATACAATCGTGCAAGGGCCCGTAAACTGATCGGTCCGACACTGCACACGGTGTCCCTGTGGCATGCGGCGCAGTCACGACTCGGATGGCAGGGGAAAATTACGAAAATGACGCCATTGTGGGACACGAAATCGCTAGGGAACTTAAGAGCCAGTAAGGGTTTCGCACAATGGGACCAAATAGGAATTTCGGTTGTAGGAGACCTTTGGGATAAGGGCTCAGTGGTCGCATTCTCACAATTGCGGCAACAGTATGATATGGGGCCCACTGAAACTTACAGGTATGTGCAAATCCGGCACGCCCTACTGCACGCAATCCCTCCCGACACAGTACTCCCGGAATCCTCTCCACTGGAGGACAGGTTGCTAACTGACTTTATGGAACAGAAGGCAACCTCCCTTACATACAAAAAACTAGTTAATAACCTGCCGGACCCCACACAGAAGCTCCGAGAGCGATGGGCCGGGGAACTCGGGGATATGGACGACACGGAATGGAACGAGGCGTTGGCCTCACCGAGGGAGGTGGGCATCTCAGCTAGGTTTAGGCTGGTACAACTCAAGATCCTACACCGCACCTACTATACCAGAACACTTTTGCACAGGATACAGAAGACACCACACCCTTTCTGTCTCAAGGGCTGCGGGGAGGAAGGGTCCCTGCTTCACACACTATGGGACTGCCCATTGCTTCAGGAGGTATGGAAACAGATTATGCGAACAGTCTCCCAGGCCCTTGAAATATCGCTCCTGCCTGAGCCCCGCAAATGTCTGTTGAACATTTGGGATCCTACTGACCTGAACAAGTATGAACAGTTGTGGGCCACATTAGCTATGACAGTGGCAAAAAGGGACATAGCACAAAAATGGGGTGCTCCGGACTTGCCGACAGTGTCGGGCTGGGTTAGAAATATGGACCTCCTCATGGTAAAGGAACGGGCAGTATATATGTTGCGGGCCTGTCCGCGTAAATGGAATAAAGTATGGACACCTTGGAATAAATATAGGGGGGAACCATGTGACCCGTTGCCGGAAGATGAAGAGCTGGAGTCAGAGGAGGAGGATGATTAGAGGGGCGGAATGATGTGAGGATCTCTGATTTGTGTGGGGGTGGAGGGAGCAGCAACTGTAAACTCTGAACCAATGTATGAGCTCTATGCAGTGGAAGACACCATTATATGAAAGAGCACAACTGTATGCAGTGGTGATGACATTAGTTAAGTTCTTTTGTAGAAATCATTTTCCTTCCATACGTAGAAGTCACTGAGAACTAACTGCAGTTTTTAATAGGTGGACAAAATACGAACTGGATCAGAATATGGAATGTTGAACTATATGCTTCTATAAGGAATTCTATGTAACTCTTTCCTTTTTGTACATTGTGAACATTAACCTTGTACGCCGATCTATCCTGTCACTTAACCATCTACACAGCCATACTGAAACAATATGTACCGGATGCAAGCAATGAAAAGGTTGAAAATGACTTCTGCGTCTATTTGTCAATAAAGTTTTTCAAAAAAAAAAACGCAAAAAAGAAATGATTATTGCAATTCCTTTGAACGAGTATTGGCTCGGAGGGCACGCTCCTGTCAGAAATAAATCTGGGGCCCTAAGTCTGAGTTCGAGGGAGGCCTTGCTGCTAGTCAGAGCTGTAGCGACAGAACAACCACGGTTCTAGCTGTGGTACAACAAATGCGATAACAAGGTGGTCTTTGATTAAAAGGAAGATTTTTAGTCCCCTGGGAGATGTGTTCATAAAGGAGTCAAGATGAACGTGTAGAGGAAGGTTTTACCTCCAGTTGGTCACAGTGGCGGTCCGTCCATTATGGGCGTTGGCGCCCCCTGCACTCAGCCCGTCTTTGAAGTGAAGTGAAGTGAATCAGTTCAAAAATGCTGAGGGCTCGGAGAAGAAGAAGAACTCAACTGTCTGCATGACGCCAGACCGCCCTGAAGGGGGTGGGCGGTCTGCCGTCATTTGTCAAACGTCACCAGGCCAGGCCCAGGGGCATGCAGCACCACAAGTGCGCATGAGTGGGGACGGAGGGCGAATTTTCGCACCTTGTCCACTCATGCGCACTTGCATTTTTGCTTGGTTGCGCATGCCCATTAGGAGCCCTTCGGCCTCCTAATGGGCGTGATTCGGGCGAGAAGGCCGAGAGGTGCTGTGAGCCTGTGACGTGACGTGAGGGGAGCAGAGCAGAGCCCAGAGGTGGCGCGGACCGGAACCGGCAGCAAGGTAAGGTAAGAGTGTGTGTGTGTTTTTCTTTTATTTTAAAGTGTTTTGTCCGAGCGTGCGTGTATGCATGAATGTTTGGTGGAGAGTGTTGTCGTGAATGGATGTGTATGCATGTGTGAAATCGAATACATTTCTTTGAGTGTTGTCTGTTGTGTATGTGTGTGTTGTCTGCCAGACTCCACCCCTGAGGCTGCGTCCATGCTCGGAGATTAGAAGACTGGGAGGAAGGGGGGGGGGTTGAGAAGCGCGTAGATGCCCATGGCGAGCAGGGCATTAGGAACTAGTCTTTGGGTACCACCGGCATGTACACAGACCAGTACCTCTGGCGTATTGTACGTCACCAAGATGAATTCAAGTATGCAGTCCGTCACTTTTTTGTATACTCCTAGAGACTGTAAGAAGCAGTTACTCCATCTAAGGGTTTGATAGCTAAGATAGACAATTCAGTATGTTTAATGATGGAGAGTCAGACACAAGGCTTCTGCAGCTATGCCCCTCTCGCCATTTGCAATAGAATTTTTTTCATGCAGAAGACGAAGAGGACAAGCTGGTACAGTCCTTGGTTGTTATGCACCCTTCAGAGTCATTCTGGGTATCTCCGATCTCAATCAGCCCCTTTGCAGTCAAGCGGTATTTCTCAGGGCAGCATCTCACAGCTTCAGAGCCAATCATTTCTCCCAGCAAGAGCAGGCAGGTTCTGAACTCACGAGAGAGCCTACCTCCCTTTGGTAAGGGATCAGCAATGCAGGCACAAATTTAACACCTTGAATCTTGGTGTTTGTTAAATACCTTTTGCTAAAACAAATACACAGGGACATAAATATGCCATGCCATAAATTATACATCCAGACATGCAGAGTATACTATGCTATTTACCACCATTGTTGAGGGGCATCATAAACCACTAGAGGTTTCATTTCTCAGAGTCATGGTGTGTGTATGTGTGTTTTACTGAAGGTTTCAGAGAATATGAAACCGAAAAATTTCCTGACATTCGCAAGCAAGCTACAGACGCAGAATATGGCCTTTGTTTAGGCCAAGTCCCCAAACTCCATGGGCAAACATCCCCCACTACACATCTGCCTGAAACTTGATATTCTTGCAATATGTTTAATCTGGTAACTGCAAAATTTCATGCATATTCATTAATTGATGCCTAAATTAATAATGATGAAACTGTTTTAAACCCCATTTATTGTTGTTGTCCTCTGATGGATCTGCTTTAAACGTGAAATACCAAAAAAAAGTGAAATTTTTTGTGTGGATTTATCAAACTGTGCCAAATGTTTTGCAAATGAACACTTCATTGACTGCTCAATTAAATGTGCCTGCCTCAACAGACCTTCGAAACTGAAAACACCAAGTGTAAGCTGAATATGCTAAGCATCTACCTCATTTCATGCAGGTCTGACAAACAGTGCCAGCGTGACAACCAGTTCAAATGTTATTTTACTCTTCCTATTCATTTGCCCAACTCCCTTATATTGGAGCTACACAAAACATGAAATACCTGCATTTGAGTGTAACCTGCTCACTGTTTGCTGCATTTCCCACACATTGAGCAAACAGAGACAAAGTTATTACTAGCATATGAAAATCTATTGCGCCCTTTTAATTTTGACCCCCGCCCCCTAATCCCTCAACCCCATTAGATTGGCACAATACTTGACATACTAAAAGAAGACTAATTCTTCTACATTTTCTCCATTTTCAGTGGTGAAAGAGCAGAGGTGTGACGGCAGCAGGACTCTCACACGCCACAGTTGATAAAGTGGTTCCGTAGTGCTCATCACACTTTCTGACTGCACAGGGCGGCGCTGCTCGTGGACGTCTGGCTGGCTCGTCCCCTCAGACGGGTACAGACCGAGGTCCTTCTGGGCAGAAATAGAGAGAACTGGGCAGCTCCGGCCCCTCCTCTCTCCCACACTCTTGACAATGTTAGCTGCGGTGACATCACGGCGCGGGCGGGGCCTGCTGCACAGTTTGTGTGTACTCTATACCTCACTTCCTAGCTGCCATAGCATGAACAGTTACATTACGGACCAGGAACTGGGAGCCAGACGCGTCCTGGCCTCTGGATTGCCGCTGCCGGCGTGTTTTCGGGGTGGATTGTGCCTTTCCCCTCCAGTTTGTGGTAACCTCGGCTGGGCAGTGTTTGGAAGGGTGTCAGTAGCTTTGTGTTTCCTCTTGCAGTGCATGGCTCTCCTCCTGCACAGCGAGCACCCGGAGCCCGGCACCAGGAGGCTGCACTCCAGGTAAGGCAGCCCTGCACCGCTTTCCGCTGTGTGTCTGGGTCTTCCGGTGATCGCGAGGTACCCTGCGGCACGTCATAGCAGCGCATGCGGTTTTGCGGTCGTGAGTCACGATGCATTCTGGTACTTGTAGTGACACCCACCCACAAGAGCCAAAATGTAAATCAGACATCCACGACTAAATGACCTACTGAGAACAACTTAAGATTTCTGAGCGCCTCGATTATTAAGCTATTCATTCTGGCACAAGGGGTCGTCGGAAAGCACGAGTATAGGTACTAAACGTTGCTGTGTGACTGGGATGGTGATGGATCCTCGAATAGTGTGCTCATGTTTTTTCCCTGATTCTCTCATTAGTACAAGAGGAGGGGCATGGAGGACCACGTTGAGATAGTGCCACCGTAGCCCAGTGGGGCAATGCACACATGTATGGATGGACAGCTGCGTGCTTGTATGAATGAATGGCTCTTGTGTGCATGGGTGATTCAGTAGATGGATGGATGGGTGGGTGTTAAGCTGGAAGAACATGAGCAATCTCTTGTGCACTATCCACATTCTGAATAATGAAATGTTAACATGTCTGCTGAGCATCAGTATTGCATGAGCTGTAGCTTGCTGCATTTGCCAGAGGTAAAGGGTCAATATACAGAAGTTGCTGCCTGTCACCCAAATAAATACCAGGAAGGTCTTGGAGAAACTCTGGAGATACTTGAACGAGTTGGAGGTCTTCAGACACACACACTCTCTATTCTTCCTATGATACAATCCATTTGAGCATCTGTCAAGCTTTAGCTCATGTCAGTGGTAAGCAGGTAATAGTATTCTCCCACATCATTATAGGAGCGGTTTGTCTGGTGCTACACAAGCCATGTAGTGATGTAGAACACTCTCCTTCCCAACTCATCAGCCTTTTCTGATACATTAGATAAAATGTGCCTCAGCTCCTCGTCCTTTCACTTATACCATAAACCAATCCTGTGGCAATGCCATCCATTGGTATATACTGCACCAGGCACTAGCTGTATGTATTCAGGCAGAGTATTACTACAAATATCAGGACACTTGTATTAACCTTCCTGCTTTCTCAAATTTGCTTGAAAATGCACCATTTTCCCACTAGTTTTTCAAAATTTTCTCAGGGGGGAAATCCCCCAGAACCCTCCTTAGGGGGTTCGGCCTCGCTCGCTACGCTCGCTCGCTACGGTGCAGTATGATTATCAGTTTCCGCCCACCACTTTCAAATGTCACCAGCCGCCGCTGACCTGAGCACTGTTATTGTTCGATATATTGTTACTACCAAATGACAGAATTTGTACCCCATCACTTTCTTTACCACTGTCACTGGAATAGTACACTAAAACCGCAGAGCGTCCCACAAACAAACAGGAGGCGCTATATCAATGGAAAACACTCCTTCATTAAACTGTGCATTCTGTGTGAGCACCTTGTCACTGAGATGCGCTCTCTTAGCTGCCAAAGGAGAAGCCGGTAAAATAAAAACTTCTTCCAACCCATTAACATGACCCCTCCCTCCCCCACAGGTCGCCCGAGACTTTGAGGCAGTAAGTCTCCTGGAGGCGGCACCACCCCTCCCCTGCACTCTCACCCTAGCCTGGCCCACACGAGTTGCTGACCTGATTTCCTGTCAGGGAGTGATGAACAGCTTGAAGCCTAAAGCCTAAAGCCTCCATTCCTATGCGCAGCACCACCTCTGCTCTGGAGCTGCATGGGCACTGCCTCCGTGAAAGTTGCAGGCTCAGAGGCGTAACTAGATCCAAATTTCGGGGGGGGGGGCTAAGAAAAAATTTCGGGGGGGCTGATCTTTTGATCAGTAGGCAGAGTGGAGCTGCAGGGTCTCCAACAAGGGGTGAAACAACAGCAAGGCCTAATTAACATTCAAATGGTCTTTTAAAGACCTGTTAAACGTTCGGGTGCGGCTCTGTGTGTGCCCGGGATCTGTCTCATCCCGGGCTGCCACACACGACGTGGGGGGGGGGGGGGGGGGGCTGAAGCCCGGTGAGTTCAATGGGTGTTGCGTGCCTGACAGGCTGCCACAGCATCTGAAACTCCTAACACGCTCCGGGCGTCTCCCGGCCGCCGCCAGAACAGTTTAAAATGAGCTTATTGCAGGTGAGACTCCATTCCATAGACTTGCTCACAGTGGAAATTCAAAGTCCAGGAGGTTAAAAAGCATGGTATGCCAAAGCAGACACACTACATTGACAGAGCCTTATGTACATGTACACGAAAAATAGGTTCTCCACTCCTTTATGATTTTATTTTCTTTAAATCACAGTCCCTCTTGATTCTTGTGGGCATCAATTCACTAAAGTAATTAGCAGTTTTTAAATTAGCACATCAGACACTTACCATGTCAAATAGTTTGTAAATGGGAAAAATCATTTATTCTAAAACGGTTTTATCTTTTTGTTTGTAAGAAATCTATGTAAACAATTACAAGCCATGGGTGTATTTTTAACACACAGTTAAATGTATCATACATTCCAACATTAGTTACTTTCACAATCAAATTCCATCAACAATAGCATGTAAAACAAAAATAAGCATTAGTAAAGCCAATGAGTCTCTCCTATGTGTGAACAATTGGCTTTGTCAATGTGTTTTTTGTAGCCAGGTTGCACAGCAGCACGGCTGAAAATAAAAAGAAATGCTATCATGTGGGCAACCCTGGGCACTTTATCTTTTACCTCCAGCCACACTGCACAGTAGCCATGCTGTTGTACAACATAGCTTAAAAAACATAGACAAGGCCAAATAATTGAGCCATTTGGCTTTGTCAGTGTTTTGCTGTGTTGTCTAGCAGTTGGGGTTGCTGTGCATCAAAAATGTGATACATCAGAAAAGCTGTGTGCAGTGTAGGTCTTAGTGATGTCGAACATCAGAAATGGAGTGCACCGAAAGACCTCTCTGTGGACCTTAGTGATGGATTAGCACAGAGTGCTAGACATCAGAAATGAGTTACATCGACAGAGCTGTGTGTGAGACTTTGTTTTTCCAAAGGACCTTATTCCAACATGCAACGCTCTGCTATTTCAATAGTGAATGTTGTGGTGTAAGTCAGAAAGAGGAACACTGGAAAAACTGTTTGTCGGTCTTGGTGGTGAAATAGCTGCAAATACTGCACACATCACACATGAGGTGCATCAGCAGAGCTGTGCGAGAGTCTTGGCGCTGGAACAGAATTTGACCAGCACATCACAGGGAAGTGCATTGACGGAGCTGTGTGAGACTCTCTTTGATGGAACAGAAGATGAGCGGCATATCACACATGAAGTGCAGCAGCAGAGCTGTGTGAGTCTCAGCAATGAAACAGTATGTTAAAGGCCCTTTACACATGAGGGACTTTGCCAGATCTGTGTGAGAGATTCAGTGTTGGAACAGAAGTAAAGAAGAACATCACCCATCGGCAGAGCTGTGTGAGTGCCACATCACACATGAGGTGTATCAGTGGAGCTGTGTGAGAGTCTCAATGCTGAATCAGAAGATGTGCTGCACGTCACACATGAGGTGCATCGGATGAGCTGTGTCAGAGTCTCAGCCCTGGACCAGAAGATGAGGGGACATCACACAAGTTGGATCGGTGGAGCTGTGTGAGAGCTTCAGTGGTGGAACTATGGCTTGGTGCACCCAGGGTCGGATTGGGATCACAATTCGGCCCGGGCACTGACGAAAAAAGTGGCCCATATTCAAGAGGCGTGGCCCATATTTAAGGGGCGTGGCCCACATTCAAGGGGCGTGCCCTTTCATGAAACACTATTTGCACAGACAAGGAATGAAAGTGGGAGGATACTGTTCTTGCACGGGACACAGGGCCAAGGTGCCAATGGCCTACATGCTGCGCAACTAAAAAAAATAGCAAGGCCCCTTTCTGTCACAAAATTATTCCAGCCCTCCAGCACAGGAGTACCTGAAAAGCAGAAAAGCCCCTGCTATTACTAACCTACTGAGCCCTCCCCAGACCTTCAGCCCAGGAGCACATGAACAGAGGTAAGGCCCCTGCAATTAGTAAATTAATCAGCCCTCCAGGCCTCGGGAAAATGTCATTGCAGGGGAGCACACAACACAGCTTTCTGGGTCATCCAAGGTAGCCAGGTAGCCAGGGGGAGGCTGAGGTGAAGCTGGTGCATGGGAAGTGCCTTCCCAGTGTGTTCTGGCAGTTTGAGTGTTTACCATTTACTGTAGTATTACCCATGTACCTGTGTATGGTACCCTTTTGTAACTTGCACACGTCACTTTTCTCTGGTATCACACTGTATGCTACCTCTCACTTTTGTTTGCTTTAGATACTTGCACAATTGCCACCATTGCCTACGTAACGGTTGTTCTTGTGCTGGAGTGTCTGCCATTTATTGCAGTATTATACCTCTACTTGTACTTTGTACGCTGTTGTAACTTGCACACATATCACTTTTTCCTCCTGTAATGTACTGATTGCTACCTCATGTATTTTGGTTGCTCACTATTGTCACTTTTGATTCATGTAACTTAACGTTTGCTTTTGTAATTTGTCCACTTGTAATTTTTCTCCTCATGTATTATTGTTGTTCCTTGTGTGAAGCGCTCTGACACCTTCGGGTAAAGTCTGCGCTATATAAAATCGCATAAATAAATAAATAAAATAAAAAAAATTCCAAACATCACCTGGCCCCCACAGCAAGACCCATTCTTCCTCGCCCACTATGCCCTGAACGTGAAGGGCTGTGGGCGAGGTGTTAAGACTAACACCGTTTCTGGGCTGCATGGGCCCCAGGGGGGCCGAGGTGTAAATGGCTCAAAGGCCTGAGAAACACCTGGCCCCCAGGGAGGCCGATTCTTGCAAACAATCACCCCTCCCCAGCCCAGCCTCAGCTTGATTGCTTGGCAGGGCAGGGGTGAATGAGAGGCCACAGCTGACAATCGCTGTCCGGCCGCACAGCGAGGCTGCTTTCATTTTCTCTGTCTGTCTCAGTGCACTCTGTGGGCCGGTTTTTTTTTCTCCCCTTTCCTAGTCCACTCTCTGTGGACTGGGACAGGGGAGAAAAAAACGGCCCACAGAGGGTACTGAGGCACTGGCCCTTCGGCCCATGCCCGAATGCCCGCCTTGCCAATCCGCCCCTGGGTGCACCCCGTTGTAAAGTTTTAAATTATTAGATTATGGCTTGGTGCTGACTACGGGTTGCGGTTCCCAACCGCAACTAGTAGAAAAAATGAAAGATTGCACAGGCACTAGTAAACAATGACCTTGCTTGAAGGCCTTAGACTGACTTCTGCCCCGCAAGTCTGAGATAATAATGGTGATTACAGACAAAACTTTACCCACTCTTTTCTAGACGATGGTTGACACACACAAAAAACATTGACAGAGAATAGATTTCCCATAGGCAAGGCCTATGAGCCTGGCCAATGCCTTTTCTACCCAGAAAATAACATCAAAATCCTCTCCAAGCTGTCTGTAGCAAACAAGACTGGCAGAATGAAACCAGCTGCTATTAACTAATAAAAACAAGGTAAATGAGAATGTGCGTTGTTGCTGACTAATGAATCAAAGGAAATTAGAGTGACAAGGAACAATAGACTTGCGAGCGACAGTGCATGCGCTGTCTCAGGCGAGACCCAATGAGACATTACAAAACAGTGTTGCAGTGTTTCCATTCCTCTGCATACTAAATAGCATATCCTTGTAATGGGAGCACCTTTTCACTTTCCATTTTTTTAATACTTTGCCCCTTAATTTCAGCAACGCTGACTGCTGCCGCTAAGTGTTGAGGTGAAGGTTGTTACCACACTATTGAGTGAAAAGGCTCCTGACATGTTTGGGACCAATTAATTAGTCCTTTGCAAAACATATCTTGCGCCTTGATATTATTAGTAAACCATTACGTTTCAGCCCTAATTGGCTGTACCTTGTAAGGGGGCTACGTTAGCACATGGATCTCCTTAATGAGGGTTTAGGCTATTGGCTGCAGCGGTGTAGTGTAGCTCCTAAAAAGGAGGGTGCCATTTTTTGTTATATTGTTTTTAAAATTCTCCAGACATCTTGGGTGCTCAATTTGTGTGATGAAAAGCCTACCATTTGATTTGTAATTAAGGCCACAGTTGATTGTGGAATTGCCAGTATTTCTGTATGCTGAACAATGTTAATTCATCGTTAGGTAATTGTTCTGTATTATATTTGGTTTTATAATAGTGTTTCCTGTCAATTGTTAGTTATTCAGATACTATGGAATACCTATGAGAAAGTATTTTATTGATTGGAAATAAGGTTTATTCACTGTGTTTAGGTTAGAATCACTAAGCTGTAATTTGTGTGTTCAATATCTTTATTATTTTAAAATGTAAAAATTCATACAGTTATACTAAAATGCAATACATCAGGGTAAAGTGATTATTAAATAATTTAAATAATTTTTTAGGAGAATATATACATTAATGTAGCATCTATGTCAGATGAATAACGAAATCACAAATAATACGAAATCAAAGTATACAATATCAAAAATATTTCATATTAAAATAATAACAAGAAATTAGCTGTATTGCACATAATCCAAAAGATATCAGAAGGAGAAGAAGAAGAAGAAATAAAGATAAGGAAGAACAGGGAAAGCAGGAGGAGAGAGAGAGAGGGGACAAAATATAGCTACATTATATGATAACTAAGTAGATAAGGAAATAGATAGATAAATAAATAGTTGGACCCGCTGCAGTGGAAAAAATAAATAAATTAAGAAGTAGAGACAAAAGGATATTGGGCTACCAACCCTTGAGAGGACAGTTTCATATACTTATCTAAAGACTTCCAAATAGTATTAGAGATGGAAAGAGTACAATGATTCTCTTCAACATAGGTATGAGCCCCATGAAGGAACGATACCCAGGCCCACCAAGTATGATAGGACAGGAGATTAAAGGATTTCCACTTGGTTAAAATAACTTTAACAGCAATGTATATAAGGAGATCTAACAACTGCATATCAGTATCATCCAAAGGAAGTGGAGTGCATGCAGCCGATGGTCCCAATAAAATCGTAGATTTTATTGGGACCATCTGGCCGGAGTGGTCTGGCCGGAGTGGTCGCTCCCAGTGCTCCCTGGCGTGGACTGGTATCGTTAGTGCAGCGCTTCTGTGTATTTTGCCTCCTCTGTGCCTCGTATTGCTCTGCCTGGCTGCCGCTTTGAATATAACGCGCATTGGCTTTGAATTGCACTTTTCAGCTGTTTAGCGCGTTGTCCCCAAGCGCTCTGTTGTGCTCCCCCCTCCTCCATTTTGTTGGTTGTTGTTCTCTTGGTAAGCCCGCCCCGCCTCCCAGCTGAGTCGCCCTCCCACAGGATACAATCTGCGCCTTCCTACCTGGAAGCGCTGTGACTCGCTCTGCGCTCTGGCCGGAGTGGTCGCTCCCAGTGCTCCCTGGCGTGGACTGGTATCGTTAGTGCAGCGCTTCTGTGTATTTTGCCTCCTCTGTGCCTCGTATTGCTCTGCCTGGCTGCCGCTTTGAATATAACGCGCATTGGCTTTGAATTGCACTTTTCAGCTGTTTAGCGCGTTGTCCCCAAGCGCTCTATTGTGCTCCCCCCTCCTCCATTTTGTTGGTTGTTGTTCTCTTGGTAAGCCCGCCCCGCCTCCCAGCTGAGTCGCCCTCGCCCCTCCCCCTCCACCATCCATATATGACAGGAGTTCCCGCGCGCAGCGTTCACGCGCAGCGACCGCGCCCAACCCGCGCCGAAGGTGCGCCAAAGGTAAGCCCGTCTACGCCCGTCCGCGCCTGGACCGCGCCCAGCGCCAGACCCCCTGCCCCTCGCGCTGCCCAGCCCTCCCGCATTACCTACGATGCCGCCACCCTCCTTGCCCTTAACCCCGGTCGCGCTCCCAACTGCGTCCAAGCCGCCCCTGGACAAACCCATGGACCTTTCTCCTGCTTCTCCTGCAAATTCTGCGGCACCGACAACATCTCCGCTACGACCACACCACAGATCCCCGACCCCAACCACCTACAATGCATCCTTCTCAACACCCGATCAGTCCACAGGCACGCCATTGACCTATGGAACCGACTAGACACCACTTCTCCGGACATCGCCTTCCTAACGGAAACATGGATGAATGCTTCCTCCGCACCAGACATCACCATTGCCATCCCTGAAGACTATAAGATCACCCGCAAAGACCGCACCAGCCACACAGGAGGAGGAATCGCCATCGTCCATAAGAAATCAATCCGCATCTCAACCAGCTCTGACGCCAACCTCGCTAACTCCGAACACCTTCACTTCCAGATCCACATCGACCCCAAGACCACACTCAGAGGCACCCTCCTCTACAGACCACCAGGCCCACGCGCAAAATTCAGTGAAGACATCACGGACTTCATCACCCCACACGCGCTCCCCTCCAAAGACTACATCCTTCTGGGAGACCTCAACTTTCACCTCGAAAAGATCAACGATCGCAACACCGCCACCCTCGTGGACAACCTCGCCAACCTCGGACTCAAACAACTAGTCACTTCCCCCACCCACATCGCAGGTCACACACTCGACCCCATCTTCACATCCAGCAACCATGTCTCCTTCAGCCACACTACGGACCTCCTCTGGACTGACCACAGCTGCGTTCACTTCACCTACAACAAACCAAAACCCAGCTTCCACCTCCAACCTACCCTGCAAAGGAACTGGAACAAAATCACCACGGACCAAATCTCCGCATCGCTCCTTCAACACACCCCAGCCCCCTCTTCCAACGCTAACGAAGCCGCCGCCAACCTCACCCTATGGTTATCCAACACCGCTGACAACTTAGCACCACTGAAAAAACGTCAAAACAAACCTGGCAGCAAGAAGGCCTCATGGTTCAACGATGATCTCAACAAGTCCAAGAAACTCTGCCGCTCCCTTGAAAAGGCCTGGAAAAAAGACCCAACCACCAGCACCAAGGACGCCTTCAAAAACGCCACCCGCACTCACCACCAACTAATCCGAAAAGCCAAGAAAACAGCATTCAAGGATCGACTCGACAACAACGCTCACAACAGCAAGGAACTTTTCAACATCGTCAAGGAATTTTCCAATCCCTCGGCCAACTCCAACGACATCACCCCCTCTCAAACCCTCTGCGACTCCCTAGCCTCATTCTTCCACAACAAGATTGCAGACATCCACAACAGCTTTGACAACCAACCCGGAAACCAACCCACCCCACCATCTGCTGATCATCATCCCCCCGTGAACACCCTTAACGTCTGGAACCCAATCTCCACTGAGGACACCATCCGCCTGATGAATTCCATCCACTCAGGATCCCCCACAGACCCATGCCCTCACCACATCTTCAACAAAGCAGACTCCGTCATAGCACCGCACCTCCGAGACGTCATCAACTGCTCCTTCAACTCCGCTACCTTCCCAGAAGACTGGAAACACGCTGAACTCACCGCCCTTCTGAAAAAACCAACAGCGGACCCCACCGAACTAAAAAATTACCGCCCCATCTCGCTTCTTCCATTCCCGGCCAAAGTCATCGAGAAAGCCTTCAACAACCAGCTCGCCGCCTTCCTAGAAGCCAACAAATCCCTCGACCCCTCACAATCTGGCTTCCGAGCAAAACACAGCACTGAGACCGCCCTCATCGCAGCAACAGACGACATTCGAACTCTACTGGACAATGGAGACACAGTCGCCCTCATCCTCCTCGACCTCTCTGCAGCATTCGACACAGTCTGCCACAGCACCCTTCTACAACGCCTCAATAACATCGGAATCCAAGGAAAAGCACTTGAATGGATCACCTCGTTCCTCACCGGAAGAACCCAGAGAGTCCGCCTTCCTCCATTCAAGTCCGAGGCCTCTGAAGTCATCTGCGGCGTACCTCAAGGATCCTCACTCAGTCCCACCCTCTTCAACGTATACATGAGCCCCCTCGCTGCCATCGCCCGCCAACACAACCTCAACATCATCTCTTACGCGGATGACACTCAACTGATCCTTTCTCTCACCAAGGACCCCAGCACCGCCAAAACTAACCTACACGAAGGAATGAAAGAAGTCGCCGAATGGATGAAACAAAGCCGTCTGAAACTGAACTCAGACAAAACAGAAGTCCTCATCTTAGGTACATCCCCCTCTGCTTGGGACGACTCCTGGTGGCCGGAAGCCCTCGGAAAAGCACCCATCCCGACAGACCACGCACGGAACCTTGGCGTCATCCTGGATTCTTCACTCTCAATGAACAGACAAGTCAGCGCCGTATCCTCTTCCTGCTTCAACATTCTTCGCGTGCTCAGAAAAACATTTCGCTGGATCCCCTCCGAAACAAGGAAAACAGTCACCCACGCTCTGGTCACGAGCCGACTGGACTACGGAAACACCCTCTACGCAGGTACCACCGCTAAACTCCAGAAGAAACTCCAACGAATCCAAAACGCCTCAGCCAGGCTCATATTAGACATCCCACGCAACGAACACATCTCTGGTCACCTTAAAGACCTCCACTGGCTACCCGTCAATAAGAGGATCACTTTCCGACTGCTTACCCACGCACACAAATCACTCTACGACATCGGACCAGATTGCCTCAACTCTCGACTGTCCTTCTACACCCCCTCCCGCCAACTACGTTCTTCCAGCCAAGCCTTCGCCACTGTACCTCGCATCAACAAGACCACCATGGGAGGCAGATCCTTTTCATACCTGGCTGCTAAAACATGGAACTCACTCCCCGCTTACCTTCGCCTCACCCAGAACCACCTAGCGTTCAGAAAGCAGCTTAAAACGTGGATATTTGACAAATAATCCTCCTCCCCTTCCTAAGCGCCTTGAAACCCTCTGGGTATGTAGTGCGCTATACAAATTTTTTGACTTGACTTGACTTGACTCCACTGGAGTATCAATGATAATTCATTTTGCCGAATTGTGAACCCTTCGGTGGTCTTGCTGCTGTGTTGCCGGTTTGCAGTGGGAGAAAAAACACCTGGACATACCTGTTCACGCCCTGGTGGGACTCGTGGTCCCAGGGTGCATCGCCCTGCTCTTGCTGCTGTCAGAGTGCCTAATCGTACACAGCTGCTGCTGCTGGGGGAGGCGCTGTCATCGCGCTTAAAGCGCCGCCCTCCCCCACGCAGCGCAGGACGCGTGCGGGCAGTGCTGGGAGAAGCCCGGGACAAGGGCGGGACCGTCTGTGGCCGTCCGGGGCCGGGAGAGGCCGGGCTGGGCCACGTTATTTGGTCCTTGGTCCCAGTTTATTTTTTAATGATCTAATGATTCTTTGGTGTTAATTTAGTCACCATTTCTATGAACTCATAGCAATACTGTACTAAATATTTAATCTAATTTTTGAACAAGAGTATATCTTTCGTGTTTGATTCGCTTTTTCATATGCTAGTATCACTGCATTACTTTTGATATTAATTCTAAAACTGTTTGCATATTTTTGTGCTAGATTATGTGGAAGAATACTCCTGCACAGCCTGTCCCTGCCACGAAACAAAGGGTAGTTTCAAATACTCCTCTCCCTAGTTTCACAGCAATTGATCGAATGCTGCAAAAAACTATAGGGGTGGTTGCGTCTGCCATTGAAAGCACAAAAAGGCACCTTTCCTTTCCAGCAGGTACACTCCCCCCCACTACCTGCTATAAATACATCGATGTTCACAATTAATTCTCAGGACTCGATTTTAGCACCATCTTTTGCTGCCTTGCCAGGGGCTCAACCTATCCTATTATCACATGATATTGTCCCTATTACAGGTAGTGTACCATCTGAACCCTTTCCCTCTTTGACACCCACAATCTTTGCAAAGGATGTAGGCCTAGATGCATCAAGGGTTTTTGCATTCGCAAACGGTGCGAATCGCAAAATTCGGCCGTTTGCGAATGCAAATCCCGTTTTTGGGATGCATGAAGCATTTTGCTATTTTCGCAATTTCAGAAATCACAATTTTATTGCGATTTCTTAAATTGCGATTGCATTTAAGAAATCGCAATTTAGCGATTTCTTAAATGCAATGCATGATTACTTTGGAATTGCAAATTCGAAATTTGGAAGGGGTAAATTAGCATGAAGTTGAACTTCATGCTAATTTACCGAAAACTTTCAAACATGCACTAGTTGCATATTTGAAAGTTTTAATTTACACACACACATGTCCCTGGGTCATGTGTGTGTGTAAATTGCACTTACAGTTCATTTTCAGGGGTGCAAGGAGGGGTTATTTGAACCCCCCTGCACCCTTGAAATTGCATTCACATTATGCGAATCGCAATTTGAAATTCGCAAAATGTGAATGCCTTCCCATTGATTCCTATGGGCCTTTTGGCCCATAGGAATCAATGGGAAGGGTTTTCCTTAATTGTGATTCGCAAATTGTGAATCGCAATTAAGGAAAAATACCGAATCGCAAAATAATTTGTGAATTTTTGATGCATAGCATTTTGCGATTTCTTAATTGCGATTCCCTAATTTTCGCAATTAAGAAATTGCTAAATGTTACAATGATGCATCTAGGCCGTAACCTCTGAACCTCCTATTTTGATCGAGGATCTTAAAGAAAAGATGGGGTGCGATACGCTTTTAAGTCCGATCTCTGTTTCAATCTCAACCGCTACTAGCGATAGCCCGTGAGTAACGACCAGAGGGCAGAAGGCAAGACGTAAATTAAAGCATACTAATAGGGAAGGGTCATCTGCAAAAATTGCTAAAGGGAATGTCGGCCATAAACAGCGAAAAACTGCTGCAAAACAAACTGGAACAAAAGGAAATAAGTGTAACATTCAGATTGAGACTGCATTTCCCCCAAATAGTATAGATAATCTAGCAGTCGAGGAGTGTTTCTGGGGAAGAATGGAGACCCTTCTAACAACCCTTCTAGAACCTATCCGATTAAAAGTTACGAATATAGAAACCAGGGTAACTAATATGGAGGAAAGGTTTGCTGGTAATCAGCAGCCTATTCAGGATAAACTAATTCCTATATTACCTCAACCTATTCTTATTGACTCTAATGGAAAGCCTAATAGTACATCTAGGGCCCCAGTCACTCAAACCCAGTCCAACAATAGTGAGGCTAATGGACGACTGGAGTCCAAGAGGCTAAGGGGTAATACCGGAATTAATGTACCAGGTCCATCTGGTCCTGCCCAAGCAATTACTAACAAAACTCTAAGTCATTTGAGAAGAGTTGAGGACACTAGTGAGGCAAACATAACTACGATCTTACCCATTCTAAATTTTCCTGCTGAGGCCACGCCATATACTGTGGTGTTAGCCAATGTCCCTCCCCTCCTCCCCAATACCTTTGAACATTGGTAGACTTTGAGGAATAAATCACTCCATTTTCTATCTAATAAGCTTGGATTTGTTAATTCCTTGTTTTCTGAATTTAAGATGGCTAGAAGAGTTAGCTGGTTGGGTACGTCAACCAAATCATTGAGTGGGGACTGTGTAATCCTAACATTTCGGTCACCACCATTAGTTTGTAGTATAATTGATAGGGGTTGTACTGGGTCAGTTGACCCGGATTTTGTTAACATTCTCCCCCTCGGCTTCTTCTACTGCCCACCACGGCCGAATAGGTGCACAGGTCCCCTTTGTCCACCATTAAATCAGGGGGGTCCAATGGGAGGAAGAAGATATGGTATTCCGACATTTATTCCCTTTGACACCCTCAGTGGGTTAGAAAACAATGATTGACTGCAGTTAGACACCCCACAACATTTTTCAGCCATAGCAGCTGACTCCACACTTGTTGTCAGCCACGGGGGAAATGTAAAGGAAGGTAGGGGGAAAGCTTCTAATAGGATAAGGAACAAGGATCATACAGGGGGGGTGAGATGTTGTGGATGATGGGTTAGAGGTAGGGAGGGAGCACAGGACTACGACCGTATTCGCAAGTCCTAGTCCTGTTGCTCCTGTTTCTTCCCCCTTGGTTCGGCCATTATGCAGTGTTTCCTCCTGGAACATTGCAGGCATTAAATCTAAAATTGGGAATCCACTTTGGCAGGACTTTATTCAGACCCAAGATGTGTTCTGTCTTCAAGAAACATGGAGTAGGGATCCAGTCCATCTTAACGGTTTTAAGACCTTCCATACTCCAGCTGTTGATGTTATGCATGGAAGAGCGAAGGGTGGATTGAGTATCTATTTGTCAATTAAGCTGAATATAACAAGGGTAATAGAGCCTGTTAAAGATATTTATTTCCAACTTCTGATACTTGTCTTGGGTTCTGACATTCCAATTGCCCTGCTTAACCTATATAATAATATCCCCCTTGGCGATGTCCCTAACGTTCTCAAAGAATTGGCCAAGGCATTGTTTCTACAGGAAAAAACCTTTAGACCTTATTTGATGATACTCTTTTTTGGAGATTTTAACTGTACTCTGTGTAACTTGATGGATGATAACCGGTGTGGATTGACACGGGAAGACTGCTTGTGCCAGTCACATTTTAATCATTCTTTCCTGGGTGAACAACTTAACGAACTATGTGGTAAATTTGACCTGGGATTTGTAAATGAAGTTTGTATGACACCATCTTCCCTCCCTCCAACATTTAACGGGAGGAGTTGTGCTTCTACTATTGCATGCGAATAGAATTTACTCTTTTAAAGGTTTCAGACATTGCTTTAAGTGACCACTTTCCGCTCTGTGTAGCCATTGTGTTCCCGGAGAAGTCCTCTTTAAAACGTAATATAGAAAAAGACAATGTGGACGAAAATGTGTCCATTGGTAGTACAAATGGTTACTCGTTAAGATGGGCTATGGTGGATCAAACTGAAATACTTAATATAGTAATTGGTAAATGTATATCTGAGTTAGCGATTTGTTTGGGAGAAGACTCTAAACCCGAAATGCTCCTCGCATCCTTCCTGACTATTTCCAATGAAATTAGGACTTCTCTTATGAGACAGGGAAAAAAGGTTAAACAAAAAGGAGGTTGGTTTAACTCTAGTTGCACTAGAGCTTATGCACTCCTAAAGAAAGAACTGCAGAAGAAACCTAGGTGTACTGAGGAAGTCAGCAGACTCAGGAAAGAGTATAAAATTACTATAAAAGATAGAAAGAATGAGCTAAAAGCAGAAGCCTGGGAAGCCCTGCATCTTGCGTCCGGAAGGAACGAATATTGCGGGCTTCTGGAAGATTGTCAGAACACCCTTTCTTAGGGAAGAGGTAGGTCCCACACTTGAGATAGCAATCCCTGAATCAGATTAGATCAGGCATTTTTCTAAAGTATATGAGGGTGACGGACTGGTGAGTTCTCCCTCTATCCCCACTGCCTACTCCACCTCAAGGAACTTACTGTTCACCCTAGAAGAAGTTGAAAAAGCCTTGCATAATAGTCAGGGTGGGAAGGCCCCTGGCCCGGACGGTGTCTTCAAGGCCCCTATTTCTCTTTGGGGCCCCCTTTTGGTCCAGGTGCTGAACGCTATTTGTGTTTCAGAATTCTTGCCTACCTAGGTGGAGTCCTTAATAGTGCCCATCTATAAAAAGGGGGATAGACATAATCCGGGTTGTTATAGACCCATCTCCCTTTTAGATTCCTTTACTAAAATAGCGGGCCGGATAATCTTGGACCGGCTCTTGGTTTGGGCTGAAGACAATTCTATCTTATCTGACCTACAATATGGTTTTCGTTCTGGCCTAAGAACCGTGGAACAGGGCCTAAATCTTTTAATGCTGGTCGGGAAGTATACATGGGCCAAGAAAGGGAATTTGTTCCTGGCCTTTGTTGACCTCTCGGCCGCATTTGATTGTGTGGTTCATTCCAAACTATGGATATTGTTGGGACAACTTGAGGTTGAAGAAAACATTATTTATTTTCTTAAACGTTTTTACAGTGACGCTTCAGCCCGCGTCCGTTATGGCCTAAAGGTGGAACGCACGGGCAAAATCCCAACCAGGAGTGGTGTCAGGAAGGACTGTGTCCTGGCCCCATTCCTTTTTAACTTGTATATAAATGGTTTGGAGGTAGCCCTGTGCAATAATAGTTTAGATCCCCCATACGCAGGTGGCCGCCCTATCCCAGCGCTTTTGTACGCAGACGATGCTGTGCTAATGTCTCGTACTCAAGTGGGTCTTCAGCGCGTGGTGGATAGTTTTGCCCTTTTTATGAGCGAATTGGGCTTAAGAGTAAACATTCACCATGCTCTGCGGCAGGTACTATAAAATTGAGAGGGCCATTTTTATAGCAGGACAGAAGCTTGAATACACTAAGCAATTTTCTTACCTGGGCATACTGTTCGCTCAGAGCGAGTCATGGGGACAGGCAGTGGCAGCGAAAAAACTCGCGATGATTCGCTCGACGGCTGCCCTCAAGACTTTCTCGAAGAAATTAGGCACCAGACCACCTGCGGAGTTGATCAAGATCTACAAAGCCAAATGTGTATCTGGTGCAATTTACGGTAGTGGGGTGTGGGGATTTGCAGACCCTATACCCTATACCCATCCAGGTAGTTGAGAACTCCTTTTTAAAGTTTAAGTTTAAGTTTAAAGTTTAAAGGTAATCCTTGCAGTTCCTAAGAGCACTCCTAATTATAACTGCCACGCAGAATTGGGTCTTGCCTTTATATCTGATCTCATCAAGCTTGCGCCTGTGCTATTATGGCACAGGCTGTGGACTGAAGAAGAACCAAAGCTGAATAGAGATATTTTGACAGATATTTTGAAATTGGAAGGAGCTATGAGGATACCATGGCTGAACTATGTATGTAAATTTCTAACGGATATTGGAAAGTTAGAATATTTTCTAAATCCTTTTACTATCTCAGCCATTTCACGCAAGGACCTGAAGAAGGAGGGTTTGGCTTTTTTGGATTCTTTAAGAATTCCATCTGAGGTCTTAAAACCTACTGTCCTGCAACATCAAATGTTATTAACAAATTTTAATATTCAACCCTATTTGGTATATGTCCCTGATAATTATGATAGAATTTTGTTATCCCGTTTTAGATTTGGAATTTTCCACAGGTTGGTTAGTTTTCCAACAGTGAATAACTGGACACAAGACTTACCGCCTTGTCCCTGTGACGATGTTTCCCCCCAAAGCACTATGCATGTTCTTCTATTTTATAAATACTATAGCTTGATTAGGCGTAGGGTTTTATTGCCGCTACTGAGAGAGATGGGCCATTGGCAATGCCGTCTGGCCATGTTAAGCATTCAGTACCTGGATAATCATCTATGTGTTGCAACAATTACACGGTTTTTGAAAAAAGTGATGCGCAGTAGGAAAAGTTACTATCAATTAATTTTGACACTGAGAGATTGTACAATGGAATTGTAATGAATTTTTAATGTAATGTTTTTTTATGTACACTTTTATGATTGCTTTTTAACAATCGAATAAAATTATATTTGATTTGATTAGTGATTGATGTTTCTGAATCGAATCTCAAGGAGTGTAGAAACGAGCATTCTAAAAACATATGTTGGTGAGTACCTGAGACCAAATTGCAATTCCAACGAAGATCATTGTCTATTAGTTTCATCTTATATAAGCGAGCATGGGTCCAATGCAGGAGATTCATAGAAAATAATTTAGATCGCATAAGAAAAGGAGCAATCTTATTCTGTAATGAAACCTCTCCAATTAATTACCATGACTCTTGAGAGATATTTTTGAAAATATCACTATCAAATGATGGGACCATTTATCTTTTGTAATAGTAGCCTGAGCTGGAGGTGGCACAAATACAAATTTGTAAATCTTCGAGGCAGTATGACCTGAACGAGACCACATGGACAAAACTGAAATAGTAGTTGAGTCTTTACAAAAGGCAATTCTAGAAAGGGTAACCTTTAATTTGAAAAAGGAATACAAATCCATATTATTAAGATTATAAATACTGGCTAAAGAAGAAAAGGGAAGAGGATCATGATTGGAATCATAAAGAAGTTTGACCAAGGTCAGACCTCTATTAGCCCAGGAAGCTATCGTAACAGGATGAATGTATGACAATACATAGCATGCCATTACTTCGCATGCTTTTAGTTCAATGTATTTACATTGCAAATGGCATTAGTACACATAATATTACTACGCTTACCATTACTTCACAAAAGCATTAAAAATATAACAAATGTATTTTAATGCGCAGACCATTACTTTGCAAACCACTACTACGCATACATACCCCTAAGCTACACATACATGACACACTACACTGAAACTTTTAACACTACACATCACTACTCTACCCTAAACCCTAACTCACTACTCCCCGCACAACCCCCTACACTACAAAAACACAATACTACCCTGAACCCTAACACTACTCCCAGCACAACCCCCTACACTACAAAAACACAACAATACCCTGAACACTATACACTACTCCAAGCACGACCCCCTAGACTACATATAAACCAAAATACTCCCCTAAACCCTAATATTCTTCTACCCCAGTATGACCCCCAACCCCTACTCCTGTCCCTACACTCCAACACTACCCAGCACGACCCACCTACACTACCCTAAAACACTAACCTACACTACACATAAACCACAACACTACCCTAAACCCTAAAACACTACCCCCAGCACGACCCCCTACACTATACATACACCAGGACACTACACTCAAACCTTAAACACTACACATACCCCTTAACACTACCCTCAACCCTAAAATACTAACCCCAGCACGACTCTCTACACTACACATACACCACAACACTACACTCAACCTTTAAACTGTACCCCCAGCACGACCCCCTACACTACAAAAACACACTACATCCCCCTTACCTCACTCTCCTCGTGGTTCCTCTCTCCTCCTGGGACCTTCCTCATGTCAACTCCCATGGGCGGTGCACGTCATTGTGAGGAAACAGTCTCGGTTTCCTTACAACAACATGGATTGTTTTCTTTTAAAGCATACCATTACTTCGCATGCGTAGTAACAACGCTTGCGATGTAACAACTTGCGTACTAATGGTACGCGTTGTAACGCTTGCGAAGTAATGGTATGCGCAGTAGCAGCCGTGCACTAAAGGCTGTTTACCTAACAGGATCAATATCAGTAACGACTTTAGGATTATACCATAATGAAGACCATCTCGATTTATGAATGGGTTTGGAAATTTGTTTATCAATATATTTTATAGCACCAATTGTGTCTGAAATAATGCGGCTAGAATGGGGTAGCACCATTTTAGAAGCAGTTAAAAAGGAAGGTGTAGAGAGAGGTGCACAGCTCACGTTCAATATAGAGCCATGGAGGGGTATGGACGGAATCCAATAAAAACCAAAGAGCACCCTGAGACGATAAAAAGGCAATTTGATACAGGTTCCAATCAGGAAGATTACAACCATATATGCAATTCTAGCATGCTTATCACTCCATAGAAAGGATGACGTAAGGTAATCAATCTTCCGGGAAAAGGATGAGGAGAGTGTAAGATCCACACTACGTCGTCTCTTACCTTGTCTTGTTATGAACTTCTTAAGATGAAGTAGTAGATTTCGCAGGGACGCAAGGGACCAACCTCCCGAGAGACTAACCTTAACCTTGAGAATATATTTAACACTACAAGAAGAAAGCTAGAAAATGGGGAGGAGGGCCGGTACTGGACGTAAATGTTCTTGCTGTCGACCTGCGAAGCAACAAGAACCATGGAATTACTCAAATACCCTACTCTCTAGATATTCCTACAAATACCTAACTTCAGCTCTCACACTAAGTTTGTAATCCTTCTCCTACCTGCGAGCAGCCGTTGTTTGGTTTTCGTCCAGCATGTCTTTCTTGTCTTGATAGTCAGTAGTGTCAGGTGATTTTCTGTCTCCTGTCTCGTTGTCCCGTGTACGATAAAGTTTAGTTGGAGGAAGTCATTGAAATAAACAAAAGAGTAATTACAATCCTTTCTGACCCTTCCTTCTAAATAACACTCTCCTTCTCTCTTAGTGCAAGTTTATTAAATCTCTAGCCCTTTAGTCACTTACTTATGAAATGGTTCTGTGTCTTTAATTCTGCTTCTTGCTGTCTGAAATAGAGGTTTCACTTATGCAAGAGAAAACAAGAACAACATTCCTAAAATCATTCTTTTCTAAAATGCAGGGATCACCTTCTGAATCTTTTTAACAAAAAATCTGTTTACCAAGATCCTAATTACAAAGTTTAAATTCCAAGATTCTTAAAGTTCTTGTAAAACTAAATGTCCCAAAAATAGTTCCAGTAGCCTTTCTTGAGAAGGGCACCTTAAACGTAGAAGAAATAACACTTATCTCTTATTGTCTTTGCAGGTTCCATTGCGTTAAAAAAATGAAGGTTCCAGGCTGTTGTCGCAAAAGAAGATGCCGAGAAAGAAATCTGAAGTCCTGGGATCCCAAACAGGTAAGCGGTCGTCTTCTTTTAAAAAATTATTTTTTTTTTAAAACCTTTATTTGAAAAAGTGCACACAGCTATTCAGCCTGACATCCCGGAGGCAAGGCAGCATTTGTAAACAGGAGAGCAATAGTGCAAGAATCAATGTCACAGTACAATGAAGGTTGATTTTATTGTTTTGTTTTACAGAGGAACATAAAGAGAGAAGAAGAAAAAGGCGCCAGAAAGGCTCAGTAAGAGTGGCAATGGGGTAGAAAAACCAGTGAAGCGTTGGCAGCGGGGTAGGGGGGGAGCAGTGGGAACGGAAACACGGAAACAGGAGAATAGATCAGAACAGGGGGGGGGGGGGGGAGAGAGAACAGGAGAAAAATTTCCAATGTGTCACAGTTGGTGTCACAGGCTATGGCGACAAATGTTCCTCCAATGAGACAGGTTCCGGGGGTACACAAATGTCTCCCCTATAGGTATTCCAGGCACCCCACACCTTCAACCATTTTTTGGGCTTACCCCTGGCAACATAGACCGTCTTTTCCCAGAACATACACCAATCCATGTTGGCTTTCCATTGCACCACCATGGGAGCTACCAAAGCCCCCCACTTCTGAGCAATATCGCGTTTAGCCACCATGTTGCCAAGGGTCACCCACTGCGTCTGAGCCACATTGTGGTCTGTCGGTCCCCAAATGTTGAGGAGGCACCTCCTAGCTTCCGCATTCGCTACCACCCCAGTAACTTCATCCATAATCCGGTGCACTCGTCTCCAGTAGGAAGCTATGGCGGGGCATTCCCAGAGAATGTGCATAAAGGTGGCAAGGGCACCACAGCCGCGGCGACAAAGCCCATCGACCGAGTAGCCCATATGCACAAGCCGGGGGCCAGTCACGTACACTCTATGGAGGATTTTGAGCTGCACCAGCCTGAGACGGGAGGAGATGGCAACCTCCTTAGAGGAAGAAACTGCCCTCTGCCAATCCTCATCGTCGATTTCCAATCCGTCACGCACCCACTGATCCCGCACACCCAGGAGGAGGTCAGTGCGAACATTAATAAGTTTCTTGTAAGACAGTGAGATGGCACTGTCAGGCATATAGCCGTCCAGCACCCTGTCTTCCAACGGGGAGCTTTCTGGAATCGCCCCCTCATCTGGTTTAGCAGAAAGCAATGCGTGACGCAACTGGGCATACCGGAAAGCCTCTGAGGTACCCAGCTGGTATTCAGCCTGCAATTGGGAGAAGGTCTTGATCTCACCTTTCGATAACATATCATCCACCCTGGAAATACCTATAAGGTCCCACTTATCAAACCCTTTGGTGTGCCATAACTTGCCCAAAATGTCAAAATCGTACAATGGGGTGAATCTAGTCAGCCTGCCTTGCCAGCCCTGAGCCTTGGTGATTGCCCTCCAAATATGGACCGCCGTTCTAGTTGGGCCCGACATCCGCCTGTCCAGAGACCTCGAATAAAGCGCCCTGTAATAATTGCCGCCACTCAAAAGCCACTTATCCATAGCGTATCCAGGGTTATTGTCCGGACCTTAGAAACCGTGATTGATGGCCGCCAATTGGGAGGCCCAGTAGTATCTACGCACGTCTGGTAGCGCTATACCCCCGTCGTACCACGGAAGCGTAAGCTTCGTGATAGCGATGCGGGGTCGGCCATCCCAGAGCAAGGCACGTTGAAGGCCTTCGATCTCCCGGAAGTATTGGGCGGGAACCGGATCTTGGGTGTTCTGCAGGGCGTACAAGAACCTGAGCAAAGACATCATCTTAAATAATGCCGCTCGCCCGAGTAAGGAAAGCGGAAGTTTGCGCCAACCCTCCACGTCTCGCCGGAGGCAGAGAAGAGGGGGAAGCAGATTATGTTCATAGCGCGCCTTCGCATTACCAGAGATATAGATCCCTAAGTATTTAAAGCCCTGGCTGGCCACCTGGATGCCGCAGCCTCTAGGGAGGCGCGGTGTGTCCCCTTTCAGTACATAGAGGGAAGACTTGGCCCAGTTAATGACGAGGCCAGAATACTGGCCAAAAAGTCTAAGTACATCACATGCCACAATAAGTGACTTGCAGGGGGAAGTGAGGTAAAGCAGAATATCATCCGCATAAAGGGAGACTCTGTCCTCGAAGCCAGGGGCCCAGCTGATACCATGTAGATCCTGGTGTGTCCGTACCAAGGCCGCGAGTGGCTCAAGAGCGAGCGCAAACAAAAGAGGCGACAAGGGGCAACCCTGCCTGGTGCCCCTGTGAAGAGCAAAAGTCGCCGAGATACGGCCATTAACAGCAACGTTAGCCAGTGGGTCAGCGTACAAAAGCTTCACCCATCCCACAAACACCGGGCCAAAACCGAGCTTCGCCAACACCGCTCAAAGGTAACTCCATTCGAGAGAGTCGAAAGCCATCGTGGCGTCCAGGGATGCAAGGACTGCCGGCTCCTCAAGAGTGTGGGCCCTGGCCAGGGCGCCGTGGAGTCTACGCAAATTAAGGGCAGTGTTGCGGTGTGGAATAAAGCCCGACTGGTCCGGATGCACTAAGTCGCCGATAACACCAACCAGACGATTAGCGAGTATCTTGGCGAGAATCTTAGGCTCAGCATTCAGGAGAGAGATGGGGCGGTACGACCGACACAAATCTCTCGGCTTCCCTTCCTTATGGATGACCACAATAGTGGCCAACCTCTGGTCAAGGGGAAGTAGGCCATTATCCCGCGCTTCCAGGAACATTTTACGCAGGTGTGGGGAAACCACATCCGGCCTAATCTTATATAACTCAACTGGAATACCATTGGGGCCAGGTGCCTTGCCCGATCATAGTGAGCGGATCGCAAGTGCGACCTCATCCACAGAGACGTCCCTGTCCAGGTCGCCGCGCTCTTCGTCCGACAGGCACGGGAGATCGACAGCCGAAAGAAACACTGTCGAATCGGTCTCAGACCGGTCCGAGACAGAGGTGTAGACGCCTCGAAAGTGGTCGGCGAAGGACTCGGCAATGGCACTTGGATCAGTGACGACAACTCCGTCCTCCCCCAGTATCTCGGGTACCACACGGCTAGCCATCTCCCTTCTGTCCAGCCAGGCCAGCAACTTCCCGGCCTTGTCGCCGACGTCGTACACCTGACCCTGCTGTTCTTTAGCTAAGGCGAGGGCAGCGTTTGTAGCAAGGTCACGGTACTCCGACTGTTTGAGGGAGAGGTCGTGTAGGCGAGCAGGATCAGGCTCAGCCTCCAATTGGGAGTCAAGCGCCATGATCTCCTCCTCAATGCGTTGTGGTAAATATAATTACCATCCAATTTTTCCGTATAATTAATGACAAGTAAAGGATTAGCTCAATCAAATGAGAGGCAGAGTCCGTGGTATCTGAGTCATACGGGCTTTAATCGGGATGGCTCGAGCCATGGAAATCAGATCCATCAATACAAGGGTTCGGGTTCGGGAATGATGGCAAAAGATGTCAACGATTTATTAACAGTACATGACATATATAGTAAAACTGTACAATGGTGATGGATACAGTAGGCGTGACAAGTGAAAAGAGTAAGATAAGAACACATGTGCGTAGCAGAAAGGCGTGTACAAAGGTGTGCACGGAGGCGTGTGCTGGAAACGTCACAGAAAGTGTCATAAGTGGGTGGGTGCGTAGAGGATTCTGCAGAGTCAGCTGAAACATTTCACCTGGGTGCGCGCGCAATTAGTATGACGTGTGATTGACGTGGAACTGGGGAAAACTGGGGCTTGACTTTAGCACTAGTAGAGGAGACAGAAGTCTGGCATGTCAGATCGACCTGTTCCTATAACATATCTGATATCTTGTGTTTGGAGGAGGTTTAATCTGAAGTAAAAGGTCTCTAGGGCAGAGGCTATTCTATACTGAATGCATATGTGTCTAAGTGCAATGCGCGGGGCCATGGGCCTACCATGGTAACGGGAGCAATGAATTATATGAAGGAGACAGGAAGGCTTGGCCCTTTGCTCTGCAGCCGGGAATATGTTTACCTATATCACTAGACTGGAATGTGTTTTCGAGGAGGCTGAACTGATAACTTGAAGGCAAAATACTGTTTTGGCAGGCAGGCCAGGCCGAGCCAGGCACCGCTTAGCTTGGCAGGAAGTAAGGCAGAGGTCAGGGATGCATCGCCATGCTGCAGCTTTCAGAGGCAGAGACAGAAGTGGTTCGAAGGCAGAAATCAGGGCCTAGCTCGGCAGAGCCAGGAAAAACGTAACAGTGCACCATGTAAAGACGTTGGCAAGGCATGTTTAGAAACTGAATTATCGATCCATTCATGGTGGATCTGAAAGAGGACATGTTAACGTTGGACGCAAATGTATTTGCGTCTCCAGATTCGGTCGTGGAGGGAAGTTACATGCACTTTAAACTCGTACATGGAGACGTTGGGGTACACGTTAGGGGACATACCTGACCATAAAAATGTCAATTACCTCATTCCCTCCTTGTCCCCTACGGACCCATCAAGATATATCTATTTTCATGAGACCATCTATCTGTTCATATAACATCATCTGCTCTTCTTTCTTTATTCGGGAATGGGAACGTGAACTTGGACGAGGAATACAAGCTGTGGCGCACAAGCCGCAAATCGCTGGCCCACATTGCAGACAGAGACAACAACTAAATACTATGAGCAGTATGATCCCTAGGAATGACAGTAGCTTCCATCCCCAGGCGGATATTACACTCCAGAGCCAACCGGACCAAGTCCAGGAGCCTGGATTCTGGTGTATCTGATGAGCTTTTTCGTGAAGCCGAGTAATGGCCTTATACACGGATGGCGCGTTATTAGGAATAAACACGCAACAATTGGATCTGAAGACTCTACAAGCTCCGCCCCTATCGGCCAGGATGACGTCAAGGACAAGGCGGTTCTGAAGAACAACAAGTCTCATAGCAGACTGCTCCTCTGTTAAGTTACCCAAAGCAGAAGTAGTCTCATTCACTACAGCTTCGAGGGTTCTGGTTAATTTGCGTATCAGTTTACTATTTGAGACAGTGCCTAAATAAGGAAAGAATCCTTTATTGAAATCTGTGTATTGTTCCCATGTAGTTTCAGTCTGATCAACTATTGGAAGATTTCTCCTTTGTCTAATGTGAGTGAGGCGGGAATTCCTGTGATAATCAGATGGGGCTAGGAAAACAGGTGGCAATAGGAATGCAATAAAACAAGTACCATCCCAGTCTAGAGGTAAACGTACATAGGCTGTCTGACCACAAATGAAATAGGAATGTCGGGAAGCTTTGAAAGTAGACTTGCCTTTATCACTGAATTCGACCACAGTAGTACAGTCACTGTGTCCTAGATGAACTGAACCATTCTTTCTGACGCATAATATACCTTTTGCTGGTAGAACTGATATAGATGGCAAGTCTGGACTAGTCTCTGACTGAACATTTAGAATCATGAGGTTAAGTGTAAAATTACCTAATCCATACACTTCACTTTCTAGATCGGTCCCTGTCATTTGTGGAAGACCTTCCTCGTCTGGGAAACATGCTTTGTTCATAACTGTGTTCAGGTTTCCCCATATCCAATTGCCTTGGGAAACTCTGGATTCAGTGTCTAAAGAGGATATTAAACTAAACCATGCACCACAGGAACCATTGTGTGTAAACGGATAAGGAAAGAGGGGCAGAGCTCCCTTGTAGTTCTGATAGGGAGGGAGTCGGCCACAAATCCAACAATTAGTAGCATTGTTTATCTGGTGAGAATGGTGTAACATACGGATGAATGTATTGTTGCGCAGCGCAAGTCGATAAGACAGTTCATGTGGAGGCAGAGCACTAAACGTGTGCTCTGCAGTGTCATTAGAAAAAGAATGTGCAATAGGAAAGAACATATGTAACATCCAACTAATGCAGATTAACGTAAGACTCAGAAAAAACATAATAAGTAATGTCAGTATACAACGACTCCGGAGACTTTTACAATATTTTCGTTTCTTGATCTCCTGTCTATCTCTCTCTCTATTGGGGTCTATCTTATACATGTCAGGAACCTGTCTAACCGCTTCACCCAGGAGGGGACTTAAACAATTAAACTGTCTGACTTACTAGACCTCAATTTTAATCTGTACTCCTGCTGCGGAGTTTTCTCTAACAGGGGGAGTTTAGTATAAGTGTCTGGAATGCGACAGTCCTGGGAAACAGTCTTTGGCGGAAGTCCATAAAATTTTTTGACGTGGCTCGAATGTAGCCACCCTTTCCTGCCTTCTACTTTCACTGCAGTCCTTGTGGTCATCAGAACGATCTTTGGCTCCTTCCAGCGGGGCTCCAGAGGGCTTGATCTGTCAAAATTATGGACCACGACGACATCTCCCGGAACAAGTTCATGCGGTTTCACCTCAGTGTTGTCTGGGAAGGCTGCCGCGACCTGTGAACGACATGATAGTAGTGCAGACATCAAGGAGGCAAGGTAATCTGTCAGCATAGTACTGTCAACATCTGTAATTTTACGGGGCATAGGCGTCCCCCACATATTAGGAGGCCTACCAAAGACCACCTCATACGGGGATAGCCCTGTCCTAGAATGAGCTACCATTCGCATGTAAAAGAGGGCAACTGGTAAAGCTACCATCCAATCTACACCTTTCTCTGCACAGATTTTAGCAAGACGTGTTTTCAGAGTCTAATTGTGTCTCTCCACAAGACCTGCTGCCTCGGGATGTCGGACACAGTGAAATTTCCATTGATAGCCTAACAGTAGTGAAACCTGCTTCATGAGCTCGGACGAGAATGGCTGACCGTTATCTGAATACACGACACGGGGTAAACCGTACCGAGGGAAAAATTCACGAACCAACTGCTTGGCAGTGGTCGGGGCAGTGTAATCTGGGACGGGATATGCTTCTGTCCATCTGGATAAGGCACATACAACTACGAGGACATACTTGAATCCTCGGCATCTGTCCATCTGGATATAATCCATCTGGAGGACTTCAAAAGGATGGTCGGGAGGATGAAATCCACCTCGTTCCACGGGAATACCTTTTCCTGGATTGAACTGACAACAGATCATGCAGGTACGCACTTTCTGTTTTGCTGCTGCGCGTAAATGCTTGTTGAACCAGAGGTTCTGTAAACTGTCTAACATGGCTTTCTCTCCTAAATGTGCTGGACTGTGTGCTGTGTTGATGATAACTTGAACCATAGAGTCAGGGAGAAACCATGTGGTCTTTCCTTTCGTCATCCATCCCTGTTCTGTCTGGACCCCTCCTTGTTCAGTCCATCTCTTTATTTCGTCTGGAGTGGCATGTGTCTGTATGTCGATTACATCTTGTGTGGGATCCCTAACTGTCATGCAATGTGTCAATGACGTTACGTCAGTTTTCGTCATATCAGTAGTATGAGTATGAGTCTGAGCTGTATGTTTCGCTGTTCGATCTGCCAGGTCGTTACCCTGGGAAATAGTGTCTGTAACTTTAGTATGTGCTTTGCACTTCATGATGGCTATGGCTGTAGGCAAATGTATTGCTTCTAACAGAGCTTGAATGAGGGGACCATGCTGGATCTTGGCTCCGTGAGAGGTCAAGAAACCTCTCTCTTGCCAAAGGACACCGAAGTCGTGTACGACTCCAAATGCATAACGTGAATCTGTGTATATGTTTACTTTAAGGTTCTTGGCTCGTATACAGGCTTGGGTCAGGGCAATGAGCTCTGCTGCTTGAGCTGACAGGGTGTTAATGCGATGTGTTTCTATGACTTCAGTTCCAGTAGTCACTGTATATGCGGCCACTAACTCTCCTGTACTTGTTCTCATACATGAACCATCCACATAAAGTGTCAGGTCCGGATCGGGTAATGCAATATCTGTCAAGTCTTGTCTGGGCTTCGTGATTGTGTTAATGACATCCACACAGTCATGTGGAGTAGGATCTGTTGTGCTTGATGGTAAAAGTGTAGCAGGATTTAGTGTATTGCAGCGTCTGATCTCTATGTGTGGTTGGAATAATGTCAATTCATAACCTGTCAGTCGTGCTATAGTCAAGTGCTGAGTCTGTGTTCTATTTAGGAGAACTTCCACAGAGTGTGGAACCTGTACTGTCAATTGATGTCCCAATACAATGGAATCACTTTGTCTTATTGCTAGAGCTGTTGCTGCAACTGATTTTAAGCACGCAGGCAAAGCCTGGGCTACTGGATCTAGTGTACTCGAAAAATAAGCACACGGTCTATGTTTGTCTGCTTGAACCTGAGTGAGAACCGATAACGCTGTGCCATCGCGTTCTGTGACAAAAAGTGTAAAAGGTTTGCTGTAACATGGTGTTGCTAAAACAGGTGCTTGACATAAGGCTTTCTTTAACTCGTCAAAAGCTTGTGTATGTTCCTGAGTCCAAGGGAGAACAGTCGAAGACGCTGCCTCCTGTGTTGTCAACTGTATGAGTGGCTTAGCTAGAAATGCATACTGGGGAATCCATTGTCTGCAGTACGAAGTGAGGCCAATAAAGGCCCGTACTTCTTTCTGTGTCTTGGGTTGTGGAAGCTGTGCAATTAACTGGATACGATCAGGTGTCAGCTGCCTACCCCACTTGGACAGCAAGTGCCCAAGGTACACCACTTGCTGGGCACAGAATTGTAGCTTCGAAGGAGACACCTTGTGTCCCTTGTCCGCCAGAAAATACAAGACTGTCAATGATGCATGTTCACATTCTGGTTCACTTCGGGCGGTGATCAATAGATCATCGACGTACTGGAGTAGGGCAGTGTTAGCAGGCATGTGAATACTGTCAAGTTGTCGTTTCAATGCTTGGCTGTAGATGCTAGGGCTTTCTGTGAATCCTTGAGGGGCGCGTGCAAATTTGAAGCTACGGCCATTTAAACAGAATCCGAAAAGGTGCTGGCTTTCCGGATCAATGGGGACACTAAAGAAGGCGTTCTTGAGATCGATTACAGTAAAGAACGTTGCCTCCGAATCAATAGCTGTCAATAATGACGAAATGTCTGGGACCACTGGATACTGCGGTACAATACATTTATTTAATTCTCGCAGATCGATCACCAACCGATAGACTGGAGGTGCATTCGGATCAGTACGTTTAAGAATCGGAATGATAGGGGAGTTACAAACATTGGAGTCGGTTTCTACAACCACTCCTTGTGCAATGAGCTCGTCAATGATTTTCAGTAAAGCCACTACAGCATCAGGTGGTAACTTGTATTGTCGGATTCGGGGTAGTACAACTCCTGGCTTGAGTGTAACACGGTATGGTGTAATGTGCATACAACCTACATCAGTGGGGCCTTGTGCCCACAAATGTGCAGGAACATTCTGTAACCTGGGATCAAAATCTCTCAACACATAATGACCCTTAAAATCATGAAGGAACAGCCTTACTCCCTCCGGAGAACAACAAATTACAGCTCCTAGGGCTTTCAGTGTTTTGATACCAAGTAAGTTTTCTGGACATGATTTCGTAAGTAACAAATCTGTAGTACGGGATAATGGACCAACTGCAAGGGGAACTGGTTTCGATACTTCATTTACAATAGGCTTTCCTGAAAATCCAAGGGAAACATTCTGTGAGCCTGAGAGGGGTGCCCCTGGAACTTCGTCATGGCTAATGGTAGTTCTGCTTGCCCCTGTGTCAATCAAAAATTTTCTATCCTTTCCTAATACCTGACTATGTACATAAGGACCCTCTTGATCTACAGGAACCTCAATAAGAGGCAAGCCAACCTCCCTCTCCAGGCTGTTTCATGTGTATTGCTGATAATCGGGGTAATCGGACTGTGCATACTGGTACATCTGCTGAGTGACATGTTGTGTTGCAGCAATGGGCTGAGGCTGTGGTACCGCTACGGTCTGTTGTGGAACCTGCATAGGCTGCACGTTCTGCGGAATATGTTGTTGGACCTGATCCTGTCTAGGTGGACGCGGTCTTTCTTTCGTTTTACCTGTTGCTATATTGTGTTTCAGAAGTGCGCAATCATTTACGTAGTGACCTGGCTGTTTACAATAGTTGCATGTCCCTTTAACAGGAGCTGTCGGATTATTGGACTGTGTCGCACCCCTTTTCTGACCATCAGCTGGAACTGACTGAGCAACTAGCACTTTCATTTTCGTGTCTTTCATACGTCTCTGTTCGTGTTCAGGTGGTACTGTAACATTTGCAACATTTGGGAAGGCGTATTTGCTTGCCATGTACTCTCAACCTTCAATACACGGTTCTTAACCTGGGGTAAGGAATTCTCGACTAATTTGGTCACAAAAAGGTGTGGGTATGACTCGCTACTTGTTTTCAGGCCACTGTTAATAATAAAACATTTCTCGAATCTGGAATAAAAATCACTAGTATCTTCGTCTTGTTTCTGTTTACAGGCTGAGATTGCGTCCCAATCTTCCTTCTTCGTTGTCAATAACCTTGGCAAAACCTGCACTAATAATCCTGGTAATGCTTTTGTTTTGTCCCCAAGACCTAGACCTGGGGTTCGTCCGGTTTCTTCGTTCTCTAATTCAGTCCAATTAATCTTTTGATCTCCCACCTCCCATTCTTTTTCTTTGAGTTTCTCGTAAATACCGGCAGGCAACAACACTTTTAGTATTTTCATAATATCGGGATATGTGTAATCTCCCATGAGTAACATGTCTTTTATTTCACGGTGAAATCCTGCTGGGTCTTTATCATGACTGGGCACTATTTTCTTCATTTCCAATAATTCCATTTTACTTATGGGCGTGTATACAAATACGCGTTGAAGCGCACCCCCTGGAGTTGTCTGAACGGGGTGTACTTCCCGTAAAGGGTTCTGTCTGTCTAGGTGAAAGGGATAGCTTACTGGGGGTGGAACAGGAACAAAATGGGGAGTCAGAAATGTTCTGTATCTATGACGTTGTTCGAGAATCACATTAATCAAAACAGTACCTAGGCCTCTCCATCTATTCAGGAGTAATTCATCTAATACATTGTATAAGGGACCTGGATCAGAATGTTGACTCTCATATAGCATAATGATATGCTGGATCATGTACATACCAGCCAAACGTTGTTCAGTTGGAGTAAGACTCAAAAATGTTTGCGCTACTGAATTATCTTTATATACACTGTCATTATCGGCCCACTGTACTGCGGACCGTGCCAGTTCTTGTTCACGCATTGTACTAAGTTCATTGTAACCTATTCTATCTTTCAGGATTTTATCGGTGGCTTGGAATAAATGTTCAAGAGAACATTTTTCTGGTATGGGAGTAAGAAAAGGTCTTTTATTTTCTAGGCGTATCGGTCTGTCGAAAGGTCTATCAGAAGAATACTGTTTAGGGAGTTTCGCTCTACCTACGTACGCTATTGTATCTTGAGTAGCTACTGGATTCTCTGGTTCTTCCTCCTCTGAGGATTCTTTTTCGTCTGACTCGGCTGTCCTTTCAGCTTTCCGTCGGGTATGTATTGCCACTATTTCTTTACGGATCTTTCTGGACATGGCATCTATACAGGTCTGTTTATCATGTTTACAATCTGCAATATTCTGACTCCATTTTGTCAATACCTCCATCTCTTCTTGAGAGATACCTGGCTGATCTTGTTCCCTTATCAAACAATTAATCAAAAATCGCAATATTAACCCTTGTGTCTCAGCTTTCTGATATGCCATGGCCTCACGAATACTTTCTGGTCCCTCTCCGGTTCTAACAAAGTGATATATTTTGTCTAGATGGTCTGGCATTTCTGGTAATGTCACCAAATAATCTGTAACACGTCGTAGACGTAACGATGCTAACACCATGTTCCCTTGCTTGCCAGGTACGGGATCATATCTACAATCTGTAAGTAATTGTTTCAGTTTTTCTGATGTGCTTGCTTTCGGAGTACGCTGCGTTGCTAATTCTCTGATTGTCATTCGTTGTAACTGTGGCGGGGTGTGGGGTAGGCCACCTACGGCACCTCCTGAAACGGAAGCGTGGGCATAACCTGACTGTGTTGTGGCAGTTGAAGTCATGGCGGGTATATGCAATGGGGTTGAACTCTGGATTGCAGCTGTCGAAAAAGGATTGTGAGGACCAGTAGTAGGGGGAACAGTAGCAGGGGGGCCAGTAGGGGAAGTGACAACAGGCACGGGAAGTTGGTGACGTGGAGGGGTCGTGGCTTGAGCAATCGGAGCAAGCTGCTGTGCATTGTTAACGGGTGGTACGGGTACAGTATAGGCTGGAGCTACACCATCTAAATAGGAAGAAAGGAATATGTCTGCTGCGGTCTGTTTGTGACGGAGTTTAGTCGGAACCAATGGTGGTGGCAAGTTACTTGGCATTTCCGGGGTCGCCTTGGGCAGGCCCTCGGCTAGAATTGGATACAGTCCTGTAATAAGGGCATTTCTCTGTCTGTCATGCTGTTCTAGTCTGACTCGTTCCCCTTCTTCTAGTAATTCTTGTTCTCTAGCTTTTTCGGATTCTTCTCTACTTTTTTCTGCTTTTCTGAATTCTTTCTCTGTTCGTCTATGCGATTCTTTACGCCACAATTCTATGGCATCTTTCTGTGATTGTCTGGCTTTCTTTTTCCACAACGCTTCTTCTACTCTCATGATGCACTCGGCATCCCATGTCCCTGTAACGGGCCATCTCTGTTTCTCTTCCAGGTCCTTCGTATAATCCACCCATAAATCTAAGTACAGTATGGCATCTAAGCCGTGTTTATGGTACATAAAATGTCCAGGAGTGTCCCTAGGTGGGACGGGAACTGCTTCTTCGAGTATCCCTTTCCTAGTTCCTATCTGTCGTAATTTCGAAAACAAAGGCATGACTACCTCTACCTGGACGCAAACTCGATAAACACAATAATAAAACGCAAACAATCATTCATACCACGACATTAAACACATTGAAACATTTCGAACAGATACTGTCTAGTACATTCTAAAACAAAAATACTGAATCACTGAATTACTGAATTACTTGATGTACTGCTAAACAGTACAGATGCACTGCTAAAACAGTACAGACCGGATCTGTGTACCCAAACCCGTCTTGACCGGATACAAATTAATGCACCCGTCTAGATGCGTCCCCAGCAACGGTACTCACCGGGAAGCACGGAACAGAAGGCCTCGGAAACTCGACTGGACTGGACTGCTACGACGTCTGATTACTGCTGCGCACTACGCATGCGCCTCGATGCTTCGGACAGGTGGGCCTCTGGACACCTCGGACACTGCTCTCTCGGCTGGGCTCTGGTCGGGATCCTCCGCACTCCTCACCGCCTCGTCTGGATGCTGTCCCGCAGTCTCCGTCTCCACCGTAGGCCTGAGGGAGATACAGGAAAACCTGCAGATGCGCATAGGAGTCCGTCACGGCTGTGGTAGGGGGCAAGGCCTGCGACGCATCGCCGGCGCGTGGGGTGGGGGAGGGGTCCCTATTCGGGCGCCAAATTATGTGGTAAATATAATTACCATCCAATTTTTCCGTATAATTAATGACAAGTAAAGGATTAGCTCAATCAAATGAGAGGCAGAGTCCGTGGTATCTGAGTCATAGGGCTTTAATCGGGATGGCTCGAGCCATGGAAATCAGATCCATCAATACAAGGGTTCGGGTTCGGGAATGATGGCAAAAGATGTCAACGATTTATTAACAGTACATGACATATATAGTAAAACTGTACAATGGTGATGGATACAGTAGGCGTGACAAGTGAAAAGAGTAAGATAAGAACACATGTGCGTAGCAGAAAGGCGTGTACAAAGGTGTGCACGGAGGCGTGTGCTGGAAACGTCACAGAAAGTGTCATAAGTGGGTGGGTGCGTAGAGGATTCTGCAGAGTCAGCTGAAACATTTCACCTGGGTGCGCGCGCAATTAGTATGACGTGTGATTGACGTGGAACTGGGGAAAACTGGGGCTTGACTTTAGCACTAGTAGAGGAGACAGAAGTCTGGCATGTCAGATCGACCTGTTCCTATAACATATCTGATATCTTGTGTTTGGAGGATGTTTAATCTGAAGCAAAAGGTCTCTCGGGCAGAGGCTATTCTATACTGAATGCATATGTGTCTAAGTGCAGTGCGCGGGGCCATGGGCCTACCATGGTAACGGGAGCAATGAATTATATGAAGGAGACAGGAAGGCTTGGCCCTTTGCTCTGCAGCCGGGAATATGTTTACCTATATCACTAGACTGGAATGTGTTTTCGAGGAGGCTGAACTGATAACTTGAAGGCAAAATACTGTTTTGGCAGGCAGGCCAGGCCGAGCCAGGCACCGCTTAGCTTGGCAGGAAGTAAGGCAGAGGTCAGGGATGCATCGCCATGCTGCAGCTTTCAGAGGCAGAGACAGAAGTGGTTCGAAGGCAGAAATCAGGGCCTAGCTCGGCAGAGCCAGGAAAAACGTAACAGTGCACCATGTAAAGACGTTGGCAAGGCATGTTTAGAAACTGAATTATCGATCCATTCATGGTGGATCTGAAAGAGGACATGTTAACGTTGGACGCAAATGTATTTGCGTCTCCAGATTCGGTCGTGGAGGGAAGTTACATGCACTTTAAACTCGTACATGGAGACGTTGGGGTACACGTTAGGGGACATACCTGACCATAAAAATGTCAATTACCTCAGCGTAGTAAATCAGCATCCTTAACTCTACGGGCTTCCGCTATAAGAGCAAAGGCATCGCCCCTCAAAACTGTCTTAAACGCCTCCCATAAAGTTGCGGCCGACGCAACCGATCCCTCGTTTTCAGTAAAATAGAGATCGATGGCCTTGGCTAGGAGATTACGAGTCTTGGGATTACGGAAATATCACGGGTTAACAACCGGCGGTCGTTCCGACAAGACAATATCAAAGTCAAAAGAGACCCACAGCGGGGAATGATCAGAAACACCCCGTGCCAGAAAACGAGCCTCAGAAACAGCAGGCGCGTGAGCAGCCAGTGTAAGAACGTAGTCGATCCTAGAAAGACTACCGTGGGCGCCAGAGTGAAAGGAATAATGACATTGCGTGGGATGCAAAAGCCGCCAACTATCTACCAGCCCCAACGTCTCGAGGAAAGATGGTAGCCACAATTGGGAAGCGGTCGTCTTCTTGAGCGAGGGTTCACAGAGCGACCTTCCTCTGGAGCAGGCGGATGGCAAAGTGCCTTCCAGAAGGCTGGGTGCGGTTTAAATAGCTGACCGCACCCAGCCGCACCCCACGTATGCGTGCGCTCGGCAAAGTTGGGCAGATGCACACACGTAAGAACAGCATCCCTGCCCCAGTCGCGAAGCAGGAAGCCACTCTGCCCTAACTGTTCTCAAGTCCAATGCAATCTACAATATGCCGAAATCAATTACAAAAGTACATTAACTCCAATACCAAAACACCAGACTTGGTCCAGTGACGTGCCTACAATCGTACCATTGGTGACTTGTTCATAAACTTAACAAGTACAGCAAATCATACTCACACTACATCACATTGGAGTGCAGGTGCACAGGAAAGGGGTATTTTTTTAGACGAATAGCGCCAAACTGTCTTCAGAGCTTCCCCTGTGGAGCCTTCTATAGGCTTAGGACGGGGGGGGGTCATGAGAGTCATGACAGAGAGTTTCACAGGTAGCATAGAGGATAAGAAGTTAATAACTGGAGTTATAATCATCTTAAGAGTTTGAAGTTGTCTCTACCAGGAGATGTATTTCGGAGACCAGGAGGACAAAAGATCTTTAACCTTAGCTAGTATATGAGATTCATTATAAGAAATAGTACCTAAAAGGGTATTACAAAACCAAATTCCTAAGAATTTAATTAGAGTCGACTGCCATTTAAAAACCGGCCTCACCCATGTGAGAAGGGAAGTACAGCACATTAAGAGGGAACATTTCCATCTTATCTCTGTTGAGAGTGTATCCTGAAACTTGTGAAAACTCTTTAATGGTACTAGATATAGCAGAGATGGCAGTAGCAATGTCCTCAGAAAATATGAAAACATCATCCGCATCCGTTTTAATCGTGTGCGGACCAAATTGGAAGCATTTGATATTCTCCTTCAGATTGAGTAACCGAAGTTGTGGGTCTATAGACAAAAGAAAAAGAAGGGGTGATAGCGGGCACCCCTTTCTAGTACCCTGGCGTAGATTCAAACGTAACGCATTGACTCTGATGTTAGCTTTAGGTTGCGCATATAAGGACATTACCATGTTGATAAAAGAATCGCCTACATTATGAGATTGGTGCCCTGCTTGTAAAAAGGGTCAAGAAATGTTATCAAAAGCCTTTTCGGCATCAAGAGCGATCGCAGACGATGGAAAAGCAGGGAGCTTCGCTTTCTCCAATATATGACTAAAGGTTTGGATATTACCTCTAGAAAGTTCACTTTTACAAAGCCAGTCTGAGAACCATGGATAAGACTAGGGATATGACTCTCTAAACGCTTAGCCAGAATTTTAGCAAAAATCTTAGCTTCCATATTTAGAAGTGATATTGGACGGAAATGTTTAGGGTCAGAATGATCTTTCCCTTCTTTCAGAATCACGACAATAGTAACCTCAGCAGCTGACTCCCGAGACTTTGCCCAACATTACAAAGTTATCAAAAACTTCCTTGAGATATTTTAATATTGAGGATGAAAAGGCCTTGCAAAAAGCAATAGGATAACCATCAGGACCTGGAGCCTTTTCCGACCGTTTCGTACGAATGGCTTGAATTATCTCTTCAGAATCAGTTGGTTGCCCCAGAGCAGTCATCACTGACTGTGAGATAGTATGTGTAGGAACCGAAGACAAGAATTGCTGACACACAGATAGGTCACACTGATCCTTGTGGGTGTATAGTTTTTCATACAAATCGCGAAAGACTTGCAAAATCTTTAGAGTATGGAGTTTCCTAGCACCATTGCTATCATTAATATATGGAATCTGAGTGGTTTTAACATTCGTATTTTGATACTTTAAAATGGCAGGCAACATCTTACCTGCTCTATTTTGCAGCAACAGGCATCTAGCTTTTGAGCTCTCTTAGTGACAATGGAATTATAAGAGTATTTAAATTTTTAAATGTCTAGCAAGAGAGATTTATCATTAGAGCTTCTATATAATCTCTTTTTACATTTGATCTCATCCCCTAAAGATTGCAGCAATCCTCTGATATCGGTATTTTGTTTTGACATTTTTTGATAATATGGCCCCTAATAGTACATTTTGATGCATTCCAAAGAACTATTGGGGAGGTCACTGAAGAAACGTTATTATTGAAAAAATGATCTATCTCCACAGATAGTTCTTGGACTTCCTCTTTGTCATCCAAAATCTCTGTATTAAGACGCCATGTACGAGGAGCTAGTTTATCCGCTAGAGCAAGGAGAGTAAATAAGACAGCTACGTGATCAGAAACAACTATTGGGTGAATGATAGCTTTACTCGTGTGTTTTAGAGACCAGCATCAACTAGAAGATAATCACCTCCAACAATTGTTCTAGCATTCTGAGGGATATCAGAGAATGTTTTATTTATTGAACGCCAAACGAGTTGATCATCATTATTGGGAGCATAAATATTCATAATATATAAAACATCTGAGCCATTGGACAGGCGAGAGAGCAGCCTCTGCCATCCAAATCATGTTCAACAGTAACAATAGACAGGTCAGAATTCTTGGAAATCATGGTTACAGCCCCATTCTTTTTTCCAGCGGCTTCAGAACAAATAACATCCAGAACCCACTCCTTCCGCAAGAACAAGCTTCCTTAAAGGCAATCTTAGTCTCTTGAAGAAGAAAAATATCACTAGATAAGCTTTTGCAGTAGTCTAAGATCTTGGACCTCTTAACAGGATTATTCAATCCACAGACATTAAGAGAGATTACATTTAGGCCAGACATGAAAAGACCTGACACCAAACAAAAAGGAACATTTGATAACAGAGAAGGGGAAGACTAAACAATACGATAGCAGATACATGAATAAATAAACAACAGGAAAAACATAAAAAATTAACTGCAGCAGGAGTCCCCAAGGAAAAAAAGATAGAAATAGAAGAAGAAAGGATGAGAGAGAAAAGAGTACAGAGAAAAGATGCTCCAAAGAAAAGAGGAACATATAAACCCCACCAGGGGTTGTCTATAATAGACAAATTGCATAGGGAGAAAAAACGTGGAGACACAGCCACAGAGGCCAGCACCACCAGTGCAGACCACTCAGGAAAAAATAAGATTGAATTGTCATTAGACAACGGAACTTAAATGCGCATGAATCCAACATGAACAACATACTAATAGTCTTGGAGAATAGATATGCCAGAAATTACTAAATCAATAAGAGTAGAAATATTATATTCAGGAACCATGAATAACATTAAGAGATATATAAATACCAGGCTAAGGCAAAAATTTGAATAAGTCATTATGAATAACAATAATAAAAAAATATTAAATGGAACAAGTTAAGACAATAATCGATCAAGGTATCATAAATAACCACAATAGATATTATAACAAACAGGCTGAGATAATGTTGAGTTAAGGCATCATAAATAACAATAATAAATATAGAAAGGACAGCTTAAGGCAATATTAAGTTAAGGTATCGGAAAGAACAATAATAGATAATAGAGAAACAGCCTAAGGTAATATTAAGGTAAGGCATCATAAATATCAATAATAGACATTATAGATATTCGTCTACGGCAGATTTAAAATAAGGTATCATGACTATCAATCTTATATATTATGACTGACAGCCTAAGGGTTTACTAGGTTAAGGCATGAAAAACACAAGAGTAATATATATTATGAATAATAGATTAATGCATGGAGAATGATCATAAGTGATGCAATAAATATTAACGAGAGGCAATAAAAATAGCAATATAATGCACTAAAATTTATAACCCACTAATATGTCCAACACTATATAAATTGATAACAACTGTGAACAAATACTAACATACATAAAAAGATAATTAATAGAAGCAATTAGCAATAAATAAATAACAAACAATAGAATAGAGCAAATCAGATGGGTAGCTAACATTTCACCATTTTAGAAGACAAAGATATATATATACCAACATGAAACAAATAACATATTCTACCTAAAATATCAAACATTACATAAATACATAAAGAATAAAGGAATTGATCAATATACTCATATTATAAGAAATGTACGAACAAAAATGCAAATAAAATATAGGGGAGAGAATAAGAGAGGAACATACAAATGACACCTAATTGCACTAAAAAGAATAAGCACCAGGAGAATAACAGGAACAGAATGGAAGAAAAAGTTCAAGCAAAACAGAAAATGAATATACAAGAAACAGAGACCAACCATGTTAGAATTACACACCATTAAAAATTAATCACAAGAGGTGGATAAAAGAAAATAGTAACCATAAACCCAGTTAGAGTAGGGCAGAAATGAAAGTAAATGATAAAGAAGTTGAGGAGAAGGGAAAGAGAGATATAATGATATCCACTAGCAACAAGACAGGACCAAAACAACAATAACAACACAGTTATACCTCTTAAGTTACATGCATTGAGGGATGCACCGGTCTTGGAGAAGATAGCGATTTAGGTTTAAAGGTGGGGACTCTATGAGCACATTCTATTGCAAAGTCTTTTTCAAATGAAATGTTCAGAACTGAAGCAATTCAAGTAAGCAAAAAGCCCACCATTGATGGAGCCACTTTCCCACATTCTTCCGGAAGACCAAAAATATGAAGGCTACTTCTACAAGTTCGGTCTTCCTGTTCAGTCAGGTCCCTTCTCAATTAAGCCAAGGAACGTTCCATACTTTAAGCATGTTTAGCTTGCTTATTCGTGAAGTCTTCCACAGAACGTATTCATGTTTCTGCATTGGAGACACGTAGTGAGAGATTTTTGAGGTCAGTTCGGATAGCTGCCAGTTCAACTTGTGGTAAGTCTGTGTTCGTTTTGGTGCTCTGCACAATATCATGAACTGCATTAAGTTTGAGCAGTATGGTATCTAAAGTCGAGGCGGATTCCATATTGCCTTTAACTGGTGAATCTGGGGTGGTCAGATCTCTTTAAGTTGCCCTTAGAATCTCTGTCCTTAGGGGTGACACCTTCTGCCAATAAAACCAATCACAAGTAACACTCAGAGATACTAAAAATACATAAATGGCTACTATTGCAACAGAGATTGATATATCATGAGAGACCTACAACCAAAAATCACGTTGTGAGCATAAAAACGTAATCACAGTATACAACGCTCCTAGAAATTAGACCACATTGTAAATATGCCCACAAACATATGGCACCTTAGAGAAAAACAGACACCAACCAGATATAAGATGTAATGCTGAAAAGACTCTACACAACCGGAATAAACTGTGAGAGATTGTAAATGCGCAGACACACTATACATTCCTGAGAGAAAATAGTCCTCCACTGAAGCACAGCCAGCTGGGTATTAAGCCACACATTAGGCACTAGAACTGCGAGAGAGTTCTAGCAGCTACCACCATTTTGTATAAACACTGACACGTGATAAAAAAAATCACCTCAAAGATTCAAGACACAACAGAGAGAAGCGAAGAAAACTCCAACACAATACCTCGTGTGACAAGGGGCAAGGAGTTTGGAGTACATCTGTGCAAACCGATTAATATCATGCGCTCGGTTTGCGCATCAGTAAAACCTCCGTGATAGCCGCCATTTTGTGGTTGTCCCATCGTGAAGAGAAAGTCCACCGTACAAAACTTCACCTAGAAGGCAGACCAAATATCAGGGAGCCGTCCCAAAGGTTCTCAGGGTGTTCCGCTGCATGATGCTGATGCGTGGTGAACAAAAAAATAATAACCCAAACAGCATATTTTTGAGCGTCCGCAACGCAGATCAAACAGAGCTCAGGGAAGCACGGCCACCCTGGTTGCACGCTAAGCCACGCCCCCCCGCTACCCCCCTATAAGCTGTATTTTGACCTTTCTGGGCCTCAGCCTGCTTGCATTCACATCTGTTTTAAAACTACTGAAGAAAATGTTTTTTAGGTCTTGCCTATCCCAATCCGCAAGGAATGGATAGGGGAGAATTATAGGTTTGGATCGGGAACGCTAAACCAGGCGGCGGATTTCGACGAGTGCATGTGTCCGTGCACGCGCTTCCATCCGCCTGCCTCGCATCATTGCCACCAGCAGCTTGACTTCGATCCGCTCCACCCTCTGCTGCACGCGCTTTCCATCCGCCTGCCTCGCGCGTCCACATCAAAGCCATCTGTTGCTTCCCCAGCGTGCTCGGCCTCACTTCTCCACTTCTTTTCCCCCTCCTAATTACATCCCTGCAACATATGTCTCATTGTCTATTGCACTTTTCCGCCATCTGTCTTTTCTCGCAGTGTGATGCTGGCTTTCACAGCATGCTCAGCTGCTGCGTGCATCCCTTCTACATTAAGTGGTTCCAGTCTCTTCACCGACCACTTTGGCGATCGGCGTCATAAGGCACAGGATGAACAGTGTGAAACACCGATTTTCACAGATAATTCGGCCCACACGCACCCTGAACCACATGCGAGTGAAGCCACCGCCCTTCCAATGACACTTCCTGCGCCCTGTGGGGTTACTTACGTTTTTTTTTTCATTTTCCTTGCGGTTCGTGCTTTGCATTAACTGCAGGAGTGTGTAGTGCACTGGCATCCCGCCTTACAGGCACCAACCATGTTCCAGGAGATAGGGTGCTTTACTACATAAAAATGCATCAGTTTAAAGGGAGAGGTGGAAATGTTTTGTGGGAGGGGCTAAGAGCGCACTTAGGCTGCACAGCTTTCTTTTCTATACATGTGCCCGAATGTGCCTGCCTCACGGCCACCGCACTAATTTATTTAAATCATAGCAGCTGCTTCCAGACCCTGCAAAATCGTCACTTCTACATGTCATGCGAACCCAGTCCGCCTTGAAGAACAGAAACCCACTGGCTCCAGTCTGGCTACATTACCTCACTGCAACTTTTTTGCGGTGCTCCTCCGCTCAGGGAACTGCCTCTCTCGCATGTCTCGCCACACCACCTCACACCCTCTTCTCAGTCTAACTCTCTCTCGCCTTAGGACCCCCACACTTCAGTTCACATTATCACGTAACCTCTGGTGCTTGCCACCCCCTCCTCCCCATCTATGCAGACACCCCCATGCTCCAGTCTGGCCTCCCACCGTAGACGTCTCCTCCATCACAGTCCACACCACTTCCACTTAACACACTAACATTGGGAGCCTGGTTTCTTTTAATGGGTGGCAAAAATGCAGCTCGTCCCCTGATACTTTGACTGTTGTCACACAGCTCTTCTCTCTTAGCACGGCGGCTCCTTATCTCAGCTCCTTGACTGCTCCACCTTTACAGACACCCAGAGACCCTGCCTGCCATTGTACCTCTCGGCAAATGACGAACGCTGTCAAAGGCAATAGGGTCTGGCTTTTAAATAACCATGAACCTAATGCACTGCGCCGTTCACTCCATGGAGTGTAAGTGGTCGCTATATGAGCAATTCTAGTGGATTAATCATAAAAGATTCCAATTCAACATTCAAACATAAAGTAATGACAATTCAATAAATCTTCACGAATGCCGTTGGTGGAGTGTTGCTCGATGGTTATTTAATTCATATTCAAGTAAGATTGTTGTACCATCACAAAATTACTAAATTGCACCCGCTGCTGCATAACCCTTCTTGTTTTAAATAACCTTGCCAGAAATATTAGCTTTACCAGTACTTATTTATCGTTCACATTAATCAAACGTTCATTCTTCTCCTACTCGCTAAAATGTTGCCACGTTTGAGTGTGACGTCAGCAGCTTTTAGTTTTGATTGAAAAGTTAATGCTTCCAAGTCTGTTTAGAACAGAGCCCTCTGTTTTAGAAGTGTACGCTGGTTAAACTGAAGGCGAGTAGAGTTGGTACCATTGTGTGAGCAAGAAGACATGCGCACATCTTTATGGAGCAGTATATTTGCTTGAACTCGGGTTACTTCATGGCGGGACCAGCGTCTTGTGTAATGCCAGAGAGGCATCCGGACTAACTCAGAAACTCAGGAATCTGGACAAACCTGATTTAAAAAAATAAAATAAAAACAGTTGCTACAAAACTGAGTTTTTTGTTTGTTTATAAAATATATATAAAAGCATATGCTACAAGTTAGTTGCTTTTTGCTTGTCTGGTTCACATCCTTGGTGGTTTCGTTCTACCTGATCAATGCATCACATACCAGCATTTCGCTTCTTATAGGTTTCAATTCCTCAGCTTTTCCTAAGAACAGCTGTTGCCAGTTGGATTGTGCTCTCTCAGAAATGTAGAACAACTTCACCTACATTTCGTTGTTTGACCTAGCAAAACAGATTAACAGGTCTGCAAAGGAAAGTAGAATCGAGAGAAAGATTATGTATGTGCATGCTTCACATCTGTGTGAGCCTGCACTCTGGTTAAACGTACTTCTTGGCGATCACCTCAGCTGTTGACGAGACCACAGCAGTTTCCACAGTTAAGTCGTTCTCAGCAATTTGGAAAAAATGCAGACACTGACTGCATAGTGATATTGTAATTGTATTTTCTTCAGTGAGTTTTGGTGTCTGCAGCAGTCTAGAATGTTCTAGCCAGTGATATGTCGTATTCCAGTCTCTGACATATACTTCTAAAAAATAATATATTTACCACTTTTATTCCTACTATAGAGTGTAAGAAGGGCTCACTATTCATCATGCTCAAAACCCTAACCAGGTAGAGATAACTGGTCTAGTAATGCCAGTACCGGAGAACACGACTGTAAGAACTGAGAGGTCTACCTTTCAGACAAACAAAGAACACTACCAGCGCCAAAGAGAAGAGTCGTCCCTACTCCTGAACCACGAGGCCCCTCACTTAGATCATACACTGGCACTGAGGGTAGTACCACCTAACAGCCAGGAATTGGCTGAGACAGAAGACACCAGCCTTCCTACATCCCACACCCTCTCCAGCGCAATACCAACGTCGTACACACCTCCACCAACAAACGAACTCCCAACAACACAGGACTTATCTAACTCCATCAACCTCCCTATACCGCTCGCTAGTACAACACCAGCGACATGCAGACCTTCACCCACAAACATGCTCCTAGCAACTCTGAACAGATCCAGCACCGACGACACACCTAATAGATTTGGAACCGACAATCAAAAAGAGGAGATAAAGAAAATGGCAGCGCAACTAAGAACTGATCCAAAAAGGAGAAGAGTAGAGCGGATGTACAGATCGGCCGCCCTTAAGAAATCTCACCAGAACAAGAAGGACTTTAATAAGCTTCAGAAACTAGTGAGCAAGCTAGCACAAGCCACTATTAATACCGGACAGGCGATAGGAAAAATTGAAGAGATGATGGTGAACATTCATTCTAAAGTCACGGATATCCAAAACCTTGTACATTCTTCACATAGAGAGAGTAACGAGGCGGTCATGCGTTTAAAACAGAGAGACAACAGACCAAACAGGACTAAATCATTATCTAAAGAGGAAACACTGGCCTTAATCCGAACATATGATCTATCGGACCACAACGAAGGGGAGAGAATCATATCATTACCACCAGACGCTAACAGAACATCGAGAAAAAACAATAGAACATCCAACCCCCACAACTTACAGCACATACAGCTAACACCTAACGAAGCCGAAAGTGCGAACACTAGGACAAAAGAAAAACATCTGACCTGTCTACTACTCAACTGTCGATCAGCAACCAAACATGCATCGGACATAGCGGACCTCATCCTCAACAAGGACATTGACCTTGCAATCCTTACAGAAACATGGCTTACGGAATCTTCATCCCCAACCATGGATCTGTTAGTACCACCGCAATTCAACATTTTGAGACTGGATAGACCCATAAAGCTAGGGGGAGGGATAGCCTGTATTCATCGATCTGATATAGAGGTTAAACAAACTCAGGCCGACCCGCTAGAATCCTGTGAGTATCTTGATCTTAACATAAGATCAACTAACATTCAACGATGCAACTTGCATACATTTTACCACCCACCAGGAGATAACGAAAAGTTTATAGTAGAGTTAATGGAGATCAGAACAGCCAACTCTAACAACGCTGCCAATAACATATTTCTAGGCGACTTCAACCTTCACTGGGAGAACGGCAATGACAAACTGGTCAACATGCTTAAAGGCTTCCTCACTGAACTAAACCTCACTCAAGCGTGCACACTACCCACACACTCTAAAGGAGCGACGTTAGACTGGATTATCTCAAGAAACAATGCTGCAACAATCCACTCCATAACACCATGTGACTGGTCTGATCATCACGCCATAACATTCATGATACCCACAATGAGAAAAGGCAGGACCAGGCAACCTTTCAAAGCCAAAAAATGGACCCGGGACACAAAAGAAGCAAATATGGAACTACTGGTCGAAAGCTGCGAAAGAGACTTAAAGCCACCCAACAACCTGGAAAAAGTTAACGAGCTGACGGATCACTACATAGCAGCTGTTGAAAATATCGTTAATAACACCATGCCATTAAAATTGAAAAGAATCTCAGAGAAGACAAAAAACCCATGGTTTAACGAAGCACTAAACGAAGATAGACGCAAATTGAGAATGGCCGAAAGAAAATGGAGGCAACACCCATCATCTCCTGAACTGGAAGCCCTCAGAAAAATAAGGAATCAATATAATAAAAAGATCATCAACTCAAAAAAGGAATTTATAAGAGCAGAACTGGATAATGCCAAAAACAGACCACGAAAACTATTTGAAATCCTAAAGGAGCAATCAAACAAACTAGCCAAATCAGTGCTAGAAAACTCAAAAATACCTCTAAACTGTGATGAATTTTCCACATTTTTCACGGAAAAGGCCAAAACACTCGAAGTAGAGCTTAGAAACTCGGCGTTGAACCTTCCCAACGAACCTCGGTTTACTAACGATGCCAACTCTACAACGGATTGCACAACGGATTGCACCATGGCAAAAAACAAGGCGAGTTGGGAAACATTCGAACTATATGACCAACACACGATTGCTAAGACGCTCTCAGGAATCGAACCTAACAACCACTACCAAGACCCTCTGCCTGCAAAATGCGTAAAAGAAATCAATCACATCCTGATTCCAATATGGAACGAAATAATAAATGCGTCACTCTCACAAGGGATCCTTCCCGACTGCCTAAAAACAGGTCAAGTCGTTCCCATAATCAAAAAACCCACAGCGGATGCATCAGATCCAAATAACTTTCGCCCAGTGACCAACATCCCTTTACTGGCCAAGCTGACTGAGAAATGTGTGCAGAACCAACTGAGCCAACACATCACCAAATTCTCCCTGCTAGACGAATGTCAATCAGGATTCAAAGCAGGGCACAGCACGGAAACAGCGATTCTCCATATTATTGATGACGCGCTACAGGCCCTTGACCAAAAGCAATCTTGCTTACTGATTCTCCTAGACCTGTCATCGGCATTTGATACGGTAAATCATGAAGCATTACTGACCAGGCTACGAGACAGGATGGGATTTTCGGGAATTGTGCTGAAATGGTTTGATTCCTTTTTACAGAACAGAACGCAGCGCTTCCTGGTTAACCAATCAACCTCACTCCCGTGCCCTATCTCAATTGGAGTCCCTCAAGGATCGACACTTTCCCCAGATCTGTTTAACCTATACGTCGAACCACTCACAGAAATACTCCAAAAATCTCAAATATCTTATCACATGTATGCTGACGACACGCAAATATACCTAAAGATCGCATCCCTAAAAGATTTGGAATTAATGAATGAGACACTAAAAATGGCACTTCAATGGTTAACCACAAACCACCTGAAGCTGAATGCACATAAAACAGAGTTCCTACTAATTTCTCCACCAAGGAGCCATACAGAAATAAAGGAATGGACGAAAGTCGTGACAGCGCTAAACTGCACCCCAACCCTTGTCAACTCAGCTAAATCTCTAGGAATCACCCTAGACGAGAATCTAGACATGAAAGCCCACATTAACTCAATGGCGAAAAGTGCCTGCTTTCACTTGAACTACTTAAGAAAATTGAAACCATTCATCACAGAGTCTGACCTCAAAGTGGCAATCCAATCCTTAGTTATCTCGAGGATTGAATATGGTTGCACCACCTTGGCTGGATTACCAAAAACGTCCACAGCACCACTGAAAGCCTGCCTTAACGCTGCGGCAAGACGGATCACCGGAACCAGGAAATATGATCACATATCCCCCCACCTGAAAGTATTAAACTGGCTACCGTATGAAGCAAGAATCCAAATGAAGATAGCATGCATCACACACAAAGCGTTACACGACAACACCCCAAGATATCTAGCCAAGAAAATTCAGTTGTCCGGTGGCAACAGACCAGCTAGGAGTGCTGGGGAGTTGCTACTACGGCCAGCCTTCTTCCGAAAGAAAAAAACCTATGACAGAACGTTCTCAGGCGCTGCCCCCAGAATTTGGAACTCACTCCCTCCAAACATCAGGAAGATCCAGAATCTGGTAACATTCAAGCGGGAAGTGAAGAGCCTGCTGATGAATAGATACATTACTTAGAACACTGTTCATGGTTCTGATATACTACTGCCTAGTACAGATCATGTACGCCATTAGAAAGGGATGCATAGGCAATACTATAATGGAATAAGTATCCTATGTATGATGGTTATTTTGAGTGAACAGGAGAACAGCATCTTTCAGGAACCTATACCGAGCTACCTCATATTTGTTATATATTCATGCTTTTGTTTTTAATTTAGTCATGACATATTTATTTACGCTAATCGTTCACAGGTATTACGAATATATATATCATCTACCTCACAGCGGTTTCTCGCTCACTGTCTATATATATGTTAACCCTTTTCCTCTCTCATGTTAAGCGCTCTGATACCCACGGGTCTTATTCGCGCTATACAAAACTTTATAATAAATAAATAAATAAATAAAAGCAGACATACCACTGTGGCACGTGAGCCTGTAATGCGTGAATGAAAGCATCATTCTCTCTCTTGTTGTTTAACAAGCTTAATAGCAAACACAATCTCGTCTAAAAATAAATATGCAGCTAAGAAAAATCTGTGCAATGCGACGTTTGGAAGGCCTTTCCTTTGCTCGTCAGGGAATATTAATATCCATATAGAGGACCGGGTGTAGTGTGAGCGTTTGCTCACCGGGCTTTATTTGGTTGGCTCACAAAACGTGCTAAACGTTAATGAATATGAAGCTGAGAGTTTACACACAACCACACACACACACACACACACAACCAACCACCCACACACACACACAACCACACCGTCAGTCCACACATTCACCAGGCACAGACACCACCAGCCGTCAGTACACGCTTCCACCAGGCACACACACCACCAGCCGTCACACACTACCAGCCGTCGGTGCACGCTTCCACCAGGCACACACCACCAGACGTCAGTGCACACTTTCACCAGGTACACACACACACCACCAGCTGTCAGTGCACGTTTTCACCAAGCACACAAACACACACCACCAGCCGTCAGTGCACGCTTTCACCAGCACACACCACCAGCCGTCAGTGCACGCTTTCACCAGGCACACACACCACCAGCCGTCGTGGCACGCTTCCACCAGGCACACACACCACCAGCCGGCAGTGCACAATTCCACCAGGTACACACACCACCAACCATCAGTGCCCAATTTCTACAAGCACACACACCACCAGCCATCAGTGCACACATCAATTGTTAACGCATCCACAATTAACTATTGTACCAATCGCAGTATGGCGCACTTTACTTATAAACATATTCATCTAAAAGCGCAGCATGCCGCCATTGCTACTAAAATAAATACACATTTTTTGGCCTACAATTTATAGACCTTTGTTGCAATTGGTGTTGCAATATTTAGCAATGCTAATAGCTCAAACTTAATTAATGCGAGACCTATTGCATTGCAAAAGCTTGTTTCCATGAATGAGCTTTTTAGATCACATCTCTAGCTGCTGTTTTTCCTCTTTTAGTAGTGCTGTTAAAGTTGGAAATAAAATGTATTTGTTGGACAGGCCACATGAAGGGCCGCTCTCCCCCGGCCCAACCAGGCCTGAGCCCAGTCCCGCAAGTACCACACACCACCATTGCACGTCCTCCGTCCCCTCAGGGACCCCTGCCCTCGAGCCTGCCGACCTCGTGGGTCCGATCCACTGCCGGCCCACGCGCCCAGCCTGGGGCGCCATCTTGGACACTCCACCACGAGGCCGCCTGGCCCCCGATCGACCTCAACCCTGGGCCTGGCCCGGCCTCAGACATTCCGGCACCACCCTCCACCCAGGAGGTGAGCGGGCTACTTGGCAAGTCAATGGGAGAAAGAGGTGCCGATGGCTCTCCCCCACCAAGTGCCGCTCGCCCATCGCCTCCCCGGGCGCTGGCTCCACCCCCCTGCTGGGTGTCTGGACTCCCCCATCCCGGACCTCCCGACCTCCAAGTGCGAGGGTCCGGACATCAAAGCGCGCCAGCCCTATAACTGGGGCAGCTCCAGAGCAGGAAGGCAGTTGTATCTTGGAGTCGAGAGACGTAAAGAGGAACTCATCCTGGACAGACTACTGGCGCTGCCATAACTCTGTCCTGTGCACCATCGTCCTGCCTGTTGGCGCTGCCACAGCCGTCGTAACCTTCATCCTTCATCGTCGTCGGGATCTGCTGGCGTGGCCGCGGACCGTTGTAACCGTCATCTTCCACCGGGACCTGCAGGCTCCGCCGCGGACCGTCGTCCTTCCTTCATCCATCTCGGGACCTGCTTGGCTCCTCCACGGCCCGATCATCTAGAACGCCGAGCTCGAGGATTGAGAGCTATTTTGTACTCATTGGTAACTAAGACTGTCCCGCTACCCCTTTCCTAAACCAGAGACTAGAACCGAGGGGACCCCTGAGTCCAGACCTCCTTGTATCCATCATCGTAACCTAAGAATTGCATATAAAGTCTCGTTAACCTTCAACCTTGTGTGGTGTCCGTCTGTGGGGGGGAAGTTACTTATCTGTACAGTCGTTGGAGACGGCTCTCCCTGGAGACCCCTCCCCGTAACCTCGGCCGACCCTCCCGGTCCGTCTAACATTGGTGGCCAGCGGCGCGATCCGAATCACCGCATAAACGTACAGAGAGTAGCTCACCCCACGACGAAGTCACAATGACCACGAAAGAGAGCGGATCAACCGAGAAATTCCAAATGGAAAAATTGGAGGAGTACAACCATCGCGAACTTAAACAATTCTGCATCGAACTGGGTATCGCTACCACCGGACTGAGTACCAAGGACGATTTTAAGCATGCCCTAGAATCTTGGGCAGAAACCGGGGCTGCCGGAACCCCTGATCAAAGCACCGTAGAAAAAACGACCACGGCCCCGGAAGGGCAAAGAACGGGTCTCTCGCAAGGCGAGATCCAGGAAAGAGAAAGGACCCGACTACACGAACTAGAAATGGCCCGACTTAAAATGGACGTTGAACTTAAGTTGGCCGAACAAAAAATCAACTTAGAGCACCTGCGTCTCCGAGAAGAAAGAGAGGAGAAACAGAGACAAAGGGAGCTCGAGGAAAAAAAACTAGCGTACGAACACGAACGAAACCTAGCCGAGATCAACCTACGCAAGCAGAATAAAGAAGCAGGGGTGCCCGAGCGACCCCCCACCCCAGGGGCCACAGACAAAAAGGTACACATCCCCAAGGATGTTGTCCGAGAATACTTCAGAGAGGACGACATCCAGCAATGGTTTAAAGCCTATGAAATCGCTATGACTGCACACCGGATCGATAGAAGCGACTGGGGAGCCGGTCTCTGGGGAAGATTCCTCAATGAGGGCCGCGACACCCTACTACAGCTCCCGGACCACCAGATGACCTCCTACGACCATATGAAAGCGGCCCTCCTCACCCGCTATGGTCTCACACCCGAGATGTACCGTCAGAGGTTCCGAGACTGCACCCGCATCCCGGGTACAACTTGGGTGGACTATGTAACATACTTTAGCCGAGCCTTCGAGGGCTGGATCCGAGGAAGCAACGTCACGACCTACGAGCAACTATTTAACCTGATGGTATGGGAGCATCTGTCGAACAATTGCTTCATTGAACTCCGCCAACACCTCCTCGACAGCAAGTTAACGGATCCCCGGCAGCTCGCAGCCGAAGCTGACCGGTGGGAGATCACCAGAGTGGGCCGGAATGGGTCCTACGAACAGAACCGGAACAACAATGGTCAGCACCGACCCAGAGGAGGAGGAGGGGGCCAAGGGCGAGGAAGAGACAACGCCCCGGTCGCCCCCGCTACCAACACCACCCCCCCGGCCAACCGGGGCAGCACCCCAGCGCGACCGGGGTACAGAGCCAATGTCACGTGTCACCGATGTCAACGAGTCGGCCACTATGCGAACGACCCAAACTGCCCGCAGTACCAGAGCCCAAGACCCCGCCAAGTGGCCGCTGCAGCCCTAGGGGAAGAACAGATCTCCGAGGAACAGGAAGAGTACGAACAAGAGCACCAAGAGTGGGAGCCAGCCGCCATGACTCTAGCCTGCTTAGGGGGGAAAGACATGGTCCCGCGGGTCCCCCTACCCGCTAACACCCAGAAGTACAGCCAATGGGTGAGCATCAATGGACACCAGGCCGAAGCCCTTCGTGACACCGGGGCCAGTGTAACAGCCGTCCGCTGTCACCTGGTGGCCCCAGAACAGTATCTACCGAACATTCTCTGCCCTGTACGATCAGCCGATAACTCGGAGAGCCTGTGTCGGATGGCCTGCGTCCCCTTCGAATGGGGGGGGGTCTCCGGCATGTTGAAAGTGACGGTCCGAGACGATGCCCCCGTAGACTGCCTCCTGGGCAATGACCTGGAAAGCTCTCCATGGGCCGCCGTGGAGCGAAAGGAACACCTGGGGATGTTGGGCGTCCCAGACTGGGCGTGCGTCACCACCCGTTCCATGGCCGCCCGTGCCAACCACCAACCAGAAGAACCCGAATGGCCGGCGCCACCGCCTCCGGTCGCCCCGACCGAAAACACCGACCGTAACATTCCCGCCGAACCAGCTCAACCTACCGACCTCGCTAACCTCGACCAGTGGCCTCAAGAAGGGGGGCCCACGCAAGAACAATTTCGCAAAGAACAGAAGACCTGTCCCTCCCTCGAGGGACTCCGCCAGCAAGCGCTCGCCCAAAGCGCAGGGGATACCCCCGGAACTCATTGGGTCTACTGGGACAATGATCTGCTGTACAGCGAGCAAAGAATCGCCGAGCTGGGGAGCAACCGAGTACTAGTGGTACCCCTCCGTTTCAGAGACTTCCTGTTAAACCTGGCCCACGATGTCCCCCTGGCAGGACATCTGGGACAAGATAAAACCTACAGTCGCCTAGTGACCAACTTCTTCTGGCCCAAAATGAGAAACGATGTGCACCAGCATTGCCGATCTTGCCACACGTGCCAAGCCAGTGGGAAGAGCGGCCGCAAACTAAAGGCTCCCCTGCAACCTTTTCCCGTGGTCACTACCCCGTTTGAGAGAGTCGGAATAGACATTGTGGGGCCCTTGGACCCACGCACAAAACAAGGCCATCGATTCATCCTGGTGCTAGTGGACCACGCCACCCGCTACCCTGAGGCTGTTCCTCTGCGAACTGTGACAGCCCCGGTGGTCGGCCGGGCCCTGATGGGGATCTTCTCCCGTGTGGGCTTCCCCCGAGAAGTCGTCAGCGACAGAGGCACGAACTTTATTTCCAAATACATGAAGTCCCTCTGGCAACAGTGCGGGGTCACCTACAGATTCACAACCCCCTATCACCCTCAAGGGAACGGACTCGTTGAGCGGTTCAACCGCACGCTAAAGGGAATGATCGGGGGGTTGGAAGAGCCCCTCCGTCGCCAGTGGGATGTGCTGCTGCCGTGCCTCCTCTTCGCGTATCGAGAAGTCCCCCAGAAATCCCTGGGCTTCAGCCCATTTGAACTGCTATATGGACACCCAGTGCGAGGGCCGCTCAGTCTCGTCAAAGAAGGCTGGGAGATGCCTCCGCTAAAGAACCCTCCAGATGTCTTCCGGTACCTCCTCACCCTCCGCAACCAGACCCGGCGGTTCAGAGAACTAGCGAAGGCCAACCTAGAGGCCAGTCAAGAGGACATGAAAAAATGGTATGACCAGAACGCCTCATCCATTGAATTCGAACCTGGCCAACAGGTATGGGTGATGTCCCCCACTGAGCCATGCGCCCTGCAAGACAAATGGACGGGGCCCTTCAAAGTAATAGAGCGCAAGGGTCCTGCCACTTATCTCATCGACATGGAATCCTCCCGGAACCCTCTCCGGGTCCTCCACGCTAACAGACTAAAGCCCCACTTTGTGCGAACAGAGCTCAGCCTCCTGATGGCCACAGACACTGGGGTTGAAGAAGACTCCGAGCCTCTCCCTGACCTCCTACGGACTCAAGAGCAAGACGGCTCCGTGGATGGGGTCCGGCTCTCAGAGGCCCTCACCAGAGAACAACGCCAGGAGTGTCAAGCCCTCCTATCACAGTTCGCCAGCCTGTTCTCCCTCACCCCGGGTGTCACTTCCTGGTGTGTGCACGATGTGGATACCGGGGACAGCCCCCCTATCCGCCACCGGGCCTACCGCGTGCCAGACCGGGTACGGGCCTGCATCCAGGAAGAAATAGCCAAGATGCTCACGATCGGGGTCATCAAGCCCTCAGACAGTCCCTGGGCCAGCCCTGTCGTACTGGTCCCCAAAGCAGCTGCCCCCGGCACCACACCAGAACTCCGGTTCTGCGTCGACTACCGGGGCTTGAATGCGGTCACCAGAACAGACGCGCACCCCATCCCCCGGGCAGATGAACTAGTCGACCGAATGGGAGCTGCCCGCTACCTCAGCATCTTCGACCTGACAGCAGGCTATTGGCAGATCGGCCTCACACCCCGGGCGCAAGAACGTTCTGCCTTCTCCACCCCCGATGGCCATTACCATTTCACGGTCATGCCCTTCGGCATGAAGAATGCCCCAGCAACATTCCAACGGCTCGTCAATCAGGTCCTAGCGGGGCTCGAAGGATTCAGCGCCGCCTACCTAGACGACATCGCTGTATACAGCCACCATTGGACCGAGCACCTCCACCACCTCCGAGCAGTGCTGCAAGCCCTTCAGCGAGCTGGCCTCACGATCAAGGCCAGCAAGTGTCAAATTGGGCAAGGGTCTGTAACCTACCTCGGACACCAGGTGGGAAGCGGCCTAGTGGCCCCGCTACAGCTGAAAATTGCCGCCATCCAGGCCTGGCAGCCCCCCATCACCCAAACCGAGGTACGAGCCTTCCTGGGCCTCACGGGCTACTACCGAAGGTTCGTAAAAGACTATGGTACCATAGTGGGGCCCCTCACAGAACTCACGTCAAAGAACCAACCCAAGAAAGTCACCTGGACCCCAGAGTGTCAAACTGCATTTGAACAATTAAAGGCCGCCATGTGTTCCGCCCCTGTGCTCCAGGCCCCAGACTACAGCCGGGAGTTCGTCGTCCAGACGGACGCCTCCGACCAGGGCATTGGGGCAGTCCTGTCTCAAGTGAACACCGAAGGCCTTGATCAACCGGTGGCCTTCATCAGCCGGAGACTCCTACCACGGGAGCAACGCTGGAGCACCATAGAGAGGGAAGCCTTCGCTGTGGTATGGGCCCTCAAGAAACTCCGGCCCTACCTTTTCGGCACCCACTTTCGGGTGCAGACCGACCACCGACCCCTGCAATGGCTGATGCATATGCGGGGGGAGAACCCAAAGTTGCTACGCTGGTCCATCTCCTTGCAAGGTATGGACTTCACAGTCGAACACCGGCCTGGGCCCGATCACGTCAACGCGGATGGCCTGTCCCGGTTTTTCCGCCTCGACGAGGAGAGTCCCCAAGAGGATGGGTAACTCTCCCCGCCTTCAGCTGGGGGGGACGCATGTTGGACAGGCCACATGAAGGGCCGCTCTCCCCCGGCCCAACCAGGCCTGAGCCCAGTCCCGCAAGTACCACACACCACCATTGCACGTCCTCCGTCCCCTCAGGGACCCCTGCCCTCGAGCCTGCCGACCTCGTGGGTCCGATCCACTGCCGGCCCACGCGCCCAGCCTGGGGCGCCATCTTGGACACTCCACCACGAGGCCGCCTGGCCCCCGATCGACCTCAACCCTGGGCCTGGCCCGGCCTCAGACATTCCGGCACCACCCTCCACCCAGGAGGTGAGCGGGCTACTTGGCAAGTCAATGGGAGAAAGAGGTGCCGATGGCTCTCCCCCACCAAGTGCCGCTCGCCCATCGCCTCCCCGGGCGCTGGCTCCACCCCCCTGCTGGGTGTCTGGACTCCCCCATCCCGGACCTCCCGACCTCCAAGTGCGAGGGTCCGGACATCAAAGCGCGCCAGCCCTATAACTGGGGCAGCTCCAGAGCAGGAAGGCAGTTGTATCTTGGAGTCGAGAGACGTAAAGAGGAACTCATCCTGGACAGACTACTGGCGCTGCCATAACTCTGTCCTGTGCACCATCGTCCTGCCTGTTGGCGCTGCCACAGCCGTCGTAACCTTCATCCTTCATCGTCGTCGGGATCTGCTGGCGTGGCCGCGGACCGTTGTAACCGTCATCTTCCACCGGGACCTGCAGGCTCCGCCGCGGACCGTCGTCCTTCCTTCATCCATCTCGGGACCTGCTTGGCTCCTCCACGGCCCGATCATCTAGAACGCCGAGCTCGAGGATTGAGAGCTATTTTGTACTCATTGGTAACTAAGACTGTCCCGCTACCCCTTTCCTAAACCAGAGACTAGAACCGAGGGGACCCCTGAGTCCAGACCTCCTTGTATCCATCATCGTAACCTAAGAATTGCATATAAAGTCTCGTTAACCTTCAACCTTGTGTGGTGTCCGTCTGTGGGGGGGAAGTTACTTATCTGTACAGTCGTTGGAGACGGCTCTCCCTGGAGACCCCTCCCCGTAACCTCGGCCGACCCTCCCGGTCCGTCTAACAGTATTAATTTGTTCCTTGAAAAGGAAGTTATGTGCTGAATGTAACTGTATATGTAACATATTTAAGGTCCCTTGCCAGAGCCTGCTTTAGGAGTTATTCAGTAGCTGTACTTATATTGTTTTCACTTGTTGCATAAATCACCTGCTATTTTTCCTCATTTCCTATGCAAAGTTCTTTCATATTTGACGTATTGTATTTTCTTGCTTTATTATTCATTCTCTTTATGTATCCTTATTAGTAAAGCCCTATGATCCCGAATTTCACCATGTCGAGTGTGTGGTACTTCACTGTCTGAAACCTATACAAATGTATCCTTTTGGGGATGTGATTCGGTTTTTCTGCTTACTTTCTCCAAGGCATATTTCATGTTAATTTGTTTGCTGATTAATACTTCGAGACTTTCCCTGCTTTTCAGACCAAGCAGTTTCCACTTTAGACTGTCTCCTGATTTATATTTATACGTTTTGGCTCTTGCATTGGAGCTAGAATTCATGTCAGGTCTTCTTGTTGATTTATATTTAGACTTTCCTTGACTTATGAACTGAGTAGATTTATGCTATCTCTTTTTAGAAGTATATTTTAGTTCTGGCTAGTTACTTGCTTTTGGGGAATGACCTTATGCACTGCCTCTTGAAGAATTTAAATGTGGTCATACATTGTTGACACGAATTTTAATCTAACTATTTTGGCTGTCTGTCTTACTTTTTTAATAAACCTTTGTGATTTTAACGTTGAATTTTGTCCTGCAAAGTTTTTCTTTATTTGTACAAAGGCCCCCTTCCTTTGGGACTCACACAGCCTGATTCTGCACATCAACCCTTTCATTTTATTAGTTAAAAACGTTTGACACCTTAAATGTGCAGTGAACTCCAAAATTGCAACATTGCATGGTCATTATATTGGCAGCCAGGGCCCGTCCAGGTAAGAGCAGTGGGGCCGTGTGGGGTGTATGTCAACGGACGATGACGAGGGAAAATTAATTATTTAATTTCCCGATGTCATCGTCCATCGGAATAACCCCCACACGGCCCCACCACCTTACCTCTTACCTCGACAGGCCTTGGCTGTATATAGGTGGTGTGCTGTTTATCAAGAATTCCATGATTCTGATTAAAATTAGGTACTTTTTGCCAGTCCTCCTTGGCTTGCTATCCTTTTGATTCTTGTTTCATATGGGCAGATAGGAGTGTTTGGTCTGGGGTGCATGAATGAATGAATGAATGATCAGATTTATGAAGTGCACAGCTACTCAAGAGAGTGTACCAGCACTAGGAAACCTACAGTCGTGCCAACAAGGCCTTACTTGTCAAAGTACATCAGTTTGCAAAGGACTCCAGGCACACAAATAAACATAATTGAAGGCTTCCCATTCAGTAATACTTGCCAAATATTTCCCTCCCTTGATATGGGAAGCTCTGTACAGGAAAAACAAAACTATTGCAAGATATTGAACTGTACCTCAGCAGATTAAAAGGCAGCACATCCTCAGACCTAAATTCATACTCAGACTAGCTGCATGTACCCTTTTCAGTGACCATTTTATGTTCAAATATTAATTCTTTCAACAAAAACAAAAACGTTCCTTTGCTCTGGGATTCGGAAATCTCTAAATGTGCCATCTAAAAATAAATGGAATTTCCAAAACAACCTGTATTACGGTCACTCAGTGTTAGCAAAGATACACAAATGTCCTCTGCATTTGGGATTGGTCAACAGAAGAGTTTGATGAATGCTTCCCGTACTAAACTATTACTCACAAGATATTAAATTTACAATCAAAACTGGAATCAATATTCTGAGGGGCAGATTTACAATAACTGGCGCATCCCCAGGGATGCGCCAGTTATTGTGCGCCACAGCTCCGCCACCCATGGTGCGCCGCATTTACAATGCGGCGCACCAATGGGGCAAAAACGGCACAGATGCGTCACACATCTGTGCCGTAAAGGCGGCGCATTGCTGGAGTTGCGTCGCAAGCACGACGCAGCTCCAGCAATGTTCTGGGGGGCCCTATCTGTCCAATGCTGCGTCAAGCCTTACGCCTGCTTCAAGCAGGCGCAGGGTTTTGACGCAGCATAGGCCTAAAAGTGCCTGCGTGAAATCTTGTAGATTTCACGCAGGCACTTTTGCGAGGCGCACCTGCCCCGGAACGCCCACCCTGCGCCGGAACGCCCACATCTGGAGCAGGGCTTTACAACGTGACGCATCTGCCTAGATGCGTCACGTTGTAAATGGGTCGCAGGGATGCGCCACGTTTACGCCGCCGTTGCGTGACGCAACGGCGGCTTTAACGTGGCACAAGTCCAACATAAATCTGCCCCTAAATATTTATATGTAAACACTGTCAAGATCAATAACTGTTATATGCCAAGAAGACAGACAGTGCCCACCCACAGAAGCTTTATGACAAGTAATGCTAAGAGATCAATCAATATGAAATGGCTCCTGTTAGTGTAGTCGCATGCCCCTCGATAAATCACTGTACAGCCTGAAAGAAAAGACAACAATCTCAAGAGAACTAGGTAAGGGCCCAATACACTTAAGAAACAATCAAAAATATTACATATTGGTACCTCAAACCACAAAGGGGGCACCATAGTTGTAGCAACAGTTTGGCATTAATCGCCAACAAAACCTCGGTAACTGGAAGGCAAAACCATTAAGAAAACAACAAAACAAAAAAATAGTTGTAGAGAATTTGCTTTCTGCAAGTTTCACCATCACTTTTTTATGACCTAGGTGCCGTTTCTTTGACTCTGCAATGCACTGGGCCCTGCTGTCCAGGCCCCAGTGCATGTGCTCTGACCCCAAAGTATGTGTACAATTGGCTAACACCTGATTTGCATATTCAATGTACCCATAAGTTCCTAGTATATATCACAGGAGTTTCCATGCGCGAGTAAGTTAAATGTCACTAGTGGACTGCAGCATCTAGTTGTGCCACCACTAATGTGACAAGGTGAGAACATGACATTACGCATGACACTACAGCCTAGTCATGCAGCTTTAAAGCTGACATCCTGACATGACGAAATAAACTCTATTTGCCTAGTCAAAACCTTTCTTTTTAATGTTAATAAGTCACTAGGGAAGGCCTGAGCAGCCCATTAGGAGTGGAGTAAAATGTTTAAAAAGAAGGGCATATACCTCTTCTGTTTAACATGCAGTGAAAACTTGAAATTGCTGTTTTTCACTGTAGTAAGGCAGGTAACCCCATTGGCTAACAATAACCAACACGCGAAGTGCTAACTTCCATCCAAAGATAGTACTCAAAGGTATAAAACTAATTGTTATAATAAACCAGAGTCACTCCTGGCATCGGATTTAAATAACTTTTAAGTAGAGGGCAATTTTAAAACGTTGTCACTTCTTTGCCCATGTTTAGTAGTAGCCTTTGTTGAAATACACAGCTGCTTTCCCTGATCAGCCTGCTGCACTCCTTGAGAGAGTTGTGAACAAATATATTGAAAGGAAGCAAACGACCTGTCCAGGGAGGAGATGCAACTTTCTCCTGACCGAATGGTCAGAGGGGCATGAGCCACAGATGGGAAGTTATCTCTGCTGAACAAATGCAAGTCATGCTAGTCAGGGGTATCATTTATGTTCAGATGTCTCGGAAAAGGCAGGAAAACCCTTTGCCAAACTTATTTTTCAAGGGGAGACATGGTTTGGACTAGGGAGCTCCACACCGAAAAGAAAGAGTCTGACCATTTGGTAGTGGGCAGAAAATGCCTTCTGGGAGATTTTGATGCCATACTTCCCCGGACGGGATGTAAAATGGGAAAAGTTTGCCCATGGAAAATGTTGCCCGATTGGCTAATGAGTTCGCCCCCCTATAAACATAAAATGGGTATAAAAGAGGCACTCCTGGCACACAGTCCTCAGATCATTGCTGGACTGGAAAGAAGACAGAAGAAGGACTGCCGTGCTGTTGCCTCAACCCAGGAAAGAGAGGCTGTACCAAAGACTGGAATGCATCCGAGGGACCCTCAAGGAAGAATGTGGTTGCTGTGCCCACTTGTGAAAGATAGCTCCACTTGTGCCAAGACAGAAGAATTGCTTCCAAGGGCTAGTTGGCTAGCCTCCTGGAAAACCGCACGATCACCAACAACACTCTTCAAGTGCCCAACCTGCCCAGGAACAACACTGGATACCAAAGTGCTTTTTGGGTGACTAAGTCCTGACTTTCTCAAGGTGTCTGAGTCAAGTCAGTGTGACCCTTAGCCAAGGTCGAACTCTAAAGAAAATGATTTACCTACCTGTAAAGAACCACTGACACCGTTGTAACTAGGACATTATCAATCGTATCAAATTTCTTTATTCGAATTTACAAGAAAAATCATAAAAGTCATTTAAAAAATCATTAAAAATAACATACAAATTGTCATAAACAAACTCATTCATAATTCAAGAACCCCGTCAGAAAGCATATGAGGAAAAAGCATTCAGTTGGCAAGTTTAACAGCTGTAAAAACTGTAGAGCAGGCCTAACTTGGGTAAAATTAATTGGTTTTAAAATCGGACATAGGAACTTATGGCGTACATTATTGTTTTTTGGATACAGCATAATAACAAGTAAAGTATCATTATATTGTCACAATCACAGGGGGGCAGATTCGAATTCCTAAAACAACCATTATTAAAAGAGACAAGGTAAGGGAATAAATTCAACCTGAAGTAGGTCAGGAAGCGATGTTGATTATGTGTCATAATTCAGGTTAAATAAGGTTCTATGTTACTGACAGTTTGCACTAAGATTGCATGTCGCATAGAGTATTTCGTTAGTGCAAGGTCCTCATGTTTTGATGCCAGCTTGTCCCTAGAAGCTGTTTAAACCTTTTTGCCCACAGAACAAGTTTCAATCAATCAATGAAAAGAAATGTTTATTTAGACCCTTAGGGCCAGATGTAGGTAGGCTTTTACCGGGTGGTAACGGCCGAATTCGGCCGTTACCACCCGGTAAAAGCAATTTGACATGTAGGTCCCTGTAATTTACAGACTCGGTAAATTTACCGATAGGTAAATTTACCGAGTATGTAAAATACCGAGTCGGTAACATTATGGATACTGGTAAATTGGTATGTAGGTGGGACTCTTCTGAGTCCCACAAGCAGTACAAAATCGGTATTTTACCATCAAATAATACTTGATGGTAAAATACCGTTTCAGGTGTGCATGCACATGTGTGCATGCACACCTATGCCATATGACAGGCAGACCTGCCCTTAGGGCAGGTATGCCTGCCACATGGCACCCGAGCCTCTTTTGGGGGTGCCAGAGGGTGTCAAAGTGACACCCCCTGCTCCCTTGTGGCTATCGGTATTTACCGATGTGGTAAATACCGACCGGTAAATGCCCGTTCATTCCTATGGGCTTCAAAGCCCATAGGAATGCATGGGCATCAACTGGTCGGTATTTACCGCATCGGAAATTACCGACTGTTTCCGATTCGGTAATTGCACATCTGCAATTACCTACATCTCGGTATTTTTATTTTCCGACCTCTGAAATACCGAGTCGGTATGACTCGGTATTTAAGAGGTCGGAAAATAAAATTTACCTACATCTGGCCCTAAGTCCTTAAACATAATAGAGCATGTCAATCTTTTCCATAATACAATATTATTAGTCATTTATACACAATAAAATTACAATCCCATGATAAATAGTTATTTCGTTATCCTAATCTAATTCATATTATCCTAAAAGGAAATTCACAAAATCCCAAATTTATAAACTCTTAAAAAGTTTTGGACTTCAAGCATAAATGTCCCTAGTGCACGTGCTATGTCCAAATAGGTCACAATAAAATTACAATCTCATGATAAATAGTTATTTCGTTATCCTAATCTAATTCATATAATCCAAAAAGGAAATTCATAAAATCCCAAATTTATAAACTCTTAAAAAGTTTTGGACTTTAAGCATAAATGTCCCTTGTGCACGTGCTATGTCCAAATAGGTCATTTCTATTAAAAAATTCTGCTGCCTGTGCATGGTTCTTTATACAATATTTTAAAAATAATGGATTGTAAAAACAATTTCCGTGCATGAAGGACCTTGAGACAATCTAATAATATGTGCAAAATATCGCATTTCGTGCCAAAGTTGCAGGTACATTTTCCTTCGGAATCCATCAAAACCCCTTTTATTCCATCATTCATAGAACAAGGATTGATTCCTATTCGTAATCTTAATACTTAATTTCTAAGGTAGCGATTGGGTAATATATCTTTGCATGGGAACTGTTGATCAGATTTCCATGATTTAATTAAAAAAACACAGATTTGTTCTTCTCCAGGTACTACCAATCATGATCTCGAGATGTTCTTTCCCGAGTATCTTCAACTCTCGTCTTACAACATCAATTTGTAGATCCTGAGGGTTCAATTTAACTCCCAGTTTCCTACATACTGTATCTAAAGTTTTTCTGACGCCAATGCCCTTTTCAGATCACTCTGCAACATTTCCCTTTTGCACCATTCTATTTTTTGCTCCTCCCCATTTCCAAGGCCTTGCCAAAATCTTAATAATAGAAGTTGTCCCCCAGTGCACAGCATAGAGGACTAAAAGTCTTGGTTTAATTCTTTTTGTAGAGTGAATAAAAGTTGAACTGCAACCCGGTTAGTTATCGATTGATTTTAATGACAAACCGTCAATATCAATGTTCATTATGTTCAATAAACCATCATTGTCCAAAAGTTCATGATAATCAAATGTAAGTCTCAAAGCTTAGAATCAAGGTTTATCCCTGTTTGTGATCAATCTCAATGCATTTCGGGCATATATTCTGCCCTTCGTCAGGGGAACATTCTGCAAGTAAAACAACATGTATACTCAGTCTTAGTAAGAAGATCCGCACATAGGGCCCGATGTAGGTAAATTCATTTTACCACTTCTTAAATACCGAATCATACCGATTCAGTATTTAAGAAGTGGTAAAATGGAGGGGAGGGGGATGTAGGTATTTCAGATTCAGTAAATACCGAGTCGTTGAGATTCGGTATTTACCGATTCTGTAAATACCGAATCTGTAATGCCCATTGATTCCTATGGGTTTGAAGCCCATAGGAATCAATGGGCATTACCGAATCGGTATTTACCGATTCGGTAAATCCCGATTGCAGCAAGGGTGCAGGGGGTGTCACTTTGACACCCTCTAGCACCCCAAATACAGGCATGTGTGGCATGTGGCACACAGACATGCCCTAGGGGCATGTCTGTCTGTCACATGGCATAGGTGTGCATGCACACCTGGATTCAGTATTTTACCACCCAATTGGATTGGGTGGTAAAATACCGAATCTGACAGGCTTTTGGGACTCAGAAAAGTCCCACCTACATATAGAAGTTACCGAATCAGTAAAAATACCGATTCGGTATTTTACCGATTCGGTAAATTTACCGATTCGGTAAATTTACCGAATCGGTAAAATTTACCCCCTACATCAAGAAACCCCATTTACCGGTCAGTAACGGTCGAATCGGCCGTTACCGGCCGGTAAATGGCGACCTACATCGGGCCCCAAGTCTCTAAAAAACATATTGCAATTGATACATAGCATGGTAATCATAAACATGCATAATCAGTGGTAAATGCAATGGTGTACACACGTGTCAAAACATAACATGGTGTCCTCTACGCTGTGCACTGGGGGACAACTTCTATGTAGGAGTTGCACCTGTTTGATCTTCAAATAACACTTATGAGAACGGAAAGTGAAGCCCCAGTAGCACGTGACACCTATTAGATGGTATATATTGGATACACTTGGTTGTGCGTGTCCTCTCCTATTTTAAAATCTTATTAATGCCATGCATGCCATTACCTCTCAAGATACCATGCCCGATTCTATTCTTACCGCCTGAATCATAGATGACCTATGTTGGGATAGTAGATTTTTTTAAATATATTTTCCCTCTTCAATATACCGGCCTCTTTTGCCACTCATATATAATATTTCAGCTCGATATTGGAACTGAGACACTATCGTGGCCATATATGCTTTCAATGAATAGAACTGAACCTTCTCCACACGAAGTTCTGAGTTGTAGGTGAGATAGTACAAGCAAGTGGTTAGGTGCTACTTGGGTTCCTCCTTCTGAGTGTAGGAGGTGTAAATGATACTTGTGATAGCGTCAATCCAGTCGGGAATGGCGGCCCCAGACGCACACTAGATTAAATAATTTCTTTGAACTTGATATTTTTCAAAATAAAGTTTTATTAGAACATTGAATTTCTCTTGATGTAATCCTTATTTTTTCACGTCATTTAAGAATCAAAATTATAGTTGACACAATGCATTTTGGGCAATGCTGCCCTTCATCACGGGCATTTGATTTACTAGAAAAAGATGAAACACAACTGTCATATATTCGTTTCAATTACATATGAAAATCATACTATAGCTATTTGCGTGTTATTAAACCTCTGCCTGGATATGTATAGACAACTTCCATCAATATACACAAACATCGTTGTGAACTCTGTACATGGACATAAATGCACAATTCTCATAGATATGCACAAACATTACCAATCATAAAAATATGTGGCATCAAAATCAACAAATCCGTAAAATAACACTGGTAGAAAATGCAATTATTCAACATAAACGTTTATCTTCCAGTACACAATAAATAAGCGGGGTTTTAAAACAACAGTAAACATACCTTTCATAGTGGTGAAAGCGTTTAGTAAAGTGTGAATTCGATACATTTAACCCAAGACAGCAGACCTGTGGTAAAAAGATTTCACAAGTACTTAATGGTAAGCATGCTAGTGGGGGTGAGTATCAATTCAGATTAAGTGTTGTGTTATCGGTCGTACCTGAAGATGTTAAAAGCCACCCTCGGGCTAGAAACGTGAACTGTGTCGGTCGGGTTTACGAACCGAAATCTGTAAAGAGAACCAGAATGGTTCAATTTCAAATGCCGATACCTTACAAAATTAGCTAGCTATGTCAGAAAATGTCGGGGTAACGGTGACACTCACCTAATACATGGCGTTTCACTAGGCGCCGAAATAATCCTGCTACGTCTTTGAAAGAGTGTTTGGTAAGTTTTTTTCGCCGGAGTCGGATGTATAATCCGCCCGACCCGGAAATAGTATACAGTGGAGCTAGAGCAAGGACTGCGTGTAGTTTCTTGAAAGAAAGACGGAACGACGACCCCCGCGTTGTTTCTAAAACAGAATAAAGACGAATTTTCATGTTTTTTTAAAAAATATCCTAACGTGATGTCAGAAAATATGAAAACGTGTGTTGTATGAAAAAATTAATTAAAGCATCGCGTGCGAAATGCGCATCGAGGTGTCAAGATCTTCACATGTCAGAGTGGAAAAATGTTACATGTCAAGTACTCGTGATCAATCAAAATTGAAAATTGCAAATCATATGGTTCAAAGCATGTAACGTGCCTGGTAATAATAGTCAAAATACCTTACCAAATATTAATGTTTACAAAATAATGAAGGATAATTGTTCATCATCATGAAAGTTCAATAATGGTGTTTGCTATTTTTAAGAAACAGTTCAAATCCATACGTTCGTTGAGGCCTTTCGGTTGAACCGTGTTCAGATGGGAGATCCAAAAAATTTCTCTTCTTAGCAGATGTTGAGAATTGTCTCTACCTGGTAGAACCGGGACTGATTCCAAAACAAGGAAACGTACTTGACTTGGGGAATGATTATGGTTGTTGAAGTGTAATGCCAGAGGGGATTTTGCATTCTTTGTTCGGATGTTACTTTTGTGTTATATCATGCGTGTCTTTATTTTACGTTCTGTTTTCCCCACGTAAGCCAAGCCACAGGGGCATTTAATCATGTAAATCAAGTTCCGACTATCACACGTTGCTGTGACTCTCAGTTTAATGGAAAACCCTTGGCTGGGATGTTTGATTTCTGTACCTTTTATGATTGCATTACAATTGCCACAGTTGTGGCAAGGTAACGTACCTTTATGCTTGTTGGTATGACTTTGTGGTTTTCTGTTTAGTATCTCCTTGATGTTTAAAGATCTTTGGAATACAAATCGTGGATTTTGTTGGAAAACGTTTCTGAAATCTTCCTCCAATGTCAGTAGTGACCAATTTTTCAGTATGATTCTCTTGATTCTGGTACTTTCGGTTGAATACTTTGAGAGGAATACCATTCTTTCCTCATCTTTAGGCTTTGGTGGAGGTTGTAATAATGCTGATCTGTCAATTTTGGATACTTTAGTTTTGGCTTCTTCTAGAATCTCCATCGGGTAGCCTCGCTCTTGGAATTTGTCAATGCAGTTTTGTATGCTTTGGTTCAATGATTCAGTCGTGGATGAGATCCTTTTGATTCGCAACAGTTGCGAATATGGTAAATGTCTTTTTAAGGAATGTTGGTGAAAGCTTTCAAAATGTAATAGATTATTTCTGTCCGTTTTTTTGGTAAAAACACTGGTTTCCAGTCTGTTTTGACTCTTCTGGATGAATACATCCAAGAATGGTAAATTATCTTTGTGTATGTTGTGGGTGAATTTGATCCGGTCATTGACCTTATTCAGATTCTCAATAGCTTGTTCCAACTCCATTTGCGTCCCTTTCCATAAGACAAATATGTCGTCAATGTATCTCTTGTATGTAATAAGATTTTTCGACCACTGTTCTCTGCTCAAACTATTGTCCAATTCAAACCTATGCATAAAGAGATTCGCGTAGGCAGGTGCGGCACAATTGCCCATAGAAGTACCTGAGCTTTGAATGTAAAATGACTCTTTCCATGAAAAGTAACTGTGGTATAGTGTAAAATTTAGAAGTTCCAAAATGAAAACTTTCAAGCCTTCTTCCATCTCTGATGACATGAGAAATGACGCTGTTGCGTCTAAACCAAGATTGTGCGGAATAGAAGTGTATAATGACTGAACATCGATGGTGCAGAGTATCATGTCATTGGTGAACGATGTTTTCTGTTCTTCAAGTATATTTAGGAAGTGGGTTGTATCTTTAATGTAAGTTGACATAGATTGTACCAAAGGTTGTAAGTGTCGATCAATATACTTCCCAATTGGCTCATGGATTGAATTGATTGTGGACACGATGGGTCTACATGGAGGGTGGGTAGGATGTTTGTGCACTTTCGGTATCATATATATATATGGTACTGATGGATTGGTTTTGATGAGATATTGTTTTTCTTTAGATCCAATTACACCTAGGTCCATTGTCCGGTTTATTAGTGTAGACAGTATCTCTGTGAATTCTTTCGTGGGATCTCTGTCTGTTTTGTAGTAGATATTTGAATCATTGAAGTGTTTATTGACTTGATTCTCATAGTAGTCTGTGTTTAGGATAACTAGGGCACCTCCCTTGTCTGCCTGACGTATGGTGATTTCAGGGTTTTCTGCCAGTTTTTTCAAAATGTTTCGTTCTTTATTTGAAAGATTGGTGACCCTCGATTTAGGCTGTTTATTAAGTTTCTCTACTTCCTTACTTACGACCTTCTCGAATGCGTCCAAGACTTTATGGCTCACTGGAGGGGTGAATTTGCTCTTGTTTCTAAGACCCTTTAGGATATCTTTGGAAGATTCTTCTGTGGTTTGGATGACATTACTAAAGAAGTGTCTCAAACGTAACTTTCTCATGAATTTGTAAATACTTATTTGTGTGTCCAAAAGTTTAGAATGGAATGTAGATACAAATGTGGTTCCTTTTTGTAACACTTTTATTTCAGCATTTGATAGTGGTTGATTCGAAAGATTTATAACTAGGGTTTTTGACTCCTGGTGTTTCTTGAAATTGAGTCTTCCGTTACTTGGCCTTTTGCCCCTCCTGGTTCTTCGGTTGATTTTTGGCCTCTCTCCAAAAAAGAATTTCCATTTTTATTTGTGCCACTGGATGTGGTTGGTTGCTCTTGCGTTTTTTTGGGGGGAGGTTGAGATCTCGGAGGTTGTCTCCTAGGTTGGGAGTCATCTGAAGATGATGTTTCATCAGATTATCTGTTTGATGAGAAATTTTGTTGTCTTCTCCTTGCGTATATGTCGGCCCAGTTATAAACTTCTCCAAGCTTGTAATCAAGCGTATCACGTTTGAATTTTCTAATTTTTCTTTCATTTATCTCTTTGGTGTATGACTCCAATTGTTTGGTGATATCTTTTAACATGTCATCCATTTCTTCTGCTGTTACCATTTTGCTTATATCCTGCTTTAGTTGTATCAAGTTCAAACAAATTATTTAATCTAGTGTGCGTCTGGGGCCGCCATTCCCATATATGCTTTCAAGACAGGTCTATCTGACCTTTCTCCCTAATTTCTATTAAATGTTTTCAACCCGCTAACTGAGGCCAGCACTAGTATTCTTAATGCATTCAAATGAGTTTCTCATTTTATGGATCTTTCAAACAATATCCCTAAATATTTATACTCATTCACTATTTCCAGCTTTGTGGAGCCCAGGAACCAACTGAATTTCTTCCTTTCCTTGCCAAAGCTCAAGACCTTGGTTTTTTCCAAGTTTACAAAGAGTTTCTTCGGACTACAATATTCATTGAACACATCTAGCTTCCTCTACAGACCTGTCTCTGTTCGATCTAAAATTACCAGATCATCGGCGCAGAGTGGAAGCAATGTGTTTCCAATTTAATTTAGGACTAGCACCCTGTGCCTTAGTTATTATAACTGGTAAGTCGGCTGTGGATAAAGAGAAGAGCAAGGGGGCTAAGACGCACCCTTGTCTTTAACCCATTTTCAATTGATATCTTCTTCGACAATGTACCATCTATGTCCAGGATAACCTGTGCCCAGTTGTTCCTGTCGAGCTCTTGTATCATAACCAGAAGGTCCTTATGGATGTCGATGTTTATCAACATTTCCCACAAACGGTTTCGGTCTACAAGATCAAAGGCTGCCCGGAAATCGACGAAGCAGCTGAACAACATAACTGCTCCACCGACTTCCACGCGATGGACCACAGGGAGAAACAGTGGTCTATTGTAGTGACCCTTCTTGAAACCCCCCTGTTCTGGGGTATTATTTGGTTAACCTTCACCCATTCTTTAAAATTTCCTAAGATTACTTTAGAAAATACCTTCTCTCCCACATCCAAAAGGTCAATAAATCTATAGTTTTTGGTAATCTTTACATCTCTTCATTTATTAATGGTTCTAATGATTGCTCCTTTGCAAGTTTGGGGTATCTGCCCGGTCTCCAGAATGCTGCAAAAAATGTTGTGAAAAAATGTGCCCGCCCGTCAGCCAACGGCCGTCGCGAGCACTACCTCGGTCGGTAGTGCTGCGCACGTCCTTTGGTCGACGCAGCCCCGCCAACTTAATGGAACACCCCGCGGCGGCAATTCCGGTTAAGGTGCTAGTCAAGATTAAATTTACTATGACGCATTTAACGTTACTTGACAACCTAGTATCCTCCCCATCTCAGGCCTTAATGCATGTTCTGTAGTTACTTGCAGTTCTCCTTTACTATATATTTCACCCAAATATAATTCCCAATCATTTTCTGTCACTTTGCAATTTATAGTTGCCTGTGTCTTCCCTGATCCCTCTTGGACCAATTTCCAAATTTTTTTTTTACAACCTTAGTTTCTATTGCCTCTAGCAGATTCTCCCAGCATTTCTCTTTATATGTTCTTTTATATTCCCTTATGACCATTTTATAAGTCTTCTTTGATTTCTGTCGGCTAATCATCATATCTATATCATACTTGAATTTCAATCTTCTTTACCCTTTTCTTATATTTGAATTCAATTTCCTACATTCCTCACTAAACCAATGTATCTCTTTGTGTCCTTTCTTATTCCTATCTCCCCTACATCTTTTCCCTTTTAACTTAACTCTTAGACAATGAACCATTTTGGTAGTCACATTTTTTAACCAACCTATGTTACTAATCCTTGAAATTTCATCTAATATTTCACACCGCTGAAATTATCTAACGTTCCCCAGGCACTCCTCCATCATACAAGTGTCAGCCGTTTAGGGAACTCCATTTGTATCGGGATAATTGTATTTCTTGATTTTTTATTTCCTCCAACTATCTTTGCATTGAGTGGAAAGTGATCACTTCCCTCAACCTTCATCACCTCAAAATCGCTTATCAGTTCTAATTTCCATGCATGGATAAAGATGTAATCTATTGGGCATAGTTAGTTGCCTATTTTAAATGAACAGCTTGCTGGCTGATCTGACTCCATCCTTCCGTTAGTACAGACTAGGCACATTGAGCCCATAAAGTCATATCTTGCGCATCGAATCCCCCCCCCCCCCCCCCCCCCCCCCCCGTAGGAAAGCTGGTGACATTTGTATTGTAGGCCGTCTGTATCTCTTTACATCTTAGATCAACTCTACAGGGGCCACATTTATGATTAAAATCACCTAGTATAAACACCAGGTCCCTCTGATGAGCATCTATTATCTCCTGAATATCCTCTTTAAACGGGCCCAGGTCTGTTTTGTATTCCTTATATCCACCTCCCTGCAGATAGACGTTTACGATGATTATAACATCATAATGAGGTTAGGATCCAAATGATGCACTCTGCTGGCCACCAACCATTTGAATTTAACTTTCAGAGGGACCACTTTCTTGGTTATTTTAAACGATACCATTGTTAATTGTCCGCCAGCCGGTCGTCCAAATTGGCTTCTCCTAGCTGGCGTATTCAATTGTACGTACCCTTCCTGCAAAGGGGTTTCGTCACACAGCCAAGTTTCTTTTAGGCACACAATTTTATAGCGATGATTACTTTTTTAAAATTATCTATTTTAGATATTCTATTGTAACCATTAATATTCCAAGTGAATGTGACCAGGATGTGTGAGGACCCTTCCTCCTTATCAATTTCACCTAGCCAACTTTTTTCATAATTCTCCAATGATGCTAAAGGCCTATATCAATTTACTAATTTTAATCCTTTTCTGTGCTCATCCATTTTGTATGTTTGCAACGTAATTTTTAGATCTTCCTTATTTCCATATGCCTGCTCACACAATTGAAACTGCCTCATTCCCAGTCCTGCCTGTTTTTTTAGGGAGGGTTGCTTACCTAAGTCCCTATATCTTACTTCCTTTATCTGGAACTAATCTAATTCTGTCTTCAAGTAAGTCCTGTTCTGCATTCAATTCAATTTCAAATCCTTATTTCGATCAAGTGATCATAAAGGATATACAATATAACACATCATTTAAAATTCCAAAATATCAATATATCATTTAGTATTAAATACATGAGTTAAAAAAAAATTTTTTAAAACAAGAGAGAGAGTGGACCAAGGGAAAAGAATTTTCAGGGGTCTCCTGCCATCTTTATGTAACGAGATCGAACATGCCACATTGCAGTTAAAAATTTAGCTAGTGCAAACACAGTTGACGGAGAGAAGTCTGTCTTTAGAACTCTAAATGCAGGTGTGAATGTTCTAAATCCCAGGTTTTTAAGGAGGGGGACGAGCCAAAATGTCCTGCTTTTTTGGTAGGCTCAACAGAAAAAAATAACCTGTATTTCGTTCTCCTTAATGTGAGCACATGCGTGGCACATCTCTGTTGGAGACCAACCAGACCATGCTTTGGTAAAAGACATTAGAGGAAGGGTCCCATACCTCCATTGCAGGAATAATTTTCTTGTTAAAACAGGGGTCATACCGTCCAAAACACTTTCAAGATTGTATGAGTCTTTGGTTGTAATAAAACGATGTGTCAGAGATCCCTCTCTTGTCCTGTCCAAGGCTCGGCGAAGCATTTTATTATAGAATGCTCTAGAGAGCACTTTCCTATGGATCCTGGTACTTGTGCTTTCTGGGTGTGACCACAGTTCTGGTAGTCAAAGGGTCTCACAAGTTCTCTTAATATAATTTAGCCAAGGGATCTTGGTGGCATTAGGTAAGGATAGGAATTCCTTTAACTCAGTTCTATAGGAGGTGAGATCCTGGCTACTCCATAGGTGACGCCAGAATGTTAAAGGTTTGAGCCCTAGTTCGTCCGTTATGGGCCTCAAACCCAGGTCTAGTCTCAGGGGCAGCAGTGGGGTACTTGGTGGGAGAGCGGTCAGCTGCCTTAAGAATTTGTTTTCTGTGGTCAGCAGGTTGGAGGAAGAGATATGACCCCACATCTCTCTCCCGTAGGATACTCCCCCCGCGCCTGGGCTTTATATATTTGGATAGCGGGACTCGGAGGGCGGTATGTTCACTTAGTCGCAATCCTCATGATGCCACCCGCCTTCTGGGCCAGCTTCATGCTCGCTTTGGTCTGATGAGCCCCCCAAGTGAGGTTTTGGTTTAAGGTTATCCCCAGATACTCTATTGTGTGGACCCTTTCCAAGCGTACTGCACCAAGCAAGGGATTTGGGCGCTTGGAGGACTTGGGATTTAAGATCATGAATTTCGTTTTCTGCAGGTTAATTTCAAGACCCCTTTCTGTGCAGAACTCCAGGAAGCCATCAAGCACCCTCTGTATGCCCATCGGGGATTTAGACAGCAGCAGGGTGTCATCTGCAAACATGATTGCGGGCACCCTGCTGCCAGTCAATTTTGGGGCATCAGTGTTGGCGATCCCGGTCAGGTGTGTGATTACCCCGTTCACGAAGAGGCAGAACAGGGTCGGTGCAAGCACACAGCCCTGCCTCACCCCTCTGCGAACGGGGAATCTTTCAGTTAGATTGCCGCTTCTCCCACACCTGACCCTTGCGAAGTTGTTATGATGTAGTTTCATCAAAATTGCAAGGATATCTTATGGGATACCTAGCTCTGCCATTACCTCCCACAGTTTTGATCTTGGCACTAAATCGAAGGCAGCACGTAGGTCCACAAAGACCGTGTACAAGGTGCCGCCCTCGATAAGTGCAGTCCTCCAGTACATGAGGTTTAATCTAAATATTTGGTCGATTGTGGAGACCCCCCTCCTAAATCCTGCCTGATATGGGCTAAGGGTATCTGTTTCCTCCAACCAGATCTGCAACCGATCCAATATTAGCCTACCGAAAAGCTTCTGTGAAACATCGATGAGGCTTATTGGACGATAGTTTACTGGGAGCAGAGGGGAACCCTTTTTGAATATTGGGACCACCTCTGCGCCCAGCCAAGTGCCGGGGACCTCCATACCCTTCAGAATCGCATTAAATATCAGCAGGAGATACGGGGCCCATATCCCTGACTCCTGCTTGAAAAGATCTCCTGGGACCCCGTCAAGCCCTGGTGCTTTTCCTCCTGCCAACCCCGCAATTGCAACACGTACTTCTTTTTCCGTGAATAGTTCGCCCTCGTAGTTACTCAAAATAGTGCAATTGGGGGTACTTTGAGACGCCTCCTCCATTGCATATAAGGACTGGTAATGCTCTTGCCAAACACCAGGTGCAATGTTGGGTTCGATTGCAGGAGGGAGATCTTCTGACCCATGATTGACTAGCCGCCAAAATTTGCGAGAATCTTTGGTGGCTAGTGCACCAGAAAGTTCCTCCCAGTGTTTTTGGTCCCATTCTGCCTTAGCATTAGCCAACAATGTCTTATAGGCCCGTCTTTTGGCTTGTATCGACTCCCGGCATCCACGCGCCTTTATTGTGAGTAGGAGTTCTCGTTTTGAGTCCCGGCAAGTGGTATTATACCAGGACTTTTTATGTGTCCCCTTAGGTTTACCTACTCCTTTGGCAAATAGGTCTAACTCCAGGCTGTTGATTAGGTCTTCGTGGGTTCGCCATAATTGCTCTCTGTTTTCCCCGTAATCTAATCCGTTGGCGAGAGCGAATGCCTTTTCTAGCACTGGAGTAATTCTGGCATAGAGCCTAGGTAGCTTGACGTCACATGTGGCAAGTTTCCCCCACCTAACTCGCCTCCTACTATTCTCCAGGAGTAGTCCTGTAATTGCATTCTCTTTGTCCAATCCCATGTCCTCGATGCCTGGCATGGGGATATTCGAGTTCAAGGGCGTTGTGGTCACTGTCCTCTCTATCCAGAACCCTAAAATCAATAATTTGTGACCAACTTGACAGTTGAACTAGGACGTAATCAAGTCTAGATTCACTTCCTAATTTATTAAAAGTGCATTTACTTGGGTTATCTGATTTTGTACGCCCATTGCATGCTCTTAAACCGTGGTTAAGGGTCAGTGCGGTTATCTGAAGTGCATGGGGAGTCCAAGCTCTTGGTGGAGGTGCCACCGTGACTGGTATTCGCCATCTCGAGTCCTCCTTTAGGGAGGGTCCATCACGAAGGCCGGGAGTGGCTCATAATGCGAGTTCAGATCCCCTCCGACCACATAGGGGAGGTCCCTTGGGATTTCGCTCAGAAAAACCGAGAGTTCTTCAATTGTATTCGATTCGCATGATATAACAGCGGGTCTCGAATAGACGTTTATAACCATCAGTTTAGCGAAATTTGACCATTCTAGCAGGACAGGTAGTATATCCTCGGAGTCAACAGCTAAGGACCTAGCCATACAGCCTAGGTCAGAGGCAATCAAGGTTGCCAACCCTCCTGACGGTCGTCCCCTTCCCCCCCATTTAGCTTTTTTAGTAAACACTGCGAACCCCGGACATGTGTACTCCTCTCTTGCCCAGGTTTCCTGGAAGAGGCAGATACTTTTTGAGCTAATGAACGACAGCCACTCCGGGCATTCCATTTTGTTACCAAGGCCAGCTACATTCCATGAAATCATGTTAAGTGCTGAAAGTCTTGGAGCTGGTAGCACAGTGTTGGAGTGGTTGTTCTCTTTGGCGACAGGATTTACCATTATGTTGTGTTGTGATTCCCCCTGTATAGCCCGTAAATTGCTACCAATGCCGGGTGCATCTGGTGTAAAGTCTCCGGGGTCTTTGGAGTGGTTGGGTTTGTTAGGAACAATTATTAATTCTATTAGAAGCTGGATTTGTTCACAGGAGGAGGTTCTATCCTCACCATGGTCTGTTAGATAAGAACGGTCCTCGGCCCTGGCTTTAGAGTAGGGCAGTCAGTCAACCATTTCGAGGCTGCTGTACCTGTTAGAAGTTGGGAGGTAGGCTGGGTGATGCATTCTATATGGCCCTGGTACTCCTCTCGGTCTTCCACCCCATCCGCCACTCTTCCTGGTGTTAAATTCCCACCCCTCTTCACCACCATACGTTGATAAATGTTCTGGCACCATGCTCCTATGATAATGAGGCTCCCTCCTTCCTGCACTATTGCTCTCCCAATCTCCCACTAGTTCCTGATAATACCCCCATCTTGGATCCTCCGTTGTATACATGCTAGACGGGTAAAATGATGAGAAAGGGAGAGACTGGATGAGATTCCCTTGGTCATCGGGGGCCCAACTGCAGATGTAAGAGGCTGTCCTGGGTTCTCTAAAACTAACCACAACGCAGTCACCTCTAATTGTCTTTCTCAGATTGCCCACCCAGGTGACACGTCTCACCATAAGAACATCACTGGTTATGCCTTGCGGAAGGGGTCTGTATAAGGACAACCAGTTAATAACTTTGTTCTTGAGTGAGGCAGTCGTCTCTATGGCAGTGAGAGATAGTTCAGGTACACCCGCCAGGATCACTGTGTAGGGGGACGCCTCAGGTGGTAGATTCACAGGTTTAATTTTACGAGGGTTGTTTTGCATGTTTTCTGGAGGTCTTGTGTCACTTTGTCTTTTGTCAGAGAGATTGGCATTATCTGTAGGTTTTATAGATTTATCTAAGGATGGAAGTACCGGTGTCAGAGTTTGTGTGGGTGGTGTAATTTTATTTGCAGTAGCCAAGGGTAGCGGGATCTTATTTTGATTGGGTTTATGTTGTATTTGTTGAGAAGTGGTTGGGCCAGTTTTCTTCGCTAAAGTTAAGGGGTCTGCACTCTTTTTGAGCTTTTGATCTGGCCCCCCTTTCGCTCCCTTTATTTCTGTTTTAAGACTGGACTGAAAGAAAGAAAGAAGAAAGAAATATTATTTGTAACGCGCAGCTATGCCCAGTGGGCGTCAAGGCGCCTAAACCAGAATATAAAGCTGATAGCAGACAGAAACAGAACCTACTGGTATGCCTTAATAAAGAGCCAGGTTTTCAATGACTTCCTAAAGAGATCAAGGGAAGGAAGTCGTTTGATTTCGAGGGGGAGTGAGTTCCAAGTAAGAGGTGCCAATATGGAAAAAGCTTTGGACCCCCATCTGGCCTTCTTGGCTCTGGGGATTACCAGTTGGTGTTGCTCGCTGGATCGTAAACATCTACTCGGAACATATCTGGTAAGTAATGAACCAAGGGCATCAGCCGAGCCTGCAGTTAGAGCCTTATAGGTAAGGCAAAGGAGTTTGAAAATGATCCTTGACGGGATGGGGAGCCAGTGGAGGTTCTTCCTCGCTAGGGTCATAGAAGATAACCAGGGCAAAGCGAGAGCAAACCGCGCTGCCGCGTTCTGTATGACCTGTAGACGCTGGAGCAAGCCCTTGTTGGCCCCGGCGTACACTGCGTTACAGTAGTCGAGCCTTGAGCCAACAAGGGCAATCACCACCTGTTTCCGCGCCTGTGGGGACAGATAGTGTACAATCCTTTTCAGGGTCTTGATGACACCCCAACAGGTCGCCACCGTTCTATTCACCTGTAGCTCCATGGAGAGCTGGGTGTCAAAGATGACCCCTAGGTTTCTAGCAGATTTGGTAGGTATAGGGCAGCTACCTAGAGAAGGAGGCCACCAGTCATCTGACCATATGTCCTGGTCCTTGCCAAAGACCAGGACCTCTGTCTTGTCCCCGTTCAACTTCAGGGAGTTGGAGACCATCCACTCTGCAACAAGTTGCATGCAGGCCCTGAAGTTAGAAGCAGTTTCACTGACAGAGTGGGTCAGGGATACCATAATCTGCGTGTCGTCGGCATACGACACTACCTCCATCCCCTGAGATCTTACAAGTCTTGCAAGGGGGGCCACATAGATGTTGAACAGGGTCGGACTCAATGCCGACCCCTGTGGCACCCCACACTGCAAAGACTTGGCAGGGGAGAGGTATTCACCTAGCATGACACGCTGCTCTCGATGTTGTAGAAAGGAGCTCAGGAGACTGAGCGCTGGTCCGACTACCCCTGCCTCCCTTAACCTAGATGTTAAAGTCAAGGGAGACAGGGTGTCGAAAGCTGCTGAAAGATCAAGCAGCACCAGTACGGTGGTAAGACCCAAATCTACTTTTCTGCGGATGTTATCCATGACTTTTGTCAAGGCAGACTCCGTGCTATGTAGCTTTCTAAAGCCATGTTGGGACCCATCCAGGAAGCCAGAGGCGTCGAGGAAGTTCGAAAGATGGAGATTCAAGTGGGTCTCCAACATCTTAGCAGGGGCTGGCAGCAGAGAGATGGGTCTAAAATTTTTCAGCACTCCAGGGTCTAAAGTGGTCTTTTTCAGAAGCGGCTTTACAATGGCTCTCTTCCAGAGTGATGGAAAAGTGCCCTGTTCCAACGCTCCATTCATTACCTCAAGCATAGGGGGAAGAATTATCTCTCTGCAGTTTTTAAGTACCTTGAGGGGCAGAGGGTCAAGAGGGGATGAAGATTTAGTTTTATCCAGTAAGCTACTGAGATCTTCTAGCGTAAGAGCCGGGAAGTGTTCAAGGGATGGAGGGGAGTCTACATTCCAAGCTTCCAATCGTGTGATTTGCACGGAATCCTCCAAGCTGAGTAAGTTCCTCTGCGCCTTTAGGGCTATGTAGATATCGTCTATCTTATTATAGAAAAAGTTCGATATATCATCACATAGCTCCTGGGAAGCAACGACTGGATCAGGAACCTGAAGAGAGCAAAGGGAGTCTACAATTTTAAAAAGCTCTTTGGAGGATGTTAACGAACAGGTTAAGTTGGAAAAATAGTCCTGTTTTTCCTTGATGATTCGCTTTCTATACTCCCGTAGTAGACTCTTGTAACCTTCTCTATCTTTTAAATCCCAAGATTTACGCCAGCCACGTTCCTTCTGTCTACATTGTTGTCTGAGCAGCCTCAGATCGGCAGAGAACCAAGGGGCAGATGGCTTCTGTCTAGCTGCAAATTTCAGGGAAGGGGGGGCTAGCTCATCAGCAGCTTTGATAATGACATCAGTTAAATCTTGAGCCGAGTCATCAACCTTCTGTTTAGTTGAAATACTGATGTTGCGGAAAAAAGGTGCAAGTGCTTCCTTAGTAAAGTTTTTGAAGCTCCTTTTAGATTGTTTTTTACCAGTGTCAGCCGTGACATTAGGACAAGGAATGTCTAGAGAAAGCGGGACTGCTAGGTGATCTGACCATGTAATTGGTACCGGTAAACCGACTTCAAGTCTGGAATCGTTGGAGAAGATCCCATCAAGGATGTGCCCCGCCTGATGGGTCGGGTGGAGAACAAGTTGGACAAGATCACAAGCCTCCAAGGAATTAAGCAGGGAAGAGGTATCTTTAGATGCAGAATCCTCTAAATGGAAATTAATGTCACCCAAAATGGTAAAATGAGGCCTACCAAAATAAGGTTCTAAAATTCTAAAAAGTTCTGGGCAAAAATTGACTCTGGACCCGGGGGGTCTATAAAGCAGTATGCCGGAGAAAGAACTCACCGGAGTATGCGTAATACAAAAATAGAGTGCTTCGAAAGGATCTGTGGAGACTGATAAAGGTTTTATTATGCAGGAGAGAGTAGATTTAAAAAGAATGGCTATTCCACCTCCTCTACAACGTTCTCTGTCTAACCTTAGAAGGGAATAACCTTCAGGTATAGCCAGGAGAAGATCATGACCAGCGGACTCAGAAGCCCAAGTTTCTGTAACAAAAACCCAATCTGGATTTCTAAAGCTAACGAAGTCATGAAATTCGATCCCATGTTTAATCAGAGAACGAGCATTGACCAAAAAACCCTGTTTGGGTTGGGAAATATGGCTGGTGGACTGAGGAGGGGTGGTACGAATAGGGGATTGACTAGGACAAATAAAAGAGCTGTTGCACGAGGGACAAAAACGAGCCCGGCTCAGAACTTCAGGTCTGAGCCGGTGATGGCAGCAAAGTGCACGAGGTCTCAGAGAACAAAGGGTATTGTAGAGATTCTCTGGTGGAGGGGGAGAATGAACGACGGAGAGCCCAGGGTCCAGCCCGTCCTGCAGCGCGTCCTCAACGCGGACGGGCGCAGACGGGCTGAACTCTGGCGTAACTCCGGCGTCAGTCTGGCGTCCCCGCAGCGCGTATCCGCTGCGCGTCTGCATGACTCTCTTAAGTATCCGCCTAGCGTCCTCCTGGCGACTAGAGCGCGATACCAGCCAATCAGCGATAGTGTTAAGCCATCCCTATCCAAGATGGCGCTGAAAACGGACCTGCGCCGGGAAGCGGACCCGCCAAACAGCGGTGGGTGTCCCAAGTTAAATGCAAGTAAGGGCCAGGTGCAGCGAGCGCTATTAAAAACAGGGGATAATAAATGAGGAATAAAAATAAATGAAAAACGAGGCAATATTAAAAACGAGCAGCAGCTCGGTTCCTGCAGTGCATTAAGCGCATGCACAGTTCAACTGTCAGCTAGAAAGAGAGAGCAGAGGGTTTACCTCTCTTAAGTATCCGCCTAGCGTCCTCCTGGCGACTAGAGCGCGATACCAGCCAATCAGCGATAGTGTTAAGCCATCCCTATCCAAGATGGCGCTGAAAACGGACCTGCGCCGGGAAGCGGACCCGCCAAACAGCGGTGGGTGTCCCAAGTTAAATGCAAGTAAGGGCCAGGTGCAGCGAGCGCTATTAAAAACAGGGGATAATAAATGAGGAATAAAAATAAATGAAAAACGAGGCAATATTAAAAACGAGCAGCAGCTCGGTTCCTGCAGTGCATTAAGCGCATGCACAGTTCAACTGTCAGCTAGAAAGAGAGAGCAGAGGGTTTACCTCTCTTAAGTATCCGCCTAGCGTCCTCCTGGCGACTAGAGCGCGATACCAGCCAATCAGCGATAGTGTTAAGCCATCCCTATCCAAGATGGCGCTGAAAACGGACCTGCGCCGGGAAGCGGACCCGCCAAACAGCGGTGGGTGTCCCAAGTTAAATGCAAGTAAGGGCCAGGTGCAGCGAGCGCTATTAAAAACAGGGGATAATAAATGAGGAATAAAAATAAATGAAAAACGAGGCAATATTAAAAACGAGCAGCAGCTCGGTTCCTGCAGTGCATTAAGCGCATGCACAGTTCAACTGTCAGCTAGAAAGAGAGAGCAGAGGGTTTACCTCTCTTAAGTATCCGCCTAGCGTCCTCCTGGCGACTAGAGCGCGATACCAGCCAATCAGCGATAGTGTTAAGCCATCCCTATCCAAGATGGCGCTGAAAACGGACCTGCGCCGGGAAGCGGACCCGCCAAACAGCGGTGGGTGTCCCAAGTTAAATGCAAGTAAGGGCCAGGTGCAGCGAGCGCTATTAAAAACAGGGGATAATAAATGAGGAATAAAAATAAATGAAAAACGAGGCAATATTAAAAACGAGCAGCAGCTCGGTTCCTGCAGTGCATTAAGCGCATGCACAGTTCAACTGTCAGCTAGAAAGAGAGAGCAGAGGGTTTACCTCTCTTAAGTATCCGCCTAGCGTCCTCCTGGCGACTAGAGCGCGATACCAGCCAATCAGCGACTGTAGATTTTTCTATGTTAACCAACCTGGCTTCGATCTTTATCAACCGGGCTTCAAGGGGGCTTAAGAGTGACCTGAACAGTGCACCTATATCTGCGAGTGTAATGTCCTCATTGGAAGAATCTGTAGAGATGTTGACAGAATGCGAGGGTGTATCTTCGGGTACAATGACAATAGATTGGGCCTCCACACCAATATTGGGTGATTGTCCCAAGGTATTACCGCCCGAGCTAGCAGCGTCCTTAGCAGGGTTGGATTTAGATGTTTTTGTCTTGCTGCCTCCTTTGGTTTGCACCCCTTTCTTCCTTTTTTGAATGGCTCCCTCCCTTACTCCCCTTGGGGGATCAGTGGGGTTCTCGCTAGTGCTAGCTATAGCCAAGTCCTTACTAGAGATTGGGAGTGGGACAGATGGTATTTGGGCCGTTGGCAGAGTCATGAGGCTCATATCCTCAAGATCATTTAAGGCCTCCATGGTGAGGTCTACATTGGTAGCTGACTGGTTTGCCTCTGGCCCCTCCTGGTTGGAGCTATGAAGATCTGGCCTTCCTTCAGGAGTCTTCGCCAGAGTCATTGGACCCATTGAGGATCTCCTTACCCAATCGATTTCTTGGGAGATACGTCTTTCGAGTACAGTAATTTCATCTATCAAAAGAGAACCAGCTTTGACAAAGTAATTGTCGATGGTACCTTTGGCGGCTCCAGCCACAACCTGTGCGGATTTGCTCCTTGTTTCCCTGGTGCACATCTCTGTGGCTAAATGGTCCAAGGCTGTAGGAAGTGGGGTGTTGGAGACGTCCCACCCAGGAGGGGTAGCCCTGTCCCGGTCTCTCCGGTCCTCGAACGGCCTCAAACGGCCCACCCTTTGCCCGGGCTTCGCCCCGTGCTTCGCCCCGTGCTCCGTCCCGCGCGCGTCCCCCGTCGCGGAGTGCGAGGTCTGAATATATAGCCCGTTGGCGGAAGGGCGTAGCCGCTGCGGGAAGAGGCTGCAGGTGAGTGAGTCCTAGCCTCGCAGTCCCGCAGCGGTGTTGACAAGTTCAGCGGCATGCCCGTAGAGCGGGGGCCGCGCCTCAGCAACTCCGTGGAAATGCCCCAGCAGCAAAGAATGTCCGAGTTCCGTGGATCAGCAAACAGTGAGTGGCGCCCGCAAGCGGGTGCCGCGAAAGTTTATGCTGGTGGTGGGCGGGAGGGCGTAGCCGCTGCGGGAAGAAGCTGCAGGTGTGTGAGTCCTAGCCTCGCAGTTCCGCAGCCGTGTTCACAAGTTCAGCGGCACGCCCGTAGAGCGGGGGCCGCGCCTCAGCAACTCCGTGGAAATGCCCCAGCAGCAAAGAATATCCGAGTCCCGTGGATCAGCAAACCTTTACCAATTGTGAGTATAGCAAGACCTTTGTTACTTCTTGTCCCTTTCTTTATTCTGTAAATACTACTTGTCTCAGGTCTTCTGTACCTATGCCTTTCAGACCTCCACATTTAGAGAAGGAGAGAAGCAGTTCAGTATGACTTAATGGAATTAATTACTTGCCAATCTTTCCACCATTTCTATGGTTTATGGGTTCAAGGTATAACAATAGATCAATCTCCATTTCACTTTCTATTTCATGAGTTCCACTCCTAGCCCCACCCCTTCATTTGCCCTCTGGTCCTTCAACACCCCTCCCTCTCCCCTTTTGTTCTTCAGGTCTCCTTTTTCCTCATACCTCCCCACTCGCTTGTTCTTATGCATGGGTTGTATTTTGGGTTCAATGTCATTCTCTGTGATTTTTTTTATCTTGCACTCTTCTCTTATTTTCCATATGTTTCACATCTTTATTCACAAATCTCTGTTCCTGATATTTATTTTGGTGTTTCACAGGACCCTTAAATCTGTCCTCTGTAGTCTAATCCTCCTTTTCCTTTTGTTTTATGGTCGACCCTTTTAACAAGTTAAAACAGTGTTGTACAATTCAGACCACCCTAGGGCCCACAAATTACATGTCATGTAAGCCAGCCACGGGATCAAGGAGGATCTTTCCAATTTTAAACAGTTCCGCAGAATTAGTATGCTTAAACTAAGTTCCTCCTTTACCCAGATCGAATTCCAGAGCTTTAGAGGGCCAAGGTGCAGATGGTGGATGAGAAAGTTTAAAACTAGTTCCTTGTGGACAAATTCATAGGGTAGCTCTGTGGGACCCCCAAGAGACCTCTTTAAAATCTATTTTCATCTACTTGAAGAGGGGCAACCCATCCATATCCTCATATCCCACTACCATAGCTCACTAGGGAGATGCACTTGGGCCTGAAAATTTCCAGGACCTAGGAGACTAGTTCACCATTGGCAACTGAACTTCATTAGACTCCCCTGCTGCAACGTAAAAAAGAGTTCTGAGATAACGCATGAAGTTTGTAACCCTAGGGTGGTCCCATAAAAACGTACTGCTTGTCTTCTGAGACTTCAGCATCCAGCATCCCCAGCATCAGAACCACTTCATGTGTGGAACGCATTAAAGGAAAAAAAGCCACTGAGGACTCTTAATCTGCTGTAAGCAACAGGTAACTGTCCCTCTGGGCCGGAGTGATCCCGGTCACTCGTCACCCCGTTGTGACCTGTTCAAGTGTAGAGTAGTAGCCAGTTGGCTACGAATTTCTTAGTATATTACAACAATGTATTGCCTTTTAAAAAGAGAATGTACTTACCTATAGATTTTTGTAGTTTAGTGTCTAATATATGATAAAAATGTACACACTATTTAATAAAGTGGTGTCCGATTTTGATTGTGTTGTGAATCGTACCAGTAACTTCTTTACCCTTGTTCCTTTTATTACGCCCGACTGCTCTGTGCCATATCTACCCAGGACTTAGCTAAGAGTTTTCGCAAAAAAGTTTAAATGGACCTGAGAAATACTGTGACATTATTACATGGTGAGATCTCACAACCACACCACCTAATAATCACCCTTCCTACAATAAATAAATAAAATTTGAAACTCACTCTTCAACTCGTACTGCATCACTAGTAAGCCACTTCCTAGAACAAAAAATACTTGGAAGACTTTAGGAGTATCACTTGTCATAGGGTGAAAAAAACCCAAGAGGAGAAAATATAGAAGCTATGCTCTTAACAAAGGAAGACTTTTCATTTTAAAATGAAGGCTGTTGGAAAAAATGTGAATAAAGACCAAGAGCACCAAAATATCATGTAAAACAGCAAGATTATTCAATGGCAATAGTTCAAATGTAATTTTCTAAACAAAGAGAGTAGTGATCCATGAATTTTCAGAGGACAGGTATGATGATGACTAACTACGATTAAATGTATTTTGAATGTTTTTTTTTACATCCATACACCCATTCTAGAGGATGTCCCCCATGCTAAACACAAAGAGGTTTGATAAAGTTCTTTCTAGTGGATACCATAGTTGCTGCAAATTGTGTTAAATAAAATCTGTCCTCCGGAGACCCACATTTTATAAGCAATATCTATTGACAAGCAGTAGGTGGTGCCATCTGACAACCAAACCATGCTTGCAATCCAAGCAGAAGCACTGCATCCGTTCATATGCAGGGCACGTGTAGAGCCAGTGAAGCCACTGTTATGGTTGGTAGTCTAGTTGTTGCACCCATGCACCCCTGACATCCGCAGGCCAGGCGTGGCCTGCGGGGATTTAATAAATGGATGATAGCCACTCGTGGCACGTCACTTCCGAGCTGGCAATCTGGGTGGCATCGTATATTCCTGATCAGCGCTCCTGCCCCTGCGCTAGGCCACACGCCCCATCGGGACCATACGCAGTCCCAGGAGCACCACGTTACATTGGCGACGAGCGGAGGGGGCCCAACCCTCGCTCGCACCTCCCGCTGCCCCAGAGAGCGACTGTCTCCTGTGTACGGCGGCGCAGCTCTGCTCCACATCAGTGCCTGAGCTGCCGTGCGTCCGCGGTAATTACGCGCACCGCCCCCACCTCAGCGGCGGGCGCCCCGGTGTAGAGAGGCACCCCGGTGATCTTGCGAGTCACCGGTTAAACAGGCCAGTGGGCCCAGGCAGGACCGACTGTGGACGCCACGCCCCGCTCCACAACAGCGCTCCGCTCCAGACCGGGCACCTGCACCGACTGGAGCCTCATCTGCACTGCATTGGTGCTGCTGCCAAAAGGATCCTGTGATCCCTGGTTTCTCTGCAGCAGTCTGTGGCACCACCGTGGACAAGGTCTTCAACAAACACTGCCTGCACCAAATAAAGTGCTCAAACAAGCACTGGCCACTCCACAGAGAGACAAAAAAAACATACAAGCACTGGCAAACCCAAAGGAAAAAGAAAGAGAAGGGGACACACAGCGGTACATGTATAACCTCTGGCACACCAAGTATGGAGAGTGTAGGTACACCAAGTGTGAGAGTGCCCTGAAAGTGGGGGAAGATTGCGACACAGCACCACGTGGGGCGCACAACGCAATTCTCTTTTGCTTGAACCGGCCAGAACATTCAGGAATACTCCCCGCCGGGTGACATGGGAGATGACAATAACGCCGCTGTGCCAGCCCACATCCCATTCCAGCATGCAGCGTCAGGCGTCCTACCTCCTTTTAGTGAGCTGGAAGACCCAGCGACAGCCTCCCCCGGTGGACAATATGGATCGAACGCCTCAATGACTATTTCGTCGCGACCCGGGAGACGGACGAGGTGGTGAAGAGATCCTTGCTGCTTCACTATGTAAGAGACGAGATCTTCAAACTCTTCAAGCATCTGCCCAACACCGGGGCAGTAGATGACTACGATGCGGCTGTGACATCGCTAAACGGCCATTTTGACCTGCAACTAAACCCAGATTTCGAGGTCTTCAAGCTCAGACAAGCCCGCCAGAGGGAAAATCTATGGACATGTTCTACGCACGCCTCCAAGAACTTGCCAGCACGTGCACTGATGAAGACCAGCCAAAGGAAATCAGGAGGCAACTAATTCAGGGATGCCGCGATAAGACCTTACGAGGACTCATACTGCAAAAACCAAGGATCGCGCTGGAGTGCATACTAATACTAGCCAGATCACACGACCTGTCTGCAGCTAGAGTGAATGTGATGGACCAAGCCTTCACCAAGTCCCAGGGGAAGCCGGACTCCATCAAAACGGAGTGTGCTGATGCGGTGAGGACCAAACCTAGAGGAGACACATTCAGAGGACCAAGAGGAGACGCGTCTAGATCAAAATGTGGATACTGTGGCTACGAGCCACATGCTGCTAAAGACTGTCCCGCCCAAGGGAAGACCTGCACCAATTGCGGAATACCAAATCACTTTGCATCCGTCTGTAGAGACGCAACAAAACCCGAGATTTCTGAGGACAGAAGCCCCTAACCCGAGCGGTTCGACAACTATTGGTGGCTGACGCTGCGCCGCCCGACCACGCCCAAATGAGACCCGCGAAACACCTACCAACCGTAGAAGACTTGTCAGAGGATGATGATGAGGAGGTATATGTAGTCTCTTTTGCAAAGGAACTCAAACAACGCCACAGACCACAACCTACATGCATAGTCCTGGTCGCGGGGACCGAAGTGAAGGCCGTCATTGACACGGGAGCGACAGTAAAAGTTATGGGCCTACAACAATACCGAAGCCTACGCCCTCGTCGTCCCATAGTGCCGTCCAAAACTCGAATATATGCGTATGGAGCAGACATGCCCCTGCCGCTGAAAGGGAAAATCTCAGTACCCATCAAAGCAGACGACCTGAAGGAAATGGCGACAATCCACGTAATTGACAGGGAGGCGGATACCCTCCTGAGCAGCCATACTGCCGAAGACCTAAAGCTAATTGCCTTCGCCAGACGGATCCAGACGTACCAGGTAGAAGAGCTCCTCAGACAATTCCTCGAGCTGTTCAAAGGCCTAGGGTGCATCAAATGTGAACCCATCAAGCTACACATTGATAAATCATCTGCCCCTGTTGCCCTGCGGCATAGGAGGATTCCATTCCACCTGTGACCGCTCGTAGAGAGCGAACTGGAGGCCCTGGAAGAACAAGGGGTCATCGAAAAGGTATCCGGACCAACACCCTGGGTATCCCCGATAGTCATCGCGGAAAAACCCAAGCAGCCAGGGGCCATCCGCCTATGTATCGACATGCGGCTGCCCAATAAAGCAATCAAGAGGGAACGCCATTTAATACCAACAATGGATGACATCATCGCGGATGTCAACGGATCCAAATGGTTTTCAAAAAATTGACTTAAACGCAGGATATCACCAACTACCCCTGTCCGAAGAGAGCTGTTTCATCACCACTTTTAGCACCCACCTAGGGATCAGGAGGTACAAGCGGCTGAATTTTGGGATATCCTCTGTGGCCAAAGTTTTCCAAAACACAATACGGGAACTGCTGTCCGGACTATCAGGGGTGTTGAACGTGAATGATGGTATCCTCATCCACTATGCGACAGCTGCCGACCATCACAAACACCTCCGGGACACGCTGAAACGCCTCAGTGCACATGGAGCTACTCTACACAAGGACAAATGCCAGTTCTTCCAACCCTCCCTTGAATTCTTTGGCTATGTCTTCAATCAGGAGGGCATACAGGTAGACCCGAGGAAGTCGCAATCTATCAAAGACAACCCGCACCAACGACACAGACGGAAGTGCGGAGCCTCCTGGGAATGGCCACCTACTGTGCGCGGTTCATACCAGGGTTGGCCACCCTAAGTGAACCACTACGGGCCCTCACGAAGGTAGACGCAACCTGGCGCTGGGGCCCAAAGGAGGAAGAAGCATTCCAAGGGATGATATCCTAGGAGAAGCCACGCTAGCATACTTCGACCCTGCAAAGCGAACAGAACTATTGGTGGACGCAAGCCCAGTAGGACTCGATGCGGTGTTCGCTCAAGAGCGTGAACCAGGTCAGTGGGCCGCTCTGGCGTTTGCCAGCAAGTCCCTCACCCCTACAGAAGCAAGATATACCCAGATTGAGTGGGAGGCGCTCACCATCAAGTGGGCCTGCAACCACTTTCATCTGTATCTCCGGGGGCAATTGTTCACCATGGTTACTGACCATCAGCCTCTGGTTCCCCTCTTCAAGGGGACAGCACCACATCCACCCCCACACATCGAACTCTGGGCGGTCCAATTGCAACCGTATGAAATGGAGGTGGTCTATCGCTCGGGGTCCAAGAACCCGGCCGATTTTCTTTCGAGACACCCCGCTCAGTCAGAGAAGCACGAAGAAGATGAGGACGGCGAAGAGTTTGTCCACTGGGTAGCTCTTTCATCATGCCCCCAGAGCATGTCCCTCGACGATGTGAAGGAAGCAGCCGCTACCGATGTCGTCTATGCCAAGACAATAGGTGCAGTGCAGGAAGGCTCATGGACAAACTATCTTCGCCAAGCCAACTCGTGGACCCCGGAGGACCGGGAAATCCTAACAAGCATGTGGCGAGTCCGCCGTGAACTGAGCGCCACAGGAGATGGCATCCTGCTGAGAGGACCCCAGCTCGTCATCCCTCAGAGCCTCAAGCAACGGGCCGTCCAACTAGCTCACGGAGGATACCAAGGAATCACCAAGATGAAGGCGCACATGCAGGAAAAGGTCTGGTTCCTAGAACTTGAGGACATGTTGGAGGAATATCTCAGGCGATGCTCATCGTGCCAGCTGACAAGTGGTCCGGAGAAGCCTCTCCCGGTCATCACTGAACAAGCCTGCACCGTCCCATGGTCCAAAATTAGCGTGGATTTCCGGAGCTTCCCAGAGGTAAAGCACACACTCGTCATCCTAGATGCCTACTCAAAATATCCTGTGGTAATCCCATCTTGTCGACAGCATTCAACCATGTCGGACCAGTGCTGGAAAAGGTCTTCGCCATGTTTGGTTTTCCTCAAGAAGTACGCAGTGACAATGGTCCCCCGTTCCAAGGGGCCGAGTTTGTCACCTTCCTCCAACAACGAGGCATATCGCATCGTCGCATCACCCCCCCAGTGGCCCCAGGCCAACGAGGACGTCGAACGCTTCATGCACACTCTGAACAAGATGTTCCGCATAGCGGTCGTGGAACAGGTGAACCCGGAGCAAAGGCTCCATGAGTTTTTGAGAGAGTATCGAAGTACCCCTCACTGTACGACCCAGCTCCCTACCTGCCCAGGATGGACCTCACCTCCATTGGATGGTGAAGAAGTGTGTAGTAAACTACTTCTCTGTGGTGCTCTACTGATTAGAATGTTGATGACATCATAGAATGCCTGGGGTGACTCTCTGGCTCTTAACGTCAGTTGATCTACTCAGGATTAGCTGATGAGAGCTGGCTCCTGGTGGGGTTTTATCTATCTTACTTCTATACCTGATAACTTGGAAGGAACTTACATTAAAGGAACTTATATCTACTGAGGACTCTGTTACTTCCTTTACTACATTTTGGCGACGAGAATGGAAGAGCGGAGAGTGCGACAAAATCATGAAGCAAGTGTCCGACGCCACGCCACCCCAAGAAGGCTTAGCCATGGAGCGACAGTCATCCTAAGAAGCCGACGCCAAGGAGGAAAATTTCAAACACACTATGAGCCTGGCACGTGGACCGTCACTGCGAACCAAGGCACCATGGTAACTGCACGCAAAGGAACAGAAGAAGTATTCAGAAACATCTCGTGGTTCAAAGAGGTCCCGCTGGAACAGCACAGGGAGACCCCAGGTAACCACACAAGTCGCATGGCTACGGCGGTGCCCGAAGAAGGAATGGAAGGATTAGCGAATAGCCGAGTCTGTGAGACCCCAGAAGTAATTTGTTCACCTCCACACAAAGCTGGCTCCGAGAACCACGGCCGGAACAGCATGGGAGGGCGTACCAGCACCCAAAGATACAGCCTGAGGCCAAACCCCCACACGAGTCAGCGGTTGAGAGACTATGCATGCTGACGAGGTAGAGGACTCGCTGACGGAAGCCCACGCAAGTACTGTGTGTTTATGTGTGAGACTAAAAGACATTCATAGACTGTTGATTTTGTTCAAAGAACTGTTATAACAAAAGAACTGAGTTGGATAGGGATGTAATGGTTGGTACAAAAGGGGTGGTGATGGACTGAGCATCTGAATCAATCAAACACTCACACCCAGTCAAAAGATCTGGGTTTAATCCATCACCGTTCTTTAGCCCACTTTGCCACCCCAGTTCAGACATGGCTATATGCAAATCAGTCTGACCCTGTGCCTCATGGGAACAGTCCAGCCCAAACTGCCAAGCCATGTCTTCCCTGGACCGGAAACAAGCTTCCAAGGACCGGTTTCTGGCATTCCAGCCGTCTTCAGCCCGGGCTGCTTGAATCCAGTGGCAAAGTGAGCAAGGGACTCACATCTGAGCATACCCTGCCACACTTATGGCGGCCAAAAGCGGCACAAAAGGGGGTGGTGATGGACTGAGCATCTGAATCAATCAAACACTCACACCCAGTCAAAAGATCTGGGTTTAATCCATCACCGTTCTTTAGCACACTCTGCCACCCCAGTTCAGACATGGCTATATGCAAATCAGTCTGACCCTGTGCCTCATGGGAACAGTCCAGCCCGAACTGCCAAGCCATGTCTTCCCTGGACCGGAAACAAGCTTCCGAGGACCGGTTTCTGGCATTCCAGCCGTCTTCAGCCCGGCCTGCTTGAATCCAGTAGCAAAGTGAGCAAGGGACTCACGTCTGAGCATACCCTGCCACTTTTATGGCGGCCAAAAGCGGCACAAAAGGGGGGGGGGGGTGGAGTGCAAATAAACGATGGATTTAGGCCCAGATCTTTGTACTGGGGTGAATGTAAGACATTGTTCTGCATTCTGTCCATCAACTGTGTTTTTTGCAATTTTCACCCCGAGTGGGCTGGGTATGCTAAGACGTGAGTCCCAGGCTCTCCACATCACTGGAGTCAAGCTATCCAGGCTGAAGAAGGCTGATAGCCAGAAACCAGTCCTTGGATGCTTGATTCCGGTCTAGGAAAGACATGGCTTGGTAGTTCGGGCTGGACTGTTTCCATGAGGCACAGGGTCAAGGCTGATTTGCATATAGCCATTGTCTGACCTAGGGTGGTGTGGAGTGCAAATAAACGATGGATTTAGGCCCAGATCTTTGTACTGGGGTGAATGTAAGACATTGTTCTGCATTCTGTCCATCAACTGTGTTTTTTGCAATGTAATGGTTGGTAGTCTAGTTGTTGCACACATGCACCCCTGACATCCGCAGGCTAGGCGTGGCCTGCAGGGTTTTAATAAATGGGTGATGGCCGCTCGTGGCACGTCACTTCCGAGCTGGCAATCTGGGTGGCCTCGTATGTTCATGATCAGCGCTCCTGCCCCAGCGCTAGGCCACACGCCCCATCGGGACCATACGCAGTACCAGGAGCACCACGTTACAGCCACTACCTTCTAAATATTCCACACGTCTCAAGAGGCAAAGTGCAAATAGCATGAAGCTATCAAACAAGCATTTGGAATCCAATAGGTCTCACAGAGTTCGAGAGTTGAAGCTATTGGCATTGTAAATGGCAATGTATTTTATTTATGTTTCAAAAACCAAAACATAAATAAAAGGCATTGTCATTTACAATGCCAATAGCTCACGCTCGCGAAAATGCGAGACCTATTGCATTGCAGATAGGCGTCGTGCTGCAGCATAAAGTTTCATAACATTTATACTTCAGCACGACGCCCATTTTCATATTATCAGTACATATGCCTTACTTTATTACAGTGTGGAGCCTGTGTTGATAACATGAAAGCGTGCGCCGTGCTGAAGTATAAACTTCATGAAACATGCTGCTGCAGCACGGCGCCTGCTTTCATATTATCAACACAGGCGCCTCGCTATATTAAAGAATGGTGTCAAGTTGATTATATGAAAGCAGGAGCAGGGCTGCAGCATAGAGCTGGCGCCAATGTTGATAATAGTGAAGTGGGCACCGTGCTGTGAGAGAAGGAAACGGTGGAGGTAAATAACATTTAAAAAAAGACTTAAGCACGCACTGAGGAGTGACGGCGACAACGGAAAGTTACAATTTTAAAAATAAAAGACTTATCCCAGGCATTCGCTGAAGACCCAAATCATAAGTAAACTGTACTTTACCGGTGCGCCTGCAAATGTATGTATGTATGTATTGGCATTTATATAGCGCACTACTTACCTGTAGGGTCCCAAGGCGCTTCGACCGCTGCGAAACCCTTCCTGGCTTCCCTGAGAGATAGTCCCTTAATGGGTATCTCCAGGGTGAGACCAGGCATCCCCGGCGGTCTGGTGGGGCCGTTAGTGAAGATGAGGCAAGCTAATGCCCAGAGTTGCCGAGTGTGATCGCTGATCAGAGTGGGCACCGAGGCGAGAGAATTATCGTGTCCGCTGACCCTGGTCCAGAAACCTGCCGCGCCGGGAATCGAACCCTGGTCCCGGGCCGTCCTCTGCTCTCGGGTCTGCCGCCTCTAACCAGTGAGCCACACTATCGGTAAAGACAGCGAACGAGGAGGCAGAAAAGCAGGACAGTGGCGTGAACCAATGGTAAGTAGCGGGGGGTTGGGGAGTTAGATTATTGATTTCTTGCAGACAGTGCATTTGCGCTGTAGCTCCACCTAAAACAAGCATTGGCATACCCAATAGGTCTCTTCTTTGGGACCTTATAAGTGTTTAGCCATGCAACACTTGATATTGTTGCACCAAACATATTGTGTTGGATAACTAAACACTTTTAAGGTCCCAAAGGCAAGACCTATTAGCTATTCCAATGCTTGTTCTTCAACTGCATTGCCAACCATGCCAAGATTGACATTAGGGAATAATCAATAGAACTTTATAAATCGATATAGTTCTACTCTGAGACATATAAATGTGTTTATTTAAGGCATTTGCAAAGCATGTCACACAGCTGCTAGCCACCTTTCAGAGCTTTGAGTTAGAGCACATGGAGATTAATCACAAGAGTAATGTTTGCAGTTGGGGCAGGAAGCATAGGAGTCTGCCATTGTGGGTATAAAGGCAAAGCCTTGCGAAGGATCAAAAGGGTTTGCACTGCCCTTGACATGGTTACTTAGGGTCTGATCTTGGGAATTGGATAGGACTGGAGTAAGGTACGTTGGAGAATCCTAGAGGGCAGGGCTCAAGAATATTTAACCATGGACTAAAGTGATTATTTAAGTCTTCAACCCTCTTTAGAACTTCTGAAAATCGTTTTTCAAGTCTTAGGTTAAGAAGTGTTCTACTGTGAAACTGTTCACATGTGTAAGGTCTAGAAGTCAGAGGGTTGTTTTGGGTGACCTCCTAGCCTGGAAGATATTTAATTGTACTCACTTATTGTATGTTTCTGTTTCGGACATGTATTGCAGGACCATCCTTAGCAGGCTTTCCAGTATAAAACAGCTGAACCATCTAAGAGACTATTTGGGAATGTATATAAATTTCCATTCCCCACTGGGATTTTCACTGTCAGTACCATAGCCTCTTGCAAGTAATCCAGAATGAAGCATCATGGTTTTTGTCAGGGATTACATGAAGGGATTTGAAACGTCGGTCATAAATTAGGACACGGGAGACAGGTATAGCTTGAACAACAGAATTTTAAATCTCTTAAGGTCACCAGGAATAAGACCCCAGCCACAGCTGGCCGCAGTCAGTATCGATCCCTCAAAGGGTGCTCTGCTTCGAACCTTCACCACGGTGGCATTCTAAATGATGTCACAGTGGTTTCAACCAAGGTGTCAGCCTAACAGGGGGTAGGGAAGAGGGTAAAGGTTCTCCCGCGGGCGGAAGATACCACACATCCCCCTCCCTCCAAAAATTGAGAACTAAGTCATACAGAGCATAACCAACACAGCGTAATGCACTTGGTGACAGGATAAAGTTTCACAAAACATAAACAAAAAAGAGAGCTTCACTTGGTGACATATTGCTCCAAATACTTAGGGTGGATAACCTCCCTGCAGCTCGACTTACGAGTAAGGTTGGCCTATCCCGAACTGCTTGGCTCGGATGGGTCTCCCTTAGAGTATGATTCCTGCTCACTCCTTGGCCTGTCGTCATCATGTGTTGTGGGAGTGATGTATCTCACCACCCTCCCCAAATTCCAAATCTATCCTTCTTGTGTCTTCACAGCATTATTAAATATTTTCACAATCTTTGTGGGTCTAGAAAACTCTGACCAATTTGCTCTGCCTGTGGGCGCTTTAATCTTGACCACATCACCAACTTTAAACTTAACATCTTTAACTGAGTGAAGTTTATCAAACCTGGTTTTCCTGTCCCTCACAGCTTTGCATTCTCTGTCACGCCACTTGGACTCCCTACAGTGACCCGCCCAACCTTTGTGCCACCCCATACACCCTGGTACCAGCCTTTAGTTCGGTCTTCTCGCTCTCAATAGTTCAAAAGGGTTGACCCCTGTGGTTTGGTGAGGGGTAAGTCTGTAGGCCTCCAGACGTTTCACTACCTCATCTTTCCACCCCAACCCACTAGCCCTTGCTAGTTGGATCCCTTCCTTGATGGTTCTATTAAATGGTTCAACCATCCCATTGGTCTCAGGGCGATATAGCGCACACTTCTTGTGTGTTATCCCACTGCTTTCTAGGAACTCTTGCATTTCTTTGGAGCAGAGTTGCATGCCATTGTCAGTTAATAAGGTACTGGGTAACCCTTCCCTGAGGAACACTTCTTGTAAGAAATCAATTACCATCCTAGTTGTGATTTCTGACACAAATGTTATCTCCGGCCACCTTGAGTACAAATCTACGAGCACCGGGATGTAAGTTGTCCGATGTTCACCTGTTAGTCGTCCCACTATGTCTAATGCCACATCCACCCATGGACCTACAGGGCGTTCCCTGCACTGCAGGTGTGTGGTATTTTAGAATCTTGTCACTGGTGGCGCACGGTATCTCTCTCAATCTCAATGTCCATGCTGGGCCAGCAGTAGTCTGCACGCAACCTTTGCTTTGTTTTGGTTATCCCCAAGTTTCCTTCGTGTACCAGGTTGACCAGGCAGTTTCTTTAAGGTCTCAGGTGGAACCAATCTCGTCCCCCTGAACAGACAGTCGTCGGTGACTGATAATTCATTCCTGACCATCCAAAACGGTCTTAGTGCCTCATCTTGTTTGCCTATGTCTTTCCAAACTCCCTTAGTTTTCACGCACACCTCACTTAGTAGAACATTGTTTCTTAGAGTCTCTTTCCAGCTTTCTTCTTTAATGGCTCCTTGTGTAACAATACACACATTTTCTGACTGCATCTCCCTCTCATCCTCATTTTCCTCCTCTGTGATGATAAGATCTTCGTTCGACTCATTCACCAGGGGTGAAAGACAGTCGGCTGCTATGTTTCTCGCCCCTGGCACGTATTCAACATTGAACTTGTACTCTTGGAGGTTCACCACCCAACGTCTTATCCTGCTTAAAATGGAGTCCAGCCCTTTCCTACTGAATACTTCGACCAGTGGCTTGTGATCTGTCCTCAAGTGAAACCTCGTTCCCCACACAAAGTCTTTGAATTTGCCCATGACCTAATGTGCCACCAGTGCTTCCTTCTCGTCACAAATAGTTTACCTCGACCTTGCAGAGCGATCTCGACACAAACGCTATAGTCTCCTCACCTTTTTCGCACATCTGCGTGAGGACTGCTCCCAGTCCTTTCGAACTTGCGTCGGTGGTCAGCAGTCTTCCTCCTTGGTATAAAAGATTTGAGAGTCGGAGCTTCTGCCAGTGCCCTTTTTGTGTCTTCAAATTCCTTCTGACACTCTTCGCTCCAATCGAAGTCTGCTCCTTTCTTAAGTAGGTTGCATATGGCAAATGTGCGTCTAGCAAAGTTTAGTACGAACTTGCTATAAAACTCCAACAACCCCATGAATTATTTTATCTCCTCTTTTTTCTTAGGTGGAGAGAGGTTGATGATAGTGTTTTCTAGCTCTGTCTTCGGACAAATTCCCTCTGCCGTTACTTTATGACCCAGGAAATCTATTTCGGCACAACCAATCTTGCATTTCTCTTTCTTTACGGTGAGTCCCTGTTCTTTGAATCTCTCCAGTACTTTTCTTAACCTACACACATGTTGTGCCTCATTCTCCGTGAAAATCAGCACGTCATCCTGGTAGCACATGACCCCAGGAATGCCTCTGATCAAGTTACTCATTATCCTTTGGAACACTGCCAAGGCAGAGACCACCCCGAACGGCATTCTCTTAAATTTGAACACCCCCATGGGCTTGATGAACGCTGTGAGTTATTGGGAGTCAGGGTGGAGTCTAACCTGGTGATAAGCTGATGCCAGGTCTAGTGTGGTAAATATCTTCGCTCCCTCCAGCGTGCATATCATTTGTGAGATATTTAGAATTGGGAACTTGTCCACAATTACCTCCTTGTTCAGCGCTCTAAGATCAATGCATAGCTGAACAGACCCATCTGTCTTCTTGGCTGAGACTATTGGTGCCAACCATTCTGTGGCTTCAATTTGTTCTATCACCTTCAATCTGCATAGTCTCTCCAATTCTTCCTTCACCGCTTCCTGTATGGCAATGGGGAGGTTTCTGACCTTGGCTGCAACGGGCTTGGCATTCTCCTTGAGCTTTATTTTATGGGAATAGTTTCTTAGGCAACCCAGGTCCTCAGCAAAGACCTCTTTGAACTCCTCCTGTATACCCACTCTTGCTCTCCCCACTTCCTGTACTAGTATCTGGGGATCCTTGTTGCGATTAAGATATATGCCTAATTCCTTTTGTGCTTGCCACCCCAGAATGTTATCCCCTTTTCTAGACATGTAGACCTTTGTAGCCATTACCCTGTCTTTGTAGCACACAGTACCCCAAAAGTAACCTTTCAAGCCTATGGGCTGCCCCCATACCCTCCTGGTCTTTTATCCATTTTCTTTAGACTACTTTTGTTCTTTGACACTCTCTCAAATTCCGCTGCAGATATGATTGTGATCTTTGAACAAGAATCAAACATTGCTGCCATTCCAGTTCCTTCCCCAGTTATCTCATCCTTGGGACTGCAAACTGACTCTCCCTGCACTTCCAACACAATTTCATCACAAGCCAGCGTGGAGCTTTCCCTACCCTGTTTTAATTACTAATACTTCTGCAGCATTGTCTGAAATGTCCTCTCTTACCACACTTATTGCACAATGACTTCAGGGCAGGACAATCCCTGTCACTCGCCATGTAACCTTGCTTGCCACACCTGTAACAGTTTCCTTTAAAACTCCAACTCCCTCTCGCCTCCATCTGCTCTATCTTTTGTTCTTTTACTGCGAGTATCTTCTCCCCTTCTACTGACACTTTATTCACTTTGACTTTACTCTCACCATCTTGCTTTATTTCATTTACACACTGCATCATGTGTTCCACCTGATTCGTTACTATGAGCACCTCCCCCAAGGGTGGGTCGACTTTTAACCAAGAAGTGTGGCTCAATGATTAAAGCGGCAGACCCTGATGCAGAGGTCTAGCCCGGGACCAGTGTTCAATTCCCCCCCTCAGCGGGTCTTGGGCTCAAAATTCCACGGACCTGATAATTCTCGCCTCGGTGCCTATTCCAATCATAGAGTCCCACTCTGCAACTCTGGGCAATAGCTTGCTTAATCTCCACAACGGCCCCCACAACGCTAAGGATGCCTGGCCTCCACCCTAGGGGTGCCCAGGAGTGGACGCCTCACAGGGAAAGCCAGGATGGGTTCCACAGCGGTATTCGTACAAGTGCCTTAAGACCCTTGCGGGTGAGTGGTGCGCTATACAAGTATCAATTTACATTTACAACCATAGCTCCTCCCTTATGCATTCAATCTTACACGTTAAACAAACTGGTCAGGGATTCTCCCTTCACAAGCTCCCCCAAACTTGCATGTAGCTGCTAGTTTATGCAAATCAGAGACAAATTCTTCAATCGTCTCACCTTTTTTCTGCCCTCTCTTCCCAAAATGATAACGCTCCATAATGGTGCTTATCTTCGGGAGGTAATGTATATCCAGTTTTATCAGGCTCATCTCAAATTCATTCAACCCCCTCGCATCATTCACATTCAAATCTGGAAGATGCTCCACACCTCTTGTCCTTCTGCGCCTAGGTAATGCATTAAAAGGGAAACTTTCCTTTCAAGCCCTAAGTATGGTCCACACACCATAGCATAGTTTTAAAAGACTTTGTTCCATTTGAGGGTGGGTTCCCCAGGGGGTGGCAAAAAGAACGGGGCAGGGGTTACATTCTGCATGGCTGTTCAAAATTCCAGGTGGGATGGGTGTGAAGGCTGCTAGTGAATGGCACATACAACAAAACCCACCACAGTTTTTTCTCTTATAGCATTTCCACCTTCCTAGACATACGTTGAGATGAGGGATGGTGATAAACAACAGTATTCAAAGTTTCAAAAACAGCTTCTCTCTAGTCCCCAGTAGATGGCAATGCAGCACTTTGGTATCTACTCTGGAAAGGAAAAAATCTATAACGTTCTGTGTGTGTGAGTTCCCCTTTCTCTTTATCTCAGGTGAGTTCACTCGCGCCTGTAGGGGAGGCCCTGGCCTTCGAGTCTAAAGTGGCCTAACTAACACCAAAGCCTAACACTGCAACGTGCTCAGAGGCCACAGGACTTATACATGTCATAACTTGCTCTATCCCAATACAGACCGTCTTCCGATCGCCCAAGATTAAAAGTCACATCCTGCGATGACACCAACAGACTCTGTAACCCTGTTGGTCTGGCCAGTATTTTCTTCCCCGGGCCTCCTCCGCGCTCTCCCTGCTGCGCTGTCGACAATTTCCTGACTGGACCTCCAATGCTTGGATTAGTGCAGTGCTTCTCCTCTACTCGCACTGTCAGTCCTCGTACAAAAATGCTCAGAGGTTCCTGACACCGCTGCTAGCACCGCCGATAAATATGCACCCCAACCTCCGATAAGCCTCTTAGCCCCACCGCTCCTCACCATGCCAGTCTGTCACTTAGTTTTATCTCTGCACGAACTTCCGAAGTGGAACCGAGCTCCCTCCGCCGTCCCACTCCACACTGAAATGCGTCGTACCTCAGTGTGTTTCTTCCATGCGAAAATGCTCCTCACACCTCTCACTGTTATCGATGCCGCTCCATGAACTGGCGGTGGCTGTTCCGTTCAGTGCACTGCGACAGCAATCAATCACCCAGCGGCAGGTAGGTCCCAGTAGTTCCTGCCCGAGATCTTCTCTAAGCACGCTGTGACGAGTGTTGCTCTCAAGGTCTCCGGAGCACTCACCCACTGCAAAGCTTCATTTATCTTCCTGCAATTCCTTCAGCTCGCAGTTTGACAACAGGGTTTTCTTTCACAAATTCAGCACGTTGGGGTCTTAATTCCGCTATACATAGCGTCCTCGTCCCCAATGAAAAGTCGGTCATAAATCAGGACATGGGAGACAGGTATAGCTTGAACAAAAGTCTTTTTTTAATCTCTTAAGGTCACCAGGAACAAGACCCCAGCCACAGCTGGCCGCAGTCAGTATCTGTTAGACTGGACCTGGAGGGTCGGCCGAGGACAAGGGGAGAGGTCTCCGGGGAGAGCCGTCTCCAGCGATCGTACAGACAAGTAACTTACCCCCACAGATGGACACCACACTAGGATAAGATTTAACGTTCTTTATAGGCAATCTTAAAGTACGGTAGACTGGTACAAGGAGGTCTGGAGTCAGGGGTCCCCTCGATTATAGTCTCTTGGATGGGAGGGGGGTAGCGGGACAGTCTTATTACCAATGTGGTAGATGCGATGAGATGATGGATAGCTCACAATCCTCGAGCTCGGCGTTCTTGGAGGACGGGCCGCGGCAGCGCCAGCAGGTCCCGGGTAGATCGAAGGTGGTAACGGTCCGCGGCAGCGCCAGCAGGTCCCGACGAAGATGGTAGTTACAACGGGCCGCGGCAGCGCCAGCAGGTCCCGACTAGGATGAAGGTTGCAGAGGGCCGCGGCAGCGCCAGCGGGCAGGACGACAGTTCACAAGGCAGGGCTGCGGCAGCGCCAACAGTCCGTCAAGGATGAGTTCTTCTCTGTGTCTCTCGACTCCAGGATACAACTGCCTTCCTGCTCTGGAGCTGCCCCAGTTATAGGTCTGGCGCCCTTTGATGTCCGGACCCTCGCACTTGGAGGTCGGGAGGTCCGGGATGAGGGAGTCCAGACACCCAGCAGGGGGGTGGAGCCAGCGCCCGGGGAGGCTGGGGGCGATCGGCACCTGGCGGGGGAGAGCCATCGACACTTCTTCCTCCCATTGACCTGCCAAGTGGTCCGTTCACCTCCTGGGTGGATGGTGGTGCCAGGCTGTCGGGGCCTGGCCAGGCCCAGGGTTGGGGTCGAGCTGAGGCCACGCGGCCTCGTGGTGCAGTGTCCAAGATGGCGGCCGGGCCGGGCAATGGTGCTGACGATGGCCCGGGCCGGTAATACAGAGATGCCCGGGAGCAGGAGTCCCGTAGGGGACGGGTTGCGTGTTGCTTCTGTGGGTAGCACCTGGAGAGCCGGTGCCCGGGCCCTGTCGTGCGGGGAGGGAGCGAGCCCTTCAGGTGGCCTGTCCAACATGCGTCCCCCCCAGCTGAAGGCGGGGAGAGTCACCCATCCTCTTGGGGACTCTCCTTGTCGAGGCGGAAAAAGCGTGACAGGCCATCCGCGTTGGCGTGATCCTGGCCAGGGCGGTGCTCCACAGTGAAGTCCATCCCCTGCAGGGAGATGGACCATCGCAAGAGCTTGGGATTTTTCCCCCGCATCTGCATCAGCCATTGCAGGGGGCGATGATCGGTTTGCACCCGAAAGTGGGTACCGAAGAGGTAGGGCCGGAGCTTCTTGAGGGCCCACACTACTGCGAAGGCCTCCCTCTCGATGGTGCTCCAGCGCTGTTCCCGGGCCAGTAGGCGTCTGCTGATGAAGGCCACTGGTTGGTCGACTCCCTCGGGGTTCAGCTGGGAGAGGACGGCCCCAATGCCATGGTCGGAGGCATCAGTCTGGACGATGAACTCCCGGCTGTAGTCGGGAGCCTGGAGTACCGCGGCGGTGCACATGGCGACCTTCAACTTCTCGAAGGCCGCTTGACAGTCGGGAGTCCAGTCGACTCTTTTTGGCTGGTTCTTGGATGTGAGTGCCGTGAGGGGCCCCACAATGCTGCCATAGTCCTTCACAAACCGTTGGTAGTATCCAGGGAGCCCCAGGAAGGCCCGGACCTCGGTTTGCGTTACGGGGGGCTGCCAGGACTGGATAGCAGCGATGTTGAGTTGGAGGGGGGCCACCAGACCGCTCCCCACTTGGTGTCCGAGGTAGGTCACGGACCCCTGGCCAATTTGGCATTTGCTGGCCTTGATTGTGAGGCCGGCCTGTTGGAGGGCCTGCAGGACCTCCCGGAGGTGGCGGAGGTGGTCTGACCAGTGGCGGCTGTATACCGCGATGTCGTCTAGGTAGGCGGCGCTGAATTCTTCGAGGCCCGCCAATACCTGGTTCACCAGGCGTTGAAAGGTTGCTGGAGCGTTTTTCATGCCGAATGGCATCACTTTGAAATGGTAGTGGCCATCCGGGGTGGAGAAAGCGGATCGTTCTTGGGCCCTGGGGGTGAGGCCGATCTGCCAGTAGCCCGCTGTCAGGTCGAAGATGCTGAGGTAGCGGGCAGCCCCCATGCGGTCGATCAGTTCATCGGCTCGGGGAATGGGGTGAGCGTCGGTTCGGGTGACTGCGTTCAGACCCCTATAGTCAACGCAGAATCAGAGCTCAGGGGTGGTGCCGGGGGCAGCAGCTTTGGGGACCAGCACGAATGGGCTGGCCCAGGGGCTGTCCGAGGGTTCGATGACTCCGAGCGTGAGCATTTTTGATACTTCTTCTTGGATGCAGGCACGTACCCGATCTGGCACGCGGTACGCCCGATGTCTGATGGGGGGACTGTCCCCAGTGTCCACATCGTGCAAGCACCAGGAGGTGACCCCTGGGGTGAGGGAAAATAGGGCTGCGAATTGCAGCATGAGAGCCCGACAGTCTTGGCGCTGCTCCGAGGTTAGTGCATCTGACAGCCGGACCCCGTCTACTGAACCATCTTTTTCCCCGGTCCTCAGTAGGTCAGGGAGGGGCTCGGAGTCTTCTTCCGCCCCACTGTCTGTAGCCATCAGTAGGCTGAGCTCCGAGCGCACAAAGTGGGGTTTGAGTCTGTTGGCGTGGAGGACCCGGAGGGGGTTCCGGGGAGATTCCATGTCGATGAGGTAGGTGACGGGGCTCTTGCGCTCGATCACCTTGAAGGGCCCCGTCCACTTATCCTGCAAGGCACAAGGTTCGGTGGGGGACATTACCCATACTTGCTGGCCAGGTACGAACTCTATGGAGGAGGCGTTCTGATCGTACCATTTCTTCATATCCTCCTGACTGGCTTCAAGATTGGCTTTGGCGATTTCTCGGAATCGTCTGGTCTGATTGCGGAGGGTCAGGAGGTACTTGTAGACGTCTGGAGGGGTTTTCAGGGGGGCCATCTCCCAACCTTCCTTCACTAGGCTGAGGGGCCCTCGAACGGGGTGTCCGTACAAGAGTTCGAAGGGGCTGAAGCCGAGGGACTTCTGAGGGACTTCTCGGTAGGCGAAGAGGAGGCACGGGAGTAGCACATCCCACTGGCAGCGGAGGGGCTCTTCCAACCCCATAATCATTCCCTTGAGTGTGCGGTTGAACCGCTCAACCAGTCCGTTTCCTTGCGGGTGATAGGGGGTTGTGAATCGGTAGGTGACCCCGCACTGCTGCCAGAGGGATTTCATGTATTTTGAAATAAAGTTTGTGCCTCGGTCGCTGACGACTTCCCGGGGGAAGCCCACCCGGTAGAAGATCCCCATTAAGGCTCGGCCGACCACCGGGGCTGTTACAGTTCGAAGGGGGATGGCCTCGGGATAGCGGGTGGCATGGTCCACCAGTACCAGGATGAATTGATGCCCTTGCGCTGTTCGGGGGTCCAGGGGCCCCACAATGTCTATTCCCACCTTTTCGAACGGGGTGGTAACCACCGGGAAGGGCTGCAGGGGTGCCTTGAGTTTGCGGGTGCTCTTCCCGCTGGCTTGACAAGTGGGGCAGGACCGGCAGTGGTTGAGGACATCATTTCTCATCTTGGGCCAGTAAAAGTGGGTCACTAGGCGTTGATAGGTTTTGTCCTGACCCAGGTGTCCGGCCAGGGGGACGTCGTGGGCCAAGTTCAACAGGAAGTCTCTAAAACGGAGGGGTACCACCAACACTCGACTGGCCCCCAGCTCGGCGATTCTTTGTTCGCTATACAATAGAGCATTGTCCCAATAGATCCAGTGGGCCCCGGAGGTATCTCCCGTGCTCTGGGCGAGTGCTTGCTGTCGTAGTCCCTCGAGAGAGGGGCATGTCTTTTGCTCCTGACGGAATTGTTCTGGGGTGGGTCCCCCTTCTTGACGCCACTGAGCCAGGTCTGGGAGGTCCTGGGGCTGAGCGAGTTCTTCTTGCGTTGGTTCCGGGGGGTCGGCGTCCTCCACTGGAGCGATCGGCGGAGGAGGTGCTGGCCATTCAGGTTCTTCTGGTCGGGGGATGGCGCGGGCCGCCATGGACCGGGTGGTTACACACGCCCAGTCCGGGAGGCCCAACATCCCCAGGTGCTCTTTTCTTTCCACGGCGGCCCACGGGGAACTCTCGAGATCGTTCCCCAGGAGACAGTCCACGGGGGCATCATCGCGGACCGTCACCTTCAGCATGCCGGATACTCCTCCCCACTCGAAGGGGACGCAGGCCATCCGACACATGCTCTCCGAATTGTCGGCTGAACGGACGGGGCAGAGAATGTTCGGTATTATTTGATCTGGGGTCACCAGGTGACAGCGGACGGCCGTCACACTGGCCCCCGTGTCACGTAGGGCTTCAGCCTTGCGCCCATTTATGTTCACCCACTGACTGTATTTTCTGGTGTTGGCGGGTAGGGGAGCCCGCGGGATCAAGTCTCTTCCCCCTAGGCACGCCAGGACCATGGCGGCCGGTTCCCACTCTTGTTGCTCTTGTTCGTATTCCTCCTGTTCTTCGGAGACTTGCTCTTCTCCTAGGGCGGCGGCAGCTACTTGGCGGGGCCTTGGAGTCTGGTTCTGTGGGCAGTTCGGGTCATTGGCGTAGTGACCGACTCGCTGGCACCGATGACACGTGACGTTGGCTCTGAACCCCGGGCGCATCGGGGGGTTGCCCCGACCGGCCGGGGGCGGGGTGCTGGTAGCGGGAGCGGCCGGGACGGTGTCTTTCCCCCGGCCCTGGCCTCCTCCTCCTCCTCGGGGACGGTGATGGCCTTGGTTGTTCCTGTTCTGCTCGTTCAGGCCACCCCGGCCCACTCGGGTGCTTTCCCATCGGTCAGCCTCGGCGGCGAGCTGCCGTGGATCAGTCAATTTACTGTTGAGGAGGTGCTGCCTGAGCTCGACGAAGCAGTTGTTGGAGAGGTGCTCCCACACAACGAGGTTAAAAAGCTGCTCGTAGGTCGTTACGTTGCTCCCCTTGATCCATCCCTCAAGGGCTCTGCTGAAATAGTTCACATATTCCACCCAAGTTGTACCCGGGATTCGGGTGCAGTCGCGGAACCTCTGGCGGTACATTTCGGGTGTCAGCCCATATCCAGTGAGGAGGGCGGCCTTCATGTGATCATAGGACGTCATTTGATGATCTGGGAGCTGTAACAGGGCATCACGGCCCTCATTGACGAACCTCCCCCATAGACCGGCTCCCCAGTCACTTCGATCGATCCGGTGAGAGGACATGGCGATCTCATAGGCCTTGAACCACTGCTGTATGTCGTCGTTTCGGTAGTATTCTCGGACGACATCTTTGGGAATGTGGACCTTTGGTTCTGTAGCTCCTGGGGTGCGTGGTCGCTCGGGCACCCCCAGGTCTTTGCCTTGCTTACGTAGTTCTATTTCTGCTGGTTTGCGCTCGTGTTCGTATGCCAGTCTTTTTTCTTCGAGCTCTCTTTGTCTTTGTTTTTCTTCCCGCTCTTCTCGGAGCCGTAAGTGTTCTAGGTTCAATTTTTGTTCCGCTAGTTTTAGTTCTCCATCCATTTTGAGCCGTGCCAACTCTAATTCATGCAGTCTGCTTTTTTCTCGCTCTTGGATCTCTTCCCGGGAGAGACCCGTTCTCCTTTCTTCGGAAGGAGTGGTGCTAGTCTCTGGTGTTTCGATGCGTTGGTCCCGGGGACCAGCGGTATTTGCTTCTGCCCACGATTCTAGGGCGTGTTTAAAGTCATCTTTTGTGCTCAGACCGGTGGTAGCAATGCCCAGTTCCATACAAAATTGTTTTAATTCTCGATGGTTGTACTCCTCCAGCTTGTCCATTTGGAATTTCTCCGTAGACCCGCTCTCTTGGGTCGGCATTGTGGTTTAGTCGTGGGGTGAGTTGCTTTCTGTACGACTACGCGTTGGTTCGGATCGTGCCGCTGGCCACCAATGTTAGACGGGACCTGGAGGGTCGGCCGAGGACAAGGGGAGAGGTCTCCGGGGAGAGCCGTCTCCAGCGATCGTACAGACAAGTAACTTCCCTCCCACAGATGGACACCACACTAGGATAAGATTTAACGTTCTTTATAGGCAATCTTAAAGTACGGTAGACTGGTACAAGGAGGTCTGGACTGAGGGATCCCCTCGATTATAGTCTCTTGGATGGGAAGGGGGTAGCGGGACAGTCTTATTACCAATGTGGTAGATGCGATGAGATGATGGATAGCTCACAATCCTCGAGCTCGGCGTTCTTGGAGGACGGGCCGCGGCAGCGCCAGCAGGTCCCGGGTAGATCGAAGGTGGTAACGGTCCGCGGCAGCGCCAGCAGGTCCCGACGACGATGGTAGTTACAACGGGCCGCGGCAGCGCCAGCAGGTCCCGACTAGGATGAAGGTTGCAGAGGGCCGCGGCAGCGCCAGCGGGCAGGACGACAGTTCACAAGGCAGGGCTGCGGCAGCGCCAAAAGTCCGTCAAGGATGAGTTCTTCTCGGTGTCTCTCGACTCCAGGATACAACTGCCTTCCTGCTCTGGAGCTGCCCCAGTTATAGGTCTGGCGCCCTTTGATGTCCGGACCCTCGCACTTGGAGGTCGGGAGGTCCGGGATGAGGGAGTCCAGTCACCCAGCAGGGGGGTGGAGCCAGCGCCCGGGGAGGCTGGGGGCGATCGGCACCTGGCGGGGGAGAGCCATCGACACTTCTTCCTCCCATTGACCTGCCAAGTGGTCCGTTCACCTCCTAGGTGGATGGTGGTGCCGGGCTGTCGGGGCCTGGCCAGGCCCAGGGTTGGGGTCGAGCTGAGGCCACGCGGCCTCGTGGTGCAGTGTCCAAGATGGCGGCCGGGCCGGGCAATGGTGCTGACGGTGGCCCGGGCCGGTAATACAGAGATGTCCGGGAGCAGGAGTCCCGTAGGGGACGGGTTGCGTGTTGCTTCTGTGGGTAGCACCTGGAGAGCCGGTGCCCGGGCCCTGTCGTGCGGGGAGGGAGCGAGCCCTTCAGGTGGCCTGTCCAACAGTATCGTTCCCTCAAAGGGCGCTCTGCTTTGAACCTTCACCACTGTGGCATTCTAAATGATGTCACAGTGGTGTCAACCAACGTGTCAGCCTTACAGAGGGTGGGGAAGAGGGTAAAGGTTCTCCCGCGGGCAGAAGATACTACAGGATTGAAATTTCTATCCCATAACCCAGGTTGAATTATTTTCTTAGATAAAAATGTATTTTTGCAATGAAAGCTAGATTGTCTACCTCTCAAGCAAAATAGATCTACATTTGGTTTCATGGGTACCAATATCATTTTTCATCGTGTGCCCTTTCTCAAGTCTAAGAATGCTTGCCTCTACAAATGCCTTCTCACAAAAAGTAGAAGTACGGTCTGACTAAGAATATTACACTCTTTTCTTGAGCATCAAATACTGATATTATTTCTTATTTGTTTCTGATGTTTGCATGGGAGGTTTTCCATCCACAATATATTTGTTTTTTTCAAAGTAACAATACATTTTGCATTTGTAAAGTTAACACCATCCACTGTACTGCTTGTCTGCAGCACTGCTCGAAGGCTGGAAGCGAAGACTAGTAATACATAACTTAGTGTGTATGCACCTTGGCACTGTAGGAGAGTAGAGTCTGCTTCCTATGGTCACCCCCACTTTTTGCTGTGATTTTCTGTTTTTTCCACTATAGTGTGGCTGTGGGCCTGCTTTCAGGTTCTTCACATCACCGATCCACCTTTGGATCGACCCGGACACTTTTCCTCTGGTCGCCTGCAGCACTTCTTTGCAGATCTCCATAGAAAACGACAACGAAACCAAACACAAAAAGACACCTATGCAACCAGCTTTCCTGGGTGAGGTAACACGAGTACTCCAGGGCTCCCTTGTGTCTTGACTCTTGAAGTGTCCTAGTTCAAAAGGGTTCCATCCTAGTCCATCCGGAAGTGTCCATAGACAGTAACTTTGTAACTTCTTCATTTCCTATTAAAAGTCAATGGTAACACGCAACTGTGTTTAGACACTGCACGCGTCTCCCGTGGGCCTCCTACTTCCTAACCTTTGGTTGTTTAGTGTAGTCCCAGCGATTCTACAGGCCCTAGGCCTGCTTTCTAACTCTCACGTGGTTCTTATACCACTTTCTTAGTATATGGTTCGTGTGGCCCCTAGGGCATAACTGTATATGTGCAACTTATCGTATGCTAATTGAGTAACTTGTGATGTACTCTGACCTCTGACCTCATAAAGAGTGCAGAGGGGTTGTGTTAGAAATAAATACATATATATTTGATATAAACCTTGTGTGGTGTCATTTCATTTGGTATTCAAGGGATTATAATTGGTAAAACAGCTTGCTTCACATGCTCTCTGAAGTCTTAGCCTATGACTGCTGGTCCATGCTACCACTAGGATAGCTTGTCTATAAGGTTGACTTTACAACCACCATCAATAAGGGTCGATTAGACTGGTGCAAGGTGCCCACTAGAATAGTGGACATCATATGCCAGGCTAACTCCTCACAGGCACCACCTGCTTTGACATACCACAATAGGAATCAATTCCGACCTAGACAGACTAGAGTGCCAACCAGTGATGCCAACGTCCCAACAGGACAAAGGCCATGAATTGCAATTACTTCTGAGTACACTTGGGGCACTTTTCAATGTGAGTCACTGGATAAGTGTAAAGGCTACCTACACAAGAAATTCATTACTGTAGCTCGCAATTCTTCACTGAGATGTTTCATGGGGAATATACAATGATTAAGTGAGAGGAACTACTGGAAGTAGGCCATTAAGAGCTATATCCTAAAGTCAAAGAATCTGGGAGACCAGAAGGAGGTGAGAGACAGATGAGTACAGTCAAGTGCATGGATTTTTAGGATGAACTTGACTGCTAAATTTGACATACTTATTTTATACTACCAAAAGGTTGATGTACATGACAAATAGATATTTAGGAACATCACTTGGGTTTCCATAGTACTTATTTTTGTGGAAACCTATTTTAATAAGAACTAGGACTCATAACCCAGAAATGCAGATGTAGAGGAATTGCCTGTGTCACTTCTGTGCTAGACCATGTGGGATGCACACCACCATATCATCTACTCCCCAACACCTCAGACCATTCCTTAGATTTACATTAAATGAGAAATGTGTGCCTCTTTGTATATCTTTGTTGTTTTTAAAAATAGATTTTTCTATTTTTGTACAAGGTCTTAAAATATTTAAGTATTCTTCTCATAATGTGGAGCTTTCTGGAGGATATAAACTCATGCAAGTACGCCCATACAATGCATATGTTCATAAAAGACAGCATGATATGCAGAATGTATGTTTATTTAATAAGCATGTCAAAAATCTATTTTTACAATATGGTCCATCCTACACAGTGAAAAGAATGCTGGCAAATGATGTTACCGAACAAAATGATGGTTCAAAAAGCATGTTTGCATTATCAATATTATTAGGAGTGCAAACTGAGACAAGAGCTAATCATATCCATGGGTAGATTTTACAAAACCACTGAATCCTAAAAGAGAATACACTGAAATCGGTGTGGGTTCAATCTGTGCTGTGCTTGGAATCTCCCTACCTCGAGACCATAGGTCCCGACCCCTACGCACATTTACCAGTGGGATCTACCCAAACTTATAATAATACTTTTTCTCAATGATACGAAATATTTCACTTGATTGAACATTTATTTTGACACCATAAATATTCACTTATTGCACATAATCTTAAATCATAAAACTTCTTTTAAATGCAGTACATAACATGCTGTAATTTTTTCAAAAACACAAAAGATTCTGACAGTCTTCTTCTGTTATTCTTTTCAAGATGCTCTATGCATTTCGGGTCTCACAGGACCCTTCATCAGGAGCAAGTGCCATCTACAAAAATAATGATGCACAGCAATGAGCTTTATATCACAACTGGGGTAAACAATGTTACATGCACAAAAAAAGAAACATGCTTACTAGATATAAGGTAACTTTAACCGCACAAGAGTGTGTGTGACCCAAAACCAACACCACCGTGATAACATGAAAAACGTAAAACAAATAAACCTGCTTACTTGATACTTTAAAAACCACGCACATGGTACCTGGAAAATTACAACAACCGTCAATGAACGAAACCCTGTAATGCACTGATTGTTATGAACATATACCAACTCTGCCTTTTCGACTTACCAAAAAGGCTACAATAGTATCCAATCCTGATCTCAGTCTTCAAGTATAGTGATACGTAGAACGTGACCGCGTAACAGCCCCTGAAACAACAAGCGAAAAAACATAGTGTCCGAGTCAGACATTCTCTTGAAAAAGCCTTAAAAATCAATACCATTCCAACATTTCCCTTATACTGCAATTCCTCGAATCTTACTGGTTTAGTTGCAGTTCAAAATCTAAAACTCCGCTCGAACCTCCTCCAAGTGTATACCACTCCGCGAAAAACTCCGCTTTCACCAAATGCTGTTACCAACAAGTTCCGCTGCGAACACTAACAGAGGACTACTCTATTTAAATATAGTACGACTCCGCAAAACTCAGCTATCACGAGACGTTGTAACCAGCGAGTACAATGATAGACACTAACAAAGGACTTCTGAAGAGGTGCTGTGACTAACAAGTCCAACGGCGAAACACTAACAAAGGACTGCTTTTCTAAAATGGAAATCGTCCGCCATCGTTGCGGTGTGTAAATAACTCGACTAAAAAACTGAAACCAAAGTTACTTATCCACGGAAATTATCAAGGGTGACTCCAAACCAAGCGATGATCCGAAAAAACCTCATAACTGTTCCCCAAAAAATAAAATAATGTGATAGTAGTGTAAGCATGCTGAGAATACTGTAAACATCATATTGTTCCTATATACAGATTATATACATGTGTACTTATCAGCAGTTGACCACAGACATGAGCAAAGTTACAAAAAACAAGATAAATCTATCCGTTCATTTAATCCTTACGGTTCTTGGGTACCCAATTTCTTTATCCAAAATACTTCTCTCTGCAAGAGGGATCTGGTTCGATCCTCTCCCTCAGGGAGAACAACTTGTTCTAGCACTGCAAATCTTAGTTGAGATATACTGTGTCTCTCATTGGTCCAATGTGATGCTAAGTTACTTTTCATGTTTTTGTTTCTTATTGTGCTCTTGTGTTCTGAAATTCGCACTTTAAGTTTTCTCTCTGTCTTTCCTACATAAACTTTCCCGCAGGGACATTTAATGTAGCATATGAGGTTCATAGAATTACAGTCTGAGTTGTGATGTAATTTTATCTCTTTTCCTGATAGGGGATGCAGTATTGTATTGCCAATAATGACATTGCTGTAATGAACACAATTTGTGCATTTTCTCATACCTCTGCTTACTGATGGTTCTTTCTTGTAGGTTGAAAATTTCAGAATCACTTTCAGGTTCTTAGACCTTGTGTATGCAAAGAGTGGCTTAACATCAAATAAACCTTGAAAGTCAGCTTCCTTTTCTAACAAAACCCAATGTCGATTGATGATGTTCTTAATTTTTTGGGTGCTGGTATTGAACTTAGAAACAAATACATGCCTTTCTTTTTTGACCTTTGGTTTCTGGATTAATACATTTTTTCGTTCCATAGCATGAATGCGCTTATTTGCTTGTTCTATGACATTGGTTGGATAACCTCTCTGTTCATACTTTTTTGCTTGGATGGTCAATTGACTTTCCAGATCATCTTTGTCAGAACGTATTCTCTTTAATCTCATAAATTGTGAGAAAGGGAGATTCTTTTTGAGGCTGGGAGGATGGAAGCTTTGATATTTTAAGGCATTATTGACATCCGTGTCTTTTCTGTAGAGAGTCGTAATCAATTTCTTATTTTCTACTTTCAGCATTACATTCAAAAAAGATATTTGGTGATCACTGCAGAACAGTCTTCTCGAAAGCATCCACTACTTTGTGGGATACTGGAGCTTGAAACTTAGATTTAGGTTTAAATTCCAAAAATTGAGATTCTGGTTTTTGTGTTTGTTCTGTGAACACATTATTGAAAAAATGTTTCAGCCGAAGAATCCTCATGAATTTATAGAAAGCTACCTCAATCTCCAGACTATTAGTATCATAAGTCGGTACAAAACTTAAGCCTTTGTTGAGAATGTTGATTTGTTGATTCGTGAGTGGTATGTTAGAAATATTGACCACTAAGTTTGTCTTTGGCTTCTCAGCCGACCTTTTACGAATACTTCTTCTGGTTTTTCTTGATTTTTTGATGAACTGGGTGTTTGGCTTGCATCCATTGCCTGGGGTAAAAAATCCTTAGATTTAGATGTTCCTTCTCCACTTTTTGATGAAGACTCTTTTGTACCAGTCTTATCGCGCATCTGTGTCTTCGCTGCAGGTCTAGTTTCTATGACTTCAGAATCAGAAACACTACTTTCTTCTGATGTAGCGGTGTTAGTTGATGGCTTCTTTCTTTGATAAGACCGTCTGAATTTTTGGAATTTAAACCTAAATCTAAGTTTGAAGCTCCAGTATCCCACAAAGTACTGGATGCTTTCGAGAAGACTATTCTGCATGACTTGCATCAATTGAATTTGCACAAAACAAAGAAAAAGAACATGTCATTCCATGACAGACGGACTCTACTTAATCTTCAAAACAATGACCAACTGATAATTCAAAAGGCCGATAAAGGTGGAGCTATAGTTGTTATGGAGACAACTTTTTACATGGCTAAGGTGAATGAACACGTGCAAGACACGTCAACATATTTACGACTGGAGGAAGATCCTATCAATGAGCTTAAAGTTACCCTTAAAACGATTTTAGACAAAGCCTTTGATGAAGGAGTCATTACAGCTTCTACACGACAGTTCCTTACAATTGATCTACCGAGACAACCCAAACTGTACATGCTTCCCAAGATCCACAAAGATCTTCGAAATCCGCCAATGAGGCCAATCGTCACTGGATGTGGAACCATTTTTGAGCCGTTAGGCCAATACATAGACACTTTTCTTCAACCGTTTGTCCAAAAATGGCAATCATATGTTAAAGACACGACCGATTTTCTGAATAAAATCGAAGAAATCACGTACACAGAGAACTTGTTGTTATGCACCGTAGATGTAAAATCTCTCTACACCTCCATTCCCCATTTAGCAGGAATATTGGCAGTTGAATGGGCATTACTTCAGCAAACCAACATCAGAGCTGATAAAATCTTCATATTGGAAATCTTGCACTTTTGTTTGTTCCACAGTTATTTCCAGTGGAATAATCAGTTTTTTCTTCAACAGAAAGGCACATCTATGGGCTTTTCTGGAGCCCCAGCGTACACCAATACCTATATGGCCAAATTTGAGTTTGACAATATTTTCAATGACCAAGAATGGCAAACATCTACGAAATTATTCTGTAGGTTCATAGATGACATTTTCATCATTTGGATTGGAGAGAAACAAAATCTCGAGAGAAAACTTCATCAATTGAATACATTTGATGACAATATACAATTCACTTATGAAATAAGTGATCACCAAATATCTTTTTTGGATGTAATGCTGAAAGTAGAAAATAAGAAATTGATTACGACTCTCTACAGAAAAGACACGGATGTCAATAATGCCTTAAAATATCAAAGCTTCCATCCTCCCAGCCTCAAAAAGAATCTCCCTTTCTCACAATTTATGAGATTAAAGAGAATATGTTCTGACAAAGATGATCTGGAAAGTTAATTGACCATCCAAGCAAAAAAGTATGAACAGAGAGGTTATCCAACCAATGTCATAGAACAAGCAAATAAGCGCATTCATGCTATGGAACGGAAACATTTATTAATCCAGAAACCAAAGGTCAAAAAAGAAAGGCATGTATTTGTTTCTAAGTTCAACACCAGCACCCAAAAAATTAAGAACATCATCAATCGACATTGGGTTTTGTTAGAAAAGGAAGCTGACTTTCAAGGTTTATTTGATGTTAAGCCACTCTTTGCATACACAAGGTCTAAGAACCTGAAAGAGATTCTGAAATTTTCAACCTACAAGAAAGAACCATCAGTAAGCAGAGGTATGAGAAAATGCACAAATTGTGTTCATTGCAGCAATGTCATTATTGGCAATACAACACTACACCCCCTATGAGGAAAAGAGATAAAATTACATCACAACTCAGACTATAATTCTATGAACCTCATATACTACATTAAATGTCCCTGCGGGAAAGTTTATGTAGGAAAGACAGAGAGAAAACTAAAAGTGCGAATTTCAGAACACAAGAGCACAATAAGAAACAAAAACATGAAAAGTAATTTAGCATCACATTGGACCAATGAGAGACACAGTATATCTCAACTAAGATTTGCAGTGCTAGAACAAGTTGTTCTCCCTGAGGGAGAGGATCGAACCAGATCCCTCTTGCAGAGAGAAGTATTTTGGATAAAGAAATTGGGTACCCAAGAACCGAAAGGATTAAATGAACGGATAGATTTATCTTGTTTTTTGTAACTTTGCTCATGTCTGTGGTCAACTGCTGATAAGTACACATGTATATAATCTGTATATAGGAACAATATGATGTTTACAGTATTTTCAGCATGCTTACACTACTATCACATTATTTTATTTTTTGGGGAACAGTTATGAGGTTTTTTCGGCTCATCGCTTGGTTTGGAGTCACCCTTGATAATTTCCGTGGATAAGTAACTTTGGTTTCAGTTTTTTAGTCGAGTTATTTACACACCGCAACAATGGCGGCCGATTTCCATTTTAGAAAAGCAGTCCTTTGTTAGTGTTTCGCCGTTGGACTTGTTAGTCACAGCACCTCTTCAGAAGTCCTTTGTTAGTGTCTATCCTTGTACTCGCTGGTTACAACGTCTCGTGATAGCGGAGTTTTGCGGAGTCGTACTATATTTAAATAGAGTAGTCCTCTGTTAGTGTTCACAGCGGAACTTGTTGGTAACAGCATTTGGTAAAAGCTGAGTTTTTCGCGGAGTGGTATACACTTGGAGGAGGTTCGAGCAGAGTTTTAGATTTTGAACTGCAACTAAACCAGTAAGATTCGAGGAATTGCAGTATAAGGGAAACGTTGGAATGGTATTGATTTTTAAGGCTTTTTCAAGAGAAGGTCTGACTCGGACACTATGTTTTTTCGCTTGTCGTTTCAGGGTCTGTTACGCGGTCGCGTTCTACGTATCACTATACTTGAAGACTGAGATCAGGATTGGATACTATTGTCGCCTTTTTGGTAAGTCGAAAAGGCAGAGTTGGTATATGTTCATAACAATCCGTGCAATACACGGTTTCGTTCATTGACGGTTGTTGTAATTTTCCAGGTACCATGTGCGTGGTTTTTAAAGTATCAAGTAAGCAGGTTTATTTGTTTTACGTTTTTCATGTTATCACGGTGGTGTTGGTTTTGGGTCACACACACTCTTGTGCGGTTAAAGTTACCTTATATCTAGTAAGCATGTTTTTTGTGCATGTAACATTGTTTACCCCAGTTGTGATATAAAGCTCATTGCTGTGCATCATTATTTTTGTAGATGGCACTTGCTCCTGATGAAGGGTCCTGTGAGACCCGAAATGCATAGAGCATCTTGAAAAGAATAACAGAAGAAGACTGTCAGAATCTTTTGTGTTTTTGAAAAAATTACAGCTTGTTATGTACTGCATTTAAAAGAAGTTTTATGATTTAAGATTATGTGCAATAAGTGAATATTTATGGTGTCAAAATAAATGTTCAATCAAGTGAAATATTTTGTATCATTGAGAAAAAGTATTATTATAAGTTTGGGTAGATCCCACTGGTAAATGTGCGTAGGGGCCGGGACCTATGGTCTCGAGGTAGGGAGTTTATAGTTTTCGACAGGGCTCAGACAAACGCGTCACCCTTGCAGCACGCCAACATAATTAAAGATTAAAAATGTAAATCAAATCAGTATAAGCGCATCAGCATTAAGCTTAACAGAAGGTAGTGCATCTCTAACTCTTTTAAAAGTTTCAGTTTTTTGTCTACAAACACGAATAGCACCCAACCATGGCATTTGACGCCATCACCAGTATGACTGATAATAGAGCGAACACGTTAGCATACACAGTGGAACAAGCTTCAGACATTTATTCACTCATCGGTGAAGTTAAAACATCCAATGTACAAGGAAGCACGGTAATGCAGCAGTTAAAACAACTGGAGTTCCTGGTCAAAAGAGAACTGAGTCAGAAACTACATGCGAGTACTTTGATCCAGTACCACAGAGCAAAGAGAATTCCTCGTGGCCTGAGAATGGCGATTAAACCCATGTTATATAGATTTCATCTTAACAAAGACTTTATGGAGAAATGGTATTCCATTCTGAACAAGTGCTCTTTAGACTTGATCCTACTTCAGGTGGAAGAATTGGCAAGAGTAATAGAAGAATTAGCTCTTGAAATCAACGAGATAAAACAAAATCTTTCGGAAAGGATGGAACGTACAGATTTTGATAAGGAACTTGAAGAACTACAAATACGCTTAGAAAAACACGCAAAAGAAGTTCGAGAAGGGAAACTCCGGAAATACAAAAGGGACACCTTGGATTATAAATTAAACGAGGTGTACACCTGGGCTGAGGTTTACGCTCAAAGACGGTCTTATCAAAGAAAGAAGCCATCAACTAACACCGCTACATCAGAAGAAAGTAGTGTTTCTGATTCTAAAGTCATAGAAACTAGACCTGCAGCGAAGACACAGATGAGCGATAAGACTGGTACAAAAGAGTCTTCATCAAAAAGTGGAGAAGGAACATCTAAATCTAAGGATTTTTTACCCCAGGCAACGGATGCAAGCCAAACACCCAGTTCATCAAAAAATCAAGAAAAACCAGAAGAAGTATCCGTAAAAGGTCGGCTGAGAAGCCAAAGACAAACATAGTGGTCAATATTTCTAACATACCACTCACGAATCAACAAATCAACATTCTCAACAAAGGCTTAAGTTTTGTACCGACTTATGATACTAATAGTCTGGAGATTGAGGTAGCTTTCTATAAATTCATGAGGATTCTTCGGCTGAAACATTTTTTCAATAATGTGTTCACAGAACAAACACAAAAACCAGAATCTGAATTTTTGGAATTTAAACCTAAATCTAAGTTTCAAGCTCCAGTATTCCACAAAGTACTGGATGCTTTCGAGAAGACTGTTCTGCATGACTTGCATCAATTGAATTTGCACAAAACAAAGAAAAAGAACATGTCATTCCATGACAGACGGACTCTACTTAATCTTCAAAACAATGACCAACTGATAATTCAAAAGGCCGACAAAGGTGGAGCTATAGTTGTTATGGAGACAACTTTTTACATGGCTAAGGTGAATGAACACGTGCAAGACACGTCAACATATTTACGACTGGAGGAAGATCCTATCAATGAGGTTAAAGTTACCCTTAAAACGATTTTAGACAAAGCCTTTGATGAAGGAGTCATTACAGCTTCTACACGACAGTTCCTTACAATTGATCTACCGAGACAACCCAAACTGTACATGCTTCCCAAGATCCACAAAGATCTTCGAAATCCGCCAATGAGGCCAATCGTCACTGGATGTGGAACCATTTTTGAGCCGTTAGGCCAATACATAGACACTTTTCTTCAACCGTTTGTCCAAAAATGGCAATCATATGTTAAAGACACGACCGATTTTCTGAATAAAATCGAAGAAATCACGTACACATAGAGCTTGTTGTTATGCACCGTAGATGTAAAATCTCTCTACACCTCCATTCCCCATTTAGCAGGAATAGAGGCAGTTGAATGGGCATTACTTCAGCAAACCAACATCAGAGCTGATAAAATCTTCATATTGGAAATCTTGCACTTTTGTTTGTTCCACAGTTATTTCCAGTGGAATAATCAGTTTTTTCTTCAACAGAAAGGCACATCTATGGGCTTTTCTGGAGCCCCAGCGTATGCCAATACCTATATGGCCAAATTTGAGTTTGACAATATTTTCAATGACCAAGAATGGCAAACATCTACGAAATTATTATGTAGGTTCATAGATGACATTTTCATCATTTGGATTGGAGAGAAACAAAATCTCGAGAGAAAACTTCATCAATTGAATACATTCGATGACAATATACAATTCACTTATGAAATAAGTGATCACCAAATATCTTTTTTGGATGTAATGCTGAAAGTAGAAAATAAGAAATTGATTATGACTCTCTACAGAAAAGACACGGATGTCAATAATGCCTTAAAATATCAAAGCTTCCATCCTCCCAGCCTCAAAAAGAATCTCCCTTTCTCACAATTTATGAGATTAAAGAGAATATGTTCTGACAAAGATGATCTGGAAAGTCAATTGACCATCCAAGCAAAAAAGTATGAACAGAGAGGTTATCCAACCAATGTCATAGAACAAGCAAATAAGCGCATTCATGCTATGGAACGGAAAAATGTATTAATCAAGAAACCAAAGGTCAAAAAAGAAAGGCATGTATTTGTTTCTAAGTTCAATACCAGCACCCAAAAAATTAAGAACATCATCAATCGACATTGGGTTTTGTTAGAAAAGGAAGCTGACTTTCAAGGTTTATTTGATGTTAAGCCACTCTTTGCATACACAAGGTCTAAGAACCTGAAAGAGATTCTAAAATTTTCAACCTACAAGAAAGAACCATCAGTAAGCAGAGGTATGAGAAAATGCACAAATTGTGTTCATTGCAGCAATGTCATTATTGGCAATGCAATACTTTATTCCCTATCAGGAAAAGAGATAAAATTACATCACAACTCAGACTGTAATTCTATGAACCTCATATACTACATTAAATGTCCCTGCGGGAAAGTTTATGTAGGAAAGACAGAGAGAAAACTAAAAGTGCGAATTTCAGAACACAAAAGCACAATAAGAAACAAAAACATGAAAAGTAACTTAGCATCACATTGGACCAATGAGAGACACAGTATATCTCAACTAACGTTTGCAGTGCTAGAACAAGTGGTTCTCCCTGAGGGAGAGGATCGAACCAGATCCCTCTTGCAGAGAGAAGTATTTTGGATAAAGAAATTGGGTACCCAAGAACCGAAAGGATTAAATGAACGGATAGATTTATCTTGTTTTTTGTAACTTTGCTCATGTCTGTGGTCAACTGCTGATAAATACACATGTATATAATCTGTATATAGGAACAATATGATGTTTACAGTATTCTCAGCATGCTTACACTACTATCACATTATTTTATTTTTTGGGGAACAGTTATGAGGTTTTTTCGGATCATCGCTTGGTTTGGAGTCACCCTTGATAATTTCCGTGGATAAGTAACTTTGGTTTCAGTTTTTTAGTCAAGTTATTTACACACCGCAACGATGGCGGACGATTTCCATTTTAGAAAAGCAGTCCTTTGTTAGTGTTTCGCCGTTGGACTTGTTAGTCACAGCACCTCTTCAGAAGTTCTTTGTTAGTGTCTATCATTGTACTCGCTGGTTACAACGTCTCGTGATAGCGGAGTTTTGCGGAGTCGTACTATATTTAAATAGAGTAGTCCTCTGTTAGTGTTCACAGCGGAACTTGTTGGTAACAGCATTTGGTGAAAGCGGAGTTTTTCGCGGAGTGGTATACACTTGGAGGAGGTTCGAGCGGAGTTTTAGATTTTGAACTGCAACTAAACCAGTAAGATTCGAGGAATTGAACTAGCCTTGGAGCCAACCGAAGGGGGCCTAGTTCTTGGAGTTACTAAGGCATAATCATTGGACCGGGGAAAAAAAAAAAAAAAAAAACCCCGGCTATTGCTTCCACTGAACCAAATAGTTCCAAAACGCCCGGTTACGTGAGCCACCTGATCTCAACATGTCAGTCTTAGAGGTTGTATACAAAGATGTTAACCAGTTTGCATGTGTTGGTGGTGTTTTTTCAATCCAAACCTTGCATATCTCTCTTCTTGCAAGTAGTATTGCATAAAACAGAAATGTCCTTGCATGGCCCTTTATACTGTTGTCCCATCCGAAAATAGTTCAACTGGTGTAACACCAAGGTTGGAGTCACACCCCGTCCTCTCTTCAGGCCATCTCTGCCGAGGGCAACCAATCGCATTATCAGGGGCAGCAGGAGGCCTGCACTCTGAGTAACAAATGCTTGGCAATTGGAGGCTGAATAAGAGGAGGATCAGGCAAATGAGGATAAAAAAAAAAAAAAAAAAAAAAAAAAGATTCGAGGAATTGCAGTATAAGGGAAACGTTGGAATGGTATTGATTTTTTAAGGCTTTTTCAAGAGAAGGTCTGACTCGGACACTATGTTTTTTCGCTTGTCGTTTCAGGGGCTGTTACGCGGTCGCGTTCTACGTATCACTATACTTGAAGACTGAGATCAGGATTGGATACTATTGTAGCCTTTTTGGTAAGTCGAAAAGGCAGAGTTGGTATATGTTCATAACAATCAGTGCAATACAGGGTTTCGTTCATTGACGGTTGTTGTAATTTTCCAGGTACCATGTGCGTGGTTTTTAAAGTATCAAGTAAGCAGGTTTATTTGTTTTACGTTTTTCATGTTATCACGGTGGTGTTGGTTTTGGGTCACACACACTCTTGTGCGGTTAAAGTTACCTTATATCTAGTAAGCATGTTTTTTTTTTTGTGCATGTAACATTGCTGTGCATCATTATTTTTGTAGATGGCACTTGCTCCTGATGAAGGGTCCTGTGAGACCCGAAATGCCTAGAGCATCTTGAAAAGAATAACAGAAGACTGTCAGAATCTTTTGTGTTTTTGAAAAAATTACAGCATTTTATGTACTGCATTTAAAAGAAGTTTTATGATTTAAGATTAGGGGCAATAAGTGAATATTTATGGTGTCAAAATAAATGTTCAATCAAGTGAAATATTTCATATCATTGAGAAAAAGTATTATTATAAGTTTGGGTAGATCCCACTGGTAAATGTGCGTAGGGGTCGGGACCTATGGTCTCGAGGTAGGGAGTTTATAGTTTTCGACACGGCTCAGACAAACGTGTCACCCTTGCAGCACGCCAACATAATTAAAGATTGAAAATTTAAATCAAATCAGTATAAGCGCATCAGCATTAAGCTTAACAGAAGGTAGTACATCTCTAACTCTTTTAAAAGTTTCTGTGCTTGGAATCCCCATAGTGCTCTCTCTGTCTTGGTAGATTCACCGTTGGGCATATTACCAACGTTTAGCGATATTTACCGCTAACGATGCTTAGCAACGAATCTTTTAACGCTTAGCATCGCCGGAAATTATCGCAGAGATAACTTGCTATTAGCAAGGTTTATCTCAGTAGTGATAAAAATCCTCGCTCTAACTGCCAATTGAGAGGTTATCGCTGGAAAACCAACGAAAATCTCTCAAAGTTTGGTGTTAGCTTGATGATAGGGGCTCACAAACTTAGCCATGATATCCACCTTCCATAGGATATCATGGCTAAGTCAGGAAAATACCAGGTGTAAAAAAAGCAGTGCTAACCGCGGTTAGCACTGCTTTTTTTATCACTAACAGGGTTAGCGAAATCCTTGATAATAGGAGAAATGTCGCTTAACAACATTTCTCCTATTATTTTTCTCTGGAACGCCCCCTTTGCATCTCATTAGAGATGCAAGGGGAAGCGTAGAGAAAAAGGGTGCTAACATGCGAATTTGCGTGTTAGCACCCTGTTGCTAATAGGGAGATAATTTTATCTCCATTTTCTTGGCTTTTAAAGCCAAAAAAGCGGAGATAAATCCCTTGATAATATGCCCCCACATCCCTTACACCTAAAAAGTGAAAATGACCTTGAAGATCCTGAAAGACAAGAACTAGGAAGAATTTCAAATGAATCCTCTTTATATTGTTGGGGTAGAGCTCAAGTTTTAACTGTTCCTGCTCTGCGTTCTCCCACATTTTTGAGGTTTGTCAAATTCTGCATGTTTGTTTTTCAAAAGACACAAAATGTCAGTAAAGCTTTAGTAAATGAAGCTCTTCCTTATAGTAAGGGCCTCCTTTCAATTAAAAAGGTGTGCTTGTCTCAAGGTTGTATTGTTTTCTTTAATTCAGTTCATACTTCATGAACACAACTGAAAGTTGAAAGCTCTTGTGAGCAGACATCTTTTAAACATTGCAAGTATCTGTAGAACTTCAATCATTCCCAATTCCGTCATAGGTTTCACAGAAACCACGAAAATGCATCCCGTTCAGAAAAATAAAACCAATAGGAACAATGAAAATTATGCAAAAAAACCCTTTATGTTCTCTGGCGTTGTACCATTCAGTTAGTGCGTGGTTGTTTGCACTGCGACTGGTCTGTTTACCATAAAAGATCCCGTTATAAATTTAGTTTCTGTGCGGGCATAATATTTGTCAGCAAAATAAAAACAAAATACAAGGATAAGGTGCTTAAGTCGGGTACCTAAAATTGTCCGGGCGATAGGTGCAGGATGACCATTATAGATGATAAACCTACATGTTTGCGGCATTTTTCAAAAACGAATTATTGTAATTCTCGAAGCAATTTTGCCTTAATTTGTATTCATGACTCCTCTTGCCACCTGGTTCTGCTTTGCAGTGCACCGCAAGCGAATAACAAGACGGCAGACACAGAACAGTGCCGTTCATAATTCAGTTGGAGAATTTCGTCACTGTGCGGCCAACATTTTATGTACATGTGCGCTAAGCACTGCTTCCTATTACTTCGTCTTGACATTCGGCTGAAATACATGACTCATGCTTGAATCACATCAGGCTCGGCTCCAGAAATTTTTAATTGGGTGGGCCAAGGACTCATTTGGGTGGGCCACTGCGGGCTCGATTTGTCGCATATATGTCTAGGCAGGCCTGCTTAAGGGCCCTCCTTTATCTCTTCTTAGTCTTACAAGGCCCAGTGAAACTCACTCTTTTCCAAATCTCTTTTTAATATTATCACTCACAAAAAGTGTTTTTTCCATGTAATGTTCCTTTGATGGGAAGAGGAGGTTTCTGAGGTGGGAGTATCAGGCAAGTGACACTTCTCGGGCTCCCTTTGTGCGAGCCTTCAGGGAGAAACCCTCTTCATTACTAGCTCCACCTGACCATGGACTCTTCAGCGCACTCCCTTACAAGCTTGATTAGTCACTATTCCTCTCCAGTGCCCCTTATCTCACAGATGACCTTGGGCCCGCCCCATATCAGGCACCATCTCCCGGTAAAAACATTAGTAAAATCACCTTCATACTTAATACATTGAATAGAGCAATAAATATAATTAGCACGCACTTTAAAGTATGTTCCACAGTGGCCCTTATGGCCCGACTGCTAATTAAATAAACAAAAACAGAAAGGCCATGACAGGGCAGGCTTCAGCGCTGATGCAAAAGTCTTTTTTGGCGCTGCACCAAAAACCTCTTTCACCGTAAATACCTTTACTACCACCTTCCAACAGTGTACCTCATCCATCCATGGCCCCCCCCTATTGACCTCTTCCTCGGATTCCCTCACTGCCACACGCGCCCCTCATCTCCCCATAGCCCCTCCCCTTTATGACTTCCTCCTCGGATTCCCTCACTGCCACCCTCCCCCAGTGCCCCAGTCTCTCTGTAGCCCCTCCCCCTCATGACCGCCTCATCAGACTCCCTCACTGCCACACTCCACCAGTGCCCCTTATCTCTCTGTAGCCCATCCCCTCATGACCTCCTCCTCAGACTCCCTCACTACCACCCTCCATCAGTGCCCCTCATCTCTCCCTAGCTCCTCCCTCCACCCCATGACCTCTTTCTCAGATTCCCTCACTGCCACCCTCCAACAGTGCCCCTCATCGCTCCATAGCCCCTCCCACTACCACCTCCTCAGATTCCCTCACTGCCACCCTCCACCAGTGCCCCTCATGTTTACGTCTCCCCTCTCTCATATGCATTTAATTTGTTGTATAGCGCTGCTCATATCAATGTAGTGTGTGTCAGTATTTTACACCACGCACACACTTACAGAGACAATGAATCATACAAGTATGTAAATCAGTCTACAGGGAATGTCACATAAGCCAATGAGGATTACAAGGTGTAGGAATCACGTCATCCATACTGGTGGGCAGTATATTTTAAGAGGGTTTGATCTGGGGAAACACAACCTTAGGATTTAAAGAGTATTCCATGGGGGTCAGCTTTACTGATAAAAATGTATATCTGCCCAAACATACTCATTTTAGCAACATTAGAATAATGAATAGCCTTGGGAAGTTCTAACTATATCACAAAACAAAAAAAGCGAAGTTCTAATTATACCATTCATGTTTGTTTGCAGCTCTTTGGTGGCAGTTCATTGTTCACTGCCTTTTGTTAGGATTGTAACTTCTGAAGTAACACAAGGATCTCTGTGACAAAGGCAGTAACCCACTGAGCTATCCACATAAAATACAGTGCATCTGCCTTTAAAAAATACTAACAGACAAACGATTGCTCTAAAGCAGGATCATTAATCACCAGCTTTATCTGGACATTTTGTATTGTTTTATTGTTGACCAGCATCGGCTATGATGAAATGATAAAAACTGTTTAAATGAAGCACATACGAAGTATGTGTCTTGCTGGGGCTGTCAGATTTTAAAAAATCAGGGGCATATTATCAAGGACAGGCGATACATTATCCCCGATTTTATCGGCAGGAAACTGCAGATAAAGCGTCGATAATGGCCTTGATAATATGCTCTATGAATTCCAATCGAAGCCCATGTTACATGTGTTCACATCTAACATGGGCTCCGATTGGAATTCATAGAGCATATTATCAAGGCCATTATCGCCGCTTTATCAGCAGTTTCCTGCCGATAAAATCGGCGATAATGTATCGCCTGTCCTTGATAATATGCCCCCAAATTTTTTGTAACACATTCACCTACCTACTCCATTAGTCATACTTTGTGTCACAGCCTTATGTGATAAGCAGCTGCAGGGGTCAGGGGGTGACTAGGAATAAACAGACCACTTTTCCCCTGCGCTGCACAGAAAAAGAAATATCAACGCAGCAGGGCCGTAGGCAAAGGTTACCAAAGGTTACCTTTGTCAAAAAAAGGATTTGTCCCCTTTCACCATGCAGAGATAAAGGGGTAAAAAACTAAACAAAGCCTCCTTAACATGTAAATGGTCTTTTAAAGACCTGTTAAGTACTTTGGTGCGGCTGCGATAATCTTAAACTGTCTGTGTGTGTGTGTGTGCGCCCGGGAAGCTGTCTCCCCGGGCTGACACACATGACCTGTGCGTTGCACGCCTGCCTTCAAGCCCTCACTGCGAGGGCCAAGGCTCCTGTTTGGGTGGGCCAGGCTCATCTTTGGGTAGGCCTGGCCCACCCGGCCCACCCGCTAGAACCGGGCCTGAATCACATAAAAACGCACAAGCTCCTTCACCCGCCGTGAGGCTATATTCAGATTATGAAGGGCTCTCGACAATTTACAACAAGCGGTCTTCAAAAAAAGGAGACAGATAGGGTGGAGCATGTGGGCGAGAGAGAAAGAGAGAGAGGGATGAGCCCGCTCGAATGGTGGTGCGCGCTTGCCGGGGCCCGGGAACAATAGTGAAAGCGCAAGGATGTCGAGCCGGGAGAGCAGTCTTCTCATTTTCAAGCACGGCACTCGTGCTTGTGGTGCTCCCCGGTCGATGCCGCCACAAGCACCAGTGCTGCTTGAAAAGGACCAGAAGGCCGGCTAAAGGTCCTTCTGCGTAGCGCAGGCGCACTGCTTTGGCGAGACCTCAAAGGGGCGAGAAGAATGGGGGTTGACGACAAGCACTGGCAAAGCCAAGACATTGAGACTGTTAGAATTACTGACTGCACAACATCTACTCTATGCAAAGCATTCTAAAACATTCAATGTGCTTGCACACACAGACTTGTAGCGATGGCAGTAGCAGTGATGTGTTCGAAGTGATGACAGAATTGGTGATGGAGGTAGTGGAGATAATAATAGTTCTATATGGTGGTGATAGTGCTTGTGGTAACAGAGGTAATGCGCGCAAAGGAGATGACAGCAAGAGGATGCTTGAGAGCGAGAAGCTGGAAGGCATCAGAGAGCAGAACAGGGACCCCGGAGTGGAGGAAGCCAGTGTGAGCGGGGGAGTGAGCGAACAGCTGACTTTGTTGGATACACGAAGGACCCCAGCGGAAGCAGAGAGACAGGTGAGGGAGTCTGAGAGCTCAAACGAAACACTATTACGCCTGGTGACCAGTAAAGCTGCAAGGTGGCCCCAGGTACCACAGCCACGACCGAGTAGATTGGTCGTGGGCAAAGGCCAGTGATTGGGGTCGTGCTAGGGTGACCAACCATCTGTAAATTTGACGGACCGTCCGTAATTGGGACTTCACGTTCGTTGTCCGTGATGATCCCTTTAACGGACGCCTTTTGTCCGTAATTTGGGCCTTTGGGGACAGGACTGTTCCCCTTGAGAATCCTCAACACCTCAACACTCCTCTGAAGGCAAGAGCAGCCCCACCGCGTCCGATGTCATTCTGTATGCAGGCTGATTGCCACATACAGAATGACAATGGGCCAGTCTGGTTGGTAAAGCATGGGGTGGCCCTTCTCTAGCCTCGGGCATCCTGTCAGAAAGAAGAAATGTAGGAAAACGCCCACGCTGCTACGAGAGAATCCAGTTGATCAAATAAGGTGATGAAAGAACTTTAAAAAAGGGTTATAGTTCTTTCAGAGTCTCATCACTTCAGAACTGATTCATTTTCAATATTATATTCAAGGAAGCCATTGTTTCTGCTTTTTTATTTCATGAAACTAACAACAATTGACAAAGCCAATAGTCCTGGCTTGTTTTAGGTGTGATTTATTTTATATCTGGAGGCAATAACAGAAGAGGTAGAATACCAGTCAGTCGGCCCTCTATGCTAAGAACAGATTTTTACCTTAGGAGTTTTAAACTACGCCCGTAATTACATTGCACACCCCCTTTGGAGAGACCCCACAGTTTTGTCATCCCACTTAAAGCCCTGGAAACAACACCATGCCACAGTGTCCCCTCACGTCCGAGCACTGTGCATGACTTCCAAGGGATTGACTATGTGCAGGGGCATCTTGAACCTCTCCCTTTGCTTTAGGAACTACAGTGAGGGGTGAGTTCCTGATGGGCCTCTTCTGTCTGCAGAGGAAGGCTCAGCTCACAATTAATGTGAAAAGGTGGGTGAGAGAGAAAGTGAAGGGATGGGTGGATGAATGGATGGATTAGTGAAAGGGTGAATGGATGAATGAAATAGTGAATGGATGGATGATGAGAGAAAGAATGGGTGGATGGATGAGTGAAATGTTGGATGGATGGATGGATGATGAGAGAAAGGGTGAATGGATGGACAGAAGTGTGAAAGGTTGGATGTAGGGATGGATGAGTGAGTTAAATGGAGGGTACATGGGCAAAAGGTTGGAGAGATGAGTGAAGGAGTGAAAGGGTGGATGGATGAGAGAAAAGATGGATGGCTGATTGAAAGGATGGATGAGAGATAGGGTCAATAGATGGATTCATGAGTAGATGGATGGTTGTGTGTAAGGAAGGAAGGATGACTAAGTGAAACAGTCGATGGAGGGAGAAAGGGAGGTTGGATGTGTGGATGACTGGAAGGGTGAGTGACTGGGTGTATGGAAGAGTAGGTGAAAAGGTGGTTGGATGAGTGAAAGGGTAAATGACTGGATGGATAAATGGGTGGATGGGTGGAAGAGTGGATGGAGGAGTGAATGGATGGATGGGTGGAAGAGTGGATGGATGAGTGTGCGGATAGATAGGGTGAAAGGGTGGATGGATGGATTATGGATGGATGAGTAAATGGGTGGATGGAGGGATGGATGAGTGAAATGATGGATGGAAGGATACATGATGGATAGAATTGCTAATGGTTGAATAACTTTGGATCTGGATTAGCGAAATCTTATACTTGCCACTTTACATTTCACAATGTCTATCAGAGCAGATTTTCCCGACCATTTCTCTCACCAAATATGCCTGCTCAGGACCATGAATTGTAAACAAAATATCAGACTGGACAACCCAGTGCTGTAACCATATATAGAGATTATTATCATATGAAATACCATAAAAAGACCTGCGCAGTTGATCAAAGCTGCGTGCATACTGAAAAACCGTGAAGTACACAGTTGTTTCAACCTAATATAAACTTATTTTGACTAATGCTTAAATGGTTGTCTATTTACTTACTTCCATACTATTGGGCAACCTCCACTGAGGTCTGTAAAACGTGCCTTTTGTCCAGAATTTCTGTCATGAATTTTGACCCTTTGTCCTGAATATTTGCACTCACCGTCCTGAATTTGCACCCATGCCAGTTGGTTGTGCACTTGTATTGGTGGCAGTGGTCAGAAGGCCTCCTAAGTCAAACAAAAGTCTGTTTGGATGCACCACAGGGGGAGAGAGAGCAACATGGAACTGTGTGGCAAAATAAAGCAGTCACAAACAGGATATTGGTGGTGGTAGAACCTGGTTTGCGTTACAGGCAAAAACAACCTAGCTAATAGGATCCTTTTGGGTTTTCTTTGAGGCAGGGCTTTAAATGGGGTGAAAAAACTGGGGAGGGAGGTCTCCCAAAGAGGCGTGGCCAATGTAACTAAGGGCGTTGCTTCAAAACACTTAAGCCAAAAAATCTGTCCTTGGCATAGTGTGCCGCTCAACTGGAATTTTGATGCTTTTCTCATTGCATCCAGATATATAATGCAAGCAACATCACACCTACAACAAGTCGGGACTATTGGCTTTGTTCTTGGCTGTTAGTTGCATAAGATAAATAACCAACTATGGCTTTGTTGTCTATAATATTGAAACTGCTTCAATTCTGACATGGTGAACCCGTTAAAGAACTATATTGAGTCTCTTCTAAGTTACCTCAAAGGCAGTGAAGCATGGTTCTGCTGCAGAGCTAAGCATTCTTTTTCACCCAGAGAGTAAGGGCAAAAATGGAAAGCCTGAGAGAGACCTGTCTCAGCACCTGCTTTTTAGAACTGGAGGTGCTGAGCACCGGCAGGACCAGGCCTACTTAAAACCCTGCTTTGAGGGATTCTATCGCTGACTGGCGGCGAAGTGTGGGAGGCACCCATACCTGGCTGGAAAACCCAGAAGTGTAAAAAGACCAAAGACTTATCCACAGTCCCTAAGGGGATCCTTTTCTATTACCTAACCAAGAAATATATGTACTAGTCTTAATATAAAAAGGACACAGCCTTATCCTTAGAGCCTTTAACTTATGACAATTGGTGCCAGAAGTGGGATTCATGTGTCGGACATTATGACACAACCCGTACCCCTACAGGAAATGATAACCCAACTAGGAGACGGACAAAGCACCTGCAATTAATGGTAGAGCAGCAGGCCCAGGCTACCCAACAGGAGCGTGACTCATTCCAAGATGCACTGAAAGGACAAGCAGTACTCCTCACTGGTACCCAGCAAGTCCAGGATACAGCTATATAAAGGATAACGGATGCCATTGTTTGTGCCATGGTGAGGCCACATGTCAACAGCACTGTATTGCACAAATACCAAGAGGGAGCTGATCTGCACTATTTGTTCTCTAATGTCGAATATGTTGCCTCCACAACAGCATGCCCTCAGGAGAGATTGGGACAATATATTACACCTTTCTTGTCAGGCAAGCTTCATGCCGCCTTTCAAACGGCCAATCCCACGTGAATAATAGCCTGTACAGACATTATGAAGGCCATATTAGAGCAGCAAGGGTGTGATCCCAAACATTATTGGATCAAATTTAGAAAAGAAAAGTAGACATGGGGTTCTCTTATCGTCTTCAGTACCAGTGTAACAAGTGGCTTCAACTAAACCTGTCCTGTGTGGAGGAGGTTAACGATAAAGTGTACTTGGAGCAATATTTGGATGCTCTACCTCTGAACGCACAAAACTGGGTCAAACAACTTCAAAATCTGATGTCGACTACAGCTGTAGAACTTGCTTGTGCTTTCCATTGTTCCCCTGAATTAAAAGCCAGTGTACCTTAAGTTCCTTATACGAAAGGAAGACGGACATCTAGAGTAGAAGTCAGACCATCCATAGCCCCCAAAACACCAGCCAGACCTCAGCAGGGGATAAGTGGACAGGGTCGCCTGAAACCCACGAGCACCTGATCCGTGGAGAAGAGTTCGACCTTCATTCATTTATTTTTTGATTTTAGAACACGTGTGAATTAAAGCTGTAAACGAAAATCCAGCTAATTCTACACATTTGACGGTCTGAAAGAGCAAAGCATGCCGTGCCGGTAACCATATGGTAACCATATACGATGTTGCCTGTAAGTTGAAGCTGAACTCCTTGTGAGATCTTTGAAAAACGCATTATTAAAGATACTTCCACAACGGGTTCCTATTGGAATAGCACGTTTAACCCTGCCATCTGTATTGGGCCTGATATTGTTAACCGATAACACAGCGGCGATATTTTGACCTGGGAACCCCGGGTAGAGATTGGCCACGGGTTATTTTCTATGTGTTGTGTCCCCCACTACCTTGGCGTGAGAGCCCTGATGAAGGTGCGCCCGTAGACCTGGGCCGTGCACCGAAACGCGCGTTGGCATTACGTGTTTCTTTGGATCCTGTCTCATCAACTTGGACTCTCTGGCAGTGTGCTATGAAGAACCCGCAGGATCCTATCATTATTGTTGTCACTCTGGGGATTACGTTGAGAAATGTGTATATAGTGTCTGGTATATTAGTGAGTGCTTGAGTGTGATTGAAAGAGAAGGATGTGTGTGTTTGCTGAGAGGCCATGTGGGGTGTTTGTATTGTTTATGAATTAATCTATCAATGTATTAGGGTACGAAGTATTTCGGATGAAGTTTGCACAAACATAATATGATAAAAAGAAAATAAAGATTTTATACTTCTATATTTGATATTTCTGTGTACCGTGTGACCATTCTGCCGCTCTTTTGGTGAGTTCCGTGTTGTATGTTAAAAATATTGGACTCTTTATGGGCCATTGCTTGATCCGCTAGGGTGAACTTTCTCCCTTGCAGTAGTGTAATTTTCCCCGGACGTCTGCCCGTATCTCTTACAGGGGGCCCCTTTTTGTATTAGATAAGTGGACAGGGACCTCAATGTTTCAATTGTGCATAATGGGGTCATATAATCTGTCAGTCCCTCCACTGAATTCCTGCTCCAGAACAAATGGAATAAGGGTATACTCCGGGTCGGATAGTCTCAAAGGGAAACCACCAAAACCAGTATAGGAAGTAGATACATCTTAATGGCAAAACACAACAGTCTCTTTTTGATACTGGGTGTCACTGTACAGTGGTAGACAAGAGGCTAGTGTCTAAGGGGCACATGCATCAAGCAAAATACCGGTGGCAAACGGGCCAATTCGCAAATTGGCCCCTTTGCTTCCAGTATTTTGCCATTTGGGATTCATCAAGACCAAAGCAAATCGCAAAATAGGGAATCACAATGTTTGCGATTACCTATTTGCAAACGCATTAAGGGAATCGTATTTTGCAATTCCCTAATGCAGATAGTATGAAAAAATTGCGACCCTGCATTAAGGAATCGCAATTCCACCAATACCAAGTTGGTTGTAAATTGCAAATCTATAGACAAATGCACATTTTGGAATTTAAGTGCCATGTTGCGCACACACATGCCCTTAGGGCATGTATCTGCGCCACATGTGCACACTTACCTGTTTTGGGGATGCATCAGGGTGCCCTTTTGGCCCCCTATCACCCTTGAAATTGCAGTCAAAATTTGCGAGTACCTATTTGCTACTTGCAAATTGCGAATGCCTTCCCATTCATTCCTATGGGCCTCTAGGCTAAGAGGCCCATAGGAATGAATGGGAAGGCATTCCTTAAAGCGAATCACAATTTGCGAATCGCTATTAAGGAATATGTAGGAATTGCAATTTGTTTTGCAAAACCTACATGCATAGGTAATTTTGACTCCCTAATAGTGATTCTATGTCAGGACCGGAGGCTTCAGATTATGCTATATCTTCCTTCGCTTTGTTAGCATAAAACTCCACAGCAGCTTAGGAAAATATTCAAACAGTGAACGAAAAATGCTTTAAGTCCCAAAGCATTTGAAGGAACGTTTTAACAGTCCAAAACCACAACTCCCAAGAGTCTCTTGTGTCTTGCTAGTCCATAGTCCTTCCATCATGTCTATCACAGCTAGAAAGCCAGTCCTCTCTTCCTCTTCCTCCTCTTTCTTCGCTGCTCCCGCAGCCAGATAAGTGCTTTTCATGTTTCCTTTTATGTGATCGTTACTGGTTGTAATGTATATACGATTTGTTGGGGGCTCGTCACATGGTTTGCTTTTTCCATTGCAGAGTCCCCCGTCGCGGGAACGTTCTGTTCGTTCCTACGTGACTTTTTCTTTTCCCGTTTGTGTGCGGTGACTGATAAAGCCGCCAGGGGGCGCCCACGCGTCTCGCCGGCTCTTCGGCGCGTCTCCTCAGTTACGGGGGCCGCGCTGAGGAGTCTGCCTGCGCCGGAGCCTGCCCTCGCTTGCCCCTCTGACACATGGTTTCCCGGGTCTGTAACCCTTGTTTGACGCCCCGCAGGGGGTCTGTATTGCGGCGTAGACCGCGTGAAACGCCTTCGGGCGCCTTTTGTGCACCTCAATTATTGTGTGTGGCATAGCGCGCTTGAGGGGTAGCAAGACTCGGTCCCGGTGAGGAGAGTCCGGGCGCTGGGGGGTCGGTGCAGCCCTACCTGCCACGCCTGTTGGCCCACAAGTAATCGCAGTCAGTTTTGTCTGCCCATATTCGAGTTGCCTCTCGATTAACACCCTCTTGGGTGCCTGTAGGGTTGTTTCTATGCGTTCATGATGGAAGGGGAGTATGAAGAGGAACCCTATTCATACCTACAGGACGATGAGTTCTACCAAGCGGTGGATAGCTCCATTTACCGCTGTGTGACGGAGGTGGTGGGGCCCATGGAGAACCGCCTCTCCGCACGCATTGTGGAGGAATGCGCGAAGTTAGCGTCCGCGCATTTGGGGGCGACTACTGACCCCCCGGGAACGTCGAGCGGGAAACCGCCCGCACCGAAGAATCCCTGCAGGGAAGGCCCGTCCTCGGAGGCACAGGGGGTGGACAGGGGCGCCTTTGAGCGTCTCCGTGACGCCTTTTTGGCAAAGGCAACAGCTGCGCCCCCTGCTCCCCTGACGAACCCTGACGCTACAGGGGACGTGTCCACGGCCCACGCTTCCCCAGTGTATGATTCACCGGACACTGACGACGACGGGGAGTCGGTACGCTCTTGGCGCCCTTCGAGCTCAGCCAAGGAGCTCCCTCGGGATGAATCGGGCATGTTGGACCCGAACAAGATTGTTCACCCGCGATCCGCAGCTTGGACACCGGGTGAGACGGTGGCAAAGTTCGTTGCAGGACGTCTGCGCAAGCCACTGGAGAAGGAGGCCAGAGGTTGTCTGCGAGGGGAATGTCCACGGCCGACTTTGGAAGGGAAGGTGGCTATGACCCCCAAGTTGGATGCGAAAATGGCCACCTTCTTGGCAAAATTCATGAAAGATCCCCGGAAGGGTATTGACCGATCCTGGCGGTCCTGTCAGGATAAGTTGCTGGATGCCGTAGGGCCTGCCACGAAGATCCTCGACATGGCGGAGGAGGCGAAGGCGAATGGCACAGTCATTTCCCCGGAGGTGCTTTCGAATTGGGCACAACGGGTTATCGTGTTCCTGGGTAATGCCAATTGCGCCCTGTCCACCGAACGCAGGCGTTCATTGCTGATTAAATTGGACCCTAAGCTGGGGGATCTGGCCTCATCGGAGGCGGGCGCGGTAGCCCAGGGAGGCCTCTTCGGCGAGCCCTTTATCAGAGAGCTGGGCAAGTTTGTGTCCACTTTTACATCGCTGGACAAGGCACAGTCCAGCATCAAACGCGTTTTTCACCAGCGTTTCTCTGGAGGGGCCGGTCGCGGTAGGGGCCGCGTGACCGGCCGTGGCCAACAGGCCAATAATAGAGGGCAAGGCTCCGGCAGAGGCCAGTACCAGACCTCTGCAAACTTCAATAATTTCTATCCCACCAGAGGGTAACGCTTCGGCGGCAGAGGATTCAGGAAGAATTCCGGACAAGGAAATACCTCCGGTGAGTGTACTTTGTTTAGATCAAGTTCCGATAGGAGGGAGGTTGGCAACCTTTTACGAGGAGTGGGAATTGCTCACTGCCGACGCTTGGGTCTTGCAAACCATACGTGGGTTCCACATAGAGTTCTACGACCAACCCACTCAAGCAGTGTTCCCACGTCCGATGGTGTTTTCGGAGTCCGACGCGCTTTTGATAGACGGAGAGGTCCCAGAGCTGCTTCGCAAAGGGGCCATCCGTCTATCAACGCGCCACCCCAACGGTTTTCTCAGCAATGTCTTCCTAGTGGACAAGACAGATGGGGGCAAGAGACCTGTGATCAATCTCAAAGAATTCAACGGGTGGTTGATCTATCGACACTTCAAGATGGAGGGTATCCACCTCCTTCGAGACGTGCTCCTCCCTCGAGATTGGATGGTGAGGCTGGATCTCAAGGATGCCTATCTGGTCGTTCCTATCCACCCGCCGCATCGTCGTTTCCTTCAGTTTTTGTGGAACGACAGGGTGTTCGAGTTCACCGCGCTGCCGTTCGGCCTTTCATCGGCCCCCTGGTGCTTCACAAAGGTACTACATCCGGTAGTGGAGTTCCTCAGGGGTCAAGGGGTGCGGATGTTGGTATACTTGGACGACATCCTCCTTATGGGACAGTGTCCAGTGATCTTGGCTGGGCAGCTGCAACAGGCCGTACAACTTCTTCAGAAACTGGGGTTCGTTATCAACAGCTCAAAATCGGTTTTGACCCCCACTCAGAAAATTACCTTCCTGGGTTTCGTGGTGGATTCGGTGGAGGCGGTTCTAAGCCTTCCGACCCGGAAGATGGCGAAGATCCGACACCTGCTTCGGCAGACGATCACCAAGGATCGCACGTCTTTACGGCATGTCGCCAAGGTGGTAGGGCTTCTGTCGTCCTCCATCCAGGCGATTTTTCCGGGCCCCCTACATTACAGGGCGCTTCAACGCCTCAAAGCTCAGCACCTCCGGAGAGGGATGAGCTACGATCAGTGGGTTCCTCTCACGGAGGAGGTGAAGGAGGAAATGTCTTGGTGGCTGTCTCACATGGAGTCGTGGAATGGTCGGGCGATCTTCGGGTCAGCCCCAGATCTAGTCATAGAGTCCGATGCCAGCAGGTCGGGCTGGGGCGCTCGGTGCGGGGATTTCTCCACCGGCGGCGCCTGGTCTTCAGACGAACAATGGTTACATATCAACTGTTTGGAGCTCCTGGCGGGCTCCTTCGCAGTCCGTTGCTGGACCAAGGATTCGGTCAAAGCCTGTGTTTTACTGAGAATGGACAATGTTTCAGCGGTTCGTTATGTGAACCATCTAGGGGGTCCTCGTTCCCGCGCTCTGGCGAATTTGGCGAAGGACTTCTGGGACTACTGCCTGTCGCGCCACATTGCTGTGACGGCAGAGTACCTGCCAGGTCAGGCCAATCAAGTTGCGGATTGGCACTCCAGGTACCTCAGGGATGCCAGTCAGTGGAAACTGGATCCGGAAGTCTTCCGGTGGCTACAAGGCCTCTGGGGTCCCTTCTCGGTGGACCTGTTTGCGTCCCGTCTGGACCACCAACTGCCGCGTTTTTTCAGTTGGAGGCCGGACCCTCTTGCGGAGGCCACGGACGCCTTTCTGCAGGATTGGAGTCGGGAAAAACCGTTTGCGTTCCCTCCGTTCTCCATGGTGGTGCGGACTGCGGCCCAAGTACGCCGCCAAGGAGCGGAGCTGGTGTTGGTTACGCCGCTTTGGAGGTCTCAAGTATGGTTTCCGGTTCTTCTGGAACTTTCTTGGGATTTTCCAATCCTACTCCCCCTGTTTCCTCTGCTCCTGAGGAATCCGGATTAGGAACCGCATCCTCTCATCACGCGGGGCTCGCTCTGCCTCATGGCGTGGAGGCTCTCAGGAGACGCTGGACGCTCCCAGGCCTTTCGGGGTCGGCTGAGCCCCTGCTCTCCAAAGCATGGGCCGATAGTACGACGAAGCGCTACAGATCCGCTTGGCTTAAGTGGATGCGTTGGTGTCTACGAAGGGTTTGGATCCCTTGGTCGCGGGCCTCGTTCCCGTGCTAAATTTCCTGGCTGAACTAGCCGACAAGGGCCTTGCCTACAGAACAATTAATGCGATTCGGTCAGCGATTTCGGCAGGCCATGACAACATCGATGGCTCTCCGGTGGGTGAGCATCCTTTTGTTTGTCGGCTTCTGCGGGCTATTCGACTCGCATTGCCTCCGGAGCCCAGGTATTCCGTCCTTTGGGACGTCAATTTGGTCCTGAATTTGTTCCTTTCATGGCCGGCCAACTCCTATCTGTCTCTTAAGGAACTCTCGGCAAAGTTGGCCATGCTGTTATGTTTAGTTTCTTGTAGACGTGTGACTAACGTGCGTGCACTGGATATATCTGCACGCATCTTCTCCCCGGATGGGGTTACTTTTACCGTGGGTCGACGCACTAAAACGTCGTCACGATCCATTTCCTATCCAGCTTTTCTAGACACTCCTAATTTGTGTGTTGTGCAATGCCTCAAAGCATATGAGGATTTAACTTTAGAATTGCGCCCCCCGGGCGAGCGTCAATTGTTAATTGACTTGCGAAAGCCACACAAAGCTGTCTCCTCCCCCACTATTGCTAGGTGGGTGCGTTGGGTCATGCAAGAAGCAGGCATCAATACGAATCTTTTTGGAGCACACTCTGCCAGGGGGCCATGGCCTCTAAGGCGTTCTCTGTGGGTGCTCGCTTGGAGGATCTAATGCGAGCTGCGGATTGGTCCTCGGATTCCACCTTTAAGAGGTTTTATTTTAAACCTGTGGTGGATTTAGCCCAGTTGGTGGTAAGTAAGCTTTGAACTAGCATAATCTGAAGCCTCCGGTCCTGACATAGAATCGAAATTTGCCTAGCTCATGTAACGGTAAGTTTCAATTCTATTAAGGACACGGAGGCGAGGATTATCCCACCCAGGATGCACAGTGGTTTCTCTACCCACCCGTATGGCAGTAAGTAAAGCGTTTTCCTTTATACAGTGTCTGTACTGCGACTAGTCTTTGAGTACTCCTTTGCCTTATTATTGAATTCCTATGCCGCCTCGCTTACGCTGTCCTTTTTTTTTTTTTCGGCAGGCAACGAGGGTGCTAATCAGGATCAATGAGGCGAATGCGTGATCTGCGCGAAGAAAGAGGAGGAAGAGGAAGAGAGGACTGGCTTTCTAGCTGTGATAGACATGATGGAAGGACTATGGACTAGCAAGACACAAGAGACTTGGGAGTTGTGGTTTTGGACTGTTAAAACGTTCCTTCAAATGCTTTGGGACTTAAAGCATTTTTCGTTCACTGTTTGAATATTTTCCTAAGCTGCTGTGGAGTTTTATGTTAATAAAGCGAAGGAAGATATAGCATAATCCTCGCCTCCGTGTCCTTAATAGAATTGAAACTTACCGTTACATGAGCTAGGCAAATTTCGATTCCTTAATAATCGTTAAAACCGATTCGCAATTCCCTACTTTGATGCATGTGCCCCTAGATCCCTAATGAGGAAGGAGGAACAGCTTTGTGTCACCTGTGTCCATGGTGATAGGAAAACTAACCAGTTAGCTGCTCTGGGCCCGAGGAATAAAGGCAGCAAGGGGAGAAGGTGGCTTTTCAGAGACCATGTGCAATGAGACCCCTGGACAACAGCATTTTGAAGTATCCCAGAGGCCTGTGCAGGAAGGAGGGAGCAGGGGCAGAGAGGTAATGTGTTGCTGCAAGACAGAGCCGAAGTGCCTTCCTGCTAGCCCCCTCAATTCTTTTAAAAGGTCTTGCACAGAAAGAGGAGCTCTCTCTGGGGTGTGGTCTTGCTGAGGAAGACTGGTGCTGGAGGCAGGAGCGGGCAGACCAGAATGGAAGTGCTGGCTCCCGCGGCAGTACAAAAAGGTGCTGGCCAGTCGGGGAGCCACCAGGGGTGGGCTCCCCGAGCAGCTCTACAATGTCCTGGGAATGAGGGGTGTCCGGGCACCCGAGAAGCACAGGAGGGGTTGGGCTCCCTGAGCTGCAATCAAAGTACCTGATGGAGAAGGTGTCCAGGTGGGACCGGGCCCCCCATGAAGGGAAGATGCAGCGTGAGGCTGCCAGAAATGGCAGAGCAGCTCTCCACGGAAAAGGGGGAGATCTGCTGCTCTGATATGTACGGGCTGAGCACAAAGCGCCCATAATGCCTTGCAAGGCATGGGGAAAGCTACATGTTTTGGTGGTGTCTGGTGGCCCCCGGAATAGGTGGTCACCACAAATTACTGGGACAGGTGTAGGGGGAGCTGCAAGAGCACGCAGACTCCCCCCCAATTCGAAGATTGGAAGTCCCTACCCTCCATCTCTGGGGGACTTAAAAGAAATAACCCCTCAAGTGTTAGCCATAGTTTTGAAAGCTAATTCAATGCTGGAACTTTTGTTCTGCAGCAGGGAGCTAAAGCTTGGTACTGCACTGAAGGGTGCAAGGTTAAACCTGGATGGTCACTGTTGTGATACCCCATAGGGATGGAGAGGGAAATTGCACAGTGGTGTATTTACATGATGTTGCTTCTTTTTGGGACTGAAGTCACTTGTAAATTGTGAAATCATAAGTAAAATGGTGTTATGTGGTAGGCATTCCAGCTAGGGTGCGATTATACCTGTGATGCCTTTTAGGGGCTTTAATTACATTGCATTATAAATGTTACCAGATATGATAAGTACTGTCACTCTAAGAGATGCCTGAACATGTATTCTTGCTACCGCGTTAGGTGAAGAACAACCCAGAGTTTTAGCCACTAAGATGTAGAGGTGTATACTGTATGGTCAGTATGAGATGCTCAGTCAGGGTTATGTGTCACCATGGTAGGTGTTCCTATTTTAAATACTTGTTGGTTGTGGTACTGGGGAGGGTCGCCCCTGGGATGGTGCCATTGGGAGGGGGACCTCGCTCCCAATTATGGTTAACTCACTGAAATTGGGGGCAAGATGATGTGCATACATGAGAGTGGTGGTACTAGACCCCCTTCCTTTTCGGGAGGGGTGGGAATGTTATGCAAAGTCACAAAGTAATTCCAACAGCTTATGTACATTAATAAATTGGTGCATAGCATGGAGTAGTGGGTGTGTGTAATAACTAAACTCTTCCTTTTTATAAAGAAAAGTATAGACTGGATAATCAATTATTGAGTGTTATTTCTGCGTACTGGTAAATGGCGATTACTAACCCACACCACCTCCCTTGAGTAAGCCTTAGACTGCTGTGCAACGCTACCCTCTGAGAGTCAAGTACTACAATGGGGTGTTTGGTTCCCAGTGAAGAACAAATGTAGACATGTTGCTCGTGCAGGCCTCACAAATACTGCCTCGTTTTCCCCCACTCAGTAAGTAGAATATAGAAGTTTGTAGCAAAAGGGTGACATTTTTTTTTACCTCTGCAAGTGACGGTTTCCAAACATTTCATACCGGAGTAAAAGTATCTTCAGAAACTACCTAAGCTCTTGTTGGTAGAAATTTAGCATGTAGAGTTAGCATAAAAAATGCAGGTCGCCCAATTTCGGACTTGCTAACGGCCACTGAATCTGACCCAGGCTAATCTTAGTGATGGAAATTGGCTCTAACAATAACACTTTGGGTGGGAATTAGATAGTGAAAGCTAACTTCCTCGGCAGGATTTAGGGATGTTATAATATTGAAATATATATCTTAAGAACAAGGGTACCCCATAAAGCGAACCTGGGGTGGTAGTGTACTTTTGAAAAACAATGGTTCAAGGGTGGCCTAATAAGGTCCTAAGAGGAGTATAGCGTTTAATTAATTCACGCAAGGGAGCTAAGGATGTAGGTACATATAGAATCTTTTATTTTGTTTTTCAACAATTATAAAAAAGTTATAAAAAGTTTCAGGTGCTCATATGAGTGACAAGGTGCATAATGTGACACGAGTGAACAAGTGTGGTCTTTTACCTTGTTGTTGTGTGACATTTCGTTTTTCACTATGTTCACTCGGGAAGAAGACTTATTAAACTATAAGAAAGTTTACTAGAGAAAATAAATCTTTGCAATTTGTTCGACCTGCTGGGCACCTATTAATCAGCCACATACCTTCTGTTTGCAGGGCACTAAAAGTTAAAAAGAAAAAAATAGTACCTCAATCATGTTGACCGCACCAGACAGGCACTGATTTAGTTGAATCAATCAGTGCTTGGTCCCAGCTCCACAGTGAAGCCCGGAAATTATGTTAGGCCTGCCTTGACTGACAAATTACGAGGCTGTAAAGAAGAGTACCACGCAAGCCAACAAGGGGTAAGCAACGGGCTGGCCCCAAACCCTTTTTGTTCAGTGTTTCGCAGGCTTGACCATAATCACAAGACATAGCTTGACATTTGACCTCTATCTTTGAAACGCAGCAAATGTGAAACGATAAATACAGAATTTAAAGGCATCTTTATTTATTGCTTTGACTTTTGTGGACCCCAAAAATTGGCTCATGACCCAGTTTAGGAAATACTGGTCTATGGATTTAGATTGTTGAACATTATTTCATCTCCATTTATTCTGCGTGTTTGTGGTTGTGAGAAGTTGGCCTGGTATATGATGTTCACTATTCTAGTGAGCACCTTCACCAGTCCAAACAACCCTTATGCTGATGGTTGTAAAGTTAACCTTATAGACCAGCTATCCTAGAGGTAGCATGGACAAAGCAGACTTAGGCTAAACTCAAGAGGGCATGTGAAGCCAGCTGTTTTACCATATGCAATCCCTTTAATACCAAATGAAAGGACACCACACAGGATATATATTCAAAATATATATGTATTTATTTCTAAAGAAATCCCTTGAACTCTTTGTGAGCACAGAAGCACAAGCGCATAATAAGTAACTTAATATAACATACAAAAGTTGCACAAATATGGATAGGCCCGAGTGGCCCGCTAAACCTTATACTAAAAAAATGGTATAAGTCCCATGTCACGAACAATGGTAAGACCTAGGGCCTTGGGAATCGCTGGGGCTACACTGGACTAACAATGGTTAGGGAGCAGGAGGCCCACGGGATGCGTGTGCAGTGTCTAAAGGCACATGTGTGCACACATAGAAGTCAATGGGTGCGTAAAAATAGAAAGTTAAAGGTTTGGGAGTCTTCCGACTGGACTAGAAGCTAACCACTTGAAACTAGGACACTAGGAGAGTTTCTCTTTATAGGAGCACCGCAGGACTCGGGTTACCTAACCCACAGGAAGCGGGTGCATAGGTCCCAAAGTGTGTCGGGTTTCTTCGTGGAGTTCTATGGAGCCTTGGAGAAAAGATGCTGCAGGCGTCCAGGAAAGAAGAGTCCGGGTGGATCCAAGGGTGGATCGAAGATGTAGAGGACCTGAAAGCAGAGGGGACAGACTCTGGGTCACTAGCCTGTGACCAGGAAGGAACCAGGCGATGTCGCGAAGCAATCAGGTGCTGATGGGAAGCTTGTCTCTGCAGCCACGTGGACCAGGAGGTGTCGACGACGACCAGGAGTCAGGCACGGACTGTCCCACGAAGGCTCTCGCTGTCGGCGGTGTCGGCTTCAGGATTGGAGTCAACAAGCCTTGGCAAAGGCAACCCAAGCAGGATACGATGTAGGCTTCTTACTCAGACCAGAAAGGTCTGAGGGGCTGCTTCTTTTGAGGGAAGCAAGGGCCAGTTTGGAGCAACCAGCGGTGTAGATTTAAAGGATCGTCGCCAAAATGGCCACTAGCCAACGGGCAAGTGACCGGGAAGACACGTCGAGCAGGAAAATGCAAAAGGGCCCCACGCAGAACTCGTGGAGGGTGCAGGGCTGATCTTTTGTGCAGATGCTGCTCGGGGCTGGGGCTTCTCAATCCCCAATCCCCAATGCACAGCTTCGAGGAGGCCTCGGGGGCTGCACAGCTAGCAGGTCGCAGACTTTTCAAGATGGCCGGTCCCACGTCTCTCGTCGCCGCCACAGGTCTCAGCTTTGCAGGGACTGTGGATCGGGCTGTTGGATGTCTGGGAATCTGGTTCTTGTCAGGCTCTGGGCTCGGGCTCCGGTGGGAGGCGGCGGCAAAGCAAGTCGTTGATCGCTGAATGGTGCCTGCTTGTGCAGGGTGGTCACTCCTTGACCACAAGGGAGATTCTTCAGTCGTCTTCTTCAAGTTGAGTGATGAAGGTCCAGAGTTTCGTTTCAAAGTTTCAGTCAGGATAATCTAAAGTCCTGTGACTCAGCTCCTACCTATATACCAATCTTAGGGGCTGGATTACCTGCTAGGTCCCTCCTATGGGTGGGACCAGGGAAGGGGGTGGTTACACCCCTTTTCCTTTGTCCAGTTTGTCCAGTTTGCCCCAGCAACGGTTTGAACTGGCCTATGCATGGGACACCTTGTGTGCCCCAGGCAGTGTCTCAATCCTTTCAGTCCTCCCTGTCCCAATACACAAAGTCCTGTCTGGGGTGGTGCTAGCACGTCCCAAGGCAGGAAACCTATTGTCCAAGCCTCCCTCGCTGGAAGGACTCCCAGCAGAAGGAGGAGGTCAGACTTGTGTCTGTGGCAGCAGCATCCATTTTGTGATGCTGAGGCTCTGGTTAACTTTAACCGGGAATAGTAGGAACAACATGTCTTCTCCCTCTAGAAGGGTCTCTAAATGAGGTCACCAGCTCGGGTATATTTCCTTGTAGCTGGAAGAAAGCCTGCATTAGGCCCATCCTCAAAAAAGATACCATAGACCCTACGGAACCCAAACACTATCGGCCGATATCGTGCCTCCCTTTACCAGCTAAGATCCTGGAAAAAGCCATGAATCAGGAGTTAATGAGGTACTTGGACCATAACAACTTACTAGATCCCTCACAACATGGGTTCCGGCCTTGCCATTCAACAGAATACACCTTAATTATGGCAACCGAGGATATCCGCAGGATGATGGACGAAGGTGGAAGAACCACCCTGATCCAATTGGACCTAACAGCGGCGTTCGACACTGTGAATCACGAGGTTCTACTAAACAGGCTGAGGGCTCTGGGAATTACCGACACTGCCTTAACTCTTCTCACGTCCTTCCTAGACGCCCGAATCCAGCAAATTCACTGGGGAGGCTTCCAATCTGATGAGTTCTCTCTTCCAGGTGGGGTACCCCATGGTTCAGCCTTATCGCCGACATTATTCTACCTGTATGTAACCTCTCTAGCTGCACTAATAAAATCCAATGGTCTACACCTAGTGTCGTACGCCGACGACATGCAAATTGTAGTGTCACTCTCCCAGACGGTGGAAGCCACAGCAGAACGTTTCAGAAACTGTCTCTTGGATGTTAAAAATTGGATGAGCCATACTTTTTTAAAACTTAACACCGAAAAGACAGAAGTAATAGAGTTCGGCCAGAAACCATCTGCCTCCGGAGGCTGGCACCTGCCCTGTTCAGTGGGTAAGGTCAGAAACCTCGGCTTTATGATCGAGCAAGACCTCTCCTGCACAGCACAAATAAATCAGGTAACATCGGCCTGCTTTTTCACCATTAAGGTGCTCAGGAAAATCCTACCGCATATTCCGCTCAACCTAAGGAAGACGGTGATGGGAGCCCTTATAATGTCACGGGTGGATTATTGCAATTCACTATATTTACGCACTGGTGAGAAATGTTGGCAAAACTACAGGCAATTCAAAATGCGGCAGCGGGAGTCCTAATGAACCTGCCAAAACGTCACCCCACATCCACAGCCGTACGTGAATTGCACTGGCTCCCAGTTAAGCGCAGAATTCAATTCAAGGCCCTCTGTCTGGTCCACAAATCCCGATATGGGAAAGGGCCAGAAGATCTTACCAAACTCTTTTCTCGCTATACCCCACAGCGCACACTAAGATCAGCTAGCCAAGATCTGGTTCGCCTACCTAGAATACAGAGAGCCCGATGGGGTGGGAAATCCTTTTCCCTTCAGGCCGCTAAACTGTGGAACTCCTTGCCCCCGCGGTCTGACAAGACCAGAGTGGGTTTCAGGAAGGCATTAAAAACATGGCTCTTAGCTAACGCTCCCCAGGTACGACAGAGGTATGGCGCTTCCGGATATCAGGCGGTATTATTGGGCCGCTCAGTTGAGTGCGATTAACCATGCAACGTACGCACCTAGCCCAAACCCCGCAGTCGAGATGGACAAGCATCTGTTACCGGGTGGGAACTACAATAGGGCACTCTATTCTAAAGTAGCAGGGAGGAACTTAACTTGGCCCACCAAGATTGCTGTACGAGTCTGGCGTGATGCGAATGTGGCTCTGGGTTGGAGAGACCGACTGACTCGTGCAACTCCTTTGTATGCATCTGAAAGATTGGGTTGCCTCTGGAAAACGAAAGGTTTTGAGAAATGGGACATGATTGGTATTAGCAGGGTGGGCGACCTCTGGGCCAAGGGCAAAATTAAGACTTTCGATACATTACAGACAGAATACGAGTTGAGCGACAGGTAGTTTTTTAGATACGCACAGGTTCGCCACGCTTTGACCTCGGTTTTCACTGTCGGCGTCGATATCCCTGAATCCTCCCCGCTTGAAGATCGTGTGCTTGATGGTCATGTGCCCGATAGCACGATTTCATTAATATACAAGAAGTTGATAAATAATCGGGCGGATCTCCTTGTACGTCTTAGGGAGGTCTGGACTGGAGATGGGTTGGAACTTGACGATGAGGATTGGCAGTCTGCGTTATCCTCACCTAAGGAGGTGGCTATTCCTGCCCGTCTTCGCGTTATTCAACTTAAAATTCTCCATCGTGTATATGTCACTGGCCCTCGCTTGGTTTGTATGGGTTATTCCACTGATGGGTTATGCAAACGTGGCTGCGGAATGGTTGGAACCTTCCTTCATATAATTTGGGAGTGTCCGGAGATGGCTGCATTCTGGAACCATGTACATGCAGTGATGGAGAGGGTCACTGGAGTTGCGTTGCTGCCCGAAGCCAGGCGATGTCTGTTGATTGTGTGGGAACCGAATGATTATTATGTTGCTCAGACCCGGTGGGCAACCCTCGGTAACATGATTGCCAAGAGAGACATTGCACAGTTGTGGGGTTCCCAGCGGCCGCCAACTGTATCGGTATGGAAGGAAAATATGGATTGGTGCATGTTTAGAGAAAAGACCGTATATGTGGCCAGGGGTAGACCTAGGACTTGGAATAAAGTCTAGAACCAGTGGAATGCCTACCGTGGAACTATATGTATGCCCCCTTTCGTTGAGAGCCTAGATGTCTCCCTTTCCCCCTTATCTGACATTCCATGTATCTTTTACGTTATGTTACTATTTACCGGCTTCCCTGCTGGCCCCCGACTCCTTGTACTAGTTATATGTTGAATAACATTGCACTCAGAGGTCCTTCCCGTATAAACACATGTCCGTATATAGTGAACTATTGCCTTGAGTATTGTTCTTTCTTTTTCTTTATATAAACATTTTTTTTTTTTAAAATACATAAATAAGACATGATCCTGCGTATGCTACGAACTTCATTCTGAATCGCTGCCGGGCCTCAGGGATGTCGGCTGAAGAGCTGAGGCATATAGTAATATACTTGCTTCTATTTTTAATTAGCGCCCGGCCCCTGTGGTTGTAGGCCCTTGCTTGTAAATTATTGGAATGCACAATAAAGGTTTAAAAAAAAAGAAAAAAAAACATAGCTCTTTACCATGCCCTAACCAACCTCTGTAGTTTCTTTCGCGCTACAGCGCCAAGACGCCTCGGCATAAGAGCGCTATAAAAATAATTCAGTCACTAAGTCAGAGTGGAATGCTAACCCCGTCGACAGGACTGGTGAGAGGGTAGTATTCCAAATCGTATGACACCTTACTCGACCTGTTTTGATAAAGCCAAACCATAGTTAGCATTTAACCGGGAGGTTCCTAATGAACTTAAGAGTATATGGTATGGCAATATCCTAGAACAGCTATAAGGACATGGTTCCGAAAGATGCAGACAGGCTCAATTCATGCTAGAGCACCATCTCACATAAAACCAAGCACTCTGCCTCCAGGATTGTTAAGGCCTGCCATAGGAGTGACTTATAGGTGTATATGTGTCTAGATATAAGGTTAGATATAGGTATACTATATCTAAGCAAGGGGTGATTACACGACCTTGCCCCAGCTGAGTGATCAGCCAGTTGTGTCAATGTGAATGGCCAGCCAGGGGTGGCATAATACATGCTGCAGCCCCTGGTAGGCCTTGGATACACCTATGCCCTGAGTACCTATAGTACAATGTACAGGGGCTCATAAGGTGACCCAGTATCCAATTGGAGATGTACCTAGGGTACATGGAGTCCATTTTAAAGAGAAAGCAGATAGCCTGGGGCCCTGATTAGCAGAATTCCAGGCCAACTAAGTCGAAAACCAGCTAAACACTAGGCAAAAAATCTGGGGTAACCATAGTCCTACAGTAGTTGCATCAATTTACCTATTCTTGAGCCCCTTTGGGAGGCTAGCACCCAGACACTTCCAGCTCTTGGTTCTTGTGCCTGGCATGCAGACATGTAATAACATTTGAGTCCTCTTGACCTGAACCAAGATGTTCCTATTTAATCTGCCGACAGCACTGTTCATCATCACAGAAGCCAAAAGGGGAGAATGAGCGGGCTATCTGGGGCTCCCAATAGAGTATTCCTGCCCAAGGATTTTTGTCTGGAGCAGCATCCTTTATGAAATGTTTTTGTTCAGTTAGACTTCCTAGCAGGTCAACATTAAGACTTGAGCAGACACAAGTACACTGTGAGGACAGACTGCATTATATTGCACGTATCATGATGCATTGCCTGGGTACAACTGGAACAGACTTTTGAACAGTGTGCAAATTCACCTTCAAAAACTGTTAAAGACGGGGCGTGGCTTCGCGGGCGGAGATGGTGGACGCAGCCTTCTAGAGGTTCCACCAGCCTGACATCAATACGACAAATTATCCTGGCTCCCGGACCCGAACTGCAGCCTGCACGAGTGGACACAGTAGCGGACAGCGGGGGTGCCTTCCCGTGCAGTGTGTGGAGCTTCCGGGCCCTCTGGAGAGGCGATAGCGGCGGAGGCGGCCTGCGGCCTGGTCCCGGCGAGTGCAGCCGGGGCCTCAATTTTGGTGACTCCCGGACGGGAGATCCTGGCGCGGGCCTGTTGCGCTGACTTTTGGTCCTGGCCCTGTGCCCCTGATCGGCGGTGGAGCCGAAAGCGATAACCCAGCGGTGCCCCCTACTGCGGGTGTGGCGGCCCGTGCAGCGGAGGCGTCGGGGGAGGGCTGCGGCCTGCACGGCGATCCGGAGACCGGGACCTCGAGTTTGGAGAGCCCCGGCTGCCAGTGGTGGTGCCCGGCGGCGGCCTGGGCTGCGAGGCGGAGAGACCAGCGGCGCCGTGGCCCCCGGGGCGCGACCCTGCCCAATGTGCCTGGCATAGCCCTGCCCCGCTTCCTTGGACCCTGGCCGGTGGATGGCCTGAAGCTCCTGCAGGTGTAGCGCCCGAGTCCTGGGGAGCCCCAGAACAGTGATGTGGCGGTGAGGAGAAAGAAGTAAGTGATTCCTGGGGGCCCCCCCCGTGTGTGTGGATGAGGGGGTAGGGGGGCCGCGGCCCACAGCTGCTGTGCCCGAGGACTACCCCAGACGATTGGACAGTGCAGTGAAGGGGCCCCTGCAGTCCAGGGCCTGCGTCCGGTCGCTGGGGGGCCTGGAGTGGAACCACGAGGCCCCCTTATAGAGCAGCATTCTGACCAGGGGGCCATAAAGCGAGGGGACACGGCCCGGCCGAGACCACGCTATATACATTAGACAAGGGGGCAGAAATGCATAAGGGCCTGTGGTGTCCCTCAATAAAGGAGGGCGTCAGTGTGGAGGAGTCGTGTACCTGGGGGCAGGAGAGACTATAGCGTGGAGTAGCCTTTGTCAATATCGGTGGCGCGGGGTGTTTGAGCTGCAGCATCTTGCTAACGGACTGAAGAGGACAGCCTCCCGGTGCACCTCAAACATGACAGAGGTGGAGGGGGCAGTGGGCCCGCCAAGCAGGGACTCATCGATAAATCCACCGGGCCAAGTGGGGGTCCCGGGGCATCTGGAGGCGGTCAGGGGGCAGGGCCGGCAACACGGCGCTCATGGCGGCGATCACTCAATCCAGGGACATGCTGGACGCCAAAATATGAGCGGTTGGGCCGATGTGACCCTGCTGCGTCAGGACCTGCGCAATGCAGTGACTCGTATCACAGAGGCGGAATCCAGAATATCGAGTGTGGAGGATGATGTGGGGACCTTAAAGCAGAAAGTGGCGGCGATGGAAAACATTCAAAAAGGCCTTGCGCTCCGAGTGGAAATGCCGAAGGGCGGGCGCGCAGGAATAACCTTCGCTTTGTGGGTTTTCCCGAAGGATGTGAGAAGGGGAATATGGAACGCTTCTTGTCCCAGTGGCTGGAAAGCTGGCTCCCTCTGGATGTTCTGTTGCGCTGTTTTGTAATAGAGCGTGCACATAGAGCCCTGACGCAGAAGCCGCCTGTCGGGGAGCGGCCCAGGCCGGTGATAGCTAAGATTCTGAATTTCCATGACAGGGACACTATCTTACGAGAGGCGAGGGCAAAGGACTCTCTTCTGTTCGAGAACCAGAAGATCATGATCTTTCCGGACTATACCAGAATAGTGCAACAACAACGACACTCATTTATAGCTGCCAAGGCGAAACTGCGAGGCCTAAAGATCCAGTATTCCTTACTTTATCCGGCCCGCCTACGGGTGGTCTTCCAGTCACGGATGCCCTACCGGGCTTGGACCCGGGTCAGTCGAGGGGCTCATCGCAGGAGCGGGGTGACCAGAGTGTCCGGGGCAAGAGGAACAGGAGATCTAGATCGCGGAAGCGCTCCTCTTCTCGCAGTGGAAAACAGGACGGGGCGCCTACTGACTCTGACCACTCCGGAAAGAATCATTGAGAGACATCAGGGGGCGAGTTTGTCTGCCGATATCACGGGCTCCCGCTAGGAGGAGTCGAATGGCTGTGCTTTGCTGATCAGACAATTGAAGACTGAGTATATAGAAACTGTTCGCTCTACTTATTTGTGATTGTGTGGGGCTGCGGGGTGGGGTTCGGGGAGTTTTTATACAGGGGCTACTTGCCTCCTACACGAGTGGGAGTTGGTGGGGGGGTTCTTTTTGGTTGAATGGGTAGTTGGGATCCATTGGTATGGTTGGCCTTGGGCGCTCTGTTTTGGGCCCGAGGTTGCCCATGCCGCGACAGATACTTCAGAGTTCTATGAGGTATAGGGGTGGGTGGCAGGGGAAAGGGGACAGGGAGTTGAGGGGGATGTTCTGGGGGGGGTGGGTGGGGGGGAGTCAGGGGGGTAGGTGGGGGGTGCAAGTGATTTCTAATGCCTCGCTAATGACTGTGCTGTGCACCCGGGCCTGTTGCTGGGTGCTCTTGCGTTGTGTCCCCTGGGATCATGGCTGATACATCAACTCCGGGGCTCCCCTGGGCGTCCATGTGCATACAGAGTTGGAATGTTAGGAGGATGTTAGATAAAATTAAGAGGGGGCGATTTTGCGGTGGGGGAAGAGGGAAGCAGCGGATGTCTTACTGCTACAAAAAACGCACATGATGGGGACGAAAGTGCTTAGCCTGCAGCAATTTGGTTACCAACAGGTTTTTCACGCTGGGTTTTCTAGGGGCTCCAGGGGGGTCTCCATCTTGGTCCATCGCAGGTTGGCTTACGTTCATGAGCGACAGTGGATAGACCTGCCGGGTCGGTACGTCTTTGTGAAGGGAATGGTGGGTACGGAATCTGTTGTGTTTGGGAGTATATATGCCCCTCCCCCGTTGCAGTGGTCCCTGGCGGAGAGGTTGTTTGCGGTGTGGGCGGAAATCCCGGAGTCCCTAGCAGTGCTGGGAGGAGATTGGAATGATGAGTCTGTCCTTCGAGCTCTGATTTTATCCCGGCTCGATTACGCCGACGCCTTATTTAGCGGTCTACCTGCGTACATGGTTCACCGTCTGCAGGTGATACAAAACGCCGCAGTTCGTTTGCTTTTCTCCCTCCCAAGGAGATCTAGCGTTCGTAGCCACTTACGCAGCTTGCACTGGCTACCAGTACCTCACCGAATTTTGTTTAAAATTTTGGTGTTGGCATTCAGAGCAGTCCATGGCCAGGGACCAACATACCTGCAGAAAAGGTTTTCATTTTACACTCCTAACCGTGCCCTCCGATCGGCCAACCTTTGCTTTTTATCTACCCCCAAATTCAAATATGCACGCATAGGAGGCCAATCCATTTCAGTCAAAGCTGCCTCTGCCTGGAATGCTCTCCCTTTTTCTCTCAGAGCTTCGCCAACCATTGCTCTGTTTAAAAAAGGTCTCAAGACCCATCTGTTCAATGCCCCTTACTAATGGCTCCTCCAGACTCTGTTTTCAGTTCTTCTGTTCTCAAAAATTTCACTCACCGCGCCAGGATACCCTGTGGTAATAGAGCGCGCTACAAAAGTTTTAATAAACATAAACATAAACATAAACATGTGATGGATCTGCATATGGACCGTCGGAGGCCGCAGGGGACGCTGACTGCTGCTACCCCTACCCAGTTGAGTGCGATGGTGGAAGGGTTGGGCTGGGTGGATGTTTGGCGACACATGCACGCTAAGGCCCGAGAGTATACCTATGTTTCTGCTGTGCATGATTCCTTCTCACGACTAGACTATGTCTTTGTGCCCTGTGCGTTTCTGAGTAGGGTGCGAGAGGCAGGTATCTTGCCTAGGGGGTTGTCTGACCACTCCCCGGTAGCCGTGGATATTGAACTGCATAGGAAGAGACAACCGTTTCAGTGGAGGATGTCCTCATGGCATCTTCAGCAAGCTGAATATGTACATCACATGCGGGGAGCGATTGCCCAAAACTGGCAGGAAAACCTTGTGGCGGACATGGATGTGACGGGGGTCTGGGAAGCCATGAAGCCCACATTGAGGGGAATCGACATAGCGTGATGTGCGGCGGCCCGTCGCCGACGTCGGGAACCCATAGTTGCAGCCGCGGCGCGCGTGGAGGTTCTTGAGCGGCGGTGCCAGAGGGAGGGAGACGACGTGGCGGTGCGGCTACTCCTGCAGGCGCAACAGTCCTATGCGTCCGTGTTAATGGATGAGGCCCGACAGGCGTGGCTAGCCACGTGAAGTAGGATATATCAGTGGGGAGACAAGTCCTGTACTATGCTCCATAGGTTGTGTCAGCATACCCTGCAGCCACTTACGCTGCAGGGACTCACGGATGGGGACGGTGTCACGATAACAGACCCGGTAGAACTGGCGGCTAGTTTTGCCTGATATTATGAGGGGCAATATGCGCCACAGGATTGCCTTCCGGCCGATGCGGTCGATAAATTTATTGCCGACCTGCCCCGAAGGCAGTCTCCGATGAGACGCGAGCAGTATTGGACCTCCCTCTTACGGTGGAGGAGCTGGGTGATGCGCTGGGGCAGCTCAACACAGGGAAGGCACCCGGGCCGAGTGGCTTCCCGTGTGAATTCTACAAGAAATTCCAACTCCAATTGGGGTCCCACTATAGAGCTGCGCTGGAGGCAGCGCGGGAGCTGGGTCGGCTGCCAGCTGACTGGTGCCACGCTGAAGTGGTGGTGTTTCAGAAACCAGGTAGGCCCCCTGACAGACATGACTCGTATCGCCGTATATCTTTGCTTAACATTGAAGGTAAGTTGCTGGCAAAGGCGTTGGCGAATCGTCTTCTCCCCTACGTGGCTGATCTGGTCCACCCGGACCAGGCTGGCTTTATGCCGCGCAGGGCAACGCGGCACAACATTAGACGGGCGCAGACGGCAGTGGACGCGATGGGGGCCACCAGGGAGCGCGCAGCCCTACTGATGGCAGATATCGATAGGCATTTGATTCTGTGAGTTTGACCTATCCATTTGCGCTCCTGCCTCATCTTAACCTTGGCCCGGATGTTTATTTTGTATCTCAAACTGTTATATACTGACATTACGGCGTCCGTGCGTGTCTCCGGAGCGGTTTCAGAGAGGTTTCCAATCGGTCGGGGGACCCATCAGGGTTGCCCGCTGTCCCCGTACTTATTTGTGTTGGCCATGGAGCCCCTGGCCTCTTGGGTACGAATCGACGCGCAGCTACGGGGCTTCGTGTGGGATGGGGGACTCACTGACAGGATCGCACTCTATGCGGACGACGTCCTCTTCTTCCTCACGGACTTGAGTTGATCGGGCCCCCGAGTATTGGAAATCATGCGCATATTTGGCGAGGTATCGGGCCTCTATCTTAACCCGCATAAATCCACCCTATGAGTGCTGGGTGACAGGGCGTAGAGGGCTCTTGGGCGTCAGCCTTGCAGGTGGCGCCCGGGAGCATGCTGTATCTTGGCGTGTTCCTGTCCGAGTCCGCGGCGATCTCTTGGGAGCGCAACGTGATACCGGTATGGGAGAAGGTCCAGTCGGACATTAAAACGTGGTCCCGGATGCCTCTTACTATATATGGTAGGTCTGCGATCTTTAAAATGGTCGCACTGCCGCGCCTTTTTATATCAGCTGCAGAATCATCCGCACCTGGTCGCACGTCAGTGGTTCCGGCAGGTCAATTCTGTCCTGGGCCGCTTCTTGTGGGCTGGGGGTGCCGCCAGAGTGGCGCTGCGCACCTGCTTCCTGTCCACATATTGTGGTGGTCTTGCAACGTCGGACGTGCTGTCGTATTACCAGGCCTCCCATTTGCTAGTGCTGAATGAATGGTGGTACGGAGATGGAGGAGACCCAGCTTACGCCCTAGAGCGCTCGCTGATGGGTGTTAACACGCTGCACACGATCTTATACTCGGCCAGACTACGGAGGCGGTTGCCATGTGCCACGCAAGTGGTTTTTGCGATTTGGCGACAAGCACTGCGTCGCATGGGCTGGTGGGGCAGATTGACGGCGGAGACCCCTCTGTGGAATAACGGGCGACTCCCCGCATTGGCCTCGCTAGCGGGGTTTGGCGGATGGGATTCTATTGGGATCTCTTCGCTGGGAGATGTTATGACCGGTGTGGCCCTCAAGTCGTTCCAGGAGCTTAGGGACGAATTCCATATGCCCAAAACCCAATTTTTCAGATACCTGCAGTTTCGTCATGCGCTTCCGCCTAGTTTAGTGGGTTTGGAGTCGCTGCCGGAGATCCCAATAGAATCCCATCCGCCAAACCCCGCTAGCGAGGCCAATGCGGGGAGTCGCCCGTTATTCCACAGAGGGGTCTCCGCCGTCAATCTGCCCCACCAGCCCATGCAACGCAGTGCTTGTCGCCAAATCGCAAAAACCACTTGCGTGGCACATGGCAACCGCCTCCGTAGTCTGGCCGAGTATAAGATCGTGTGCAGCGTGTTAACACCCATCAGCGAGCGCTCTAGGGCGTAAGCTGGGTCCCCATGGAAGCGAAAGTTTTCATGGGAGACCTCGGGGATAAGAAGGTGTCCCGTATTTACCAAACACTAGTCACTCATTGTTCCTCTTCCCTACTTACATTAAAGGAAGCCTGGGAAAGGGACGTCGGAGCCCTAGATGAGGATGATTGGAGGGAGGCCTTGGAGTCCCCGCGTGGGACTGCTATTGCGGTACATCTCAGGTTAGTCCAATTTAAATATTTGCATAGGGCTTACTATACACGGGAGCGGCTGTGGAAAGCAGGCCTGATTGCATCCCCGGAGTGCTTGCGATGTGGAGCTGAGATGGGTACTCTGCTGCATACTGTATGGTCTTGTGCTGGCCTGACCAGGTTCTGGAATGGTGTATGGAGCTGTCTGTCGGAGGTGCTGGGATGGGATCTTCCCCGTACTCATCGATTGGGCCTTCTCCATGTGCTGGAGGGCATGGGAGGGAATGTCTACAAACGCCACCTCTTATTGCTGGGTCTTGTAGTGGCCAAACGGGACTTGGCACAAGCATGGAAGAATGATTGAGCCCCCCCACTGAACGTATGGAAGGCAGGGCTGGACTATTTTATGGGGCTGGAGCTCCCAGTGTTTGAGGCCAGAGGATGCCCCCAAAATCATTACAAAATTTGGAAAGGTTGGCCGAATATAGGGGTTTAACTCTGGAGCCTCCAGCAGAACCTAAAGATGGTCTAGATTTGGACGATGGACTCCAGGCCTAGGGAGGCGCATGGTTCCTAGCTTAATACAAACAGTTACTGGAGGCTCACTGTGATTACGTGCACTGGGTTAGGGAGGGATAAGGGGTGGGTAGGTGGGTTGTTGGGTAGCTGTGGGAGGTGGGGGGGGATAGGGGCGTCGTTTTTTTATTTTTTTGATTGGGTTTGCAAGATATTAATACATGTGTTGATATTTGGCAGTGATCTCCTGACTGTGGAGAGCTGTGTATATGCCTTTACCTGATCAATAAATAAAAAATTTGTTGTGAAAAAAAAAAACTGTTAAAGACGTTCCTTGCCTGTGGGCATATTATTCTCCCTAGTTTTTAATTCGAATGCGTGTTGCTGAACGCATCAACTGAATACATTAGAATCTTTCTGTGCTCCATTATGAAACTGAAGCTTGAAACTTCAGAAGATAAGGGCTTGTTATTTTTTACAGAAGTGCTCGGAGGATATAAGCACATCAATCTCTCAAGTGGCAAGATTGGGATGTCCAACCATGTGATGCGAGTCCCTTCAAGACACGTCATGCCTGTACCGAAGTTTCGTAGATGCACTATTCTTCTTAAAGCTGTATAGAATCTAGTTCTCGAGTGGGAGGATATATTCACACCCTGCCACAGGAGTACTGCCATATACCTTTGACCTAAGTGGCTATACTACAATATTAAACAATGAAAAGGTGTAGTATTTATTATACTTATGTAATATATTGAAAGATATTAGCAACTTTTCTATACTAATACAACATTTGTTATTTATGGTTCTCATTGAGCCTAGTAACCTGAAAAGCAGGATCTAAAAGTGGGTTTTTTACCTCTACATCCCACAAAATGTGTTTGCCACACTGTGCTGTCACCAGATGAAGCACTAACTTCCCTGGCATCCACCCTACCATCCCTACTGGCATGGGTCTCCACTGCCCCAAGCAAAGCAGTGGAATTACAGCCGACAGGGTCACATGGCTTCTCTCATGTCTCCACAGAAATGGAGGGGCCATAAATATAAAATTATAGATGTGAAATTCTGAATAATGGGTTGCAGTTACTGACTGACATCACGGGTAAAGACATTGAACATCTAATTGGCTATCTGATGTCACTAAGAACCTTTACATGAAATGTGGCCTACTATACCTTATTAGGTTTTTGCATAGTGTGAAAAACATTCTCATGCAGAAGAATATGGCTCCCAGAGTACCCCATTCCTTTTATAAGGTTTGCTTGAATAATGCAATAACTATAATCATGCAACTTATAATCCACACTAGCATAGTACACAGTAAAAGCACTAACAAGCCCTGTGAGTGTTGACTGGTGGTGCTCAGAAACAATCCCTACTGAGTCTTTGGCAGGACTAATAATCCAAATTCAGTCCTTATCTGTAATATTCGATTGGGACCCGTCCGTTTCTGCTACTTGAGCTCAGGAAACTAAAAGAAATCTATGGGGTGTGGGCAAAACTTTGGAACGTGTCAGACATACGTTTTCTGGCAAGGTTTGTATAGGGCAGGCCAAACAATCCACAACCCACAAGATGTACTATGCAAGTGACAGAAATGATGGGGCAGATGTATCAAAATACCTATTTGCGATTCTCAAATAGCGATTTTTTGAGAATCGCTATTTGAGAATTGCAAAATGGTATGTATCTAAAAAAAAAATCGCATTTTTTGTTTGAAATTTTTTAATATTCCTTATTTGCGAATAGCAAATTGCGAATTCGCAATTAAGGAATATTTTCCCATTCATTTCTATGGGCCAGGAGGTCCATAGGAACAAATGGAAAGTTATTCTCAATTTGCGATTCGCAATTTGATAATCGCAAATTGAGAATAATTTGAAGGGTGTCATAAGGACACCCTGAAGCACCCCTGAAATGTACATGTGTGCGCATATGGCGCACATACATGCCCTAAGGGCATGTATGTGCACCATATGGCACCTTCTCAATTTCCAAAAAGTCAATTTGTGTAAGAATTCGCAATTTACCACCAACTTGAAGTTGGTGGTAATTTGCGATTTCTTAAGGAAAAATCGCAAAATTGAAATGCTTGATGCATAGCATTTAAGGAATCGCAATTTGCGATTCCTTAAATGCTTACGCAAAATTAAGGAATTGCAAATTTTGCGATTCCTTAATTTTGCTATACATTTTTCTTCATACATTCCATTTAGCAAATTTTTAGTCGCAAACACTGCTTTTTTGCGACAAAAAATTGCTTTGATATATCTGCCCCTATGTCTTTCTGGGGAAGCAGTACAAGATATATCTTCACTTCCTATACAGAGAAACAAGTACAATAAACCCTCCTACTCAAAAGACAAGACTATCTAACTCAGGCTCTATAAATGGCAAAAACTGCACCCTTGCACACTATCCACCCCAAGGCTGTAGATAGGATTACAAATGAATTTATCAGCTCAGCTTTTGGCACAAATTCATTGGCATCATCTCCCTGTAAGCACAACATTTCTCCATCGACATCAACCATTCACGAAGATTTATATAGCGCGGGCACTCAAGAGGGTAGCCAGGTGCTTGGGTGTCATGATGGTTCAGGTGACTCAGTCGAACAGCCATGTCTTGAGTGCTCTCTGGAATATAAGTAGAGGTGGCGGTCGTAGCTTCGGAGAGAGGTTGTCCCAGATTTTCACAGTGAGGTAGGAGAAGGCGCGTCCTTTGCTGTTGTCTTGGTGGATGGGGGTGGTCGAAAGAGAGGGAGGTGGAGCATAGTTGTCTGGTAAGGTGGTGGAATTTCAGACTATGGTTGATGTAGGCTTGTCCTTGGTTGAGCAGTGCTTTGTAAGTGTGGATCATCGGCTTGAATTGCCATCTCTTCTGTATGGCGAGCCAGTACAGTTTTTTGATGTTGGGGTGATGTGGGTTCATCAGGAGGGGTGGCAAGGATGAGTCTGGCAGTGGAGTGATGTGTGGTCTGGAGTCTCTGCAGGTGTGTGGTGATCCCAGTATAGTGTGTGTTGCCCTAGTCTAAATGGATGGTGATTAGGGCCTGAGTGAAGGTATGCCTGGTGTTTGGGAGTGCGGGGGGCATTTGAATACTTTTCGTAGAATGCAGTGTGCAAAAGCAGGTAGGAGCAATTGCACAACTCTGGAATGTCTTCTTCAGTTTGCGGTCCAGGATTATGCTGAGGTTTCTGACATGACCAGCCAGAGTTGGTACAAGCAGGGGCGGTGTTGCTGAAGATCAGCACTTCTGTTTTGTCAGTGCTACTCTTTAGGCAGTTGTACTCCATCCAGTTGGCAATGCTCATTATGCACCTGTAGAAGCTGGTTCTTGTGTTGCAGGTATCTTCTGAGAGCAAGAGAATGAGCGGGGTGTCGTCTGCATACAATCTGATGTTTAATCCATGGGATCTGACGATGTTGGCCAAAGGGGTCATGCAGGTGTTGAAGAGTAGGGCTGGCGAAGGATCCTTGAGGAACACACATTTGATGTCCTTGGCTTCAGAGGTGAATGGATGTAGGCAGACCTTCTCCATTCTTCCGATGAGGGAGGAGGTGATCAACTTGTGGGTGTTTCCTTGGATACTGATGTGATACATTCTTCTGACCAGAGTGTGATGAGATACAGTGTCAAAGGTTGCTGAGCGGTCGAGGAGATCAGAGTCGCTGTTTCTCCCCGGTCGAGGAGGGCTCAGATGTGTTCCGTGGCTGCGATCAAGGCAGTCTCGTGATGGTTGTCACGGAATCCAGATTGGGTGGTGTCTAGGAGAAGATTATGCTCCAGATATTTCGGGAGTTGACGATAACTTTTTCAAGGACTCTGGTGGGGAAATAGAGATGGGGAGGTGTTTTTGAGGATGCTAAGGTCGGCGGTGATTTTTTGATAAGTGGTTACATTTCTCCATGTTTGCAGTTTTCGGGGAAGGTGGCCATGGCAAGTGAGGAGTTGAAGAGGATGGTGAGCTTGCTGCTGATACTGTGGCTTCGGAGGTTGAAAATATGGTGTGGGAGATGTCCATGGGGGTGCCTCAGTGAACAGAGTTCATGATGATGATGTTGTCCTGAGAAGTGAGCTGGTCCGATGAGATAGGTCTGTAGTCCGTGTTGATTTAGGTGAATGCATGAAGGTGAAGAAATTCAGAGGGCTTGGACTGGGGTTCCAAGTTTTTATAAATGGTGGTGATCTTGTTGTGGAAAAAGTTGGCAGGTGTCACATAGTTCTTGGGAGAGAATGATGCCGTTTTCTGTGACTGCAGGGTTGGCAAACGCTCTGACAATGTTGAAGAGCTCTTTGCTGTGGTTGGAACTGGGCTCAATGAGGGCAGCTAGGGCTTTCCTCTTTGTCACTTTCAGTAACCGGTGGTAAAGGTATCGGGAGGTCTTGAAGGTTGTTTCTGTCTGAGGTATCCTTGCTTGAGCGCCATCTTGTTTCCAGTAGTATTTTGCTATTCTCAGTTCCTTGGTGTACCATCTTGCTTGCTTGTTAATCTCCTGTGTCTGCTAATCTTGATGGGAGCGATAATGGTGGTGCAGTTTGTGATGCAGAAGTAGGAAGTTTTTGACTTGGTCGAGGTTTGATGCAATGTTAGTTCGGGCGGGAAGGTTACCCTCAACAGCACTATTCTTCGCCCCTCGGTACTTGTGTTTCTTAGATTAGATAGCTCGCCCGTGATATTACACTACTGGAATCACATGGTTTCCATCTTTACTTTCAGAGGTCCTCATCCTTAGATTAATGTGGGATCTCTTAACATTCCGCCGACTTACAGACTGGATATATTTCTCCCACCCCGTATTGGTCTCTATGCAATCACAGAGACCTTAGGGTAGGTTGAAGTCTCTTCGATAGTTTACTTGGTGCGGATATTGAGATATGTTTCTTTTCCGCTCTTCTGCATGTTGGTTGTGGATTCTGTACCTCTGAGCATACTTTAGGATTGGGCTGCTCATCCAGCTTTTTTTATGTGATATAGGTTCATGAGGTTGACTCTATCACGCTCTGGATTTGGCACTTATTCTCATCTGATGAGTACTTATGGGTGACTTAGTATTTTCTGCAATTTTCTTTGATTTTTCTTTCTTTTTTTGTATCTGGGTTTTTGATTCCCACAGCAACATTATGAAGCAATGTATTATGTGACTATGGATATGTAATGTTTTTTTCATTGTCCCCTACAGATAATTGTGTCAGATATTTATACTGACTACATTGATTTGCCCCCTTGTGATTATATGGTTGGATGAATAACAGTGGAAAATAGAATCAATGAAAGGATAGGCTAATATGGAAATAATGATTTAATGTGCCCTGACGAAGGAAGCTAAGACTATAATCCCTTTCCAAAACGCGCGTCGGCGCTGTCCCTCTGTTCTTGTTGTATTGTATATACATTATAGCTTTTCATTATATGACATTTTTTTTCTTGTTGCCTAATTTATTGTTTTGAGTGTATGTGATTGGTAAGACTGTGTGTCTGATTGAGTTGTGTGTTTGAGTTGATTGGGCCTTTATGTGTGTTTTTTTTGCCTTCTGGGGGTACTGCATATATTATAAATATGTGTACATAAAATATGTGTAAAAAAAAAGGTACCATGATATGGTGCTATTGCAATGTTCTAAATTATTAGAAAACTGAGTAAATAAAAAGAAAAATGTTTTTTCAGTAATCTCTGTTCTGGGACAGTGTTAATATTTGAATTTATGTAGGATATATTACCTATATCAAAGTGTATACTAGTGAGAGGTTTTTGTTCTTGTTGATGCAATGTTAGGACATGATATTTTGAGGGCATCGGTCCATTGGCTCTCTGATACTTTGCTACGACTACAGTGGGGAGTGCTGGGTGGATTTGTGGTGGAGGTGAGAGAGGGGCTGGAAATGTAGAAATGTGAGATGGAGTGGTCAGACCAGGTGAGTTCGGTGATGTGGCTGTACTTGACCCTCTTGCTGGAGGGGAAGATGTGTCCAGCGTATGTCCTGCTTTGTAGGCGGAGTCGCTGACAAGTTGGGTGAGGCTAGTGTTGTCCATGCTGTGGAGTAGGCTGTTAGTGTTGTTGAGGTGGAAGGAAAATGCTACTTACCAGTATGCATCTGTTCTTGGCATGTAGAGCTGCAGAGTTGCACACTGTGCATAGATTGCCACCCAGTGTTGGGCCCGGATGTTTGCAGTTTGTTGTTCTGAAAAGTTCTTTGGAAGTCACGAGATAGGTGACTCCTCCTTTTGACCATATTGCGCATGGGCATCGGCTCCATCCTCAGATTGTTTTTCGCCATTAGGGAAATTATGGAGCCTTGCAAGAAAAGGAAGGATGCCCATGTAATCTGTATCTAATTAAGATAATACTGGAACAGACAAGGGTAGCCGGGGATGCGGGTGGGCGTGTATAACTCTGCAGCTCTACATGCCAAGAACAGATGCATACTGGTAAGTAGCATTTTCCGTTCGAGGCATATGAACTGCAGATTACACACTGTGCATAGATTACATCGCAGTACCCACTCTTAGTGGCGACCACCCCTATCTGTTGCAGTAGTTTGAAATAATGTTTTGAGAACAGCCTGGCCCACATTAGCTTGTTGTTTGGTTTGCACATCTACACAATAGTGTTTTGTGAATGTGTGCGGTGTAGACCATATAGCTGCTCTGCAGATGTCATCTAGGGGAATGTTCCCTAAAAATGCCATTGAAGCCCCTATTTTTCTTGTAGAATGGGCTTTAGGAGGAACAGATAACGTACGTTTAGCTTTTTGGTAACAAATCTGTATGCATTTGACAATCCATCTAGCTATCCCAGATTTTGAAATGGGATTACCCTTGTGCGGTGGTGAGAAAGACACAAAAGTTGTTTGGTCTTACGAAAGGGTTGTGTTCTCCTGATCTAGTATATCAATGCTCTTTTGACATGTAGGATATGAAGAGCTCTTTCTGCTATTGTCTGTGGCTGTGAGAAGAAAACGGGCAGTTCCACAGATTGATTGAGGTGGAAGGGAGAAATGACTTTGGGCGGGAATTTTGAATTAGTATGTAGAACAACCTTATTATGATGCATTTGCAAAAACGGTTCTTGAATGGTTAGTGCTTGTAGATCACTAACTATTCGCAGAGAAGTAACAGCTACGAGGAAAGCAACCTTCCATGTTAAAAATTGTAGTTCACATTTATTTTTATTATTATTTATTAATTTTTTTTTAATTTTTATTTTTGATCCTCATTTACGTTCACGGTTTCCAACTGCCAAACAGCAAAACAAGGAAGAAAGGTGTAAAAGAGTTCAGTCATGCTGCCTCAGTCTGGACTGGCAGGAATGGCGATTAAAGAGTGGCAACAAATTCCCAACAGCAACGACTGGCTCACACCGATCGCCTTGTTACCCAGATGGCAGATGACAACCATTGAGCCAGTTGCCACCATTGTTATTGCCTGTCAGAGTACCAGAAGAAGGAAGAGACTGGCATAGCAGGGAGAATGAACCATGGCTGCGTAATCATCGGACCTGGGGGGAAAAAAAAAACAAAAAACCCAGACTCAATGGGACCAATCAAGCAAATGCCAGAAAGCTCTCTTATTTTGTTTCCCAGCCCTGGCGAGGTCTAGTTTCGAGATTTGGAGAATTGAAGGGCACCAGTCATGAAAGGAAGGGATGGAAGCATCCTTCCAATGCTTACAGATTTCTCTGCGAGCGGCCAGGATGGAATAGAACAGAAGGTCCTTTGCTGGACTACAAATTTGGTCCCCAACTCCAAAGATGACAATGCGAAGATCAATCACTACTGTGAATCCTAGAGAAGATGAAAGTTTGCTGCTGATAGAGTCCCAAAAAGGTGCTAGGTGAGGACAGTCAAAGAACATATGCGTGTCCGGGGCCTCTTTTAAGCCGCACCGTGCACAAGCCACTGGACCCCCCCAGGGAAAACTTGGACAACCTTTGGGGGGAGTAGTAATCCCTATGTAGGGTGAAAAGATGGTTTCTACAAAGCCAGGCTAAGTCCCACAGTACTTTGCAGGACATTAACCACAGATCTTTCACATTCAGGCCCGGCATCGAGTCTCCCCACAAAAGCTCAGGAAGGTGAAAATTGCCATCAGTTTCTTCCAAGATCAGATTGTACCATAAAGAGATCTCTTTTTTTGCTGGCGGTTTATCTAGCAAAAGAGATTCAAGTTCACTGCCTCCCCCTAATGGCATGTTGTTCCAGCATGCTGTTTGGGTGGTTACTGCTTGAGCTCAACTCGATATTTGCAAATATTTAAATCTAGAGAGATTGGGCCCCACCTTGCTTACTAGATATTCCCAAGGAAGCAGGGTCCCTTCCAAAAACAGATCTCCCCAAACTGTTATTCCAGCCTCTCTAAGCGGGAGTGCTAGTATGTCACCCACCCAGCCTGGAGCCAAGGGAAGATCCCATATTGGAGATCTGCTGGAGTAGTACCCCAATTTTATTGAAGTTCTCACCTTAGCCCAAGTTCTTGCCAGACCCTGCAGCACCTTCAGTTTAACTTTTTTAAAGAATTTGGGGTCACCAAATTTAAACAAGTAACCAGACTGCCCAACTCCTTCACACTTCAATAAAGCCAGAAACATACTCCCAATACCCTCATCTGTTGGCATTTTTAGGAGCATACGTGCGTGTGATAATTGAAACGCCCACGCATAGATCTGCACATCTGGACCCGCCAGCCCCCCCTTCTCCCTGCGGCGCCTGATTTTCTTCCAGGCTATCCTTGGATTTTTATTATTCCAAATAAATGAAGAATTTCACTCTGTAACTTAGCCAACAAAATGGGGTAAAAAAAAAGTGGAATTGTGTTAAATGAAAAAGAAACATTCGGTAGGATAGACATTTTCACCAGATTTACTCTGCCTAATAAAGACAGGGGGAGGTGCTGCCAAGCTCTCATTAGCTTCCGACATTCTTTTGCAACTGCAGCAAAGTTCGAGGGGGCGATCAGACGGATATCTTTGACGATGTTTAGCCCTAAATAACGGACACTTGACTTTGTTGCTCGTTAAATCCGCTCGCGTCATCATTCCACACCATTATCTCAGTCTTTGAGGCATTTACCTCGTAGCCTGAGACTTCCCCAAATTCCAAGGCTAACTTAATGGCTGCAGGAAACGCTGTGCTAATCTCTGATGCCATTATCATGACATCGTCCACGTAGAGGGCCACCCTCTTTTCCCAATCTGTATAAATAAAAGGCTTGATGGTATCCTCCTCTCAATTTCTGAGCAAAAGGTTCAATATAGAGATCGAATAGCAAAGGGGATAGAGGGCAGCCCTGCCGTGTTCCTCTTGTAACTGCAAAGGGTTCAGACAGGCCCCCATTTACCAATACACAAGCAGTTGGACTATGGTACAACAATTTTACCGCTCTGCAAAAACCCTTGCCTACATTGAATTTGGCCAAGGCCCCCGACAGATATGTCCAATTGACCCTGTCGAAGGCCTTGGTGGCATCCAACGTGAGGATAGCCAGTGGAATGGAGTCCTTGGTCTCGATATCTATAGCACCTATTACATCGTAGGTTAATTCATAAAGTTGGCGACCCCTGACAAAACCCTTCTGGTTAGGATGTAAAATATCGGGGGCAATATGGCCCAACCTGCTTGCCAAAAGAGATGCAAAGAATTTATAATCTGCGTTCCAAGATTGATATAGGACAATATGAACCATAGTTGGTAGCAGGTTTACGAGGTTTTAGAATAAGTGTAATAGATGCGCTATTCCAAGATGTTGGTGGAAGCGCCCCCTCCTGCAGAATTTGATTAAACAGGACAGCAAGGAAGGGAGATATTTCTACCACCAGATTTTTATAGATCTCAGCTGGCAGGCCATCAAGGCCTGTAGCCTTGCCTCCTTTGCTGCCCTGTATAGCCAACACAACCTCTTCCTCTGTAATCACTTTATCCAAGAAGGCACTTTGTTCAGAGGATAATGATGGTGAGATATCATCCAGCCATTTCTCTATACTATCCGAGGCGATGTTCCTATCTTCCTGATATATACTTTGAAAGAAATCTTTAAAGGCTGTTCTAATATCTGTGTCCGAGAAAAAGGTACCTCGACTTGTTATAACAGAGTCTATGATGTTGCGTGCCTGGTCGATTTTTGACTTCCAGGCCAATAGTTTGCCAGCCCCTTTGAAGTGGGCTAACTTGCTCACCTCCCATTTCTGCAGGATGCGTTGATTTAGGAAGGAAGCCAATTTCTCTTTTAGCGCTAGCAAATTCCTATACAACAGTAGTAGATCGCAATTAGGAGCATTGCTACTGTTATCTATTTCACCTTGTGCTGCAAGTAGATTAGTTTCAATGGACGCTATTTCTTGTGTGTATTGCCTCCTGCGGAACACTGCCTTGTTCTTAATTACCCCTCGGAGAAAACACTTAAAGGCGTCCCATACTAGCAAAGCCGATATTTGCTTGCATGAACTCCTGTGTTTCAGATTTAATGAATAAAACATTATCCGATGACCAGAGAAAAGATCGATCAAAAGACCAGGATCTAAAAGAAGATTTGATTACTCCAACTAGATCCAAGGATACTGAGGAATGATCAGACAGGTGCGAAGGCAAATAGCTAACGTTCTTTACAGAATCGACTAAATTACGACTTATTAGAATAAAGTCAATTCTGGATTGGTGTCGGTATTTGTAGTTTCGGTACGAAAATCCAGATTCTAGCCCTGCTCTTGCCGTCCAGATATCTATGTATCCATATTGATTCATAGAGTTAAGAAGGAAAGCTCTAGACTTTGACAATGCTTGCTGCCTACTGCTTGGGGTCTTATCAAGCAAGGGGTCGAGCACTGCTATGATAATTGGCTCAGGGAAGTGCAAAAGGTGAGAAAATAGGAGTTCCAGAGCTGTGGGATCATCTCGATTAGGCCCATAATAACCTACTAAAGTCAAATGTGCTCCACCTATATCTGCAGTGACAATTGCCCATCAGCCTCCAGAATCCACCTTCTGCGAAATAACTCTTATGTTAATAGATTTTTTAAAGAGGATAGTCACGCCCCTTATGTTTAATGTTTGGGAAGTAGATACTGAAGCATCTATCCACCTGTTCTTTTTGACCAACTCGAGCATCTCAGCCTCAATTAAGTGTGTCTCCTGGAGTATAATGACCTGCGCATCCGAATCTCGCAGATATTGTACGATTCTATTTGCTCTTGGTTTGGTGCGCAGCAGGCCATTAACATTCCAGGAGAGGATCTTAAGATTGCTCATGAGTCATAAATAGTGCCTTCCCCACAAAATCCACAAAGTCCACTCAATCTAGCTAAGAGAAGAAAGTCACCTCGACCTCCTACCAAAGTTAAGTCGACTACCCATGTTTTATCAAAAAAATTGTCAGAAACCAATCCGGAAATGAGGAAATTTTGATGCTTTTTTACCCAACCCCCTTCACCCAAGTGCCCCAACCTACCCCCCCCCCCCGTGAGAAACCCTTGTAATGTCTAACCGGATCGGGTCCGGTTGATGGTACCCCCTACCCTGCCCAAGCCCCCACAGAGTGAGTATTAGAACTAGGTTGTTTTTTTATATCTTCTAGTTGTTCCTCTTTTTTTTTCCAATAATTTTTTCCCTTTAATTGAATTACCCGTATTTGTAAAGGCACTTATTGCTTCCTATTACTTTAATTACTTCTTTTTCTTTAGCCCCCTGTTTAACCTAACCTAATCATTATGTGCCTCACTAGAAGATTGACAACAACTAAATAGCTAATTAGCTAAAAGCTGAAAAGCTAGAGAGGGGGGAACAGAGCAGAGAACTAAAAGTAATGCAGGACCTTAGACTGTTGAGTTCAGATCTCTACCTTTTAACCAAAGGCCCCCTTTTCCCCCCCAAAGGACATCAGTAGCTCATCCGCCGCCTGAACAGAGCGGATATTAAACATCTTGTTGTTAAACATGATCTTTAAGGCGGCGGGAAAGCCCAGCTGGACTGTTGCGCCAAGTTTCCGAAACGCATCCATCCTCCTTCCCAGTTCCCATTGCTTTTCCAGAGTAGCCCTGGATAAATCAGATTGTATCTGGAAGGTGAACCCTTTACCTGTTAAGGATTTCTGCCTTAGGGCTAAGTTAAGAATTTGCTCCTTAAGAGCGTACGTGTGAAAGTTTACTAAGATCTTTCTCGGCTTAGTCCTTTGGGGGTTACGCCTGAAAGGGTCTCTATGTATCTGTTGGATGTCTTTAGCAAACTCCTCTTCAGTTTGATCGAGGTTGAGGGACTGCTTTAAAAGCAGAATAATGAAACATTTAACATCTGAACCCTCGCTGCCCTCCGGTACGTTTAGGATTCGAATATTACAGCGCCTTGCATTGTTCTCCAATATTTCCATTCTTTCCGCTATTGCCAGGTCCTCCTTCTTGAGTTTCAGTATATCCTCTTTTGCATTATCAAGATGCAGAGACAGCCCAACAGTCTCTTCCAAAGCTTCTGTTCTTGAGGTGAGACCATCTATTTTGCTGTCTAGGGATTCACAGTAGCTTCTGATCTCTCTCTGGTAGGATGCAGACTCTTCGAACCCCCTTTTGATTTCAGCCGATAAGGTAGACAACATGAGCTGCAGGGAAGCAACTGAAATGCAAGTAGTGGAATTAGACGTGGAAATAGTATCACTAATGTTTTCTGTTATGAGAGGGGTATCCGAGATTGCTTGCAGTGAACTCCCAAGGCTTAACTGCACCTTCGGCGTTTGCCCCCCTGACCTGCTAGGTCTTGATCTGCGCCTGCCCTGCTGGATGGGTTGATAACGAAAACAGCAGGTAGTGGGCTGAGGGAACCCAAGTTGATGTTACAAGCTACATCACCCCCCTCCTTAGTTACCTTAGTTGGGAGACCCAATGGTACCTCTGCCATAGAAACACTTAACCCAGTTGAAGGTACTGGTAGCATAGTACAGTTATCCTGCTCAGTACAGCTAGGGGTTACACTCACCACTTCAAACGGGGAGGCCGACAGGGCACCCTCCATGCTTAAGGTTGGAAAAATAACTGGTACGGAGTCTGGAATGGTGTCTAAAACAGCTGCTGATGAAGAATGTGCCCCAGGGACTAACGAATAATCAGGTGGAGATGAAGCACAAAATACTTCTAAGAGGCCCGATTGTAGAGGAGTATCCGATGAACCGGGGGTGCCAGGGAGAGCAGAAGAGTCGCACTCGTGGGGGGGGATTATCTTGACTCAAGTCCAATACCTGCGGAATGACTTTAAAGAATGAACGCAATGAGGACGCTATCCTAGAGCTAGAAGCGAGCACGGGCTTAACAGCCTTGTCACCCTTTTTTGAACGTTTAACCTTCACCTCAGTTGAAAGAAATGACAAGGTTTTAATAGATGTACAGCCTCCTGAAAGTGTAGTGCTGCCTTGGGGTGACCCCCCCTGACTCCAGCTCAGAAAAGGATTGAGAAACCTGAACAGCTGATAAACCCCTTCTCCCCCCCCTTCTTCTTTCAGGTGTATATTCCTCTACCAGTGCCTTTGCTCTGTAACTCCTTGCACACAGATGGTACAGCAATAGGGGGGGATCAAAGGAGCTGCAGCAACTGAAGTTAGAGACCCTACCGTCTGCCCCACTTCTACTTTCCCCTTCACCTCTGCCGCAAGGGCCACTCTTCTGGTTGTCACTCCGCTATCACTGCTTCTGCTGGCGTCGCCGCCGTCGATGTCGCGGTGTTGGTAGAGACAGCGGAGCCACCAGCGATGACACAAGAGTCTCTCCAGAGACTCAGCAGTCGCCTTCCTCGGCGGAGCTCCAGGGCGGCCCGATTCCACGGCCACAAGCCCGTCTGCCTCTGCCTCAGCGAGATCACAGCAGCACCAACACCAGGAGCCACCGGGTCGGTTAGCACCACGCCTCCCGAGGTGAAGCACATCGACACGAAAGCACAGCGCCGCCACCCAAACAACGCACGAGAAGGGACAGCAGGAAGGACAACTACTCAGTCGGAATACGCCAGAACAATTCCACAGGTAAAGCTTTAAGCCTCTCAATGCGTTTTAAACAATTTTAACATGATTGTGCATGATTCTTGCTCTCCCGCGACCGCTGTGTACAACACTCTGCCGGGGCTTGGGGCAGAGTACCGCGGCAGCTAGCCTGCTACCGCCATGTTTCTCCCCGATGTAGTTCACATTTATGTAATGATTCGAAGGAGGTCCCATTAGCCGTGTGAGAACGGCTCGTCCTGCATGATCAAGTCTCTGCCCCACTGTGATGCCGCTGCCGAGGGTTCGACGCTGCTGTGCCCCGGTAACTGTTTTTGTCCCCTCTGCACTGCCAACCTTTTCTTCCCCATCTCTGCATTTGCTTTACAACTTGTAGCTTGTTACTGTTTTAACTGTATTTTTAGGCGCTCCTCTGTGCCACCCCCCACTCCCCGCTTCCGGCCGGTGCTCCCCCGTGGACCCGCCCCCTTTTTCCATCTGTATCCCCGTGCCCTCGCCCATTGGCCACCCCGCTCCCGCCTCCCAGCTGCTCCTCCCTCCCACTTCGCCTCTTATGGAGGCAGCGCAGCGGGCGCGCCAAAGGCAAGCTAGTCTGCGCCTGGACCGCGCCCAGCGCCAGGACCCCTGGACCCGGCACCCCCCGCAACACCAGACTGCACTACGACTCCAGCACCCTCCACGCACTCAACACCGGACAAGACCACCCCTGCTACCGGGCCACCCCGAAGCGCACCCAAGGGCCCTTCGCCTGCCGGAACTGCAGATTCACCAGCATCCAGCCCACCAAACCACCAACCAGAGAACCCAACCACCTCCGCTGCATCCTCCTCAACACTCGCTCCGCTCGCAAACACGCCATCAAACTCTGGGACTTCCTAGACTCTACCGCCCCGATGTCGCCTTCCTGACGGAGACCTGGCTGAACACGACCTCAGCACCAGACATCGCCATCGCCTTCCCAGAAGGTTACAAGATCTCCCGCAGAGACCGCACCAACTGAGTGGGAGGTGGAATCACCATCATCCACAAAGACACCCTCAGAGTCTCGACCAACACCGACGACACCCTCACCACCGCCGAGCACATGCACTTCCAGATCCATACCGACCCCAACACCACCCTCAGAGGAACACTCGTCTACAGACCTCCCGGACCACAACCACAGTTCAGCGACACCATCGCCAACCTCGTCAGCACCCACGGCCTCGCCTCCACGGACTACATCCTCCTCGGGGACCTGAACTTCCACTTCGAGAACAGCAACAATGCCAACTCCACCGCCCTGATCGACAACCTCGGACTCTAACAGCTCGTGACAACACCCACCCACGCTTCTGGACACACGCTGGACCCCATCTTCTCCACAAGCCCCTACATCTCCTTCAACCACACCACCGAACCCCGACACCCCCGCACACACAACCGATTCCACCACCCCTGCGGCCACCACCCGCACCAGCCGCCTGACCGGCTATCCAACGTCAGCGACGAAGACACTATCAAAACCATGAACTCCATCCACTCCGGATTCCCACCTGACCCCTGCCCTCACCACGTCTTCAACAAAGCCAGCACAACCATCGCACCCCACCTCCGGAAAACAATCAACAGTTCCTTTGAGACAACAACCTTCCCGGAAAGCTGGAAACACGCCGAGATCAACGCCCTTCTGAAGAAGCCGAAGGCGGACCCCAAGGACCTCCGGCCCATCTCCCTGCTCCCGTTTCCGGCAAAAGTGACAGAGAAGATTGTGAACAAACAGCTAACCCGCTACCTCGAAGACAACAACATCCTGGACCCTTCCCAATCTGGCTTTCGCAGCAACCACAGCACCGAGACCGCCCTCATCACCGCCACTGACGACATCAGGATCCTGATTGACAAAGGAGAAACAGCCGCCCTCATATCCCTCACCGAAGACCCCCACACCACCAAAGCCAACCTCCACAGAGGAATGAAGGTCGTAGCCGACTGGATGAAGGACAGCAGACTGAAGCTGAACAGACAAGACGGAGGTCCTCATTCTCGGACCCACCCCATCAGCCTGGGACGACTCTTGGTGGCCCACATCGCTAGGCAGAGCCCTGGAACCCACAGACTACGTACACAACCTGGGGGGTCATCCTCGATTCCACCCTCTCCATGACCAGGCAAGTCAACGCCGTCTCCGCGTCCTGCTTCAACACCCTCCGCATGCTCCGCAGAATCTTCAAACGGATCTCTCCGGACACGAGAAAAACAGTCACCCAGGCCCTCATCACCAGCAGACTTGACTACAGGAACGCCCTCTACTCAGGAACAACAACCAAGCTCCTGAGGCGACTAGAACAAATCCAGAACGCCTCGGCATGACTGATCCTCAACATCCCCCGACGCAGCCACATCACACCCCACCTTAGAGGCCTGCACTGGCTCCCAGTCAACAAGAGGATCACCTTCAAACTTCTAATCCACGCACACAAAGCCCTACACAATGCCGGACCTACATACTTCAACGACCGACTCAGCTTCCACACCCCCACTCGAAGCCTCCGCTCAGCCAACCTCGCCCTCGCCACAGTTCCTCGTATCCGGAAAACCACCACCGGCGGCATATCCTTCTCCTACCGTGCCGCCAAGACCTGGAACGCTCTCCCCACTAACTTACGACAGACTCAGGACCTGCTGGCCTTCAGAAGACTCAAGACCTGGCTCTTCAATCAGTAGCTGCCCCCCTCCCCACAGCGCCTTGAGACCCTCACGGGTATGTAGCGCGCTTTATAAATGCAGTGATTGATTGATTGAATGTTTAAATTCCACACAGGTGAAGGTGCACTCTGGGAGGAATTATTCTCTTAAGACCTTCCATAAAGGCTTTAATAGCAGGCACTCTGAACAGAGATAGATGCTGTCTGTTTTGTAGATATGCTGCTATTGCAGCAAGATGCAGTCTAATAGAGGTGTAGGCTAAGTTACATCATTGGAGGGGTAGTAAGTATCCTATGATGTGTTGAATAGACACTTCTAAGGGATTATTATTATTGTTGTGACAATATATTACAAAGCGTTTCCACTTGGCTGCATAACATGCACTAGTGGTTGGGCGTCTAGCTTCTTTTATGACATTCGTGCAGTCTGGGGGAAGGTTCAGATATCCAAATTCTAAGACCTCAGGAGCCAAATCGCTAGGTTGAGCTGAGCTGGGTCCGGGTGCCTGATATCTCCATGGGTCTGTGTTAAAAGGCGTGGAGACAGGTACCACAGACAGTTGTAGCAGTGTTGTGTACCACGGCTGTCTGGCCCACGTTGGAGCAACTAGGATGAGGGTTAGTGAATGCTGCTGAAGTTTGCGTACTACTAGTGGCATGAGTGGTAGAGGTGGAAAAGCGTACGCAAATCTGTTTGACCAGTTCATCCATATCGCATTGCCTTTGGACAGTGGGTGTGGATATCTGGCGGCAAAGCTTGGGCATTTGGCTTTTTCGTGAGTGGCAAAGAGGTCTATCTGAGGCTGTCCCCACATCTGAAAGAATTGTTGAAGAACTTGTATATGAAGTTCCCACTCGTGGGTCTGACGACTTAACAGATCTGCTACGGTGTTTTGTACTCCTGGAACATGTTGGGATAGAAGGAATATGTTTTGAGGTATAGCCCAGCGCCATATGTCCTGAGCTAGTTGAGAAAGTTGCAGGGAGTGTGTTCGGCCCTGTTTCTGAATGTAGTACATGGCTGTCATGTTGTCCGTGAGGATTAACACAGGTTTGTTTGATACTTGTTTTTGGAAAGCTTTCAGCGCTAGGAATATAGCTAGTAACTCCAGGTGATTGATATGAAGTAACTTTTGTTGTGCTGTCCACCTGCCTTGCATGGCGTGTTGCAGCAGGTGGGCTCCCCAGCCGGAGAACAATGCATCCACTGTCAAGACTATTTGGGCAACTGGCTCTAGGAACGGTTGCCCCTTGAAAAGGTTTTTGGTGTTACACCACTGCAGAGAGCGAAGAGTCCGACCGTCAACCACATCCTAGGTCTGTTAATTGACCTTGAGCCTGATTCCATTGACATGATGGGCCCTCTTGTAGAGGACGCATTTGAAGTCTTGCATGGGGCACTATGAAAATGCAAGAGTCCATCATCCCTATGAGTTGCATGAACACTCGTGCTGGAAGGGAGTGTTGTGGCTGAAACTTTATGAGAAGAGTTTGCATGCTGGCTATCCTGGAGTGGGATAAGCTAGCGCTGTTGAGGTGTTTATTGTAGCACCGAGGTACTGTTGTACTTTGGATGGTTTCAGATGAGACTTGGTGTGCTTTATTATGAACCCCAAGTTGTGGAGCAGTTGGATCGTGGCGTGAGTGTGTTCCACACATTGGTTGTATGAGCTGGCTCTTATGAGCCAGTCGTCGAGGTACAGGAAGACATGTATGTGCGGTCTTTATAAATGTGCTGCCATTACTGCTAGGCACTTGGTGAATACTCTTGGTGCTGTTGTGACTCCGAATGAGAGTACTTTGAATTGATAGTGCTACCCGTCTATTACAAATCTGAGATACTTCCTGTGAGCCTTGTTAATGGGAATGTGGAAGTATGCATGCTTGAGATCTAGAGTAGCAAGGAGGTTGTTTTATAACAGGAGAGGAAGGACTTGTTGGAGTGTGACCATGTGAAAATGGTCTGACTGTATGTATATGTTTACCGGTCTGAGGTCCAGAATAGGCCTTAGAGAGCCGTCCTTTTTTGGAATAAGAAAATATAGGGAGTAAACCCCCTTGTTTTGTTGGTGCAGAGAAACTGGTTCTATTTTTGTCTAGCAGAGACATTACTTCTTGCTTTAACAGTGACAGATGTTCTTGTGACATTGGACACTGTTTGGGTGGTAGGTTTGGGAGGGGGGGTAGATGTTAGTTCTAGACAGTAACCTGACTGAATAATTTGTCGCACCCACCTGTCTGATGTGATGTTGATCCAGGCAGGAAGGAATTGCTGCAGTCTTCCCCCCACAGGAGAAGAATGTTGGGGGGCAAGGGGAGGAGTCATTGGGTAGGGTTGGATACAGAGCGGGAGTTGTTGGTTTTGCCTCTGCCTTTCTTGTTGTTATTGTTGTTACCCCTGTAAACCTCTCTCTGGTAGCCCTTAGTGTATGTGGATTGACTAGGGGTTTTGTAGGAAGTGGAGGGGCTTTCGGAGGAGTAGCCTCTTGTGTTGCCTCTGTATGATGAGCAACTAAAAGAACGTCTGGGAGTTTGCAACTGCAAGGCTCCCATAGATTTTGCTGTGTCTGTCTTTTTTCATCTTTTCTAAAAACACATCAACTTTAGGGCCAAATAAATGTGTCTCATCAAATGGCTGATTGAGGATGGAATTTTGGTTTAAAACCTGAAATACGTAGCCAGGCAGGTCTCCGCAAAAGGGTACTGGTATTGATCGCCCTTGAGGCAGTATCTGGAGCATCTAGGGCACAACAAATGGAAGTATTAGTAATATTGTTACCTTACTGTTGAGTTCATTGGCCCTATTTTTATATTTGTCTGGTAGATGCTGCATTATGGACCCCAGCTCTTCATACTGTGCCCTGTCATATCTTGTCAACAACACTTTAGTATTGGCAATGCACCAAATGTTAGCTGCCTGTAACACTGTTCATTTACCAGAGGTGTCAAGGAGCTTAGATTCTTTATCTGGTGGTGAGGCCTCACCTGAAGTTTGTGAATTAGCACGTTTACGTGCATTAGACAGTACTAAAGAATCTAGTGGCGCTGGACCTTTGATGTAAACAGGGTCTGTAGGGGCAGCTTTATATTTCTTCTCAATGCGAGGGTTGAGGACCCAAGCCCTGACAGGATCTTTAAAAACCTCTGTTGCGTGCTTAACAACGCCTTTAAGCATTGGCAAAATGGCAGTAGGCCTTTGTGTGTTATCAAAAACGTCTAAAAGGAAATCTTCCTCCACAGCATCAGTGTGCATGTCAACCTCATGGTACTGGGCAGCTATTTGGACTAGTAGGTTAAAACCTATAGTGTCCTCTGGTGGGGAAGGTCTGCAAGGGTATACATCATCTTGTGGGACGTAAGGTACATCAGGGGTGTTATAATCATTCCAAGGATTAGGTGACTGAGGGGTAGTATTGGTCCCTGCTGGGTTGTGTGCACCCCCACCTGTGTCATCAGAGTCTGTATCCAAATCATCATCTGGATTAGTGGATGGTGTAAGAGAATGATGTGGTGGAGGAGGTGTAGGAGGAGGAACAGTATGGGGAGGTGGTGGAGAAGGGACCCTTAATGGAGAGATTGCAATGTGTCTCTTCTTTGGAGGAGGAGGAGGTGCTGGCGCTTCTAGTGGTCTTTTCTTGGAGCTAACAGCTAGTTGGCCAGTCTTAGGATCTTTAACAAGAGTTTTTTGGTGAGGATCAGGTGCCGAGACGCCCACGGGTATTCGCCGCGCTCTACAAATGTCAATAAATAAATAAATAAATAAATAAATCTGTATAGGGCAGATCCATCGGCGTCGAAGTTTTCGGTTCCAGAGGTTTTTTCAGCACAGAGTCGGTAGATGGTCTAGGGTCTTTTGGTTTAGAAGTGTGACCTTTTGATAGGTCTTTTACCGGAACATGTTTTTTCGGTTCCGGGCTTTCTTCGGCTCCGAAGCATGTGAATCAGGGCCTTTAGGTGGTTTTTTACTTGGCTCAGGGTGCGGTTTAGGCATCGATGAGCCGCTGCCAGTCTTTGGGGCAGAGTGCTTGGGTGTTGGAGCAGCAATTGGCGTGGTTGAGGAAGATGGCTTCTTCTTTGGTGTCAGATCGGCACAGGGGAATAGACTGGCTCGAGCCTGAGCCACCTGAAGGCTTAGTAGGCTTCTTAGACAGGCCCGAAGGCGGGCGTGGGAAGCAGTCTCTCAGTGTGCACCCGGGCCCGAAGGTGAGGGTGTGACCGAAGCCTTTTTTGAGGGTGTTGAGGAAGGGTTGGGGTCGACGGTCTTACTTACGACCCGTTGAGCTGGAGTGATGTCCGCAACGTCTGAGTCTTCGGCATCAGAAGAGCTGGAACTTTCTTTGGCGTGCTGATGTTCTGGCACGTCGACGCCCTCTCCAACGATGTAGTCTGGGATCAAAGCTGACGAGCGAGCCATTGTTCTTCGAGCTAGTCGGTCCCGAATCGTCTTTGGCCTCGTGCTCCAGTGAGAGGCAAAGGTTGCACACCTCATGTACATCGGTGTGGGGAAACATTGACTCACATTGAGGATACTTCTTGAATGGTGTCCTTTCCATGAGCCAGAAGATGAGACATAGGTAAGCCTGAAGGCCTTTGTCGACGACCGGAATCGAAGACTTCGAAGTTGGTGAAGAATTGCGTCAATGTGGATCGCGATCGAAACAATACCGTTGAATTGGGTGAGGATTGCGAGTCGAAGGAAATTCGGTTCCAAACAGGAGCGCAGGAAACACATCCGAACCCGATGGCGGAAAAAACAATCTGAGGATGGAGCTGATGCCCATGCGCAATATGGTCCAAAGGAGGAGTCACCTATCTCGTGACTTCCAAAGAACTTTTCAGGACAACAACAAACTGCAAACATCCGGGCCCAACACTAGGTGGCGATCTATGCACAGTGTGTAATCTGCAGCTCATATGCCTCGAACATTCAGATCTCTGAGAAAGATGTTATCTTTGCAGTCAATGGCACGAGGGGGGATGAAGTCGGGATGACTGTGCAGAAGCTGGGGAGTGGTCCAGGTGGTCTTCAGATTAGGGTGGCCCTGATAGTGATTTTTGCATCTGTTTGAAGTTTAAGTGTTTCATGGTCTGCATGGTGTCTTCTGTCTTGGTGGTGCAGTGGATGATTACGATCCATATTCCGAGTTTGTTAGTGTGGTCTCGGTGCATGATCTTGTATCTGTTTAGTGTTGCTGTGGCGATGTTAGGAGTGGACGGGGTGTGAGCCAGGTTTCGGTAAGGAAAATGACATTGGGTGAGAGTGGTGATGAGGTCACTGATCCCTGTGGTGTGTTTGCAAAGCAAGCCTGTGTTGAGGAGGAGGCAGGCAAGTTGTTGAGAAGTAGGTGCGTTGTGTCACAAGGTGATGGGCGATCTGATGATACAGGAGGAGAAGTGAATGCAGGAGATAGATCCTACCCAAGATTGTGGTGAGGTTTGGCAGCAGCGGTTGTTGTGGCATCCATCCAGGGTTTAGAGTTTGACGATTATGTAGATGCCAGAGAACCAGGATTCCTTGCGCAGGGCACAGATAGATTTGCCTTTGGTGCACCAGCAGTGCAGCTGCCCTGCAGCCTCCATTAACTAGGTCCGGGAGGAGGGAGGTGCGCGGCAGGAAATAGGCAGTGGCAAAACAACTGGGGGAAAAAAAGAGGGGAAAAAACGAGGCTCAGGCACAAAAGAGAAATGGGCAAATAAAAAGGCACAAAGGGCAAAGACTAGAAATGGGAAAAACAAGATGCAAGAAGAGCATCCTGCTGTTTGGGGGCCGAGAGCGAGAGTGAGAGCTGGGTGACAAACTAAACTCCAAATAATGAAACTTCAGCATTAGGACCTTCAACATCCCTACTTCTCACAAAAAAGCAGAAGCTTCACATTACAGAAAGTCACATTTCAAGGCACCTTCTTGTAGAGGTAACTGGACTTTTCAATCTGAGGCAATTATTTCCCACCAGAGAACATTACCTAACACACTTTGGGACCAAGTGGGCCCCTTCTCTAATGGTACCTATTCTGTTCTCACCGATGAACCAGTTTCCCCTTACAGAGAAATAGATTATACTTCCCTCAAATCATTTTCTGTGCACCTCATTTCATGTGCTTTGCACTCGTTGTTTGCTTTGTGAATTACTCGGTCAGTTTCAACAACTACATTGGTGCATTTGTCACACCATTTTTATCAAATGATGTTACTTCAAAACACAACTATGTCTTCCCAGGCAGGTTTGAAACTGTTACAAAGCTCTGGCTCAAGATCAAAATCCTAGAAGGTACAGCACCGGCCTTAAACAGTGCTCTGTTGCTCCAGCTATGTTTGCACTTAATATAATGCTACATATGTGCATACCCTTCTATCTAGCTTATCAGCTAAACCAGTGAGACATTCAAGCCCTGCTGTAATGCAGAGAAGATTGTAGGCAGAACACAAACATTCCAAAGTAAAAAAGAGAGAGTTGTGTACAACACAACAAATTATTTAGTAGGTTTGTAGAGTGCTTCTTGTCCCCCATGAGGGTATCCAGGTGCTGCCAAGGTCCAGTTGATTAGTAAGTAGCAAGGTCTTCAGGGACTTTCCAAACTCTGGAAGATATGGGGAAGTCCGAAGATGAAAGTGTACATTGTTCCATGTCTTTGCTGCTAGGAAGGAGAAGGAGCGATCTCTGCATCTACTACATCGGATGCAGGGGGTGAGGGTTGGAGAAAGGGAAGCAAAGGTTTCTGGTGGGCTGATGAAGTTTAGGCTAAGGTTCAAATAGGGTGGGGCTGAAGTTGTGTAGGGCTTTATATGCGTGGGTGAGAATCTTGAACTGGCATTTCTACAGTACAGGGAACCAGTGGAATTCCCGGAGGTATTAGGTGATGTGGGTTCGTCTAGGGAGATCCAGGACGGGTTTGGCTGTGATCCCTGCCTAGAGAACGTTGCCATAGTCCAGTCGGCAGGAGATGAGGGCGTGGGTGATGGTGCATCTTGACCTTTGGAGTAGTCGTTTGAATATCTTACGAAGCATGCGGAGGATGAGCCGAGTCAACATGGTTAGCCTGTTGTCCAGAACAATGCCAAGATTCCAAGCGTGGTCAGTGGGTATAGGTGCTGTTGGGCCCCCCCAACACCTGACAGGAATTTCTGGAATCTGGTACACTACATAATTGACCGCCGCACGCATATCCTGGGCCATATCCAGCATATAATGTTCACCATAAGTCCCAGTCTTGTGATTAGGGTTGCCAGCTCATTATTTTGATGTCCCAGGCGGTACAGAAATAAGCAGTCACCTAAAGCTGTTTTGTTAGTACTTGTCCATGCATACTTTGAACAGCAAATATAAGTTCAAATAACTTTTACTTATGTTCTAGGGTTGCCTGAATAATCTATGGCTGATAATAAAAGGGAACATGCTTCTTTATTTATAGTCAAGCAATTTGCAGTCTGTTTAAAAGAACACATGGCTAGCTGGCTGGCATTTTGCGCGCCTGCCTGTGTATTTTTTTCCCCCCACCTATTCAGTGTTTAGTCAAAAACGTAACCATCGGCAACCCCAGAAAACGGCCTATCCCTGCTGACGAGGGGTGATACCCCGAAACACGTGTCCAGGGATGGTGAAGACAGCGAGGATAGCAGAAGATCGAAAGATGATGCATCGCGAACACGTTACTACATTGACCAGAGTCCTTAGGGGCGACTGCGCCGGTGTGTGAGTAGTGCGCGACCCCACCCCCATTAATAAGAGATTTTAGCTTGCTTACTGCAGTGGCAACACAGCAAAGCCGCAAAATATCACTTGTGAGTAATCCGCATTCATGTTTTTACAGTGTTCTTTGTAGGTTAGCAGCTATATAAAAATAGTCTCATTAAAACACACATAAAACATTAAAACTATACCACAGTGCTTGCTTGACATTCCAAGTGCATTCTGTATAAGCTTTAACAATACTTTTTTCTTTACAGTGATAAAACTGCTCACCATCTTAAATAACTACTCTCGATTTTTAGTGTTACATTTTTAACCATCTTTAAAAGTGTAGACTCCTTCGGATTCACTCCTTTCTTCAAACTCTCAGATTTTCCTTCATTGTTTGTATCTGCTACTGTTATTTTAAAACAATTCATACAGGGAGTGCAATTATAAATGAAAAACAATATTTTCATTGTTTCATACAATGCATACATGTCACCATTAAACACAAGATTTAACACTTGCAACAGAATCAGTACCCTAAATTGTTTACCTGCAAACAATAAATGAAACTGACTCCTTTCTGGGAAGCGCTAAACCTCTCAGGAGGGGGTTAAGTCATAGAGCTGAAATGCTTCAGCTGCAGTCAGAGGCAGGATGTCTCCTCTACTATAATATCGAAGGAACAGGCCTGTCGGTTCGTCTTCGGATTTAGCAGAAGAGACTTCCTGCCTCCTCACTACAGCTGAAGCTGAATGAATTAACCCCCGCCTGGACGGTGAACATAATAAAAGTATGGGCACTTCGTGCCCGGTCGATTTCCCCTCCCTCTTCCCTTGATTTACACAGGGATCAAAGGTAAAATTCGAGTGGAGTGCGCGCCCCCCCCCTAGGATAGTGTTGCGCCCCACAGTTTGAAGAACTCTGGCATAGGATATGATCTTGAGTTCTTGGGTTACGGCGATGATGGCCAGAGGTGTCATAAGTTCTGAAGAGGATGGGGGTTAGCGATCATCTTTGGGGTACTCCACAGATGATTTCCTTGGGTTCAGAGGTGAAGTGGGGAAGGTGGACTTTTTGTGTTCTTCTGGTGAGAAAAGAGGTGATCCATCAGAGTGGCTGCTTGGATGCCTGTGTTGTGCAGATTTTGATAACTGTGTGGCGAGGGACCTTATCAAAGGCTGCAAAGAGGTCTAGGAGGCTCAGAGCTGCAGTCTCTCTTCAGTCAAGTATGCGTCGGATGACGTCAGTAGCCACTATTGGTGCTGCGGATGCTGCAGAATCCAGATTGGGAGGAGTCGAGTAAGAGGTTCCATTCCAGATGTGAGAAGGGTTGTTAGTTGATGACCTTTTCTAATCAATTGGCCAGGAAAGGGAGGAAGGAGATCGGCTGCTAATTGTTGAGATCGCGGAGGTCTGCCAATGGTTTCTTTAGTAGGGTATGTTGACTTGTACGTGTTTCCAGTTCTTGGAAAAAGTGTCCGTGGCAATAGAGGTGTTGAACAAGGTGGTGAATATGTGGCTGATTCTGGCTTCGCCTAGGTTGGCAATGTGGTGAGTGCATGGGTCGGTTGAGGTTCCTGAGTGGACCAAGTTCATGATAGAGGCTGTCTCCTGTGGCGCGAACTGGCTCCATTTGGTTAGGCGGATCTTTGTGATGGGAGCGGGGGTGTTGCTGGAAGAAGTCGGTAGCCTTGGGCATGGGTTTGAAGATTCTGTAGATGTTGGCAATCTTTTTGTGGAAGACTTTGCAAGGTTGTCACAGGGGGTAATGTTTGTTGCAGCTAAGGGGTTGGAGAATTCTTCGGTGATGTTGAAGAGTTCATTGGAGCTTGATGTTAGCCTAATGCCTTTTTAGGTCGAGAACCGTAGGCTGCGCTTGCGCAGTCTCGCTCCGAGATGTAATCTTTCTTAGAATGGGGGCTTGAACCCGCCCCTCTTCTCCATTGGCTGGCTTCCTAAACGGAGGCCAGCCATTGGAGGAGAGGGGCATCACTCCGTTCAAGCCCCGTCTTTTTCCGATTCGGGGGCGTTGTTTTTAGCTTCTTTCTTGTTTTCTTTCTCTCCTCTTCCCATTGGCTGGAATTTTACCTTCCAGCCAATGGGAAGAGGAGAGAAAAAAAAAACAAGCCCCCGAATCGGAAAATGTTGGCTATTTCAGCTTGACCGCCACCGGAGAAGCAAGGGAGAACGTCGGAGTCCTCCCCCTCTAGTTTTTTGATGCTGTTAACCTCCAAGTTGAGCTGAATAGATTGGCTGCCTGGCGCATCACTCTCGAAAAGGACATGGTACAGCCTACTTCGGAGTCTCATCCGTCGATCTCACCCCCCCCCCCACCCCCCCCCCCTCACTGGTTGTGCTTGCTCTCCTGCCACCCCCCCCCCTCTCTGGTTGTGCTTGTTTCTTCTTGTTGTTCCCCTCCTAGAGCAACGGGTGAGCATCGAATGCTCCACCCGCCTGTCATAGCCTTCTGGTCTACAATGGCCGATCACATATCAAGTAATAACATTACATATATTGTAATACCCCCGTAACCTGCAGGGCCACTATGCGGCTCTCGTACAGCAGTCACTGAGAACACCGGCGCCAGCCAAATGGGCACGCCCAGCCAGAAAAGAACAGACTATCAATAGTGAGTAGCCGGCCGTGAACAGGCTTTCAGTCATGAGCAGACGGTCCGTCACCTGGCTCCCTGAACTCAACGCTCACTCAGGCAGACCACTAGAGATCAGTCCTGCTCCGCGCCACCACCCTTTTAATCCAGATGGTCAGCCCAGCTCCGTAGATAATTATAGTCCGTTCCAGAAAGGTAGTCCCTTGTTAGCTGTAGCCCGCCAACTTGCTCAAAATCGGCTCGGGAAGAGGCAAGTAAATAAACTCCACAGCTCAGGATTTATGATGTGCTTTACATTAGCGAACGTTAAATCAAATGATCCATTTCTACGTCAGTTTACACATTGTGGTACCGCCCACTCCCAGGTAGTTCCCAGAATATGCTTATCCGTGGGATTGGTTGTTATGTAACCCGGAAGTGGTAACATTTCAGAAACGTGATATCCGTTTTAAGATGAGCGCGGGACAACAGACTAAGCTGAATTCATGGAAGATCATTGTAAGTAATATATGAATGATTGTTTATTATGGGATTTCTATTATACTTAGCAGTTGGAGGCACGACGCCCCGTGAGGCCATTGTTTTTCAATTCAAAGGAACACATCATTCGGATCAAAGACATTCATTCCACAGGGGAGGGGGCTGTTTGCAGCACGCGATATCGGCGGCACAATGAGCGGCGTGTTTCCTTTGAGAATTCAGATCTGCTTGCTCTCCTGCCCCCCTCTCGCCTCTGCCCGGCTGTGCTTGTTTCTTCTTGTTGCTCCCCTCCTAGAGCAACGGACGCTCCACCCGCCTGTCATAGCCTTCTGGTCTACAATGGCCGATCACATATCAAGTAATAACATTGCACATAATGTAATACCCCCATAACCTGCAGGGGCACTATGCGTCTCTAGTACAGCAGTCACAAATCCCAGCGCCAGCCAAATGGGCACGTATGGAGGGGCTTCCACTCACAGTTGTAGATATATTTGAGAGTGTTTTTGGGTAGCATACTTGTTCTTCTTGCTTGCTGAATACACTTCCAAAAAAACACATAAATAGACGACATCCTCGAAGGTAAACGCTTTGTAACTACACGCACTGACAACGGGGGACACTTGCAATGGTACATGTCTCTTGAACAACTCATTGCACGCATCTCCCTCCCTCTCCCGCTCCTCAGGCTGGCCGCCATGTTACGCACCGGAGAGGGAGTGAAAGGAGGAGGGGCAGCGAGTGCAGCACGCGTCCCTCTGGAGATGGAGCTGAGTCTCTCCTGGTCGCGGCCCGCAGCTTGGATAACGCAGGTAAGGGGTTTGTGCTTGCTCGTCGTGCTTGCTTTTCTGCCCCCTGCCCCCCTCCCATTGTGCTTGCTCTCCTGCCCCCTCGTTCGTTGTGCTTGCTTTCCTGCCCCGTCGTTCGTTGTGCTTGCTCTCCTGCCCCCTGGCTGTGCTTGCTCTCCTGGACCCTCGCTCTGCTTGCTCTCCTGGCCCCTGGCTGTGCTTGCTCTCCTGGCCCCTGGCTGTGCTTGCTCTCCTGCCCCCTGGCTGTGCTTGCTCTCCTGCCCCCTTACCCTGCTTGCTCTCCTGCCCCCTGGCCGTGCTTGCTCTCCTGCCCCCTGGCCGTGCTTGCTCTCCTGCCCCCTGGCCGTGCTTGCTCTCCTGCCTACTGGCCGTGCTTGCTCTCCTGCCCACTGGCCGTGCTTGCTCTCCTGCCTTCTGGCTGTGCTTGCTCTCCTGCCCCCTGGCCGTGCCGTGCTTGCTCTCCTGTCCCCTGGACGTGCTTGCTCTCCTGCCCCCTGGGCGTGCTTGCTCTCCTGCCCCCTGGGCGTGCTTGCTCTCCTGCCCCCTGGACGTGCTTGCTCTCCTGCCCCCTCGTTGTGAGGGTTTTTTCTGGCCTCTGTTCCCTGTCTGTGGCTGTGTGTGTGTGTGTGTGTGTGTGTGTGTGTGTGTGTGGCTCTGGTTGTGTCTCTTTGTGGCTGTGTGTGTGTGCGTGTGGGTGGCTGTGTGTGTGTGTGGGTGTGTGTGGGTGGCTGCGTGTGTGTGTGGGTGGCTGTGTGTGGGTGGCTGTGTGTGTGGCTGTGTGTGTGGGGGGGGGCTCTGTGTGTGTGTGTGGGGGGCTCTGTGTGTGTGGGGGGGGCTCTGTGTGTGTGGGGGGGGGCTCTGTGTGTGTGGGGGGGCTCTGTGTGTGTGGGGGGCTCTGTGTGTGTGGGGGGGGCTCTGTGTGTGTGGGGGGGGGCTCTGTGTGCGTGGGGGGGGGCTCTGTGTGTGTGGGGGGCTCTGTGTGTGTGGGTGGCTTTTTGTGGGTGGCTCTGTGTGGGTGCAAATGCAATAGGTCTCGCATTTGCGAGCGATTAAGCTATTGGCATTGTAAATGAAAATGCAATTTATTTATGTTTTAAAAACAAAAACATAAACAAAAATAATGTCATGAGCAATGCCAATAGCTCTAACTTTAACAATGCCGAGACCATTGCATTGTAAATGCTTGTTCTTCAATTCTCTCAACCGTCTGTGGTGGAGGTTGAGGGCTGTCTTAATGGCAATCTTGTTGGTTGTGTTTTTGCTGGTGCGCAGTCTCCTTTACAGTGTTATTTAGTGGTTCTGAGGTCTTCGGTTTACCAATACCACTTGGCTGGCCTTCTGTGGGTGTTATCGCCGATGGGAGCTACACTGTTGACGTTTCGGACGTTCTAGTCTAGGTTGTTGGAGGAGATGGGGTGGGGTCGTTGGTGTTAAAGGCATTGATCTAGGGGTCCTATGGTACTTAGCTGCAGTGGGGGGGGAGGGGCGTTGTGGAAGCTGGTGGTGGAGATCCGTGAGCTGGTGATATTGAAGTGGACGATAGAGTAGTCAGTCCAGGGGAGTACTGTGGTGTGGTGTGGTGGTACTCAATGGGGTTGCTAGAGGTCAAGATGGGGTCTAGCATGTGGCCTGCGGTGTGCGTGGGGTCGTGGACGAGTTGTGCGAGTCAGATATTGTTCATGCTGTCAAGGAGGTTGGCAATGTTGATGTCATTGTGATCGTCGAGATGGAAGTTAAGATCGTCAAGACGTGGTCCTGGAGAACGGCATGCATGGGTGTCCCGGATTAAGGTTTTGCTGTGTGTTTAATCGGACGTGGAGATGTTCCATGGCTGGGGTTGTGTCATTATTTGTGGTGGTGCACTAGATGGATTCCTTGTGTATGATCCCTCAGCCAGGCTTGTTGATTCGATCGCGGTGGGTGATCTTTTATCCTTTGGGAATTACTGTGGGAATGTCAGGCATGGAAGTGGGTGGGGCCAGGTCTCCGTGACGAAGAGGATGTTGGGTGTGAGGGTGGAAATGAGGTCCCAAATCTCAGTGGTGTGTATGATAGTGAACATTGGTTTGAGAAGGGCGCATGCAAGTAGGTGTTTTTGTTCAGATGGTGTCTGGGGTGTGGGGCTAGTCGGTGGGCTGGTAGGTGCTGTGGCAAGTGAAGGAGCAGTGGGTGCAGGTGAAAGGTCCTACTGTGGGTTGGTGCGCTGGCAGTGTTTGTTGCGGCATCCGGGGTTGAAGGTGTAGAGCTCGGCGAATAAGTATCTGCAGGGCAGGAGGGCCAAGGGTCGTGCCGCTGGGTATGGTCTGCGCCCAGTTGTGCTGTGACCTACATTACGTAGGTCCTGCAGTGGGTGGCACGTCTGTTGGCGGGAAGAACAGTGTGCAGGGTGGCATGTTCGAAGCCCCCACTGATGTGGATTGAAATATTAGTTTAAAAGACAGAGCAAACACCCACAGGGTTATATGACAGAGGTTGTAATCTAGGACCTTTATGTCAAAGGACAGGTATGATCAAACTGGGCATCTTACAGGATGTGAACCTCGGACATGCAGAATGCTACAAGTTTTCATTAGGTATTTTTACGTATTGTCTATTTCCCCCATGTTGTTTCTGTGCTCTTCCTGTAACGCAAGCCATATGTGTTGCCTGTCAGTAACTGGCTAGTAGGGCACCTGCAAAGTGTTAACAAGCGTTGGCAAAGCAAATAGGAGTGTGTTTTTGGTTGGCAGAGGTGTTTGGTGATGATCGGTCGACTGTGTGCGTTGCCTCCAGCTGGGAGTAGGAACCCTTTGCGGAACAGTCTATAATAAAATTAAGATGTACCTTTAAATAAAAGTGTTAAGAAAATGAGTCCAAGAATGAACTTTGCATCAAGTGGTGAACTTAAAAGCTAAACACAGTAAAATATTGTATACTTGATACTGTTGACAAAGGGTCCACATTTCACTGCATCTTTTAGAAAAACCAGTGTGAAAACAAAAAATGGCTGCAAGTTCGATATGTTATCATGTGAAACAAATGAACATGCAAGTCTGCCTGACATCTTGTGGAGAGTGCAAGACCTAAGCAATGTTAAGGCAGGTTTTTGGCTTCTGAATAATGACTGGCTGCCACAGCACCATGCTCTGTTTCTGGAAGAGAAGGCTGAATTATCCAACACCTTCGGCCATAACATACATAAATATGTTCACATCCTGTGTGTCTTTCTATGGTAAGCTCATTCTCAAGCAGAGTTCTAGTGTGGTGAAGCGAGATGTATGGGACAGTCGCTAGTCTGCGTTAGAAGTCCTCTGACTGCTCAAAATTGTACGAGAAAGTGAGAAGAACGCAAAGTTACCTTTTCAGGTTTTTTATTTATATAAATCAAGTTATTCCCCTATTGTGCAGCACTTTTACTGCTGCTCAAAAATACAAAAAACTGACATACAAAATTTTGGACTACAACGGCCGAAAATTATTACAATTGTTCCCTTCAACATTTGCTGCTTGTGAGAGGTAACTGTCAACCATAATACGTGTGGACACCACACAACACATTTTTCTCCCTCTAATAGCACACTACAAAACTCTTTAACAGTCTGCTCATTTTTGAAGCGTTTTGATCAAGGAAGTCTTGTTCTTCTGCAGAAGGCTTACATCAAACAGAGTATCACCTGTGCGGAATCGGGTGACAAAGAGGTGGCGGCATGGCAGGAAACTGGAGGTATGGAAAAGACAACTGCAGGTGGTCAACTTATGGTCCAGCAAATACTTGGAAGTGCCATCCCCGAGAGTGTACCCGTCCTCTGTCCCTTGGATGCTGTAGGATCCCTGGCAGACCACGCCAAGCTCTCTTTCGATTAGTCTAGCGGGTTCAGGATTACAAACAGATCGGTAGCAGGCAGCCACCTCCTCCCCATTTAAGTTCTCCAAGTCTACCATTGGTGCCTGCATTGCCACCAGGTCCAGAATGCACTGTCCAAGTGTGGGCGAGGGGCTCAAGCCAGAGACCAGCTTCTGTTGGTGTTCTCTGATAAGTGTGTTGGTTCCTTGCTGTGTCTCGGGCCCCCAACAAGGCACCCACATTTTGCGGCATGAGTGCCAGTACTCCTGGAAGTACCTCATAAACTCCCGGGAGAAGGCGAATTGCATCTTTTCCATTGTTTGAGCGTATACCTCCTGAGAGCTGGAGGAAGCCAAGTCACAGAGAAGTGGCCAGGACTTTTCATCCTGAGCAGATCCAATCTCCTGTATCTTATTCAAAAGGGCCCCGAGGACCTCCAAGCGACATAGCTGAACACGGGCACCAGGCAGAAACTCGTTTACTACCCCCGGATCAGTGACTCTTACGCCAACAGAGACACATATCACTTTAGACTTCACCTCTGGTATGCTCTGGATTAATGACAAAAGGGTGAAACTAAGGAGGTCAGGTGTCCCTTTTCGTGCAAGGCAGAAGGCACACTCCCTGCCCCTGTTGTTAGCATCCACACAGAGGAGTGTGAATAGAGCAAATTCCTCATTGAAGCCCATCATTCGATCAAATATGAGTGTTTCTGGGAAACGCTGGCAGAGGGACCTCATCAACGAGGTCTGGATGAAGACTGTTTGAATCATGGCATTATTTTTAACAAAGATGACTTTTACTTTAGAAGCAGGATCGCTGGCAAAAAGTCCTTCCAATGCCTTTAAGGTTTCCTGTAGATCAAGATCACGGCCTTTGCAGGATGAGAGGAGACGTCGAATGTCATGGTCCCCCAGGAACTGCTTTGCAACCTTCTTGGAGCGCACAGGCCGAGTGTTTCGGCGCACAACTCTAGCATTGCGGCGTACAGCCTGGAAAGCATGGCGCACAGCTAGGGAGGGATTTCGAATGGTCAGAGATGGTTTGCGTAGTGCCTTGGAAGACTGGCGTATAAGGCCCTGAGTGGACAGACGTACAGCCTGTGTGGTACGGCGCATGACTCGGGAGTGATGGTGAACTACTTGGGAGGGCTCATCTATGGCCTGAGAGGGCTGTTGCATGGACTTGGGGGAATATTGAACAGGATGTGAAGAATTGTGTATAGGCTGGTTGGAAAGGTGCATAGGCTGTGGAGATTTGTGCACAGGCTGTGGAGAATTGTGCACAGACTTGGGTGAATGATGCACAGACTTGGGTGAATGATGCACAGGCTTGGGTGAATGATGCACAGGCTTGGGTGAATGATGCACAGGCTTGGGTGAATGATGCACAGGCTTGGGTGAAAGGTACACAGGCTTGGGTGAATTATGCACAGGTTGGGGTGAATGAATCACTGGCTGGGGTGAATGATGCACAGGTGCAAGAGGATCTTGCAGAGGCTGGGAAAGATAATACATGGCCTGCCGTTCTGCTTTGGAGGGGCGGCCAGGTTTGCCAGGCTTACGAATAGCCACGGATAGCTTGCTCAAGGATAGGGAGTTGTGAGATAGCAGTTGACCCTTCTTAAACTGGCGCTTGAACTTATCCGGGCACAGTACATGGTTGTGTGTGAACTTGCAGTCCACAATAACCAGATGATCTTTTCTCTGGTTCAATCGAACTGCAATGCTGCTCTGGCAAATCTTCTTTTCTGTACCGCTAAGAGAAAGAAACAAAACGTTATTAACATTTTAAGATCAAAAATAAGTGCCCAACTTCAGATTCAAATCAGACCACCACCCTTCCTTCCTTCCCCTTTGTGCACAAGCAACGCTAGCAAATGAAACAGGCCTGCACGTGTGTAAGCCTCTTCTGTGTTACGTGTTAGCATTAAGTTAATATTTCCCCTATTTGCACAACTAATCATGACAACATACTGCTCTTCTACACGCATGTACTGTCCTCCTACAGAGCGCCTCTTTCTTTAATATCATTGTGAAGTTTGAAGAGGTTACTTACCTGTAACTGTTTTTGTAGTATAGTGCCAGTTACAAATGTAAATGTTTTGCATTGTCTGACATCAAGTCTGCATGCAGAATTATTCATAATTCTCGAAAAAACGAAGGCATAGAGAGATGGTATATCTAGGATTAGATCCCATGAAGTAGAAAGACAAGTCATTTTAATTTGACGCAACCATCAGATGTATTTGGTATTTAGAGAGACCCCGACAGCAGCCCAGTGTCCACTTTCCTTTCCTAATTTTAACATATTTACAGCACAGGCTATTTTGCGCAGAATGTAGTGGATAATGTTTCCATGTGCCTACAGACCTGGCGAAACATACAATTTCTAGCGTGTCTAAAACTAAATCACAGCGGATTGACTACCAAATGTTTATAGGAAGGCATCTCATGTAATCTGCAGAAGGACGCTCCTGTAGTCACATGTTGTGCATTCACCCTTCTACATGGAAGTGGGCTTGAGGCCGGAGTGCTTGCAAATAGGTCCTTAAGCAGTTCTTGCACCAAACGCCTCTTCAACTTAGAACAGATTCGATAATATTTGGTGACAATGTGCGCAGTAGCACAAGTTTCAGCTTTACAGGACTTGCAGAGGAACCGTCCAAGAACTCTGCGTGTCGCTCTTATGACCATGTAGTATAAAATGAACTATGCATCTGGCACATCATGGTTTCTGCTTTCCGGATTCTGGTTTGATCCAAGTGACACATTGCTGCTGCCTGGCATTTAACGTGTGTTAGCATCTCTCCAGAGCGTTTAGTGGATCTTTCAAGAAACTGGGTGGTTGAATCAAAGGGGTTGGATCACTAGCCTCGCGAGTACAACCACATTTAGGTTCCAACTTCATGTGGTATCATTACTGTTCCTATTGTGAAGCGCTCTGACACCTTTGGGTAAAGTCCGCGCTATATAAAAACGCATAAATAAATAAATACATACAAATATGAGTAATTGGAACTGGAAAGCGCATCCCAGAGACGCTGTACATAGACAACATACGCAGAAATAGGATGGATACCATGAGGTTTGAAATGGCATTTTAGGTGAGCTACATTCTCGTTCTTAGTAGCTTGACAGTAATAGAGCATAACTTAAAATACACAACCTACAGTGATTACCGGGAGGTTAAAGATGTTCGAAAGAACCTCAGTCACCCAGAGTCGCCTTCAAAACTAGGATTAGTAGACCTTAATGGAGCCCGAGTTAGTCCCAACAAGCTTTAATTACCGATTGTATAATTTTCTTATATGCAGTAAGGAGTAATAGGTGCGTTTTTGCGGTGAAACACCTTAGTGCAAATCTCTAACGTTCTGCTGAAAGGGACATCCTTGCGGCTGCCTTGTCTGTTAGCACTTGCATCCAGTTTTGGGAGTTGCAAGTAACAAAATTTTGGTCTGATGTACTATTATTCTCTTTACTTGTTAAACATTTGGTATGGTACTCTATTTGCCATTTACATATTGCGTCGCCACAACTGGGGTGGCCCCAAAGCGTTTTGCAACCCAGGTCCCATAACTGGGCAGTGTAAGGATGCTGTTACTTATGTGGAAAGGAAGCATTGGGTATTCCGTATCAGGACCTCACGGGTGCTCTGGCCTTCCTGCTGCGCATAGGTGTACTTTTATCGTTGAGAGCAAAGCAATAAAACTGCTGGTGATTAAAATCCCACAACAGATGGTCTGTTTTTGGGAAATCATTTTTTTACTACAACCCCTTCATACTGATTGTTGGTGCTTTAGTAGGTGATCATTCGAATACATTTCTCTTGTACCAGATGTGCCTTAATGCCAATTGAACAGTGGCTGGAATAAAAGTGGTTGCGGGTGCAGGCAACAGACCTGTTTTTATTGCTCTTCGAAAAAATATATGGGTCGTATTGAATGGTTGGGATGTATCCTCAACTTTCTTTACAGTATAGACACAATTTCTATGGAGGATTCTAACATGATTGCCTCTAGGTCTTCCTGAATGCCTGGAGTGCTATCCATCCCTCCCTGAGATTAACAAGTGTTCGTTTAGCAATATCACAGATTCTAACACAGTATTGTGATATTATCACGTAGAATTGACACACAGTTTTCTGAAATAGAACTTAAAAGGACAATAAACGATCAGGAGAATGCAATCATGGAACAATAAAGAATGTACAGTAGGTTATATCCCTACTCTAACCAGTTCTTTCTTTTAAGAAGGCAATATTTGACCCACATATTTAATAAGAAAAACCATTATCACAAGTGAAATGCTGCGGGCACTCACTGCCAATTCTATGTGTATGAATGGCAGAGAAGTCAGCCCATGTTTTCTGTACCTGTGTATTATATTTTGTAAGAGGGGTTTCCTGATCATTGTGAGGAAAACATTCATCTGGGCACATCTCGTTTGGCAATTTTCAAACCTGACAGTGAGAAAGATGAAATTTGCCGATTTATAGTTTGTCATTTTTGTTATTGTTTTATTTTTATCATACCAATGTAGCACACAAAGGCATACACAGGGTATCCAGGAGGGCAAGATGGCAGGTGTTTGAGGGTCAGAGCCTTATTTGCTGTCTCAGTGAAGATTTGGTGTCCCTCCTTCTTTTGGTGCTGGGAGAACAACCCCAAACCAATGCAGTGAACCATGCTGGGTATCTGCCCTGTGGAAAATAAATCCTTGCTGCACCACTGGTAGTGGACCAAGGCAGCCCTGGGAGAATAAAATAAGCTCAGAAAGACTGACAACACGATGTCAACTTCACGAGCACGTGAGTGCTGCTTGCAGTCTCAGTGAAGATTTGATGTCCGAGGGCAGAATCCTGCATCTTTTAGAACTAGGAGAACACCCCGCAAATCAACGCACTGAGCCCTGGAGTGTAGGACCCCTGATGAAGATTAACTTTTGGTGCACCATCGGGAGTAGCAACAGGTAGAGCTAGGAGGATGCGTTCAGTAGGACAGACAGCCTGCATCAACCCGTACACCCAACCCCGACACACAGCTCTTCAGCCCTTGCCACATGGTCTCAGCCGCATTATGAGCAACTTGAGGAGTTACCCTCCTAGAGTGCATCTCTAATCTGGCCCACGTTAGAACAGTTTTGATCCTAACGATATTGTACAAGAATTTTTACGTTTTTATTCTACCCTTTATAGTAAACCTGACACCTGTCCTGAATCTTTAATTGATTCTTTTTTAAATAAGTGCAATTTGCCCCATATTTCTTTATCAGATAGAATAGGTCTAGATTCACCAATTACTTCTGAGGAAATTTTGCTTGCCATTAAGTCACTTCCCAAGAATAAATCCCCAGGTCCGGATGGTATCCCAGCAGAATTTTATAAAGAATTTCAATCTCACCTCCTCCCTAATTTGAATACACTTTTCTCTCATTTTGGTTCCTCTGGTACTATCTCAGGCTCTTTTACAGACGCTTTAATCATTGTCCTGCCCAAGCCTGATAAAGATCCTACCTTGGTATCTAATTATCGTCCCATCTTCCTAATAAACCAGGATTGTAAGCTTTATGCGAAAGTCCTTGCTACCAGATTAGCTCCTGTCCTCCATTCCATTATTCACCCAGATCAATCTGGTTTCATGAAAAATAGATATTCTGCTAATAATACTAGAACTCTACTACACATTATTGAACAAAGTTCTCACCTTACTTCTCCTGCGGGAGTGATGGCCTTAGATACAGAAAAAGCATTTGACAAGATTCACTGGCAATTTTTATTTAAAACTTTATTGTCCTTTGAGTTTGGTGCCCCTTTTATTCGTATGATTTCTGCTTTATATTTTGCCCCTACTGCTCGTTTGTTTATTAATGGTCAAATTTCTAGTCAATTTCCTCTCTTTAGAGGTACTAGGCAAGGTTGTCCCCTTTCCCCACTGTTATTTCTCTTAGGTATTGAACCTTTTCTTAATTATATTCGCCTTTGTGATGACATTCAGGGTATTGTGATCAATGCTGTAACTGTTAAAACTTTAGCCTATGCAGATGATGTTTTATTATTTATTAATAACCCTCTTTCTTCTGTTCCTTCCCTATTAGATATTATTGCACAATACTCTATGGTTTCAGGTTACAAATTGAATGTGAGCAAGACTGAATTTTTTCCTTTAAATATGTTTTGTACCTCGGAGATGCTCCCGAACACAGATATTCTTTGGCAAACAACTAAACTTAAGTACTTGGGTATTCTATTTGCTTCATCGCTGCCAGCTACATTAAAACTTAATTCTGATTTCATAATTGACTACATTAACAGCATCGCTGCTGCGGCGATTTTTGCGCTGTGCGGCTTTTTTTAAAAAGCCGCGTTACATGACGAGTTCAGCTCGTCATCAGCACACGCCACCCGTGGCTGATGACGAGCTGAGCTCGTCATCCGCAGCGAAGGGGTTAAAAACAAAACGTCCAAGTGGTCTGCCCTTTATCTCACTTGGTGGGGAAGAATGGAATCTATAAAAATGAATATAGCGCCAAAAGTCTTTTACTCTTTAGCTATGATCCCCACCCAATTTCCTCTCAGATTTTATAAAACTGTTGACACTCTTATCTGAATTCCTTTGGTCTAACAAAGTCCCCCGTATTGCTTACAAGAAGTTAAAAACTCCTAAGTCCCAGGCTGGTTTTTCCCTTCCAGACTTTCACCTCTACCATAAAGCTTTTATCTTAAAGCAGAGTTCCCTTTGGTTTAATACTTCACATATGGTAAAACCTCCAATTTGGTTGGATATTGAAGCCTCCATTGTGCGGCCCTTTTCTTTACCCTCCTTGATGTCGATGTCATCTACAGCGAAGGTTGTTCATCTTTCCTCTATCATTAAGTCCTCCAGATTGATAATTAATGATTTAGATTCTAATTTTGAATTACCCCTACTCTCCACAGTCCACTTGTCTTTATGGCACAGTGCCCTACTTAAATTGAACAGAAACATTACCTTCTGGTCCTCTTGGATTTCAAAAGGGATTTTATATCTTAAAGATGTATTTAATGGTAATGCTTTTATTCCTTTTGAGCAGCTACAGTTAAAGTTTGGTATCCCAGCTACTGACCTTTTGAAATATCAATTTTTATGTAACTCTATTTTGGATTCCTTCCCCAATGGTATTCCCTCTTCCACCACAAATGACTTATTAATTTACCTTACAGCTGTAACATCGCCCCCAAAAGCTGTCTCTGTTTTTTATAAAAAAAACTTACCACCTCACAGGGCTCCAATATACAGATTATTTCATCGTTCTGGAACAATGAACTTTCCCTCTCCCTGTCAGATGACTCCTGGTCCTCTATATGGCTTAACAGTATCTCTGGCTGGCTCCCAGTGTCCCTTTACCAAACCAATGCTTATATTTTATTTAACACTTTATGGACTCCATCACGTCTATGTCGTGCAAAACTGTTACCCTCTGATGTTTGTTGGCACTGCAACGCTAGCCCTGGTTCACTTCGCCATATGTTATTTGATTATCCAGTTATTATGACATTTTGGTTGGAAGTATGGAGTGTAATTTAGAAAATTTTACCTTTACAAGATGATATTTCCTTTACTTTGTTAATTTGCAAATCGATTGCCCCAACTCTTCCCCTTACTGAGTCAGAGGCAAAATTGTTTAATTTTCTAATCACAGCTGCCTTGAAATCCATTACTTTCTGTTGGAAAGATGCTTCTTCTCTTTCAGTCCATGCTTGGTGGTCATGGATCACCTTTACGAGGAGAGGTGCACAGCTATCTCTTAAAGGCGTCACTCATAATTCACAATCATTTCAGTCGTTTTGGTCTCCTATTGATTCATATGTTCTGCAATGATATTGTTATATATTTTCTTATGTTCTCTTTTTACATTACATTTTCACTGTAACTCTGTCTTTTATGAATTTATGATCCTATGACATGTTATTTCCCTCCCCTCTACCCCCCCTTCTTCCCCCTTCCCCTTCCTCTTCACTTGCGATTTTCTTTTTATTACTATATATCACTATTGCGAATTTTGGTTTAATGCATTTCTTATTGATTATTTGATCACTTACGCTTGTAACTTCCTTCTTTTTTGTATTGTACTTGTTTTTTTTCATTTTGTCTTAAAACTTAATAAAATCTTTCTGAACATAAAAAGAACAGTTTTGATCCATTTCCTCTAACCAGACATGCCCCGGAACGCCTTTAAAGATCAGGAGGTGACGGGTAAGAGGAAGTTTCCTTTTTGCTCTGTGAAAGCAAAAAGGGGTACTGTAAACTTTGCGTGGCCTATCTGACCCAGAAGAGTCTTAACAAAGTTAGCAAATGGCTGAAGTGGGCTGCCCCCCACGCGGTATAGTGCAGAGAGTGGAAGAAAAATGTGAAAGACACAACAACATCCCTTGGATGAACAGGACTGGCTGAAATTGCTTCCAAGTACAAATATGTACAATTTTAGCAAATTCAAACGGTTTTGCCTAAGTTCAGACCTAAAACGTAATGGGAGAAATGCTTAACTAAATCTCAGACACTGGCAATAGTTTGGCCTCATCCCAGTCCATCGTCATTTTGGGTTCCCACAAAATTCCAGGCCATTGAGGGTAAAACACAAGAATTCCCCAAATCAAAAAAAAAAGTTGGACAACAAACCAGTGGATGAAACCTTGAAAGTCAGTGAGCTAATGACACAGGTCAATAATTTAAGAGATTGCTGGTGAAATGATGGGACATTTAGGGATCGTTAGGATCCTACTTCTTGGGGTTCTTTGGTGTTCATCTCCATTAAAGAGTTTGATCCATCAGTAGGCACAATGAGTGTATTGAGGGAGCCTGACTAGGTGATACACAAACTCACAAGGAAAATGTTTCTGGATTAGAATGTACAGCTGGAACAAAACTGGTTAAACATATACACTAGAAAAGAGAGGAAGAGTTTCTGTCTACATCAGACAACTGACTAGTCAGGTATTTCAAGTGATAGCTATTTACAAAGGAGACACTTACAAAGGAGACACTTAAGATGATGAAAACGTGAGGCAGGTGGTGGGACTGAGCAAATTACCATTTACATATATATGATGGTAAATATAATTTACTTACAGTTTTTGGGAAGCACCGCTAACAATCCTCTGGTAGTTTTGTGGTATGAATACATTGGATACATCTAAAGAACAGTGGGTCGCAGGACAGTACTCTGCGAACATCTGATGCTGTAGACTCAGTAGTCCATCAGGTACGGATGAGGCATGCTGAGGATGTCTGCCTTCAAATGTGTTCCAAACGATGGGGAGAGGATCTGGCCTAATTGCTAGGGCAGTCGAGCTAATATCTGGGGAACAGGGTTCAAGTCTTGGCAATGACGCTCAACATCCTGTGATTCTGGGCAAATTACTTAATCGCCCAAACAAAAATGAATGTGTGCTTGTGTAACGCAACTGGTGCTCATGTAAAGCGCCCTGACCTTTGGGTCAAGTTAGTGCTGTATATAAAACTCCGGGAAAAAACGATTCATGACAGAGCCCAACAAGAACAGTCATGAAAAGGGCAACTACGTCATGATGGTCTCAGTCTTCTGCCTGTCACAACTTCAAGGGCCAACTGAAGAGCAACGCCTTGAAGACGGTCTTACCCAAATGCCAGGGAGAATAGGCATGTCTTCAAGGATTGTCTGCTTTGACGAAGACCCCCCTCAAGTGTTAATATGTAACAGTAGGAAATTCCACAAGGAGAAGCCCCGCACATAATGAGTTTGACCTCCAAACCTTTATGTACCTGTTCAGGCTAATAGTCAAGACATTTGTTGGCAGACTTCAAACTTCCCAGTTGGACAGCAGCGGTAAACAATGCTGTGAGTTAATTTAGGTGATCGACCATGGATCAACTTTAAAATTAAGCCAAGAGTTTTTGAAAGTTGTTCTTTGCTTCATTGGGAGCCGGGCTGTGTGATAAGGGCACAAAACTGATTTAAGCTGCCAGAATATGTTTACAGGCTTTCAACAGCTAATGAGATGCACTCCAGCTTGTAATAGACACTGTACATACATACTCTTTCTCGTTACTGTAGGCAAGCTAAAGAGGGTTAATACTTGGCTGACTTGACAGGAATACAAAGACATTTTCACTAACAAAAATGGGGACATTCAACAGTGCACCACGGGTGGAAAGCCACACATACACCTGAACATATCAGGGTCATCAATAAAGCCACAGTACCGCCATTTGTAAAAAAAAAAATGCAATTCATTTGATTCACCATTAAATTTAAGCTATCATTGCCGGTATTTAATTCGGTCAAAATCCTTTGAAAGAAAAAGTATCCTCAACGTATCTTGCAGAACGATGCAGAACAGTCCAACTTTACCCTAGTCACACAAGACCAAAAGAGCAAATTGGTCTCCAATATGTATTTTCATAGTGATTTCGGTCCAGCCTGTTTTAGGTTGACTGTCCCCACTGCCTACTAGCAAGCAACTGCTTTTTTAACTTGGACGGGCAAGTCGGCTCTTCCGTGAGAGTGGAGGAGCGTCGCCCCGCCACCTACAATGCCCCCCAAATAAACAGAGATGAAAAATGAAATGGAAATAAAATTACCATTTTCTTTTTTATTTACCTGTCCCGAATCGAGGGTCAGGACGGGGTGGAACTTGCAGAGTCAGCAGCTGCGAGGACGGTGGGATGCCTGGGCACTTTTCAAAGTGTGCATGTTCCTATGCCCTGCCGTCTTGCAGCCAGACATGCATACTTTGAAAGCTATAACACAGCTGTCTTGAGACAGACAGCCAGTGCCCTCAGGAGCGCTGAGAGTGGCCACGCCCTTCAATCCTGGTGCTTCTCTTATGCTGGTCAACAGTAGGAGCATGAGCAGTACCAGGTCTGGTTAAGGCAGTCGGCTGGGGCCCGCGCTGAACATCAGCCTGCAGGAGGAAGACGTGCAGCGAGGGGGAGGCCATGTTGAAGGCAAGTGGGTTATTTTACCCACCACCCATTTGCTCGCCCCTCCACTCCCCCACAGATGCCAGCCGCGACTGTCAGGTTGCCCTCACAGTATTGTGTGGCCCTCACTTTACTTTCAGCAAAATCTAGAGAAGCTGGTCCCCAAATTGCTTACTGCCTTTCTGGAGAAGAATGCGCTAGATGAATGGCAAATGGGTTTTATTCTGGGGAAGAGCAGAAACAGCTTCAGCAATTGTGATTGACATTTTCAGAGATATCTTAGATGATGTGGACACAGAAGGCGAGATTCTTTTGCCAAGTTTGATACTGCAGATCACACCCATCTGCTAACAATGTGTCAGATTTGAATTTCCAGGGAACAAGTTGGGCATGTGTTTAACACCATGCGCGCTAGCGGAATTCCGCTCGCACGTTAGCATTTGCGAAAACGCACTTTACATGACGAGCTGGGCTCGTCATCAGCGTGCGAGGAGGCTACGCCATGACGAGTCCAGCTCGTCATCAGCATGGAAGGGGTTAAGTGTTTTCTTAAAGAAATATCCCAGTATCTTACTCTCTCCTCCTCCTGGTCTAAAAAAAGTGTCCCCAAGCAGGTGAAACGTCTCAGGGATCATTACTGTGCCTGATACCATTCATCGTGTGTGTTTAGCATCTTTCCAGTCTTTGGTTGCCACGTGTTTTTCTGTACTGATGAGTACAGTGCAGGTGGTGATCCTTTTAGACAAAAATGCTCCCAGCTCCATGATACACCTGTGAGATTGTTTGTGGGCTATCCAGCAGAGGGTGGACCATAACTTTCCTAAGCTCAATCACGATAGGACTGAGTTGCTTCTCCTGGAGATTAATGAAATGTGCTGGAGTGACAGCATTTAGGGGTCATTATTGGAGATTAGTAAATGTTTTCTAGTGTTTCGGGAAGAGTAGCATTAAGGGGTAGTTGTTTAGGGTTCTGGGATGGGTAGCGTTAAGAGATAGTACATGGTTATAGGTTTGAGGGACGAGCAGTGCTAAGCGGTAGTAAGGGATTTTTAGGGCTATGAGAAGGATAGCATTAAAGGATAGTTTTTTTAGGGTTTAGAGAAAGGTAGCATTAAGGTGTAGCTTGGGTTTTTAGGGTACATAGTTGGGAAGCATTTAGGGTCACTAAGTGACTATTAGAGTATAGTTAAATTAAGTAAAGAATGCAAGTAATAAAAAAACGACTTTGAAAAGTCAACATTTTAGGAATTGCCATTGGTAATAAATACTGAAGGATAAAATATTGCTACTTGACAATTTAAACTTGACTTTTATGTTGTCGACATTTTAAAACTCTACTTTATTACATACAACCTTTTCAGCAAACCAGTAACCGTGTGGATTCTAGGAGAATTTGAAAATCTTTCTTGTTTTAATTTGTCCCTGGTTGTTCGTGCCAGTGTTTTAGCTCTTCATCTTAACATCAAGATACCGCTGGGTGGTGTACGTAGACTTCTATAAATCAGCCAACCTATCAAAGAGTACCCCCATTTCGGAAGTTTTATTCCACAGGGATTTCAGGAGAACCCATACCTCAAGCCAAGATGAAGGGGTGGGGAGGGTGTTAAAGAACTCAGAAGCAAAAATTTATTTTTGTCTTCTTTGAGTAACAGTCAGTCATCTAACTGTGAACCTGTGAAAGGCAGAGAGATATGCTATGCACCTTATTAGGTTCATCATCATGCTGGAGGAATAACATTTTTTATCTGCAGCCTAAATCTGATAAGAGGTGTAGCGCAGCAGCCAGAGCAGCTGATTTCGGAGCGCGGGCTCGCAGTTCAATCCCCAGGGCTAGCAGCAGCGGAGCTCAACATCATGTGACTCTGGGCAATAGCTCACTTTATCTCCCTGACGGCCCCCAGCACCTTGAGATCCTTAGGGGTGATTAGTTTGCGCTTTACAAATACCAGATTTATTTGGAACATATCCTGTAGGAGTCCAAAACAGAATAGCATCTGTAACAAGGCAGAGCGACTGAAATGCCATAACTGAAGTTTGTTTGTGATGTGGGTCTAGTTGACTTGATGAGAATGGTTTGGTAAGAATGAACAAACCATGTACTTGCAGTTCTGCTTGTGCAGGCTAATACTGATGATCTTTCGATTAGCACCTGTTGGTTGATGGGGTTAAAAGAGTGAGAGGTCCAGAGGGATTATCGCAAAGGTAGACCTGGTCGCAGGGTCAAGCCATTCCATCCTGAGGTTTATGAGAGTAGCATACTTATCTTATTGTGAGAACATTCCTCAACCTCTGCCGAGATCAACACATCCAGATGAATAGAAGCACCCTGGGACTGCCCTCTCCTCCCACAACAGAAAATGCACAGAGGGAGTCCATTTCAGTAGTGTAAAAGGTAAAATTCACAGCCCCTAAAACAAATGGGCTGAAGCATGAAAGGTATCTATAAAACCAAATGGGGAGCCTCTAGACCGTAAAGCCAAAAGGTAATTTCTTCCCTAAATGTCAATACTTTCTTTGTTGGCTAAGCAAGCCATACTGCCTGGTGACAAACATACAATTTCTCTAAAATGTAATTAGAAAGCCACAAGTACAAAAGTTGGGTAAGAAATATGGGCACGCAATTTCACATTTTCCAAAACACTTGCAGTAATATAGCTTCGTTTTCAACTCTACACTCCAGTTCCTTTCATTTTTTAATCCTGCCCCTTACAAATATATTCTCAGTCAGTATTCATGTCATTTTGATGGAACAAGGTGAAAAATAAAGTTACACAGGCATGTTTAGGAAAAACACTTTGTATGTTGTAAAACACTATCTTGTCACGTACATCATGTACTACTGCCCCAAATTGGCTAGTACTGCCTTACATGCCAGCACAATGCTTCTAACGGATGCACAGTTTCTGCTTGGCTTTTGCTGCCACTCTGTAGTTTTGCTCAACTTCAGACTGACAAAGGGACAAACACTCTTTTTGTTGGGGCTCTTCACCAACACCCTAGAGACCAGCTACTGCTGGGACTGGTGGTGAACCAGCCGTCCCTACACTGTGCAGAAGACGACATAGATAGATGTCAAAGAGCGTTTACTACGTGTGCAATTTAGAGTTTAAAGCCCCCATTTTCGCAAGGGGCCATGTTTTGCCCCTCAGTGAACTCGACAATAACAGATTCACTACTTATGATTCACGATTCTGTCATTCAGCAGGAGGAGGGCACCCAAAGAGCACTCCCTCCCCCGAGCAAAAAGCGGATACTGCTTCTGACTAGTAGTCAGAGACTGTCAATTACTGGACAATGCGAACATAGTTCAGGGGCAAAGAGTTTATGTAGGGACGCTGGAAGATGGCCAACCAACGATCACATGGAAAATCATTCCACAACCCCAGTAACCAGGCATTTTCACTTCCACTTCACGGATGTGATCTTTCATAACGTTGAGTATTCATTAATTTATTTATAATGTGTGTATAGCACTAGCTAGACCAGAAGGTATCGGAGTGCTTTGCATATAATGCAAGATCATTTGAATGAGGTACATGCATAAATACAGAGAAAAGAAAGTAGGGCGCAAAGTTAGTTACAGTATGCAGACATAGGTACAGCGTGGGCTAATAGAGTACAAGACAGTACACAGCTGAAACATTAAATGGACAGCTGCAACTGGTCAAGTCAGAATGGGTGTGAGCTTTGGGAACATATCTCAGTTAGGGTGCATGGTAAAATATTTGTTAAGCAGTAGGTGTTTGAGGTTCTGTTTGAAGCAGGAAAACGAGGGGTTGCAGCACTGGTCTCTAGGGAGTGAGTTCCAGGTCCTGGGAGCATTTCAAGAAAATTAGCGTGTTTGGGAGAATTTCTTTTTCAGTTTGGGAGGTATGAGAAGAAGTGAGTTGGAGCTCCTTAGAGATCTGGCTCTTCCAGCTTTGGAAAGTTTGCTCTCCTGATAGTTGGGGTTATGTGTGTGAATGGCTTTGGGGGTGACGCATGCAGTCTTTTAGAAACCTCTTCCTTCGATTTGGAGCCAATTGAGGCTCTTGAGAGCCGGTGTGATGTGCTCAAACCGTTTGCAACCTGTTAGTAACCGGGCTGCTATGTTGAGAACTGAACTTAAGGGGGCAAGGTGAATTTTTGGAGTTACCATAATCCAATTTTGAGAGGACTAGTGATTGCACTACCATCTTAAAATCTTCAGGGGGAATGAAAGGTTGGATATTTTTTAGGTGTTTTAGTGTGCAGAGTGCTTCTTTGGCCGAGTTGTCGAGACATTGTTTTTATATGTTACATGTTTATGCTGCATGGTCAGAGTCTTTTGCAATGGCACACGTTTTCAACACAAGATGGAGGGACTCCGCCGTCATACCAATGTGGGGGTGACCCTACTCATATAGCGTCCTCATGCAAAGCCCTAAGCTTTCTAGGAAACGAATGACCAGAATATGTTCTGTCTTTATGCTCTACCAAGGCCATCTAGAAACAATAAAAGAGAGCTCAGGGAGTTTACTTGTCACGCCCCCTCTCCTCTCAGAAAAATCACCCCTTTTGAACTTTAGGTGTCTGTTCCCTCCATTCCAGTGAAAATGCATACCCTGCATTGAACTGGCGAAATTTAGGACTTTTCAGACAGCATCATTTTGTTTGAATCACCCTGGCTTCCTGTCAGTCTGCTACTACACCTTCCTAGAGGTCTCTGGAGCAATGAGAAACACACAAGTGGGCCTCCAATCCTTATGAGTATCCAGGATACAGGAGGATATCTTCTTTTCATCGACAGAGTTCGCTCCTTCGGCTTCCTCTGCAGTTGGGGACTCAGTAGTGGTTTGTCGCAGCACTGTGGAACTGAGCGCCCACTTTCCCTTCCATCAGTGCCTAATGGTCTTCTTTGAAAAGAAAGTGTTATTTTATGGGCAGGCACTTTCGTTGTGGCTCCTGGGACAAACAGTTTACAGAGCCAATGCTAGTCTGACCACAAGTATTCACAACGGGGGTGGGGTGTTGACTATAAATTCCCCATATGCAGTCCTCCCACCTCCCCAACTCAAGGCATTCTCATATAACCTTCTCCACGGTCAGTTTGAAAGCATCAATGTATCTTCAATGCATTGAGATATCTGTGCGCCGGCGTCAAAATATTATTTTGTGGCGCAGCAATAACAGAGCAGTAAAACAGGACCAAACCAAATGGCAGTATGCACAACAGCACATTCTGTGCAACCATCTGAAATGTGATCTGCTAATTGTGTATATTTTCTTTCTCTATGTGTCCATATATTTTTTAGGTCGAGCCTGGGCATCGCATGCGCTGCTGTGAGGCATGCAGTGTTGGAGTATGGGTTTGAAGCCCCGCCCACATTTGTCATTGGCTTATGTAATTGTCCTTCGTAAACGCTGGCTTCGGAGTCGTTATTAGGTTTGTTAGTCCCTCCTCTGTACTGCCTTGTCTGCATTTGGTACCTCCCATAACGACTGGACCTTTTACTAGTCTTGTTCCACGGTCTGCTTTATCTTGGCTGTGAGCAGTATTCTGTTTAATGATTTGCCCATATACCACCCACTACGTCGCAGCACACTGCCCGTTTTTATTTTAACTTGAATTACTAATGGCGGTCCGCTATTAACTATACCGTCAGCATTTCTTTCTTTTTTTCTTTATTTTAGCAGCATGGTCCCCTTCAAGTAGAGCGGCTGCGCGTACTTATTTTTTTTGTTTACTAGCACCCATGCAGAGCTTTCACATGCATGGAGGCTGCACCTCTTTCTTTAGACAAGCCATGTCTAAAGAAAGGTGCAACGTCGCTATTAAAGTTAAAGAGTGGCATAGGCACTTTTACCCAAAAAAAATAAAAAATGAAGATTTGTCAAACGGATGCTTTTTTTGTCAAAGCGCCCCATGCCGCGGTTTCACTTTAATGTCAGCCACGCCCCTTTCTTTAGACGTGGCTTGTCTAAAGAAAAGGAATCACGGCCTCCATTAATTTGTAAAAGCGCCACATGGGCGCTAGTAATTTGCAATGCAATAGGTTTCGTATTTGCGAGAGTTTAAGCTATTGCATTGCTAATAGCTCAAACTCTTGTAAATGTGAGACCTATTGCATTGCAAATGATTGTTATATATAACCTTCATTGGCTACTCATAGAACAACAGGTACGGTTCAAATCCCTGTGCATTGCACACAGGGCTTTTCACAGGAAGGCACCGCAAATTCTTTGCGCTTTTCGACCCATACAACCCCGGCAGATCCTTGAGATCTGCCACCTCCTTTCTAACAACGACAAGCAGGATGCACCAATCCAGACAGGGTGGTCATTATTTTAAAAACTCATAGGCCCAGAATATGAAACTCCCTGCCAATCCAATAGCATCGTCCTTCAGGCAAGCTCTTAAAACATGGCTATTCGTTCAATAACTGCCTCTCGCTCAGCTCTCAGGTGGCCGGGTCTATAGGATATGCTGGTTTGGATCAGCACTGGGAAGCCTCCGTGTAGCCATGTGCTTTACAAATGGACTAAATTGGAATAGCACTGCCATCCATTTGATTCAAACGCCTAGTAATTGATAAAATAGCTAGATCACACTGCCACATAAAGTGCTGCATAATGGGCCTTTACTTGATGCATAATTTAAACAGCCCAGCCACATAACTTAGGTATCAATTGAGACATAATTCCAACAGCCAAAAATATTGCCCATCTACTAATATGTGCATAAGCCCCCTAGAGTTTAATAGTTCAGAATCATACATTTTTGCACGTGTCACCACAGCAAGTTGGCCTTACCCTGGATCCAGTTTCTTGGACCGCCTCCTTCCTTTGCAGACAAGTCGGAGGTAGCTGTATTTGAGAGCTGCAACCGCCTCGGGGCTCATCAGGTCTGCCGCCCATTCGCATCGGCTCAATGGTATAAATTCCCGGATAATGAAGATGGTCGCCTTCTGCTCACACCAGGATTCGAGGTAAGTGCAGAACGCCTCCCAAGAAGGGAACTCCCTCCCGCGAAGCTCCCGCTCTTCAAGCAAGGATGATGCCGGTGGAAGAGAGAGGTCCAGGGGCAAGAAGGCAGCTGGGGGCTCTTCCTTCTCCTCCATTGCAGGGCTCATCGAGTTAAAGTTGTTCATGGAAAGGGGAGGGACAGGGTTAGGAGTCGGGAATGTGAACAAAGGAGAGGTGCAGGGAAGAAGAGTTGTAAGACTTAAGGTTAGAAAGCGAAGGGAACTTATTTCCCTCCCAACCCAAAAAAAGCACCAAAAAGCCTCCCCAGAATCTTTAAAGTGATGCAAACACCAATTCTGAAGGAAGGCTACAAGGCTAACATTGTGTTTCAAAATGTATTAACACCAAAGGGCCAATACTCTTGTATGCAGCCTATGCAGGCTCATAACTGGTCCCACTCAGACCCACTGGAGCCCGCCTTCCTTGCCGGTGGGGAAGCCCATGAGGCTATTCTAAAAATATCTACGAAAAGGGAGGGGAACAAGGACTGCAGAGGTAACCATCCCTGGAGCCAAGTTAGAGAGAGCGCAAGAGCTGAGAGGAAACTATGTTGCAAGTAACGAAAAAGGGAAGCAGAAATACTCTTGCCCAAGGAAGTACTGAGCAGAGACAACCAAGCTGCAAGACAAAAAACACAAAGAAAAAACTTTTAATATTTTGTTCTTGTCTGAGAAAAGAAAGCAATGGTGGTCATGTCATGTGCTTACAATATTTCCATGGCCGAACCCCACTCGTTTCCATCAATAAAGAGGAAAATTAACAACTCCCAAATCTTAACACATGCTGCACATTTCACAGAGATAGGTGCCCCAATCACACAGTATACAACCAGGTAAGTGGCAGGCCTAATGGAGCTCACTGGAACAAGGCTTAAATGGCGGGACACATTCATCACTACAACAATACTTTCTATATCAGACAAAACTTTTACAAAAATGCCACTGTAGCCTTAACACGTTCTTGCACCCAAATTCGCTAGAACTTCTATTAGAATAGTAAACTGCCCATGCTGAGGTACTTGCCATGTCGAGCTTAAGATTTTATCAATGTAAAAGTATTTTATCTGTAAACGATCGATCAGATGGTAGTGAACCCAGGCGTCCGGAAACCCCTTATTCTAATTTATAAAGAGTTCCGAAAAGAGTCTACATGGCACCTCTGTCACATTGGGCACTAGAACTCAAAACAATCCTCAGCACTAAGAAAATGCTTACGGGAGGCCAAAAATAGTATACACATTGCTCATAAAGGGAATTTAGGGTCGCTAACACAATTCTCAAGCTAGATATTTTGCTCACATTCACTCTCCGATACAAGCCACATTGTCAGCTGTTCGTGCCTCCTTCCCATCAGGAAAGACTGTGCATTGTCAACTAAATCCGCTACTAGTCACGTTTTTCAGGTATCTGACAGCACTTGTGACTGATGGAGCCATTCACAAGCCCAAAGGCGCGTGACTGCTGGAACACAGTGCACCGATGCAAACATTAGCAAAAACATGCAAGCCAACCTGGGAGATGTTTTAAGGCATGGGCAAAGTGGCAGTTACTTAGCATTTTTATTGTATCAACATGATACATTACATTTTCCAAAACTTAATTAAACAATAGAATCAACAATCGTCCATTATTCAGGTATCCTATGCGGAAGTGTGGCTCACTGGTTGGAGCAGGCAGACCCTGAAGCAGAGGTCAGACCCAGGGCCAGGGTTCAATTCCCGACGCGGCAGGGTCTTGAGCTCAAATGTCCATGGACTCGATAATTCTCGCTTCGGTGCCTGACCTAATCATGGGTTCACACTCTGCAACTCTGGGCATTAAGCTTGCTTAATCTCCACAACGGCCCCCCGCTGCGGGATGCCTGGCTTTCACCTTGGGGATGCCCTGTAGGGGCTATCTCACAGGGAAAAGCCAGGACGGGTTCCCAAGGCAAGCGCAGAGATACCCCTTCGGGGGTCGATTCAGGCGCTATATAAGAAACATAATAATAATAATGATGTGCCAAGTGCCTCGGTCTAACCCAATCCGAATGAGTGATTTTCGTCATAAAAATAGAACATAATCTCATAGCCACTAAAATTCCTATTCAATCTAAAATATTCATAGTACAAAGACGGGAATATATACACTGATCTGGTTTATAACGGTGAACCAAATTAAAATATTGCCCAAATCCTTTCCTTTGGGGACCAATGGCGCAGTTCAATCTAGGAGGACAAAATTATTGTTGCACTCTAGTCTTGTCAAACGTAGAGCCTCCTATAAACCTGTTTGAGCTTAATGCCTACTGAGCTTATCCCTCCCATTACCTCTGCCCTATCCTACTGTTGCCTCCCTCACCAGCGGGGAATGCCCAGATACATGGGTACCCACTTAGATGCCTTACCTAATCTTCTTTAAGGAGCATTAAAATATGGCAATAGACCAGTCGCCCCCCACACCTGAGGGGTTCCTCGAGAAAGTAAACTTTCTATTTATTTGACTTCTGTGTATTAAAAGTATCTCACTCTCTGCCTACCACACTACCCGTCCCTCTAACTAGTTTTATTGTAAGGATTTTTGGGGTCCAAAGGAAAACATTTCAACTATTTTTGTGACCTTGTTAAAGTTTAACCAAAAATGTAGTACTTTTGGGCTTTATGCAGACTTATACTCGTAAGAAATTGGTAATAAAATTCAAATGCGTTGCCCATAGGGGCCCTCCAAATAAGTCTTGACCAGGGCCTCTAAAACCCTTTAATCCTCCCACAGAAACACTCCTTTCATGTTGATGGCAACAGTAATGCTGGATGAATTGCTGAAAGTGCAGACCACGTGAGTGGTACTTGACGTGAGAACAAGGATTTTAATGGTGTACCATCAGAATGGGATTCAGGGGGACATATCCTAGATATGGTCTTCGCCAATCAGACTGAGACTAAGATGATTGATATCCTACCTCAGTACTGGACCGACCACTCCTTAATCCACTTCCAGATCTCCATATCCACCGAGGGGAACGGAAGTGAGCGCTCAGGGACTTATAGGAAGGGACGGAATTGGTCTAAATTACCAAAGGATAAAACAAAGCCTATTTTTATAAGCAACGTTCCCTATGATCCAGAGGAATCGGTAGACCTGAACTATCAAAAGTATTGTAATCACATCATAAATACCCTGGATAAATTTGCCCCTCTGAAAAACATAAAGAATAAGAGGAAACCATCTGCCCCCTGGTTTAATGAGGAGCTGAAATCCCTACGCAATATACGCCGACAGACTGAAAAGAAATGGCGTAGAGGCTATTCAGAGTCGGATAAAAAACTGCTGAAAATGGAACAGGCAAAATATAAAGGAGCTATTGCCAAAGCAAAGGCACTCTTCTATGCCACTACTATTCTTCAGACCCCCAACAGTACTAAAACCCTTTTTAATATCATAAGGGATCTCTCACACCCCACCTGTACGAGTAATAAGGTGGTTGCTACTCAAGAACTATGCGATGAGATTGCGATCTATTTTGAGGAAAAGATTGCTAAAATTGTGGGGGGGCTGAAGGAGGAAAGGGCTAGCTGCAAAGATGCAGTGGCACAGATTGAAGAAGAGGAACCTCTACTAATACTGTCATCACTGGAAAACTTCACCACTCTTACAGAGGAGCTCTTTTTCAGTCTGGCCCACCTCTAGACCCCCTTCCGCACAGGATCTGGAAGGAATATGGGCCAGAGCTGTTCCCCTGGATGCATCAGATCTGTCGCCAATCTCTTGAGGAAGGCATAGTGCCGGAAGCATGGAAGCAGGCAGTGGTTACCCCCCTGCTTAAAAAGCCTTCGCTGGACCCTACTACTCCGGCGCACTTCAGGCCCATTTCCCTCCTGCCCTTCCCGATAAAAATCGTGGAAAAGGTGGTCAGTAGGTCCCTGTCAGGATATCTGGAAGACAACTGCCTATTGGACAAGGACCAATTTGGCTTCCGCCCAGGCCAGGGAACAGAAACTGCATTGGCAACCATGTTGGACACCCTTCGAATGCGAGCCGACAATGGCAACTCCTCAGTCTTGGTGCTGTTGGACATGTCGGCCGCATTCGACACGGTTAGCCAAGCAGTTCTGCTAAGTAGGCTGGAAAAACTGGGCGAGAAGGGCAAGGCCCTGAGGTGGATACAATCCTACCTGACAGGTGGACAACAGGTGGTGACCTTAGCACCTTTTTCATCTCCCAAGTCCCTGGTAAGTCATGGAGTACCTCAGGGCTCCTCGATCAGCCCTATTCTTTTTAATATTTATTTGCAGCCCCTGATCCCTATGATTAAATCCTATGGTATAGATTTGATAAATTACGCCGACGACACGCAACTGGTGTTCTCCTTAGAAGGAAGACAGGCGGTGACCATGGAGACCTTTCAGAACTGCATGAGAAGGGTCTCCAGGTGGCTGACAAACTCCCTTCAATTTATTGAGGGGAAGACAGAGGTAGTTTAGTGCTCGTCAGCCAAACTGAGTCAACAACCTTCCCATGAGATCAGCCTGCGCCGGGAGCTGATCCTTGCATCCCAGTCCCAGTCAAGACCGTGCGCAATCTAAGGGTACTGTTTGATGCGGATCTCCAAATGACCTCTCAGACCAATAAAACCATCAGTGAATTGTTATTCTTTACTCTAGAAAGACACTTGTTTTTATTACCAATTCTAAATTTTATTACTCTCACATCAGTGTGTTTTTAGTATATTATCATATCTGTATTTTTGTAATGGTTTTAATTAACTATACAATAAAGTTTCACCACCACCCATCAGTGTCTGTTTTGGACTGCTGAAGCGCTCAGACAGATTTTGCCCCTTCTGCCTGATGAGTCTAGACCGCTAGTAGTTAGGAGTGTGATCCTGGCCAGACTGGACTACTGTAATTCCTTATATCTAGGGGCCCCCTTATACATCTTACAGGGGCTCCAGAGGGTCCAGTCTATAGCGGCCAAACTGGCACTTAAAAGACCTCGCAGCTCCTCCACTACGTTGGCGCTAAGAGACCTACACTGGCTGCCAATCGGGAGTAGAGTTGCTTTTAAGTCCCTATGTATTGTGTACCGAGCCCTGCACAACACGGGACCTATCCCTTTACAGGAAAGGCTCACCTGGTATAAGCCCTCCAGGTCCCTGCGCTCCTCTAGCCAGGGTTTGGCAGCAACTACCAGGATCAGGAGATCGAGGATGGGAGGCAGAGCTTTCTGCACTTCTGCATCTAGGCTGTGGAACGAGCTTCCCCAAAATATCAGGTAAATTGACACCCTACTGGGATTCAGAAAGAGCCTGAAAACATGGCTGTTCGCCAAAGTCTAATTCCTGTGATTCTATCTAATAGTTCCGGCAGCTGTTGTATTTGTCACGACAGCTAGTGTATTGTTGTACCATCTGACTACCTCCTGTTTGTGCGCCAGGATAGCCGTAGGGTGACAGTTGCGCGTTACAAATAATAAATACAATACAATACAATGTCATCGAAAACGTTTAAAGGACTTCTATTCTAGGTCTATAATTGGGAATCATTCACGTATTTCTTCTGTGTTGAGAGACCCTTTTAGGTAGGGTGTTCGTGTGTCTGCGTGGCTGTCTGAAAAAAAGTAGGGTACCAACTTATTTTCGAAAGCTTTTTTAGTCCCACTCCAAAATAACTCATTCATAATTTCACTCTGCAACCCATCACTCGCTCTTTGTTTGGTTGGAGCCACGTTTTGTTCTCTCGCTCAACCGGGCGAGGTGCTGATCAAAAACCAATCTTGGCAAAACCTAGGCAGCTCTTTCTGTAACAAAGATGATAGACTTGAATGCACAGTGACAGCAGGAGCACTGGGTGCTGAGGCAGGAAGGGCGTAGCTTCAGCACAGACATATAACTTCGAGAGGCATTGACAGCGGTTACTTTATTCTCTTGTGAAAGGGGAAGAACAACAATGGGCGCAGAACCATGTCTGTAACACGTCTTTACATCACACTCAAAACTTCAATGAAGATGCAAGGAATGTGCACCTTCCCTCGGAAGACTAAACCCCCTCTGTATCAATGCAGGAATCAATGGAGGCGGCGCGTCCGCTCTACAAAGCTGTTTAATGATCCCCACCCTCACTCAACCTATGAACTTCTTCCCACCTGCCGCCGCCTGGCGTTGGGCTATCTAACACCTACAATTGCAGGCGTTCGCTGGACGAAAGTCCGGGATGGACACGGAGTGCACGGCGGCACGAGACTCAGCGGGTGATCCTCGTCACCTGCCATGCGCTCGCTGCTGCACGCCCACACCTGGCGTCTGAGCTCTGCAAACTAACACTCTGGCATGCACCATCATGCACATGCACACGCCCACACAGATCCCAAACAAACCCAGCCCTGCAACTGCACACAAATACAGAGCCGGCACGGCACGCTCCTGCAATCCCTTCCGCCCCGCCGAAGCTTTCCTGCACGTGCAGTGCGCCACTCACATGCCGCTCACTCTTGCATTATCAGGTGTACTCACCCCAGTACTTGCAGCATAGACGCCCCTCCACTGCACCCCTCACACTCTCAGCTCCCGCTTTCACCACACTCCCTGCTCCACATGCTGAACCTCACGTAGCCCCTCTGCTCCCACAAAGCACCGCTCCGCCTGTGGGGGAGGGACGGCTGCAACAATACCATCCCACAAGGCTACGCTCCGCCGCCGAGCGTTAACCCTGTCAGTGCGGGCCGTGGAGCCGCGCGCCCGGATTAGCCTCTGGCCTCCGATGGATGCCTCGCACCCTGGCCAGCCCCTTCTCGGCCTCCCCGATCCGCGCCTTGGCCCCTTGTCTTTCATGTCCCCTTCAGAGCCGCACAGCACGCTGCAGAGTTGCCCCCGCCTTCCCCTCTGCCCCCTCTCACCTCTAGGGGGCTTTGACCCCGCCCGTACTAGGCTCGGAATCCGTGAATCTGCCCCCTCCCCAGGGCCACTAGTCTCAGAGCCACCACCCCACGCACCGAGTCTCGCGTCCACCAACTCCCTATAACCGCCACAGTTCCTTCCTCCGTGTCCTGCCGGTCTGGACCCCGGCTCTGTCTCACCGCCTCAGGGTCGCCTCGCTGGGCCGGGGCCAATCGAGGCCAGTGCTGTTTATTTATGCTTTTTTATACAGCGCGTTCAAGAGGAGAACGTGACATGTGTGCAGGTTACAAGAGCAAACAAAGTACAAGTAGAGCTATAATACTGCAATATATGGCAGACACTCGCGCACAAGAACAAACGTTACATAGGCAATGCTGGCACTAAGTATCTACAGCAAACAAAGCGAGAGGTAGCAAACTGTTACAAGAGAAAAGTGGCGTGTGCATGTTACAAAAAAATACCAAACACAGGTACAAGGATAATACTGCAATAAACGGCAAACACTTCTGAAGGCCTGGGAGGAGGTGGTCCGGAGCTGAGGTGGAAGTGAGGTACAGATTCTCGCTGTGTTGCCTGAAAAGGATTGAGCCATCGATCTTTCCTTCTTGAAAGTGGGAGGTTCAAGCAGTAGATTTTCCACATTATGTGATGGTCTAGAGCTTCCAGAGAGTTTCAGTTTATTCGCCAGGTAGCATGGAGAGGAGGAGTGCAAGGCTTTGTGGGTAATACAGGCAGTCTTGTAGATAGCTCTAGCCTCGATGGGAAGCCAGCGGAGGGAGAATAACATCAGTGTTATGTGGTCGCTTCTTTTGGCCCCATAAATGAAACGAGCTGCTGAATGGAGAACATATTTAAGAGGTGACAGGTGTGATCTGGGGAGGCCAGTAAGAAGAGAATTGCAGTAGTCCAGTCTGGAGAGGACCAGCGATTCCACCAGGGTTTTAAGGTCTTGCTCCGGAAAAAAGCTACAAATACCCCAAAGGCGCAGTTGGTATCGAGCAGACTTTGCAATGGAAGTGATGTGGGAGATTAGATTGAGTTTTTTGTCGAGTATGACACCAAGGGATTTTGCGCTGTCGACAATGATGGGTTTATTGTTAAGTAGATTCATCTGATCCATCCATGATTGAACCGGGGGAGGAGAGAGCGAGGAGGAGGAATTCAGTTTTGAAAGGATTCAGAATCAGTTGATGAGTTGACATCCAGTTTTGAATGGAGTCGAGAGTAGAGCTTAGGATGGCGAGATCGTGAGTGGAGGCAACCTTGAGGTAGATTTGAGTGTCATCTGCATAGAGATGATAGTGGATCCCGGATTTACTTAGGAGATTTCCCAGTGGTTCTAAATAGAGATTGAACAATGTGGGTGCAAGTATAGAGCCTTGAGGAACACCTTGACCTACTGCCAAAGGCAATGACAGACTGTTCGCTATTTTGATCATTTGGGACCTATCAGAGAGGAAGGAAGCAAACCATTTAAGCACGGTGCCCTCCATGCCTATTCTCTATTGCAATGTGTTGAGGAGAGTGTTATGATTGACAGTGTCAAAGGTTGCAGAAAGGTCAAGGAGAATTAGAAGACAGGAACCCCCCGAATCGAGTATCCTCAGTGCGTCATCAACCACTTGCAGTAGGGCTGTTTCAGTGCTGCAGTTTTGGATGAAGCCGGACTGACAATTGTCAAGAAGATCATTGTCCTTGATATGACGAGAGAGTTGTTTTGCTACACATCTTTCTGTGATCTTCGCAAGAAAGGGTAGGTTAGTGATGGGGCGGAAGTTGTTAAGGTCTTTCCCATCAGCAGTGGGTTTTTTAAGCAGAGGGGTGACCTGCCCAGTTTTGAAGGAGACAGGAAGGAAGCCTTGACAGAGGGAGAGGTTAACCAGAGGGGTCCAATAGGAAAGAGAATGGGTATAGAAGGCAATGGCAATGGCACTGGGGATGGGGTCCAGAGAATGGTTGGAGGGCTTTGTTTCGAGGATGCAATTGAGAAGGGCATCTTCAGAGTTGGGGTCAAATTTTTGCTAAATGGCTAAGGATTTGCACTCCTCTGGAGGAGTAGGATGAGCGACCTGATCCACAAGGGATTTCACTTTTTCGTCAAAGAATATAGCAAAATCCGCTGCTTTCTTTGTAGAATCCTCCAACTTGGAGGTTGGGGGGAGAGCAGTTAGGAGGCTTGATGAGATCGAATAGTTTTTTGGGTCTATTTTTGGCTGACTCAAGGAGGGTTCTGAAGTGCAACGCTTTCCCAAGTAAGATGTGCTTGTGGTCCTTGAATCTTGCTGAACGAAGCGTGGCCAAATTATCGGTGGAGGGCGCTTGCCTCCATTGTTTCTCCAGGAATCTTCACCCCGGCTATGAACCACATTTCCTTTGTCGTTGCTACCAAGGGTCAGGATGGGCTGGGATTGAGGAGTTTTGTCTTAGAGATAGGGCTTATATGACTGGAGATCACCGTGCCCCCCTCGTCTGTTGGCGATCGGCGAGAGAGCTCATTGTAGGTGTCGCCTGCGTGATCTATTTTATTTTTAAAACAAGATTTGGCGAAGCCTATATGCGGGAGCTAATGCGTTAGCCATGTTGTACCGCAGCGGGGCTGCTCAGCAGCATGGCTGAAAGTGGAGGAAAAACAAGCATTTGCAATTCAAATTGGTCTCGCATTTGTTAGTGGTATTGGCGATGTAAATGACAATGTCTTTTACCCATTTGTTTTCGAGTGGAGTGTAGTGGATGTGTGTGGAGTGGAATTATGTGGGTTGGATTTGTTAGTTGTGGAATTGTGTAGATTGGAGTGGAATTATGTGGCATGGTGTGCAGTGGACATACGTGGATAGAAATTATGTGGTACTGAGTGTACTGGAATTATGTGGAATGGCATTTTGTGTTGTCAATTTTAATTATGTGGTGTTTTGTGGATTTTGTGGAACTCTAGTGTAGATTGAATGCATGTGGTGTGTTGCGTAATTGTGTTGAGTTGAAATATTTAGTTTGTTGTCGTATTATGTGGTGTGGAATGAAAATGTATAGTTAAATTGTGTGGCATGGAACTGTGTGGCATTGAGTGAAATGCTGATTGGAATTATGTGGCATGGTGTGGAGTGTATTTATGTGGATTGTTTAAAAATGCAGAATCATAATTACTAAGAAAGGCTGCCTTTCGTTGCCCACACATTTACAAAACATTATAATATGCAAAGACTTGCTCGAATATCAAAATGAAAACATGCAGTCAACCCCCAGTGACGTTTATGTTCATGAAATGTAGGGGGGGCATGAACATTGTGGAGTGCTGCTTTGGTTGGTAGTGCTCCGAGGGCTCTGCACATCTCTGCTTCAAAACTCATTTTACAATGGGAATCCCACAAAACACAGTGAACGTGCAGTACCAGCGGAGCTCCCTCCAGGCATTTGCAACGCCAAGAGGTCTCGGCAATGCGAGATCTACTCGTTTTGTCAATGTTAATGTGTTTCTAGATGGTAAGTGTTCCCCAGGCAGATGCAGTACCCACAGCTGATGCACTGTTACTCCTTTGTGTAATCAAAGGCATAAACACTGGTGCTGGTATCACCCCATGAGGCACTTCCTCTGATGGTGGTGGTGGGGGAGACAGTGCGCATGCGTCTCGAATGAAGGTGGACGATGGGTAGCGCTACCAGGAAGAACAAGTGCAGGACTGCTATAGAGGAGAGAGTCCTGGTACTAACTGCATAAAGAACAAATGACAGGAAGAGAACTGCCATAGAGAAGAGTCTAAGGAACGGTAGTGAAGAACATGTAAGACAGATGTTATATTCCTTGTTCAGGCAATCAAAGTATTATAAATAATCTTGCTTCGTTCCATCTGTGATTACCATCAAGTGATTACAAAGTCTAAGCATGGCTTGGAAAAGCAGTGTACGTTTTTTTCTGTGTAGTGCTAGTCAAGACCTCTACAGCATACAGCATGAGGCAATGTATCTTCCCACTTGAGTTGTAGCCAGAGCCTCTTTGACGTTACTAAAATGTTACGTATAATGTACTTGGTAAAGGGCTTTGAGACAGACCTCTTCATCCATTGGTCTGTCATTCACAATTTTTTCCACTCTACAGCATACAGCCAGGGGTTACACATTAGCCATTGGCTAACTTCACTATGAGTAGGAACATTCTGCCCTTTCATAAATAGCACGCTCACAAAAGCTAGTTCCCTTCAGTGCCATGGACTAGGCAATGTGTGCTTTTTGAGACCCAAAAATATTTTTGCTATCAGCCATTTTTTTACTTTAGAGGTTTGAAAAAACAGAAGAAGCATTGAGAAATGCAAAAGGCTAGTGGCCAGCACCAGACATACTGCCTTTGCCAATGGTTGTTTGATTAGCCTTGTGCCAAATTTCTCAGTAAACTCAACAAACATGAGTGCCGTGTGGGGGAGTCCTAATTTTCCCCCTACTATACGTAATCAGATATGTACATGATTTTGAAAGTCTAAAGCAGTTGTTTATGATACATTACAAAAAGTGCGGCATTTGGCACATAAAAGTAATTTTGAATACAAGGTTCTTCAGGTCCGTCATCATGTTGTGCTTTTATAATAACTAGAAGAAACGTGAAACCAATACATGGAAATTATCTCACGTAAATCACCCAGGAAATGTAAACATAAAAGGGGGGTAAGCTTGGTAAGTTTTCTGAGAAGAGCAAAGGGGATGTTTGCAAACGCAGAGCTAAGCTGTGGCTGTGTTTCAATAGCAGGCTCTAACCACAGCAATTAGCCCCTTAACACCCTTAAGAAGCTGGGTCTGTAAGTGACACAAGTGCAGTAATACAGCCGCACCGATGAAGGGATGACTTGATACATTTTTCTTCAGCTGAACTGCTGCTCACCCCAGGGCCTCACTGGGATGCTTTCTTTGATTCTAGGACAGTCCTGCAAAGTACAGTTTAGGGCAGGATACTGCTATTAGGGCAGAACAAATATGGGTTCTTTGTACAAGCTTTAAACGAAGTGCACCAGAGTCTTTTTTGAACCAGTGCAAAGTTCACTTCTATTGATCCAAAACACATTTGGCAATACATTGTGTTTTATAGTGCCAAAAGTACCTTGCAAGCTGGACTTTTGATCCTATATTTATGAATCTTAAAACAAAACTATAGACCCTAAATGCAGTGGTGGAGGTACAAAGGGGAGTTTATTATATGGAGCTCAATACTTACATAGTACATTAAAGGAGTACAGAAAGGAGCATGAAACTGTAGATAAAAGAATACTTGGTCTAAGAAGAATTGAACCTGTGAGGTTTTAGCTGAAGATAGGAGGGTAGTTTATTTTTCCAGTTGTGTATAGCTTAAACACGAGCCAAAAGTATTGGAGGGCTTTACATTAGCACCATTACATGAAATCACATTCATGTTTTTAAACACGGGGAAGGTATTTTCCCAGAATCACAGGATGTTGACCGATGCAGAGAATAAACCTGGTTCCCCAGTTCTCAAGTCGACAGCTCTGGGCAAAATGCCACATGATCTTTAGTTGCAAGGGAGAAAAGGGAGGGACGTTTGACTAGATAACAGAAGGGTAGGAGGGTTACGAGGGAAAAGGGGGAAGAGCGTTTATATAGGGGGCATGGGAATTAGAAGTGTGGAAAATTACGCCATGTATTTATGTGAGTGAACACAAACAGAAAGAATCAAAATGTTTAAGGCATCAGTAATACAGCAGAAAAACGGTTTTGGTTACAAGAAATGCCTGCACACCGTTTGTCCCTACTAATTCTTCAAGGACAATGCTCACTCTTTTGGGTCAACCGAAAAAACCCAAACTTATTCCTACAAATCCACAATTTTGAGGAGCACTATATATATATTTTACATTCCACCAAGAGGCCAGAGTTACTCAAAGATACATCCAAAATTCTACATTGTTTGTATGCAAGCATACTGACTGCACCACACCCACTCATAGGGTGCTGTGTGACAATCACTATCAACACCCACGCCCATAGAATGGGTGATGCGCCACACATCTATTGTTAGAGGGGCGATCCCAGGGGAGAACAGACTTGGCACCTGACCACAGTGTGACCCACCTCTCCTAGGAACACAGCCGAGCACTGGCGGGAGACCCTCAGGGAGAGGATCTCAAATCTAGAGTTGTACGCGCTGTGCTAGCACCACTCGACAAAGGGACACCACACCGTAGGATTAAGAGAACGTATTCTTTATATCTTCACGTAAAAATGAATCTTTATGATCCGCACTTTCTTATGCACAGGCGAGCAAGGACTCAAGAGTCTCGGTAGGGGTAGGGTAGCGGGTTAGTCTCAAGGTTCAAAGTATCCGGCGCACAGCTCTCAATCCTCGAGCTGGGGGATACGGGGTGATCTTGGGTCCAGCCGTACTAGAATAGTCTCCGAGCCGCGATCGAATCAGCAGGGCTCGGGCAAGGAGGTCGCAGTTTTTACGGTCTTGGGGAGCCGCAATCAGATCAGCAGGGCTCAGGAGTTCTCAAGTTTGCAGGGGAGCCGCGACAGCGTCAGCAGGGCTCTGTGGTCTCTTCGGTTGCAAAGGAGCCGCGACAGCGTCAGCAGGGCTCAGATAGTTCTTCAAGTTGCAGGAGAGCCGCGACGAGGTCAGCAGGGCTCATGTAGTCCAGGATACAACTGGCTTGATTGTCCCAGAGCCACCCTTGATATAGGACTCCTTCCCTTTGATGTCCGGAGTCCTCGCAGGCGGAGGTCTTAGCACCTGGGGGTTGGTTGTTGGGGGTCCCGCCTCGGCGGCTCCTTTCATCCTTTGAAGTTGGGTCTGGAGGGATACCAGACACTCAGCAGGCTTGGAGCCAGCCCTCAGGGAGGCCGGATGGGTGATCGAAACTCATCTCTCAAGGGGAGGTAGAAGGTGTGACCTAGCTACTCCTCCCTCTCTCGTTCACAGGGAGCGCTCTACCCCCTCGCTGGGTATGGCGCCGAAGGCCGAGGTCGGGCTGGGGCCGGGGCGGCCATCTTAGGTGCAGGGACATGGGCCTCGACCTCGGTTACCAGGAAAATGGGGGGCGAGGACGGGAAGCCCAGTGTTGGGGATGTAGGTCGTGGCGGGAAGGGTCGGGTGGATCAGGGTCATGGGGAGCTGCACGGGTCAGGGAGGACCACGCCACAAGGCCGGGTCCAACATCTATCATACAACAACATTAGGTATGTCAGCAAAATACATCCCCCTTAACATCATGACAACCATGTGTAGGCTATTGTAGAACCGGGGGGTCTTAGAAGTAGACCACCCAGCGGTGCAGGAAACACCCAAGTCCACAGCTTCCTCCAAGTACGTTAAAAAAGGGGAGAACACACCACTGGTAGTGAAGAAATGCAGGTTTGTTAATCTTACACAGGAATCTCTAGAGATGGAAAAGTGTCCATGACCCACTGGAGGTAGGTAATGGGAGACTTTTCGACTTGCAAGGAGCACGCAGCATCCTTTATAATATGTGGACACTCCCCTCGCAAGAGAGAACACAGAAAACTCCATATAGCCTGCGGAGATGGAGATACAGATTACCTGCCCTTTGTCACGGAGCTCGATGCAGGAATGAGGCAGTCTAAGCCTTAGGCACATCACCTGCCTCTTTCCGAGTAGTTGGAACAGGAATGAAACCCCTGGGCGAGGTCATCTACCATCTCAACATTCCCTGAACATTTTAGCATGGGTGAGGGGAAAAGGTCAGCTCGAGTGCAGGTCGACATGTACCTGGTCAGTGGAATAGAGGTGAAATGGACGCTGTAGTCACAAAGATGGTGGGGCACATGGCAACTTAGCAGATTCAGGTTTCACACTGTGACAAATGCTTACAACAGTGAATATGACTTCGAACATACAATGTAACTCCCATCAAATATGTGACCAAAAACTGAGTGTGGGCTACACAAGTCAAGCATCACATGAGCACTGTGCCAATGTGCTCTAACCCCCCATCACTATGTAGAACAAAAGTTAAGTGTGGGGTTCGAAACTGCAGCAAATGTGGAGCATTGTGGTAATGGGGTCTAAACCCCCATCATCACAGTGACCAAAATGTAAGTGTCATCATGGTAAATGCTGCAAATGCCAAACAGCATGTATGATTCCTGGTCCCAACACATGAAACACTTTTGTGGCAAAGTAGTGGTTGTGTCCCATACCCATAGAGATGTGGTGAGGCTAACAGTGCAGTGATAATAAAACATACTCTCGGCCATGTGCAGACAAGCACCGCCCATGGGGGCAGACATTGCATACAGTGTACAATGACACAAAAGCAGAAGTGACCATCATAATACATAAACACATCTCGAAAATAGACACACAAATCAATACATCCTGTGTAGACTGTAGGTGTCAGGTCACAAACTCCCATTCCATGGCAGCAATGGGACCTAACAACCAGGATGATTGTGCAGAATGATAACATATGACTCACTGGGCCTGCAGGGAAAATCACCCAAACAACATCCAGCCAATGGCCCACAACAGCAATACCAATGCACTGGTGCAGATGCACAAACACAAACAGGTAACCTCACACTGCACATCTGACACAACATGTGTTTGTGATGTCTCAGTATCCCCAGTCAACTACACAACACATGAGGGGTCTGAACTACAATGTCACAGATGTGGACACAGTGCCATACAAAAGTAACCCATGACTTGGGCACCCCTTAGTGGGCAATCAGGTATTGTAAGATGAGAGGGATCCCAACATCACATGTGACACAAGCTGGAATGAACAGCAAATAAAACAGCAAGAGACAGACCCACAACAGCACTACCCCCAGGGACCATACGTTGGGGTGACACAAGCCTGCATGATACTTCCAATGTGATGACAAAGGTAGATGTCGTTCAAACTGTGAAACCCAGACGTGTCCTGTTCCACAAACGTACATCACACCTACACAAACACAAATCACTCAACATGGACCGTCATCCAGGGACAAAAGGGAGGTAGGGGCTGAGCCATGCAAACATTCACATTTGTCCACCCTCAACACCACACACCCTGAACTGCACCAATGTGCATCAATGAAGCCCACATGGACTGGAGACATCGCACATGCACCCATGACAAACACAGTGATGTTGGGAGGATCTAAGGTGCACAGACTCATCACACAAGGACAGTCTACAACCTCAGTGAATGACAGACATACTACACAGTATGCGGTACATGGCCATGACATCAAAGCTCCCGTAATCTTCGGAATACCTGCCACAGTACCAGGACAATGTAGAAGCCAAGGAGAACCACTAGGCACACATGCTGACACCTGCCAAAATTGCACCTCTGAACCTGACGAGTGGGAGCAGTCACACACACATACACATGTCTCAATCACTGAAAGAGATCATCTAGGGACAACTACATGATATTGGGAACAAACAAGTGCCACGAGGACCCCTGACTGTGTCCCATCTGCGTCTGACCACATCATCACCACTCAGAACTGACAAATCCAAATGATGACACACCAATGAACAGTAGTGTGTCATGCACCCACATTTCTGGAAGGCCAGGACAAAGATATGGGGTGAGCACAGGACAACTCAGCAAGTATCACCAACACAAACATATTAAGGGAACACAGCCTGTGTAGAACAAGCACTGGCGTTGCCAATAGGTCTCACAGTAGGAAAGTTGGAGCTATTACAATTGCAAATAACAATGCCTTTTATTTTTGTTTTCATTTTAAAAACATAAAGGGCTTTGTCATTTACAAAACCAATAGCTCCAACTTTCCTACTGCGAGACCTATTGGCAACGCCAGTGCTTGTTCTTGTTGGAATATCGCCAGCGGCCCAGTGGGTGTCTGAGTGGCCTTTCTAGTGGCAGATGGGCGCTCATTACCCCCGTTTAGCAACAGGAAGAGGTGTCACACTCCCTTTGTCTCGCTGGGCCGGCCCATTAATGTGTGCACATATTGAGCGGGGGCAGGGGGCCTGAATAGAAGGGGCCTCACTTGTTTTCAGGTGTGTTTCTCCAGTGCAAATGAATGCGTGCATTTTTTTTACCCCCTTCTTTGAGGAAAGGCATTATGCAAATGTGGCCGATTTTTTTTGTGTGCCCGGGCCGATTTTCAATCCCAATCCGACCCTCCCACTACATGAGTGACAAGAATAGAGCAACAGGGTTTGAGCTGCATATGTGATTAGAGGCAGGTAACGCTGTAAGAAACGGAGACCAGCTGAATAATGCCAGGACAGGACTCCGAGACAAAACCTTACATCATCACTAGTTACACAAGACTGTATGCTGTACCCGATCACCACAACAAAGGGGTCCAGCTCAGATCATTTGTACGCGCATGTATTTGAACAGCTGCGGAAATGCAACCACATGGAAATACTGGTGAAAACACGGACAGTGCACTTCAAGCTCCAGGAGACACACCATTCCACCTAGGCACCGTCACATCTGTCTGCTTAGACCTTTTGCAGACGGAGAAATATTCTCTTTCATGGTATTTGTTGTTAATTTCCCGTCTAGAATTTCTAATATCCATTGTCTCAACATTCATCTTCCTTAAATCGCGTCCAATAGCATTCTGGTTTTCCGTCCTAAACCACATCGTCCGCGTTGAAATAATAGGCGTTGACATTAGTGTACTTTTCAGTGCAATGTGCGCACTGTGCCTTGAGAGCACGAGAGCTAAATGACGGCAAATAACCGCAGTACAATGTTGCTGCTCAGGGGTGAGAAGCAAAAAAGCCACACGCTCGTGGCACCTGGAGAGCCCTCTGATGGCGCCAAGTGCACGACGGCAGCTCCATCCGGGTGAATGCAGACGTGTTAGTCAATCTCAAACAGCAATCACAAACTGTTAGCAACACGAACTCAATGTCAAAGCAAACAAACAGAGTGCCTGCTACCAGAAAACCACCCGCACTGAAGTCAAAATGGACTGGAAAAAAATGTCCCTTGGATTACTGCAGGGATGTCAAAACCGCGTGTCACCCAACAATGTGAAACGTGAATAAAATGCGTACCACGCAGTATGTGATCGAGTAGCGTTGTATGGTGGTTATTGGCACTAGCGCCCCGTGCTCAAACCCCTTAAAACCTGGCCTAGAAAACAACGACAAATGAGATAAATCGACTGCGTGGAGTTCATGACACATAAGGAGCGGCTCCAGATGCCCAGCCTGCGCGGATGCCATGGTTTATTCAAGTGCGTGGACGTGGCAATTAATTCCAATAGTATACTTTGCCCTCGCGCTTTCGTGCGAGGCCATTGCTCTGTTCATCATCACGCGCATGAAAGCAATTTTTCCAAAAATGACACTTCAAACAATTGCTCTAAAGACCATTTGTGCTGAGATAGAAACGCGTTTTGCATGAGTGATGAGGCTGCGGGAGGTGCTGCATGAACGGACATGCATGAAGAGGCAAGGTGTTACAACCGGATTGGAAGATGAATGCACTAAAACGTTCGAGGCAAATGTGACGCTATACCTCACAGTAATATTCATTATGGATTGCCTTAGGAGGATGTTTTAGGTGAGTACTGTTTAAGCCATGTTGTAAAGTGTCCTAAATGTACCAATTACAAGATTCTACGAGAAAATGTATACAAGTAAACTATTCTGAGACTATTTATTTAGAAATACCGTAACAGGGACCAAAGAGGCACACAGAAGCGAATGCAATGAAGCGACATTGCTTAATCTGTTATGTCCACAAGCCATCTTGGTCAGCTAAAGGATTCAAGCTGGACAAGGAAAAGGGTTATCAGATGTTTTTCTTATGTGTCACTCAAATGCAGGCAATGCAAACACAAGCATGCACGTTTCGACAACAGCAACATTTTGTCAGGTGCACTATATCCACGCACTTCAAGCTTAAGAAGAAAATATTATAGAAAACCTGATACATTCTCGCTTCAGTGAGCAGCCGAGCAACTATCGGGGGCCGGGTGCAAATGCAATGCACGAGGCGTCTTGTGACGGAAGCCGGATGGGGGCGGGAGAGCCTGGGGCGGGATTCCGAGTGAGGGGAGGCAGACGGATTAGGAGGGAAGCTGTATGGGGGCGGGAGAGCCTGGTGGGGGGGCGTGAATAAACAAGCGTTGCCGGGAAACTGAAAGTACGGCCGGCCTGTGGCCGGCCATGATTCAATTAGGGGAGGAGAAGCCGCAGAGCGCACGCTGGGCGAAGCCCTTTGATGTGCTCTGCGGCCGTGAATGCGCGTGCTTGTTTGGTCACGTGATTCACGTGAACTCAATGAAAACCGCAGCGCAAGAAGCCCTTGGTTTCACGAGGATTTTCGAGACATGAATTCTCGCTCCGCTCAATGCGCTTGCGCGCATTGATAGGTCGCGATACCTAAAAAGGGATGGGAACACACACACAGACATGCTCACACAACACACACTATGGGCCCAGGCAATGTCACGGAACAACACGCTTACTTGAGGTGATTCAACTCCTGTGGAAGCTCAGCTGTGCCAAACATAGTTCCAGCAGGTCTCAGTCCAGTCAGCAGAACACTTGGTCAGTCAGCCATCAGTTACCACACAATGAAGGCTCTGGTCACATCAGCCTGGGTACAGGAGTGTCCCTTAAGTCATCTGCACATACTTAATACATATGTCTAGCAAGTTGCACAGAGGACACAGTTGACTCCTACACCAATGATGCCCACACCTGCATGTCCAGTGGAGATGGGTCCACAGTCAGGGAAATAAACAAATTGGAGAATGGGAAGCACATCATATTTGAATGGGTGCAAGCCACAGATGTGACCATGCAAATGAAATGTTAACATCCCTGTGCAAAATGTGTTAATCATGACACACCCAGTTTGCTGCAAAAGATGACATGGATACTGACCAGACTAGGATACATATCTTATGGACCGCATGGAGTACATTCATTTACAGGACAATGGACAGTCCATAGCAATAGTCCTAATAAGGTGTGAGTGACAACTGTCACCCGTTGCTTGCCTGCACTGCTAAGGACAGGGGACATCCACTCAGAGGGGCATACATGGGGGCAGGCCAGGCACAGCAGGGACAGGATCAGAGCTCAGCAGAAGGAGACAGTGAAGAGGTGGTGGGTGCAGGAGAGTCACTGGCAACTGCAGTGGAGGTGTCTGACATAGTGGTTGCCGTCACAACTGTGGGGCACAAGTCAGATGGGGTGTGTGCCGGCACAACTGCAGTGGGCAAGTCAGATGGAGTGGACTGGGCCCCCACTGCAGTGCCCAAGTCAGACGGGGTGGTCGTGAACTCCACTGCAGTACTAACTCCATGGGAGCGGAATGGGGTTCAGGTGAGGTCAGCAGGACAGAGGGGAGGCGGAATGGTCCCCACACCAGTGGCACAATTAGGCTGACCGGTGGGGGGTGGAGATGGATGAGCAAGTGGTAGGGGGAGGGCTGGTGTGGTGGCCTGGGCGATGGAGGACGGAGACTGTGTGACGGGGCGGTTGTGGGGTCTTGCCCTTCCGGGTCCGGGGGGATTTGCGGGTGGGGGCCTCAGTCTGCCTGCGCCTGGGGGAATGTGTCCGGGTGTGAGGGGCACTCCCCTCTGTGTGTGGGGACTACCTCTTCCCCTTGTACGCTGGATCGGTGGGGAAGAGGCCAAGCTCATGGAGGAAGAGCTGCTTGGAAGGTGGGGTAGCAGGTGAGGCAAGGGAAGGGGTCATGGAGGGAGAAGTATCGGAGGACTGCGGAGTGGTTGTGGATGCCTGTGTGTGTGTTTGCAAACCATCCCCTTTGAGTGTGGTATCTGTCCCTGAGGTTGCTTGCGTGCACGTTTAGACATTGGTTTGGGTGTTTGTGTGCCGCTCGTGTCTGTGGGTTTGCGTGAATGTGCTGGTATGTGTGTGCTTGGGACAGGTAGGGTTCCAGGAATTGTGGATGGGGCAGAGGAAGGAGGGGTGAGGGATGGTTGGAGGAGGGACACTGCTGCCGTCAGGGAGGAGGCCATGGACGGATTGGTCCTCTATAGGGCAGACATACCCGATGACATGCCCTCCATGAATGACACCAGTTGTGTCAACAGACTGGTGTGTGCATGGAGGACACTCAGCATTGATGTATGCCCTACATGGATCTTTTGAAGCAAGTTCACAGACTCCACACTCAGGGCAGAAGGGGACACAGGGGCAGGGGGTGATGTGCCTGGCACAGAAGAGACATGCTCCCAAACACAGGAGCCTCCATGGACCTCTGGGATGGGAGCCGATGGGAGGGTGGTGATGGTGGTGGCGGTAGCAGGAACAGCCTCACTAGCTGGGGTTTGGTGGCTGCCGACACCTGCCTCCACAATGGAATCATCCTCTGAGCTGCTTTGGTCCTCAGCTTAGGTGGATAGGGCTGAGGATTCCTCGGTGTGGCTCCCCTCGCCCTCCGTGCCACTGGGTTCCTCCAACTCCTCGGCTGCTGTCCCAGTCTGGCTTTGCGGCTCCTCATGGTTCTTGGCGCTGTCCCCTCCTGTGGCCGTGGATGTATCTGAATAGAATTAGGAAAACCAGACCAACATTAGTCACATGCAGTGACCGCACACACCACAGTGAGTACAGCACATCACAGGGCATCATCTGCTGAACATTGCTCAAAGTGCTCACACTGATTTGAATAAGCTAATTGTCAGTCTGACCATCAACCATGTCACTCATATCACTCCTGGCCTTGTATCCATATGTCTGTTGCATGTTGGATGCCAATACCCCAATGTGCACACATGCACCACCTACACAGTTGTTGTACATGCAAGTGATCATGTTGAAGTTTGTTACTATAAACACATCACATCTCTTGCCACTGACTCAGTACAGGTGTCAGGATGAAGGGATGGCCAGAGTCTCATTTGACATGCCTGTGATGCATACCAGCACCAGACACAATGATGTCCTCATGTCCTGATAGTCAATCCCACAATGGGTTGCATGGAGCACATTTGACTCAACTGCAGGATCCCTCCTAGCAAGTTCAATGCCATGGCACTGGCATGCCTGGAAAGTCAATCATCACTGCCTCCTGTCACGGGGGAAGGCCATCCAGACAACAACAGTCTGCAAGGTGTCACAATCATAGGTCATGGGGAATGCAAGCTCTGCCGCTGACAAGTGCACATGTCTATCCCCTGCAAACAACATAATCTGGACTCTGATGACCCCACATCATACAAATTAGACATATGAGTGACTGCGAACACAACTCCCTGAACATAAGCGCCTAACAGTCTGCTGTGAATGAAACACAGCTGCCTGAACTTCACAGTTGCATACACCATTGTGCACAGTCAAGTGATCACACAGGCCTCATTTCCTATAGTCACATCTCAGATGGCCTGCTGACCCTCAAACATATGAACACCCCAGTTGTCCTAAAAAGGAAGCCACACCACAATGACACAGAGGCAGGCACCTGAGGGCACATTTCACTAAGCACAATCTGTAAGTTGATGCACGAGAGTGGGAGTACAGAATGTTTTAATGCCCTGGAGTAAGCATGACTGCCCAGGTCAACGTGAAACAGTGTATAGCCCTGGACAGTAGGCAGGTGGCTAAGCAAGTGTGACACACTTGATATACATACTCCTGAGGCCCCAAAATTGGTCTCACCTGCTGCATGGGTGTGTTTGAAATACCCCAGGCACATGTGGTGAGTCAGATCAGCAATTGGAACACATATCAAAGGCACACACAGATCAAATGTCAGATCTCAGGCATTGTGTAAATAATTGACCCACCCATGAAGCACACAACAGAGTCCCGGTAACAGATGCTGTCCGGAACCTTAAGCATAGCTGACTGCAAGGACACAGTGCCCAAGTGAAACAAGTCACACACTGTAAGGGCCACACCTGTGGGTTAGATGAGGAGGGTGCATTACAATGCACAGTTGAGGGACATGAGTCCTGGACCACAAGACCGACATAATGTGGAAGTGTAACCAGGCCAAAAGTCTGCAAATAGCATGTCAGACATAGTTCATAGATTAGGCATGGACTTACCCCCTCCTTGCTGCTGTCTGGCCTTCAGCTGCCCATCCAGGCCCAGGATGACCACTGCCAGAATCCTGAGCATGTGGGGGTTCAGGATCCAGTGTCTGCCCCTCCTGCTTCAGCTGGACCCTTGCGATCCTCCGGGTCCAACCCAGAAGGCCCTGCCACCTCTTCTGGCAGTTGAGGATCCGGTGCTTGTAGACCCCCACTGCTCTAACTGCCCGGGCAATGGTCAGCCAGATCTCCTGCTTCTGGTGGGCATCAACCTGTGAGAATGACACAGTGAAAAGGCCATTTCCACACATGCCACATATTTGTGCTGCACTCAGTTGGATATACATGTAGTCATCACAAAGGTAAATGAGGTACACAGGTAATGCACCCATGGAAATGGACAATTGTCCTGCATTACTGACATGGTAACATTGCCTGGGAAGTAAAAGTTTGCACAAATTCACTTTTGCTGCAGAACACCTGTTCATCACATGTACCTACACACTTTGGGGGTTGAAACTACTCAGTGAGTATGCTTGTCACTGATGTACACACTGCTAGTACTGCTAGTCAGATAACACGCACAATTAGGAAGGCAGTGGACTGCACACTCACCTGCTCCCCTGGTTTCTCATACAACTTGCAGTACTGTGGAAGGAGGCTGTCCAGCAGGGCCTGGTTCTCCTCCTCTGTGAAGGCTGGGGCTCCCTCCACAGTACGTGCCATAGCAGAAGCCAGAGGATGCAGAGACAGCAGCAGTGGTAGCAGAGATGTGGTCCAGTAGCATGTAGTGCAGGCAAGTGAGCTCTCTGGAGGCCAGCCAGCCTTATATCTGTGCTGCAGAGGCAGAATCTGTGGCATGTGTCCTGAGTGATAGGTCCAACACGGTTGCATCTTATGAATCTGGCCAATCTGTGGAATTGCGCGACTCGTACACGTCTTCTGCATCGTTCAAAATTTCACCTTCATGACACCATAGGATTAAAAGCATTGTTGTAGGCAGCCAACTGAATTTCCAGCGCACTACTCGTACAAGTTTAGAATCAACGTCCGTCTCCGTGACAGTCCATAGCCAAGAAGTGCGCACGGCTCGGTAAGCTAACTGTACGACGCATAGTTTAAAAATCCACACGCACCCGTCTCCATACGATTCAATAGGCTATGTGTACACACGGCTCGGTCCATGCCTTCACGACGCGTCTGCATACAAGTCACCCGCGTTGGTTTACATTGCAGTCAATGGCCAATTGTAAAGCACTCTGATATCCTTCGGGATCATGTTTGCGCTATATAAAACTTTATAAATAAGGCGTGCACACGGCTCAGTCCACAACTGCGATGTGTCTGCATAAAAGTCACGAGAGTCAGTTAACATTGCAGTCAATGGCCAAGGAGTGTGCACGGCTCGGTCCACAACTGTGCAGTGCGTCTACATAAAAGTCACTGCGTCGGTTAACATTGGTGTAACTTGTTAACGGATTCCACACACAATTACTTGCCAGGGACTCAGGTTTACGCCTACAACACCACAGCCTGTGTCACACTGTATCCCAAGGCATGGATGGCTGCATTACCTGTGTGTGTAGGGGGGGCAACATTTGGTTTGTTGTGTGGCACTTTGGTGCAGCCACTCACAGGCTGTGCACGGGTTCATGGGGACAGAATCCTTAGTGTGTTGTGCACATTACCACTGTGATGTGCAAATGTTCAGTTATGAGCATGAGCCATGGACACAGTTGCAGGTTGGATATGTGTATGACATGTCACATACACCCTGAGTCCTGAGTGGGTTGGTATGTATGTCGCAGCGAGACCCATAGCCATTATTCTGATGTACACCCACAGTCTGTGCGCATGTTGTGTCTCAGATGTCTCTGATTCCATGTGCCCAATGGGAGACTGTCTCCACATCCATGTGGTTTGTGCATCAACATTGATGTTGTGTGTGTGTCTCAGAGACATCCATGTATGGCCTGAAGAGACAACAGAGGCCACTACATGTGGGACTCATGGTTGTTTTGTGGTGTGTACATGATACGCCATGTTATGCCAGTGTCCATGTGGCAATATAGGGACCCTGAGTATCTGCCTGTCAAAGAGCTGTGATGCCTGGGAGACATCAGTCCTCACTTGTCACTGTGGTGTGTATTTGGAACGTGACAGCAATACATAGGTACTGTGACACAGCCTAATGATTTGCCATTGCAGTACATGGAACTTATGTACACATGTTGAGTTGAGATGTGAGATGATGGGCATGTAGGTGATATATGTGTCCATACTCAACAGCACACACCTCAGTTCGTTGTGTATTGTCATGATGTATCATGTGATATTTTGCTTGTTCATAGCCACATGGGTGGATGAATGGACAATCTTCCTTTGCCCATCTCTGTACTGCAGGGCACCAGCTGTCCTTAGACTGTTCCCTGACCTTGAAACCAATGGGGGAACGCGACTTTAACCAACAGTACTGCTTCACCAGGCCACTGATTGAGGAGTTGGCAGAGCAGTTGGCGCCACATCTGCTACCTGGCCGCACATACCCTACAGCACTGAGACCAAAGGTGAAGGTGATGGCAGCCCTGCACTTCTTTGCTACCGTACCTTCTAGTACACTGTGGCTACTGCTGGTGGGATGTCGCAAACTATGTTCAGTCGTGTGCTTCGCAATGTCTTGGAGGGGATGTTGCATTTCCTTGACCTGTACATCAAGTTTCCTAGTCCAGGTCAACTCACTGACATAAAGGGTGATTTTTGTGCACTGGGGAGGATGCCGAATGTTATCGGATCCATTGATGGTACAAATTTGGCCCTGGTACCACCACGGGCACATGAGCCGACATACCGGAACAGGAAATATTTCCACTCCATCAATGCTCTGGTGGTATGTCTAGCGGACATGTGTATCACAAGTGTGTGGACGTTTCCCCGGTTCTGAGCACGATGCCTACATCATGAGGAGTAGTTGCATCTTGACGATGATGTCACAAATGCCGAACCAGCGTGCCTGGCTTGTCAGTGTGTACTGACTGTTTACCAGTTTGTGTGTTTGGCAATGTTGTATTCCACCCTCTTTCAAAACTCAGCTAATGTGCAATTGTTTGTATGTAGGTGACTCCGGTTACCCCAACATGCCGTGTTTGCTGACACCCCTCAGGAACCCTGTGACACCAGCCGAGATGCGCTACAATGATGAACATGGTCTGACCAGGAGAGTGATCGAGCAGACATTTGGTCTCCTGAAAAGCCACTTCCGCTGCCTGGACAAGACAGGAGGGACCCTCCCATATGACCCTGCAAAGGTGTGCAAAATTTTCATAGTATGCTGCATGCTACACAACATGGCTGTGCGGAAGGAGTTGCCTCTCATCCAGGATGACGATGACCAACATCCGCCACCTGTGGAGGATCCTGGCCTGGGCCACGATGCCAGCGATGATGATGATGATGAGGGTGACATCCGCACAGTGCTCATCAACAACTTCTTTACCTGAATGTGAGTTTATAGGGTTGTTATATCAATGTATTGAGTTAGCCTGAAATGTGTTGGTGCTGCTCTGTTGCTGTTTGAGTGTGGCTGTCTGCTACTTGACTGGATGCGTGCAGTGTTATGTTATGTTATGTTATTGCTATTTGTAAAGCACAACTGTTACCAAAAAGGTGTCCTGGCGCTAGGAGAAAGCCTGAAGAGGAATCAAGCCAGACAGAGAGACATGCGTATCGGTTGAGATAAATTTGTGAAAAGCCAAGTTTTTAGTGTCTTCTTGAAAGCAAGGAGGTTGGTCATGCTTCTTAAAGGATGAGGAAGCGCATTCCAGGCCTTTGCTGCGTTAACTGTAAAGCTTCTGCCCCCCCAGTTGGCCTTCTTTACCCTAGGTACTGTCACCAATTTGGCGTCAGAAGATCCTAATGTTCTAGTCGAGGTGTACCAGTAGGTAAGGCACTTGAGGAATTCAGGCCCTATTCCATGAAGGGCCTTGAAAACCAAGCACAAGGCCTTGAATTGGGTGTGTTTCCTCACTGACAGCCAGTGTAGGGCTTTGATTTGGGCAGAGATGGAATCAGACCTAGGTGTGCGAGTAAGTAATCTGGCCGCTGCGTTCTGAAGAACCTGCAGTTTGTTTAGTGATCCCTCATGTATCTTCAGATACAGACTGTTGCAATGATCCAGTCTTGGCATAATCAGAGCAGTGCCGCTTTGGGGAGTAATGGTGTGTCTCCCTCATATGTGTCACATCACCATGACTCACATAACAGTGATCACATTGCTGTAGTAGTTAGCATGCACTGTGTTCTTTAGCAGATCATCATCTCCATGACACACACCAAGTTGGAATCACAACAGAGGCAAGTATAGTGCAATAATGAGTTTATTTACAAACATGTATGAGGATAGTGCAAAGGATGGTTGGTGCTGTACACTGGGTTTGGAATCAAAAGTTCACAGATGAGTTGGAAGTGTTGGTAGCTGAAATGTCCAGAGTAGAGTCCACAGTCATCTGCTACATTAGACCAACATGAACCCTCCATGTCATGTTGGAGAGTTGGGTTATATTCAGCAAGGTGAACGGTTTGCACACAAAGAATAATTTCCAGAACAGGTTTTGTGTTCCTGGGCGATGTGCATGGCCATCTGCGTCTCACTTGTCCTTCTTCGGACGACTTCTCTTCGTCTTCCGGGGGGATCCTCAGGTGCAGGCATCTGTGTTGCAGAGGACTCTCCACCAGAGTCATCCTCCCTCCCTCCCTGTGGAATTTGCAGATCTTGCAGCAACATATGTTGTGGGCACACAGGGAGGTGTGGACATGTTGGTGCTTATCTGGCGGAGGCATGTCACTATGTCCTTATGCACCGCAGTAAGTTCATGCCACTTGGACTCCATGGGAGCATGATGGCCAGCCTGCTCCTGTTGAATGTCCTTGAGGATCCCCACTACCTGTCCGAATCCCAGGGTGTTAGCTTGGTATGCATCTATTATGCGCACCAGTTGGGTGTCATCATGCAGTCCAGACCCCTCTGCAATCCGTGACCTCTACCTACCAACCCTCCCACCACCCCTAGCCAGACTGGAAGGACCTGCGGTGGCACGCACAGGTGACCCTGGGCCCAATTGGGTGTTGTTACTGGTGGTGTTGTCCGTAGCTTCACGGATGGCCTGTGTCCCTGTGCTGTCGGAATTCTGTATCCTTGGTCTGTCCGTGTTGGCGGCGACGCTCTGTCTGTTGCCAGATGTTGGAGGAGTGGGTGCAGGGGGTGCAGAGGTTTGTACTACTGGTACTGCATGATGCCTCACACCGGAGGTGCAAGGTTGTTCTCCCTCATCCGAAGAGGACAGAGACTGATCCACACATGAGAGCTCAGGGTCCACCGGAGTCTGGGACAGGGACTCCTCTTCATTTGCTGCTGTGCCTCCAGCACCACCTGTGTTTGGAAGAGACACACAATGTAAGTTATGTTTCTACAGGCATCAATGTTTCACATACATGACAGTTGCAACTGTACATCAGGATGCGTGCCTGTACACTGCATTGTCCTAAGTTGTCACGGATAGAGATTATTTTTGTTGTAGCACATTCTCCTGCCAATCTGAAGCATTTTAATGTGCATGTCAAAGTGTGTGCTTGACCAGCTCATGTATAGATTTGACTGTACTTGGCCATTGCTACTCTAGGGCATTCACGTGTCTGACACAGATGTGTCATCCCTGTCCACATTTGACCTTTAACGAGGACATACGTGCAATTCCACTTAGGATATATTGTAAGATAGGTGCATTTTTGGTAGCAGTTTTTGCTAGTCTTTGTGCGTCACATTGGTGTGTCGGTACAACATGGTTACAGTCCGGTATGCCTGAGATCTCTTGGAAGAATCAGTTTTTTTTCTGTGTTCCTAGTTTCCATCTCATTTCATACAAGTGAAGATGTTACCATAGCTAGTGATGCTGGTGCTGAGTTTTATACGTGCAAAAGTGATTTTTCTTGTCAATGTCCTCCATGGTGATATGGATTGAGCACAGCACCTCTCTGGCTTTCCCATGCTCATGACAGTGATAGCCAGTGTTGTGTGTGTTACGGTTTTGCTGCTGTGAGTAGCATGTCTATGACAGTGATTGGTGTGTTGTGTAAAGGATGCATGTTTTGCAGAACGATGTAGGAGTGGAATGCAGCTTACAACAGCACCTAGTGTGAATGAGAAAATGCTACAGTGTCAGCTATGTTGGTGTGTCCATTCCATTCACTGTCAGGTGTCCCCTGTCAATGATGTATATGTGAGTTCCCGTGTGTTTTGTGCTATGGACTATGTCCGGATCTCCACACTATCACCTGCAAGACACACCTTCACCGCCAGGCCAGGGGACACCCTGGACACTGCATCCCCAGACAGTGAGTTTAAACATATGGTTGCAATAGCTGTGAGTGTGAACGTGTTTGGGTTTGCCAGTGCATAGATGTGATTTGCAGCCACATCATTTATCAGCCCCATGTGTCAGCCATCTTGCGAGGGCATTTACTTTGTGAGTGACTGGTACCACGTGTGCAATGTGTTTTAGCGGAGAAATTATGTGTATGGCCGGCATCGGTTGTAGTTGTTTTAAATCAGGACCTCCTTCTCCCCCCCAGTCCAGTTATCCCACCATCAATCAATCAATCAGCAAAATTTGTATAGTGCGCTACTCACCCGTAAGGGTCTCAAGGCGCTGAGGGGGAGGGGGGGGGGGTCGCTACTGCTCCAACAGCCAGGTCTTGAGTTGTTTCCTGAAGGAGAGATGGTCCAGGGTCAGCCGTAGGTGAGTGGGGAGGGAGTTCCATGTCATGGCTGCCAGGTAGGAGAAGGATCTTCCTCCGACGGTGGATTTGCGAATTCGTGGGACGCAGGCGAGGGCGAGTCCGGAGGATCCGAGCTGGCGGGTGGGTGTGTAGAATGTGAGGCGGCTGTTGAGGTACTTCGAGCTCTTGTCGTGGAGAGCCTTGTGTGCACGGGTGAGGAGTTTGAACGTGATCCTCTTGTTGACGGGGAGCCAGTGCAGGTCTTTCAGGTGGGCAGAGATGTGGCTGTGGCGAGGGATGTCCAGGATGAGTCGTGCTGAGGCGTTCTGAACGCGCTGGAGTCTTGAAGGTGCCACCATTGCAGTGGGTGCAGGTTAACTTTCAGGATGTCAGTCATTGTTGTCCTGTTGTTTGTTGGTGCACAGTTCCCAGCAGGGCCTTGTGCTCCCCACAACAGAGCCCGGTGTCAGCCATTTTGTCAGTCCATTTCTCCCTGTGAGGTGAGCATGGTTCAGTGTGAGCTTGACGGGCCATGCGCGATGAGTGTTTTTCGCCGTGACTGTAACTCCCATCATGCTCTTGGCTACAACCCCGTTCCCAGCATGCCAATACTTCCTTCCTTTTGACTCTGCTTCCCTGTGAGTGAGTGTGACTGCAATGGCAAGATGGCGGACAGTATTGTCCTGTTGTTTGTTGGTGCACAGTTCCCTGCAGGGCCTTGTGCTTCCCACAACAGAGCCCAGTGTCAGACATCTTGTCAGTCTATTTCCACTCCCTGTGAGGTGAGCATGGTGAGGTAATAGAAATTTTTAGGTAGCCAATGTGTCCCCCACTCGCACCCCATCCATGCACCCATGTTCCTTGTATGTCATGTAACTTCCTTCCCGTACATGCTAGAAAGACGCATATGCATTTGCGTCCAACGTTAACATGTCAGCTATATAATTCTCCAAGAAAATCACGTTAATTAGGCTTCTAGGCCTATGGTGCCAACGTCTTTACATGGTACACTTTTGAATCTCGCACACGTTTTCTCCATGTTTCCTGGCTCCGTCGAGCTAGGCCCTTAATCGAGACTCCGAGTCTCTTCTGTCTCTGAAAGCTATAGTTTAGGTATGCATCCCTGACCCCTGCCTTACTTCCTGCCCAGTGAAGCGGTGCCCGGCTCAGCCTGGCCTGCCTGCCAAAACAGTATTTTGCCTACAGTTATCAGCTCAGCCTCCTCGAAAACACATTCCAGTCTAGTGAAATAGGTAAACATATTCCCGGCTGCAGAGCAAAGGGCCCGGCCTTCCTGTCCTCCTTGCAAGTGATTTACAGTACCCGTTACCATGGTAGGCCCATGGCCCCGCGCATTACACCAAGACACGTATGCACGCACTAGCATTCAGTATTGAACGGCCTCTGTCCGAGAAACCTTTTACTTCAGACACTACATCCTCCAAACATGAGATACCAGATATGCCATAGGTACAGGTCGTTCTGACATCCCAGACACCAGTCTCCTCTACTAGTGCTAAAGTCAAAGCCCCCAGTTCTCCCCAGTTACACGTCATACTCAGTTGCGCACGCATCTAGGCTAAAAGTTTCTGCTGACCCTGCAGAATCCTCCTATGCATCCACCCACTTATGACACTTCTTGTGACGTTTTCTAGCACACACCTCCGTGTACGCCTTTTTACACGCCTCCTGTTACGCACATGTGTTCTTATCTCTCTCTTTTCACCTGTTACGCCTACCGTATCCATTTCAACTGTACAGTTTTACTATATATAATGTGTGATGTTAATAAAATGTTGAATATCCCTTCCTGAACCTTAGTGGTGATGGAACATGATGTCCTGTTCCTCGAGGAGCATAAATAAAGCCCGTATGACTCAGATACTACGGACTCTGCCTCTCATTTGATTGAGCTATCCTTATTGATATTTAATGCATGGAAAAATAGTTCGGTAATTTTATTTACCACATAATTCTGGCGCCCGAATAGGGACCCCCCCTTCCCCACTCGCCGGCGATGTTACGCAGGCCTTGACCCCTTCTACAGCCGTGAAGGAACCAGTGCACACCTGCGGGTTTTCCTGCTATCTCCCTCAGGCCCATGGAGGAGACGGAGACTGCGGTCCGGCATCCAGACGAGGCGGTGAGGAATGCGGAGGATCCCGACCAGAGCCCCGAGTCGAGAGAGCAAGGTCCGAGGTATCCGGAGGCCCATCTGTTCCGAAGCGCATGCGTAGGAGAAATCGTAGCCCGACGTAGCAGTCCAGTCCAGTCCAGTTTCCGAGGCCTTCAGTTTCTGCTTCCCGGTGAGTACCGTTGTTGGGAACGCATCTAGACGGGTTCATTAATTTGTGCCCGGTCAAGACAGGTCTGGGTACACAGACCTGGTCCAGACGTGTTCACTTAGGTGAACGCAGTATGACGTGTCTCTTTATGGGACCGGTATTGTCTGTACTGTTTTAGCAGTGCATCTAGTAATCCAGTATTCTAGTATTGTTTCAGAATTCGTGTTTTCTATGTACCAGGTATCAGTCTGACATGTTTCAATGTGTTTAATGTCGTGGTATGAATGATTGTTTGCTAGTCATTACTGTGTTTACTGTGTTCACGTTCAAGTCAGTCCAAATATGCCACTGTTCTCAAAATTACGTCAGATAGGAACTAGGAAAGGGATACTCGAAGAAGCAGTTCCCGTCCCGCCTAGGGACACTCCTGGACATTTTATGTACCACAAGCACGGCTTAGATGCCATACTGTATCTAGATTTGTGGGTGGATTATACTAAAGATCTGGAAGAGAAGTATAGATGGCCTGTCTCAGGGACATGGGATGCTGAATGCATCATGAGAGTAGAAGAAGCATTATGGAAGAAGAAAGCCAGACAATCCCAGAAAGATGCCATAGAATTGTGGCGTAAAGAAGCGCATAGAAGAACAGAAAAAGAAATCAGAAAAGCAGAGAAAAGTAGAGAAGAATCTGAAAAAGCCAGAGAAAGAGAGTTACTAGAAGAAGGAGAACGAGTCAGAATAGAACAATTAGACCGACAAAGAAATGCCCTTATTACAGGCATGTATCCTGTTCTTGCCGAGGGCCTGCCTAAGGCAACCCCGGAAGTACCCTGTAACTTGCCACCACCATTGGTCCCGACTAAATTCCGTCATAAACAGACCGCAGCGGACATTTTCCTTTCTTCCTATTTAGATGATGTAGCTCCAGCATATACTAATGTACGCGTACCACCTGCTAATAATGTACAACAGCCTACTCAGCCTGTTCCAGACACGTTACCACCACTCCCTCAAGACTCGACTTCCCCATCCGTTGTCATTTCCCATCCTGTCACAACTGTCCCTGTCACAACTATTCCTGTCACTACTACTACTGTCCCTCCTGCTGTCGGTCCTACCAATCCTTTCGCTACACCGACAACCCAGAGTCTGCCTACATTACCTGCACCTGCTTTTCAAGTTATGACACCAGCAGCAACATCACAGCTAGTTGATGGTTACGCTTCCGCTTCAGGAGGCGCCGTAGGAGGTCGTCCTGTCACCCTGCCTCAAGTAAAACGAATGACGCTTAGAGAAGTAGCATTACAACGTACACCCAGAGCTGCGACTTTCGCATCCCTTAGACAGTACATTACAGATTGTAGATATGATCCAGTACCAGGTGTAGAAGATATGATGATATTTTCATTACGTTTACGACGTGTTACAAACTATTTGGTTCTTTTACCAGAAATGAATGACCATTTAGACAACATATATCATTTTATTAGAACAGGGGAAAAAACAGAATGTATTCACGAGGCCATGGCACATCACAAGGTTGAGACACAAAAAATGATCTTACAGTTTTTGATAAATTGTTTGATAAGGGAACGAGATCGGCCAAGTACAAGCAAAGAAGAGATGAATGCCCTGATAAATTGGAGTAATAATATAGCTGATGGTAGACATGATAAACAAAGTTGTATAGAAGCCATGTACAGAAAGATTCGTAAAGAAATTCTAGACATACACGAAAGAGACAAAGCAGCGAGAGAAGATGAGAAAGCAGATAGTGACGTCACTGAGGACGATGATATAGACACAGGAACACAAGACGGAACACGAGGCAGAATAGCGTACGTAGGAAGAGCGAGACTTCCTAAACAGAATCCTTTTGACAGACCCATACGCCTAGAAAACAAGCAACGTTTTCTTTCTCCCATACCAGAACATGTATTCCAAGCCACCGATAAAATACTGAAAGAAAGAATAGGTTACAGTGAACTTAGTACCATGCATGATCAGGAATTAGCACGGTCAGCAGTACAATGGGCTGGAAATACTAGTATATATAAAGATGATTCAGTAGCGCAAACATTTTTGAGTCTTACCCCAGACGAGCAGCGATTAGTTGGTATGTACATGATCCAGCATCTCATTACACTATATGAAAGTCAACATTCTGATCCAGGTCCCCTATATAATGTACTGGAAGAATTACTGCTAAAAAGATGGAGAGGCCTGGGTACCGATTTAATTAATATCATTCTAGAACAACGCCACAAATACAGAACTTTCCTGACTCCACATTTCGTTCCTGTTCCACCCCCAGTAAGACAACCATTTTACATAGACAGACAGAATCCCTTACGAGAAGTTCATCCCGTCCAGACCACAGGGGGTGCGCTCCAGCGAGTATTCGTATACACTCCCCTGACCAAAATGGAACTATTGGAAATGAAGAAATTAGTGCCCTGTCATGATAAAGATCCAGCAGGATTCCACCGTGAATTAAAAGACATGTTACTCATGGGGGATTATACGTATCCCGACATTCTTAAAATGTTAAAGGTATTGTTGCCGGCTGGCATTTACGAAAAACTTAAAGAGAAAGAATGGGAGGTGGGAGATAAAAAGATTGTTTGGACTGAATTAGAAGACGAAGAAAATAGGCGAGTCCCAGGTACAGGTCTTGGGGGCAAAGCCAAAGCATTACCAGGATTATTAGTACAAGTTTTGCCTAGGTTATTGACAATTAAAAAGGAAGACTGGGATGCCATCTCAGCCTGTAAACAGAAACAAGACGAAGACACTAGTGATTTTTATTCCAGATTCGAGAAATGTTTTATTATTAATAGCGGCCTGAAAACAAGTAGTGAATCTTATCCACATCTTTTTGTGACCAAATTAGTCGAGAATTCCTTACCATAGGTTAAAAACAGAGTATTGAAAGTCGAGAGTACCTGGCAAGCTAATACTCCTTCCCAAATGTTACAAATGTTACAGTACCACCAGAACCGAATTAGAGAAGAACACGAACATGAACAGAGACGTATGAAAGATACAAAAATGAAAGTTCTAGTTGCCCAGTCCGTCCCAGCAGATGGTCAGAAGAGAGGTACCACACAGACTAGTCACTCTGGTAAAGGGAATTGCAACTACTGTAAACAGCCAGGTCACTATATAAACGAATGTCTGGTTCTGAAACACAATATTGCTACAGGCAGGACGAAAGAAAGACCGCGTCCACCTAGACCAGAACACGTTCCACAGAATATTCCACAGAATACGCAACCTCCACAGAATGCACAACAAAGACAGTAGCTGTACCCCAGCCCTAACCCATTGCTGCCACGCAACATGTCACACAGCAAATGTACCAGTATGCACAGTCAGAGTACCCCGATTATCAGCAGTATACATGAAATAGCCTAGAGAGGGAGGTTGGCTTGCCCCTTATCGAGGTTCCTGTACATCAAGAGGGTCCCTACGTACATAGTCAGGTATTAGGGAAAGACAGAAAATTTTTGATTGACACAGGGGCGAGCAGAACTACCATCAGTCACGACGAAGTTCCAGGGGCACCCGTCTCAGGCTCACAGAATGTTTCCCTTGGATTTTCAGGAAAGCCTATTGTTAACGAAGTATCAAAGCCAGTTCCCCTTGCAGTTGGTCCATTGTCTCGTACTACAGATTTGTTACTTACGAAATCATGTCCTGAAAACTTGCTTGGTATTAAAACATTGAAAGCACTAGGAGCAGTGATATGTTGTTCTCCGGAAGGAGTGAGATTGTTTTTACGTGACTTTAAAGGTCATTATGTGTTGAGAGATTTTGATCCAAGATTGCAAAATGTACCACAGCATTTATGGGCACAAGGTCCAACTGATGTAGGTTGTATGCACATTACTCCCTATCGTGTCACTCTTAAGCAAGGTGTTGTACTGCCCCGAATCCGACAATACAAATTACCCCCCGAGGCTGTAGCAGCCTTACTGAAAATTATTGACGAGCTCATTGCTCAAGGAGTAGTTGTAGAAACTGACTCCAATGTGTGTAATTCTCCAATCATTCCGATTCTTAAACGAACTGACCCAAATGCACCTCCAGTCTACAGACTGGTGATCGACCTTCGTGAACTTAATAAATGCATAATACCACAGTACCCAGTAGTCCCAGATATTTCTTCACTATTGACTGCCATTGATTCCGAAGCTGCGTTCTTTACTGTAATCGATCTCAAGAACGCCTTCTTTAGTGTCCCCATTCATCCGGAAAGCCAGTACCTTTTCGGATTCTGTTTAAATGGCCGAAGCTTCAAATTTGCACGTGCACCTCAAGGGTTCACAGAAAGTCCTAGTATTTACAGTCAAGCTCTGAAACGACAACTAGACAGTATTCACATGCCTACTGACACTGCACTGCTGCAATATGTTGATGACTTGTTAATCACAGCACGGACCGAACGTGACTGCGAACGCGCATCACTGACAGTCTTGTATTTTCTGGCCGAAAAGGGGCATAAAGTGTCCCCTTCGAAGCTACAATTCTGTGCCCAGCAAGTGGTATACCTTGGACACTTGCTGTCCAAGAGGGGTAGACAGTTAACACCAGATCGCATTCAGTTAATTGCACATCTGCCACAGCCCAAGACACAAAAGGAAGTACGGGCCTTTATTGGCCTCACTTCTTACTGCAGACAATGGATTCCCCAGTATACATATCTAGCCAAGCCACTCATACAGTTGACAACACAGGAGGCAGCAACTTCGACTGTCCTCCCTTGGACTCAGGAACATACACAAGCTTTTGATGAACTTAAGAAAGCCCTATGTCAAGCACCAGTTTTAGCGACACCATGTTACAGCAAACCTTTTACACTTTTTATCACAGAACGCGATGGCACAGCATTATCTGTTCTCACACAAGATCAAGCAGGACACCACAAGCCTTGTGCTTATTTTTCTAGTACATTGGATCCAGTAGCCCAGGCTTTGCCTGCGTGCCTAAAATCAGTTGCAGCAACAGCTCTAGCTATCAGACAAAGCGACTCAATAGTTTTAGGACATCCCTTGACAGTACAAGTTCCACATTCCGTGGAAGTTCTCCTGAACCGAACCCAGACTCAACACTTGACCATAGCACGACTGACAGGTTATGAACTGACACTGTTCCAACCACACATAGAAATCAGACGTTGCAACATACACAACCCTGCCACATTGTTACCCTCCATTACAGCAGATCCGGCACCACATGACTGTGTAGAAGTGATTAATACAGTGACAAAGCCCCGACAAGACTTGACAGACATTGCATTGCCCGACCCAGACCTGACACTTTATGTGGATGGTTCATGTATGAGAACAAGCACAGGAGAGTTAGACCCGGAAGCTGAGATCGGCCCTGGACCAGGGTTCAATTCCCCGCCTCGGCGGGGCTTGGGCTCAAAAAATTCCACGGACTCGATAATTCTCGCTCCGGTGCCTTCTCAACTCACGGGTTCACACTCTGCGACTCTGGGCAATAGCTTGCTTAATCTCCACAACGGCCCCTCGCGGCGGGATGCCTGGCTTTCACCTTGTGGATACCCTGCCGGGGTTATCTCACAGGGAAATACCAGGACGGGTTCCCTAAGCAAGCGCCGGGAAACCCTTTGTGGGTAGCTGTGCGCTATATAAGCTCAAATACATTTACATTTACATTTACATAGCCGCATATTCAGTGACCACTGAAACTGAAGTCATAGAAACACATCGTATTGACACATTATCTGCCCAAGCAGCAGAGCTCATCGCTCTGACCCAAGCCTGTAGACTAGCCAAGAACAAGAAAGTAAACATATACACAGACTCACAGTATGCATTCGGAGTCGTTCACGACTTCGGTGTTCTCTGGGAAGAAAGAGGTTTTTTTACTTCTCACAGTGCCAAGATACAACACGGTCCCCTCATTCAAGCCCTATTGGAAGCAATACATTTGCCTACAGCCATAGCCATCATGAAGTGCAAAGCACATACTAAAGTCACCGACACTATTTCCCAGGGTAACGACCTGGCAGATCGAACAGCCAAACTCACAGCTCAGACCCAAACAGACATACAGACTGATCCGACAAAGACTGAAGTAACTTCACTGACACATTGCATGACAGTTAAGGATCCCACACTAGATGTACTCGACATACAGACACATGCGACTCCAGATGAAATCAAGAAATGGACTGAACAAGGAGGGATCCAGTGTCAGATATGATCAAGCACTCTTACCTGAGCTGAGCTCCAACCTTACCTGTAAGGTGCTTGGTCGGTTTTGCAGAGACGCTATGGACCAATCCCCCAAAACCCTACCTTTTCAGCCAGTGATCCTTATTAATACACTAGGATGTTGGGTAGCAGTCAGGGAGAGAGGCCGGATCTGACGCTACTTGTTGTTTAGTAGTCGACCTGAAAATTCACCAGAGAGTTGTTTTAAGCAGATGTCCTAATGTATTCTAACCTCCTATCCTACTTCTCTAACTCTTTTCTAGACTTTTCGAAAGCAGTCTCCTACCTGCGAACTACTCGATAGGTCTTCGCATCCAGGAAGTCGTCGTCGTGATGTGTGCTCAAGGGTTGAGATGTTTTCAGTTGAAGGTGGTTGACTTGTCCGCCCCCAGATTTGGTTTTTTAAAGATTCTATGGAAGAAACAACACTTATTTGCACTTTTTCTTAAAACTCTCTTTCCCTGTAAAACAACTTTGAATTAATCCTACTCACTTCTTTTCCCAGCTTGTAGGTTTAATCACGACTTCTCCATTAAGGATTAGTAGTTTCAGTTCACTACTAAAGCCTTTGTTATCCTGGCTGAAACTTCAGAAAATTCTGTGAGGACTAATTACTTTCTATACATCAAAGTAAAAAGCATTACAAATATTTCAAACATTAGAAACACTCATGTCTGAATTAGTCTTTGACTCGGTTCACAAAAGGTTAATTAGAAATATCCATCAAGTATCATTTTACCAAATGTCCAAAAAGTCTTTAGGATCCTAGCGTTGGGCGCCTTGACGAGAAATTGTACTTAGCTTTAGTTTCTGGGCTGTCCGATGATTAATAGCAGATGGCTGACTCAGTCCTTGGGCCTCGATGATGTACGCGAGCTCTTCCGATGCAGGTGCTGCCTCCAGGATGCTCCGAAGACCAAGCGTCTTCTGGAACCCTGGGTGTGGCTTTTATAGTCTAGCCACACCTTGGGACGTCGGGGAACGGCTGCGTGCCACGCCCAAATCCGCCGAGCACTCCGAGAACGGAGCGCCGAATCATTCTGCATCGCGCACCAAAAAGATGCGTGTTGTTTTAAAAGCGCGTCTTTTTTTCTTTGATTGACAACACGGAATACCACATGAACATTGCAAACCAATCATAAAAAACGTATAAGAGCTTTAGTTTGAACATGCATATGACAGTGAACAGTGAACCTTTACTAATGAAATATCGATGACCATAGTGACATAGTTCACAGTAACCAGTTTTCCTTACATACTAACCCCCTTTCTTCCCTTTTAGGTACAGGAGTGCAGGTTGCACGGGATAGGGGTGGGTTTTCTTGAAGGGTGTTCTAAGCTTGTCATGGGCTTGGAAAGACAGTGTCATGACAGTACCCTCCCCGTAGAATCCCCCCTAATACCATTGGAATTGGCTTTGGTTTGTCTGGGAAACGATTATGGAAAGTCTTTAAGACTTTGGGAGAGTTTTTTAAGTTTTCTAGGGGCTCCCAAGAGCGATCCTCTGGACCATAGCCCTTCCAGTCCACCAAGTAAAACAATTTACCTTTCCTTCTTTTGGAATCTAAAACTGCCTTTACCTCGTATTCTAAATCACCCTCCACTTCGATTGCAGGTGGCTGAATAAGCTTCCGGGTGTCAGGATCATAAGGTTTCAGTAGTGAGACGTGAAAAACTGGGTGGACTCGATAGGAATCAGGTAGTTTCAGCTTCATGCTGACTGGATTAACAATCTTTTCTATCGGAAAAGGTCCTAAGAATCGAGGACGAAATGTCTTATGATTTTTCAGTTTTAAATTTTTTGTGGCTAGCCATACATCGTCACCCACTGAATATTCGGGCTGCTTAGACCGATGTTTATCAGCAAATTTCTTTTGTACGTCTTTTGCATGTACTAGCTGCTGTTGAGCTTCTTGTTGAATAGAGACCAGATTATTTACAAAATCAGTGACTGCTGGCAAATCAGAAACCTTTTTATCTATACCTAGCATATCTTTAGGATGAAAACCATGGACACAGAAAAAGGGTGACATACCAGTTGAAGAATTGTTTGAATTATTATAAGCGAATTCAGCGGCCCAAATAATATCTGACCATTCCTGATCATGGGTGGTTAGCAAACAGCGTAGAATCTGTTCCACTGTCTGATTTGTGCGTTCTGTTAGTCCATCAGTTTGCGGATGATAACTGGACGACATGCGCATTTCCATCCTTAGTGATTTCCCTAGACCTTGCCAAAAATGTGACACAAACTGTGAACCCCTATCTGATAAAACCACAGATGGAATTCCATGTAACCTAACAATCTGTGTGACGAAAATGTGTGCTAACTCCAAGGCAGAAGGAAGCTTTTTTAAAGGAATGAAATGAGCATATCTAGAAAAGTGGTCCACTATTGTAAGAATGGTGGTAAACCCTGAAGTGGTGCGAGGCAATTCTACAATGAAATCTAAAGATACCGTATGCCAAGGCTGAGGAGGAACTGGCAAAGGCATAAGTAGTCCAGATGGAGATTTATGAACCGCCTTATTCCTGCTACAGACAGTGCATGTTTGTACATATTTCTGAATGTCTTTTAACATGCTCTGCCACCAAAAGTGTCTTTTTATGAGTTGATACATTTTGGTAACCCCTGGGTGAATTGACAGCATAGAATCATGATAATTCTGCATCACTTTTTCTTGTAAATTTGCATTGGGAACAAAAACTTGGTCATTCATAAACAGTAAATTATCTTTCCATTGCAACAAAGGGAAAAGCTTATTCCATTCTGCATTTGTATGATCTTGTAAGGCTTTTTCAATATCAGGCAAAACGTCTGAGTTAACAAGACCAATCTGAAACCTATCCTCTGAAATTATAGGGTGTAACTTTTCCTTTTGTAGATTTAGGTCATCACTTAAACCGATTCTAGACAAAGCATCGGCTTTGTTGTTTTCTTTTCCTGGTCGATAAGTTATGATGAAATCATAATCATTAAAAAACAAAGTCCAACGCAGTTGGCGAGGAGTCAAAGCTTTAGCGGATCTAAGTGTTTGTAGATTCCTGTGATCTGTATATATGGTTACCGGATGTCGAGCCCCTAGCAAGTAGTGCCGCCATTCTTTGAACACAGCTTTTATGGCCAATAACTCACGGTCTGCAATTGCATAATTCTGTTCAGGAGGGGTTAACTTTCTAGAATAGTATGCAATGGGGTGCAATTGTCCAGTTTTAATACTTCTCTGAGATAAAATCCCTCCTATGGCAAATTGTGAAGCATCAGCTTCTACTATGAACGGCTGGGAGGGGTCAGGGTGCTTTAACACTGGGGCTGTCACAAATTGGTCTTTTAGATCTTGAAAAGCTTGTTCACTTTCTGAAGTCCATTCAAATTTTGTGTTCTTGCGTAGCAATTTTGTAATAGGCGTAACTTTTTGAGAAAAGTCCTTAATAAAACGCCTATAGAAATTCGCAAAACCCAGAAAACTCTGTATCTGCTTTACTGAAGAGGGACTGGGCCATTCAATTATTGCCTTGACTTTCTTTGGGTCCATTTCAATTCCAGCCGGACTAAGGATATACCCCAGGAAGTCCACTGTGGTCACATGGAACAAACTTTTTTCAAGTTTGACAAATAAAGAATTTTGTAAAAGCTGTTGAAGAATGGCTTGTACTTGCTTTACATGCTCAGAATGGTTTTTTGAGTAAATTAGGATGTCATCAATGTACACAATACAACAAATATCCAAAAAATCTCTCAACACTTCATTTATAAAAAACTGGAATGCTGCTGGAGCATTGCAAAGTCCGAAGGGCATTACCTGGTATTCATATAAACCGAATTTAGTTCTGAAGGCTGTTTTCCATTCGTCGCCCTCTCGAACTCGCACCAAATGGTATGCTCCTCGTAGATCCAGTTTAGTATAAATGGTGGCATCTTTGATCTGATCGAGTAAAGTCGGAATCAAAGGTAAGGGATATCGATTCTTAACTGTCACATTGTTAATGGCACGATAGTCGATGCAGGGACGCAATTCTCCTCCCTTCTTCGGGATAAAGAAGAGAGGAGAAGAGACCGGAGACTTAGAATGTCGGATAAACCCATTGGCCAAGTATTCATCCAGATAATTGCGTAGGTGTTCATTTTCTTTCTCAGTTAGAGCGTAAATTCGACTACAGGGCAAGGAAGCCCCGGGGACTAGATCTATCTGACAATCAAAGTCTCTGTGCGGAGGTAAAGTTTCTGCCTTTTTCTTGTCAAAAACATCCACCAAATCCTGATATTCTTCTGGGACCCCAGCAACCACTAGAACACTTTTGGATTTTTTAGGAAAGTCATAACCTTGGATTAACAATTCCGAACCTGGGAATTGTTTGAAACACTTAGCATGACAGTAATCGGATTTAAATAAAATGCTCCTGTTAGTCCAATCTATATATGGATTGTGTAAAACTAGCCAAGGAATCCCCAAAATCAAACCAAATTGAGGAGCATCAATTATGTCGAAAGTTATTTCTTCTATGTGTTTTTCTGCACAAGTCATTTTTAGAATTTCGGTATGGTACTGTATGAGTCCTGAAGTGAGTTCCTTTCCGTCCACTGCCCTGACTACTTCTGGTGAGTCCTTGACTATTTGTTCTAGACCTAACTTCTGAAATAATTTTGTGTCAATAAAATTTCCAGTTGCCCCGGAATCAATTAAGGCATCTATGGACCAAGATCGTTCTTTATTCAGTTGAGACTGAAGAAGAATACGCATACTGAGGTGACAATGAGAAGCAGTTGGAGTTAAGGAGGCCAAAGTGATGGATGGACTCAATAGATCGACCTCTGTATCTACCGAGAGAGCTAGTTTTCCGACTGTTGCATAGTAGCAACTTCAGAATTCCTGGTTTTAGGCCTTACAGGACGTGTTGGACAATCTTTTATAAAATGCCCGGTTTTCCCACAGTACATACACTGGTTCAGTTTTCGGCGCTTCTCTCTCTCATCTTTAGTGAGGGGTCCTCTAATTGTGCCTATTTGCATTGGCTCTACTGGATCTAGTTTAGAAGAAGAAGATTCAGTTCTTACATTCCCTTTTTCTTTGAAGACCATCATTCTAAAATCTGATTTCCCCCTCTCACCTTTTCTTTCTGAAATCCTGTGATTTAATTTTACAACCAGATCTATGAACTCCTCACAATCTGTAGGTGGATCTAAAATGTGTGTTACCATATCTTTTAGATCATCGCGTAAACCACGATAAAACAGTGATACACGTTTCTCCTCAGGCCACTCTGCTTCAATAACCAGCCGGTTAAAGATTGAAATATAATGCAGAAGATCTGAAGACCCTTGCCTTAAATTTAGCAACTCATGATCTGCAGATTGCACAAATACATGTTTGGCAAACAGTTTCTTCATTGCCCTTTTGAATCTCCTAAAATCAGTTAACATGGGGTCATTCCTTTCTACATAGGGTACAGACCATAAGGCAGCATCTCCTCCCAGATGTGACAAGATAAATGCCACCTTAGAAGAGTCATCGGGAAATGCTGTAGGTTTCGCCACAAAATGCAATTGACACTGGTTTAAAAAGATAGTGAACTTGTTGCTATCCCCATAAAACCTCTCGGGTGGTGCTAAAGGTACTGACACAGGAGTAACCACCTGAATTTGAGGACTACCTGACGCATTAGATGTAGTATCTCCACTATACAGAGTATGCATAGTGGGTTGAAAGGTTGGTGGTTTTAAAAAAGATTTTTTATCTGAAGTAAAAGTCCAGGTCTGAGGACTTGGTGCTTGTAATCTATTCTGAACTGCAGTTAAATCCTTCCTTAATTCTGCGTTTTCTGCCCTCATTTCTAATAGTACTGCAGCTAAATCCTGCAACGTGAATTGCTGGGATTCATCCATAGCGCCTGGGCAAAACTTCACCGTGGGCTTGGTCTTCTGTCAGATATGATCAAGCACTCTTACCTGAGCTGAGCTCCAACCTTACCTGTAAGGTGCTTGGTCGGTTTTGCAGAGACGCTATGGACCAATCCCCCAAAACCCTACCTTTTCAGCCAGTGATCCTTATTAATACACTAGGATGTTGGGTAGCAGTCAGGGAGAGAGGCCGGATCTGACGCTACTTGTTGTTTAGTAGTCGACCTGAAAATATACCAGAGAGTTGTTTTAAGCAGATGTCCTAATGTATTCTAACCTCCTATCCTACTTCTCTAACTCTTTTCTAGACTTTTCGAAAGCAGTCTCCTACCTGCGAACTACTCGATAGGTCTTCGCGTCCAGGAAGTCGTCGTCGTGATGTGTGCTCAAGGGTTGAGATGTTTTCAGTTGAAGGTGGTTGACTTGTCTGCCCCCAGATTTGGTTTTTTAAAGATTCTATGGAAGAAACAACACTTGTTTGCACTTTTTCTTAAAACTCTCTTTCCCTGTAAAACAACTTTGAATTAATCCTACTCACTTCTTTTCCCAGCTTGTAGGTTTAATCACGACTTCTCCATTAAGGATTAGTAGTTTCAGTTCACTACTAAAGCCTTTGTTATCCTGGCTGAAACTTCAGAAAATTCTGTGAGGACTAATTACTTTCTATACATCAAAGTAAAAAGCATTACAAATATTTCAAACATTAGAAACACTCATGTCTGAATTAGTCTTTGACTCGGTTCACAAAAGGTTAATTAGACATATCCATCAAGTATCATTTTACCAAATGTCCAAAAAGTCTTTAGGATCCTAGCGTTGGGCGCCTTGACGAGAAATTGTACTTAGCTTTAGTTTCTGGGCTGTCCGATGATTAATAGCAGATGGCTGACTCAGTCCTTGGGCCTCGATGATGTACGCGAGCTCTTCCGATGCAGGTGCTGCCTCCAGGATGCTCCGAAGACCAAGCGTCTTCTGGAACCCTGGGTGTGGCTTTTATAGTCTAGCCACACCCTGGGACGTCGGGGAACGGCTGCGTGCCACGCCCAAATCCGCCGAGCACTCCGAGAACGGAGCGCCGAATCATTCTGCATCGCGCACCAAAAAGATGCGTGTTGTTTTAAAAGCGCGTCTTTTTTTCTTTGATTGACAACACGGAATACCACATGAACATTGCAAACCAATCATAAAAAACGTATAAGAGCTTTAGTTTGAACATGCATATGACAGTGAACAGTGAACCTTTACTAATGAAATATCGATGACCATAGTGACATAGTTCACAGTAACCAGTTTTCCTTACATACTAACCCCCTTTCTTCCCTTTTAGGTACAGGAGTGCAGGTTGCACGGGATAGGGGTGGGTTTTCTTGAAGGGTGTTCTAAGCTTGTCATGGGCTTGGAAAGACAGTGTCATGACATCCAGACAGATCAGGGATGGATGACGAAGGGAAGAGCCACATGGTTCCTCCCCGACTCTATGGTTCAAGTTATCATTAATACAGCACATAGTCCAGCACACTTAGGAGAGAAAGCCATGTTAGACAGTTTACAGAATCTATGGTTCAACAAGCATTTACGTGCAGCAGCGAAACAGAAAGTGCGTACCTGCATGATCTGTTGTCAGTTCAATCCAGGCAAAGGTATTCCCGTGGAACAAGGTGGATTTCATCCTCCTGACCATCCTTTTGAAGTCCTTCAGATGGATTATATCCAGATGGACAGATGCCGATGATTCAAGTATGTCCTCGTAGTCGTATGTGCCCTTTCCCGATGGACAGAAGCATATCCAGTCCCAGATTACACTGCTGTAACCACTGCCAAACAGTTAGTCCGTGAATTTTTCCCGCGATACGGCTTGCCCCGTGTCGTGTACTCTGATAATGGTCAGCCATTCTCGTCCGAGCTCATGAAACAGGTATCACTCCTGTTAGGTTACCAGTGGAAATTCCACTGCGTACGACACCCTGAAGCCGCTGGTCTCGTTGAGAGACATAATCAAACCCTGAAAACACGATTAGCGAAGGTCTGTGCAGAAAAAGGTGTAGATTGGATAGTAGCCCTGCCAGTTGCCCTCTTTTACATGCGAATGGTAGCCCATTCTAGAACTGGATTGTCCCCGTATGAAATAATTTTTGGACGTCCCCCAAACATGTGGGGTACGCCTATGTCCCGAATAATAACCGATGTTGAAAGTACTATGCTGACAGATTACCTAGCTTCCTTGATGTCTGCACTACTATCTTGTCGTTCACAGGTCGCGGCTGCCTTCCCGGACAACACCCAAGTAAAACCGCATGAAAGCGTTCCAGGAGACCTGGTCTACGTCCGAAACTTCGACCGATCGAGCCCTCTGGAGCCGAGGTGGAAGCAGCCAAAGTTGGTTTTTGTTGACGACGAGGACCGCAGTGAAACTAGAAGGCCGGAAGGGATGGTTACACTCCAGCCACGTCAAGAGATTTCATGGATTGTGTCCAGAGACTACGATAAAGGACTGCCCCCTTTCAGACACTGGCTCTAAACTCCCCCTGTTAGAGAAAACTCCGCAACAGGAGTACCGAGCCAAGTTGAGGTCTAGTAAGTCAGACAGCGTTTAATTGTTTAAGTCCCCCTCGGGTGAAGCGGTTAGACAGGTTTCTGACATGTATAAGATAGACCCAAGTAGTCAGAGAGATAGGCGAATTAAAAAGAGAGAAACATTTTGTAAAAATTTGCACAGTCGATGCGTTATCGCATTAATTTTTATGTTTCTTCTGAGTCTTACGATTATATGCATAAGTTTAATGCTACATGTTTTCTTTCCTCTTGATTCTCATGTACATACTTCCTCTAATGATACTGTAGAGCACACTTTCAGTGACCTACCCCCACACGAGTTATCCTATCGATTAGCAATGCGCAACAATACATTCATTCGTATGTTACATCATTCTCACCAGACCAGCAATGCCACCAATTGCTGGGTATGTGGCCGACTCCCTCCTTATCAGAAATACAAGGGAGCTCTGCCCCTCTTTCCTTATCCGTTTACACATAATGGTTCGTGTGGTGCATGGTTTACTTTAATGTCCTCCTTAGATAGTAAGTCCAAAGTTTCCCAAGGCAATTGGATTTGGGGGAACCTGAATACCGTTATGAATAAAATATGTTTCCCAGACAAGGAAGGTCTTCCCCAACGGACAGGGACCGATCTAGAAAATGAAGTGTATGGATTAGGTAATTTTACACTTAACTTTATGATTCTGAATGCGCAGTCTGAGACTAATTCGGACTTGCCGTTTATTACAGTTTTGCCAGTGAAAGGCGAATTATGCGTCAGAAAGAATGGTTCAGTACATCTAGGACACAGTGATTGTAATACTGTGGTCGAATTCAGTGATAAAGGAAAGTCTACTTTCAAAGCCTCCCGCCATTCTTATTTTATATGTGGTCAGACAGCTTATGTACGTCTGCCATTAGATTGGGATGGGACGTGTTATATCGCGTTCCAATTGCCACCTGTTTTCCTAGCCCCGCCTGATTATCATCGAAATCCACATCTTGTACATGTAAGACATAAGAGAGACCTTCCTCCCGTTATTGATTATTCTGAGTCAGCATGGGATCAGTATAAGGATTATATCAAAGGGTACTTCTGGTTCATAGGTCCTGTCCAAAATAGTAAGGTAATACGAAGATTAACCAGAACTTTGGAAGCAGTAGTGAATGAGACTACTTCTGCTCTAGGTAACCTGACCGAGGAGCAGTCTGCTATGAGACTTGTTGTTCTTCAAAATCGCCTTGTCCTTGAAGTCATCCTGGCCGATAGGGGCGGGGCTTGTAGAGTCATCGGATCCAGTTGTTGCATTTTCATTCCTAATAACGCGCCATCTGTGTATAAAGCGATTACAAGGCTTCATGAGATAGCTCATCAGATGCACCAGAATCCAGGCACCTGGACTTGGTCCGGTTGGCTCTGGAGTGTGATATCCGCTTGGGGATGGAAAGTATTATCATTCCTAGGAATAATACTGCTCATAGTATTCAGTTGTTGTCTCTGTCTGCAATGTGGGCCAGCGATTTGCGGCTTGTGCGCCACAGCTTGTATTCCCCGTCCAAGTACACGTTCTCGTTCCCGAATAAAGAAAGATGAACAAATGATGCTATATGAACAGATAGATGGTCTCATGAACATAGATATATCCTAAAGGGTGTAGTAGGGGCCAAGGAGGGAATGAGGTAATAGAAATTTTTAGGTAGCCAATGTGTCCCCCACTCGCACCCCATCCATGCACCCATGTTCCTTGTATGTCATGTAACTTCCTTCCCGTACATGCTAGAAAGACGCATATGCATTTGCGTCCAACGTTAACATGTCAGCTATATAATTCTCCAAGAAAATCACGTTAATTAGGCTTCTAGGCCTATGGTGCCAACGTCTTTACATGGTACACTTTTGAATCTCGCACACGTTTTCTCCATGTTTCCTGGCTCCGTCGAGCTAGGCCCTTAATCGAGACTCCGAGTCTCTTCTGTCTCTGAAAGCTATAGTTTAGGTATGCATCCCTGACCCCTGCCTTACTTCCTGCCCAGTGAAGCGGTGCCCGGCTCAGCCTGGCCTGCCTGCCAAAACAGTATTTTGCCTACAGTTATCAGCTCAGCCTCCTCGAAAACACATTCCAGTCTAGTGAAATAGGTAAACATATTCCCGGCTGCAGAGCAAAGGGCCCGGCCTTCCTGTCCTCCTTGCAAGTGATTTACAGTACCCGTTACCATGGTAGGCCCATGGCCCCGCGCATTACACCAAGACACGTATGCACGCACTAGCATTCAGTATTGAACGGCCTCTGTCCGAGAAACCTTTTACTTCAGACACTACATCCTCCAAACATGAGATACCAGATATGCCATAGGTACAGGTCGTTCTGACATCCCAGACACCAGTCTCCTCTACTAGTGCTAAAGTCAAAGCCCCCAGTTCTCCCCAGTTACACGTCATACTCAGTTGCGCACGCATCTAGGCTAAAAGTTTCTGCTGACCCTGCAGAATCCTCCTATGCATCCACCCACTTATGACACTTCTTGTGACGTTTTCTAGCACACACCTCCGTGTACGCCTTTTTACACGCCTCCTGTTACGCACATGTGTTCTTATCTCTCTCTTTTCACCTGTTACGCCTACTATATTCATTTCAACTGTACAGTTTTACTATATATAATGTGTGATGTTAATAAAATGTTGAATATCCCTTCCTGAACCTTAGTGGTGATGGAACATGATGTCCTGTTCCTCGAGGAGCATAATTAAAGCCCGTATGACTCAGATACCACGGACTCTGCCTCTCATTTGATTGAGCTATTCTTATTGATATTTAATGCATGGAAAAATAGTTCGGTAATTTTATTTACCACAATGGTTCAGTGTCAGCTTGATGGGCCATGCGGCATGAGTGCTTTTGGCTGTGACTGTAACTTCCATCATGCTCTTGGCTACACCCCCCTTTCCATCATGCCAATACTTCCTTCCTTTTGACTCTGCTTCCCTGTGAGTGAGTGTGACAGCAATGGCAAGATGACTGACAGTATTGTCCTGTTGTTTGTTGGTGCACAGTTCCCAGCAGGCCCTTGTGCTCCCTACAACAGTGCCCAGTTTCAGACATCTTGTCAGTCCATTTCCACTCCCTGTGAGGTGCGCATGGATCAGTGTGAGCTTGCTGGGTCATGTAGGTGGGTGAGTATTGTCTGTGAATGTACAACTCCCATCATGCTCTTGGCTACACCTCCCTTCCCAGCATGCCCATACTTCCTTCCCTTTGACTCTGCTTCCCTGTGAGGTAGTGTGCCTGTGCTGACAAGATGGCTGACAGTGCAGTCCTGGTGTTTGTTTGGCTACAAGTCCAAAAAGAGCCCCTGTGCTTAACACAGCAGAGCCCAGTGTGGTAGATCTTTGTGTGATATTTCAATAGAGTGTGAGGCAATGCATTATCCCAGGTGAGCTGTGTGGAGTTTGTGTTGAGATGTGTGTGTGTGATGAAATATGCTGGTAAGTATGGTCAGAGCTGTCAGTCCTCCTTCCCACCCAGCCAGACATCCGACCATGAAACGTACTTACGTTGCAGGGCGTGCAAGTTGGCTTTCAGGATGTCAGGCAGTGGTGTCCTGCGTTTGATTTGATGACATCCCCTATCAGGGCCTTGTGCTCCCCACAGCAGAACCCAGTGTCAGCCATCTTGTCAGTTCTTTTCCACTCCCTGTGATGTGAGTATGGTTCAGAGAGGTCTTGATGGGCCAATTGGGAGGTGGTTATGAATTCCAAATAATGGGCAAGGTGCACAGCAAATTAATTGAAAACTTTCTCGCAACTTGTGTTTGTTGAGTAAGGTCAATCAATCAATCAATCAAGGCATTTATAGAGCGCACTACTTACCCAGAGGGTCTCAAGGCGCTAGGGGATGGGGGGGGGGGGGGGGGGGGGGGGGGGGAGGGGGGAGGTGCCGCTACTGCTCGAACAGCCAGGTCTTGAGCTTCTTCCTGAAGGAGAGGTGGTCTTGGGTCAGGCGGAGGTCGGTAGGGAGGGTGTTCCAGGTCTTGGCGGCCAGGTAGGAGAAGGACCTTCCTCCTGTTGTCGCTCTTCGGATGCGGGGGACGGTGGCGAGAGCGTAGTTGGTCGATCGGAGGTGACGTTTGGGAGCGTAGAAGTTGAGGCGGTTGTTGAGGTAGCTCGGGCCTTGGTCGTGTAGGGCTTTGTGTGCGTGGGTGAGGAGACGGAAGGTGATTCTTTTGTTGACGGGGAGCCAGTGCAGGTCTCTCAGATGTCCCGAGATGTGGCTGCGTCGGAAGATGTCGAGGATGAGTCTGGCTGAGGCGTTCTGGATCCGTTGGAGTCTCTTCTGGAGCTTGGCGGTGGTTCCGGCGTAGAGGGCGTTGCCATAGTCTAGTCGGCTGGGGACAAGGGCCTGGGTGACCGTCTTCCTGGTCTCGGTGGGGATCCACCGGAAGATCTTCCGTAGCATGCACAGGATGTTGAAGCAGGATGCGGAGACGGCGTTGACTTGTCTGGTCAAGGAGAGGGAGGAGTCCAGGATGAAGCCCAGGTTGCGTGCGTGGTCTGTCGGTTTGGGTGCGGTGCCCAGGGCGGGGGGCCACCAGGAGTCGTCCCAGGCGGAGGGCGAGGAGCCCAGGATGAGGACTTCCGTCTTGTCTGAGTTCAGTTTCAGGCGGCTGGTCGTCATCCACTCGGCTACGTCTTTCATCCCTTCGTGGAGGTTGGTTCTGGCGGCGGCGGGGTCGTTGGTCAGGGAGAGGATCAGCTGGGTGTCGTCGGCGTAGGAGATGATGTTGAGGTTGTGCTGGCGTGCGATGGCCGCAAGGGGGCTCAGGTAGACGTTGAAGAGGGTGGGGCTGAGCGAGGAGCCCTGAGGAACGCCGCAGATGACTTCCGTGGCTGCTGATCTGAACGGTGGTAGGCGGACTCTCTGTGTCCTTCCGGCGAGGAAGGAGATGATCCACTCCAGTGCCTTCTCCTGGATTCCGATGTTGCTGAGGCGCTGCACTAGGGTGCGGTGGCAAACAGTGTTGAACGCCGCGGAGAGGTCAAGGAGGATGAGGGCCGCTGTTTCACCGTTGTCAAGCAGGGCTCAGATGTCATCGGTGGCAGCGATGAGGGCGGTCTCGGTGCTGTGGTTGGCTCAGAAGGGAGACTGTGAGGGGTCGAGGGATCCATTCGTCTCGAGGAAGGCGGCCAGCTGCTTGTTGACGGTCTTCTCGATGACTTTGGCTGGGAACGGGAGGAGCGAGATGGGGCGGTAATTCTTGAGTTCGGTGGGGTCCGCTGTTCGTTTCTTTAGTAGAGCGCTGAGTTCGGCGTGCTTCCAGCTCTCCGGGAAGGTGGCGGTGTCGAAGGAGGTGTTTATGATGTCCCGCAGGTGAGGTGCGATGACAGCGTCGGCCTTGTTGAAGACGTGGTGGGGGCAGGGGTCGGTCGGAGATCCGGAGTGGATAGAGTTCATCGTGCAGATGGTGTCTTCTGTGTTGATCTGGGTCCAGGCGCAGAGGGTGGTGGTGGGGGGCGTTGGAGCGGTCGTGGGGAGCGTTGTTTGTGGGCTGAAGCTGTTGTGTATGTCAGCGATCTTGTTGTGGAAGAAGGAGGCGAGGGAGTTGCAGAGGTCTTGCGACGGGGTGATGTCGTTGTTTCCGGCGCTGGGGTTGGAGAGCTCTTTCACAATGTTGAAGAGTTCCTTGCAGTTGTGTGCGTTGTTGTCCAGTCGGTCCTTGAATGCTGTTTTCTTGGTGGCGCGGATCAGTTGATGGTGCTTCCGGGTGGCGAGCTTGAGGGTGGTCATGTTGTCCGGTGTAGGCTTCCTTCTCCAGGCTTTCTCGAGGGCTCGGCAGTTCTTCTTGGAGCTCTTGAGTTCGTCGGTGAACCATGGGGCCTTCTTGCTGCCGGGTCTGCTAGGCGGGGTCCTCAGTGGGGCGAGGTCGTCTGCGCAGTTGCTGATCCACTTCGTGAGGTTGTCGGCGTTTTGGCGGGTTGGGAGCTCCTGCAGGTACCGTGTCCATCCGTCACGTTAAGGATTTGCTGCTAGGTGTGTGCATACATAAATTATGAATACATCCCTGCAATTAGGGCACTCCTTGGGTTCTGTGTACAAGACTCCCAGACAATTATTCTTTGTATAACTGTCTTTTATTTTTCAATAACGTTCATTGGATATTATAAGTCATATCAACAAGGATCAAAGTTCATAACGCAGTGTATTTATGCAATGAAATCCATCAACGTTTTATGCATGCTCCAATGCATTTCGGGCTACACAGCCCTTTATCCAGGAGCTCTACGAAATCAAAAGATGAGATATAGCCAATCACTAACATGTACAAAATCACTATTTTAACAGACATAAGCGCGCAAGACCAGGTGAGTTCATGCGTACACATATGTGAAACGCGCAAAACCAGGGTGATCGAAAAAGTGAAAGAGCAGTGAATCGTAAATGAAACACCATGCAAGTACATGAACTTACTTGAGGACTTCAGGAAGTTCAATGCAAAATGAGGCTGAAACGAGGAGGGTGAAACATCATTAGTAAACGAGGCGTTCGTGTCACGTGCGGGTGTCACATAGGGGAGACTGCGATATTGACTTGGCAGTGTAACACCGACTTACTTAGTAGATGACGACTATTCCTTCCTGTCAATCAGGTTCACTGTGAGGTAGTGTGTTTGTGGTGGCAAAACGTCTGACAGTGTTTATTTAGATTTATGCCACTGCCTTGCTCTATTTGTTGGAAATTTGTACATGTCATGACCCAGTTACATATCACTATGAGATGGCAGGTATTTTGTTTGTCTGACTAGCATACACATCTTGGGATGATTATCTTTTGGTTACTGTGGCTTTGCTAACAGGGCATGGTTACACTGTCCCCTTAACAGTGATGTGTGTGTATTGCCACACAATATTGAGTATATTGGTTGTGTACTCACCAGGCTCTGGTATGTCTGATAGACCATGGACGTAGGATGTCCCGCACCTTCTCCTCCCAGGACCTGAAGTATACTAGTTTGGCAGGAGGGCCACTGCCAGTGCGCTGACTCAAGGCGTGTTCCTTCTTGAGGATCTTCTTGACCCTCCTGCGCACATCATACCAGCTGTTCTGATTGTCATCCTTTGTGCGCAAAATTGGTGCTTGTGCGTTGACCTTGTCAACAATCCTCGCCCACATCTTTGTTTTCTGTGACATGGGGGTCCTTTGTACCAATGTACCAAACAACTGTGGCTCTACTCTGAGGATTTCATCTACCAGGACTTCTAACTCACTATCTGTGAACTTTGGATTCTTCTTTGGGGGCATGGTGATGGGTGGTGGGCAGTGATGTGTGTGTGAGGGTGCAAGTAAGGGTGGGTGAGTGTCACTTTTGCTGGGTGTATGTGAGAGTGCTTTTGGAGAGGTGATAATGGTGTGAAGGTTGTGTGATGGGTGAGTTGTGAGTGTGTCTGTGGTTGCTGTCTGATGGTGTTCTCTGCTGGCTGATCTATTGAATTTGCAATTTCGAGTTTCAGAATTATTATCATAATTTATTGGGGATATCAGAAACCATTGTAGTACGATCATTTAGCGAATTTTCGATCATCATAACTTCTTCTATCACGTTTCATTTTTTACTTCATTCGCTTATATTGAAGATCTAGAGTCGTCCCGTTTCTATTTTTTCATTGATAATTACATAAAGTAACCACTTATGCTGATTTCTTTAACACGGAGCTCCGTGTTTACATTAGTCCGTCTGCTATTTCCATTATCGGAACTCCGCGATCACGTGACACGGAAGATTTACTTCATGCACTGTGGCTTGAAGAGCATTATGGCGCTGATCGCTTGCGAACAGATCCGATGGTGATAAGAGCTAATCTTTACCTGTAAGGTAGGAGCCGTCAGCGAGCTGGTTTCTTAGTAGTGTGTCTCTTGGTTCGTTGAAGCAGTTTAAAACTAAGAGTTTATTATGCTTTCGATCTTTTTACAGATCATTTGGCTACTATACGACTGTCTCTATATTTTTAGGTAACACCTTGGCTACTTATACATTTATAGTTGTGTCACTGTTTTTTTGAACATATGACTCTGACCCCTATTCATATAATTTTGCAGTGCCAGATCTGCAGAAGAAGTCATTGACTTTCCCATCAGCATTAGGATTTATTACAAGATATTTAAGGTACACAGGTTTTGGCATGTTATTTGTCTTATGAGTTCAAACTAAGGTAGAAATTGTGTTGGACTTTGATTGAGTTTGTCTGTTCTTTCAATTTCTTTGTAGGATTACATTGAGAACTTCAAGTAAGTTTGGCTTAGAAGGCTTGTCACACAGGTGTTGGTGATTGGGCTTGACTCACTGATTAGCATAGAGTATATTCTTTTAATTTTTTATAATGAATTGGTCTCATTTCATACATTTTCTTTTGCAGCTATACCCCTGAAGAAGAGACTCAGGTCTCGAAATGCATTGGGCGTGAAGTTAATAATGTACATTGTAATGCTGATTGTAATATATGAAATTATTTGAAAAATATTGTTTATGTAAAATTCTTCTATGAACTTTGTGGAAATATAAAAAGTTTATTTGAATGAACAAATGATAAAATGAATTGAACGTTTCATTGCCTAAATACTTCTTGTTGTTGCATGTTGTTGTCCCAGTCGCCCTTGAGGGGCTGGGCCTCTAAAGTATATTCAGGATATAGGCATGAAGCTCCGTCCACATTCCGTCCATCTTTACAATTCTCTCCTGTCACTGTCCTTTATAAATGATGGCTTTTCATTGGTCAACAGGCTTAGAGTTCCCTCCTTAGGCCCACCTTTTCTCTTCTTGTAATCTCTCATGAGGACACACCCTGTACATGCATTGCTACCCACTACCTTTTAATTATAGATTCAGAGCACTATTTTTAGGTTTAAAGCATTTTATTGGTACAACACAAAAAGAAAGGAGACAAGCATCCATAGCAAATAAAAGGTCATGTCACCGCGGCTAGCACCGCACATCTTGCGTTAGTTTCTTCACATGGTGTCTCAGCTGAGGACTAGACCGCAGCGACATATAGTGATAAGCAGTGTTGCAATCAATATTACAGTCCCCCCCTTCAACCTTCCCCCCTCAACTCCCCAACCCCCATCCCCTCCCCCCTCCCTTCCCATCGTCCAGTGCGTAGGGTAGTCCCTTGCCATCTCCCTCGGCCACTCTGTAATGTAGGGGTGTAGCGCAGTGTTCATCAAGAAATCGTATCTTCAGGTGTCGTAAGCCTCAGGAGGCGGAGGTATCTTGGGCAGGTGATTTCCCTGAATTCAGTGAGCAGCAGGGACCGGAACGGTTGCCAGAGATCATCGAATTGTTCTATATCCCCTGCCACTGTAAGTGACATTTTCTCCATTCCTAAAACATGCCACAGTCTGTGGAGCCACCCAGTGACAGCGGGAAGCGTGGTGGTGCGCCAGTGTAGAAGAATATTCTGTATTGCGGAGCCTAATGCAATGGCTATCTGTCTGCCTCTGCGAGACCTAAGGGTGTATCTCAGCCCATTCGGGAGTCCTAGTTGTATGTATGCTGGGAAGCGTGGTAGTTCGGTGTCGAAATGTGAGTCAATGTCATCTATTACTTCTTTCCAGCAGGATTCTAAGAGTGGACAGTCCCATAAAATATGTGTCAGTGTGCCCACTTGACCACATCCCCGCCAGCAAGTGCTATCCTTATGGTGGTCCATTTCATGTACTCACTCCGGGGTATAATACCAGTAGGTTAAAACCTTGGTCATTGTTTCAGTGAGTCCCATGTGGTATGCTGAATGCCTTGCCCTATATGATATCTGCTCCCATTCCTTGTGGCTCAGTGTCCTGCCTAGCTCCCTCTCCCAACGCTCCCTCCCAGGATTGTAGAAGTGTGAAGAAGGCAGTTGTAATAGCTTATAGAGATCCGTAATTAGTTTCGCATCCGACGTGCGGGATAAGAGCCACTTCTCATAAGGGAGCAATCGTCTGTCAGCTGCCTCCCGCATCTGTGGGTGCAGCGCCCAGTGGCGAACCTGCATGTACCGGAGCCTTTCAGTTTCCGGGAGTAAATACTCCTGTCTAAAGCGTGTGAAGGGAATGACACCCTCCGTGTCGTACATATGGCACAGTGCTCGGCACGCGGCATCTCGCCAGTGGGCAAAGGCCCCTCTCTCCATCCCCGGGGTGAAGTCAGGGTTGTCGACCAGCAGCGTGAGTGGTGATGGGAATGTGGTAATATTATGAACTATGTTGGTGACATCCCAAACCCTTAGGGGCACCCTGGTGACGAAGGAAGCATATACATTCGCGAGACGATGAGCTCGGCGCAGGAATGGCACCTCCTGCAGGGGCCGGCCCGCCACCGCCTGGTCCTGGAAGCCAGTGTTTGTTCAACTCCCACCTACTCCACTCCACCAGATAGCGCAGCTGTGCCGCTTGGAAGTACTTACGGAGGTCTGGTATCCCCAGGCCCCCATCCTCTGGGGCCAGCATGGAGAGCGTCCTTTTCATTCTGGTTTTTTTGCTCTGCCAGGCAAAACGCGCAAGATCTGCTTGCGTCTATTGGATCCACCCCGTGGGTGGCTGGAGCGGTAAGGCCGGAATAGGTACAAAATCTGGGGTAAGACCGTCATTTTGATTGCAGCTATTCTGCCCAGCCACGAAATAGTGCTGCGTGTCCACTGTCCCAGTTCCTCTCGGATCTTGGTGCTCAAGGTGGTGTAATTAGCTGCCACCATGGCCGGTAGGGTGGGGGCCAGTTGGATCCCCAAATAGGGTACCAGATCCGATGACCAAAGCATCAGGAACAGGCCCTGCAGATAAGATCTAGTGGCCGGCGTAAGCGAGAAGTCCAAGGCCACAGACTTCCCCACATTCATCTTGAAGCCTGCTACCGCCGCAAAGGATTCCATCTCCTCCATGCATGCCGGGAGGGAAGTCCAGGGGCTATCCAGCGACAGAATAACGTTGTCCGCATAAAGGCTTATGGTGTGTGTGAAGCCCCCAAGCCTCACCCCCGTGGCCGTCGTATTGGTACGTATCCCCTGGGCAAAGGGCTCCATATAAAGGGCGAATAACAGGGGCGAGAGTGGGCATCCCTGCCTAGTGCCCCTTTCGATGTCAAAACTCCGTGAGCTGTATCCGTTCACTCGTCGTACTGTCACCGTCGGGAATTTATAGCAATTAAAAATCATGGAGCGGAATTTCTCACCTATACCTACTTTCTGCAAGACCTGTTCTAGATAGGGCCAGTGTACTCGGTCAAACGCCTTTTCGGCATCTACCGCCAACATCAATCTCTCTCCGGGGATACGGGAGGCCTTCTCAATGAGATGAATTATCCTCTTTGTGTTATCTACCGTCTGCCGCCCGGGGACGAATCCCGCCTGATCTGGTTCTATAAGGCCCGGCAGATGGGGGGCCAGTCGGGCTGCAAGAATCCCGTGTATAGCTTAAGATCTACATTCAAAAGAGATATCGGCCTGTACGAGCCGCATAACGTTGGATCCTTCCCGGGTTTAGGAATAACCGTAGGAGAGGCTCGCAGGAGGTCCGGTGGAATGGCACCGGGGTCCGCGAACGAGTTAAACAGACGGGTGAGGAGTGGGGCCAATGACGTGCACAATGTTTTATAGAAAAGAGATGTGTATCCGTCCGGTCCCGGGGCCTTACCGTGCTTGAGCTTGGCAATGGCGGAAATCACCTCCTCGATCCGGATACCTCTGTCCAGGTGTTCTGCCTGCGAGGGGGCCAAGGAGGGAAGGGCGACCGAGGCAGATACGCTTCTGTCGCCTGCTCGTCCGGGGGATCCCCAGCGTAAAGATTTGAACTTGCGAAAGGTCTCAGCAATTCGGACATCCTCCGTGGCCATCGTCCCCGTGGGGTCGGTGACCCCCTGCACCATCTGTCGTTGGTGTGTCACCCTGAGTTGACTCGCCAACAACCAACCACAACGGTCCCCCACCAGTATAGTAGGTATGGCGAAGTCGCAGCGCGGCATACTCCGCGCGGTCCATATCCAGGGCCGTCAGGAGTTTCCTCGCTGCCGTGAGTTGCCTCCATATTCGAGGAGCTCCCGTCCTGCAGTGTATGTGTTCAAGTTTGCGGACCCGTTGGGTAAGTTCGTCCCTCTTGCTCTGCCGTTCTTTATTTTCAGCCGAGGAGATGGACAGAAACTCCCCCCTAAGCACAGCCTTCAGGGCCGCCCATTGTGTCGACAGAGAGGTGTCAGAGTTATCATTGTGGGACAGATAGTCCTTAATAGTGTCCGTGATGTGTTTCACCACTGCTTTCCTGTGCAATAAGGTATCTCTGTGGCGCCAAACCCTGGGAGGGTGGGACACCGACGGCAAACAGAGCGTGTTGGACACCGGGGCATGGTCCGACAGGGAGATTACTCCCATCTCCGTTGTCGAGGCCAGAGCTCGTACTGGGGCCGTGACCAAGAGATGGTCTAGCCTCGCGTACGTTTTGTGTGCGTGGGAGTAGTACGAATACTCCCTTTCAGTGGGATGTTCGCACCTCCAAAGATCATGGAGGTCCACCTCTGCCATCTGTGCCTTACATCCGGACGAAGACTCTCCGGCTTGCAGGAAACGTTGTGCGGACCTGTCGAGGGACGAGCCAAAGACCATGTTAAAGTCGCCACCAATGACAACATGCCTGTCTTGCGTGGCTGTGATGTCTACCAGTGCCGATCGTAAGAAGCGTTCCTGCTGTTCATTAGGGCTATACAGGGTCCCAATCGTAAAGGTAATACCTCCAATCCTAAACCCATAAGCCAGTAGCCTGCCTTTGTGTTCCGCATGTTTGTGGAGGACCTCTCCCCTAAAGTGTCGGGCCACCAGGATCGCTACTCCGGGGGTCTTAGTGTTGCTGGAAGAGAAAAATTGTGTCGGAAATTTGTGTGAGCGAAGTGTATGGCAGTCGCTGGGCAGTAAATGGGTTTCCTGAAGGAGACAAATATCTGCCTGGGTGCTCTCTAGTAAGGACAACACTGCCCGTCTCTTGATCGGATTATTCAGACCCCTGACGTTAAGGGTTACAATCTTAAGGGTCGTGGGCGGCATGTGGGACGATGAAAATGAATGTGTAGAGTTCCTGCCTGAGCAGGACAGGGTATATGAGCTCTCTTCGGACGATGGAGCCTTGTGTCATGCACTGGACGACCTACCCTCCCCTCCCAGGTTCCCTCGTTCCCAACTACCAGAACTCCCCCGAGCTTCCCCCCTGTTCCCCCCCCAACCCCAACTCAGAACCACCCCAACTGCCCCCCTCCCCTTCACCCCGTCCCCCCAACTGATTCCAGAGCCCCATTGTCCCAGTCCAGTCCTCAGTGGACAAGTCTGTGGTAAGTTACTTAAGTGGACGTCCAGCCACTACGCACCCGCCCGCCATCCCTTCTCCCCCAGGACCCCCGAACCTGCATTGTTGAGAAGGCTGTGCCGATCTCCCCCCAGAGTACTCTCAGGCTGTCATCGCAACATCACCAGAGGCTGTGTCCCTGGCCACCTCCTGCACTGCGCTGTCCATTTCGGCTCTAATAGTGGGTGAGTCTGGTCGTGCGGAAGATGCGGAAGATCGCCGCTCAGGGACTGTCTCCCAGCCGTCTCTGGTGGTGCGTCTTTGGCGAGGGGTGGGTGCATCTTCATCCGTGGCAGTGAGTCCTAGTACCCCGCAAGTGTCTTGGAGGGAGCGAAGCTGGTGCAGGGTTCCGTTCCATCGGAAGATGAGATGCAAAGCGTGGCCCCAAGAGTATTGCGTTCCGTGTTCTCTCAAAAAGTCTGTCGCTATTTTGAATGCCTTGCGTTTCTGGAGCGTGATTGCCGACAGATCCTGGAAGAGAGCAACCTGCTGCCCCTGGAAGCGTAGTGACTGCTTCTTTCGTGCTTCACGGAGGATCCGTTCCTTCAACGGAAAGTCAGGAAGGAAGGCCAGGATATCAGGAGGTGGTGCTGAGGCCCGACGCGTCAGGCCCACTCTATGCGCTCTGTCTATTCTGATAGGGAAATCCTCCTGTTCACCTAATATCTCCCTGAACAGTTCTCTCAGGTACCCAGCAGCGTCCTCACCTTCTTCTTTAGAAGGAACTCCCCGGACCCGGATGTTGTACCGCCGGGACCGGTTCTCGAGGTCTTCATTGTGCACTTGAAGGTCCAGTTGTTAATCCCTCAATCGTAGCACCTCCTGTTGCAGCTGTGTGATCTCCTCATCCCTTGTGTGCCCCGCTCCTTCCACGGTTGCCACCCTTTCACCAAGGCTATCGACTTCTCTCCGTACCTCCCGAACTTCTCCGGCTACCTCATGCTTCAGCGTCTGGAAATCGTCCCGAAGAGAACTGAAAAGAGATTTCAGGAAGGATCTGGTGACCGGTGGCTCCCCTCCGTCCGCCTCATGTGAGCTTCTCGAAGGGCCTGGAGAGTGCTGTCCCTTATCCTGTTTCACGGGGCCCCTCTGCAGCATTTCCGGCAATGTCCGTTCTCCTTTCTTGCCCCATCTGTTGCCAGCCTTTCTAGAAGCTGGGGCCTCCTGTCTAGGGTCTTATCGCGCCGTCGGCCAGCTGCCTTGGTCAGTACTTCTCTCGACGGCCCAGTGGTCCGTTCACCTCCGCCTTTGGGCCCTCTGTTTGCTCCCGGTTCCTAGTCGTAGGGCAGCGGCAAGTACCAGCCCCAGGGCGGCCGCAGCAGGCCTCTTCCAGTGTGCGCGCCTGTGCCCCACCACCGTCCTCCCAACTCGTGCCGGCTGCGCTGTGTCGTCGGGTACCTGGTACACCAGGCGCTCACTACTGTCGGGTCAGACCCGTCTCAGGCTCCAAAGGACTCCTCGCCCCACCCACGGTCACTCTCCGGCCGTCTCTGCCGCAGCAGACCCATAGGCCTCTCGGTCCGGCTTGGACCGCCGCTCCACCGCTGCCGATGTCCGTAGTGCTCTTCACCCAGGCCTCAGGCACTGTCGGTAGACCGCTCCGCGCCCTACCTCTACCAGGGTCGCTTAGTCGGCTATGGAGTGGCCTGGTCCACACCCCGGCTCATTGCTGTGGAGACCGATCGTCCCCGTGCCGTATGTTGAAGGGCCATGTTCACCCAGCAAAGTCGATCCGGGCCCGCTGCGTCTTCACGGTGGCGTACCGGCGCTATTCCAGGGACCCAACTGTCCTCTGTAGTCCTACTCGTCCCGGCCGTGTGCCTCCTCCTTCACCCTCAGCGAGGTTCGCCGCAGCCCTGCTTCACGCCGGGGTCGAAGCCGTGCCGCTTATAGGCCGCATCCCCGGCCTTGCGTATAGGTCCAATGTCGGGTCACGTGTTCTGGTCCGGCCGGTTCCTGTCCTCGGCTGGGTCCAGTGGGGAACACGGCAGGGCCTTGTTCCCGCTGCAAGGTGATCTGCTCCACCCCAGGCCCTGACTTGTGATCCCCGGCGGGTGCGCTGGTCTCGGATCTCGACCTCTCCTCCACACCGTCACTGCCCTCAGCTGCTCTCCCAAAGCTCCTCCACTGCGGGTTCGGGGGTCACCCGGCGTACCTGCGCGATTTGTTGGGTGTTCCTGCACCCTTGACGCTGATCATCAGCAGGCTAGGAATGGTTCCGCTGAGCCGGGGGCGCGCTGATAGGCCGCGTCCCCAGCCTTGCGTAGCGGCGCCACGCCGAGGCACCTGCTCCGGCTCCCCCGTTTCCAGACACCGGGCGTTCCTTCACCGCTGGGCCCCACTGGGGATTCGGGCAGGATCCGACATCCACTGCTGGGTGGACCGCACTGCCTTGAGTCGCTTCCGGCCTGGGTTCTGTGTCTCCGCGTTTTTCGCGTGCCTCAGTTCTCGGCCCTCCTTCTGTGCCGCTCCTTCCTCCAGCCGCTCTGCTGGGGCTCCGCTGCTGCGGGCTCCGGGATCGCCCAGTGCTCCGGGCAGTGTCGCTGAGTGCTCCCCAACCTCCGATGCAAATCTCTAGCAGGTCGGGGGGAGATCTGCAATGATTAGCGGTTCAAGGGCCTAGGTTCGTGGGAGCTCGTGGAGAGTGCGACCGCTCACCTCGCCATCTTGGCCAAGCCCCCAGAGCACTATTTTTAAATGCCTTTCTCCTGCCTACTGTTGCAAGCAGGACAGGCTGTCCCACCACCTTTAAAAAAAATTAACCAGTGAGACATGCATCAATAGTAGCTGCGCCTTTCTTTTATTTGCCTTTCTCCTGCCTTTTGTTGCTGGCAGGACAGGCTCTACAGCAACTTTTTTTAAATTTAACCATTGGGCCACACCTCAATGGCGGCTGCGCCTTTCATTTATTTCTTGTTCATTGCGATCGCCGAAGCGGCCTTATGCCTTTTTTTCAGTTAATTAACTTTGGTTACAATGGCGGCACCCGCGTTTTAGCTTTAAACATCTTAAGCTTAAGCACGGGTGCGACGATTGCTTGAAAAGTGAAGAAATAGAAAATAAATGTGCTTTTTTTTCTATTTGTTTACTTTTGAAGCAATCGAAAAGGATCTGCAGTTTAGTCGACTTTCTTTTTAAATGACAGAATTTAAAGAAGTATGGCAGGTCCCCGTCTCAAGGAATGAGAAGGATGGAATGGGTTAAATCTGGTGCTCAAGTAAGAAGGGCCCATATGATGAAAAGCTTTTTTTGAACCAAACAACGTTATTAAGTTATCAAAGCAGAACACATTCCATATATTAACAAATTCAAAATATGTGTGCTATTCACTTTGTTGTCTCGATCCGTAGCAACTCTTGCACTTTGTTAAAACTATAAAGTAAAACAGTAAGACTAGGAGAAGAAGAGGAACCAAGAAAAAAAAACAAGCTTCCCCCCCAAAATTCTCCCTATCCGACAAAGTACTTCCCCCACCCAGTATAATAGGGAACACCTTCTTGCTTAAGGATTAATGTCCACATCAGGTGAGCAAAGACAGGGGAGCTAGAATTAGCATTACAAACACTGTACCACCATTGGAAAAAGAGAATGCCAGTGATGTGCAATGTAGATTTTATTTGATTGTCATCCCTATGGGTAAAGTTTTCAAAATAAGTATAAAGCCTTATGCCTAGGTGGGCATGACCGTGAAGGATGGTCTTCTATTAGATAGTTCAACAGGGGTTCCCACTGACTAGTGCCTCTTTTCATTTGGAGTATAGTGCAGGTGTTACTATTATTATAATTGAGTATGGGCGAATTTTGCGAATTTGCGGTACGCGAATTCACACAAAAGCGTACTCGCGGTCCGCAAAATCCACACATTTTTGCGGACTTGCGGATTTTTTTATTTTTGCGTGTTCGCAGGATTTTTTCCAGTGCGGCTACTGCAAACTTACCCATGAGGTCTTCTATGGGCGCAGAAGCCATCTTGTTTGCGTTGCGTATTTCCGTTTCCGGTCGCTAGTTGCATGCTCGCGTTGTGCATTTCCTACTTGCGGGGCGCGATTGCGTGTTTGAGTCAGTTTTTGCGTGCTCGTGGGGGAAATATCGCATGAACTTACCCACGTGGTCGCAATGAGCGCGGCCATCTTGTTTTTCATTCATTGCTATGGTTCTGGGCATGCTTTTTCAATCCTCCTTCCATCTTTGTAATCCTTTGTTTCTTTGAACTTTTTTAACATCGTTTTTACTCATTATCCATCACTCTATTTTTGTACATCTATATTTTGTGTTTTTTTCTACTTTTCGTTACTTTAAAACTACTTTTTTTTAACTCTCTTTTATTTTATTTTTTTTTTTTTATAAAACTTTATTGTCAGGATAACAAGATAAAGAAGTACATATACACATGTATATCGCAGTCGTGTACCATAGTTTTGGCAGTGATATAGATGAATAGAGCATTTTTTGCTTTTTCTCCTATGGCACTCGTTTCCTTAATTTAGACATGTAACAATTAGGAGCAAGTATCTTACATAGCTTATGTCGCCTTCTCATAACAGTCCCATTCGTTACCCCGTGAGCAGCTCCTTAACGGTATACCTTGTACTTCTAAATAAACTCAGGTCTCATTAACATGTAAACATAAAACCAACTAGTGTCATCACGTATCATCGGATTTCGCCCTTGGTACAGTCATTCGCCAGCCAATGTACACCTTCAGCACCACATTAAAGAGGTTTTTTATTCCTACATCCCTTTGACATACTCTAGATTTCGACATGCAACCCCACATTTAGTAGTCCTCGTCCTCCTCCGAGTCCGAGCCCTCGCCTTCTGGTAAGGGGTCACATGGTTCTCCCCTATACTTGTTCCAGGGCGTCCACACTTTATTCCATTTACGGGGGCATGCCCGTAGCACGTACACCGCCCTCTCTTTAACCATTAGGAGATCCATATTTCTGATCCACCCAGCCACCGTAGGTAGGTCCGGTGCACCCCACTTCTGTGCAATGTCCCGCTTGGCCACTGTCACAGCCAACGTCACCCATAGCTGGCTGTACCTGTCCAGGTCAGTAGGGTCCCAAATGTTCAACAGGCATTTACGGGGTTCAGGCAGGACCGACATTTCAAGGGCCTGGGAGACTGTGCGCATAATTTGCTTCCAAACATCCTGGATTCGGGGGCAGTCCCACAGCGTGTGCAGCAGAGTCCCCTCCTCCCCGCATCCCCTGAGGCAGTATGGATGTGGTGCCCTCTGTATTTTATGAAGCAGTGTCCTTGTGTAATAAGTGCGGTGTAAAATCTTGAGCTGCACTAATCGGAACCTGGCCGATATGCCTACCTCTCTTGGGGATGCCAGTGCCTCATTCCATTCTGTATCGTCCATGTCGCCTAGTTCTTCAACCCATTTCCCTTTCAGTTTCTGTGTGGGGTCTGGCAGGTTGTTCACCAATTTTTTATACGTGAGAGAGGTTGCCTTTTGCTCCATAAAGTCTGTCAGTAATCTGTCCTCCAGTGGGGACGATTCCGGGAGTGTGGTGTCGGGTGGAATTGCCTTCAACAGGGCATGCCGGATTTGCACATATCTGAATGTTTCAGTGGGGCCCATACCATATTGTTGCTGGAGTTGTGCAAATGCAACTACTGTATCCTTGTCCCAAAGGTCCCCAACCACCGAAATTCCTATTGCGTCCCATTGTGCGAATCCCTTGCAGGACCGTAAGTTGCCCAGTGCTCTAGTGTCCCATAATGGCGTTAACCTGGTGATTTTCCCCTTCCAGCCCATCCGAGACTGTGCGGTGTGCCATATCGACGCCGTGTGAAACGTCGGACCAAGTAGGGTCTTAACTTTTGGGTAGTTATACAGCACTGAGAGCATTCCATCCGTCCCCAGCTGTGACCAGTCCGCCTTGTATGCGGGGTCCTCCCGTGGGATGTGGATCCAGTGATTAATTATTTTAAGTTGGGACGCCCAGTAATATAATTTGAGATTGGGTAATGCAATCCCCCCCTCATACCAGCTTTTCACTAACTTATCATGTGCTATTCGGGCCGGGCCGTTGCTCCACAACAGGCTGGACAGTAGTGCTGCGATCTGTTTAAAATATCGCGGACTTACCAAATACGGGGAATTCTCAAGTACATATAGAAACCTCGGGAGAGCCATCATTTTAAACAGCGCTGCCCGCCCAAGCAGGGTCAGCGGCAGCGTAGCCCAGTATTTGACGTCTGCACGTAGGCGCGCCAGGGGTGGCAGTAAGTTTTGGGCATGAAATTCCGTGGCATCAGTAGTAATGTAAAGTCCCAGATATTTAAAAGAGGTGGTTACTATCTGTAGGGGACAGTCGTCCTGTAACAGTGGGTCCGGGCCCTTGAGGACGTATATTATTGACTTGGACCAGTTCAGGGTGTACCCTGACGCCTTGCCATGCCCATCACACAGAGTTAATAGGGCAGGGATCCCCTCGTCTGGGTCGACCATGTATATCAGCATGTCGTCTGCATATAGGGAGACCTTATCCTCCCAACCCTCCTCCCAGGTGATGCCTCGAAACAATGGTGTTGCTCTAAGCAGGATTGCTAATGGTTCAAGCACCAGTGCAAAGAGAAGGGGCGATAGTGGGCACCCTTGTCTAGTGCCGCGCCCCAGTGGGAAAGTCGGCGAAATGTGACCATTTGCAACTACCTGGGCTACCGGTGATGCGTAAAGCAATCGCACCCATGCAAGATAGTTCGGGCCGAAGCCCATCCGGGTTAGTACAGCGAACAGGTACTCCCACTCCACCAGGTCGAACGCCATTTTGGCGTCTAGGGATAGAATCACAGCTTGGGTCGAAAGTAGGTGTGCCCGCGCCATCACCCCATGTACCCTTCTTAGGTTCATTGCTGTGCTCCTGTGGGGCATGAAACCCGACTGATCGGGGTGTATCAGGGTGTGTAGGTGCTGGGTCAGGCGACTGGCCAGGAGTTTCGCCAAAATCTTCGCCTCTATGTTGAGCAAGGAAATGGGTCGGTAGGAGGTGCATTCAGTCGGCGGCTTGGCTGGTTTAGGGATGGCCACGATCGTGGCAGTGCGCTGGTCGAGTGGGAGCATCGCCCTCTCCACACTCTCTGTGTACATATCCAACAGAGGTTTGGATAGCACAGTGGCTGTTGCCTTGTACCATTCTACCGGTATCCCATTGGGCCCCAATGCTTTGCCGGATTGCAACGCCTGTATCGCCAACTGGATTTCCTCCCCTGTTAAGTCTTTTTCTAGTTCCTGCTGTGATTCCTGTGAAAGTACGGGGATAGTAATGTGCTCCAGAGAAGCCAATGCTTCCTGTTCCGTGACCGTTTGCACTGGGGTATATACCTCTTGATAGTGGCGTGCTAGGGTGTGCACTATGCGGTCAGGGTGTGTCTGTAATCGGCCCTCATGATCGTATAATCTCTGTATCCCCTTGCTACTACCGCCCCGCTTGTCCAACCAGGCCAGCATTCTCCCTGCCTTATCTCCCACGTCATATATTCTATGTGCGGTGTTCGCTAAGTGTCCCTTAGTAATCGTTGTGAGATGGGCCTGATGTTGCTGCTGTCGGAGGTGTAGTGCATGTGTGGTTTCTGGGGTGGGGTCTGACATGTGGGCGGTGTGTGCAGAATGAAGTGCCAATTCTAAGTCTGCGAGTTCTTTCCTGGAGTCTCTTTTGTGCCCTGTGATCGCCGCTATTGCTGCGCCACGTAGGACTGTCTTGTATGCCTCCCAAAGCACCGACGGCGAAGAGACTGTTCCCACATTCTCATTAAAGTAGTGTGTTGTGGCCAGTTTGAGTTTCTTTCGGACTCCCGGGATCTGCAAGTGATTAGGGTATATTGGGTATAGTCTGGCGCGCTTCTTCTCCCTGGTGGTAAGATGGAGGGCTATAGGGGAGTGGTCAGATATGCCACGGGGTAAAATTTCCAGCTTATCTACAGAGCCCAGTCCCACCCCTATAAAGAAGAAGAAGTCAATACGTGAGAGGCAGTTATGAGTGGAGGAGTAGTGCGTGTACTGAGATGCCTCGGGGTTCAGCTGGCGCCAGACATCTGTGAGGCCCAGAGCGTTCAGGAAGCCAGGAAGTACAGCCGCTCCCCTCGGGCGGTCTCGTACGGGAAAGGTATCCAGCAAGGGGTCCATTATGGCGTTGAAGTCCCCCCCAATGATCACATCACCCTCCGGGAGATCAATGAGAAATTGTCCAAGTGCCGGCAATGCGGTACTGTGTAACGCCGGGGGGATGTATACAGATACCACATTAAGGGTTTTTCCCTCCCATTGGCCAGATAGCGCCGCGAAGCGGCCCTGATCGTCTACTTTTTTCGTGTTGACTAGAAAGGAGGAGTGTTTTTTAAGGAGTATCCCAGTGCCCCTGGACCCCGTAGTGAATTCAGCGTGTACTGCCATGGAGTACCCGCGTCTATCTAGAGCCTTGCATGTAGCCCCTACTAGGTGTGTTTCCTGAAGCAGGACCAGTTCAGGCTTGTGACGTTTGATGGTCTGCAGTACTAAACCCCTTTTAATTTTATCCCCCAATCCTCTGACGTTCCATGTAAGCAATTTTAATGGGGGTACCGGTGCCATTGCAGTGGCGCCCTCAGTGGGTGCAGTTTGCTCGTGCTGTGCCATCTGGAGTCATGACCAATAAGACTGAGGTGTGGCAGTGTGGTGTACCCTTTAGGCAATGGCGTGCGCCGGTGTACCGTGAGTGGATGGCTAGCAGCGCGGCTGTGTCTCGCAAAGTAGTAGTGATGACTAACAAAAGTAACTGTAACATTTCAACTCGTACCCCCCACCCCCTCCCTGCTCCCCTGCTCCACGGACGAATTCCCGCCCGCATCCCCAACTTGGCAGAGTGCTTATACCCATCCCTATCTATCTTACTTGCTCGTGGGGTTGGTGAGTCCCCTACAGGCACCGGCCAATGCCCGCCCTACTCAGCTCCACCAGCTTCGAAGTCCCAGCGGCTACTCATTTGTCAGATTAATCAGACCCCAACAGGCTGACCTGAGTCGAGTGGATCCCTCTCAAGATCAGAGTCCAGTCCTGCGGCTCCTTCTTCGATTGTGGGGCTAGTAGACCGATGTTCCGTCGGCCCTCCGTCGCGTTGGTTCCTGCGGTCCCTGTGTTGGCGTTGGGGTTGGCCCACCTGACGCCATCCATCAAGCCATTCTCGCGCCACCTCCGGCGAATCAAAAAACCATGTTTTTCCCTCGGCCACAATCCGCAATTTTGCGGGGAACAGCATTGAGTAAGGCAGGCCCTTGTCACGTAGTGACTTTTTTACTTCAGTGAAGGATTTCCGGCGTCTGGCCACCTCTGCCGTGTAGTCCGGAAAGAATGCCAGAGTCGAGTTCAAAATTTTTACAGGTGGTGCAACCCTTGCTGCTTGTAAAATGGCGTCTCGATCTCTAAAGTTAAACAGCCTGGCCAGCACAGGCCGTGGTGTAGCACCTGGTTTGGCTGTCCCTCCAGGGACCCGGTGTGCCCTTTCAACAGAGAAAAAGTTGGACAGGCCTTTAGGTTGTAACTTGGTCTTGATAAGGTCCTCAATGTATAGATCCATGGCACCTTTCCCCTCCGTCTCCGGAATACCTAGGATGCGGACGTTGTTCCTCCGGGAGCGCCCTTCCTGGTCATCCAGCTTGTCCTGCAGTTGCTTCGTGATTTTTTCCACTCGCTCCATCGCCACCTGTAGGTCCGACGTGTCTTCGATGAGTGATTTTGTGACCACTTCCACTTGCGACACCCGCTCTGACATCTTTTTAAAGTCCGCTCTTAGCAGATTAACTTCAGATGAAATAGTACCAACCGTCGCTTGAACCTCAGTGAGGGTTTTCATTATGTCCTCCAGGGTTACCTTTCCGGGCCCTTCTACATCTAGAGTTGCACCAGTGGATTGGCGTCCGTTCCCCTGAGATTGTCCACGTTGATTGTAAGCAAATTTGTCAAGTTTCGATTGCGTCGCCGTGTTTTTAGCGCCTTTGCCAGCCATGGTGATGTGCTCGTGAACGTGCAGCCCTCCTTCCGCAGTGATTCCGGCGCTATTCGGCCTTGGACCGCGTGGTCTCCTCGTCCTCAGGCCGTACGTGATCAGGCAGGTGATTTCAGGGGCTGACTCTGGCACTCATATGGCCCCAGTAACACTCGGGGGCTGCAACTGTCAGGAGACCAGTTTCAGTGGTCAGGTTGTGCCCCCTCGGTATCGTTGGAATACGCCTCACTGCGCCGCTATATCGTGTCTCCAGCGGTCCCCGGGTAGGAGGCACCCCGCAGGCAGCGTCCCGCGTAGGAATCACTCGGTCAGTCGCAGCTCTTCCCAGCAGGGCAGCCCCCACCACGTACGTCCCAGCAGGATAGCTTCAGCGCGCTTCAAAGCAGGGGTTTGCGGTCACCTTTATGGGTGGTCGGGGAGTGAGTCCGAGTTACTGTGCTATGGGTGGGCAGCAGGATCCCCAGCGCAGTCTATCTGTCCCCGCAGCGGGAGTAGCGCGTCTGACCCTTTGCGCAATCCAGCATGGCGTCGCTACTGTATAGGGAAGTCCCCGCCTTCAATGTTGTTTAGTCCGCACTCGAGTGAGCATGCAGCCTGCTCCTCAAGCGGCAGTCTTCTTCCCTTTTGCCGTGGCCCACACTGGTACGTGGAGCCACGGAGCACTTTGTCTCACCGGAGTACAGTAGGGGCCGGGTGATGCCGCCGCCTCACAGCCGGTCAGGTCGGACTTCCGCCCGGATTCCACACTCACGCCAGGACGGTGCCGCCGCGTTGGTAGAGGCCCCAGAAGTCCGCCGTTGAAAGGAGCACTTCCCAGCGCTCGATTGTTACCGGGGGCGGGTCAGTGAACGCCGCTTTAGTTCTCGAGCCGATGTCGCTCCTTCAAGCGGGCGATATGACGGATTTATGTGCGGATTGTGGTACTGGCCGTTATACCTCAGGGAGCTCCCGTTTCAAGCAGCCGCCATGCTCGGCTGTCGGCCACGCCCCCCTCTTTTATTTTATTTACTTTTTCCCCATTCTTTCCTATTTTATTTTCCTTTAACTGTCCAGGACCATGGCAAAGGGAGCCGTCAAAAACCTGAAGGGGAAGGGTTCCGCACCCCGTAGCCGGCTCCTTTGCGTGCGCTTAAGGGGGGAGGCAGTAAATGCCCGGGAGATCTTCAGCGCGGTGGAGGTGGCCGCACTGGTCTTCTTCGTGCAGCGCCACCTACCCAAGACTGTTGCGGCAGGCGGCAGGCCTGTTACCGGGTACAGCCTCCGGGATCGTCGCCAGCTATGGTGTAAGGTGTGCTGGACCATGTATCAGGAGTCTGGGGTCCGGCGCACACCTACAACCAGGTGACGCACCGGTGGTCAGACATACTGGACCGGGAACACGACCTGCTCGACCTGTTTGGCGTGGAGATCCATGGGCTTGGTGATTACTAGTAGCTATTTAATCACTACTTTGTTGCCTTCTGGTATGCTATTGCAAATATATATTTTTTCCGAAGAGCAAGAATGCTGCCGATTACATTGCAGATAAATTATGTTTCAAAAGCTACTGGGATTGCAGGTGCTCGCCTGCTCCCTGGCGGTGCCACTATGCTTACTTGTTATCAATTTTGTGCTCATTTGGCCTGAGTGATTTTGTATGAGTGTACTTTACAGAACTGCGTAATGCTAGACACTAGAGACTCAAGTCCAGTCCTTCCTTGTACTCCTGCCACTAAGAAGAGATAGTGGTGGTGGATTGATAGTTTGAGTATATTATGACTAATTATTTAGTAGGAAACTTTTTAGTGGTCTGCAATCATGGCGGACTGTGTCTGTCACTTCGCAAGCTGCGGAGTGCTGCCTGCCAGTCCTAGTAGAACCTTTTTGTAGTTGGTTTAGATGGTTACATCACTTTCCAATGAGACGGCCCGCGAATTCAGCAATACTTATATCCTAGTAGACCACATCAGATAGGTCAATAAATTTAGTTCAATTGTTGTCTATTACCCCGAAATAATTTGTTATTGTTGTTTTGAAATATTTGATTTGGTTGACAACAATCATCCATGTTTGTGTCTTTCTTTCATGTACATCAGCACCCCCCCAGGGGCAAGAGGACAGAGGTGGCAGTGGTGGCGGCGGCAGAGCAGGAAGGCCAGGATCGGTCCGCCGAGGGCTCCTCTGCTGGCCCCAGTAAGTTTTCCTGTTAATATTGATAATAATACTTCCCTAACTTTTACAGCACCTATTTATTCCACACGTTCATCATAATTCTATTTTTTCCTACATCGTCTTTGATCTTCTTGTAGACTGTTTCTAAATTCTTATCCTGTCTCTTCTATGACTCTCTGTGCTACTACTATATTATTAGTCTGCCTGTGTAGCTAGCTAAGCTTGCACAGTTGGCAAAAGGTGTTAAACCTGTCCTCTGGGTTGTCCATAATGTCTATTGGAGACTTCTTAATGTTTATGCTTTGACAATTCCCAACAATAAAATGTCAATGGCCACCAAGAATAAGATACTAGTTTACTTTTTGATTGGATCGGAGGACATACTACTACTGTTGCAGGGACTATTCTGCACATACAGAACTATGGACAAGAAATATTGCATTGGTGATAATAGGCGCAGTTAGACTTACATACCTCAGTCATAACAGAAGTTGAACCCCCAATCTCCTTACTGACTAGCTAGTGTGTCAGAGTCATTATTTAGCTCCCGAATGCAGCAATGATCCCCAATGATTATAATACAACCCAGAACATAAGACTACGGAGTCAGAGTCCCAACCTCTCAGAGTCACGGACTCATGCTTGCAAATTGCAAACCCTTTCGCTCACTCACTCATGACCAAAAACCACAGAGTCTATGTAAGTTTTAAAGCTTTATTAAAAGTAAAACAACTAGCTCTGTGTGTACTCTGTATTAATTTTCATTTGTGCATTATATAAAAACATTTATTAAAATCAACTTCATAGAAGAGAAACGGTAAACTCTTGAAAACTGAACAGTGGCTGATTTTACACATTAATTGTAGAAGACCCCTCACCTGGTTGGAACTTAAAGTACTGGTGGTGATGATGACGACTCCGAGTAACATCTTGCTCTTGTTCGTAGAAGGGAAGCTTCTGTCTGTTATGAGAAAAATGGTGTGTGTTAAAAAGAAAAGCATTCATCAGTTGTGCCAAAAAGTGTAGCATGTTATGGCTAAGCATAAATAAAAACAACCCTCCCCTTCCGAAAGGGGAATTTTTAGTTTAAACTAGAGAGTCACAAATAATTAAATTTGTTTATGTAGTAACATATTATTTTTTAATTCCTAGACCAAATAGGGAGTGATGTATATGGCATCTAAAAATATTATATGTATTTTCTAGGCGTAACACCATTGGCACAGCCCACCACCAGTGCCGGGGCCAGCGCGGAGGCGGTCACTCCAGGGGCGGATGCGGTGTCAGCAGGAACTGCTGTGGGGGATGCCACGATGGTGGCGGGCAGTGGTAAGCTTAAGCTATTATATTCCCTCCTTATTGAGATTGCAGAGTAGGCTCGCTGCAGGGGTGTATATGTTGTACAGTACAAGTAAGTACACTTCACTGTTAAGAAAGCTTCCAAATTTAGAATTAAGTTTTTGTCAACCAGGTAGAAGACAGTCACCCTTGACTTCGCATTAGCAATAGCATTAGCGGCAGGAGTTGACGAGTAACCAATGGCCTCCTCTAAATTTGACTTCAACTCAGTTGTGAAAGTTTTATCGAGAAGCCAAGCCAGATCAAAGATGAACTTGATGGATGGGATGAACAAAAAGGGAATGAAAGGTGTAAGGAAGGACGAGCGAGTTAAATTAATGACTGTCAAAGAATGATACGTGTTTTTGAATGCAGGCACAGTTGGCTGGGAATCTGATGCATGGCTGGTTGAAGGCTGAAGCAAGGATGGGTGGAAGGAGAAACAAAAGAGGACTGCCTGGGTGGGTGAAAAAGAAACTGTATGTGTGCGCAATATATCCTTTGGTTCAAACTCAAATGCAAGTCAAGCACGGATGCATGGCTGGCGGTTTACAAAAAAAATAAAAAGTGTTTTTCGGTGAGAAAAAGTAAGGTTTGTCCAGTTGAGACATTAAGAAGAATGATTGACATTTACTTTGAATGGATGGATGTCTGGATGGTATCTTCCTCATAGATAGCATAGGTGTACATAGAGTAGACAGAGTAGACGGTCACTGGATGAAGAGTGTTACTTTGAAGAGCATGTAACACCGCACGTCCGTGCCAGAGTAGCAAAACCGAGGAAAGTAGAAGTTGTAATTTTTCAGAATACTCCCTTGACTGACAGTAGTTTGCAAGCACAGCATATATTGTGTATCTATTGTATAGTTCACGTTATCAAGTCAAGTTACAACTCACAAGTGCCTTCCTCCGGCGATTACGGGGACCACTCACTACCTCTGTTACGGGACCACTCACTACCTCTGTTAATAATTTTTTTTCAACTCTGTCATTCATGTGTGGCCTATCGGTGTTCACTCAATCAATAAAAACAAAGCACCTAAAGTCATCCCTTATATAAGCAAATATCCTGTGAAGGGATAGATGATCATATTATCTTCTTCATTTTCCTTTTGTAGTAGTCAGGGACAGGACAGGGTGAAAGTTAAATTAATTGAGCAGTAGCCCTTGTAACAGAGTATGGCCAGTGCCACCCGTAATAGAAAAGTAAGAGCTTCATCAATCACCACCTGCATGTACTGGACTGGTAACAGTAACGCAAGTCTGCGTCATCATTGCTTGCGTCTGTTTTTCTTGGGTGCAAGCCAACTGTGCTGGCATTATGCCGGCTTCCACAAGTTTACGTACAAATTTCGCTAAACAAGAGAGAAGAAGAAGACTGGTGTACTGTCTGAGTCTAATGTAGTGAGTCCATATAGTGCTACTAGAATTACTGAAACTCACACTAATGTTAGAGCAGAGGCCGATGAAGTGGGAGGTTAGATAGATGAATGCCACAAATGTTATGTACTGTGCTTGCAAGTTGCTAGTGCTACTGTGACACAACTTTCTGTTGAAATATTTTGTGTTAATCTTAAAGAGCATTGGTTACAGTATGTTTTTCTTTCTTCATGTAGATACTCCTTCTAAACTAACAAGGAAGGAGTTGGCTATCTGGGCCCGGCAAAGGAAGCTGGAGGCAATTGTTGCCGAATATCGGCGGCTGGTGGCTCAGGAGGAGGAGGATGACTCGCAGTCGCAGTCAACAACATCCACGACAGCTGCATCCTCCTCCGCTGCCCCTGGGTCATACAGTCAGCGCAATCCTCCAGTGGTACGGCGCCGTGGTCCGGCAGCCACCCGCCGCCGCCAAGCAGCGAAACCAACAGCTGCCCCCCACAGTACCAGCAAGGCTCGCATCCACCGACTAACCCTGCGAGCTGCCTACCTTGAGCAGGAGGTGGCGAGGCAGAAAGCCCTGCTCAAGGACCTCCGGAGAGAGCTGCGTGACCACCTGGCCACAGGAGGACACCGCCGGCGAAAGTAGAGAGACTGTCCCTTGCCCCTTTTTTAAAGACTTTTGGGGGGGTTGGGGTTTTTGGACTTTTGGGACATTTGATTTCATGGACATTGGTTGGGGTTAGGGAGGGGGGTGAGTCGGGTCTTGCGGGATAGTTTATTTTGTTAGGGATCAAAATAATTATTTATTTTCTACTTAAACATAGCATACACGTTTTTACTGTTTTGTGGGGGAGGCGGGGGGGAGGGTTAACTGTACGTTTGTTTTCCTGAAACTTAACTGGCTGCTTGATTCAAATTGTCTAAGTAATCGCCCAAATTTGTACAAAAGTGCCACTGACAGAGTTAGTGAATTCAATTGTCCTACTACTTTACTAGTACTACCGTCAGTGTCTCCTCTCCTTCCCCAAAATGCTTATCTTACCTGTGATTCATGTTTGAGAATAGGGCTAGGCACAGGGCTGGCTGCATGGCAAATGGCGATTAAGGTTGGCTATGGAATCCTGGACAGATGAAATATCATCGTTGTGGTGGTAATTGTAGTGGTACACACTGGCAGTAGCAGCATATGAAACAAGCTTTTGCAATGCAATAGGTCTCGCATTATGAAAGTTTGAGCTATTGGTCTTGAAAATGACAATTTGTTTATTTATGTGTTGGTTTTGAAAATAGCTAAATTAATAGCTTTGTCATTTTCAATGCCAATAGTTATAACTTTCGCAAATGTGACACCTATAGCATTTGTAATGCAACATGTTTTGTATTTACGTGACTTAGATGTATTGATGTTACAAATAACAACGACTTTTAATTTTGTAAAATAATCAATACTTAAATAAAAGTGATTGTAATTTATAATGGCAATAGCTTAAACTTTTGTAAATAACGTTTGTGAAGACTATGTTCAGTGTATTTTATTGTGATGAAAATCCAAGAACAGAAGTGAAATAACATCTTTTTGTGACATTTGTAATAAAGCTTGAAATATTGAGAGAACATAATTGAACCAGTTGTTGTTGAATGGGTGCACAGATTGATGCTGTGATGTCGCGGAGTGATGTTGTGATGGCGCGGATTGGTGCTGGGGTGGCGCTGAGTGGTGCTGGGGTGGCGCTGAGTGGTGCTGGAGTGGCGCTGAGTGATGCTGTGGTGGTGCTGAGTAATGCTGTGGTGGTGCTGAGTGATGCTGTGGTGGTGCTGTGTGATGCTGTGGTGGTGCTGAGTGATGCTGTGGTGGTGCTGAGTGCACTCTGCAACTGCACTCTGCAACTGCACTCTGCACCCACAATCTGCCCTCTGCACTCTGCAACTGCACTCTGCACCCACAATCTGCACTCTGCACTCTGTACCCACAATCTGCACTCTGAATCTGCACTCTGCACCCGCAATCTGCACTCTGAATCTACACTCTGCACACTGAATCTGCACTCTGCACTCTGAATCTGCACTCTGCACTCTGAATCTGCACTCTTCACTCTGAATCTGCACTCTTCACTCTGAATCTGCACTCTGCACTCTGAATCTGCACTCTGCACTCTGAATCTGCACTCTTCACTCTGAATCTGCACTCTGAATCTGCACTCTCCACTCTGAATCTGCACTCTGCATGCTGAATCTGCACTCTGCACTCTGAATCTGCACTCTGAATCTGCACTCTGCACTCTGAATCTGCACTCTGAATCTGCACTCACAATCTGCACTCTGAATCTGCACTCTGCACTCACAATCTGCACTCACAATCGGCACTCTGCACTCTGAATCTGCACTCTGCACTCACAATCTGCACTCTGAATCTGCACTCTGAATCTGCATTCTGAATCTGCACTCTGCACTCTGAATCTGCACTCTGAATGTGCACTCTGCACTCTGAATCTGCACTCTGAATCTGCACTCTGAACTCTGAATCTGCACTCTGAATCTGCACTCTGAACTCTGAATCTGCACTCTGAATCTGCACTCTGCACTCTGAATCTGCACTCTGAATCTGCACACTGCATCTGCACTCTGAACTCTGAATCTGCACTCTGAATCTGCACTCTGCACTCTGAATCTGCACTCTGCACTCTGAATCTGCACTCTGAATCTGCACTCTGCATCTGCACTCTGAACTCTGAATCTGCACTCTGAATCTGCACTCTGAACTCTGAATCTGCACTCTGAATCTGCACTCTGCACTCTGAATCTGCACTCTGAATCTGCACACTGCATCTGCACTCTGAACTCTGAATCTGCACTCTGAATCTGCACTCTGCACTCTGAATCTGCACTCTGCACTCTGAATCTGCACTCTGAATCTGCACACTGCATCTGCACTCTGAACTCTGAATCTGCACTCTGAATCTGCACTCTGCACTCTGAATCTGCACTCTGAATCTGCACTCTGCACTCTGAATCTGCACTCTGCACTCTGCACTCTGAATCTGCACTCTGAATCTGCAATCTGCACTCTGAATCTGAATCTGCACTCTGAATCTGCACACTGCACTCTGAATCTGCACTCTGAATCTGCTCTCTGAATCTTCACTCTGCACTCTGAATCTGCACTCTGCACTCTGAATCTGCACTCTGCACTCTGAATCTGCACTCTGCATCTGCACTCTGCACTCTGCATCTGCACTCTGAACTCTGAATCTGCACTCTGAATCTGCACTCTGCACTGTGAATCTGCACTCTGCACTCTGAATCGGCACTCTGCACTCTGAATCTGCACTCTGCACTCTGAATCTGCACTCTGAATCTGCACTCTCCACCTGCACTCTGAATCTGCACTCTGCACTCTGAATCTGCACTCTGCAATCTGAATCTGCAATCTGAATCTGCACTCTGCACTCTGAATCTGCACTCTGCACTCTGAATCTGCACTCTGCACTCACAATCTGCACTCTGCACTCACAATCTGCACTCTAAATCTGCGCTCTGCACTCTAACTCTGCACTCTGAATCTGCACTCTGAATCTGCACTCTGCACTCTGAATCTGCCCTCTGCACTCTGAATCTGCACTCTGCACTCTGAATATACTGAAAAGGAACCGGGGGAGAGGGGTCATAATGCCAACCTCAGACGGTCAAAGACTGCGTGATGTAAAAGTCTCAGCTCCCTGAGAAGACGTCGAAGACTCGCTAAGGCTTCTGCTGCTTTCTGCGAGCACACTGCCGTGCTATCAGGAGGAGAAGGCGGCGTAACAAAGGCCCCCGCAGCGGTAAAAATATGTTTACATTTTGACAAGAGTGGAGGGACGCGGTCTGCAGAGGGGTTTTAAACCCATCTCTTCGAGTCATGGAGTGGCCTTGCAGGGGATCGGTTCAAGGGACGGCGCAGGCCTTACGATCCAGCACAGCCAGAATAGACTGTCCGGGCGTGAAATGGATTAAAAATATATATATATTCTTGTACACTCAATTTTACAGTGACTATCAACAACTCATTTATAAATGCCAACACTATAGGCAGCAGTAGTAAATCAGCAAAATGCAGGGTTAAACCAAGCTCTTGGCATTGCTGTGGGGAGGGGGGGACGAGAAATGGGAGACACGGCCTGGCGGCCGTGAAGTGTGAAGCAGTGGGTGGGGGGAGGAGAAATAGGAGACACGGCCTGGCAGCCGTGAAGTGTGAAACAGTGGGCGGGGGAGCCCTTTGAAGAGAACCTCTCCGAGGGAAAAGCGCGTGCTTGTGTTCACGTGAACTTTCGGAAATCCGTCCAATGGTCTGAGAACGTTTTTGCTCACTAACATTCTCCCCTATCCATTCCTTGCGGAATGGGATAGGCGAGCCCTAAAAAAGGAAATGAGACATTGAGTGGCCTGAGAGGAGCATTAGAGCAGTACGATAGTACAGTACACAAGAACAGTGCCATAAATTAAATTGTAGCCTAAGCAATGCTAAAGTATTCAATCAAAAGTCAACTAGTAGTTGCTTGGATTATGGCTACTACAAGAACTAGTACTGAAGGACACAGCAGCGTAAGCTTTCAGCACTTGTAGTAGATGTTGTTGTTGATGAAACCACTCGATGGCGGACATGAAATTCTGAAATGATTTGCAAATACTCATGGGTGTGTGTCATGCAGAATAGGAATATATACGCAGATTCCTTGACCTGCCTTTAAATTGATTTTCTGTTGCTTTGACCTTATCCTCCCCAGCAAGCGTGTGGAATTATTGGTGTCATTTACTCACACACCTCAGTGAAAACCACACAGTCCGGGGGAAGGGGGTTAGGGTTTGAAAAATGGATGGGAATGGGGTTTTTTGGGAAAGTTTTTTGGAGAGAGAAAAACAAAAACACAGCATGGGCAAACAACAAATGAAGACAAACAAATCTTTGGATACAAGCCTCATACAAGTTCACAACAATAACATTATTTAAAAGATAAGGACAAGTGAAGTGGATACTGTAACTGTATGTTGTAGTTGTCCAGGTCAAATTGGGAAGTTGCATGCATCCAGCTCTTCCTCTTATTCGCGGTACTCCTCCATTCCATCGGGCGCTCCGTCGATCAACCTTGGTGACCACACTGTCCACTGCCTGCCTTGCGGATGCGGAATTACTATGGTAAGCCTGGGTTAATGTTTTTCCCATCACACAGGGTAAGTGATGGCCTGTAATTGTTGATGGAAAAACAGAAAGGGATATTAAAACACCACGGAGGAAAAATATAAGGTACGGTGTGTAGTGCAAAAATAACACTTTCACTTTCAGAGGCGAGAGTATTACATACATGCATCATTTCTAAACTCGGAGTCTCTGTTTCCAGGATAATTATAGCACACAGCAGGCCAGGGGCAGGGCCATGCAGACAGTCAAGGCTGGCACCACTGATTGAACCAACCTCCATGTAGCATACCTCTTTGACACAGACAAAGCAGATCTAATTTTATACAGCAAGATACATAGCCGCAATTTTACATCAACTGCTGTCTGGACTCTGGCATAACACTACTACACTGGCTCGACCACTCCAAACTATGACTAGACAGACATGTAGTTCTGCTGTGGATGTTGTTGACTTGTTTACCTGTTTGCCACTCACAAAATGGGCATAGTTCTTCCGCAAACCGACGATGATGATCCATCCATCCCGTGAGTGACTGTAAAGATATTATGTAACTTTGGTCATCATGACTCATCATCATCATCATGGTGTTGGCAAACTCAATGTTGTTCATGCAGTCACAGTCTACACACAGTGAGTCCAAGGCCATTTTCCATATTGAAAAATGCAAAGTGGCCCCTGAAGTAGAAGTACAATTTGTATTAAACAAGGTAAACAGAGTCCACTTGAGTTACATTTAGTGGGTAAAAGATTAAATAATAATAACAGAACACATAGATAGGATTCACTTCATGCACAACAAACAAACAACAATTGCTTTCATCAGAGCCAGACAGCCAGTGTTGTCCACTGCATGCCATCTCATCATTCATTACCTGTCCCACTTGTCAGCATCTTATTCTTAAGTGAAGGGCCACAGGGCAGCCTCTCGTGTCAATTTCAGAAGTAACAGTCAGCATAGTCAGTCATTCCAGTCCCACTTCTTTTGAGGGGACTCGTCTACGAAGCGACAGTTTCTTGATTCTGCGTAATCCGGCCATCTGCCTTGAGGGAAATGGATAGGGGGAGTCTGGAGGAGGAGGATAGAGCAGCATGACTGAGTTGTGAACTTGTGAACTTCAGGAATGCAGACAGCGGCACCTTCAATATGGAAATAAGACAAAGACAGTGCTGCTGATGGATTTGTTGTGATTAAAGTTTTGTTGTGCAAAAAGTTGCAAATCAAAGAAAGACACACAGAAATAAAAGTCAATAAGGACGGAAGAAAAAAATAAGTAAGTATTTCAAACCTAGTTGTCAGGGAAGTAGAGCTCGTCCTCAAACTCTGTGAGTTGAACATGGAGTAGGTCAGCTAACAGAGAAGAACTTCCGTCACCTAAGTCGGTGTCCTCTTTTTCCTGCGTGGATTCACATATTTTGTAATCTGGTGGTATGAAGTGCTGATTCATCTTGATCATTGTTAACCTCTGCACATTTTTGGGCGAGAGGCGGGTCCTTTTTGAAGTGACAATGGTACCAGCAGCACTGAAAACACGTTCAGAAGTCACGTTTTCGAGTGGGCAAGCCAAATAATTTATAGCCAGCCTGGTGATCAGTGGCCATTGAGGCCTTTTCCCATACCAATACGCCAATGGGTTATGATCAATGAAGACCTCTGTTGGGTCATCCAGATAGGCCTGCACCATCCGCTCAAGGTCGTCCAGGGGTGCTCCACTTTGCGTACCATCTATTGCCTTTGCATCAACACTGGAACGAGCAAACCCTTGATGAGTTATCCAATCCGCTTCCGACAATATTATGGCTGAGCCTGGTGCAGGTGATGATTCGGTTGCTGGTGTCTTTAATGGCTCTGAGGGAAAGTGACTGCCTTCAGCCACAGAAGTGGACCTTGACGCCGGATGGCCTGCTGCTTCCGTAGTACTTGTGTTGGTTCCTTCAATTTCCTGCCACTCTTTTTCGAACCGAGTGGCTCACTGAGCTAGCCAATGTTTGTACTTTGAAACATCTTCTTCAGAAAAAGGAATGAATGCATTGCTGGCCAGTGCCTTTTTGTACCGTGGATCCAGAATAGTGGCACAAAGGTAATGTTGTTCTGAATGTATTGCTTTAAGCCTTTCATTGTCAACTAGGCGGCTTATTAAGCTCTCCGCCAACAGATATGCGCCTTGTTTTTCAGCATCAACTCGAAACGTTGAAGACATTGCCTTCAGTTGGTGCTCTAGCATGCGCAACAATGGGATAGCTTTGCCCAAACTACAGTCCTCCCTGCTGACTTCACGGGTGAAGACCTCAAAAGGACGAAGCATGTCTGTCAGGCTTTTAACTAGGTCCCATTCCTCCACCTCTAGCCTCATGTCTTTCATAGCAGCAGCCCGTGCGTTAAAGACATACTCATCGATTACCAAGTACTGCTCAAACAGATGCTCAAGCATGTAGAAGGTTGAGTTCCAACGTGTTGCCACCTCCTGGATGAGTCCTCTGACTGGCACTCTACGGTTACGTTGAATGATCCTCAGCTGCTTCCGGGCCTTAAAAGAATGGCTGAAATGTGTGCAGATTCTTCGGCAGGTGGTCAGTAACTTGCTGACTGTGTTTTCTTGTTTCAAGAAATCTTGAACAACAATGTTAATGCTGTGCGCCAAACACGGCACTCTGAAATAGCCACCATCATGCATGGCCTTAACTATATTACTGCCATTATCCATAGAAACATAACCAATAATGCGCCTTCTTGGCAGCAGCCATTCAAAGACCTTACTGTCATACTCCTCCAAAATGTTTACTGCAGTATGAGATTTCTCCATGGCAAACATGGCTACTGTTGCATGTCTCCGAGTAGCTTGAAAAAATGTGACACTGCCAACACCTGCAGCCATCTTATCTCTAACCCCCGCAAAAGAGACCCAGTGTGCAGTGATGCACATGTAATCAACGGCTTGGCAACTGGTCCACATGTCTGTTGTCAGGTGGATAGTGTGAACAGCACTCTTCTGCACAGCCCAACCGGCCCAATCACTTCCAGCACATCTTCATGTAGTGCTGGAACTGCAACTCTGGAAAAATAGGACCCGCTAGGAACCTTCCATTTAGGGCAGACTGTTGACACAAATTCTAGAAAACCCACCCCTTTGACGAAAGAAAAAGGGAGAAGGTCCAGCGCTACCTTTTTAGCCAGCATTGCATTATACAGATGTGCCGTTGGGTGGTTGTGTTCAAATGACGCCTCCGACCAAAACATTCTTTTAATGGTGGTCTGGACCGTTTTCATATGTGATGATGATGATCCAGACTTCTTCAACCCAGTTAGGCTCATTGATGTACTTTTTCGCATTGGTGTCTCTACCAGACTCTTACTGTGCCTCCAAATGTATCCATTGATATTGCATCTGATGATGACGAGGGGCTAATCGTGCAGGGGGAGGTGAAGAAGCGACATACATTTTTTCTGGTACACACAGTACCCCTGGCAGCAGCACTGCAGTGGTAGCCCCAGCAGATGTTGCTGGGGTAGAGGGTGTGGGGGCTACCACTGCAGTGCTGCTGCCAGGGGTACTGTGTGTACCAGAAAAAATGTATGTCGCTTCTTCACCTCCCCCCTGCACGATTAGCCCCTCGTCATCATCAGATGCAATATCAATGGATACATTTGGATTAGTTGTACTTTTGGCTTCCCGGATCTTACCTAGGTGTGCCTCCCACTGGATAATGTGGTGTTTTTTTAGATGACCTCTCTGGCCTCCGGTACCATAGTTGGTACCAAGATTACCCCGACTAACTACTTGTTTACAAATCAAACAAATAACTAGGTTTTCCGCCTTTTTGCTAATACTAAAGAAGTCCCAAACTGGGGAGTTGAGATTTCTTGTGGTGGTGGAGGTGGAGGTGCTACTTTCAATGCCAGATGAAGTGGGGGATGGGCATGGCTGAATTTGAGTCTGTTGTGCACTTACAGTTACAGCACCACTGCTTGAGGTAACGGAGGTCGAGCTGGATGGAAGTCCCTGCCGGCCCTTCTGAAAAGAAAATATGGCAGCTGTAGGTCGTGTTGGTGTAGTAGTTACCTGTGTTGGTGGTGGTACCAGTGCCACGCCGCCCACATCCAGCACAGCAGCATTTCGGGATAGGGTAAAAATGTCTGTCTGCTGCATGCCCGCTGGGGCCGGAGTGACGACTGTGATGACTGGGTCGTCATCGTCAGACTCTTCATCAGCAGCCGAATACACCACTTCTACTGCTTCTTCGTCATCACCTATAAGTGGAAGCCTTGCAGGAACCTTCCTTTTACCTAGCTTTGTCTGCTCATGGCGTGCCTCCCTCTCAGACTGAATTGGTGGCTGCCAATCAAGATCTAGATCATCAGAAGGAAGGGGGCTTGAAGAAGAACTTGTACTAGCCCTCCTTTTCCTTGCTGGGGATCTGGAAGACAATGGATCATCAGGACTCAGAGTGGCTTGCTCGGCTGATACCTCTGCATGAATCTCGATTTCGCCATGTGCCACTACTTCTAGAGGAACAAGCATTGTGGGCAGTTGTGCCTCTCCATGCGCCTCTCCATGCTCCTCTACTTGCGACTCTACTTGCGCATCTACTTGCGCCTCTACTTGCGCCTCCCCATGCGCCTCTCCTTGCGCCTCTCCTTTTTGCACCTGTGGTTGTCATTGCGGCCGTGGTTGAACACTCATCAGATGAGTTACACCCTGCGTTGATTGGATGCTACTTTGCGATCAGTCAACGCTAACATCACTGGTCGATGGTGAAAGAGCAATTAGAGTGGCTGCCTCTGCGACACTCATGGGCTTGGGCCTAAATTGGCGTGGTGTCACTGAGACCAATGAAGCGGAGGTGCTGCTCCCAGCTTGGTCCCTGGCGGACACCTCTGCTGCAGGCATAGTTTTTTTTCTCCCCAAAAAAGTGTCTGTTGGCACACCAGTCTCCTTGGTAAGTGGCATCACTTGCTTCTTCTGCTCCTTCTTACCGGCAGTGGCCCTGGCAACTTTCTTGGTAGAGGAGCTACAACCACCTTTCTTTGGGCCCATCTTCTTCAGATTATCCGAACAGCAGGACGCAGTTGCACGAGTTGCAGAGTTGTCTGTGGCCACACGTGACGTTGTGCACACACCGCAGCTGGACTTCTTCCTGGCACTACAACAAGTGATGATGATGAGGATGATTCCTGGTTCTTCTCAGTCTTTGTGCACTTAAAAGAAAAGGAAGCCAGAGGAACATCAGTTAAATAAATGTTGCATATGTTGTGCTTCAATTAATATTTGCAACTAGGCATTTATTATTATTAACACAACACACCCAAAAACGTAAAGACCCAAAATAAAAAATTGCAATTCTAATCCAAAATGGATGTTTAAATTAGTAGAAGAGAGACCACACAGAGAGAGTTGTTTCATGCACCACTGAGTACCCCTGGGCATAATAGATGAAAGCAAGGCAGATTGGGTGCAGGTCTAAGGCACAAAGCACACTACCTGGGTCAAAATGACCCCTAGACCCCCACCCACATGGCCAGGCCCTGGACCAGGCCTCAAAATGGCCCCCACCCACATGGCCAGGCCCTGGACCAGGCCCCAACAGAAAGACATGGCCCATGCACCAATAAGTACCCCTGGGCATAATGGATGAAAGCAAGGCAAACTGGGTACAGGCCTATGGCACAAACAAAGCACACTGCCTGGCTTCAAAATGGCCCCTAGACACCCACCCGCATGGCCAGGTCCTGGACCAGGCCTCAAAATAGTCCCCACCCACATGGCCAGGCCCTGGACCAGGCCCCAACAACACCCCAAAAATCGAAATACACAGAAAAATCCCCCCAATCCAATGCCATGCATGCCCTAAATGATGTTTAAATTCAAGAGACCCCACAGAAAGACATGGCCCATGCACCCCTGGGTATAATGGATGAAAGCAAGGCAGACTGGGTGCAGGCCTATGGCACAAACAAAGCACACTGCATGGCTTCAAAATGGCCCCTAGACCCCCACCTACATGCTCAGGCCCTCGATCAGGCCTCAAAATGGCCCCCACCCACATGGCCAGGCCCTGGACCAGGCCCCAACAACAACCAATACATCTAAATACACACAAAAATCACCCCAATCCAATGCCATCCATGGCATAAATGATGTTTACATTCAAGAGACCCCACAGAAAGACATGGCCCATGCACCAATGAGTACCCCTGGGCATAATGAATGAAAGCAAGGCAGACTGGGTGCAGGCCTATGGCACAAACAAAGCACACTGCCTGGCTTCAAAATGGCCCCTAGACCCCCACCCACATGGCCAGACCCTGGACCAGGTTTCAAAATGGCCCCTACCCACATGGCCAGGCCCTGGACCAGGCCCCAACAACACCCAAAAAATCAAAATACAGACAAAAATCACCCCAATCCAATGTAATTCATGCCCTAAATGATGTTTAAATTCAAGAGACCCCACAGAAAGACATGGCCCATGCACCACTGAGCACCCCTGGGCATAATGGATGAAAGCAAGGCAGACTGGGTGCAGGCCTATGGCACAAACAAAGCACACTGCCTGGCTTCAAAATGGCCCCTAGACCCCCACCCGCATGGCCAGTCCCTGGACCAGGCCTCAAAATGGCCCCCACCCACATGGCCAGGCCCTGGGCCAGGCCCCAACAACACCCAATAAATCGAAATACACACAAAAATCACCCCAATCCAATGCCATCTATGCCATAAATGATGTTTACATTCAAGAGACCCCACAGAAAGACATGGCCCATGCACCAATGAGTAGCCCTGGGCATAATGAATGAAAGCAAGGCAGACTGGGTGCAGGCCTATGGCACAAACAAAGCACACTGCCTGGCTTCAAAATGGCCCCTAGACCCCCACCCACATGGCCAGACCCTGGACCAGGTATCAAAATGGCCCCCACCCACATGGCCAGGCCCTGGACCAGGCCCCAACAACACCCAAATAATCGAAATACAGACAAAAATCACCCCAATCCAATGTAATGTATGCCCTAAATGATGTTTAAATTCAAGAGACCCTACAGAAAGACATGGGCCATGCACCACTGAGTACCCTTGGGCATAATGGATGAAAGCAAGGCAGACTGGGTGCAGGCCTATGGCAGAAACAAAGCACACTGCCTGGCTTCAAAATGGCCCCTAGACACCCACCCGCATGGCCAGGTCCTGGACCAGGCCTCAAAATAGTCCCCACCCACATGGCCAGGCCCTGGACCAGGCCCCAACAACACCCCAAAAATCGAAATACACAGAAAAATCCCCCCAATCCAATGCCATGCATGCCCTAAATGATGTTTAAATTCAAGAGACCCCTAGATAGACTTGGCCCATGCACCACTGACTACCCCTGGGCCAACTGGCTAGTGTGGCTTTAACACGCACCCCAAAACTTAAAAAAAAACTTCCACATATAACAGTGAGCTACTTAATAACAAGCCATAAATGATATTTAAGTTCAACAAAACTCACAGAAACAGTTTGTCATGCACCCATGACTAACCCTGGGCCTACTGGATACTGTGGGTACCCACAATATATTTTTTTTAAGTTGTGAAAAAGTTTATAAATTGTAGTTGCAGCAACTGCAATGCCCCAAACAAACAACACCAGCTTACTTGTAAAATCTCAAATCCAAAAGTGATCACCCAAAAAAGTCCTCAAATACAAATATCCAGCAGCAGCCACAAAGAGTAATCCTTCCAGCTCCAGATCCAAATGAAAAGTGACCAGGACATGGACAAAGCACTGGGAGGAGCCTGTTGGACAGGAACAGGAAGTTGGAGACTGTGGGGCACTTCCTCCCTCCCACCCCCCCAAAAATGGACTCCTTGCACAAAAAAATTCTGCCAAATGTCAATCTGAGGAGTTATTCTGATCCAAATCATCATTTTCTGGAGGTTTATGCTGCCAGCGATAGATTTCTTGTGCAGAATTGCAATTTGTGCAATTTCGGGAAAGGGAGCTGTTCAAATCTCCCGCCAGGTGTCAGCTGCATGTCGCATCTACGTCTTTCGCAATTGTTTTCTATCGCGGTGCGTGATCGCGGGCCCTTATGACGTATTCGCGTTCAACAAGTCTCGCAGTGCAAGATTGTGGGACGCTATGAGGTAGTCGCGGTCGAAAAGTTATGCGTGATCACGCAGCAAGATCAAAAATGGCGCAGCGGGGGGGCGTGACTTGGACAGCCAGCATGGCGGACGCAGCTTAGCTGAGATCCGTGCCCGCCAGCCAGAAATCTGTCAACTGATCCTGCCTTCCCCACTCTAGAGCGACCCTGAGGGTGGCATCCTGTATCAGACGCTAACGGCTCCCCACCGGTGAAATTCCGGCTGCTTTGGAGCACCGGGGGCCTGGCAGCGGCGGACGCGAGCAGAGCGGCCTGGGCGGCCTGCTGCAGCCTGGGAGCTTGAGTTTCGTGGGTCCCGGCTGGAGGAGAGCGGAGGCCTCGGAGGCACGGACAGTGTGCAGCGGGCCCGCATCGGCGGGAGTCCGTGCTTGACCCGATGATCCTGGTGGTGGTGACTGGGGCCCCCGCTGGCTGCGACTGCCCTGGGGAGACAGGCGGGCCCTTGGCCTCGGTGAGGAGAGAGGGTGGCGGGGCCTATCACGGGTGGGGCCCCTGTCGCCTTGGTGCTCTGAGGACTGGATGGAGGCAGCGGTAGAGAGTGCAGCCTGTGCCGCCGCCGGCAGCCGGGGACCTTGATTATCGTGAGGCAGGGCGGTGCTGGGGACTCGTCCCGGGCAGGGCGTGCCCAACTTGATAGGGGCCGATGCTGGACACGAGCGTCCATCGCTACAACATCTGGGACCCCACAGTCAGCTAGGATCTTGGAGTGGCCGGCGGGCCCGGGCCCCGGTGAGAGGAGAGGGCAGGGCAACCTGGCCTGGACAGCGAGGTGGGGGCTCGAGATTGGGGCGCTCCCCCGGTGTGGCATCCGACTACAGACCTGGGGGTGGACCTTCCCGGATGACGTCGGCCAGACGACCCAGACAGTAAGGAGGTGTGCGGTGCCCCCAGGACGTGGGGAGGTGGGATGACCCTGTGGTCAGTAGTCCTTGAAGGGGCCTGGGACCAGTCGAGCGGCGGCCGGGTCGGGCCGCGGAGAGTGTGGTGGCGGTGTGGGGTGCCCTGGTGCCATTAGATCCAGCCCGAGCCAAATCACTACCGGAGGGGGGGCTGCTGTCGTCGGGGGCCGGCTGCTGTGGCCCTGGCCCCGCTTGCATCGGTGGCCGGTGGCGGAGCTACGGTTTGGAGTGGTCCATATCTGCAGCCCGTAGAGAGTGTGAAGCTCTAGGATCGGGAGGAGCAGACTGGGGACACTATTGGTCGTAGCGACAGCAGAGGGGGATCCCTGATCGGCGCTTCGGGAGCCGGGCCTGGCCACGGTGGGACCCGGGGTGGTGTTGCCGGCTATGCTCCTGAGGGTCTTGACGGCAGGTCTTTGTGTGGCAACATCCAGGCAGTCATGACACGCAGTGCAGGTGGAGGGGAGCCCCCCAAGCATGGCCCAATTGATAAGTTTACGGGGCCCAGTGGAGGTGCGGGGGCCTCGGGTGGACATCATGATGCTGGGCAGGACAATGCGGCCCTTATGGCAGCCATCACTCAGTCCCGGGACATGTTGGAGGCAAAGATTGGGGCGGTGGGATTGAATGTCGCACTACTAAGCCAGGATCTACGGAACGCGGTCTCCCGCATTACGGAGGCCGATACACGCATCTCTGGGGCGGAAGATGATATTGCGACCCTCAAGCGCAAGGTGGCCAGCATGGAATCCGTTCAGAAGGGCCTGGCGCTCCGCGTGGAGGATGCAGAGGGGCGGGCCAGGTGCAACATCCTCGCATTGTCGGCCTGCCGAAAGGCTGCGAAAAGGGCAACATGGAGGGCTTCCTGTCACAGTGGCTTGAGAGCTGGCTTCCACCTGACAGCTTATCTCTATGCTTTGTAATTGAGCGAGCGCATCGGGCCCTAATGCAAAAAACGCCGGTGGGGGCACATCCGCGGCCAATGATCGCTAGGCTATTAAACTACCACAATAGGGACATAATCCTAAAACAGGCCAGAGCGAAGGAACCATTGATGTATGAAAATCAGCGTGTCCTGATCTTCCCAGATTATACCCGCATGGTACAACAACAACGGCAGTCTTTTACAGCGGCCAAGGCTCGGCTGCGTGGCCTGAAAATACCATATGCCCTACTTTATCCAGCCCGCCTCCGGGTCGTGTTTCAGTCCCGCACTCACTTCTTTGAATCCCCAGAGGAGGTGTTCGCTTGGACAGACGAAACAGTGCCAGTGAGAGTGCATACACCTCCGGGGCTGGACTCTGACTCCTCTCATAGTGGGAAGCAGGCGCGGCCCCCCCGGGAGGCGTGGCGGAAGGACAAATGGAGGTCAGGTCCAGGCATCGGTCTACGTCGGGCACTGCCTCTGAGAAGGAGAGAGGAGCTGCCGGGAATCAGATGAAGGGCACCTGAATGTTTCGAGGGACATACTGTTGGTATATTGTGATTGCCCTTTATGATGATGTGTCGTGCCCTTGGGTATAGTGGGCTCCCAATAAAATGGGTGTGGAATGTGGCTGAAGTGATTAGATATCTCAGTAGGTGCTTCAAGGGTGGCCGGGGTGGGGGGAGGGATACTCACTGGTGGGGTTGTCCCCCAGTTGCGGTTTGGTGGTTGAAAAGTTTTTTGGTGGGTAGGGTAGTTCTATGGGGATCCATTGGTGTGGAGGGTCATCGACCTCGTGTTGGGGGTGGAGACCCTTCTACACCGCGACAGGTACTTCATTGTTTCTTGAGGTATGGGGTGGGGAAGGGGGTTGGGGATGGGGTGGGTTGTTTGATGTCGGTTTGGGGGGGGATGCACGGTTCTGGCAATGTAGCAAAGGTGGTCGAGTGTGCACCTTCATGGCGCGTGTTGTGGCTCTTCGATCCAGGGGGTCCTTGATGTCATGCTCGGATAGTAGGGCCAGTGGGCCCGGGGGCTCGGTCCGTGTCCTCAGTTGGACTATGAGGGGAGTGCTGGATAAGATAAAACGGGGGCTGGTCTTAAGGCAGGCAAAGAGGGCAGGGACGGATATAGTGATGTTGCAGGAAACACACCTCCTTGGTGTCAAAACACTGTGCCTCCAACGATATGGCTATCATAAGGTCTTCCACGCTGGTTTTACCAAAGGTTCCAGAGGGGTGGCCATCTTGGTGCACCGTAGGGTCCCTTATATCCATTCCACTCATTGGGTAGATACGCAGGGCCGCTGTATATTTGTCCAGGGTACACTAGGGGAAGAGCCCATTGTGCTAGGTTGTGTATATGCTCCACCCCCTTACAGTGGTCACTCGTGGAAAAGATTTTTGCAGTATGGGCAGACTGGAATGACGTCATAGACAGTGCACGAGATAGGTACCAGCCTGGGGGAGGGAGTGTGGCAGTTAGTTCCACCAAATTGAGTGATATGGTCAGGAACCTGTATTGGGTGGATACCTGGAGGCACATGCATGGCACACAGCGAGAATATACCTTTTTCTCCGCAGTCCACAAATCTTTTTCCAGACTAGATTACATATTTGTTCCTAGGGCGGTTCTGGGTAGAGTGGAGGCCGCAGACATACTGCCGCGTGATCATTCTCCCACGGCGGTAGCCATATGTCTGGATAGGCGGAGACAGCCATTTCGCTGGCGTCTCTCTGTCTGGCATCTACAACTGGTGGACTATCAAAAGCACATGAGGGAGGCCATAGCCCGCTATTTGTCTGAAAAGGTGGAGACAGTGGCGGATAAGACGACATTGTGGGAGGCAATGAAACCCACTCTCCGGGGCATAGATATAGCTTGGTTTGCTGCAGTTCGGAGGAGGTGCAGGGAGGCCTTAGACCAAGCTGAGGTGGAGATCAGGGACCTTGAGCATCACAGCAGAGTTGAGGGGGAGGACCAGATAGTTGGGCAGTTATTGCTGGCACAGCAGTCATATGCCTCACTATTGTTGGATGAGGCGCGGCAGTTGAACTGGCGACCCGTAGTAGAGTATACCAATGGGGCGACAAATCAGGGACGATGCTCCATAGACTGTGTCAGGGCCTCTCTCAGGCTCAGACCCCCCCGAGGATTCAAGATCACACTGGGTCCCCAGTCACAGATCCCAAGAAGCTAGCTGAGGGCTTCGCGGCCATCTACGCTGACCTATATGCCCCAAATGAATGCATTGCCGCAGATTTAGTTGTTAAGTTCATAGCGGATCTACCGCCGCGAGCAGTTTCAGATGAAGCCCGTGACCACCTTGAACTCCCGTTGACGGAGGAAGAGCTGGGGGTGGCTCTGGGTGAGCTGAACACTGGCAAGGCTCCCGGCCCCAATGGCTTCCCCAGCAAATTCTTTAAAAAATGTCACCTGCAATTCGGGGCCCACTACAGATCAGTGGTAGAGGAGGCTAGGGAGTGAGGCTGCCTGCCCCCGGACTGGAGACATGCTGAGATAGTGGTGTTTCACAAGCCTGGTCGGCCCCCGGAGCAGCATGCCTCGTACCGCCCGATTTCCCTATTAATCGTGGAGGCCAAGGTATTGGCCAAGGCGTTGGCTAATAGGTTATTGCCGTATATTACAGATCTCATACACCCTGACCAGACTCACTTTATGCCTCAACGGGCGACACAGCATAATATCAGGCAGGCTCACGTAGCGGTGGTTCGGTCTATGGGGGTACAGGCGGCGCTTTTCCTGGCCGACATGGACAGGGCGTTCGATTTGCTCAGCTGGACATACTTGTTCTCACTCCTGCCCGACTAAATATTGGACCCCACTTTATGTCCTATTTGAGGTTGCTATACACAGACTTGACGGCTTTGGTCAGGGTGGCGGGGGTCTCATCCTCGAGCTTTGCTATCAGGAGGGGTACCAGGCAGGGCTGCCCCTTCTCGCCTTACCTGTTCACCTTGGCTATGGAGCCATTGGCTGCATGGGTACGTATAGATGCGCATATGAGGGGGTTTGAGTGGGAGCACGGTCTGTCGGATAGAATTGCGTTATATGCAGACGATGCCTGTTCTTTTTAACGGACCTCAATAGGTCGGGCCCCGTCTCCTGCGCATCCTGCAAACCTTTGGCAAGACCTCGGGACTATATATGAACCCACGTAAGTCTACACTTTGGGTGTTGGGGAGTGGCCCGGCAGTGGGGGACTGGGCCTCAGCACTTCAGATTGCGGTCGTGGCATTAAATATCTGGGGGTGTTTTTATCCTTGATCCCCGCTGTCTCCTGGGAGCGAAACGTGGTGCCAGTCTGGGAAGGGACCCGGGCGGATATTAAAATATGGTCCCGCATGCCCCTGACCATATATGGCAGATCGTCCATTTTAAAAATGGTGGCCCTGCCTCGACTGCTTTACCAGCTGCAAAACCATCCCTATCCTATTTCACCTCCTTGGTTCAAACAAGTGGACTCCATTTTAGGACAATTTCTTTGGGTGGGCGGCTCGGTCTGGGTGGCACATGCTTTCGGTCAAAGTATGGTGGGGGCATGGCGACCTCTGATGTACTCTCCTACTACCAAGCTTCGCATCTCTTAGTATTGAATGAATGGTGGTATGGGGACAGGGGTGACCCATCCTACGCCCTGGAGTGGTTTCTGATGGAGCCTCATACCTTACACATTCTTTTATACGCGGCGCAGAAGCATAAGGTGTGGCCACCAGTAACACAGGTAGTGTTTGGCATTTGGAGGCAAGGTCTGCGTCGGATGGGGTGGTGGCAAACCCTGGCCGAAGAAATTCCCCTATGGCGAAACGGCCGTCTACCTGGCCTGGCAGCACTAAAGGGATTTACGGGGTGGGACGATATTGGGATATCTAAATTGGGAGATGTCATGTCAGGGACGCCACTCAAGACGTTCCCGGAGCTGAGTACAGAATATAATATGCCCCACACTCAATTCTTCCGCTACCTACAGTTCCACCATGCTCTGGCCCCACACCTGGAGGGGTTGACCTCCCTTCCTGAGTTTAGCCCTCAAGCCTAAGCTAGGGTTTTCATGGGCCATATTGAGACACAAAAATATCATGCATCTACCAGTCCCTGATCATACACTGCTCCTCCACATTGCAGAAGTTGAGGGAGACCTGGGAAGAAGATGTTGGGACAATGGAGGAGGAGGATTGGAATGAGGCTCTGGCAAGCCCCAGGGCTGCAGCCATATCTGTCCGCCTTAGGCTTATCCAATTTAAATACCTGCATAGGGTTTACTTCACTAGGCGGAGGCTGTGGCAGGCGGGCCTCATTATATCTCCGGATTGTACCAGATGTGGTCGGGAGGGGGGAACCTTCCTGCACACAGTGTGGAGCTGAAGCCAAATAGACAGGTTCTGGAATGGGGTATGGAATGGATTGGATGAGCCACTTTGGTGGGTGATCCCACGTACGCCACGCCTGGACCTTCTGCATGTGATGGATGGGGTGGGGGGTAACCTCTACAAGAGACCCTTACTGCTGCTAGGGCTCACAGTGGCCAAAAGAGATATAGCCAGGGTGTGGAAGGACCCGAGGACCCCGTCACTAATAGCGTGGAAGAGGGGACTAGATTTTTGCATGGGGATGGAGAAGCCCATATTTCTTGCCCGGGGATGTCCTCCTAAGCAATATAAAATTTGGAAACGGTGTGCCGACTTCAGGGATATGTGGCTCGAACCTCCGCCAGAACAAGACCCAATACTGGACATGTGAGAGTGCTGTGTTGTTGGATATGTGTATACCGGTTGCCGAAAAGTTTGTAACCGTGCGTGGGGGGGGGGGAGGGATCCGGGAGGGGTGAGGGGCGGGCATTTCGGGGGAAGGGGAGCGGGGAGGGCTGTTCATTGCATTGATTATGTTCTCTTCTTATATATGCAAAAAGTCATGATGGACTGTGATGCCACACATGTGTCTCTTTGCCTGGCGGATACCTCTGGGGTACAGAACTCTGCGATTTCTATGTGATCTGTCAATAAAATCTGTTTTAAAAAAAAGAAAATGGCACAGCGCACGCAAACCGGGAGGAAAACAACTCGGGGCACTCAGAATCATGGTAAGTCAACATCGCGCGCGCGAGATTGTATTTTTGAAGCACAACCAAGCAAAACAAATCCGCCAACTCGCGAATTGCGAATTCTTTGACAATTTTGCGTGATTTGCGGACCGCAAAATTGCCAAAAATTTGCAAATTCCACGAGCGGAACGGATTTTCAGCCCATGCTTAGATATAATGCAGGGCCATGGTCATAAAATTATGAGCCAAAACTGGCTGTCTCAAGGACCTTAGTAAGAAAACACCAGTCCACTTGGTCAAAAGCTTTCTTTGCATCTAATGTAGCCATGAAAAGCTGGTATTGCTTTTTCAAACAGGTGGACAACTCTCCTTAGATTATCATGCATCTGGCAGTTTTTAATGAAGATGGATTGACCGAGATGTGCAAGGCCCAGAAGGATTTCTCAAGGCGGGTCGCTAGTATCTTCGTTTAATAATGCAAAAGGGGATAAGAAGTGCATTTTCCTGCTTTTGTATTAAGTTAGTTATAGGTGTGTTTATTGTTGGAGGAAGTGCTTTAGTTAGTGAGAACGAGTTGTAGACTTTGGTCATGTGAGGCGTCAACAAGGAACCAAACGTTTTGTGAAAGTGCTCGATAGGACCTCAGCATCGTGACGTGGTCACGTGGCAACGTTGATCCATGGACTTGTGACCGGAGAAGTCTGGTTTAAATACTGGTTTCCCGATCTACGCAGTTAACTCCAGCACCATGGAAACGGGATAAGTCACGGGCAAATCCCATAGATAATCGATGTAACTAGAAATGGTGAGTAATTGGCCCTGTTTCAATTACTGGATATGGTGGAGACTTAGAATTACAATTACTGACTAAATATTTAGAAATATCTACGTGTGGTTGAAGATCCTATGAGTCCCAAGGGACCCGATTTGAGTAGGGATTGGGTAAACAGCGGGGTTACCTTCGTCCAATCTCTTGTTTTTTTAACTCCAAATATCCAATATCCACAGAGTGTTCCTGCAGTTGTTTTGGCTCACAGAGGTGTTTTGTCTATATGTGTGTATGTCCTACCTGTTTATTGGTTTTTACACTGTTGTTGACACTGATCATTAGAACTTGGTTTATATATGGAATTCCAGAATTATGACATTGAGATGTATCAAGGATGTTTTTATTGACATTTTGTCTATATGTTTATACTTTAGGTCAGGTTAAGTGTATGAAACTTTCCTACAACATTAAAGAGGTATATTTCTATACCTGAGTGCTCACTTATCAGGGTGATTCGATGTTTGGGGACACTTTATGAATTTCCCATAGGACCCCACCAGTCATTAGGTCGATCTCGTCCTCAAGAACTGCCATAGATCTGTTTAGTCTAATTAGGTAAGAAACACGTCGACCATCTAGGTGAATATAGGGGAACATTATTTCCCAGCATATTCCCGGTTTGTCTTCAATATCCAGTCCACTACTTACTTTTGCAAGAAAAAAAAAGATTTTATTTCTAACTCTACTCATGCAAAGGAATAACACCATTCATGAGCAACAACACAATCCCCTTGAGGTCCAGGCTATAGTAGTTGTTAGGCAAATCTCTTTTCCACCGTCTTTTTTTATAACGTGGTTGAGGTTATTCCCAATTCACTATTGACTGAATCCAGGTAATGCTCACAAATAGGCCGTACTCAAGAGATCCCCTTTGACTCTTCAGAAAATAGTCAAAAGTGTCTATGGTGCCGCAGCACAGTTACCAGCGAGTTCCCCAGAGCCCAGTGGGCCCAATTCTAGTCTTACCCATTCCGGCGGTATGGAAGCGTTCAGGGGCGCAGCGAGTGCCTTCTCCATGAGCACATAAAAGTGCAGGTCCTGTTCGGTGAAGTCAGGCTCCTGCAGTGCACGCAGCAGCAAATGGCAGGTGCAAGCTCTGCCCCTCGAGCAGCTCTACTGGCTTGTCCCAGTGATCTTAGTTGCTCCTGCTCCTCGAAGACGAGGTAAGTCGCTCTTCCCGTCCCTTGGCAGGGATGGTAGGGGGAGATTTGTTCCTCCAGCTTCCGACTGGAGCCCAACGAGGGTGTGCCATCTCAGGCGTGTCCTTCACTGTACTTAGGCACTCAGTCAGGTAAAGGCCTTCGTGGGTAGACTAGACTCGTCGTTCACAGCTGCAGTCTTTCGTCCGGGTAACAATCCGAACTCTTGGAAATGTGAGTACTGACAGCCCCTTCTGGCATACAGAATTGCTGTGATACAGTCCCCTAAGTCTCAGACTTCTCTGCTATGCTCTCCTTTACAATGGCTGCCCCTCCTGGCATATGTGATCGCCGATTAAGGTGGTAACAAGTCTTGATGCTTCCGGTACCAAATAATTCAATGGTATCCCCATCTAGCATACGGGGTCACCCTAGCGAAGTGGTATGAGCTTGACGCTTCTTGCACGGCACTTACAACAGCTCAGGTCATGAAGGCACTCTCTGGCATACATGGTTCAGCAACTACTTCTGCACATGGGCAACGAACCGATCAGTGCACAGCTGTTCCCTCACATCTTGCTCAGGCTCGGTAGGGCTCCCCACTTGACCTCACTTTCTCCAATGCTCTCCTCTTCCTCACAGGGCACAATGGTCTTGGCAAAAAGGCAGGATTTTGTGCTCCAGACTCCAGGGCAGGTGATGTCCTCTCACTCAGCAGGGAGTCTAGCAGGCCTTTGCCCTAGATCTGGTCATAGGCAGAAGTCTTGCAGTGCTTCCCCTTGTCACACAGCCCAACTGGCTGCTTGGCAAATGACAAACTTTAGGGTCTCAACCTCCCGGTCTTATAGTCCTTTTACAGACACCAAATATGATTAAGGGTCTGAGTCTTTGAAGTTTTAGCTTGGTGATTTGTTTTTTTTTTAAGTGTACACATTTTTCCTTTTCGTCTTTCCTCTTGAATGGCCGTCCATCACAACCAGAAAGACTCCAAAGTTGATAGACCCACAACATAGTACATGTTGAATGGCCAGAGTTCACACCTGGATTTCAGCCACAGTGATATGTGCAACAAAAGGTTAATCTTGGTATCCATTTCCTACTCTTTATGATTCCCTTATTATCCCCATCTCAATTCAATTATCTTTATTCAGCTTATAAAACCATAAAAGAGTGCACAGCATAAAAACCATCAGTATACAGTCATTGTATCAGAGTAAATAAAGTTAAAACTGGTACATAAGATAATGCATAACGTGGCATGTGCAATAAATAGGTTATGTGCCAGTAACAGACTCGTACTCTACTATAAGAATTGGACACATAAAGTAACTCATGCATGAAAGGGAAGGGAAAATAACAATATGAAAACTAGGCAAAATCAATAATAGATCACCATTAAAACATTACTTTCCCACCATATTTCTCAGGCGTACTGCCGCTGATGTACATTTATATACCATAGTGCAGACATATTCAGTTTATAACAGTTGTAAATAAAGTAAAGATGGTCTGCACTTCCTGATGTGTAACAATCTGAGCAATGGAATTAAAAACTGTTTCCTTGGCACAGCATACAGTTTACAAAAAAAGAAAAAATCTGACATGGATTGGTCTGACCCGGAATCACAGGGACATTGCTTAAGACCTTATTTACTGTAGGTGTCTCTTAGATAGGAGACCAGAAGATGAGCTATATTAAATCTAAACAGAAGCATTTAAAATCTCTGGTGGTAATGAGATAAAGAATAAAGGTAGGGCTCCGTATGGTCTGTTGTACCTAACTTGTGATAGGCAGTCACTCTCTTCTTATTGAACTCTTGAGATTCTTTTCTCATTCCCCACATAGTGAGTAATTCTTTTTTTGAATGCCTTTTGGCCACAGCAGCAGTGTCCTGTAGGTTATGAAAACATTCTGTCCTCCCTAACATAATGAATTGTTCTTGAACATACAAACCTCAGTCACAGAATTCTATAAGCATAATCGAGCCGTAGGCAGTCAGAGATTATTCTCTGATTAAAAACAGTTTATTACTTGCGCCAAATAGAATGCCACAGCTTTTACCAAATGGAATGTCTCTGCCCCATGAGAGCATAGACAATCAGGGTCAAATCCAATCCATCTCTACAAACCCATTCAGAAAATCTAAACACAATCATAGAGCTATAAACAAACACAACCTCAAGAGACTTCCACGGGTATCTCCAACTCCTTTCTGAAATGTATTCTTCTCAATTGTAGATGAGCTACAAGATATATACCGTGGACATTGCTGATCTCATCCTAGTCTATGAACGTAACCTCCTTATCCTGACATAAACTTGGCTAAATGATTCCTCAGCACCTATCCTTGACTTACTAGTCCCTCCTAATTACTACATCCTCAGACTTGACAGACCCACTAGACCAGGTGGAGGCATTGCATGTATTCACTGTAACAGCTTTACAGTCACAGTCCGCTTCTCTATCATTATGTGAATATCTATGTATGGACATTGCCTGCAACAAAAAACCTCTTTGTAAACTTCACACGTTCTATCGTCCACCTGGTGATAACTTTTCTTTCGTAGAGCAAATTATGGATATCATCACAACGAACACCAGTTACCATGGCACTCAAATCTTCCTTGGGGATTTCAACCTCCACTGGAATGATCTGAACGACCCTATATTTAACAGCCTAAAAACATTTCTTACTGACCTCAACTTTATAAAAATCTGTGAAAGTCCCATATATAACAAGGGGGTGATTTTAGATCTCATCATCGCAAAAGACAACTCTATTCAAATGGAATCTATCCTCCCCTGTGACTGGTCAGACCATCACTGCATCACATGCCTTATCACTATACCCCTGAGAACTACTACCACACAAGTACTCAAACCATAATTTTGGGAAAAGAAATACAAGAAATATAATTCTCACTAAACTGATATCTCTCCGCAATACCATCCTACTATCTCTAGACGACATGCTAGATGTACAAGATCTCACTAACCACTATACCAGTTTCTTGAAGAATATTCTTGGCACAACTGCACTCCTACAACTAATAGGACTATCCACCAAACATTTGCAACCTTGGTACAATGATAGCCTGAACACTGAAAGACGTACCCTGAGACTATCCAAACGAATATGGAGATCCTCTCCATCTCTTAAATGCCTCAAACAACTAAGCTCTCATAGGAATACTTATTACAAAAGCATTAGAAATGCCAACGCAAGTTTCTTCAGAAACCAAGTGGACCTAGCCAAACGTTGCCCTAAAAAATGTTTTGAGTTGATCAAACTTTAATCTAGTGGCCTACCCAACCTCTCTCCAGCTGGATCGAATCTACTACCCAACTGTGAAGAATTTGCTGCTTTCTTCATTGAAAAGACAAACAACATGAAAACTTATTTGCCGATAGTACGGGAGCACTGTCCTCACTCAATACACACTAAAGTCCTGCCCACACATATACATGGGCCCACATACTTTCCGGAGCACATCCTCCAAAACAATACTTCCTGGAGCTCTTTTTCAAAGCAATTGACCAAAATGCAATTCTCAAAATTCTAGCAGATTTGAAACCCTCAAACCGCGTCATCAATCCACTTTCCCCATCCTCTTCAACAAGATCAAAATGTCTATACTCCCACTCTGGAGTAACATTGTATAAGCATCACTTATACAGGAAAAAATCCCCGATTGCCTAAAATCGGGGCAGGTCATCCCTTTCCTAAAACAAGCATTTGCAATGCAATAGGTCTCGCAGTAGATAAGTTTGAGAGTTGGTGTAGTCAATAATATTGCAATAGAAAGTGGTTTGCGTTGTAAAAGTATTTTTAATATATGCATTGGCATTTTGACAAAGTAGGTAAGTATGGTGTTATATATAAGTAATGTAAAAAAGTTATGAATTTGTATACATAGGATACATTTTCAGATGGTTAGCAGTTTATGGCATTGGTGTCTGTTGGGCAAGAATGAGAATGTCATAAAGGATTAACTGAAACGGGGAGAGTGGACAGCCCTGACACCTACTGTTTATAAAATGGTTTGTGCATACACAAGTATTCCTATAAGGAAGGATAAAACCCAAATGGCCCAAGAAACCAAAAAGGTCGAGTGTGATGGGCTCGAATGGCTGATGGTATGCATACTGATCTGGGCGAACTTGGCGAAATCGTGTCTGTGATTGATGAACATCGTTGAGCTATGTCAGTCTACTTTGCAAAATAATACTTAAACTAGTTCCGATTGAAATTGCTGTTTTAATTCAAGAAGCTTCAGGATGGAAAACAGCGGACACGCATACAGGCTCTGCCTCAGTTCAGGGTTAAATAGCTGAAACTGGAGTTGTGGGAAGGGTTCAAGACAAGACTATGGCACTGAGAAATATAGAAACGAGAAGCATGCCATGATGGAGCACAACACACGAGGGGACTGCAAAGAAAACTATGAGGCACACATGCTAACTCTGCCTATTTGAGAGGAACACTCCAGCTACGAGGACGAAACCAAACGCACTCTGCAACGACTGATACGTTTTGCATCCTTCTCTCATTCACTGTCTTGACTGACTTCAACGCAAGTCAGTGGGCTGGCGAAGGAAAAACACATTTTTCATCATCAAATTAACCACAGTGAGAATTTGAAATGCTGATAGTAAATTAATGTCGGGACTAGAGACTCTTTATACACCCTCATTTGGAGAATCTAACCTAATCTCATGCGCTTGAATAAACCAGTCGGCAGGTCTGTGTTTATTGGTCACAAGTTGGCATGCTTTTATTACAGAGGAAACCGAAAGCAGCTCTCAGGACTGGGCTGCGACTGAGGGCGGGGGCTGCCCGCGCATGCGCGCTCTTTGCTGGAGAGGGAGCCCCGGCCCTAAGACAGCTGAAGTCCCGGGTCCCGTCCCGAGTGACCACCAGCGCTGTGGAGCTCCCACGCCGAGACACACACAATGGCTGCCGAGGGAGAGAAGGGCACGGACGAGGCAGAAAGAGCACGGTGAGTGGGAGGGGGGGTTGTATCTGTGTGTGTGTGTGTGTGCGCGCCCGTGAGTGGCGTGGGTGCGTGCGTGGCTGTGTGGGGGTGGGGGGGTGCTTGTGCGTGTGCGGCTGTGTGTGCGTGCGCTTGTATGTGCCTGCGTCTGTGTGTGTGCCTGCCTGCGTGTGTGCCTGACTGCGTGTTTAGGTGAGAATCAGAGGCAGGGGATGTGCACGGCGCCGGCTGGGCGAGCGCGCCCACGAGGTGAAATCGCCGATGGAAATCTCGTGCACATCCCCTGTCTCACATTCATCGGAACACGCCAACAAAAGATGTCTTCGCAGACAAAGCATGCTTCGCATGCTTTTTAGGTCTGCTCGCCCTAGAAAACCCCAAGGCTTATTCAACCATCCTTAACAACTATTGTCCCATTTCCAACATTCCGCCTCTGGCAAAGCTTCTTGAAAAATGTGTTTGTGTCCAACCCTGTAACCACATTGAGCAATTCCATCTATTTGATCTTCCGCTCCGGGGATAGCACGGAATCTGCCTGTACACATATAGTGGACAATGCTCTAAAACTGTTGGATCAAAAGGAATCATGCCTATTAATCCTCCTGGACCAATCTTCAGCATTTTACATGGTTAAGCAAGACTTTCTACTTGGCTTACTAGAGCACTGGATGGGGATCTCAGGGTCCGTCCTAAACTGGTTCACCTGTTTTCTTCAAAATAGAATGCAAAAAGTCAAGGTAATTCAGTTCCTCTCTAAAATTTCTTCAGTCACACTTAAGGTCCCACAAGGCTTCTCCCTCTCACCCACCATCTTTAACTTATTCATGGAGCAACCTACTGAAATTTTAAGTTCATCCATCATCCACTATCATTTGTATGCTGATGATAGCCAACTTCATCTGAAAGTCTCCTCCCCTGAAGACATTCAATCTCTCAATCCTATTCTTCAAAACAGCCAAAATTGGCTGTTATAGAACCACCTGAAACTTAACATGCTAGAAACGGAATTCCTATAAATCGCCCCATCTATCAGTTACACACTGTCAATGAATGGATGAAGCAACTAACAGCATTGAATTTCACACCACAAAGTATTGATTCAGCAAGATCACTAGTAATTACTCCCAAAAAAAACTTCAATATGCAGAAGCACATTATTGCCACTATTAAAGGAGAAAACCTTTAAATGAACATATTAAGAAAACTAAAACCCTTCTTCCCCCAAAAGAACCTGAAGCCTGCCATGCAAGCGCTTGTGATCCCCAGATTGGACTATTGAAGCACAACCCTCTCTGGCTTGCCCAGATGCACAACAGCCCCATTAAAGGCCTCCCTTAACTCTGCTGCAAGATGCATTACAGGATTGTAGGATGTCCGAGTGGCTGACACAAGAACGGGGTCACTTTTAGACTTCAAACAAGTTCCTTTATTTTCAGGACTTTAGTCTGTTGTAACTGAATGGGCAGTTTCTTTCACTGATGCAAGTTATTTTTAGAAAACAACAAAACAAAACAAAAAGAATTAAAGAAAGATCTCAGGTTGGGTTCAGGGTGGACCGTCCACTTCTTAGTCCTGGCTTTTTGGCTCGTCTTGCCGCTTTCCGGACTTCTCCCCATGGGCCTCCTCAGAAGGGAAGAAAGTAAAAGAAAGAGCCGGAATTAATCACACCTGTCCTTCCTATAATTCCTTGTGTGCTACCATCACCAGGCGTATGGTGGGGGAAGGATAAAGAAATGAAATGAAAAAGGACTGGGTGTGCAGGGAGGGATGCCGACAGAATAAGTGACTTTTTATGTCCCCTTGTTCCCCCCACCAACCCCACCAGAATGCACCCTTTAGAGGCACTTTCCTTGGGCCATGGCCCGTGAACAGGGCCGTGGCATCCAGACCCGGGGCGTCCTCTCCCTTCCTTGGGCCAGCGGGTGTGTGCACCTTGTCTGCTCTCGTGGGGCTTCTCTTGCAGCTCTGCTCCTCCTGTAGCTCGCCTCCGCTGCTCCACTCCTCCCGCAGCTGCTCTCCGGTCCTCCGCTCCTCCTGCAGCTGGTCTCTGGTCCTCCGCTCCTCCTGCAGCTCGCCTCCGATGTTCTGCTCCTCCCATACCTCGCCTTCTCTTCCTCGACACCTGGGCTCCTCGTCCTCAGCCACTCTCAGACTCTCAGCCCTTCCTTCAGTGTTCCTTTGGTTTATTGTCCTTCCTCTGTTTCAATGCTTCGACTTCACCTCGCACAACTAGACCGCTGGTGGTTTCCGGTCTGTTTTGGGTGTCTTTGCCTGTTTTAGTGCACTTCCGGCTGGCGGCTTCCTCGTCCCTCTCACAAGGATGAAAAACGAACAATCACATCTCCCCTGACTTGAAACCCCTCAACTGGCTCCCCTATGAAGCAAGAATTCAACTGAAAATTGCATGCATTACTCACAAAGCTCTACAATGTAATACCCCAAGCTATCTTGTTATGCAGCTTAAACTCTTAGGTGGCTCAAGATCTTCTAGAAGCTCCAGCACTTTACGCTAAAGCCACAGAGATTCTTCAGGAAGAAAACCTACAATAGAGCCTTCTCTAGCATTGCCTCTCTTATTTGGAACTCTCTCCCCCCTGAAATTAGAATGATCCCTTCATCTACATCTTTCAAGAAAGAATACAAACTTTTATTTATGAATTACTTTCTAGAATAGACCTTCAGAATTGCCCTTTTTTCAAACAAACTGTTCTCTTGTCATGTATTTATTAAACCACTTTTACTGATTTATATGTTTTTGCCTTCATTCGTTTACGTTTGAAATCTTTATTTCGACCAATAAGGTCATAAAAGATATACATACATTGCATCACAAAAAATTTATACAGTAGTTCAAGAGTATAATTTTTAAAATTGATCTTGCGGTCTAAATTAAATTAACTCAAATCAGTTAGCATTTAACATTTTAAAAGAACGCAATTAAGAGTCCGCGTCCAGTTTGAGAAAGCACGAACGTGCCAACCACATTGCCATTAAATACTTCGCCATTGCAAACACTATCTGTGGGGAAAGATCAGTCTTCAGAATTCTATATGCGTGTAAAAAGTTTCTAAAACCCATGTTTTTAAGGAGGGGAATAAGCCAGTATTTCCTAATTTTCCGGTAAGGCTCGCAGAAAAATATCACATGTAATTCATTTTCCTGGGGGTGAGCACATGCCGGGCAACACTCAGTGTTCGGCGGCGAAGACCATGAACTTGTAAATGACCTTAAAGGTAGGGTGCCATACCTCCATTGCAAAAAGAGTTTCCTGGCGAGGGCTGGAGTCATACCATCCAAAACACATTCAAACAAGTAATGGTCTTTGTTTTGGATAAATGAATTTGTCAAAGAGCCCGCCCGTGTCTCATTCACGGCAGCAATCAGCTTTAGGTTGTAATAAGCCTTTGATAGTTCTTTCCGTGAGATCTTAATGCATGCTTTTGCAGGGTCAGCCCAAAGTTCAGGTAAGCCAAGGGTCTCAAGCGACCTTTTTATACAGGTTAGCCATGGAATAGAGCTAGCGTTTGGTATGTTTAGGAACTCCTGCAGCTCAGTCCTGTATTTAATTAGGTCCATGCTGCTCCAGAGTCGTCGCCAGAACGTTAATGGCTTGAGTCCCAGTTCATCTGCAATTGGCCTGATGTCTAGATCGAGTTTCAAGGGAAGCAGTGGGTTGCTTGTGGGAAGAGCTACTATCTGCCTGATTAATTTGTTTTCTGTGGATGTTAATTTTTGTGCAGTTTTATGGCCCCACAGTTCTGCCCCATATGTAACTGCCCCCCGTGCCTGTGCTTTGTAAATTTGGATGTTTGGGCCGAGTGGGCGGTATGTAAAGTTCTTAACCATCCTTGAGATGCCACCCGCTAACTGCACAAGTTTCATGTTGGCTTTGGTCTTGTGTGTTTCCCAAGTCCTTTTCTCGTTTAGGGTTACCCCCAGGTTCTCAAACGTTGAGACCCTCTCTAAGCGGACTGAGCCAAGCGTGGGGTTGGGGCGTGTTGAGGGAGTGGGGTTTAAGATCATGTATTTTGTTTTTTGTGCGTTGATCTCGAGCCCCCTTTCCGTACAAAATTCGAGAAAACCATCCAATACCCTTTGGATTCCCATGGGGGATTTCGATAGCAGCAGGGTATCATCCGCAAACATAATAGCGGGAACCCTACTGCCATCTAGTTTAGGAGCATCAGTATCTGCTATTCTGGACAGGTGGGCGATTACCCCGTTCACAAAGAGGCAGAACAGGGTCGGTGCAAGCACGCAGCCCTGTCTTACCCCTCTGTCAATGGGGAATCTGTCTGTAAGGTCCCCATTCCTGCCACACCTGACACGTGCAAAGGTATTGTGATGTAGTTTAATTAAGATGGATAACATTTTTGCTGGGACACCCATACCTGCCAAGACACTCCATAGTTTTGGTCTTGGGACCAGATCGAAGGCGGCACGCAAGTCCACAAACACGGTGTATAAGCTACCGCCCTCGATTAGGGCAGTCCTCCAATAGATAAGATTTAGACGGAATATTTGGTCTGTTGTGGATATTCCCCTTCTAAAACGTGCCTGATATGGGCTCAGATAGCAAATTCTTCAAGCCAGTTCTGAAGCCGGTTTAGTATAAGCCTCCCAAAAAGCTTCTGGGACACGTATATGAGGCTGATGGGCCTGTAATTGGATGGGAGCAGAGGCGAGCCCTTCTTAAATATAGGAACAACCTCTGCTCCCAGCCAAGTGCAAGGCACATCCATGCCCCCCAGAACTGCATTAAATAATAACAATAGATAGGGGGCCCATACATCAGGTTCCTGTTTAAACAGATCACCTGGAAGACCATCCAAGCCTGGTGCTTTGCCCAGTGGTAGGCCCGCAATCGCATCTCTAACCTCCTTTTCTGTAAAAAAATCCCCCTCTGAATGGTTTGTGAGAAATAGGGGGCGAATGACATTGTACCCCATTTTCCTCTGTGTAAAGGGACTGGAAGTGTTCCTGCCAGACACTTGGTGCGATATTTGGCTCTATTGCTGGTACTAGATCTGCCTTCATTCAGTTGTAATGCGCTCTGATACCCACAAGGGTCACATTCGCGCTATATAAAACTTTTCAAATAAATAAATATGTTGGGCTATCTTAATGCAGTCCTCTAAATATGGTAGGCCCAGCACCACGTGACGGTAACTAGTCAAAATATCGAGTTTTTAATTTCGACTAGACATAATATCGAGTTAAAAATATAGAATAGACATAATATCGACTAGACATAATATAGACTACAAAAATATTGACTAGAAAAAATTAATATCGACAAGAATAGCAAAATTATCGAATCAAAAATATAGAATGGACATAATATCGACTAGACAGAATATAGACAACAAAAATATCGAGTTTAAGGTAAGTTAATATTAATATTTAATTTTTGTGTAATATAATTCTGTAGCTGGGTGTGGGTTTATAGGGGAATAGGGTGGGAAGTAATTTAATTATAATGAATTAAATATGTTATTTTATTTATTGGTATTTATTTAGAATTAATTGTTAAATTATTATTATTTGGTAATTAATTAAATATAATTGCTAATTAATTTTAATTGATTAATTGATAAATATTTTATTTTTAGTAATTTATTTTTTGTAGTGGGTTGTGGGTTTATAGGGGAATAGGGTGGGAAGTAATTTGATTATAATTAATTAAATATGCTATTTTATTTATTGGTATTTATTTACAATTAATTGTTAAATTATTATTAATTGGTAATTAATTAAAATATAATTGCTAATTAATTTTAATTGATTAATTGATAAATATTTTATTTTTAGTAATTTATTTTTTGGAGTGGGTTGTGGGTTTATAGGGGAATAGGGTGGGAAGTAATTTAATTATAATAAATTAAATATGTTATTTTAGTTATTGGTATTTATTTAGTATTATTTGATAATTAATTAAAAATTGGCAATTAATTTAAATATAATTAGTAATTAATTTTAATTGATTAATTGATAAATATGTTAATGTTATTAATTTTTTTTCTGTATCGGGTTGTGGGTTTATAGGGGAATAGGGTGGGAAGTAATTTTATTATAATTAATTAAATATGTAATTTAATTTGTGGGTATTTATTTAGACTTAATTGATAATTAATAATTGATTGGCAATTAATTAAAAAATAATTGGTAATTACATTTAATTGAATAGTTGATACATATGTTAATTTTAGTAATTTATTTTCTGTAGCGGGTTGTGGGTTTATAGGGGAATAGGGTGGGAAGTAATTTCATTAAAATTAATTAAATATGTTATTTTAATTATTTGTCTTTATTTTGAATTAATTGTAAATTAATTATTAATTTGTAATTAATTAAAATATATTTTGTAAAATATTGTAATTGATTCATTGATAATTATGTTACTTTCATTAAATTAATTTCTGTAGTGGGTTGTGTGTTTTTAGAGGAATAGCTGGTGAAGTAATTTAATTGTAAGTAATTACATTTTTGAATAAAAAATGTATTGAGTTAATTTTTCGAAATACTTTTAAATTGTTCATTATTTTATTATTAATAGGTAAATAATTAATATTAGTAGGTAATTTTTATTATTATATAATTTTTATTTGTATTTTAAATTGATTATTTAATATATTTAACACACTTGTAAAATATTTTAATTAATTTGTAATTGGTGTTACTATTTATATTATTTATATTTAAATTTACTACTATTGCACTCACTGTAGTTTGAATAGTAATTTCACCCCTACGCTATCCAACGCTTTCCCTACTGTTGCACTCACTGGAGTTGGAATAGTAATATTTACCGCTAACCTATCCAACGCTTTCCCTACTGTTGCACTCACTGGAGTGGGAATAGTAATTTTTACCCCTACGCTTTTCAACGATTTCCCTACTGTTCCACTCTCTGGAGTGGGAATAGTAATTTTTACCCCTACCCTATCCAACGCTTACTCTACTGTTACACTCACTGGAGTTGGAATAGTAATTTACACCCTTTCGCTATCCAATGCTTTCCCTACTGTTGCACTCGCTGGAGTGGGAATAGTAATTTTTACCCCTACATTATCTAACGCTTTCCCTACAGATGCACTCACGGGAGTGGGAATAGTAATTTTTACCCCTACGCTATCCAACACTTTCCCTACTGTTCCACTCTCTGGAGTGGGAATAGTAATGTTTACCCCTATGCTATCCAACGCTTACCCTACTGTTACACTCACTGGAGTTGGAATAGTAATGTAAACCCCTATGCTATCCAACGCTTTCCCTACTGTTGCACCCACTGGAGTGGGAATAGTAATTTTTACCCCTACGCTATCCAACGCTTTCCCTACTGTTGCACTCTCTGAAGTGGTAATAGTAATTTTTATCCCTACGCTATCCAATGTTTTCCCTACTGTTGCACTCGCTGGAGTGGGAATAGTAATTTTTACCCCTACGCTATCCAACGCTTTCCCTACTGTTGCACTCACTGGAGTGGGAATAGTAATTTTTCCCCCTACGCTATCCAACGCTTTCACTACTGTTGCACTCACTGGAGTGGGAATAGTAATTTTTACCCCTACGCTATCCAATGTTTTCCCTACTGTTGCACTCTCTGGAGTTGGAATAGTAATTTTTACCCCTACGCTATCCAACGCTTTCCCTACTGTTGCACTCATTGGAGTTGGAATAGTAATTTTTACCCCTACGCTATCCAACGCTTTCCCTAATGTTGCACTGTCTGGAGTGGGAATAGTAATTTTTACCCCTACGCTATCCAACACTTTCCCTACTGTTACACTCACTGGAGTTGGAATAGTAATTTACACCCCTACGCTATCCAACGCTTTCCCTACTGCTGCACTCACTGGAGTGGGAATAGTAATTTTTACCCCTATACTATCCAACGCTTTCCCTACAGTTGCACTCACGGGAGTGGGAATAGTAATTTTTACCCCTACGCTATCCAACGCTTTCCCTACTGTTCCACTCTCAGGAGTGGGAATAGTAATGTTTACCCCTACGCTATCCAACGCTTACACTACTGTTACACTCACTGGAGTTGGAATAGTAATGTAAACCCCTACGCTATCCAACGCTTTCCCTACTGTTGCACCCACTGGAGTGGGAATAGTAATTTTTACCCCTACGCTATCCAACCCTTTCCCTACTGTTGCACTCTCTGGAGTGGTAATAGTAATTTTTATCCCTACGCTATCCAATGTTTTCCCTACTGTTGCACTCGCTGGAGTGGGAATAGTAATTTTTACCCCTACGCTATCCAACGCTTTCCCTACTGTTGCACTCTCTGGAGTGGTAATAATAATTTTTACCCCTATGCTATCCAATGTTTTCCCTACTTTTGCACTCTCTGGAGTTGGAATAGTAATTTTTATACCTACGCTATCCAACGCTTACCCTACTGTTACACTCACTGGAGTTGGAATAGTAATTTAAACCCCTACGCTATCCAACGCTTTCTCTACTGTTGCACTCACTGGAGTGGGAATAGTAATTTTACCCCTAGGCTATCCAACGTTTTCCCTACTGTTGCACTCTCTGGAGTTGGAATAGTAATTTTTACACCTACGCTATCCAACGCTTTCCCTACTGTCGAACTCACTGTAGTTGGAATAGTAATTTTAACCCCTACGCTATCCAACGCTTTCCCTACTGTTGAACTCACTGGAGTGGGAATAGTAATTTGTATCCCTACGCTATCCAACGCTTTCCCTACTGTTGCACTCTTCGGAGTAGGAATAGTAATTTTTACCCCTACGCTATCCAATGCTTTCCTACTGTTGCACTCTCTGGAGTGGGAATAGTAATTTTTACACCTACGCTATCCAACACTTTACCTACTGTTGCACTCTCTGGAGTGGGAATAGTAATTTTTACCCCTACGCTATCCAACGCTTTCCCTACTGTTGCACTCGCTGGAGTGGGAATAGTACATTTTTACCCCTACGCTATCCAATGTTTTCCCTACTGTTGCACTCACTGGAGTCGTTACAGTAAATTTAACCCTTTCACTATCCGATAGTAAAAATATTGTATATGTTTTGTAAATAATATGTATATATATATATATATATATATTCACTGAAAAAACCATAGGTTTCTGCCAAAAACCTTGCAAATTCACTGAAAAAAACATAGGTTTCACACACGTTATAGTTAGGAATTAGCATTTTAAAAACCTTAGAAATTCAATGAAAAAACCATAGGTTTCACACACGTTATAATTAGCTGGACATTTCACTCGTACAAAACATTTGAAATTCCCCCGTTATAGTTAGTTCAGTTAACTATAACTCGCACGCCCGCAATACACTGCTGATTATATCACATATTACATCACTCATGACATGGTCAGTGACATCACTCATGACATCACTGAAGACATCTCAAATTACATCACTAATGACAAAATCCTTGTGAAAGAGTGGCATACCTCCTCTCAGCGTAATATAACCCTTGATACACACATCAACAATAGAAACTAACATTTTCAAAAAAATGAAGATACCAATACCAGTTAGAACAACCTATTCAGTAATTCCCAAATCTATATCCACATCCACTCATTCACCAATAGTTCTATATAGTCACTCATACATGTACTCACTCATCATATGTACTCATAAACCTATACATCCTGTTACACACCTACACTTATACATAGAGTTATTCACACACGTACTCACATATGCAAATACACTATCAAACATCCATTTACTTGCATATGCAGGTCTACACACATCACTACGCTTATTTCTACAGAAACGTACACATGCTTACTCTCTTAAACAATCAGTTATAGAAACACATACCTATTTATACAGGAACTCTTCCAATCAGTCACTGTCATATATCCTACTTATATACATTAATACTCACATATACTAATTTATAACATATGTACTTACTCATAAAGACACTATTGAGGCACTCACTCAGTTACTAACACACCCATACACACACTCATTTACCCAAACAGTCCTGCACAAATGTTGTCTTCAAAACACATACAAACAGTGAGTCACTCCTTCATGCATCTGTGCGGTAAGTAATACCCCCACCAAACCATACAGACACTCATTCTGATACTCCAAAATCCAAATAATATCCCATATAGACACCCATGTAGCTACTCACTAACCCATGCTGCCACTTTTACACAAAGTGAGACACTAATACAGATATTTACATGTTTAAACATTAATCACCAATACATGTATTCACTAAAATATACTTAACAAGTCAGTTATACAATCAATTTTACAAAAAAAACATATAGGCACCTATTTACCCATTTATTCTTCCATCGACCTTTAGATATACATTTATAAAAAATAGTTATTTTTCAGAAAGACACACATTCACTGGATGATGTCATCAGTGATGTCATTTGAGATGTCATCAGTGATGTCACTGACCATGTCAGGAGTGATGTAATATGTGATGACAATAGCTCTAATCCAGCCCCATGCATTACCTCATCACAACAATGTGACGACCTCGCCACCTTCTTTATAGAAAAAGTGAGAAAAATTTACAACACTTTTCCACAGGACCTCCTGGAAATCCCCCAACCTCGTAAGCTCTCACCCGACAACCCCAGTTTGCCTCTTATACCCAGTATTACCCATGACGATCTAGCCAAACTATGCACAAAGGTTAAGTCCGGTTCTCCTACTGATCCTATGAGACCAGCCAAATTTCTAGAATCCCTTGATTTCTTCCTCCCCCCCCTGGCCACCCTCCTCAACCTCTCTTTCTCCTCTGCGGTGGTTCCCACATGCTGGAAGCAGGCAAGGGTCTCCCCGATTATCAAAAAGCCCACACTAGACCCCTCAAAGCCAGAAAATTTTAGACCTATTTCGCTGCTTCCATGGGTTTCGAAAGTGGCAGAAGCCCATGTGAACAAAGTACTGTCCAATTATATGGCGCAATATCAAATCCTGGACCCCTCTCAGAACGGTTTCAGGCCAGGATTCAGTACTGAGTCCGCCCTGCTGACTACTATTGAACACCTCCGGAACATCCTGGACGCCGGTCAAAGTGCTGCGCTGATTTTACTTGACCTCAGCGCGGCCTTTGATATGGTCTCCCACCCTCTTTTGCTAAAACGTCTCGAGGCCATAGGGATCAGTGACCTAGCTCTTGAGTGGTTTCGGTCTTTCCTGAAGGATAGATCCTTCTGGGTCTCAGCCCCCCCATTTATCTCTCAGCCTCACCCATAGAGCAAGGAGTCCCGCAGGGGTCGGCGCTTAGCCCTTCCCTTTTTAATCTCTACGTCCAGCCTCTCGCTGAAGTAGCAAAAGAATGGGACCTCACGCTGATGTCGTACGCCGACGACACGCAGCTGGTCATTTCTCTATCTGAAGGCCCCTCGATCTCAGCTGCGAAATTTAAGAATGGCTTAGAGGCAGTCGCGCGTTGGATGTCACACAACTGCCTACAGCTGAACGCTGGAAAAACAGAGGTGCTGCTCCTGGGAAATAATCCCTGTTACTGGAGTGAGCACTGGTGGCCGTCCTTACTTGGCCCCATCCCTTCCCCCAAAAATGTGGTGAAAAATCTAGGTGTCTGGGTGGACTCCTCCCTCAATTTCCAGACACACACCAAGAAAGTGGCTGCTACTTGTGTGGGCCTGCTGAGGAGCCTTCACCCGATACTTGGGTTTTTCGACCCCAGTACGCGCCAACTGACAGTTCAATCTATCATTTTGGCTCGACTGGATTATGCCAATGTTCTATTCCTAGGCATCAACAAAGCAGAGATGGCTCGGCTGCAACGGATACAAAACTCTGCAGCCAGGGCTGTCGTAGGCCTCCCTCGCAGATGCTCTGCCAGAAATACCATCCAGAAGCTACACTGGCTACGTATTGAAGCCTGTGTTCAATTCAAGGCTCTCACCACTGCTTTTAAAATTCTTAGATCTGACTGTCCCGGGCTACTACGCCCACTCCTAGTGCCTTACACCCCCCAGCGTGCCCTACGCTCCTTAGGACAACACTTGGTGGTAGTCCCTCGTACTAGGCTAAGCAGAATGGGTGGCCGTTCTTTCAGAGTTTTAGGGGCAAAGCTTTGGAATTCTCTGCCTCCCCACATTCGCTCCATGACCAACTTGTTAGCCTTTCGCAAGGCGATTAAAACTTATCTGTTCTCCCTAACATAATCTTCCTGTAGTCCCTCTCCCTCCTCCCCCTCCCTTCAGGTTTCTGGTTATGGTTCAGCGCCGGGACGCCTCGTTGCTGGGGCAGCTGTTTGCGCTTAATAAAATATTAACATAACATAACATAACATTGCAGTGCATTGCGGGCGCGCGAGTTGTAGTTAGCTGAACTAACTATAACGGGGGAATTTCAAAGGTTTTGTATGAGTGAAATGTCCAGCTAACTATAACGTGTGTGAAACCTATAGTTTTTTCAGTGAATTTCTAAGGTTTTTAAAATGCTAATTCCTAACTATAACGTGTGTGAAACCTATGTTTTTTTCAGTGAATATGCAAGGTTTTTTAAATGCTTATTCCTAACTATAACATGGCTGAAACCTATGGTTTTTTCAATGAATATATTTATATATTCACTGAAAAAACCATAGGTTTCATACCAGTTATAGTTACCTGGAAATTTTACTGACATAAAACCATTGAAATTCCACGTTATAGTTAGTTGGACTCACTATAACTTGCGCGTGTAATGCACTGCTGATGACGTCATATATTACATCACTCATGACATGGTCAGTGACATCACTCATGACATCACTGATGACACCATCCAGTGAATGTGTGTCTTTCTAAAAATAAATATGTTTTATATAAGTATATGTAAAGGTCTATGGAAGAATAAATGTTTAAATAAGTGTTTTAATGGATGTTTTTAAAAAACAATGTTTGGTTAACTGGCTTATTAAGTGTATCTTAGTGAATACATATATTAGCGAGTATTGTTTAAATATTTAAATGTTTGTATCAGTGTTTCTCTTTGTGTATAAGTGGCTGCATGAGTTGGTGAGTAGCTACATGTGTGTTTATATGTGTTATTAGATGTTTTTTTTAGTATCCGTATAAGTGTCTGTATGGTTCAATGACTAACTCACTGTATGTATGTGTTTTTAAGACAGCATATGTGCAGGACTGTATGAGTGGAAGAGTGTGTATATGTGTGTGTTAGTGAGTGAATGATTGTCTCACTAGTGTCTTTATGAGTAACTACATATGTTTTAATCTAGTATATGTGAGTATTGATGTATATAAGTGAGTATATAAGAGAGTGAGAGATTGAAAGAGTTCCTGTTTAAATAAGTATGTGTTTCTATAAGTGATTATTTAAGAGAGTAAGTACGTGTAAGTGGATGACTGTCGGTGTGTAACAGGATGTATAGGTGAAACACTACATATGATGAGTGAGTGTATGTATGAGTGACTATATAGAACTGTTGGTGAATAAGTGGATGTTCATATAAATGGTGGAATTACTGAATTGGTTGTTGGAACTAGTATAGGTATCCACTTTTTTGTAAATGTTAGTTTCTATTTTTGAATATGTGTTTCAAGGGTTACATTACACTGAAATGAGATCTGTCACTCTGTCACAAGGATGGAGTCATCAGTGATGTCATGAGTGATGTCACTGACCATGTCATGAGTGATGTAATATATGACGTCATCAGCAGTGCATTACACGCGCAACTAACTATAACGTGGAATTTCAATGGTTTTATGTCAGTAAAATTTCCAGGTAACTATAACTGGTATGAAACCTATGGTTTTTTCAGTGAATTTAATAGGTTTTTTAAATGCTAATTCCTAACTATAACTGGTGTGAAACCTATGGTTTTTTCAGTGAATTTCATAGGTTTTTTAAATGCTAATTCCTAACTATAAGTCTCACTTTATAAGTAAGACTGTTAACGCTCTAGTTGTTCTTGAGAACACTCTGGTACATTCTATCTTTGGGCTATAGTTGAGCTACATATGGCTGATATTTGGGCTACATTAGTATTTTTTTGTCTCTGGTGGCCATCTTTGGGCTACATTTGAGCTACATTTGGGCTACAGTTGGGCTACATTTGGGCTGTAACATACATATAGCCCAATGTAGCACAATATATATTTTTTTTAAAGTTTTTTTTTACTCGTAAAAACCACTTGAGTATAGCAAAGTATAGTAAAGGCACATCGGGTTACCTGTCCCTTCAATTTTTCCCATTTTACAAATTTTTTTTTGTTTTTTATTTATTTTTTCCTAGGAGCGCTCCCGGAGCGCGCCCCGGTGAGCGCCCCGGAGAGCGTACTCGCTTGAAGCGCCCCGGGGAGCGTCCTGTAAGCGCCAATATCGCAAACGAAAACATGATCGTGATGTATCGCTTAGCCGTGTGATGCGTCATATTTCGCACAGCGTAAGCGCACCCGGAAGCACGCATGCGCATACGATCGCAAAACGGTCTGACGCGCTTACGCTACGCGCCCCGGGGCGCGCCCCGGGTCGCGTAGCGTAAGCGCGTCGGGTCATGTGACCTGAAAATAACACTTTTCATTGGTTCACAACACTTTTGGTTTCAATATGATGAAAGCCCTGCTCATGTGACTTGAAAATAACACTTTTCATTGGTTCACAACACTTTTGGTTTCCAAATGATGAAAGCCCTGGTCATGTGACTTGCAAATAACACTTCTCATTGGTCCAGAACAGTTTTTTTTTCCAAATGATGAAAGCCCCCTCCTTTTTTCTTTATTCTGCCTTTGTCCTTTGACTGAGGAAGACCTGTTTGGAGATCTGTCTCTAATATATTCTATTTAATTATGGCTACAGTAGCAGCAGCAGCTGGAGCCTCTGCCCCACCACCACCACCACCACCATCAAAAAGACCACCAGAAGATCACATTGGTGGTCAAGAAGAAGAGGAGGAGGAGGAGGAGGAAGAGGAGGAACGCCCAAGGCAGTTCCTGCAAGAAGTTCAATAGTCCTACAAACCAAAAGAGCACTTCATATGGCAGTTCTACGAAATCCCAAGGGGTTTCAAAAAAGTCAACGCTGCGAAGGTGACTTGTTTGATTTGTGATGCAGAGCTGTCCAGGGGGAACCCTAACAAAAAATATTCCTTCGGGAATCATACCATGATTCGGCACATGATCCGTTGGCACCCAATCAACTATTCTGCTGCAGAGGTAAGGGACCTCTGCAGTAAGCTACCCCCATCAACATCAAGACCCTCAACAACGAAAGAACCAACTCCATCGGGTTCAGAGGCAACAGAGACAATGCCTATCATACAACCCAAATTTAACGATTTTAAAATCATGTGCAAATATTGTGGAAAGTTAATTTGCTATGGTGAGCAAAGTGTTAATCTTATCATCTGTGCTGGGGAGAACCATAAGTGCCCGAAAAAACCCTCATTTTTTGCACAAATTTTTTTGCTCCAGTTGAGCCATTTACAATTCCCTGTTTTTTGTTGCTCCCCCAAGAAAATACAAAAAAAATATAAAACTGTTCAGAAAAGCCATAAAAGTAAAAAAATGTTCAAAAAACAAAAAAAGAAATAAAACAACAAAAAGAAAAAAAACAGTTCTTTTCAGAACTACCTCCCATTTATATAAAATGGCTTACATTTTTAAACTCTGCCATTCTCTTTTCTCCCCGGTGCGCTCCCCGGTGCGCTCCCCGGTGCGCGTACCGGGCGCTCCCCCCGCGCAAATCGAAAAAAAAAAAATGTTAATGCCCCGCTGGGCCCTTTTATAGCCCCCACATGAAACCTAGGAGGTCAGGGGGGTCTACTCTGCCCCCTAATGGTCTTTTCCCCCTTTGTTTAGGCCACCTCTTGTATCTCGATCATATCGAGACATAAGATGGTGGCCGCTCCGGACCGTTTGGAATGTTTACAGACACCCGAGAGCCAATCAGCTTTCCGTGCGCAAGTCGCGTAGCGCGCCCGGAGCGCGTACCGGAGCGCGTACCGGGGCGCTGCCATAGATATATATATTTTTTTTAACCTAAATTACTCAAAATCCACTGGAGCACATATCTTGAGACATAGCAAAGGCACATCGGGCTACCAGTCCCTACAATGTTGCCAAGTTTGGTGGAAATCCATTCAGCCGTTCGGGCTAAAAGTGAAATCGACCGCCCTATGGAAATTAACATGGGGAAAACGCGTTTTGGGACCCCCCTTTTATCTCGGCCCCCGCTTGACGAATTCCCCCAAACTTTCAAGGAAGGAATGGAACGCCGCGAGGCCATTTTGAGGAAATGTTCAGGCAGATTCGGCAACCGGCGCCAAAGTTATTCCAAATAGAATTTGGAGATTTAACATTGAAAAAAATCCTAACTATAACTACCTACTGGCGACCGCCAGTAGGTAATATATATGTATTTAAGATATATCTATTTTTTTAGTTACATTAATTATTTCTCAATTTTACGTTTATTTAAGTATTTTAAATATGTTTAAATTAATTTAATTTATTATTATATTACTTTTAATTTACTTTTAAGACATTTAAAAAAATCGATATTTTGACAGTCCATATTTTTTACACTCGATATTTTGGAGTCAATATTTTTGTACTTACCTGTTTGAAGAAAGGAAGTCGATATTTTTGCAGTCGATATTTTTACTTCAATATTTTGTCCTCTCGATATTTTGACTGTCGATGTTGTGTCAGGGATCCCCCCGTGACAGGCATCAGTGGACATATCAGTAAATATGGATATCTCGTCTTCTCAAAAACATATTCTCACTAGCCTGCAAATGCACAGAACTGCAGTAACCCGAGACCTGGGCTTTGGAAAATGGATCCTAAGGTCCTCCATGTAATGTACCATTGCAGGCATACTTGCACTCAGTATACATTCACAGCACACGTATTGTCCAGCACTGTTACCTCCATGCGTTGTGCCATTAAAGACACACATACATTCAGCACACATTGAGTCTGTATGAAAAGTGCCATCTTTCTTGCATTGGTATGTCCCCACTTTTTTCTGACTGCTGATGTGCTTTGAATGAGTGTGCCCTGGGCTCCTGCCAACCAGTTACCAAGGGCCTGTGTTCCTTCCCTAAAACTGTGTTGAAACTAAAACCCAATTGGCATCTCTGGTCACCTGTCAGCCCCTAGTAAATGGTACCCTTTGTACCCAGGGAATGGTGACCAGAGAAGACCTCTGAGGACTGCAGCACTTATTGTGCCACCCTCAGGGGCCCTGCACCCTGACACCCACACGCTGCCTTTGCAGGCAGAGGGTCTTAGTACAGACCTAAACAAAGAGTCAACAAGGCACCCATCCCTGTGTGCCATGCCCACAGAACCCACTGCCCTGGCATACTTCAGTCACCCCTCTAGCTGGGTGCTCTATGCCAGAGGTGTGGGCACAGGTGCATGAGCCCTGTGCCTCTACAGTACCCAGGGCCATTCCTGGGCACTGTAAGTGCAGTGATGCCATTAAGAGTATATGGTACTGGGAGGTTGTCATTACGAACTCCACAGCACCATAATGGCTAAAATGAAGACTGACAAGTTTGGTACCAAACTTCTCAGCACATTAAACCCGCACTGATGCCAGTGTGGGATTTAATGTAAAATGCACCAGAGGGCATCTTAGAGATGCCCCCAGAAAACCTACCCTACAATCCACATCAGGGCTGAGTGGCTGCAGAGGCTGCCACACAGCAGACATGTTGCTGGACCCCTGGGTGGAGAGCCCCCCGCTCTCATGGGCCTGCAACAATGCACATCCTGGGCGAGGTGCTAGGTCTCCTCCCCCAGGATGGGCAGGGAGAAGCTTCAAAGGCATGCCACCTCTGTGAGCTTCTCCAGACCATTTGATGTACCCAGCAACTGTCCCCACCAGTTCTGACCCCCACTCTGGCAGGAAGACTGGTAGAAAAAACTACATCAGGAAGGGGGATGTGCCAGCCTGTGTCAACCCCACCCCTCAGGTGGGGGAGATGAGGTGAAGCACAACTCCGGGCTCTGGCCATCTTGAAGATGGGGAGCCCTCCCAATCCCAGCTAGGCTCCTGCCCCACTCCCACAGGAGAGGAACAGGCGAGGGGGTGTACCCACCCCAGGACAAGGACCTATTGGACCCTGCCCTTGCCCTACATGTAACGCCCCTAAATTCAGTATTTAGGGGCTCCGTGAACCTTCCTTCCTCAGATCCCAAAAATAAAAGAAGAAAGAAGACTAAGAGGAAGAAGACCCGCCGTGCAGCTGCTAACAACAAGACGACAACAACTGACTTGACCCCAGCCCTATTAGGCTGTCGATCCTGGAACCTGCTCCTTGCTAAAGCCCGGCTACTCCTGTGGACAGCAATCTTAGGACACCCAGGGGCCCTGCCTGCCTTGAACCTCTTAAAGCCTGGGACTCCCATCAGCAGAGGCTCTGCTGCAACAACCTCACCTGGTGCCAGCCAGGAAGCTCTGGACCAGCCTACTCTGCACCTCCGAGCCCGGCCCGTGCCCAAGTGATCCAAGACCACGAGGACGTCCCCCCGGTGACTGGGACCCGAAGTCCAGTGCCCAAAGATCCTCCTCGATGAACCAGACGACGCCAGCAGACTCAGAACCAAGGCCCCCCCAACCGCAACCAGCTGAGGGTAGGCTTTTCTGACACCCAAAGACACCCCTGCACCCGGCGCCCTACAGCCCCCTGTGCCTCTCTTTGGGGTACCTACCTGTGCTCCAAGCTCCCAACTTACCTCTCGATGTGCTGGTCGCCCCTGGAGAGTCTCCACCCCGAGCCTGCAGCCTTTGTTCCCTTTTTACCTTCTCCATTGGATAACATTGAGCGCCCGGCGGCTCAAAAGCACCCTGCACCCAGCCGCCTGACTACCGTTGGCTTTGCCACCTTTGTCCTATCCTGCTTCCCACTTTGTCCTAAGCAAGTGACCAGGAGCCCAGCTCCCACAGCCGTGTGGCCTGCTAGCAAGCAGCCACCAACCGGAGGCCCCCTGTCCCCTATTGGATAACATTGGGCCTAACTACCTCTGCACCCGGCATGCCCCTGAGCCGCTGAGGGTGAACCAACTGTACCTACCTGACACTGGTGGACCCCTGAGTCTATGCCCAGAACCACAACTTCACCAGTCGAGTACTCACCAGGAAACCGGTAACTCACGTACCTGCCATTGAATAACATTGACTGGTTTGACTCAAAAATCTTCTGTGTCTACTTTTGAAAAGGTAAAATATTCATATAAAATCATCTGAATTCTGAATTTCGAAATACTCACCTGTGATCAGAAGAGGAGCCCGTATTGTACCCTGTAGCCCAGTACTAAACCGCAAAAGTAATCCCTAGCGTGGTTACTAGTAACTTGTATTTTCTCCATATAAACACCCATTGTCTGCTTTTCTGTGAAATTTCTTCTGTCTACTTTTGAAAACTAGAAATATTCTTTAAAAACCATACGAAACACTGAAACATAATTATGTTTTAAGTTGAGACCCCAGTGCTGGCCCCAGGAGCCCAGTACTGGATTACAAAAGTAACGAGATCGTACTTTACCTGCAACCTGAATTTTCTCCCATTGGATAACATTACCAGATTTCTGTTGAAAGGTTTTTAAGTGTGAACTTTTAAAATAGCTTTTTATTCCTGAAAAATCACTGCAATACCTAAAACGTTTTTGCTAAACTGTTTTCAGCTTAGACCCCAGGACTGAACCTAGGAGCCAGTCCTGGAATTACCAAAGTAATCTACAAAGTAATCAACTGTGTTTATATAAGGAAATCCATTGAGCTCAATGCTAAATTGTGTGTAGAATTGTGTTGCCTACTGCAACCCCTGTACCTATTGTATTTACAACGTTTATTGCCTTTCTGCAAAGTACTCATCTGAGACCTCTCATATTGAGAACAGTATATTTTGATACCTGTTGGTTCTAGAAATAAAACAACTATATCTTTTGATATAAAAACAATTGGCCTGGAGTTCAGTCTTTGAGTGTGTGAAACCTTTTGCTGACTGAGTGTGTACAACAAATGCTTTACACTGTCTCTGGTACTGCCTTACTGCTCGACCAAGCTACCACTTTAGAGAGTAAGGTCACACCTGGCATTAACCTCTGTTATACCTCTGGGGTTTGTGGACTCTATACACACTGTACCTTATTCTGGTCCAGTATATATAGAGCCACTTTCTCACAGTCTGCATGTACTGTTCAGTACTGTAGCTTCTCTGTATTGTACCAGGATGCGCTATTTACAAACGCACACACTGCTAGCACACACACTCACTATATGCGTGCTGCACAACACGTCACCCTTCAGGTTTTATACTTCATGCAAGCATGCACGTACACATACACCCAGTGCATGCTTTTATCATGCACGCACTGCACATCTCTCATGTAATGTATTCCCCGCAGGCATACATACACTCAGTACATGCACAAACCAAACATACTGCACAGTGCTGCTTTATCCTTGTCCTGTACCCTTCCCAGGCACACATCCATCCATCTTAGTCACCACTCCTGCACTGCGCAGCACTCCACATCTACCTGATTTAGGCCAAAGGTGAAATAAGCACACAATGCAGCAGAACTTTTAAAAAGGTGAGTGAACCTGTAGGTCTCACTCCAGTGATAAAGGGTAAAAAAGGACATGTTAACTACAACTGATCACTACACCGTATGGTGCCACTACTTCATGAAGGTAAAGTTTTGGGTGTCCATCCCGACCCACCAAGACCCCACTCCGTGAGACAGGCTTATGTCATGCACACATTCATGGTCCATGTTTATCTATGACAGAAAAATCGGTCCTTCCTTACAGTGAAGTAACCATGGGGTATGGTAATAGCTAGAGCAGGGTTGGAGGATTAATTCAACCAGGTCTCCATTAGGAATAGAAAAATGGGTTGATTCTCTTGGATAAAGTCACACAGGTCTAATTGAAGTTTCCGCACAGAGCGTAAGATTAGAAAGAAGCACTTCTAATTGGAAGGTTAATTAGTAAAGCGACAAGTAGGCTTGCTATGGGGAGTAGCGATAATGGAGCGAGCATGGAGTAGTTAAACCTATGGCAGATAAAAGGGCTATTCAAAGCTATTATTGTGTGGCAAGAGCATATCTGAGTTTGTGGTTAATCCTGCTTAGCTCGTAGAGGAGTAATGTAAATGTGAGCTAGTGTTTGCCATGCAAGGATCAAGAGTTATGGCGCTGGGTGCCATTAGGTTTGTCCTTGGTGCACCAGTGGTTCAACTGCCTGTTTGTTTCCTTCTCATAGCCCGCTATAGGCAATGGGCATGGCTCAGGGGAGAAGCACTAAAGTTCTAGCGACAGAACTTAGTGCAGGTAGAAGCAATTGGGTAAAATAAACTCTGAATTAGAGATTTGCCTCTATTTGTATGATTGGCAAGCTCACTTGTCAATAGACTGTACTGGGAAAGAAATACAAGTTTTTAAAAAAAGCGAGAAATCAACACATAAAAATCTTAAAAGCCTGGCTTACGATGGCACGTGTAACACCAATGTAAGAATTTGGGTTACTGGCTGACTGGGGTGTGAGCCCTGGTCAAGCAGCAACCTCAATCCTTGTCAGAGTAACGCAAAAGCTAACCCTAAATTAACCTATGCTCAACCCTCTAGTACCTTGGCCCAGAGGAATATGTAAAGTATTTGTGCAAGACTTCAAACAGTAAAACAGTGAAAATACCAATTTAAAGATCCCACACCAGTTTAGAAAAAGTAGAGCTTAATCTAATAAATAAAACATAACCAAATGACAAATATCCAAACAGTAGAACCAGAGATATGCAATTTGAAAGACCTTAGTGAAGATAGCGCCAAAAAATGCAAACCACCAACTGTGGATATCTGGTCATGCTAGACCGGGACAAAGTTACAAGTTCAGGCCAACCGTGATGGAGAACCGAAGGCACAGGGTCAATACTGATTTGCATATGGCTGGGTCGAAACTGGGGTGGCATGGTGAGCAAAAGAACAATAGATTTAATCCAGATCACTGTGTCACTGGATTCAAGCTAGCCTGGCCTGATGAAGGGTAATACCCAGAAACCGGTTCCAGGATGCTTGTTTCCGGTCCAGGCAGGACCTGGCTTGGCAGTTCAGTCTGGACTGTTTCTATGAGGCACAGGGTCAAGACTGATTTGCATATGGCTGGGTCTAAACTGGGGTGGTATGTTGAGCAAAAGAACAATGGATTTAACCCAAATCTCTTGACTGGGGGTGAATGTATGATTTATTCAGCATTCTGTCCATCATTTGTTTGCATAGCACTTTTCACCCTAAGTGGGATGGGTATGCCCAGACGTGTGTCCCTTGTTCACTGTGCCACTGGATTCAAGCTAGCCTGGCTGATGAAGGGTAATACCCAGAAACCATTCCCAAGATACTTGTTTACGGTCCAGGGAGGACCTGGCTTGGCAGTTTGGTCTGGACTGATCCCATGAGGCACAGGGTAAAGACTGATTTGCATACGGCTGGGTCTAAGCTAGAGTGGAATGGTGAGCAAAAGAATGATGGATTTAATCCAGATCACTGTGCCACTGGATTCAAGCAAGCCTGGCTGATGAAGGGTAATACCCAGAAACCGGTCTGGGGTGAATTTCGGATTTATTGAGCATTCTGTCCATCATTTGTTAGCGTAGCACTTGAATAAAAATATTCCATTACTCAGCGGCGTAGCTTGGTCAGTAAGATTGAGGGGTGTGAGCTTCACACTTCCCAACAATCACGCTAGCATATCTTTTTAACATACATTATCTGACAAACAGGACATGAGGAGGGCTTAAGGGGCTGTGGAAATAGTGAGCAGTGTGGATTGTTAGCTGTACTTAAAACAAAATATTTTGCAAAATAACCAACATATTTTAAGAACTTCAAAAGAAAGATTCAAAGAAAGTATGTGAGTGAGTGTGTGTTTTAGTCTGTACTAACATGTAAAAATCCTAGGTGAAATCGGGCAGACACCTCACGTACCCGCCCCTGCTCCCAGCTATTTACTACAGAATACATTTATAGGGGATGTGTAACACCTCAACGCCCCCTCTCACAATCCGAAGCTACACTCCTTCAATTTCTGGATGAAGATGGATTCAGCATGATTTGTGAACTTCAAGAGAATGGACTTGTATTAAGCTCTCTTGCGAAAATCATATGACAATATTTTTGTTTGACTAGCCCTATTGTTCAAGATATTTTCTTGTGCTTTTTCAAATATGCTTAATTTAAATGGAGTGTGTGGTTTGTGAGCTCTGGGATTTATTAACACCAATCTGTAACTAAAGCTATGGTGTAGGTGCGACTAGATTTACCATAGCTACTTGGAATCATTTGGAACACTCGTTTTTACCTTTACATTTCTACATTTTCATTTACTCTTCCAACATAGTCGACCGCAGGTTTTGCCTTCTGGACCTATTCTCTAGACCACTGGTTTTTAGCTTACAGAAACCCTGATGCTGTGCAGCATTACAAAAGAATGAAAAAAATACTTTCAAGCAACCAACCATGTCATTTTGTAGGCAGATGCAGCATGCATGAGAGTGAATACAAAATGATAAAGGAGTGTTTGACTTGGCGTCTTTTGCCATGTTTCAACCGAGTTTTTGTTTTCTGCCCTCCCGGTTTTTGCTGGCATAGTGTTTCTGCGCACTTTTCTTACTGCTGATCAGTGGTAAAGTGCAAGTGCTCCTGTGGTAAATTGTGTTATGGATTGGTGTTTCCTGGATTGGGTATTTGATTTACTTGTTAGTCCATAGTAAAATGCACTGAGTGTGCTAGGGTCTGTAAATCAAATGCTACTAGTGGGCCTGCAGCACTGATTGTGCCACCCATGTGAGTAGCCCTAAAAAGGTAACTCAGACCTGCCATTGCTGAGTCTGCGCACAGTCAGGGGCGTAGCTAGAGCTTGTGGCGCCCGGGGCTATTACTTAGATTGCCGCCCCTTGGGGGGAGGGGGTGCTGGGGAAAAAGGACGGTGTGCACTTGAAAGATGTCCGAGTCTCTGAGAGACACGTAGTATTGCTGCTAATAGTTACCTCAATCATGCAAGTTACATGCACATACATGGCACGGTCAAAGGCTAGACAGTTGAATACACCGGTGACTGGCAGTACAAAAGCGAACATACAGACTGCATGATCTATCTGGGGACTCAGAAAAACCACATGTGACATCCATCAGAGAGCTGTGTGAACAATTATGAACCGAAACCCACCCATCCCACGCAGACTTCCTAAAAAGACAGCATCCAACAACATCAGAGTCACTAAAGAGCCAGAGAAACAGGTGCGCAAAATATGTCTTTCTCTTTGGCGACTGAAGATTTGTTGCCATCAGATATAGCTGACAAAAAGAGTGATATATAAAAGGGCATATGCATCAATCTATTTTGTTCTTAGAGCAGCCACATACGCTACGTACGCTAAACGCTAAATGATTTTCAGAAGTTGTATGAAACATTGACAGCAGCAGAGTTGATGGGAGCGGAGGTACTTGTCTGATATTATCTTTAATAAAGTCTGCACGGGTGCTACATCACTGGAAGCTCTAACTGCAGCCAGAAGACATATTTGGTTGCATCACTGGGAGCTCTAACAGCGGCCTGAAGACATATTTGGTTGCATCACTGGGAGCTCGGTGCAGCAATAAAGCAATTACTCTTATGAAGACCCAAACTTTTTGTCCTCATTAAGCTGTCAGCTCAGCTGAACAAACGAAACTCTTACAGCCATGCAAATAGCATCCATATAGTTTTGGATCATTCCTAGTTCCAAACGGTCAGCAGCAAAGAGGGCCTTTTCGGGGGAGGCCCCGTGGTCGGGGGGTGGGGTTGGGGGGGATCAGCAGCTCTGAGAGGCTTCACAAAGAGACTTGCATTTGTTGTAGCTCATTTACAACTACAAGCTATTCACATTTTTTCCATATATATATGATTGGTTAATGTGTGTACCTTCTCTATCAAATGGTCAAGACAGATTGTACAAGAATGTGGCATCCTACTGAATTGGAAGAATTCACATTTGGTCCCGGCACAAGATTAGAAGTTCGTGGTAGCCCATTTCCAAACTGGGGAAAGTATTTCTACCAGAAGGCCTTCCTTTATCACTTTATTTTCAGATACACTCTCTCCAACAACAGATGTGACAACAGCACAATTCTTGAAAGTCCAACGTCTGATGTCAGCAGTGACAAATGTGGTCTTGGTTTCATCTGAAATGTCTAGCGTGGCATCTTTTCGACCACTGGGACCTGATAACTCTCAACATGAGCCGATCTATTCATGTAGTGGACAGTCTGAGACAAGACATGAGGTGGTGGTTAGAGGAATGTAAGTTGATGAAGGGAATGTCTCTGCAGTCAGCAAGACCAGTAGTGATAACAACAGACACCAGCCACATGGGTTGGGCAGCAGTTTTGGAGGACAAGCAAGTCCAGGAAAAACGGTTCATAATAGTTCACTCCTCCAACTGGAGAACCTGACAACAATGTATATTCTTAGCATTAAAGACATTTGTGACACAGATACAAGGGAAAGATGTTCCAGTGAGAATAATCAAGTAGCGAAAACGTATGTTAGTATGCAGGGGAGAACAAAATCTCTAGCCAGCGTTCTCGATTGCAGTATGGGCCCAGCAGAATTTAGCCTCCCTATCAGCAGTCTATCTATCAGGAGTAATGAACAAAAGGGCAGGTCAACTCAGTATGAGTTTCCCAACCTCAGTGGAATTTCAATTGAGCCCCATAGTATGCAGAATATTAACTCAAACACTCAAAAACGTGGGTCCCGTTGGGTAGATCTTTGCACAACCAAGGACAATGCAGAGCTCTGGATATTTTGTTTGGGAATCTACACAATACAGGCTTGGGAGGTGGATGCACTTTGGATAGTATGGCTAAAAGGTATTCTGTGCCCTTTACAAACACTCCAAGAGGCAGGCGATAGGAACGGTGTCCTCTGGGCCCCAAAAACCCTCCCCCAACCCCTCCTGTTTTAATACAACCACAGAAAGAAGCAAAATATACACTTCAATTTAGGAGTTCATTCAGCTGCTGATTTAACCGTAAAAGACGCCAGGAGGGCCGGGAAAGCAGGAAAGGTAAATGTTAGCTGGTTCCCACGGAGGAGCCGTGGTGAATGCGGCTCGGCCCAGAGCTGGTGGGTGGGGGCGCAGGGAAAGGACCCCCGGCGCATCAAACGTGACAGAGGTATTGTGTGCCATGGCGAGACCAACAGGCTCTGGGGAACCTTGCAGAGATGAGGTGGATCTGCCTAGCGCCCAAAAACTTGTACACAGCGCTGTGCGACTAAAACCTCGACAATCAAACCAAATACCAATCAATAGAATAAAGCAGGTTTAAACATGCCCATGAGTGTGAACCGGAGTCTCCAAGAGGTAACTTGGTGCCCTCGTGCACGGTGCAATCATTCTAATTGGACGGTTCTGTATTCTTTCTCTCTCTCACCTCTTATGAATTGTTTTATAGTCGCGTGCCACAGACAGTAAAGCAGGCAAGAAGAATGGTCTCCACGCACTTCGACTCCTCGACACGACGAGGGGCGAGCGTAGGGGGTCAGTGAGTGCATTACGCGTCACACTGCTATTGTGCAAGGAGAGGGCTGGCCAAAAATTTCCTTACAGGGCCGTCATTAGTTGCGCTCTCGCGCACCGCGCCCGCTACCACTGATTGACGACCCTGGAGGACTAGTGTGAGAGAGGCTGGGAGGGGGGGGGGCAACAACGGCCGGAGCGGGGACTTAGGCCGCACTACTGTTGTGATGCACTCACTCCTATTACTGACTGGACGGTAACTACTGCAGGCAGCAGGCACAGCCGCACAGTGCAAACACTGGACTTTAAATTGCCAAAACTAAGTCCCCCGTTTATGTGCACTGCATGCAGCGGCAGCCTGCAGTTACCGGCGAAGCTAGTGTGAAGCAGGTCAGGTCATCACCCTCACGACTGTCACAGAGGCCGCCGTGGCCGCAACGGGCCTCGGCCTCCAGTCCAGTGCCGGCCCGCACGGCCGGGGCCGCCTCAAAAAAGGTGCCGCCTCAAAAAAGGTGCCGCTGGGGGGGCCGCCCCTCCCCGCGCCCCCCTAGCTACGCCACTGCACACAGTTTGTAACTGCCATGTCGACTTGGCGAGTGCACCCTCTTGCCAGGCCCTAAACCTTCCCTTTTCTACATGTCAGTCACCCCTAAGATAGGCCCATGGTACTGCTGTGGGCAGGGTGCAGTGTATGTGAAAGATAGGACATGCCCTGGTGTGTGTGGCATATCCTGCTAGTGAATTACAGCCCATTTCATTTTTCACTATTGCAAGGCTACCTGTTCCCCATAGGACAGAATGGGAAGTTTGTGTATAACATCTTATAAACATACCTGGCGCTGGGAACTAGGTGGGAAAATAAAGTTTAGTATGGCTGAACTCAGAATATAAAGACACATCTTTTAGAAAGTAGGTATTTTCTTGCTCAGTTATCCCGTGTGCCTCTGTTGGAATGTGGATTGTCTGTCTGGGTTTTGGATGACAGAGGACTGGGGAGCAGGAGTGGCTCCAGATAGTCTAGGTGGGTCAGTGAAGGGCTGAATAGACCTGGGTGGCAATTGGGTAAAGGGGGGGAGATTTCCTTGTACTTCAAAGGGACTGGTCTGCCTCTGACAATGCCTTCTCCACCTCCTGCCAGGAAGTCACACCAGAGAGGGCAGAACTGGTTCTGACTGGGCACAGACACTCTCTGCCTAAGAGATCAAAGGATTTTGGGATATAAATATTCGGGCTCAAACCCCTGAACTTTAGAACTCTTTTGGATCAAGAAGACTGCCAAGAAGAAGAGCTGGAGAAGCTGTAAGGAGGAACTACCACTTTGCTGTGTGCTTTGCTGTGTTGGCCTATATTGGCTGCTTCTGTCTTGGGCAGTGAAAGGACTGGACTGAACTTTCTGCAATCTACTTTGTGAGTTTCTCCATGGGCTTGAGGTAGATTTTACCCCCTGTTCAAGAGGTTTCAGGAATAGCAAAGACTACAAGCTTTTCTGGCCTCAGCACTGGGGACTGTGTGTTTTGTGCTGCCACAGAATAAAAGCAACTTGACGCCGCTGCTGACTCTGCGTCCCGAAGGCACCGCAGAGGGCACCGCTGCAATGCCGCACTGTGACCCTGGTTTCACTGATGAAATTTGATTTTGTAGAGCGCATGGCTGCCCGAAAGCGCCCCAGCGCTTGCTTAGGGAACCCGTCCTGGTATTCCCCTGCGAGATAACCCATTACTGGGCATCCCCAAGGTGAAAGCCAGGCATCCCGCTGCGAGGGGCCATTGTGGAGATTAAGCAAGCTATTGCCCAGAGTTACAGAGTGGGACTCCATGATTGGAATAGGCACCGAGGCGAGAATTGTCAGGTCCGGGGAAATTTGAGCCCAAGACCCGCCGAGGCGGAGAATTGAACCCTGGTCCGGGCCAGAGCTCTGCATCAGGGTCTGCCGCTCCAACCACTTGAGCCACACTTCTCCACACACTTCTTGATGACGCCTGTTGAAGCTGCCTCCAAGCTGCTGCTCAAACCGCGACCTGTGGGCACAGTACTCCACACCGCCTCGCTGCACAACAACTCCTTGGCACCGCAGAGGGCACCGCTGCAACACCGCACGCAACCCTGGTCTCACCGCCGACGCCTGCTGATGCCGTCACCTAACCGCTGCTGGCACCGCGACCTATGGGCACTGCACTCTGCACCTGTTGCTTTACAAGTCATTGGCCTCCCCGACGACTAAGCTCCACGCCGAAATTGATGCCACTTCTTTCACCGTGGTTCGAGGGCACGACTCATAAAGTTACATGACGCACCACCCTCATACCACACCGCAGCCTTGGACTACCGACACCGGTGCCATCGACTCCAGTTCGTCAGCCCACGACAGCGCTTCACCAACGACGCCGCAGCTGTTTGCGCTGTGACCTGCCAGCACCGTGATGAGCACCGCCTTCATCTCGCACCGCGACCCTGGTCTCACCGATGCCGCCACCGAGCCACTGCTTGCACCGTGACCTGAGGGCACACAACGCTGCATCGCTGCACTTCGCACCACAGCACACAACGCCTGCAGACGTCAGCGCTCCTGACTCCAATGGAGAGGAGATCGACCTGCAACACGTGGGACTTCAAGGGCCCGACGACTCCTGCACTGACCTCCGAAACCAACACCTGCGGACGCCGTGTTTTCGGAAGCTCAAAGAGAATACATTGACGCCCTGCTTTTCAAAAAGGTACTGTTTGTGGGTCTTCCCAACACCGTAGCTGGCCCGCGACGCCGCGGTCAGCCAGAACTGTATGGGATTGTTTGATCATGCCGCCGTGATAGCCCCGGACGGAGTTATCGACATCAAGGAACTGTTTTTACAGCTTATTTTGATAACTGTAGATTTTTAAGGACTGTATGGTGGATTTTTATCATTTGTGGTCTTGTCTTAAAAATATTGGATATTTTTCTAAACTGGTGTGTTGTCCTTTTGTAGTGCGTACACTGTATTACTGTTGGTTATGTGCAAATGCTTTCCACACTGCCTCTAAGATAAGCTTGACTGCTCGTGCCAAGCTACCAAGGGGGGTGAGCAGGGGTTATTTTAGGAGTGTAACTCCCTTACCCTGACTAGGAAGAAGGGTCCCTATTTGGATAAAGGTGCAAGCCCTTGCCAACTAATACCCCACTTCTAACATGGAGGCTGTTTAGTTTCTAATCCATGTTGGAGTTGTAGGGGGAAGCAACTTGGACAGGGGCGGAAGCAACATGGAGGGAGTAGGTGGGGGTGGAGAAGCATGGGCGAGAAAGCAACATGGGTTTGGTGGGTAGAAGCAGGCAACCGGGAAGCACGGGGACTGTGGAGGAGAAACAACTGGCAAGACTGAAGGGCCTACGTGGGAAGAAGAACCAACAGGCAAAAGAACAATGTGGATTGGATGGGGTAGGTACACGAGGCCAAGCGCAATGTGGAGGTGGGGAAAAGCATGCAGATGACAGTGAGTACCATGGAGTGCAAGGGAGAGAAGTACACGAGGGAGACAGCTAGGAAAAGATATCCACTCTCATAAAGTGCTTAACCGAAAGAAAAAAGTAGTGCCTGAAAAGCAAGCAGTGGAAGTAGAGAACCCAGCCAATGAAGAGGCAATGCTTCATGGGCGGTTCAGGTACAAGATTGACAGGCTGGGACAGGAGAGACACAGGAACGCTAATCAATGGTAAGCAGTGATAGGCTCCAAGGTCCTAAATGTTGTTGGTAAGCCCACAATATGTGTCACAACGTACAGCACTTGTTGTCTTGTTGGCGATTCCTAAAAAATGGCGCCATGCATCAAGACAGACACACAAACGTGTTTTAGCACACATGGAATGGGCCTTCTTTAAAAGGAAACCTATTGCAACATTACCTGCTATGAGTTTATATGGTATTAGAAAAAGCATTAGGAAAGCCAATAGCTCGGCCTTTTAGATTTGCTGTTGTAACTTGATGTTTCAAAGGTGAAAACATACAAGCTTATGGTAATTTTTACTATTTTATTTTTATATTGCTTTTAATATAAAAAATACCAGCTATTTCAATACAATACTGGGCAGGTATCATGCCTGAACTCAAAACACACCAGCATTAAGCGGATATGCCCTCGAGTCACGCAACACATCTACTCAACTGTTGAAGACACAGCCCAACTATCCTCATGCCATCAGAATTAAACATCTGAAAAGGGGTTAACAAAAAGCACAAAAACCTCAACAGTCTCTCTTGGAATAATAAGCTACTGCTCCTACCGAAAACTTAAATGAAGGCTGCTACCAACATTCATGGCCCATTCGAAATAGTCCACCACCTGGACAGCACTTTTCAGCAGAGCTCCTTTATAAGATGCAAACAACACCTGCACTTCTTAACTGAACTCCCTGGAGTAGTGTGGCTCACTGGTTAGAGGCGGCAGACCCGGAAGCAGAGGACAGTCTGGGACCAGGGTTCAATTCCTGATGCGGCAGGGTCATGAACCAGGGTCAGCGGACTCGATAATTCTCGCCTCGGTGCCTAATCTAACCAGGGATCACACTCAGCAACTCTGGGCATAGCTTGCCTCATCTCCACAACGGCCCCCCACAAACGCCGGGGATGCCTGGTTTCACCTTGGAGATACCCAGTAGGGAACATCTCACAGGGAAAGCCAGGACGGGTTCCCCAGCGGTCTATAGCGCCAGGACGCCTCCGGGTAACAGTGTGCTTTACAAGACACACACATTTACATTTACTAGTAAAAGACTGCACGAATCATTTCTCAGCATCACTCCTTTTCTAGTATTGTAAAACAGTGGTGCTTCTCAGCAGAGCTGCTACACTAATGATAGACAGCATTTACACTTCCCAGCAAAGCTGCTGTGATAGTCATGGACAGCACTTCTGAGCAAACTGTCTTTATACAGCAGCAGCACTTCTCAACAGAGCTTCAATGCTAGAGATGGACAGCACAACCACTTCCCAGTAGAGCTGCTATACCAGTTTTGGACAGCACCAGATGTTTTCAGCAGAGCTCCTACACTAGCAATGGACAGCACAAGCCCTTCTAATGAAACCTTTTTTTTAACAGAGTTTTATATAGCGTGAACTTGACCCGGAATCGGGTATGAGACGCTTTACATAGCACATAGCACCAGTTGGGTTACATGAGGACACATACATTTTTTTGTTAGGTACGGGGAGAGTAAGTGATTTGCCCAGAATCACAGGATGCTCAGCATCATTGCCGAGACTCCAACCCGGTTCCCCAGATTCGAGGTTGACCGTCCTAGCTGTTAGGCCAACTTCTCTCCCCATTCTTTGGACATAACCAACACAGCAGAACTTCAAACTAGTAATGGTTAGGACAAGCACATCTCAGCAAAGCTGCTGTACTAGTAATGGACAAATGCTAAAAGAACAATTGATGGACAGAATGCAGAACAATGTCATACATTCACCCCAGTACAGAGATCTTGGCCTACATCCATAGTTTTTTGGACAGTACCAGAACTTCTTACCCCTTGCTTACTCTTCCTTACTACATACTGTTCATTACTGTCCCACTAAGTCTTTATTGCTTTCTTACTCACACCATATTTGATGGCTTTAGAATGCAGGGAAACAAGAAAAGATTGGGGTTGAGGCAACAGAACTTGCACCTAGCTATTGCAAATGGCTGATTAAGGATGGCGACGCTGCTCAAAACCAGGAAGTACACCCCTCTTTACCTCCTATTTGGAAAAACCAAATAAAAACAGAAAACAAATTGTAGTTAGCACCCATCCAAGATTATAGCATTTAGCAATTTTCATAGAATCAAAAGTGCAAACAGAAGAACAAGAGAGCAGGTCCCAAATCCACTTGTGATAGAAAATTGTTCTTTATTTTTATACTTCAAAAGACTTCTTTTAAAATCTAAATCATCAGAAATTTTTAGCCAACGCGTTTCGTTTCTGTCGGCTCAAGATGAAAATGTAGAGGATTATAATGGATTCTACTAGTATGAATGGACCTGATCAGATGATAATGATCACTCAAATAGTCAAAACGAAATCTCAAAGTGATGTTTAGATCATCCTCCAATGTATAGAAAATATAATGCAATTCGGGACGTCAGCGATCGTGAAGATTTAATGTTCACGAACACTGACGTCCCGAATTGCGTAGGGCTACCATGCCTTCCTTCGTTACCTGGTCACATCATCCATGACGTCAGATTTCTCCTATACTGTGGACTGACTGCAATCGCGCAGATAAATTTGTCTTATATTTTCTATACATTGGAGAATGATCAAAACATCACTTTGAAATTTCGTTTTGACTATTTAAAATATCATTATCGTCTGATCAGGTCCATTCATACTTCTAAAAAAGAAGACAAGCCATAATCTAAACCTCAATTTAAAAAGAAGAAAGTAGCAGTTCTCAAAGTTAGACATCCCCAGAATTCTGAGGACACAACCACTGAACGGGGAATGTGCAATGACGATGCTAGAAAGTGCAGCAGAAGTAACAATAGCTCGCCAGAACCTGATTGAATTTCTGGTGACAGCGGAGATGAATAAGTACATCACCGTGGAAACAACTGATACGAGGGTAAGTGTCCCACATAGGTTACAATAGATAACACTCCAAATGGAGGGAGACAAAACTAGAAAAGGTAAAGGTCTCTTTTGGGAGAACTTGACTTATGGCTATGACATATTATTCCGAAAAGGGGGTGGTGATGAACAGAGTGTCTAAATTAAGCAGACCACTCTTACCCAGTCCAAAGATCAGGGCTTGATCCATCACCGTTATTTATCTCACTGCACCATCCCAGCTCAGAACCTGGCTATATGCAAATCAGTCTGTCCCTGGCCCAGTGCATCATGGGAACAGGGCAGACTAAACTACCAAGCCAATTCTTCACCAGAAAGGAGACAAGCTACTGGGGACCGGTTTCTGGCATTTCAGCCGTCTTCGACCCGCCTTGCTTGAATCCTGATGGTGAAGTGAGAAAGGGACTCATGTCTGAGTATACCCTGCCACACCTATAGTGGCCAAAAACGATTCCGAAAAGGGGGTGGTGATGAACAGAGTGTCTGAATTAAGCAGAACACTCTTACCCAGTCCAAAGATCAGGGCTTGATCCATCACCGTTATTTATCTCACTGCACCATCCCAGCTCAGAACCTGGCTATATGCAAATCAGTCAGTCCCTGGCCCAGTGCACCATGGGAACAGGGCAGACTAAACTACCAAGCCAATTCTTCACCAGAAAGGAGACAAGCTACCGGGGACCGGTTTCTGGCATTTCAGCCGTCTTCCGCCCGGCTTGCTTGAATCCTGATGGTGCAGTGAGAAAGGGACTCATGTCTGAGTATACCCTGCCACACCTATAGTGGCCAAAAACGATTCCGAAAAGGGGGTGGTGATGAACAGAGTGTCTGAATTAAGCAGACCACTCTTACCCAGTCCAAAGATCAGGGCTTGATCCATCACCGTTATTTATCTCACTGCACCATCCCAGCTCAGAACCTGGCTATATGCAAATCAGTCTGTCCCTGGCACAGTGCATCATGGGAACAGGGCAGACTAAACTACCAAGCCAATTCTTCACCAGAAAGGAGACAAGCTACTGGGGACCGGTTTCTGGCATTTCAGCCGTCTTCGGCCCGGCTTGTTGAATCCTGATGGTGCAGTGAGAAAGGGACTCATGTCTGAGTATACCCTGCCACACCTATAGTGGCCAAAAACTATTCCGAATAGGGGGTGGTGATGAACAGAGTGTCTGAATTAAGCAGACCACTCTTACCCAGTCCAAAGATCAGGGCTTGATCCATCACCGTTATTTATCTCACTGCACCATCCCAGCTCAGAACCTGGCTATATGCAAATCAGTCTGTCCCTGGCCCAGTGCATCATGGGAACAGGGCAGACTAAACTACCAAGCCAATTCTTCACCAGAAAGGAGACAAGCTACCGGGGACCGGTTTCTGGCATTTCAGCCGTCTTCGGCCCGGCTTGCTTGAATCCTGGTGGTGCAGTGAGAAAGGGACTCATGTCTGAGTATACCCTGCCACACCTATAGTGGCCAGAAACGATTCCGAAAAGGGGGTGGTGATGAACAGAGTGTCTGAATTAAGCAGACCACTCTTACCCAGTCCAAAGATCAGGGCTTGATCCAACACCGTTATTTATCTCACTGCACCATCCCAGCTCAGAACCTGGCTATATGCAAATCAGTGTGTCCTTGGCCCAGTGCATCATGGGAACAGGGCAGACAAAACTACCAAGCCAATTCTTCACCAGAAAGGAGACAAGCTACCGGGGACCGGTTTCTGGCATTTTAGCCGTCTTCGGCCCGGCTTGCTTGAATCCTGATGGTGCAGTGAGAAAGGGACTCATGTCTGAGTATACCCTGCCACACCTATAGTGGCCAAAAACGATTCGGAAAAGGGGGTGGTGATGAACAGAGTGTCTGAATTAAGCAGACCACTCTTACCCAGTCCAAAGATCAGGGCTTGATCCATCACCGTTATTTATCTCACTGCACCATCCCAGCTCAGAACCTGGCTATATGCAAATCAGTCTGTCCCTGGCCCAGTGCATCATGGGAACAGGGCAGACTAAACTACCTAGCCAATTCTTCACCAGAAAGGAGACAAGCTACCGGGGACCGGTTTCTGGCATTTCAGCCGTCTTCGGCCCGGCTTGCTTGAATCCTGATGGCGCAGTGAGAAAGGGACTCAAGTCTGAGTATACCCTGCCACACCTATAGTGGCCAAAAACGATTCCGAAAAGGGGGTGGTGATGAACAGAGTGTCTGAATTAAGCTGACCACTCTTACCCAGTCCAAAGATCAGGGCTTGATCCATCACCGTTATTTATCTCACTGCACCATCCCAGCTCAGAACCTGGCTATATGCAAATCAGTCTGTCCCTGGCCCAGTGCATCATGGGAACAGGGCAGACTAAACTACCAAGCCAATTCTTCACCAGAAAGGAGACAAGCTACCGGGGACCGGTTTCTGGCATTTCAGCCGTCTTCGGCCCGGCTTGCTTAAATCCTGATGGTGCAGTGAGAAAGGGACTCATGTCTGAGTATACCCTGCCACACCTATAGTGGCCAAAAATGATTCCGAATAGGGGGAGGTGATGAACAGAGTGTCTGAATTAAGCAGACCACTCTTACCCAGTCCAAAGATCAGGGCTTGATCCATCACCGTTATTTATCTCACTGCACCATCCCAGCTCAGAACCTGGCTATATGCAAATCAGTCTGTCCCTGGCCCAGTGCATCATGGGAACAGGGCAGACTAAACTACCAAGCCAATTCTTCACCAGAAAGGAGACAATCTACCAGGGACCGGTTTCTGGCATTTCAGCCGTCTTCGGCCCAGCGTGCTTGAATCCTGATGGTGCAGTGAGAAAGGGACTCATGTCTGAGTATACCCTGCCACACCTATAGTGGCCAGAAACGATTCCGAAAAGGGGGTGGTGATGAACAGAGTGTCTGAATTAAGCAGACCACTCTTACCCAGTCCAAAGATCAGGGCTTGATCCATCACCGTTATTTATCTCACTGCACCATCCCAGCTCAGAACCTGGCTATATGCAAATCAGTCTGTCCCTGGCCCAGTGCATCATGGGAACAGGGCAGACTAAACTACCTAGCCAATTCTTCACCAGAAAGGAGACAAGCTACCGGGGACCGGTTTCTGGCATTTCAGCCGTCTTCGGCCCGGCTTGCTTGAATCCTGATGGCGCAGTGAGAAAGGGACTCAAGTCTGAGTATACCCTGCCACACCTATAGTGGCCAAAAACGATTCCGAAAAGGGGGTGGTGATGAACAGAGTGTCTGAATTAAGCTGACCACTCTTACCCAGTCCAAAGATCAGGGCTTGATCCATCACCGTTATTTATCTCACTGCACCATCCCAGCTCAGAACCTGGCTATATGCAAATCAGTCTGTCCCTGGCCCAGTGCATCATGGGAACAGGGCAGACTAAACTACCAAGCCAATTCTTCACCAGAAAGGAGGCAAGCTACCGGGGACCGGTTTCTGGCATTTCAGCCGTCTTCGGCCCGGCTTGCTTGAATCCTGATGGTGCAGTGAGAAAGGGACTCATGTCTGAGTATACCCTGCCACACCTATAGTGGCCAAAAACAATTCCGAATAGGGGGTGGTGATGAACAGAGTGTCTGAATTAAGCAGACCACTCTTACCCAGTCCAAATATCAGGGCTTGATCCATCACCGTTATTTATCTCACTGCACCATCCCAGCTCAGAACCTGGCTATATGCAAATCAGTCTGTCCCTGGCCCAGTGCATCATGGGAACAGGGCAGACTAAACTACCGAGCCAATTCTTCACCAGAAAGGAGACAAGCTACCGGGGACCGGTTTCTGGCATTTCAGCCGTCTTCGGCCCAGCGTGCTTGAATCCTGATGGTGCAGTGAGAAAGGGACTCATGTCTGAGTATACCCTGCCACACCTATAGTGGCCAGAAACAATTCCGAAAAGGGGGTGGTGATGAACAGAGTGTCTGAATTAAGCAGACCACTCTTACCCAGTCCAAAGATCAGGGCTTGATCCATCACCGTTATTTATCTCACTGCACCATCCCAGCTCAGAACCTGGCTATATGCAAATCAGTCTGTCCTTGGCCCAGTGCATCATGGGAACAGGGCAGACTAAACTACCAAGCCAATTCTTCACCAGAAAGGAGACAAGCTACCGGGGACCGGTTTCTGGCATTTTAGCCGTCTTCGGCCCGGCTTGCTTGAATCCTGATGGTGCAGTGAGAAAGGGACTCATGTCTGAGTATACCCTGCCACACCTATAGTGGCCAAAAACGATTCCGAAAAGGAGGTGGTGATGAACAGAGTGTCTGAATTAAGCAGACCACTCTTACCCAGTCCAAAGATCAGGGCTTGATCCATCACCGTTATTTATCTCACTGCACCATCCCAGCTCAGAACCTGGCTATATGCAAATCAGTCTGTCCCTGGCCCAGTGCATCATGGGAACAGGGCAGACTAAACTACCTAGCCAATTCTTCACCAGAAAGGAGACAAGCTACCGGGGACCGGTTTCTGGCATTTCAGCCGTCTTCGGCCCGGCTTGCTTGAATCCTGATGGCGCAGTGAGAAAGGGACTCAAGTCTGAGTATACCCTGCCACACCTATAGTGGCCAAAAACGATTCCGAAAAGGGGGTGGTGATGAACAGAGTGTCTGAATTAAGCTGACCACTCTTACCCAGTCCAAAGATCAGGGCTTGATCCATCACCGTTATTTATCTCACTGCACCATCCCAGCTCAGAACCTTGCTATATGCAAATCAGTCTGTCCCTGGCCCAGTGCATCATGGGAACAGGGCAGACTAAACTACCTAGCCAATTCTTCACCAGAAAGGAGACAAGCTACCGGGGACCGGTTTCTGGCATTTCAGCCGTCTTCGGCCCGGCTTGCTTGAATCCTGATGGTGCAGTGAGAAAGGGACTCATGTCTGAGTATACCCTGCCACACCTATAGTGGCCAAAAACGATTCCGAAAAGGGGGTGGTGATGAACAGAGTGTCTGAATTAAGCTGACCACTCTTACCCAGTCCAAAGATCAGGGCTTGATCCATCACCGTTATTTATCTCACTGCACCATCCCAGCTCAGAACCTGGCTATATGCAAATCAGTCTGTCCCTGGCCCAGTGCATCATGGGAACAGGGCAGACTAAACTACCAAGCCAATTCTTCACCAGAATGGAGACAAGCTACCGGGGACCGGTTTCTGGCATTTCAGCCCTCTTCGGCCCGGCTTGCTTGAATCCTGATGGTGCAGTGAGAAAGGGACTCATGTCTGAGTATACCCTGCCACACCTATAGTGGCCAAAAACGATTCCGAAAAGGGGGTGGTGATGAACAGAGTGTCTGAATTAGGCAGACCACTCTTACCCAGTCCAAAGATCGGGGCTTGATCCATCACCGTTATTTATCTCACTGCACCATCCCAGCTCAGAACCTGGCTATATGCAAATCAGTCTGTCCCTGGCCCAGTGCATCATGGGAACAGGGCAGACTAAACTACTTTGTGTCCTTATCAAAGGACAAAAGTAGTTGAGTGTCATCCGCATATGAGTAGGAAGTAAAAACATATTCCCTAATAATCTTAGCAAGGGGGGCCACATAAACATTGAACAATGTGGGGCTCAAACAAGAGCCCCATTCTCCGCGTTAGGTTCCCAGCATGAATTTTGCAGACACCCCCAAGGGTATAAGAATAGCCCGGGTTGTTCAGCGCTAGGGTAACAGAACAGCAGGGTCAAGTACGGCAACGCACTCTATGCCATAATAAACAAAAACCTCACCCACAAGCTACCGAACATCGAAAACACCGCTGCAAGACTTGTCCTCAACCTGCCAAGACACTGCCACATCTCCCTGCACCTGCACACACTCCACTGGCTCTCCATCAAAGCTAGAGTCACCTTCAAGATGCTAGCCAATGTCACACAGCCCTCCACGACACCGGACCAGCATACCTGAACAGCCGACTCAAATTACACGCACCCCAAAGGACCCCATGATCAGCCCGGCTCTCCTACGCCATGGTCCCCCACACCAGAAAGACCAGATTGGGAGGCCGCTCCTTCTCCTTCCGCGCGGCCATAGCCTGGAACGGCCTTACGCTCCACCTAAGGGAGATAACATCGCTCCCCATCTTCACAAGAAACCTCAAAACCTGTCTCTTCAACAGACACCCTCCTTGATGAACTGGAACTTGCGACTGCCCCCCAGCACCTTGAGACCCTTATGGGTGAGTAGTTGCGCTTAACAAACACCTGATTGATTGATTGATGGTGGTCACAGATGGTGATTTACAGGAACACTGGACCAGGGTGAGCAACATAATTTTGGGGTTCGCCTCTGAGGGCTACAAATGTAACTTTAAAAAATCTAAAATAGCCCACCTCAATTTGGGATATGAGCTATCAAGTGATCGGGAATTCCCCACACTAATTGTGTGCGATTCCTTTTATTGTGTTCAGTCACACAACAAATATCTTTATTATTGGGGTCAGAAGGGGTTTAAGGACTCAAAAGGTGGCACAATTAAGCACAAAATGCTATGGGAACAAGTAGCTGATTTGACAAACGAACTACCAAGAGCTCATTTGATACACACGCTGAGTCATCAACGTGATGGCGTTCACGTTGCAGGCAATTCATTGGCTGATGAGGCTGCGAAAGGGGCTGTACGTAAGGCTTCCGTAGCTGCAATAACTCATTCAAAACCGAGAATAGACAGAGACAATAACTCGGCTGTACCCAAAATATTTCCATTCAAGTACTCCTACAAGTTAGATGCGAACAACATTATAAATGCTCAAATTCCTGGAGTGAGGGATAGAGTAATACCAAACATAGATTGCAGATTAGGTTTAATTCTAGCTGCATATGAGGTTCTAGGCTCTGCACACGCAGGAACAAACGCAACAGTTTAATTACTGAAACAATGCTATTGGTGGCTGGTTTAACAAAACCGACTTAGGGCCTTATTTATGAGGCCATGTGTCAGTTTTGTGGTGCTGTTGCGTCACTTTTTGTGACGCAACGGTAGCGTAAAACATGCCCCCTGTTGCATTCTATTTACAAAGTGACGCATCTAAGCAGATGCGTCAATTTGTAAACCCCCGCGCTACAATATACCTGCATCAGGTATAATGTATGCAGGGAGGCGTTCCCACGCAAGTAAGCCTCGTAGAAGTGACGCAGTGAAATCTATGAGATTTCACTGCATCGCTTCTAGGACGCATTTGCATCAATATCTTACGCCTGCCTGACAGCAGGCGTAAGACTGACGCAGGCCCTTTCACATGAGGCTTTCCCCATGCAAAAGGACACATTGCTGGTGTTGCGTCACTTTTGTGACTCTCTCCAGCAATGCGTCATTTTGTGCCTACAGATACGTCAGAAATACTGATGTATCTGTAACTCCTTGCGACTGTAAATATGACGCATCCAGCATGTCACAAGGAGGGCGCAATGAAAAGTGACGCATCGCTGTTTTCACGCAGTGATGCATCACTTTTCGTAAATGAGACCCTAAGAATTTTGTCTTAAATTATGCTATCTGCCAGCAGAAGAAGGGTTACACCGTAGCACGTCCAGCGCAGAGACCTGTACTAAAATCAGAGTTCAAGTGGTAGTTTGGTCAATCGCCTGCGTTAGCGGTAGGGTGATAGTGGCAGTATCACCTCGACCCGCTTGCTCGCCTGAGCCTCAGATCTGTGCTTATGTTGTGCCTAATATATATGCTCTGAAATTGTTATTTTAAAATATTATTGCCTGCAACACGAAATACTTTTAAATCATTTATTTGAAACCTAATTGACTGCATACACTCGCACACACTAGCTGAACGCTTATATTGTGTTACCAGCCTCATTGCAGGTCGCTACCTTGCGCTTCCTCCAGTGCCCTGATTCAGAAAGGGTGGGAGGACACCACTTCCTGTTTGGCCACCGCTTAGCGGTTAGCGCTCTAGCGGTTGAGTTGCTCGGGGCTATTTAGGCAGAGCCTGACATCGGCGCGATGCGGTAGGGTGATAGTGGCAGTATCACCTCGACCCGCTTGCTCGCCTGAGCCTCAAATCTGTGCTTATGTTGTGCCTAATATATATGCTCTGAAATTGTTATTTTAAAATATTATTGCCTGCAACACGGAATACTTTTAAATCATTTATTTGAAACCTAATTGACTGCATACATTCGCACACACTAGCTGAACGCTTATATTGTGTTACCAGCCTCATTGCAGGTCGCTACCTTGCGCTTCCTCCAGTGCCCTGATTCAGAAAGGGTGGGAGGACACCACTTCCTGTTTGGCCACCGCTTAGCGGTTAGCGCTCTAGCAGTTGAGTTGCTCGGGGCTATTTAGCCCTCGCCTCTTTCCGTACGTGCAGCGGGAGCGCACAGCGGGGCCGAAGCTACGCCGAAGAGTAGCCAAAGAGTGACCCGTCTGCGCCCGTCCGCGACTGTACGGGGCTAGGGGCCACTTACTCTGCCCTTTTCAACATGAAACATCCAAAAGGCTCCCGGATCAGGTACACCACTCAAACATTATTAGATCTACAACATCAGGGGGTACAGAGTTGTGTTCGTGATTACTGGCCATGTCCCGAGGGGCCCTTTTCCTGTGCTACATGTAGGTTTCAGGCAACACCAACAACTATTATCGCCGGGTGCATTAGGGAAAACATACCAGTGGTGAAAGGCTGGAAAAGCTTTCTCCTCAACGTTCGATCATTGCCGAAACACCACTCTGAGATATTGGACCTCATCAATAGTCTCACACCACAGGTTTCCTTCCTAACGGAAACATGGTTAAAGCCACACACCACCCCGTCTATCACTCCGGGGATCCCGATGGGATATAAAATCTTAAGACAGGACCGTCCTGATAAAATTGGTGGTGGAATCGCCATTATATATAAAGAAAATCTTAAAATATCTGTAATAGAGCAGATTAGTCAATCTTCAATGGAAGTTATGATTTTTAAAATCAAGATAGGACCTAAGGAACACTGGAAAGGTGCCCTGGTGTACCGCCCCCCTGGACCCAATGCTGGCTTTACTCTGTCCTTAACAGAATTGCTAGCACAACACATGAAAGCCAGAGAGAACTTCATCTTACTTGGAGACTTTAATTTTCATGTAGATATCCTGGAACACTCTGAAACAAAGACTCTATTGGCCGATCTTGCCCTCTTAGGTCTTAACTTACAGAATTGCGGACCCACTCACAGAGGTGGCCATACTCTGGATTTAATTTTCGCTAACTTTTCTACGTTACACTGCCACCCCCCTAAACTTGTAAACTGGTCAGACCATAGCATGTTAGAATTTTCTTTCATGGGCTTGGATAAACCTAATAAACCTCCTATTGCCCTGACTATCAAGCGAAGACCTTGGCATAAGATTACTTTGGATGCATTCGAGAAAGTCTGGAAAGAGCCAGTAATACTAGACTCAGATGATGAGGAGTCGGCTCTGTCCAAACTCAGTGGATACAATTAACCTTCTGGCCCCACAAAAAATAACTAAACATTCCCCGGTGGTCAAGAGAGAGATATGGTATACCGAACCACTTAAATTAGAAAAACAAGGGTGTAGGAAATTGGAAAAACTCTGGAGAAAAACCCACACCAGCGATAGTAAGGCAAACTATCTAAAGGTCATGTCCATCTACTATAAAAACATCAAGAAAGCAAGAAAGAATAGTCTTACATCACAACTAGCTGAAGCTGGCAACTCTACTAGAGAGCTGTATAAAATCTTGCAGACCTTTACAAAACCATTGACATGTGAAAGTCCAGATGAATTTTCCCAAATTTTGTGTAATAATATCTCCCTATTTTTTTAGGACAAAATTGAAACCATTTACAAGAAAATTACCTCAGCCAAATGCCCTACGGACACTGAGGCCCCCAGTACAATCCACCTTGAGACACAAGGGGACACCCTACTTGCTTTTCCTGAAGCCAGCCATAGTGATATTCTGTCACTAATAAATAATATGAAAACGGGCTCTCCCCTAGATCTGATCCCAGCCAAATTGACTGCCACACTGAGCAAGACACTTTGTCCAATGATTCATAAGATTCTGAACCTCTCCTTTAAAGAGGGGCAACTTCCTCAACAATGGAAGGAGGCAGTTGTGAATCCCATACGGAAAAACTCGGCACTGCCATGGACAGAACTTTCCAACCTCCGTCCCATCTCCTTGCTGCCTTTCCTGAGCAAACTGGCCGAGAAGCATGTAAACATCCATGTTTGCAGTTTCATAGAGGCGATAGGGGTCTGGACCCCTCACAATCTGGGTTCAGGCCCAACTACAGCACCGAATCTGCACTCCTCTCCGTGATCGATAACATCAAGATGTCACAGGATAGAGGAGGGTCGATGATTCTGGTGCTGTTAAACCTGTCTGCCGCCTTTGATACTGTGTCTCATGACATTCTTCTTGGCCGTTTGCGGAACATGGGTATTGGAGGTGTGGCACTGTCCTGGCTAGAGAGCTTCCTCTCCGGCCGCTCACAATCTGTCAGCTTGGGCCCTATCGCTCCACCTCTAGGGTGCTCACTAAGGGGGTGCCACAGGGCTCATGCCTAAGCCCCACATTATTTAATGTGTAAGTGGCCCCCCTCGCTGAGATTGTGAGAGAGTATGGGTTCACACCGGTGTCATACGCCGATGACACCCAACTCCTCTTTCCTTTCCACTCTCTTACTTCTGACTTTAAGAACAACTTTGCCGAGGGCATGAAAGCAGTGTCCAACTGGATGGCTTCCAACTGCCTCCAGTGCAATGTCGGGAAGACTGAGGTAATGCTTTTTGGGAAAGCCAGTATACTCTGGTCTCCCGACTGGTGGCCCTTAAATCTAGGACCTGTACCCTCCCCAAAGCCATCAGTCAAAAACCTGGGAGTGAAGCTTGACCAGAACCTCACCCTAAAAGAGCATGCAAATTTTATTACAGGAGCATGTTTTCGAACAATTGGTCTGTTGAGGCGAGTCTTCCCTCTTCTACCTGACATCCCCAGAAAGACCCTTGTACAGGCCTTGGTGATAAGTCGGTTAGATTACTGCAACGGCCTTTTAATATCAGCTAATGAGGATGCAATGAACCGATTGCAGGTGGTCCAAAACACGGCGGCCAGATTAATTCTTAATGCCCCCACAAGAACTCCGTTTAAACCCCTCTTGAGGGAGCTCCATTGGCTACCAATACGGCAACGTATTAAATTAAAAATTTGTTGTACAGTGCACAAATGCCTCTTTGGAGATGGCCCCAAATATCTTGCTCAAAAATTTCACTTATACAAACCGGATCGTCTTCTATGATCTAGCAACCAACTTTTACTGGAAACTCCATTAATTAAGAAGACCAGACAAGGGGGTCGTGCCCTATCACTTATGGACCGATCATCAGTCTTAGACAAATCACCAACCACCTCCCCTTTAGGAAAACCTTAAAAACACTTCTGTTCCAAGAAATATAATCCCCCTATAGCTTTCCCGCAGAGGCACTGAAGTCTGTTATCCAGGGCGAACAAAGCGCGGAGATACCCCTTACGGGGTCGAGTCCAGCGCGATACAAGAAATTAAATAAATAAAATTAAATATAAATCAGCTATATGGGGTACAGCGTGCCCTCAACAATTTGCCAAGAAGTTCTTTAGGAGGGTTCACTATTTATGAGGTCCTATTTAGGACGAGAATGTGGGTACCTGGTCTCAATTGTGAAGGCATAGTGGCGAATATTAAACTCTTTGACATCAATAAATGTTTTGCTGCTTTACAGGATCTGAATAAATCCAGAGCACTACAAAGCAACATGCTGGTCAAGCACAACGCCACGGGGGAAGTCAAATCAGTCACAGCAAGACCTGTCTGGATCCCAAAGGTTGGGGATATGATAAGAGAAAAGATCGAGGACAAGAAAGAATTTGGGCCATCATATAGAAAGCCTGTACCTGTCCTGGCTGTTGAAGGAACAACAACAGTGCTTCTTCCGCCTCTTGCCGGTAAAAAGGAAAAGAGATTTGTCTCCATTGATCTGATCAAACCACACTATGTAGCCGATACTGAATAGTAGGCCTCGTGGGCTCCTGGGTAGTGATAAGCGTGGCTCAAATCCACCTGAGCTACTTACCTCACTCATCTATCATTATCATGTAATAAGCCAGCCGGACAGTGGAGAAGAATAAACAAGGTATTTTATTAGGCCATAAGATTCATCTGCAGATGGGCCCCAACAGGTCTACACCCCAGGGAGTGCGCCAAGAGGACTGACCCATCCCATCATGACAATACATTATAATATAGCATGGCAGAGAAAAAAAACACACCCAGACTGGAAAAGTACTGGGCTCAGCAGAGGGTGAACAATGAACTCACACACCAGGCATCTGCACCTGCAAGGGCAACATTATTATCTTTACTCCAAGGCCACAGAGCCGAGACTCTGCTTCTCCAGAGCATGGAAACATTTCTGCTCATAAAGGAGGGGGGAAAAGTGTACCATGAGACATTGGAGCTGCAGAGCAAATGTCAGCATCAGAAGTCTCTCTGCCATTGACAAGCTTCTCTCTCTTATAGAAGAGTGTACAGAAATGTCTATTCTGTAAACTTAACCAAGGGAAAGCAATGTACTACAACAGGTCTTCTAACTTAGAAGGCAAAAATAAGACAAAAGCTTACACATTACAGAAACAATTCTATCCAGCTAAAGCTTGCATGTTACAAAAATAGCTCAGTGGGTTGCAGCACATGAATAATAAGCTGTAATTGCATATTGGTTAGACACATTAGGCTAACACATTCACAACATCATTAGAACATTCTGCAACAGGAAAATTACTTTCTATCAGACCCTCCTTTTAGCCTATTGTGGCTAACATAAGTGCAACAAAAAAAAACCACAAGAATAACCAATAGTATATCATCATTAAAGATATCTGGTATCGGGAAATGAAATACTAGGATGAGCATGATCATAGAAGTAGTGCAGCATACTATAGGACAGGAAGTGCAGAGGCAACAAGTAAAAGAACAACCCCTGCAATACCTACTAAAACAATAATTATTCTCTGGGTGTGAGGCACCCTCCTTTTTGACTAATCTAAGCATATGTTCTCGGGGTACCATTGCTCTATAACACTATGTCATGATCGGACTACTTAAAAATACATCACAGTTCAAGTCATGAGCAGGAATTAATGCAAATAAGATCAAACGGTCATTATCAGGGAAAACACCCTATTGAATTCTATACTGAGAGCTCACTTGCATTATCAGCAAGGACCTATATCTAACATCAATGAAGTAAATGTTTATCAGGCTGAAAAATGTGTTTTACTAAACTCCTCAAAGTATACTAACCCTCACAGCTACTTCCATAGGGCAAGAATACAAGCAACAGTTTTTCACCTTTGTGTGTGTATGAAGGCAATGACCCACACACCCAATAATTTGCAGTACTATAAATAACATGTGTCTCGTGCAACATTTGAATACTACATCACCCTAATGAACTTCCCAGTGCTCCTCTTCGTGAGGAGCTAGGGTACCAATGACATTCTCAGGCGGTATGGGGAAAGTAGTCATGAGGGTATGCACAAAACCAAAAGAATAATGTTCTGAAAAGAAATATGAAAGCAATTAGTTAGCTTATAAACAAGCACAATTTTGTATTTGTAGACCATGAGGACCAAATGTGGGCAGGGGCATCTGGACAAGGAGATAGTTGCTTGGCTCTTTTGTGTCCGGGTATGTGTGGGTTCTTTGGCGGTGTCTGATTGAGTGAGTTTGGTGGTGTTTGATTGAGTGTGCAAGATGCCGCGTTTCAGTAGGTTGCAATGTTTTGGGTGTTGCTGCAGTTCAACTGATGTCAGATTGGCTGAGAGCCAACGCACTCCTGTAGAAGACTTTTAATTTTGAGATGTATGTGAATATGGATTTATCCCGATTTTGTTTAATATTTTTGATGCAGCTACGATAGATTACTTGCAGGAGAGATTTTTTGCTAGGCACAGCTGTTAGAGCATGTTTAATTCCCTAAGGTTGTGGCAGAAAGAGGTTCAGCAAAGACTGTGAGAGTGAAATGCATTTCTGAACGGCAAAAGCGGGCCTCAAACGGGGGGGGAGGGGGAGACCAGGAGTTGTTTAGTTAGTACTAAGAATGATCTGTTGAGTGGATGTGTTTCAGTCCACAATAAAAAAAAGGTTGTAGAACTCTGGGCTGGTAAGGTTTAGAATAACAGTGTGTGAATTTTTATTCCGTTCTGGAAGGGTTAATTAGAAAAGGGAAAATGGATGCAGAGCAGGTGTGACCTTGGTGTGATAAGAGCATTCCAATGGGTTTACAGAGCACAGGCAGCAGATTGTGGGGGGGCTAGGAGGCTCAGCTCTTGGCACAGACAGGCAGAGATACATAGTTGGAGCCATGTGAATTGTGAATTTGGAGCAAGTCTGCATAAATATGAGTGCAAACTGCTGCTGGGTTAGACGCAAGTATAATGCAGTTAGTCAGAACACCTGTGATTTAGTATTAGGAACAAATTATGAATAACTTTCAACAGGTTATTGCATTTGGATATAGAGAATTACACTTTAAAATGGCCTAGTCTGAGAAAAGAAGGATTGTTTTGAGAAAAATGAATTTACTAAATAAGTTAGTGAGTGTTTCAGATGCAATAGTTTAAGCACATGTTACTCCTATTGTTTGAATTGTATTCAGAATCAGTGATTGATTTGTGTGCAGTTTAAAGGCAAAAAGAAAAAGAGATTTATTGGTTGTCTGTTGTGTCCATTTTTGTTGTAGATTTTGTTTCACTGTTGGTCCTTGTCATAGTATAAACGTTTTCTATTTAAACAAATATTGAGTTGTGGGGTCTCTTTTGCACAACAGTGAAGGTTCACAAAGTAGACGCTGTGTGCTCGCTATAGGAATAGCGGTTTGAAATTCCCTTTTTGCTGTTTCTCAAGTGCAAATGCGGGAATACAACATGTCTGTTTTGTTTATTGTTTCTCTTCTCTTAGAATTCAGTAAATGCATACGTCCGTCCACAGGTAATACAACGAAAAAGTCAGATATGTAATGTATTACCTATTGTCAGTGCACAAATTTATTGATAGGCCTGAGATGTGTTCAACTTCAAATTGACATTGGTAGAGCGATATGAAAGCACAGAATAGACCTCACTTGCTTTCTTTGAAATTTAATTTTATTCATATGCTTTGTCTAAAGATCTTTGTTCTGTTCATCAATAGAAATGTATCACACCGCCGGAGCCAGAGGGGACCCAAGCATCAGATCCAACTTCAAGACTCAGTGCAAGTCAAGTCTCGTCATCAGAAGATACCAACGGAAGTCTTGCTTGGAGCCAAGGTACCGCTGAAGCTGCTGTAGGTGTGTGATTCCTGGTTAAGAAAAGGGCAGGCCTGACCGAGATGGAGAACTCACTCTTCGCTTTTGTGCCATTTCCCAATGGTTGGAAACGGTTTCTCAGAAATACTTGAGAGGGGCAGTTCCGTCTGTGCAAGAGGCTGCCGCCAGTTCTCCAGTGGTTATGCTTCAGGTTTCCCTGTTTACCATCTGTTTTGGAATCTACAGTTTTGTCTGCTGATAAGGCGGTACCTGGTCACACTTTATACAATCTATGGCCTCGACAGAAGAGCGGTGCACCAGGAGAAGAAAAGTAGGAGGTAGAGAGAGACTTTAGTCTTAGGGTACAGATACAGTGCTCTTAATATCTGTTACATTCATATCTGGTGTACTGAGCGAGACACTGGACAGAATTTGTAGAGGGCACTACCTGGATTGGTGGGTGCTAAATTCTGCAAGAAAGACTTTGCATTATTGGCCAAGATTGTTTTCCTTTTGAGTTGCTAGCAAGTGCAGCTCCAACGCAGATGATTTTTGAATTTTTTTGATGAGTTGCTGGCTCCAACGCAGATGATTTTTTGAATTTTTGAAGGACAATAAGAGACTGCCTGTGAGGCTCAGACGTACACAGGGAGAAGACTCCCCTCTGGCTGGCTGGCTGGCTGGCTGTGTTGCAGATTGTTTCCTTTAGTTTACTTTGGACTTTTAGCCAAATGAGTCCTTTTGAATGTTCCTATTTCCCAGGAGGAGCAGTCGTTGGCGAGGCCAAACTGGGACTCCAGGGGAAGTGAGGAGGCAAGATCGGTGCTGGGGAGTGCACTGAGAGGCTTCAGCTCCTGTTTGGTAGGATACCGGCTCCTCATCAAACACTCAGACCTCGGATGACATTAGCGCCTCACCAGCAAATGTCTTGTTTAAAATTCCAAATTTGGTTGTTTCGGAAAAAAGGCCCAAAATTTTCCCAGCACACGATGAGCCAAATGTTTATGTGCCCTGGCTGGGAGACGCAACATAGTTGTTGCCTGCATCCACAGACAACGATCCCTGAACACCTCGTAGACCAGGTCAATCGCGCATAGATGTTCCTCCGTATTCATCACAGCCGTTGCAGCACACATGGAAACAGCAAACAAAAGGAGAAATAAAGCATTTTCCCTCATTTTGCCTGTTTAAGACCAGGTTTTCGCTGGTCTTGATTTTGGCGCTGCCTCCTATTTACGCCACCCTGCAAATATGGGCAGTGTCAAAATCAATGGGTGTTTTGGTGGAACGCCCACCGCAACACCCATTGCCCTCCCCTTTCTAACTGGGTACACTGTGAAAGGGTGCCTTATTTACAAGGCTGCATTAAGTGGCTTAACTCTGCCTTGTAACATAAGGCAAAGCCCCTATCGCCACCACAAAAAGTGATGTTGTGGTGGTGATAGGGGCTTGTAAATATGCCCCTTTGACCTTTCCAGGAATCATGTCCACCTTTCCAGATAAAAGGTAAAATATTGATGCTCGACTCAGGAGTAGCCATACCCTTATTGGCAAGACTAGGTCTAGGGCATTCACAGCTTAACTTTATTCGAACATCCTTCAGAATTTGTCTGCACAACCAGAATTCAAAATAATCCACAGTGTGACCTGTGGGAGATCAGTCAGGAGATAACAGATGTTTAATTAACAAAGGGTCAAACATTGTTTCCCAACAAATCAAATCATCCATAATTATACCTTGCCATTACATAAACCAGACTACCTTTTCTCATGACTTATCAACTCTTGATCATCAAAATCTGACGAGCAACTGATCTCAACCTCCCTACTGCTCATCACATCTCACAGATGTATGTTTCCTAAATTCTTGAAAACCAGTGCAATTCCTTTTGACTCGAAATGTAGTTCTAACTTTTTCTCATCTTTCTGGCAATATCAGCCAAAATCCTATCTACTACTTTATTTAGTCTCTCTTCAAATCGGTCCACAAAATTATGTTCTGCTTCTTGATCCATCCTAAAATGTTTCACCAATGCAATTCAATGTATGCCAAAATTATAAATCCCCCATCCACCCAGTACTGTATCTGAATATTGTTATATGACTTTAATCTGATAAAATAAAGGTATCCCAATCTTACAAAATGGCTGTCCCATCTACATACAGTTTTCCCAATTTTGAACAAGTATTGGAAATGCCTGTAGGCCTGGTTTTAAATGAATGTTGAATAAAATTGTGAAGCATTACAAATAAATATCATGGGAATGAATATGTATGTGTGTGGAATCAAATTGGTGTAGGTTAGACCTTGACACTGTCAAGCAAGACCTAAAAATCCATGAAGTTTAATGACAGCCCTACTCCCATCTGTGCTGCTGCCAAAGAAAACACAATAAATTATCTGGTTATAGAAGAAACTTTTACAGCACTACAATGTTGTGTGTGCCCCTGAATGTTCAAACTCAGCCAGTTGGAGAAATAAAACTATCACTGCTGGTGGAGGACAAGCCCTTTTTTTGTGAAAGCATACAACTTCTGTCCAATCAAAACATGTATTCCTGGCTCCAAACATGTTGGCGAAGCTAAAGCACCTCTCTGGTGATGCGCACATAATTGTCTGAGAACGGCTACACTGTGAAGTTAGACCATAAAAAAGGCTAATGCGGATACATGCATACCGCTCCAGTTAGGCATGTCATAAGGGTGTGAAAAGAGATGTACTCCTAGTCAATCGATTTGAGTGCAGTATGGTTCAAATGATGCCACACAAACGTCTCCTCCTACCTTTAAAAACATGCTGGGCACTGGGTACACATCTGCTGCACTAAGTACCTGACGGGAGCCATGTGAGCCCTTCTTTCAAAGTGCTGATCATGTGATCAGTCTCGCGGGAGAGTTTGCGCCATGAAATTAGTAACAAGAATAACACTTGATTAAACCGATCAAGCAACCACTATGCCTGCCAACCAGAACAAAAATCCCACTGTGTGAGGAGGGGTGGGCCTTGGAGGGGGTGAGCCTCGTGCCGCGAAGTGCATAAGAGGCACTTTTGCCTCCACCCTGCACCCAAGCCCCCTACTCTAAAAACAAAACAAAAAGCTTGTTAAGGCTGGTGCCAATGTCCTGAGCTGTTTTCACACTCCTTAATTGACGTCAGCATTTCAAAGTGTCAGAAAACGAGCTGTAAATTCACTGTTTATAGTGGTTTTCAGCTTGTTTTCTCTGCCACCCTGTGATATAGACTCCTCACCGGGTGACTGCGTGATGGGAGCAGTAGCAGCTGCTACCGGATGAGGGTTTAGTGGTGCGGTGGAGGGGGGAGGGAATCAATGAAAACATTATTTTTACCTGGAACGGTAGGCCGGCCGCCACCTTTCCTCTGCACTCTTTCTTCTTCCTGTCCCAGCCGGCAGCAGGTAGCACCTGGGAACTCAGGCTCCCCTGAGCCAATCACAATGCTGCATTGCAGCGTTGTGATTCGTCGGAGCACTGTGGTTCGGCTCTCAGACGGGGATAGGGAGCCTGTGTATATTCCTCACCAAGCTGTGTAATGCAGCCTGGTGGGAAACATGCAAAGTGCGCATGACTGTTTGGTCGGCCCAAGAGGGCTGCCCAAACAGTCATAAGCACTTAGGAAGTGCAACACAACTCCTCCCCCTGCTCTGGCCAGCCCCGCCCCACCCAGCTACTGACTGCAATAGGAACAAGCACTGGTGTTGCCAATAGGTCTGGCGGTAGGAAATTTTGAGCTATTGGTTTTCTAAATGACATTTTATTTTTTTGTTTTGTCATTTACAATGCCAATAGCTTACACTCGCGTAATCGCGAGACCTATTGCATTGCAAATGCTTGTTATTTTATCTCCCGTTATTCCTAGGTTGCTAAAACGCCTTCTCCTTGGGTTCGAGCTGGTACAACTAATCAGGGGCAGGTAGATCTGGCGTTCTCACACAGCATGCGGTCACTTGTGTAAAAAGCCTGGCAAAGTAAATAAAAAACGGCGCTGTTTCAGATGGCCCACAAATGTGCACATTACACGCTGATGTTTCTGAGAAAGACTAAAACTTGGGGTGTCATGTCCAACTTCCAGCTCAAACCAGTCCTACAAGGCACCCTGAATAAGAATCCGCCCAGCAGCGGGTTGAAAAGCTTGCAAGAAAAACATATTAATCACAGCTTTTCATTGTTCATAAGAAGTAGCGCAAAAAATCCCCAAATCCAGGTCTGGCTTTTAAAAGACATTGTATCACTCTTCTTCACTCTGCCCCTAAACCCTATCGCACTGCTCCCAGAAAGGGCAAGTTAAGTGCGGCTCAAAGCGGTATTCTGGCACAGTGAGGAGTACTGTTAATCTGATACTTCCACCACTAGACATTGTTGTTTTCTGTAAGAGGCACTAGAACGTGTTCTCAGTCCCGGTGCACTCTGGGTATTTCATGAAGAGTGTACATTTGGGAGTGTGAGATAACGAGGTGCCCGGCTGGAGCACTTCCTGTGAAGGGGAGAGGCCAGAACAGTACCGGGTCGGGGTCACGGAACCTCCAATCCCAGAAGAGCAAGAGCCACACGGAGTGTACCGGCATGGTACGGCTTTTATCGACCTTGGGTCAAAGAACGTCTGAGTAGGCCATACAGGGGTAAGCAGTAGTAGTTAGTACCCGCCACACCCGAACAGGTATCAGCGGTAAGTTCTAACGCCACGCAGTCAGCCTGCCGGCTGGAAAGTAATGGGTGCTACTTTACACCATAAAATCTAGCATTCACAACGCAATCTAGTCAGATGGGCATTCTATGTCATTTATAAACATGTACATAAAATATTAGGTTTCCACTTGCACATATCAAATGAGGTTACACGCAAAAGGTGCACACCAATCTATGCACTGCAGAAACATGACAAAAAGCTAGTAAAATTCGTTTTGTTTATAGCATATTAACGACTTCATAATTGGTGCATGGAATATAGAAGTGTGCAAATTATATTTTCCCGGTAATTTTCAAAAATTTAATTTAAAGATCTCTCGAATTTATTTTGCAAACGAAATGGTTCAAGAGACAGTGCACATAATCACGTCTTCCTGAAATCTCGAGGTTTACACTTCACAGAACAACACACTACGAGGTTTACCGTTAAAGAAGTATACACAAAATAATGAGCTTTGCAAGCCCTATATATAGTCAAAATGCCGAAGCGCACTATTAATTTTAGTGCGGACTGTAGGCACTACATTGACAGTTGACCAAGGTATATTTCACACGTAACATAATATGAAATATCGTTCGCAAAATGCTGATTTCCGGACATGAAATCGTGCAGTTTATGGTCGATATTTCGAGGCCCGCCTGTACACGTTCTACTTAAAATGAGCTGTATTACATGGAGATTATACAGTGTGACGTATGTACAAGGTACACGCATCTGTGAGGCTCACGAACAAACACTCCTTTATTCTCCTGATGCCCTCTGCTTGCCTGTGAGAGGGTTGGGGCCACAGAAGTTTGCCATGAGTGGGCCATCCTCGAGCCTGACGAGGCTAGGTTTGTGAAGTAGAGATGGGGGAGAAAAGGTGGCGTGAGGTGGAGGAACGGAGAGGTGGAAGGAGCATGGAGTTAGTAAAACACTATGAAAAGTGAGACTTGGAGATCGGGCGAGCCAGTTGAACAGGAGGACGAAAATAAAAGGTGACATATAAAAACAAGAGCGGCCGGGAAACTGAAAGTACGGCCGGCCACCAGGCAGCCATGAATAATTAGGGGAGGAGAAGCCGCAGAGCACACGCTGGGAGAAGCCCTTTGATGTGATGGCGGCCGTGAAAAATGCAATTAGGAGGGAGGGAGGCAGGCTGATGCGCATGCTTGTTTGGTCGCTTGATTCACGTGAACTCAAAGAAAACCGCATGGAAAAGCCCGTGGTTTCACGAGTATTTTGAGCACTTGAATTCTCGCCATTTCCCATTCCTTCGGAATGGAAAAGGCGAGACCTAAAAATAAAATCATTATAACGTTATGTTATTATCAGTTAATTTTCCTTTTGAGCAGTGGGGCGACGCTGGATGGGAGCCGACTGGCGCGGTGGGTCCATTGGGGCGTGGGGGGGGTGTAGCCCCCCCACCCGCCCGCGCCCGCAGCTCCGTCGGCATCTCTGAACTTAAGTAAACTGACTCAGTTTACTTAAGTTCTCAGACGCCGAGGGAGAACTGACAATCATGTCAGTCAGCATGACGTCAGACCGTCCACCCCCTTCAGAGTCTGAAGGGGGTGGGCGGTCCGGCGTCATGTTGACTGACATGATTGTCACCAGGGGCAGCAGGCAGCAGCACAAGTGCGCATAAGTGGGGACGGAGGGCAAATTTTTAGCCCGTGCCCTGTCATGCCATGCTCACTTGTGTTTGTACGGCTTTGTGCATGATTATTAGGAGCCCTTCGGCCTCCTAAAGGACAGGCGGCGGGCAAAGAGAAACCTGTACCCCAAGCCAAATCCCAGCGCCAGGATTGGCTGAGGGGTTGCCACTCCAGTGCTGCTGTTCCTGTTGAAAAGGCGCGGACCAGGAGCAGAGGCAGTCAGGTAAGTTTTATAAATGTTATTCACCCTCGGCCTCCACCCCCGCGTGACCCCTCTTCGCCCCCACCCGGACACCCCCCCTCCACCCCCGTGAGTACTGCGACTGAGCCGCGACTATGAAGGTCTCTTGACACATCTGAAGGCGGAAGTCCTCGCTGGGTTATTTAGAAACCTAACTTCTGGGCCTTTGTGTGCGGTTTATCTTCGACCCCTCCGCCCGAAATTCGTGCACAGGACGCAAGGCTGTTTCATTAAACATACTCGTTTTAATGCTCGCTAAATAATACTTTTAAAGTATTATTAAAAGCCTTAGCATGAAAAGTGCAAGTGCACTCTTTCCTCGCCCTGCACTTTTTCTCTGTCGAGTCTGAACCTGAGGGGGTGGAGGTGGGGGCTGGGCAGAGGTACGAGTCCCTCCCCAAGACGTATTTATAGTTCGTGAATGTACAATGTAATTATATTTCAGAAACCAACACCCTGTGGAGTCTGCCGCTCTTGTGTACCGGACATTTTGTGGACACCAATCAAGGCCCTAACTGTTCCCCACAATGTCGAACAGTATGGAGAAGATGATATGATTAACTGCCTCCTATTCAATGCCAGATCTTTGGTTAAACACAGCACTGACTGTGCTGACCTAATTTTAGAGAGAAGGGCTAAAATTGTATTTATCACAGAGACCTGGACGGACGCGGCCTCAGGACCGGACCTGGTCATAGCTACACCTACAGGTTATTGTTGTCGTGTTCTAGATAGAATAGGCCAAAGAGGGGGCGGGATCGCCATTATTTATCATGCCTCGTTCCAAGGCACGTTCCAGACAGTGACTTCACAGTCGACTGAAGCACTGGGATTTAAGTTTTCTATTTCTAGCCACTGCACTTTCCAAGGCTGCCTCCTATATAGGCCACCAGGTTCCAAAAACCAATTCTTAAAGGAGGTAGGCACCTATCTGGAAGCAGCCCTCTGTGTGAAGTCCTTCACTATGCTAGGTGATTTTAATTTTCATCTAGAGGAAGACTCAGACCCTGATACTGCATCTCTAGCTGATGCAATGCTCGCGGCTGGATTGATTCAGGTGGTAAGTGGAGCTACTCATGTCAAGGGACATACCCTGGACGGTATCTTCACAAATAATCCAGACCTCCACTTCAGCCATGTAGAGCCTTTAGCCTGGTCGGATCACTCAGCAGTCCTTTTTAAAATTCAGCCGTTCAAGCCCAACAGAGCAAGAAAAGACAGAAAGCCTGCCAAGCTTTGTAGGCGCTGGAAGGATTTGGATGGTAAAGTATTGGAGGACTACTTGTTAGCCTCCACTTTTTTGCCACCTACAGATATAAACGAAGCCGCTGAAAGCTATACAAATTGGTTAGATCATGCCTGTACCTCCCTAGTCCAGCCCAAACTCTGCCGCTCAACGCGTACAATACCATCTGCTCCTTGGTTCACCCAGGAACTACGCGATTATAAGGTGTCGTGTAAATAATTAGAGCGCCAATGGCGCACAAAATACGCAAAGGCAGAAAAAATGATACTTAATGCCAGGCTTAAGACATACAAAGGAATGATTAGAAAAGCAAAAAGCGTTTATTTTTCCGCCAAAATTGAGTCCGCGAAGAATTCCTCTAAAGAACTCTTTGAGACTGTGACGAACTTAAGTACTTTGAAATCAGTCACTATTCCCCCTAGCTTGGAGCTATGCGAGACTCTTGCTAAATTCTTCTTGGGAAAGGTAGAGCAAATATTTGCCGCCCTAGAACATCAAGTGAGGCTTACTCTCAGTGAAGGAACCCACAAATCCATACAAAAGAACTCACAGCCTTCGGAATTCGTGGAGTTCAGCCCAGTAAAAGTAGAAGAAATAACAAAGCTACTGTTAAGAACTAAATCAGGCTCACCCCACGATCCCTGTCCAGCTGCTGTGGCTCAACTTGCAGCCACTCCCATCTCAGTTATGCTAACTGAGGTCTTTAACACAATGTTTAAAGGGGGAGAATATCCATTGTGTTGGAAGCAAGTCTCCATCGCACCTCTGCTTAAAAAATCAACTTTGGACATTTCAGACCCCAATAGTTACCGGCCCATAGCTAGACTTCCATTGCCGGCCAAGCTTATTGAGAGGGCCATGAATGCTCAGCTCTGTGATTTCCTCAGATCCTCTCAAGGGCTTGACATGGCGCAACACGGATTTAGGGAAGGCCACAGCACTGAGACTGCCCTTATTAAGTCCACAGAAGAAATCAGGAAGGTGTTGGACGCGGGCGGACGGGCAGTCCTGGTGCTTCTTGATTTGTCCGCGGCCTTTGATACGGTCCACCATAGTATTTTGGTGGACCGCCTTGAGGGGTGCGGAGTGCGAGGAGTCGCGCTGAGCTTGTTGAGATCTTTCCTCTCGGACAGGGTTCAGGTGGTAGCCCTGGGAGATTTCGAATCCACTCCTTTTACACTCCCAGGAGGGGTTCCTCAGGGCTCCTCCCTGAGCCCTACCCTTTTTAATATATACATTTCCTCCCTCGCCCCGGTGATTCGGTCATTTGGCTTTGAATTGACATCATATGCAGATGATACACAAATTGTGGTATCTCTGCTCCCGGGTCGAGAGGAAGGAACAGCAGCAAGATTTCAGGACTGTATGATTGCAGTAAGTTCATGGATGGCTAGGAATTGCCTTAAACTGAACTCCTCGAAAACAGAGGTTCTTCTCTTTGGCAATGAGACCAACTTATGGACCCCCAATTGGTGGCCCCAAGAAATGGGAGAATCTCCCATACCTGCCACGACAGTAAAAAATCTGGGGGTACTCATTGACAGACAACTTTCTTTTAAAGCACAAGTCAATGCCCTCTCATCCTCTGTTCACTGGATAATAAAAACAATCAGGAAAATTCTCCCCTTTCTCTCCACTAGCAGCAGGAAAACTGTCGTGACAGCATTAGTGCTGTCACGCCTCGATTACTGCAATAGTCTGTATTTGCAAGCACAGCAAGGGATCCTGAACAAGCTACAGATGCTGCAAAATGCTGCTGTCCGCTTAATTACGGGTCTACCCAAGTTTGCATCCGTTTCTGGGGAACTGAGCAAATTGCACTGGCTCCCAGTACGGAAACGTATGATGTTCAAAGCACTGTGCATAGTGTTCAAGGCAGTGAATGGACTAGGTCCGTCTTTCCTTCAACAACACTTCCAGCTGTATCATCCAGGCCGACAGTTAAGATCATCCAACAAATGGCTTGTCAAGACTGATCGTATTAGGAAAGCTCGATGGGGAGGTCGCAGTTTTATTTCCGGAGCAGCCGATATCTGGAATAAAATGCCCCTCCCCCTAAAACAAAGCACTGACCTAATGACATTCAGGAAGAACATTAAAACATGGCTTTTTAATCTATAGGGACTAACATCGTATGGAGAAAGTATATCATTTCAGCGCCAGGACACCTGCCCGGTAACAGTGCGCTTAATAAATGGTAAAAATAAATAAATAAATAAAATAAAATTTATTTAGCTTACATAAAAATGAGCATGCTGGCCGAGATGGGCAATGCGTACCACAGCAAAGACAGAATGAAGTGTACTGAACAGAACCAGTGAAAAGGAAACCGCTATATTCAGGGATACAAATAGATCCGTCCTGTGCGCATGCATGCATTCATCCACCCATTCTTTCACCCATCCATACACACATCCACCCAATCATCCACTAGTCCATCCACATTCCCATCTAACCATCCATCCACCCATGTATTTTTACCCGCCCGTTGATCCATACAACCAACCATCAATTCCTCCACTCTGGCATCCATTCAGTCCCCCATCCATTGCAATACCTCTAATCATACATCCACGTGTCCAGTCACAAACCTACGTACCCACATACCCATCCATCCACACCATCAGTTCATCCAGCCAAACATACATTCCTTCACCCATCCATTTATTTTGTGTATACGAATATATAATGTGTACCCTGTATTTTGACTCTACCATACCTCTCAGGTGCCCTGTTTACACCACAAAGTAGCAGACAGCTGGTCCATGACGGTACATTTCCCTAGAACCTCTGGGTGTTTTTAGGGAACAAAAGATTCGCTCATCTGGCCTTGTGTATTTCATGCTGAATGTAACATCTTAAGGGTCCCATTTTTTAAAAAAAAATATGCAAGTCGCTGAATTTATATATTTATTGTGAATTATAGAAAACAACTGCCTGGTGTGATGTTTCTCCCGTGAATTTAGGTTCTGGCCTGGGTACGGTGCTGTGTGGGCGCAGTGATAAAGGTTATAAGAAATTAGGTAATCATGTGCTGCGCCTTGATTTTGGGAGGGCGAGGGTCCTGGTCAGTGATACAAATTGTTAGCAACCGGGCAGCTCATCATGGAGGTGGTCCGAGATTAGTGCTCTAAGGCAGTGTTTCCCAAACTGGGGTCTGCGGACCCCCAGGGGTCCGTGACACATTACCCAGGGGGTCCGTAGGCAGCAGTTTTAAAAGCACAGACAAGTTTCTTGTATAATTAGCAGCTTTCCAGCAACAATAAAAGTGTCAAGATAATGCCAGTGATTAATATACCTGCTGGAGTGTGAGGAGAGTTTTGTTCAGTGGCAGCTGTGACTTGACTAATGTAGCACAGCGGGTTAATGTGCCTACTGCAAAGAGCATGTAACATGCATTTTAAAAAGCAGTATTTTATATGCATAGGTTCGTGGTTACTGCTTTTGTCAGAGAGATTCCTTAGTTACTGTGCACTTCATTATAAGTGACAATCGTAATGTAGCAGAGGGTCCTATAAACTGTCATCAAAGAGCTCCCCGCTGCCAGACACGGCCGCTAGGGTGGAGTTCCACGCCTCCACGTAGCACCTGAACGCTCCCGCCTCCTTGCTCCTCCCCCTACCATGAACGCGAGCGCGATGGCAATGGTGATGGCGATGGTGATGGTGTTGGCGTCTATCTGAAGCAGATGCCGGGCCGGCGTTTCATCCGGAATCGAATGCCGCCCCGATCACTTGATAGCCTGATAGCGGTCCTCGTGCTGCTCCGCTGTCAACTCTACCGCGAAGGATCCGAGGAGGTGCGTTGAAGCAGTACAGGCGTGCCTTTTGACTGACACGGGTGAGCAGGATCCGAATGCTTGGTTTGGGCTGCTGCTGCTGCAGGGGGCTACAATATCGGTTCCACCGGCTCCATCATCATTCTTTGTATCATTACACCGGTGTACGGTGTGAGGTGGATTCTGAGGTCTGGTATGCTGGTATGCTGGATATGCTGAATGGATCCTAGTAGGCATTGACTCTTTTGACTTTTTTCCTCAATAATAAACGGCACTCTTCACTAAAGCAATTTGATAGCGTTTCTTATCCAGCAGTCACATTTTGTAGTGTTTGAATACTACATGCTGCATACAGGACTACATCTCCCATATTGCCCTGCTTCCCTGAAAATCTCGTGGTCACACTCTATTGCTTTGTTCTATGCGAGAGTGTTTCTATTGTGTGACTCCCCCCATTTTGATAAACTTCTGGAATAACTGCAGTCGGTAATGGGCAAACTAACAAGTGTGCGTACTAAGGCGAGAGCCCGACGGCTTAAGGCTATAGAAGAGGCTGCATCTGAAAAGACAACTGACCAGATGGAAGGCAGGGCGAGATTTCTTTGGTGAGCTCCGAGGGGGAGACTGAGGCAATTATAGAGTCCCCTGATATTCCTGATACATTGGGGAACGCTCGCCCACTTGAGACTCTTCAAACTGACTCTATTCAACAAGATTCTGTGCCTGTAGTAGATACTAGTGCACAGCTGAAGGCGTTGTCTACTAACAAACCTTTAAGACAATTTCCATTGTTTGAGCCTAGAAATAACTCGCTCACGTCGAGCAGTTCTGTTACCGCCCAGCCTAATCCTGGTTCAGTTTGCGCTCAAGATCTAAGTACAGCTCCTGCTGCAATAGTAGTCACTAACTTGAATGATGGAGCTGATAGTCAGGTGGTTCAAGACGCAAGTTATGGAATACAAGTCGGGGAGGAACAAGCGGGTTTGACGAGCCCTATCCTGTCTTTGAATACCGAGACTAACCAGACAACAGTTTTAAATACAATGCAATTGTCAGTCAAGGACATGCTTAACCTAATTTTGGATGAGATTCGTGAAGTGAAACAGTCTCAAAAAGCAGAACTTGCTGGAATTCAAAATCGTTTGGACAAAATTGAGGATATTGTCACTTCTTTCCCACCTCGTCTTCAGGAGGCTGAAGCCAGAATTTCAAGTTTAGAGGATGAAATCCCCAAACTTCAAAAGGACGTCAAGGACGTTTATAAATCGTCTAAGACCTTGAAATCCAAGCTTGATGAGTTGGAGAATTACAATCGTAGATCAAATCTGCGAATAGTAGGGGTCCCGGAGAAAATTGAGGGCTCGGATATGGTTCAGTGGGTCACTTCTTTTATATCGCACAAAGTCATTCCGGAATTTAAAGGTGATTTGACAATCACCCGAGCTCATCGTGTGCCCGCTCAGCCATTTCCGAACTCCCCTTTCCCCCGTACTATTTTGGTTAATTTCGCTGACTTTCGGGTTAAAGAGACAATTCTGACAAGAGCCATAAAACAGGGTCAGTTCGCAGCAAATGCTACTTCAAAATGCCGGATTTTTTCCGATATGTCTGCCGCCGCTGTGAAGCGTAGAAAAGAGTTTGTGAAACTTTTGCACCTGTTTAAAGCTAAAGGGGCACAAGCCTCTATAGCACAACAGTCGAAATTAAAGGTGCTGATTAAAGGCAAATTCCACTTGCTAACAGATATTGATGAAGCCAACGATTTGCTTAGCCAAATGTCACCCGGCTAGATGTTGTAGGCAAACTCTATGTTTTCCTAGCACACTTTTTGTTTGTATTTTTCTCAGGTTTTTTCTCTTTTCTTTCTTTTTTTAAATGATGGATATACCATGGTTACAGACATGGTGGATTTGGTGGAGGGGTGAGGGAGCAGGAGGGGGAGGGCTGGGCAGGAAACGGGGTGTTATTCCAAGACACCTCTATGGTTGGGGGGAAGACCCGGTGGCGAGCGTGGGGGAGAGTATTAGGAGGAGGGCCATGGGTGAAGGGGGGAGGGGAAAAAATGGAAAAATTGAGGTTGTTTTCAGTGGATTTGAATGTGGTAAGATCTTGCATTTTTGGTACTCTGGTAGGCATTTTTGCATATATATGCGTAAATTAAGTTTTTTTGAGATTAAAACTTTTGTATTTCTTTGTGCAATTAATTATGCTCCATGTCGTTTAGGACGGGGTTGAAACTGATATCCTTTAATGTGAATGGTCTGAATAACGCCAGAAAAATGCGTGCAATAGAGTCCTGGATTAGAACTGAAAATCCTACAGTGATCATGTTACAGGAGACTCATATAGCTGTTGCTAAAAAAGAGGATTTCAAGATGTTTAAAACGTGGGCTTCTTTTCGGGGGTTTTCGTGCGCCATGGGTTCACAACGAGGTGTCGCTCTGTTTATAAATAAAAATTTAGAGATTGAGATAGTCCAGACTGAAAATGATTCTTCAGGTCGTTGATGTTGGGTTTCATGTAAAGTTAAAAATCATCACTCCTTGATTACTTTTGTTTGCTTCTATGCCCCTATAGAGGATAATCCCCAGATTTATGATGCTCTGTTTCAATCTATTCTATTGGTCGGTGGAGATATCATTATAGGTGGCGATTTTAATATACTCATGAATCCTAATTTAGACACCACATCATCTCTTAAGAGGCAGTCTAAGCCTAGATCCCTTAAGACTATCCTAAATTATATATCTTTATTTGGTTTATGTGACCCATGGCGTGTGAGAAACCCTCTGAAAATGGAGTATACCTGCTGGTCAGGAAGGTTTAAATCCTCATCTCGTATAGACTTTTTTCTAACATCTAGACAGCTTAAATTTAGTTCACAGAGATTTTACCACAATGGCTTTTCAGATCATGCTATGATAGTGATTAATTTTGACTATGCGGAGACTACTAAGGTCTCAAAAAGATGGATGTTTAATAAAATGTATTTACAGAATTTGAATTGGATATCAGCATTAAAGTTGGAGATAGCAGAGTTCATTAACCGAAATATAGGCACGGCCCCTCTTCATGTTATCTGGGACTCGTTAAAGGCTTTTTTACGGGGGGTTCTTATTAGTAAGGATGCGGCTGAGTGGTGCGTTGTGAAAAGTAAAAGGAACTTTTTGCTTCAAAAAATTCAGGATCTAACATTAAGCTATCAACGTCAACCAAATGATGCAGTTTAATTCAATTGAGGGAAGCTAAACAAGCGCTCAGCGCTCATTATTATGAGCAAAGTGAATTGGTGTTTCAGAAACAATCACAAAAAGTGTACGAAGAGAGTAACTTTTCAGGGAAATTTCTAGCCTGGCAGGTAAAAGAACAGGCGGCTTCAAATTTGATTCATTCCTTAAAAGACCCTCTTACTCATTTCGATACATTTGATCAGGCTGAAATAAATAATATCATGCTTAAACATTACGAGAGTATTTACTCTGTAAAACATATTTTCGATCACCAAAAATTATCAGAGTTTTTAGACCGGCATGAAATTCCAAGTCTACCCCTCGAAGATCAGAGGCATATGCAAAGACCTTTTTCTAAAGCAGAATTGGAAGAAGTTGTTAAAAACCTTCTATTAGGCAAGGCTTGTGGTCCCGACGGCTTCCCCTCAGAATTCTTTAAAGTTTTCTTTAGTTCCTTCAGTGACTTATTTTTGTTATTGTTGAACTCAATGCTGGAAGGAGGGCAAGTCCCGGAATCCTTCCATGAAGGTACAGTCATTAGTTTTTTTTAAAAAGGGAAAGAATCCAAAGATCCGAATTCTTACAGGCCAATTACTTTATTAAATTCCGATTATAAAATAACTACTAAGATGCTTTCACTCCGCCTTAATGATCATGCGGCGGATTTGATCCATCCTGATCAAAACGGTTTTATAATAGACAGACAATTATTTACTAACACACACTTTTTAGTTGAAGCATTAGATTATTTTGAAGCACGTGGGATACAGGCCTTGGTATTACTTTTAGATGCAGAAAAAGCTTTTGATTTGGTGGTATGGGACACCCTTTTCCTTATTTTATCTAAGTTTGCCATTTCTCAACGCATCATCAATTTGATAAAGAATTTGTATGTAGGCGCTAGAGCAAACATAATTATTAATAAATCATTAGCAGGCTCAATTTTAGTACAACGTGGCACTAGGCAAGGCTGCCCTTTATCACCCATTCTTTTTGCTTTCTTTATCGAACCGTTAACTATTGCTATCAGGAATTGTTTTTAGATCAAATCTCCAGTTACCTCCATGGCCAAAATCAAACTCTATGCAGATGATAATATGTTACTTATTAAACCTGATTTGGAATCACAGACCTATATTTTTCAAATTTTTGAAGAGTTTGAATCTCTAGGAGGTTACCGAATTAATAAAAAAAAGACAGAAATATTGGTTTGTGGGGGTGCAGACCCAGTTTTACACAAAGATTTACAAGGCTGTATTAATTCAAAACCTAAAAGATATCTGGGAATTTTGTTCTCTTCCAATATTTTGGATTTATATACACTCAATTTCGTCCCATTAATAAAAAAAGTTCAATCAATGTTTGCTCGTTGGGACCCTCTGCCTTTAACTATTCTCGGTCGCATCAATTTAATTAAAATGTCAATCCTTCCTCTTTTTAATTTTTTGTTCGCATCAATTTCAGTCTATTTGCCGGGTACTTTTTTCTCCAAAATAGAATCTATGTTTTCCAAATTTATTTGGGCAAAAAAAACACCCAGATTAGATATACGGACATTAACTGCAGAAACTGATTATGGCGGTCTTTCCTTTCCAAATTTGAAAGATTATTACTATGCTTACTTTGCACAGTATTTAGAGAGATTTAAGAACAGGAATGCAGCAACTAGTTGTTTTATAAATTTTTTCTTTGATTTGATATGTTCAGAAATTCAAATTCCATCCCCTTTGCTTGTACCGAAATCTCCCAAATTTGTGCGGTATAAAATCCTAAATTGGTTTTTTAAACGACGTAATGCAATGCTTAAGAGATATTCACTTCCACCCTTTCATTTACTAACTCCCTTAATTGGAGTGTTTTCCTTTTTAAAGATTAAAATCGATCCCATTGTTATAGAAAATTGGGGCCGGGCCGGGTTCAGAACATTAGCTGATTTTTTGGTGAGCGGGACTTGGCTCTCTATTAACGAGATGTCAGGTCGAATTGTTGGCAATTTTTTGCTAATTGGTTCCTATTCTAATTTAATTTATCCTATGTTGGTGCAATTAGATCCCGGTACCATTTCGAATTATACTTCTACTCTTGTTTTAGATCTTTTTGTTAATAACTTGGAGAAGAAACCCGGAGCATGGAAACAGTGTCTGATACAAAGTCGGGAGGTAGAGCTGACTGCTAAAGCTATCCGTAAATGGTACTCTCAGGAAAATGTAATATTGTCATCGGAAATATGGAAAACTATTAATCAGTTTAATTTCTGTGTACTGCGTGGTGCCAATTGGCGCCGGATGTTGTATTTTAGCAAGTTGCTATTATATCGTACACCAGTAATAATTGCTAAAATGTATAACAATGCATCTGCTTTCTGTTTTAGACATTGCAATTGCGAACAAGCCAATTGGTCACACATTATAGTGTTTTGTCATAAAATTAAGCATTTCTGGGAAGAAATATTGTTTTTTTAAAAACTTATTGTATGTTATCAGTCCCATGCAATGCAACAATGGTATTATTTGGTTATGATCCTGACTGTACATTTTCAAGTCACTTGGCAAAATTGATTTACATTATAATGGCCGTGGCTAGATCTTTACTATTGCAGAATTGGCTTTCAACCTATATCCCCACGCTGCAGGAATGGCTGGAAAAAATTAAAAGGGTTAGGAAAAGCGAATTGTTATATGCTCAAAGAGTTGGGGGTATTAGAAAATTCGATCAAATTTGGGGATGTTATTTTGAGTAAATTGGTTTGATATTACGTTAAGTTGAAACCAAATGTAATTTTTACTTTGCTGTGATTTTCCGTGTTTTTTGATCTATGCTGCATAAAACCTGAATACAACTTCAATAAAAAGAATTTTTTTAAAAAAAAGTATTTATAGTTCGTGAATGTACAATGTAATTATATTTCAGAAACCAACACCCTTTATTTAGCTTGCCTTCCTTAAAAGTAATGTGTGAAACGATTTTTTAAAGTTTCGCATAAAAATGAGCATGCTGGCCAAGATGGGCAATGTGTACCACAGCAAAGACAGAATGAAGTGTACTGAACAGAACCAGTGAAAAGGAAACCGCTATATTCAGGGATACAAATCGATCCGTCCTGTGCGCATGCATGCATTCATCCACCCATTCTTTCAACCATCCATACATACATCCACTCAATCATCCACTAGTCCATCCACATTCCCATCCAACCATCCATCCACCCATGTATTTTTACCCGCCCGTTCATCCATACAACCAACCATCAATTCCTCCACTCTGGCATCCATTCAGTCCCCCATCCATTTCAATACCTCTAATCATACATCCACGTGTCCAGTCACAAACCTTCGTACCCACATACCCATCCATCCACACCATCAGTTCATCCAGCCAAACATACATTTCTTCACCCATCCATTTCTTTTGTGTATACGAATATATAATGTGTACCCTGTATTTTGACCCTACCATACCTCTCAGGTGCCCTGTTTACACCACAAAGTAGCAGACAGCTGGTCCATGACGGTACATTTCCCTAGAACCTCTGGGTGTTTTTAGGGAACAAAAGATTCACTCACCTGGCCTTGTGTATTTCATGCTGAATGTAACATCTTAAGGGTCCCATTTTTAAAAGAAAATATGCAAGTCGCTGAATTTATATATTTATTGTGAATTATAGAAAACAACTGCCTGGTGTGATATTTCTACCGTGAATTTAGGTTCTGGCCTGGGTACGGTGCTGTGCGGGCGCAGTGATAAAGGTTATAAGAAATTAGGTAATCATGTGCTGCGCCTTGATTTTGGGAGGGCAAGGGTCCTGGTCAGTGATACAAATTGTTAGAAACCGGGCAGCTCATGCAGGTGGTCCGAGATTAGTGCTCTAAGGCAGGGTTTCCCAAACTGGGGTCTGCGGACCCCCAGGGGTCCGTGACACATTCCCAGGGGTCCATAGGCAGCAGTTTTAAAAGCACAGACAAGTTTTTTGTATAATTAGCAGCTTTCCAGCAACAATAAAAGTGTCAAGATAATGCCAGTGATTAAGTACCTGCTGGAGCGTGAGGAGAGTTTTGTTCAGTGGCAGCTGTGACTTATCTAATGTAGCACAGAGGGTTAATGTGCCTACTGCAAAGAACATGTAACATGCATTTTAAAAAGCAGTATTTTATGTGCATAGGTTCGTGGTTACTGCTTTTGTCAGAGAGATTCCTTAGTTACTGTGCACTTCATTATAAGTGACAATCGTAATGTAGCAGAGGGTCCTATAAACTGGCATCAAAGAGCTGCTTGCAAACTGCATAGTACCAGTTAGTAACTTATGTTTTTCCCCAGTTATTCACTATCCTGATGCTGCTAAAAAGATTTATTTGGTTGGAAATACATTTTTAATGTTAAAGTCAGTGCTAGCCACTGTGTTATGTTCTTAATCCTAAGTTTGTGCTTTTCCAGACCAAGCACTCTTTAAACATTTTATATACACACTGATTTACATGTATGATTCAATGTCTCTATATGTGTGTGATGTAAAGTGCTCTGACATCCTACAATGGTATGAGAGATGCTATTAAACAAATGAAATACATGTGACAGAGGGGCTATTACTTCAAAATGAAATACTGAGGGCCAGAAGTACGATCTGTTTTTATATGTGCGAACGGGTCGCGAACCCATTTGCGCATGCAAAAACCTATTCGGCCATGTACATTGTCTATTTAGCGAGTCGCGATTTGTTTGCGACTCGCTAAATACATTTCGCAACTTGCTGTTTGTAAGGGGCATTCCCTTCCAAATAGCGAGTCTCAAAATCATGTACAAATGTTTGGCAGTCGCAAAACATTCGCAATTACTACCTACTTCAAGTAGATGGTAATGCGTTTGCAAATGGGAATGGGTCTTCAGGGGACCCCTTCCCCTTTGCAAAGGCAAGCACAGTTATTTTTTAAGGGCAGGCAGTGGTCCCAGGGACCTCTGCCTGCTCTTAGAAAGTGAAACAAAAACGTTTCATTTTCTTTCTTTTTTTAAATGCATTTTCTTTTTAAAACTGCTTTATTTAAAAGCAGTCCCAGACATGGTGGCCTGCAGAGCCCAGCAGGCCACCATACCTGGGAGGGCTGGCATTACCAATGGGCTCGCAAATTGCGAGAGGGTCATTAATATTAATGAACCTCGCAATGTGCGACCCCATTGGGAATCCCAAGCACTCTTAAACACACTATTGTACATTTCATTTAGCGACTTGCAATTTGCCACTCGCCATGTGTCGCCAATTGCGAGGCGCTAAATGAAATGGTCGTACATCTGGCCCCAAAATCCTTAGTACTTTGAGTATTTGTTTTGTGTGCACATGTGTGTATTTTTTTCGAATTACTGTTTTAATATTTAAAATGTAACTCTTTTCTTGGGGATACCCGGCTTCCAGTGGTGACTCAATGGGGGTCCTCAGGAGTCAAAAGTTTGGGAACCACTGCTCTAAGGAATCCACAGATAGTTAAAAAGGCTATTGTGTCTCACAACAGCAGCTTTTCACTGACCTATCTATGTGTACAGCCACCCCTGGGTTGCAGGCTCGCCTCTGTGCGTGTTTACCTCGCAGCTGCATCTGTTTAGATTGTGGAGCCGCTTGTCCTGTGAAGGTGCAGCGTGCACCTTGCAATGCCTGATGGAGAGGGTGTGACCTCTATCGGCTTCTCTTCAAAAAGAAGACCACTAGTGCTGGTGTTGCTTGGGGAGTGCAGTATTCCAGGGGTTTCTGAGCGTGGCGCTAGCCCGGAAGTATTTGCTTCCTTTTAAAATACGCTATGTGGCTTTACATTATTCACTTTTCCATGCTTTTTTTCAGCTAGTTGTTTTGATCTTTAAACCTATTTTCTGTGTTTCGATAAAACTTATGTGGAGTCACAAGCCTTGTTTGAACTGACCACTATTTATAGCTCCTCTCTGTATGTATGTACTATAATTTGCAAGAGCCAGGCAGGCAGCTAAAGTTATCAGGCCAGACCTCAAGAAATTGATAAAAAGTCAAAGTAGCCTGAGGTCTGGACAGAAAGCATGCTTTGCTGAATGTTGTGGGTTGCTTTAAACCACTCTTAGCACCTCAGTTTATTTGATTGCGCAGGTCCACTGAGTCCATTAGTGCAGGCTAATCCATTGCATGAATGCCCTGGCCACTTCCATTTATCAGGGTTTATTAATCTGCTCATACCTGATAACTTGGGAGCCTCTGTTGATGACGTGGGATGGCTTTTCTACTGAGAATTTTGGGAAACAATAACATGGGAAGCCTTTGCTGTTATATGCAGGAATTTTTTACACAGAGTACTATTTGAAATGCATTCATATTTTCTGCACTTTACTTTTTAAAATGGTGTTTCTTGCATGAAAACAAAAAAATAATGTAAGGAAATAGTGTCATCATATTGATGTACTTAAGACAATGGTCCCTATATGTGGACAGGATAGCAAAAAATAATAATCATACAACTAGTAAGTAGTATGTTTCTTTGTCCAGCTGGACAAGAATTTTATTTTAAATGATCAAGTTCATAGAGAGAGTTTTAAGACCAAGATAACAAGTGGGCACAGCCGTGACCCACAACATTTAAGACAAAACAACAAAGAAATGGCCAAAAAGGCAAAGCGAAAATCTGTCTGTATACTATTGTTCAGTGCTACAGACTCAATCTTTAAACATAACCATACCATTGCATCAAACAATATAGCATTCATCATATTGCATATGGGGTTTTTTGTCACATAGACTTATCTTTTGTGATCAGCAGTATTTAAAGGAGGCTGCATGTTTTGGGGTTTTATATGGGTATGAAATGCTTATATATTGTTAGTTATTTTAAGGTAGCTGCTGTGAGTAGAGTTAAAAAAGAGGGGTTGCATAATATTACCCTACATGCTATAAAATCTAAAAATACATTTTACGCAGCAATGTTATGTAGGCTGGCCAATTTATAAAAGCTGGTTTTATAGAATAAATTGCATTGGGAACATATTGCAGAAAAGGGCATGATTGAGAGTTGAGAGGTAATGGAATTTCAGTAGCATGTCATAAGTCACTACAAGACACATACAGCATGTTGCTGTGATGTTGAAAAGGGTCTTCTTAGCCTCATTAGTGACCCAAAGTCCTGCATATTTCGTACCCCGCTTCACGTTCTCCTGTGAATCCTTTATTTTCCCTACAGAACAGTTTTGATATGGAAGTCACAGAGATGCATCGGGTAACAAAGTGACGCAGCAATATATTTCGTACAAGCAAACACCACAGTTTTCTGTTAGCAGACCTTTCTTTTGTCTGCAGGGCTCATATTGAGCTCTTCAGCTCAACATTTTCTGGCAGCTGGAGGACCCCCGCAATGTGTGTGCCTGACTGCGCAGGCGTGGGGAGGAATCACATTCCGCATCACCAAGCAGCACGCGCTGCTTGGAGGAAGCATGTCCCCCGGGCCCTGCAGGCACGTGCTTGCAGCACCCTCCCTCCCTCCGTCCCTCTGCTCCTGCTGTCACAGGATTACAGGCTGAGGCGGAGCAGCGCTCCCCAGCGCGCGCAGCTCCTGCTCAGACTATGATTGTGTGACAGCAGGCGTCGAGTGATGGGGTGAGGTGACTATTCCTTCACAGGCAGCCAATAGGGGTACATAAAGCCCCCACGGCTCTCTGCACACCCCTCCCTCCCTACAGCGCTGCTCCGGTGAACTGATAATCACCTCGGCTAGAGCAACACAGGCCAGCATGCAAGGCCTTGCTGAAATCCAGTGACAGGCTGACAGCAGCTGCAGAGGAGGGAGGGGGGCTGGGCCCAACCACCTTCCCTCTTAAAACTCCCTCAGACGCTGAACATTCAATGTGTTTGTTTACGGTGCTTTACTGGGAGGCCTGCATGGACCAGGATACAGTAATCTGGGTGTCCAATGTGCAAGCATCTTTTTTTTAGCTCAATCAGGTGGGTGGTTTGAATGAGAAAGATAATATTGAGCAGCATGGGGATGTGCAAGTGGATGTTCTTAACCGCACAGTTGATTTGGGGGTTGAGGGGGGGGGGGGGGTTGCACGGACAATTGAGAGAATCAGGTATTTTTGACTATCAGAGTGGTAAATTAGGGGGATTCTTAGGCAGTTAAGCATTTTGAAAGGGAGAAAAGTTGCTTGATATCCTCTCAGGATTCTTTTTTTTCACAGATCAGGCACAGGAAGATTCATTTCATCCAAAGTGGAGAGGTGTTATAGACATTTAGTGATAGTTCCTGCAGTGTCTTGTGAGTTAGAGATTACGAGCCATTTTGGTACCTGACAGACTCTGTAGGATAGTGACGTCAGTGCTTGGGTGTGGGTGATAGAATTCATAATGTAGAATGTTCAGTTAACGGTTATAAAGATGTGTAATACCAAGCTCCGTGTGTGGCGTAATCATTTACATCCTCCGAGGCTAAGGAGGACGCTACAACTGGCGAAGAGATAGGCGACGCGTAACCTGAAGAACCAACAGTGCATCCCCAGAGAGTTTGCTGTGGTCCAGCAAAATGCTTGTGTGTGCCACACACGCCTTAGCCGAAGTGAAGATCAACTGTTGGCATATGTGGAGTCAAGGCCCACTACAGCCAGTGTAAAGCTTTCAAAGAAGACGAAAGCCATACAGAGAAATGTATATATTATTGGCTAGGAACATAATGGTGAGGCTGTGAAAGAGGTGCTACACCACAATGCAACACAGAGCCATAAGATATACATAACGATAATGCTAAAGGCAGCGACAGCCAGGTAAAGAGCAGCACTAAAAGCAGTGATAACCAGGTAAAATGCAGAAAACTGAAAATGGTGACTTACTGTAAAGGAGGAAGAAGGCGATGTGCCTCTGATGAGTGGGCCAGATAACCCGCGTTCAGGTACTGAGCCAGTACTTCCCGAAGGTACATAATTTGGTGTTCATCCAGCGGTGTACGAACAGCACATGCCATGTCATAATGTCAGTAAATTCCCCAACTGGTTATAACACCAATATTTTCTTGAAATCACTGCTTCCATTTGATACCTCCATAAAGCAGAATATTGGTGCTAGATGGACTGCCTGGATCGAAACCTTTGATGATTTCATCGAGGCACTGGAAGAAGCAGATAACAAGAAGATCATCAAATATCTTGCTGGTGAAGGAGTACAGGAAGTGATAAAAAAAATAGCAATGCTGATGAAGTGTCATACTGTCAAATCAAAGAGGCATTAAAGATCAAGTTCAAGCCAATGCAGAATGTCAATTACGAAAGATACATTTTCAACCAAGAAATGCAGAAGGCTGCTGAAACAATCAATGAGTTTGTCAAAAGACTTGATACGCTCATCAAACATTGTAAGTTCAATTAATTCAATGATGAAGAAGCCAAATGTCTCTAAGTCATACATGGTTGTCTTTCCGATTCATTTAGATGACAAATGCTGAGAGAAACACTCAGTCTAGAGTGATTACTCATGGTTGCAAGAGCTGAGAAGCATGCAGAAGGACAAGGAGTTTAAATGGAGGCTGAAGGAGCCCAGAGTGAGTCGGCCTTGAAGGTGAAAAGTAAGTAGAGACACAGGGTTGAGAGGAACAAAATGATATCTCCAAAGAAAAAAAACTGAGGGTAAATGTCCCGCCATTGGACAAGTATGCAAGGGCAGGGGAAAAGAGAACCATTTTGTAACAGTCTGCAAAGTGAAGGAAAAACGAAGGGGTATATTTTCTAGGAAATAGCTCAGGGGAGCCCTGCAAGTAATTTTGCAGCGCCTTGTTGCGTCATTTCAGAAATGCAGGAATGCTCTGGTTATACAAAAATACTGCGCACCCCTGTGTTTTCCCTTGCGCTAAAAAAGGTGCCTAGGGCCAACAAGGACACCCTTGCGCCATAGCATTGCAGAGATTATTCCCTGCAATGCAGGCACCCTTGCACCATGGTACAAGAGTGCTGAATTGCAGGGAATCAGCCATGTAGCGCAGGCACCCTTGCACAGTCAGACCCTCCAGGATTTCGCGATTTCGCGATTTGCCGCGAAATCGGCACTTTTGTAAAAATGCCCGATTTTTACAAAAGTGCCTGTGAAATCGGCACTTTTGTAGAAATCGATGCATTTTTACAAAAGCTAATGCATGCCGCTATATCCTGGGGGGTCTGTAAACTTTTGCCAGTCGTTCTTAAAGTAAGGAACATGGACCCTTCCTTCCTAAAGTAGACAGACACGGCAGGTGACCCGGCAGACCTTATCATTGACAAAGGCCTGCGCCCCACAACAAATCTGAGATATTTTTGATCGGAAGGCAACACAAGGCTATGATAACAGGTGCTATTTAGGCCACTTGTGAAAGACCAATGCTCTGGTGAGATGAACTGAGTACCAGATCCAGAAGGCAGTCTAGAAATCCTCAGCTGAGCAATGTTTGTTGAAGTAGCACGGATCCTAAATGATTAGAGAACTATTTTTCACTGTAACGGTTCTGGATTTTAGGTTTTCCCTTTTCCAAATATGGACCAACTTTAATGTACCTTAGTCTCCGAATATTCTAAAGGGCAAAGATATAATGATTTTTTTACCGGTGAGAGAGTGAAGGAGGCGGAAATGGTAGTTTAAAAACTCAGATTTGCACTGAATATTATTTTGTTTCAGTCTACACTCCACGACACATTGTTCTGTGGGTAAAGTCCTGCCTGTTGCTCTTTCTCGTTCATTCATTTTCAGACATGGAACATCTACACTGGTTGCGATTTCCCTGTTTTTTTACACTAATCAATTTCCTTCCCATGATACTGTGTACGTGTGTCTGTTTTTTTGTGTGTGTGCTATGCATTTTTGTCTACATTTATTTTTTTATTATGAACTTCTTGTATGTATCGTTACTGGTTTGGATAGTACCAGCGTTAGCTTATTAATATTTGCTGCACTCCCGCAGCACATAAGCACAGTTGTAAGTATTGTTATGAATGAACACATTTCAACAAATAGCAGAACTAAAATTCAGTCACAACCATACTTTTTATCACTCAGTGTACCGGATCTTTCAGTAGTAATATTCATTTTGATATGTGATTTTCACATGGAAGTGACTGTGCGGCTAGCATCATCCAAAGGTCATCCACTGCATTCAAGAGGTTAAACACACATGACCATTTTGTCTTAGCCTACATCTGCTCTGAGTCTTCACTTAGGACCTCTGGCAGTGACCTCTTGGTTCTTCTCTCTCTTGCCATACATATCTCGTTCAAGTCTGTAAAATGAATAGACATATTCGTTTTTACCATGATATTCACCTTGTTGGGGCCCCTAGACTAATTGCTCCTACCGTCACCACAAGTGGGATTTTCCTTTCTTTTTTTACAAACAAAGCAAATATTTTTTGGAAATGATACACTGCTTGATAGGATGCACCTCCTCGATAAAGGAATATAATTTTTCATTGGTACCTACTATCCTCTTCTGTGACTGTTCCTCTATGGCTCAGGCTCTGCAAAGTGGCAAAAGGTACGGATTTCACTTCTTTCTGGTGTGGCTTTGGCCCAGAAGCAACACGCAGCCAGCACTTTAAAGATGCGGTGTGCTACAATAACTCGGCCTAGCAGCTAATGAAGACATCAGAAACACAAATGCCGCAAAATTGCCGCTAAATTTAAATTTTTGTGCCGCTAAATTTGCCAATCCATGCCGCTATATCCTGGGGGATCTGCACATTGTGCAAGGCTGTCTGTTTTGCAGGGAATGATTGTTTATGTGCAGGAAGGGACATCTTCTTGCACATAAACAAACTTTGAAGGCGATTTGCTTTTTCTATGTGTGCTGCAGAATGCAGCAAACAGAGAAAGGTAAAAAACGGAGGAGAAATAGAAGTATTTCTCCTCGTTGTGCCAATCTAACACCTGCTTTTGAATGTTGTTAGTTTTTGGGGCTGCTTTGATTCACAGATTCTTGTAAATCTGGGGCAGCATCAAAAAGCAATGGATGTTGTGGTGGAACACCCACAGCAATGCTCATTGCATGCCTCTTTCATGCAGAAAACTGTGTAAAAGTGTACCATAGTTACAAAGCTGCATTAAGCCATGCAAAGTGTCTTAACGCCACTTTGTAAGTATGAGGCAGGGAACTGCGCCACCGGAACATTGCAAAAAGTGATGTTCCGGTGGCACAATCCCCTTGTAGATATGCCCTTAAGTGCATCACGTCGGGAAAACAAAATGGGTGCCCGAACGTTCCAAAAGCAACGTTCTACTTACACCCACATGGCCAAGCGCTACATCAGTTGAGCAAATTGGAAACTAAACTAAGTCGATAGTCTTTTAAGTCTTTGTCCAAAACTTCTTCAACGTCATTGTCAAGTGACATCAAAGAAGATAGATGGGTGATGTTGACGTCAACTAAAGAGAAACGTGCACAAGTTGGACTGGCCGCATGCATAGAAGAATGCAAGTTGAAGAAAGATTGACAAATGAAATCACAAAATTCATTTAGCCACTGGCCTAAAATCACTTTAAAGTTTATAGATTGTTCCATACCTTATATTATAGACAGAGTTGCTTCCATACACATCATGCATGAGGAGCAGTACAATAAACTGTCTCCAGTGCCCCGTCTCACTACCATCGAAGACTAAAATGTATACATGGGCTGCATCAATGCCATTAATAAGTTACGGTTAATTTGTAGCAACCATGAAAAAGACAAAAGAACAAGCACCAATTAACGTACTTCAAGGTACTTCGTCAAGTGCTTGTTTACTCAGCTTCAGTACTGCTGCTGAAATGGGACTGATATCTGTAAATTACAACATAAATGCTCATTACGAAATAGTGAGTCAGTTTCCATCTTTGTTTCATGGATTAGGAAAACTTAAGACAATGAAAGTGCAACTGCATATTATTATTATTATTTTTTTTTAAATTTCAAAAACCTTTATTGCTTACTTCAAAGAATTCACACAGCCTGATGCCTACAACCCGGGTGCCAGCAGCAAAGGGAGTAGAAATCACATGTCTTCAAGGATAACACAGCCCTTTAGCCGACAACCCTGGGGTCCAGCGGCAGAGTAGACGTATAGTTCTTCGAATCAGTCAGTTAATACTCAATATAAAGAATAACATACTATTCCCCCCATAAGTGAACTATGATGCCTTATGTCCGCCCCCTGTCCCTGCCTAGCCCTTCTTTTCTTCATCTGCAATCATATTGTCCTTAAACATTTAACAAACCAAAAACAATTACTAACTACCCCTCTCCCCCCCCTTTTCCCGCACACACAGAGCCCCCCTTTTACCTGAAATCTAAGACTCATCACATACTCAAGTCCAGTCAAACCTACGGCTACTTGATGCCAGAATATGCATCGTGTTCCACATAAGGGACTGAAAGAGATGTGTGGCACGTCCCATAGGTATCAAATAGGTCCCGGAGGGCCAGCGAAATGCTACCATCTAACTGAACCGCCTCCCTCCTAGTATCTTCCCCCGCACCATTGACCCATTACTCCCCCAGATCTCTCCTAGTGTACCGCCCTACTTGACTTGACGGCGAGTCATTCTCTGTATTGATCATTGCGACTGACAATGTTCTCTCATTATCCGGTCCCTCCCCCACTGTGGCCTCTGTTTCTCTATCCCTTAGATGTTATTGATACAATCCCCAGAAGTTCTTCGGACGACTTGTAGGGGGTAGCAACTCGCTGTAATGCTCGGATTGCGTGCAGCAGTAAAGCATATCATGTGCCCAGCGTTTCTACGTCGGGAGTGGTCCCCTCATCCAGCAGAGCGCCACCACGTGCCTATCTATTAGCATTCCCATGTCTGTGAGCCGCCTAACCGCCACCAGTAGGCCTCTGGAATGGCCAAGAAGTGCTAGCGCCGGATCCAGAGTCAACTCAAGCTCCAGGATCGTGTTCATAGCTGTGAAGATGCTGTCCCAATATTTTTGGACCCCTGGGCATGACCACGCGAGATGCATAAAATCTGCAACCGGCTCATGACATCTCTCGCATTCAGCCGACTGCCGGAGACCGTATCTGTTAAGTCTCTCTGGGGTGTAATACACTCTTTGGTGAAACTTGAAGTGTACGAGTATATGTCTACCATTCAGCGATAGTTTCTTAGTATTTACACAGCAGTATCGCCACATATCGTCATCGATTGTGACCTGTAGATCTCTTTGCCAGGCCGCTCTGGCTGTCATAAGCTGTTATTTCTGTGTGACATAGCCGTCTTGTACAGATTCATTAGTAGCTTACAGGGAGTCTCCGTTTTGATAATATATGTGAGTTCCGGGATCTCCGGCGGTTCCGCCAAGTCTGGTCCTAGTAGATCTAAAAGGGCGCTGCGTACTCTGAGGTATTGAAAACGGAGCAACAGTGGGACATCACCGCTACATGCCGCCACCTGATCCCAGGTTTTAACTCTACCTTCCAGGAATAAATCTCCCGCCATACAGATGCCTAGTTTGTGTAATGCTTGGACCACGCCTCTCTCTCCGATAGGCGATAGGCATAAAGCCCAGTCTAGTGGCATGCTAGGGGAGTATAGCAGCGCGCCTCGCTGAGCCTGTAAGAGGGCGTGCCAGGCATGATTCATCGCAGTGATAGAATCTAAAATGCCCGTCCTGCGATCCACTGGTCTGAAAATCGTTGCCGGGAGAGATAGTGGGACAGCAAAGACTCGTTCTGTGTGTCTCCATGTATCCACGTGTGTAGGTGGGAGGCCTGCGCAACCCTGTAATATAGCTCAAAATCCGGAGCTCCCAAGCCACCCATGCTGTACGGCAGTGTAAGGAGGGTCCACTTCACTCTGGGTTGCTTGCCTGCCCATGCAAGCTTAATCATAAGCTGTGTCAAAGTCTGGAAAAAGGCTTTCGACAGCAGCAGAGGGATGGCGCTAAACAGAAAGAGGAATCTGGGTAATACCACCATTTTCATAATGGCTATGCGTCCCATGAGGGAGAGCGGTAGCCTGCACCAGGCTTTCACATCATCCTCCAGCTTGCTGTAGGCTACCCCGTAGTTTTCTCTGAGCAGTGTTTCAGAGTCCGTGTGTAACTGAACTCCTAAATATCTAATCGGGTCCAAGGACCATTGCAGCAGGAATTCCATTTCAAACCTCCTGGTAGCCAGGGTAAGGGGGAAGGCCACCGATTTCGTCCAGTTGACCTTCAAGCCAGAAAGTGCCCCAAATCGTACCACTTCTCTAAGCATAGATGACAAGTTATTTTCTGGGTCTCGAACATACAGTAGGGTGTCATCTGCGTACGTCGACACCACGATCTTATATGTTGGGAAATTTACACCCTCGTTGACGTGATATTCACGCAGTGCGCAGGCGAGCGGCTCAGCAACTAGTGCGTAAAGTAGAGGCGATAACGGACAGCCCTGCCGAGTTCCTCTGCTAATCGGAAAGGGGTCCGTCACCAGGTCGCCTAAGCGGAGCCTTGCCGTTGGCTTATGGTATAAAGCGCCTATCATTTGAAGAAACGGCGCACCCAATCCCAGTCGTTGCATTACCTGTCTCATGAATGGCCACTCAACGGAGTGAAAGGCCTTTTCTATATCAAGGAAAACCGTGATGGCCTTCGCATCCTGCTGCATGTTGCATAGTGCCAAGGACCGTGCGGATATTATAGGTCACATTTCTACTGGGGATGAATCCCGCCTGTTCCGGAGCGACCAATTTGGGGGCAAGGAGAGCAAGATGGGTCGTCATCATTTTCGCATAGAGCTTAGTGTCAACATTTAGTAGGGATAGCGGCCTGTATGAGCTGCACTCGTTGTGTGTTTTACCAGGCTTGAGTATTGTGACTAGTAATGCTTCCCTCATGGATTGTGGCATACTACTCTCAACACAGATGTCGTCAAACAGCGTGAATAGATGGGGGATCAGCTTATCTTGGAAAGCTTTATAAAAACCTACCGTGAGTCCATCAGCACCAGGAGCGCTTCCAGAACGCATGCCCGTCAGCGCCTCTATTATTTCGTCTTTCCCTATGGGCAGCATAAGGAATTTACGGTGCGTGTTAGTAAGCATGGGTAGTTCTATGTGTTCCAAGTATTCCGTAGTTTCGTCAGAGAGGTCTCCGCGTTTGGAGGAGTACAGTTCAGAGTAATAGCTCCTAAACCTGTTCGCTATATCTGTTTCGTCAGCGATGACTTGGCCGTCCGATGTCTTTAACTCAGTGATCTGAGGCTTCCCCCTATGGCCCTTAAGTATTCTAGCTAGGAACAAGCTAGGTCGCTCCCCCTCTCCGTATGTTCGCGCCGTCGCATATTTCCGCCAGTGGAGTAGTGTGGCTCACTGGTTAGAGGCGGCAGACCCGAGAGCAGAGGACGGCCCGGGACCAGGGTTCGATTCCCGGCGCGGCAGGTTTCTGGACCAGGGTCAGCGGACTCGATAATTCTCTCGCCTCGGTGCCCACTCTGATCAGCGATCACACTCGGCAACTCTGGGCATTAGCTTGCCTCATCTTCACTAACGGCCCCACCAGACCGCCGGGGATGCCTGGTCTCACCCTGGAGATACCCATTAAGGGACCATCTCTCAGGGAAGCCAGGAAGGGTTTCGCAGCTGTCGAAGCGCCTTGGGACCCTACGGGTAAGTAGTGCGCTATATAAATGCCTATACATTTACATTTACATATGCTGGACTTCCCTGTCCGCTTCTTCGTTATATTCAGTAATCAGGGATTTTATTTCTTCGGCTACAGCTGGGTCTGAAATGCTCTGTTGTCGCTTCTCAAGTGTTGCCAGCTGCCTCTCTAACAACGACAGTCTCTGTCGGATGGATTTGAGAACGCTCGAGTGCTTTGACATAGCTATGCCCCGAATGTAAACTTTAAAGGCCTCCCAAACCGATTGAAAGTTGTCCACAGAGCCTATGTTAGCTTTGAAAAAGACATCAATCTCCTCCGCCAGCTCTCCCCTAAACAGCGGGTCAAGTAGTAAATATGGGGGAAAGCGCCATGTAAATGGGGGGATCGATTTTGTAGGAGACTCTAGTACCAGCAGGAGAGGAGAATGGTCTGACAGAGTGCGTGACAGGACTGTACAGGCCTTGATGCGACCCATCATGGAAGAGGACGCCAGCCAGTAGTCAATTCTAGTGTGAATATCGTGGTAGGCCGAATAGTGTGTGTAACCTCCCTGTGCCGTATGTCTGTATCTCCATACATCTTCCAGGTCTAAACTAGTGAGCTCCGTTTGTAGCGCTTGCGCAGCAGCTGAGGGCTTACGCGGTGGGCCAGCAGATCTATCCAGTGCCGGGTTAAGCACCAAATTTAAGTCCCCCCCCAGAGTACCTGCGCAGTGGAATAAGTACGTGTAGCATTCGCCAGGTTCTGATAGAATTCCGGGAGTCATAATTCGGGCCATAAACATTGATGACTATTAGGTCCAGCCCCAGACCTTTACAATTTGATATCACGAAACGGCCCTCAGGATCTGCCTTCAGATGCTTCAGGGTTAGTTTCGACCTAGGGTTAACCCAGGTCAGCACGTCCCTGGAGTGGGTCGTAAAGCCTGCTGCTGTGACATTGCCTACCAGACCCCTACTGAGCAGCATCCTATTTGTGAGTGGGAGATGGGTCTCCTGTAGAAGGGCCAAATCCACCTTCTGTCGTTGCAGGTAACTCAGCACCTTCCTAAGCTTGCGGTAGTCGTTGAGGCCCCGTACATTCCATGTGTGGGCACGAATCATAGCCGGCGAATCATGTTTAGTCGTTTCAGCTGCACTTGCCATCGCTCTTATGTTTGTGTAGCTTGAGTGCTAGGGTATCTCGTGGGCCCAGTGTGGGCAGTGTGTGCAAACAGTGAGACAACATCCCCCCCTGCATTGTGAAAATAACAACAAAACAGTTCCATCCCCCACCCACAGCAGACCTCCCCCAATCCGGCCTTGCCGAGCCCATTCCCACCCCTCCTCCCTCTCTTTCCCGCCCCCAACTTTATGAAGTCCAAAGAGTCAGACGGGAGCATTGCGCCCGGGGGCCGAGGTTGCCATGCCACCAGCAAACAGTGCTAGCGTGCACTTTACTGGAGCCAATCCGCACTCTACCCGTTGTGGTTTATAGCATGCATCCGCAAACCTGGAGGTGTAGACACCTGCATTGCAAATTAATCATTTCGAAGAGTAGTATGCAAATATGAATATTCCCCTTGCTCGAGCATTAGCATAACAGTTCTACAGCACCATATTTAGATCAAGACCTCATGGCGTCTGTCTAGAGCAGGCGAGAGTGAAATTTGCATCGGTCCAGTTATCACGCATAGCCGCTTGACAAGACCATGCCTTACAATGCTATCTCTCCCGTTCCCATGAAACATCACGCCCAACTATGACACCAACATTATGACTATCCCTCAGAATAGGTCTCTCAGTGTATCGCAGCCCTTGCGCCTTACCACGACATGGAGCAAACGTTAAGATGTCAGTTACACCTGCTCGTCCAGCTGGCTGCTCCCACCTGCGTCTTCCGATGGCTCATTTGCGTTTCTGCGATGGTCCCTCGACCAGCCCTTTAGGGCTTATTGTAAGGCTCATGGGTCTGTGAACAGGTGAGATTGGCCCTGTCGATTGCCGGGTACAGCATCGTGTAGTCCAGGCCCAGGTCTCTAAGTTGCCGTTTGAATGGGGCGAAGTGCTTGCGAGCCTCCTGCACTCTAGCGGGGAAATCAGGGTACAGAGAGATCTCCGAACCCTCATACTGCAGCGATTTCTTGTCTCTGGCCAGACGTAGTGCTGCGTCTCTGTCCCTATAGTTGAGCAGTTTGGCTTTGATTGGGCGCGGAGGTGCACCCGGGAGCGGGTGCAGGCCCAGGGAGCGATGAGCCCGCTCCATAACGAACATCTGGGAGAAAGTATCTTCACCCAATAGGGTCGTCAGCAGTTTTTCTATGAATCAAGTTCAAGTTCAGGAATTTATATAGCGCACTACTCACCCAGAGGGTCTCAAGGCGCTTGGGGGGGGGTTCATTATTTATCGAATAGCCAGGTTTTAAGTTCTTTTCTGAAGGAGATGTGGTTCTGTGTAAGGCGGAGGTAAGTGGGGAGAGAGTTCCAGGTCTTGGCCGCCAAGTAGGAGAAGGATCTACCTCCCATGGTGGATCTTTGGATACGAAGAACTGCGGCGAGGGCTTGATTGGAGGATCTTAGTTGGCGGGTGGGTGTGTAGAAGGACAGTCGAGTGTTGAGGCATTCGGGTCCTAGTTTGTAAAGGGCCTTGTGTGCGTGGGTGAGGAGACGGAACGTTATTCTCTTGTTGACGGGAAGCCAGTGGAGGTCTTTCAGGTGGCCGGTAATGTGATCTTGGCAAGGGATGTCGAAAATGAGTCTCGCTGATGCGTTTTGGATGCGTTGGAGTTTTTTCTGTAATTTGGCTGTGATTCCGGCGTATAGTGTGTTTCCATAGTCCAGTCGACTCGTGACCAGTGCGTGGATGACAGTCTTTCTTGTCTCGGGGGGGATCCAACGGAAGATTTTTTTGAGCATACGAAGTACGTTGAAGCCGGAGGATGAGACTACGTTGACTTGTCTGGACATCGAGAGTGAGGAGTCTAGGATGAAGCCAAGGTTACGTGCGTGGTCTGTGGGTATGGGTGCTGTGCCCAGAGCCGAAGGCCACCATGAGTCGTCCCAGGCAGAGGGGGATGATCCTAGGATGAGCACCTCCGTTTTGTCTGAGTTAAGTTTTAGGTGGCTGTTTTTCATCCATTCGGCTACTTCTTCAGTCTTGTCTTGCAGGGCTTGCATTAATTTCTCAATTTTTTTGTGATCTGTGTCATGTTCCGTTTGCGCCTCCTCCACCTCCCTCAATCTCCTCTGGGACATGTCCAGTCTTTCTGCATGTTTATCGATCCGTTCCGCCATTCTGTTCCATCCTATAGGTAAGGGCGTCGAATTTCGAGCCCAAGGTTGTCATGCTGTTCTGAAGGCCCTTTTCCATAGCTAGTAGCATATTTTTTATATCAGTGCCTTCTGCGGCGTCATCATCTTCTTGTATGGTGCGCTTATCCGAGTTTGCGGCTTCTTGCGATTTTGAGCGCCGCTGGCCGAAGGAGAGTTTTGTCTGGGTCTTATCGTCCCATCTTGGGATGCCTTGGCGGGAGCTCCCAGCATTGCAGCACACAATGTGCACTGTACTCTGGCTAGCCCCAAGTCGTGTGAAACCCCTGGTAGCACCGAGGGACGTTTGGGCAGTCCTTAAGTGCAAGCGCAGTGATGTCTAATTTGATCCAGTGTCACTGGGGTGGCTCATTCCTCTGCAGGTCTCACTGTGTCTGCCGTGGTCGCATCTGCCAGTCACCTTGCGATGCTCAAATTCGGCTGAGGTCCCAGGGTGGATCCTGCCTCATCCTTTCTGTGCGGGCCGCACTTTGACTGCACGCGCGGTTTTGTGAGCCGTATGGCGGGTTCCTCTCCCAGTTGCACCACAGGGAATATTGTGACTCTGACTGCCTAGCACTCCGATGATTCCCATTAGGCTTTGATGTGCGTGGTCCTCCGTTTTGGCGCCTTTCGCCAGACACGCACTCTCCGATGTGCGCTACAGCACTCTGATTTGGGCTCCCTCGTGGCCTTCCGCTGTGCTGCCCTAGTGAGAGCACTCCGCCAACAAGGGGTAGTCAAGCGTCCCTACCGCGCTGGTAGCCGATCTGGCCCGTGGGCGTATCTCACCCTAGTTGATCACCAACTGCGCGGCACTAGTACCGCTGTCCTGCACCTCTAGTTGCTGCATCGGCCGATAAATCCAGCTTTCACGCCTGGGGGCCCAGCCCCTCCACGCACACCTCCCGCACTGGGGCTCCCTCGTTACAGCAATAAAGACCACCGCCTCGTGTGGTGACCGCTCCTCCGTCCCGGCAAATTTACTTGTATCGGACCATCTTCCGGAGCCAAAAAGGGGTGTGGAGAGGGGAGGCAGTAAGGGGCTGTCCCACAGGCCGTTCTGGGCCTAGCTCTCGTACCTGTTCGGGTCCGTGTGGTCCGACCCGGCTCTCCCCCAGGCCAGCGTCACGCTCTAGGCGCACGCACTGTGACATCGCGCGGGCCAATTCCGCACTCAAGGTCGCGGCTTTCAGACCTCCCGCGTCTTCACTCCGCCGCTCTCTCTTTCATCTGGATCCCGGTGACGAAGTGCTGCCGGGAGGTTTTCGCCGCTAGCCACAGCTTTTCTCCAGAGCAGGGGACTAAGCTTTCATCGCCGTATTCTGTGCTGATGCAGGATAATTAAGGGTAATAGAAAACCACTTAACGGAGCTCCGGACTTAGTCGGCCATCTTGGTTGCCGGCAAGCTCCACCCCCGCAACTGCATATGAATGAGGATTTTTGTCTTATGCCTCAGCAACATTGTCGAATTGCATTTCATTTACAGGAAGCTGTTGAAAAAGAACTTGAGACATTACTAAAGCATGATATTATTGAGGGGATCTACTGGTCCAACACCGTGGGTTTCGCCCAAAGTGATAGTGAATGTTTCAAAATGCCATTTGCAGCATAATATAGCCTGTCACACATTCCTTCAATTACAGTGATGATATTTTGGTCTTTTGTGCCACTTGAAAAGAACCTGATAAAGCTCTTCCACAAGTGTGCTATTTACTTCCTGCTGCAGGTCTCACTTTGAATGCAGAGGAATGTGAGTTCCACAAAACAAAACTCAAATTATTTGGTCTTATTTTCTCTGATGGGGGAATGACTCCAGATCCAGCTAAAGTACAGGCTTTGCCAGCCACCTGTCCCCCACAAGATGTTACCATGTTACTCTCCTTTCTTGGCATAGCCAGCTACTGCTCTAGGTACATGCGAGATTTTGCCACAGTAAGTGATACATTGAGAGACTTAACAAAAGGAAATGCTTAATTTCAACGGTCCCATGAATGTGAACAAACTTCATCAAAATCAAACATGCAATTGAGAACATCACTGAAATGTCCTACTTTGATCCGAAGCTACATACAGAAGTTGTTGTGGCTGCAAGCCCGATAGGGTTGGGAATGATCCTTGCTCAACACAATGGACATCCTAATGCTCAAATGCATATTGTAGCTTATGCTAGCAGATGTTTGTCACAAAATGAACGTGCCTATTCACAACCTGAAAAAAGAAAGTCTAGCTGTGGTGTGGACTTGTGAACATTTTCACGTGTCTCTATATGAAAAGCTTTTCACTCTTGACAGATCATCAAGCATTGCTTTGGCAATCCCAAAGTCAAGATGCTCCCTCGCATTGGCAGGTGGGGGTTGCGACTGCAGGATTATGACAACACTATTGTGCACTAGCCAGGTAAAGATCAAAACCCTTTTGACCACTTTTCATAAGTGCCAGTTCAGTGTCTTAGTACAACTTTCAAAACTACTGAAGCCTACATTAACTTCATTGCAAAGTCCAGTACACCTGTGGCTCTATCACTGGAACAAATCATTACTGCCAATAGCACAGACAGTGATATGCTCCTACCCAAAAACATTATTGCACATCAATCCTGGAAACAGCACTCTCAACCTCTTACAAATGATAGAGAATATCAGAAATTCACAAATGTGAAAGATGAACTTTCCATTACCCAAGAAGGTATCGTCTTACGATGTACTGGAGAGTCTGAGACAGCAAGTCATTGAAGTGGCACAAGAGGGACATCATGGAATTGTCTCCACTAAGTGAGCTTTATGAGACTGAGTTTGATTTCCCCACCTTGATGAAAGAGTTGAAAGGGAATTAAAGGCCTGTCATTTGTGCAACTGTTTTCTCCCAAAACAACCCAGCATCCATTAATCATGTCTGATCTTTCAAAACATGTGTGGGAGGAGAGAATCACTGCTGACTTCTTTGGACTCCTTGACAATGGACATCATCTAATGGGAATCATTAATGAGTATTCTAACTTCCCTTTGATAGAAGACCTGCTTTTGATCACCCAGGAAAATGTAATTGAGAGGCTAAATTGTATTTGTGCGACATTCCTTCAGTTCTGAAGTCAGACAATAACCACCCTTCGACAGTAAAGAATTCAAAGACGTTCTTACTCATCGGAATGTGAAGAATCAGAAAAGCACACCTCTTTGAGCACAAGCAAACAAAGTTGTTGAGCGTTTTATGAGCACCCTAAAAAAGACTGTTCAGCGTGCTACACTGGGAAATCTTAAACTTAAATCAGCTCTTCATTCTGCTCTTCGTGCATACTGGTCGATCCCCATTCAACTACAGGTGAAAGTTCTGAAACCATGATGTTTGGAAAAGCCATTACAGAAGGAGATGAGTCCTTGTCAGACAGAAACAAAAACGCAAGTCTGCTGCTCCTTTTGATGCTGACCCACTGAGAGGTGTGACTAGCAAAGGACACATGGTGACGGCTCACTGTCCTGAAAAGGGCATTACGTGAGTTTCTCCTCATTTCAAACACCTGCCTTGACATTTGCCAACTCCAGAGTTGAGCACCAAAACGACTTATTGAAGAGTAATGATGAATATATGAATTATTTGTACTTTTTATTTAACAAAGGGAGAGAGGATGTAGCCTTACGGCTAGAGCAGTCGACCTCGAAACGTGTAATCAGGCACAATTGCAACAGAGGTTCTCCCCACTCAGAAGTGGTCCACTGTGCAGGCTCTCTGCAGGATGAGGTCCCTGTCGCAATAGTGCAGTAAGCGTTCCACCGCTGGGTGGGGAAGCCCCCCAGGGGGGAGGTCTTGGCAGCACTCTATGCAACCTCTCCAGTGCAATGAAGTTTGACACTCTCTGTAGGGCCACTTCCTTCACCAGCCAGCCCTCCAGGAAGGCAACCATGTTTGCACCCTCCACTGTTTTGTGCAGACCAACCACCCTGATACTGTTTTGGAGGCTTCGCCCCTGTGCGCCTTCCGCTCTGTGGATCCAAATTTCCCCTCACTGCGTCAAGTCTGCCATCTTATCTTGCAAACCTTTCACAGTTGGACATACTTCCCTATTGACATCTTCATTATACTTCACTTTATCCACCAACCTGTGGTGATCATGGCAGAGGGCACCACACTGGCCTCCTCCCTCTCCACATCATCCCACCTCTCAAAGCCCAGTAGGTCACAGTATCACTGCAGTTTAGCAGTGAGCCCCACATTATTAAATGTTTATCTGGCACCTTTGGGAAAGATAGTAGAGGGCTGGAAATTCAATTTTGTTTTGTATGCTGAGGACACCCAGCTGATGCTATCATTTCAGCAAATTGATAGCTCAGTGGTGGAAAATGCACATAGTTGTCTGACAGGTGTAGTGAGGTGGATGAAACATATCTACCTAAAGCTAAACTCAGACAAATCCGAAATTTTGATTTTGGGAGAGACTGGCTCTCCTGATGCCATGCTGTTTTGGCAAGGTGATATGGGGCCTCCTCCAGTGAGGTGAGAAATGTAGGTATACAATTTGACATCACCTGTTGCTTAAACCACTGGTAAGATCTATTACCGCTGTTGGACTTGGCCCTTTTGGCAGGTTCAGTATGAGTTGTCTGGATTCACCAGTAAGGGTGGGATCCAGTGGTGGCAGCTGTAGTGTGTCCAGTGAATGAAGTCCCTGTTCCCTTCCCAGAGTAATGATATCTGGTGCTCAGTAAGAGGGGTGCAGTTTGAGATTCAGGGGCAGTAGATACTGTCTCGCCGGTCTGGGGGGTAGAGGGGTGGATGAAAGGTGTGTTGCACTGGACGAGTGAGTGTGAGTTCTCTGAAATAAGGAGTTTGCATTGGGGAGTGATTCCAAAAGGAGTGGCTGAGGTGTCTTCCAGCCCAGAGTGGTGCAAGAGGTTCAGTGTAGCCCAGCTAGGTCCAGGTGTAGGGGCTCATGTCCTGTCTCAGAGGAGAAGGAGTGGGTGGGACTGCATGTCTCCATGTGCCCAAAACCCTGTCTAAGGGCCTGGATGGTTTCTTTAGGGAACACCAGGTTGGGAGCCTAGGCTGTACTGTTAGGCCATTTGAGGAGGATCTCCCAGTGTCTAGAGAACGTGGAGCCTCTGTAAGCAGAGCTCCAGTAGTTCTGGTGTCTGGTGGTACCACTCCAGTTGGGAGGGTGCAGAAGTCCAGATGGAGGAGTGAGAGGGGAAAAGAGTCCCCAGTGGGAACCAGTGGGTCAGGGGCCAGCCAGAAGAGCTGAGTCACCAATGATTGACCATGGTTATGCCACTTCTAGTTCACTGGGCATCTGACCAAAGGGTAGCGTCCCTAGGTTGGGGAGCCAGGTTCAGGTGTTTGCCTGTCCTGGACGGAAGGGCAGCTGTAATCAGTGTCCTAGCCGGTTTGCCTTCAAGGGCTACACCTGTGAACACAGGTGGGGTTCATCTTATGTGAAGAGACCCTGTGTTTCCCAGAAGGGATGGTGCAGGCCTAGCCAGGACCTTTAGGGTCCTTGGCTGAGTGTGGAAGTACTACCCTGAGAGCAGGTGGGGCCTATCTGAATTGAAGGGACCCTGTTCTACAGTGGGAGGGTGCAGAACTCTGGAAGGGGGTGCAGAGGGAGGAGTACCACGCTTCTGACCCGGTGCATCCTGTGAATGTGGATCCCAGGTGGTAGACCTGTTGATGAAGAGAGGTCCTGAACTGGTGGGAGAATTGTGTTCTGGAGGGTGCTTCGCCTGGGAGAGTGCGCAACGCCAGAAGTAGAGGTATGGTGACCGTGACCCCTGGTCAGCCTGAGGGTGCAGACCCTAGGTTGAAGGATCAGTGGTAGTTTGGAACTACACTGAGAAAGAGAGTGGAGAATGGATAAGGATAATTAAGGATAATTACGCACTTATATAGCGCACGACTAGCAGTTGGCATCTCGGCGCTTGTATGAATACCGCCGAGGAACCCTTCCTGGCCTTTCCCTGTGAGGAGCCCACTCCTGGGCACCCCCAAGGTGAAGTCAGGCATCCTCAGCGTTGTTGGGGCCGTTGTAGAGATTAAGCAAGTTATTGCCCAGAGGTGCAGAGTGGGGCTCATGATAAGAATAGGCACCGAGGCGAGAATCATCAGGTCCGAGTAAATTGAGCCCGAGACCCACCGAGGCGGGAATTGAACCCTGGTCCCGGCCAGACTACTGCATCAGGGTCTGCCGCTCTAACCATTGAGCCACACGGGGCGTGGCCATGCAGCATGGCCGTCAGGACGTGAGCTCCACCAACTCCCGGCCGATAGACCCAGTAATTCTGTTTAATATCCCGCATAGGCCCCTAGCACGCTAAATAGCGAGTCGCCTGCACCCCAGAAGCGGTTGGCCCCTTTGTGCTGGCAGCGCGGTCCGAGAAACTGCCGGCACCAAGATGCCCCGGGCCACTGCCTAAGCGAGGCCGGGACGGAGGCCTGGTCCGGGAGAAGGGCGGAATGTCAGCGGCCGCTTGCGGACGCAGAGCCAAGGGAACCCTTTACTGCAAGTCGGAGCCCGCGACCATCTGGGGCTCCGTCTGGGAGGAAACTGTAGGGGGCCGTACCGGAGCTGATTGAGCCCCGCATCCCCTGTGCCGGACCCCGAGGCCGCGGTTGCGGAGGCGGAGCCCGGCTCTGTTCCCTGGTGCCTCTTCCCCCCCAGCTGTGGGGCAGAACTCGGGAGCCCCGGGAGACACTGACCAGAGGGCCCCCGGCGACCTGCGACACCGCCTGCAGTGAGGAGCTTGTGGGCGGCCTCTTTGGGGATGGGCCTGTAAGCTTGCGGGGGCGAGCCCTGTGTCCGGAGGCTCTTGTGACTCACGGAGGCCCGTGGGGAGAACCACTGACCCTGACTCCTGCCTCGCGGCCACCCCACAACATCTGCGGCCCCCGGCTGTTGGAGGGCCTGACTGACCGAGGAACCACGGGCGCAGGCCGGCGCTGGAGGTAGGAGGCGGCCTTCTAGGCCTGAATGCCCAGGGGGACTGTAACTTCCTGGGGCCCCGCTACACGTGAGGTCTCTGCTGGCGCTGGCCTCGGCGGGACCCGGTCAGACCCCTTTACCCTTGAGGCCTTGGTCCTGACTTCGTGGGGATGCCCAGGGGGCCCTGATCACCTGGGGGCCACCCGGAGTGGCTGGACTGCAATCGTAACTCCTCCGACGGCTGTGATGGGCCTGCAGTGAGGAGCAGAGGCTGGACCTTCCCAACAGAGATCCGTGGCCACTGGATCACCGCTGGAGTCCTAGATTCACCTCTGAGGGACTTCCCCGGGCCTGGTGGGGCTCTGGACCTCAAACTGGGCATCGTACTTGGACCCTGGGTCGAGCAGATCCTGAGGGGCCCGGACTGCTGACTAACCCCGAGGAGCTCAGACCCCTGTAGGTAGGATCTGGGCCTAGACGAGTGAGGCCCTGTACGGCCACGGTACTGTAACCATCGGGCGCGCTGAGGAGGAGAGAGGCTTGGGGTGGCCTCTGGTGGTACCGCTTCAGGATCTGGTCCGCCGGGAGTGCCCTGTTGTGAGGGGGATCCACCATCTTTACGACCAGGGGGAGCGGCCCTCCTCCCCTCCCCCCCTGGGGCTCTCCTTGGTCATCGGTCTCGGGGACACTGCGAATGGGGCTGCGGGGCGGCTGTGGAGCCCGGGACTCGACGCCATCCCAGCGAGAGTGGAGAAGTGTGGCTCAATGATTAGAGCGGCAGACCCTGATGCAGAGGTCTAGCCCGGGACCATGGTTCCATTCCCCACCTCAGCGGGTCTTGGGCTCAAAATTCCACGGACCTGATAATTCTCGCCTCGGTGCCTATTCCAATTATGGAGTCCCACTCTGCAACTATGGGCAATAGCTTGCTTAATCTCCACAACGGCCCCCACAACGCTAAGGATGCCTGGCCTCCACCTTGGGGGTGCCCAGGAGTGGACGCCTCACAGGGAAAGCCAGGATGGGTTCCACAGCGGTATTCATACAAGCGCCTTGAGACCCTTGCGGGTGAGTAGTGCGCTATACAAGTATCAATTTACATTTTACATTTCCAGATAAACGAGGGACCCTCGGTGGCCTCTACCCGGAGAGTCAGCGGTGCAACGGAGAAGAGGAGCACATTCAGGCCCTGGTCCGTGACCCAAGGGGATTTCTGCATAGGCCCCAATGGAAAGTGTCCTGGTTGTCCCGAGGGAGAGTTGTCCCGGTTGCAGGAGGACTTGGCGATGCGTAAGGACAGGATGTTTCGCTCTACGCAGCCTAACACGATCACTCAATATACTACCCAGAGACTGCCGTCCCAGAGGATTACACGCCGGTCTGGCCAGGAAGACGGGGCGGAGGCCCCCGGTGAACACTCCCGGGCGTTGAAGGTGATACAGGGCTCCCACTCTGCGCTGGAGCGACAAATCGAGACGGTCTCTATAGACGTCAATCTGTTGAGGACGAGGTCTCTGACGCCGAGGGTAATATTGAACAGTTACAAGGTGAGGTGGCCTCCCTCAAAAAGACGGCAGAAGGGAGGGCGCATCGTAGCAATATAAGGATCCTGGGTGTGCCGGAACGGACAGAGGCAGGCAATGTTGAGCGTTTCCTGGAAAATTGGATCCGTAAACAACTGTGTCCACGGGGCCTCTCGGACGTCTTCGTCATTGAAAGAGCCCACCGGGCTCTGGTGCCGCCGCCGCGCCCTGGGGCTCCTCCTCGGGCGCTGATCGCAAAAATACTGAATTACCGCGACAGGGACTGCATCCTGAGGGCGGTAAGGGAAACAGCGAATCTCACTATCGACGGAAGTCGGATTTCCATCTATCCGGATTATACTCAGCAAGTCCAGGAGCAACGGAAGTCCTTCCTGGGGCACAAAACAAAGCTCCGAGAGCTGCAGCTCCAGTATATGCTGCTATACCCGGCTAACCTCAAGGTACTCTTACAAGGGAAGGCGCACTTCTTTGATTCCCCGGGGGAGGTCTGGGAGTGGCTGGAGATCAGAGGAGATGACCTCCCGCCGGGTGACCACGGGGGGCCCCCGTGAGAAGTGGGGGACCCGGCCTCCACGGAAACGCCACAGCAGACGGCGACACCGCTCTGAGACTGAGGCCCCCGGAGAGCCCAGAGTCACGGTAGGAGAAGATGGGGGCATGCTTCTGGCGCCTCTGACTGTAGTGGATGGCTCGGGGGTCCCGAGCCCACATGGTCCCGAAGATGTACTGGTCCCGGACACATTGCAAGCTACAGTGCAGGACACGGCCCTTACGGCTCCGGTGATCCCGGAGACCGGGGGTGCTGAGTCACCGGTAGAGACAGTACCTCCCTGAGGTGGTCTGTGGACTGAATGTATAGTGTGTCAGGCTTGTGAGGCCCTTGGGACGACCATAATTCCACGCTCATGGTCAGAAACCCATGAGCCTTGACCCCATTTTGCTTGGGGGGTTTGGGGGGCTCTGTCTTGGTGGGTGGGGCTGGTACGGTGGGGGGAGGGTACTTGGGCCTGGGGACTTGTCTGAGTTGAGGCTGACCTGTCTAGTTGGGCCTGGTGTTTTTCACATTGACATTGGGTCGCGTAGAGGGGGGGGGGGGTAGTTTCTTGTACTGTTTTGAGTGAGTGAGTGTTGTGTGGGGTAAATGGGGTGGCTGTGTACGTCCTGGCACAAGGGGAGGGAGGGCAGGGTAGCATGTTTAGTTGTTGCTGTCATCTTGCTCATGGGATGGGGTGGTGGGGTCTGTTCTGAGGGGTTTGAAGCGATGGGGAGTTCGGGGGTGGGGGCAGCTTTTGGGGGGAAGTGTTGCAGGCATCAGGTGTATCGCAGTTTGGGCTCAGGGGTGGCAGACCACAGGAAATAGAGCTGGAGGTCCGATTGGGCACTGCCAATGGCTATGGGGTATAAGTTCTTAACCTGGAATATGCGGGGGCTGGGCACATGTACCAAGAGACAGAGGGTCCAGTCATTTCTCCGACGACACGGAGTCTCCATTGCGTGTCTGCAGGAGAATCATCTTAATGAGGAGGGAGCCTAAAAAAGTACGCAAAAAATGGCGGGGTCAGATGTTTCACTCCTCTTTTTCCACATATGCCAGGGGGGTCCTAATATGGGTGGCCCCTTCGCCGTCCAGTATGTGGAGGCGGATATTAATGGTAGGTACCTGCTTTTGCGGGTGAAGTTGGATGGCAGGGATTTCTCGATACTGAACTCGTACGCGCCCAATGTAGACGACCCTGACTTCTACTCCCATCTCCAGGAGGTCCTAGTTCTGGACCTGCACACCCCCCTACTGTAGTTTGGGGACTTTAATTGTGTGTTGGACCCCGAGTTGGATAGGTACCCGCCCCGTACGGGCACAAAGCCACGCATGACAGCGTGACTTAGGGAGGTGATGCAAAACTTAGGAGTCGGAGTAACCCGACGCAGAAATTGTACACGTGTTATTCCCCCACTCACAACACGCATAGCCGGCTGGACAGGATTCTTACCGCTAACGTTGACGCGTCTCTTTCATTGACGATCACGCACCAGGCCCGCTTCTTGTCCGATCATTCCCCGGTGACATGCCTTGCACAATGGGAACTCCAGCCCGCCCGCCCCTGAGGGTGGAGGATGCCGGTGGACCTCTTGCAGGATCAGGTGGGGAGGGACCATGTGGCCACCGCTCTGACTAACTACTTAGACTTGAACTGGGAGGGGGGTGACATCGCCTTCTCCACTAAATGGGATGCTCTGAAGGCGGTGATACGCAGCAAGTGTATGGGCCTCACTTATGGAGTCCGGAAGCATCTACGTGGGGAGCTACGGGAGGCGGAAGATGATCTTCTGCACCGACAGCTGTTGTCGGATCCTGATGACTCGGATCTGGAATTGGAGCGGACCGCCCGGGTGTCGGTGCATGATATACTAAATCGCCTGGACAAATATACCCTGGGCCAGTATCGGCAGCGTCTCCATTGAGACTGTCGGCCTGGATTCTTAAGCGAGAATCTACCCCGGAGAGGATAGTTGCCCTGTGGGGGCCTACGGGTGGCATGGTACACTCGGAAGCGGGTATTCTACGGGTCCTTCAGTCCCATACGGTCTACGCCGCGGACCCTTCAGTTACGGAGGCTTTCTACTTGCCTTATCTCGGAACTGACCCTCCAGACCCTCCCGAGGGAGGCTGCAGAGGAATTGGATGCAGTCTTGTTGCTCCTTGAGGTGAGGATAGCGATGACCGGCCTGCCGAGGGCTAAGTCCCCGGGGAGTGACGGCTTCCCCCCTGAATTTTACCAAGCATTCAGGGATGTCCTTGCCCCCCTCCTCCTACAGGTGCACCTAGAGGCGTTTGAATGTGCCACCCTTCCGCGTACGTTGAACCGGGGCGAAATCTGTATGATTCTAAAGCCGGGTGGGGACGGCTGTGACCCCGCAGCGTTCCGGCCCATAACCATGATCAACACGGACGTGAAAATCCTGACTAAAATGTTGGCCACCCGACTGGCGCCACATACGGCCCGTCTAGTGCACCAGGACCAATGTGGGTTTATCCCGGGCCGAAATACCGCCATGAACCTGAGGAGATTAAACCATGTTCTCCACGAGGTGTGTGGCAGGGAGGAGCAACTGGTCCTGGTGTCGATTGACCTTGCTAAGGCGTTCGACACTGTCAACTGGGGGTACCTGTTGGAGGTCCTCCGGTCGGTGGGGTTGGGCCCCGTCTTTTGTCGCTGGGTCCGCACCCTGTACAAGGCTCCTCGGGCCAGAGTTAGGCTTGTGTCAGCACGATCGGGGGAGTGGTCATTGGGCAGGGGCACCCGGCAGGGGTGTCCCCTCTCGCCATTCCTTTTTGCCCTGGCAATTGAGCCTTTGGCGGTCTCCGTCTGCACCGACATGGCACTGTGGGGATTACGGTGGGAGACACAGTGAACGTGGTCTCCTTGTACGCAGACGATGCCCTCTTCTATTTGACGACCCCGGTGGAGTCGTTGCCCATTTTGCTCAGGCATCTGGACCACTTTGGGGCAGCCTCGGGTCTGCAGATTAATTCCCGGAAGTCCTTGGTCTTCCCCTTAGCAGGTTTCGACGCGAGCCCACGGATGGACCTGCTGAACCTCGGGCTGCGGTGGGAGATGGAGGCCTTTGATACCTGGGAATCCAGGTGGCTCCGTCCGATGCGCAGTCACTGACCCGTAATATAGATAGGGTGCTCCGATCCCTGCATCAGTCTGTGTCCTTCTGGAACTCCCTGCCGCTCTCCCTTATGGGGCGGCTAGCTGTCGCTAAGATGGTGATGCTATTCCCGGAAGTCCTTGGTCTTCCCCTTAGCAGGTTTCGACGCGAGCCCACGGATGGACCTTTGAACCTCGGGCTGCGGTGGGAGATGGAGGCCTTTGATACCTGGGAATCCAGGTGGCTCCGTCCGATGCGCAGTCACTGACCCGTAATATAGATAGGGTGCTCCGATCCCTGCATCAGTCTGTGTCCTTCTGGAACTCCCTGCCGCTCTCCCTAATGGGGCGGCTAGCTGTTGCTAAGATGGTGATGCTCCCGAGGACATTATACGTCCTGCAAAATTCTTTGTGCCCGATTCCCCCGCGGGTCTTTCGCACGCTTAACTCGCTTCTTACTTCATTACGCTGGACGGGCCGCCGCAGCCGGGTTGCCCTCCGTACCACTGTTCTGAGCTGGGAGGAAGGGGGGCTGGAGGCGCCGAGGTTTGACCTGTACTACTACGCGGCACAGCTACTGCCGGCTGCCCGGTGGTTCGAGGACACAGATAATTGGGAGATGAGAATCCTAGCCGGCAGAGCAGACGGGCAAACATTGCTGGAGGCCTTGATGCATGGACGGGGGGCAGACGACACCCTACCGTATGTGGTACGCCACACTGCAGGGGTCTGGCAGCGGTTTGTGCCCAAGTGTGCCATAATGAGGTGAACAAACTGTCTACACGTATTGTATTATTGATGCCAATTGCGTGGGGGGAGGGGGGATTGTTTTGCTGTTGCAATAAAAAACTAAAAAATAAATAAATAAATAAAAAACACCAAAGAGCCAAACTTCTCTATGCTATTGTATGCCAGGGGTTACTACCCCACCCCCCCACTCTGTGGATTGGCAAGGACCGGTGGTATCTGGGTGGCCTAGGGCCTGGTCCTAGCCGTGGAAAACTAGAGAGTACCAGTGGGGTAGCCTAGTTGAGCCAGAATTTTTTCTTTTAGATGGTACCAGGTGGTGTAGAACCGGAGGGTGTCCCTTCACTAGAGGCCCGCGTCCGTGTTCTATCACCCCAAGCAGGGAAGCCCAATACAGTGGTGATTGGTCTGCCCTGTGTTTTGGCTGGAAGGTGTTTGTGTTGGACTTGGCCCTTTTGGCAGGTTCACCCCTGAACTTTTTGCCTTTTAATATGACCTGATACTAGTAGTTTGTGGCCTCTGCGCACTGTAGCACTGTGTCCCAGTGTAAAGTGTGTGCGCTCTCTGAATGCATGTGGTGAGATTGGACAGCCCTCCCATAGGATTGCATGGGTGATATGTGTGTCCCTGGTAATTCCTGATATGAGAGGAGTGCAGGGGCGAGTTTAGTATGTCCGAACTCGTGAGATTAAATGCTGCGCAATGGTGTGCGCAGATTTAGTGTGACTAGTGGAGAAGTGCCACTTTTAGAAGTTGGCATTTCTGTGTGCAGTGTGTCTGCCTGCCTGATGTGAATTGCATGTCTGGCTTGTGGTTGACAGGGGCTGGCTGGTGTGGTTGGCTCCAGGCGCCAGGATGGTTCTGCTCTTGAATTCTGACAGAGGGGGGCTTGCTGCTGGTGGGGACCAGGAAGGACCGCCATGGGGGCTGCCTCCCTGCTGGACAGCCCTTTGTGTTGGCCCCTGGGCCCTACATTTCCCCCTTCATGCTTCAGGACCTGTTTGCTGGCCTAGTGCCCTGGGAGCTCTTTACTCATATTTTTGGCCAGGATGAGGAGCTCCGCAGCACTCAGCTGCCATCTGGGATAGAGGGAATCCCCGTGGTAGGGATTCCCCCATGCTTTAGGATCATGCGCGAGCTCACCCCGCTGCTAAGTGCTTTGGTACTTAGAGCAGGTGCCCACCCCGTTTATTGCCGCTTATTTATATTGTAATTGCGCGGGTGCCCACCCCGCGACTTTGCTCAATTAAGCGGGTGCCCACTCGGCTGTGGATGTTTAGTTACGGAGGGAGCCTACCCCTCACTTCCCCCGAGATCGCCGTCCGCGGCCCACCTGGTTGTTGGCGGGGCCGCCGGATGGAAGCGGAAGTGCGGCCGGACAGAAAAGGGAAGCTGGGCTCCGTGAGAGCAGGTTGGGCGCCTATCCCGCCTCCTCGAGTGCCCGTAGACAAGTCCCGGGGCTCCCAGGAGGGGGCCCGGGTGAAGAATGAAGGCGGCTGAGGCCGCCAACACCAGCATGGGGCTCCCAGGAGCAAAGGGAAGCCCTGCGCTGCAAGTGTTTCTGCTGGTGTGCGGGGCTCTCCTAGTGAAGAGAGAGCCCCGCGGATTTCCTGCACACGTGAAGGTAGCCCCACCGCAGAGAGGAGACGCTCGCCTGTGAAGAGCCCAGGTGTGTGGGGCTCGAGTGATTGGTGCCTGGCAGAGGCACCCGGTCAGATCGGCCCTGTTTGTGCAGCGGGACGCTCCAACGTGACAACATGGTTTAAAGGGCCCCGTGGGGGTCCGTTGTTCCCCAAGAGCCAGCATGCTCCCATGTTTGGAGGCCCTAATTATCTTCTGAGCCTGCGGGCTCCAACGATGGGTACAATTATTTCCTAGAGGGCCCAGAGGCGCCATGTTTACCCCCGAGTTGTGGCACAGTGGTTCCCACGTTTTTACAGTTATTGAGAGCCCCAGCTAGGCCCAGAGGACACAGTTGTGCCAGGGCCCATTTGTCCTATCCCCAGCTACGCGCACCAGCACGGGCAGCTGCAACGTTTTTGGCGCAATTCTGGAGAAAGTCCCTGAGAGGGACAGAAGTGGCAGAAGAGGTGCCAGGCCTTCCCCATTGTTCCCAGCTGTGCAGCAATTGGTGCCAGCTGCATTGTTTAGGCCCTCATGTTATGGTTCTCCGCTGCCCAGCAAGTAGTGGGCAGCTGCTATGTTTAGGTTTGCGCAGTGGCGCACGCTTGACTTTCGCTGCTTAGGCAGCAGCCCTGACTTTGTGGACACATGGCATTTGAGCCCCCTTATTAGATGGCCAGTTGGCCAGGGGGATGGTTAGATTTATAGGGTGTCAGGACCTAATGTGATTTATGTGCTAATGTGATGTTGTGCTAGGAAATGTAATGCATTTAGTATGTTTTACGCACCTTGTTTTATACCTCTAAATATAGTTTATGATTAGGAGCTTGTTTTGCATATCATGGTTTATGCTAGTGAGATTGTGTTTCACTGTGTGATGTACGCCCCTAATGTGAGTTATACTTCGGAGGTTAGGATCTAATGTGTTTAGACTTGAGAGATGATTACATAATGTGTTTATGCTGGTGAGGTTGGCGCAGAATGTAATGTGCGCCTGATGTGAGACTGTGCATAATGTAGTTTATGTTACAGGCTGATGCTAAGTACAGTGATTACCAGTGTTTACTGGTTGTACGTTTATGATCTGCTTTACTTTTACCAAGTTTGCTTTGTGATGGTTCTAACAGTGGTCCATGTGGCCCTGTCATGTGTATATAATCCCTTGTGAATATTGCCCGTGCCATTTGGCACAGTGTATGTCTTGTGTGGAGTTCCATTTGTAGTGTGCCTGGGATGTTTTTGCTGTGTGCGTGCGCAAATGCTTTACACATGGCCTCTGGGATAAGCCTGACTGCTCGTGCCAAGCTACCAAGGAGGGTGAGCAGGGGTTATCTTTGGCGTGTGACTCCCAAGCCCTGACTAGAGTGGTGGTCTCTGCCTGGCTTTGGTGCAAGCCTTAGCCAACCAGAGATCCCATTTCTAACAACCGCTGTGTGCTTTGCCCTTTTAAAATCACTAAAGAAGATCTTTACATTTCAACTTGACCACACTTGTAAAATAGTGGTTCATGCTATGATCACTGCAACACTGGATTATACTAGCGCTTTTTATATTGGACTACCAGCATGGCTCCCAAACAAGTTACACCTGGCCAAAAATACTGCTGCACGCTTAATTTTGAATTTTTCAGTCAATTTGTAGAGACGGTCTTGTCACCCGTGAGGGTATCCAGGCATTTGTGAAGACAATCTACCAGAAAAAATCTTCAAACACTTTTAGCTCCCAATTAAACTGAGGGTCATGTTTAAGCCTTTCATGATTACCCATTGGGCTCTGGGGCAAGCTGGACCTATCAAAGGAGATTTAAGAAATATGATCCTAGTAGGGCATTTCGCTCCTCTAACCAGGGGTTGGTGTGTATCCCAACGATACATAAGGAAAGGCTAGTTTTTCGCCTATTTGGCAGCTAAAAACTGGAATTCACATCCTAAAGCATCGAGGGATCTAGATGTGGAGAAGACGTTTAAGCCAGCAGTAAAACTCCACCTTTTCAGGGAGTGCTAAAGTTTTTCTTTACTGTGCTCTACAAGCTTAATTTAGCACAGGGACACCACTTGGGAAGCAGCTGTGTGCTTTATAAATGTTATTTATTCATTCATTTATATTGAGGGAGCCAGGTCAAGTAGACGGCTTTCCTAACTCGTGTAATCTAAAGACAGGGGATGCCCAATCACCCAAATAACAGACCCGGTGGGTACTATGGTACACACTGAGCAAGCCATTCATGAGGTATTTACACATCATTACTGGGAGTTATATGGGGGACAAGGGCTCATTCTGGAGATTGCACTGGATGCCTTTCTTATCAGAGTGGCGCTAACTTGGTTGATGAAGAGGAAAGAGATACATTGGGCGCAACCTTAACTGCATAACAGAGATGCCCACTGCCGCTGGTGTGTTTTGCGTTGGCAATTATACCATTTGTTAGCATACTAAGAAGTGAGGGGGGGCATGGAAGAATTTGGCTGTGCTGCAGATAGCATGTGGTTTATCTCTATGCAAACGACATGCTCTTATATATGAAAGAGGCCCGAATGACGATCCCATAGTGTCTAGCCTCCTGGAAGAATTCGGAGGATGTCTGGGTTGTGCATTTCCTGTGTCCCCGGAACTGCTGAACCCTCTGGATTTAATTCAGCACCTAAATATTCAGTGGGAACGCAGAGCCTTCATGTACTAGGGAATAAGGGTATACCATTTCAATGCAGATATTAGAGAGGGTAACTTGGGTTACCTATTCCAAAACTTGAGGAGAAGTTTGGCCTTCTGGCAGATGCTCAGACTTAGCAAACATAACAAAATGATGGACGGAGTGCTGAAACTTTTCAACCACTCACCCCCAGTCACAGATCTGGGTTTAATCCATTGTTCTTTTGCTCAGTATGCCACCCCAGTTTGGACCCAGCCATAGGCAAATCAGTCTTGGCCCTGTTCTCGTGGGAACAGTCCAGCCCAAACTGCCAGGCCAGGTCCTCCCTGGACAAGAAACAAGCATCCTAGTACGGTTTCAAGGTTTCTCTCCTCATCAGCAAGGCTAGCTCAAATCTAGTGGAACAGCGAGCAAGTGAACCACGTTTGGGCATACCCTTGGACACTTAGTGTAAACAGCAAACACAGGATGATAGAAGGCGTGCTGAAACTTTTCAACCACTCACCCGCAGTCTCAGATTTGGGTTTAATCCATCGTTCTTGAGCTCACTATGCCACCCAAGTTTGGACCCAGCCATATGCAAATCAGTCTTGACCCTGCTCCTCATGGGAACAGTCGACAATGAATCCATAAATATTTTCTACTGGAGTATCACAAACGACAATACGTGCCGAGGTATGTCCGGCTCAACTTCCCGCTCAGGCCCTCGAAATTCCAGGGCCACCGCTTGGGTGAGACCCTGAAACTGCGCCGCCAAGTAATACAACTCAAAATCAGGCACGGCAAGGCCCCCTTCCGCCCTCGGGCGCATTAGCGTATCAAGCGCGGCTCTCCTCCTCCCGCTTCCCCAAATGAAGCCCCCAACCATAGACCGGAGGTCCTGAAAATAGACCGCAGGAATCCACACTGATAGGGTACGGAAATAATAAAGCAATCGGGGTAGTGCCACCATTTTCAAAAGGGACACACAACCGCAACCGAAAGTGTCAAGGTGCTCCAAAACTGCATGCTGCTCTTAAGGCCCTGCATTGCCCTGCCAATATTACCATCTAGTAAGTCTTCCTGGGAGTGGTAGATATGCGTCCCCAGGTAGGGAAGACAGCAGGGTTCCCACCTAATGCCCTGCGCAGGAGCAGGCGAGTCACACTCTGGGTCAACCGGAAAAATACAAGTTTTATCCCAGCTGACCCTAAGTCCGGAAATTTCCCCGAACCTATGAAGCAACGCACGCGCCCCTTCCAGGGCAACCCCTGCGTCTCATAGGAACATCAAGAGATCATCAGTAATACAATGATATAAAGTGCATGGTACCACGAAGTTGCAGGCCCTGATACGCTCTCCCCAACTTAGCACGAACAGCAAATGGCTCTATGGCCAGGGCAAATAACAGCGGGGACAGGGGCATCCCTGCCGAGTTCGCCACCCCACTGGGTATGACGAAGAGGTGACTGCCCCGATCCTCCCCAAGTCCAAAGGCCCTCATAATAAAAAACAAATAAGGCCACTCCAAGCTGTCGAATGCTTTCGCAATGTCCATGGAGAGGATCACCGCCAGCCTCTCCTCACCATACTCCGCACCCAGAATCCTTAGCAAGTGGCGTACATTACCAGCAGTATTGCGGGTAGGTTCCAACGGCCAGGATCGTGTGCCGCCGAAGGTAAGCCTCCCATCCTGCCATCACCTTCGATTGGTATCATGACACCGGGTGAGTTGTTCAGTTCCGACTCCCGTCTACCCTTGAGTTCAGGTGTCGAGGTAGCCAGTTGCTTCCGTGCCACGGTATCATCTGCGGGGTTAGTCGGCTGCCTGGGTGTCCGCGGTGTGCCGGGTCACTGCGCATTGCCGCAGCCGCTGCTCTCCGTTGGTTCTCCGGCAGAGACACGGCGCGAGCTGCGTATGGTGCCCTGTCCTCCCGCGCACCCTGGGCAGACTACAGCCGCTGCTGGCCACCACTGCATTATGGGACATTTGTCTGATCGAAGCAACCGCCACTCCGGGTACGAGTTTGACTGTCAGCTTCCAAGTGTTGTCCTGTTAGGGTCTTTCTGACCCCCTCCCCCCCTCCTATCCTAGACCATTGAACCACGCTGATGTTACACATCGCCCATTACATTTCCCCTTACCAGGTACCATACCTTGACAGCCGGTCCCACGGGAGCAGACTGCGGGGTACCTTAGGGATTTCTCTGGGGTAAGCAATACAATCCGGCCTCCTTCAATTTGCAGTAATCTTTGCTTCTTCTAACTCCATTGTTGTATGACTCTGCATAAGTGAAATGATTGTTTGATACAATTACCGCCTGACTATGCAGTTTGTTTTTAACCCTTCACTTCTTTGTGTGTGTACTCCAATTGAACTTTTGCGGACCTTCCATGTCGAAATATTGCATTCACCCTGCTGTTCTGTGAATTGTCTTTATTCTTACAGGTCGCAATACTTCAGCAGGACCAATCGGCCTGCGTTCCAGTATAACTGACCAAAGAAGGTTGTATACCATATTGCAAGTTTTAATAATCTTTTCACTGTGTGGTACTATTTACCGAGGTCCTGAGGAATTGCCATCACGGCAAGAAACATGTCGACCTAACCAGAGGGTAGTAGTTAACATGCTCGGATAGTTTCAGGGCATTTATCTCCCCTCCCACCTTTTAATCAAGGGAGTCTACCACGTGAATAAATTAGATTGTGGACTGACCCACCTTTTTTAATTTCACCTTTTCACGTCATGACCACACCTCCCCGCCCTCTCACACGCAGGCACCATATGGCCGGAACAAAAGATCTCCGATAAAGAGTCCCGGTTTCGGGAGCCCGTCAGATATTGCAGCGCCAGTCTGACGAGGAGCAGAACCCTTATGATGAAGCATGACACCTAGTTATCTGGGTGTGTGAGGGTTTTAGTTCCGACAAGGGGATTCCCCCTTCTGTCTAGTACACACACTTCTTTTCTTTCACTCTTCCCGGGGAACTCTGTACCCTTTCTTGTGTTACTAGTTGGTGGACTTTTACACTGGACCCCGTTAAATATTGTCCTTCTCTAGTCCCTCCTTTGTTCAAATAGGAATAAAACCAGCCTGATCCGGGTGAATCAGGCGCACCATATGTGGGAGGAGTCAAGTGGCCAGTATACGACTCAAGATTTTGTAGTCCGTGGTGAGCCAGTATACGACTCAAGATTTTGTAGTCCGTGGTGAGCATGGACAATGGGCGGTACGCCGAGGGGTCATCAGGGGCCTTCCCTGGTTTAAGTAGGGGGACAAATACTGCCTCTCTAGCCGATGCCGGCAAAACTCCCAACTCCCTGGCTTCACGAAAAACCAACAGCAGTCTGGGGCCAGGACATCAATATAGATCAAATAAAACTCGATGGGCAAACCATCCAGTCCCGGCGTCTTGTTGCGCGCCATCTGCTTGATAGCGCACCTCAAATTCAATTCAAAACAACTTTATTCGGTTTTCATTGTGAAAGCCATAAAAGTACAAGTATACACAGTAAAATCTATTAAAAACATTAAGTTCGTAATATGTTAAAATTTATCTCTGTTTGTATTTCTGAACAAAACAGAACGTAACTAGAGTTCATGTTTAAGGCAGCTCTGTGATTATTGTAAGTTCATACGATGCCTAAGACACACCTTAAAATAATGTGCCACAGATTTTGACATTAAACTGTTTTCCAAAAACTGCAATGCCAGATATGCCGGGCGGCATCTTTGGATCTTCATTACTTTTAAAATTGGTAAAATCCATCTCTTACGGAATGGCATGTAAAATTTACAAAAGAAAAGAACATGAATCGTGGACTGTGAGGAAATGGAGTCACAGGGGCACGCTGTCATATTATGTGACCAAACATTCTGGGTAGGAAATAAAACCATGATGTGGAAAAGATTGAACCTGAAGCGGGTGAGAAGAAGTTTTTCAAACTGTGTCAGGTCACGCAGCAGATACGGTTGGATAGATGGTACCAATTGTATCATTAGGCTGTGTTGAACTGATGTCTTTCCTATTTCGGTCATCATCCGTAGTTGGGTTAGATGGGACAGGCATAGTTTTTTTAAGTCTTTTTTCGTTATATCTGTTACCGACTGTGGTTCATCGAAAAACCTTAGAAGGCCGATATCTGAGAGGAAAGATTTCACATACCACAACCATTTTATCTTTTTCATACACTCAAGTTTCATACAGTCCTCGATGATAGCGCACCTAATTTCAGACAGTGTGATATCCTGGCCAAGTGAGTCAGCCTATTCTGCACCTATGTTGGGCAGTTCCAGGTCACCCAGAAATTCTCGCATATCATCCTCGTCAGCATGCAGTTGACTATTATACAACTCTGCATAATAGTCACGAAATCGGGCATTGATCCGATAATGAGTGTATTCCATGTGCTCCGTCGGGGAGGCCAGCGCCAATATAGGTGCACTCCTAGGATGGAGGCTAGCCATCCACGCCAGCAAAGTACCACCCTTATCCCTCTCAGCATGCGCTCAGGCCAGGTAAGCCCTAGGATCGAAACACCTCAAACGTTCCACCACTGCAGCCACAGCCTCTTCAGCGTTCAAAACCAGGTCACGCGCCTCTGAGTTGGAGGAGTGGGTTCGCTTGGCCTCCCTAAGCTCCCCCTCCGCCAAGTCACTTTCCTGCTGTAACATCTTCCGAACTCCCACCCATTTAGTAATACACAAGCCCCGGACCAACACTTTAAAGGCATCCCATTCAATTGCAGTCGACGTGGCAGTGCCCTCATTCTCACTAAAATATTGGTCTATCCCCGTCCCCAGTTCAGCCTGGAAAGCCGGGTCCTCCAGCATTTCAAAATGCAGCCTCCAGGACGGCACGGTTGGACGCTCCAGGACCCAGCAAAAGCTCACCAACAACGGATTATGATCTGAGATTGTTCGTGATAAGTACTCACTATTAGCCACCATAGTAGCAAGCCCAGCACTACAGAGGAGCGCATCAAGTCGCACATGTAAATCGTGCATGGCTGAGAAGTAGGAATAATCCCGCTCCCCAGGATGTTGCACGTGCCACACATCTATGAGTCCCCAGTCATCCTGCCACTGGCGTCTGACCTTTGATAACTTATGCATTGGGGCATCAGGCAATGGGGGGTGGGAACGGTCCATGTTCACGTCAGTAATGGAGTTAAAGTCCCCCCCTAACAACACCGGATTTGTAAGATACCCAGCTAGTGTTTCGGACATTTGAGCAAAAAAAGTCACCTGTTCCACATTAGGGGCATATGTACTGCAAAGAGTTACATCCCGCCCGTGATGGCGTCCCGCAACCACTACATATCTGACCTCAGGATCTATTAATTGGTCAGTTAGCTTAAAGAGGACACCCGCCCGGACCCAGATCAAAACCCCTCTTGCAAAGGCTGAATAAGTAGTATAATAAAGCTGCCCTCTCAACCTACGCTGCAGCGCTAATCCCTCGGTTTTAGTCAGATGAGTATCCTGCAGGAACACTATCTGTGCGCCCCTGCATACCAGATATGAATGAATCTTATACCACCGCTGCATAGAGTGTAACCCCCGCACATTCCAAGTCATACACTTTACATCAGGTAACGGCCCTATAGCCTAACTGTAAAAACATCCTACAGTGCTGAACCGCCCAAGACACGCCGGTGAGTATTAGTCCCTAACCGACCTTCCCATCATCCTGAACAACCCCAAACTCACTCCTAGCAGAACCCGCCCCCCCAGAATAGGCAGTAACATAATGAAACCCATCCAAACTAACCCCAACAAACGCCTCCAAAGCAATAGCAGAGGCGCACTAACTGGGAACCATCCAGTGGGGGTGGGGCAGAACCGAATAGAACAACAGCAGCCAGCCAACACATCCAGCACCAACCCCCAATAAATGTCCAGGTCCCCAGCCAAGAGAGCAACAGCGCCCCAAATGAATAAAGTAGAAGTAGGTCAACAGCCAGGCGCTCTCCTTGGCCACCAAGAGTCCGGGAATCCCTGGAGGCACCAGCTCGGCATACAACAGCTTAGCCCCGCCCAGCAGCAGCACCCACGGGAGAAGTCAAAGATTCTACCATACATGACATGGAGCATCCACTATTTCATCCACCGTACCCGGTGTCACCTTGAGACAATCTGGCTGCCAGACTCAGACAGCTCAGCTTCTGTTTCATCGACTTCCTTCTCTGAGCCTGACGATACCGCCGGTGTGGACTGCCCGGCTCCAGCCAGATCTGCAACCGCCTGCAGCGCTGCCAACCGCTCCGCCTCCGTCTGAGATGTCGAAGGACCCCCAGGGACTGATCGATGCTGCTTAGCTAGGCGAGGCCGACGACTCCGCTGCTCCGCCGCCGGGCCACGGGAGGGCAGACCAGCCGTCCCCTTACCAACTCGATAATCCTCCAGCCACGACCAGGCCTCCTCCGGGCTATTACTAAAGTGTGTTTTCCCATCCTACACTATCCGCAACCGGTTAGGGAACATCAAAGAATACTGGATGTCTTCATCTCCGAGCGCACGCTTGTCCGCCAAAAAGGATGACCTGGCCCTTTGCACCTCAAGAGTATAGTCCGGGAATAGTGTGACTTTGCTGTTTTCCACTGTACATGGGCCCGAAGTCCTGGCCTCACGAAGAAGCAAATCCCTGTCCCTGTAGTGAAGGAGACGTGCCACTACTGGCCTAGGCAGACGTCCAGTATCCGGCGGGCGCGCCTGGAACTCTGTGGGCCCTCTGCAGCGTGTAGAACTGCGACAGGCCCTCGGGCACCACCACCTCCCGGAACCAGCGCTCGAGGTAGGCTACCATATAAGACACCTCAACGCGTTCTGGCAGGCCCACTACGAGAAAGCTGTTTCTTCTATTGCGGCCTTCCGCATCGTCAGCGCGCTTTTTCGAGGACCCTCAGCCGGGACAGGACGTCTCCCATTTGAGTATTTAGTTTGTGCTGCCCAGGTTCAATGCCATCCAGCTTGATTTCCGTCTGCCGCACTCTGTCCGACAATTTGGCATGATCAGCCTTCAGGAGCCCCAGACCAGTCGCCACCTGCGCTATATCCTGTTGTAAGGCTGCTCTAGTGTCCGTTATAGCTTGTAGGATTTGCTCCACTTGGTGCTGCGGGAGTAAGCCAGGAGGGTCAGTCAGCGGGTCCCGCCCCGTCTCTGAGTCCGTCGCAGGCAAGGAGTCACCCCCTTGCTTCCCCAGGGCTACCCCATGGATCAGTTACCCAGTGGCGACACTACTCAGGAAATAGGGGCCCCCAGTCACGCGCAGGCGGGTCCGCATCACCGCACGCCATGGGGTGGCAAGTAAATAGTGGCCGCAAGGACGGGCAGGTCCTACAGCGCAACGGGCAGGTCCCACAGCGCAGCAGGAGCAAATAGCAGGCTCCAAGAGCCCCACCGCGCAGCCAAGGTGAGGCCACCAAGAATCCAGAGGGCAGGGGGCGCCGTTACCCAGAGGGATACTGCTCCCGATAGGGGCCAGGCAGCAGGCCTCTCATGTGGTAGTTCACCAAGCTGACAGACTGCAACCCAGATCCCCAAGGTCTCATTGAACAGTGTCACAGGATCGCCAGTGTTGTTCCGCTGCACAGGTACCCTCAAAGCTCCATGGCACCACTCGAGCGCATCCCTGCATGGGCACCACTGTCCCGCTCCGTTCAATAATCAATAAAGAGCAGCCTTCCAGACACACTTAGTCCAGGATGAGATCACACCGCCCGGCCCCTCCAAGGCGCCCACATTCGTCCACACCAGCCTCCACTGCCATCAGCTCACCCCACAAGCTCCGATCTGAGCCCCGCACCTTCTCACCGCCGTCCACAGAACCAGGCACAGCCCAGGTGTCACTGGCTCCCCCTCCGCACCGCCTCAGCCGAGACTGTAGGGGCCTCCACAGGCCTCTCGCACCACAAGCAGAAAGCTCCTCGCCGCCCAGAAAGGGGTGCAATCCAGCCGCCCCCAGTCACTCTCTCCAGGGCCTTCCAGCCTCCGTTCCCTCAGCTCAATGCAGGTCCCCATGTCAGGCACTGTTGAAGGCCGGCTGCGCGGCCGCTGACAGGCTCAACCGCACTCCTGCAGGCCCAGCCGCTAACACCCCATCAGACAGCTGCCAAGAACAGGGCCTCCCAGTGACCTTCTCGCCCCCGGGAGCCAATGCCAGGTGTCCAAGTCCCGTCTCCCCCTAGCGTCCCACACAGCTCACCCTCCATAGGTCCTCACAAGGCAAGTCCGCAGGAACTCCGCGAGAGCCAGCAGCATCCCTCCGGGGCAAGCACAAGTCCTGCACCTCTGCCGATCCAAGGTGCCCGGTCGACACCACTTCCACAGGCCTACGTGTCAAGGCCCCTCCCGACGTATCGCCACAGCCCCCGCCTCGCAACTCAGCAGCGCCAGGAGTCCGCACGCAGTGCTCGGGCCAGCAATCTTCCATTGCTCACATCAGTCCCCGCAGCTCCATTTGCTGCCTCAGGGGCACCACTTCGACATCACTGCCATCGCCGCCATTTTGATCCGTGGCCAGGCCCGGACTCTGGATCTTCACGGGGCTCCCAGGCACCGAAGAGGCGCCCCCCCAGCTCAGAACATGGCAGGGCAGCCCTCAGCCCCCCTCCGCTTGGTCAGGATGAAGTTTGGGGGACCTGGGGAGTCCCTAAAACAGGAGAAATTACGTGGCTGATGCGGAGCCGCAGGCTCACACCTCTTCCTCCATCGGCTCCGAAGCCACGCCCCCACGCTTTCTCTACGTTGCGAGACGCTTCTCTTGATGCGGTGCAATACGACAGCTACAGCGCCGACATTCAAGATGCGACGGCAGCAGCAGCGACGGCGACACACTTCTTCCTCGTTGAGTCGCGCTTCCAGCTCCTTGCGACACGCAGTCCCTTATAAGGCCCCAAAACAGTAGCAGGCACCTCCAAAGAACTCTAGGGAGCTGGGGTTTGAAGTCTGTTGTCCCTGAGACTTCAGCAGGAGGCAAGCACTGTTCCAAGCGCTTGGAGATCCTTCACAAGTTGCAAATAAAGCACACAAAGCTCTTTCTCCTTTCTTTGGCAGTCAGGCAACCACTGCAGGTCAATCCCCCAAACATCACTTCAGCTTAGGGATAGTCTCTCCTCAGTTTCTTCAGGTTCTTCTCCTCAGCAAAGGTTTCTTCTTGTAGTCCAAAAGTGATTTAATTTCTTGGGATCAGGGTCCCGATATTTATACCCCAAAATCCTTTGTCCTCTGAGGGCAGAGGGGCCTCTGCCCAGTCCAAACCAGTTCTGGAGCACTCTGTTGATATGACTCCTTCTTTCCTTTCACAAACGATCTCTGAGAAGCAGAGATCAAGAGCCTAGCTACTGACTATAGCCCTATTTTCGGACATTCGGACCGGAGACGCACGCATAGGTGTACAAGAGGGAGGGATCCTGTTAGCAAATTGCTGGGATACTGAACCCCTCCGAGTCCATGGGGCGCAACTAGGCCCTACCACATGAACCACGTGATTCATTTGGTTACGTAGGTACTGGATGCATGCATTAATATTTGTTGCAGCATTTTTTCACTATTAGCTTATTGTGGCATCTTTTAGGAGTGGCCAACACAGGGCTGGTCCCTGTGTAGTCCCGAGGAAGTGCTTGGGGGATGCACGAAACATGTTGACAGACAGAAGTTGATAGGTACACTTAAACACATTGTCATTTGGGTATCCTAATTCTTCTACCCCGATTTTAACGCTACCACCTGGCAGCAAGAATAAACTATTTAAAGCTTACTAGGCAGGTAATTTTAACTATTTACACACACCCCACTCCATCACATCACAACACTCGCACCACACATAGTCAAAAATTATAAGTGCTCCTATGTAATTCGCAAGTCGCAGCACGCCCCAGTTCGCAGCGGACTGGGATGGCCCCTATGATGAAGCATGTCACCGTGGGGCAACCCTGGTGAGTGAGGGGACAACAAAAAAAAGAGCAAGACTCTTTTTTCTATCACTATACACACTATTCCAACTCCAGTGGATGTTGCGAATAGGGCTATAGTCAGTAGCTAGGCTCTTGAACTCTGCTTCTCAGAGGTGGTTTGTGATTTATACATTTCTGGAAGGTGAGCCTATGCCTTTTTCCCTCTACCCCCCCCCCCCCCGTTTTTTGTTCCTTCTTTCCTTTCACAGTGCAGGGCAGAAACATCAGACGCCCCACGGGAGGTGGAGCCAGCATTTTGGAGGAAAAGCACAGCCCTGGAGCACTCTGTTGACATGATTCCTTCTCCCCTTTCACAGTGCAGGGCAGAGACATCAGACACACCACAGGGGGTGGAGCCAGCACTGTGTGGGGCAGGCACAGTCCTATTCAGGTCCCAGGTGCAACTCCTCTCTCCGATCTAGATGCAGATCTCTCTAGTAACCACTGGGCAGACTCACCCTGTCTCCTGGAATCCCCCAGCCCTGTCACTCAAAGTCCAGACAAGGAATACACAACCTAGCAGAGGCATGCTTGGATAGTCAGACAAGAACATACCTACTTTCTAAAAGTGGTATTTTCAAACACAGAATGTTAAAACCAACTTCACTAAAAGATGTCTTTTATCATTCTGAGTTCGGGCATACTAAACTCGAATGTCTACCATGTACCCTGAGTCAGTTAGGATTGTAAAATGTAATAATCTAACTGCCCATTCTGGCCTATGGAGAACAGGTAGCCTTGCAATAGTGAAAAACGAAAATGGCTGTAATTCACTATTAGGACATGTCACACACACTAGGGCATGTCCTACCTTATACTTACAATGCACCCTGCCCTTGGGCCTACCATAGGGGTGTCTGATATGAAGAAAAGGGAAGGTTTAGGGACTGGCAAGTGGGTGCATTTGCCCAGTCAGCATGGCAGTACCAGACTACACACAGGCTCTGCAATGGCAGGCCTTAGACACACTTTTACAAGCTGCTTCTGTGGGTGGCACAACCAGTGCTGCAAGCCCATTAGCAGCATTTAGTTTACAAGCCCTGGGCACACTCAGTGCTCTGCACTAGGGTCTCACAAGTAAACCAAATCAGCCAATCATTGAGTCACTAGTCCATACATTAATTTACAATAGGGAGAGCATATGCACTTTACCTCTGGTCAGCAGTGGTAAAGTGCCCAGAGTCATAAAATAGCCAACAACAGGTCAGACAAAATATAGGAGGAAGGCAAAAAGTTCAGGGATGACCCTGCAAAAAGGGCCAAGTCCAACAATCAGTATTGTTTGGCATCAGCAGGATGTATACATGCATGTCCCTGATTTTCATTTGTATATTATGTGACCTTACCCTATGCCTTAAATGGCAAGGTTTACCCTTTATTAGGTTTCAAAAACTATTCAAGAAATTGTTAAACAGTTTAAAAACAGGTGTAAGTCTATAGGGATGGGGCGTATGGTGTGGCACCTTTGGACTGGACGAAGATGGTCCAGGAAGCAGTTCTCAATACACATATATTGGTTAGAGCTTCTAGCAGGCTCCCTTGCAGTACAAAGCTTGTTACAGAGCAGAGCAAGGTGTGCAGTGCTCCTTCGAATGGATATTCTGATGGTGGTCAGATACATCAACAAGTTAGAGGCAACAAGGTTGAACTCTTTGGCAGAGTCAGAGAGAGCCCTGTGGCAATTTTATCTCAAGAAAGAAACATTGCTGGTCTCAAATTATTTGCCGAGAGAGACGTTGAGATGTTGAGGAGCTCCTACTGGTAGACTAATGCTCTAGTGTCACAGAGCAAGTTGGTTCTGGTGGCATGGAACATTTCAGAATGTCTACAAATGTGCTAGGACCTAAAGATGTAGCTACAGGCTACATCAAAACTTGTTAGGCCACGGGCACAGTCAAGGCTTACAAGTCAGGCTAGGAGGTTTGGAGTGGCTGATGTTTGGAAAGGGGCATGGATCCCATTTTATCAGAAGTTGTGGGGATGTTGACTTTTTTGGCATCCACGGGGGCGAGACAAAAAGTCTAATAGAACCATTAATGTATACAGGTCTGTTCCGTCAGGAGGGCACCAAAAGAATAATGAGAAATCAGTTGAGGAACATGCTTTGGTATGCAGATTGGTGAAAGGGATAAACTATATTAATCATACCAAGCTAAGGTATAATACTATGTGGGGCGTTAACATGGTTCTGAGTTTGTTTGACTCTTGGGGAGAAAATGAGCATCTTTTCATACAGTTGCTGTCTGGTAAGTTGGTGACTCTGTTATGTTTAGTTTCTTTCAGAAAAGTTTCAGATGTCAGGGCATTGGATGTTATTGTTATGTAGTTTACATCTGCTGGAATTAATTTCCATAGAACAAGAAGGACTGAGAATGCACCCTCCTATGTGGAGTTCCCAAGTTTTTCTGCGCACCCATAGCTTTGTGTAGTGAGGTGCCTCAAGCAGTTAATCCACATAACAAAGGTAAGGAGGTGAGGACATCTGTGAATTCAGTTGTTGATCATTTTAAGAAAACCTCCTGCCCTAGTAACATCAACAATGTTGAGTAGATGGGGTAAGAAAGTTATGTCATGGGCAGGAGTTGATAAAGGGTGATTTTGAAGCCCATTCAGCCAGGTGGGGCGATGGCTTCCAAGGCGTTCTGATCCGTGGCACAACTAGAGAGCATCATGAAAGCTACAGACTTGTCTAGACTGCCAACTTCTAAAATGTTTTTTATAAACCTGTTGATCATGCAGCAATGACTGTTGTTAATATGCTTTGCACATGCATAATATAAGCCTCCAGTCTTGTTAAAAGATTGCAGATTCTCCTAGCCAGATGTGAAGGAGAGTCCTTAATACAGCCACCTCTGTCATTTACCCACCCCGAGGATGGTTATTAATGGCTAGGCTTTGTTTGGTTATCTTTAGTTTCGGAGACAGCCAACCAGGCAGCAGTCTGAGGTTTTGAACATTAAGTTGACCAGAGGAGTGGGCCAACCGGACTCTGAGTTCTTGTTACAAGAGAAAATGTGCCAGGGCCAGCAGGACCTAATATGGCTGTTGCTGGGATTTCTTCTATTGGGTTCGACCTTCCACTTTACGCATGGACTTTGAACATTTCATGGACACACCAAGAAAAGAGGAATCCAGGTGGGGATTGCTGCTAATTATACTGGACTAGATTGGTGTGTTTTTGTCTCTTTCTGCTGGGTCAGCAGGATTGTAGGTGTTGGAGTGCATTTAAGTGCTGTGTTTATAAAGGGTAAGAAAAGAGATTGCATAATACTCGATTGTCTATAGGACTCCTCTTCACAACTGGCTAGGAAAATCTACAATTGCCCCATTGCTTGGTTTCAGCTTGTTAAGACTAGAGGTGAAGTTATGGTATATGTTTCCAAGTACAGCTCGTGTGTCCTTTTGTGCCACTGTGGGTTCAGCACCTTTGCACAGTATACACACACTTTATAGGCTCTGTTAGCCATTCATCAGGTTATAGGGATAGGATAGCCTCTGGCTTATGAGGCACCGCACAGGAATACACAGATCTCACAGGCTCAAGCTTCTTACAGCAAAGCTATTCCTAAGGATACACATATCCTACAGGCTCATATATCTGCCAGCAAATATGTCCCTGTCTTTACATGGAATCTACAGCCTTTGACCTCACACAACAGAGCTATCAAAGGTTACAAAGAGAATGCGGCTCAGGGCCCCGATTGCAGAGCTACCATCTTATTATATACAGCCAACAGGCTCAGGCTTCTAACAGCAGAGCTATCACACAGGTTACATAGAGAATGCCGGCTCAGGGCACTGATAGCAGAGCTACCATCAGATTTTTTACAGCCCAGCCAACAGGTTCATGCCTCTAACAGCAGAGCTACCACACAAGTTACAAAGAGAATGCCGGCTCAGGGCACTGATAGCAGAGCTACCATCAGATTATATACAGCCAACAGGCTCAGGCTTCTAACAGCAGAGCTATCACACAGGTTACATAGAGAATGGCGGCTCAGGGCACTGATTGCAAAGCTACCATCAGAGTTTATACAGCCAACAGGCTCAGGCTTCTAACAGCAGAGCTATCACACAGGTTACATAGAGAATGCCGGCTCAGGGCACTGATAGCAGAGCTACCATCAGATTTTTTACAGCCCAGCCAACAGGTTCATGCCTCTAACAGCAGAGCTACCACACAAGTTACAAAGAGAATGCCGGCTCAGGGCACTGATAGCAGAGCTACCATCAGATTATATACAGCCAACAGGCTCAGGCTTCTAACAGCAGAGCTATCACACAGGTTACATAGAGAATGCCGGCTCAGGGCACTGATTGCAAAGCTACCATCAGAGTTTATACAGCCAACAGGCTCAGGCCTCTGACAGCAGAGCTATCGCTAAGGTTACACATATTGTACAGGGCCAGGCACATGCTTCTGCCAGTAAATCCTTCCCTCTGGTCACTCACAGCATACATTGCTCAAGCCTCTGTCACAAGATATCCATCAGGTCACATTGATCTATTCCTCAGTTTACATATGTCGTACAGACCCGGGATCTGACAGCAAGCCTATCCCTCAGCTTACACGGGTCATACACATTCGACTATAACAGAGGAGTGGGCAAGATTTTGAACGCATTTGCTCTCGTATTAGCATAATTGGAAGCTGCTTCGGTCAGATTTTCCTGCTCAGGCTAACATAGTACACAGAAAGGGCCCATCTGTGACTCTTATATTCTGCGCTCAAAATGAATAGACACAGCAAAATATTCTTACTAATTTATATGCACGGGCTAGCACAGTGAACCGAAGTTGTTTTAACGGCTCTAATGTTGAGGTGCTTTGTGTCTTGTCTCTGAAGGAAATAAATACAAATGAATACCTCGAACAGCCAAAAACGGCCCACATTATGCTCCTGGTGAAGATAAAGGCGGCAAGGCCGTTCTCGTTATCTCAGCTTGGCGCCTGCTCGAATGAAATCTATCATGTGCCTGTGAATCACAAACTGTATATCACAGTAGGTGCTAAACCCCTGTGCGGCTTGTTGCTGCTCTGCCAGCTACCACACTGCTGGCACTCAACCCAGTGTTCAGTTCTAGGTTTGTTAGCTCATTTGTCAGAGTAAAAACATTTTAAAGTAACGTCCTCGGGCACTTGTGTGTATGGATTTGACAATCGTGAATAGTCATTGCGTATTATTGGCACGTCCTATGATGCACGCCAGAGGTGTCTGGTCACTATATGACTTTCTGAAGGCCTACACCAAAGTCTAAAGTGTTGTAGTATATACAACCAAAGTTGCGGTCCGTGTACATGCGCTGGGTTCAGATGATAATGTACCATGATGTGTAGATCGGAATAGTACATTCAGAATCGGTCGTGTTGGATCCCAGCCGGCGGTGCGTTGGGACCGAGAACAGGCCAGGGCAGTGTCTGGCAGCTGCAGTGGGGTCCAGCCCGGAGAGCTGGGACTCGCTATACTCGCTGCTGTTCTACTGTACACTGAGGCCATCCATGATAGGCCATTTCTCTATTCCCTGCATTGAAGGTACTTTTGTCTTATGTGGTTATCTGAAAATCTGGCCTGAATCCGGCACGCGGGACTTATTCTAGACACAGGGTTGGATTGAGGTGCAAAATAGGCCCGCGCTCCCTTAAAAAGAAAACGAGCCACACTGCTACACTGTTTTAAGTGTCATGAAAAGAAGGGGCAGGGTTCTCTGAAAGAGGCAGGTTTTCTTATCTTCATTCAGGTAATAAAAAATGCAGACGTTGCCAGACTCTCTGTGCACGGATTAGTTCACAATGGTGAGCCACACCTGAATACAAGTGAGGCCACTTCTGCTCAGACCCCCTGCCCCTGTTCAATCTGCATATATGAAGGGGCCCCCCAGCGAGGGACTGGGAAGGACACCACCGCCTCGGCGGTAATAGAAGCGCATCTGCCTCGGAAAGGCCGCCCAGGCCCCCACTGGGCCCGTGGCGGCGGCATCCCAACAGCACAGACACAGCACCAGTGACAACCACAAAGCCCCCTCCTCGCCCCAGTCTGGACCGCTGGCTGCAAGGCACGCTTGGAAGCTCATAGCAACGCTGGCACTAACGAGGCGAGGCGTGCAGCCAGCCTCCGGGAGCCTCCGAGCAGCTGAGCCGCCCCTCCTGGGGTTTCACTTCAAATACCCTCATGTCCCCAAAGATGGCACGAGCGGAGCGAGATTCAAGCCAACACCAAAATAAAGGCCGGCAGGAAAAAAAGAGTCATTTGCAAATAAAAAGCACGAGGTCATTCACAGCAATCGTTGATAGTAAACAACTGGGTGGTAATCGGCCGCAGTTGATAAAACTGCGGATTTACTTACATATATGCATCTTAAAGTGGAAGTCGTTGCTTGTACATTGCAGTTGGTACCGCTCGCATACAGTCCATACAGTGCTATATAGCGTTAACTTTAGAACCACTCCAGCCTGGCTTCTTCTGATCCCGGCGCCCTCTCTTCTGTGACAAAACGTGATCTTTGACAGAACGTGTCATTCACGTAATGAGCCTGGATATGGTCAGGGCCTCTGGAATTATGCGGCAGGCGGAGGGGAGGGGGTGGGTTAATTATACACCAGGATTTAGTACATTGTGCGGCAAGAACAAGCAAATCATGCAGCGTAGTGCGGCACATTTTGCGACAGCATCACTTAATTATTTTGTCGTTTTCACCCTTGTTAAAACTGTCTTGGTAGTGGTTGCACCTCACTGCTACCAGTACAACATCAACATATAGCAATAAGCAACAGTAAGGTGACAAAGCAACCTTGCAAAGGGGTGCGTTGGTGAAGTGTTTAGGTTTATACACAGGCATTGATGGCGCTCTGGCTTGTACGTATATGGGATGTACTTGTGATTGAAGGGTTTACGGTGCAAAGAGGTCAGGGGAAAACAAACCCAAGTGAAACAACCCCTGCAAATGAGTGGAGGTGGGTCCACACGTACAATTGAACAGGAAGTCCTGTGCACACGTTTCTATGTAATAGGATCTGATGTCAGAACCAATTTCTAACAACATGCAATAGTACAAATAATGAAGGTTGAGAACTTGGAAGTTTTCATCAGAATGGATTTATGAATCAATCCAGATCAGTACAGAGTACATTCTTCCAGCCGACACGTGTTTCGTCACACCGTGTTACAATTGTGACTCTTCAGGGCTGTATGTAGTGTAGAGCGAAGGTTTCGGAAAACGTAAGTATATCCAATGGTGGAGGTCTTAATATAGTCTGGCAATGTGTAGATGGCCATCGCTAGCATGCTCGTATACAACGGAACGAGCAACGAGACGTGCTGCAGTCAGCACAGCTTGAGCACCGTAAGGGACGGACCCGTCCTTTAATATTTTCTTCTTACCGAGCATGCTAGCGATGGCCATCTACACATGGCTATTCGATGAAAAAACGCTTCAACACCCCATGAGGGGTAGCAAACACTATATAAATGGAAACCTTTTCCCCTCTTCTATCCCTCTACTATCCTTCTCAATCCAAATAACTGACTAACATATCTACCACTCAAATTACTTTAATCTTTCACTATACTAATTCACCACAAATACTTTATGGGTTCCAGAGCAGCGTGCTACTAGCCGAAAAAGCACGCTGATGCCTGGTCAGCGGTTGTAAGCACTATATAAATGCAATAAAAATACAATACAGTACAATGGTCAAAAATGCGAGTTGCACAGTGCTGGCATGGTGGACACTCCACTCGTTTAAACGAAAATGCAGTAACATTCTACCAGTACCATGTTATTACGTCCACCACTTTGAACCGATCCATGTCATGACCAACACTAACCCCTACACTGCCAACATCAAGAAATGGCGCAGATACATCGATGATATTCTCATCATCTGGCAAGGCTCAAACCAAACCCTGGAGAGCTTCCTCACCTGGCTAAACAACTGAGGCCCTTATCTGAGATTTACCAGCACCTCAAGTGCCACCACCATAGCATTCCTGGACCTCAACATCACGGTCAAATAGGGGCTCCTCACGACCACCACGTACCACAAACCAACGGCAAGGAACTCGCTACTGCACTTCGAAAGCTTCCACCCCAGACGCCTTAGGGAGAACCTCCCTTATGGCCAGTTTCTCCGCATCCGGAGAAATTGCAGCCAACTAGCCAGACTACAAGAAACAGTCAACCACCCTGGCACAGAAGCTATCTGAAAGTGGCTACCCTAAGGCCATCATTGCCAAGACCAGCAAGAGAGCCTGTAACCAGAACAGGGACGCACTCCTAGAAACAATCATCAAAGAACCCCAAGAACAACCTATGACCTGTGTAACAACCTACAACACAGCTTCTAATCAGGTTGCCAAGATCATCCGCAAACACTGGAAAATAATTAACTTAGGCCTGAAGACATGGGAAACACCACGCTTCGCTTATAAAAGATCCAGCAACCTAAGATACCAATTAGTATCTACTCGCCCCAGGCTTCAAAATACTATGGGACCCAACACCATCCTCAACACCTGGGGCCTCCCAAAAGTCATGGGACACTATCACTGCAACAATTGCAGTGTATGCCACCTCACCCGACACACCAAAACCCTGGACCTGGAACCCGGCAGAACATGGACCCAACATCACCACACTAATTGCAACTCCTTCAATGTAGTGTTTCTTCTGACATGCCCATGTGGCCTCCATTACATTGGTATGACCACACGTAAAGTACGCACACGAGTGGTGGAACACAGAAGTACAATTAGGTGCAAAAAGAATATTAGTAAATTGACAGATCATTTCCTTAATTTCAACCACACTCCCAATGACTTGACTTGCCGTGATTGAACAATTCAGCCCCAATAGGAATCACCACAACAAGATCCTTCTTAGCAAAGAACAACAATGGATCTACCGCCTTTCTCTCCATAAACATGGACTCAATGATGCCATACTATGGAACTCCCTAAACCTGTGACTGCATTCAGATGGACCCACCCAAGACCTCTGTGCAGACAATTGACTGCCCTAACCTCGTCCGGGGCCCAATTATACCTTATATTTTTATCTTCTGCACCTGCGCTAATGTGGTACATTTCCTAGACAACCCCGCTCTGGGGCTCCATTGCCGGTCTGTTGACATGCCCCAATGGACCAATCTAGCTTTGTGCAGCCCTCTGCCTGGGCCATAATTGACTGTCCTAAACCCCACCCGGGGTCCTCTTACATCTTATGTACCTTACTGTACTAACGCCTCATTATTGTAGGCCAACAACCCCGCTCTGGGGTACTATTGCCCGGTTTCTGATATGCCCCGATTGTCCCATCAAGCCCCTTTATTGATACTCCTTTAGCGTGATACCAATACTACAGCGCATGCTCCCCACGTTGTTTCTAGACCTTTCGCACACGCGCAGAGCTTAGCCTTCACTGCGCACGCCAGAGTGTATCCACTCCACACATGCGCCCAACAGCGAGCACCGGCACGAGAGTCTTTCCAACATTTCTCCTCCAGGTGCCGGCACTTATGAACAGTATTTAACCAATGTGGCGGCCCCCGCCCAGGTTCCGGAGGCTGATGAAGGCACTACAGGTACCCTGCAGGCATTGACCGACACTCTCGTGAGTATGCTGAACACCACGCATCCACTGGGTAAGCGTTTCTCTCCATATAGGTTTCTAACTCTCAGTGGTCCCTTTCAGGGTCAATCCCCTTGCCGATTCACTCCAGGAGGCATACCAGGCAAATCGCCAGCGTGAGAACACCTTTTACTTACGCTCATGCCACCTATATGTGTGTGATGCTCGTTTCCTAGCCTCACCACGCCATGATCTCCTGATAAAATCACTGACAGCAGCACCCATGCTGTTACACCTTCGCAGTGCCATAGTCCGTCCTCCCCACGAAGCACTTATAAACCGGCAATAATGTCTAGTGACCTAAAGACATATGCTAATTGACTCTTCTGTATGTCCGGTTTTTGTTTTTGTTTTACATGTTTTGTCCTACATGTTACATGTCAAGATATGCTTGATGAGGGAATCCCCTCATACACTAGGAGCACCTTAGCGAGTGCGACACATAGTCGATAACACTCACTTAAGAATAGAATTTTTTATCATTGCACTCACTATCCTATGGTCCTCAGGAAAGCCAGCATAACTAATGCACTGGCTGAAACATGTCCACCTACACTGGACGTAGGTGGTCTTAATTTCACCACCACAACGTCCCACTGCCTTGTTTTTTACCGCTCACGGAGACCCATTTATTAAAATGTAATTTACCCTCGGGTACTGGGATCACCCTGAAGCCGTTTTAATCTTCACCTCTTCACTCACCTCACTGGACTTTCAGTAACATACCAGCTCCGCTGTAATCAGGCGTCGTAGCACACCCGGGACACGCTAGGTGTCACTGGGCGGGCCCGATGATGAAGCATGCTACCAACTAGGTTGGTGGGTGAGGGCTTCATGAACACCTACTAGGTGCCTGCTGATAAATAAAGCCTAGAATCCTACATAGGTCACCCTTGGCTAGTCCTTGTTGATATCATATTACGAGTTAAACCCCCGAGAATGGGGATTAATTGTGTGGAACCTGCAGTGCTTTAAAAGGAAATATAGAAGTTTCAGGTACTCACTCTTTAGAGTGATTTTTTGTTCATCAGAAGTACTGGTACTCTCTCATTAAAATGTGTGTAAACATTTCCTAGGCAATCTTCATAGTAGACAACAAATAATGTGGACCAAGTGATGATGGGAACAGGCAGACAGTTATAGAGGAACAAGCAAATTCATAGATTAAAAATAAACATGTTTTTAATATAATAAATAAAAATCATATAAGGAACAAGAATGTTCAAGTTATATGACAGTACAGTAAAATATACAATTAATACATCCAATAACATAATAAACAATCCTTATACATAAAAAGACACCATATAATAATAAGTGGTGCCCACAGAGAGGTTGAAGAAACAAAACTCGACGCGCGTTTCGGCGAAAACGCCTTCTTCAGGAGCCACAAGTTAATTATCTGCAATAACATATAAAAAACAAATATAAAAAACAGATACTAAGTTGGCCTTTCATTGTAAACATAAAATACATACATTTACAATACAGCTTGTAATAACAATACAGTGTTATTGAACAAGTATTAAAATCCAATGCTGCCTATAGCCAACAGTCACAGGACCTAAAACCCATATTTTGTGTCTACTCGTTGAATGATCAACACATATAAATTGTAACGTACTCAAAAATTCTGGTTGAAAAACACTAGTTTGGAAGGATGTGTCTCTGTACATATAAGAAGCTTTCTGATAACAAATACAAAAGCTTACTGATAACACATGCATTAATCAGGTATGAAGCAATACAATATTTTTATTAGAAGATAATATTAACTTACTAATAAGAACAGGAAAAAGCAACCTACTGATATCTTCAAAAGGATGGCGAGAGCAGAATGGACCTATGAGACGAATAAATTGTGATTAAAATGCAATACATGATAGAATCTCTCATTAACTGCATTGCAGCAGTGCTGAGAAGCGTAGGTACTCTCCCTTTCAAATTGGAGAAGTGCAGGTACTCAGTAGCGGAGAGTACCTGCTTATTTAAAGCCCTTGGAACCAGAATTATTGGCTGGAATTCCACACAGAACTCTCAGTTCCAAGGAGTTTAACAATAAAATTTACTTCTTTCTCTAAGCAGGTGGTACATTTATGTGGGGGTCGGTGTAGAGGGAGGAGGGTGAGGATGGAAGGGTTGAATGTTGCCTAAGCAGCCCGTAGTCTAGCCGAAGGGTCGGATGGAGGGCAGGGAACCTGTCCGTGTTGCATTGCCGCTGCTTCTAAATGTGATTTTACCTAAGGGATTTTTGGGCAGGTAAAATCGCTTCGTGTTCCCACACCCGGAAAACCTGGGAACCGGACATGGACTAATTTATGATTGAGTAGAGTGGAATTCCACTGAGATTTCTCTACTCACAACTTATAATCGGAAACTCTTAAGGCTAAGTTTGCACTATAACAGCCGTTTTCTAATTCCATTTCCCACCTTCCAAATAACCAAATAAATGGCTTTGGAAAAAATAGTACCATTAACAAGAAATGGATTATATAGCTAAATTCTGATGGTAAAGAAAGAACATAGAAAATACTCTGAAATTCTAAGTTTTAGCAAAGTATTGTATGACATTTGAATGAATAATGGAATTAATGCTCCTGCCTTGACAAATTGATGTTCTTGTTAGATCAGTTAATATAGCCAGAGTTAAGAGATAACAACGTTTGTATAAACATAAGAGCGAGAACCACAATTTTAGTTTGAGGTTACCAGACAGCAAAATACCTGTTGTCATCCTACCAAGAACTTACAAGTGCTTAAACCCACCAATTGCTTACCATTGGCTGGCCTTATTGTCACTCTCATTTGTTTGCTTCTTATTCAATAGCTTCTCTTGTCCATTATGTGTTTGCCCCTCTTCCCTCCAACTCTGTGTTCTCTCGCATCCTTGTGCTTCCCTCCCACTCGCGCTCCTTTCACCCCATGTGCTTCAAGGCCCCCCTGGACTGCGTGTTTTGCTCGTGGGCATAGTTCACTTTCAGGTATGTGGCTTACATAAAAGTTCACATCTTCACTTTTTGGTATTCAGGCTAACACGGTGCCTTTCTGGATACTCCTCTCAAATTATTATTTTGCCCCATATCTGTCAGTGCCCTGTAAAGACTCCACCAAGATGGAGTTGTAGGAACCGTGTTTATTTTTAGTACCCTGTTTCAGGTCATTCTCTCTTGACTTCATAAAGTGTATGATTAAGGGGGACGAAGGGAATTGGGGAAAACTCCCATATCTCCTGTGATCTTGCGAGCCTGTCCACCATCTCTGCCCTTGTGATGTCTCAACTGCTGCTTTTCCGTCTCTTCTTGTAAGCTTCATGTGTAATTCCTCGTCTAGGGCCCAATCCAGCACATCTTGGTCACAACCTTTGGAGCAGGTCCCAGCTCTCCCTCATGCAGGCCAGCCCGCCACTGCCGCTGCTTTATCTCTTACTGTGCTTTGAGACTTGCTCTTCTCTGTTGTGTTTTGTTGTTGTGATTTCTCCCGCAGACTCCCTCTTTGCCTATTTAATCCCCCTGTAGATTGCTTTTCTGTTGTTCTTTTCCTCTCTGTTGTGCTGTCCCCTTTTAACCCCCTATTTGCCAGTTTTCCCCTCCTTTAGGTTGCGTTTCTGCTGCTTGTTTTACCTCCTGCTCTCCTCCCGTATGCTCCTGCCTGTTTTTACCGCCCCCAGACAAGCCCCGCCAACCTCCTCCCAGCACAGCTTCCTCCTCTCAGGACATACTTCATGGAGGCTGCAGCGTGACCCCATTGAGCAGGTCCCAGACTCAGCTCTCCCTTGTGCTGACCAGACTGCTGCTGCCGTTGCTTCATCTGCTGACCCCCGCTTTGCTATTTTTTTCTCCTTTTAATTGCTGTTTCTTATTACTCCTGCTCCCCGCGTGATCGCTGCTACCTGTTCTACCCGCCCTCGCCAAGCCCCCCACACCATCTCGCAGTGCCCCCCCCCTCTACCCAGTGTAAGAAAGTGGCTCTGTATATACTGGACACATATAAGGTACAGTGTGCACAGAGTCCACAGCCCCCAGAGGTTTGGCAGAGGCTAAAGTTAGATATAACCTTACTCTCTAAAGTGGTAGCTTGGTCGAGCAGTAAGGCAGTATCAGAGGACAGTGCAAAGCATTTGTTGTACACACTCAGTCAGCAAATGGTCTCACACACTCAAGAACTGAACTCTAGGCTAATTGTTTTGTATCAAAAGATAAAGTTGTTTTATTTTAGAACCAACAAGGTATCAAAATATACTTTTTTAATACAAAGAAGGGAACCATGTGTGGATGATATTTAACGGGGTCCAGTGTACATGTCCAGACAACCATACACAACAAAGGTACAAAGTTCCCGGGGGATAGACAAGACAGTGTGTGTGTGTAGAGGAGGAGAGCAAAAACAGGGAACTGGGTGTTCCCTTGTTGGAACTAGAAGACCTCACACACCCAGTGAGCTAGATGTCATGCTTCATCATTGGCCTCCTGCTCCTCGTCAGACTGGCGCTGCAATGTCTGACGGGCGCCTAATAGGCGCTCTTTGTCGGAGTTCTTTTGTTCCAGCCAATGGTTGTGTGCGTGTGAGGGGTCAAGTGCAAGTGTAGTCATGAGGGAGTGGTGGTTTAAAAAAGGTGGGTCAGTCCACAAGGACCTTTATTCACGTGGCTGACTCCCTTGATTAAAAGAGTGGGAGGGGAGATAGGGACTGTAAGGTACCCAGCGGACTAACTCAAACCCTCTGATTAGGTCGACATGTTTCTTGCCCAACTGGCAATTCTTCAGGACCTCAGGTGCTCAGTACTACACAGTGGTGAAAAACAACAAGGAGAAAGAAAGGTAAAAATACAACCTCGCTGTGTCAGTAAGGGGGCAGGCCAAGAGGTCCTGCTCTAGTGTGGGGACCAGCTGTTCCACGCTACCTTCGGAGCGCCGCGCGTGTGGGTAGGTTTGCAAGCTCTGGCTGCACGCACTAGAGGTACCGTACCTTATCGTGCTGCCCCACGGGAACAGATTGCGGGGCCCATTAGGGACTCCCCGAGGGTCACCACACTAGAGCAGGACCTCTTGGCCTGCCCCCTTACTGACCCAGCGAGGTTGTATTTTTACCTTTCTTTCTCCTTGTTGTTTTTCACCACTGTGTAGTACTGAGCACCTGAGGTCCTGAAGAATTGCCAGTTGGGCAAGAAACATGTCGACCTAATCAGAGGGTTTGAGTTAGTCCGCTGTGTACCTTACAGTCCCTATCTCCCCTCCTACTCTTTTAATCAAGGGAGTCAGCCACGTGAATAAAGGTCCTTGTGGACTGACCCACCTTTTTTAAACCACCACTCCCTCACAACTACACTTGCACTTGACCCCTCACACGCACACAACCATTGGCTGGAACAAAAGAACTCCGACAAAGAGCGCCTATTAGGCGCCCGTCAGACATTGCAGCGCCAGTCTGACGAGGAGCAGGAGGCCAATGATGAAGCAGGACATTTAGCTCACTAGGTGTGTGAGGTCTTCTAGTTCCAACAAGGGAACACCGAGTTCCCTGTTTTTGCTCTCCTCCTCTACACACACACACTGTCTTGTCTATCCCCCGAGGAACTTTGTACCTTTGTTGTGTATCAAAATATACTTTCTCAGAATGGGTTACTGTAGTTAAACACTTTTCAAATAGGCAATAGCCTTTTTTTGGGGGGGGGGAACCTTTATTATTACTTCAAGCAAATACAAGCATGGGCCTACAACCAGCCCGGCCGGCCGCTAGTCAAGTCGTAAGTACAGCAAAACAATGTGGGAAAATATAGCAGCTCGAAAGCCAGGGTCTAACAAGTGTCCAGGATATGACTCGTAATCAAGCGTACTGGCCAAAGTTCAGGATTCATGAAGGTTCATTTTACATTAAAGAAAAAACTAAGAATCAATGCCATACGGTCATACATGGTCCTACAATAACAAGCATGAATCAGGAAATCCGCAAATAGTGCAAATACAATTGAAGTAGTGGGGGTAAGGTATACGAATCAGGATAAATGCAAACACAGACCCGTTCCGTAGCAAAGCTGCACCCCACCCCTCAAAATGAAACATACTGTAGGAAACATGAAAAACGACGACACCTAAAAGGAAGAATGACAAAAGGGCCATAGAAACAAATAACGGACAAATTAACAAACCCCATCCGCCTACCCCCACCCTGCACCCCTGCAGAAGGCCACGGCCTACCCCCCCCAGCAGCGTGCCTGTCGCCCCAAATAAGAGACCCGAAATATAGAAAAAGAGGAGAAAGAAGAAAAGAAGAAAAAGAAAAGGAAGAAAAAAGTGAAGAAGGGCCCTCGATCTTACCACCCGCCCCCCCACCACCCCCGCGCACAGTAAACATCCTAAAAGCAAGATCAGAATAGCCATGGAAAACATTAATCACCAATTGCACCGTCAATAAAATCCCCGCCGAATGTCCCCCAAATCACCGTCAGCCAACAATAAGTCCAATAAATCCTAGACGGTATCACCCCTGGCCTTTTCTATCAGTAGTACCAACAGACGTCCACTTATCAATCGGCATACAGAGCGGCGTGGAGGGTCCAAGTGATCCGGGCGGACCGGGCCGTGTTATTACTCCATGGGACTTCAGCAACCAAAACCCAGCCGAACATGTATGGCGGGAATCCGTCTGTGTCGGTATCGACCCCGAAAACATCCTCAAGTCCGAACACAGTCTCACCATCCAAGGAGAGAGAGTCACACCATCCGGCAAGCGCTGAGACGTCGCCGGGGCAGCCCAAGACATAAATCGGCGTTGTTTCCCCAGCCGCCGGTTAGATATGTGCCCCGACGAGTCACTCACATGTACTACAGATCCGTCCAAGGCGGTCTCATGAGCCGGGTTTTCCAGCGTCTCCACGAACCTAGGCGTAGCTGGAGCACTCTTCACAGACATAGAGGCGGGCACGTCGGCACTACCTTGAGATCGAACTGTGCCAGCGTGGAACGGCGGGACAACAATGGCGGCCATCCTTTTTCCCAGGTCTCGGGCGTTACGGATCAGGGTCGCATGCAGGGTCGTCAGAGCAGCCAATATATCTTTGGACGTGGGCTCTTTCTCGTGCCGCCAGTCCCCTGAACTCTCCCGCATGGCAGCTTATCTATCCGGATGTGGTCTGCGTAAGAGGGTGCCAGCCGCCATCTTAGCTGATCCGGCCTTGTCCTTCTTCACTTCACCTCGGGACCGGGCCCCACACCAGGGCGCAACAGGATTCACAGCGAGGACCCAGAAAGTCAAGGCAGGCTTCCCAGAGACAAGCCACCAAAGGGCTAAACAAAATCTCTGCCGCTCCCCGGGAGCCGCCCGCCGATTCCGGGGGAAGTCCTTGGTTATGCCCGGACACAAAACTGGAAAGGGGGCCAAATATCATGCACTCCCCTCAACCCTGCTTTGCAACGCATCCCCACGAGGCACTCCGCAAGATGGACTGGGTCGTCACTGTCACCATCGGCCCATCAATTCTCCGGTGCCCTCCGGCCGACTCTTCACCTCCACCAATGGCCGCTGTTGTCGCAGTCGCGCGGGCTGCTCTTCTCACTCAACACCCCGGTCCCAGCTCAGTGAAGGCCGCAAAACAGTCGGGGATATTTCTTCGGGTCTGCCGCACGTAGAAGCCTCAGGAGCAAACGGTTAGTGAAAGTTTCCTCCACCTACTTAAATATGCCGTTACGGCTCAGGATAGTTGCCAGGATGTATGCGCGGGGTGAGAGGGCTCACGGAGCCGAGCGTCTATGCGGCCATCTCGGTCGCTAGCTTGGCTCCTCCGGCAATAGACTTTTTGATTACAATAGTTACAGTTGCTGCAATAGACAACACAATTTCAAACACAATGCAACATTGAGCTCAATGGGAATTTCTATTTAAATGCAATTAGTTACTTTGTAGATTACTTTTCTAACCTCAGGACTGGATCCTAGATTCAGTCCTGGGACATGTCCTGTAAACAGTTACGGAAAAGCGTTTTGGTTACAGTAGTGATTTTTAAGGAATATTATTGCATTTTAAATGTTGACACAAAAACTTTTTCACATACAATCACCAATGTTATCCTATAGGAGGAAATTCAATTAGCAGGTAAGTAGTGTTATGATTACTTTTTCTAACTCAGGTTTGGATCCTGGATCCAGCTCTGATGCATCTCCTGTAAACAGTTGAAAGAATGCATTTAAGTCATACAGGCGATTTCTAAGGAATATTTGTAGTTTGTGAAAATCGACACTTAGAAACTTTTCAGGTGAAAACCAGACAATGGATCCCTATAGAAGGAAATTCAAGTTACTGGTAAGTACGGTTAAAATTACTTTTCAGGGTCAATGCTGGGCTAAAAGATGCAGCACTTGGTTCTCTCCTGATAACAGGTGAGTAAATCGGAATTCGTTGTTCAGCTGATTTTAGGTGAATATTTCAAAGTTCCAAAACGCCACACTTAGAAGAATTTCCAAGTGAAACCAGTCAATGTTAGCCTATGGAAGGAAAATGAGTTATCAGCTTTTAGGTAAGTACTCGACTGGCAGAATTAAGGTTCTGGGCATAGACTCAGGGGTCTCCCAGGGTCAGGTAGGTACAGTTGGTACACCCTCAGCTGCCCAGGGGCAGCCGGGTGCAGAGGTAGTTAGGCCCAATGTTATTCAATGAGAGGCAGGTGTCCTTCGGTGGGTGGCTGCTGGCTAGCAGGCCACGCGGCTGTGGGAGCTGAGCTCCTGGTTACTTGCCCAGGGCAAATATTGAAGTAGGTTAGGACAAAGGTTGCATTGCCAGGGGAACTCGGGCAGTTGGGTGCAGGCAGTGGGCGAAGTGGGGGAAAAAAAGTAGGGGAACTGTGGGCGGAGAATCAGAGGGCTGAAATAACCAGAGGATTGTGGCAGTGGCCAGAAGTAGCAAAACATACACATTTTTAGTATTTGTTTTGCATTTCAGTGACCAGTTACAGCTCATTACGTTATTTAATTCAAATTGACAATAAAATACATTCACAAATTGGTATAAGTATCCAATCACAGAATGTCCCAAATACGCTTCAAAGTGCTATCACAAGCCATTTGTTGCTCAGCCGTGCAGTTTCTGTCATCAGCGCTTTTCCTCCCCTTTTCCACAAAAGCAGTTCAAACATGAAAGGCAAAATATCCTATTTTGCAAATGTTTTCCACATAATTATGGCTGTCAGAACTCCCAGACACTTAGTGGGGTCGATTGCATGGCATAGGAGTAGTTTTAGCAAGAAGCGATCAAGAAGAATTCCTTGGACTGACTTGACTCGGAAGTGGCATTTCAAGATGGCCGCCGATTCCGAGTAGAAGTTAGCAGTCTAGCTTTTTGCTGCAATCGTGAAAGAATCCAGGTGAAGCGCGCGCGGGTGAGAAGCTGCGCACTTCACTTGAGTCTTGACCGGAGAAGAAGCGTTTCAGAGAGAATCTTGACAATTCATAGAAGAAACGAGTGTTACGAATAATTATCCCCTTAAAATCCTTAGCGAACATTTAATATAATCAAGTTAAACCTTTCAAAGCATATTAGGAGCTCGACTAAGATACCCATATAGAGTCGGAGTTTTTGAACGGTGAAAAGAGCAGAGTAACGGAAGTATCGGAGTGAGCGGTTTCACACAGAAAATACGAAGAGATTTTGAGGCAATACCTGACGTACCGAATTTCGGCAATTCTTGTGAGAAAAGTCGAAGACCCGATCAGGTGCACCTGGAGAAGAGAGAAGACAAGACAAAGCTAAGTGATACTAATGATAAACTTTGAAAAGAATGTATAATAACTGTATATAGCTAAAGGAAAAGACGAGTACTTACCTCATTAGTTGTAGAATTCAACCAGACAAACAAGCCAAGGTGTTCATCCTAAGAAAAGGAATAAAAAAACATTAGGAGAGATGAGGACAGCGAATACAAAGAACGCAGATTTCCACAAGATAAGTAAGTTAAGGTCAATACAAAATATAATACTAGAGGGATAAAAGAATACAGGGAAGCCTAACCTTTCATATATAATTAATAGGAAGAAGGAAACAAACAGACAAGAAGGATAGACCAGAAAGAACAAGAGACACCATATGAATAGGAAGGAGTTCTGAAATAATAAGTGAGTAAAGATAAATAGAGAGTAAGATTAGATTATCGTTTTGAGACAGTGATTAAAATTCACTTGTGAATTTACAGGAGAGAACTAATTAGAACAAGACAAACTCAACATTAGTGAGAAGATAGAAGAGGAGCTGGGTTCTGGAAAGATAACGGTAAGGGAGAGTATCAAAGTAAACTTAGTTAGAAGAAGAGTAGACTGAGTAGGTGATTAATGACATTCCTTCCACTTAGGTTCATCCATTGATGGAAGTCTGCTGGCGGACAACCAGAGGAACCAACCAGGAACAGTCTCTTCTCTTTTGTTATTTTATCCACTTTCCCCCTTCCCCCAAAGGTAACATCCTAAAGACTTGCGAAATCGAGCTTTGGGTTGTTGTTTAGGTGGATTCGGGATCTAGCATCTCTGTTCCTGTGTAGTATAAACCAGAGTATTTTCTTGAGTCTGACAGAGTGAAGTGCCCAAGTTGCATTTTACACCCGAACAAAGATGGCGGAAGGGATAGATATGCAAAGTTTAGGGGTAGTCTTAGACACCATACAAAAAGAGTCGAGTGCAGTCAGAGAAGAGAATCAAAACCTTAGATTAGAAGTAATGAATTCAAGGAAGGAGACCGCAGAGATAGTACAAAGATACAGACAACCATTTAGTACAGGACCAGATACACAAAACCCTTTGTCTGAGAGTACCAATAGAATGACAACTCAAGTGATCCATTCCCTATTCCCAGTTATCCCATTAGCAGCACCAGAACGATTTAGTGGGGACCCACAAAAGGCACAAATATTTATCACACAATGTTCACTACACTATATGTGTCGCCCTTCAATTTTTCCTGACGCGCAATCGAAAGTCGCCTTTGCGTTATCGTATTTAAGTGGGGCTGCAGCGTCATGGTCTTTACCTTTAATTACTAGAGATGATCCAATATTACGAAACTATGAAGAGTTTAAAGAAGAGTTTCTTCGAATTTTTGACAGACAACGAATATCTCAAGCGGTTGACAACGAATGACTAGACCTGAAACAAGGAAGTCGAGATTTGGTGTCCTATTTAGCCCAGTTTAAAAAGCTTGTGGTAGAAACGAATTGGCCTGAGAGCATGAGAGCGGCAGTGTTCTATCGCGGGCTGAAGGATGAACTAAAAGATGTACTGGCTGGTATGCCAAATAGACCCACAGAAATCTCCGCCTTGGTGGATTTAGTTTTGGAGATAGATTTCCAACAAGGAGAAAGGAAAGGAGAGAAAAGAAGAAATTTCAAGTCAGTGATTCCCAGGTTTGATCGAATTCGATCAGAAGCTAGCCGAAGTCATAAAGGTCAACAGGGTACAGAACCTATGCAGATCGGAACAATACGTGGACCTTTGTCTAAGGAAGAGAAGGAGAAAAGAAGAACCAGCAATCTATGTATGTGTTGTGGATCTGGAGGTTATTTTGTTAAGAATTGTCAGAGAAAACCCAAGACAACATTTAAGCCGAAGGAAAACTAATAGCACCATCTGTTGGAGGAGTTGAACAGGTGGGTACGATCCAAGGAAAGACTCCTGAAGAACATAGAGTGGCTAATACCTTACAGTCAGCAGCACCTCATTTAACGTTGTCACTGGAGGTAAAAGTTAGACATGTAACCTTGACGGAAGTTTCAGTGAAGATAGACTCAGGCGTCACGGGGAACTTCTGTGATTTGAAATTTGCAAGTAAGGTGGGAATTCAAGCAATTAAAAAATCCAAAAGTGAACCCGTTAGAGCCAATGATGGAACTTATTTGTCTTCGGGTCCAATAGTCAGTCCTACGGAAGTAATACACTTACTCTCTAACGATGGGCATCAGGAAAAGATTCAGTTTAATTTGATTGATGCCCTCAATTCTAGTTAATACTTGGACTCCCCTGGCTCACGGAACACAATCCAACGATTAATTGGAGTTCAAGAACCAATAAAATGGAATCCAGTCATTGTCAAGAAAATTGCCTTGGACATCGGGAAAAGAATCAAGAGTTTAATCCTGCGCATTCCTTGAGTCTAATGGAAGGTTCAATCTGCGTCATTAATGCTCAAGAAATACAGGAAGAATACCAGGATTATGGAGATGTCTTCAATGAGGTAGAAGCGGAACAACTTCCCCCTCACTAAGTCTACGATTGCAAAATTGAAATAGAGCCTGGTTCAAACCTGCCTTGTAGTCGTGTGTATGCCCTGACGGAACAAGAGCATGATCACCTACGAGAGTATATGGACAAATATTTAGCAAATGGTTTCATACGGCCCTCGCAATCCCCGGTGTCTTCACCTTTGTTTTTCGTGCCGAAAAAGGAAGGGGATTTGAGAATCTGTATCAACTACAGAGCCATTAATAAAATCACAAAAAGAACCAATATCCACTACCACTTATATCTGTCTTGTTAGACCAAGTAAAGGGAGCCCAAATATACACTAAATTAGATCTGAGAGGAACCTACCATTTGGTGCGAATGAAGGAAGGTGACGAATGGAAGACAGCCTTCAGAACAAGATTTGGATTATTCGAATATCAGGTCATGCCATACGGCCTCTGCAATGCTCCTGCTGCCTTTCAACACATCATTAATAATGTCCTGAAGGAATTCATAGATCAGTGTGCGATAGTATACATTGACGATATCCTCATTTACTCAGCGGATAAGGAAAAACATCAGGATCAAGTCAGAGGAGTTTTACAAAAATTGAGAGAGAACAAACTGTAAAACTAGAAAAATGTGCCTTTAATGTTTCCCTAGTGGAGTTTTTGGGATTCGTCCTCTCTCCAACAGGAATACTCATGGACAAGCAGAAGATTGAAGAAGTAATCAACTGGAAGTCTCCAGAGAGTGTCAAGGAAGTGAAAAGCTTCATTGGGTTTGCAAATTTTTATCGGAGGTTCATCAGTAAATTCTCACGTAAAATCTTGCCTCTCACCAAATTACTTAAGAAAGGACTCAAGTTCAAATGGTCCAATGAAGCAGAAGAAGCCTTCAAATCTCTGAAACAAGATTTTACTTCCGCCCGATTCTTCAACACGCAGACCCAACAGAACCTTTTTATGTCAAAACTGATGCCTCAGATCTAGCTGTTGGAGGAGTTTTATCTCAACGGAGTAAGTCAACCAGTCAATTACATCCAGTAGCCTATAGATCGAGGAAATTGACCCCTGCAGAAATAAATTATACCATTACGGAGAAAGAACTATTGGCGATAAAGGATGCGTTCAAGGAGTGGAGACATCATTTAATGGGAGCAGAACATCAAGTAACTGTGTTCACAGTCCATCGAAACTTGAAATTCTTGAAAACGGCCACAACTCTTACTCCAAGGCAGTTACGTTGGTCGTTGTATTTCGCTGATTACAATTTTGTAATTACCTATCGTCCGGGAGCACAAAACGGAAAGGCAGATGCCTTACCCAGGATAAACACGGAGAATCAGAACACTCCTTTGGAAAATCAATCTATCATTCCAAGTGATAAGATAATAGGGGTTACCACTTCAATCGATCTTGAAAGCAGTATTTCGGAAGTGATGGATTTCGAAGCCATGCAAGAATGGGTTAAAGAGAAAGAAGGTAGAAGGATCTTTTGCAAACTACCTTATTTTCAAGAAGCCATGTACATACCCACCAAGGAGTTACAGCAACAAGTAAAAAAGGAATGCCATGATGCGAAATTAGCAGGACATAAAGGAGAAGCAAAAACCAAGGAACTAATTAAACAACATTATTGGTGGCCAGAAATGACGAAGGATATTGAGGAGTATGTGAAGACTTGCGAGATTTGCGCTCAGGGGAAATCTGAACGGCAGGCTCCAAAAGGGTTACTAATGCCACTGCCCACACCACTTTATCCATGGCATACAGTCACATTAGACCTTATTACTGATTTGCCACTAAGTCAAGGATATAATACCATTTTAGTAGTAGTAGACTCACTTTCCAAGATGGCGCACTTCACAGCTTTAAAAGGGTTACCTACTGCTAAACAGTTAGCCACACATTTCAGGACTCAGATAGTGAAGATACATGGAACTCCCAAAATAGTGATTTCCTACAGAGGCCCACAGTTCATTTCCCATTTTTGGAAGTCATTTATGGAGGGTTTGGGAACGGAGGTTAGGTTTTCTACTAGTTATCACCCAGAAACCGATGGCCAGACAAAAAGAGTAAACCAGGAGCTAGAACAATACTTGAGGTTGTTTCTTTTAAAACAGGAAGGAAATTGGTCAGATTGTCTGTGTGCAGCAGAATTTGCCCACAATAATGCCAAAAATGTTTCCACTGGTTTTTCTCCTTTCTACATGAATTATGGTAGACATCCAAATTCAACCATCAGACAAACCGAAATATCGGTCCCAGCAGTTGAGGAAATTGTGACCCATTTAGAACAGATACATCAAAGTGCTATAGAAAACCTAGAACAGGCAAAGGAGAAATATAAGAATTATGCAGACAAAAAGAGACGAGAAAGTCCCCCTTTGGAGATACGAGATCACGTTTGGTTAACCCCTTCGATGCTGATGACGAGCTCAGCTCGTCATCAGCCACGGGTGGCGTGTGCTGATGACGAGCTGAGCTCGTCATGTAACGCGGCTTTTAAAAAAAGCCGCACAGCGCAAAAATCGCCGCAGCAGCGATGCGGTTAAGTACAAAGAATTTGAGACTCAAGGGAAATCGGAAATTCCAACCAATAATTATTGGCCCTTATCTGGTTGAAGAAAAGATTAATCATGTGACTTATTGAATCAAATTGCCGCCTAGGTTAAAAATCCACCCAGTCTTTCATGTCTCCTTGTTGAAGAAAGCTCTAACAAATTTTCGAGTCAAATTGCCACCAAGACCTCTTCACTTGGAAACAGGGACAGAATTTGAAGTCAATGAGATATTGGACTCAAAAGAACAGAAGGGTCAATTGTTCTACCTGGTGGACTGGAAGGGTTATGGACCAGAGGAAAGGTCTTGGGACCGGGACGAAGACGTCCATGCTCCAAGGTTGGTTAAGTCATTTCATCAGCGATTCCCAACCAAACCAATAAGGAGAGAATCTACCTTGTTGGGGGGTACTGTCAGAACTCCCAGGCACTTAGTGGGGTCAATTGCATGGCATAGGAGTAGTTTTAGCAAGAAGCGTTCAAGAAGAATTCCTTGGACTGACTTGACTCGGAAGCGGCATTTCAAGATGGCCGCCGATTTCGAGTAGAAGTTAGCAGTCTAGCTTTTTGCTGCAATCGTGAAAGAATCCAGGTGAAGCGTGCACGGGTGAGAAGCTGCGCACTTCACCTGAGTCTTGACCGGAGAAGGAGCGTTTCAGAGAGAATCTTGACAATTCATAGAAAAAACGAGTGTTACGAATAATTACCCCCTTAAAATCCTTAGCGAATATTTAATATAATCAAGTTAAACCTTTCAAAGCAAATTCGGAGCTCGACTAAGATACCCATATAGAGTCGGAGCTTTTGAACGGTGAAAAGAGTAGAGTAACGGAAGTATCGGAGTGAGCGGTTTCACACAGAAAATACAAAGAGATTTTGAGGCAATACCTGACATACCGAATTTCGGCAATTCTTGTGAGAAACGTCGAAGTCCCGATCAGGTGCACCTGGAGAAGAGAGAAGACAAGACTAAGCTAAGTGATACTAATGATAAACTTTGAAAAGAATGTATAATAACTGTATATAGCAATAGGAAAAGACAAGTACTTACCTCATTAGTTGTAGAGTTCAACCAGACAAACAAGCCAAGGTGTTCATCCTAAGAAAAGGAATAAAAAAACATTAGCAGATAAAGACAGCCAATAAAAAGAACGCAGATTTCCACAAGATAAGTAAGTTAAGGTCAATACAAAATATAATACTAGAGGGATAAAAGAATTTAGGGAAGCCTAACCTTTCATATATAATTAATAGGAAGAAGGAAACAAACAGACAAGAAGGATAGACCAGAAAGAACAAGAGACAACACATGAATAGGAAGGAGTTCTGAAATAATAAGTGAGTAAAGATAAATAGAGAGTAAGATTAGAATATGGTTTTGAGACAGTGATTAAAATTCACTTGTGAATTTGCAGGAGAGAACTAATTAGAACAAGACAAACTCAACATTAGTGAGAAGATAGAAGAGGAGCTGGGTTCTGCAAAGATAACGGTAAGGGAGAGTATCAAAGTAAACTTATTTAGAAGAAGAGTAGACTGAGTAGGTGATTAATGACATTCCTTCCCCTTAGGTTCATCCATTGATGGAAGTCTGCTGGCGGACAACCAGAGGAACCAACCAGGAACAGACTCTTCTCTTTTGTTATTTTATCCACTTTCTCCCTTCCCCCTATGGTAACATCCTAAAGACTCGTGAAATCGAGCTTTGGGTTATTGTCTAGGTGGATTCGGGATCTAGCATCTCTGTTCCTGTGTAGTATAAACCAGAGTATTTTCTTGAGTCTGACAATGGCTCTGCCATATTTGCTACATAATACATAATCTACTGCATTATCTGACGCTTTTAACTAATAAATTGTTTGTAGCTCAAACGGATGAAAAGTTACTAAAAATGTGACTGCAATTGCTGCAAAGTGAAGGGCCCTTTGCAAATGTTGAGTAGTTACCTTTATCACTGCTACATTTGTATGTTGAACTAGTACTAACGAGTCAAAATATTTGCAGAGACTTAGTATGTGTAAAAATTTTAAAATAATAAAGTATCAGGAGATATACCGCATTAGTCTGCAGTCTTCTTCTTGCTGCATAATTTAGTTAACACTGCAGCATAATTTTATCCTCAATTGCTGCATAATTCCAGCGACTTCAGGGCAGGCAGAAAATATTTAAAAAGTGCTGGTGCATGAAGCAAAGAGACTGTTAAGTTTGTGAACTTATTTTGGTGTGCGTGCAAATCCTGCATTGCCGAGACCTGGTGAGTTGCAGCTACTACTGCTGAAACCAGGCCAATGGAGGTACCAATGGGTGAGGTGGACTGCAACAAGGGTCCTGGGCCCTCAGGGACAGAGTCACTGTCGCTCTAGGGGGTGCTTATTTGTATGCCCGCCGACAAGACTGGAGGTGAACTTTAGTATGGATTGCCTTGGATATTAAGCCACACTTGCCACCCCTAGGGTCCACCTGCTGATGCTAAGACACCAGGGCTTCTAAGGTCTAGAGGGGCCTTCTAAGGTCTAGCAGGGGAATGTGCTCTCAGGAGAGTAGTCTGGTGGACTGGTCATAAAGGCTGAACCTGTTTCCCCAGTTCCAAATTCGGCATCTCTGGCCAAAGAAGTGCCACATCCTCTCCCCCACGTGACACCATACTGCCCCACTTAGAGAAAATCACACTGCCTTCAACTACAACTAAATTGTGCCCCTCTATAAACACCTAGAGGAGATTCAATTCAAATTATACACTAGACAAGAGTAATACGCTGGCTGAAAACAGAGCTGCTGTACACATTTTATGAACTAAAATAGGGAAAACAACTGATAGAATCACATTAAACGTTTTCCAATCCGCTCATCAAGCAGGTATTGCAGTACCTCCATGAATGGCGCACTTACCCACTTGGGAAAAAATGCTGTTCAAAGAAAGAAGAGAAAAGAAATGTAGTGCTTCATTGGCAAACGCTGTAAAGTGCCACTAATGTGTTTGAGGTGAATAAAATCAATCAGGCCAATTTGCGACCGCTCTCTCTTGCTTTATTTAGTTATGTATTTATTGTTCAAATTGTAAACCTTTTTTTCTCTCCTCCCCAGGCTGCATAGAAAAATGTCAGAAAAAGACATTTGCAGCAAAAGTGTTTCCTCTTTTTTTGGATCCATTTCGCAGGGGAACGAATGAAGGAAAGCAGAGGAAAGAAAAGTCAACCGGTTTTCAACAAGTGACGTGGAGCATGACAAAAAGGTAGAGAATAAGAGAAAGAGGAGGGGGTGGCTGCCAGCGGTGGAGCAGGAGAAGTGGACACAGTCATTGACTTCTCTGGGCAAGAAGGAAACACCAGCCCTTTTCCTTCTGTGCCCGCCCTTCCTTGAACATTCACGAACGGCCGGGCTATTTCGGCCGTCCTGGGATGCATATCTAAAATAATAAAGTAGGGGAATGGAATGCATTAAATTAAAGAAGTGGGGGCATGCTGTGCCCTGCCGATGCTGCCCACTTCGACCACTGGGTGCAGGGTGCTTTTGAGCCGTCGGGCGCTCAGTGTTATTCAATGGAGATCTTGGAAAGTGAACAAAGGCTGCAGGCTCGGGGACGGAGATTCTTCAGGAGCGACCAATACATCGAGAGGTAAGTTGGGATCTTGGAGGATAGGTAGGCACCCCGGAGTTGGGCACAGGGGGCCGGGGGCACCGGGTGCAGGGGTGCCTTTTGACGTCAGGAAATCTTACCCTCTGCTGGTCGCAGTTGGAGGGGTCCCTGGTTCTGAGGCGGCAGGCGTCATCTGGGTCATGGAGGAGGGTCCTAGGGCACTGGATTCCAGGTCAGAATTGCCGGGGGAAGTCCTCAGGGTCTTTGTCCACTCAGGCACATGCCGGGCTCACGGGTGCAGAGTGTCTCGAATTCTCGGTTCCTGGCTGGCACCAGGGGTATTCCTGTTTGAGCAGAACCACTGCTCATGGGAGTCTCAGTCTCTAAGAGGGTCTAGGCAGGCAGGTCCTCCTGGGTATTCGAGGTTGCTGTCCGCAGGAGACGCCAGGATTTAGCAGTAGCAGGTTCAAGGATCAACAGGCCTGTCGGGCTGGCCCCAATCAGTTGGTGTTGTCCTCTTGTAAGCAGCTGCATTTCAGGTCTTCTTCTTCTTGGTCTTCTTTCTTGTTTCAAAATCGGGATCTGAGGAAGGAAGGTTCAGGGTGCCCCTAAATACTAAATTTAGGGGCGTTACAGGTAGGGGAAGGGCAGGGACCAATAGGTCCCTGTCCTGGGGTGAGTACACCTCCTATCCTGCTCCTCTCCTGTGGGAGGGGGGGCAGGAGCCTATCTCTGATTGGGCAGGGTTCCCCAGCCTCCTGATGGCCGGAGCCCGGAGTTGTGCTTCACATCGCCTCTCCCACCTGAGGGGTGGAGTTGAGACAGACTGGCACACCCCCTTTCCTCACGTAGGGTTTCCTGCCAGTCTTCCCGCCAGAGTGGGGATCAGAACCGGTGGGGGCAGTTGCTGAGTACAGTAAGTGGCCTGGAGGAGCTCACAAAGGCGGTATGCCTTTGAAGCTTCCCCTTGCCCATCCAGGGGAAGGAGACCTAGCACCTCCCCCAGGAAGTGCATTGTTGTAGACCCAGGAGAGCGGGGGCTCTCCACCCAGGGGTCCAGCAACATGTCTGCTGTGTGGCAGCCTAGGCAGCCTTTCAGACAAGACGTGGATTGTATGTTAGGTTTCAGGGAGCATCTCTAAGATGCCCTCTGTAGTGCATTTTACAATAAATCCACACTGGCATCAGTGTGGGATTAATGTGCTGAGAAGTTTGATATCAAACTTGTCAGACTTCAGTGTAGCCATTATGGTGCTGTGGAGTTCATAGTAACAAACTCCCAGCACTATATACTCTTAATGGCAACACTGCACTTACAGTGCCCAGGAATAGTGCCCAGGAATGGCCCTGGGTACTATAGGGGCACAGGGCTCATGCACCTGTGCCCACACCACTGGCATAGTGCACCCAGCTAGAGGGGTGACTGAGGTATGCCAGGGCAGTGGGTTTGTGGGCATGACACACATGTGTGCCATGTCGACTCTCTGTTTAGTTCTCCACCAAGTCACTCAGCCTGCAAAGGCAGGGTGTGTGTGTCAGGGTACAGGGCCCATATGGGTGACACAATAAGTGCTGCAGCCCTTAGGGGTCTTCTTTTAAAAAAAACATGTTTTATTTATGGTATTTGCATATATACATACAGTGAACAGGGTGGCTTCAATGTGGGAACCCGCCTGTTGGCATCTTTACATCTTACATGTTCGGTCAATGACGGGCCCCTCGTTCGGATAAGTAATATAGAGAGAGGAGGAAGGAGGGAAAAAGAAAAAGTGAATAAGTAAAGAGAGAAGAGAGAGAGATTGCATCGGTCTGATAGTAGCAAGATTTCATACATTTATTGTTGACTAGTTGTCGAGCTTGGGTCGTTTGTTGCTCAAGGAGGGTCAAAAGTTGGCAGGGCTGCGTCGAGTGAATTCCATAAGTCTCTGGAGGAGGATGTCCAGGGTGAGTATCTTCTCGCTAAAGTGTCAGCTCCCCTTAGGTAGGTTATCCAGGAGAGCCACCCGCCATATGACACTTTAGATGTGTCTTTCCAGTTTGTGAGTATTAGCTTTGTTGCTGCGATTAGGAGAAGGTCCAAGAGTTCTCTCTTTCCCTTTGTAGGGAGGTTGGTTCGGATAGAGGCTGTGATGATCGAGTGGAATCCCCTTGACATTTTGCATTGGAACATCTTGTTTATGAAATCAAAGACCCTCCTCCAAAATCTCGTGAGAGTCGGGCACAGGAAGATCAGGTGTTCTAGGTCCCCTTTGGCCCCGTTGCAGTTCCAGCATGCATCACTATCTCTTAGTCCCAGTTTGTGCAGGCGCTCTGGGCTCCAGAATGTTTTGTGTAGGAGCCACAGTTTGGTCTGCGCAAGTACAGGGGTGATCATGGCCTGTGTGGCTGACGCCCATAGTTTGTCCCATTCTTGATCTTCTAGTGGTGGGTGTATGTGAGAGTTCCAGTATTTCTCTGTCTTTTCATTGATGTTGTTTTTTTGCACGGTGAGAGTTGTGTATATGCGGGAGACCTGGTGTCCTATCTTATTTATATTTGTGATGTATTGGAATATGGATGGCTTCGAGTTTGCTATTTTGGACTTTGTTAGGGCTGTTTTGATCTTTAGGAACTTGTATAGGTCTGAGTCTTCTAGTTGAAGGGAAGATTTTAGGTTGGCGAAGGTTAGTGGTGTGGAGTTCACTTCGAGCTTGTAAGGGTGTGAGATGCCCTTCATTATCCAGTTGTCGAAATAGAGTTTTTTACCTGTGTATTTTACGGCGCTATTCAACCATAGGGATTCAGCCTTGGATCCCTTGATGCTCACCTCTAGTTTGCTATCTAGTTTCAGCAGTGCTATCCTGGTATGTTTCAGTATTGGGTTGTTTGCGAGTGGGTGTGTGGTGGCGGTGAGAAGGGCAAGAGGGTTAAGGTTTTTTAGTATTGCTCTTTCCAGCTGTACCCAGGCAGGTGTGTAGTCTTTCGCTTGTTCTACCGAGTGTGTGCCTTGCTTGGCTGGGAAAGCAAGTCGGAAGACCTTGAAATCTGCAAGGTTCACACCTCCATAGGTTTTGGGTCTTCTTAGTTTCTTCATGCCTATTCTGGCCTTTTTATCTTGCCACAGGAATTTGGAACACATTTTATCTAGTCTTTGGTGGAAGTCTTCTGAGAGGAATAAGGGGAGCATGCTTGAGAGGTAGTTCACCAATTGGGTGATCATCATTTTTTTTGTCTTGATTCGACCCCATCAGGACAAGAATTCGGGGGACCATGCTTCGAGTTGTTTCTTAATTTTGTCTAGCACTAGTTTCTCATTGTGTCTAAGGGTGGATATCAGGTCATTATTAAAGTGGATACCCAGGTATCTGACGTGCCCAGTCTGCCACTTGATTCCCGATGAGCCTAGCACCCCTCTGTTACAGTGGATATTTAGCGGTATGCATTCGGACTTATCGTTGTTGAGTTTGTATCCTGCAAGGGACGCACATGCGTTAATTGAGGACATGAGGGCTTCTATCCAGGTTTTTGGTTGTTCTGTCATAATTAGTATATCATCGGCGTAGGCTGCTACTTTTACTGAAATGCATATACCATGAATATCTTCGTTTTGTTTGATGCTTTGGATTAGGGGTTCTAGGGCTAGTAGGAAGAGAGCGGGTGAGAGCGGGCTTCCCTGTCTCGTGCCTTGTTGGAGGGTCAGTGGTTCTGATAGACCTCCGTTTATTGTGATGCGTGCTGTGGGGGTTTGGTACAGGGCCATTATCTTTTTTATGCACTCGTCCCCTAGGTTGAAGTTTACCATGCATTGTTCTAGGAAAAGCCCAGGAGACTTTGTCGAAGGCTTTTTCTGCATCAAGCGCTATGGCAACGGCTTGGGAGGGGCTCTTTAAGGCATGTTCTAAGACATGGCATAGGAGGCGTGTGTTGTCACTTGCCATTCTGCCTTTCATGTAGCTCACCTGGGTGTTACTTATTAGTTTGGGCAGTATCTTGTTTAATTTAGTGGCTAGGATCATTGCGTAGATTTTGCAATCTACGTTGCTGAGAGAGATTGGTCTGTAGTTTTTCGGTAGTTGGTGGTCTTTGTCTTCTTTTGGTATAACTGTTATGGTCGGTACACAGTCAAAATATCGAGTTGATAATGTCGACTAGCCAAAATATCGAAGGTAAGTAATATCGATAACAGAAATATCGATATATAAAATATCGATTTATGTGTGTATAAATAATATCAATGATATTAAAATCGACATAGAAAATATCGAAGTCAAAAATATCGATAATAAAAATATCGACATTTTATATAGTGTTATTTTTAATGTATGTAAAGTATTTATAGTGTAAAATGTTAGGTATATCAAATATTTAGTAGTAATTATTAGTGAAATAAATTATGTAAAATATTTAGGAGCGGGATGTAGGGTTTATATGGGATAAGGGTGGGTAGTGTTTTAAAATGTATATTATAAAAAATAATAATAGTTGTAATAAAAAATATAATTGCAAAAATAATTAAAATATATAGAATAAGTTGTAAATATTAATTAATTAATAATGTATAATAAAATTGTTATTTACTGTTTAGTAGCGGGATATAGGGTTTATAGGGGTTAAGGGTGGGTAGTCTTTTAAAAAGTATATACAAAAAAATAAAAAAATAAATCGAATTATTTTTAAATTTTAAAATAAAATTTCGAATTTGAAAAAAATTATAAATTTTTAAAAAAAATTTATTTGTAAATTAGAAATTAGAATTTATGTTTGGTATTGTGTTATTGGGTTTATAGTGGATAAGGGTGGTTAGTGTATTAAAAAGTATTTCTGGAAAAAATATTTTTAAAATATAAATTTCAAACTAGAAATTAAATTTGTAATTTTGAAAATGTTTCAAATTTTTTTATAAATAAATTTTTTTTTACTTTGTATCTTATTTTTGATGTTTAGTAGTGGGTTATAGGGTTTATAGGGGTTATGGGTGGGTAGTGTAATAATTATTATTTATTAAAAAAAATTAAAAAATTGAAATGTAATTACAATTTGATAATATTTTAAAAATTTGTAAAAATGTTTACCATTTTAATTAAAATTGACATTTTAATGAAAATGTACATTAGATGTTTGGTAGTGGTTTATAGGGTTTGTAGGGGATAAGGGTGGGTAGTGTTTTACAAAGTATATACATACATTTTTTTATTTGAAATAAATGAAATTGAAACTAAGAAAAATGTGTTTTAATTTTATAATTTTATAAATAATATTTAAAAAATAAATTTTAAAATAAAAATTGTTATATAATGTTTGGGACTGTGTTCTAGTGTTTATAGGGGATAAGGGTGTGTAGTGTTTTGACAAGTTTATATGAAATATTAAACTTGTATGTATTTTTTCAGAAAATAAGTAAAGAAATTGTAAAAAAAACACATTCTAATTATTAGTGATACATTTACTTTTATATTTAATGTTTAATATTTTATTTTATGGTTCTGTGTACAGCACCTATTCTAATTAATAGTAGTTTGGAGTTAGAATAGTTAATTAAATAGGTTCAGTGTCCAACACCTACTCTAATTAAATGTTAATTGGAGTAGGAATAGTAATTTTAATATGTTCAGTGTCCAGCATGTACCCTAATTAAATGATGATTGGAGTTGGAATAGTAAATTTAATAGGTTCAGTGTCCAGCATCTACCCTAATTAAATGTTGTTTGGAGTTGGAATAGTAAATTAAATAGGTTCAGTGTCCAGCACCTACCTTAATTAAATGTTGATTGGAGATGGAATAGTTAATTAAATAGGTTCAGTGTCCAGCACCTACCCTAATTAAATGTAGATTGTAGTTGGAATATTAAATTAAATAGGTTCAGTGTCCAACACCTACCCTAATTAAATGATGATTGGAGTTGGAATAGTAAATTAAATAGGTTCAGTGTCCAGCACCTACCCTAATTAAATGTAGATTGGAGTAGGAATAGTAAATTAAATAGGTTCAGTGTCCAGCACCTACCCTAATTAAATGATGATTTGAGTTGGAATAGCAAATTTAATAGGTTCAGTGTCCAGCACCTACCCTAATTAAATGATGATTGGAGTTGGAATAGTAAATTAAATAGGTTCAGTGTCCAGCACCTACCCTAATTAAATGATGATTGGAGTTGGAATAGTAAATGTAATTGGTTCAGTGTCCAGCACCTATCCTAATTAAATGTAGATTGGAGTTGGAATAGTACATTAAATAGGTTCAGTGTCCAGCACCTACCCTAATTAAATGTAGATTGGAGTTGGAATAGTAAATTAAATCGGTTCAGTGTCCAGCATCTAGCATAATTAAATGTTGATTGGAGTTGGAATAGTTAATTAAATAGGTTCAGTGTCCAGCACCTACCCTAATTAAATGATGATTGGAGTTGGAATAGTAAATTTAATTAATTCAGTGTCCAGCACCTACCCTAATTAAATGTAGATTGGAGTTGGAATAGTAAATTGAATAGGTTCAGTGTCCAACACCTACCTTAATTAAATGTAGATTGGAGTTGGAATAGTCAATTAAATAGGTTCAGTGTCCAGCACCTACCCTAATTAAATGTTGATTGGAGTAGGAATAGTACATTAAATAGGTTCAGTGTCCAGCACGTACCCTAATTAAATGTAGATTGGAGTTGGAATAGTAAATTAAATAGGTTCAGTGTCCAACACCTACCATAATTAAATGTTGATTGGAGTTGGAATAGTTAATTAAATAAGTTCAGTGTCCAGCACCTACCCTAATTAAATGATGATTGGAGTTGGAATAGTAAACTGGTTCAGTGTCCAGCACCTACCCTAATTAAATGTAGATTGGAGTTGGAATAGTAAATTAAATAAGTTCAGTGTACAGCACCTACCCTAATTACATGTAGATTGGAGTTGGAATAGTACATTAAATAAGTTCAGTGTACAGCACCTACCCTAATTACATGTAGATTGGAGTTGGAATAGTACATTAAATAGGTTCAGTGTCCAGCACCTACAATAATTAAATGTTGATTTGAGTTGGAATAGTTAATTAAATAGGTTCAGTGTCCAGCACCTACCCTAATTAAATGATGATTGGAGTTGGAATAGTAAATTTAATTGGTTCAGTGTCCAGCACCTACCCTAATTAAATGTAGATTGGAGTTGGAATAGTAAATTAAATAGGTTCAGTGTCCAACACCTACCCTAACTAATGTAGATTGGAGTTGGAATAGTAAATGAAATAGATTCAGTGTCCAGCACCTACCCTAATTAAATGTTGATTGGAGTTGGAATAGTACATTAAATAGGTTCAGTGTCCAGCACCTACCCTAATTAAATGTAGATTGGAGTTGGAATAGTAAATTAAATAGGTTCAGTGTCCAACACCTACCATAATTACATGTTGATTGGAGTTGGAATAGTTAATTAAATAGGTTCAGTGTCCAGCACCTACCCTAATTAAATGATGATTGGAGTTGGAATAGTAAATTTAATTGGTTCAGTGTCCAGCACCTACCCTCATTAAATGTAGATTGGAGTTGGAATAGTAAATTAAATAGGTTCAGTGTCCAGCGCCTACCCTAATTAAATGTAGATTGGAGTTGGAATAGTAAATTAAATAGGTTCAGTGTCCAGCACCTACCATAATTAAATGTTGATTGGAGTTGGAATAGTTAATTAAATAGGTTCAGTGTCCAGCACCTACCCTAATTAAATGATGATTGGAGTTGGAATAGTAAATTTAATTGGTTCAGTGTCCAGCACCTACCCTAATTAAATGTAGATTGGAGTTGGAATAGTAAATTAAATAGGTTCAGTGTCCAACACCTACCCTAATTAAATGTAGATTGGAGTTGGAATAGTAAATTAAATAGGTTCAGTGTCCAGCACCTACCCTAATTAAATGTTGATTAGAGTTGGAATAGTACATTAAATAGGTTCAGTGTCCAGCACCTACCCTAATTAAATGTAGATTGGAGTTGGAATAGTAAATTAAATAGGTTCAGTGTCCAACACCTACCATAATGAAATGTTGATTGGAGTTGGAATACTTAATTAAATAGGTTCAGTGTCCAGCACCTACCCTAATTAAATGATGATTGGAGTTGGAATAGTAAATTTAATTGGTTCAGTGTCCAGCACCTACCCTAATTAAATGTAGATTGGAGTTGGAATAGTAAATTAAATAGGTTCAGTGTCCAGCACCTACCCTAATTAAATGTAGATTGGAGTTGGAATAGTAAATTAAATAGGTTCAGTGTCCAGCATCTACCATAATTAAATGTTGATTGGAGTTGGAATAGTTAATTAAATAGGTTCAGTGTCCAGCACCTACCCTATTTAAATGATGATTGGAGTTGGAATAATAAATTAAATAGGTTCACTGTGCAGCATTTACCCTAAATAAATGTTAATTGGAGTAGGAATAGTAAATTACATAGGTTCAGTATCCAGCATCTACCCTAATTAAATGTTGTATATCTCTATATATTGTACATTATAATAAAAAAAATTTGTAATAATTTAATTAATGAGTTTTCAATAGCTACAAGATAAAAATAACATAGTTGTTTTTCAAAAAGATCTTTATTTTTTTAACATCTCAAAATAAGTACATTATATATGTATTACAAATCAATGTATAGTGTCATGAATAAAAATTATAAGTACAATGTAATTAGAAAAATTTTTGAGTAGTTGTTTAGGAAAGTACATTTTAGGTACATAGAAAAAAATGTACTTCAAGATTATGCAATGAGTAATACTATACATATATTAAAAAAAATTTGACATATTTTTAAATAATTATACATTGGTAATGAAATAAATCTTTTTCATTTGTAAATATAATACAGTGCTGTAGAAATGATGTTATAAAAGAATTCACATTTTTATAAAGATATTTTGATATTAATAATATTGTACATCATACCATTAACATCATTATCAGAATATTTGTAAATTATACATTTTTTTGTATGTTGTAAAATTATTATTATTAAAAAATATGTTTTAATAATAATAATTTTTACATGTTAGTCATATTGTTAAAAAATTCATACAGAAAACATAGATAGTACATTAGACATTTTTATCAGATTATTTTTAATAAATATTACATTAAATATTAAAATGTATTAATATTTAATGTAATAAATATTACAAGTATGAATATAATACATTTTTAAGTTTTAAAAATACATATAGATTTGAACATGTTGGTAAGTATATTTGAACATTTTTTCATTATTTTTCACAGTAAAATAAATGTTTTGGGCATTTAGTGCACTATTTCTTACATTACTGTATTATTTGGGTCTTTTATTTTGTGACCGCTCATTGTCTTTTGGGGTCATTTTGGGAGAGTGAAGGTCGCGGTTGGAAGCAGCTTCACGTCTGAGCAGGTAAGAGTGTATTTAGATATATTTTAACTATTTTATCTAACTTTTGAAGGTAGTCGTTTGTTATTTAGGGGTTGTGGATTACTGTATGAGTATTTAGATAGTATGGAGTTGAGTCGATACCTTTTTCGGTTATCGAGGCTTTTTGTTGTTTGAAGTAGTTGGAGTTAGTGAGTTTGTGCTAGGATTTGGCTAATTTTGAAAAAAGCAAGTATGTAATGTTTATATTTAATGCTATATTTCTAAGTGTTATGTGGGTGGAATTGTTTAATTTTTTCTTCTAGGTATTTTGATACAGCTATTTCCGTTTCCGAGCTGTGACTATTTTTTTATCAAAGGAAGTGTGTTTCAGTTGTTTGAACTGTAATGTATAGCATACTTCCTTTATTTTTCGGGTTTCCTGGAGAGTTTATTACATTTTTACATTATTTTCGTTTTTTTTAATGGATTTGGAACAATCGATTTATTTGGATGCTGGATGGATTTTGCACAGTTGTATTTTTACATTTTATTGGGTATTTTTAATTCTATTTTTGAGAATTTCTCACTACATGAATTGTAATGGATTATTGGATTTGCTTATGATGTTGCTGTGAAAGCTAAGTGAATTATTATTAATATTATTTTGGGGTGGGAAAAGTGTTGTTATGAAATGTATTTAATATACTTAGATAATTATTTTGTCTATATATAATTAAGAAAATAAATATATTAGACAAAATAATGAAAACATGAATATATTATAATATGTGTGGTTTCATATTTCAGGATATTTGAGGATTTTGAACCTTTCATTTACTTAGTATTGTTAGTTTAATGTTTTGGCTATAATTTTTAAGTATTCTAGTCCTCTTGTTGTAGGGTAAAGTTGTACTTGCTGTTGTAAATATTGATACATTTGGGCAGTTTGTCTTGAGAGTTTGGGTTTTAGTTGTAAGACAGATTGCTCCATTCGTAATTCTTGAAAACTTTGCTCTTTTTGGATTGCTGTGAGGAGTTTGTGTAGTGTTGGAGTTGTTCGTCCAGTAGAAGATAGGAAGGCATTATGCCAACCTTCAACTGCGTTGTTTGTTTTGGCTTCTTGGTTTAGGGTTGGTAGATATACATTCCACCAGGGAATTAAGAATTTAGGTTGGCTCTGTGGCCTGACATGTGTAGTCTCCCTACCCAGTTGTCCTCAAAGTAATCCAAAAGTGGAGCAAGTTTTTATTCGTTTTGTGTGTAGAAAGGACTTTCAATTAACAGATTATAATGTTCAGCCACGTCAGTTATTGGCACATATGCCAGAGCTATTAGGTGTTTTATTTGGTATGCAAAGGTAATATTGGTTGCATACTCAACACTAAGTGTAGATTTTTGTAAATGTCTCCATAGACATTGGTTAAAATGAAAGTAACATCCTTGTATGGATGTGTGTGGATATGTTTTAAGAATGGAATTAATCATAGCTTGTTCGAAGTCTATTATTATTTTTAGTGGAAAGTAGTCTGACGTTTGTTCTTTGATTTTGTGCAATATTTCTGTGTAAGTTGCTGTTTGTTTGTTTGGTAACAAACAGTAGATGAATGGGATACAGGTATTATGATATTGCCCATGTATTGTATACAATTGATAGAATGGTTTAGGGCATATGGTAAAAGTGCCATCCATCATCCATGTTTGACTTTCTTTTAATTTTTTAAGGTTGTTATTTGTAGCAAACATGATTATCCTTTTATCTTTGCTATGATTATCATAGAAGATAAAAGGTTCATCATTATGTGTGATGGTAAGTTCAGGCGGAATAATGACTTCATCAAAGGTTTTTGGTATTGGTATTGTGGGTCTACTGGATTTTTTGGTCCTAGCTATGGTTCTTTTTATTGAAGCAATTGATGGTAACTGACCTCTTGCTTCTCTGGGTACTCTAGGTAGTAATTCTTTTAGAATTATGCTAGTTGGTAGGTCAGATGTGCTACTTAATTCTTTTATATTTTCAAGAGTGGATCTAACCTCGATTTCTGAGATGTTAGGTGGATGGTTATGTTCAGTAGTATTAATGACACTTGTTTCTCTGGTTGTAGCACGCCCATAGCATTTGTTAGAGTAATACTTAGTACATTTCCAGTTAATTTTAAGGTCTTTTTGTTTCTCCTGAGTATAAGTATAACCCATATAGCATAATAAAAATGTTCCTTTCTGAGATGTAATAAATCTTGCATCTTCTGTCATTCTTGTTTTCTTTTATCTAGAAAAGTTATATTCAAAATATTAGGAGATTTTGTAACGTTATTACCATTTTAAATAAAACATGTACCTTTTGTAGCTTCTTACTTACCAACAGTAAAGTAATAGCTTTAGAAAGTAGATGTATTTTCAGTCAGATGGTGTTCTAGTTTTTATAGGTCTGTAGAAAGAAAGTAAACAATGTTATAGTATTTGTATATTTGTTTCTTTTGGTTAGACATTTGCTAGTGTTTAACCTTTCATAATGAGAATGGTACTTTTTAGGGATTACAAAAGAGAACCTGTTTAGAAAATACTAACAGAAGTAGTAACAAAGTCAAGTATTAAGATTGTCCATGTTTTAGACCATACAATGAGTATATCTGTTTGCATTTTGTACTTACCAAGTGTTTATGGTTAGTTGCTGAATGTCTGTTCTTTGATTATAATTTGCTGCTTTTTGTAGTTCTGTTATCTGTTTTGAGAAAAAGTATAGTATTTTTACAAATGTTATTTATTTAAAAAAAAATAAGTGGCATTTTTTACAAAAGCAGTTTTACTTATTTCGTGAAAAGAACCTGGGTTTACAATTTTTTTTGAGTTAAAACAGAAGATACAGGTTTTAAAAGATATTTTCTTTTAACTATTTGTCTAATGGTTTGAGGATAAAACAAAAATTAGGTATATACCTTTTTTATAGTTATATTGCAGATTTTCTTGAAGACAATGTTCAACTCTTTTGTATAGTAGAGTCTGTTGTTGGAAAAAGGAGATAGAGAACGAAAAATGTAGTTATAAAATGTAGCATATGAGTAATAGGTTACAATAGATCATAATTATGTAGCAGAGCTATATGAATACTTACTTGTAGTATTTAGTAGTATTTTCATGCAGAGAAGAATATTGAGGGTGCTCCAAAAACTGGCAGTATGTCGTCCCGCTGAATATTGCCTGCAGGTTTTAGGGATAATTGTGAATGGTTTATATAGGGTATGCTTAATTAGTGTTTCTTTCTGATTGGTCACATATGTTGAGAAGAGTTACCATTGGTTAGTTTGAATTTTTTTTAGTAAAAGAATTAACTTATATGTTAGTTAAAGGTTTATATAGAGCAATAGTGATATAGTAGGTATTTTAATAAAAATTTATTTAATTATTGTTGGTAGTTAAAATAGATTAATATTAGGAAAAAACATTGTATGTATAAAAGGAGTGTTTATATAAATATAGTAATAACATAGTAAATTTTTTTTAAAGTAATGTGATATATAAGTTACTAAACCTTTTTTAAATATTTTATATATATTTATATGTGTGTATTAGTAAGAGTGTTGATGTGTAGTGGTTATATAAGAAATATATACTTGTTTAGAGTTGTCGATATTTTGAGAGAGTCGAAATAAGTGCAGTCGATATTAGTGTAATCGATATTTTTGTAGTATACTATATTTAATAATAAATGTCGATATTATGTTAATCGATAATTTTGTTATCGATAAGAGTGTAGTCAATATTTTTGTGCATCGATAAGGTGGGATCGATAATTTAGTAAATATATAAATATGTATAGGGAGTCGTTGTTATTGATATCGATGTTTGAGACTCGATGTTAGTGTAGGTCGATTTTTGTAAAATCGAAATTTTGTCAGTAATTCGTTATGGTCGCCCCCGTCATGGTTGCTGGTATTTTCCCTGTGTGTGCTGTGTGGTCAAAAAACTCTTTTCATGAGTGGTGCGAGTTGCGGAAGGAAGGACTTGAAGAAGTCTCCTGTGAAACCGTCCGGGCCGGGGGCTTTGTTCTTTTTTAGGGACTTAACTGACCTTTCTATCTCTGTTGCAGTGAATTCTGCTCCTTGTTTCTTGCTGTCTGCATCATCTAATTTCGTTAGCCCTAGTTTTGCTAGGTATTTTTTGCACACGTGTGTATATCAAGTTGTTTCTCGCTTCGGTAGAGATCTGAGTAGAATTGCCTAAAGACTCTGAGAATGTCCTTATGTTTGGTGTGTGTTTTGCTATCTGTGTCAGTGATCGAAGTGACTGCTCTCTGATTGCTTTTGTATTTCAGATATGAGGCTAGGAGTTTCCCTGCTTTCTTGGCTTTGCATAGGTTCAGTGCCTTGCCTCTGTTGAACCAGAGGCCAGCTCTTTCGCTAGTGATTTTGTTGTATTCGTATCTGGCGTTTGTTAGTTTGTGAAGAGTGAGGTCTGCCCGGTTGTCTCTTATGAATTCGAGCTGTAGCCTTTTGATTTCTGCCTCTAACTCAGTCAGTCTTAGATTTGCCTTCTTTCGGATCATAGCTGAGATGTCGATTAGTTTCCCTCTAATTGTGGCCTTCAGAGCATCCCAGAGTGTATCTATGCTTACCTCATCATTATCGTTTGTGGCTATGTATTCGGTGAGGGCGTCTGTGACTTCTTTCTTGTGGGCTGGATCTGTGATAATGCTATTTCTGTACGTCCATCTGCACACTCTTGCCTCATTGTGTTGGCCAGCCAGTTTCAGGCTGATTGCTGAATGGTCTGATACTAGCCTTGGTTCTATTAAGGCTTCTTCTACCATGTGTGTGTGTGGCCCTGATATTAGAATGCAGTCTATTCTTGTGTGTGATTTGTGTGGGTTAGAGTAAAATGTATAATCCCTCGTGGTTGGGTGTGTGAGCCGCCATGTGTCATTGAGGTTGAATCTTGTGCATATGTTGAGGAGTGCTTTGTGGGAGCTGTTGGGGTGGTAGTGGCAGTGGGATTGTCTGTCTAACAGTGGGTCTAAGGGCATGTTGATATCCCCTGACATTATTAGTAGTTCATTATGTGGAATTATGTCAAGGGCGATGGCTATTTCCTTCCAGAATGGGAGGTCATCTGAGTTGGGACCATATATATTCACTACATGGATCAGTTCACTTCCTCTTGAGATGTTTGTTATCAGTAGCTTGCTTTCGCTATTGTGTGTGTGTGAGCTAATTGTGAATTTGGAGTTCTTGGAGATGAGCGTCATGACGCTCCCCCTTTTTCGAGTAGCTGGGGAGCAGATCGAGTGGGCAATCCACTTTGCTCTAACTAGTTTGTAGCTTTCCTCATCAAGTTTGGTTTCCTGTAATAGGACTATGTCACTCTTGGATTTGGCCAGGTATTCAAGTATTTTCCTGCACTTAATTGGGTGGTTCAGGCCTTTGACGTTTAGTGATATTATTTTGAGGTCAGTCGCTAGCGTAACAGGGGTGTTGTTAACCATTATCTAGGTGGTGTGGATGCCGCTCTCTGTGCCACTCTATGTGCCCGACCCTCATTGGCAAATTCTTTATAGTCAAAGACTGAATCTTGCAGAAGTGTAGAATGAATAAGTAAAGTCTAGAAAGAGCGAAAGTAAGAATAGATAGGAGTACTGTCCTCCCATTTCTCTCCCCTGTTCCTGGTGTCCCCTCTCCCGCCTCCCCCCTTTGTCCTCTCCTACCCCCCCTCCCTCTCTCTCCCTCCACCCCCGCATCCAGGATCTGGAAAGTGCGACGGCAGGATCACCATTGCACCCTCCGGAGCCATGTCTGATTCAGCATCAATGCGATCTGTAAATTTATCGAGATAGTATAGTCAGTGCTCCTCACGTAGCAAGGTTAGCATTCTAGCGATGTAGCAATAGTCTAGAAGTCTTTAAAATAAAAACTGGACAGAAAGAAAAGGATACTGTGTGCTTCGGCATGCTGGGATGTCATAGTTGTCGGAGTCTGTTTTCCCTGAGGTAGATAAGGTAGATAGGGTTCAAGACTAATGACTTCCTTCCATGAGGTAGTTCTGGTCCTAAAACCGAGTTACACAGGGTGCTATGTGCTTCGGCGTGCCGGGATGTCCTGGTTGTCGGAGTCTATTTTCCCTGAGGTAGGTAAGGTAGATAATGTTAAAGACGTGTGTTTTCATTTCATGAGGTAGGTCTGGTCATTGGAATGATCTTCTCGAGTTAGCAAAAGTGTTTGCGATATCTTTCTTTTGAGCGGTTGGTTTGATTTTCTTCTTCTGTTTTTTAGTCACTCGTAGGCTCAGGAGAGGGCTCTCTTTTGGCAGTTCCATAGGTGGACCTCTCCATCTTTGTGGTCGGGGGCCCCCTCAGGTATTGGTGCAGGTCCTGTGGGTCATTGAAGAAAAGGCTTTTCCCCTGATTGGTTATTTTGAACTTGGTTGGCGCTACAAAGGTGAATAGGATTTGTCTGCTCTTGAGCTTGAGGTTCCGTGACAATTGTAAGTGGTGTTTTCGACTCGTACGAATATGGTCGAGTCTGGTATCTATGAACCGCAAATGACGAGTTTAGTAAGTGTGCGCAGTTTCGCTGTGCTAACTTAAACCGTTCGTTTGTTATGTGGGTTTCTCATCTGTACCCACGGGTTCCATCTTAGATACGGCATCCATCTTGTCTCTTGCCCTCAAGTAGCCAGCGAACGGACGCTGTCCGCTTCGCGACCCTGGGACTCCCAAGATATTTGCGGAAGACACATGTCCTTTGTAAGTGTCTTTATGACGAGGGGGATGACACTGTAAGGCAGATGGCGCCGCTCGAGGCTCATCTTGCCGCACGGACTTATTGTCTCAGCCGTGCATCTCATTAGGCACGTCCCTTTGATGCCTGTATCTCGTGTTTCCCGATACCTCCCCTTTTACACCCTTTCCGATCTCCCCACTGTCTCCGTCTTCCTCTGCACCTGTCTTTGTTCCTATTTCGATCTGTTTTACTGCCGATTGGAATGCACTAATGTTGGGAAGATGGGTTTTTACAGTTGGGAACCGCCAAATGTTTCCGCACTTATGTTCCGGACCTTATGTGTATCAAAGTGACCAAAACGACCCCTCTGGGGGATGATTGTGGGAACCGGGTCATAAACTTTTGTGTATCATGTTGTCTTATGGGTAAATTCTGTATAAAAGGAGCGATCCACAGAACCAATTTGAAGCAGTCTCCCCAAGTTGCACGTGTTGTACTTGTCGTGACTTCTGTGTTCCCTGCAGTAAATAAACCTTGAATCTTTGACGCCGAAGGAAGTGTCCCGCGTCTCTGTCATTCGTACGCCGGAGCAGGTTACCCACGAAGGTTTCAGGTGTTGTGCCCTGGCACCGCTGGGTCTTAAATCAACCCAGTCCTTCAGTTGGCGCCCAACGTGGGGCTGCATCAGTGGTACCGGTCCAAGCCCGACGATCGTGAGGAACTTCGTGTGAAATCTCCGAGGGAAAGTGCACTCCGCTTCATCGATCCTGTTGTCGAAATAAGTGGCCCGAAGACTTTTCCCGCGAAGATTCCCGCCTCCTGACGGCTGCGACGGACTGCTGCCCTGACTGTAGACCTGTTTTTGGCGCTTGGCGTAGACCTTGGTATAGCGAGACGATTGACGGGCCTTCCTGGTGACGCCATCGATCTTTGAGTTAAGTATTTGTGGGTCGCTCCCAGAGTCCTTAGTTGTTGACACTTTAGCGGGTGTTTTTTGTTGTTGACGCTGTGTGAGTGTTTTTGTCGGTGACACTTTGCTAGCGTACTTTGTTGTGTTATTTGACGACTGCAGCCGCCAAAAACCGAGGGTCTTGTTCTTTGCTGGGACTTGGTAAATCCCGTAACCCTTGAAGTTTGTGAAACTCGGCTAGTGTGCAAGATGCCTGGTCGCAGTACTTTGTTCAGTTGTTTCAGACCTTGTGGTGTGGATTCCCGACTGGAGGACTCGTGTCCGATACCTCCGGTTGGAACCCCGACTTATGAACTGTACAGTAAGCATGGGCTAGGCCCGATTACTTTTAATGAATACTGGATCAAATACACGAAGAAAGATGGTGACCTTCGTTGGCCACCACATGGTAGCTTCGAGGCCCCGATCTTAGATAATCTAGAGGTTAAATTGTTTGCGAAAAAGTCAAGGCCGGCCATGTTTGATGCCTTTCGGTTGTGGCGCAAAGAAGCCCGACAGAAATAAATCAGACAGACTAAGCGAAATCAGAGAGATAGTGCTGGTACCATTGTGAAGAAAGCAGAGCAGTTTCAGCATGATAAGGAGATTAGGGAAAAGGAAGTGTTTGACAGATTACAGCGTATGACTATAGATAAATGCTATCCTACTTTGCCTACGGAGTCGGAAAAGAAGGATGAGTCAGTTGAGGATCCTTTAATGTCCTATCTTATGAAGTCGCCACCTCCGTATGTACAGGGTACCACAGCCCCTGTGATTCCCCCTGTACCTGTTCCTGCACCTATTCTTCCTCCGCCTGTTCCTCAACCTGCACCCGTTCTTCCGACTGTTCCTGCTCCTTCGTCTGTTGCTATCCCTACTGCTCCTCCGCTTCCACATACTCCTGCTCACGCTACTGCTCCTGCTCTGTTAACTCCTGCTGTTGCTTCTGTTTCTACTCCTTCGCTTGTTAGTCCTGTGTCCTATACTTCTCCCTCTACTCGTAGTCGTAATTCTCCTCTTGCGGCTAGCTTCTTTCATTCGCTCGGACCTGTTCTTGGGTCCGCTGGTTCAGATGGTCCTCAGAGACGTAGTCAGCTTCCAGGTAATAGGGAACGTGCTTCGCTATATAATATGGCGATGGGTTGGATGACGAACCCCCTTAGAAATCCACCCCGTGTTGTACTCGACACGTTTTGTCAGTTCAATATACCAACCCAAAGATTTGTGTTCGAGGAAATGTGTAAGGTTCTTCGTGATCAGATATCGGCCGACGCACCTGACGAGGTGCTGACCGCGTTGTCTGATTTACAGCTTCAGTTTTCGGCTGGACTGATAGTGGATACCAACGTTCGACGAGCCGTTGAACGGTTGCTATCTTTTCGTCCCACTCCTATACCTCAAGCCTTGTTTGTTGAGGATGTTGAAAGACAGCCAGACGAGTCTGGTCAATTTCCTATGCGAGAAGTTCCACCGGTTTGGATACCAGCTGATCCTAATGCTCAACCCCCGGTATTGGCGCATTTCCAGAGAGTATGGATACATCTCCCATGGAAACGCTCGGAAGTGTTACAGGTGAAGCAATCTTTGCCTGACCCACGCAAGAATCCTACAGGGTATTACAAAGAATTATCGCAGCTTGTAGATGCTACGGTAATGAATCTTGCCGATATCGATATGTTGTTCGGCAATGTCGTACCGCAACCGGTATGGGCTAAGATTCGTCATGAAAACCATCCGAATGAATTAGGTGGTGCTTGGGCTGCCATTGTAGCGGCAGATGCCGGACAAACGGCTGCTGCTAAACCCGACCAGCTGATTGTTGACCTTCCTCAAAGAATTATAACATTAATGAAAACTCTTATGCCAGCTATGAGGGTGAACTGGGACAAATTGTTAGCTTGTAAGCAAAAGAAGGACGAGAGTGTTTCCGACTTCTTTACGAGGTTCGAGGAGGCATTCATTGACCATAGTGGTCAGGATATGAGCACTGAGGGTGGTCAAAGGTTGTTCGTGGATAAATTTGTTTCGAACTTATTGCCCGATTTGAGCAATAAATTGAAGAATTCAGAAAGTGCATGGGCCGTTTCTACTTCAGCTCAGATATTGGCTACGGCACAATATTATGAGAACAGAGAGAAAGAGGAAAGCGACCGTGCTGATAAAAAGACGAAAGAGCTAAAAACTAAAGTGTTGTTGCAACAAGCGTATCCTCCACGTTCAAATCAGAATGCATCCCAACAGAATAGATCGCAATCGCAATCGAATAGATCGCAAACTCGTAATGACTCCTCCTCCCAAAGATCCTCGTTGGGGTACAATCAATGTGCTTATTGTAGACAAGAGGGTCACATTAAATTCAATTGTCCTGTTCTAAACGAACGTAATAGTGGTAACCCATCTAGAGGAGGTCGTGGTGGTTCGCAGCAGGCACCACGTGGTAGAGGTCGCGGAGCTCAGAACGATCGCTCAGATAACTCATTAAATTCCGATAATTGTTTTGATCAACGTGGATCGTCGCAAGGACGATCTGCGCAGTACAATGTAGACGATTATTACGTCGATCAGGGAACTGACGACAGTAATTACTAGGACAGCCATAGACAAGGAAAGGGAGTGGTATCAGTTCCGGTTGATCAGAGAGGGCCTTACGTCGCAGTTGCTACATCGGGCGTCGTTGAGCCTTTTCTGTTGGACACTGGTGCAGCGAAAAGTTCCATAAAGCATTCGAAACTCCCTGGCGCACCTTTGTCTGGCTTAACAAATGTTTCCGTTGGATTCTCTGGCGCCCCCGTTAGCAATCCAGTTTCGCGCCCTTTGCCCCTTACAATTGGGCCTTGTGAACTAGAAGCTCCGTTGATTTTGACCACGGGTTGTGGTGAAAATGTTTTGGGCCTGGATTTGCTTAAACGTTTGTATGCGACTTTGTATTGTTCTCCTGCGGGTGTAAAGCTTACGTTGGGAGAGAGGGTTGTCTCTCCTATGTACTTGTCTCTCGATAAGCTTCCACCGGAATTGAGTTCTCTTCCTGCATCTTTGTGGGCAACAGGTCCCAATGATGTGGGCCTGCTTGATATCTCACCTTATGTTGTTCAGTTGAAATCCAATGTGCGATTGCCACGTATTCCCCAGTATCGTATCTCTCTTGATGGTGAACGAGCACTGTTAGCGATCATCTATGATTTGATCGAGAAAGACGTTATTGAGGAAACACGGGGAAACGTGTGCAACAGCCCTGTATTGCCCATTCTTAAACGTACTGATCCTTCGAAACCACCTGTTTATCGTTTTGTTATCGATTTACGGGAGGTAAATAAAATTGTGGTTCCTCAATTCCCTGTTGTGCCTGACATCACGGCATTACTGACTCTGATTCCAGCTTCTGCTTCATGGTTTTCGGTGATTGATTTGAAGAATGCGTTCTTCAGCATCTCGATTGCGGAAGAGAGCAGAGACCTTTTCGGTTTCTCTCTTGGTGGACGCAGCTTCCGGTTTAAACGCGCTCCTCAGGGCTACTGTGAAAGTCCATCGATTTACAGTCAAGCCTTGAAGGGTCAACTGGATGCGTTTAGGTTGCCGGCTGGTGCGGCCTTAATACAATACGTCGATGACCTATTGGTGGCTGCAGATACTCAGGACATTTGCAAAATTGCTACGGTGTCGTTGCTGCAACATCTCTGCGAGTTAAATCATAAGGTGTCCCCTTCTAAACTCCAATATTGTTGTCAAGAAGTAACCTATCTAGGTCACTTATTGTCAAAGGAGGGAAGGAGGTTGACCCCAGAGAGAATCGCAGCAATTGCGCGCATGGCTGTGCCACAAACCCAAAGAGATGTGCGTGCCTTTCTAGGTATTACGTCGTACTGCAGGCAATGGATTCCAAATTTTTCATTGCTAGCGAAACCATTAGTGGCTCTTACGTGCAAGGATGTTTCGACTCCTTTACCATGGACGGAAGAATGTCAGAACAGTTTTTCTGAACTGCGTGATTCATTATGTTCGGCTCCTGTGTTAGGTACCCCTGACTATAGCAAGCCGTTTACATTATATGTTCACGAGAGAGAAGGTTGTGCGTTGAGTGTCTTAACGCAACCTTTTGGTGGTAAGCAACGTCCATGTGCATATTTTTCCTCGACCTTGGACCCAGTAGCTAGAGCATTGCCGAGTTGTTTACGAGCAACAGCGGCAGCCGCGGTCTCCATCCGACAATCAGCAGGATTGGTCATGGATAATATGCTTACGGTGATGGTTCCGCATGCAGTCGATACTCTTTTCAATCGCACGAAAACTCAGCACTTGACAAGTGCGAGGTTGTCTGGGTACGAGTTGACGCTGTTGGCAAGCCACATTCAAATAAAACGTTGTAATGTTCTGAACCCGGCAACTTTGTTACCAATTAGCTCAGAGTCAGATGAAATAACAGAACACAACTGTTATTTGAGGACAGAGGAGGAAACAAAAGGTCGAGTGGACCTTAAAAACACCCCATTGGAAGAACCAGATGGTACACTGTATGTGGATGGGTCATGCTTCAAGTTACCGAATGGCGATGTGACTACTGCTTATGCTGTTGTAACGTTGAATACTGTTGTTGAGACTGCAAGATTAAATCAGAATTCTGCCCAAGCTGCAGAGCTGATTGCTCTTACTAGAGCGTGTGTGTTAGCGAAAGGGAAACGTGTGAATGTGTTTACCGACAGCCAATATGCATTTGGCGTCGCACATAGTTTTGGACGATTGTGGAGAGAGAGAGGTTTCTTGACGTCGCATGGTACGAAGATTCAGCATGGCCAGCTTGTGAATGATCTTTTGGATGCACTTACGTTGCCTAAGCAGGTAGCGATTGTTAAATGTAGTGCGCATCGTAAGGTGACGGATGATGTGGGTCGTGGTAATGCGTTTGCGGATGAGACGGCTAAGGAGACTGCCCGGAACCTTAGCACTCGAATGTATGTGACGAGTTCGGTTAGGTGGCCTACAGAATCGAGTATGTGTGAGGACACTATCGAGAGTGTGAAAGCAATTCAGAATGAGGCCACCGACACTGAAAAGACGAAGTGGAAAGAAAGTACGGGAAAGTTGGATGCGAATGGTTGTTGGATTGATTTGTCTGATCAGAAAAGATGGCTGTTACCGGATGCGTATGTGCTGGCCGTTGTGACAATGGCGCATGGGTTAGCACATATTAGCGCGAAAGGTATTTGTAAATTGCTGTCTCCTGTGTGGAAGAATGATGGAATTACGAAGTATGCTGAACGCTTGGTTAAGAATTGTATGGTGTGTATGATGTAAAATCCTGGCAAGGGAACCCCAACTCCTCCTGGCAGTTTTGCTCCCCCTTCATGTCCCTTTGAAGTGATCCAATTGGACTTCATCCATATGGAGCGATGCAATAACCTGAAATACGTCTTAGTTGTGGTTTGCGCATTCTCCCGATGGATCGAGGCTTATCCTCTCAAAGACAATACTGCTTTGTCTACTGCGAAAATCCTACTGAAGGAATATTTTCCTCGGTATGGAATGCCTAGAGTCGTGTGGTCAGATAACGGAAGTGAGTTTGTGGGTAGTGTGATGAAGAGTGTATGCAAGGGCCTTGGAATTAATCAGAAATTCCATAGTGCCAACCATCCCCAGTCAGCTGGTTTGGTTGAAGGGTATAACGGCACCCTTAAACTAAAACTAGCAAAGATTCAGGCTACGACTGGTCTTTTGTGGCCTGACGCTTTACCTTTAGCATTATTGTCAACTAGGGCGACTGTACACTCCCGAGTAGGGCTTAGCCCCTACGAAATAGTGTTCGGTCGTCCTGCGAATGTTTGGGGGGTTCCTAGGCCAGGTATTTTTTGTGATCTTGAGTATCCAATGCTGATAGATTATCTTCATGACTTGACTGCTAAACTGAGGTTAATTCACCAACAGGTTCACGAAGCATTGCCGACGCGGACGGAGGGTCCAGGCCACCAGCTCCAGCCCGGAGATTGGGTGGTGACACGGAACTTTTCGCGCAAGACCAACTTGGACCCGGGGTTCACTGGACCCTACCAGGTCCTCCTTGCCACGAGAACTGCAGTTCGTCTTGAGGGGCGGAAGAATTGGGTGCATGCCACCCATACCAAGAAAGTCCCTATCCCGTTGCCAGCAGACTCGTGGGTGAGGAAAGGCATTGCATCAACTGAAACCGAAGGATTGCCAGCGTTTGTACCTTTCAGTGACGCACAACCTGTCGGAGAATCCTCAGTGCAGCAGAAAGACACTGTTGAACATTTGTCAGCAAAAGACTCAAGACCAGAACATTCAGCTGATCAACAGGACGTTGTCCCTTCAACGGATCCTTTGTTTGACGAACAGACACGTCCTGGGAAAACCCGATACTTTTTGCGATCTAGCACTAAAGACTAATAAAAGATCCTGCTTTGCTGTATTGACAACTGCATTATCCCGTTTTCCGTGATCAGTTTTGAACATTCGTACCATTGTAATTATTTTGTACATATTCATTGAGCTTCGTTCCTTACACCTTTTGCTTCCACAGCTGAGAGACATTGTTTTTGCATATACACTTGTGAAATAAAGGCCGTAGGGCCGCGCGCGTACTTCCTTCTGGATAGTAGGTCTTGACGCTAGGTTAAAGACCGTCGGTTCCTGGGAACTCCTAGGGATTGACTATTGCTACACAGAACGAAGTGCGTCAAGAAACGTTGCGGACGGTCATAGGGAATGGCATTTTCGAAGCTGATGGATTTGGAAGGAGCTCAGGCTCATAGATTCAAGCTGCAGCAACTCAGTCGTACCAAATGTTTTATATTCCAAATATTCGTATTGTTTTTGACTGTTTCTGTATTATTGGCGGGTGGGGTGTATTACATGATGTTTTACTCCTTACCTACTGCTACACCTACTCCTACCCCTGACCCTAAACTTACCTCCACTGCTTCTCCTCATTCTTTTCATATCTTACCTGAACACGAACAGGCTAGACGTGCAGAATTCCGCAATAATTCCTTTATTCAGCTCCTCCATCAGCATCAGTTAGTGGTTAATACTACTAATTGTTGGGTGTGTGGGTTGATGCCACATACTACGGATAAGGGAATTCCATATCTGGTGTTACCGTATAGTTCCCAAGGGTCTGCTCGAGCATTTCAAACAATGTTTCGAAGCGCACTGGGTTTCCACCCCATTCGAGAACCACGTTCCCCCTACTCTGGTCCTACCTCGTATCAAAAACCTTTGTCGATAGCAATAGAGGATTTAGATAGCGATATCTATGATCCCTCGCTTATTCCCGAAGAAGAGGTACAAGCATATAGGGTCCTAAGTAGAGGCGAATATAGTGTGTTCACTAGTGAAAAGCAGCTTAAAAGCTCGCCTCCGATATGGGTCGTACCCCACATTGGTAATTTTTGTCTAATAGGTCGTGGCCGAAGATCGAAAGCCCGACTTGGAGAGAGTGCTTGCACTGAAAATTACATTCTGCCGATGGTCTCGTCCCCTGTGTTTCTGGCTGCCAAGGGTACATACTTTATCTGTCATGATCGTGCATATGCATGGTTGCCCTCTGACTTCATGGGCTCATGTTTCATCGCAAACTTGTTGCCTCCGACGTTTACTGTAGATGCAGATTATCACAAGACTAGAGTTGTGAGAGGCGTAATTAGCGAAGAGGATACTGCCGGTCAAGAGGCAGGAGACTTTTTCAAGGGTTTCCTCCCGTTTTGGGGACCTATGGTTAATAGTAGGAACCTGAGACAGTTGACTCGAGTGGTAGAATCAACCGCTAATATTACTGCCAGTGCCCTTGGTAATATCACCACTGAACTTCAGGCGGATAGACTTATGACGTTACAAAACCGTATGGTTTTAGACGTGATCTTAGCAGATCGAGGTGGGGTATGTAAGGTGATCCATTCGAGCTGCTGCATTTTCATTCCAGATAACGCTCCAACTGTTTATCAAGCCATCTCGAGGTTGCATAAGATCTCCGAATCCATACACGTGGATGTAGGGGATTGGACGCTACTTGGATGGTTTTGGGGCCTGATGTCGACTTGGGGTTGGAAGATTCTGATGATCATCGGAGTCGTTGTGGCGTTCCTGTTCACGTGTTGCCTTTGTGTGCAGTGCGGTCCTGCCTTATGTGGCCTCTGTGCTACAACGTGTATGAGACAGCCACCTGTTGCCAAGGGGTCTCGGTTGGACAGAGCTATGCTACAGCAACATCTCGATGGTCTGATGAATATCGAATATGATTCTGACTAGTGCTTGCCTACATGAGGGCAAAAGGAGCGTCTGAGGTTCCGTGACAATTGTAAGTGGTGTTTTCGACTCGTACGAATATGGTCGAGTCTGGTATCTATGAACCGCAAATGACGAGTTTAGTAAGTGTGCGCAGTTTCGCTGTGCTAACTTAAACCGTTCGTTTGTTATGTGGGTTTCTCATCTGTACCCACGGGTTCCATCTTAGATACGGCATCCATCTTGTCTCTTGCCCTCAAGTAGCCAGCAAACGGACGCTGTCCGCTTCGCGACCCTGGGACTCCCAAGATATTTGCGGAAGACACATGTCCTTTGTAAGTGTCTTTATGACGAGGGGGATGACACTGTAAGGCAGATGGCGCCGCTCGAGGCTCATCTTGCCGCACGGACTTATTGTCTCAGCCGTGCATCTCATTAGGCACGTCCCTTTGATGCCTGTATCTCGTGTTTCCCGATACCTCCCCTTTTACACCCTTTCCGATCTCCCCACTGTCTCCGTCTTCCTCTGCACCTGTCTTTGTTCCTATTTCGATCTGTTTTACTGCCGATTGGAATGCACTAATGTTGGGAAGATGGGTTTTTACAGTTGGGAACCGCCAAATGTTTCCGCACTTATGTTCCGGACCTTATGTGTATCAAAGTGACCAAAACGACCCCTCTGGGGGATGATTGTGGGAACCGGGTCATAAACTTTTGTGTATCATGTTGTCTTATGGGTAAATTCTGTATAAAAGGAGCGATCCACAGAACCAATTTGAAGCAGTCTCCCCAAGTTGCACGTGTTGTACTTGTCGTGACTTCTGTGTTCCCTGCAGTAAATAAACCTTGAATCTTTGACGCCGAAGGAAGTGTCCCGCGTCTCTGTCATTCGTACGCCGGAGCAGGTTACCCACGAAGGTTTCAGGTGTTGTGCCCTGGCACCGCTGGGTCTTAAATCAACCCAGTCCTTCAAGCTCTTGGCATTGGACGAGAAAGCCTTTTCTGATGTCTACTGTTGTTTTGGAGTAGTCTTGCGTCAGCATGATTTTTTGGCCTTTCCAGATGATCTGGTTGTTTTTTCTGGCATAGTTAAAGATCTCTTCCGCATGCTGGGCTCTCAGTGGCTTGCAGATGATTGGTCTGGTGAATTTTGTCGCTAGCTCCTCTGAGGCTGGAACTCTGAAGGCCTTATCTAGTTCAAATTGGCATTCGAATTTTAGGTTTGTGATCTTCGTGATGAGATCCTCTAGGAATTTGGTGCATGATCCCATCTCGTCTTCTGCGCCTTCTGGGATTCCTAGTATTCGTATGTTTCCCCTACAGCTCTTATCTTCTAATTCTGTCGCTTGCCTTTGCAGAGAGTCAGTTTTTCTGCACAGACCACTCACTTCTTTCTTGGTGCATTGCGGGGTGTCCTCCGTGTCGCTGATTCGCTGCTCTGCCGCTGCGAGCCTGGTGTTTACTGTGTTCAGATCAGCTCTGACTGCAGCTAGTTCAAGCTGAATGGACTCGGTGGTGAGTTTAGTGGATTTCGCTCGGTTGTGCACCTCAGCCAGCTTCTTTAGGATGGTGTCCAGCGTGGTGGTTATGTCCTGTTTCTGTTTTATAGGCGAGACTGATATTTGCGGCTCGCCCTTGCTTTTTTTTCTGTAGCTGTGCCTGCAGCCTGGACTCTCTGTCTGCCATATTTTTCTAGCTTGCGGTCCTCTGCTGTGGGGCCTCCTCCCCTCTGCTCCTTGTTTTGGATGTGTGTCTGGTCTCTCGCCACTTTTCTCTTGGTCCTTTGCTTTGGGTTACTGATGTTGCCGGGGTGTTAGTAGCAGGGTGAGGATCTCAGCAGGAGGTGTATGTCTGGAGGTGTATGTCTGGACGTGCCCTCTTATATGGTTGAACTTGCTTGTCTAAGTTTGGTTCTCTGTTGCCCTTCTTTGTTCTGCTTATGTGCACTCAAACTCTGCCTAATCCGTTTTTGCCCGTGTGCTCGATAGTGTGTGCTCCGTAGTTCTGTGTTCATTTATTTTGGCTCTTGCGTCCGCTGCTTTGGCCGATTTGTTCGCGCCTTCAGGCAAGCGCTAATTTGGTCTGCTTATGTGGCAGATTTGTTCTTATCCGTTTCTGTCCGTGTGTTCAGGTATTTCAGCTCTTGCGCTCGCTGCTCTGTATGGCCGATTTGTTCGTGGCCTCAGGCAAGCGCCATTTTGGTTTGGGTCCGGTCTTGGTTTCTTTTTCTCACTCCTCACACCTCTCACTCCCCTCGTTAACAATAATTAAGGACTCTGCATAAGGGTATCTGCTTATGTGGCAGCTTTGTTCTTATCTGTTTCTTTTGGCTCTTGCATCCGCTGTTTTGGCCGATTTGTTTCCGGCTTCAGGCACGCACCATTTTGGTTTTGGGTCTGGTTTTGGTTTAATTTCTCATCCCTCGCACCTCTCACTCCCCTTGTTAACAATAATAAGAGACTCTTGCACCCAGTACCTGCTTATGTGGCAGATTTGTTCTTATCCGTTTATTTTGGCCCTTGTACCCGCTGCTTTGGCCGATTTGTTCGCGGCTTCAGGCAAGCCATTTTGGTTTTGGGTCTGGTTTTGGTTTCGTTTCTCACCCCTCACACCTCTCAGTCCCCTCGTTAACAATAATAAGAGACTCTTGCGCCCGGTACCTGCTTATGTGGCAGATTGGTTCTTATCAGTTTCTGTCCGTGTGTCCATTTATTTTGGCTCTTGTGCTCGCTGTTTTGTATGGCCGATTTGCGGCTTCAGGCGAGCGTTGTTTTTGGGTCCTCATTTCGCGTATTGCATCCCGGGCTCTTCACTCCCTCGTTAGCGACTAAGGACTCCTGCGCCCGCTACCTGTTTATATCTGGTCTGACTCTTACGCCCACTGCTTTGTATGGCTGATTCGTTCACAGCCTCAGGCAAGCGCCATTTTGGTTATGGGTCTGGTTTCAGTTTCGTTTTTCACCCCTCGCACCTCTCACTTCCCTCGTTAGCGATAATAAAAGATTCTTGCGCCCGGTACCTGCTTATATGGCAGATTTGTTCCTATCAGTTTCTTTCCGTTTGACCAGTTATTTTGGCTCTTGCGCCCGCTGCTTTGTATGTCTGATTTGTTCGCAGCTTCAGGTGAGCGCCATTTTGGGTCTGATTTGGTTTCGTTTCTCGCCCCTCGCACCTTTCTGCCTTGGCTTTGCCGGGAGTGTTTTAGCCAGAGAGTCACAGAGACCGGCTTCTGTCCTGTGTACTCCCCTCCCTTGCTGCCGCCACCTTCGTCAGACGGGCTTTCTAGTGCTTGGTGCCGTGAGTGTTGCAGAGTTGCTGCAAGTGGGCGCCATTTTGGGTCCGCTTCTCCCTCCTCCTTCGTTGATTGTGTGATAGCGGCGAGTGCTGCTCCCGGTGCGTCCCGCGCTCTCTTTTCGGTTGTATCTTGTAGTCGAACCTTTCCGATCACTTTTGCTTCGTTTGTCGTTCTTCAGAGATGTGTTTTTCGATCAGTAAATCCAGTCACTGGCTCCGGTCTGGCGAGACGGCTTGATCAGGCAGCCATTAGCTTCTGGGTACCTAGGGTACCATTTACTAGGGGCTGACATGTGGCCAGAGATGCCAATTGGGTTTTTGTTTCAACACAGTTTTAGGGAAGGAACACAGGCCCTGGGCACCTGATTGGCAGGAGCCCAGGACACACTCAGTCAAAGCACATCAGCAATTCAGCAAAAAGTGGGGGCATTCCATGCAAGAAAAATGGCACTTTCTCACACCCAGGACCTACCTAATGGAGGCAGCAGCAAGGCCGAACTGTGGGGGCACTTTTAGCGTGCCACAGGTACCCTAAAGGCAAGTTTGTCTGCATTCGTCTGAGCTTGGACAGCGCCCAGCACCAGCACCCCTGGCACCTGGCCTACCCGCAGGTATGAAGCCACCGTCCGTGTCCTGCACACCAGATGACCCAGCGAACACTGCTGCCACGCCGCACTGTACTCTATGGTAGGAATATTGTCCTGCACCAGATGCACCTTCTCCTGCACCAGCACCTGCACGACCACCATCACACCACAATGGACCATGCTGCCCTCTCGCCACAGCAGAAGCAACCCACCAACTCCACTGTCTACTCCCCAACATGCCCTCTGTTTGCAAGCACTCCACGAGTTACGGGACCTCATTACCATACACGCATCAGACATTGCCTTCCTCACTGGGACCTGGCTCAACCCTGCATCGCCAACCCTGCACCATCAACCCTGACATTGCCACAGCGATCTGTGACAGATATAAAATCCCTCACCAAAACCGCACCAACAAGCTTGGACTTCATTGAGCCCCTAGACCCGGACTCCAACAACTGCATCTTCCTCAGCAACCTCAACTTCCACATCGATGACCCCAACGACAACAACAACACCCACCTCGTCGACAGTATGAGCAGCCTCAGACTCACACCACGCACAACTTCAGCACCTGGCTCACCAACTGCTCCGACATCATTGCCCCCATCAAGAGCAGCAATGAGAGAAGATCCTCCAAAATGGCCAGCTAGTACACCCAAGAAATCAGAAAAGGGAAATGTGACAGCAAACAGTTGGAGAGGAGATGGTACGCCAGCAAGAACAGCTCTGAGAGGGCAGCCTTCAACAATTCCCTCAACCTCTACCACCGCCTGCTTTGGGCAACAAAGAAGACAGCCTTAGACCCATTAGTCGAAACCAGCATCAACACGGGAAAGACATTTTTCAACATCGTTAAGGAATTCTCTAACCGGCTGCCAGCGAAAACAGTATCATACCTTCACAAGAGCTGTGCTACAACCTTGCCGACTACTTCCATGACAAGACCGCAACCCTATACAGAAACTTTGAACCCTAACTTATACCCACAGACTTCCTCAACAGATATGCCCCCACTGCAACCGACACAAGCCCCAGACTGACCACATGGAACCACCTCTCTACCCAAGACACCACCTCCATCATGAAATCCATCCACTCGCGAGCTCCCACAGACCCATGCTCGCACCACATTTTAAATCTTGGGAACCAAAGGATCGGCCAGGAACTCACAACGCTGCCCAGCACCTCAATAACCACCACAACTTTTCCTGATGCCTGGAAACACGCAGAAGTCAGACCACTACTCATAAACCCTCCACCGATCCCAGAGAACTCAAAAACTGCTGGCCAAGCTCCTTGCTCCCATTCCCAGCCAAGGTACTGGAAAATACTTTCAACAAGCAACTCAAAACACACCTGAAGCACAACCAGCAACAGAACACCTTCCAATTCGTCTTTCACAGCAATCACAGCACCAAGACCGACCTGATGACAGCCACTGACAATATGTTAACCTTCCTTGATCAAGGAGGAACAGCAGCTCTGATCCTCCTTGACCTCTCGGCAATCTTCAACACAGTACCTAACCACATGCAGATTGAATGACTTCACTACATTTGCATCTAAGGGGACGCACTCATATGGATCACCTCCTTCCTCACCAGAAGAACACAGAAGGTCCGCCCACCATCTTTCATCTCCGAACCCAAGGGTATTGTCTGCGGTGTCCCCCAGTGCTCATCCCTCAGCCCTACGATGTTCAAAGCATATATGACCACACTAGCCAACATTGTCAGATCTCATGGTCTCAATATAATATCCTATGCAGATGACACCAAGCTCATTCTCTCACTCACCAATGACTGTACCAACACCAGACCAACTACTACAGGTGCATGACAAGCATCGCTGATTGAATGAGGAAAGAGGTGTGGTGCAGGGAAAGTGACTCCGGAACCCGGGGGCTCATGGTTTGATCCCTGGCGCTGGTAGCTGATCAGCCCAGCACCATGTTACTCTGGGCAATAGTTTGCTTAATCTTCCTGATGCTCCCCCCCGCCTTGACACCCTCTGGAAATTGTTCGCGCTTTACAAATACTTACAATGAAGAAAAACTGCCTGAAGCTGAACACAGGCAAGAGGTGAAATACTGATCTTCGGCAACAACAGCAACCTGTGGAATGACTCCTGGTGGTCATCAGAGAGGGGCCCCGCACCCACATCCGCTGATCGAACCAGAAACCTCAGAATCATCATTGACAGCAAGCTCACCATGAAATCACAGATCAACGCTGTCTCATCTGCCTGTTTCCTTACTCTGCGCATGCAACATAAAATCTTCAAGTGGCTACCCCTGCACACAGGAAGCACCATGACACAGGCCCTCATCACCAACCGACTGGAATATGGCAACACTCTCTAAGTAAGAATCACCGCACAACTCCTACAGAAACTTCAAACTTTACAGAAAGCTGCCGCCACACTCAACCTTAACCTCCCCTGACAAACCTACATCACACCCCACCCAGGCAACTCCACTGAAACTTCAAACTGTACAGAAAGCTGCCGCCAGACTCATCCTTGACCTCCCCTGACAAACCTACATCATACCCCACCTCAAGCAACTCCACTGGCTCCCCGTACAGAAGAGAACCAATACAAGCTACTGACCCATGCCTCCCTATCACTCTCCCCGCATCTACTGAAGCAGAAGTGGAGGACGCTCCTTCTCCTACATTATCAGCAAAGACCTGGAACAGCCTCCCCACGCAGCTCTGGACCATCACCTCACTTCTGGATTTCCAAAGGGCCGTCAAGACCTGGCTGTTCGAATATGTCTTTTGGGACCTGTTTGCCCCTGGATACCGTAGTGGTTGATTAGCAGCGCTATATAAATCCTGATTGATTGACTGATTCGTAGGGACTCTGGGATGTAACCAGTGGATGGCAATTCAGTGCTTGGCTAGCACTGTCCCACGACTGCTAATTTATGCCTCGTGAGCCTCTTTTTCAGCTTCGGTATTGTGCCAAGCAGGCAGCGCTTTATCGAGGTCTCCAATACATCACCTGAATTGCGTATTGCTTCAGCTGGTTTCCTAACCTTTCCAGAGAGCCTGTTGTAGTTCTAGAACTTTCTTCACAATCTATTAGTTTGGCTCCTTGTCATATGCGAAATGAGTACGTCAGTGCAATGTGAAGAGTATTTCTAAGACACAATCGCCTTATGACGAAATTCAACAATCTTAACTTCTGTCCTTTATGGTTCAGCTCCAGAAGAACCTAAAATGTGATATATCATGATTCGAACACAAGTATCAACAAGCATTTGCAATGCAATAGGTCTCGCATTTACGCAAGTTTGAGCTATTGACATTGCAAATAACAGTGCCTTTTATTTTTGTTTTTAAAACCTAAATAAAAGGCATTGTCATTTACAATGCCAATAGCTTAAACTTGCATAAATGCGAGACCTATTGCATTGCAAATGCTTGTTATTTAAGACGCTGAGGCAAGTATTATCCCACCTCAATGTTTACAATATGAATATGCAATATTATTAAATACCTCCCTTTTATGTCTGAAAGCTAATAATGTTTTTTTCTGTACTCAGCCCCACTGTCTACAGTCTCCCAACCAACTGGATGAATCTGGAGACACTGAAGAGTGGACAGCGGTTTTCCTGGTGATGGCCATCTGCATGGACTTTGTTTGCGTTTCTGAACCGACTAAACAGACTTTCCAACCCAATGAAGAGGAAATTGTGGACTTAGAGGGGTTCTATATGTAACCTTTTAATGAAGCACCCGTTATCTGCAGTCACAGTCCAGCACCAGTGTATTCTGCGTATTGTAGTTCTTAGTGTTAGGTTCGGTTACTATCTAGCGCAGTGTTTCCCAAACTGGGGTCCGTGTACCCCCAGGGGTCCGTGACACATTCCCAGTGGGTCCGCAGGCAGCAGTTTTAAAAGCATTGCAAAGTTCCTTGGAGAATTAGCAGTTTTTGAGCAACAATAAAATGGTCAAGATAACACCAGTGATTAATGTACTTAGTGGAGAAGTGTAGCTCAATGATTAGAGCGGCAGACCCTGATGCAGAGGTCTAGCCCGGGACCAGGGTTCAATTCCCCGCCTTGGCGGGTCTTGGGCTCAAAATTCCATGGACCTGATAATTCTCACCTCGGTGCCTATTCCAATCATGGAGTCCCACTCTGCAATTCTGGGCAATAGCTTACTTAATCTCCACAACGGCCCCCACAACGCTAAGGATGCCTGGCCTCCACCTTGGGGGTGCCCAGGAGTGGACGCCTCACAGGGAAAGCCAGGATGGGTTCCACAGCGGTATTCGTACGAGCGCCTTGAGACCCTTGCGGATGAGTAGTGTGCTATACAAGTATCAATTTACATTTACCTGCTGGAGCGAGTTGAATTTGGTCCAGTGGCATGTTTGACTTATTTAATGTAGCACAGAGGGTTAATATGCATTGCAGCGAAGCACGTGTACCGTGCATTTTAAAAGGCATTATTTTATGTGCATAAGTTAGTGGGTTACTGCTTTTGTCACATCATTTCTTTTGTTACTCAGCATCAATCTAGCACAGTGACCTATAAACGATCATCAAAGAGCTGCTTACACACTGGTACAAGTTAGTAACTTATGTTTTTTCCCAGTCTTTCATTATCCTGATGCTGTTAAAGGAGTTTATTTGAGTGGAAATACAGTTTTATTGTTAGTCAATGCTAACCACTGTTATGTTCTGAATCCTGAGTTTGTGCTTTTCCAGACAAAGCACTCTTTAAAAATACCTACAAGTATGAATGACCTGTGAACCCTACACCTTATGGTCCCCTTTACCTTGTGTAACATTTGCTCTACACTGATTTACAAGTATAATTCATTGTCTCGATATATGTGTGATGTAAAGTGCTCTGACATCCTACACTGGTATGGAGATGCTATAAAACAAATGAAATACATGTGACAGAGAGGCTAGGGAGAAATGAGAGGTGCTGTTGAAGGCTGTTAATAAGGGAATCATTGAAGAACCCCAACAAAGATTGTTGTATTCTGGTGCATAGTAAGATCATCATGTACCATTCTTTCATAGCTAATACAATTCAATAATGATAAATGCGTCGTAGAATGCCCCATTGTATCCTAAATTTTCTTGGGGGGGAGAGCCTCCCAAAGCCCCCTTTGTAGTGGTCAGGCTCACTTACTGCACTTGGTGTGCACTGTTTGGGGACTGGTCTGAAAACATTTGCCAGGGCTGCAATGGGTTTCCACTCTGGCCCTGGCAGGAGTGGGAGCCTTGTACTACGAAATAAAACTAACCTTTTAAAATGTTATCAAGGAGATGCAGCCCCAACCTTGCCATTAAAATGTTCTGTTTTTTGCAAACTCTTTCAATATAAAATACTAAAATCCTTAGTAATTAGAGTATTTGTTTTGTGTGCATGTGTGTTTATTTTTTTCGAATTACTCTTAATATTTTTTTTTTTTTTTTTTTTTTTAAAACATTTTATTAAAGCAAATTGACGCAAACCACAGTAATACAGCTTACATATTTTGAACATAGCGTCAAGTAGGCAGAGTTCAATCAGTTCCGGTAACAAAGTGACGCTAGGAATTAAACAGTTAGGTCGCATCATGGAGCATAACCAATGTCACAATAGTAGAATTTTCTGATAAGCAACTGAAATTCAAAGCAAGCATAAACAATAGTCCAAAAAACTCAAAAAAGGAAAGAAAATTGCATCATTCAGAAGTAACAGCTTGCGAGACCAGCACACCAGTCCGTTCCGTATCACAATAGGAGGCATCGCAGACTAGAACCACACTTCTATAACAGCAAACATCTATACACCCCACCCGGGAGGAACAGGAGTAAAAACAGAAGGCCATAGATCGCCAACAATACCTGAGGGACCAAGAGTAGGGTAAAGCAGCGAGCAAACGGGACGGTCCATCCCCATGTAACAGGAGAGCGGCGTGTCGTGGCAGAAGCTCTAGCTAATGGAGTGCCGCGTGGGGTACCTGAGGTCTAACCCACCCCAGTAGGTAAATTGGGGTGTAGGGACTGAGCTGTGGCTTCCCTCGCCCTCCCCGCAATGTATTGGCGATACGGGTCCCAGATGTCGGTGGGGCGGGAGGTTGCCGGGAGTTGGCCAGAATATTCCACACTATTGACATTGCAATAAGCCACACTTCGCAGCCAAGCGGCAACTGTGGGAGCCCGTCTCGAGCACCAGTGCAGTGCAACCTCTCTCTTGGCCAGAAGGAAGCAGATCGATGCCAATTTGCGTATCTTTCGGGGAAAGTTGGACATGTATCCCATCAGGGCAATCTCAGGTAAAACGGCCAGTGGAATGCCTATAATCGTACCCAGTGTATCATGTATAGCAACCCAAAAGGTGTGGAGCTTGGGGCAAATTACTCTTAATATTTGAAAATTAAATCATACAAATTGCTGGGGGTCCCTGGCTTCCAGCGGTGAGTCAATGGGGGTCCTCAGGAGTCAAAAGTTTGGGAACCACTGATCTAGCGGATATGGGATTGAACAGCAAAAAAGACAGCGCAACAGTCTTTAATAAAATTAGGACATTCCAGTAATAATCTTAAAAATCTGCATATCCCCCGGGCCTGACGCATTCATCATCCGCCTGTTTCCTTACTCTGCGCATGCAACATAACATCTTCAAGTGGCTACCCCTGCACACAGGAAGCACCATGACACAGGCCCTCATCACCAACCGACTGGAATATGGCAACACTCTCTAAGTAAGAATCACCGCACAACTCCTACAGAAACTTCAAACTTTACAGAAAGCTGTTGCCACACTCATCCTTAACCTCCCCTGACAAACCTACATCACACCCCACCCAGGCAACTCCACTGAAACTTCAAACTGTACAGAAAGCTGCCGCCAGACTCATCCTTGACCTCCCCTGACAAACCTACATCATACCCCACCTCAAGCAACTCCACTGGCTCCCCGTACAGAAGAGAACCAATACAAGCTACTGACCCATGCCTCCCTATCACTCTCCCTGCATCTACTGAAGCAGAAGTGGAGGACGCTCCTTCTCCTACATCACAGCAAAGACCTGGAACAGCCTCCCCACGCAGCTCTGGACCATCACCTCACTTCTGGAACTCCAAAGGGCCGTCAAGACCTGGCTGTTCGAATAAGTCTTCTGGGACCTGTTTGCCCCTGGATACCGTAGTGGTTGATTAGCAGCGCTATATAAATCCTGATTGATTGACTGATTCGTAGGGACTCTGGGATGTAACCAGTGGATGGCAATTCAGTGCTTGGCTAGCACTGTCCCACGACTGCTAATTTATGCCTCGTGAGCCTCTTTTTCAGCTTCGGTATTGTGCCAAGCAGGCAGCGCTTTATCGAGGTCTCCAATATATCACCTGAATTGCGTATTGCTTCAGCTGGTTTCCTAACCTTTCCAGAGAGCCTGTTGTAGTTCTAGAACTTTCTTCACAATCTATTAGTTTAGCTCCTTGTCGTATGCGAAATGAGTACGTCAGTGCAATGTGAAGAGTATTTCTAAGACACAATCGCCTTATGACGAAATTCAACAATCTTAACTTCTGTCCTTTATGGTTCAGCTCCAGAAGAACCTAAAATGTGATATATCATGATTCGAACACAAGTATCAACAAGCATTTGCAATGCAATAGGTCTCGCATTTACGCAAGTTTGAGCTATTGACATTGCAAATAACAGTGCCTTTTATTTTTGTTTTTAAAACCTAAATAAAAGGCATTGTCATTTACAATGCCAATAGCTTAAACTTGCATAAATGCGAGACCTATTGCATTGCAAATGCTTGTTATTTAAGACGCTGAGGCAAGTATTATCCCACCTCAATGTTTACAATATGAATATGCAATATTATTAAATACCTCTCTTTTATGTCTGAAAGCTAATAATGTTTTTTTCTGTACTCAGCCCCACTGTCTACAGTCTCCCAACCAACTGGATGAATCTGGAGACACTGAAGAGTGGACAGCGGTTTTCCTGGTGATGGCCATCTGCATGGACTTTGTTTGCGTTTCTGAACCGACTAAACAGACTTTCCAACCCAATGAAGAGGAAATTGTGGACTTAGAGGGGTTCTATATGTAACCTTTTAATGAAGCACCTGTTATCTGCAGTCACAGTCCAGCACCAGTGTATTCTGGGTATTGTAGTTCTTAGTGTTAGGTTCGGTTACTATCTAGCGCAGTGTTTCCCAAACTGGGGTCCGTGTACCCCCAGGGGTCCGTGACACATTCCCAGTGGGTCCGCAGGCAGCAGTTTTAAAAGCATTGCAAAGTTCCTCGGAGAATTAGCAGTTTTTGAGCAACAATAAAATGGTCAAGATAACACCAGTGATTAATGTACTTAGTGGAGAAGGGCAGCTCAATGATTAGAGCGGCAGACCCTGATGCAGAGGTCTAGCCCGGGACCAGGGTTCAATTCCCCGCCTTGGCGGGTCTTGGGCTCAAAATTCCACGGACCTGATAATTCTCGCCTCGGTGCCTATTCCAATCATGGAGTCCCACTCTGCCACTCTGGGCAATAGCTTACTTAATCTCCACAACGGCCCCCACAACGCTAAGGATGCCTGGCCTCCACCTTGGGGGTGCCCAGGAGTGGACGCCTCACAGGGAAAGCCAGGATGGGTTCCACAGCGGTATTCGTACGAGCGCCTTGAGACCCTTGCGGAGGAGAAGTGTGCTATACAAATATCAATTTACATTTTAATTTTACATTTACCTGCTGGAGCGAGATGAATTTGGTCCAGTGGCATGTTTGACTTATTTAATGTAGCACAGAGGGTTAATATGCATTGCAGAGAAGCACGTGTACCGTGCATTTTAAAAGACATTATTTTATGTGCATAAGTTAGTGGGTTACTGCTTTTGTCACATCATTTCTTTTGTTACTCAGCATCAATCTAGCACAGTGACCTATAAACGATCATCAAAGAGCTGCTTACACACTGGTACAAGTTAGTAACTTATGTTTTTTCCCAGTCTTTCATTATCCTGATGCTGTTAAAGGAGTTTATTTGAGTGGAAATACAGTTTTATTGTTAGTCAATGCTAACCACTGTTATGTTCTGAATCCTGAGTTTGTGCTTTTCCAGACAAAGCACTCTTTAAAAATACCTACAAGTATGAATGACGTGTGAACCCTACACCTTATAGTCCCCTTTACCTTGTGTAACATTTGCTCTACACTGATTTACAAGTATAATTCATTGTCTCGATATATGTGTGATGTAAAGTGCTCTGAAATCCTACACTGGTATGGAGATGCTATAAAACAAATGAAATACATGTGACAGAGAGGCTAGGGAGAAATGAGAGGTGCTGTTGAAGGCTGATAATAAGGGAATCATTGAAGAACCCCAACAAAGATTGTTGTATCCTGGTGCATAGTAAGATCATCATGTACCATTCTTTCATAGCTAATACAATTCAATAATGATAAATGTGTCGTAGAATGCCCCATTGTATCCTAAATTTTCTTGGGGGGAGAGCCTCCCAAAGCCCCCTTTGTAGTGGTCAGGCTCACTTACTGCACTTGGTGTGCACTGTATGGGGACTGGTCTGAAAACATTTGCCAGGGCTGCATTGGGTTTCCACTCTGGCCCTGGCAGGAGTGGGAGCCATGTACTACGAAATAAAACTAACCTTTTAAAATTTTATCAAGGAGATGCAGCCCCAACCTTCCCATTAAAATGTTCTGTTTTTTGCAAACTCTTTCAATATAAAATACTAAAATCCTTAGTAATTAGAGTATTTGTTTTGTGTGCATGTGTGTTTATTTTTTTCGAATTACTCTTAATATTTGAAAATTAAATCATACAAATTGCTGGGGGTCCCTGGCTTCCAGCGGTGAGTCAATGGGGGTCCTCAGGAGTCAAAAGTTTGGGAACCACTGATCTAGCGGATATGGGATTGAACAGCAAAAAAGACAGCGCAACAGTCTTTAATAAAATTAGGACATTCCAGTAATAATCTTAAAAATCTGCATATCCCCCTGGCCTGACGCATTCAGCATCCTAGAAAATCTCTTTTTCCCATCGGAACAGAGATTCAGACTACACCTCCGCAGGTACACTCCACTTCCAGTTTCTTTTCGACTTTCACAGCGAAAAATTTGAGGTAGCAAGCCTGAAAGTGCCTTGGTACTTCTTGATAACTCTAAACACATTTGTGGCTATCTCTATGTGGTGTCACCTGAGGGTACCTGGGGGACAGGTCACTTCAACTGAGACAATCGGTTGTCAATTACTTCAATCATGACGTTAGCTTTTACCACATACATTTACAGAATGCAGACCAAAAACACATAGGATAGCTCAGTGAGTTAAGCACACGCTGCTGTGAGTAAAACTGCATCTCACCCGTTTGACCAGCCCAGAGGGTTGACTCAGCATTTTTTTCTTGCCAAGATGATAAACTGAGTGTCATTTATTTCGGGAAGAGTTTACTCGACAGAGCCACAGAACAGTAAAAATGAAGGCATCAGCAGGTACATTGATGAATCAGGTTATTATTCATTAGTTATATATAAGGGGCGCCCGAGGCCTTCAGCGGGAGGCCAGCAGTGATCTGAATACGGAGTCGCACCTTTAATGCTGGCTGAGCAGTAACGCAAGGAGCCCTCGTTTCCCCAGGGAAGCTATGGCTTCCGCGCCACGTTATTACCTCACTCGCAGCTGATTTTATTCCTGCCTTCACGCGCTCCCGGGAGATTAACGAGGAAATCTTGTGCGTAAAGCAGCCCGGGGATGGCCTGCAAGTTGTTCCTGGCAACCCAAAGAAAGAGGAATGAAACACGTAAAATATTGCAAAGAGGTGGTAACAGAGCAAACCGCAATGTTCAATATACTCAGAAAATGCATTAGACATTTTGGAGACCAGGGCTAAAGTCTTTAAAAACAAGACGTGCGCGCGCACTGAAGAAAATGAAACCTGTTGTGGGGCGGGACTTCCGTCTTCTGAAGCCCGCGCCCACAGAGTGCCTGGCCAGAGCAGCAGTAGTGACGCGGGGCTCCCATGCCTGAGGGAGAGCCCAGCAGAGGCTGCAGAAGTCCGGAGTGGCGCCGATGCGGTGAGTTGGGCTTACTTGTACTGGGGGTGGTAGCGGTGGGGGGGTGAGTCGGGGGGTATGTCTCGTGTGTGTGTGTGCGCTCGTGTGTGTGTGTGCGTGTGTGTGTGCGTGTGTGTGTGTGTGTTAGTCTCTGCGTGTGCGAAAGCAGGGGGGATGTGGCTGTGTGTGTTGGGAGACAGGAGATGGTAAAGGCGCGCGCGACCTGATCCGATTCCGACAGGCTGCCCGTGCCCATCTCTTGTCTCCCTTTTAGCTCCTTGGAAGCAGAACCGCCGACAATAGACCTCGCTCTGCGACAGGGCTTTCGCCCTGTATCGCAGGGCGAGACCTAAAGAAGTCGGGATACCTATAGGCCTCCTACATTTCGCTGCACAGTAGTAGGTGTCATTAGCGGGGTGGGGCGCACTTAGATGAGGGATGCAGTGGTGAGGTAAACAGTAGAATTCAACGGTAGCAACAAGCTCTTGGCATTGCTGTGTGGGGGCGGGGGAGGGGGAGCAGGGGAGCGAGCGAGTGGGAGGGAACGAGCTGCGCAGAGGGGGGCGGGGGAGAGCATTCCTTTGCGACAAATGGTGGTTTGTGAGGTGGGGGCTTGAGAGGAAGGGATTCCTTGGGAGCAAATGGGTGCGAGGCTACGCGCGTCTCACACGACTGGATAACATGAAGTGCACGTGAAGTCTGGTGCTGCTATGCGCGCTCCCAGGCTGGGGAAAGGAAAATGAGGGGGGCTGGAGCAAGGGTGGGCTGAAGCAAGGAGAGGCACGCACCCCAAGCAGTCATTAGGAGTGTACAACCAACTTAAAAAACACAAGCAGCCTCCATCTGAGGTTGTGTGCGCGGAGTGGGCTGCAAGAGCACAGTCTGCTTCATTTGGAAATAAAAATTAAACAGATACAAACGCGATTATTTTTCAGGGTAGCACCAAAGAGTGGACTCCGAGCTAGAACGATTTTACGTTTTGGCTTGAGAGAGTAAGTTGCAACAGAGTCTGGCCATAAGCAGACCCAAAGGCTATTTAGTAGGTACCCTGATGCCCCAGAAGTCTATCTGTCTAGACCCGAGACCAAAGCAAGTGTTTCTTCGAACTATATTATCCAAGTGTACGTATCAGAATGTTACATGTGAAAAAGAAGAGAAGCGGGGTGGGGCGCACCTAGATGAGGGATGCAGCGGTGAGGTAAACAGTAGAATTCAACAGAAGCAACAAGCTCTTGGCATTGCTGTGTGGGGGCGGGGGAGGGGGACCAGGGGTGGGCTGAAGCAAGGAGAGGCACGCACCCAAAGCAGCCATTAGGAGTGTACAGCCAACTTAAAAAACACAAGCAGCCTCCATCTGAGGGTGTTTGCGCGAAGAGTGGGCAGCAAGAGCACAGTCTGCTTCATTTTGAAATAAAAATTAAACAGATACAAACGCGATTACAGAAACCATAGCAGCAGTGGAGTTACTCTGTAATAAAAAAAGAAAACACGCTTTGAGTTTAAACAGTTTCCTTTTATTCACAAAGAATGCATGTGCCACTGCCCGGCCCAGAATTACCATCAGATATCGATGAAACCCCAATAAAACCGGGCACCTCCTCGTCGTAAAACTGGCCATAAACAAGGAACATGGACAGGTGTATGTGTGTAGAAAACATGGTCTGTATGTAGTGAATGGTTTATGGCATGTTGTGCATTGATGCTATCTTATTCGGCCACTGGGCGCGGAGCTGCCCTAACAGGTTTGGCTGGAGGCAGTGGAGTCAGTTTGGCCAGGTCATGGGGAAGTCAGCTAACATGGACGTGTCCTTTTAGATTAAGCTCGGCCTCAATCAATTGACTATATGAGGGCAAGCCAATAGATGGATGCCGTTCACAAAATGGAGTCCGAGGGTTCAGAACGGAAACCATGATTTAAGGGTGTTAGCATCACTCAATCACGACGCAAATGCATAGGGATAATGTCCTACTCATTACCGGTCTGCTGATACCAAATTCGTCATGGTACGATGATATTTTGTGACACAAGTGTTGGACCTCGGTACCGGCATTACAGCAGGGTCCAGAATTTCAGAACCACAGACCCTCCTTTTGCCCTCATATTAGGCAATAACTCATGCTAATCTGAGTCCAGATCTGTATTAATGAATTCACGGAGATGCTGCTGTAGCATCATTCTGTTGTTCAATTCGTCCCTTGACACAGGCTTCCTTACACATGAAGTAGCACAGAGGCCACATATTGCAGGAGCTCACTGCACAAACAGGCAGAACGTAAACAGAATGGCTAAGATCATCCCAATGAAGATCAGAGTTTTCCATCCCCAGGCAGAGATCAGTTCCCAGAACCACCCTAGCAGGGACCAATTCCCTTTTTCCACGTGAAGGGAATCAGAGATTTTGTGCAGTTTGGAGATGGCCTGGTACACTGTCGGAGCATTATCAGGGATGAAAATGCAGCAACTGGATTGGATCACCCTACATACACCACCACGGTCTGCAAGTATGACATCTAGGGCAACCCGGTTCTGAAGAGTCATAAGTCGGTCCGACTGGAGCTCAGCTGTCAAATTACTAAGGGCACCGGCCGTCTCGGTCACGGCGGATTCGACTACCCTCGTTAACTGGCGATAGTTCCTGCTGTTCACCATAGGCCCCCAAAACGGCAGAAAACCCTTTGCGAAGTCCCCAAACTCTTGACCCGCAGTGTCGTCTTGACTCACGACACCCCTAACTGTCCTTGTCCGATGGTAATCTGCCCCGGCCGTGTAGGTGGGTGGCAGCAGAAACGAGATAAAACATGTGCCCGAGAAGTCAGGGGGCAACCATGTGTATGCTTTGTCATGGCAGATGAAGTATGTACCCTTAGCCGCTAAGAATGGAGGGGAAGTTCGGGAGGCAAACACATACGTTTCCGTGCATACACTCTTCCCCAACTGTGCTTTGGGATCCCTGCCAATACCTTGCAGACATAGGTGACCTCGGTGGGGTACTATCCAAACCGGGGAGGATTTCTTTGTTTTCTGGCTCTCACTCAAGGAAATCCCATACTTAGTGATGTTCCATCTACTGTACGGGGTAAACTCATCTTTGGGAATCGTCCGATACGTGTCGATATCCCTGCTCATATTCCTTATTCCTGCCACTAGTGCCTTGTTGCTGGAATTGTTCCCTGTGGGACGCGGGGGATATAGTTCTATGGCAAACAGGAACATTGTCTGGAAATTCCACAGAGAACCATAGTAACTGAATGGCAGGACGAAGTAAGGGATGCCCTTATCTGTTGTGTGTGGCATAAGTCCACAGATCCAACAGTTCGAGGTGTTCATTATAGACTGGTGCTGGTGTAGGAGTTGGATGAATGAGTTATTTACAAATTCTAGTCTTCTGGCAGACTCGTGTTCAGGTAGAGGGTGAAAGGAGTGTGGAGGAACAGTAGGAGGAGGTGTGGGCTGAGTGTTATTTACAAAGGTAACTTGAAATGTGAATAAAGTATAGCCAATCAAGAACATCATTACGCTACACAACATTAAAATACATATTATCAAGAATCTTTTTCTGGCCATCACAGTGCATATTTTCTTTTTAAAGTTCGTGGATCTAGCAGGTCTCTCTACCCTTGGAAACTCCATCCTTTAGTTGCTGCCCGCGGTGGGAGATTGATTCTGCCACGGAGTGCTTTCTGTTCAGTCCGGGGTAATTCCCTCAGACCAACCAGAACCGTTGACGTAAACGTCTCCAGCTGCACTCCCCAGACTATCAACCGCGACCCTAGCAGCAGAACCGGATGGCGGTTCGAAAATCAAAAATGAGCAAGTTCCCCGGGCGAGAGAGCTGTAAAATCAAAAATAGTTCTTGGGGGAAAAGGAAAATCGCATTAATTTGCTTTTATTAGTTCCTTTCTCTCGACCTCAGATTATATCATTGTTTCCCAGGTACGGTGTGGTCTTCAAACAATGTCTCAGGCTCTGTAGTGTCCAACTGCATTGACGGTGGCACAAATCCTTGCAAAATACGATCGCTCTCCTTATCGGTACCAGTTCCTTTTAATCGTGCATCGCTGAAGAGTGCAAAACGTGGTACGGACTCGGTCTCAGAGTCAGCAATTCCCTCCTGGACCCACCGGTCATATGGAAGGGGCAGCGGGACCCGTTTACAATGGGCGCCGTGCACCCAATGTTTTTTCCCGTGGACACGTACTGCAGAGCGGGTAGTTAGCAGGACCTGGAAAGGTCCGGTCCAGCGAGGCTCCTCGTTCTTGGTTCGCCTGAAGTTCCGGACTAGGACCCAGGAGCCAGGTTCAATGGCGTGACCTGGATCGTCAGACGCTGGTGGAGAGGAGCTGTGGACCTGTCGGTGTAAAACATGCAATTTAGTTGTCAATTCGTGCAAATAGTCAAGCAGTACAGGGTGCTCTATTTCGCTCAGTTTCTTGGGCCTTGGCACACCCCAGATGTTAGCTGGGCGGCCAAACACGATCTCATGAGGGCTAAGTCCTAGTCTAGAGTGGACAGTCATTCTAGTAGACAGGAGTGCTAAAGGCAGGGCGTCAGGCCATTTAAGACCTGTGCTGGCTTGGATCTTGGCTAGTTTGAGTTTTAGGGTGCCGTTGTAGCATTCTACTAAACCAGCTGATTGGGGGTGATTTGCAGCGTGAAACTTCTGGTGTATGCCTAGACACTCACACACTCTCTTCATCACTCGTCCCACGAATTCACTTCCATTATCACTCCAGACAATTCTAGGCATGCCAAATCTAGGGAAGAATTCTTTGACCAGGGCTTTGGCAGTTGACGAGGCAGTGTTGTCCTTAAGGGGATACGCTTCCACCCATCTGGAGAAGGCGCAAACAACGAGCACGTATTTCAGATTGTTGCATCTTTCCATGTGGATGAAATCGAGCTGCAAAACCTCGAACGGATACGTTGGAGGCGCAAAATGACCAGCTGGAGTTGGGGTTCCCCTACCGGGATTGTACTTTAAACACACCATACAGTTCCTGACCAAATTCTCTGCGCATTTTGGGATACCACTATTCTGCCATACTGGGGCCAACAACTTACAGATTCCTTTTGCACTAACGTGAGCCATTCCATGGGCCATTGTCACCACTGCAAGCACGTATGCATCGGGTAACAGCCATCGTTGATGCTCTGACAATTCGACCCAACAACCATTCGCATCCAATCTACCCTTGCTTTCTCTCCATTCATTCACCTCTTTTTCAGTGGCATCAGTTTGTATAGACTTCACACTTTCAATAGTGTCCTCACACATACCCACATCGGCAATCCATCTCGCAGGAACTACAACATACATTCGACTCATGGTGTTCCTTGCAGTCTCTTTCGCAACTTCATCTGCAAATGCATTCCCACGACCAACATCATCTTGAATCTTTCTGTGTGCACTGCATTTTACAATCGCAATTTGTAGTGGTAAGGTCAGTGACTCAAGAAGCTCGCTAACTAGCTGACCATGTTGGATTCTTGCACCATGTGACGTCAGGAACCCACGTTGACGCCACAATCGTACAAAACTATGGGCCACGCCGAAGGCGTATTGGCTATCAGTATACACATTCACTCGCTTTCCTTTTGCCAACACACACGCTCTTGTAAGTGCAATCAACTCTGCCGCTTGCGCAGAATTGTGCGTTATACGTGCAGTCTCTACAATTGTGTGCAATGTTGTTACAGCATATGCTGCAGTCGTATCACCATTTGGCAACTTGAAGCATGAACCATCAACCCATAAGGTATCATTACATTCAGGAAGGGGAGTGTCCTGCAAGTCTACTCTCCCTTTTGTCTCTTCTTCTGTCCTAAAGCAGCAATCATGTTTTTCAACCTCATCTGTCTCTGCCGGAATGGGCAATAACGTGGCGGGTTGAGTGTATCACACCTCTTTATGCGTATGTGACTTGCTAATAGTGTCAGCTCATAACTGGACAGTCGAGCACTAGTTAAGTGCTGTGTCTTTGTTCTATTTAGTAAAATGTCTACTGCATGTGGGACCATAACGATTAGAGTATTATTCATCACTAACCCAGCAGACTGTCGAATACAGACGGCGGCTGCGGCAGTGGCCCTCAAGCAACTTGGTAATGCCTTAGCTACAGGACCTAGAGTCGCCGAGAAATACGCGCATGGGCGCTGTTTGTCCCCAAAGTATTGTGTCAGGACTGATAATGCACAACCTTCCTTCTCATGGACATATAATGTAAAAGGCTTACTGTAGTCGGGGTTGCCCAACACAGGAGCCGAACACAATGCATCACGCAACTCGTGGAAACTTGTCTGACAATCTTAAGACCAAGGCATAGGATCGGGTGTGTCTTTACAGATTAGTGCCAGCAAAGGTTTAGCCAATAGTGAGAAATTCGGTATCCATTGTCTACAGTACGATGCAATGCCCAAGAAGGCACGCACTTCTCTTTGTGTCCTTGGGGCACTCAATCTTGCAATTGCCTGTATTCTTTCTGGGGTCAGTCTCCTTCCTTCCTTCGATAAGATGTGACCTAAGTAGGTCACTTCTTGTCGACAAAATTGCAGTTTCGAAAAAGAGACTTTGTGCTTCATGTCACATAAATGACGCAACAACGACAATGTGGCGTGCTTGCAAATCTCTTCAGTATCTGCAGCGATCAGCAAATCGTCTACATACTGAATCAGAGTTGCGCCATCAGGTAAAACAATCGTGTCAAGTTGTGATTTCAGAGCTTGACTGAATATAGATGGACTTTCACAGTAGCCCTGAGGAGCGCGTTTGAAGCGGAAGCTTCGTCCTCCTAAATTGAAGCCAAAAATATCCCTGCTCTCCTCAGCAATCGGGATGCTGAAGAAAGCGTTCTTCAGGTCAATCACTGAGAACCAAGTGGCTGAGGCTGGAACCATAGTCAATAGTGCAGTAATGTCAGGGACAACTGGAAACTGTGGCACAACAATCTTATTCACTTCTCTGAGATCAATCACAAATCTGTACACAGGGGGCTGTGAAGGATCAGTACGCTTTAAGACTGGCAAAACAGGACTATTACAAATGTTGCCTGTTGTCTCTTCAATGACATATTTCTCAATCAGATCGTAAATGATCGCTAACAACGCCTTTTCACATTCGCTAGAGATCTTGTATTGGGGAATACGTGGCAACCTGACATTGGCTTTCAATGTTATGACATATGGCGCTATCTCCAAGAGACCCTCATCATTTGATCCACTAGCCCAAAGTATATCTGGAAGAGATGACAATTCAGTTGGAACATTCTCCTTTGCCAAATACATTGGAGAAATAACTTTCTTACCTAGGGTAAGTTGTACTCCCGAAGGAGAACAGTACAAAGTCGCGTATAATCTTTTTAACAAATCCAAACCTAACAAATTTTCGCCACAACCTGTTGTAAGAATGAGGGGTGCTTCTAATTCGCATGGGCCAACAGAAAGGGGCATAGGACTAGAAATCGGGTTCCTAACAGGGGCGCCAGAAAAACCTACTGAAACATTCATTTCGCCAGACAAAGGTGCGCCAGGAAGTTTTGAGTGCATAATCGAACTTTTTGTAGCACCAGTATCCAGCAGAAAAGGTTCTGACACTCCTGATGTAATCACCTCAACATAAGGTCCATTCTGATCTACTGGAACTGAAACAACTCCCTCTCTTTGTCCATGGCTGTCCTAGCAATTATTACCCTCATTCTCGTTCTCTGCGTAGTAGTCATCAGCATAGTACTGAGCTGACCTAGAAGACGCATTATTCTGTTGATCAAAGCTATTCATAGAATTCTGAGGCGGAAAAGAAGTCGTATTCTGGGGGAAATTTCCACGGCCCCTACCCCTAGGAGCCTGTTGAACACCTCTACCTCTTGCACCGGAAACACCATTTAGACGTCGCGCCAGAGCTGGACAATTATTCTTGAAATGACCCTCTTCCTTGCAGTATGCACACTGATTCGGACCATACGGTAAACGCTGATGAGAAAACTCGTTTCCTTGCGAGTTTCTCGAATACTGCTGTGGTTGCTGATAATTGGGCTGACTAGGAGTGCGAGGCGGATAGGCTTGCTGGAGAAGAACTTCAGTTTTTAAATCTTTAGTCTTTTTGTCTGCCTTATCTAGCTCGTCTTTGCGCCTATTTTCGTAGTACTGGGCTGTGGCTAAAATCTGCGCTGACGTGGAAACAGCCCAAGCACTCTCTGAATCTTTTAATTTATTGCACAGTTCAGGAAGCAAATTATGTACAAATTTATCTACAAACAATCTTTGGCCACCCTCGGTAGCCATATCCTGACCACTATAATCAACTAAAGTCTCTTCAAACCTTGTGAAAAAGTCAGACACATTCTCATCTTTCTTCTGCTTGCACGCAGACAACTTGTCCCAATTCACACGTAATTCAGGCATTAAGGTCTTCCTGTAAGTGATAATTCTACCAGGAAGTTCAGCTACTAAAGGCTCAGGTTTGGAGCCACCAATTTGTCTAGCATCAGCAGCAGTAATATTAGCCCATGTATCGCCTAATTCTTGGTCATGATCTGCATGACGAATCTTACTCCACAAGGGCTGTGGAACAACGTTCCCAAACAACATGTCTACATCTGCTAAATTCATTATACATGAGCTGGCAGTCTGTGATAACTCCTTATAATATCCTGCAGGATTTTTACGGGGATCAGGTAATGTCTGCTTGAGTGCTAAAACTTCAGATCTTTTCCAGGGGACATGTACCCATACACGCTGGAAATGCGGCAGAATGGGTGGATTTGCATTCGCATCACCTTCCCTCCAAACTGGAGGAACTTCTCTCATAGGGTACTGTCGCGCCTTTTTCCTACCTAACAAATCATCCTCATATAGCGATCTAGACACGTTTCCCTTGCTCCTGTAGGATAACAACAAATCTATTGCTCGTTCAACATCGGCACCTACAATCATGCCTTCATAGAACTTAAAACGCATACGAAATAATTCCTTCATTTTGCGTTTTGGATCATTTGTCTCCAAATCTTCGCAAAGATATACACACATCTCTTCAAATACATATCTCTGAGTGGGTGCATCCCATTGTCGGAAGACTTCCATAACAGACTGAACATCGTATCTAACAGTATCAGTAACCCATTTGCGTGCTAACTCATTCAGCACTTCTCTTTCCTCATAATCAGGCAGTTGACTACGCAACTGTCTACGTCCTGTTTTAGGGGTCGTTTTAGGCGACCCAAAGAAAGGTGAGAACAGACCAGTGACAGTATTTGCCACTCTCTGTCGAACAGAAGGAGAAGCTTGCGGAGAGGCAGATGTGCCCGAAAATACAGGCAGGTGAAAAGAGGAAGTCGAGGCAATAGCAGAGGAAGTCGAGGCAGTGGCAGAAGTAGTATCAGGATAAACAGTTGGAGCGGTAGGCAAAGTTGTAGAAGAAGTAGATGGAGTATGTAGCAAAGGCGGCGGCCCTTGAGAGGGCTGCGCCTGAGAAGTAGGAATCAGCTGAAGAGGAGCTGGTGCTTGTGCAAGAGCTGCATTTCGTGCACCGGGGCGAGGTATAACAAAACGGTTCGGGGGTCCAGTAATACTCGATGTATATAGGGGTGGTGAATTCAATAAGTGGGACATTAATGGATCTTTCTCGGATGTTCCCTTTGAATCTTGTCCTTCATGGGGCAGCATTGGGTAGCATTTATCTACTGATAACTTCTTGCTTCTGAGCATCTGTTCACTTTCTTGCTCTTCCTCATTATCCCTGTATGCAATGGCAGCTTGCACCATTGACATACCTCTTTTATTTTTCTTAGCTCATTTCATTTCTTTCTGTTTGGCTTCTTTGCGCCATAAGCGAAAAGAGTCAAACATCGCCGGCCGGGCTTTCTTCTTGAACAGTTTGACCTCGAGGTTATCTAAAATTTCTGCATCAAAGCTACCATATTGGGGCCATTTTAAAACACCATCTTTTCTGGTGTACTTTATCCATACCTCATTATACGTGATAGGGCCTACTCCGTGCTTTATATATAACTCATATGTTGGAGTTCCAATCGGAGGAACCGGACACGAATCCTCGAATCGGGAGTCCCTACTACAACCAAGACAAAACAAGTTTCCAAGTCTGCTAAGACCAGACATCTTTGCTCACTAGTCTAGCTTCAAACTTCAAGGGATTATCTATTTATGATATTCTCGTGAATACACGAATCCCTTGGTTTTGGCGCTTGCAAGTTCCAAACAAGGTGTATCTAAAAGATACCAAAACTAAGAACCAAACTAAGGACTGGGAGACGCTCCACTTATACTTAACTGAAGTATTGAAGATCGATGACGTCACTAGAAGACTCGTCTATCGTTTCGCTCTACCAAGGATCACTGGGTCCAAAACAGGGCGATAGTCAGGGCAGCAGTCCTTCGTAGCCGTCGGGACGCGGGGAACCTCGCAGCAAAGACCTTCGGAACCACGTCGACATACAGGGGTTGCTGAAGTGGCTGGCCGTCCTCTGGAGTTTTCACACGAAGCTCCTCACGAACATCTGGCTTGGACTGTCACCGCTTGATACCGCCCCGAGTTGGGCGCCAACTGAGGTGCCGGGTTTTTAGGAACCCGGTGGTGCCAGTGGATAACACCCGAAGACCTCTGAGTTCTCCCTGTTCCGGACCACAGAAACCAAGAGTCTTCTAGGTGAAGTCAGAGATCGAGTTTTATTGGCTGCAACCAAGTAACAAGCGTCCTAGAATTACAACAGCACGGGTCGTAAGTTCTCAGGAGACTGTTCGTTTTTACAGAACCAGCCTTCTCCTTATATACAGAAATAACAGCTGCAGGCAAGAATTCTTCAGTTTACAATACGGTCATATACATATTTCCAAAATAGAGCAAAAAGCACAGTCATGTCGGCCAACCCATATTTTAGATGTCCAGTGTGTGATAGATGGCCCAGCCCGGCCCAGAATTACCATCAGATATCGATGAAACCCCAATAAAACCGGGTACCTCCTCGTCGTAAAACTGGCCACAAACAAGGAACATGGACAGGTGTATGTGTGTAGAAAACATGGTCTGTATGTAGTGAATGGTTTATGGCATGTTGTGCATTGATGCTATCTTATTCGGCCACTGGGCGCGGAGCTGCCCTAACAGGTTTGGCTGGAGGCAGTGGAGTCAGTTTGGCCAGGTCATGGGGAAGTCAGCTAAGGTGGACGTGTCCTTTTAGATTAAGCTCGGCCTCAATCAATTGACTATATGAGGGCAAGCCATAAGATGGATGCCGTTCACAAAATGGAGTCCGAGGGTTCAGAACGGAAACCATGATTTAAGGGTGTTAGCATCACTCAATCACGACGCAAATGCATAGGGATAATGTCCTACTCATTACCGGTCTGCTGATACCAAATTTGTCATGGTACGATGATATTTTGTGACACGAGTGTTGGACCTCGGTACCGGCATTAGAGCAGGGTCCAGAATTTCAGAACCACACGAAGCGTCACGCTTCAGTAGACAACATGCATTGGGAGGAATCCGCTTGTTCAAGAGTGTTGTTTCCCCTACAATAGTTCAGAGCTATAAATAGCCTGACCTAAAAATGCGCCTTGTTGTGCCCTATTACAAATTAAGGTATCTAGGCATATGCGTCACTTTGTAAAGTCCTGTGCTACACTAAATCTGCGTCAGGTATAATATATGCAGGGTGGTCCTTCCCCCGCAAAAAGCCTCGTAGAAGTGGCGCAGTGAAATCTATTAGATTTCATTGCGCCACTCCTAGGACGCCCTTGCGTCAAAATCTTATGCCTGCCTCACAGCAGGCGTAAGACTGATGCAGGAACATTTAACATGGGACTTGCCCCTGTGTAATGACCCATTGCTGGAGTGGCGTCACTTTTGCGACACACTCCAGCAATGCATCATTACCGTGCCTCCATATACGTCAAAAATACTGACGTATCTGTAACTCCTTGCGATATGGAGCGCCATACATGAAATACAGCGCATCCATCATGTCGCAAAGAGGACGCAGTGAAAATTGTTGCATCACTGTTTTCATGCAGTGATGCAACAGTTTTCATAAATGAGGCTCTCTGCACCCAATACTCCTCTCTATCCTCTTCTCCCTCCACTGAGTCAGTGCCCAACTCTTTGTAGTCTTTTCCCAAAGAGTCCAGATCCTCAACTGTGTCTAGAAAATATTGTAACTGTAAGTATAATCTTTTGAATGAACTAATGCATTAAAGGGCAAAGCACAGCCCTTGCATTCCAGCTGACTGAACCAAGGTGAAAAGTGAGGCTGCCTAGTAAGAGCAGACGGACTTTTAGCTCCTTTAGGTCAAAACGAGGCTGCGAAATGCACTATTTGACAGCCGAAATGTTCTCATAGGAAAATCTGCCTAAACTCTCAATAAAAAAATCTGTTGTGCTGTAATAAAGTCTAGGGCATTGTACATACCACTAGTGGGTAGTGCCAGTCGTAGACGTGGGCAGTACCAACAGTAGAAGCGGACAGCCAGATAAGTGCTGCACTTTCACTTTAATAGCTGCCGCGCACCATTCTTTAGACGCGGCTTAACTAAAGAAAGGGGCGCGGCCTCCATTAATGTAAAAGCGCTGCATGGATGCTAGTAATTAAACAAAAAAATGAAATAAATAAGTGCAGCCGCTATATTAAAAGCGAACCGCGATTCTAAAATTAAGAAGGAAAGAAACGCAGCCGCTATAGTTAAAGCTGAAAAGCTGACCGCAATTAGTACTTATAATCAAAATAAAAGCGGGCGGCGTGCTGCGACATAGTGGATGGAATAGGGGTGAATCACTGAAGAAAATAGTGCTCACAGCCAAGATAAAGCAGACCGTGTAACAAGACATGTAAAAGGTCCAGTCGCTATGGGAGGCTACAAATGCAGACAAAGCGGTACCAAGGAGGGACTAACAATCCTATTAAGGAATGAAAAGCAACGATTTGAAAAGGACGGTGACAGGACCCAATTGAAAAGATGGGCGGGACATGGGCAGAGCTTCAAATCCCTACCTCAATAAAAGATGCTTCGCGGAGCAGTGCCCAGGCTCGACCTAAAAAACGTTGAGCACCACTTAAGCTAGTATTATTATTACTACAAATTAAGCCCATTCTCTCTTGTACTTTTTCTTCAATTATCTTTCAGAGGAACAACAGAAAGAAATTGATTAAATCCCTGTTTTACGGATGTAACACGTTGGTTAGAAAGGGACAGAGTATTTATAAAATGAAGGTAGTGACTGCGTCAGAGAAAAATCCCAGCAAATGTATTCATGCACTCGAAAACCTTTATATAGCGCGGGGTTTACCTTCGGGTAAAGTCCGCGCTATATAAAAACGCATAAAATAAATAAATACAAAATAAATAGGCAAGGCTAGAGGGGCTGCTGTCACATATTTCCCACAGGGGTCTGGCCGGGCTCAGCTGCATTCTTTACATTCCCCAGTTGGAGCATTTCAAAAGAAAGCAGCACCGCTGTCACGTGACACTGCATCTTGAGTGACAGCTTCAGCTAGCCTAGGCTTTTACGCCTGCTCAACTGTGCATTCTGGGACTTGTCGCTGTGGCTTTCCAACAGAAGCAGAAGCAGCGAACGCTCTGCCTAGCTACTACATTTCATTAGATACCAATTAAGGAGTGGCTGAAAGTGTGGCAGACAGAGTGCCAACCGGCCGGACCCCTGTAACAAACACACTCAGTAAGAAACGAAGCGCTTTCACGGTGGGTGAGCCCAAGGGCACCAACCCTCTCCCTTGAGCCTTTGCACTCTGTGCACTGCACAAACAAAATACTGGTGAGTAAAGAAAAGGTACGAGTAGCGAGGTGCTCCTTGTTTCTTTTTCTTTCATCCCAGAATGGCAGAGCAAGAACAAGGGGAGGCTGGTGTGGGTGTGGCAGTGCCAGTCACACGTCAGACTGAAGCATGCTGCTCTAGAGGGGTCGGGGGATCTAGACATGAAGGTATCTGGGCGACCGGAAGGGATGAGGCCAGTCCATTTACAAGGTTCGAAAGGCTGGTTGGGAAGGAAGTTTATCACACATGTGCTGCTGAAAGCCCAGTAGAGCTGGAAAACAATACGTCATGCGTCACGCCAAATGCTTCAATAGGCTGTAAGGCCTAGGGGTGAGTAACTAGTCACATTTCCGGTTCAAGGACACTGCCCTATAGGGAACTTTGGAAATTCTGATATATGAGCGACTGATAGGACTTGGATAAAGAGAGCAGCATAGCAGGTATCTAACTCCAGAAGGCCATTAGAGCTGGAGCTCTGTCAGTCCAGTGTAAAGCCCAATCTGACATCTGACTGACACTCAACACCTCTCGCACAAGCTTGACATATGACACACCATATTCTCCCCAGTCCAGCCAGCCTTACAGAGTCTGGCTGACCTGGCACGTAATTGATATCACCACCGCTCTAGCAGTCAGTCAGATTGGAAAAGCTGCCTGAGTGTAGCTGAGTTTGGCACAGCACCATCCCCTGCAGGTCAGTGCTCTACAATCTGATATATGAATGACCCTGCCAGAGGCTTACAGACTCTTTAGAAACATTTTGCAGGTCGTTGAAATCCAGGTCAAGTAGCCTCCGAGTGGCATAGGCCTGAATCTAGGCTACTTTTCTTCTCATCCAAAGCGGCCTATAGCAAGGCGCCCTTGATATGAGGACTGACTGTCACTCAGATAAAAGAGTCTCTACTCCTGTGCAGGGCTGTTTGCCGCAGCACCATGTGACTAACTCTGCTCTGACACTGAAGGTGTTTGACGGGCATCTGCCCGATCTTTGACTTAGCTGACAAATCACAGATGTTGCACCATCCTGCGAGGGCGAGATTGTAGATCTCTATCTTATCACTCTAGATCTAAACCCCGTTCTGGTCAACTGAACCTTTATTGCCTGTCTTTGAGGTAAGAAAGTGCATCCAATACCAGGTTAACTTTGCTAATGATGGACTCAACTCAGAAAAACCACAAACTACTTCTAGCTTTTAAAGATTTATTATAAGGTTAAGGTTAACTGCAAGTACAGGCATCTCAGAATGAGATTCAAAAGATATACGGGCACCACTACATACATGTGCTCCCGAAAAGCTCTTAAGCGAGCAAAGAACACTACGAGTACAAGTTCTAAAATCAAAAGGGCTGCAAGCATAGACACGTATTGTGATCTCTCCGTCATTTACAGCAGGAAGGAAAGGTTCAGGTTAGGCTGTCCCTACCCTGCTCTGGATGGTATCCATACTTAACAAAATCCCAACCTACCAAAGGTGTCAGCTGTGAATGACTCCCTAAGGAGATCACCCACTCTTAGTATCTAGATGAAAACCTATGATCGCCAGTCATGACCCCTCACTGCCTACCCATCCGCTCTCTAAAGGGTCCTCAGGCATCTGCTCTAACTCCACCCCGGGGTGCTGACCCTAATACAAAAACACAACATCATTTGAGACGCCCCTTGTGAGACGCCCCTCACGTGGTGTCTCTCCTGGCTTTTTCCATGATGTTCTTCTTTTGGGCCTCGTGCGTTAGCGTTGACCTTGCTTCTCAGACTCTTCTCCGGCCCGCCGATACCCCCTAAAACATTCCTGAACCCTCCTCCGTGTCTGCACCAATCTATGAACAAAACTCTATTCATCCAATTATTAATTGGATCCCCCTCACATTTGCAGACAGACATCCATAGCTGAATCTTCATTCTCATAGACTTCTAACAGAAGCTTGCAACATTTTCCCCTGACACAGTTCAGCCTGTACCAGTACGTGCAAATCAAAAATCCTTTCATCATTTCAGGCCTACAACCCTTTCGCAAGTTAACTAGAATAACATGTTAGCTTCTTTCTCTTGGCATAATAAGAAAACACATCTATGGAATATAAATCTACTGAATAAACAAATCAATGTAACATTAGTGCAATCCATGTATATGAAAAGCAATCCTCGTTTCTGAACCCTTTTGGCCTAGCCATAAGGCCCGTTCCCTTCCATGCCTTACAGCGTGATTTCTTCCATTAGCAGCTACATAACATGGATCCTGATTAAACACTTCTAATAAGAATATACATTTTCACACATGTTGCATTAGTTCCACTTCTATATGAAATCTCTAAATTAACTACACATTTCAAGGTATATATGAATATATTTTCAGCACTCATAGCATTTCTCTTTATGAATTGTGCGTACTACTAGCGATTATAGTGCACTCATACATTTTGTTCAGTTTGCGCTCTCTCAGTTCCCCCCTTTGATGACCTCTAGGGGTCATCACCAACAGTTAAACTGAACTAATGGCTAAGGCCCCTCGTTTCTGCGTTTCCAGAGCCCTCAGACTCCGGTACTGATTATCTTGCATTGCAGCCAATCTCTGTAACTGCTCTTTTCTGGATCTCTCCAGTCTATTTGATCTATACCATTGGTATGACCTCACCAGTCCCCACAACAGGATCACACAGATCACTATTATGATGATAGGTTTCAGCACATACCACACAAAGCTCTTCCCTAGGTTGGCGAACCAACCTCCAACTTCGCCCATTCCATGACCCACCTTTTCCCAAACATTTACTTTGGTTAGGTCTTCGATCTCCTTGTGAATATTAGTTATATTCATAATGACCTTCTCAAGAGGTTTTGAATTGTCTGGAATGTAAGTGCAACATTCCTGGACCTTCAAAGCCTTACAGACTCCGCCCTCTTTTGCTAGCAGGACGTCTAATGCAAGACGGTTTTGAAGCACCATGGCCCTTATCGATTGCATCTCTCCTTCCACCAGCATTAAGGATCTAGCAGTGCTGGCAGACAACCTGTCTACGACTGTTGCCAGTCGCCTAATTTTGACATCATTAAGGATCAGTCCTAAGATAGGAAATGCAGCTCCAAATACATCTCCAACTAATTCTGCATCTCCCACCTCTCTTCTCCCTCTCTTCGAGGCCTTGCCCTCGATGATCTCTAAGTCTTGAGCATGGTATATTTTGGGAAAGACAATTGCCAAGTAGCATGATCCATACCAATTATCAGGTAGTCTCACGTAGGCATTTCTTCCACATACAAAATATACATTTGGGATCACTTGCATTCCTTTCAAGAAATCTTTTGTGTAATATTCTAAATTGAAAGCATGTTCACAACTGACTTCCCCTACGAATACATTTTCGTAATACGTTTTGCTTCTATGAAGACATAACTTCCCTCTCTGTGTCTTATCCAAAGCTATTGGACCACTACTACCCTTTCTCTTGTGTGCCTTCTCTTCCTCGGTCCAATCTGTTTTCCATTGTCCTGATTTCTTCAAAATCTTTTGCCTTCTATATCGATCATCCACCTGCCCTATAAACTTCTTTTCGACTTCTGACACCTTGCATGTCAGGTTATTTCTGCGGGCATGTGAAGTATCTAAGGTAACCCAAGGAATGAAGAACTTGGCCAATCTGTCTTCACTCTTCCAGTAGTCCCACTTATTCATCTGCTTATAATTTGGGACTTCTGGTAACACGGAATCATAGTTAGAGAAATAATACTCAAAACTATCTCTTCCGTAAAATATGCTAAGCAATAAGCTACATGTAATGCCATATGTCAACGGGAGGTGATGATATCTAATGCCTTCATCTACAGACGCCGGCAATTGCATGCAGACATAACAGTCTTTGACCTCCATGGCATCCACATATTCATACAAAAGTTTAGCATAAGCATTTGACCTATAGTCACCTTGGGACTCATCCATGTGTAACCTGCGGGCTTCTGCTGCTAATAACGCTTTCTCCTGTATGTTTTCCCCTTTCTTACCAGCAACAGTGGGTTTTGGTGTCACCACAGACTTCTCGTCTGATGCCCTTGCCTCACTCTCATGTCCCTTAACATATGATACAGTAACTACTAAAGCTATTAAGAGTATCACTCCTACTATTAGTGTGCCTATTATACATTTAGCTCTACAAGTTGGACTACCGGCCTCCATTTCTTCAGACAGTATGGTTCCCTCTCTCCGTTTTAATTTCGAAATTCTTTTCTCCTTCTTTGTCCCTTTACAGTCTCTCTTGATCTCTCAGTCTTTAGAACCATACAATTGAAAGCTGGCAATCCCCTTTGCAAAGTCCTTTAAAGTTTGAACACAGACAACCCTAGCCCTTCTCCGTCAACTTATAGGAGGGTCCCTAAGATTCTCTGCTTCCTGGGCGCTAGGTAATCTTCTTTTTCTTGCTTATTTACAAAAGTCTTTAAGCATCTACAATGAGTTTCGAGCCTGCGGCTTGAATAGCATAGTTCAATATTTCCAGGCGAAGAGTGTGCTCTTCATGGCTTGTTATCTTTGTTCCAAAGTCAGGGAATTGCAATTCGGTGAAAAACATGTGCTTTAACTTGCTCAGGCGGGGAGGGTTGGGGAGTGTGAAAGTTAGTGACCCTTCTGCTTCGACTCCGGGCACTAACAGCTGTACTTCCACAGTGATGATGGGCTCAGAGCTGGACACCACCACCGCTCGTATCCTCCCTGTCTCCCGCTCCAAAGACATTTGTCGCCAGATATGTCCACTCAGGAGTGGCGTATCTTCTGCTGGGCACACGTACTCTTCTTGACCTTCGTGGATCTGGTGCTTCAGCGCCCTGCGCACCTTCCTCCGGGTCTGAGTCCTCCGATATTGGAGCAAGGGTTCTCTCTGGAGTTGACCTCAGGATAGAACTCCTTCTTTGTGGCCAACTGGCTTCTCCACGTACCCTTCTGCTCCTTCTCCTTCTGGTCTGTTCACGCTCTCTTTCAGACTGGTCGGTGTCTGATTCGTACTCCCAGCTACTTCCTCCTTCAGTAGCGTCGTCTGTTTCGCTGTTGTACTGACCGTCCTCAGCTTGGTCAGACTCGTTCCCTGCTTCTTCTTGCACCTCTACAGCTTGGCTAGCCCCCTCTATGGCTTCTCGGTCCACAGCTGGACTTCCATCCGAGAGAGGAGCTGTTTCTTCCAGAGGTGCTGGAACCCTCCGCGTATGAGACGCGTGGATCCAATTGGGCAGGCCTCCCACCTTTACTGCGGTGTTCGTGATCAGGATGATCTGATAGGGTCCACGCCACCGAACATCTAGGCAGCTTCTCCTCACGTGTTTCTTCACAGGCACCCAGTCTCCAGGGTACAGGTCATGGCACAGGTCCTGGCACGATGGAACCTCGGCAGCCTGCACCTGAAGGGACACAGAATGAATGGCGTCAGACAGCCCCTTACAATAGTCCAGGATCATATCATCTGTGATGTTTAACAGTGCAGCAGTTGGTACTGATGGCAATCTCATTGCCCTCCCCATTAACACCTCGTGCGGTGACAGTCCCGTTCTTCTGTCTGGGGTACTACGGATACTCATAAGGACCAATGGCAGAGCATCAGGCCAACTCAGGGACGTTGATGAACACATTTTGGCAATCCCATTCTTGATGGTGCTGTTTATCTGCTCCACAATTCCTGAAGCTTCGGGTCTGTAACTACAATGCAATTTCTGGTCTATGTTCAGAGCCGCACAAATCATCTTCACAAGCTCACTATTGAAATGAGTTCCCCTATCTGATTCCAAAGAGGCCGGTACCCCAAACCGTGGTATGAGCTCTCTAAGCAATAACTTGGCTACTGTGAGGGTGTCACACCTACGTGTAGGGTATGCCTCGACCCATCTGGAAAATACGCAAACAACCACCAGGACATAACGAAGGCGGTTGCACCTTGGCATTTCAATAAAATCTATCTGCATCCTATTGAAAGGACCTCCAGACCTCCCTATGTGACTCAATGTAACTGGTGTTCTTTTTCCTACATTCAACTGCTGACAGGTCACACAACGCTGGCACACGGCTTCTGCTGCTACTCTGAACTTAGGATTGTACCAGGTTTGTCTGAATACTCTCAACATAGCATCTCTCCCTAAATGTACTGGACCATGTATCTGCCTGGCCATTGGGCTCACCATCTCATTGGGCAATACTGCTCTTCCATCTGCTGAGACCCAGAAATGGGCTTCACCTATCACACATCCTGCTGTCCTCCAGGTTTGTTTTTCAAAATCGGGTGCATTTTCTTGCATGCATTTTAATTCATCCCAAGTGTCTACAGTTTCCAATATCATAGCTAATTCAGTTCTTACATTTATTCCGCCCACTTCCACCTCCGTGAAAGAGTACCCTTGTTCGGCACAGTATCTCGCGACTTCGTCGGCATATCTATTGCCTTGTGACACGAAGTCCATATTTCTGGTATGGGTGGTACATTTTACAACTGCAATACCTGCTGGACATTGCAAAGCTTCTAACAGTAAACGCACAAACTCTCCATTACGAATGGGAGAGCCTGAAGAAGTCATGTACCCTCTTTGAGACCACAATTGCCCGTAATCATGAACTACCCCGAAACCATATTGGCTGTCGGTGTATATGATGACTCGAATTTGGTTGCTTGCCAGACAGGCACGCGTCAAGGCAATAATTTCAGCTACCTGAGCGGAGTGTACTCCTTCCAGGCATCCGGCTTCCACAACTCCAGTAATTGTACAAACAGCATAAGCTGCTCTCAACTGCCCAACTTCGTCTCTTACACATGAGCCATCGACAAAGAAAATTTCATCGGGGTCAGTCAGTGGCTCATCCACGATGTCGGGTCTTGGTTTGGTGCATAGTTCAGTCACATCAAGGCAATCATGGTCTGTACATACATCATCATCAATGTCACCTGGGAGTGGCATCAATGTGGCAGGGTTCAAAACAGAGCATCTCTTCAGAGTCACGTTCTCTGCAGCAAGAATGACTTGCTCATATCGCGTAAGCCTGCTATTGGTCAGATGCTGTGTTTTGGTCCTGGTCATTAACAATTCAACAGAATGCGGCACGTACACCTCTAACGGGTGTCCCATGACGATGTTCTCACAACGCTCGATACTGACACCTGTTGCAGCAACGGATTTGAGACATCCGGGCAACGCTGCGGCTACTGGGTCTAATATAGCCGAAAAGTAGGCAACTGGTCTACGGGCATTCCCATGGATTTGGACCAAGACAGACAAAGCACAACCCTCTCTTTCACAGCAGTAAAGCAAGAATATTTTATCGTAATCAGGCATTCCCAGAGCAGGAGCACGACACAGGTCCTCTCTCAGCTGCAGGAACGCCATCAAACAGTCTTTGTCCCATGGTACCGGATCACTCACCTCCTTGTGCGTCAGTTTTTGCAAGGGTTTTGCTTTCAGTGAAAAGTTCGCTATCCACTGTCGGCAATACCCCACCATCCCTAGGAACATCCTGACCTCTCTCTGGGTTTTGGGCGCATTCACCTTCATGATCGCCTCTATTCTGTCTGGGGACACCTTCCGTTTCCCCTTCTCTATTCTGTGCCCCAAGAACTGCACCTCTGTCAGGCAGTACTGCAATTTTCCCGGGGACACCTTGTGCCCATTTGCAGCTAAGTGATTTAGCAAAGCAATGGAGTCCTCCCTGCAAGCCTCTTCCGTTTCTGACGCCACAAGCAGGTCATCTATGTACTGGACCAGAACTGACTTCTGGGGCAGCACTAGACTTTCAAGATTTTTCTTCAACAGCTGGTTAAAGATCGATGGGCTTTCTGTATACCCCTGAGGAATACGACACCATGTTAGGACGCGACCTTCCAGCTTAAATGCGAAAAGAAAATGGCTCTCCTCGTCCAGAGGGATCGAAAAGAAGGCCTGGCAAAGATCTATCACAGTGAACCATTCGGCTTGGAACGGTATCTGAAACAATATCACTGATGGATTCGGTACCACTGGACAACATGAGACAACTATGTTATTAATCTTTCGAAGATCCTGCACTATCCTGAATTTCCCGTTGGGTTTCTGCAAACCCATGATCGGGGAGTTACACGGACTACCCACGATCTCTTTCAGTATTCCCTGCTTAATCATGGACTCGATCACAGGTTTTATACCTGCAATCGTTTCTGGAGTCAATTTATATTGGGGTGTTCTTGGAAACTCAGCGTGTGGTTTCACTATTATCTTCACTGGGTCCACTCCTTTGACTAGTCCAATCTCCTCTCCAGTGAAATCCCATACTTCTGGTGCCACTGTCTCCCTTAGGTCCCAGGGGAGCTCATCCACTGTCAAAGTGGGATACAGCTCTACACATATTCTTGAATTTGCGACTTTGAAGTCTGCGTCATCATCATTGGTTAATACCTCCACTCCCTGCGGGGTGCAATATATGGTACAATTTAACTTACACAATAGATCTCTTCCCAATAAACATACCGGACTAGAGTCGCAAACCACAAACTGATGCTCATCGCTGTACTTCCCTATTTTCACCTGTACCGGTTCCGTCAATGAGCTCGTTATTCTCCTGTTTGCGACCCCCACCACTTGAATGGTCTCTCCAGACATAGGCAGGCCTGGAACTGCAGCTGATCTGATCGTGGATCTGGTGGCTCCTGTGTCCACTAAGAATGTCGTGGGGCACCCTTCCACTTCTGCCTCAACATAGGGTCCCCTTTGATCCACATCTAAGACTGCCCCGAGGGTACAGTCTTCTCTCTCTACTCTCTGTCCGGTTAAGGGGTCAACGTAATAGCACTCCTCTCCTCCTACAAACAGAGGCATCTGTCTATAGGTTTTTCCCGTTGTCCCTATTCTGGGTGGTTGAGGGAACTGAGCTCGCGGAGCTGGGGTCCCCCCTTTGACCACCTTCCCTTGGTATTGCGTTACCCCTTTTCCTGGAGTGCTGTGAATCTCTTCCTCCTCTACCTCTTGTTCTCCAATTTCAATGTTGTAGGGACACTCGCGTTTCCAATGCCCCACCTCGTTACACTGATGGCACCGGGTCGTCTTTTTCAATGCCGCAATGTCCACCCTAGGTCTGAAGGTGGAGTTCTCCTCATTGCCCTTGTTCTGACCATACTGCTTCTTACCCCCAGTCCCTGTCCCCTGCTGCTGCTGTTGTTGTCCACCCTTGCCAGCTGACTGCATCTGCACCACCATCAGTTTTTCCTTTAGTTTCTTTGCCTTTGAGTCTATCTCATCACAACAGTACCTAGCATATCTCAGAATTTCATCCAAAGGTTTATTTTGCCAACAAATCAAGTGTTGCTGAATCATTAAACTAATATCCGGTCTCAAACCCAAGACAAACTTGGACACAACCTGCCCTATGTCTTTCGGGTCCATTACATCCAACCCGCTATATTGTTTGAACGCCTTCAGCAATCTCTCATAATACTCATGAACCGTCTCCTTGGGTTCCTGCCTAGTTCGATCTATTTTGACCCAATCTATGTCTTGCATGGGCACCTTGTCCTTCAGCCAAGTTATCACCCTCTCATATTTTACCATTACTGTCTCGGACGGCCCATTGGTCCGTGGATCTCTCTCTGGTTCTGCTGTGGGCCACTCGGCACTAACCTTACATGCGGTCCACAGGTCTCCTGGTACCACTATGTCAAACAATGTATTCAGATCTATCCACAGTACCTTGGAGATTTTTACGAACCTCTCCACCTGTTTATACCACTCGACTGGGTTCTCCCTCAATTTAGGAAAGGAGTTGGTAAAAGCTGCCAAGTCTCCTCTACTCCATGGCACATGCACGTAATTCCCATTTGCAACCTCACGCAAAGGGTATGCTTCTACTCTCTGCAGTCCTCCCTCCGGGGTCATCCCAAGCATGCTTCTCCTGACGGTCCCTTTCTTGGACCACCTTTCTTCCCATTTATCAAGCGCCCTCCATGTCCTTATTCCCGCGATCAGTTCCCTTATGTGTGTTTTTAATCCTATTGTTCTTCTCTCATCTAGGTCCTGATCGTAATAATGGAGTCTATGGTTACCCTGTAATGCTTTGGTCCTTGACAGGTCTACCATATATTTTCCTGCTAGTTCGACTAATTTCTCATGTGCCGCTCTCGCCTTCCGAGTGATGTCCTTTGCCATGAACAGTATCTCATCCTGTTCATACATCTCCATTCTCTCTAGAGGCAAGGTACCATCTACCATGTCATCCAGATCTGATTTTAGGCTGGCGACATCAAGTCTCTTGGCTTTTATCTCGGCTCGCAATATCTCTTTCTTAAGGGGTTCACTGGTCTCTCTACCATCCCAACTCCGAGTCCTACGCTTGGGCTCAGGGGAGTTAAGGAGTGTCCTCCCTTGTTCCCATCTCTCTAGGTCCCATGCTCGGCCATCCTGCCTTGGAAGATGGTGAAACACGGGCCTGTTTCCCCCATTCTCATTCTCTCTGCCTTCTCTTGTTCCCTGATTGGATTCCCTGCTGTTCTCCCTTCTATCGCTATTTTCCCGTTGCCTAGTGTCACTCAAGATTCGGTAGGTTCCTTCTCGGCTCCCCATCTCCCCAGGACTGCGTTCCTGTCCGTAGTCGCAGGGGTCATGGCGAGGCTTCTCACAACTCTCATTCTGCCCACTATTGTCAGACTCATAGTGGGTGCACTTAAAACTGTTCCTGTATTCCTGCGTTCTCCTATCCCCTTCGCTGTGAATTGGGCGAGACACCCCCCCACACTCGGGGCTCCTGTTTTCCAGGTCTAGTCTCCCTCTTCTCCTGGTAGTGCAAGTTTCTCCTCTACTGTCCTGACCCTTCCCGTCCCACTCTGGACTGCTTTCGTCAGCCCCACAGTGAGTCCGGGTCCTGCTATCCTGGCTTTCCCTTCCAGCTTCCGCTGCTATGATGCTCTTGTGAGCCTCCACTGCCTCATCCCATTTCTTCATGTACTCACTTAGCTCCTGGAAGGATTTCCGTCCTGATCCCCTCAGATCCTCTGGCCATCTAGGGCCCCCCGGATCCCCTATTGGATCTACTGCTGTATGAACTGGGGTGCTCCAATCTCTCGGTCTTGTCAGCTGACTTGGGGAATAGATTACATCGTTCCTCCTTGCCATCTCTGCTCTCTCCCTGTCCAGTCGTACCTGTTCCTCCCCCTTTTCTCTCCCTGGGTCATAGATCGATACTATAGGACCTATGGTAACAGGTACTTGCAGGGCATCTGGCAGTGCGTAGGAGGTGGCACACTCCGTTTCTGGCACCCTTTGTACCACAAACCTTCCGACTACCTTCTGCACCGGACTAGATTGAAGCAATTCTTTGCTTGTAGTGGGATCCCAATCCGTAGTGGGAAGCGGTCCATACTCCCCTTTTCCAGGCCCCCCTTCTTTGCATGTCTCGACATTTCCTGTCTCATTGTTATACGGGGGTGGCCTATCTGTCAATAACCTATTTATCAGGCTATCTTCTGACTCACTCTCTTCATCCTCCTCGAATGGGCTCTTGTTTCCTGCCACCTCTAATACTGGGTACAGTTTATTTACTTCTAAGTTATTCACTCTCCATCTTTTAGCATCCGCATCCCATTTGGCATCCTGCACTGCTCTTACCGATCGTTTCACCCTTTCTTGTCGTCTATTCAGGTTCCTCTCGTGCGCTGCCCTAATCCATGCATTGAGAGCTTCAAACTGGGTCGGTCTAGGCATAGGTCTCATTGAGGTCATGACTCCTTTTAATCGGTGTAGCACCTCTAATCTGAACGTCCCGTATTTTGGGAACGTTAGTTCCTCATTTCCTTCCGTAATTTTACTCCACTCTGAAATCCACATTATCGTGTGCAGCCCAACATTTGCTGCCATATAATAAGCCGGTGTACCCTCCGGCGGGGCTTCTTCCCCATCATAAGATCTCCGTCTCTCTCTTTTAAACGCCGCTCTTAACCATTTAAAACATTTCATGATTAAACGTACAATTTCCGACCTCGCTATACTGTTTACTTCCTGATGACAATCCACCAATCCTAGCGCGGCTTTGCTAACTGGCCTATCACAGCGTGGTCTTGCTCTGGCCGGCCAATCCCAGCGCGGCACTTCCTGACGTCACTCGCCTCCGCTTCGCAGCAGCACCCCTCCTTTCTCAGCTCGTCTCCCGGTCACACATGCGTCCCATTCATACACCGAAAAATGACTACTTCCGACCAAGCCGTCACTTTCCTTGACTGTACGTCCACAGTCTATCTGTAATTGTCACCCCAACTGACGAAATGTCATCCGTCTCTCTGATAGGTTGCTTACACACAGTAACTTCCGACCAGCGTCCGTTACTCACGCACTCACACTTACGTTCCCCCTATCACGGTCCTGCGGGCGATCAATGGTACCTCATGACCCCCTTCACACTGGTTGACAATTACTCTGGGTGTCCGATACACCCGAACCACTTAAGCTCTCTTTGAACTTAAGATTTTCACCGGTTGCGCGCGCTCACAACCTGTTCCACAGTCACTCTACAGGCATTCAACTCCGCCAGACATTACAACATAGATACAACACAAAAACACCGCAATCTAACACGCATGACCCTTTATACTCACTCTCGACTGATACTGCTGCTTTTCTGTCTCACGTCATCCGGACCTTCTTCGGCGGGCGGTTCTTCCGATCATCGATCTCTAGGGGCCTTGGGGCAATCTAACCTGGCCAAGATCACCTTCCTCAAGAAGGCAACCATCCTCTGCTACCAACTGCGAGGGCGAGATTGTAGATCTCTATCTTATCACTCTAGATCTAAACCCCGTTCTGGTCAACTGAACCTTTATTGCCTGTCTTTGAGGAAAGAAAGTGCATCCAATACCAGGTTAACTTTGCTAATGATGGACTCAACTCAGAAAAACCACAAACTACTTCTAGCTTTAAAAGATTTATTATAAGGTTAAGGTTAACTGCAAGTACAGGCATCTCAGAATGAGATTCAAAAGATATACGGGCACCACTACATACATGTGCTCCCGAAAAGCTCTTAAGCGAGCAAAGAACACTACGAGTACAAGTTCTAAAATCAAAAGGGCTGCAAGCATAGACACGTATTGTGATCTCTCCGTCATTTACAGCAGGAAGGAAAGGTTCAGGTTAGGCTGTCCCTACCCTGCTCTGGATGGTATCCCTACTTAACAAAATCCCAACCTACCAAAGGTGTCAGCTGTGAATGACTCCCTAAGGAGATCACCCACTCTTAGTATCTAGATGAAAACCTATGATCGCCAGTCATGACCCCTCACTGCCTACCCATCCGCTCTCTAAAGGGTCCTCAGGCATCTGCTCTAACTCCACCCCGGGGTGCTGACCCTAATACAAAAACACAACATCATTTGAGACGCCCCTTGTGAGACGCCCCTCACGTGGTGTCTCTCCTGGCTTTTTCCATGATGTTCTTCTTTTGGGCCTCGTGCGTTAGCGTTGACCTTGCTTCTCAGACTCTTCTCCGGCCCGCCGATACCCCCTAAAACATTCCTGAACCCTCCTCCGTGTCTGCACCAATCTATGAACAAAACTCTATTCATCCAATTATTAATTGGATCCCCCTCACATTTGCAGACAGACATCCATAGCTGAATCTTCATTCTCATAGACTTCTAACAGAAGCTTGCAACATTTTCCCCTGACACAGTTCGGCCTGTACCAGTACGTGCAAATCAAAAAACCTTTCATCATTTCAGGCCTACAACCCTTTCGCAAGTTAACTAGAATAACATGTTAGCTTCTTTCTCTTGGCATAATAAGAAAACACATCTATGGAATAGAAATCTACTGAATAAACAAATCAATGTAACATTAGTGCAATCCATGTATATGAAAAGCAATCCTCGTTTCTGAACCCTTTTGGCCTAGCCATAAGGCCCGTTCCCTTCCATGCCTTACAGCGTGATTTCTTCCATTAGCAGCTACATAACATGGATCCTGATTAAACACTTCTAATAAGAATATACATTTTCACACATGTTGCATTAGTTCCACTTCTATATGAAATCTCTAAATTAACTACACATTTCAAGGTATATATGAATATATTTTCAGCACTCATAGCATTTCTCTTTATGAATTGTGCGTACTACTAGCGATTATAGTGCACTCATACATTTTGTTCAGTTTGCGCTCTCTCAGTTCCCCCCTTTGATGACCTCTAGGGGTCATCACCAACAGTTAAACTGAACTAATGGCTAAGGCCCCTCGTTTCTGCGTTTCCAGAGCCCTCAGACTCCGGTACTGATTATCTTGCATTGCAGCCAATCTCTGTAACTGCTCTTTTCTGGATCTCTCCAGTCTATTTGATCTATACCATTGGTATGACCTCACCAGTCCCCACAACAGGATCACACAGATCACTATTATGATGATAGGTTTCAGCACATACCACACAAAGCTCTTCCCTAGGTTGGCGAACCAACCTCCAACTTCGCCCATTCCATGACCCACCTTTTCCCAAACATTTACTTTGGTTAGGTCTTCGATCTCCTTGTGAATATTAGTTATATTCATAATGACCTTCTCAAGAGGTTTTGAATTGTCTGGAATGTAAGTGCAACATTCCTGGACCTTCAAAGCCTTACAGACTCCGCCCTCTTTTGCTAGCAGGACGTCTAATGCAAGACGGTTTTGAAGCACCATGGCCCTTATCGATTGCATCTCTCCTTCCACCAGCATTAAGGATCTAGCAGTGCTGGCAGACAACCTGTCTACGACTGTTGCCAGTCGCCTAATTTTGACATCATTAAGGATCAGTCCTAAGATAGGAAATGCAGCTCCAAATACATCTCCAACTAATTCTGCATCTCCCACCTCTCTTCTCCCTCTCTTCGAGGCCTTGCCCTCGATGATCTCTAAGTCTTGAGCATGGTATATTTTGGGAAAGACAATTGCCAAGTAGCATGATCCATACCAATTATCAGGTAGTCTCACGTAGGCATTTCTTCCACATACAAAATATACATTTGGGATCACTTGCATTCCTTTCAAGAAATCTTTTGTGTAATATTCTAAATTGAAAGCATGTTCACAACTGACTTCCCCTACGAATACATTTTCGTAATACGTTTTGCTTCTATGAAGACATACAGAGTCCGAGACGGGGCATATGAATGATTGAGTCTGTAACACATAACATAACATTGTGCCCATTTCTCCTAGTCCCTTAGATACCAGCAGGGCACAAGTCCTATAAAAAGAAGTGGGGGGATTGACCAAGTAAGACAATATGCAAATGACGCTCATTACATCACGAGGTAGCGCTACATAAGAAATAAAATAGTACTATTTAATTTATTTGTGTAAATACTGGGACAGACTAACCCATCTGACAGTCTTACAGTGTCTGCATTGATATACAGTGTCTGCATTGATATACAAGGACAGAACAAAGGCAAAAGCATGCCAATCTTAAGTACCTGCAAAGAGATAGCAAGCTGAATGCCTTTGTATCCCCTCCGTGGCATATACATTTGTGTGAGGTTCCAGGCCGACTCCAGTCAGCATATACAAACAAAAGGAGGCCGGATGACACCTTAACTTCGGCCCAGCAGGAGGTGAAAAAAGGCTCCTTCGCTGCCTGCACGATGCTGCTGGGAATGGAAAGCAGGCAACGTGCAGGTGCTGCTGAACGTGCCCCGGTGTCTGAAAATTACACCGGGACAAGTTCAGTATCTTTCTGTGGGGCCCAACTTCTTGGCAGGGGGTACGGCGTTCACCCGGTGAAAAGAGTGGGGGGACGCTGCGCACCTGTGTGTAGCCCTGACTCGAACCCTGGATACCAGGATCTCCAGATTTCCCATTTAGGTTCCGAATGCTCTGTCTACACTTGAGACCGACTGTTCCCATGAAGTACGAAGCTTGCACCAGCACGAACCCGGCAGACATCTTTTCTCCTCATCCCAGCCAGCAATATACATGGAGACTCACTTGACATTCTGGAGAGACTGAAGCAGTCCTACTAGACATTCAGTCACAAACCTGATGGGTGACTGGGTCTGCTCCAGACCTATTGGACAGTATGTGCAGGTGAAACTAAAGTGAACAGGTAACTCTAAGCTCCTTTTATTGTCCCTCCTTCCCAGGGCTCTGCCAGCTGTATGTCAAAAAAAAGAGGTCATTAGTATCTAGCAGCACTTATAATGACTCCAGAATACTGACTGCCAACATATCCTCAAGGTAATCATATATAAAGATAAACTAAGGGGTTTGTTTATGAGCCCTTTACGCCACCTGTGCGTCACTTTTGTGATGCACCAGCGGCGTTTAATATGCCCCACACTGTGACATATTTACAAAGTGATGCATCTAAGCAGATGCATCACTTTTCAAAGCCCTGCGCTACATTATACCTGCATCAGGTATAATGTATTTAGAGTGGGCATTGTGGCGTAGAAAAGCCTTGTAGAAAGAAGTGTTGCAGTGACATCTCATAGAATTCCCTGCAACACTTCCAGGACGCCACTGCGTCAAATCCTTACGCCTGCTGGGGCTTGTCCCATTTGTGTCTGCTTTCAGACACACTAAAGGAATGCGCCACTTTTGCACCAACAGATACGTTAGGAATACTAATGCATCTGTAAATCCTTTCGACATGGAGCGCCGTACAGTAAATACGACGCATCCATGGTGTCGCAAGCAGGGCGCACTGAAAATTGTTGCATCACTGTTTTCTCACAGCGATGCAATACTTTTCTTAAATGAGACCCTAAGAGTTCTTCACCCATGTTTCCTTGAGGGTTTGAGCCTGCAGGCGTGAATAGTTCTTCACCTATGTTTCCTTTAGAGTCGGAGCCTGCACAAGTTAACCGTTCTTCACCTATATTTCCTGTATAGAGCAAGCATTACAGCACAGAAAAAAGTTTCCAAGAAACAAGATTTGCCCGGAGCACTTTTATTCACGTCTTCTCAATCCTATATCATAGCGTGTACCCGCTCCAACTTCCAAGCTTCGAACGTTCACCCAGCCCGTTCTAAACTCGCGCACATGGCAGCCCCTCCAGGATTTTGCAGTTTGCCGCGAAATCGGCACTCTTGTAAAAATGCAGTGATTTTTACAAAAGTGCTCGCGAAATCGGCATTTTTGTAAAAATGCAGCGATTTTTACACAAGTGCCAGCGAAAATGAAGGAGGTGGGGAGTGATGTTTGGGGAGAGGAGAAGGGGAGGGAGGAGGGAATGCCATGTGAGGAGAGAAAAGAATTGCAAGAGGGGACAATACATGCAGATCAGGAGGTCATTAAGCAGGCAAGAGATAGTCGGGTCATCTAAAGCTTTTTCAGGTTGGCTTTGAAAGTCCACAGAGATGGGTCGTTTTTTTCATGAGAGAGACAGTTCCAGAGTTTAGTACACTCCATTGCAAGTTTCTTTTCCCTCCACGTGTTTACCTCCTTCATTCGGGGATGAAAAGCTTAGCGTCTTTGTTAGAGTGTAGCTTTCATCCAGACTTGGGCTGAGTAACTAAATCTATGAGGTATTTTGGGGGATCTTTGAGTTACATTCCAGATGATGCAGAGGGTGTTCAATGTAATGTGAAGATCATATATATCTTCTTGTACCTGCATTTGTAATGCATCCTAGTAGAGTGTATTTTACAAATAATCAGGTCTCATGCCTCCAGTGATGAGGAACTCTGCCATGCTGTACAAACTCTTGAATCTTGGCGACGTGACTCATGTGGCCATCCCCTGCTGTTTCTTCATCTTATAGGACAGTGTATGCTATTTACATAAGGGTCAGTGTGAATCTGTACACATCAGTGGATTCCCAACAGCCAATTTCTAAAGAACATTCATGCGAAAAACTATACTTGCTAAAGGTTGGAAGGGGAGATTCTAAACAGTGATAGCAACCCAAGGTAAACGTTTCAATAATTTAAATTAATACTTGTTAAAACCACAACTGTTTGGGCATCATATTAAATCACTTTTAGAAGTAACGCTTTCTTCCTGGACCCTGAATATGAAGTGGGCAGGGAATACTGGAGAATGTACTGCACCCGGAAAATAATGTCACTCCTGGGCGAGATATTAACTGGATGTGATAAATACCTCCTATTATGGGTTAGAGATGAGACATTGAACTTCGCATGCACCACATATTTCCTGCACATTATCCTCTGATAAATGTCGGCTCCTATTTGTGCAGGGATGACATATTTCCTCCATCACGCTCATGAGCCTGGCAGTGAGCTCTGGGTGCCAGGTAACTGAATGTGATAATACCAAAACCAACACTTTTGTTGGCATAAAGAAGTTGAGTATACACAGCACCTCAGTTAACACCATTACTAGCAGGAGGGCTCTGATATGAATATTCACAGGACACAAAGCTCTTTACATCAGCCCGCATGTCGCACTGTGAATGTGTAAGTTTAATGGCTTCCATGAGAAAGCAAGCTATGTGACTGATCCTAAACTTAATCAAATAAGGATATATTTGACATAAAGGAGTAACATATTGCGTACACAGCTGTGTATTACTTTTAAGAGTAAATTATTGTTCCAAAAGAAAGCCAAAGTCACCTTTAAAAAACTTTGGCCTGCATAAAAAAATGCTTAGATGGCCACATCTTTCAGGTTAACAGCCTGATGAGGATGGTGGTACAAAAGGGGGTGGTGATGGACGGAGCATCTGAACCAATCAAACACTCACACCCAGTCAACAGATCTGGGTTTAATCCATCACCGTTCTTTAGCCCACTCTGCCACCCCAGTTCAAACATGGCCATATGTAAATCAGTCTGACCCTGTGCCTCATGGGAACAGTCCAGCCGGAACTGCCAAGCCATGCCTTCCCTGGACCAGATTCAAGCTTCCTAGGACCGGTTTCTGGCATTACAGCCGTCTTCAGCCAGGCTTGCTTGAATCCAGTGGCAAAGTGAGCAAGGGACTCACGTCTGAGCATACCCTGCCACCTTATGGCGAACAAAGCGATACAAAAGGGGGTGGTGATGGACGGAGCATCTGAACCAATCAAAAACTCACACCCAGTCAACAGATCTGGGTTTAATCCATCACTGTTCTTTAGCCCACTCTGCCACCCCAGTTCAGACATGGCGATATGCAAATCAGTATGACCCTGTGCCTCATAGGAACAGTCCAGCCCGAACTGCCAATCCATGCTTTCCCTGGACCGGATTCAAGCTTCCTAGGACCAGTTTCTGGCATTACAGCCAGGCTTGCTTGAATCCAGTGGCAAAGTGAGCAAGGGACTCACGTCGGAGCATACCCGGACAACTTTTGGCGAACAAAGCGGTACAACAGGGGGGTGGTGATGGATGGATGAAATTGTTCTGCATTCTGTCCATCAACTTTTGTTTTTGCATTTGACACCCCGAGTGGGACGGGTATGCTCAGACGTGAGTCCCGTGCTCTCCACACCACTGGAGTCAAGCTATCCTGGCTGATGACGGCTGATAGCCAGAAACCGGTCCTAGGATGCTTGATTCCGGTCCAGGGAAGACATGGCTTGGCAGTTCGTGCTGGACTGTTCCCATGAGGCGCAGGGTCAAGGCTGATTTGCATATGGCCATGTCTGAACTGGGGTGGTGTGGAGTGCAAAAAAACGATGGATTTAGGCCCAGATCTCTGTACTGGGGTGAATGTATGACATTGTTCTGCATTCTGTCCATCAACTGTTATTTTTGCATTTGTCACCCCGAGTGGGACAGGTATGCTCAGACGTGAGTCCCGTGCTCTTCACACCACTGGAGTCAAGCTATCCTGGCATCATCCATCAACTGTTGTTTTTGCATGACAAGGATGGTGGCACGGGATACCACCCTGTGTAGTGTACTCAAGGAGACACTAAGCCGGTGTAGACGCCTCCCGCACTGCCTTTGGGGCCACTAATGTCTAGTTGTCACTAACCACATAGGTGCAGAACCCCTGACCAGTCTGCTGTGGCTGGTCCAGTATCGGGCCAGTGGAGTTACTTCTGTGCAAGAACAGTAGGGAGTAAGTGGTGGGACTTCATGGAAAGGTAGTCATGGCGCCCCAAATCTGTGCCAAATCTAGGCTGATATGTGGTGCATACCTTGTATTTCCACTTCGTGTGACCTTCCCAGTGGCCATGGTTAAGCCGGGTCCTCATAGTTACAGGTTCAAATCCCGGTGGGTCCACTTACCCTTTCATCTTTCTGAGGTCAAGAAAATTAAACTACGGAGTTGGGTAACACACATCTGTTATTCAGTGTCAAGGTGCCCTTGGTTGAACGTTTGCTTTACAAATTCTAATGCTATTTAACTGGTGGAATCTCTTCAGCATTGGATCTTACTTATCAGAGTATCTGCTCCCCCCATGGGAGGAGCCACTTTGGTGATAAAACATTGAGGCCGAAACCCAGCAAAGTATTTCTTCCCATGGCGGATGCTGCAACTTTGGTGGACAACCCTCCTGTGCCCTGCTGGTTAATCCTTCATAAGGTGAATTTTCAACATCTGCCTTGTCAGAGGGAGTAAGTCTGCCAGCACGAGGGGGTGGAAAATCGGCCAATCCGAGTCAAAAGGTGGCTGTTTGTTGTGTAATTAAAAACAAGATACATGGTTTTACTGTCATTTCAGTAATCCCATTTCGCTCACATCCAGTAAGGTTTAGCCACCCGTCTCTCCGTGTAGGACAGAATAAACCTTTCTAATTCAGAAGTTGCTTTAATATATGAAAGTATGGGTTGTCTCAACGCATCAAGATATATTTTAAATACAGGCACATTGGACATGGAAGGTGAGGGGGTAACATGGCCAACTAGAGCATGGGCGTCAATTCACTAAAATGCTAGGGGTAGTGGAAGGGACATCAAAGGAAATTACATCACATCAGGGCCTATTTCAAAGTGGAATACTCTGCTAAAACAGTTTCCATTGTTTTAAAGCTGAAAATGAATGATTATGGGTAAAATAAAGTGCCGCAAAAATGCCGCTAAATTTCCATATTTGGGCCGCTAAATTACCACATTTGTGCAGCTAAATTTGCTAATCCATGCTGCTATATCCTGGGGGGTCTGCAGGAATTCGGAAGAAAAACAAAGGATAGGGAAGAGGTATAATCCTAAAAGGGAAAGGGAAGAGGAGGAGGAGGAGGAGGAAAACAAGGACTCCAGCACATTAATGCTAAATATATCAGTGAGTCTTGCGTGCTTTAACTGTTCTTCACCCATTCCTGTTTGGTGTGAGCATGCGCACTCACCCTTCTCTTTCACAGCGTACATGATCGCTGCTGGAGCTCTCAACAAGAGAAAGAGGCCAACAACGTGAAAAGAAGCTTTCTCTATGTGTGCGACAAAGGCTGTTGTCATCAGAGCAGCACTCCTACTTTTATGGGGGCCGCTCGATAGGGGCGCTGTGGCGAGTTTTGTATAGCATGTACTGTGAAGCAGAGGTGAGTGAGTTACTGAAAGCTCGAGCCAAATGCCTGGCATTGACTCATCTCAAGGTTCTCCTGGACCATCGACCCAAAACAAAGCAGAGCTTTGATGTGGCTTCTGCCTTCCACCCGCACTCTAATCCCTGAGAATTAAAGAAAACATTTAAAGCTTTGATGTAAAACAAGAAAGGGAGAGCGATACTCATCGAGTGGTTGAATGACACGATGTGAAACCAGAAAACTTGGGATTTATGCCAGCTTTACAGTTTGACTAAAATGTGTGATCGGGGGCAAATATTTGTATTTCCTTTTTGCCCATTATTGCATTTGAGAGCACTGTGCACAGCAACGGTGTGCAGGCTGTGTGCTACACAAACACCTCACTTGTGTCTGATTTAAATAGCCTACAATGTTGTGCCATGAAATAATCTAGGCCACAAATAGGAGGCACTCAAAAACCTGACGTCTCTCAATTCAGAGAAAAACTGTCTTCACGGCGCAGTGGAGGGGAATTACATTTTTTTAATTCATGGTAAATACTGCCACTTTTCATAAATGCCTCTCAGTGCAGTGATGTAATCTGATTGTACTACATTGAAACACTCTCACGTGTTAAAGAAATACACTGTTTTAATGTCAAACAGTCTTTATCATAATTTTATATGGTGTTTACTGCACAATTTACATGCAAATATTTTCGGGGCTCGGCTCGGCATGGGATCCTAGAGCCAGCTACACCACTGGCTCTGCTCTGGATATTTAGTTGGCTCGCCCAACTCCTCTGTGAAGTGAGCTGCATTTAGATGTCTGGGGAGTTCAGGTTGTGGGTGGATGTTCATGAAGTTGTGAGTTCTGTAGCTGAAGCCGAAGGCTCCTCGGGTATACATGAATTCAGATTTCATGTGTTTGCAATCCCTGGCCTCTCTGCAGCGTGCAGAGCGAAGGTCACACGTGCCAGCTGTTACCATGTTTAACATTAGAAAGTAAGTGAAGGGGGTATATACAGCTGTACATTATTGACCGTGCAATAGTTATAGAAAATGCTGTGTTTACAGGTGTGAGAGAAGGAGGACATGGCGAAGGAGAGGACACACAAGGAAATGCATGCAGACAGACAGCGTGACAAGAAATTGATGAACAGGAAGGGGATGATGTGTGAGCAATGCAAATGGAGGGTTTCAGAAAGATAAACTGAGAAAAGAGAGTAAGTGCCCAGAAGAGTGACACTGCAGAGGAAAGTGGTGTCCAGGCGGAACAGGAGTGAAGACCACTGCCCATTCCTCAGATCTTAGTAATGTTCTATTTACGGTCTCATATTTTCAGAATAGAAACATTTTAATTTAAATTATTCTTAACCATACCATTGCTGTTACTTATTTATTTGATAGTAGTAACAAGCATTGGCAAAGCCAATAACCCTGACTTGTTTTAGATCGTTGTGTGATATGTCATAATACAATAATAGAAAGGTAAGAAAGAGGCTCCTAAAACTGGGCATGAGGCATGCTGTGTGAAGCACGGTATTTAGCTTCACATATTTTAGGCTATGCTCTAAATTATATAGGCTATGAATCTTGGAAATAATTGCTACTTACACTTCGGTTGCCATGAGAAAAGCCTCTGTAAATACTACAGAACCAGTCTGTTGAAGAAGGAGCCAGCTGTGTCTCCTCATCCACAGTTACTCATTGCATGGAACCAAGGGGCTTATTTATGAGCCCCTGCGTCACTTTTTGTGACGCACCAGCGGCGTAAAAAAATGGGCCATGTTGCGCCATATTTATGAAGTGACGCATCTAGGTAGATGTGTCACTTTGTAAACACCTGCACTACATTATACCTGCGCCAGGTATAATGTATGAAGGGTGGGCGTACCCCCGCAAGAAAGGGTCGTAGGAGTGGTGCAGCGAAATCTATGAGATTTCGCTGCGCCACTTCTTGGATTGCCAATGCATCAAAACTTTACTCCTGCCTCATGGCAGGCGTAACGGTGACGCAGGCCTTTTCACCTGCACTACATTATACCTGCGCCAGGTATAATGTATGTAGGGTGGGCGTACCCCCGCAAGTAAGGGTCGTAGGAGTGGTGCAGAGAAATCTATGAGATTTCTCTGCGCCACTTCTAGGATTGCCCATGCGTCAAAACCTTCCCCCTGCCTCATGGCAGGTGTAAGGGTGACGCAGGCCCTTTCACATGGGGCCTGCCCCATGTGAAAGGAATATTGCTGGAGTTGCGTCATGTTTCTGACACAACTCCAGCAATGCGCCACTTTTGGCGCTGGCAGATACATCAGTTTTACTGACGTATCTGTCCTTCCTTGCGACATGATGTGTCATATTATAAATATGACGCATCATTGGTGTCGCAAGGAGGGCGCACTGAGAAGAGGCACATCGCTGCTTTCACGCAGCAATGCGCCACTTCTCGTAAATGAGGCCCCAAATCTTTAAGTTTCAATTGCTCCTGCAGTATTCATCTTTTGACTGCTGTGTAGCTCCTCCCACAGGTGTTCCCCATAAACCAACAGCAGTTTTCATTCGAAATTTTACACTCTTCAAAAGTCTCTGTCAGTCACATATCGAATCGGTAATGAATCTAAACTTACGCCCACTCCCCCCTCATGCCATAGATTTTGCTGCTTTCCCTTTTCTTACACGTGCTTCTACTTTTACAATGCCTGGTCTCAGAAGTTATGAAGCAAGCACTACAAAAAGAAAGTAAATATGGTTCTAAGCTAACAGTTAACTGTCAGTACCCACTCCTGGTCCTTACTTCCCCTATCGCCTCATCAGTAGGTAGCTGATACCACAAGCACTCTGGCGAATTAACATCCTTGTCCTGAGCAGGTCTGATACCTACTGGTGAGCAGGGAGATGAGCTGGCACAAGTGAGTAGTGTGAGAAGGTTTCACTGGTAGTCTATTCGAAGAACACACACTGCTTTTTCTTTTTTTTTTCTTTTTTAGTCCTCATCTTATCTTTTAAGCCTCTGCGGATCTTATGAAGCCGCATACTGCTCTTGAGGGAGTGAGAGTTCTGTCCACTCAAACCTGTCCCTTCCACCAGCACCAGACTTAAAAGATCCTTGGGAGAGATCAGTCTGCAACCTGCAGACCACAGGTTTGAAATTCAGAAGGGCTGACTCAGAAGGACTAAATCATAAGTACAGCTGAGATAAGTGATTTAAACACCTATTTACACTGACATTGTGGCCATAAGCTCTTAAATATGAGAGGTTTTTTCTTTTACTTTATTTATCATTTTCCAAATAATAAGCCAATGATGCATCATGAGTTACATATTATAGCATATGCATAACATCAAAAGAAGAGAGGAGGCACACATACCACATAGCAAAATACATCATGGTGTCAAGGCACTGCAAATCGTTTAGTATATCACTGACTATACAATAATACTAAATGGCATTACTCGAGAGAAAATGTACAGGTAAAGATGCCATGATAAAAGAAAGGAGGCCTATACAATCAGATTGACATATCTGCACAGATGTTATGACCAAACAATCAATATAGTCCAGGGGACCGCACAAAGGGCCAACAATAACAGAAAAATATAAATGCATAAGTATAAACATGCACATCATCTCAGCCCACTCCCACCGGGACTATGTGACTCTCCAACTGAGACTGCTGACCAGCCGTGATCCTAGCAATGTAGGAGCGGTATGGCCCCCAAATCAACAGGGAGGGATGGCCCAGGGACCAATGTCGAGTATTCCACACAATTGATATTGCAAAAAGCCATGCTCCTGAGCCAGGACTTCAGACTTGGGGGCCGTTTAGCACACCAGAGCAACGCAACTTCCCTTTTTGCCAACAGGAATCCTAATGCTGCAAGCTTGTGAACCGTGCGTGGGAAGTTGGAGACATAACCCAGCAATGCTATTTCTGGGGTGAGGATCAGGTGAAGTCCCAGCATACTACTAAAGGCGTGGTGCACCTGAGACCAGTATTCATGTAAAAGGGGACAGGTCCAAGATAGGTGGGCGGAGTCAGCGTGGGGGGCCTTACATTTGGGACACTGATGGGAGCGACTAGGGTCAATTTTGTGAGAAAGTGCTGGAGTGTGATATAGCCTACGGAGGAATTTAAAGTGGATGAGTTTATGCCTGCCGTTTATAGATACTTCCCTCGTAGCTTTGCAGCACTGTACCCATTGACCATCTGATATGGGTTTTCCCAGATCCTCCTCCCATGCAGTGCGAAGCTTGGTGTCTAGAGTGGGAAGTGAGGCGCTACATAGTCTATACAATGTAGAGACCAGATGTGTCTCTAAATTGTATAGACTCGCATTATGGATCGCAGTCTGGTTAAAACAAAGGAGTCCATGAAGGAGCGATCAGAAAATCGTTGGTCTTCAGGTGTAGAGAAAGTGTGACCTTCCGGGAAAAGGTCGCCAATGGTGCAGATATGAAATTTGGCCAGGGTGTGCCTGACCACTGCCTCCCCGGTAATTGGTAGCCAATATGCATTGGGCAGTGGAAGGGCAGGAGAATACAGTTGGTCCAGGCCTAGGAGTCTGCGCACTCTATCCCACGCCCAACAGGTAGATGAAACAGTTTGTATGTCTTGCGGGTCTCAGTGGAAACCCTTAAGAAGAACCGTAGAAAGTGATCCAGGTAGGACCAGGTCTGCCTTGGATTTTAAATATAATATGGGGGATCTGGGTGGAACCAAGAATACGCAAAAGAGCATTGTGCAACTAAAAAATAGAAATAGAAATCAGGAACGCCCAAACCGCCCCTTTCGTATGGGAGGGTAAGTGTCCGCCAGGACACCCGCGGATTTTTGTCACCCCTGACTAACAGCAACAGCATTGAATGCAATTGGGAGAAAAAAATCCTAGTGAGAGTGATCAGGATGCTATTAAAAAGGTATAAAAAACGAGGAAGAACAATTTTGATTATGGCAATCCTCCCAGCCATAGACAGAGGGAGGCGGATTCACCGTTCAATCTGGCCCTCTAAAAAATCCATTGCGCTGCCATAATTTAATCTAATGATGGCCACAGTGTCCAGATGGACATGCACCCCCAGATAGTCTCGGCTCCATTCAAGAGGAAACGGGCAATTCCACTCTGTGGTACTCTGGGTAAGTGGAAAAACTAGTGATTTGTGCTAATTGATGTGGAGACCAGAAAATTTGCCGAAGCGGGTTATTTCCAAAATAAGAGGTTCCAGATTGATGTGGGGCATTCTGACGTACAAAATCGTGCCATCCGCATATAGCGAAATCAAAAGAGGACCAGTACTGAACTGGAGTCCACGGTGCAGATGTTTTTCCTGGAAGTGGCGGACCAAGGGGTCCATCGCCAGGATGAAAAGCAGCGGGGATAGTGGGACATCCCTGACGTGTGCCGCGTGACAAGGAGAACTGACCAGTTATGGTGCCGTTAAGGCGCAGTCTGGCCGTGGGTGCGGTGTACAATAATGCAACTGTGGAAACAAAGCAATCCGGCATACCCATGCGCCTCATGATGGATAGAAAAAAGGGCCACTCTAAGGAATCAAATGCCTTCTCAGCGTCCAGAAGGGTTGCGGCAGACAGAGTGGATGGGTCTATACGATGCAAAACTGAGAACAGGGTCCTCAAATTCATTGAGGTGGAGCGATGTGGGACAAATCCAGACTGTGCTGGGGATATGATAGACTCCATCAACAAAGAGAGCCGAATGGCGATGACCTTAGCCAAAATCTTATAATCAAGATTTAATAAAGAAAGAGGTCTATATGAGCTACACAAAGTGGCGTCTCTAGCTGGCTTGGGGAAGAGCATTAGGACTGCTTCTCTGAACGTAGGCGGCAGGCATCCCGACTCGAGTGCCTCCGCATACACTTCCACCAATCGGGGGAATAATTCCTCTTTGCAGGCTTTGTAGAAGTCGGCAGAAAAGCCGTCTAGGCATGGAGCCGATGAGCCCCATAACGCCTCAATGGCTTCAATTATACTGTTTTGAGTGATGGGCAAGGCCAAGAACTCCTGTATGTGTTTTTCAAGGTACACCATAGCGATCTCATTTAGGTATGCACCTTGGTCTTCCCGGTCCCCAGTCAGAGTGGATGTGTAGAGGCGCTTGTAATAGGACAAAAAGGTATTGCATATTTCTGATGTGGAACAAAGCATCTCTCCCTGCTGGCCTATGATCTCTGTGATATAAGACGAATGATAAGGGGGGCGGAGCAGTTGTGCCAATAGTTTGCCGGGTCTATCACTTTCCCCATGCTGTCGTGCAGTGTACTGTTTGGTCAGAAACCGCAGCTCCCTGTCAGCCTCCTCGCGAAACTCCATCAATAACGACAATCGTCTGGCCTCAGTGTCTCCCGATGGCTTACGTAATAACTCATCGTCTAGTGCCGAGATGTCTTTTTCAATGCGAGACAGAGTGGATCGGATATCCCTCAAAGCTCCCACATGTTTGGCGATGCAGACACCGCAAATAGTCGCTTTGAACCCCTCCCATAGAACTGCCCAAGAATCCACAGACCCAGTGTTCAAGTCGAAATAGTCCACAGTGACTGTCTAATTTCCTCAGTGAAAACAGGGTCTGTCAATGCTCTCCCAGGAAAACGCCACTGCCTCTCATACCCACCTAACCGGGGAATCTTCAATTTAAGGATTATTGGGGAGTGGTCTGATAGCGTGCGCGGGAGGGTAAGAATGTTCTCGACCCCAACCTGCGACCCCGGGGGGGATAAGCCAATAGTCAATTCTGGTCCAGGTGTTGTGGAATCCAGAGTGGTGTGTGTAATCACGAAGCTGTGGGTGTAGTTGTGCTTCTATGTCAATTAGGGAGAAGTGTGTCCATAGATTGATCAAAATTGAACGTGACCTAGTTTTGGTGTCAGGGGAGGAGGAAGTACTATCCTTCGTAGGATTCAGCAATAAGTTAAAATCCCCTCCAATAATCAATAAGCCAGGATCAAGCGTGAGGAGTTTCACTTGTAATTCTTGAAAAAAGGAAGCAGTGTCGGCATTGGGGCCATAAATCCCCACCAGAGTGACCTTATATCCTAAGAGTGAGCCTGCGACAATCAGATAACGGCCCTCCTTGTCTACTATGCTGGAGGATAAAGCAAATGGCACTCGCTTGAGTATGATAATGGCTACTCCCCTTGAATATCTGCTGTAGTGCAAGAAGAACCGATGGGTACCCCAGCTCCTGGCAAGTAAAGATGAATCAGAGGGGGCCAAATGCGTTTCCTGCAGAAAAACAATATCTTAAATATGAGAGTTCATTATTGCATGGACACTTACAGAGTGCCCTCAAAGGCCAGTTTCAAACTGAGGAGATCCCTCATTGTGATCAATGCATTTCACCACAGGCTGGATAAAAGTCTCTTGTTGAAATGCACAATGTACATCATTATGTTTATAATATATATTTTAATGGTTATTTGGATGAGACCTCTCGTTTGCTCGATGCATTTAGCATAGGAACATCATTCAATTCACTATGGCCAAATGTATCAAACACAGAATTTGCGATTCTCAAAATGCGATTTTTTGCGAATCGCATTTTGATAATCGCAAAACCCGATTTAAAACTTCGCTAACATTTAGCGATTCCCAAAAATTTGCTAAATTTAATGCGAATACCAAATTTGCGATTCCTTAATGGCGAAATCACAATTAAAGAATTGCAAATCGACAAATCCAAAATTCAGGTGCAGCTTGATGACATCACAACCAGGAAGTGTGACTACCCATGCTGCACCTGAGTTTCAGAAGCAGAGTAAGAGGCTGGAAGGAGAGCTAAAGCACCAGTGCACTGCTAGTGAGATGGGAGAAATGGCCTCACAGGATAATCAGCAGGGGGAAACAACCAGGAAGAGAAAATAGAAGTTCTCTGAAAGGGAGCAGGAGGTGCTCATTCAGGAGATGGTGGTGATCCATGAGCTGCTGTTTGGAAAAAAATCCCTGCGTATTCCGGAGACCTGCAAACGCAGAATCTGGGCTGACATCCAGGAAAAGGTCAACTCAGTCACAAATAAATTTCTCTTAATAATTAAAATACACAGACAAAAGTTCTGTACACTTAAATAAAATACTAAAACATGATCCTACCCCTTTGTTCCTTAAAATTACAGTAAAAATTACAATCTTACTTAGGGAGAAAACGTCCTTAGGTTTCTTTGTTTCTTTAGCCTCACAGCAACTGCCAAAAAAGATGCAATATTAAAAATATCCCCAGGATTACACAAAGACTGTAGGAAGACCAAGGCCGGTCTTACCTGAGTAAAACCCCTGCCTCTCAGGATAGGAACCAGAAATCTACGAGCGAATATTGGAATAGAAATCACAAAACATCATGAAGTGTAATGTGTCCTGGGATGAGAAATTATCACTTTGGCAGGTTTCGGCATCAACAGGTTTACACCATTCCCGATAATCCCCCAATGTGAAATGGATCAGATTGAAGCGGAGCCTAGTTAGGAGCCAACGATGGTAAGGTTTATTAACTATTGTTAGATAGGGTTCCAATTTAATTGATGTTTTTAACAGATAATGGGCCCTAACTGATGGTTTACGTAGCTCTAGTTCTTCCTGCTCCAACATCAAAAACTTTATTACAATTCAGTTTTACCCACAACACATCCTCCTTCCTGATCTTTTCCGGTTCCTCATAAAGTTGTGTCCGTCCTATTTTAATAAACATACTTTTAACATACGAGAGCCATTTGATTTTTAGGGACTTATCTAACTTCAAACAGTCCTGTAAAATCACATGATTCAGGGTTAAATTGGGGTTCAGCCAGGTTTAAAGCCAGCAGAGCAACGGAGCTGTATTCAGTAACATAGCCTAATCCTAGCTCCTGGTGTAGAGCATACGATGGGGTAGATTGTGGAACAGAGAGGAGGCTCCGTAGGAATTTGTTTCAGCTATCTGTATCCCAACCTGTTCTTTATAGCTCCAGATAGAGGATCTTTATGCAGCAATAGCCAAACACTTGGCTTTATAAACCTTTAGGATAGCCTCTATCGGTCTAGCCCCCAGTCGCCGTGCAAACCCTAAAAGAGATGAGGAAGCCCGTATAACTGCAATCTTTTTGACTTTTTGCTGCATAACCAGGAAGACCTATCATCGAAAAGGACTCCCAGATAAGTAAAGGAGGACACGGAAGAGACTTCCAATCCATTACAATAAAAAATTTTCCTAACTCTACGACCTACTGTCATAGTATGCGACTTTCCGTTATTCACAATTAAACCCAAAGAGTTCATAAAAGTCCCAAAGGCATCTAGAAGCCGCTGGAGGCCCACTGCTGTACGGGCTAAAAGTACTGCGTCATCCACGTATAGGAGAACAGGGATTAAACAGTCTCCTTCGCGCTGAATATCCAAGGCCGCCTCCACAAGCACTTTGTCCAGGTCATTTATGTAAAGGGTAAACAGCAGGGGTGCAAGAATGCATCCCTGCCGGACACCCCTTCCAGAGTTAAAAGATCTAGTTCAGTCACCAGCCTGTGTTATCCTGACAGAGGCTGTAAGATCTTGGTGAAGGTTAGCTAAAAATAGGCAAGACAAGGGTCAAGACCCTTTTCCAGCAAAATATTCCAGAGCTTTGACCTGTTAACCAGGTCAAAAGCACTGGATAAATCCATAAAAGCCATCGTCAAGCACCCCTCCTTGGCCATAGTGTATTTTCTTAATAATAAGTGCAAATTTAAACACTGGTCCATCGTGCTCCTCCCGCCTCTAAAACCATATTGCATATTAGATAAAATTCCCCTCTCATGTACCCCATCAGTAATGCGAATTTGCCTAGCCTTGGTGCTGGTAAGTTCCAATTCTATTAAGGACTCGGAGGCGAGGATTATGCCATTCTTTCATCGCTTTATTCTCTACAGCAGCAAGAAAAAATAACACAAACTACTTTTCCCATGAACATTTGGGGAAAAAATAAAGTCAAATATGAGTCCTATCACAGTGTCCATGCATCGGTGTCTCCCATCATGCTCCGCTGTACTTGTCTCCTCCTCTTTCTTCGCGCGAAGCCTTAACATCAGTCCACTCACGCATCTTGTTTTGAATTATCCGCTCCTGCAAAAGAACACACCATCAGATCCATTCTGTTCCAATAGAACGTCAGCAGTAAAAAAGGAAGAGCAGTACACCGCAGAGCAACAAGCACACATCCTACAAAAAGGAACATAAACGCTTTACTTACATTGCATACGGGGAGGGTCCACTTCTATGAAGTCACTGGGGGGGATAATCCTCGCCTCCGAGTAATTAATAGAATTGGAACTTACCAGCACCAAGGCTAGGCAAATTCGCATTCTATGTCAGGACCGGAGGCTTCGGATTATGCCAGTTCAAAGCTTATCGACCACCAATCTGGCCACATCAATAACTGGCTTGAAATAGAGCCTCTTGAACGTGGAGTCCGAGGACCAATCGGCCGCTCTCATCAGGTCCTCCAATCGAGCCCCAAGGGCAAAAGCTTTAGATACCATGGCTCCTCGCGTAGAGTGAGCCCCAAATTGCTTAGTATCAATCCCCGCCTCCTGCATTATCCAACGCACCCAACGGGCGATCGTCGGTGAAGTAACCGCCTTATACGGTTTACGCAAGGCAATAAGCAGCTGCCGCTCACCCGGAGGGCGAGTATCCTCAGTCATATCCTCATAAGCACGGAGGGACTGTCCTACGCACAGTTTAGGGGAGTCCTGAAAAGCCGGGTAAGAAATGACCCTAGTATGTGTTTTGGTCCGCCTGCTGACGGTAAAAGAAACCCCCTCAGGAGAAAAAACCCTGGCCGTTATATCCAGCGCTCGCACGTCCGAGACTCGCCTGCAGGACACCAGGCACAACAACATGGCCAACTTAGCTGTCAACTCCTTACGAGATAAAAACCTGTTCGGTTGCCAGGAAAGGAACAAATTCAGCACCCTGTTCACATCCCACAGGGCGGAATACCGAGGTTCCGGCGGTAAGGAAAGCCGTATACCTCTCAAGAGCCTGCAGACCAAAGGGTGTTCGCCAACCGGGGATCCCTGAACCAGGTCGTGCCCCGCCGACACCGCTGACCGGAAAGTGTTGATCGACCGATAAGCCAGGCCCTGATCAGACAGTTCCGCCAGGAAATTCAAGACACGCACTACAGGTGCCCCCACGGGATCCAAACCCCGTCGCACACACCAACGGCTCCACCGGAGCCAAGCCGATCGGTAGCGTTTGGTCGTGCTGTCAGCCCAAGCCTTGGAGAGCAAGTCCTCTGCTGTTCTCGAAAGGCCAGGCAGCGTCCAGCGTCGCCGGAGAGCCTCCACGCCATCAGGCGCAACGAGCCTTCCAGGACCAATCTGTGGGGCGCTCCCTCCGGATTCAGCAGAATGTGGGGAGACTGGGGGAGTAGGATCGGAGAATCCCAGGAAAGTTCCAGTAGAACCGGAAACCAAACTTGCGATCTCCACCATGGAGTGATCATCACTACCTGCGCTAACTGGCGGCGCAGCAACGCTGACACACGCGTTATCATCGAGAACGGTGGGAACGCATATCCCTGTACCCCCGACCAGTCCTGGAGGAACGCATCTGTCGCTTCTGCCAGAGGGTCGGGGCGCCAGCTGGAATACCGCGGGAGCTGGTGGTCCAGGCGGGACGCGAAGAGATCCACCGAGAATGGACCCCAACGGTCCGAGAGCCTGGCAAACAGGGTAGGATCCAGCTTCCAAACGCTGGCGTCCAAGATATTCCTCGAGTGCCAATCGGCCACCTCGTTCTGGCGACCCGGCAAATACTCCGCCGTAACTGATACCTGGTGGTCCAGACAAAAGTGCCAGAAGTCCCTGGCTAGGTCCGCCAACATCTTGGACCTGGTACCACCCAGGTGGTTGATGTAACGGTCCGGACCGCCGACACGTTGTCCATCCTGAGAAGGACGCAAGATTGTACCCTGTCCTTGGTCCAACATTGCACTGCGAAGGAGCCCGCTAGCAACTCCAAGCAGTTGATATGCAAGGACTGCCTGAGAGCAGACCAGGCGCCGCCCGTGGAACAATCTCCGCACCTGGCACCCCAGCCGGAACGGCTGGCGTCCGACTCTATCACGATATCTGGGGCGGAACCGAAAATCGCACGGCCATTCCAGGCCTCCATGTGCGTGAGCCACCACTGCATTTCGTCCCTCACGTCGTCCGATAAGGGAATCAATTGAGAGTACGTCAATCCCCTCCGTAGGTGGTACGCCTTCAAGCGCTGCATGGCGCGATAATGAAGGGGTCCCGGGAAGATAGCCTGAATCAAAGACGACAACAGGCCCACTAACCTCGCCAGTTGGCGCAAGGAAATCATCTGCTTCGCTAGAGTTTGACGCAACTCGTGTCTGATCCTCGCCATCTTCCTGGCTGGCAGACTCAAAGTGGATGCCACCGAGTCTATGGTGAAGCCGAGAAACGTAGCGCACTGCGCGGGAACCAAAAGAGACTTTTTCTCGTTGATCACGAACCCTAGGCCTTGTAAAAGGTTGACCGCAGACTGCAACTGTGACCGCAGCCTCTCGGGGCACTGGTCCATGAGCAGCATGTCGTCCAGGTACACTATCATCCTGACCCCCTGAGCCCGCAAGGCCTCCACCACCGGCCGCAACACTTTTGTGAAGCACCATGGCGCCGAGGAGAGCCCGAAAGGTAGAGTGGTGAACTCGTAAACCTGATCGTCCCACCTGAACTGGAGGAAACGCCGGTGAGGGTGAAAGATCGGAACCGTCAAGTAAGCGTCTTTCAAGTCTAGCCTGACCATCCAATCGGACAGGCGTAAGACATCGCGCAAGAGATGTATCCCCTCCATTTTGAAATGCCAATACACCAACCACTCGTTCAACTCTTTCAAATTTATCACGGGGCGACTGCCCCCATCGACCTTGTCTACCAAGAAAAGATTGCTTATGAAACCTGAGGGGTGCTCGCAAGCGCAACAAATCGCCCCTTTTTGGAGGAGGGCCGCGACCTCTTCGCTCACCAAAAGCCGCATCGCGCTGGGAAAAGGTAATGGGGCGAGGACGTTGTAGCTGACAAGGACGGCCATGGAACTCCATTTGGAAACCCTGAACCGTCTGCAGCACCCAAGCATCGCTGGTAAGGGAGGCCCATGCAGGAAAGAACTGCGCCAGTCGCCCTCCCACTCTCAGGCTCGCGGAAGGCAGCACACTCACTTCGACCACCGCCTTGCTGTTGGCCACGCTGACTTCCACGTCCTCCGAACTTCTGCCCTCTAATGGGGTAGAAATTGTTGAACCTGGCTTTGTCCTGATACTGGCCACGTCCGGAGCCTTGACCTCTATCGAGCTGGTGCCCCGGCCGAACGAGCGGCCCCTGCCTCGTCCGGCCTTGTCAAAAACACGAGGCGCGAAGACCTTCTTAATATTGGACTGGGCACGATCCAGGGACGTAAAGGTGGCCACGAATTTTCCTAGTTCTTTGATGAATGGGTCACCGAACAATCCCTCCTGGGCCACTGCACCTGCCTCTGACGAGGCGAGATCGCCCAGCTTGGGGTCCACCTTAATAAGTAGTGAACGCCTCCGCTCCGTAGAGAGGGCGCAGTTGGCGTTGCCGAGGAAAATGATGGCCCTCTGGGCCCAGTTGGACAGAACCTCCGGGGAGATCGTGTCGCCCGACACCTTGGCCTCCTCCGCCATATCTAAGATCTTGGTCATGGGCCCAACAGCATCCAAAAGCTTGTCCTGGCAAGTGCGCCAGGACCTGTCGATCCCCTTCCGAGGGTCCTTGACGTACTTCTGGAGAAAGGTCGCCATTTTCGGGTCGATGTCCGGGGTCATGGCCACCTTGCCCTCCAACGAGGGCCGGGGACACTCCGCACGCAGGCGGCTCCTAGCATCCTTGTCCACCGGCTTCCTCAGCCTATTAGCGACGTACTGGGCCACCTTGTCACACGGGACCCACTCGGAGGATCTGGGGTGGACAATGTCGTCCGGGTCCAGCATGTCGGACGGACCCGCGGAGGACGGGGGCTGAGAAGGCAGCCACGACCGGGAGGAACAGGCCTCCTCCTCCGAGTCCGGAGAGTCGTCGTCGTGCTGCGGGTCTGGAGACATAGCAGGGGGGGAAAGCGGGGGAACCTCCGAAGGAAGGGGTGGAGGAGGCTGCGCGTCCTCCCAGGCCTTGAAGGCGCTCTTCACCCTAGCGAAAGCCGCCGAATCAACTCCCTCAGTGCAAGGCTTCTTGGGAGGAGGGGGGGAGGGGATGAGTCCGCTCCGGAGGCCGGAGCCGGCGCCGGAAGCAAGGCGGCAAACTTGGCATAGGCCTCGTCCAGGCGCGCCGAAAGACGTTGCTCCAGGGGGACCATGGCCTGGTCCACCGCGCGATAGATTGAGTCATCGACCGCCTGGTAGAAATCGTCGTCCAACGGGACGTAGTTCAGAGGGTCTTCCTCTGGATACTGGTCCGCGTTCCCCTGCATCGTGAGGTAAATTAGGCTCCAGCAGCGGGAAAGGAAGGCAAGACCAAATGACCCTCCTCAGGGCTCTCTACTGTCTGGGGAGTCCCAGCGATATGGGTGGCCCAAGGCACACAATTAACGGGCTAGGCCCTGGAAACGCTGCAGCCCTCAGAGTCTTGGGGCGCCCCCCAGCAAAGCGTTCCCACGCCGAAACGGCACAATTGCGACCCCGAAGGGTGTTCGACAAATAATACAACCCAAAGGGCGTCCAGAGAAAACAGGGAAACCTAATTGCGACCCCGCAGGGTGTCAGAGCCGGGAGGCTAGGCACGGGACCAACTGGTGACAGGAGTGCGCCAGAACACTCTAGAAGCACCTGGGAGCGGCCCTTCAGCAGACGAGACACCGGCCCCTGGTGGTAGCGCCACCACACCGCACACTACTGGGCAAATAATCGCGTAAGGAGCGCACTAGGCATCCCGTGACCAACAAAGGGAATCTGTGGAAAATGACAGAAAACCGACACCCGGCCCAAAGGCCAAAGGCACCACACAGAAACCCAAAACCCAGGAGAGAAGGAAAAAACCAACTTAACTTGCTGCGAGCAGCGAAGAAAGAGGAGGAGACAAGTACAGCGGAGCATGATGGGAGACACCGGTGCATGGACACTGTGATAGGACTCATGTTTGAATTTATTTTTTCCCCAAATGTTCATGGGAAAAGTAGTTTGTGTTATTTTTTCTTGCTGCTGTAGAGAATAAAGCGATGAAAGAATGGCATAATCCGAAGCCTCCGGTCCTGACATAGAATTTTAGTTAAGATTACTTTTCCCAGAATTTTTACAGTGGAATCAATAACGGATATCGGCCTATTCAGGTGCAGTTTGATGACATCACAACCAGGAAGTGTGACTACCAATGCTGCACCTGAGTTTCGGAAGCAGAATAAGAGGCTGGAAGGATGGCTGAGGCACCAGTGCACTGCTACTGAGATAGGAGAAATGGCCTCACAGGATAATCAGCAGGGGGAAACAACCAGGAAGAGAAAACAGAAGTTCTCTGAAAGGGAGCAGGAGGTGCTCATTCAGGAGATGGTGGTGATCCATGAGCTGCTATTTGAGAAAAAATCCCTGCGTGTGCCAGAGACCCGCAAATGCAGAATCTGGGCTGATATCCAGGAAAAGGTCAACTCTATTGGTGTCACCCATCGCAGCGTGGAAGACCTGCGAAAACGCTGGGATGATATGTGCCGGCGGTCTAAGGAAAAGGTTGTTGCCAGGCTGGAGGAGGCAAGAAAGACCGGTGGTGGGACGTCCACTGCCACTGATTCCATGCCACTGGAGGAATTGGTTGCGTAGACCCTGCTGCCAGAGAGTATGAGTGGCGTGGCAGACCTTGACAGCTTCGAGCCCCCATACCCCTGACAAGGTAAGAAGCATGTCACACACCCCTGATACCTCCCTATTTCACCCACACACCCAGGAGAGACCCAGGTACCCAACAGCGATGCAAGTCCAGTGCATGCACACAAGTACACACAGCAATGCATTATGAAAGATGTAGTCACATGCACCAAACAGTGGAGCAGTGACACCCAGGAAGGGCCAATCAGTATGTGTGTATCAGGAAAGGCAAAATACAGACAGTTAGGACCCATGTAACTACAAACAGTATCATTTATTGCATGACAAATGCAAGGCAGGACACCAAATTAATGTGTGCATTTACTTCCACAGCACTCCAGAAACACAGGGACCGATGGCAGGAGGGGAGGACGAATCTGACAGGGCGGAAGTGTCAGGGCAAGAGGAGGACGAGGAAGGCAGCCCAGTGATCCCAGAGAAACGCCCATGGCGCATCGCAGTAGCACCATTGCCACCACCGGAGTCACAAACACTCGATACAGATGAGTATGGGGAGCAAGTCCAGGGCCAGTCTGACCAACAACACAGAGCACAGTACCCTGCAAGTCCCATACCAGCTATTCCAACCAGGCGCAGGGCACGGCCGCCCACAAACACAGCTGCTGCAGGAGAGGACACAGTCTTCAGAGGGCATGGGGACCACATGCTGGAGGTATAGTGCCTGCAGGCAAAAACAATAAAATCAATTCAGCAACAAATAAGGGTGGGCTTCATGGGCCTGACGGGTGCCCTGGAGGCACTGTGTGCTGAGATGCGAGAAGACCGTGCAGCCAGGCGCAGGGAGAGACAGCGCCTCCACACACGCCTGGACCTACATATAAGGGCTGTTAACCGGCTCTCCTCAGCCACCTCAGTGCTGTCACGTTGCTGCATCCTACCCCTTGTTCCTTAAAATTACAGTAAACATTACAATCTTACTTAGGGAGAAAACGTCCTTAGGTTTCTTTGTTTCTTTAGCCTCACAGCAACTGCCAAAAAAGATGCAATATTAAAAATATCCCCAGGATTACACAAAGACTGTAGGAAGACCAAGGCCGGTCTTACCTGAGTGAAACCCCTGCCTCTCAGGATGGGAACCAGAAATCTACGAGCGAATATTGGAATAAAAATCACAAAATATCATGAAGTGTAATGTGTCCTGGGATGAGAAATGATCACTTTGGCAGGTTTTGGCATCAACAGGTTTACACCATTCCCGATAATCCCCCAATGTGAAATGGATCAGATTAAAGCGGAGCCTAGTTAGGAGCCAACGATGGTAAGGTTTATTAACTATTGTTAGATAGGGTTCCAATTTAATTGATGTTTTTAACAGATAATGGGCCCTATCTGATGGTTTACGTAGCTCCTGTTCTTCCTGCTCCAACATCAAAACCTTATTACAATTCAGTTTTACCCACAACACATCCTCCTTCTTGATCTTTTCCGGTTCCTCATAAAGTTGTGGCCGTCCTATTTTAATAAACATACTTTTAACATACGAGAGCCATTTGATTTTTAGGGACTTATCTAACTTCAAACAGTCCCGTAAAATCACATGATTCAGGGTTAAATTGGGGTTCAGCCAGGTTTAAAGCCAGCAGAGCAACGGAGCTGTATTCAAAGTATCAGTAACATAGCCTAACCCTAGCTCCTGGTGTATAGCATACGATGGGGTAGATTGTGGAACAGAGAGGAGGCTCCGTAGGAATTTGTTTCAGCTATCTGTATCCCAACCTGTTCTTTATAGCTCCAGATAGAGGATCCGTATGCAGCAATAGCCAAACACTTGGCTTTATAAACCTTTAGGATAGCCTCTATCGGTCTAGCCCTCAGTCGCCGTGCAAACCCTAAAAGAGATGAGGAAGCACGTATAACTGCATTCTTTTTGACTTTTTGCTGCATAACCAGGAAGACCTATCATCGAAAAGGACTCCCAGATAAGTAAAGGAGGACACGGAAGAGACTTCCAATCCATTACAATAAAAAGTTTTCCTAACTCTACGACCTACTGTCATAGTATGCTACTTTCCGTTATTCACAATTAAACCCAAAGAGTTCATAAAAGTCCCAAAGGCATCTAGAAGCTGCTGGAGGCCCACTGCTGTACGGGCTAAAAGTACTGCGTCATCCGCGTATAGGAGAACAGGGATTAAACAGTCTCCTTCGCGCTGAATATCCAAGGCCGCCTCCACAAGCACTTTGTCCAGGTCATTTATGTAAAGGGTAAACAGCAGGGGTGCAAGAATGCATCCCTGCCGGACACCCCTTCCAGAGTTAAAAGATCTAGTTCAGTCACCAGCCTGTGTTATCCTGACAGAGGCTGTAAGATCTTGGTGAAGGTTAGCTAAAAAATAGGCAAGACAAGGGTCAAGACCCTTTTCCAGCAAAATATTCCAGAGCTTTGATCTGTTAACCAGGTCAAAAGCGCTGGATAAATCCATAAAAGCCATCGTCTAGCACCCCTCCTTGGCCATAGTGCATTTTCTTAATAATAAGTGCAAATTTAAACACTGGTCCATCGTGCTCCTCCCGCCTCTAAAACCATATTGCATATTAGATAAAATTCCCCTCTCATGTACCCCATCAGTAATTTTAGTTAAGATTACTTTTCCCAGAATTTTTACAGTGGAATCAATAAGGGATATCGGCCTATTCAGGTGCAGTTTGATGGCATCACAACCAGGAAGTGTGACTACCAATGCTGCACCTGAGTTTCAGAAGCAGTATAAGAGGCTGGAAGGATGGCTGAGGCACCAGTGCACTGCTACTGAGATAGTAGAAATGGCCTCACAGGATAACCAGCAGGGGAAAACAACCAGGAAGGGAAAACAGAAGTTCTCTGAAAGGGAGCAGGAGGTGCTCATTCAGGAGATGGTGGTGATCCATGAGCTGCTATTTGAGAAAAAATCCCTGCGTGTGCCAGAGTCCCGCAAATACAGAATCTGGGCTGATATCCAGGAAAAGGGCACCTCTATTGGTGTCACCCATCGCAGCGTGGAAGACCTGCGAAAACGCTGGGATGATATGTGCCGGCGGTCTAAGGAAAAGGTTGTTGCCAGGCTGGAGGAGGCAAGAAAGACCGGTGGTGGGACGTCCACTGCCACTGATTCCATGCCACTGGAGGAATTGGTTGCGGGGACCCCGCTGCCGGAGAGTATGAGTAGCATGGCAGACCTTGACAGCTTCGAGCCCCCATACCCCTGACAAGGTAAGAAGCATGCCACACACCCCTGATACCTCCCTATTTCACCCACACACCCAGGAGAGACCCAGGTACCCAACAGCGATGCAAGTCCAGTGCATGCACACAAGTACACACAGCAATGCATTATGGGAGATGTAGTCACATGCACCAAACAGTGGAGCAGTGACACCCAGGAAGGGCCAATCAGTATGTGTGTATCAGGAAAGGCAAAATACAGACAGTTAGGACCCATGTAACTCCAAACAGTGTAATTTATTGCATGACAAATGCAAGGCAGGACACCAAATTAATGTGTGCATTTACTTCCACAGCACCCCCAGAAACACAGGGACCGATGGCAGGAGGGGAGGACGAATCCAACAGGGCGGAAGTGTCAGGGCAAGAGGAGGACGAGGAAGGCAGCCCAGTGATCCCAGAGAAACGCCCATGGCGCATCGCAGTAGCACCATTGCCACCACTGGAGTCACAAACACTTGATACAGATGAGTATGGGGAGCAAGTCCAGGACCAGTCTGACCCACAACACAGAGCACAGTCCCCTGCAAGTCCCATACCAGCTATTCCAACCAGGCGCAGGGCACGGCCGCCCACAACCACAGCTGCTGCAGGAGAGGACACAGTCTTCAGAGGGCATGGGGACCACATGCTGGAGGTACAGTGCCTGCAGGCAAAAACAATAAAATCAATTCAGCAACAAATTAGGGTGGGCTTCATGGGCCTGACGGGTGCCCTGGAGGCACTGTGTGCCTGAGATGCGAGAAGACCGTGCAGCCAGGCGCAGGGAGAGACAGCGCCTCCACACACGCCTGGACCTACATATAAGGGCTGTTAACCGGCTCTCCTCTGCCACCTCAGTGCTGTCACGTTGCTGCATCAGCAAGCAGCATGAGTTGGCACACTGCAGCAAGGACGTGGCCAGGGGACTAGTACCGGTCAAATGTGCGGTGGACCAGCTGCGGGCAGTAGCCACTGTTGGCACAGGAGCCCTCAGCTCACTGGAGGATGATGGGCAATCGAGCTTCAGTAGTATCACTCCACACCTCCCACAGGACAGGCGCCATAGTGTGCGTCAGGGTAGGGCTGCTGATGCTTCAGGAGAGGGCACTGTGCCCTCTGAGCGTGGGGCTACAAGCCGTCAACCCCGACTTTTGATGAACCCATTGCACACAGACCCATGTTAAATATGATTTTTTTGCACTGTGTGTTCAACATGTACGGGACATTTAAACCTATTAGTGTGCAACACAGGCTGTGTGATGTTAACTTTCCTGAACGTAAGGAAATCACAGTCTTGCAACAATCTGTAGCATTGTGTCATCATTTCTCACCTAGAAATAAATCTATGTGATCTCATCTCGCCTCTGGCGCCCTGCAGCAGCGCCAAGACACCGGCTGACCTGCATCTTGGAGTCGACACCTCCTCATCTGATGATTCTGAATCTGTGAGCTCCACTGGGGCGCCTTTCCTGGTGGCGATGTTGTGCAGTATGGCACACGCAACCATGATTTTGAAACAGGTCTTTGGCTGTACTTTAGTGCCCCTCCGCTCTTGTGTAGGCAGTGGAAAAGGCTCATGAGTATCCTAAAGGTCCTCTCAATGGTACAGCAGGTGGCTGTGTGGGCACTGTTGCACCTCCGCTCCCCAGCGGTGGCAGAATTCAGGTACGGAGTCAGGATGTAGTCACGGACAGCAAACGTCACCTGTAGGGTGAGAAGAATCAGGTTAAACACTGTCCTGTCGCTACTGCAGTTCACTGGTGTGCCCTTGTTAACAATGTGTTTACCTAGTAAGTAGCCATCAGCAAATTCACCATTTGTGAGTGGTCGTTGAATTGCACTGTGGTGAAAGATGAATGAGTCGTGGGGGCTGCCTGGGTATTTTGCTACAATGTCAGTGATAATATGCTTGGCAATGCACACTACCTGTATGTTCAGGGAATGATAGGACTTGTGATTCCTGAACACATACTCGTTCTGAGAGGGGGTGTAGGAAGGTGGATATCTGACTATGGTTACCCCCAAACTTTTTGCCTGGTGTTTAGCTGGTTTTTGACATAGTTGGCCTGGGATCCTGCTATTCAGGGCCCCAGGCTGATTGCTCTCTCCTTAAAATGGACTCCATGTACCTTAGGTGCATACACAATTGGAACTGGTTCACCTTATAGGCCCCTGTAACAGTGTACCCTAGGTACCCAGGGCATAGGTGTTTCCAAGGCCTACCAGGGGCTGCAGCATGTATTGTGCCACCCCTGGCCTGGCCTCCATATTTGACACAACTGGCTGATCACTCAGCTGGGGTAAGTTGGTGTAATCACCTCTTACTTAGGTATAGTATCCCTATATCTAACCTTAAACTGGACACATATGTTCCTATCAGCCACTCCTATGGAAGGCCTCCTCAATCCTGGAGGCAGAGTGCATGGAAATATGTGAGATGGTGCTCTAGCATGAGCTGAGCCTGTCTGCAGCTGTCGGGAACCACTCCCTAAGCTAGTCCGGGATATTGCCATACCATATACTCTTAAGTGCATTATAATCCTCGCGGTTAAATGCTATCTTTGGTTTGGCTTTATCAAAACATGTCGAGTAAGGTGTCATATGAATTGGAATACTATCCCCTCGACAGTTCTGTCGACGGGGATAGCATTCCACCCTTCTAGAGGGACAAGACATGTGTGTAGCCTTAACCCCGGTTAAAGTTAACCAGAGCCTCAGCATCACAAAATGGATGCTGCCACCACAGACACGAGTCTGGCCTCCTGCTGCTGACCGAAACTCGGCAGATGGTGGCCTGGACAAAGGGTTTCCTGCCTTGGGAGGTGCGAGCACCACCCCAGACAGGGTTTTGTGTATTGGGTAGGACAGGGCTGAATAGAATCAGACATGCCCGGGGTACACAAGGTGTCCCCGTGCATAGGCCAATCCAAACCGGTCCTGGGACTTTCCAGACCCAGGCTTGGCGCGGAACTGGACAAAGGAAAGGGGGTGTAACCGCCCCCCTTCCTGGTTCCTCCCAGAGGAGGGACCTAGTAGGTGATCCACCCCTCAGATTGGGAATAAGAGTGGGAGCAGTGCCATTGCACAGGAGATCATCCTGAAATCAACTTGAAACTAAGAAGACGACTGGACTTCGACATTCTGCTGCTCAGAAGACTGAAGAGAATCTCCCTTGTGGCCTAGGAGTAGCCACCCTGTGAACACAGGCACCAACCAGCAACTCGACGTCTGCTTTGCCGCCGCCTCCCGCCGGAGCCCGAGCCCAGAGCCCGACAAGAACCAGACTCCCAGACCTCTCAGAGCCCAATCCACAGTCCCTGCAAAGAAGGGACCCGTGGAGGCACGTGACGTGGGACCGGACCTCTTGGAAGACACTCGAAAAGCTGACTGCGCAGCTTCTGAGGTATCCTCGACGTTGTGCTTTGGGGACTGAGAACCCCCACCATCGAGCAGCCCTTGCACGGAAGATCAGCCCCCCAGCATCTCCACGATCTGCGTGGGGCCCTTTTGCATTGTGCCACTCGACGCGCCATCCTGGCCACTAGCCACGTGGTCAGCGGCCATCTTGGCGACGAAACCAACTAACTACACAGCGGGTCTGGTTGCTCCAGACTCACCCAAGCTCCTGTGAAAAGGAGCACTCGCTCTGACCTTGCTGGTCCGAGTGTTAAGCATCTTTCGATTCCTGCGTGGCTTGCATTAGCCAAGGCCTGTTTGCTCTGATCAGGTCGCCGACACCGCCAACAGCGAGAAGCCTGCGTGGGACAGCTCGTGACCGACTCCTGGACGTCCTCGACCCCCGGTGTCCACGTGGCTGCAGAAAGAAGCTACCCGACAACACCTGTTTGCACCCGACATCGCCTGGTTCCAATCTGGTTCCACGGTAGTCACTGGCTAGTGACTTTGAACATTGTCCCCTCTGCTTTCAGGTCTTCACATCTTCAGATCCATCCTTGGATCCACCGGAACTCTTCACATCGAGCCGCCTGCAGCAACTTCAGCTCCAAGCACCATCGACCAGCGTGACGAAACCCGACACTACTTCGACCCTGTGCACCCGCTTCCTGTGGGTGAGGTAACTCAGCTCCGCCAGTGTTCCTACACTGGTACACATCTCAAGGGCCTGTGTCTTAAGTTTCAGCGTTCTAGGTCACTCGGAAGGTTCCTAACTCTTTAACTTTGTACTTTTTACGCACCATAGACTTTACATTGGAAAGTGCGTGCACTTTGAACACTGCACCCGAGTCCCGCGGGCCTTTCCCGACTTAGTCACTGCTAGTCTCGAATAGCTCCAGCGATTCACAAGGCCCTAGGCCTGTTCCCTTTCCTATTGGTATCTCTTATACCACTTTCTTAGTATATGGTTTAGGTGGCCCCTAGGGCTCATCCATATTGTGCAACTTTTGTGTATTTTTAAACTGTCTTGTGATTTAACGCTTGTGCTTCTGTGCTCATAAAGAGTCCAGGGGATTTTATAGTTAATAAATCAATATATATTTTCAATATATATCTGTGTGGTGTCCTTTCATTTGGTATTCAAGGGGGTTGTGTATGGTAATACAGCTGGCTTCACATGCCTTTCAGAGTTTAGCCTAAGACTGCTTTGTCCACGTTACCACTAGGATAACTGGTCTACAAGGTTGAATTACAACCAATCATCATAAGGGTTGCTTAGTTGGCATGGTACAAAGTGATCACTAAGAACTAGTGAGCATTATATACCAGGCCAACTTCTCACATTGGTGAGCAGCGGATTGGGATCTGAGCTTGCTGTTGTTTTACCATTACAATCTTTGAGATTATCATTTGAAAGATCATACAGGTACCTGCTAGGTACATATAAAACTTAGTTGTTGTAGAGCAAAGGGAGTAGCACACCCTAGCTACAACTACTAGATAGGTTTAGTAGGTAAACACCAGTGTAGGTAGATTGCAACACATCCACCCACACTAGAGCAATGTCTGGAGCAGAGGGTTCCACTGGGAACATCCCTGTTGAGAGTGACCCTCCAAGGGCACCATCCAAATTTGCTATTTTTTCTTTTAAGGAATTAAGACAGCTTTGTGTCTTAAGGGGTCTGAGGACAGGGCCTTCCCCTACCACAGACCACCTTAGAGAGATCTTGGATCAGTCTGAGACTCTAAAGACCTCTAAGGCAAACCCCACAGGGGATGCTGAAGGAGGCCATCCTTCAGAGGATGACACTGTAGATACCCCTGGCCCTATCATCCTGGTAGATGAGGAAGCCCCCATCACTGGAGCTCCTCAGGTAGATGAGGAGGAAGAGGAAGAGGAAGAGGAAGAGGAGGAAGAGGGGGGAAGCAGTGAGTCAGATGATGACAGAAATAGTCAGGTGCTGGTCAGTAGACTGAACCAGGCTAGCTTAAGCCTACTTGGGAATGAATCTGGTAACAACCCATTCAGACCCCCAGGTGGACTTAACCAGAAGCCTAGGAGGAGAGGAGAAGGACTCACTCAGGTGACTCTGACAACTCCCATGCTTCTAGAGGCTCTCATGGTCACTCCAGAAGGGAGATGACTAGCCCTCAGAGAAGGGAACATGAGGCCAAGATGAGAGAGGCTGAGCTTAGGATTCAGAGGCAAGAGTTAGAGGTTGCCCTGGCCCAAGAGAAACGTGCTAGAGCAAGACAGCCTAGAGAGAGTGGATTAGGATCCACTGGTGGCAGCACTATCCAGAAGGATAAAGACAGGTCCTTTGATACAAGAAACCTGAGTAAGATTGTGCCCCCCTACAAAGCTGGGGATGATATCCATAAATGGATGACTGCACTTGAGAGGGCCTGCATGGTACAACAGATCCCTCAGGAGCAGTGGGAAGCAATCTTGTGGCTCTCCTTTGAAGGTAGAGGCAGAGACAGACTCCTCACAGTTAGTGATGGGGATTCTAGAAACTACATGGTCCTGAAGAGTGCTCTGATTGATGGGTTGGGCTTAACCACTGAACAGTACAGGTTAATGTTCAGAGACACCCAGAAGACACAGACTCAGGACTGGTCTGAATTTGTTGAATGTGCCACTAAGGCTCTGGAGGGCTGGTTGCTGGGAAGTAAGGTTACTGACTATACAGGATTGTATAATTTAATTATGAGAGAGCAAATCTTAAGTAATTGTCAAAATCAGCTTCTACATCAGCACCTGGTTGACTCTGATCTGACCTCCCCACAAGAATTGGGTAGGAGGGCAGACAAATGGGTCAGAACCAGGATCAGGCCTAAGAACCAGGGTGGTGACCAAAAGAAAGAGACTACCAAGCCTCAAGAGAAAGGTGGGGATAAAAGTAAGGAAAATACTTCCCCAGGGCCCCAAAACACCAAGAATGGGGGTGGGTCCCAAGACACTTCTACAACCCAGAAAAAGCCTTATTGTCATACCTGTAAACATGTGGGGCATTACAAAACAGATAGCTGTTGTCCCAAGAATGGCAATAAAGAGAATATACCTCCAGGTAAGGCTCCAACACCTCCTGTCACTGTTAGCAGTGGTCCCCCAGGTGGTGGGAGCACCCCCAAGAATGTGGGTGGGTTTACTTTTGGAGGACAGGTGGACTCTGGCCTATCCAGGTCCCCTAACTCAGATACTCTTGTCTATGAGACTGGCATGGGGTTTGCCAATTTCACTGCTTGCCCAAACACTTTGAGCAAGTATAGACAGGAGCCCCTCATCAATGGTTTGAAAGTTGAGGCCTTCAGAGGCACAGGGGCTAGCATCACCATGGTGGCTGAATGTCTAGTCCCCTCAAGGCAACTTTTACCTGATGCCAAATATCAGGTGACAAACATTGATGGAATAGAAACCAATCATCCCATGGCAGTAGTCAATCTTAGCTGGGGAGGTGTCACTGGCCCAAAGAGAGTGGCAGTGTCAGCAAACTTGCCTGTAGATTGCCTACTGGGTAATGATTTTGACATCTCAGCCTGGGCTGAGGTTGAACAACAAACCCATTCTAAAATGGTAAATCTCCATGGAAAGGTTAGTGGGGCTGTGATGGCTACAGCCCCAATCCAAGATGTCCTTCCTGAAAAGGTTGGGAGGGCTGAGCAAACCTCAGCCCCATCTTTAGCTAACTTCCCTCCTGAAAAGAGTAGCAGGGCTGTACTTGTAACAGCCCATACCCAAACTGAGTCTCCTCCTGAAAAGGTTGGAGGGGCTGTGATGGCCACAGCCCAAACTCAAACAGATACATGGGTAGTGAAGCCTGAAACGATGGATCACTCCACCCAAACTGAGAGCATGGAGGAGGAAGAGAAATCTCCCCCTCACCAGACTTTAGGAAAGGATCAGCCTCCTCAGGGAACTGATCTTACCCCTGATGAAGGAACTGTCCCAGAGGTTGTTAGGCCTGGCCTGACAGAGCCTCTGATGGCAGTGGACCCTTCTCAGGTGGGACTCAGTCTGGAGCAGGTAACCTGCCCCTCTCTACCTTGCCTTACTCAGCCCAGGGCTGCAGAGGACAAGAAGGACAGTGAGACCCAAAGGGCCCCCTGTCAAATAAAGCACCCCCATCAACAGATTAGGGGCACTGAAACTAGTAGCCCTAGTGAGGTTCAAACTTTAAAAACTCCTGAGGGATCCCCCTTAAAAGTAGTTAGGGACCTCCCCCAGATGGATATTGTTGGGCACAGCCAAACCTGGGACCCTAAGGGCCCAAACCTGAACTGTCCCTCCAGTAAGCCAAACAGAGGGACCCAGCCTCCAGCTTTAGGTAGCCAGAGGTTGACCCTGAGAGCACAGTGCAACTCAGTCAAAGAAAGAAAGGCACACATGGTGGAGAGTGATTGGAGGAAGCTGAGCCCTACAGAGGAAACTCACTTCAGTACTCCATCCCAACACCAGCCTTTGACTTTGCAAAGACACCCCACAGGTAGAGATTCCCTATGGTGGAGACCCTCAGATACCCTTAGGGTGAGGGATTGCTTAGTGGACCATGAGACAGGGGGTTACCAAGCCAGAGCTGGTACTTCCTTATATGGCCACTTAGGCAATATAGGCTTACCTGGTCAAGGATAGCCTTATCTCCTTTCGTTTGGGGGGGGGGTTATGTAGGAAGGTGGATATCTGACTATGGTTACCCCCAAACTTTTTGCCTGGTGTTTAGCTGTTTTTTGACATAGTTGGCCTGGGATCCTGCTATGCAGGGCCCCAGGCTGATTGCTCTCTCCTTAAAATGGACTCCATGTACCTTAGGTGCATACACAATTGGAACTGGTTCACCTTATAGGCCCCTGTAACAGTGTACCCTAGGTACCCAGGGCATAGGTGTTTCCAAGGCCTACCAGGGGCTGCAGCATGTATTGTGCCACCCCTGGCCTGGCCTCCATATTTGACACAACTGGCTGATCACTCAGCTGGGGTAAGTTGGTGTAATCACCTCTTACTTAGGTATAGTATCCCTATATCTAACCTCAAACTGGACACATATGTTCCTATCAGCCACTCCTATGGAAGGCCTCATCAATCCTGGAGGCAGATTGCTTGGAAATATGTGAGATAGTGCTCTAGCATGAGCTGAGCCTGTCTGCAGCTGTCGGGAACCACTCCCTAAGCTGTTCCCGGATATTTCCATACCATATACTCTTAAGTGCATTATAATCCTCGCGGTTAAATGCTATCTTTGGTTTGGCTTTATCAAAACATGTCGAGTAAGGTGTCATACGAATTGGAATACTATCCCCTCGCCAGTTCTGTCAACGGGGATAGCATTCCACCCTTCTAGAGGGACACGACATGTGTGTAGCCTTAACCCCGGTTAAAGTTAACCAGAGCCTCAGCATCACAAAATGGATGCTGCCACCACAGACACGAGTCTGGCCTCCTGCTGCTGACCGAAACTCGGCAGATGGTGGCCTGGACAAAGGGTTTCCTGCCTTGGGAGGTGCGAGCACCACCCCAGGCAGGGTTTTGTGTATTGGGTAGGACAGGGCTGAATAGAATCAGACATGCCCGGGGCACACAAGGTGTCCCCGTGCATAGGCCAGTCCAAACCGGTCCTGGGACTTTCCAGACCCAGGCTTGGCGCGGAACTGGACAAAGGAAAGGGGGTGTAACCACCCCCCTTCCTGGTTCCTCCCAGAGGAGGGACCTAGTAGGTGATCCACCCCTCAGATTGGGAATAAGAGTGGGAGCAGTGCCATTGCACAGGAGATCATCCTGAAATCAACTTGAAACTAAGAAGACGACTGGACTTCGACATTCTGCTGCTCAGAAGACTGAAGAGAATCTCCCTTGTGGCCTAGGAGTGGCCACCCTGTGAACACAGGCCCCAACCAGCAACTCGACGTCTGCTTTGCCGCCGCCTCCCGCCGGAGCCCGAGCCCAGAGCCCGACAAGAACCAGACTCCCAGACCTCTCAGAGCCCGATCCACAGTCCCTGCAAAGAAGGGACCCGTGGAGGCACCGAGTGACGTGGGACCGGACCTCTTGGAAGACACTCGAAAAGCTGACTGCGCAGCTTCTGAGGTATCCTCGACGTTGTGCTTTGGGGACTGAGAACCCCCACCATCGAGCAGCCCTTGCACCGAAGATCTGCCCCCCAGCATCTCCACGATCTGCGTGGGGCCCTTTTGCATTGTGCCACTCGACGCGCCATCCCGGCCACTAGCCACGTGGTCAGCGGCCATCTTGGCGACAAAACCAACTAACTACACAGCGGGTCTGGTTGCTCCAGACTCACCCAAGCTCCTGTGAAAAGGAGCACTCGCTCTGACCTTGCTGGTCCGAGTGTTAAGCATCTTTCGATTCCTGCGTGGCTTGCATTAGCCAAGGCCTGTTTGCTCCGATCAGGTCGCCGACACCGCCAACAGCGAGAAGCCTGCGTGGGACAGCTCGTGACCGACTCCTGGACGTCCTCGACCCCCGGTGTCCACGTGGCTGCAGAGAGAAGCTACCCGACAACGCCTGTTTGCACCCGACATCGCCTGGTTCCAATCTGGTTCCACGGTAGTCACTGGCTAGTGACTTTGAACATTGTCCCCTCTGCTTTCAGGTCTTCACATCTTCAGATCCATCCTTGGATCCACCGGAACTCTTCACATCGAGCCGCCTGCAGCAACTTCAGCTCCAAGCACCATCGACCAGCGTGACGAAACCCGACACTACTTCGACCCTGTGCACCCGCTTCCTGTGGGTGAGGTAACTCAGCTCCGCCAGTGTTCCTACACTGGTACACATCTCAAGGGCCTGTGTCTTAAGTTTCAGCGTTCTAGGTCACTGGGAAGGTTCCTAACTCTTTAACTTTGTACTTTTTACGCACCATAGACTTTACATTGGAAAGTGCGTGCACTTTGAACACTGCACCCGAGTCCCGCAGGCCTTTCCCGACTTAGTCACTGCTAGTCTCGAATAGCTCCAGCGATTCCCAAGGCCCTAGGCCTGTTCCCTTTCCTATTGGTATCTCTTATACCACTTTCTTAGTACATGGTTTAGGTGGCCCCTAGGGCTCATCCATATTGTGCAACTTTTGTGTATTTTAAACTGTCTTGTGATTTAACGCTTGTGCTTCTGTGCTCATAAAGAGTCCAGGGGATTTTATAGTTAATAAATCAATATATATTTTCAATATATATCTGTGTGGTGTCCTTTCATTTGGTATTCAAGGGGGTTGTGTATGGTAATACAGCTGGCTTCACATGCCTTTCAGAGTTTAGCCTAAGACTGCTTTGTCCACGTTACCACTAGGATAACTGGTCTACAAGGTTGAATTACAACCAATCATCATAAGGGTTGCTTGGCATGGTACAAAGTGATCACTAAGAACTAGTGAGCATTATATACCAGGCCAACTTCTCACAGGGGGGATATAGCGACATGGATCACATCTATGTAGCCAATGACGTGGGGGAATTGTGCAATCTGATAGACCTCCTGCTTGGTCTGATCTTGTGCCTGTTGTGTGCTGGTAAATTGGATGTGGTGATGCAGCCTCTGTATCATTGCATCAAGGAACGCGTGGAAGAAGTGCCACAGTGCACTCTGAGAGACCCCCCTACTGTGGCTATCAACACCTGGAAACTCCCTGATGCCAGTAGGTGCAGTGAGCACAGGACCTGTACATGGGTGGGATGGTGTGTGTCCTGTGTGTGAGGTGTTCAAGTATGGGTTTGAGCTCCGCTATTAAGTCCAGGATGCTGTCTTCATCCAGCCTGTAGTTCACATGGATCTCCTCCACAGTCCGCTGGAACAGGGTGATGCGCGGTCTGAAGATTCTTTCCTGGCGTCTCCTTCTCTGTGCAGCAGCTCTGATTCACAGCCTCCTGGCTATCACATATAGCCCAGCCATTGTGGAAACGGCCTGTGGCATTGTGGGCCTCTTTAAATAGGTTGCACCTGGTTACCACCAGCTCACACTTGGTGGTAATTGCGATTAGCAAAATTGCGAATTTCGGGAATCCGCAATTTTTTCATACATTTCCTTTTACGAATTCGCAATTTGAGATTCAATTTTTGCGATTTTCGCTATTAGCGTGGCTGAGATTGCAATTCTGCAAATTTATTTGCAGAATCGTTTTCCCGCAAAATTGCTAATCGCTAATTTAGAGATTAGCAATTTCGCAATCGCTATGGCTCTCATATATAGGGTACCTCTGTTTTGCAAAAGCAAACACAATTTTTTTGCGATTCGCAGTGTTTGCGATCGCAAAACAGCTTCATACATATGGCACTATATGCTCAATTCTAATTTCTCTTTTCTCAGCTTCCCTTTGATGTTTCTCTTCCTCCTCCAATTTCTTGCTCTTCTTACCAGTGTTTCTTCCTCTCCCTAGTCTCTAACAATCCTCTCCCTCTTCCTTTTGTAATCATATCTCCTTTTCTATTATTTCTCCATCCTTTTTCTCATATGCCCTATGTCATTCCTTCTCTTCCTAAGGCTGCTCAAACATGAGCAAATATGGGTATTTTACGCCCAGGACCTGTAGATGCACCTCATTTGTGCTTTCTGACACCCATTCTACCTGAGGATGGTATGCTATTATTTTGAAGACTATACCTAAATAAAAAGAAATCGTGTTACATGGAATAGATGTAGTTAAAGCCAATGAACTGTAATATCAACTTTTTGGTAGAACTTCTCTTTAAAAAAAACACTGCCATTTGTAAACTTATAATTGATTTGTTGTACCTCCTTTGTAGCGAACAATTACTACACCGCTTGAATACCTGTTTGTCATTGTGCCTACAACAAGGTCATGGAAGGAGTGCTTGAATGAATCTCAGCCACTGGTAATCCCTATGGGCCATATTCAAGTCCTTCATTTCTTGCCCGCCATGACCCTCTATAAAAAGTTCTACTTTATGCAAATCAGTACCGATCCTGCTACCCATGGGAACAGTTCATCCCAAACTTCCAGGGAAAGCTCCTTCGAGAAGGGGCTACAAACAACCCCAGATCAATTTCAACCTACTTGGGTCTCAACAGTGAGGCATAGCTTGGGTCCTATGGCACATTAAGCACAGGACCTACATCTGGGCATGCCTGTCGCACTTAAGGTGAAAACTGCAGCAACACCAAGGTGATGAATGGAATTCCTGAATTAATCTCAGTCACGGGCAGTTGATCAGTCCACATTCCAGTCCATTGCTTTACACCCACCATGTCATTCTAGACATAGGCCTGCCTTATGCAAATCAGTATTGAACCTGGTCCTCAGGGGAACAGCATGTCTCAAACTGCCAGGCGAAGCCCCCTCCAGACAGGACCACAAGCAACTCCAGACCAGTTTCAACCTAGTTACGTCTCATCAGTAAGATATAGCTTGTGTCCTATGGCACAGTGGGCACGGTAACCACGTATTGGCATACCCCTCACACTTAGAGCATAAACTGCAACTTTATTGCAATGTAACACAATGCTGGGGCAAAGATTATCAATCAATTCTACAGTGGAGAGAATGCCCGTTTGAGATAATAGAGATTGAAAATTTGCATTCAGAACAGACCTTGTAAACAAATATCTGTGGCTCCGTCTGTAATACTAAACTGTGCTACTAGGGCTCTTTGGGTAATGTGGACACATGGCTCAATGATGGTTAATTGCTACCATGTTGTGTGGGAGAAGCCATTGAAGCATCAAAGCGAATACGTCAAAGGTTTCATGGTGTCATAAGTCTGTAGCTGCAGCCTGCTGTCCCTAGGTGGAAAATTCAGATTTTCCATAGCTAGGGTGGGTAATAAAATCATGATTTTATATTATGCATATCTCTTTAATTGCCAACTCACAGCAGCAACTGCACAACAATGAATAGGAACTTTGATTAGGAACCTATTAGTGTTCTGATGGCTACTAAGGGCTTGATGTAGGTAATTTCAAATTAACAATTCTAAAATACCGGTTTTTACCGGTTCAGTATTTTAGAATCAGTAATTGGGATGTAGGTAAAAAATCGGTATTTTCTACCGATTCGGTAAAATTCGGTATTTGCCATTCGGAATTCACCAAATCGGTATTTACCGATTCAGTATTTACCGCCTAATCGGTAAATACCGATTCGGTAAATACCGAATCGGAAAGGAAAGAAAGCGAAACTTAGGAGTCAGCCAATCAGGTGCTACCACCCACCCCCTCCCAACCAGGAAGTGGCTAAACCCAGGCAGCTGGAAGTAATTAGAAGCTTTTGGAGAGGCAGTGAAAGCAGAACTGAGTCCCTGAGCCACAGGAAAACTTTTTTGTGCTTTTAAAGTTTGAAAATGGCAAGCAGCAGTGGAAAGGAACTTCCAGAGAGGAAGAGAAAAATAAAATTTAGCACCATGGAGCTGCAGGTCTCGTGGAGGAGGTGGTTAAAGAACACCAGAAATTGTTTGGAAAGCAGTCCCTGACTGTGGCTGAATCTGCCAAAAGAAAGATTTGGCTGGAAATACAGTCGAAGGTGAATGCTGTAGGAGTGACCAAGAAGAAAATTGCAGAGCTCCACAAAGAGGCAAGCAAAACTGGAGGAGGGAAGAACAGTGCACCTCCCCTGACTGAGCTGGAGGAGCTGGTGGGGTCCACCATTGAACCAGACAGCTCAGCCAGAGCTGCCACCAGAAAAGGTAAGACGCATGCAAAGCAATCACCCCCACCCCATCACCTTCCCTTTTCCCTATGTGGCAAAGTTTACCACACTCCAGTAGAGGTAGTATTATACAGGAGCAATGCATTATGGGACATGTAGTAATTGAAAGACCTACCATGTCATACAGCACATCAATCAACAAGTTAGGAAAAACATATCAGTCATAATGAGGCTGAGGCAATATGTACAGTGTTTCAGTGAACATAATTTAATTGTAGTAGCAGTGAGGCAGGACCACAGAGCTAATGTACGCTTTTATGTCCACAGGCGAGACATCTCGCAGGCGTACCAGGGAGAAGGAAGGCACTGCACCACAGAGGGATGACAGCCAGGAGGCAGGCACAAGTGCAGAGAATGTCACAGAGGACACTGGTGCACCAACACCACTGCCACCATCCCAATACCTTGAAATGTCTCCACATCTGCAGGCGACCCCAGAACGTTGAGGATCCCCTCTGCTACTGTCCTTACCTGAACTGCCTGTGTCACTGCCGTAAACAACACCTGCACCTCAAAAGAGCAGGAGGCATGCAGTTGCTCCACTGGTTGAAATGGAAGCTTAAGCAGGTGAAATAGAGGGGGATGACACTCAAACCTTGGCTGGGGAAGGAAGCACTGCCACACAGCAGTCCACTGCAGAGGTTGCCCGTACAGGTACCAGACGCCGCAGGCTCAGAGATAGCAGTGCTGCACAACATGTGGAGGGTCCCAGTATCTTCCGTGGGCTGGAGGGTAGCATGGTAAAGATTCAAAGAATGCAGGGGAAGGCCATCCAGTCTGTGCAACGCCAGATGAGGCACCTGAATACACATATGGAAAACATAGGGAAGGGCATCAGTGCACTGCTCGATGAGAATAAACAGATGGCATCAGGTATGAGGGAGATGGCTACAGGGATGTGGGAGATGGCCACAGGTGTGCGGGACATGACACAATCGGTGCAGCTTCTGTGCACTAAACTGGACCAGGACAGGTTAGCAAGGCGCAAGGACAGGCAACATGCGCAGCAACAAACTAAGGCAATGAACCGCCTGGCCCCAGCCACTTCCCTTCTATGCAGACGATGCATCAACATGCAAGAGGGACTAACACACAGCAGCAATGAGGTGTCTAGGGGCCTTGCAACGGTGACCAGTGCTGTAGATGTGCTGCTTAATGCACAGACAGCAGAAACTGCTGCTCTGGATGTACCGAAAAGTGAGGAAAGCACCAGTAGGAGCAGCATGACAATCCCCCCTGTTGTTGAGACACGGAGGGGTAGCAGGCGCCATGGTGAGCCAACAGCCCAAACACCCAGTGAGGACATCCAGCCACTTTCATCTGGCACTGGTAGGCGTGGCCGGAAATGACTTACACAGCCCACACTCCATGGCCTTAAATGGGGAAGTGAGCCAGGACTACCATTATTAAATGGATGACATTTGTGTTGCACATTTGTACGTTTGAGTACCTGCGTAGTGCCAAATATTAAACTAAGTTGGGTGCATACTTCACCTGTCTGTGTCTCTTTACTTACTCAAAAAAAGTTCTGTGTGATCTCTGCCCGTCTCTGTATGCTATCTGTTGGTGGTGCAACTCCTGCTGTGTTTGGTTCAGGCAGTGCATGTTCATCATCGTGATCCTCATAGTCACTCAATTCCACCTCTGTGCTCTTCTTTGTAGCAAGGTTGTGTAACATTGCACAAGTTGCAATTATCTTACAGCAGATGATTGGTGAGTACTGCCGTGCCCCTCCACTTTTGTGGAAGCAGCGGAACCTGCTTTTTAACAGGCCAAAGGTGAGCTCCACAACGTTCCTAGTGGATTTGGGTTGACTTCCTGTTTCTGTAAATGTACTCTGTGGCAGCAGGTGGGCATATAGGGATGTGGGTGCCATCAATACAGCCGATGACGTGTGGGAAATGTGAAATTTGATAAAAGTCAGTCTTGGTCTTCAGTAGTTCCACATGTGTGTTAGGGAAGCAGATGTAATGATGCATCCTCTGCATCATGGCCTCTAGGAACTTCCTGAAGAAACGGGACAGGCAGCTCTGAGACACACCACCTACCACAGCAATCACCCCCTGGTAAATCCCAAATGCAAGCAGGTGTAGGCTACAGAGCACCTGCACATGGGGTGGGATGGCATGCGCCCTTAGTGTTGGGTGCTCCAAAAATGGGTGCCAGTCCCTGATCAAGTCCAGGTTGGTTTGGGGGTGTAGCCTGTACCTTTGCAATATCTCTGGCTCAGTGAGTTGAAAAAGCGTTATCCTCTGTCTGTAGACATGCTCCTCCCTTCTCCAGACCCTCTCGCATGCTGCCTGTAGCCGTAGCTGCCTTGCTATCACGTAGAATGCCGCCATTCTGGTCACAATTTTGCATTTTGAGGCCTTTTTTATAGCCTGCACCTGGTTACCACCTGCTTTCAATCCATGGTAAATACTGACTCTTAAATACCGAATTTCATGAAATTCTGTATTTTAGAAGTTTGCTACATCTCAAAACTAATTTTTTACCATTTCTTATTTACCGATTCGGTAAATAAGAATTCGGTAATTTCCGAATCGGTAAATACCGAATCGGTAAATACCGAATCGGAATATTCCGATTCGGTAAATTCCGATTCGGTAAATTACAGACTCGTATTTACCGAACCGGTCTATTTTGGGCCCCTACATCTCAATATCCAAATACCGGTCGGTAACGGACGAATTTCGGTATTTTCGGCCGTTACCGACCGGTATTTGGCGACCTACATCTGGCCCTGAATCTTTTTACTCCACCTGGCCAATTATCACCTTTTCTAACTCTTTTGACCTGAACTGCACTTTCGCCTTCTTTATCGTTTTCTAAAGTTCTTTTATTTTCACTTGTCTGGGCACAATCTGTTCTTGTTCTTCTTACCTTTCTAATTGTCCTTGTTCTGTATTCTCTGTATTTGGATCTTCTTCTGCCTGCACCTTTTCAGGTCTTATTATATGTTGTTCTTTTTCTGCCTGAACCTGTTCTTCTAGATCTATCTGGCCCCGTGCACGTCTTATTTCATATCGCTCTTCTTCTGCCTAAACTTGTTCTTCTTCTATCTCACCCTTTTCAGGTTTCTGAAAAGCTTTGTTTATTTCTACCTGAGTGTGTTATTCTTTCCCTGTCTTTTCTTCTGTCTGTCTTTCTAATGTATTTGTTCTTCTTGTTTTGATAACAGCTTCAGGTATTTCAATCACTGGTATCTAGTCTTCTTGACTTGTGCTGGGTTGTTCATCATCTATTTGTCATCCAGAATCTGTCACCTTAGATTCTTCGACTTCACAACCTTCAGCTTCTGGTGTCCCAACTGGTTCAGTCAGTTGCTGCTCTTGTTCTTCAGATGGGCTCAGAAGTCTTTTGGATAGCTAGCATGTATCCAATTGGGTAAACCTGTACACTTCACTGGTGTAGTAGTGACAAGTATGACTTGAAGTGGTTTATCCCACCTGGGTGTGAGACACGATTTCCTTGCGTATTTCTTCACTAACACCCAGTCTCCAGGATTCAAATCATGTGCTTGGTCTGGCTGCCTTGCAACTGCGTCTTCTCCAACCTGATGAGAGACAGAACACACCATTCCAGCAATAGTCCAATACCAGATCATCAGTTATATTCACCAAGTTATTTCCAGGAATAAATGCTTGTCTCATTGCCCTTCCCATGAGCACTTCATGAGGGCTCAAGCCTGTTTTCCTCTCAGGACTGCTTCTGAGACCCATCAATACAAGAGGCAATGCATCTGGCCATTTTAACATTGTGGATACACACACCTTCCCTAACCTTGACTTGATTATGGCGTTAAGCTGTTCAACTATTCCAGAAGCCTCTGGACAATAAGCACAGTGCAGTTTTTGTTCAATGTTAAACGCAGCACAGATTAATCGAATTATCTCATTATTAAAATTAGTTCCTCTATCTGAATCCAAAGTTACTGGAAAACCAAAACGAGGTATCAACTCCAACAATAATAATTTAGCAACTGTAAGACTGTCATTTCTACTTGTGGGAAATGCCTCTACCCATCTCGAGAACAGGCACACTATGACAAGAACATACTTCAATCCATTGCACGGAGGCAACTCGATGAAGTCTAACTGCAGTCTGGTAAAGGGTCCTTCAGCCTTACCAATCTTTCCCCAAATGACCACTGTCTTTCTGCCTGGGTTTTGCTGCTGACAAATCAAGCATCTTTGGCAAAGGCTCTCTGCGACTACCCTAAACTTTGGATTGTACCACCTCTGTCTAAATAGTATGAACATTGAATCCCTGCCAATATGTGTTGTTCCATGATATACTCTTTCCATTTGAGAGAGTAAGCAATCTGGCATGACTGGTCTTCCATCTAAGTACACCCACACTTCGTCTTCTGTCCTTTTTATACAAACTGACTTTATCCAGATTTCCTTTTCCTCAACTTCTTCCTGCAGCTGTCTGACCTCATTCCATATTTCTGGAACTGAGAAAAACATAAGTTGGCAGCTGGTTTCACCAGTTTCCACTTTTCTGTTAATTGTCATTTTATTTTTCGCACAGTATTGAGCAATTTGGTCAACATATCTATCCACTGTCACATAGTCATTTCCTGACTGGTGTGCAGCACATTTGACTACTGCTATTTCTTTTGGCAATTGTAATGCTTCCAAGAAATCCTTTACATTTTTACTTTTTCTTATAGGAGATCCTGAAGAAGTCAGAAATCCCCTCTGCATCCAGAGTTGGCCAAAGTCGTGCACAACCCCGAAACCATATTGAAGATCCATAAATATGGTCATTCTCCAAATTTTCCCAATTTTTCATGCCTTTGTTAAGGCCACCAATTAGGCTACTTGTGGAGACTTGACTCCAGGTAAACAGGATACTTCAATGACTCCGGAAATTTAGCATACAGCATATGCAGCGCTTAGCCCGCCTTCTTCTGTTCTCAAACACGAACCATCCACGAGCAATTCCTGATCAGGTTCCTACAAGGGTGTTTCTTTTATCTTGGGCAGGGGTTAGTACATAATTCAGTCACATCCAAGCAATTAATGCTCAATCTCATCTTTCACTTCCTCACAACATGGATCGGGCAATAATGTGGCAGGATTCATTATTGTACATCTTATCACATTCTCCGCTCTCAAAATCACTCTTTCATACTTAGTCAACAGACTAGGAGTGAAGTGCTGTGTTCGCGTTCTTGTCAAAAGAATTTCAACTGAATGTGGAACATATACCTTTACCGGATGTACCATCACAATTGACTCACTTTTCCCCAGACTCATACAAGTAGCAGCTACTGCTTCTAAGCAGCCAGGTAAGGCTGAAGCCACTGGATCCAAGGTGGCAGTGGAATATGCCACTGGATGTCGGCTCAGTCCATGTCTTTGAGTCAAAACTGAAAGTGCACAATTTTCTCTCTCACAATAAAACAACGCAAACTCTTGGATAATCAAACTCTTGCCTAGGGCTGGGGATTCACACAGACAATTTCGCAATTTTACAAATACTTCCAGACATTCATCAATCTAATCAATTGGATCTTTCGCTCTTTTCCGAGTCAGCTGAATCAATGGTTTCGCTAGCAGAGAGAAGCTATTTATTCACTGCCTACAATACTCTACCACTCACAAAAACATTCTCAACTCCTTTTGGGTCTGAGGTAGTTGCACCTGCTTAATTATTTTTATTTTTTCCGGTGTCACTTTTCTAACTCCTATTTCTATTTTATACCCTAAATATCGAACTTCTTGTTGACAAAACTGCAATTTTTCTGGGGGCACTTTGTTTCCTCCTTCAGCCAAATGGTTCAGTAATGCAATTGTGTCAGTGACATAATCTGCTTGTGTCTTTGATGCCACCAATAGGTCATCAATGTGCTGAACCAGAACTGATTCTCTGGGCATTACTAATGACTCTAGACACATTTTCAAGATCTGATTAAAAATTGAGGGACTCTCTGTGTACCCTTGAGGAACTCAGCACCATGCCAACACATGATCTCCAAACCAGAATGCAAATAAATACTGGCTATTCGGGTGAAAAGGTATAGAAAAGAACGCTTGGCACAAATCAATCACTGTAAACCAACCTGCATTCCAGGGTATTTGATAAAAAATCACTGCTGGATTTGGTACTACTGGACAACAAGGTTCTACAATCTTATTAATCTTTCATAAATCCTGTACTATTCTGTTCTTGCCACTAGGCGTTTTAAGTCCCATGATTGGCAAATTAGAAGGCCTGCTGATTATTTCATTCAAAATTCATTTTTTCTTTTAGCTTTCTATGCTTGCCTCAATGTAGTCATAGAGTACTTCGCATATTTAATCTATTGACTTGCTTTGCCAGCACAACATGTGCTGCTGAATCATCTGACTAATTTCTGGTTTCAGACCATACACAAACCGATGTACAAAATGTCCCATATCCTTATCACCAATGTTCTCAAATCCACTATACTGCTTGAAGACCTGTAACAACCTTTCATAGTATGCGTGTAAGGACTCTTTTTGCTCCTGAGTTGTTCTATCTATCGGAACCCAATCAATCTCTTTGAGCGGCATTTTCCCTTTCAAAAAAGTAATTAGTTGGTGATATTTCTTCATCACCTCCTCTAATGGTGCTCCTATTTTGGAATCTCTAGCATACTCTTCACTCGGCCAATCAACCGTAATCTTACACTCCGTCCATAAATCAGCAGGAACCACAATGTCAAATAAACCATCCAAATCTTTCAACAATACCTTTGAAACTTTTACAAACCTTTCCATTTGTCTGTACCATTCAACTGGTTTTTCCCTCAACCTAGGGAAATCATTCGTAAATGACAAATTATCCTGTCTACTCCAAGGAACATGAACATATCCACCACCAGGTACTTCCCTCATTGGACATACCCTTTCAACTTTTTCTGATTCTCTTACTGGAAATACAGATAATGCTTCTTTAGCTTGTGCTTCCTCCGTTTTCTTTGTTCATCTAATTCTCCATTTATCAATGTCTCCCCATTTTCTCAAAATGTTAAGCAATTCTTTTATCTGAAGTCTTTTACCAGAAGCATTTATACTTCCTAAATACTTTTCAGTAAATTCCACTCTATATGGTTTCTGCAACAACTTTGGTCTCTCTATATCTATTCCAATTTCTGAAGCAACTTCTGTTAACTTCTCAAGAAAAATCTCTGCCCTTCTCGTTATGCTCTTACACAAAAACAACAATTCTTTTTCACTTTTAATGTTCAGTCTTTCTGTGTTTACATTACCAGCTATCATTTCTTCCAAAACCACTTTCAATCTGCTAATATCTAAAACCTTGGGTTGTGAATTTCGTTTTTTCTATACCCTGTGCCCATCTCTCTAAATCCTCTGGAGTAACCAACGTTGAGTCTCCCGCTCTACTAGGGCTTGTAGACACCTTTTCTTTCACCTTTTCAGGTATAACTCTCTTTGGAGTCTCAGTTAAAGGTTCCATAATTGAAAGATCCATTAATGAAATAACCGAATCACTCTCACTAGCTTGATCATCAGACAATACTATCTCAATCTAAAATTTCTTAAAGGAACTGTTACAGTTTGTGGTTTCGGACTACTCTTTTTATCTCCATATAATGGGATCACAGGACCAATTGTCACTGGCACTGTCAAAGCTTCCGTATTTAAATTCAACTGACTTATTTTCTGGACTTATTCTTCTCTAGTCTTGTTTAAAGCTTCTCTCTCGCTGTCTTGTAACACCCTAGCACTCGATGTATCATGAAGAATCTGTTTAACCAATAGTGTTCCTAACACTGGAGCACTTGGAGTGACCTTATTAGGTATCTCTTGATACAGTGGAGGTTTTTTAATTAAAATATCCTCCAATAATTCATCATCTGATTCTCCATACCCTGAAACATTCATGTGTTTTGTCTTTTCCTTACACTTGTTTCCAGACTGTTATTCAGCCATTAACACAAGATATAAACCCTCTGATACCATAACTCTTCTCCATTGTTTCATATGATCCTCACGTGACTCCTATGGATAGCTAGGTGAAAATCCACTAAATTTATTTCCACTTCTGAATTTCTCTCGTTCAAATGCCTCAGTTTCCCATCCTTCCAAAGCCTGACACTGAGTCAACCAAGGTCTTGGCTCTAAATCATTAATTCTCCTTTTCAAACTCTGAAGAATTCTCCCATTAAATGAACCATATTCGGGGAAAGCTAGAACACTATCACCTTTCGTATACTCTATCCAATTCTCCAGCCATACACAGGTATGATATCCTCTTTCCATCATCATAAATGAAGCAGGCATCTTTGGTGGCAGAATAGGAATTCCCTCTCTAGTCTTAAAGAAATTCTTAATTTTCTGTATTAAGAACATTTTCCTCTTTTCTCCATACATTCTAGATGCACGATACATGGAAGAGTCTTCCGTAAATCCTCGAGTTCTGTTACTTATGTCTCGTAATATTTTTGCGCGACTCACACCAAATATCAAATCAGAATCCAGCATACAATTTTCTTTTAACCAATCTTAACAAAGCTTCTATCTAGCAACTATTCACAGCTCAGGCTTGCACTGCTCGTTTAACCAATACTAGCGCTGCCTTTTGTGACATCAGTATTGCTCCACACTACTGACCCTCCCTTTACAATCTGCTCCCTTCTCACGCCCGCTGCTTCGACCAATTCCAGTGCGGCTCTCTCTGACATCAGTATAACTCCTGCGACTGACCCTCCATTCACAAGGTAAAACGAAAGTATTTCTTTAATTTATCTTAATGTAAATTCGTTAGTAACAACATAAAACATTCGCTAAAACAAAAACTTCTTTTTTTTAACTTTTCAAATAAAACTTCATTAGTAACAACATATAAACATTTGCACTAAATCAGGATAGATTATGACTTATTCCAGAATTCCTTTCACCTCGAGTAAAACCCCTATTTACCCTTCATTCAAGCTCAGAAGAACCTGTTACTTCTCCAGTGTCACCCGTATTGGAAAATTAGACCAAAGTTTCACCAACGAACCCTTTTTCCTATCACTTGCACTCGATTTTTGTACGATTTAGTCCCTAATACAACACTGCCAGCCTGCTGGAGTGTTGCTTATATCACCACCCGCTATTGCATTACCTTGATGCCCAGGCAACCTCTGTACCTGTGCTTCTAGAAAACATAAAACAAGACACTAACTCTTTTGTTAAACATAAGTCACTAATCAATAATAAATACTTATCGTCAAACAAGTCAATAATAACCATAATTCTGCTACCAGAAAACTGATCCAGATGTTCAACAACAACAGATACTCCACTATCATTTACTCACTTGGGCCCATAAACTCACAGTGCGTAAAACCACTGGGGTCAAGTTTGTATTTACATTCATAGGAGAGAATATTCAATTCATAAATACCAAGCATATAATTCAGACTCATACAATGATCAATGCTCAGAAAGGGAGAGGACAGAGAGAAAAGAACATCAACAATTAACGAGAAAAAAATATAATTACCAAGAATGGTGTGAAAGACCAACCTCCTGGCCAAAGGGCTGGTGTAGATCCCCTGGGATAGGACAGGAGACAAAGACTTCAGGACAGGAATCAGGACGTGATAGATGACCTCTCTGGAATACTGACGATTGCGTCGCACCCATCTCTGACACTCTCTTCCTCCTCGAGATTCTTCCGCAAATCTTTTGATCTAACCCAATTAAATTAAGATAGAAAGTTATGCTTCAGGTTCTGCATTTGGTTCAGCATCTCACAGCATCTCCCCCAGCAGCATCTCCCGCAGCGGCAACAGCATCCCAAAATCAAATCTCCAACTAACTAACTAAGACTATCTTAAATATACCTTTCGTTCTGAATATTCCACCCACTAAAGTTTCAATATCGTAAAAATACGAAATCTGATTGGTCAGGCAAGGGGGGAAGCTCCATCACACCATGCTTACATGTCATTAAAATCAGCTATTGTTCGCAAACCCATCTCCTTAATTTTTATTCATACATTTAGTTCTCATACAGTTCTAAATTTACTTTGAAACATTTTATTAACATTCTGAATAAGATTCTTCTTAGTTGAAATCTTCACCACCCCTTTCCATGTTTGTGCCACTCTATCTTGGCTTCCGTTCAGCATCTTAGTCATGGCCTGCATGGCTTCACTCAGTGAACATGCGCAGGCATCGCGTCACTTCATTCAGTCCAGTTATGCCAGAGAGGCCCAAATAAGCACTAGTGATAAAGTCAAAAGACAGATGTTACTTTCACAAATAAATTGGTCGCACTGTATACCACCCACCTCTACTCTATCCCAGTTTATTCATGTATGTCTTTTCCCGGATTAGCATTAGTAAAAACCACTCGATTTAGTTCCATCAAGCAGATGCCACGCACGCGAATCTTCAAGACTCCATTTTAGTATCTTCTGCTCATGCGCAAGAATTTCCCTCCAAGCGTTAGCTCGTCATACTGTGTAGATGCAGTTGACGCATGCGCATAACAGTTTCCCCGTTTAGAGCGGTATTAGTCCGTTTTCATTGTTATCCGCATTAGTACACACATAAGCAAGCTTCACTATCCTGCGTGTTCAATGTGGTGCGTATTAGTTATTCACAAACATGATTAATAACTTGTTAGTGAGTTAAATGAGTGGATTGCTCCGAGCAAGTCTCTTCTCCTTGAGTACTGGCTCCATCACCCACTCCTCTTGTACGCAACTACGATACTATTGGCCTCATCACGTTTGTAAGGTACCAGGGAGCCAAAGTTAGACCAAAGTGAAATGCTTTTGAATCTCCACATGGTCTCTTCCATTGAAATTTCAAGAGATCCCTCTGGCTTAGACAAACAGGAACCGTCAGGTAAGCATCTTTCAGATCTAGGCAGATTAAACAGTCTCCTTTCCTTAGAAGGTCCCTAACATGTGTATTTCCTCCTTCTTGAAGTGCTTGTATTCCACCCATTCATTTAATTCTTTGAGATTTATCACTGGTCTAATGCCCATGTCTTTTTTCTTGACAAGGAACAGATTGCTCACAAACCCTGCAGAGGAATCGTCTGACTTTTCTATTGCTCCCTTCTCTGCTAAATCCTGAGCCTCTTGGTCTACCATTTTCCTCCTCCTTTGCAAACCTCAAAGGGGTTGGTCATCTTACTTACCTGGACTGGCGTTTCCACAAAATCTATCTGATATCCACTTACAGTTTATAACACCCAAGGGTCGGAGGTTATCTCTTTTCATCTGTCTAAAAAATAGGTGAGTTTGCCACCCAGTTTTTCTTCTATAGACGAATGGTCGCTTGCCAAACATACCTTGTTGTCTTGGCCTTCTATCTCCTCTAAAATGTCATCTTCCTCTTTTCCTCTGGGGGTAAAAACTAGGCGAAAAATGTCCTGATGACTGGTAGCCACTGGGTCTATAGCCACGCGAGAAAGAATTCTGTGTAATTCCAAAACCCCGGCCGGGGAATCGACCTCGCATTCTCCCAGCCGTTCCAAAAACCTTTTTGATATTTTTTTGCACCTTTTGTATAAAGTTAAACACCCATTTCCTTCAGAAACTCTTCCCCAAAAAGGAGACCCTTCGCCTCCTGACCTGATTCCTTTCCTGACAAATCTGCCAGCTTGGGGTCAGTTTTCATAAGGAGGCCCTTCCTGCGTTCTGAGCACAGAGACGCGTTTGCATTTCCCAATAAACAAACCACTCTCTGCACCCACTGCCTCAGCGCTCAGACATTTACTGAGCTTTGTTGGAGGTCAGCCTCTTCACAAAGGTCAACAATTTTAGTTAGAGGGCCAAAAACGTCTTGTAGGTGACCCTGACATTTACGCCTTTATCAAGCCCCCATCTTGTGTCTCTACCCAACTTATTAAGAAATGCTAGCATCTTAGCATCCAACTCGGGGTGTAGGCCAACTTATTCGCTAGGAAAAGCCTCCGGCACTTGGAACAGAGTCTAGTCCAAACCTCCTTCGGCATCTCCCTCCTTATCCAGAACTCCATGTACTCAGCCACATGCTTTACTGGGGTCCATTGATGGGATAGTGGGTGCTGATTCGTATTAGGGTTAAGCATAAGGTCGCCAAGCGGGTCCTTGACCAGCTCCAAACTTTCCTTCTCTCTCCTCTCTTTCTTAATTCTATTTCAGGACAGGAGGCTCCGATTATGCTAGTCTCATTTCTTTATTTAGAAATGCCCAGCAGCCATGTAAAACTACATTACCCAGAAACACTTGGGTCACAACCATAGAGTCCGTACTATAAATAGCCATGAAGACAATCCCACTTCCTCCTTCTTTGCTGCTTCGCAGCCAGTTAAGTGCTTTCATTCTATATACCTTTATTACTTGTTGTATATGCATTTATTTGTTAGCTCTTTGCTCGCGCTGTCTGCCGCTTTGTTGTGCGTTATCGCGCTGTTGTTGCCTTCTCGTCGCGTTTACTGCATTCGGTCGGCGTTGCAGCAGGGAGCATGTGTCACCTCCCAGGGTCTGGGCGCGTGCCGCCTGTGTCCCGTTTTGCAGTGGAGTGGAGTTTTTGGGGACGAGCTGCCTCGCGCACGTCTTGCGCGAGCAGCTCCTGTGCTGTGAGGCGGCCGGTTACCGCGCATGCGCGGTTTCCATTCCTTGTGCGTCTCACATTCTTTCGAGTGAGACGCCGGCTTTGAGAGTTCGTCTGAGGACGTACACGCCCACGGCCTCGCAGCTGTTCCCTTGACACCGGAGCTCAGGAAAGAGTCCCGGTTGACAAAATATTGCATAGGCTTTGCCGAGAGTGGGATTTTTGTTGTGGTTTTTGTCAGCAAGCCCTCCCTCCACCCTCTAACGCTTTTTGTGCAGTTTGTCTGCCTTTCTACTTGCTTGCTGAAGAGGTTTTTCACTCCCTCAGACTCTGCCTTTGGCATACCTGATTGTTTAAGTCACCTTGTGGGCATTTTGACTGTACATTACCTGTGTACCATGAGTGATACTTATTACTATGATGATGAAGGTGACTACGAGGAGGAGGGGACGGAGTTCCTTGAGCAGGACCTGGTTGAGGCCCTTGACAAAGGGGTTCAGCATTCTATGAATAAGGCGCTTGTGCGTGCCATCACGCCCCTGAAGCGCCATTTGACGCAGTATGCGCGACAACAAGGTTAGGTGCCTTCGAAGAAATCCTCTTCATCCCCTGGCAATCCCCATTCTTCAGATTTTCGCAGGCTGGCGCAGTCCTTATCCTCCTCCAAATCCAAGACTCTTCCGGTTGGCATGGACAGTGATGACCAGTTCGTTCTAGAGAGATTGTTCCTTCAATGGTCATGAACTTCACTTAACAATATACATAAAATTATTTAAACAAGGTGACAGAATTATGTGACAATGTTTACTTTATCATTATTTTTATTTTCATTTAATGTAATTTTTCATTTTTCTTTTTTATAAGAAAGAAATAATTCATCATAAATACATTTTTAAAGTGAATATTTTTTGCTTTTAAGAACAAATACAATTGTTAACACTCCAATGATTGAAAATATATACACAATTATAATACACAATTAATTTTAAGAAAACCACCTGATATCGAGCACCCAACTCAATTCACTGGCATACACACATACATACTGCAATCAACCCACACTACCAAAAAGGAAAAAGGGGGAAACTGAGTATTAGTTGACAAGATCAAAAATGTCAATACTAGGGTCTCAGAAGAAATTCGAGGTCTCATGCAGTGATGACCAGTTCTCCTCGTCTTCCTCTGAGGTTCTTCCTCCGCCGCCGAAGAGAAAAAATGTAAGGAACATTTTGTTGATGCGCCCAGTCATCCTCCTGTTTTGAATTTCGAGCCTGCAGACATTGTGCATCCTCATTCCACTGCGTGGCTCCCTTCCCCGGCTGTGGCGGAGTATGTTCAGCAACATATCCGTCAACCATTTGATAGAGATGTGCGTGCGCGTCTCCGCTCAGAGTGTCCGAGGCCTGATTTGGCGGACAACTTAGCGGACACGCCTGAGGTCGACCCTACCATGTTGACCTATTTAAAAAAGTTTTCTAAGGACCCCAAGAAGGGTCTGGATCGGTCCTGGCGGGCTTGTCAGGACAAGGTCTTAGATCTCCTGGGACCTCTCACTAAGATCTTGGATCTAGGTTTCATGGCCAAGGAAGCATCCTCCACTGTTGACCCTGTTGAGCTGATTGAATGGGCGCAGCGCGCAATTTGTCTGTTGGGGAACGCCAACAGTGCGCTCTCTAGTGAGCGTCGCAGATCCATTCTTTTCTTAAGTTGGATCCAAAATTGGCCGAACTTTCGGCTTCTGAGGCAGGAGCTGAGGCTCAGGGCCTCCTTTTCGGCCAACCTTTCTTGAAGGAGCTCACTCATTTTGTCAGTACTTTCAGCAGTATTGATAAAGCCCAGGCATCTTTAAAGCGGGCCATGCGTCCGGTTTTCAACAGGGCCCGACGATACAGGGGACGCTCGTCCGGCCGTGGTCAGCAAACACCCAGTCAACGTGGGTATCAGTCCCATAGGGGAGGCCAGCAGGATTCGGGCTACGCCCAACGTTCAAATTTCTACCCTTCCAGAAAAGGACATGGCCAATACAAAAAAGGACGTTCAGGTGGCACCTCCGGAGGATATCAGGATTCCGCCACTTCAGGTGAGACTACTTCCTGCATGCAGTGTTGTTCTGGGGGGCAGGATTCTCCATTTTCTAGCCAATTGGCGTGCAATCTCCAGTGATGCTTGGGTGCTGGAGACGGTTCAGGGATTCAAAATCGAGTTCTATCATCCCTTACGCCAGTCTCGTCCTCCCTTTCCCCTTCAATTCACAAAGCGAAGTCAAGAGTTCATCACAGAGGAACTCAAGTCTCTGGAGTTGAAGGGGGCAATTGTGCCGACAGTGCGCCACCCTCAGGGTTTTGCCAGTTCAGTCTTCCTGGTGGAGAAGAAGGGAGGGGGATCGAGGTTGGTTCTCAATTTGAAGGAATTCAATGCGGGAGTGGTTTATCGTCACTTCAAGATGGAGGGCATCCATCTACTGAGGGATCTCCTGTGGAAACGGGATTGGATGGTTCGTCTGGACCTCAAAGATGCTTACCTCTCTGTTCCGATCTTCCGTCCCCATCGCCGCTTTCTGCAGTTTCAGTGGCAGGGGACTTGGTATCAGTATCAGGTTCTACCCTTCGGCCTTTCGTCAGCACCTTGGTGCTTCACGAAGCTGTTACGTCCGGTCGTGGAGTCTCTCCGCAGTCGCGGGGTTCGCTTGATCATCTATTTGGACGACATCCTCCTTCTGGTGGATTGTCCTGTCAAGCTGATGACTCATCTGGACTGGACGATAGACCTTCTTCAGTCCCTTGGTTTTCTAGTGAATGTTCCCAAGTCTGTGCTACATCCTACTCAAGTGATCGATTTTTTGGGGTTCAGGGTCAACTCCCTCACTTGCCAGCTTCTGCTACCCCATCAGAAGATTCGTTACATCAAACGGGAATTGACTTCCGTTATCTCGAGTCAGACTGTGTCATTGAGATCGTTAGCACGAGTTGTCGCTCTCTTAGCGTCTTCCCTGCAAGCGATATTTCCAGCTCCGCTGCACTATCGGGCGCTGCAGCGCCTGAAGATTCAGCATCTTCAATGGGGCCTTCCTTATTCCGATCAGATTCCTCTCTCGGAGGAGGTGAAGTCGGAGATGCAATGGTGGTTGGATCATATGGACGCCTGGAACGGCCAGGCTCTTTTCGGATCCTCTCCGGAGATGGTGATCGAGTCGGATGCCAGTCGTTGGGGCTGGGGGGCCCGCTGCGGTCCGATCTCGACAGGGGGACGATGGTCTCCGCAGGAACTTTCTCTCCACATAGATTGTTTGGAGTTGCTGGCGGGATCGTTTGCGATCAAATGCCTATCGCCTCTTCAGTCCCACTGCTGTATCCTTCTTCGGATGGACAATGTATCGGCAGTCCGATACATCAACAAGCTGGGAGGGACTCGGTCGAGATTGTTGGCAGAGATTGCCAAGGAGTTTTGGCACTATTGTCTTCAGCACAAGATCACAGTTATTGCGGAGTACCTTCCCGGTTGTCGCAATCTTGTGGCGGGTTGGAACTCCAGGTATCTGAAGGACTTCAGCGACTGGAGGCTCCATCCTCGTGTGTTTCGCCAGCTCCTTTGGGCTTGGGGCCCTTGTCTAATCGACCTCTTTGCGTCCCGTCTAAACACCCAACTTCCCCAGTTCTTCAGTTGGAGACCGGATCCGGAGGCTCTGGCCACGGATGCTTTCCTTCAACCGTGGCCGTCGTCCCTATGTTATGCGTTTCCCCCATTCATGATGCTCCCCAGGGTTCTGGCTTATGCGACACGCTTTCAGGCGGAATTGATTCTGATTGCTCCTCTGTAGAGGGCTCAGCCGTGGTTCCTGTTCTCCTGGAAATGGCATGCGCATTGCCATTTCTTCTTCCTCAGAAGTGGAATCTCCGGCTCGATCCGCTTCAGAATTCGCATCCCCTGGTTCCGTCAGGCTCCCTCCTTCTCCTGGCGTGGCGGATTTCGGGGAATGTTGGGCGGTGTCAGGCCTTTCTGCGGACGCTACCAGATTTCTCAGCAATGCCTGGGCCCCAGGTACTCACAAACGTTACAGAGGTTCATGGAAACGTTGGAGTGATTGGTGTGCTCAACGGCAAGTTGATCCGACATCAGCTGATGTCTCTTTGATTGTCAATTTTTTGGCTTCTCTATCTTCTTCTTCTGGCTTGGCGTACCGCACAGTAAACAATTTCCGTTCCGCTATTTCGGCGGGCCATCTTCCTGTGGAGGGGAAACCTGTGGGAGAACATCCACTTGTGGTTAAGGTTCCTAAAGGTATTCGTCTGGCTACTCCTCCACGTCCTAAATACGTTTCTTTATGGGACGTTTCGGTGGTCTTACGTTTCTTGGAAGCCTGGACGATTAATTCTTTATTGACCCGTAAACAACTTTCGGCCAAACTTACCATGTTGTTGTGTTTGCTTTCCTGCAAACGAGTCTCGGATGTCCGCGCTTTAGATCTTGCGGGGCGTAGCTTCACGCCTGAGGGTGTTACCTTTCGCCTTTCCAGGCGCACTAAAACTAATACTGAGGTCATTTCTTATCCTTCCTTTCCTGCTCGTCCTAACCTTTGTGTTGTCCAATGTCTTAAAGATTATGAGGTGAGTACTTCTCTTCTTCGCTCTGATATGCAAGGTCAATTGTTGATTGCATTGCAGAAGCCCTTTCGCCCCGTTACTCCGGCCACGTTGGCTCGCTGGGTACGGTGGCTTATGGGGGAAGCAGGCTTTGATGTTTCTGTGTTTGGTGCTCATTCTGCCCGTGGGGCCATGGCCTCTAAGGCCTTCTCTTTGGGTGTCACCTTGTGGGACATTATGAAAGCTGCCGACTGGTCATCGGATTCTGTTTTCAAGACCTTTTACTTTAAGCCTATTGCTACTGTGGCTTCTGTTGTGGTGGAGGAGCTTTGAACAAACATAATCGGAGCCTCCTGTCCTGAAATAGAATTCAAAATTTGCAAACATTCGTGACAAGAATTTTCAATTCTATTAAGGACTAGGAGGCGAGGATTATCCCACCCATTGTTTGTATATTGTATTCACTGACAAATGTTCATGAATTGCTCTGTATTCAATTATTACTATTGCCTTGTTTTCTTTACCCACCCTTCTTTGACATGTTTCTGTCTATGATGGACGTGTATTACGGTTTTGTATCTTTTTTCAGGATCTGATCCCAAATGACGTGCCTGCAGTGCGGCGTGGCTGTTCCTGCTTTCTTCTTTGAAGATTGTTTCCTGTTTCTCCCTTCGGCAGTTGCTGTTTTGAACTTCCTTCGTTGCCCTGGATTGGGGTTTGCCTTTGCATTGACTTTTCCTGTACTGTTTACTGCTTTCCTGGATTTCCTTCTCACCAAGGAAAGAGGAAGTGGGATTGTCTTCATGGCTATTTATAGTACGGACTCTATGGTTGTGACCCAAGTGTTTCTGGGTAATGTAGTTTTGCATGGCTGCTGGGCATTTCTAAATAAAGAAATGAGACTAGCATAATCCTCGCCTCCTAGTCCTTAATAGAATTGAAAATTCTTGTCACAAATGTTTGCAAATTTTGAATTCTCTCAGTTTCAACCCTCTCATCCTCTGAGGTATCAAAGTCGGAAGAACAGGAGATTACGATATCCCCACTGCTGGAGGATTCATCACAGGCAATAGCCCTGTGATCCCCTTGAGCGGCCTTTTATAGCCTTACCACATACTTCCTTTGAGGCTAGCCTGTGTTTGTCTTTCTGGTTAAAGGCGGCTCTTTCCCTGCTGATTTTCTCCTTAGAGAGGTGTTTCCTCTTTTGAGGGGCCTTCTTGCCACTACCACTTAATGTGGCCCCATCTGCCACCTCCTCACCTGTCCAAAATTGCTACTTGTCAGTACTTCTTCCAAACCTACCTTCCAACTTATCACTGCAGTCATCCACTTTTTCCCCCAACTGTGTAGCCAACACAGAGACTGCCTTGTCAACACACTCTTGAACTCTCCCCTCAGCGTTACCACCAATGACTCTATCCTTCTCCATATCTCTTGAGATAAACAACCAAACAATAAAAAACCCTTCCTTTCCCTGTCAAAACGACCAAATGGCCACAAAAATAATCCTCCTCACAAAATTAACCTGAGTAACATTGAAGCCAGGTTGCAGTTGTGACCTCAAGTGTAACTAATAGGGAACAAAACGGTTCACAGCCTCCTTTGACAGCCCAAAAGATGGCTGTCTATATCTAAATACTAAGTCCCTATGTCAGACCAATCCAAGATGGCTGCTGCATCACCTGACGCTTAAACGGTGGTCCCAGAGGTTCAGAAACTTGAAGTGTTACAGAGGGTGCGAGGGCGGAGGTGCCGAGGAGGGGGATTAACCCTTTGATTTTACACAAAAAATGATTACCAAGGCGAAATTCACTCGCCATATTAACTGAACGTGTCTTCCTTGCGGGGAATTGGGCTAATTTGACCTGTTGGTTGCGAGCGAGACCCGGCTGTTGATCGCGGTATCGGCCGCCCTCACGCGTACCAACTGCCGTCATAACGAAGGCCTTCCTAAAATGCTGGCATGCGATTCCCCGGTGCTGATTGCGGCATCAGGAGGCCTTGCATGTACCAACTGCTAACACTGGTCGAGGGCCTCCCTGCCTCTGTGGGCTTGGGAGTCCTCGCGGGGCTTGATTACAGTCAGCAGCTCGAGTGCTCCAGAGTCTTCGCTCTATGCACTCGAGTCGCCTGAAAAAGGGTCTTTTGATCTAAATTAGGCATGCTGGAGCCAGCGTTAAGCCCATGACCTAAATTCGGTCATACGCGCCATGTTATTAATGTCCGGGGTTGGGAAAAGGAAATAGAACTGGTTGAACAAAGATAAAGTGCGAAGGAAGCTAATCAGAAACCCTTTGGCAAGCTAACCCCAATCAGACCTATTGCTAGCACGCAGGCACAGTCACAATGTCATCCAAACCCCAAATTGAGCCTTAGAAAAAAAGCAGCCTTATCTGTAGCTGTGAGCAGCAACAAAGAGGGAAGATGCTGCCACACAGGGAACTAAGTAGCCTTCAGAACACTAATACGTTCCTATTCCTAATTCTTTACATTGTTGTGTAGTTGCTGCTGTGAGTTGGCAATGAAAGAGATATGCATAATATTGGCCTCCGTGCCTTGCCATAAATTCAACACAACTATCAGATAAAATTAATGTCCTCAAGACCAATTACCAAACATAAATTTGGGTGATACAGCTTTTCAAACACTCCCTTATTATCCTTATTATTATTATTATTAATAATTACATTTATAAAGCGCAAACTGTGACCATGCTGGTATCCTGGCGCTGATAGCATAAAAGATAGGCACACCTGCTGCTAGACCTTCAAACAAAGTGCTATCATGGACAATTACTTAGAAAAAAGCCAGGACTTTAAGGCCTTTCTAAATTTCAGCAGATCTGTAACTGATCTAAGAGAAGAAAGTAGATTGTTGCATAGCTGGACAGATTGAACTGTGAAAGCACAACCCCATTGTCGTTTCTTGTGAAATGTATTCACACAAACCAGATTTGCTGTACTCGAGCAGAGGGGTCTCCCCAGGGTATAGGCTTTAATCCTTTGTAGCAATACCACCGGACCTTTGCCATGCATAGGCTTATGCACAGTGCACATGGCTTTGAACGTAATTCTCAACCTGATTGGCAGCCGGCCGGTGCAATGCTCTCAAATCACTTGATCCCGAGGATCTACAAGATCTATGTAGATCAAGATTTGCAGCCGCCACTTGAACTCTGTACAGCCTACAGAGCTCCCAATAATAGAGCATTACAGTAGTCCAATCTACTAAATACAAGACTACATATGATGAGCCATTTGGCTTGGGCAGGTATTAAGAGGAGTATTTTCCTGATACCTCGTAGCAGTGCAAAGCCAGTGCCAGCCACTTCTATAACATGGTACTCCAGGGATAACTTGTCATCAAAAATTACCCCAAGATGACAGACAGCAACAGCCGGACTAATCTCCTCTTCTGTAGGGAGAGATTTGGAGGAAGTTCATTATGAATTTTTGTAGCTGAAGAGCACAAGAATTCAGTTTTATAACCATTTAGCTTGAGGGAGTTCAGGTTCATCCAGTTAACAATATCTACCATACACTTCTGAAAAGCCTCTACTTCATCATGTTGACCACCCTTAACAGACAGGATCAACTCGGTGTTGACACTGGTCGCTCTGTAATGGGCCATCACTAACATCTTTTGTTATTTATTTGCTGGCTGGGAGAAGGTGTCAAGAGGTAGTATTTTTGACAATCATGTATTTGATTGCATTTTCAAACCGGTATCAGAATTGAACTGCAATATTTAAATAAGTCTAGACATATTTAAACAATGGCAGTTTAATAGGATAAATGTGAAAAATGTTGAGCGGGGGCTCACAGCTTTTATTTTCCCACTGGGTGGTGCGTGGCATTAAAAAGTGTGAAGACTAATGTTCTAGGGGATTACATCTCGGAATGGATTCAAGTCCATCTTGAACGTTGTTGTAAATAGAAGATGACTCCACAATCAGGTAAGTGAAGTAATGTCTTTAATGCAGCACAGGTATAGGTAGGTCAGACCCCCGTCCAACCAGAGCTCCAACTGCCAACAGGGCGAAGGAGAACTCCAGAACCCAGAACACAAGGAGAGATCTAGAGTGCTGGCCCAAGGAAGAAGCAAAGCACTGTACAACATATCTCCCCCCTTTGCAAGGAAAGAAAACACAGGAAAAAGAAAAGAAACACTAATGCACATAGTCATTCAAGTACATGGGTGGGCGACGGGAGCGAGAGCTCCTCAAACCAACACCAACCAAGGAAGAAGAAGAAGAAGCAGGAGCACGAGGTACAGAAGCAGGAACAAGAGAGGCAGGAGCGGAATCAACCGCAGAACCACTATGATATGTACATAAAGATGTGGAGGCATCGCCACCACCCACCTCCCCCCGTCCAGTTGGCAAGGGGATGGGAGAAGAAGGACCACCAGAGGACAGTAAATAACCATTACAACCATCAAGCTGAGCAGGAAACAGGTCATCAGAAGAAGAATCTTTACATTTCTGGTAGAGTGCCACCCTCCGGTAATTCCAACTTTCACCATTGGCCAAGACAATGAAGTGAGGAAAAACCTTCTTGACCCTATAGGGACCCCTAAACTTGCTAAGACCCTTAGCAAGTCTCCCCGGCTTAACCTTAACCAGGTCACCCACAGAGATGGGCAAGGGGGTACTGTCATGAATTAAGGGGACATCGCCACCAGAGCCCTTCAACCAAGCAGGGGTCAATTTACTTACTGGTGTGCGACCACGCATTAGTTCAAAAGGAGACTTTTCACCACTCCTATGAGGTGTGGAGCGGTAAGCCCAGACCAGTTCCTGGACACGCTCATCTGAAAAGCAGCCAGTCTCTACAAACATCTGAATCACGCCCTTAACAAGGCGATTCACCCTTTCACAAAGGCCATTACCCTGTGGGTTGTAAAGACTAGTCTTCTGATGCCTGATGCCACAATCATTAACAAAAGAAGTCATTTTCGAGGAGGTGAGTTGAGTCCCATTGTCTGAAATAAGGACAGAAGGATACCCCTCGTTGATAAAAATACCCTTCAAAAACTTAATGGTGGCATCAGTAGTGATCTCTTTTACAAATTGTACACACAGCCATTTTGAAAAACAATCGATTAGAACAATTGCGAAACGGTGATCAGTAGGTAGCTCACTCATGGGGCCTATGAAGTCTATGCAGACACTATGCCAGGGAATATTCTCAAAAACAATTTTATGTGTGGACTGAGAGCCCAAAACTTTGAGGCGCTTCTCGCCTTCCCTGCAGAAACTACACTTCAAAACACAATCAACTGCATCGTTATCGATAGAGGGCCACCAAAAGTTCTGTTTGACACGGCGTTGAGTGAGATTTTGACCCAAGTGTCCCTCATGGGCCAAGTCTAGAATCCTCCTTCTTAATAGATCAGGAGGGACAAAGCGATCACCTCGCATCAAAACATCTTTTCCCTCTAAAGAAAGTTCATCCAATATTTTCAGGAAGGGTCTGACTGAAGGACTAACAGTACTTTCCCTCGTTGTACCATTAGAAACAAGACTGATAACAGCCTTCAAAGTCAGATCTTCCTCCATGCCCTTGGACCATTCATCACGGGAAAATGAACCACCGCCCACCAACAAAACATCCTCCATTACAGCAACCGCAAGATCATCGGACGTGATCTCAGAACCACAACAAGTGGAAGGAATAGGGAGCCTAGACAGACAATCCGCTTGGATATTCCTCCACCCATGAACAAATTCGATCTCACACTGATAGTCCTGCAAGCGAGAAGCCAGTCTCGCCAACCTAGGGGAACCCTTACCAGCCCCACCAGGAGCTAGAACGTTTAAAAGGGGTTTGTGGTCTGTACGCAAAACAAACTTGTAACCCCACAAGTAGGTTCGAAAGTAACTCGTTCCCCAGACTGCGGCAAGAGCCTCACGCTCTATTACCGAGTAGTTTGACTCAGAGGTGGACAGAGGCCTAGACGCGAATGCTATTGTTTTCTCTACACTTCCATGTCTTTGTAAGAGAACTGCACCAAGGCCAATGGCACTGGCGTCAACCATCAGGATGGAGGACCGAGCAGTGTCAAAAGGGGTGAGGACATTTGCAGATTTAAGTTCCCCTTTGATCAATTTAAAACAGGATTCGTGCTCAGTAGTCCAACAAAACTTGACACCTTTTTTTAGTAAGGATCTCAGGGAAGCAGTCTTGGATGAGAAATCTCTTACAAATTTCGAGTAAAACTCGATCAAGCCCATAAAGGACCGAAGTTGATCCTTATCAACTGGGGAGGGTGCTAGCTCAATGGCTTCAAGTAAGTTTTTCTTAGGTTTAATGCCTTCTTCTGACAAACAAAATCCTAAATACTCTATCTCTTTCAACAGAAAAGCACACTTCTCTTTTCTTAATGTTAAACCAGCCTCATCCACCCTAAGTAACACATCTTGTAAGATTTTGTTGTGTTCTTGTAGAGAATTACCATAAATCAAGATATCGTCTTGAAAATACAGCACCTTATCAAGACCCTTAAAAACTTCAGAGACAAGTCTCTGGAATACTCTAGCGGCTGAGACTAACCCAAAGGGTAGCCTAGTGAATTGGAATGTGCCTTCACTGGTGATAAAAGCAGTTAAATGCTTTGAGCTATCATCCAGACAAATTTGATGGTAGGCGTGTTTAAGGTCCAACTTACTGAAGAACCTTGCCCCTCTAAGGGTTGATACCAATTCACCGATGTTTGGTAGGGGAAATACATCGGCTACAACACACTTATTTAGGGAACGAAGATCCACACAGAACCTGATCTTGTTGTCCGGTTTCTGCGAGATCACAACAGGCGAAACCCAAGGAGATGCTTCGATGGGTTCAATGATACCCCCTTGGAGCATTTCCTCAAGGGTAGCCTTAACTTCATCTCGTAAAGCAAAGGGCACCCTCCTTACCTTGTGTTGCACAGGTGAACTGCCCTCCTTGAGAATTATGCGATGTGAGTAGCCAATAAGTTCACCCAACTGGTCCCTAAAAACATTTTTATATCTGGTCAATATATCCTCCAAGGATGAGGTCTCAACAATAGAAATAGGATTATCGGATCTAGGATCAACCACAATGTGCAGATCATATTGATGGTGACGGCCTAAGATAGCTGGTCCATCTGTTGATATATATATTTTACCATAAGCTGATCTGCCTTTGAAGTCAATTTCAGCTTCAAAGAAACCTAGCATGTCAATTTTCTCACCTTGGTAACCAGACGGGAAAATGTTGCACGTCTTCAAAGCTCTTTCGCCCCACACACTCTTCATCAATGAAGTGGGAATTATGGTCCACTTGGAACCTGTATCAACCATGAGTGTAATGACTTTCCCATCAACAACAAAATCATCCTTAAAAGGATTACCCCTCTGGTTATCACACGCGCACACTGTGTCAGTCAGAACTAAGATTTTGTTAACATCACGTCTCAAATCATCACATTCATTAACAACTGTAACTCTTGAATTATTCTTATTTCTACACATTTTAGCAAAGTGTCCCGTCTTACCACAACGTAGACACTCTTTGTTGTTTGCAAAACAAAATTTCCCATCCGAAGAATGAGAAAAACTACCACACCTAGAACACATCTTTTGATTACTCTTGCTAAAAGATGTTTGTTGTACATTCTTTTTCTGAAGAACATAGCCTTTCTTTCTAACAATTGCAATGGCAGTAGCTTCATCGTCACTATTTTCGCTAAAAGTACCCTTATGAGAGATTTCTGCCACTTTGGTCTCCAGACCACTTTTCTGTAGTTCCCTCATACACTTTTCGCTTTCCTCCACGACTTTGGCAAGTTCTATGGCATCTTTCAATGTTGGGTTCTTCGCCGCCCACAAACGTTCTTGGACTTTTCTATTGTTGGCTTGAACAACTAGCTGATCTCTAATTAATTCGTCCGCCATCTGGCCAAAGTTACATTTGATTGATAACTCGCGCAGTCTTGCTACAAACTCATCAATGCTTTCTTCAGCCAATTGTTTATTTTTATAAAATTTGTATCTTTGAAGGATAAGATTTTCCTCTTTACCAAAACGGGTTTCTAATCTTTACAGCCTCTTTAAACTCATCCAAGTCAGCTTGTGACCCTGCAGGTAGTACTTGTGGTAAATATCTGAACAAGCGCTGTCCCTCTTTACCCAAAGTGGTCATTAATAGTGCTTTTTTGCGTTTAGGTGAATAGTCCTCTCCGTCCAGAGCTTCAATATAATTATAGAACATGACTATCCAGTCTTCCCACGCTATAGGAGGATTGCCTGGCTCTGACAAAAATTGAGGAGGAAGGGCGACATTGATCGACTGAGCCATGTCCTTAAATGACTACCAACAGGGTAATGAGAAACAAGTACACCAAACAGTAAAGCAAAATGAGTTGAAAATAAATGCTTACTCTTATCAATGGAGAAGATCTGTGGCGAAGAAACGATGCTTAACGCTCAATTACGAGCGTTTCTATGGAGATTGTCAACAAAGCAGGGGAATACCTACAAAATGGCCGAATACGTCGTGCGTGTGATTGGTAACACGTCAGACGTTATGACCACAGCGAGAGTCTACGCGCAAAGAAAATGCGCTTCAGGAACGTTATACACGTTGTTTCATTGACGCTGCTCATGCGTTCCAGTGACACGACTCGTGTCTGGATTGGAGATGCTGCTGTCTGTGCGTAGTTGTGCGTTCCAGTGACGCTGCTTATGCGTTCCAGTGACGCTGCCACTTGCGTACCAGTGACGCTGCCGCCGCTTGCGTTCCAGTGACGCTGCCGCTTACGTTCAGAGACGTTAGTGCCTGCGTAGTTATGCGGTTGTGAGTTCGCGTTGCCAAGCTACTCACCGTGATTCTTGGTCGTCGATAGAGATGACGTCGATTACTGTTTCAGAAATCCCAAGAAGAAGAAAACGTCAGCATAGTCTATTTTCTGATAAGCGGTCATCGCTGAAACGAAAGACGATGTCTGCGTCCTCGCTGTCCACACGGGGTTCTTGAGGGGCTCTTGAGCTCTACCGCACTGTAGTGATTTCCTTGGCTGCAGCAATATATGGAGAGACAATGGTCGGACACTCCACCAGTCCAAGTCGCCAAATGTTGTAAATAGAAGATGACTCCACAAGCAGGTAAGTGAAGTAATGGCTTTAATGCAGCACAGGTATAGGTAGGTCAGCCCCCCGTCCAACCAGAGCTCCAACTGCCAACAGGGCGAAGGAGAACTCCAGAACCCAGAACACAAGGAGAGATCTAGAGTGCTGGCCCAAGGAAGAAGCAAAGCACTGTACAACAAACGGTCTCGGCTGTCTGGCCGTATCCATAATGTTGACATTTATGAAGGGAGAAATCTGTTGTTAGTTGCTGGAAGGACTTCATATAGCTGTTAGCTCAGACATGACTCAGCTTCCATATGCCAATCAGACCCCAGAATCGGAATCCATTGTATCCTGATACTTGAGCCATCCAATGGCCATACTATAATGGAGTGTCACCAGTGAGTATGCCCTGGCTGCCACTGAATGTCTTTTTGGGCATGTCCCTACCAAACAGGTTCAAAGGTCTGCCTTCCTAAAACTCGTAACTGTTTTGTGCTGAAATAGTAGTTAATTTGACATGAATAAACAAATAGATAAAATAAAATACTATTTCTAAAGTGCGAACTGCATCTGAAGAAGTGTAGTAAGCCTCTCTAAAAAGGAATGTCTTCAGATCTTTTTTATAACTTCGGAGTCGGACATCCTTAGCTCTTTTGGCAAACTATTCCAGAGTTTAGCAGCCAGGTAGGAGATGGCATGACCTTCATGGCTAGCTAGCCTAACTTTAGGGAAAATGAGAAAAACCTGATCAGAAGATAAGAGTTCTCTCCGCAGCACATATTCTCTAAATCTCATAAAAAGATAGAGAGGTTTCTTTTTGTGGATAGGTCTTCAAGTGATCAAAAGGACCTTAAATATGACCCTCTTGTTCACTTATAGCCAGTGAAGCTGTCTAAGGCCTGTGTCGAATTGACTGTCTTTTGAAGAATTTTAAGAGGACTTGGGCAGGCAGCATGTTTCACCACCTGTAGTTTGATTAAGAGCTTTGCAGGGATCCCCATAAAAGGGAGTTAGAATAATTGAGTCTGGATTTCACCACCACTTGAACAATTGACTTCCTAGAGCGAACAGGTAAGAATTTTAAGGTATTTTGCAAGACTTCAATAGACCAAATCAAGGTCCAGTGATTTCTCAAGCGTAGGGTTCAAAAGAGAGGACTGTATTTAAACTGACCCCAAAATTTCTTACCACCAAAGAGGGGGATCTCAAAATATTTTGGCCCATATACTCACACGGTCAAATGGATAAGGATTGCCAAAGACTAGGACTTCCGATTTGTTCGAGGTGAGCTTAAGACAGCTGAGTCCGATGCAATTTGATATCACGGCTAGATAGTCCTGGAAGCGCTCCACAGGTTTATCATCTGTGTGCTGAAAAGAAAGCGTGATAGGAAGTACGATGGAATCTTTGATTGTTAAATATATTTATCTATGAAATATTGTTAGATTTTGCACTTGAAAGTGTTTTTGGGTCAAATTCGTTTCTAGGTGTAAATGTTGCAGATTGTGTTATTTGAAAATTGAAAATCCTTTCTTGGGTATAAATGGAGGCAAATGTGCCTTTGTAAAAGAGTTTTCCACCAGCAAAATATATTTCCGTCTGCGGACTATATTTTGACCTTGCTTCTTCAAAGATGGCCGCTGCTGGTAGCTAAAGGTGGCTGGCCTGATCACTGCAATTTCTGAAATTGTAGCAGGGCTGGTTTGTGATTGCTTTATGATTGGTTAGCCTGCTCCATAATTTCAAGTTTGAAAAACTAGGCGTTGTCATAGCTTTCATTTTCTTTTTTCCCTAGGGCGTTTTATTGCATGGGCATCCTATGGTTAAGGGCATCTGATGTAAGGGGCGACCACCCTGAGGCGACTCCCCTGTTTGGGCTTGTTTGAGCCCCAGCTCCTGCTCTGACAAGTCACAGCACTTCCAGCGAAAATGCAAAAGTTCCACAATCTTCAAGACCTGCCAGAAAGTCTGAAATCTACCTGCCACTGCCAGTGACTGATGACAAAAGAGTGAATGTCATTTATAAGCTGAATATAAGGCTTTCGTCTTAAGGGTTCCTGTCTTTTCACCTCTTACTCCCTCACTGTAACTTCACTTAACCTAACACGTTCCACCTACAGACCCACCCCAAATATTGTCATATCAGGGACTGCAGCATCTAGATAATAATGCAATACTTCTGTGGCTAAATTATAGCCGATCTATATTGGTGTCTCTGCCTCACTGACCTGGGCATCATGGTTTCTAACAATGGCTTAGCACTGCCCCATGGTCTAGCATACTGTTGCTCCTGTGTTTGCTCCATGTAGTGTTTCCTGTTGGCTTGGCGCGGCCTCCAAATGGTAGATATATGTTAGCATGACGACTTGCATGATAGCTTGATTGATCTCCACAAAACTGCTTTCACAACCAGCTGAATTACTTCCTACATGACAGGATGCATAGGCTCTTAAGGGCATATATTATCACAGATTGAGTGACATTTTGTGAGAGCTTTATATAAGAGACTGCATGACAAGTCTGCCGGAAAAGCGACTTGAGCAGCAGGAGGCCCTGGAAGCAGTCGTGAACTTGGGAGTGGTGCATGGCGAGAGCAGGCGGAACTCACAGACACGGAGTGACTCTGGAGCTAGCGGTCTGACTTCCCCTTCAACGGTGCTCTCTGATGATGCGGTCATGCCAGTAGTGACGCCGCAGACGGCGGACCTCCTCATGTGACCTCCCTGGGGGTCCTTGGGATGGAGGAGACTTGTTGCTCATCTCCTGACTGCTAGTGATGCTGTCTTGCCTTTCTACTGTTACTGGGTGCAAGGGCGATTGGCTGCTGAGTTATGACTGCCCACCCTGGAGTGTGCTAGTATGGCTGCAAATGATTGCTGGGCTGTGGGGCGGTGAAGTGTGGCCGCTGGACCGAGAGCGGCGCGGACTGCCAGCTGCTCAGAGTGGGGGGCTCCTTCCTGGGCGACGCACGCCACTGCAAAATGGTTGGGGGCGCTCAACGCATGAGGGTACCTCCCGAGACCTCAGGCGATAAGCGCTAGGGGGATAGTGAATTGAGATTGTTGGCAGTGCACCAACCCAAGCAGCGACCACGCTGAGTTTAAGCTCACTATGGTGAGGTGGTTTTTGACAATGTTTGGACGCACGTTCCACTGGGGACTCGCCCTTCCTGTTTTCATGTTTGTAATCGTTCACATGTTCTTTACTGCAGCACTTTGGTCTTCCTGTTCGCGCTGGTGCCCCCGGACCCCCTTCCCGGGGGCTTCCCCTCCTACCCCCCTCCCCCTAGTGCGCGCAATCGTGGGGCTGTTTCATTTTTTTTTTTTTTTTTTTAAATATATTTTTATTGCAGGAATTAGTAAATCGTTACAAAATCGACCAGCTTTGTATCATAAGCAATATCAACAGAATAAAACCCTCCGGCCCCCCGCCGTAAGCTCCGAACACAGCCATCTGGGCCACAACCCTGGGGTCGGGCGGCGAAATGCAATGGGGGATCAGTAGGATGCTTGAGCTGGTCCGGATAATTCACTGTCCGTCATCTGCTTTTCTAAACAAGCCTATAAACCCAAAAGAAAACCCTCCCCCTCAAAGGACTACTAATCAAAAGAAAACCCACCCAACCCCATCATCAGCGCCAGGGAGCCACCTACACAGGATCTGCCATGGGACCCACGGGGAAAGCAATAGAACTATCAGTACAAACGTTCACCGGGACGCGGGGCGAGTCGCTCCTTCACCTTCGGAGTCGCTGGGGGCACAATAATCCCTGAGGGCCTGCACTAACATTTCCCACTCCAACGCGGCCTCCTGCGCCTTCTCATTGCGTTGCCTCCAAGCTAGTTGATATCTCAGCGCGCTCTCCCCCGACGCCCATTTCAAAAGCTCACTGTGCCACCTGCTGCCTGTCGGACCAACTCGCGCCTTCCAGTTCCGGGTCACCTCTCGTTTAGCAAGGAGGAGCCCTAGGTCGACAAATTTACTAGAAATTTTATTCCTGGGGGTATGGGGGAACCAGTGCAGGAGCCCCACCGCCGCATCGAATGATAAGGATCTCCCCGTCACCTCCTCCAGGGTCGTCTCTACTTCCTGCCAGTAAGATGACAGACCTGGACAGGCCCATAACATATGTAGGAGGTCCGCTTCCTGAGCCGGACATCTAGGGCACGCCGCCGAATTCGTGGCAAAATACCGCTTGATTTTCACCGGGGTCAGGTACGCTCTATGGAGAACGTAATAGTGGACCAGCTGAAAACGGGCGTTGCGGGTGCCCTTCCAGGCTCGTCTCACTAATTGGGCCCAAGTCGTCTCCGGGATCTCCCTACCAATGTCCTCCTCCCAGCGGTTTCTTAGAGTGGTGAGCGGAGCCAACCCTTCGTTAATCAACCTGCCGTAGAGGCAAGTGACCGCCTTCACCGTGCCCGCCGACATCATCACGTACTGGCACACCTGAGATAAGGGGGGTTCCTCCTGCCCGTTCTTCCAGTGTGCCTGGATCGCTCGCGCAATGGCCGAGTGCAGCAGAAAGTCACCACGGGGGATCTCGAAGCAGTCAATAAGATCCTGGAAGGACAAGAGCGCTCCGTCCTCGTACAGATCCCCAACCAGCTGCAAGCCGGCATCCTCCCAGGCCGCCAAGCGTGACCAATCCCCTCCGTGGGGGAGGGCCGTCAACATCCCCAACGGTATTCGAAGGTGCGATCGAAGGTGCAGCGCGAGTGGCTCCACCGCCAGCGCAAAGAGAAGCGGGGACAGTGAACACCCTTGCCGCGTGCCTCGTTCTACTGGATACCGCGAGGAAATCAGTGGTCCCGCCCTGACCCTGGCCGATGCAGAGGCATATAGAACCGCGGTCCACCTGATGAAGCCCTCCCCGAGGCCGAATCTCCGCAGCACCGAGCAGAGGTAGTCCCACTCCAGGCTATCAAAAGCCTTCTCTAGGTCCACCGACAGGACGACCGGGGACGGGGCATCCACGAATGGTTCCCCTAGAAAACGGAACAATCTGCGAATATTCATAGTTGTGTTCCGCCGTGGGATGAAACCAGCCTGGTCTTCATGCACCAGGGAACTCATGTGTCCCAGCAGCCTCGAGGCCAAGATGCTGCTCAGTATTTTATAGTCCACCGTCAGCATCGATAGGGGACGGTAAGACCCCGGGTCGGACGAGTCTCGGCCTGGTTTAAGGAGAGGAACCACCAACGCCTCACACATCGAGCTCGGGAGTCGCCCCAGCCTCTTCGCCTCCCTGTAGACCACCAATAGTCGAGGGGCTAGGAGGTCAGCGTAAGCTGCATAAAACTCCACCGGCAGGCCATCCAGGCCCGGGGTCTTGTTTCTCGCCATCCGTTTAATGGCCCCGCGGATCTCCCCCAATTCAATGTCGGATCCCAGGGCTTTCGCCACTTCTTGCTCCACCGTGCGGAGCTCCAGTGGACGTAGATAATCATCAAGCCGGTCAGGGTCTCGTGCGGAGCGACTACGGTATAAACATTCGTAATACTGCCGGAAGCAGCTAAGAATCTCCGGTTGGGTGTGTACCTCGGTTCCGTCTGCCTTACGCATACTTGTCGTCAATTGGGACTGGCGCGTAGGGTTTGCCAACCACGCCAACAACGCGCTCGATCTGTCTCCCTCCGCGATGGATCGGACCGTGTAGGCCTTATCGTCAAAACAGCGGAGCCGTTCGACCTCTGCGGCCACCGTTTCCCTCGCCTCCGCCGTTTGGATTTGCAATTCCGGGTGTCCCGGACGGCGAAGCTCGAGCCCCATGGTCTAGCATACTGTTGCTCCTGTGTTTGCTCCATGTAGTGTTTCCTGTTGGCTTGGCGCGGCCTCCAAATGGTAGATATATGTTAGCATGACGACTTGCATGATAGCTTGATTGATCTCCACAAAACTGCTTTCACAACCAGCTGAATTACTTCCTACATGACAGGATGCATAGGCTCTTAAGGGCATATGTTATCACAGATTGAGTGACATTTTGTGAGAGCTTTATATAAGAGACTGCATGACAAGTCTGCCGGAAAAGCGACTTGAGCAGCAGGAGGCCCTGGAAGCGGTCGTGAACTTGGGAGTGGTGCATGGCGAGAGCAGGCGGAACTCACAGACACGGAGTGACTCTGGAGCTAGCGGTCTGACTTCCCCTTCAACGGTGCTCTCTGATGATGCGGTCATGCCAGTAGTGACGCCGCAGACGGCGGACCTCCTCATGTGACCTCCCTGGGGGTCCTTGGGATGGAGGAGACTTGTTGCTCATCTCCTGACTGCTAGTGATGCTGTCTTGCCTTTCTACTGTTACTGGGTGCAAGGGCGATTGGCTGCTGAGATATGACTGCCCACCCTGGAGTGTGCTAGTATGGCTGCAAATGATTGCTGGGCTGTGGGGCGGTGAAGTGTGGCCGCTGGACCGAGAGCGGCGCGGACTGCCAGCTGCTCAGAGTGGGGGGCTCCTTCCTGGGCGACGCACGCCACTGCAAAATGGTTGGGGGCGCTCAACGCATGAGGGTACCTCCCGAGACCTCAGGCGATAAGCGCTAGGGGGATAGTGAATTGAGATTGTTGGCAGTGCACCAACCCAAGCAGCGACCACGCTGAGTTTAAGCTCACTATGGTGAGGTGGTTTTTGACAATGTTTGGACGCACGTTCCACTGGGGACTCGCCCTTCCTGTTTTCATGTTTCTAATCGTTCACATGTTCTTTACTGCAGCACTTTGGTCTTCCTGTTCGCGCTGGGGGAGGGCCGTCAACATCCCCAACGGTATTTCAGGCGCATATGGTATCCTCAGTTGGCCCCGGGCGTGGGCCCGGTTCCAACACAGGCGGATAGTCCGCTCCTCCATCGTCAAGTCCCGCAGGGCCAAACGTTGTCGCAGCGCTATAAAGGATAGAACATGCCTGGCCATGCCCGTCCCCCTCCCGTCTTCCGGGCCCCGGAATTCCCTGGCGATCTCCTGGGTGTAGGTCTGGAGCTGCGCCGCCAGATAATACTTTTCAAAGTCCGGCACCGCGAGCCCCCCCTCGTCTTTCGGCCTCATCAGGGTTTTGAGTGCCACCCGCCGGCGGCCCGAACCCCAGAGGAATCCGACCACCATGGAGCGTAACAGTCGAAACGTGGCCGGCGGGACCCAGATCGGTAGAGTCCGGAAGTAATATAATAGCCGGGGAAGCGCCACCATTTTAAGCAGGGCGATCCGTCCCGCCACCGAGAGCGGCAGCGTGGCCCAAAAGGTCATGCTGCCTCGGAGTGCTCGAATGCTGCGGGCAATGTTCCCGTCTAGGAGGTCGGGCTGGTCGTGGTATACAAATACCCCGAGGTATTTGAAGCAGTCGGGTTCCCACCTAATCTCCCTACTTAAGGCAGGGGCGGGAGTGCCCCTGCGTACCGGAAAAAGACAGGTCTTGGGCCAGTTCACTCGGAGGCCCGAGACCTCCCCGAACTCTGTGAGCGCCACCGCCGCTCCACGTAAAGCGTCGAGCGGGTCCTCCAGGAAGAGCAACAGGTCGTCCGCATACAGCGAAACATAATGCGGGCCCGCAGGTGTCCACAAGCCCGTATAGTGGGCTCCCGATCGAAGGTGCAGCGCGAGTGGCTCCACCGCCAGCGCAAAGAGAAGCGGGGACAGTGAACACCCTTGCCGCGTGCCTCGTTCTACTGGATACCGCGAGGAAATCAGTGGTCCCGCCCTGACCCTGGCCGATGCAGAGGCATATAGAACCGCGGTCCACCTGATGAAGCCCTCCCCGAGGCCGAATCTCCGCAGCACCGAGCAGAGGTAGTCCCACTCCAGGCTATCAAAAGCCTTCTCTAGGTCCACCGACAGGACGACCGGGGACGGGGCATCCACGAATGGTTCCCCTAGCAAACGGAACAATCTGCGAATATTCATAGTTGTGTTCCGCCGTGGGATGAAACCAGCCTGGTCTTCATGCACCAGGGAACTCATGTGTCCCAGCAGCCTCGAGGCCAAGATGCTGCTCAGTATTTTATAGTCCACCGTCAGCATCGATAGGGGACGGTAAGACCCCGGGTCGGACGAGTCTCGGCCTGGTTTAAGGAGAGGAACCACCAACGCCTCACACATCGAGCTCGGGAGTCGCCCCAGCCTCTTCGCCTCCCTGTAGACCACCAATAGTCGAGGGGCTAGGAGGTCAGCGTAAGCTGCATAAAACTCCACCGGCAGGCCATCCAGGCCCGGGGTCTTGTTTCTCGCCATCCGTTTAATGGCCCCGCGGATCTCCCCCAATTCAATGTCGGATCCCAGGGCTTTCGTCACTTCTTGCTCCACCGTGCGGAGCTCCAGTGGACGTAGATAATCATCAAGCCGGTCAGGGTCTCGTGCGGAGCGACTACGGTATAAACATTCGTAATACTGCCGGAAGCAGCTAAGAATCTCCGGTTGGGTGTGTACCTCGGTTCCGTCTGCCTTACGCATACTTGTCGTCAATTGGGACTGGCGCGTAGGGTTTGCCAACCACGCCAACAGTGCGCTCGATCTGTCTCCCTCCGCGATGGATCGGACCGTGTAGGCCTTATAGTCAAAACAGCGGAGCCGTTCGACCTCTGCGGCCACCGTTTCCCTCGCCTCCGCCGTTTGTATTTGCAATCCCGGGTGTCCCGGACGGCGAAGCTCGAGCTCGCGGAGTTTCCGATCCGCTGCATCTAAGTCAGCTAGGATAACGCGCCTCATGCCCACCTTCTTAGAAATACAGTAACCCCTCACCACTACCTTAAAAGCATCCCACTCTAACGCTCTGGTACTCGCGGTGCCGCCGTTGGATGCAAAATATTCTAAAACCTTGTCCCCCAGGTCCGCCCTGAAAACACTGTCCTCAAGGTTCTCGGGTCGCAGCTTCCAGGTGGGCACCGCCGGCGGGCCGGGGAACCAGCGAAGGTCCAGCAGGAGGGGGTTATGGTCCGAAATGGTCCTGGACAAGTACTCAGACCGGACCGCTGCCGAAACCAGTTCGGGCGACCCAAGAAAGCCATCAAGTCTGACATGCAACTCATGAAGGCTCGAGAAATATGAATAATCCCTAGATGCGGGGTGATGCGCTCTCCAGATGTCCGTCAAACCCCAGCGGGTCTGCCAATCCTGACGACCCTTAGCTATGCGACGAACCGGAGAATCGGGAAGCGGCGGATGCGAGCGATCAATGTCCACGTCCACTACAGAATTGAAATCTCCTCCAAGCAGGAGGGGCCCGGAGAAGAAGTGGGCCAACGAGCCCGATAACCTGGAAAGGAAGGCAGTCTGGTCTATGTTAGGAGCATACACACAGCAAACGTTCAAGTCCCTCCCTCCCAGGGTGCCCGAGATGGCCACATAACGCCCCTCCGGGTCTATCACTGTTCTCGTGACTTGGAAGGGGACCCCTGCCCTGATCCATATGAGCGCCCCTCTGGCATAAGCGGAGTATGACGTGGAAAAGACCTGCCCCCGCCATCTACGCTGTAGCGCCGCCCCTTCCGCCTTGTTCAGATGAGTTTCCTGCAGCAGCGCCACTTGCACTCCCCTACGCACTAAATAAGCGTGGACCTTATGGCGCCTGGACATAGTATGAAGCCCCCTTACGTTCCAAGTGACACATTTCAAGTTAGCAACATCAGCCATTGTCCCATAACGTTCTCGCACAGTCACCCCATCCGGGTCCCCACAAAGAAAATACATCATTCCTCCCAGCACTGATGGCGGCCATTTTCCCCAACCAAAACCAAACAACCCAAAAACGAACCAAACCCTCACCCACCCACCCCGGAACAGGACCCAAATTGCACCATCTAGATCCCATCCAAACCTCGCCTTCCAGCAACCCAATAACCCCTACTAATCCCACGGTCGCCACCGTAGTAAGGCCTTAAGGGCCAGGTGCGGGCCGGGCGGAGGCAGTGGGCCCTCGGCGCTCAGGCCACCAGGACTATATCAAGCCCTAAACATTGCCAAAAACCTCTCTCGGGGCAGCAACAGGGGCACCCCCCCCCTCCCACCCTCCATGTCAGCAGTAATGGACGGCAACCGCCTCCCCCCTGCCGGGCCCCCACCCAAAATAAGGCAGCACACCCCATTACCCTTGTCCATCCAAAAGGTCCTCCACCGATTTCGGTGTGATTACCGGTGTATGGGTACTATCAGTCATTGAGTCCTCCGATTCCGATGGTGCCTCCTCCTCACCCAGGTTTTCCTCCTCCTCAATGGCTTCGTTCCGTGCACCCGACAATTCCGACAATACTTCCAACACCCCCCTCCGATCCGACGACGTCTCTACAGTTGAGGGCCCTCCCGTGCGGCCGCGGCGATTCCTGATCCTCCTGGATCGCCGTCTCTGTTCCGGCTCATCTGCCTGTTGGGACGAGGAGCCGAAGCCGTCTTTCCCAGTCCTGTAAAGCTCGAGCCAGGCACAGACATCCTCCGGGGTGTCGAAGAACTGGGTTTTGTCATCGACTATGATACGGAGCCTTGCAGGGTAGAGGAGCGAGTACTGGATGCCCTCGCTCCTGAGCTCGCGCTTGACCGCCAGGAAGGAGAAACGCTTGCGTTGAGTCTCGTAGGTGTAATCCGGAAAGATGTTCACCTGACTGTTCGCCACTTTGAATGGACCATTATGTCTGGCGGCGTTGAGGATTAAGTCCCTGTCCCGAAAGTGCAATAAGCGCGCCACCACCGGCCTCGGGGTGCGTCCCTGTTGCGGTGGCCGTGCCGGGACTCTGTGGGCACGCTCCAGAGTGTAGAAGGAGGATAGCCCCTCCGGGGCCACCGTGTCACGGAGCCAGGTCTCCAAGTACGTCACCATGTCGCCATCCTCGATCTTTTCCGGGAGGCCCACTACACGAATGTTGTTCCTCCTGTTGCGGCCTTCCGCATCCTCCGCCCTCTGCTCCAGGGTCGCAATTCGGGCCAGGGCATCCTTTATCGTCGCAGCCAAGGTTCGCTGCGCCGGCTCCAAGGTTTTCACCGAGCTCTCCACTTCCTTGACCCGGTCCGAAAGTTTGCCATGGTCCGCTCTGAGGAGGCCAAGGCTCGCCGCCACCTGGGCAATGTACTGTTGGAGGGCCGATCTCGTGGTCGTTATCGCCTCTAGGACGCGGTCGAACTGCTGTTGCATCGACGCGCCACCAGAACTCTTTGGGTCCCCATGCTCTTCTTTGTCCTGGGCTTCCGAGTCCGAGGCGGTCGGGGTAGGCCCCTTGGTTCCTCTAGGTTTCCCCATGTCGCCGGGGGCACTCCGTGAAAGTCCCGGAGTAGGTGTCTCCGGGTGTAGATGTCGACCACGACCCACCCGGTTACTGATCCTCAAAACGAGTGTGGGAGACCTCCTTCTCCAGGGTCTATGGAGACTTCTCCGCTTCGGCTCACGCCACCGCCACGGGGTCCGAGGGCACCGATGAGGGGGCGGAGACAACCGTCGTCGAGCCGGGCAGGCCCGCTCACCCGCTAGAGATCCGGGGTGAGGGTCACCAACTCCACCGGACGACGTGTGGCGCCAAAGTGTCGCGCCTCCCATGGAAGTGGACCGGCCGGGAAGACGTAGCTAGGTGCGGAGTCGCGGGACGGGCCACCGCCTGGGTCACAAGGCGTCCGCTCCCGGGGTCCCCTATAACGTGGGCATCCACCCGGCCACCCAACCGAGTGCAAACTCGTTGTGGGAAGTCCGATCCAATAGACAGCCAGTGCACAGAGCAGCCGGGGATGGCGAAGTCGGGCGCAAGGCACTGCCTGCGACGCTCCTCCAAGTCAGTGGGTTCGACCAGGGGGACAAAGAAGTCCGGGCGCCATGTTGGGTCGCACTCCGCGACTCCGCAAACTTCGGTTTTACTCCGGAGCAACCCTCATCCGAGCTCCACCAGGGGCCTCGGCAGGTCGTCGTCGGTCCGCTCAGCAGAATGCGGGGTCTGGGGTGCCCCGCAGCCTCCGATTTACAGGATAAACCCGGGCTCAGTCCCGGAGCCGAGCTCTCAGGCGACCATCGCCATCGGCGCCCAAGCCACGCCCCCGTGGGGCTGTTTCATGGCACACACTAATCTAATGTCCTGGAATATCCGCGGCATGCATACCCCCTCTCGCCGCTATTCCGTGTTCTCCTACCTCCAGCGCCATGGGGTGGGAATCGAGCTTCTCCAGGAAACGCATATGTCGTTAGCCGAACTGGAAAAGCTGCGCAGACGCTGGAGAGGACAGATCTTTGGCACAACCTTTTCTGCGCATGCGTGTGGTACTGGTACTTTGATTTGGGTGCGGGCGGGTGTCCCCTTCATCTGCACGGACACACGGGTGGACCCTGCGGGCAGGTACACGCTGGCGCGAGGGAGACTGAATGGCCAAGAAATACTGCTGGGGTCGCTGTATGCTCCGAATGTGGAGCAGTCTGCATACCTAGAGAGCTTGAATCATATCCTTCACCCGTATGCTGGGCTTCCCTGGCTTCTTGAGGGGGACTTTAATATGGTGCTGGACAAGCACCTGGACAGGCCCTTCCCTCCCCTTTGGGCTGCACCGGTAGCGTCCAACGCGCGCGCGTTCAGAGATTGGCTCACTCAATGGGGGGTGTGTGACCTTTGGCGCGTGCAGCATCCTGCAGACAGGATCTACTCCTTTTATTCCCCAGTACACGACCTACACGTCCGCCTGGACAGAATACTAGGCACAGAGTTCTTGCTTCCGCTTCTTGCAGAGTCCGAGTACCTGGGGAGGACGCACTAAGACCACAACCCGCTTCGATTCAAGATCAGTTGGGAGGCGGACTGTCCCCCCGTGCCCACGTGGCGGCTGCAACCGGCTGCACTTGAGGATGCAGAGTTTAGGTCGTCCTTGGGCACGACCATCCTGGCCTTTTTCGAGGTTAATGCAGGATCGGCAAGTAGCGTATTGGTGGAGTGGGAGGCACACAAAGTGGCTATCCGCGGGCATTGTCTTGGGGCCACGTGGAACATACGGAGGAAACTATCAGTCTCCCTGGCGAAGCTGGAATCGGAGCTCCTCCGCTATGAAACGGATGGTGAGGGTCCGGGTGAGCGCTTGCGCGAGCTCGGTGAACTGCGTACTCAGCACGCGATGCTCTTGGAGCAATTGCGTTGTAACAATTACGCGGCGCACACAGCCAGGACGCACGCCACAGCGGATAGGGCTGGGCGGTTGCTGGCCTGGTTGGTGCAAAGTGAGGGGCGTCATGTCCCCGTGGGCGCGCTGCTCACTGCGGATGGGGTCATGGTGTACACCCAGAGGGAGATCCATCGTGCCCTGACTGCACATTATCGGCAGCTCTATCAGTCACAAGGTACGGGGCCTCGACCCGCGCTGGACGCGTTCCTGGATGCCCTCGTCCTGCCAGTGGCGACGGACGACCATAGGGGCGAGCTCAATGCTCCATTCACCCTAGAGGAAGTGGGTGATGCGATCGGGGGCATGGCGACGGGAAAAACCCCCGGGCCTGATGGCCTGCCTGCAGAATATTATAAGGCCAATAAAGACACTCTGGAGCCTCTGCTGCTCCAGCTGTTCAGTACGGCCCTGGATGAGGGCTCGGTCCCCCTCCATGCGGGAGGCATTCCTTGTCTCCCTGCCCAAGCCGGACCGGGATCCCACTGCTTTGGGCTCGTACAGGCCGCTCGCAATGCTGAACGTGGACTATAAAGTCTTTGCAAAAATCCTGGCGGAGAGGCTTGCGGCAGTGGTCCCACACCTAGTGCACCCTGACCAGAATGGGTTTGTGCCGGCACAGTCCACGTCCCTGAATCTTCAGCGGATCTTTCGAGTGGCGGCGGAGGCGACGGGAGCTTGGCCCAGGGCAGGTTGAATGGTCATCGATCTGGAGAAGGCCTTTGACTGCCTGGAATGGAGGTACCTTGCTGCGGTGCTCTCGCGCTACGAGTTGGGTGAGGACTTCTTGCAGGCGGACCAGCTGCTCTACACGAACCCCACGGTCTGGTGCGGCTGGGTCCATACATTTCCGAGGCAATGGCGGTGGGCCGGGGCACCCGTCAGGGCTGTCCCCTGTCCCCGCTGCTGTTTGCACTGGCGGTGGAGCCATTGGCGGAACGGCTAAGACGGACGCTAGACACGGGGATTCCGCTAGGGGATGCGACCCACCAGGTCTCGCTCTATGCAGACGACCTACTGGTGTTTGTTAGGGATGTGGCGCATATACCGGAGAGGCTGCCCCAGGTGCTGTAGCAGTTCGCGATAGTCTCAGGACTCAAAGTGAATGCGGGAAAGTCCTGTCTTTACGCCTTTAATCTGGAAACGGAGGATCCGGGGTATTGCCTAGGTGACACGCGCGTTCAATGGAAGGCGGATACCTTCCGGTACCTCAGGGTACAGATTTACAGACAGGTGGCTAATCTGTTCGATGGCAACTTGGGCAGGGCTGTGACTGCACTTCGGTCCCTGGTGCGCTGGTTTGCGGAGTCATTGCGGATACACACAGGGGTTAGTCTAGCGTCCCTCAGGGCCAAATGGGAGCAGGACATGGGTAGGGTGCTAACTGACAAAGCCTGGGGCAAAATTCTCCAGAGTCCAGTGCTTATTCCCAGAAACCTTCGGTTTCAGCAACTAAAGCTCTACATAGTGCATAGTGCCTACCTCACCCCTGCACTCATTAATAGATATTTTTACAGCGCGGATGCGTCCTGCCCCAGGTGCGGAGAGGTGGATGCGGGACTTCTCCACCTTCTATGGAGTTGTCCCAGGCTAACCTCCGACTGGGGTGCAGTGGGGGCGTTACTCAGCAGATGCACTGGTCGCACCATACCCTTGGAATGGCCAGAGTATATACTGCACCAGTTTCAGAGACCGCCCAAAGACAAGGCATCTTCTCGCTTCTTGGACCTGGGGTTGGTGGTGGCCGTACGTCTCCTCACGAGGCGTTGGAAGGTGCGCGACCCGCCGACTTCGCAGGCATGGACTTCTTCACTTCAGGCGTGGGCCCGGGCGGAGTGGATGGCAGTGCGAAGGGAGGAAACAATGGGTCTCAGGAGGGAGCCAATGGCAGAGCGGTGGGAATGCATGTTGAGTGTCCTACAGCGAGCTGGGGAGACAGGAAGCGCAGGAGCAGTGGAGGGTTGAGGGGTATTGCTGAAAAGACCGGGGTGTGCCGTGGGGTGTGTTCCAATTCGACTTGCGAATTAACTGGCAACTTAGCTTGTGAGGGCGATTGGGCTCCTGGAGTGCATTACGCTCGTGAGCGGAGTAAGGAAGCGTGCGGGGAGGTGGGGTGAGGGGTTGCCCTGGATGGGTTGTTTGGGGGGGGACCAGAGGTATAGGAGTTTTCCTGAAGCTGCAATTGTTTCTAGGTATATTCCGTTCACTGTTTGGTTTTCATTGTTTTGTACACGGAAAAGTCAATCTTCTGCACATCCCTAGTGCTGAGAGGAACCACCCTCGACTATGCTGATACACAGAGACTCAGCGAATGGACATCTATGGACTTGCATGGGGGGGCCAGCCCCAGCAGCGCGCATTAAGCTAGTGCGAGGTGGGTAACCTTGCTATTGATGTGTGTACAACTTATGTCCCATGATTAACAGCTGCAGGGACGGTCATGGCGCGCCTGATTTGCTCTGGTGTTGAGCTGTTAGAGTGGGATAAGGGCAAGTCCACCGCCATGTGTTGTTTATCATGGTATTGTTTCTTCAACAAATGCTAATAAAAAAGATTTGACAAAAAAATAAGAGACTGCATGACAAATTGCATGGCAAACTACTTACAAACTGTGTGATAACTATGTAAACAGCATATCAAAAGGTAACTCAATCTGTATGACAAATGTCTCTGATTTTGTAAGTCTGCCATGGAATAGTGTGCTATTCGTTCACACAACGCTTCTGCAACTTGTCAGGGGTAGAAAGCGCTATATCAGTGCCAATACAATACAAATTCAAAATTCCTAGAGCCTCATTTATGAAAAGTGACGCATCGCTGCGTGAAAACAGCGATGCGTCACTTTTCACTGCGCACTCCTTGCGACACCAATGATGCGTCATATTTAATGTATGACACATCATGTCGCAAGGAGTTACAGATACGTCAGTATTTCTGACGTATATGGAAGCGCAAAAGTGACGCATTGCTGGAGTGTGTCACAAAAGTGACGCAACTCCAGCATTGCGTCCTTTCACATGGGGAAAGCCCCATGTGAAAGGGCTTGCGTCAGTCTTACGCCTGCTGTGAGGGAGGCGCAAGATTTTGACGCAACAGTGTCCTAAAAGTGACGCAGTGAAATCTCATAGATTTCACTGCGTCACTATTACGAGGCTTTTTGCTGGGGAACGCCCCCTCTGCATACATTATACCTGACGCAGGTATAATGTGACGCAGGGGTTTAAAAAGTGACACATCTACCTAGATGCGTCACTTTTTAAATATGGCGCCACAAGGCGCATGTTTTACGCCGCCGATGCGTCACAAAAAGTGACGCATCAGCAGCGCAAAACTGACGCAAGGCCTCATAAATGAGGCGCCTAATTGTTTGAACCATCCCATAACACTCAGAACACACATCTGTATCCTCCATATATATTAGGAATTGCACAATACATTTTGATAAGAAGCATAATCGTCAGGGGTAGTACGCGCTATATATATGCAATTGCAATACAAGATTGCAACATGCATCGCAGGGCGTGAAAACAGTATGACGAACTGTAATCCTTATGCATGACTAAATCATTAACACTGTGCTGGCGTGCTACTCATCCACAAAGCACTTCCAATTGTCGTCAGGAATAGTAGGCGCTATATAAACGCTCATACCATTTTAAGTTTACATTTCTTTTTGCACTAAAATGAAGTAAGGCAGCTGTGGTATCATACATGATATGATTCCTAAGTCCGCTAGATGGCGCTCCTATCTCACTTTAGGGTTCATCACTCCTGCCATACATGTGCTCAAAATGTAAGAATAACTCGCAGCTAAAGTGATTCACAGACTGTACCGTAAACAGATATGCCATTCAATTGTATTATAAATGCCTTTTCATAGGGCGTCGGACCCCGACGACGCATTGTTGCACTGTGGCATAATTCCCCCATTCCCCCAGAAGCTATCAAAAGTCGTAGCTACATAGTTTGTACGAAGAACAAAAATATTCTGTTAAAATTGATATTATTGTATGAACATTTTATGGGAATTAAGGAACTGTCAGTCATCCCTGAGTCCCCCATTATCAAGTAAATGCACAACGAATAAAATAATTTTGGAAATCAGATTATTGTGGCTGAAAAATGTAAACATTAAGGGCCGGATGTATCAAGATATCGTTTTGCGATTTCTAAATAGCGATTTTTTGCGAATCGCTATTTAGAAATCGCAAAACGGTATGTATGTACAAAATCACTATTTTTTAGCGATTCCTTATCATTCTTTATTTGCGAATTCGCAATTTGCGAAATCGCAAATAAAGAATGATTTCCAATGCATTCCTTTGGGCCAGGAGGCCCATAGGAATGATGGTGCAATAATTCTCAAATTGCGAATTCGCAATTTGCTAATTGCAATTTGAGAATTATTACAAAGGTGCAGGGGTGTCTCAAAGACACCCTGCTGCACCCCTCAAATCTACATGTGTGTGCATGTGGCACACATACATGCCCTATGGTCATGTGTGTGTGTCACATACCACCCTCACGAATGCCAAATAGGGCATTATTATGAGAAATCGCAAATTACCACCAACTACAAGTTGGTGGTAAATTGCGATTCCTTAACACAAATTCGCACTTCAAAAAAGTATCATACATATCATTTAAGGAATCGCAAAATTTGCGATTCCTTAAATGCTATGGCAAAATAAGGATTCGCAAATTATTGCGATTCCTTAAATTGCGATTGTATGATACATTGGAAATAATGCAAAAAGGCCGTTTGCGAATTGCAAAGGCCGAAATTCTGCGAATTTCGGCCTTTATTGCGATTCAAAAACGGCTTCATACCTATGGCCCTAAGTCACTATGAAGGGGCACTGAGTCGGTGCCCCAAGCCATGGCTCTGTCGCTAGTGCTAATGCATCCATTTAACTTTTTATCGTCCACTTAAATCCTTTGCATTTCATTGTTTCATTACTTAAACCAACAGTTATCAAGATTCATCCACGGGCAAGGAAATGCCAATTTACTTAGGGCCATCCGAGCCTCTTCATTCAAAAATACGTACTGGAGCCGTGTTTCATCATAAGCAGTTTATTAAAAACCCAATGCATTTCAGGCCTCCAGGGGCCTTTCGTCAGGGGGTAACTGTTAAATTAATTGAACACAACATGTAAATCATGGGCGTTATATAACCTTACTAATAAATATAAATGTACCCTTATATCAATTTCCTAGTGTGTTCTAAAAGTCATTACATGCAATAACATGCAGGCACATGCATCAACGATTTTTGCATGCGCAAACGGTGCAATTCGCTAAAATCGTCCGTTTGCGAATGCAAAATCATGTTTAGAGATGCATCATGCATTTTTGGGAAAATCGCTATTTTTAGCGAATTCCAAAAATGCGATTGCTTTTAAGGAATCGCAAATTTGCGATTCCTTAAAAGCAATGCATGATTAATTTTAAAATTGCGAATTCGCAATTAGGGGGTGCAAATTACCACGAGGTTGGACCTCGTGGTAATTTGCGAAAATGTGTTAAAATGCTCTAATTTGCATTTAAAAACACTGTCATGTTACAGACACACATGTCCTTAGGACATGTATGTTTGAAACATGCACTCCAAAATACATTTCAGGGGTGCAGGAGGGGGTCCTTTGGACCCCCCCTGCACCCATGGAATGCATCAACATTTTGCGAATTCCAATTTGCGAATTCGCAATTCCCATTGATTCCTATGGGCCTTTTGGCCCATAGGAATCAATGGGAATTGCGAATTCGCAAATTGGAATTCGCATAATATTTGCGAATTGGTAAAAATTGCGATTTTTACTGATTCGCAAATTTTATGCAATTTAAATCATGCATCCCGTTTTGCGATTCCTTATTTGCGATTCCTTAAAAATCGCTAATAAGGAATCGCAAAACGTTTTATTGATGCATGTCACCGAATGTCGCCTGTAAGCTGAAGTGTTCTCATAGTATAACTTCCCTTCTCTTCCCACCTATCTTCCCCTTGGTTACTTTGCCAATCTTCAAACATTCTTGCTGCTCTGTTATTAAGGTAAACAACTACAGATCACGCACGTAACCTGGGCTTCATCCTAGACTCCTCCCTCTCGATGACCAAACAAGTCAACGCCGTCTCATCTTCATGCTTCAACATCCTACGCATGCTCAAAAAAATCTTCCGCTGGATCCCCACCGAAACAAGAAAGACAGTCACCCACGCACTGGTCACTAGCCGACTGGATTATGCAAAATACCCTTTACGCCGGAATCATAGCCAAACTACAGAAAAAACTCCAACGCATCCAAAACGCGTCAGCCAGACTCATACTAGACATCCCCCGTAAAGCTCACATCTCCGGTCACCTGAAAGACCTCCACTGGCTCCCCGTCAACAAAAGAATAACGTTCCGTCTCCTCACCCACGCTCACAAGGCCCTCTATGACCTAGGACCCGAATGCCTCAACACACGACTGTCCTTCTACACACCCACCCGCCAACTACGATCATCCAACCAAGCCCTCGCCGCAATTCCGTGCATCCATAGTTCCACCATGGGAGGAAGATCCTTCTCCTACTTAGCGGCCAAGACCTGGAATTCTCTGCCCACTCACCTCCGCCTTACACAGAACCACCTCTCCTTCAGAAAGCAGCTAAAAACCTGGCTATTCGATAAGTAATGCACCCACCCCCCTCAAGCGCCTTGAGACCCTCTGGGTGAGTAGTGCGCTATACAAATTCCTGAACTTGAACTTGAAAACCACGAGCAAGGCGAAACATCTGTTCATTCGGCATGTTTATTTCAGAAGCGTCAGAAGCTCTTTGAAATTGGACTGTTTAACATACGATGACAAAGTTTCTTGCACAAGCGCTTTTAATAGACTAAATATTGTGTTATATACAGAGGTACGAGGATGTTTGTTTAATGCACATTCACCATGTTGTGTTCAAAGGTCACGGGAGGAGCACAGTAGTTTATGAAGTAATGTGGGAGTTGTAGTCCGAGGGTTATTTCTGGTAGTTTGTAGTTTCACACCTGTAAATTAGGTCGCGTTAATGGGAAGTCTGAGGTGGGAGGAGGGTCAGAGGAGGCATTTAAAAGCAAGGCACGCAGCGCATTAGGGGTTAGTCTTACTACGGTCAGGTCAATGAGACGATAGCTTTGAAGCAGGGATGTGACTAGGGATAGTGTGGATAGCAGCGGAGGGAGGTAATGATTTACGGGGCTTTAGCCATTGTGTTAATCATGTTGCGCCGAACTTTACACCCAGGCACGGCAACCAGTACGAAAAGACTGTTAAGCATAAAATAGTAAGAACAAACAAATGACACCAACTGTGTGTATCAGGGATATGAAATGAAAAAGGCGGGATGCACGGGTTTTGTTAAACACGGGGGTTTCAGTTGTGTAGTTGTTTACCTTAATAACAGAGCAGCAAGAATGTTTGAAGATTGGCAAAGTAACCAAGGGGAAGATAGAGCTAAAGCCAAATATTTTCAGACTCGTATTGAGGACGCCGAGAGCTCCTCACGGGAACTGTTTAAAATATACAAAGAAATATCGCTGGTTTCTAGCTCCAATTCCCCTGTAAATCCTTCCAAGGAGGGATGTAATAAAATCGCTGACTTCTTTTCTAGTAAAGTCAAGAAGATTTATGCTTCCTTCTCCCATACTCCAGCTAAGGGCATTGATTTTAGAGCAAACAGCTCATTGGCAGTCCCGGACTCCTCACTTCTAACCTTCGAGGTTCCGACAGCTGACAAGCTATCAACCATCTGTCGGAGCGTCAAGTCCGGCTCCCCCAATGATCCGGCCCCTGCCTGGGTCTTATCTGAGGGTCTGACAGCCTTGGAACCTCACATTAGGCACGTCCTTCAAACCTCCTTTTCCACTCAACAAGTCCCCAGAGAGTGGAAGAAGGCCACTGTACTCCCAATAAGGAAAAAACCCAATGTCAGCATGGAGGTATTAGAAAACCTCAGACCAATTTCCTTATTGCCGTACGTGGCGAAGGTAGCCGAGAAGGTGGTTAATGCTCAGCTCACGGAGCACTTGGAAAAATGTAATCTACTCCACTCCTCACAATCAGGTTTTAGGGCAGGCTACTCTACAGAGACGGCCCTCCTAAGAGCCACTGAGACTCTAAGAGCAGGGGCAGATGCTGGCCACACAATGGCCCTTATCATGCTAGACCTAAGCGCGGCTTTTGACACCGTAGCGCATTCCATCCTGCTACGGTGTCTGAACGAAGCTGGGGTCGCGGGTCCTGCGCTGGGCTGGCTACAATCTTTCCTTACAGAGAGATGTTTCCAGGTTCAGCAGGGGACATGCCGCTCAAGGGAGATGTCACTAGACCAGGGAGTACCCCAGGGCTCGGCCCTGAGCCCCACTCTTTTTAATTTATACATGGCCTCCCTGGCGAAAGTTGTACACTCTTTTGGGGTGGAACTAGTGTCGTACGCTGACGACACTCAGCTGCTGATCTCCCTCTCTCAGAGCACCGCCAACACCCCAAAAAAAAATTTTAAATCTTGTATGCAGGCACTAGCAGAGTGGATGGATGCCCATTGTTTAAAACTCAATGGCTCCAAAACAGAGGTGTTGGTGGTAGGAGGAAAAAGCGAAAAATGGTCGGATGAGTGGTGGCCGTCATGCCTGGGCCCTACCCCCATACCATGTCAGGAGGCTAAGAATCTGGGAATCTGGATGAACCCTTCGCTCTCTTATGAAGGCCACATAAGGCGCCTGGTGGGCAAATGTTTTGGAGTCCTAAAGACCCTAAACAAAACCTTAGACCTCCTGCCTATATCAGCCAGAAGAACTCTAACGCAGGCACTAGTGACCTCGCGGTTGGATTATGGCAATATTCTGTTCCTTGGGGCAACCGAGGGCAGCATAGGTCGCCTACAAGTCATCCAGAACTCCGCCGCCAGACTGGTGTTAAGAAGACCCAGGAGAGCTAGCTCAAAACTGGCGCTGGATGCGCTTCATTGGCTGCCGGTGAAGAAGCGTGTGCTATTTAAGTGCCTCCTTTTTTGCCACCGTATTGTCTGGGACAACTCACCAGCATATCTGAAGGACCTAGTCAGCCGTTATGAGCCTACCAGGACCCTCCGCTCAGAAGGTACCGGTCTGCTGACAGTCCCCAGGATTAGGAAGGCGAGAATAGGAGGACGTTCCTTTGCGCTACTTGCAGCCCAAAACTGGAATAAATTACCTCCTGTGCTGCGATTGGAGGACAATGAACTGCGTTTCAGGGCCATGCTCAAAACTCACCTATATTCTGCATAGAAGCTGGCTGTTCTGGCAGGTTCTCTGGTAGCTTAGCGCGGGGACACGCCGTGATGGCGTTACTGAGCGCTCTATAAGCTCTTTATTATTATTATTAGGGAAGTTATACTATGAGAACACTTCAGCTTACAGGCGACCATGTTATTGCATGTAATGACTATTAGAACACACTAGGAAATTGATATAAGGGTACATTTATATTTATTAGTAAGGTTATATAACGCCCATGATTTACATGTTGTGTTCAATTAATTTAACAGTTACCCCTGACGAAAGGCCCCTGGAGGCCTGAAATGCATTGGGTTTTTAATAAACTGCTTATGATGAAACACGGCTCCAGTACGTATTTTTGAATGAAGAGGCTCAGATGGCCCATCAAGGATATGAGAAATCTAAGTAAATTGGCATTTCCTTGCCCGTGGATGAATCTTGATAACTGTTGGTTTAAGTAATGAAACAATGAAATACAAAGGATTTAAGTGGAAGATAAAAAGTTAAATGGCCCACATGCATCAAAGTCCGGTTTTGGGATTCCTAATTTGCGATTTTTACTGAATCGCAAATAAGGAATCGCAAAACGGGAGGCATGATTGAAAGTGCATAAAATTTGCGATTTGGTAAAAATCGCAATTTTTACCGAATCGCAAATATTATGCGTATTCCAATTTGCGATTTCGCAATTCCCATTGATTCCTATGGGCCAAAAGGCCCATAGGAATCAATGGGAATTGCGAATTCGCAAATTGGAATTCGCAAAATGTTAATGCATTCCATGGGTGCAGGGGAGGTCCAAAGGACCCCCCTTGCACCCCTGAAATCTATTTTCAAATGGATGTTTCACACACACATGTCCTAAGGACATGTGTGTCTGTAACATGAGAGTGTTTAAAATGCTAATTTGAGCATTTTAAACCTTTTTCGCAAATTACCACGAGGTTCACCCTCGTGGTAATTTGCCCCCCTAATTGCGAATTCGCAATCTTAAAAACAATCATGCATTGCTTTTAAGGAATCGCAAATTTGCGATTCCTTAGAAGCAATCGCATTTTTGGAAATAGCTACAAATAGCGATTTTTCAAAAAATGCTTGATGCATGCTAAAAAGGTATTTAGGAATTGCAAACGGCCGATTTTACCGAATCGCACCGTTTGCGATTCCTAAATACCTTGATGCATGTGGGCATTAATGTTTACACGTGCCTAGGAGCTGGGCATGTTACCATTGAGCACGCTTCATGATATAATGGACATAGAGGACGAACTTGATGAAATATGGTGTGCATCCCACCCCCTAATGTTGAAAAATGTAAACGCCACCACAACTGCACTTGTTCGTTACGATCTGCTAGTACTCTGGGTGCAGAGAAAAGTCAGATATGGAGGAAGACCCCACAACATTAAAGTCGCCATTGACAGCGCCAGCTATTCTCACTGACACCAAAACGAAACTGGCTTGTTAAAGTCTTCTAACATTTCAGGAGGTGACAGTGATGACGTTTCAACTAAAGAGCACCATAGATCCTTACGCAAAAAAAAAATCCCCAAGCATTAGCAAATAGGTCTCGCCTATAAGAGCTGCTGGTTTTGGCAATGTTTTGCAGACGTGCTGGATAGTAGCGTGGATGCTTTGCAGTACAGCTAAAGCAAATTTCAAACAGCACTACAACCCAGCCAGACCTAATGCACGTTTTTTTTTCAAAAGTGCATTAGCGCTAGAAGCTTTATAGTCCTTTTTACATTATTTTTAGCCATGCTGCACAGCTGCCACGCTGCTATACAGTATGGCTACAAAACATTGCCAAAGGCGGCAATGAACATGCTGTAAAGAAGAAACAAAAGGATATTGCGGGGCCACTGGTCTCAAAGGCGAGACCTATTGGCTTTGCCAATGATTGTTACGACTTTGCAGAGCACCCCTGTAATTCTGAGCAAATCAGTGAATCTCCCAATGCATGAAAAAATAAAAAAAATGCCATTTGGCAAAAGATCCTATCACATAAAGAAAGCAACTGGGCCCATGTCCATTTCTTAGTAAAAATATATTTGGAAGCAAATAACATCTGTTGTCACAACAAAAGCAGTTAACATCTGTTGTCACAAGAAGCATCCATTTCAAAGGAGAAAAGGCCTTTTTTGAGCGCGCATGGCATAGAAAAGGTTAGCTACAAATGGCAAGGGGTTCAACAAGGACCCGAGAGAAAATGAAAAAAAAAGCTGTACCTCAATCACAGCGCGATCAGTGGAATGACAGCACTCAAGCTGAAGCAATCAGTACTTGGTTCATGCTCCAACCAAAAGGAGTTTCAGTGCAACCAGCCACTGCTGGCCAATTAGAAGGCAGCAAATAAGACTTAAACCGAAGCCAACGAATGTTAAACAATGGATTGGCTGCAAGCCTCTAGGTGGATACAATATCTTTCGCAAGCAAGAGCACATGTAGCGCTGTAGCATGCAAGACATAAAAAATCTATAACTGGGATGTAGTGGATCATCTCAGCTCTTGGCCAATACATCTGCCTTTGATAGCTACGCCTCTTGACCAAAGGGGCATGGAATTGTCTGCAAGCTGCTGCAGATTTTACATCAAATAAACTATTTGGAAATTAAGCACCTGATTTAGAGTTTGGCAGAAGGATACTCTGTTAAAATGTGACAAATATCCTAACCACCATATTATCAGTGCCGTAGGATATAATGCACTTGTTATGTATGGCTCTCACTAGGAGCAATTACTGTGAATGTCCCATTCTAAATCTGATAATTCACTGCTGTTTTATACCAAAAGATCTTGTAACTCACTATTGCTACATAATAAATTAATTTGAGCCTGCTCTGGCAGGGCTCTTTGAGAGGCTTTCAGAACAGCGCTGGAATGCAGTGAGCAGAGCTTCAGAAAGAAAGAGATGATAAAGTACAGAGAGTAGTGGGAGTGGGTAACAAGAGATCGGGTGTTTGTTTAGTTCTGATGTTAGCCAAGACCATTTGATTTTACTAAAATTATAAGTATACTATATATACTTAAATGACTTTTCAGCCACTGCTTTTAACCCATTTTGCTCTTTCACAAGAAGCACATCCACACGCAAGGAAAATGCGAGTGCTTTTGTTGGTACTTTATAATACAGTTAGTATTGTCTTTGTGTTTAGAATCTGATGTGATAGCACAATGTATTTCAAATGAGCACGAGCCACATTCCAACTTTACCAGATCCCCTCTCCAGCCCCTTTACTGCTGTACATTTCTTTTGGAGTTGCATTGTTTATTTGACTGCTGTTATTTCACATCAGCTCACATGAACTCCGAATATAAGCTAATCAGTGTGCTCTATCAATCTTGTCTTTCTTTATTTCTGGCTCTCTTTCTTATCTTCCTTCTCTTTTGAGTTCCCACTTTCCTTCTTTCATTCCTTTTCTCTATTCCCTCCTTCCACTCCTTCTTGCCTTCTTTCTTTCTTTTTTTCCTTCTTTCTTTTTCCCTTTCATTCTTGCCTTCTTTCATTCTTTCATTCTTGTTTTCTATTTTTGTTTCTTTCTTTCCTTCATTCTTGTTCTCTTTCCCTCCTTCATTCTTGTTTTCTTTCTTTCATTCCTCCTTTCATTCCTTCTCTTTCTCACTTACCTTCTTTCAATCTTGCCTTTTTTCTTGCCGTACTTCTTTCCTGCCTTAGTTTTTTCTTTCTTTCTTGGCTGGCTTCTTTCTCTTTTTCTTTCTTTCTTTTTCCTTTTTGTCTGTGTTTTTTCTTGATTTCTTTTGTTGCCTCCTTCTTTCTAGACTTCTTCCTTTCTTGCCTTCTTTCTCAAACAATTTCTCAGACAAGTGATCTGGCAGCCAATGCCAGACCAGTTGTCTTTTTTTTATTCTGTTGGCCAAGACCTATTGATTATTACTAGCATTATGTATATATCATATTAGCCAGACATCATCTATTAGTCTCTGGTTACACCATTCACATTCTTCTTCCACCCACTCAACTTCAAATGGCAATACATCAGCCCACTTAAGCCATTGGCTGACTACAGTATGATCAACACCACTGCAATTATGCGATTTTGCGGCCATCGTCATTTTTCCATTATTCTGATATTTCCGCAGGTTTTGCATTATCACCTTTTCAGGCATTCAAGTGCATGCCCCTCCTCATCCCTTGCATGGCGTGTTTACAGTCCATCCTCGTAAATCTACCAAGAGACACTTTTGTTTCACTCCTTGCCCTTCTGTAAAAGCTAGACGAACTGTATATGATTACATCACCCACAGCTTCTCTGTTTTCCTTACAGAAACATGCTGGCAAAGGCTACAGAGTAGGTACAACGGAAAACCTGATTATATTAACTGTACAAAGGTACAGAAGGTAAAACTTTGTACAAATAAGAAAACATTTGTTAAAAGTCATAAACTCTTTTTAGGTCTCGGACCGTAGGTTGCGCTTGCGCAGTTTCGCTCTGAGATTTAATGTTTTTTAGTATGGGGGCTTGAACCCGCCCCTCTTCTCCATTGGCTGGCTTCCTAAACGGAGGCCAGCCATTAGTGGAGAGGGGCATCACTCTGTTCAAGCCCCATCTTTTTCGGATTCGGGAGCGTGTTTTTGCAGTTTTCTCGCCGTGAGGTCATCCGTCACTCAACAGCAAAAACCAAGCCCCCGAATGCGAAAATGTCGGCGCTTTCCTCACGCCCTTTCTTCCCGATCACCGCCGGAAGAATTCGAGAAGCTGCCGAGTCCTCCGGTGAGTGCTTGCTGTCCTGCCCCCTCGTTGCTCGTGCTTGCTGTCCTGCCCCCCCTAGTTGCTTGTGCTTGCTGTCCTGACCCCCTCGTTGCTTGTGCTTGCTGTCCTGCCCCCCCTAGTTGATCGTGCTTGCTGTCCTCCCCCCTCCCTCATTGCTTGTGCTTGCTGTTCTGCCCCCTCGTTACTTGTGCTTGCTGTCCTGTCCCCTCGTTGCTTGTGCTTGCTCCCCTGCCCCCCGTTGCACGTGCTTGCTGTCCTGCCCACCCTCGTTGCTTGTGCTTGTTGTCCTGCCCCCCCGTTGCTCGTGCTTGCTGTCCTGCCACCTCGTTGCTCGTGCTTGCTGTCCTGCCCCCTCGTTGCTTGTGTTTGCTGTCGTGCTCCCTCATTGCTCGTGCTTGCTCTCCTGCCCCCCTCGTTGCTTGTGCTTGCTCTCCTGCCCCCTCGTTGCTTGTGCTTGCTCTCCTGCCCCCTCGTTGCATGTGCTTGCTGTCCTGCCCCCTCGTTGCTCGTGCTTGCTGTCCTGCCCCCCTCGTTGCTTGTGCTGCCCCCTCGTTGCTCATGCTTGCTGTCCTGCCCCCCTCGTTGCTTGTGCTTGCTGTCCTGCCCCGTTGCTTATGCTTGCTGTCCTGCCCCCATGTTCCTTGTGCTTGCTCCCCTGCCCCCCATTGCTCGTGCTTGCTGTCCTGCCCCCTCGATGCTTGTGCTTGCTCTCCTGCCCCCCTCGTTGCTTGTGCTTGCTGTCCTGCCCCCTCGTTGTTTGTGCTTGCTGTCCTGCCCCCCCCCTTGTTGCTTGTGCTTGCTGTCCTGCCCCCCTCATTGCTTGTGCTTGCTGTCCTGCCCCCCCTTGTTGCTTGTGCTTGCTCTCATGCCCCCCTCATTGCTTGTGCTTGCTTTACTGCCCCCCCCTCTTGTTGCTTGTGGTTGCTCTCCTGCCCTCTCGTGGCTCATGCTTGCTGTCCTGCCCCCTCGTTGCTTGTGCTTGCTCTCCTGCCCCCTCGTTGGTTGTGCTTGCTCTCCTGCCCCCTCGTTGCTTGTGCTTGCTCCCCTGCCCCCTCGTTGCTTGTGCTTGCTCCCCTGCCCCCTCGTTAGTTGTGCTTGCTCTCCTGTCCCCCCTCGCTGGTTGTGCTTGCTCTCCTGCCCCCCCTCGTTGCTTGTGCTTGCTGTCCTGCCCCCTCGTTGCTTTTGCTTGCTGTCCTGCCCCCTCGTTGCTTGTGCTTGCTCCCCTGCCCCCTCGTTGGTTGTGCTTGCTCTCCTGCCCCCCCTCGCTGGTTGTGCTTGCTCTACTCCCCCCCCCCCTCGTTGCTCGTGCTTGCTGTCCTACCCCCTTGTTGCTTGTGCTTTCTGTCTTGCCCTCTCGTTGCTTGTGCTTGCTATCCTGCCCACTCGTTGCTTGTGCTTGCTGTCCTGCCCCCCCTCGATGGTTGTGCTTGCTGTCCTGCCCCCTCATTGCTTGTGCTTGCTGTCCTGCCCCCTCGTTCGTTGTGCTTGCTCTCCTGCCCTGCTATTGGCATTGTAAATGACAATGCCATTTATTTATGTTTAAAAAAAATAATAATAATGTCATGAGCAATGCCAATAGCTCTAACTTTAAGAATGCCGAGACCATTGCATTGTAAATGCTTGTTTCTATTTGGATTCTTAAGTGTAAAATGTCAGCTTGTGTGCACAATCAGAAGACTGCAGAACACAATGTGGTAGCTCTTAGCTAGGGTTAAATTAAATAGAGTTCTGAGGTTCAGACCAGGCCAGAAAAAGCAGACAATGGAAATCCTTTCATCTGTACACCTTTGTGAAAATAGCCCTTCTGCTCTAAACACGCAGTTCACATAGAACTCAATCCAGTGTCTCTTACGGATTGCAGAGACATGTCAGTATATTTTTATCCATTAGCAAAAAACTAATTTTGAGCAAAGATAGCAGTAATGTTCACTGCAACTTTGTATACATGACAATGAAGTCAGATGCTTGTTCTGTTGGGTGTTAATGCAATGTTACTGTGAAACTAAAACACATATTATTATTATTATTATTATTGTATCTTGTAGAGCGCACGGCTACCTCTGATGGAGGTGTCCCGGCGCTGGCAGTGAATGCAAAGAGGTATAGTAAGGTGACCAAGTGCTAAGGAAGGCCAAAGCGCCATGTCATCAGGTTCTTCCTGAATTCAGGTTCTGACTTGGCTGTCAGAATATGCTCAGGCATGGAGTTCCAGAGGGTAGCAGTTCTAACGGGGAATGACCGGCCTCCAAGCCTTGCTTTTGCGAAACGGGGAGTGACGAGGAGTTCCCGATGATTGGACCTCAAGACCCTTGTCTGATGGTATTTTAGGAGTCTCTTCTTCCGATATTGAGGGCCCGTGTCCCTGGCTGCTCTATATGCGAGAGTCAGTGCTTTAAATTCTATCCTCCTTTTTACGGGCAGCCAGTATAGGCTGCGCAGATGGGGGGAAATGTAGTGTCGGAGTGGTACATTTCTGATAAGCCAGGCGGCTGCGTTCTGTATAGTTTGCAGTCTTTTGATCAGATAGGCCGGCAGGCCCAAGTAAAGGCTGTTAGTATAATCCAGCTGAGATGTGATCAGAGCATGGACCACCGTTTCCTGCAGTCCATAGGTAGGAAATGAAGGAATCTCCGTAAGGACTTCATTTTCCAAAAGCAAGAGGAGGAGAGTTGGCCTATCTGGGTCTTGCAAGAGAGGGTGGAGTCAAACCTGAACCCCAAGTTTCTAGCAGCGGGGACAGAAAGGGGGGGAATTGAGCTCTGAAGGCCACAAGAGGCTGGCTTGTGGAGGGGAGGACTGATTAAAGAATAGAACCTCTGTTTTATCAACGTTCAGCCTCAAGCAGTTGTCCATCATCCAATATGATATGTCAATCAAACACAGTTTGAAATTGGAAAATGATGCCTCAGAATGATCCCTGAAGGAGAAGATAAGCTGAATATCATCAACATATGAGACAACACTGACACTGTGCTTTTCTACTAGTGGGGCAAGAGGAGCGAGGTAGATATTAAAAAGAGTCGGACTCAGGGCCGGACTGATGGACTCCACAAATCAGGGAGCGGGTCGATGAGATATGGGGTGGAGGACTGCTTTTTGGGACTGGCCCTAAAGAAAAGAGCCAAACCAGGCTAGAATGGTCCCTATCACTCCCAGCTGCTTGAGCCTGTCCAAAAGGATCTTGAGTGACACTGTGTCAAATGCTGTGGACAGGTCCAGCAGCACTAGCCTTGCACAGCTACCCTTGTCCATGGTCTACCGTATTGTCTCAGCTACTTCAAGCAAAGCTGTCTCTGTGCTGTATCCCAACCTGGAGTCATGGAGTAGTTTGTTGGACTCTAGGAATTCAGTTAGCTGTTTTTGTACTTCCTTCTCAAGGATCTTGGCTGGTGCTGGCAGGAGGGAGATGGGCCTAAAATCTTCAGTTCTGCCGGATCTGCATCCTCTTTCTTGAGGATTGGCTGGACACATGCCTTTTTCCAAATGAGGGCTAGATGCCTGTTTCCAGGGATGAGTTCCATAGCCGCCGGTTTAGAGAGGGATTGAGCAGTGGAGCCAGCAGTTTAAAGAACCTAGCCAGGCAGAGATCCATTGGAGAACCAGATTTTGTTTTCTCCAACTCAATTACGGATGTTTTGAGGGTAAAAGGGCAGAATTCCGACTAAATGCCTAGGTGCCAGGGGGTGGGCAGAGGTGCGGGAGGCGGCTCAGTCAACGAAAATGAAGAGTATATATCTTAAATTTTCTCCTGAAAGAAGGTTGGGAGATCTTCACAAAGAGGGAGATTTACTGAGATTTTGCATCGTGTTTGCATCACAAAAGTGACGCAAAATGGTGCAAATTTTTTTTTTCCCAATTAACTTTCCAGCACTAACTTTGTTTAGCGCTGGAAATAACGTAAAAGTAATGCGAAGCAGTGCCTTGCGCTGCTCTGCATTACTTTGCGCCATGGGGGCGTGCCAAGGGTGGTGCATGGGCATTCCCAAGCAACCACCCAAGGTTTCCCACGCTGACCTCAGTTTACTAAAAACAGTAGATAGGGTTTAGCATGAGAAAACTGTGCCCTTTTCAACTGCTGTCTGTTCTTATCACTGCATCATAATACTGTAGTGTTCTTGTCCTTAGCACTACATCCCCAGTCACTTCAATGCCTACTAACCCTTGCCTGTCCATAACAATGCATCCTCGCTCACCGTAGTGCCTCTCAGCTCCTCACCTCTCTTTACCATTGCATCCTTGCTCACTGTATCATCTCCTGCCCTTGCCATTGCATCCTCATTCACTGTGGTAACCACCCAGATGCTGCCTGTCCTTACCACTGCATCCTCTTTTACTGAAGCACCTCCTATTCTTTGCACTGGAGCCTCACTCATTGTAATGCCCTCAACCTTTAACTGTCCTTAAAACTGCATCCTCGCTCTCTGTAGCATCTCCTGTTGTTGCCACTGCATCCGTGCACTCTGTGTTGCCCAGAAAACCTGCCTGTAATTATCAGTGTATCCTTGTTCACTGTTCCTTTGTCCTCATTACCAGATCCTCGCTTATCGGTGCACTGTTGAACCGCTGCATTTCACTGTAGTCCCTCCTGTCCCCTTCAGCCAATGTGCACTCACTTGGGGAGCCCCTCCAAAGCCCTCTCCCTGCGACCAAGTGCACACTGACTATGCTCATTTCAGGACTGCCCCATTCTTGCTGAGACTGGCTTGGCCATATCACTACTTTGTGCTTATGTACTATAGCACCTCCTAGATCTTTTCAAACACTCGACTCTTCGGGTCACCTCTCCTCCGGGCTCAGCAGCTGGGCTACTTCTTCCTCAGGCAGTCAGCTCCTGTGGGTTCAGACATGCTTCTCAGCTGGTCAGCAGGCTAACATGATAGACAGACCGACAGCTCTTGTGCAGACTTCAGGTGATGTCCATTCACTTTTGGGAGCCTGGCTGTCTAAGACACCTCTGTGGAACACTCCCATGGTTAACTTGAAGAACTTGGAACTGGACCCAAGTAGAGTACTTTGCATTCCACATTTATACCCACATCTCAGACATGCCCATGAACCAGTTTGGGGTTGTTGGTTTTCATATTTAATGCTTTTTCTGCTTCACGGAGTGTTTGTAATAGAGGACGGCTCTCACAGTATGCAGTGACAAAGCTGGCTCAGGGCAGGAGTACTCACAACATGAGCACAATGACGGGTAAAAGCCCTGCACCTGACTGTCATCAGCTTTCCTGAGGTAGCTCTCAGGGAGAGAAACAAGGGCAGGCCCTGCTCAGAAGCTTCCAATCTTCTAGCAATAGAATCTACTAACTGTGATAATCCAAAAAGCAGTGCTCAAGTAGTACTAATCTATAATCCCCTGCTGAAAGGTGACCATACAAGTTTTAAAGGCAGCCTTATCTCCCACACTTCACCGACTAGGGATGCACCTATAGCTCAAACATTGAGGAAATATACTTCCACTGTCTGGGAAGACTGCAGCAGCATCCATCTTGTGCCATATAAATCAAATCAAAAAGGGATCCTGCCGGTCTCAGCAACAGTTACACTTACATGTGCAGAGTTCTTCTTATGCACACTTTACTTGACATGCACACAGGATGTCTACACAAGGGTCAGGGTGTCTCCGGCAAGCATGACTTTAAAGAAGTTGTGCCAGTAGGTGATTCAGTATTACTAAACCAGAGACAAATGTGTGCCCAGGATTTTAACAGCAAACAACAAGAAAAATTCCTACCCACCACAATTTTTACACAAAATTCAACAGGTCAAACAAGCGTTTGTCAAGTTTGACAAGTGCCTCCAAAGCAACCGCCTAGTAAGAAAGGCGTTGCGACATTAAAGTGAAGGGATTACCAACCGTGTACGAAGTTTGCAGTCATTCACATGTACACAGTGGCCCCTGAAGCGCCCCTTCTCAAGCCAATTTAATGCAATGATAACGCCCTGAAGAGATCCCAGGCACTCAAAGCATTTTACCAGCAATTGCTGGTTTAAATAGGTGTCATTCATTGACTACACTCCGTTTTGTTCTGAATCTATTTAAGTACATTTCATTTGTATGTCTAATTTTTTGATACACAAGTATCACATAAGTGTGGCAGGGTATGCTCAGACATGAGTCCGTTGCTCACTTTGCCACTGGATTCAAGCAAGCCGGGCTGAAGACGGCTGGAATGCCAGAAACCGGTCCTCGGAAGCTTGTTTCCGGTCCAGGGAAGACATTGCTTGGCAGTTCGGGCTGGACTGTTCATATGAGGCACAGGGTCAGACTGATTTGCTTATAGCCATGTCTGAGCTGGGGTGGCAGAGTGGGCTAAAGAACGGTGATGGTTTAAACCCAGATCTTTTGACTGGGTGTGAGTGTTTGATTGATTCAGATGCTCCGTCCATCACCACCCCCTTTTGTACCGCTTTTGACCGCCATAAGTGTGGCAGGGTATGGTCAGACGTGAGTCCCTTGCTCACTTTGCCACTGGATTCAAGAAAGCCGGGCTGAAGAAGGCTGGAATGCCAGAAACCGGTCCTCGGAAGCTTGTTTCCGGTCCAGAGAAGACATTGCTTGGCAGTTCGGGCTGGACTGTTCCCATGAGGCACAGGGTCAGACTGATTTGCATATAGCCATGTCTGAACTGGGGTGTCAGAGTGGGCTAAAGAACGGTGATGGATTAAACCCAGATCTTTTGACTGGGTGTGAGTGTTTTATTGATTCAGATTCTCCGTCCATCACCACCTCCTTTTGTTCCGCTTTTGGCCGCCATAAGTGTGGCAGGGTATGCTCAGACGTGAGTCCCTTGCTCACTTTGCCACTGGATTCAGGCAAGCCGGGCTGAAGACGGCTGGAATGCCAGAAACCGGTCCTCGGAAGCTTGTTTTCGGTCCAGGGAAGACATTGCTTGGCAGTTCGGGCTGGACTGTTCCCATGAGGCACAGGGTCAGACTGATTTGCATATAGCCATGTCTGAACTGGGGTGGCAGAGTGGGCTAAAGAACGGTGATGGATTAAACCCAGATCTTTTGACTGGGTGTGAGTGTTTGATTGATTCGGATGCTCCGTCCATCACCACCCCCTTTTGTACCGCTTTTGGCCGCCATAAGTGTGGCAGGGTATGCTCAGACATGAGTCCCTTGCTCACTTTGCCACTGGATTCAAGCAAGCCGGGTTGAAGACGGCTGGAATGCCAGAAACCGGTCCTCGGAAGCTTGTTTCCGGTCCAGGGAAGACATTGCTTGGCAGTTCGGGCTGGACTGTTCCCATGAGGCACAGGGTCAGACTGATTTGCTTATAGCCATGTCTGAACTGGGGTGGCAGAGTGGGCTAAAGAACGGTGATGGATTAAACCCAGATCTTTTGACTGGGTGTGAGTGTTTGATTGATTCAGATGCTCCGTCCATCACCACCCCCTTTTGTACCGATTTTGACCGCCATAAGTGTGGCAGGGTATGGTCAGACGTGAGTCCCTTGCTCACTTTGCCACTGGATTCAAGCAAGCCGGGCTGAAGAAGGCTGGAATGCCAGAAACCAGTCCTCGGAAGCTTTTTTCCGGTCCAGAGAAGACATTGCTTGGGAGTTCGGGCTGGACTGTTCCCATGAGGCACAGGGTCAGACTGATTTGCTTATAGCCATGTCTGAACTGGGGTGGCAGAGTGGGCTAAAGAACGGTGATGGATTAAACCCAGATCTTTTGCCTGGGTGTGAGTGTTTGATTGATTCAGATGCTCCGTCCATTACCACCCCCTTTTGTACCGCTTTTGACCGCCATAAGTGTGGCAGGGTATGCTCAGACGTGAGTCCCTTGCTCACTTTAACACTGGATTCAAGCAAGCCGGGCTGAAGACGGCTGGAATGCCAGAAACCGGTCCTCGGAAGCTTGTTTCCGGTCCAGGGAAGACATTGCTTGGCAGTTCGGGCTGGACTGTTCCCATGAGGCACAGGGTCAGACTGATTTGCATATAGCCATGTCTGAACTGGGGTGGCAGAGTGGGCTAAAGAACGGTGATGGATTAAACCCAGATCTTTTGACTGGGTGTGAGTGTTTGATTGATTCAGATGCTCCGTCCATCACCACCCCCTTTTGTACCGCTTTTTGCCGCCATAAGTATGGCAGGGTATGCTCAGACGTGAGTCCCTTGCTCACTTTGCCACTGGATTCAAGCAAGCCGGGCTGAAGACGGCTGGAATGCCAGAAACCGGTCCTCGGAAGCTTGTTTCCGGTCCAGGGAAGATATTGCTTGGCAGTTCGGGCTGGACTGTTCCCATGAGGCACAGGGTCAGACTGATTTGCAAATAGCCATGTCTGAACTGGGGTGGCAGAGTGAGCTAAAGAACGGTGATGGATTAAACCCAGATCTTTTGACAGGGTGTGAGTGTTTGAAAGATTCAGATGCTCCGTCCATCACCACCCCCTTTTGTACCGCTTTTGGCCGCCATAAGTGTGGCAGAGTTGCTCATACGTGAGTCCCTTGCTCACTTTGCCACTGGATTCAAGCAAGCCGTGCTGAAGACGGCTGGAATGCCAGAAACCGGTCCTCGGAAGCTTGTTTCCGGTCCAGGGAAGACATTGCTTGGCAGTTCAGGCTGGACTGTTCCCATGAGGCACAGGGTCAGACTGATTTACATATAGCCATGTCTGAACTGGGGTGGCAGAGTGTGCTAAAGAACAGTGATGGATTAAACCCAGATCTTTTGACTGGGTGTGAGTGTTTGATTGATTCAGATGCTCCGTCCATCACCACCCCCTTTTGTACCGTCTTTGGCTTGGCATCATCAGCTAGCCTGATTTGTCAATAGCCAGCAGTCAAATCAAATGTGCTCAGAAATTTGGCAGAGGGCAACTTATCTATGAGCTCATCTGCTCTGGGTATTGGATGGGCATCTCTCATAGTGACAGCACTGAGACCTCTGTAGTCTACACAAAACCTCATCTCTCTCTTACCACCCTGGGTATGAGGTTTTGGCACAAGGACTACTGGACTGGCCCTAGGGCTCTCTGAGGGCTCAATCACTCCCAATTCCAACATTTTCTGGACACTGACATGATCAGGTTGCCTGTAAATCTTATTTTTAAATGTAAATGTAAATGTATGTGTCTTGTAAAGCGCACTGCTGCCCTGAGGCGTCGTGGTGCTGTAGACCACTGGGGAACCCGTCCTGGCTATCCCTGTGAGATGGTCCCTACTGGGTATCTCCAAGGTGAAACCAGGCATCCCCGGCGAATGTGGGGGGCCGTTGTAGAGATGAGGCAAGCTAATGCCCAGAGTTGCCGAGTGTGATCCCTGGTTAGAGTAGGCACCGAGGCGAGAATTATCGAGTCCGCTGACCCTGGTCCACGACCCTGCCGCGTCGGGAATTGAACCCTGGTCCCGGGCCGTTCTCTGCTTCCGGGTCTGCCACCTCTAACCAGTGAGCCACACCACTCTAACAGGCAGGCTGTCCCCAGTGTCCACTTCATGAGTGCACCAGGTTGTCTGACTTGGAGTCAGTGAAAACATATGTCTGTATTGCTGAAGAACTTGTCTGCAGTCACTTTGCTGCTGGTCAGTGGGGCTGCCTGCCAAGGCTACACCATCAACTGACCCATCATCAGGGTTCTGAGAGAGCAGGTCTGGGAGAGGGTCACACTCTTCCTCCTGTCCTTCATCAGTATCCATGAGCAACCCCATGTCTGCCCTGTCAACATATGGTTTCAGTCTGTTGACATGAAGCACCCTATGGGGGCTCCTGGCAGTGGCGGTGCATCCATTGGGGCATTGGGGCGTTGCCCCACTAATGTCACATGGACAGCATGGCCACATTTCCTCATCACGACGTAACGTACGTCACCGTCCTGACCTGACTCAAAATCCACGCCCGAGTCTGTCAGTCAGGATGCTGAAGGGGGTGGGGCTGAGGCTGGGTTTGTGTAGTGTTCGAGTTTGACGGACACACACTGACAGCAGGCAGGCCTAGTGCGCATGTTCGAGTTCGGACTGGTCATTTTTCTGACCAGCCCAAACATGCGCACTAGTACTAGCCTGCAGTACTGCTGTGCACATTTGGAGAGCGCGCGAGGGCTGCTACTGGCCAGTGGCCGCAGCCCCAGGTCGCCTATGGGCGGGGACAGTCCCTGCTCGAGCCAATCCTGGCACTGCTGGAGCAGTGACTGGATTGGCTAAGAGGGGTTGCCACCAGCCACTAACGTACGCAGAACAGAAGAGGTTAAAGCAAGGCGCCATTCCGCTAACGCAAGCCCAAGAGCAGAAAGCAGAGGCTGCGAGACCTGGCAGGTAAGTTTTTTAAAACTTTATTTGTACCCCCCAACCCCTGCGCTACACCACCCCACACTACCCCCTTCCCCCCCACGCTACCCACCGTCCCCAGCTACACCCCCTCCCCGCTACACCCCCTCCCCTTTCCCTCCCGCGCAACCACCCCTCCCCCCCACACTACCCTGCGAGTATTGCGAGCCTCGGCAGCATGACACAATATAGGTGTCGCTGCTTAAGTGCACCTCTGTACATTTTTTAGATAACATCGAGGCATATAATAAATGCAAGCGCTTTTTGCACTTGGGTTGCCAGTACTTCGTTCATAGAGTGGAATGAATGCATGCTGGCACACGAAAGGCCCTGGGAGTGTGTACAATGTACATAGCCATCCATCATACTGGAACTTAGCAGCACAGGCGGAGGCCAACGAGCAACTGGATACAACAGTGTTTATATGCCAATATTTAAAAGGAGGTATGAATAGGGAAGGGTATTGCACTCAAGTGTATCTGTTATTTGAAATATTTTTGCAATAAGTGTGCTCTGTCAGATTAGTGCCTGCCCACTGGTAAAACAATGTATATGGCCTAGTGTGAAACACTAGGACTCTGACACGCACTACAATCAGAATGCTTTTCCTTTTAACCGTTCTGGTTTATTTTTACTCAATATCATAAATCAAATTCTTCCATCACATGATATACATAATTACATTACTTCAAGCAATTATTTAAGTGATTCACATGAATAATACTGATTATTATACACAACCAACAATATATCGTCAAATCATAACAAATGAATTAAGAAAAAACCCAATGCATTTCGGGGCGTAAAAAAGCCCCTTCGTCAGGGGTCTGAAAGAAAAACAAAAAGCAAGGAGTGAGTATCTTATGATTAGTTTTGGATGTTTATATTGGATAATGAATGTTTATCAGCTTACCTATTTTCTATGAACAAAACTCATAATTTTAGGTTTAATTGGGATATATTTTCATAATCTGAAAAAGAAAGAATCACCATGCGTCAAAATGACTGCATATTTTGGAAATTAGAAGGAGAAAGAATCCTGTTTTACTCTTTTAATTACCTGTGATGGTGAAACAGGTTAAATCTGTAAGACATAAATCCAACAAAACTGTCTTAGTTATTTTATAGTGATTTATCGGTGAGGTGAGGAAACCAATAGTTAATCCAGCTCACCTGTTTTTTGAACGTTATGTCAATGAACGCGCGGGACCTGCAGTGAAAGAGTGGTTTCACGTAAATGCACTGTTTTTTTAAAAAAGAGAGAATATGCTTTCTTTTTTGAAATAGTATCAAACACACATTTACCTGCGAGCCTAAGCGTTTTAGTATTGGTCTCGCCGAAATGTCCGCTTACCGCACTACAAAAGAGAAGGGGAGGGAGGGAGCGCCCGTTAGTCATAATGACTGTGGAGTGACAAACAACCAAATGTTTGTAAAAAGTAAATCCGTTGTTGGCGTTTACCTTGTATCAGTGAGCGTGGTGCTCAAAACGGAGTTCTCGCCATGGCAGTAGCAGCACGAATGCCGTGTACGCGTTTGTGGATAGTCCTACTTTTATGTTAACATCCGTCTTACTAAGAGGACGGTCTTTTTTTTAAACGCGAGGATTCGTGATGAAAACTTTATTAAGCTTTCTAGTTCTGAAGTTATTACATGACAACAGGCTTTTTGCTGTTTATAATTGTTACGTTTTAAAACTCACATTTGTTTATTTATTGAACGCGGGTGATATCGCGTATCTCCATCCTGGCGCCTTGGCTTTGAAGTCATGACAATGAATTTACGGGCATGATTGCCTCACTAAATAGAAAAAAAATTATTATCACATATACACGATGATATGTGATGTTTACATTGAATTCTATAGTTTATGTCAACACGATGTGGATTAATTAGTGTTGGACAATTTTAACGAATGATTATACCTGGGTTATGTCTTAACAGAAAGGTATGGATCGAGTGCTACAGTTGTAATTAAAACATTAACGTGTGCCACACGTGGTAAATCCATCAGGAATTTAAAAATATGCACTTTTTAGTGATTCACATGAAAGTAAAATTGAAAATAACGTTAGCTGATTTTGAGTTGTACTTGGAACTAGATACTCAAAAGATCACTATGTTCAGTGGCTAAGAAACCATCAATGCATGTTATATATCAAAGTCAAATTATTACATCAGAGTCAAACCTACCTATATACAATCTAAAGCAACAATCTGAGTATTCTCTCTTTTGAAATTTACAAGTTTTAAACCTTATCTGTGTGTATGGATGTGTGAAATATTGGATAAATGTTGTCTATTTCACAAAAAGCATGCCATTTCCAGTTTGTCATTTAATCCAAATGGGGTCAGGGTTTGCAATTTTCGAATCCAATAAGTTTCTCTTTGGATCAGTATTTTAGCATTGTCCATTCCAAGTCTTTGGGGCACCAGTTCTATCACTTGAAAGCGAATTTGGGCAATACCGTGATTCTGCTCTATCCAATGTTGTGCTAGAGGAGATGTTAAATTTTTGTTGCGTATTCGACTTTTATGTTCGGAAAGTCTGATTTTCAATTTTCTGTCTGTTTTGCCAATATACAACAGGCCACATGGGCACTTAATAGAATACACAACATGCTCTGAGTCACAATTTGTGGTATGTCTCAATGCTATTTTTTCGCCAGTCCGTGGGTGTAGTAGTGTGTTACCGACTATTACATTGTTGCAATTCTTGCAATTGTAACACTTCATTGTTCCTTTGTAAAGTTGTTCTTGTTGCGATGGTGTGGATTTACAAAGCAATTCTTTGAGATTCTGCGCTCTCTTATACGCAAACAGTGGACGTTCTTTAAATAAGGTTTCAAAATCCTTTTCTGCTAGAAGAATTTCCCATCTTTTTAATATTGTTCTCTTTATGTCTCTAGAAGCGGTTGAGTACTTAGACACAAACACCATTCTGGTGGTAGAAGTTTTAGATGTTTTGGTCAGGAGGTCAGTTCTTGACATGGTTTTGATTTTTTCCAATTGTGCTTCCAGTAATTTCTTTGGATAACCTCTCTCCAAATATCTTTGTTTTTGCTCATTGAGGCTTTTTTCACACTGCTCCTTATCAGTTGATATCCGCTTGATCCTCATGAATTGGGATATGGGCAAATTATTGATCAGATTTGCTGGATGAAAACTGCTGAACAGAAATGGCCTACTTATCTCCAAGACACTTCTGACTTCCTCAGAAGCTTATCAAACATTGACACGACAGGATGCGATGAATGGACTCTATGCACTATAGATGTCACTGCATTATACACATCAATTCCGCATAAACAGGGTCTAGAAGCCATGGAGTGGGCTCTACTCAGGACTGACAAATCAAATGAAGAAAGAATTTTGATATTGCAACTATTAGAATTCTGCCTCACCAACAGCTATTTCACCTGGCAAAATAGGTACTACACCCAACTGACGGGCACAGCTATGGGCTTCCCAGGAGCCTGTATATACGCAAATATCTACATGGCTAAATTCGAGCTAGATTACATTTTGGAAGACCCATCATGGCAGCAAGGACTCGTTTATTATAAACGTTTCATTGATGATATCTTCATTATTTGGAAACAATCAACAACGGCTTTACTTAAGGTTATCAGAAGTCTAAACCTAGCTGATCCAAGGATCCAATTCACACATAAAATCAGCAACACAACATTACCATTCCTGGATGTACTAGTTGACATCAAAGATAATTCCATAACAACTAAACTGTACAAAAAACCAACAGACAAACATACTGCATTACTTTTCAGCAGTTTTCATCCAGCAAATCTGATCAATAATTTGCCCATATCCCAATTCATGAGGATCAAGCGGATATCAACTGATAAGGAGCAGTGTGAAAAAAGCCTCAATGAGCAAAAACAAAGATATTTGGAGAGAGGTTATCCAAAGAAATTACTGGAAGCACAATTGGAAAAAATCAAAACCATGTCAAGAACTGACCTCCTGACCAAAACATCTAAAACTTCTACCACCAGAATGGTGTTTGTGTCTAAGTACTCAACCGCTTCTAGAGACATAAAGAGAACAATATTAAAAAGATGGGAAATTCTTCTAGCAGAAAAGGATTTTGAAACCTTATTTAAAGAACGTCCACTGTTTGCGTATAAGAGAGCGCAGAATCTCAAAGAATTGCTTTGTAAATCCACACCATCGCAACAAGAACAACTTTACAAAGGAACAATGAAGTGTTACAATTGCAAGAATTGCAACAATGTAATAGTCGGTAACACACTACTACACCCACGGACTGGCGAAAAAATAGCATTGAGACATACCACAAATTGTGACTCAGAGCATGTTGTGTATTCTATTAAGTGCCCATGTGGCCTGTTGTATATTGGCAAAACAGACAGAAAATTGAAAATCAGACTTTCCGAACATAAAAGTCGAATACGCAACAAAAATTTAACATCTCCTCTAGCACAACATTGGATAGAGCAGAATCACGGTATTGCCCAAATTCGCTTTCAAGTGATAGAACTGGTGCCCCAAAGACTTGGAATGGACAATGCTAAAATACTGATCCAAAGAGAAACTTATTGGATTCGAAAATTGCAAACCCTGACCCCATTTGGATTAAATGACAAACTGGAAATGGCATGCTTTTTGTGAAATAGACAACATTTATCCAATATTTCACACATCCATACACACAGATAAGGTTTAAAACTTGTAAATTTCAAAAGAGAGAATACTCAGATTGTTGCTTTAGATTGTATATAGGTAGGTTTGACTCTGATGTAATAATTTGACTTTGATATATAACATGCATTGATGGTTTCTTAGCCACTGAACATAGTGATCTTTTGAGTATCTAGTTCCAAGTACAACTCAAAATCAGCTAACGTTATTTTCAATTTTACTTTCATGTGAATCACTAAAAAGTGCATATTTTTAAATTCCTGATGGATTTACCACGTGTGGCACACGTTAATGTTTTAATTACAACTGTAGCACTCGATCCATACCTTTCTGTTAAGACATAACCCAGGTATAATCATTCGTTAAAATTGTCCAACACTAATTAATCCACATCGTGTTGACATAAACTATAGAATTCAATGTAAACATCACATATCATCGTGTATATGTGATAATAAATTTTTTTCTATTTAGTGAGGCAATCATGCCCGTAAATTCATTGTCATGACTTCAAAGCCAAGGCGCCAGGATGGAGATACGCGATATCACCCGCGTTCAATAAATAAACAAAGGTGAGTTTTAAAACGTAACAATTATAAACAGCAAAAAGCCTGTTGTCATGTAATAACTTCAGAACTAGAAAGCTTAATAAAGTTTTCATCACGAATCCTCGCGTTTAAAAAAAAGACCGTCCTCTTAGTAAGACGGATGTTAACATAAAAGTAGGACTATCCACAAACGCGTACACGGCATTCGTGCTGCTACTGCCATGGCGAGAACTCCGTTTTGAGCACCACGCTCACTGATACAAGGTAAACGCCAACAACGGATTTACTTTTTACAAACATTTGGTTGTTTGTCACTCCACAGTCATTATGACTAACGGGCGCTCCCTCCCTCCCCTTCTCTTTTGTAGTGCGGTAAGCGGACATTTCGGCGAGACCAATACTAAAACGCTTAGGCTCGCAGGTAAATGTGTGTTTGATACTATTTCAAAAAAGAAAGCATATTCTCTCTTTTTTAAAAAAACAGTGCATTTACGTGAAACCACTCTTTCACTGCAGGTCCCGCGCGTTCATTGACATAACGTTCAAAAAACAGGTGAGCTGGATTAACTATTGGTTTCCTCACCTCACCGATAAATCACTATAAAATAACTAAGACAGTTTTGTTGGATTTATGTCTTACAGATTTAACCTGTTTCACCATCACAGGTAATTAAAAGAGTAAAACAGGATTCTTTCTCCTTCTAATTTCCAAAATATGCAGTCATTTTGACGCATGGTGATTCTTTCTTTTTCAGATTATGAAAATATATCCCAATTAAACCTAAAATTATGAGTTTTGTTCATAGAAAATAGGTAAGCTGATAAACATTCATTATCCAATATAAACATCCAAAACTAATCATAAGATACTCACTCCTTGCTTTTTGTTTTTCTTTCAGACCCCTGACGAAGGGGCTTTTTTACGCCCCGAAATGCATTGGGTTTTTTCTTAATTCATTTGTTATGATTTGACGATATATTGTTGGTTGTGTATAATAATCAGTATTATTCATGTGAATCACTTAAATAATTGCTTGAAGTAATGTAATTATGTATATCATGTGATGGAAGAATTTGATTTATGATATTGAGTAAAAATAAACCAGAACGGTTAAAAGGAAAAGCATTCTGATTGTAGTGCGTGTCAGAGTCCTAGTGTTTCACACTAGGCCATATACATTATTAATATTTAAAAGGAGCACAACCTTAAAATCCACTTTAACAATTTTAAATGAGCATTAGCACTCTATGCCTTCCCTGAAACTGGAAGAGAACATTTGGATGGCTTAACATTGTTCAGTGAGTTTGCTTTGCATAGATTAGTCATAAAACAGACCAACAACAACTATAAAAATTGTGTTTTAATACACAACGATGTGTGTTTGTACTAATGGCGGCTTTTAGCATTTTGAACAGGTGGGCTACAGAGGCTGGGATAGCACAGCGTCCAAAGTGCTTACATTCGAAACCTTTTTAAAACGCTAGGCACCTGTGTTTTTGAAATATGGCCCTCCATGCGTTTGTATATGTATTAGGGAAAGAAGAAGAAAAAGTGAAAGTGCCTGTGAGAAACACAAGATGAGAAACAAATACCACGAACAAGAGAAGGCATGGTGTAGTTGAGGATAATTGTGTGAGAAGGGCAAATAAGCACCGTTCGCATGGGAAATGAGGATTTAAATGAGAGGAAGGTACATGAGCATACGTATGTGCAAAGGGTTGCCCTCGAGTAACAGAGAAAGGTGTGAGCACGTCTAATATAGTGCTAAACAGCCGACTAGGTTTTGTTATCCGACACTGTAGTGTAGTTCCTATTTTCCCAATAGGCCCTGCGCATTGGAATAACATAAACAGTAGTATGGACGTAGAAGTGCGGATCTTCCAGGTCTCCACTGACTATTCTAAACTTAATTGGGTTTGTTACCAACTAGCTCAGAGGTCACTGGAAACTTTCTTGACTGAATAGGAAGTGATCAGCTTCCCTGGTACAGACAAGAAGGGATTCAGTTTTCCAACAACTGCATAAACATGACAACTTTGCTCCTTAGAATAAGAGTCAATCTCTAGAGTCGTGTGAAACATAGACAGTTATTTTACTCAGTCAGTTTTGTGCAGATTACTTTCACCAATATGCAGAGAATAGAGAGACAGGCGTTTTCAATAAAAAGGTATTATTTATTGAACAGTCTTTCTTTTCGTGCAAGAGAAATGAATTGCCACAATTGCAAGACTAGCTATTATAAAAAGTGCGTACAGTAAGATGAGGATTGCGAAATAATACTGTAAAAGCATTGATATGGTTTCTTAGCCATACAATGGGTTAAAATGAATAAAACACATATACATTCATATATACATTAGGCTAACGTACTCAACTGGTGCTTCTAACTACGCCTACCCCAGTGTACCTGACCTAAGCCTAATACTTGGGAGGGGAGTAAGTAAGTAGCTTTAGTTAAGTTGGTTTTGCCAAGGTTTGCTTCAAGAATTCTCTCCAAGGGTTTAGTCAACACCATACCTCTGAAATAGAATGTTGGAGGTCTGGTATCTCCTTCCAGGGACTCGATATCCCAGTCACTCGCAAGAGTAGGCTGGAAACGCCGGAGCTGGATTTCTCGGCAGGAGAAAAGACAGCGTCTCTCTCAGCAAGTCGAGGAAGAGGAGGGGCAGCGTCCGCGGGCAGCTTGCATCTGCTGGGCTCTTCAGGGGACAGCTGTTCTGCTCCTATGTGCACCACACCATCGTTCGCTCGTTAGCAGCAATAGCAGCAGCGATAGTAGCAGCCGTGTTAGGATCAGCTGCATCAGCATTTGCTTAAGGCAACGTTGGTAATATTTATACCTGAAAGGTGCCTGGTTTGACGTAAGTTTTTGGACATATGAAGATGTCAATAGGAAGTGATCGTCTCTCAGTGCTCATTAGAGTTCTATTACTAATCAAAACATAGCAAGCGGGGCTTTCACAGGTTGCTGAGGTTTTATCTTGTTGAAGAACTCGGAGTGTAATCTAGGAATCTTAGATAGTAGCTTCTGCTGTGTCATTTGCACTAATGAGCTGCAAAGGAAGTTGCAGAGGAAGCGATTCTGAAATGTGGCTCTGATCGTGTGAGGTCAGAGACGAGTTTCTGAATATTGCATTTGATCGGTTATGCCAATATAGGGGTACAAAGGGATTATAGCCGTATAGGGGCATAAGGTCACAGTATTGATCAGGGTCCTATATTAGAACGCGACAACACAAGGCCCTTAGTCACCGGGACATATAGACGGGCATTAATTGTGCAGAAGAAGCGATAACATACCGTGTCTAGATTTCCCGAGAGGGCAGCGTGTTTACCCAGTGTTACCGAAGCACTTAGGCCGCTAGAAGGCAGCTGAAAAGTGCTCCCTATCCGCTGGCTGTATGTGCCTTGCCACTTGCCAGGTCCACACTTCCACGTTTCTGATCCCTTAACAGGCCTCCTGGGAAGGGAGGGGAACAGGTTGTCCGTCTGAAATTGTTTGGTTAATTAAAAGCTTAATGACACAATAAGTGTGACTGTCTCGCATCCCAGCTGCGCTGACACTAACATTAGCTCTCGGCCGAGATGATAACAGTCATGTTTGTCACTGTCGGCGTTCAAGATAAAACCTGACATTGGCATAATTATTGGATTTTGAAAACTGCTCTGCGCCACCAAATTCCCTATGTTAACTAAGTCCAGTTTCCGCAGTCTGTAGGCTTCTGGTTGTGTAACCTGCAGGTGAGAGAGGCTGTTATTTCATACAGGGTTGATGTGTATTCTCCAGCGCTCTGTGCACACCCTGCAGTTCATAGATTTTAATCCTTGTCATGTGGCTCAGTAGATGAAGTGCGCAACTCAAAAAATCAGAATTATAATATATATAGCCCCCACCTATATAAACCCCATACAGGTTTCACTTCTGTGCACCAGACACCCGCTTCAGACACAACTAGGGGTTCTATATACTCCGCTGTTTCCAGCTCGTGGCCCAGGTTCTCAATGATGCAAAAAGAGCACTTTATCTGCATCCAGTGTATGGAATTAGTTGGAAATCCATGTTTAAAGTGCTCTGCTGCAGGCTGCAGCACCAGTCGTGGTGAGGAATAGAATGCAGACTGGTTGTGCAGACAGCGCTGGCATGGTGTAACACCAAGTTCTTGAAAGTTCTCAGATGCACGAGTCCGTGCATGGCCCCTTTGATTCATGCTTTGCTTTGGTCTCAATGAATATGCTTTCTTTAGAATTTAACACATTTTTCACAGTGTCTGTTAACACATTTTTCACCGTGTGTTTGATGTTATAAAAAAAGAATTTGCACAGTGGAATTTAGTTTTTTGTTTGATGGATGACGCGTGTTTTTTTTTTCCGATTCCTGTTATGTTGCTGTCTGGGTCAGTCGTGGTGTGAGAATCAGAGGAAGGGGGGAGAGAGGAAACAGGGAAACTGATTATTTTAAACAAAAAAACATGTCAGAGAATCTCTGCTGTGTGATATTAGGCCATTATTTTACAGAGAGTCCAGATGGTAATGGAAAATGCTTTAGTGCTCGCTGGTTTGGAGGTGGGAGTTGCTGTACATTAAGACCCTGCTGCCTTCTTTTACTGGGTGTATATATGAATGGTCACATGACAAGCATACTTAAATATTGTTTACTGTATTATCGAGTGACATTTTGGTTTCTTCTGGCTGGCTCTGTAAAGGGGTAACACCATGTACCTCAAGATCTGGTGCCATTCAACTTTTTCTGCGCATGGGTATGGCAGTTCTGAATTGTGGCATGCATCGTTTTTCAAAGGAGACACTGAGCGGTGTTGCAGGTGTATACTGTTCACATGACAGTCAGTCTTCTGACGTCTTTTGACACCGACGGCTGCTTGCTTCTCCAGAGAGAGGTGGTGGGCCAATAGGGTAATGCTATGCTAGGCAGAGAAAAGTGGAAATGCATCAAACTTTAAATGAATGCACTTGATCTGATGTTTCTTCTTGCACCAGAGAAAAAGCAAAGTAAAAAAATAGCTTTCTGTGCTCAAATGCAGTGTCACAAGGTAAGCAAGCGCAGTCTGTGATGCTAACAATCGTAGGTGGTCCTGTCATTCTAAGTTACAGTATTGGAAATTCCTCACTAAGTCTTGGGGGTTCCTCTGAAGTTTATTATGAACAGCCTGCCCACCCGTGGCTGTGTACTGGACATGTTTTGGGAGGGATCTTTATTAATGTAATAACTGCACTTTCACCATTGCTTTATAAACCTTCCTGCTTTCTCGAATTTGCTTGAAAATGCAGCATTTGTTCACTCTTTTTTTTGTTTTTTCTCGAGGGGGGAACCCCCGAGTCCCCCCTAGGTTGTTCCGGGAAGCTCCCTGGGCTCGCTCGCTGGGATGCAGTATGAAAATTATTTTATGCCTCACCACTTTCAAATGTCACCAGCCGCCACTGGCTCCTGGGAGTTCCAAGATCTACCAAATAGGTAACCTCTCCCTTCTGTTCAACAATAGTGTGGGGTCCACTCCACTTGTCTTGGAGAGCTGCTGGGGCGACAGGCTCGAACACCCACACTTTCTGTCCTGGCTGGTAAACAGTCAGAACAGCCTTTTGGTCATGCCAGGCTTCCTGTAATTCCTGACTGGCCTCCAGGTTTTTGGTTGCCTTTTTCATGTACTCAGCCATCCGGGAGTGGAGACCAAGTACATAGTCCACAATGTCATGTTTAGGGAGTTTGAGAGATAACTCCCATCCCTCCTTCACTAGACACAATGGACCTCAGACAGGGTGCCCAAACAGAAATTCAAATGGGCTGTAGCCAACTCCCTTTTGAGGAACCTACCGGTATGCAAACAAAAGGCAGGGTAGCAGGATATCCCATCTCCGCCTGAGCCTTTCTGGGAGACCCTTAATCATACCCTTTAAGGTCTTGTTGAATCTTTCAACCAGACCATTGCACTGTGGGTGATAGGGTGCGGTGAACTTATAGTTCACTTCACACTCCTTCCACATTTCAGTTAAGTAACTAGACATAAACTTTGCACCTCTGTCTGATACAACCTCCTAAGGGAAACCCACTCTTGAGAAAACTCCCAAGAGGGCTCTTGCCACAACAGGTGCTGTAGTGGTCCTAAGTGGTATAGCTTCTGGGTATCTGGTAGCATGATCCACTACCACCAGAATAAATCTGTGCGAGGCTATTTGGGGATCCATTGGTCCAACAATGTCAATCTCTACTCTTTCAAAGGTAACCCCCCCCCCCCACAGGTAGTGGTATAAGGGGGGCCTTTGTAGAGCCACCTGCTTTGCCACTTGCTTGGCAGGTTACACAGGAGCGACAAAACTCCTTGGTGTCCTTGGTGTCTTCTGACATTTGGGGCCAGTGAAAATGAGGGACAAGCCTGTCCCAAGTTTTGTTCTGGCTTAGATGTCCTGCAAGGGGAATATCATGGGCTAGTGTCAAAAGGAAGCCCCTGAATGCCAAAGGTATGACCAACCTCCTGGAAGCACCAGGCTTGGGGTCTCTACCCTCTGAATACAGGAGCCCTTCATCTCAATAAACTTTATGGGTGCCACTAGCATTCCCTGCAGCCTCAACAGCAGCTTGCTGCCTGAGGGGTTCAAGAGAAAGGCAGTCCAACTGCGCCTGCCTCAGATCTGCCCTGGAAGGTCCCCCTGTCCCAAGAAACTCGGTTCAAGTTCTTCACAGGAGAGTTCCTTCATCAGGCTCACAATCAGCTTCCTCAGAAGGCTGATCCGCACTCTGAGGCAGGGTGGAAGGCACAGTCTTAACCCTACTGCTCCTTTTCCTGGAAGGCAACTGGTCCATTATTCTAGAATCCAGTGCCTGTTCAGTATTGCACTTTTTGACCTGTGACCTAGTCACTGCAAGAACATGTGCTGAGATACCTAACATTTCTGCATGTGTCCTAAACCCCAATTCAGACCAGGCTGAAGTCTCTAGGTCATTGCCAAGCAAACATTCTACAGGGAGGTCTGAACTAACAACAACCTTCTAAGACCAGTTACCCCTCCCCAGGAGAAATTAGCAACTGCCATACTATGTGTGGTAGTGACATTGCTAGCATTGGTCACTTGGTAGGTTTCACCAAGTATGATCTGTCCAGGGTCTACAAAGTTAGGTATCACAATATTGACACTGGCACCTGTGTCCCTGTAGGCCTGAGCCTTTTTCTCTTTGACTAAAGGAGTTTGTCTGTACTTGCCCAGATTACTGGGACTCACAGAGAAGGACATATCCATGCCTCCATCACAGATCAAAACAGCTTGAATTGGTGTTCTGACTAGGCCAGAACCCATCTCAGTTCCCAGGGTTAACCCAACTACACTCTTCTGTTGAGAACCACCACTTGGAGCTGAAGTAGGGGGAACAGCTGCCTTAGGGGCAATGGTGGCTGGAGCTGTCTCCTTTTTGGTGCAATCACTAGTCCAGTGACTATTACTCTTACAAACTTTGCAGCATGGCTTCTTTGGACCTTCTTTCTTTTTGGATTGATGGGGACCCCCACCATTAGAAGCTTTTTGGGGACCTTGTGAAGACTTCTGGTCTTTAGCTTTCTCCCCACCCTTTTGGCCTTGCTTCTTCCGGTCACCACCTTGGTTATGTACCTTCTGCTTCAGCCTGGTTCTTACCCATTTGTCTGCCTTCTTACCCAATTCTTGGGGAGAGGTCAAATCAGAGTCAACCAAGTGCTGATGCAACAACTGGTTCTGACAATTAATAAGAATCTGTTCTCTCATGATTAGATTATAAAATCCTGTATAGTCACACACTTTACTGCCCAGTAACCAGCCTTCCAGAGCCTTAGTAGCACAATCTACAAAGTCAGTCCAGTCCTGAGTCTGTGCCTTCTGGGTATCTCTGAACTGCAACCTATACTGTTCAGTGGTTAGGCCAACCCCATCTATTTGAGCAATCTTCAGGACTTTATAATCATCAGTATCCTCTTCTCTTAGAGTGAGGTGATTATCTCTACCTTTGTCTGCAAAGGAGAGCCACATGATTGCTTCCCACTGCTCCTGGGATACCTTCTGTACTTTGCAGGCCCTTTCCAGTGCAGTGATCCATTTGTGGATGGCATCCCTAGTCTGATAGGGAGGGGCAATCTTCTTTAGGTTTCTATGGTCATAAAACCTATTCCTACCACTAGGGATATTGCTACCACAGGGGACTCTAGTCCCCTCTTTTGTCTCTCTCTTTCAAGATCCAGGGTCTCTTTCTCAAGGGCAACCTCTTACCTCCTGATCCTAAGCTGGACTTCCTTCATCCTAGATTCATGTTCCCTCCTCTCTGGAGAACTTCTTCCTCTATGAGATGAGGCAGAGGATCCTATTGATGAACCAGAATGGTTAGATTCCACTGAAGGGGATCTTGCCCTTCTAGGTCCACCAGTAGGCCTACTTTCAAATGTCACCAGCCGCCACTGGCTCCTGGGAGTTCCAAGATCTACCAAATAGGTAACCTCTCCCTTCTGTTCAACAATAGTGTGGGGTCCACTCCACTTGTCTTGGAGAGCTGCTGGGGCCTACGTGGCCTACGTGGGTGGATAGAGGGAGGCCCTCTCTACCTCCTGGTAGCCCTGTTTCTCCCAGGTTGGGTTCAATAACCACTTCCTGGTCTGCATCCTCATCATCTTCAGAGTACTGGTGGGGAACCACACTAGGATCTGCTTTTGATGATGGATGGCCCCCCTACTTACTACCTTGGGTATCTGGCTCTGATGCTTTGGCTAAGTCATCTGCCACTAAGCTATCCATCAGGCGTTGGGTGGTGAGACTCTGTCCTTGCTTTAATTTCCTTATGGCACACAAACCTCTTAACTCTTGGAAAGAGTATGTATCATACTTAGAAGGCAGCACTGGGCTGTCTTCTTGCAGAGGCACACTACAGCCATGACTAGTGAGGTGTGGTGTGTGCACCTACCTACACTACTTGGTTTCCTACTAGAACCTCTCTAGGAGTTGTAGTTAGGGTGTGCTAGGCCCTTGCCACCTACAACTTCTAGGTACCTTGATGTGATTTTTCAAATGATATTCTCAAGATTATTTGGTAAAACAATGCAAGCACTTATCCCATCCGCTGCACACCAATGTGAGATGTTGGCCTGGTATATGATGTCCACTATTCTAGTGGGCACCTTGCACCAGTCCAAACAACCCTTACTGATGGTAGGTTATAACGTCAACCTTATAGAAAGCTATCCTAGTGGTAGCTCTGAAGCGCAGCCTTCAGGCTAAGACTTGGAGACGAGTTAAGCAAGTTGTTTTACCACTTGTAACCTCTTGAATGATCAAATGAAAGCACACCACACAAGGTATATATAAAATATATATATATTTATTCTAAACACAACCCCTCTGGACTCTTTATGAGGTCAGAGGTAAAAGTACAATAAGAGGAACTTAACTAGCATACAATAAGTTGCACAGTATACGTTATGCCCTAGGGGCCTCACAAACCATATACTAAAATAGTGGTATAAGAACCACGTGAGAGTTAGAAAGCAGGCCTAGCACCTGTGGAATCGCTAGGGCTGCCTAGAACCACCAAAGGTTAGGATGTAGGAGGCCCAAGGGAGACGCATGCAGTGTCTAAACACAGCCATGGGTTACCATTGACTTTCTATGGAGAACAAATTTACAATTTAAGGGCACTTCCAGGTGAACTATGATGGAACCCTTTTAGACTAGGACACTTCGAGAGTCAAGACCCACGGGAGCACTGGAGTACTTGTGTTAACTCACCCAGGGAAGCCAGGTGCATAGGTGTCTTTTGGTGTCGAGTTTCGTCGTCGATTCTGTTGCAGCGCTACTCCGGAAATAATTTCTAAAACCATGTCATCTTTCCCTGAAGTACAAAACCATACATCTACTCATCAGTGGGTCCCATAACACTGCGAGTTACTCACTACCAATTTCCATCCTAATTCATGGATTGGTGAAATTCAAAGGAGAGCTGCTGTATCATAGCGGAGTGTCTAAACTAAAACTAAATATTTATACTATTTACACCTGCAGTTTAAACGAGTTTTACCATGGTTTTATTTGACAAGAAATTTATATTAGACACACCACCATTATGCTCGAGGAATCTGCTAGTAAAAAATTAGGCGTAGGAAAATACAAGACCAGCTTAATTCTCCATTTATCTAATTTTTATTAAAAGCAAAGTTTAGCATGTCTGACAGTTTATTCACTTTATTTCTTTCTTTATTCAAAGTAACTTTTAAAAGGATTTTTTTTATTTCAAATAGTTATTTTCATTTATTTAAAGATTTAGAAATAGACTTATTATTAAGGTTTCAGAACACAAGTATTAGGAAAAGACAGATAGCTCCCAAAATTCATTTTCTCCTAAATTCCCTAACTAATAACCTCATCTAAAGCTCAGTTCTCACTCAAAGAAATAAAACATTTATTCAAGAAAGTCCTACATCTCAGGAAAATCGCATTCCGACAGCTTCTCAGGAGGAAATCAAAGAGGAGTTTTCTCTTAAGGTAAATCATGACTTTATATACTTTTTCACTAACTTTATCAGTAACTATCAGCATAAACTCGAGTTCTGATTGGACAATTTGGGGGTGGATAAGCATCACCTCATCATTCTAACATTCGCTTTCCGTTGTGTGTCAGCTACATTTTAAAGGGTCCTTTGTTTAAGAAAGTCTTTGGCCTAGTCACATCCTCAACTAGCAACTCCATGAACTTTTCCCACGTTCAGTAATTCAAATGTTCATTCTTTTTGGCAGTCATCAGGACTTTCAGGGCATGTTGTCCTTGAACTGGTTTTGTTCAGGCACAGGCAGCTCGCATTCATTCTCGTCTTTAGCCGCACATGCGCATTATCTCTCACTGTCACAGTAATCGAGAGACTCCATGTTTTTGGTAGGCCTCACGAGCCAGAATGGGAACTATCATAGAAACAAACACAAATAAATGTTAAATATGGACCTATGGCCCTTCTGTTTACCTCCCCCCCCCATACTAAGGTTTCCCTGTTAGTTATTACCTAGCACACAAGCAACATATATGCAAGTTATACTCACTTATCCTTCGGTTTCTGCCACAAATACATGCAAAAAAGCACATTTATGGTGCTTTGACTTATTTCAAAGTTTTTGCATTATTTCACATCACGACAACAACATTAAACAGTTAGTTATATTTTTGCCATACAAGCAAATTAGTATTCCCACGTGTATTTATGTGTGCATTATATACTATGTTGGTTAATGTTTTCCACACCATGCAATTAATAAAAGTTACAGTTATGAGGAAATTATTTCACGAGGGGTATACAAAATGTTGTTTCTCCACCTCGCTCCATCAACTCCCTCCTTTGGTGATCTTATCACCAAATATCTCCCAAAATTTTGCACATTTTATCAAAACATGTTTTGAGTTCTTCAGATTAGTATGATTTATACTTTAGTATCCTTTTCTTTGGTTTGTTCAAAGACCTTTTCTCAACATTCCTCCATTTCTATATCACAATTTTCTCTTTCTCTTTTTTCTTGAATTGTCTTCTTTATTGACTTTCTAGAATTCTTTCTTTTTCTATATATGCAACATAATCCTATCATCAAAAACACTAATACTATTATTGATACTGGAATTAGTATCTTACCTACAATTGAACTACCTACTTCTTGAAACCAATGTTTAATTGCTGAAAGACTTTTACCAAGTCGTTCAAGAACACCCTCAACCTCCAGTGGTTCAATTTCCTATGCAACTCTATAATGTTTGTAATATACTTTTCAATGTTTTGACGAGTGTAGGTACAACAGTGCTGTACCTTCAAAATTCCACAAACTCTTCATTCTTTTGCCAATATTATATCAAGAGCAAGACGATTTTGCATTACCATAGCTCTCATGGCAACCATTTCAGTATTTACCATTAAGAATCCACCGGCTGTGTCTGTTGACAAACGATCTACTATCGTTGACAATCTTCGAATTCGGTTTGCATTATAAGATATTCCCACTGCTGGTATCAGTGCTCCAAAAATATCACCTATTATTTCTATTACACTCTCTCTTTTTCTACGACTTAAAGGTTTACCTATCTCATGTATTCCATTTGTACCCCTATCTACATGAAAGACTTTTGGAAAGACCAAACACACGTAGCATGTCCCATACCAATGGTCCGGTGATCTATTGTAAGCTTTGTTCCCACAGATAAAATTTATACCCGCAAAAACTGGATCTTTTTCCCCTTTAAATCCCCACCCCCTATAATTCTATAGGTGTCTTTGCATTGACTCGCTCCCACAAAATAATTGTCATACAACAGTGTTGTCTCTTCTTATACAGAATTTCCCTAACAATGGAGTATCTATATTTATAACCACATTCACATTTCTATCATCAATGTTTTCATCTTCAAATGTCCAATATTTGGATTTTTCATGTTTTACTTTTTCACTTCGTTTATAAGCAATTCTTCTCTGTTCAACCATATCTAGAAATGCTTTCTCCTCAACTCTCATTTTACATGTCAAATTATTTTTGAAGGTGTACTCATGGCTCAATTCATCTATCTCCAAAAAGTATTCTCCCATTACTTTGGCGGGCTTCATTCTATTAAGAGCACTGACAATCTTTAGCTTTGCAAAAACATCATCTGAATTTGAATAGTGATATTCTAACTTCCCTGTTTGATAAAACAGGCTTGCAATCACACTACACGTGACACCATATGTAAGTGGAAGATGGTGATATGTCACCCCTTCTGAAACAGATGCAGGTAATTTTACACATACATAACAGTCACTAGCATCCATAGTCTTAACATATTCAAATAATAATCTTGAAAATGTGTTTTTAGTATAATCGCTAATGGACTTATCTTGATGCATTTCTGGTCTATATACATGCTGTTTGTTAGACTTTGATTCCACATTTTTTCCACTTGAACTCACATTATGTTTCAACTTCACTAAGTTATCCTGAAAAGGAATGACAATAGCCAAGATTATCCATATCAATATTAGTAATCCTGTACATATCAAACATGATCTACACCATTTTCTAAGAATAGAACATTTTGTTTTATCATTACTATTAGCCCTTTTTTTTTACACAGCAAAGTTTCAAACGATTCAACTTCGACCTTTTAGCACCTATCGATTTTTATCTTTAACTGACAATGTCCTTCTTATCAGGATTTCAAGTTTTTGTTTTTCATCTTATACCTTTGACCAATTGTTACTTTTCTCTGTGATCTAGGTTTTTACTCACTTGACTTTGGGCAGTTCAAGTTTTCTTGGTTAATGTTTACTTCTTCAATTGGAGGTAACACTCTGTATGTCCATTCAGGTGATTTGTACTTCTGATTTGGTCTTCTCACTCTTTTTGTCCTTTGGACAACTTCTATTCTTTTTCCAACGAATCCTTTTGACTGGTTATTTCATTTACTTGATCTTCTGGCTTTCTTTCTTTGTTAACCAGTTTAAATCTCAGTCCATCATTTACTTTAGGCCAATTCTCTCCTTTACAAACTCTTTTTGACTTAGGCTCCGTGGTGTTATGCTCCACTCTCCCAGCCCTTTTTCTTGAACTTTTTCTTAATGGAGTTTCATCTGCACATCGTCAGTTTCACTTTCAGTCTCTTCGACAGTTTTATTTATGACAAACTTTATAATGTCTTTCTCTTTTACAAGATCAATTTTCTCTCTTGACAATTCTTTCACTCTGTTAGGAACATTTCCATAGTTGGTACTTGGAATCTCATCCTTATCGTGAGTTATTTCCTATTTTCCACTGTCAGGATTTTCGTTCCTGTCTTCAGAGTTTCCAGACTGTTCTTCAGTATTCTCTTGATCACCAGTTTTATCTCCACATTGCTCAGTGTCCTTACTGGTGTCAGTCTCTAATAATTCTCGATCTTCGGATTGGTCTTCAGAATTTGTTATTTCAACAGTTTCTCCTTCTCCTTAAGACGCAGAGCTAGCATCTGATACTTCCAGATATCGTCGTTCTTGTCGAGCTTCGGTATCTGGACTTCTCTCTTGTTCACCTTCAGAATCAGTTGTGCTTTCACCTTCCTCGTTTGGATTCTCAGGTTCAGGCACACGGATGGTTGGCTTGCATGCACCCATCTCTTCACTCCGGCGCATTTAACTGCAGTGGTGCTGACCAATATGACTTGTCTTGGTCTCTGCCAGTCAGACAGATTAGCTTTATTCGATTTTGGTATAAAAATCATAAAAGCAGCACATTACATAAATAAATACCTTAACATTTCATTACAAGGTTAATCTCAGCTATTAATACAGTATTAAATAGGTGTGACGGATCAACTAATCAATGTAAAACATTTAATTATCAAGTAGGACAACTCTAAAAAACAAAAAGGGTCATGTATACAGTGCCACAAAATAGCTTAAGGTTCAGGGGAAGAGCATCAGGCAAACCTATGTCAGCAGTTTACTTATTAGTTACATACTACCGTGTCAATTGAGCTAAAACTCGTGAGTTGCCTCTTTGTGGTTGGTTCTCCCAAAATTAAATTTTTAAACAGAGGTTCAAATCTATTAGAGGCTAGAGGGTTAGTGGCGCAAGGTGCACAAGATCCCCTTCCCCAGGAGTTGTATTTCTTTGCCGTTGATCTTAGTAACGGAATGTGTAGGAAGCTCGGGTAGAAATCATGCAATTCCCAAATGCAAATAGGGCCGTCTCCTTCTTTGGGCTGGCAAAGTCGTAGGTAGGGGACGATGTTCCTGTTCTTAAATTTAATTAACACCAGATCCCCCGAGGTGTCTTTGGGCACCGTACCTAGCCACCCCACCCTCCTGACGCTTAGGATTTCACCATCTAGATCAGGTGGCAAAGGTCTGTTGTTCTGTAGCCAAAAAATAGCCTTATTTAGCAGGTCCTGGTGAGTTTCGTGTTTACCCTGGCTGAGTGCAGGGACCCCAGAGAGGACAGTCACATATGGGGCGGCTTCGGGAGGTAAATTAATACGTGGCGTTCTTTCTAGAGCGGCTGTAGCCACTGAGTGAGTTATTACCGCGAGTTTTAATGTTACTTTAGGGCCAGTTGAGGTGGGTGTATTAAGAGGCGGTAATTGAGTTTGGGCATTCTTATATATAATGGGTTTAGACTTTTCGGGGGTGATGGGAGGATTAGGGCAAATAGGTATTGCTATTTTATTGGTTGGTGGAGAATTCCTTTTAATTACTTTTTCAATGCTAGTCAGCCTGTCCCCCAGGTCATTAATTTGTATAACCGGAGGTGATATGGCAGATAATAACAATTGCTCGAACTGAGCCAATAAAGTCAGTTGGAAGGACGATACAGGGTCATCTATATTATCCGCAGCCTTATCCACCATTGATGTGATTGGGTTAGAGGGGGATGATGTAAGGCTGGTGCACAATTTTTGAATTTAAGTTTGGTTCTCATTGACATTTTCCCCATCATGCTTCCTTTTAATATTAAGACCCCGGGGCAGTGCATTGGCTTGAGTATGGTCTTTATTTCAAAGTAGAGGTAGGTCCCGCGGAGTGCCGTTTAAATTGTCAAGGTTACTGCCCATAGTAGGGGGGGGTGATGCATCCGGGACATACTTGGTACCACACAGGGCATTGAGCTCCTCCCAGATGGACATGATTAGTAAGCAAAACACCAGAGAGCGGCAATAAGCAGTACAGCGCAAGACAAATGGTTAAAAGCGTCTCTATACCTCCTCCTTGGAAAAAGTCAGGTGGGGTGGCCCGTCCCGTCCTCCTCTGGCCTCTGAGGGCCACAAAGGGCCCGCCCTTTGCCCGGGCTTAGCCCGGCGCGTCCCGCACGCGTCCTCGCGGGCCGAGAGGCGTTCCTTCTTTTTTCTGGCGCCTCCGGGCGCAGAGGTGGCGTCAGGGACGCGACTCAGCCGCCGGGGCACCTGGGAGGTGTAGTCCTTGACCCCCCGGTGGCTGCAAGCAAGGTTGCGATGTGGGAGCGACAGCCGTTCCCCTCACGGCGTCCCCCTGGCACTGATGGGGCTAGAAACAGCAGCTGTTCTCCTCACGGCAGGTGAGCTAATGACTTCGGCGTCACCCATCTCTTCACTCCGACACATTTAACTGCAGTGGTGCTGACCAATATGACTTGTCTTGGTCTCTGCCAACGAGGCACCAAACAGTTTCTTCTTCAATGTACCTTTATCCAAACCCAATCTCCAGGAACTAGATCATGAGCTGGATTTTTCTCTTTCGTGTTTGATTCAGTTCCCACCTGATGGAACACAGAAGTCACCACGTCAGACAGGTTTTTGCAGTAATCCAGTATGATGTCATCATTAATTGTTAACAATTTATCAACTGGTACAAATGCTTGTCTCATCATCCTGCCCATTACAATCTCATGTGGACTTAATCCAGTCTTTCTGTCAGGTATGCCTCTTAAGGTCATCAAAACAAGTGGTAAGGCATCTGGCCACTTTAGTCCTGTTGCCAAACACATTTTTGCAATTCTGTTTTTTATGGTTCCATTTACTTGTTCAACCACTCCTGAAGCCTCAGGTCTGTTAGCACAATGCAGTTTTTGATAAATGTCCAGTGCTTCACAGATCATTTGCATAAGTTCATTCTGAAAGTGGGTTCCACGATCAGTTTCCGAATCTTGGGATTATCTCACGTAAAAGCAATTTTGCAACAGTTGGCCCATCATTTCTCCTCGTGGGGAAGACCTCCACCCATCGAGAGAACAAACAAATTATAACTAAAACATATCTAAGTCGGTTACAAGGTGGAAGTTCAATAAAATGCATTCGTGTGAATGGACCTCCCTCCCGTCCTATGGTTCCCAGACTCACAATTCTTTTTCGGTTTGGATTACATTTCTGACATACCAGGCATCTCTGGCACAGAGTTTCAGCAATCATCCTGAACTTTGGATTGTACCACGTCTGTCTAAATAGACGAAGCATGGCATCTCTTCCAACATGAGCTTGACCATGATACATTCGGGCCATGTTTGAACATGCTATTGGGCATTAATGGTCTTTCATCTTTGTAAACCCAGATTTCATCTTCCTCTCTTTGTCTGCATCCTGCTTTTAACCAGAAATGTTTCTCTTCCTCATCAGCTTCTTCCTACATTTGCCTCACTTCCTGCCAAGTCTCAACTACTGTTGTTAGCATTAAAGAACTTGAAACATGCTCCTTTTCCCTGTCCCGATTGATGGATGCAAGATTTTTAGCACAGTATTTTGCAATTGAGCCTACATACCTGTTACCTCGGGTGATATAATCATCCCCCCTCTTGTGAGTTGCACACTTCACCATTGCAATCTTGTCAGGCAATTGAATTGCATCTATCACCATTCTCATAAACTCGGCATTACGTATTGGTGATCCTGCAGAAGTCAAATAACCTCTTTGGGACCATAGCTGTTTGTAGTCATGGACATCTCCGAACCCATATACTGACTATCAGTCACTATGGTAACCTTAATTTCCTTTCCCCGTTCACATGCTCGAATCAAAGCAATCAATTCTGCTATCTGAGCAGAACGAATTCCTTTCAGAAAAGATGCTTTCAAAACATCTGCCACTGTGCAAACTGCATATGCTGCACTCAGAACACCTTCATTTATTCTCAGACACGAACCATCAACAAACATCGCGTAATCTGATTCAGGCAATGGCTCATCTCTGATGCCTGGTCTTGGTTTGGTACAGTATTCAAGAACATCTAGGCATTTGTGATCAACCTCATTTCTTACTTCTGTTTCCATGGTATCAGGCAATAACGTAGAAGGGTTGACATTTACACATCTGGAGATTGGCCCCTTTTCGGCTCCCAGAATTACCTTTTCGTACTTTGTCATCCTATTGTTGGTCAGATACTGTGTTTTTGTCCTAGTGAGAAGAATCTACACAGAATGAGGTACATACACTCTCACAGGAAATCCCATCACTATTCCTTCACTTTGTTCTAGACGTATGCTTGTAGGTGCTACTGCTTTTAGACAACCTGGCAATGCCTTTGCAACTGGGTCCAAAACAGCTGAGAAATATGCAATTGGCTTTCTCAGTTTTCCAAGTCTTTGGATTAGCACTGACAATGCACATCCTTCAAATTCACTGCAGTACAGTTCAAACTCTTTTTCATAGTCAGGCATCCCTAAAGCTGGTGCTTCACACAAGCTTGTTTTTAGCTGTTCAAATGCTTCCATCTCAGTTTTGGTCAGAACTATAGGGTCTCTGATATCTGCTCTGGTTAGTCTCTGTAATGGTTTTGCTATCAGTGAAAATCCGCTAATCCAACGTCTACAGTAACCTACCATTCCCAGGAAGATTCTTACTTGTCTTTGAGTTTTTGGTGGCTGCATTCCTTGTATAATTTTAATTCTTTCTGCAGGGACTTGTCTGATTCCTTTGGCAATCTTATGACATAAGTATTGCACTTCTTTCTGACAAAATTGTAATTTAGATGGAGACACTTTATGTCCCTCTTCTGCCAAATGATTCAGCAATGCAACGGTATCTGTTACACATGCATGTTACATATGCCACTAGGAGATCATCAATGTACTGAACCAATACAGACTCTCCAGGCATGCTCAAACTTTCGAGTGATTTCGTAAGGCAACTGATTAAAGATAGATGGACTTTCAGTGTACCCTTGAGGAATTCAGCACCATGCCAGAATACGATCTCCGAACCGGAACGCAAAAATTAGCTGCCTTTCTGGGTACAATGGAACTGTAAAGAACGCATTACACAGATCGATCACAGTGTACCATTCTGCATCATGGGGAATTTGGTATGAAATCACTGCTGGATTTGGTACAGTTGGACAACATGGGACAACTATTTAATTAACCTTTCTAAGGTCTTGTACAATCCTAAATGTTCCATTTGGCTTTTTCAATTCCATTATCGGTGAATTACAAGGACTACTTTCTATCTCTCTCAGTATGCCTTGCTCAATCATTTTGTTTATCACTCGAGTTATTCCTTCAATTATTTCTGCTGTCATTTTCAATTGGGGAACGTTTGGGTAACTTACACCTTCTTTTATAGAGACTTTTACAGGATCTACATCTTTCATTTAATTCAATATCTTCTCCTGTGAAATCCCATACCTTTTCTTTCACTACCTTTTTCAATTCATCAGATATCTGTTCTCGATCAAACACAGGAAACAATTTATTTTGTTCTGCCTCAATCATAAGCATGGTCATTTTATACAGGCTATCTTCATCTGGAGTTGGCAATTCTATGCCATCTGGTGAACAGTATATGGCACAGTTCATTTTTACACAAGATGTCTCGTCCTAACAGATTTACGGGACTACTATCACACACCACAAATCGATGCATGTCTTTCAAATTTCCACTTTCTACTTCAAATGGTTGTGTTAAGGATGTTTTAACCTGTCTATTAGCTACACGTACAACTTGGATGTGGTCTCCCGAGAGAGGAAGATTTTGGACTTCTACTGATCTAACAATAGAACGGGTAGTACCAGTGTCCACGAGGAAAGTTATTCCTACATCATTCACTTTTCTGTTCACAAATGAACCAGACTGGCTCCAAGCACACACTCTTCTCCCTTTCTCAGGCACCGTCAGAAACTTTCATCCGACTCACTCCCGCCATAGTCTTGTAACCAATACTGGGGACTCACATTCACTCTAGGCGATCTGTTTACCTGTTCGCCTCCGCTGAATCCTGTCTCTGCACTGTATCTCTGATGATTTACATTGTATGGAAGTGGCGGTTGTGGCACCTGACTTTGCTGAGTAACTATCTGCTGTTGTTGCGGTTGCTGTTGAATTACCTCATGCTGCACCTGTGGATTCAATGATGTATTTTCGGGATTAACTCTTGGTGGATACTTACACTCTTTTCTCCAATGCCCTATTCTGCCACAAGTATGACAAGGAAACTTTTTCTTGAGCTCTTCTATATTCTCTACCAATTTTGTTTTGTTGAAATTTCCTTTCAATTTTCCCTGACTTGCATCAGTGTTTTTATTTTCCAATTGTGCTACTTGGTGTTCTCCTACCTTCACTTGTGCCCACATAGCTTTTTCTTTTAGCTTCTTTTGTTTGGCATCGATTTCTTCACTACAATATTTGGCTGTTCTTAAAACATCATCTACAGTGCTCGACTGCCATCCTATCATACTATTCCTAATCATGTCTCCGATTTCTGGCCTTAATCCATAGATAATCGATATACAAAATGACTCGTGTCTTTTTTGCTCAACTCTTCATATGACTGTATTGTTTAAACACCAACAACAATCTTTCATAGAATGCATGTACAGATTCTTTCCGGTTCCTCTGTAGTTCTGTCTATTTTAACCCAATCTGTCTCTTTTGGTGGAATTTTATTCTTCAAAAATACAATCACTTGTTCATACTTTCTCATTACTTGAGGTGACGGAGCACCTGTTACTTTATCACAAGGATATTCTTCTCTCGGCCAATTTACAGATATTTTACACTCAGTCCACAAGTCTGCTGGCATAACTATGTCAAATAATCCATCCAGATTAAATATGAGCGAAAAATCCGTTCCGCTCGCGGATTTTGCGAATTTTCAGTAAATTCGCGATCCGCGAACTCCCGTGAATTTACAGCGAATTCGCAAATCCGCGAGCGGCGGATTCCGGGGGCAAAAGTTGAAGCCTGGCTGGTCTGTCAACTTGTAACTATTTTACGATGGCGCCGGCAAGCTGCCAGCGACATCCTAAAATAGTTACTAAGTCTGCTTCAACAGGAAGCTCTAATAGATAAAATAAAGCAGGTGCTCGCACCTGCTTTATTTTATCTATTAGAGCTTCCTGTTGAAGCTAATTTAGTAAGTATTTTAGGATGGCGCTGGCAGCTTGCCGGCGCCATCGTAAAATATTTACAACATGCCCTTCCTGTGAGTGACTCATTCATCAGCCCAAAAACAATAGTGAGCGTCGTCGAGGCAGGTGTGCCTTCTTCCCAAATCTACAGTGGAAAATCAGCTGTGATGCTGGATAGAGGCTTTTGCATCCTTGACTTTCACGAGCGCAATACCCGTGCTGTTCCTGTGACCAGGAGCTTCTTTCTCTTCATCTGCTGAACTGATCTTTCTCTGACCTTTTATACACACAAGAAGCATGTGTGAACTCGCATGGAAGCCCTGCCCGTTTGGCCCCGCCCACACACTCGCGGTTTGCACCGTCTTCCCGCCATTTACCCACTATGATGGACAGCTCACCCAAGGGAACCCTGCGCCCCTCGGGGCGATTGCATAGTAACACACACATGGCCGCTGAAAGCCGTGGAAAATCAGCTGTGATGCTGGATAGAGGCTTTTGCATCCTTGACTTTCACGAGCGCAATACCCGTGCTGTTCCTGTGACCAGGAGCTTCTTTCTCTTCATCTGCTGAACTGATCTTTCTCTGACCTTTTATACACACAAGAAGCATGTGTGAACTCGCATGGAAGCCCTGCCCGTTTGGCCCCGCCCACACACTCGCGGTTTGCACCGTCTTCCCGCCATTCACCCACTATGATGGACAAATCCGCGGATCAGCAAATCCGCAAATCCGCCGATTTTGCAGATCTACGATCCGCAAATCCGCAAAATCCGCGGATCGTGGATCCGCAAAATCCGCCCATACCTAATCCAGATCAACCCATAGTACTTTTGAGACTTTCACAAAACGATCTACCTGTCGATACCATTCTACTGGTTTCTCTCTCAATCTGGGGAAATCATTTGTAAATGATAGTATATCCTGTCTACTCTAAGGAAGATGCACATATCCTCCTCCCGGTATTTCTCTCATAGGAATTTCATTTACTGCTGTTTATTTTTCTCTGACTAGAAACGCTAATGTAGATTTATCACTAGCCTCTTCTTTCTTCTTTGCCCATTTCACTCTCCACTTATTCATATCCCCCACCTCCGTAGCAGCACAATCAATTCTTTTATTTTGGTTAACCTTCCGGCAGTATCATGTCCTTTTCTGAAAAGTCTACTCTGTATGATTTCTGTAATGTTTTATTCTTTACGAATTCTACTTCAAATTCATTTGCTAAACCTTCTAATTGATCATGTACATACTTTGCTTTCCATGTTATGCTTTTGCACATGAACATGAGTTCATCATCTTGGTATGTTTTTAATCTGTCTGTTCCAATTGTTCAAATAATTAATTCTTCCATATCGATTTTTAATCTTGCCACATCTAATACTTTAGGTTCAATATTAAACTAGAGGTAACCAGGTATAGAATCAGGTGCACAGCTTACGTACAGGCTAAGTTAATCTTGCAGATACTTGTGAGTGCTGCTAAGCAAGAGAGGAAAGTCACCCCACTTTCCCACACACCCAAAGCGAACTCTGGGTAAACCAAAACATACAATTTCTAGCTGAGCACTCAAAATGTTCTCCAATATTGTGTAGTAATAACAGTCCAATAATCCACTCATTTCTTTGAAAAGTTCATCTCATTAAGGGTTTTTGCCAAAGTTGAGTCCACTCAATATAAATCCTGTAATATAGAGACACCAGGGCTGAAAGTTCAGTTCTGTGTTGTTTCAATGTTTATTGAAAATTCCCCCATCAATTAGTTATGCCTTATTCTCATAGCAGCCAACAAATTAGGTTCATGTTCTTTTAATTTCAAAGTTTTAAGCCAATCACTAAATTCTTGTTCCGATGGTCCTATAGGAGTTTGTGTTAAGTCTATTTTCTCTATGCTCTTTTCAGGTGTACCAGAATCAGATTCTGCTCCGGTTGCATATTTATAGGCTAAACTCTGATTGAAAGTTATGTCAGGCGGATTTACATTACTTGCACGTTTGATTTCTGACAAATCTGGATAAATATTTTCTTTTACCTTTTGCAAACTTTGCTGTAAAGGGATTGTTAAATTTGGCTCTTTTATTCTTTGGTTTTCAAACACTGGGATTACAGGTCCTATCGTTACTGGGACTGTTATTGCTTCTATATTTTTCGTAAGCTCTTGTATCTTTTTGGCAGTCCTTGTTTGTTCCTCAACTTGTTTTTCTACTCTATTCACACTTTCTCTTTCGTTATTCTGCTTGGGAGTACCAGTAAGTCTTGTTTCTGTCATTGAGGCGTTTAGATTATATCTCTCTTTTACGGAAAAACTGAAGTATTACTATTTGGCTCCAGTGATAATTTCTGGAGTCCGAACTAGTGGCCTGAAGAGATGGGGACACCCCCCATTCCAGTCACGAAGGTCAAGAACCTAGTGGTCCTGATCGACAATAAGCTCACTTTTAGGCCCCAATTAAATGCAATGACCTCATCTATCCACTGTACACTGAAAATTATCCGGAAGATTCTTCCTTTTCTTCCGGAGGAGTGTAAGAAAACAGTGGTGACGGCCCTTGTCCTATCGCGCCTTGACTATTGTAATAGTTTATTCCTTGGGGCTCAACAGGGGCTTCTTAACAAAATTCAGGTTCTGCAAAATGCAGCAGCTCGACTCATCACAGGCCTTCCAAAGTTTGCATCCGTCTCCCAGGAACTGTCGAAGCTACACTGGCTTCCAGTGCGGAAACGGATCTCTTTTAAAACCCTGTGCATAGTCTTTAAGGCGGTCCATGGACTTGGCCCGGCGTTTCTAAAACAGCATTTCCATTGGTATAGACCAGGTAGGCATCTCAGGTCAGCCAACCTGGGGTTGATTAAGACCCCACGTATAAGAAAAGCGCGCTGGGGAGGCAGAATCTTTGTCCTGGGGGCAGCAACAGCCTGGAATGCTTTACCTTTGGCTCTTAGACAGATTACTGACCTGATGACCTTCTGTAAAAGTCTGAAAACTTGGCTGTTCACTAACTAAACAGGAGGCTTAGGCCAGGGGAGCTATCATTACAGCGCCAGGACACCGTTTGGTAACAGCGCGCTCTACAAATGTTATAAATAATAAAATAAATAAATTTACTCTTTCTGGTATATCTCTAAAATTTGAAAATTGTCTTGGGGTTTCATTAAATCTGTGTTCTACTGGTGGAGCATTAGGGGTAGTCCATAAAGAACCTGGTTGATATGGTGGCGGTCTCCTATTTAATATTTCTTCCAGTACAGCATCCTCTGATTCACTATCACCATAACCTTTTTTCCCTGTTTCCACATTTTTTCTCTTTTCTGTACATTTTCGCTCTTCATATTCATCCACTAATCTGACTGGATACATGCCATCACAAATGTCAACGTTTCTCCATCTGCGCATTCTACTCTCATGTGTCTCTCCCCATTAACCACACAATCTACCTCTTGGTCTGATATGTCTTTCTGACCTTTCTCCTTCCATTTCGTGCATATCATCTTCCCATTTCACTAAAGCTTCAAATTGAGTTGGTCTAGGTCTTGGCTCAAGCTTCATAATCCTTTCTCTCAAATTTCGCAAAACTGCAAAATTAAAAGATTCGACCTCTGGAAAGGCTAACGCACCATCATTCCTCGTATACCTTGCCCAATTCTCTAACCAAACACATGTATGGTAACCATATTTCAACAACATATAGGAAGCAGGCGTTTTCAGCGGAGGAAGTCATTTTCCCTCTCTTGTTACTATCGCCTTATCCTTCACAAACACATTTTTCAATTTCTTAAACCATGAAAGTTTCTTCTATTCCTCTTCATAATAGTAATCAATTTTTCCTGTAAATTCCCTGTCTTTCAAAAGATTGCATACTTCACTGTTGCTGTTCCGTAACACCAACCTATCACAGCGCGGTTTACACTAGCGTACCAATTAGAAAAAGATACGTCTCTTTAGTGCTTAACCTATAGTTTTGCTGCTTTTCCGTGATGCACCAATCAGCCCTTACTCTGTCTCGGTCACAAGGACCAATCCCTGCGCGACACTTTAAACGTCATCAGCTCTCCAGCTTCTGCAGCCACGACTGACCCCTCCTTTACAGGATTTATCAAGAAGCCGTATTTACAAGATATACAACTGAATTGGTTAGTAACTTACTCAAAACAACTCCATTCGTTTGTTTCGCTAAAAGTGATAGTTTTCTCATTCACACAAGTATTCTGTATTTCCAGTAGACAGCACTTACCTCTTCTCTACCACAGAATTTTTACACTTGCCGATAAAGTTGCACCACTTCCTCTACTTTACCCTTCTCTCAAGCTCGGGTTAAGCTCTATTACTCTCCCAGCAGTAGGTTTTAAATCAGGATACGCAATGATCCCTGTACTTAAAAGCTGAGATTTTATAGACTGTCCTCGCTATACATTTATCCTTTCACAAGTAAAGGTCCCTAAACTTGTGATATACGCAAATACCACTGTAGTATACGACAATACTACCTTTTGAAACAGACTATGCGATGTGCGACTTCACTTGCCACACTTCCTCTGCCTGCAGACAGAGTGACCAGTTTCACGCAATACTCGGAAGCCTTTTCAGGACTACATATAACGTAATACAAACTCAACAGATGTTAGTCATAATTCTGTACATCAAAACCCTTATATAACACTTTATACATAATCCTAGCTAATTCTATAGCAACCAATGCTCTGCTACCAAGCTAATTACTGTTGCAGCGCTACTCCGGAAATAATTTCTAAAACCTTGTCACCTTTCCCTGAAGTACAAAATCATATATCTACTCATCAGTGGGGCCCATAACACTGCGAGTTACTCACTACAAACTTCCTTCCTACTTCATGGATCGTTGAAATTCAAAGGAGAGCTGCTGTATCATAGCGGAGTGTCTAAACGAAAACTAAAGTTTTACCATGGTTTTATTTAACAAGAAAGTTACATTAGACACACCACCCTTATGGTCGAGGAATCTGCTAGTAAAAAATTAGGTGTAGGAAAATACAAGACCAGCTTAACTCTCCATTTATTTAATTTTTATTAAAAGCAAAGTTTAGCATGGCTGACAGTTTATTCACTTTATTTATTTCTTTATTCAAAGTAACTTTTAAAAGGAATTTTTTTATTTCAAATAGTTATTTTCATTTATTTAAAGATTCAGAAATAGACATTATTATTAAGGTTTTAGAACACAAATATAAGGAAAAGACAGATAGTTCCCAAAATTCATTTTCTCCTAAATTCCCTAACAAATAACCTCATCTAAAGCTCAGTTCTCACTCAAAGAAATAAAACATTTATTCAAGAAAGTCCTACATCTCAGGAAAATCAGCATTTCGACAGCTTCTCAGGAGGAAATCAAAGAGGAGTTTTCTCTTAAGGGAAATCATGACTTTATATACCTTTTTCACTAACTTTATCAGTAACTATCAGCATAAACTCAAGTTCTGATTGGACAGTTTGGGGGTGGATAAGCATCACCTCATCATTCTAACATTCGCTTTCCGTTGTGTGTCAGCTAAATTTTAAAGGGTCCTTTGTTTAAGAAAGTCTTTGGCCTAGTCACATCCTCAACTTGCAACTCCATGAACTTTTCCCACGTTCAGTAATTCAAACTTCCATTCTTTTTGGCAGTCATCAGGACTTTCAGGGCATGTTGTCCTTGAACTGGTTTTGTTCAGGCACAGGCAGCTCGCATTCATTCTCGTCTTTAGCCGCACATGCGCATTATCTCTCACTGTCACAATAATCGAGAGACTCCATGTTTTGGTAGGCCTCACGAGCCAGAATGGGAACTATCATAGAAACAAACACAAATAAATGTTAAATATGGACCTATGGCCCTTCTGTTTACCTCCCCCCATACTAAGGTTTCCCTGTTAGTTATTACCTAGCACACAAGCGACATATATGCAAGTTATACTCACTTATCCTTCGATTTCTGCCACAAATACATGCACAAAAAGCACATTTATGCTGCTTTGACTTATTTCAAAGCTTTTGCATTATTTCACATCACGACAACAACATTAATTAGTTAGTTATATTTTTGCCATACAAGCAGATTAGTATTCCCACGTGTATTTATGTGTGCATTCTATACTATGTTGGTTAATGTTTTCCACACCATGCAATTAATAAAAGTTACAGTTATGAGGAAATTATTTCACGAGGGGTATACAAAATGTTGTTTCTCCACCTCGCTCCATCAACTCCCTCCTTTGGTGATCTTATCACCAAATATCTCCCAAAATTTTGCACATTTTATCAAAACATGTTTTGAGTTCTTCAGATTAGTATGGTTTATACTTTAGTATCCTTTTCTTTGGTTTGTTCAAAGACCTTTTCTCAACATTCCTCCATTTCTCCATCACAATTTTCTTTTTCCCTTTCTCTTTCTCGTTTTTCTTGAATTGTCTTCTTTATTGACTTTCTAGCATTCTTTCTTTTTCTATATATGCAACATAATCCAATCATCAAAAACCCTAATACTATTATTGATACTGGAATTAGTATCTTACCTACAATTGAAACTACCTATTTCTTGAAACCAATGTTTAATTGATGAAAGACTTTTACCAAGTCATTCAAGAACACCCTCAACCTCCAGTGGTTCAATTACCTTATGCAACTCTGTAATGTTTGTAATATACTTTTCAATGTTTTGACTTTTATCTGGAATGTAGGCACAACAGTGCTGTACCTTCAAAATTCCACAAACTCTTCATTCTTTTGCCAATATTATATCAAGAGCAAGACGATTTTGCATTACCATAGCTCTCATGGCAACCATTTCAGTATTTACCATTAAGAATCCACCGGCTGTGTCTGTTGACAAACGATCTACTATCGTTGACAATCTTCGAATTCGGTTTGCATTATAAGATATTCCACTGCTGGTATCAGTGCTCTAAAAATATCACCGATTATTTCTATTGCACTCTCTCTTTTTCTACGACTTAAAGGTTTACTTATCTCATGTATTCCGTTTGTACCCCTATCTACATGAAAGATTTTTGGAAAGACCAAACCCACGTAGCATGTCCCATACCAATGGTCCGGTGATCTATTGTAAACTTTGTTCCCACAGATAAAATATATACCCGGAACAACTGGATCTTTTTCCCCTTTAAATCCCCAATCCCCCTCCCACAAAATAATTGTCATACACAGTGTTGTCTCTTCTTATACAGAATTTCCCTAACAATGGAGTATCTATATTTATAGCCACATTCACATTTCTATCATCAATGTTTTCATCTTCAATTGTCCAATATTTGGATTTTTCATGTTATACTTTTTCACTTCGTTTACAAGCAATTCTTCTCTCTTCAACCATATCTAGAAATGCTTTCTCCTCAACTCTCATTTTACATGTCAAATTATTTTTGAAGGCGTACTCATGGCTCAATTCATCTATCTCCAAAAAGTATTCTCCCATTACTTTGGCGGGCTTCTTTCTATTAAGAGCACTGACAATCTTTAGCTTTGCAAAAACATCATCTGAATTTGAATAGTGATATTCTAACTTCCCTGTTTGATAAAACAGGCTTGCAATCACACTACACGTGACACAATATGTAAGTGGAAGATGGTGATATGTCACCCCTTCTGAAACAGATGCAGGTAATTTTACACATACATAACAGTCACTAGCACCCATAGTCTTAACATATTCAAATAATAATCTTGAAAATGTGTTTTTAGTATAATCGCTAATGGACTTATCTTGATGCATTTCTGGTCTATATACATGCTGTTTGTTAGACTTTGATTCCACATTTTGTCCACTTGAACTCACATTATGTTTTTACTTCACTAAGTTATCCTGAAAAGGAATGACAATAGCCAAGATTATCCATATCAATATTAGTAATCCTGTACATATCAAACATGATCTACACCATTTTTTAAGAATAGAACATTTCGTTTTATCATTACTATTAGCCCTTTTTTTTTTCACAGCAAAGTTTCAAACGATTTAACTTCGACCTTTTATCACCTATAGATTTTTACCTTTAACTTACAATGTCCTTCTTATCAGGATTTCAAGTTTTTGTTTTTCATCTTCTACCTTTGACCAATTGTTACTTTTCTCTGTGATCTAGGTTTTTACTCACTTGACTTTGGGCAGTTCAAGTTTTCTTGGTTAATGTTTACTTCTTCAATTTGAGGTAACACTATGTATGTCCATTCAGGTGATTTGTACTTCTGATTTGGTCTTCTCACTCTTTTTGGCCTTTGGACAACTTCTATTCTTTTTCCAACGAATCCTTTTGACTGGTTATTTAATTTACTTGATCTTCTGGCTTTCTTTCTTTGTTAACCAGTTTAAATCTCAGTCCATCATTTCCTTTAAGCCAATTATCTCCTTTACAAACTATTTTTGTCTTAGGCTCTGTGGTGTTATGCTCCACTCTCCCAGCTCTTTTTCTTGAACTTTTTCTTAATGGAGTTTCATCTGCACTATCGTCAGTTTCACTTTCAGTCTCTTCGACAATTTTATTTATGACAAACTTTATAATGTCTTTCTCTTTTTCAAGATCAGTTTTCTCTCTTGACAATTCTTTCACTCTGTTAGGAACATTTCCATAGCTGGTACTTGGAATCTCATCCTTATCGTGAGTTATTTCCTCTTTTCCAGTGTCAGGATTTTCGTTCCTGTCTTCAGAGTTTCCAGACTGTTCTTCAGTATTCTCTTGATCACCAGTTGTATCTCCACATTGCTCAGTGTCCTTACTGGTGTCACTCTCTACTAATTCTCGATCTTCGGATTGATCTTCAGAATTTGTTATTTCAACAGTTTCTCCTTCTCCTTAAGACGCAGAGCTAGCATCTGATACTTCCAGATATCGACAATCTTGTCGAGCTTGGTATCTAGACTTCTCGCTTGTTCACCTTCAGAATCAGTTGTGCTTTCACCTTCCTCATTTGGATTCTCAGGTTCAGGCACACGGATGGTGTGGCTTGCATGCACCCATCTCTTCACTGCGGCACATTTAACTACAGTGGTGCTGACCAATATGACTTGTCTTGGTCTCTGCCTACGAGGCACCAAACAGTTTCTTCTGCGATGTACCTTTATCCGAACCCAATCTCCAGGAACTAGATCATGAGCTGGATTTTTCTCTTTCGTGTTTGATTCAGTTACCACCTGATGGAACACAGAAGTCACCACGTCAGACAGGTTTTTGCAGTAATCCAGTATGATGTCATCATTAATTGTTAACAATTTATCAACTGGTACAAATGCTTGTCTCATCACCCTGCCCATTACAATCTCATGTGGACTTAATCCAGTCTTTCTGTCAGGTATGCTTCTTAAGGTCATCAAAACAAGTGGTAAGGCATCTGGCCACTTTAGTCCTGTTGCCAAACACATTTTTGCAATTCTGTTTTTTATGGTTCCATTCACTTGTTCAACCACTCCTGAAGCCTCAGGTCTGTAAGCACAATGCAGTTTTTGATGAATGTCCAGTGCTTCACAGATCATTTGCATAAGTTCATTCTGAAAGTGGGTTCCACGATCAGTTTCGATCGTCACTGGAAATCCGAATCTTGGGATAATCTCACGTAAAAGCAATATTGCAACAGTTACCCCATCATTTCTCCTCGTGGGGAAGACCTCTACCCATCGAGAGAACAAACAAATTATCACTAAAACATATCTAAGTCGGTTGCAAGGTGGAAGTTCAAAAAAATGCATTCGTGTGAATGGACCTCCCTCCCGTCTTATGGTTCCCAGACTCACAATTGTTTTTCGGTTTGGATTAAATTTCTGACATACCAGGCATCTCTGGCACAGAGTTTCAGCAATCCTCCTGAACTTTGGATTGTACCACGTCTGTCTAAATAGACTAAGCATGGCATCTCTTCCAACATGAGCTTGACCATGATACATTTGGGCCATGTTTGAACATGCTATCGGGCATTACTGGTGTTAGACGGGACCTGGAGGGTCGGCCGAGGACAAGGGGAGAGGTCTCCGGGGAGAGCCGTCTCCAGCGATCGTACAGACCAGTAACTTCCCCCCCACAGATGGACACCACACAAAGATAAAGTTTAATGTTCTTTATAAGCAATCTTGAAGTACGGTAGAATGGTACAAGGAGGTCAGGACTCAGGGGTCCCCTCGATTCTAGTCTCTTGGTTGGGGAAGGAGGGTAGCGGGACAGTCTTGTTACCAATCTGGTAGTTACGCTGAGATGATGGGTAGCTCACAATCCTCGAGCTTGGTGTGCTAGGAGGACGGGCCGCGGCAGCGCCAGCAGGTCCCGAGAAGATCGTAGGTGGCAACGGTCCGCGGCAGCGCCATCAGGTCCCGACGAAGATGGTAGTTACAACGGGCTGTGGCAGCGCCAGCAGGTCCCGACGAGGATGAAGGTTGCAGAGGGCCGCGGCAGCGCCAGCAGTCCGTCAAGGATGAGTTCTTCACGGTGTCTCTCGACTCCAGGATACAACTGCCTTCCTGCTCTGGAGCTGCCCCAGTTATAGGTCTGGCGCCCTTTGATGTCCGGACCCTCGCACTTGGAGGTCGGGAGGTCCGGGATGAGGGAGTCCAGACACCCAGCAGGGGGGTGGAGCCAGCGCCCGGGGAGGCTGGGGGCGATCGGCACCTGGCGGGGGAGAGCCATCAACACTTCTTTCTCCCATTGACCTGCCAAGTGGTCCGTTCACCTCCTGGGTGGATGGTGGTGCCGGGATGTCGGGGCCTGGCCAGGCCCAGGGTTAGGGTCGAGCTGAGGCCACGCGGCCTCGTGGTGCAGTGTCGAAGATGGCGGCCGGGCCGGGCAATGGAGCTGACAGTGGCCCGGGCCAATGATACAGAGATGTCCGGAAGCAGGAGTCCCGTAGGGGACGGTGTGCGGGTTGCTTCTGTGGGTAGCACCTGGAGGGCCGGCGTCTGGGCCCTGTCAGGCGGGGAGGGAGCGAGCCCTTCAGGTGGCCTGTCCAACATGCGTCCCCCCCAGCTGAAGGCGGGGAGAGTCACCCATCCTCTTGGGGACTCTCCTCGTCGAGGCGGAAAAAGCGTGACAGGCCATCCGCGTTGGCGTGATCCGGGCCAGGTCGGTGCTCCACAGTGAAGTCCATCCCCTGCAGGGAGATGGACCATCGCAATAGTTTGGGATTTCCCCCCGCATCTGCATTAGCCATTGTAGGGGGTGATGATCTGTTTGTACCCGAAAGTGGGTACCGAAGAGGTAGGGCCGGAGCTTCTTGAGGGCCCACACTACTGCGAAGGCTTCCCTCTCGATGGTGCTCCAGCGCTGTTCTCGGGCCAGTAGGCGTCTGCTGATGAAGGCCACTGGTTGGTCAACTCCATCGGGGTTCAGCTGGGAGAGGACGGCCCCGATGCCATGGTCGGAGGCATCAGTCTGGACGATGAATTCCCGGCTGTAGTCGGGAGCCTGGAGCACAGGGGCGGTGCACATGGCGGCCTTCAGTTTCTCGAAGGCCGCTTGACAGTCTGGAGTCCAGTTGACCATTTTTGGGTGTTTCTTTGATGTGAGCTCTGTGAGGAGCCCCACAATACTGCCATAGTCCTTCACAAACCGCCGGTAGTATCCGGTGAGCCCCAAGAAGGCTCGGACCTCGGTTTGCGTTACGGGAGGCTGCCAGGACTGGATGGCAGCGATCTTGAGCTGAAGGGGGGCCACCAGACCGCTTCCCACTTGGTGTCCGAGGTAGGTCACGGACCCTTGGCCAAGTTGGCACTTGCTGGCCTTGATTGTAAGGCCGGCCTGTTGGAGGGCCTGAAGGACCTCTCGGAGGTGGCGGAGGTGGTCTGACCAGTGGCGGCTGTACACAGCAATATCGTCCAGGTAGGCGGCGCTGAACTCTTCGAGGCCTGCCAATACCTGGTTCACAAGTCGTTGAAAAGTGGCTGGAGCGTTTTTCATGCCGAATGGCATCACTTTGAAATGGTAGTGGCCATCCGGGGTGGAGAAAGCGGATCGTTCTTGGGCCCTGGGGGTGAGGCCGATCTGCCAGTAGCCCGCTGTCAGGTCGAAGATGCTGAGGTAGCGGGCAGCCCCCATGCGGTCGATCAGTTCATCTGCTCGGGGAATGGGGTGAGCGTCGGTTCGGGTGACAGCGTTCAGACCCCGATAGTCGATGCAGAATCGGAGCTCAGGGGTGGTGCCTGGGGCAGCAGCTTTGGGGACCAGCACGACTGGGCTGGCCCAGGGGCTGTCCGAGGGCTCGATGACTCAGAGTGTGAGCATTTTTGACACTTCTTCTTGGATGCAGGCCCGTACCCGATCTGGTACGTGGTACGCCCGGTGTCTGATAGGGGGACTGTCCCCAGTGTCCACGTCGTGCAAGCACCAGGGGGTGACTCCTGGGGTGAGGGAATAGGGTCGCAAATTGCAGCAGGAGGCCCCGACAGTCTTGGCGCTGCTCTGGGGTTAGGGCATCTGAGAGTCGGACCCCATCTACTGAACCATCTTTTTCCCGGGTCCTCAGTAGGTCAGGGAGGGGCTCGGAGTCTTCTTCCGCTCCACTGTCTGTAGCCATCAGTAGGCTGAGCTCCGAGCGCACAAAGTGGGGTTTGAGTCTGTTGGCGTGGAGGACCCGGAGGGGGTTCCGGGGAGATTCCATGTCGATGAGATAGGTGACGGGGCTCTTGCGCTCGACTACCTTGAAGGGCCCTGTCCACTTGTCCTGCAAGGCACAAGGTTCGGTGGGGGACATCACCCATACTTGCTGGCCAGGTTCGAACTCTATGGAGGAGGCATTCTGATCGTACCATTTCTTCATGTCCTCCTGACTGGCCTCAAGATTAGCTTTGGATATCTCTCTGAATCGTCTTGTCTGATTGCGTAGGGTCAGGAGGTACTTGTAGACGTCTGGAAGGGTTTTCAGGGGGGCCATCTCCCAACCTTCTTTGACTAGGCTGAGGGGCCCTCGAACAGGGTGTCCGTACAAGAGTTCGAAGGGGCTGAAGCCGAGGGACTTCTGGGGGACTTCTCGGTAGGCGAAGAGGAGGCACGGAAGTAGCACATCCCACTGGCGGCGTAGGGGTTCTTCCAACCCCATAATCATTCCCTTGAGGGTGCGGTTGAACCGCTCAACCAGTCCGTTTCCTTGAGGGTGATAGGGGGTTGTGAATCGGTAGGTGACCCCGCACTGCTGCCAGAGGGATTTCATATATTTTGAAATAAAGTTCGTGCCCCTGTCGCTGACGACTTCCCGGGGAAGCCCACCCGGGTGAAGATCCCCATTAAGGCTCGGCCGACCACCGGTGCTGTTACAGTTCGAAGGGGAACAGCCTCGGGATAGCGGGTGGCGTGGTCCACCAGTACCAGGATGAATCGATGCCCTTGTGCTGTTCGGGGGTCCAGGGGCCCCACAATGTCTATTCCCACCTTTTCGAACGGGGTGGTAACAACCGGGAATGGTTGCAGGGGCGCCTTGAGTTTGCGGCCGCTCTTCCCGCTGGCCTGGCAAGTGGGGCAGGAACGGCAGTGGTTGAGGACGTCATTTCTCATTTTTGGCCAGTAAAAGTGGGTCACCAGGCGGTTGTAGGCTTTGTCCTGTCCCAAGTGTCCAGCCAGGGGGACATCGTGGGCCAAATTCAACAGGAAGTCTCTAAAGCGGAGGGGCACCACCAACACTCGACTGGCCCCCAACTCCGCAATTCTTTGTTCGCTATACAATAGGTCATTGTCCCAATAGATCCAGTGGGCCCCGGCGGTATTTCCCGCGCTCTGGGCGAGGGCTTGCTATCGTAGTCCCTCGAGGGAGGGACAGGTCTTTTGCTCTTGACGGAATTGTTCCTGGGTGGGTCCCCCTTCTTGACGCCACTGAGCCAGGTCTGGAAGGTCCTGGGGTTGAGCGAGCCTTTCTTGGGTTAGTTCCGGGGGGTCGGTATGGTCGGCGTCCCCCACTGGAGCGATCGGGGGAGGAGGTGCTGGCCATTCGGGTTCTTCAGGTCGGGGGATGGCGCGGGCGGCCATGGACCGGGTGGTTACGCACGCCCAGTCCGGGAGGCCCAACATCCCCAGGTGCTCTCTTCTTTCCACGGCGGCCCACGGGGAACTCTCGAGATCGTTCCCCAGGAGACAATCCACGGGGGCATCATCGCGGACCGTCACCTTCAACATGCCGGATACTCCTCCCCATTCGAATGGGACGCAGGCCATCCGACACAGGCTCTCAGAATTGTCGGCTGAACGGACGGGGCAGAGAACGTTTAGCAGGATTTGTTCCGGGGTCACCAGGTGACAGCGGACGGCCGTCACACTGGCCCCCGTGTCACGTAGGGCTTCAGCCGTGCGCCCATTTATGTTCACCCACTGACTGTATTTTCTGGTGTTGGCGGGTAGGGGAGCCCGCGGGATCATGTCTCTTCCCCCTAGGCACGCCAGGACCATGGCGGCCGGTTCCCACTCTGGTTGTTCCTGTTCGTATTCTTCATGTTCTTCGGAGACTTGCTCTTCTCCTAGGGCGGCGGCAGCTACCTGGCGGGGCCCTGGAGTCTGGTTCTTTGGGCAGTTCGGATCATTGGCGTAGTGGCCGACTCGCTGGCATCGGTGACAAGTGACACTGGCTCGGAACCCCGGGCGCATCGGGGGGTTGCCCCGGCCGGCCGGGGGTGGGGTGCTGGTAGCGGGAGCGGCCGGGACGGTGTCTTTCCCCCGGCCCTGGCCACCTCCTCCTCCTCGGGGACGGTGATGGCCTTGGCTGTTCCTGTTCTGTTCGTTCGGCCCACCCCGGCCAGATGTCCAGGAGCAGGAGTCCCGTAGGGGACGGTGTGCGGGTTGCTTCTGTGGGTAGCGCCTGGAGGGCCGGCGTCCGGGCCCTGTCAGGCGGGGAGGGAGCGAGCCCTTCAGGTGGCCTGTCCAACAACTGGTCTTTCATCTTTGTAAACCCAGATTTCATCTTCCTCTCTTTGTCTGCATTCTGTTTTTAACCAGAAATGTTTCTCTTCCTCATCAGCGTCTTCCTACATTTCCCTCACTTCCTGCCAAGTCTCAACTACTGTTGTTAGCATTAAAGAACTTGAAACATGCTCCTTTTCCCTGTCCCGATTGATGGATGCAAGATTTTTAGCACAGTATTTTGCAATTGAGTCTACATACCTGTTACCTCGGGTGATATAATCATCCCCCCTCTTGTGAGCTGCACACTTCACCACAGCAATCTTGTCAGGCAATTTAATTGCATCTATCAACATTCTCACAAACTCGGCATTACGTATTGGTGATCCTGCAGAAGTCAAATAACCTCTTTGGGACCATAGCTGTTTGTAGTCATGGACAACTCCGAACCCATATACTGACTATCAGTCACTATGGTAACCTTAATTTCCTTTCCCAGTTCACATGCTCGAATCAAAGCAATCAATTCTGCTATCTGAGCAGAACGAATTCCTTTCAGACAAGATGCTTCCAAGACATCTGCCACTGTGCAAACTGCATATGCTGCACTCAGAACACCTTCATTTATTCTCAGACACGAACCATCAACAAACATCACGTAATCTGATTCAGGCAATGGCTCATCTCTGATGCCTGGTCTTGGTTTGGTACAGTATTCAAGAACATCAAGGCATTTGTGATCAACCTCATTTCTTACTTCTGTTTCCATGGTATCAGGCAATAACGTAGAAGGATTGACATTTACACATCTAGAGATTGGCCCATTTTCTGCTCCCAGCATTACCTTTTCGTACTTTGTCATCCTATTGTTGGTCAGATACTGTGTTTTTGTCCTAGTGAGAAGAATCTACACAGAATGAGGTACATACACTCTCACAGGAAATCCCATCACTATTCCTTCACTTTGCTCTAGACTTATGCTTGTAGCTGCTACTGCTTTTAGACAACCTGGCAATGCTTTTGCAACTGGTTCCAAAACAGCTGAGAAATATGCAATTGGCTTTCTCAGTTTTCCATGTCTTTGAATTAGCACTGACAATGCACATCCTTCTCGTTCACTGCAGTACAGTTCAAACTCTTTTTCATAGTCAGGCATCCCTAAAGCTGGTGCTTCACACACGCTTGTTTTTAGCTGTTTAAATGCTTCCATCTCAGTTTTGGTCAGAACTATAGGGTCTCTGATATCTGCTCTGGTTAGTCTCTGTAATGGTTTTGCTATCAGTGAAAATCCGCTAATCCAACGTCTACAGTAACCTACCATTCCGAGGAACATTCTTACTTGTCTTTGGGTTTTTGATGGCTGCATTCCTTGTATAATTTTAATTCTTTCTGCAGTGACTTGTCTGATTCCTTTGGCAATCTTATGACATAAGTATTGCACTTCTTTCTGACAAAATTCTAATTTAGATGGAGACACTTTATGTCCCTCTTCTGCCAAATGATAAAGCAATGCAACGGTATCTGTTACACATGCATTTACACATTCCACTAGGAGATCATCAATGTACTGAACCAATACAGACTCTCCAGGCATGCTCAAACTTTCTAGTGATTTCTTTAGCAACTGATTAAAGATAGATGGACTTTCAGTGTACCCTTGAGGAATTCAGCACCATGCCAGAATACGATCTACGAACCGGAACGCAAAAATTGGCTGGCTTTCTGGGTACAATGGAACTGTAAAGAACGCATTACACAGATCGATCACAGTGTACCATTCTGCATCATGGGGAATTTGGTATGAAATCACTGCTGGATTTGGTACAATTGGACAACATGGGACAACTATTTAATTAACCTTTCTAAGGTCTTGTACAATCCTAAATGTTCCGTTTGGCTTTTTCAATCCCATTATCGGTGAATTACAAGGACTACTTGCTATCTCTCTCAGTATGCCTTGCTCAATCATTTTGTTTATCACTCGAGTTATTCCTTCAATTATTTCTGCTGTCATTTTGTATTGGGGAACGTTTGGGTAACTTACACCTTCTTTTATAGAGACTTTTACAGGATCTACATCTTTCATTAATTCAATATCTTCTCCTGTGAAATCCCACACCTTTTCTTTCACTACCTTTTTCAATTCATCAGGTATCTTTTCTCGATCAAACACAGGAAACAATTTATTTTGTACTGCCTCAATCATAAGCATGGTCATTTTATACAGGCTATCTTCATCTGGAGTTGGCATTTATATGCCATCTGGTGAACAGTATATGGCACAGTTCATTTTACACAAGATGTCTCGTCCTAACAGATTTACGGGACTACTATCACACACCACAAATCGATGCATGTCTTTGAAATTTCCAATTTCTACTTCAACTGGTTGTGTTAAGGATGTTTTAATCTGTCTATTAGCTACACCTACAACTTGGATGTGGTCTCCCGAGAGAGGAAGATTTTGGACTTCCACTGATCTAACAGTAGAACGGGTAGCACCAGTGTCCACTAGGAAAGTTATTTCTACATCATTCACTTTTCCGTTCACAAATAGACCAGACTGGCTCCAAGCACACACTCTTCTCCCTTTCTCAGGCACCGTCAGAAACTTTCATCCGACTCACTCCCGCCATACTCTTGTAACCAATACTGGGGACTCACATTCACTCTAGGCGATCTGTTTACCTGCTCGCCTCCGCTGAATCAGGTCTCTGCACTGTATCTCTGATGATTTACATTGTGTGGAAGTGGCGGTTGTGGCACCTGACTTTGCTGAGTAACTATCTGCTGCTGTTGCGGTTGCTGTTGAATTACCTCATGCTGCACCTGTGGATTCAATGATGTATTTTCGGGATTAACTCTTGGTGGATACTTACACTCTTTTCTCCAATGCCCTATTCTGCCACAAGTATGACAAGGAAACTTTTTCTTGAGCTCTTCTATATTCTCTACCAATTTTGTTTTGTTGAAATTTCCTTTCAATTTTCCCAGACTTGCATCAGTGTTTTTATTTTCCAATTGTGCTACTTGAGGTTCTCCTACCTTCACTTGTGCCCACATAGCTTTTTCTTTTAGCTTCTTTTGTTTGGCATCGATTTCTTCACTACAATATTTGGCTTTTCTTAAAACATCATCTACAGTGCTCGACTGCCATCCTATCATACTATTGCTAATCATGTCTCCGATTTCTGGCCTTAATCCATAGATAATCGATATACAAAATGACTCATGTCTTTTTCACTCAACTCTTCATATCCACTGTATTGTTTAAACACCAACAACAATCTTTCATAGAATGTGTGTACAGATTCTTTCGGTTCCTCTGTAGTTCTGTCTATTTTAACCCAATCTGTCTCTTTTGGAGGAATTTTATTCTTCAAAAATACAATCACTTGTTCATACTTTCTCATTACTTCAGGTGACGGAGCACCTGTTATTTTATCACGAGGATATTCTTCTCTCTGCCAATTTACAGATATTTTACACTCCGTCCACAAGTCTGCTGGCATAACTATGTCAAATAATCCATCTAGATCAACCCATAGTACTTTTGAGACTTTCACAAAACGATCTACCTGTCGATACCCTTCTACTGGTTTCTCTCTCAATCTGGGGAAATCATATCCTGTCTACTCCAAGGAAGATGCACATATCCTCCTCCCGGTATTTCTCTCATAGGAAATTCATTTACTGCTGTTTATTTTTCTCTGACTGGAAATGCTAATGTAGATTTATCACTAGCCTCTTCTTTCTTCTTTGCCCATTTCCCTCTCCACTTATTCACATCCGCCCACCTCCGTAACAGCACAATCAATTCTTTTATTTGGGTTAACCTTCCGGCATTATCATATTGTCAATGTCCTTTTCTGAAAAGTCTATTCTTTTTGATTTCTGTAATGTTTTATTCTTTACGAATTCTACTTCAAATTCATTTGCTAAACCTTCTAATTGATCATGTACAGACTTTGCTTTCCATGTTATGCTTTTGCACATGAACATGAGTTCATCATCTTGGTATGTTTTTAATCTGTCTGTTCCAATTGTTCCAATAATTAATTCTTCCATATCGATTTTTAATCTTGCCACATCTAATACTTTAGGTTCAATAATAAACTAGAGGTAACCAGGTATAGAATCAGGTGCACAGCTTACGTACAGGCTAAGTTAATCTTGCAGATACTTGTGAGTGCTGCTAAGCAAGAGAGGAAAGGTCACCCCACTTTCCCACACACCCTAAGCGAACTCTGGATAAACCAAAACATACAATTTCTCGCTGAGCACTCAAAATGTTCTCCAATATTGTGTAGTAATAACAGTCCAATAATCCACTCATTTCTTTGAAAAGTTCATCTCATTAAGGGTTTTTGCCAAAGTTGAGTCCACTCAATATAAGTCCTGTAATATAGAGACACCGGGGCTGAAAGTTCAGTTCTGTGTTGTTTCAAAGTTTAATGAAAATTCTCCCATCAATTAGTTATGCCTTATTCTCGTAGCACCCAATACTTTAGGTTCATGTTCTTTTAATTTCAAAGTTTTAAGCCAATCACTTAATTCTTGTTCCGATGGTCCTATAGGAGTTTGTGTTAAGTCTATTTTCTCTATGCTCTTTTCAGGTGTACCAGAATCAGATTCTGCTCCGGTTGCATATTTATTGGCTAAACTCTAATTGAAAGTTATGTCAGGCGGATTTACATTACTTGCTCGTTTGATTTCTGACAAATCTGGATAAATATTTTCTTTTACCTTTTGCAAACTTTGCTGTAAAGGGATTGTTAAATTTGGCTCTTTTATTCTTTCGTTTTCAAACACTGGGATTACAGGTCCTATCGTTACTGGGACTGTTACTGCTTCTATATTTTTTGTAAGCTCTTGTATCTTTTCGGCAGTCCTTGTTTGTTCCTCAACTTGTTTTTCTACTCTATTCACACTTTCTCTTTCGTTATTCTGCTTGGGAGTACCAGTAAGTCTCGTTTCTGTCATTGAGGCGTTTAGATTATATCTCTCTTTTACCGAAAAACTGAAGTATTACTATTTGGCTCCAGTGATAATTTCTGGAGTCCGAACTAGTGACCTGAAGAGATGGGGACACCCCCCATTCCAGTCACGAAGGTCAAGAACCTAGTGGTCCTGATCGACAATAAGCTCACTTTTAGGCCCCAATTAAATGCAATGACCTCATCTATCCACTGTACACTGAAAATTATCCGGAAGATTCTTCCTTTTCTTCCGGAGTAGTGTAAGAAAACAGTGGTGACGGCCCTTGTCCTATCGCGCCTTGACTATTGTAATAGTTTATTCTGTGAGGCTCAACAGGGGCTTCTTAACAAACTTCAGGTTCTGCAAAATAAAGCAGCTCGACTTATCACAGGCCTTCCAAAGTTTGCATCCGTCTCCCAGGAACTGTCGAAGCTACACTGGCTTCCAGTGCGGAAACAGATCTCTTTTAAAACCCTGTGCATAGTCTTTAAGGCGGTCCATGGACTTGGCCCGGCGTTTCTAAAACAGCACTTCCATTGGTATAGACCGGGTAGGCATCTCAGGTCAGCCAACCTGGGGCTGATTAAGACCCCACGTATAAGAAAAGCGCGCTGGGGAGGCAGAAGCTTTGTCCTGGGGGCAGCAACAGCCTGGAATGCTTTACCTTTGGCTCTTAGACAGATTACTGACCTGATGACCTTCCGTAAAAGTCTGAAAACTTGGCTGTTCACTAACTAAACAGGAGGCTTAGGCCAGGGGAGCTATCATTACAGCGCCAGAACACCGTTTGGTAACAGCGCGCTCTACAAATGTTATAAATAATAAAATAAATAAATTTACTCTTTCTGGTATATCTCTAAAATTTGAAAATTGTCTTGGGGTTTCATTATTTCTGTCTTCTACTGGTGGAGCATTAGGGGTAGTCCATAAAGAACCTGGTTGATATGGTGGCGGTCTCCTATTTAATATTTCTTCCAGTACAGCATCCTCTGATTCACTATCACCATAACCTTTTTACCCTGTTTCCACATTTTTTCTCTTTTCTGTACATTTCCGCTCTTCATATTCATCCACTAATCTGACTGGATACATGCCATCACAAATGTCAACATTTCTCCATCTGCGCATTCTACTCTCATGTGTCTCTCCCCATTAACGACGCAATCTACCTCTTGGTCTGATATGTCTTTCTGACCTTTCTCGTTCCATTTCGTGCATCTCATCTTCCCATTCCACTAAAGCTTCAAATTGAGTTGGTCTAGGTCTTCGCTCAAGCTTCATAATCCTTTCTCTCAAATTTCGCAAAACTGCCAAATTAAAAGATCCGACCTCTGGAAAGGCTGACGCACCATCATTCCTCGTATACCTTGCCCAATTCTCTAACCAAACACATGTATGGTAACCATATTTCGACAACATATAGGAAGCAGGCGTTTTCGGCGGAGGAAGTCATTTTCCCTCTCTTGTTACTATCGCCTTATCCTTCACAAACACATTTTTCAATTTCTTAAACCATGAAGGTTTCTTATTTTCCTCTTCGTAATAGTAATCAATTTTTCCTGTAAATTCCCTGTCTTTCAAAAGATCGCATACTTCACTGTTGCTGTTCCGTAACACCAAACTATCACAGCGCGGTTTACACTAGCGTACCAATTAGAACAAGATACGTCTCCTTAGTGCTTAACCCATAGTTTTGCTGCTTTTCCGTGATGCACCAATCAGCTCTTACTCTGTCTCGGTCACAAGGACCAATCCCTGCGCGACACTTTAAACGTCATCAGCTCTCCAGCTTCTGCAGCACCGACTGACCCCTCCTTTACAGGATTTATCAAGAAGCCGTATTTAACAAGATATACAACTGAATTGGTTAGTAACTTACACAAAACAACTCCATTCGTCTGTTTCGCTTAAAGTGATAGTTTTCTCAATCACACAAGTATTCTGTATTTCCAGTAGACAGCACTTACCTCTTCTCTACCACAGAATTTTTACACTTGCCGATAAAGTTGCACCACTTCCTCTACTTTACCCTTCTCTCAAGCTCGGGTTAAGCTCTATTACTCTCCCAGCAGTAGGTTTTAAATCAGGATACGCAATGATCCCTGTACTTGAAAGCTAAGAGTTTATAGACTGTCCTCGCGATACATTTATCCTTTCACAAGTAAAGGTCCCTAAACTTGTGATATATGCAAATACCACTGTAGTATACGACAATACTACCTTTTGAAACAGACTATGCGATGTGCGACTTCACTTGCCACACTTCCTCTGCCTGCAGACAGAGTGACCAGTTTCACGCAATACTCAGAAGCCTTTTCAGGACTACATATAGTAATACAAACTCAACAGATGTTAGTCATAATTCTGTACATCAAAACCCTTATATAACACTTTATACATAATCCTAGCTAATTCTATAGCAACCAATGCTCTGCTACCAAGCTAATTACTGTTGCAGCGCTACTCCGGAAATAATTTCTAAAACCTTGTCACCTTTCCCTGAAGTACAAAATCATATATCTACTCATCAGTGGGGCCCATAACACTGCGAGTTACTCACTACCAACTTCCTTCCTACTTCATGGTTTGGTGAAATTCAAAGGAGAGCTGCTGTATCATAGCGGAGTGTCTAAACTAAAACTAAATATTTATACTATTTACACCTGCAGTTTAAATGAGTTTTACCATGGTTTTATTTAACAAGACATTTATATTAGACACACCACCATTATGGTCGACGAATCTGCTAGTAAAAAATTAGGCGTAGGAAAATACAAGACCAGCTTAATTCTCCATTTATCTAATTTTTATTAAAAGCAAAGTTTAGCATGTCTGACAGTTTATTCACTTTATTTCATTTTTTATTCAAAGTGACTTTTAAAAGGACATTTTTTATTTCAAATAGTTATTTTTATTTATTTAAAGATTCAGAAATAGACATTATTATTAGGAAAAGACAGATAGTTCCCAAAATTCATTTTCTCCTAACTTCCCTAACTAACAACCTCATCTAAAGCTCAGTTCTCACTCAAAGAAATAAAACCTTTATTCAAGAAAGTCTTACATCTCAGGAAAATCAGCATTCCGACAGCATCTCAGGAGGAAATCAAAGAGGAGTTTTGTCTTAAGGGAAATCATGACTTTATATACCTTTTTCACTAACTTTATCTATCTACAAAAGTAACTATCAGCATAAAATCGAGTTCTGATTGGACAATTTGGGGGTGGATGAGCATCACCTTATCATTCTAACATTTTCTTTCCGTTGTGTCAGCTAAATTTTAAAGGGTCCTTTGTTTAAGAAAGTATTTGGCCTAGTCACATCCTCAACTAGCAACTCCATGAACTTTTCCCACGTTCAGTAATTCAAACGTCCATTCTTTTTGGCAGTCATCAGGACTTCCAGGGCATGTTGTCCTTGAACTGGTTTCGTTCAGGTACAGACAGCTCGCATTCATTCTCGTCTTTAGACGCACATGCGCATTATTTCTCACTGTCACAGTAATCGAGAGACTCCATGTTTTTGGTAGGCCTCTAGAGCCAGAATGGGAACTATCATAGAAACAAACACAAATAAATGTTAAATATGGAACTATAGCCCTTCTGTTTACCTCCCCCATACTAAGGTTTCCCTGTTAGTTATTACCTAGCAAACAAGCGACATATATGCAATTTATACTCACTTATCCTTCGGTTTCTGCCACAAATACATGCACAAAAAGCACATTTATGCTGCTTTTACTTATTTCAAAGCTTTTGCATTATTTCACATCACGACAACAACATTAATTAGTTAGTTATATTTTTGCCATACAAGCAGATTAGTATTCCTACGTGTATTAATGTGTGCATTCTATACTATGTTGGTCAATGTTTTCCAAGCCATGCAATTAATAAAAGTTACAGTTATGAGGAAATTATTTCGCTAGGGGTATACAAAATTTTGTTTCTCCACCTCGCTCCATCAACTCCAATAGAGAGCTGCGAAAAAGTGCTGCAGGCGATCAGAGGAAAAGTGTCTGGGTGGATCCAAGGGTGGATCGTAGATGTGAAGAACCAGAAAGCAGATGAGACAAAGTCTGGGTCACTAGCCAGTGACCAGGATGGTGATAGGAAGATGCCAGCCGATGTCGGGTGATTGCAGGTCAGAAGGTGAAGCTTGTCTCTTCAGCCACCAGGAGAAGGAGGCGTCGACGATGAACAGGAGCTGGATTCGAGCTGTCCCACCAAGGATCTAGTTGACTGCAGTGTTACTATCCGGATTGGACCCAACAAGCCTTGGCAAACGCAATCCATGCTAGATGTCAAGATGGGCTTCGGTGCAGACCAGCTACGTCTGAGGAACTCCCCCTTTGGAGAGGAGGTGGAGATAACCTGGTTATCTCCCTTTAAGTCTAGTTAAGACTTAAACTGTGGTGTTCCTCAGGGCTCCTCTCTTTCACCTATTCTGTTCAATATCTATATTCGCCCCTTGATCTTAGGTCTACGTCAGATGGGTGTTAAAATCTTTATTTATGCAGATGACATGCAGCTTATTTTCACCCTTGACAATTCGGTTGACTGTAAGAACTTTGTTAAAAAATCCATGGTATATGTCAAAACTTGGATGAATCAAAATCATCTAAAGCTAAACTCAGAAAAATCTGAGATCATTGTCCCCACAGTAAACCAGGTATTTGGACCCCATCCTATTGGCCCTCTGAGCTAGGTGAGGCACCCACTCCTAAGTCTACTATAAAAAGCCTTGGTCTGCATATTGATGCTAACCTGTCTATGTGCACTCAAATTGGCTCAGACGTTTCTTCAGCAAGGAAGCTATAACTCAAATTGCCATCGCTCTTATCCCTGTCTAAAATTGATTACGGAAATGTCCTATACATTGGACTTCCGCAATTCCAGAAACATCGCTTACAGATGATTCAGAACCAAGCGGCCAGAATCATCTTTCTTAAGGATAGGCGTTGCCACATCACCCCTCTGCTTAGAGATCTCCACTGGCTCCCAACCTTGTTTAAGGCAGGTTGTACTCTCTTCAAAGCCACCCAAAATACTGGTCCTAGCTTTATTGTATCTCTGATCAATAAATATCTACCTAAGTGCACTCTGAGATCCTCTCATCAGAACCTCCTGACGGTACCTAGAATCCGTCGTAAACGTCTTGGTGGGACCAGGTTCTCTTTCCTGGGTCCCAAGATCTGGAACTCCTTTCCTGCTCCTCTCAGGTGTGAAGAAGACTACCTGCGGTTCAGGAAGCTGTTGAAAACTTGGCTCTTCACCATGGCCTACAACTAGCTGTCTCTGGCATAACACTGCTTTTTCTGCTCACCTCTTAGCGCCAAGGAACCTGTCGGTGTATGTTGCGCTCTATAAATCCCCATGTAACATAACATAACAACCAGGAGAGCTGAAGAAAGTGAAGATTGGTCTTCGAGGGGGCTCACCAGCCAACAGACCCGGAACCGCGAAGACGCGTCGACCTGAAAAGCACAAAGCGGTCCCATGGGACACTCGTGGAGTGTGGGCCTCTGAGCTTCGGTGCAGAAGGTGTTCGGGCAGGGGCTTCAAATACCCCAATGCACAACTCCGGGAATCTTCGGGAAGTAGGTGCAGTAGCAAAAATGCAGGATGTCCAGGAGTTCCGGTCCCACGTTTCTCGAGTCCGCACAGGTCTCAGCTTTGCTGGGAGCACAGGTCAGCGTCAGAGATGTCTGGAAGTCCGTGTCCTGTGTCGCAGATTCTTCGGGATCCGGCAGGAGCCTCAAATGCAGACCGGCAAAGATGCTGTTGGTACCTGTTTGGACAGGGTGGTCACTCCTTGACCACAAGGGAGATTCTTCCATCTTCCATTCGAAATGGAATGTCAAAGGTCCAGGAATTATGTATCAGAGTTTCGTCCAGGGTATTCTAAAGTCCCAGGGACTGTTTTTTTACTTATAGCAAGTTTAGGGGTTGGACTAACTCTAAGGTCCCTCCTATTGGTGGACCTGGGGAGGGGGTGGTTACACCCCTTCCCCTTTGTCCAGTTTCGCGCAAGAGCTGGGGCTGAGTGCCCCAGCAACCGGTTTGAACTGGGAAATGCATGGAGAACATTGTGTGCCCCAAGCAGTGTCTGAAAAGCATTCACTGAATGCAACCCTCCCTGCGCCAATACACTAAAGCTTGTCTGGGGAGGTGCTAGCACCTCCCTGGACAGAAAACCTATTGTGCAGGCTCCCCTGCCGGAGTTTCGTCTAGCAGCAGGAGGGCAGACTCGTGTCTGTGGCAGCAGCATCCATTTTGTGATGCAGGAGATCTGTTTAACTTTAACCGGGTTTAACAGTAACTACATGTCTTCTCCCTCTAGAAGGGTGGAATGCTACCCCCACCGCCAGAACTGGCAGGGGGTAGTATTCCAAAGTGTTTGACACCTTGCACGACATGTTTTGATAAAGCCAAACCAAAGTTAGCATTAACCGCGAGGATTATAATGCACTTAAGAGTATATGTATGGCTATATCATAGAAAAGCTATACGGAGATGGTTCCGAAAGCTGCAGAGGGGCTCAGCTCATGCTAGGGTACCCTCTCACACAAAATCAAGCACTCTGCCTCCAGGATTGTCAAGGCCTGCCATAGGAGTGATTTATAGGTTACTATGTGTCTATATATAAGGTAGATATAGATATACTATATCTAAGTAAGGGGTGATTACACCACCTTACCCAGGCTGTAAGTACAGACCTGTGGGGTCAGTTTTGAAGGCTAACCAGGGGTGGCACAATACATGCTGCAGCCCCTGGTAGGCCTAGGGTGAACCTATGACCTGGGCACCTAAGGTACCATATAAAGGGGCTCACAAGGGCGACCAATTAGTAGTAGTAAAAGCTTTTATTCGACATTTTTGTCATTAAGCCAACATACATGTAATACACATACTGTTTCATAAAATAAAAATTTGTTACAGTGAATACAAACTTTAAAAACATTCATATTGTGCAATAGCGCTAATTAGACAAAGTGCAATTCTGGGCTTATTCATTAATCATGGGTTTTAAGGGGGATATACATACCAGGGTTTTATACTCGACTAGTTCGATCAACTTTTTTTGTGTCTCTTTAAAACAATTATATACAATAGTAAAAATATTAAAAGACTAATATTAAAATCAATTAATCTTAAAATGGTAATCCAAGCTTCTTTCTAATTATACAAACACCATGGAGAAACCTACTCAGACCAAACACTAATAGCCTACTGTTAGAGGATCTGAGTATGCGTTCTGCCTCTTTGAATGAACGTGTCCCTATGTTTTTACATAGAGGCATGATCCATTTTTATCGAAATTTAACGTATAATGGACAAAAGAAGAGGATATGAGCCTCATCTTCTTTCTGGTTTAATACACATGAAGTACAATGAGGATCTTTACTTACTCCTCCCCACCGGCAGGAATTTGATTTAATCTGTAACACTCCATATCTAAATTTGAGGAAGACAGATTTAGCCAGGGGTGGCTCAATTTCATCCATAAAAAGTTCAAATGACGGAAGATCCTTGAATTGCAAGAATGTGGACGTCAGTTGTCCAGTGGCACGTTCATATATATGATTATTCACATAGTTCCAGTAGGCAGATTTTACCTGGGTCTTACAACTATTAGGCAAGGTGATAGATACAGCTGGTGTTTCCCAGTAGTGTGATAGGCCTATTACTTTAAACCAGTGGGATACATGTCTCAGCCACTTAATTGTATTGAATGAATCTAATTCCATAATTTCCAATAAGCCTGATCTATAGTTACTTAATTCTGGGGTAGACCATAATCGCACCCAATAAAGCAATGGTCGCAAAAAACACAAGAAATCAGTGCGCTTTACATCAATGTCTAAGTAGAGTGGCACCAAAGGTGTTCTTTGGGGCAGTCTGAGTAGGCGTCTGAAAAACTTGTTTTCTACAACGTCAAATGTTTTTATAGAATAAGGCCCCCAAATTTCGGCCCCATACAGGGCGGCGGATTGGGCTTTTGCTTGGAACACGTCAATCGCAGGTGTAATAGCTTTAGATGTACTCCCACCATGAATCTTTAAGATGGGCAATGAATTCTGTGTAAGTGTTAGCCTGCTTTTGTCGAGTTGGTTCGCCCAAGACATTCTGCTATCCAGCCTAATGCCCAGATAGTCAAATGACTCCACATATTCAAGTTTGTTATTATTTAGGACCAAGTTCTTCTTAAAGGATTTGGAGGGATTAATTGCCATATATTTCGTTTTGGATGAATTTATTTCTAACCCCTTCATTACACAATAACTATTAAATTTATTTATTAGATTTTGCAAGCCTTTCGGAGTTTGAGATATGAGGATGGTATCATCCGCGAATAGTAATGCAGTGACAGCCTCGCTGCACAGTTTGGGCGAATCATGATTGCATTGAGCTAAGTAATGGGGGATATCATTTACGAACAATGAAAAGAGGGTTGGTGCTAGAACGCACCCTTGTCTCACACCTCTTTTCACTGGGATGGATCGGGTGAGTTCTCCATTTCTACCCCACCTTACTTTAGCAAAGTTATCTGTATGCAATTTTATAAGATTACCCAACAAATCATCCGGGACGCCCATCTTTTTTAGGCACTCCCATAACAAGTGGCGGGGGACAAGATCGAACGCAGAGCGTAGGTCCATAAATGCAACATATATGCTACTCTTCTTAATATTAACATACTTCCAGCATATACACATAAATCTATACACTTGGTCCACAGTGCTAGTTTTGGATCTGAACCCTGCTTGATAATTAGATAAAATTTCAGAGTCATCAATCCATGTTAAAAGCCGATTTAAAATGTGTCTAGCAAAAATTTTCTGTAAAATATCGATTAAACTAATCGGTCTATAGTTCCCTGGATTGTAACGATCCCCTTTTTTGTAGATAGTTATAATTTCCGCCCCTTTCCATGTTTCAGGGATTGGGGTGCCCAATAAAATTGAATTGCACAAAAAGTTTATGTACGGGCTCCATACCTCCAAATTATGGGTGAACAAGTCGCCAGGTAACTTGTCCGGACCTGGAGCTTTCCCTGCCTTAACTGCTTTTATGGCGCAGAGAGTTTCATTAATACTAAATTGCACCGGAGTTGTGCACTGAGTAAGAAACCCGGGGTCATTATATACACCAGAGGACCCTACTTGATCATACAAACCCACAAAATGGTCAAACCAAACCTTTTCATCCAGAAAGAAATCCCTATTGGAACAGCCTTTTTTGTTATTTTTGGCTATTAAATTCCAGAAAGTGCATTGATCATGTCTCCTAGCTGCACTCAAAAGTTCTTCCCAGTTTTGATCGTCCCATTCCCTTTTTGCATTAAACATAAGGGTTTTATAAGCTTTCCTACACTCTCTAACCCGCATCTGATCTTTAGATTTCACTGCAGTTATTAAGTTCGATTTTGCTATACTGCACTGTTCGTTGTACCAAGGCGTTTCTAGTTCCAGTTGCCTATTTACATTAACTTTTTTAGTAGTACAACATTTACTCAGGAGGGGAGTTAGAGATTCCACTAGGTGATAATGCATTTCCAAAACCTCGTGGGATCCCAGCCTTATGTTTGCATATTGGGGGACGATATCTGAGAAGATGTTGTAAATCCCCATGAGTGTCTCTTCTTTTGCTAGAATGTGGGGCCATTTAATTGCCTTCCTATTATTAGAAATAGCAACCTCAGCTACCCCGCTCTCAATTTCCGTCCCGCATTCTTGCGTCAAAAAAGGGTCAGCTAATAGTCCTAACTGTAAGGGGAGGTGGTCACTTTCGGGTCTGATCACAACCTTGAAGGCCAACAATAGGTACCAGAGGTTTATAGAAATTAACATAAAATCGATCAGGGATTTAGACAAACCTTTACTAAAAGTAAAATTGGCCGGTTTATCTGGGTTTAATCGACCATTACATGCCCGCAATCCATACGATACAGTCAGTTCATAAATTTGCATAGCAGCCACTGAACCTTTTACAAGTTTTGTATTATCTAAGGGGGGGATGTCAAGCGCTCTGTCTTCTATTTCTAGTAATTTTTCGAGCCCCACTATGGGTTCGAACTGGCAGTTGAAGTCCCCACCTATGTATATTTTGGAATCCGACTCTATGTTTACTAAGTAAGAACTGAGTTGTTCAATAACCAATGATGCCTTATTTCGTGGGGAGGGTCTATTATAAACATTTATCATATATACATCTCCCATATTTTTCGTGGTTATCTTAACACCTAGTAAGTCTTTAGAGGGAAAGTACAGTGGTGATACAACAACGTCCAGGGAGATACTTGTCCATATTATTAGACCCCCAGAGGGTCTACCTCTTAATGATGGAATTGCCCCCTTGAAGAACGTTTTGAAGCCAAGTCTATGTATAATATTGGTGGCCCATGTTTCCTCCATAAGTATGATGTCATGCTCCTCGATGAAGGAGCTCCAGTTTCTGTCGCACAGGTTCCTGGACAACCCTGCAATGTTCCATGACAAGATCTTTAGGTCACGCTTTGGCTTGCGGGGTTCATGACCAATGGGTTCTTGATCCATTAGGTGGCTTATAGCCGAGAGATGGCTCTCCTTGGGGACCTCCGGGATTGTCAGTGTAACTGCCTGAGACCAATGAACTTGATTGTACAAGGGACGTGGAAGGGAGCCGTGGCCCCCAGTGCTGCCTTCAGCGATTGCGGCTTTCCCTGCCTGCAGATCCTTATGGAATTGGTGGGCAGGCAGACCTTTGGGTGCAACCTCTTTGTTTGTTTGTCAGTAACCCCACCATGACCAGTTCTTATCTGACCCTGCGAATAACGGTGGTATTCTTTCAAGTGGTGTCGGAGGGTCAAAAAAGGAATATTTGTTAGTCGTCATCCCATGTTGAAGTGGAGCTCTGCTTGTCTGTTCCCCTTGAATTGGGTAGAAATAACTAAGGTCGCAGGTCCCAATTCCTCTATTGTTGCTGCATGGCTGTTGGCTATAGACAAGTTGGGCAACAGAGGGGTCTTTAAAGTTCACCAGGATACAATCTCCTTCAATGTCTTTTAATCTTGTTCCCACCCAACTAACTCTTCGGACGTGGATAACCTGGCAATTTACTGTGTAGGGCAGAGGTCTATTTTCTTTTAGCCAATATAAGGTCTTATTTTTTAGCTCGTCGTATGACTCCCTTTTATTTGGTTTTAGTTGTGGAACCCCGGTGAGAACTACCACATACGGTTGGCATCCTGGTGGAAGATGTGCATTGTAAGCCCTTTTGGGCTTATGCGGAGCAGTGCTACAGTCAGATGTTTGGGCATTGATGTTATTGCAAGTGGCTGCAGCTTGCGTTCCCTTTGTTGGATTAGCAGGTGCCTTGGTTTCCAGGGTGGTAGACTTTGATGTATGTTTAGTTTTACGTGGAGCCGGTTTTGGTGGGTCAACCTGTTTTGGTCTATCACTGGTTTTTGAGTTTTTCGGGGAATCCATACCTGGTCTTTCCTGCACAGTATTTGACCTACTCGAGGCCGCCTGCTTTTTTGAGTTCATTGCCCTGTCTTTCATAGCTGGACCAGGTTGATGTGCTGGTCTAGGTGACATTGGACTTTTTTCCGATCTTTCAGATTCTTGATCAATCTTGGAGTGAAGTTTTACCAGCGTTTTCAGGGCAAAAAAATTATCCAAAGATGTTTGTTCGAATTTGTCCAAACGGTCCATTAGCCTTTCCAGTTTTACTGTTACTGGCTGTAATAGTGATGTCATGAGTGAAAGAATTTCTTCCATCAGCTTCCCTGGTGCCGGTTTTTCTACAGAGTTGTTGGCTGATTCTATAGTAACAACTGTGTCAGCATGATCGCTTGTTTTATTATGCTCCGTGAATTCTCCATGCTCATCCCCGTTATTCATGAGAGGGTTTGCTACTTTTTGGCTCTGGTCACCTACATTCATGAAGTTCTTACGTATTCTTTTTAGGGTTTTTAATCTATACGCTTTGCGAGGGGTGACCGGTCTTTTCCTTTTAGCAGCTGTTGTTCGCCCTGTCATCTTGGGAGGTGATTTGAGGGGGTGGACAGAGGGAGCGTCATGTATCATTACTAAGGGTAAGGACAATGGTACTGAGGTTTGAGTGTTGTTTTTTTGAATGTTCGTTGGAGATTTTTGTAGGGGTGCTTGGTCAGATGTGATTTCATAAAAGTCACTAGCCCGTCGTGTATCGATGACACATGGTTGTGTGTCACTAGGAATGGCAGCAGTGTTAGAGTCGGCTGGTATGAGGCTATGTATTGGTGATTTAGCCTGTGCGAGGGACCCCATAGAGGATCGTTTATGAGCCAGATATTCCCGTGACAGTCTGCGTTCTGCTAGTATGATCTCCTTTTCTACCACTGACACCGCACGGGTTATGAAATTGTCCATAGTCCCTAACGTGGTGTTTCCCCCCTTTCGTGAGCATCTGCCTGAGCGTGTTGCCATTGGTGATATTGCAGACATGAGCTACTCGTTTTACAATGGACAAAAGGCTTACCGAAGTTGTTAGGGGGGTGGCCCGTCCCGGCCCCTGCTGGCCCCGGACGGCCACAGACGGCCACAGACGGCCCGCCCTTTGCCCGGGCTTCGCCCGGCGTCCCGCTTGCGTCCCGCAAGACGGGCTCTCGCTTGATGATGTAGGCGAGGCGGTGGTGGGCGGGGCACTCAGGGGGGCGCTGACCAGATGTCAGGTGGTCACGCAGGGACTCCTGGGATAGTGAGTCCCTGCCGCGCTACCCCTGCAGCCTCCTTAGGTGTTTGTTTCCCACGTCGTTACCTCGGGCAGCAGGCAGGATACACAATGGATAGCGTTGGTTAGACCACCCACAAGGACAAGGCTGCGAAGCGGCTCCCGCGCAGCGGGAGCGGCGAGCAGTGGGTTGAAGGGTTAAAGGCTCCAAAGGCTCCAAGGTTCCACAGCGTCTCTCTGGCGTTTCCGTGGGACACACAGTGTAGGTGGGTCCACTTCCTTAAATCAAACTGCCGGTGGTGGGCGGGGCACTCAGGGGGGCGCTGACCAGATGTCAGGTGGTCACGCAGGGACACCTGGGATAGTGAGTCCCTGCCGCGCTACCCCTGCAGCCTCCTTAGGTGTTTGTTTCCCACGTCGTTACCTCGGGCAGCAGGCAGGATACACACTGGATAGCGTTGGTTAGACCACCCACAAGGACAAGGCTGCAAAGCGGCTCCCGCGCAGCGGGAGCGGCGAGCAGTGGGTTGAAGGGTTAAAGGCTCCAAAGGCTCCAAGGTTCCACAGCGTCTCTCTGGCGTTTCCGTGGGACACACAGTGTAGGTGGGTCCACTTCCTTAAATCAAACTGCCGGTGGTGGGCGGGGCACTCAGGGGGGCGCTGACCAGATGTCAGGTGGTCACGCAGGGACTCCTGGGATAGTGAGTCCCTGCCGCGCTACCCCTGCAGCCTCCTTAGGTGTTTGTTTCCCACGTCGTTACCTCGGGCAGCAGGCAGGATACACACTGGATAGCGTTGGTTAGACCACCCACAAGGACAAGGCTGCGAAGCGGCTCCCGCGCAGCGGGAGCGGCGAGCAGTGGGTTGAAGGGTTAAAGGCTCCAAAGGCTCCAAGGTTCCACAGCGTCTCTCTGGCGTTTCCGTGGGACACACAGTGTAGGTGGGTCCACTTCCTTAAATCAAACTGCCGGTGGTGGGCGGGGCACTCAGGGGGGCGCTGACCAGATGTCAGGTGGTCACGCAGGGACTCCTGGGATAGTGAGTCCCTGCCGCGCTACCCCTGCAGCCTCCTTAGGTGTTTGTTTCCCACGTCGTTACCTCGGGCAGCAGGCAGGATACACACTGGATAGCGTTGGTTAGACCACCCACAAGGACAAGGCTGCGAAGCGGCTCCCGCGCAGCGGGAGCGGCGAGCAGTGGGTTGAAGGGTTAAAGGCTCCAAAGGCTCCAAGGTTCCACAGCCTCTCTCTGGCGTTTCCGTGGGACACACAGTGTAGGTGGGTCCACTTCCTTAAATCAAACTGCCGGTGGTGGGCGGGGCACTCAGGGGGGCGCTGACCAGATGTCAGGTGGTCACGCAGGGACTCCTGGGATAATGAGTCCCTGCCGCGCTACCCCTGCAGCCTCCTTAGGTGTTTGTTTCCCACGTCGTTACCTCGGGCAGCAGGCAGGATACACACTGGATAGCGTTGGTTAGACCACCCACAAGGACAAGGCTGCGAAGCGGCTCCCGCGCAGCGGGAGCGGCGAGCAGTGGGTTGAAGGGTTAAAGGCTCCAAAGGCTCCAAGGTTCCACAGCGTCTCTCTGGCGTTTCCGTGGGACACACAGTGTAGGTGGGTCCACTTCCTTAAATCAAACTGCCGGTGGTGGGCGGGGCACTCAGGGGGGCGCTGACCAGATGTCAGGTGGTCACGCAGGGACTCCTGGGATAGTGAGTCCCTGCCGCGCTACCCCTGCAGCCTCCTTAGGTGTTTGTTTCCCACGTCGTTACCTCGGGCAGCAGGCAGGATACACACTGGATAGCGTTGGTTAGACCACCCACAAGGACAAGGCTGCGAAGCGGCTCCCGCGCAGCGGGAGCGGCGAGCAGTGGGTTGAAGGGTTAAAGGCTCCAAAGGCTCCAAGGTTCCACAGCGTCTCTCTGGCGTTTCCGTGGGACACACAGTGTAGGTGGGTCCACTTCCTTAAATCAAACTGCCGGTGGTGGGCGGGGCACTCAGGGGGGCGCTGACCAGATGTCAGGTGGTCACGCAGGGACTCCTGGGATAGTGAGTCCCTGCCGCGCTACCCCTGCAGCCTCCTTAGGTGTTTGTTTCCCACGTCGTTACCTCGGGCAGCAGGCAGGATACACACTGGATAGCGTTGGTTAGACCACCCACAAGGACAAGGCTGCGAAGCGGCTCCCGCGCAGCGGGAGCGGCGAGCAGTGGGTTGAAGGGTTAAAGGCTCCAAAGGCTCCAAGGTTCCACAGCGTCTCTCTGGCGTTTCCGTGGGCGACCAATTGTGATTCTCATATTAACATGATTAGAGAATCTGGATTTCATTAAAGATACGGAGGCTGACATTATGCATTATTCCTTTAATGTAGTCCAAGCAGCCACTTACGTCACAATATTAAAAGGTTCCAGAATAGAACAATAGCAACACATGAAAGACATGAGCCATCAAAAATCTGCCTCTTTTAACTGTGGAGGAAAATAAGTTCATGAAACTTGAAACTTGAAACATCAAAACGATCTGCTGATGAGCAGGATGAAGGAGAAGGAAGAACAAAGGTAAAACAAAGGTAAAACCAAAGGCCAGACGACACACAGTTAAGGAGTGTTACCTGAAAGAGAAAGTAAATATCTCTTGAATGTAAAAAAGTGTCAAACTTATCAAGCTAAAAGGACAAGAGATGAAACAAGTACTGTTAATAAAAAGTACAGTAATAAACTGTAACAAAAACAGCATTAAATCATTGTAAGACCACCAAGGGGTGGGATGGGAGGGATAATGTCAGCCTCCGTGTCTTTAATGAAATCCAGATTCTCTAGTCATGTTAATATGAGAATTGCAATTTCATTAGAAGAACGGAGGCTACATTATGCATGTTGGTAGCTTTGTAAAACAACATCAGACATATGTTCAATAGGCTTGCAATAATGACGTGCAAAGGTGCTAGCATTTGACCAGCCAGCAGCTTTGAGAATGTCGTCCAACTTACCTCCAGACCAGAAAGATTTACTGGCCACAGCACCCCTCTAAGGGAGTGAGCTTGAAATTTCTTTTCGTCAATACCTGCTAAACTCATAACAGTCTTAACCCATCTAGCAATAGAGGTCGAGGTTATGCCTTTGTGGGGTTTAATAAAGGATATAAGTAATTGGTTAACATCCTGAGGGCGAAGAACAAACATTCTGTGATCATACTCTCTCATGCAGTCAACAAAGCAAAGTTTTGGACATAAATCAAAACGTGGGTAAGAGATTGAATCAGACATAGTCTTTGTTCTGCTATAAATCTCAAATTTGACTTCGAACATGTGAAAAGATCTATTCGTAATCTCCAGGGCGTTGACATCAGATACCCTTCTGCATGAGATTAGGCATAGTAGAGTAGCCAGCTTAATGGGAAGGTTTTTTTTTTTATTGAGGGGAGTATTAACTGGCCAGTTATTGAAACGATCAAGGATGAGTTTGACATTCCAAAGACTTTCATATTTAGGTTTAGGAGGTCTTCTTAAGCGAATGCTTTTCATCACTCTAAAAACAATGACATTTTTACCTACAGTTTTACCATTGACAAGGACATGACCAGCAGAAATAGCCTATCTATAGCAATTGATAGTTCTATAGCTGAGGCCTTTATCAAATCGTTAACAAGGAAGTTAACTATGTCAACAATAGGTGCTTCCAAGGAATCCAGGTTCCTTTCCAGGCACCAACGTACCCAGATTCTCCCTGTGTTGTTATATCTGTTGTGAATGCCTGGGCCCAAGACTGTCTCAGGAAAGTTGCAGCCGTCGCCGAAAGTCCTGAGATTTCATTGGATCTCCTGACACTCTCCAGGCAAGAAGGGTTAAACTCCTGTTCTGAATTAGGGGGTAAACTCCTCTATCTACGTCTGCAAGAAAATTCTCTAGGGTAGGAATTAAGAAGTGGGGGTTGCAAGCTAGTTCTAGAGTGGTGGGGAACCATGCTTTGGATGGCCAAAAGGGAGTTATTAGGACAAGGAAGCACTGATTCTGTCTCACTATCTGAAGAACTCTCTGAATCATGGTAAAGGGAGGGAATGCGTACACCTTGGCTCCTTTCCAAGATTGTAGTACGGCGTTGACTGCTAGAGCACCCGGGTTGGGCATCCAGCTGAAGTTGTTCCCCAGTTGAAAGGTTAGCCTGATTGCAAAAAAGTCTATCTCTAGAGGGCCCCAGATCTTGTTTAGGGTACTGAACACGGAAACATTCAGTTTCCAATTGCTGTGATCAAACAGGAATCATGAGTTCCAGCCTGCAGAGATGTTCGATTTCCCCGGAAGGTATTCCGCTTTGAGAGCGATCTTATGTTCCAGACAGAACATCCAAGGTTTCTTTGCTAGATTTGAGAGGTCCGCAGATTTTGTGCGCTCATGAGGGCGTAAAGCCCAGCTGTTAGTTCTAAATAATGTATGTGTGATATTCCTCTTGTGACCAGATACCACCAGATTGAGAAGGCAAGCTCCCCAGCCATGAAGGTTTGCATCTGATTCTAAAACAAACTCTGGTTTTGAATCAAAGATTGCTTTTCCGTTCCAAGCTTCTAGGTTCTTGAGCCACAAAGCTGGTTTAGATTTGGCTTCTTGATCCAGACAGATTCGATCTCCGTACCAGCCAAGGGGCAGAGGAGAGTCCGAAGGGGAGAGCCTGAAATTGGTAAAGGTGATTTTTCCAGACAAATTGAAGAAAGGGTTGGTGGGATTCGGCCATAGGAATGGTGAAGTAAGCATCCTTTAGATCTAGTTTGACTAGCCAGTCTCCCTCTAGAGGAAAATCACTAAAGAGATGGATGCCCTCCTTCTTGATGTGTCTGTAAACCAAATTGTTTAGTTCTCTTAAGTTTAGGACAGGTCTCCAACCTTTGTCTTTCTTTTTTACAAGAAAGAGTGTGCTTATAAATCTTAAAGTTTCTAATGGGACCGCTGTTATGTCTCCTTTCTGAAGCATAGAGGAGATCTCCTCCTCTATTATTTTTTGTTGCTCTTGAGAGAGAGGCATGTCTCTTGGGAAAGAAGTTTGTAAAGCTATGCGAGTCAAATCTATCATGAACCCATTGACAGTGTTTAAGAACCAAGGGCCTCATTCATGAGGCTGTACGTCACTTTTTGTGATGCACCAGTGGCGTAAAAAAAGCACCTTGTTGCGCCATATTTACAAAGTGACGCATCTAGGTAGATGTGTCACTTTGTAAACCCCTGCACCACATTATACCTGCACCAGGTAGAATGTATGCAAGGGGAGCATTTTGACGCAAGAAAGGGTCATGGAAGTGACGCAGTGAAATCTATAAGATTTCACTGCGCCATTTCTTGGCCGCTAATGCGTCAAAATCTTACGCCTGCTTCATGGCAGGCGTAAGACTGACGCAGGCACTAACAACATGGGACTTGCCCATGTGAAAGTACACATTACTGGAGTTGTGTCACTTTTGTGACACACTCCAGCAATGCTTCACTTTGCTCCTACAGATACGTCAGAAATACTGACGTTTCTGTAACTCCTTGCGACATGATGCATCATATTATAAATATGACGCATCAATCATGGAACGGCAATGAAAAGTGATGCATCGCTGTTTTCACGCAACGATGCATCACTTTTCATAAATGAGATCCCAAGGATCCTGAGTGATCAATCTCCAATTGTGAAGGAAGTATTTGAGTCTCACACCCACGTTTTGGGGCAAAGAAGGAGAAGGGAGAAGGGAGAGAGTTCTCACTTGCTGGGTTGTTTGAGATGAAGGTTCCACAGGATCTAAGTCCTCTAATGCGCTGGTCTCTAATTCTCTGGGGGTAGAATTGAGGCACGTTGTACTGCTGATACACTCTTCCGAAACCGCAGGATCTTGGAAATGGCCTTTGCATGATGAGGCCAAAAGAGAGGACCCGTCTTCTGACCCGCCATAAAATGTTAGGATTGAAAACTCTGCGCATATTTTGCTGTGCCTGGTCCAGGGCAGTGAAAGTGGAGACGTATTTCCCCAAGGATTTAATGAGGTCTTCTCCAAAGAGTAAACCTTTTGGGTTTTGCGAGGGTTCTTTATTCACCATGTCATTTAGTTTGGGATTTATTTTAGTCAAAACGACTTTGTCTTTCTGCATTAATGCTAGTGTTGGCATTACCCAGTAGAATTAATGCTCTCTGGCTCCATCCCCTGATGATATTGGTGTTGAGAGGGGTGCCATTGATGTGCCTATCTTCTGCGGAATCTAGGATTCTGGGTAATGGTCCAAGTCCGTGGAGAAGACGGTCTTGGCACCCTTTTAGGGATTTTTCCATCCCTTTTCTTGGATCACGTCCAACTTTGAATAGGAATTTAATGAGTTCAGAGGCTAGGGAGGCAAGATGGCATCTGACTAGCGGCACTCGAGAACGCTCCTGATGCCTAAAGTTTAAACAATGCGTGTAATGGCGTATTAAGGCTACATACCCCCATGGAAGCAGCCCTCAGGGACAGAGATTTCTTGTCTGCGGCCGAGGGGTTGATTTACCGACTCCTGGCGACGGCAGCAGCCGGAGCCAGCCTAGTCAGCGGAGCCGGCGGAATCACTCGCGAAGCCGAAAGTGACTGCAGAGACGGAGCTACCGCTGGAGCCAGGGAAACGGGCGGAGCGGCGAAAAATCGTCACGGAGACGGCTTGCGGAGTACACTCTCCGGCGGAGATTACAGAGACGGAGCAAGAGGCAGCCACGGACGACATACATTGTAGAATAGCCCGAGCAGATCGAGACCCCCCAGCAGCTTGGAAATCTTCGAGATGGCTCAGAAAAGTACGCGAGGAGGAAAAGGAAAAGCTCCTGATGTGGCGCAAATGGCTTCCAAGCAGTCTGTGCCCCAGAAGGACCCCGGGAAAAGTAAGGATATCGAAGACACCCCAGGTGAGAGCGGGGGTGCGACAAGCGATGCTGGGGCATGGAGCAACACCAGGGGGAAGAAGGTTGGGGCGCTGTATCCAGGGTCTATGGCAAGCACTACTAGCACAGCTAATGTTGCTAATCCTGGTGGGAACACAGGGGGCACCAAAAATATTATGGGTTATTTCTCCTCTGTCGGCCAAGACATTACAGTTAATGTAGCTAATGCAGCTAATGCAGCCGAGAAAAGCGCATTGGCACTGGAAAAGAAAAGAGAAAAAAATGCGGCTACACGTAAGGGCAAGGCAAATATACAGGAAAGCCCACGGATGGTATCTGAGGCACAGGATGTTAATCCTGAGATACAATGGGGGGAGACCATGGAGGCCCAGGAACACGACTAAGGAAGCAGCAAGCCAGATCCAGTAGACCCAGCAGATCCGCCACAATGTCAAGGGAACCCCCCAGGAGTCAGAGTAGTGGGGTCCGAAGTAGTTAATCTGTTGGGTGCAAAAGGCACAGAGACACTGGGAACTGAAATGCTGGTTCAGGAGATTACTGCAAGCAGCGGCCCAAGCGGTGCTGAGGACAATCTAGATGTAGCTGATAATTTTTCTCAGTCACCGATGGGTCTGAAGATACCCCATCCGGGAGTGAGGGGGAGAACTCGACAGATGTCAGCCTTGGTCTCAGCTCAGGAGGAAACAGCAGAGCCTCTCCTAACAAGAGGGATATAGCCACTAGGAGAAAAAGGCTGTCAAGGCGACAAAGAGACACACAGTCACAGGAAAAAGCATCTAGCGGGCAACGGCGCGCTAGTGGAGGCAACAACGCAACAACTCTAAAATGGGATTATTCAGCCACTCGGGGTACTTATCCGGAGCATATGTTGCAGGGTGGTACTGAGGGGCCGGAAGTTGAAACCCCTCCATTGCAGCTGATACGAGACTCAATAAAACAATTGCAAGATGCAACAAAGATCGAGGGGAGGAAAAATCGGCTCGCAACCAGGAATTTACAAGGCTCAATCAAAAAATTTGCTAAGATCTGTACAGACACAAAAGCAAGGGTATCTCACCTGGAGGACCGCACAAGCACCCTGGAAGATCAACAAGCAAAGGACACAGCTAAGGTAAAGGGACATGAGCAGCAACTCGTCGATGGAAATTGGAAGATCTAGAGAATCGCAGCGGCGAAATAACCTCAGGGTCCTGGGTATTGAGGAAGGGAAGGAATGGGATGATGTGAGAGCCTATGTCCTGAAGCTGCTGAAGGGAGCGTTCCCAGAGTTGAGCCACTGGGAGTGGGACAAGGAAGTCCAAAGAGTGCATCGATTTCCAATGAACACGAAGAAAAACGCAATATAAGCCCAGGGAGGAACTCAGAGACCACAGAGGCCATGAGCTATATTGATATTCTTTGGGAAATTCTTATTGAGGGAGGAAGTGTACGCTAAAGCTCGACCTAATGCTAAACGCTCGTTTGACAATCAGTCCTTCTTTACAACTCCAGATTACTGCCATATGATAGTGGAAAGGCGATGGAGATTGAGAGAACTGCTGGATCCATGCCATCAAATGGGATTGCAGGCGTATCTAATGAACCCTGCTAGGCTGAAGATAATATATAAATCCACGGTCAGAGTCTTTACTTCTGAAGTGCAAGCAAAGGCGTACATGGACACACTAAAAACAAGCGGCGCAGCAAACACCACAGCATGATGGGATTGTTAGACTGGAAACATTTGTGGACGTATGCAGATAGGGCCATCTATATGTTCATTTGTGATGGGGGGAGACACAGTGGCAACATAGAGGGCCCAAAGGGATTGCATGAACATAAAATAAGCAGCAGGGCTGACTCACAATAAAAAGGGAGGGGAAGGGAAAAAAAAGGGGGGAGAAGACGAATAATCGATAATACAGTGGCATAATGCACCAGAAATATAAGTTAAAGGATGTAAGGCAGAGGGAGGCTGACGGTCAGACGCCATCACAGAGACCTTAGGTCTGCTTACCTCAGTAGGTGGGGGGGAGGGGTGATAGTAGGGGATTTCATGTAGAAGGGGTGGGAAAGGGGGGGACTAGAGGGAGTAAAGAGGAAAAATCATCATCATCAAGAAATCACATGGGAGGAGAAAAGGGGAAAGGAAGGGGGAAAAGGAAAAAAAATGTATGCGGCTAGTCACAATTAATAATTAATTAATAATGCTAAAAAATGAAGATAGTTGAAGGAATATCTAAAGACAACATACGCTGATATTGTATGCATACAGGAAACCCATATTGAGATATCTCGCAAATTTTTGCTGGAACAGCTCGGTTATCAGCTATTAGTATGTACAACTCAAGGGTCTAGGACTTGGGGAGTGGCTATATTGGCACGGGGTAGGACGTTGAAGTAAATAAGCAGAAGGCAGACCCCTATGGTCGATGGGTTATGATTGAATGCAAGGCACATGGTTTCAGTTTCACTCTCTGCTCCATTTATGCTCCCACAGTAGATGACCCGGAGGTCTTAGACTATATCAATGTACAAATGACAAACTGGCCTAAGCCTATTATAGTTTGTGGTGATCTGAATATTAATGGCCTGCAGAAAAATGATCCAGCCAGGTTTCTGGGCCGAAAGAAGAAAAGCGATAGGGCATTGATACAAATGATGCAGGATAATGGGCTGATTGACATATGGGAACAGCAAAATACTGGTGGAGGGGGGAGCACGTATTACTCTGCGCCACACAAATCCTTAGCTAGCTTGGACTATTTTCTGATATCACCTGCGCTGATATCTATTTGTAAAGTTAGAAAATTACCACGGGTGATGTCAGACCATAGCCCTCTGGTATTAGATATGTCTATTCCAAATTATCAAAAAGAAAAATCTAACTGGACTTTTGAGAGAGCCCTGCTACATGATCCTAAGTATGTTACCCAGATGGACAGCTGGCTAAAAGAATATTTAAAGATAAATAAAGGGTCTGCCTCCCCCATAATAGTCTGGGACGCTATGAAGGCTGGCATAAGGGGGGAAACCATCAGCTTCTCGATAAAACGAAATAAGTTAGAGAAGGAGGAAATAGAGGGCAAGTTAAGAACAGTTGCTGTCATTGAAGAGGAATTAACTGAAGCAATTAGGGCCAAACACGATGTAGCAGGGATATTACAAAATCTGGCTATAGCAAAGGCAGTTGTAGGCGAGTCACTTGCAGTCAAAGCAGCAGGAAAATATCTGCCATGGAAGCAGGACCAATATGAGTTTAGTGAGCAGATAGGTCGCATATTAGCTATTAGAACCCGACAGGCGGCTACTAAAGGGGAAATCTTGCAGGTTAATTCAGTGTCAGGGTCTTCAGCTACAACACCAAGGGGGATCTGCTCAATATTTCAGGATTTTTATCAGAATCTATACGATCCTGACAGCGGTGCTGATAGTGGTGAAATAGAGAGCTATTTAGAGTGCGCAAGTAGAGAAGCGGACAATGGAGGATAAAGCGGGGCTGGAAACTAACTTTACGCTAGAAGAGATACATGCTGCAATCAAAGACTTACCTGCTGGGAAAGCTGTGGGCCCGATCTTATCCCGCTGGAATTTTATAAAAAATTTCTTCCCAGTCTAGAAGAGGATATTTACCAGCTTATGGTGTCTACGCAAGGAGGAGCCGCACCTCCTAAGTCTTCGGGGGGGCCACTATGGTTGTATTCCTGAAAAAGAATAAACCCCCAACTGATCCTGGGTCTTATAGACCTATAAGCTTGATGACTAGTGATACGAAAATCTATTCCAAGATTCTGGCCAATCGGCTAAGCTCTGTTATAGGCAAGATCATTTCCCCCCGACAGCATGGGTTTATCCCTGGCAGGGGGACTGCAGACCATATTAGAAGAGTGTGTACACTGTTTGATGGGACGGCAGCCTCATGAGACCCTATGGCTCTAATATTGTTAGATGCTGAAAAAGCATTTGATAGGGTCTTGTGGGGTTTCCTTTGGGCTGCATTAAGGAAGGCAAATATAGGTAATGTCTGTATCGGGGCTCTGAGTGCCTTATATAAGACACCGACGATAAGACTAAGTATTATGGGAGAGCAGAGCGGGACAATAAATATCGAACGGGGAACTAGGCAAGGGTGCCCCTGCTCCCCGTTGCTTTTTCGCCTTTTATATAGACGCCTTCATAAGAAAGATAGAGTTGAACGAAAACATCTTGCCAATTGTTTTGAATGGACTTGAAACAAAAATCTTAGGGTATGCCGACACCCTAGCCATAACATCTACGGACCCGGCAGCGGCACTTTTGGAAATAGAAAGGGAAGCAAATTTGTATGGGGCGCTCTCGAGTTATAAATTAAACCAGAGTAAAACCCAAATTGTAATTAATAAAAAGGTAACGATGGTGGATCAAAGAATAACAGACTCAACAGTCTATCTAGGGATAACAATAACATCAGATCTTTCAAAGGTAGTGGAAATGAATTTGGGGCCGGTGATCAAAAAAGCTAAAGGGGATCTAGATAGATTAAACAACCTGCATCTAACAACAATTGGCAGATGTAACTTAATAAAAATGATATTTTTGCCTAAAATATTATATTTGTTTCGCACTATCCCGTTAAAATTCAATAACTACTGGTTCAGTGAAGTAGAGGAAGTCACGAACCGTTTTATATGGGCCAAAGGTAGAACACGGCGAGCATTAAAATTTCTGTCACTACCAAGGGAACGAGAGGGTCTTGCGGCACCCGACTTTAAGGCTTATTATTGGGAGACTGTCTTGCAATAGATCAGAGGGTTATTGGGCGGGAGTATAGAGGACCGGTGGAGAGCGGGTGAGAGTGTCCCTGATATATACGAGTTATTAATCAAGGACTCCAATAAGTGACTCCTCTCGTTCAATGAAGGTAGTTCCTACCAAAAAGTTAAGTTCAAGACCCTAGGGGCGGCAATATCAATTTGGTCAACTTTCAGGAAGAAAATTCAAATGGGGAGGATGAACTATTATACGCCCTTATTCAAGAATCAGCTGCTACCAGTGATATTCCATGATCAAGTAATGAAGAGGTGTGATACGCTGGGGTTAAAACTATTGGGGACCTTATGGATATGACTGGTCTCATGACATTTGATCAAGTACAGCAGCTATATAACTTAGATTGCAGAGATTTTTTCAAATATTTACAAATAAGATCAGCATTGGTAAAAAAGCAGGGAGGGGAAATTAACTATAAGAGAGAGGAAATCAACTCTGACATCATGTTTCTCACTGAAAAGTGGCTCATGATGCCACAATGTACTGGGCCTTCTTCTGCGTCCGCTCGCTGTACTCTATTTTTAGCTGTTTCCAGAAGGGCAGACAGTGCCAGTTTAGCGATCATTAACAAAAAAATCACTATGTTGCAGGTTACTTTCCTTAAATCTCTATCACTCCTTGAGGTGCATGTTTCCAGAAATGTCCTCCTTCACTGCTCCTAATCTCAGAATGAATGTTATATATCACCATCATCGGCCCATGCACATAAGAGCAGTGGGGTCGGATTGGGGGGGGGGGGTCCGACAGACGACCACAAGGGAAAATTTAATAAATATTTAATTTTCCCTTGTCGTCATCTATCAAAATCCCCCCTCACCCAGCCCCACCGCCCCATCGCCCTTACCTGTACGGGCCATGGCTGTATATCACACTCCGGGTGAAATTAACACCTTTGTCCAAGAATGCATGACATTTATCACATCCTAATTAATTAGTTCTGACAACATCCTTTTTCTCAGTGGGGTACCATGAGCAGTAAACTAATGAACACCTTCTCCTTGTTTCTCAGCAACAACGATCTACTGCAACACTGCCAGAAACCCACACACTGCAAGGGCTCCACACTTTTTTATTGGTTGTATCCAAAATCCCTCACCTAACAGCTGATTACCCTATCCTGGTAGATATGTATGACCACCTTCTAATCTCCTTCGTCTTTATCTGCATTAAAAACTCTGGTCCACCAAGGAAGAAGAAAACCTCGTGTAGGGACACAAGAAACATCGATATTAAGGCAATTGTGAAAAATACTCACTCAAATCTTGACTTTGTAGTTCCCTAACTTGACATCAATGCTGCTACAGACAAATTTAATAGCCGCATGGAAACCTTGATAGAGGAAATTGCGCTTCATAAGAGCAAGTGCAGAAGACTCAAACCTTCCCTGCTTTGGTTCTCAAATAACCTTTATGAGGAAAGAATGTACCTCAGAAAGCTTGAGAAAGAATGGAGACAATCACATCCTCTGTGTATGGTTAGGCTGAGAGCTGTAAGAAAAAACAACAGAGACCACATCTTCAGAATCAAGTCAAAGCATATCAGATACCTCTGGATGCAGAAAAGAACAGATGTAAACCCCTATTATTCAAAGTAATCAAGCAGGAACACAACCCTCCATCTAAAACCACCCCCTTGTGCTCTGAGGCCGTATGCAATGACTTTGCAGCATTTTCTGACAAAAAAGTAAAGGCCATAGACATTTTCCTGCCGGCTACCTCCTACAATATAATCAAGGAAAATGTTACTTGCAAAGCACAGCAGTCCTGGTCTTTTTTTTGCCCCAGTTTTATTCAGAAATACTGTACACTTTTATAAAGTGAAATCATCAAACCACCCTATGTTTGCTATTGTTAGTTCTTTCAGCTCATCCTATTTTGGTCCACCTTGGTCAACTCTTCCCCTGAACATGGTACTTTCCCAAACTGTCTGAAAATTGGGCAAAAAAACTGTCACTGGACAACAATGACCTGACCACTTAGGTCCACTTTCCACTCTTCCCTTCTTAGGTAAAGTGATAGAAAGCTGTGTAGCCTCCCAACTGGCATCTCACATTTATGCAAATAGCCACCAAGACACTCTCCACTATGGCTTCAGAAAGGGTTATTAACACAAGACTGCAATTGTGCAATTCACTGGTGACTCACTCTTCATCCTTGACACTGGCAATGTATGTCTTCTTGTACTCCTGAATCTCTTGTGAGCATTTGATAGTCAACCACCCAGCTTTGATCCACATCCTGAGCAGTTGAATGGGCATCGAAGGGATAGTTCTAGACTTTTTTACTGTCTGCTGAACTGTTCACAAATAGTGTAAATTGACAACTCTTTCTCTATCAAGTCAGCCTGCAATAAAGGGCTCCTCATGGCTCAAACCTAAAAGAAATAAAAACCTGGTTGTTCGATCAATAATTCTGAATGACCTATGACGTTCCACTCTCACTGCTTTGCTGTGTCTTTTGGCGCCGGGAAACCCTATTTGGGTAGCTGTTGCGCCTTACAAGTTTATAAAATAAATAAATATCACCAACCATATTTAGCCATTATCTTGAGACACTTTGTGAGACCCTTAAGGGCTCCTCTCTGGATGACACTAGCCTTCCTTGGCAAGAACTCAAAAATGGATGGCAACTCATCACCCTAAAATAAAACCTGCAAAAATACAATTCCTTTTTGTAGCTCCGAAAAAGTCCAACCAACCTGAATAAGAATGGATAGAATTCCTCTATGCCCTAGAATGCAAAGTTGCTTGGCTATATCTTCAACAGTCCGTTTAACCTCCCGAGTCAAAAGCTGTGATGGCTAAGAGTGCTTAGTTCCAACTAAGGCTGCTTTGGAGAATCAGGCAGCTAATTCGGGTAAAGGACCTTAAATCAGTTGTTTAGGGATTAGTTCTATCCAGGCTAGACTTTGGCAACTCACTCCTTTCAGGCCTCCTCAACCTGCTTTGATAGTGAACTTAAGAAATTTGACCACATTCCACCCATCTTGCAATCACTCCAACAGCTTCTTGTTGAGGCAAGAGCTCAATTTAAAACTAGATGCACCACACACAAGGGCCTGCATTCCTATTTGTCAGTCTACCTATCTGGAAAATGTGAAACTCTCAGGCCCTGAGAGGGGCACAAGAAATGAACATTCCCTTCTCTAGGAATGTCCCGCCTTCAAACAAGAATGATACATGACTCAATCATTCTCAAAAAGCACCACAAGAATCTGCAACTCCCTTCCTCTGACACTCCATTTTACCCCATACCACGCTACCTTTAAAAATACATTTAAGACGGGCTTGGATGGCGCGGAGGCAGCAGACCTAAGTCCGGAGCTCCCGACCTCAAAGTCGAACGACCGGCGACCAACTGAGGGGAAACATCCCCAAAAGGGATAAAAGTGGAACGAGGAGGTGGATGAAGGCCAGAGGCATCCGAAGGAGCAGTCTGCAGACCCCCGTAACCCGCAAAGAAGAAGTTTTATGCGGCGGAACAACGGCTGAGGTGAAGGGACCGCAGCCCCAAGATGGCGGCGAGAGGGAAGTAGGCGATCAAGGGACAACAGAAGAAGCGTCCAGCGAAAACGCACCCAACGCTGTCACCACACAGCAGGTAACCGCCGAGAGGTGCACAGGAAGCGATCGTACAAAAGATCATACAATAGGGACATAAGGTAGCCAAGCGCTGGGAAGGCTCAGGAGGCAAACCGAAACCGAAAGCAACAAGCAGGCTCAAGGCGCGGCCATATTCAGGCGCCCGTCCCACCCCGGCATACAAGCAGGAGAGTCCTCACTACCCACAGCGCGTGAAGAGCGGGAAGCAAAAGGCAGAGCGCAGGGGAGAGGAGGGAGATCAGACGCACAGAAGCAAGCGGTGGTGTGATCAAGTAAGACCAAGTCGCAAAGACACAAGCCAGTGATGCAAGGTGCGAATTAAGGGGTGCAGCCCCCACCAACCAGCCCACGCCTAAACGAGATAGGCACAGAATCCAACTGTTAAAATCAAGAACAGAGGCAAGCGCAAACCTGCACTAATAGCACCGGCGGCCAGAGACCAAACAGAACCAGGCGGAGGCCATCTTGGTGCGGGAATAAGAATCGATGTATGCGCGGCTACAACAGCAAAGAGGATAGGATTAACAACTCCCTCTGATCCAACAAACAGGAAAAAAGCGGGTAGAGCCACCACACCCAAGCAGATACAAACCTTAGCACGAAAAGGCGGTACGGAACTTGGGTACACAGCGGCCATTTTGAATCAGGCTGGCACAACAGTCATCAGAGGCCATCTTGGTAAAGGCAAATCCCAAAAGCAGCATGGTGGGAGGAGCATAGTGCTGCGGCGGCCATTTTGAGGTGGGACCAAACAAAAAAAAAAAGAAGGGAGACTGAACATGGCGACTCGTGGATGCAACACGACGCACTCTCTCTCATTAACGCATCATACCAAGCCAGAGGCACAAGAGGCAAGCGACCTGCTGGGGGGGGCACTAAAAGACGCAGTGGATCAAACAAGAAATACACAAGGTAAGAGGAGCAAGTGCAGTGGCAGCCATTTTGAGGGGGGACTAAACAGACAAAAGAGAAGATTGAACACGGTCTGCGACGGGTGTGCGCTAGCATAGACAGCGCGACGCGCTCTCACGAGCGCGGCCCATCACCGGATCTTGGTGACACAGCGGCCATTTTCGATCGGGTTGGCACACCAATCATCGAAGGCCATCTTGGTGAGGGCAAACATAGCGCTGCGGCGGCCATTTTGAGGTGAGATCAAACAAAGGAGACAGAAGATTGAACACTGTGTCTCGTGGAGGCAGCGCAACATGCTCTCAAGCCCGCGGCCAATTAACGGGGGAGTAAAGGCAGCGAGTACATTTAAAACAGACACAAAGAGCTGCCACCCTGAGACGAGGCCATAGGTATACCCCCCCCAAGAGACAAGCACACGAACAAGGCCATAGCAGCAGAACAAGGCATAGTAAACGCAGCTAGACACACCCCCAGGCCAGGAAGACCAGACAAAAGAGCTGGCGGGGGCAAAAACCAGAGCCAGGACGATCAAGTGGCCGTGTCGCTTCAGAGAAGAAGTCCCCGCACCGCAGGGGAACACCACCACTAAGGCCGCCAAAACAACAAAAGCTCCCAAAGAAGACCCAACTAAACAGCAGCAAAGAGAGGGCAGGATCCTAACTCACCAAATCAGAAGGGGCTTTGACACCATGGCAGGGAAGGACGAGAAAAGAATCTCAAATGAACCAAAAAAAAGCAAGAACGAACACCCGGACTCCCCAGGGAAAATCAAAAACGGCCAAGGCGGCGAAACAAAAACACTAGATACACTCCTAAAGAAAGTTACGGAAGGTAACGACCTCGCTAAAGCCACGAAAAAAACTGTGGACAACATTGAAATGGAACTAATTGCTATTAGGGCTGAACAAAGTAGAGCAAATGAGAGGTTAGACGCGGCTGAAAGAAGAGTGAGTGCCGTGGAGGACCGCACGGAAGTAATGCACAAAGACTTGGGCATGGTCATAAGAAGAACGAGCATCCTGCAATGAATCCAAGCAGAACAAGACGACAGAAGCCGCAAGGGGAAAATAAGACTGCTGGGGGTGCCGGAAGGCGAGGAAGACACCCCCGATCGTGCGCAGCCATGCTAGAGACCATAATACCGAAACTCACAGGCCTCAAATTCGAATGGCCCTTTGAAATTGAGAGAGCGTACCGTATACCAGCTAGGAAACACTCCAACAGCAACAGCCCAAGACCAATAATATGCAAACCACTTCGAGCAAACCAAACAGATGCAATCTTCGCAGTTGCAAGGAAAGGGCAGCCTCTTCACATCAATGGCCAGAAAGTAAAAATTACACAAGACTTCTCCAAAATAACGGTGGAGATAAGGAAAGAGTTCCTAGCCCTCAGAGACAAAATGAGAAGGAGCAACATCACGTTCAGCTTCGCAGGGCCATCCAAGATGAAAATAACAGACAGGAATGGCACCAACGCCTTCGAGGACCCTAACGAACTAAGGAGATACCTAGAGGGACCAGTCCAGGAGGAAATGGACCTGCAGAGCCCAGGAGCAAAGAGAAGAGATTCATCAGATGCCGCCACAGGCGGAGCAGAATAAGAACGCACTGAATATAAACAATAGCCAACCGCACGCCCTACATGCACAACTACCCGTGAACTTTCAACAACATACCTACCTCAACCAGGAAAAAGTAGCGACACGACTACCATGCGGCCCCAAGAGGGATCCTTGCACAAGTACACAAAAAGACAACCTATCTACCTCAAGTTCCCGACGAGCGCAAACGTGACAACTACGACCACCCCATGACATTAGCAGCAGAGGGGAAAAAAAGACGCAGACACCTCGGAAAGCAGCGGCGGAAGAATGCAAAGACACTCCAGAGTCGACATATCCTTTTTCTCTTTTTCACATGTTCGAACAATGGGGGGAAAGCCACCGTGCATGGGACACAAGACCTCCTCATCTTCCTAACAGACAAGGATTTGGGGGGGGTGGGGGGGAGAGAGGAAGGACCTTTGCTGTCACACGCTCACATTTCAATAGGCAAAGGGAGGGGGGGGGGGAGGGAGGGGGAAGGAATGGGAATGGGAAACAACGGGTAAAAACCACAGTACATGTATATGCATCTCACTCACTGTACATCTCTATCTTATCTACATCCCCACTGTCACTACCCCACGGCCCGGGGGGGGGGGGCTGCTAGAAGAGGAACCAACAGAACAATGCTACAGAAAGCCACACACCAAACCCACCCACTGAGCGGCGAAACACCGAAACCACCATGAACCCACCAACGCAAGCCGGGCGAGCCACAAACCTCAAAGTAGTGTCCATGAACGTCAAAGGTCTCAACCACCCCATCAAGCGCAGGAAGGTGCTAGACCACCTAGCCAAACTGAAGGGAGACGTCTACGTACTTCAGGAAACCAAGCTATCACAAGAAGAAGCATCCCATCTGAAGGCAAGATGGATAGCAGAAGTCCCATGCTCTCCCGTAAAACAAAAAAAGCGAGGGGTGATCACCATAGTGAGCAAGAAAGCTAACCTAATCCTAAACACCTCCTGTACGGATGAGGAAGGCAGAGTACTACTCGCAAGCCTGGCCAGAGGAGATGAACGGATACATATAGCCAATATTTACGGCCCCAACTCAGAGGACAAACATTTCTGGCAGGAAGTAGGCACGATGCTCGAGGAAGTCCCTCAAGATGAGCTTCTATTAGTAGCAGGTGACATGAACCAAGTTTGGGACCAGGCAACAGACAGACACCCACACAGAACAAGCCACGACTCACACAACACCAACACCCTGAAAAACCTCTGTGCCAAGCTCCACCTCGCCGATCCATGGAGACTTCAACACCTGAGAGCTAGGGAGTACACCTTTTACTCACACCCACACAACTCCTACAGCAGGATAGACTATATACTGTAGGATGAAATGAATTAAATGTACTTCCCTTTTTAACTAATATCAATAATAATTTTAAAATCTTAAATTTTTATATTGTAAAGTTCAGATATACAATGTAATTTGTTGACTGTGGATTTGTATTATTTATTTTTATGATGATTTTTAATCATCGAAAGAAAGATTAACTGAACTGAATTGACTATATACTGATGTCCAGCTCACACACACCTTATAGACCACACTGAAATAGCGCCGATAACCATATCAGAATACGCACACATCACACTGTCACTGAGCGGAAGACACAATGAGGAACCAACGAGCAGATGGAGATTGAACAGCGACATCCTGCAGAACCCCAGCAATGTGAAAGAAATCGAAGACACCATACGAGACTACCTGGACCACAACGACAATGATGAGGTGGAGAAGAGCACTATCTGGGACGCCCTAAAAGCGACATTGAGAGGGAAACTGATAAATATCAAGGCCAGAATGAACCGCAGCAGGAACAAGAAAATCCAGGACCTAGAAGAAGAGATTACCCTTCTGGAAAAGGGGCACTGCGCGAACCTGACAGACAGGAACACCCTAACGGCCCTAACCAAAAGGAAATACGAACGAAACAAGATCCTAAGCGAAAGGGCAGGTACGTGGATAAACAAATTCAGGGCCATAAACCTATGCGCAGCCAACATGCGGGGAAACAACTGGTGTCTTACCAGAAGGTAAAACAGAGGCAGCACACAATCGCGGCCATAACGGACAAATCAAACAAATCACAAACAAGGGTATCCTAGAGGTCTTCAGGCAATTTTACCAAGAACTATACTGCGCTGACAAAAACCTAGACGCCGATGGAGGCTCAAGCCTACTCAGCAAGACCAACTTGCCAGCACTCACAGCGGCTCAAAGGGACACACTTGAGGAAGACATAATGGATGCGGAAATCGACGCAGCAATCACCCAACTCAAACCCAACAAAGCTCCCGGACCGGATGTGTACACGGCAGCCTTTTACAAGACATTCATCGACCAACTGAGACCCATCATGGCTGTAACCTTCACGCAATGCATTCACAGGGGCAGAATGACAGACTCCATGAACCCAACATCATTGTGATACCCAAAGAAGGGAAAGATCCGCAATTCCCACAAAACTACAGACCTATAACCTTAATCAATGTAGATTGCAAAATATACGCGAAAATCCTGGCAAACAGACTGAACAGGGTCCTACCACTACTCATCCACAACTCGCAAGTGGGTTACATCAAGAACAGACTTTCCCAGGACAACACGCGACTACAATGCCATCTCATCAACCACACAACACACAGCGAGGACCAGGCAGTAATAATAGCTCTGGATGCTGAGAAAGCCTTCGACAGAGTATCATGGCCCTTCCTCAATGCATGCATGAAGAAATTCAGACTAGGTACAAAATACAGAATAATGGTAATGGCCCTCTACAACAAACCAAGAGCAAAGGTGGTGGTAAACGGGTGCACATCGGAGACACTAATTCTGGAAAGAGGCACAAGGCAGGGCTGCCCCCTATCACCCGGTCTCTTCCTCCTGGCACTAGAACCACTACTAGCCAGAATAAGAAACAACAACGACATAACCGGTGTCAAAATCAAAAACAAGACGGTGAAACTCGCTGCCTATGCAGACGATATCCTCATCACCACCACAGAGCCCACCTCATCAATCGCAGCCCTAATGGAGACCATAGGGGAATACGCAGCAGCCTCTGGATACAAGCTCAATAAGGACAAGTCGGAATGTAAGCCAATGAACGTGCACACCACTAAAGAAGTACTGGGTCAGTCAGGCTTAGCCTGGCAAAACAAACCGCTCAAATACCTAGGCCTACACTTCGGCAGGGACCTAAAAGTCAACACTGGAACACAACGAAGAGGCCATCCTGAAAAAGATAAAGGAGAGACTGGACACCTGGTCGCCCAAATACATAAGCTGGTGGGGCAGGATTGAAACGATGAAGATGATGGTTACACCAGCTATCAACTACACGCTCAGCATGCTGCCCCTGGCAATGACAGACAACTTCCATAAGAGACTCGATAAACTAATCAACGGCTTCATCTGGAGAGACAAAAGACCGAGAATAAGTCTACAACAGCTGAGGGTAACAAAAAATTTGGGAGGCCTCAACCTAATGAACTTCAAAAACTTCCAGACGGCTTGCTTAGCGAAACAGGGCACCTTTTGGCTGACCAGCTTGCAGGAATACGAACCAGAGTGGCTGAAGGTGGAAAAGAACATCTTGGGGGGGGCTCAACCCCATAGCGCTACTCACAGCGAACAAACACCCTCACCGATTCAACCCAATCCTCAGACACACCAAAGAGGCACTAATGAAAATAGACAAACGAATGGAACAGAAACTGAAGGGATCAACCTGGGAGTCGATCTGGCTAAACACAAAAATAACATACCAGGGTAAGACACTAAGCAGTGAAACGTGGATGGAAAAAGGCATAACCACACCCAACCAACTGGAAACAAAAAACTCGCCAATCACATTCCAAACCCTGCAACAAATACACGACCTCCCGGCAAAGGAACTATACACATTCCTGGAAATCAAAACGGCCACTACAAACGCAAACCTAAGCAAAATCCCGCCAACCATCATCAAATATATGGAATCCCTCAACGCGACTGGCCACCACACAGCAAACATATACAAGCTTCTCAACCCTCAAACATCCTCGCTAAACAAGAAAGTAACGAACACATGGGAATCACTCCTTGGAAGGCAGCTAAACGAGGAAGAAAAGGGCAAACCCCCCTTGACCTTCTTCCTCCCAGAGTAATGAACACTCTAAGCACAGCTCTCTGCCCTGCTATTCAAAAAATTTTGAATCTCTCTTACAAAGAAGGTAAACTTCCCCAACAATGGAAAGAGGCAGTGGTGAACCCCATTCGAAAAAACTCCACCCACCCGTGGACAGAACTCTCCAATCTCCGCCCTATCACTCTTCTGCCCCTCCTGAGTAAACTGGCTGAGAAACATGTCAACACCCACATGTCCAGTTTCATTGAGGCGACAGGGGGCCTGGACCATTCACAATCTGGGTTCAGGCCCAACTACAGCACCGAATCAGCACTCCTCTCCGTGAACGACAACATCAAGATGTCACAGGATAGAGGAGGCTCAATGATTCTGGTGCTGTTAGACCTGTCGGCCGCCTTTGATACTGTGTCTCACAAGATTCTCATAAGCCGTCTAAAGGGAGTGGGCATTGGAGGTCAGGCCCTCTCTTGGTTGGAGAGTTTCCTGTCCGGGCGCTCACAATCCGTCAGCCTGGGTCCCTATCGATCCTCCACAAGGGTGCTCACAAAGGGGGTGCCACAGGGCTCATGCCTAAGCCCCACATTGTTCAATGTGTATGTGGCCCCCCTCGCTGAGATTGTGAGAAAATACGGATTCACCCCGGTGTCTTACGCTGACGACACCCAACTCCTCTACCCTTTCCATTCCCTCAGCGCTAATGTTAGGGAAAATTTTGCCGAAGGAATGAGGGCCATTTCCAACTGGATGGCTTCCAACCGCCTCCAATGCAAAGTCGGCAAGACGGAACTAATGCTCTTTGGAAAAGCCTCTATACTGTGGTCCCCTGAGTGGTGGCCCCTGGATCTAGATCCGGTACCTTCCCCAAAATCAACAGTAAAGAACTTAGGGGTGAAGTTAGATCAAAATCTAACCTTAAAAGAACATGTGAACGTGATTGCGGGGGCATGTTTCCATACCATTGGACTGTTGAGACGTATCTTCCCTTACCTCCCGGACCATTACAGAAAGACCCTTGTACAGACCATGGTAATAATTCGCCTTGACTACTGTAACGGACTCCTGATACAAGCCAATGAGGATGCCATAAACCGTTTACAGGTGGTACAGAACACGGCGGCAAGATTGATTCTGAATGCTCCCCCAAGAACCCCTTCCAAGCCCTTACTAAAAAAGCTTCACTGGCTCCCACGGCAACGTGTGAAATTCAAAATCTGCTGCACCGTCCACAAGTGCCTACTCGGGAATGGCCCCAAATATCTGAGTCAAACACTACACCCTTACAAACCAGATAGATCCCTACGTTCAAGTAACCAATTGCTGATAAAAACCCCCCTTGTAAAAAAAAACAGGCAGGGCGGACGTGCCTTCTCCTTGGTGGGGCCCACCCTATGGAACAACCTACCCTTCAGCTTAAGACAAATTTCCAACCATCTCGCTTTCAGGAAAAAGCTAAAAACCATATTGTTCCTAGAAATATGATTGGACCGCCTTGCCTACCAGCCCACAGCTCAATGACCACAAATCCTCTATAAGTACATCTAAAACGAGCAAAGCGCAGAGATACTCCGTAAGGAGTCTATTCTTGCGCTATACAAGAAATTAAATAAATAAATAAATAAATAAACTGTTGCGGTCGGCAACAACAAACAAGGTCACGCCACAACTGGCACAAACTAAGTTCTGGACCCTCCACAGAGCATACTGGACCCCGGCGAGACTCCAAAAAGTAGGCATAAAGGAAACGGGTATCTGCTGGAACTGTGATAAAGAGGAAGGGACCCTGGAACACCTCACCTTCGAATGCCACAAAGTCAAGAAGTTCTGGGCGAAAGTAAACAACTTTATCAACGACATCACCAACAAGAATATAAAGCTAACCTTCGTGAGCCTTGCCACAGGTTTCATGACGGACTGCCTGGACAGCAAAGAGGAGAGAGACCTGGTAGACATCCTACTAACGGCAGCACTAAAAATCATCCTAACAAACTGGAAGAACACAGACAAAGCAAAGTTCAAAACATGGATAAACTGGGTCACTTTCCTCAGAGGCGCAGACAACATCACCAGCAAGTTCACAAAGGAGCACAATGCCAAAGATGGAATGTGGGAGCTCCTCGACACATACCTGGAGTCACGAAGGACTTAACGACAGACCACCCCCCTCTTTCTCTCTTCTTTCTGCATTATAATGTACTGACTCCCATCTTTGAAAGACAGTTGGGTCAAATCTAAGATCACCCACACACTCTTGAATGTTTCTTTTTCAATTTTCTTGTGCTGTATATCAAAAACACACTTGGAATGGTTTCTGGTAACTGTACTCTTGTAAAGTGCTCTCATGCCCTTTGACCATGTTTGTGCTATATAAAATCACAAAAAAAATAAAATAAAAATAATTAATTGTCCTCTTCAATCCAACATGCTGTCCTCTTTAACATTCCCAGGTTACAACCTACAATGTATTACTAACCACAGCGTGTTCTTTCCTTACCAGAACATGTCCTCTTCAATCTTAATACACTACTATATTCTCTCACCAATCCTACTGTAGACTGGGATTCTTTCTTATATCCCCACAAGTAAAAGATTTTCTAGCTTACACAATAAGAATTTTCAATTCTATTAAGGACACAGAGGCGAGCATTATCCTTATCTTTCTAAACTGCACAAATGAACAGCAGATAATTACAACATAGAAACTAAAAAAACTTCATATCCCATGAACATTAAGCCACCACTAGTCATATGCTCCAATCACTGATAACCCAGTCCGTTCAGAGCAGGAACCACCATTTTGTATTCCTCCTGTAGCTGAAAATCATCAATTAAATAAAGACATAACTGCTGAACTAAATCCAGGCAGGAGCCAATGTAAGAATAAGCTTCTGGAAGGGAGTCGACTTAATTCACGAGCGAACTTGTGACTCATCTTCTGCATAGGACTTCAGCCTTTCAATCCACAGACCATTTTGCGCTGAAAGTATCCAAACTCAGGTGTGCTTCTGATAGCCATAGAGTCCATTCCACAAGGTATAATAGCATACAAATCATAATAACAGGGTGGGCAAACTAAGTGGTTTCCCAATTGCATACTTTTGCATGAACCCAATTAAAATAAATAAATGCATAACAAATTGGGGTGGGATAATCCTTGCCTCCGTGTCCTTAATAGAATTTAAAATTCTTATTGTGTAAGTGAGAAATTGTTTTATTCTATGTCAGGGCCGGAGGCACTGATTAATCTTGTTTAAAGCTGTGCTACCATCACTGATGCCACATCAACAATCGGTTACTTAAAGGTCGATTCGGAAGAAAAATCTGCTGCTTTCAGAATATCATCTAAGCAGGAACCCAAGGAGAAATATTTCTACGTCAATGCACCTCTAGCACATTGAGTTCCAAAAATGGACGTATCAATACCAGCTACTGACAAGAGCCAACACATCCATCTAGCCACAGGTTTGAAAGGTTTTTGCAACGCAATGAGTAGTTTAGCACCAGGGTCCATTCGGAATTCGGTAGTAGAGGCTTTGTAAGTCCTAAGGCATTGCACCAAACAAAATTTTGTGTTATTAGGAAATGCGGGGTATTAGGCCCACCCGGTTTAGACTTAGTCCGCGTGGAAATGGAGAAAGAATCCTCATCCAGAAAGAAAACTCTACCTGAAAGATCGAAGCCACAGACATCTGAAACCCTTAGGCAAGAGATCAGACACAACAGCATTGTAAGTTTGGCCAAAAGCTGTTTACGGGAAAGATATTGGTTGTCAGGCCACTTATTAAACAAGCAATGGCATAGCCAATAGGTCTCGCTATTGGGACCTTATAAGTATTTAGTTATGCAGCACAATATCCATGGTGCAACAACATCAACTGTTGCATGGCTCAACACTTATAAGGTCCCAAAGGCGAGACCTATTGGCTAAGCCAATGCTTGTTAAAACTTCACTCCAGTTCTAACCCCGGGAGGGGTGGGTCCCAGGGGCTGGAGACTCTCCTTCTGCTCTGGCCCTCTGGGGCATTAGCACACGGTTCACCTCAGTCCAACTCAAATGAGTTTTTGTGTCCTGACTTCCTAATCACAGAAAATTAAATGCACCACTTCCATGCAGTTCTGTAAGTAACTCATATAGCCTGAACGTAGCTTCGAGGAGCAGCCTGAAGCTCTACTGACCATGGACCCGAGGGGGCTAATAGGCTGGGGGTCTGTGCTGCATTGGCGACTAAAACAGGCCTTTGAGCTGTGTTACATGTAACGCTCCCTGGGGCGCAAAGTGCAGTTGCAAGGCATCACCAAAATGTGCTCCAATAGTACTGCAATTATTGTAAAAATAATTTTTCTTAAGACAGCACTCGGTCTTCAAATCCTTGTGAATGTGTGTAATGCAGGGACGGAAGCCTGTAAGGGACCCTGGTATTGGGACCCTGTCGGATCATCACAGTGACATCCATAGAGGGACTCCAGGGGACAGGCATGAGTTCTTGGGACCGCCATGTGCATCGCCCACCCCACCCCCATTCCCTCCTCCCCTTGGACTGGGACAAAAATTAGGCCCTGGCTCCAAATAAAAGGTGACACCTCGTTAGTGAATTAGAAAGCTAAAAAGTGTCCCATGCTTCCTAATTGGGGCAGTTTTGAACTTGCAAAGATACCCTGTATAAGTGTTTTACAAGGTGTGGGCGGATCCAGGCATTTGAGCTTACTGCCGAACCTTGTTTTAGTATTAGTGAAATCATTGGTCTCGCTTTTGGGACCTTATAAGTATTTAGTTTTGCAGCACAATATCCTTGGTGCAACAACATCACCTGTGCTACACGTACAACACAGAGGACACAGAATGGGTGAAGGATTGAGTGGGTCGTGGAGTTTGTTAGTATGATGGGGGGGGAAAGGGATGAGTGGTTCTCAGTGGGAGAGAAATGGGGAAGAAAAAGGTCAAGAAGCAGGTGTGATCGATGTATTAGTGAGGTTGAGTTATTTACAATGTTTTGCATTCATGGAAAGTTATGTTACATACCTGTCGTAATAAAAGTGACCATTTCTGCTTACAAAGTAATAGTGGTATGGGATTTATTGTGCGACAAATATTGCTGCCTCATGATCATTAAACAATAAACACAAGAAAAAGGGATACTACACCTTTGCCAGCAGATAAACATCGCTCAGTTGCTCCAGCGTGGTGGCAGTACAATACAAAAAAAAAGTTGTGGTACATACAAATCATTTAAAAATGGGTTTACATGTTAAGTATTAACATAAAGCATTTGGGTCTTGTCCATAAAAACAACCACCAACAGTAACATAGTAACCGTTCAAGGATGCAAAACAGACAATCAGATCAAATTCAAGAAGCAATGCATACAGTAGGGCAGTGTCAAAAGGTCGGCAAGGGTGATGAAATCACTTGTAGGCGCCATGTTGTCACTGGCGGTGACATCATCAGGGCTATCTTTAAACACAATCGGGATAAAATGATGGGCAACCGGCGGTTTCAGAAAATAAGTATAGCCTTGGGAGACCGACGCAAGTACTTATCACCTGGAGGAGTAAATCAAGTACGTGAAAGGTAAAGAAACAACCTAAATGGCTCCACCTCGAGTAATTAACTTTCAGTGAAAGCACCCCCTTCACCGCCCCAAAAAATACTGCATGGAACAATGTTTGCTGGTAGGTAATAAATGATCCAACCAAGCAATTGAGCATATCACAAAATCAGGGAAAAATAATGTAAGGCTGTGCTGAAATTATGAAGTAGAGGGTCGTGGTAGGAGGAGCCCCAGCCTCTGCTCAGCCTCCGGCACGAGGCCAGACTGTCATGGAAACCTGTTGTCAAAAATCTTGTTTCCAAGCGACTTCCCTTCCCTCCTTCCACCCCACCAATACCAAACTTTCTAGCCTATCAAATGCCCTTGACCCTGCATTTTAGGAACAAGCAAACGTAACTGTTCTGTGAAAGTGTAGCAAAGTTTGAGAAGTCGCTAAAGAAAGTAATGTTTACCCGCAGAAATCTTTGCTGGGATCTGATACCCAACACCATATGCAGATTTTGAATGGCGCGCGACAGAGCCCCCATCCCAATAAAACGCTTGCTGGGATGTAAGAACTGTCACACAATTACAGCCTCCTCCCGACCCAAACACAAAAAAACGCATTAAATACATAACTTTAACATTTTTAAAGATGCGCTCCGACTGCTGGGGTGGGAGCACTGTTATATTCATATGCTTATTGTTTTCTTATGACTTGTGTTAAGTATGTAGAATCTTGGGGTTACTAGGATACTGTGGCTGGAGGGTTGGTTGGACTGTTACAAAGCTGATGTGGGAAGGTGAAGCTGTATCCCAGAGGTCCCTGCATTTGTAGAAAGAATGTCTGATCTCAGAATTCAGGAAAAACTTCTTGATTTGAAAGACCCCACTTTAGAAAAAACCTTATCTGTAGCCAAAAGAATGGAAAACACTTCAAGGTACATGAAAGAACTAAATGGCACTTCAAAAAAGGTTCAGCTAGATAATGAGTCTGTTAATGTTGTGAACAAAACTCAGAAAACGAGTTTTCAGAAAAGTTTTACAGATGGTAAACAAGATGTTTTTAAACCTAAAACTAAATATGTGGTAGTCCAAAACATACTGCTGATGCAAATTTTTGTCCTGCCATAAAAACTAGATGTCATAAATGTAAAAAACTAGGACATTTTGCAAGATGGTGTAAATCACCTAGTTCTTCTCAGTCTACAGTCAATGTAGTTGATGATGTTGATCATAATCTGGAGATAGATGATAATAACATTCCTGAGGATGATGATTTTGAAGTCATGATGATTGACCATGAGCAAGTTTTGGAGTGCAAAATAGATAAACTTGATGGTTATCGTCCTCCTAAATGCAACATCAAGTTAAAGGGAAAGGGTGTACAGGTATGGGCGGATTCTTGTTCTCCATTTACCATTATTGACAAGTTCACGTGGGAAAGTATAGGTGGAAAGTTGGAAGATTTACAGTTAACAGATGCTCTTCCAAAAGGGTATTGAGGGGTAAAAATGCCTGTTATTGGTTTTATTGAGACTGAATTGCTATTTGGTGATAGGAGAACTATAGTAAAATTGTATATAGTTCATAAAGGCAAAGCTCTTTTGGGGTGGAAAGATCAAAGAGCCCTTGGTATTATTTTAAATCCTAATCATTCTTTACAAGTATTAGCAGTTTCGGCGGATGATACCTCCAAATGGTATACTAAATTTCCTGAGTTATTCAGTGAACAGTTGGGTTGCCTTAAAAAATTCAAGCACAAAATAATTCTTAAAGAGGGTGCTGTTCCAAAAGGTTCATAAAGTTAGAAATGTACCTTTTGTTTTAAGAGGTAAATTGAAAGAAGAACTACTTAGACTGTGCAATGCTGGTGTGATTGAGCCTATCGAGGCGTCAGACTAGTTAAGTCCGATCGTTTTAGCCAAGAAACCTAATGGCAAGATTAGGATGTGCATTGATTTAAGAGATGTGAATGATAAAATTTGGGTTGACCGCCATCCTCTTCCCCGAATAAATGAATTGTTAGCAACTGTGAAAGGGGGGACACATTTTACAACTTTAGATTTATCTAATGCCTACCACCAAATCTTATTACATGAAGACTCAAAACATATTACAACTTTTATTACGCCTGAAGGAGCTTTTAAATTTACACGCATGCCTTTTGGTTTTGGCGTCAGCTTCGGCTGTGTTTCAAAGGGTGATGCAGTCAGTTCTATCTGGTTTAGACAGGGTGGTAGTATTTCAAAACGATGTTTTAGTTTGGGGAGCAAATTAATCCGATCATGATTGTAATTTAGAAAAGGTCCTCAAGAAACTAGTGGATGCTGGTTTGACAGTGGCTAGGGAGAAATGCAAATTTGGCAGGAGGGAGGTTGAGTACTTAGGGCACATTTTATCCAATGAGGGTGTTAAACCTAAACAAAATCTGGTAGAAGCAATTGAAAAAGCACCGGCTCCTAAGGACAAGGACCAGTTAAGGTCATTTCTTGGTCTTGCCGAATATTATTCTAAATTTGTTGATCATTTTTCAGACAGAGTACATGAGCTTAGGACATTGATGAAGAAGAGGGTCAAGTTTGAATGGTCAGATGTTTGTCAACAAAGTTTTGACTCCATCAAAAAGCGCATTGCAAATGCTGTTTCTTTGAAACCTTTTGATCCTACTGATCAGATTATTGTTTCCACAGATGCCAGCAACTATGGTTTAGGTGCTGTACTTATTCAGATACATGATGGTATAGAAAGGGTTGTAGCTTTTGCGTCTCGCACGTTGAAGGGTGCGGAACTCACGTATTCTACAATTGAGAAGGAAGCTCTAGCCTGTTGGTGGGGCGTACAATATTTCAGAATATTTGTTTGGGGGAATCATTTTCAATTGCATACAGACCATAAACCTTTGATTGATTTATTTTTCTACTAAGGGGGCAAGCAAGGCTACTCCTAGGATAGCTAAATGGTTGTATCGTCTTCAAGAGTATGTGTTTGATATCAAATATATTCCTGGGGCAAAGAACGTTAATGCTGATTATGTATCAAGGTTACCCTTGGATGTTGGACAGGATTTTAAGGAAGATGATTGGATTGTTGCAGAGGTAGAGGATGTATGCTGTGCCATTAGTCTAGCAGATTTAAAAAAAGGCTTTAGATGAAGATGAAGTCTTAGGGAAAGTTCGGGATGTTTTGTCTGATGAACAAGGTTGGAGAGCATATAAGGATTTGTTGCCATTTAAGTTAATATGGACTGAATTGAATGTCATTGATGATTTACTCAGAAGAGGGGATAGGTTGGTAGTACCTGTGAGTATTAGAGAGAGGTTGTTAAAGATTTTGCATGAAGGACATGGAGGTATGTCTGCCTTGAAAAGGAAGTGTAGGGAGAATTTCTGGTGGGCCGGTATGGATATTCAAATGGAGCGTTTTGTCCGTGATTGCATTGTGTGCGCATGTAGTGACAAGACTCATTGTTCTAGGGAGACTGAAATTGTGTCATCCTCATTTCCCAAGGGTCCTTGGGAAAAGTTAGCGATAGACATTTGTGGTCCGTTTGATATTCTAGGTGTTTCAGAGAAATTTGCAATAGTCATGATTGACTACTTTTCTAAGTGGCCTGAGGTTGCTTTTGTGAGGGAAATTAAACCTGGTAATGTGATTTCTTTTTGTGAGGACATTTTTAGAAGAGAAGGGTGTCCAGCAGAAATTATCACTGATAATGGCCCACAATTTATTTCAGACGAGTTTAAGTCCTTTTTGAATAATTGGGCTATAAAACACAGCACCACTCCTCTTTATCATCCAAGGAGTAATGGCTTTGTTGAACGCTTTAATAGAGTGTTGGTGGAATATGTTCAGTTAGCATGCGCCAATGGGAAACCGTGGAGGGAGCATGTTAGGAACATGTTGTGGTCGTATCGTACAACACCACATTCTGTAACTAATGAAACACCCTTTTCTCTTCTGAAGGGAAGGGTTCCGTGTTCTCAAGCTGTGCCAGAATGGATGAACAGAGCTGGTAAACATGAGATTGATTTTGGAAAATTACAAGAGAGAGTACAGAAGTATCAAAAGGGTGATTGTGATCGTTACAATAAGAATATTGTCATGCCCAAACGTGTTTTTACTCAGGGGATGTTTGTCAGGGTATATGTAGGTGACAAATCCAAGAAGGGTTGGTCAAAATGGTCATCTCCAAAAAAAGTGGTTTGTGTTAACGGAAATAGTGTTACGTTAGATGATGGAAATTGGTGGAATACAAGAAAAGTTTCATTATGTTCTGATACTGAGTTAAAAGTATTTACTGGGTCTTGTCAAAGAGCGTCTTCCAATGTTGATGGATTGCCTGATAAAAATTATTCATCTCTTCACGTTCGTGATGTTTCCAACACCATGATTAGAAGATCTTCAGAACGGAGTCATGTAAGACCAAAAAGATTTGATGACTATGTGTGTGCATAGAAATGTTTTCTTGATGACTTTGTGTGTGCATATAAATGTTTTCTTAATTGTAGATTGTTTTTTCCCCTCCTTTGTGTTTGTATGTTTATTATTTTTCTTTATTTATTTTGAGAAGGGAGATGTGTTATATTCATATGCTTATTGTTTTCTTATGACTTGTGTTAAGTATGTAGAATCTTGGGGTTACTAGGATACTGTGGCTGGAGGGTTGGTTGGACTGTTACAAAGCTGATGTGGGAAGGTGAAGCTGTGTCCCAGAGGTCCCTGCATTTGTACAAATAAACCAACTCCTACCAACTCAACAGTGTTGGTGTCTCTCTTCAAAAAGCACACCTACTGTTCTCCCTGTAAAAGGGATCTGTGTGACCCCATTGAAATGTAAACCTGGATACGGGGCGAAAATGGAAGGTCCTTCTGACTAATTAAAAAGCAAATGGCTTGGCTCAAAGGGGGAGGTGGTCTTTGGGGCCGAAGTATGTGATAGCCTCAGACCTGATGGCGAGAGGCAGGCCCTGCTGTGTGCAAATGACAGCTGGGAGCAGCTTGCCCTGGCAGTCAGCAGATCGCCCTCTAAAAAAACACACAACACAAACATGCCACGGGCCGGGAGACCTGCGGAAATCCCCGATTCTAGTGCTGCACCCACCACCCATGGCCCCTACATCAGGCGGGAGGGAGGCTGTTTCCGGAAGGCGGGAGCGTGGAGGGGTGGTAGGGAGACTGAACGATCACAGAAGGCAGAGACATAAAAATCACAGTATAGTACAGTTCGATGCAGTGCAGTTGGAAGCAGTATTGAGAGAAGAAGGCAATAAGGCTTTGAGCATGGAAGGTACCAGAGAGGGTGCATGACGAGAGAGGCAGGGCATCGACACAACAGGGTATCAAGAATAACGAAGGGGGTAAAAGGAGAATCAAGTACCATGGAGGGTGGTAGGAGTAGAGATGAGGGAGGGAGGGGCAGCCATGAGAGAAACGCTGGGACACCTAGGAAGCAGACAAAGCGTGCACGGGAGCGGAAGGCAGCGACACAGAGAGTTGCTTGTACGGACTTGGGGGAGGAAGGCAGGATTGGAGAGTGGCAAGGAAGAAGTGTAAGAGAAGGCAAGGGAGCAAGAAGTAAACAAGTTGGAGGGGTGGGGGAGTGCGCGCGCTAAGCATCAAAAGAAAATTCTAAAAAAAGCACGCGAGTGGTGCACGCGCATTAGTGATCGCGCTGGAAGGGAGGCAGATGGCGGCTGCACGCTAAAGCACGCGAGTGGTGCGCGCGCATTAGTGATTGCACTGGAAGGGAGGCAGATGGAATCTGCGCACGTGCACGCTCGCATAACCGCAAGCTTGAGGCCAGCGAGGTCTGGCAGCACTTTGAGAACCACAATACATGCGCTAGCTCAGGCGAGACCTAAAAAATTGAGGACAATATTCACATCCCATAAGGTTGAATACTTAGCCTGCGGGGTTTACAAAGATGTGTGCCCCTAATAAGCTTACACACACCTGTATGTTCTCCCACCGATTTCGAGTCAACTAGAAGATGTCCAGCAGAGATGACAGACCTGTATTAATAGATCAGTATGCTAGACGTGATGAAGCCAGAGAAGATAAGAAATGAATCGCCGGTCAGACATCCTACCCAGCTGGATCGGCATTCTGTTCGTCATACCAACTAACCCATAATCTCCATGCCGAAGCATTGCATTTATGTGTACTGGAAGCCCAGGCCTGATTGATGTAGAGGGAAGACTCTTGAGAAATGCCTGGAAAACTCCGTCTTTCCCTGAAAGTTTCTCTGCAATTACCCTGAGTTGATCCCTGAGGATCAATGAATGAGGTTGGCCTGCTGCATCCAGCAACAGATTCTGGCGAGATGGGATTAATACTGGAAATGCACAGGACAGTTTCAGCACCATCTGAAACCAAGGCTGAGACTTTCAGAGCGGAGGCACAAGAATGTAAAATGTAAATTGATACTTGTATAGGGCATTATTCACCCACAAGGGTCTCAAGGAGCTTGTACGAATACTGCTGTGGAACCCATCCTGGCTTTCCCTGTGAGGCGTCCACTCCTGGGCACCCCCAAGGTGGAGGCCAGGCATCCTTAGCGTTGTGGGGGCTGTTGTGGAGATTAAGCAAGCTATTGCCCAGAGTTGCAGAGTGGGACTCCATGATTGGAATAGGCACCGAGGCGAGAATTATCAGGTCCGTGGAATTTTGAGCCCAAGACCCGCCGAGGCGGGGAATTGAAGCCTGGTCCCAGGCTAGACTTTTGCATTAGGGTCTGCCGCTCTAACCATTGAGCCACACTTCTCCACGAAGAATGATCTGTGATTTATGAGAATTAACTTTAAATAGGTCCCTGGTAATCATAATGAATGAGGGAAACGCATACCACAGTAAAAGAGATCAATTTTAGAAAAAAGCATCTTTCGCTTCACCGACTCGAAAAATAAAGGAATCTGTTGATTGAGGCAGGAGGCAAACAGATCCAATGTGCAAGGGTCCCACATATTACTGATAGCAAAGATCTTCGGGTGAAGTCTCTAATAGATGTAATCCTTGAGGTGGCGCAAATGCCAATCTGCCACTGTGTGCTTCTACCCAGGGAGCTACTCCGCAATGACAGAAATCCGGTGTAGGAGACAGAACTGCCAAAAGTCATTGCAATCTCCACTAACAGATGGGATTTCATCCTGCTAAGTTTGTTGATGTAACAGACTGCAGAGATGATATTCATCCTCAGCAAAATACAACAATCTGTGAGGAAAGACTCTGTATCGCAAAAGAACCCGCTAAGAGTTCCAGGCAGTTGGTATGGAGGAGAAGTTCATTCTCTGACCAACGACCCCCCGTGGAGACTGGACAGCAACTCCCCCACCCCCCCATCTGCTGGCATCCAATTCCAGAAGGATGGCTGGAGAGCTGCCACATATCCCCTCGCCATTCCAGGCATCTATGTGGTCGAGTCATCATGTTATTTTCATTTTGGCCTCGAATGAGAGGCTAATTTGATCCACATAAGATAGTCCTTTCTGAAGGTGCTGTATCTTGAGCTCTGTAGTGAAGGGGGCCTTTAAAGATGGCTTGAATTGATAAGGCTAGGAGGGTCACAATCCTAGCCAACGCTATTACCAAAGCATCTGGCTACACAATGCAGACCTCAACTCTTTCTTGCTCGTTCGGATATTCTGAGAGCACACCTAGTCTATCTGAAACCCCCAAAATGTTATGCATTGAGACGGAATTAGTCACAACTTGGGTTGGTTTATCACAAAGCCCACTTCCTGTAGAAGATGAATTGTCCAAGACATTGGCAACCCTAAGCTAACAGGATCAGATCGTCGATGTAGACAATCATCCTCACAACTTTGGCTCGAAGGACCTCTACAATGGATCTCACCAATTTGGCAAAACACCATGGAGTTAAGGAGAGACCAAAGGGGAGAGCCTTGAACTTGAAGTAATGGCCTTACCACATAAACTGAAGGAAGTGCCTGTGAGGGGAAATGATGGGAATTGGCAAGGAGGCGTCCTTCAGGTCTAGATGAACCATCCAGTCTGCCTCTTGAAGGATGTCTCGAAGAAGGTGAATAGCCTCCATCTTGAAATGCAAGTACACGATCCAGGCATTGAAGTCTTTTGGTTCAAGACTAAACAAGAACCGCCTCCTTTCTTGTCTACCAAGAATATGGTACTGGGAAAACCCTTGGGATGAGGAGAGGACCAGCAGATTGTGTCCTTCTGTAGAAGAGTTTGAATTTCTAAGAAAATGAAATTCTGTTCTGTTTGGGAAAAATACAGTTCTTGGGGTGGATAAGGTTGGCAAGGCGTGTTGTAAAACTCTCGTTTATAACCTTGTACGGATTCCAGGACCCAGGAGTCCTATGTTAAGAGTTGCAAGTTGTGGAGGAATAAGTGTGTTCTGCCCCTCAAATTCACCTCTGAGATACGAATAATTTTCACCTGCAACTCCGGAATCGCAATTGGCTCCTGGATGGTCTCTGTTAAAACCTCTGTTGAAGCTTTGACAGTATCCCCGAAGCTAGGAGGGGAAGAAGGTGTTGCCTGAGGCAGGATCATGCCAGCCAGCCCGACCGTCGGGTCAGTACTCCCTCTGGGATCCTTGAAAGTGTCCGCAGCCTAAGATTGGCCCTGGAATCGTCTGGCCCTTCCAAAAAGGGTCTGGCGAAAAACCTTTTTTAGAGATAGTTGTGCCTTTTTCATGGTGTTGCACGTGAAGGCAAACTTGGCTAAATCTTTCACAAATGGATGTCTTAAGAGGAGACCCTGTGCCACTTATCCCGCTTCTGAGGAGGCTAGATCACTTAACTTGGGGTCAGTTTGCATAAGGACTGAGCGACGTCTCTCAGTGGAAATGGCCAAATTTGCGTTCACCAGCCAGCATACTGCATGTTGAGCCCAACCAACCAACCAGAACATCAGGATCTATATGTGTGGAAGTATCTTTAGCCTGGAAGGGTAGTTCCAGGATCTTTCTTAGAGGACCTGAAACGTCCGAGAGTTTATCCTGGCAGTTATGCCACACCCGTTGAGGCCCTTTTTGGGATCCTTAGGCCCTTCTTCATAGAGTTAACAATAGAGGGGTGTGTGTCTCTGTGACTTTACTCTTTATAAAAACTATGCCTAATATGCATCTGCACATATTCAGCTGCCTCTTGGGGATGGCCCCAACTAGACAATCCTGGGTGGATAATGTCGCCAGGTTCAAAATTAAAAACTTTCAGGATCTTAGTGAACAATTCAGCTGATCAGAGTGCTTCCTTTTCCTTGGTCCTGGCTTGTCTTCGTGATCACTATAGGAATATGTTGTGGAAGAATGTGTATCTGTAAGGCTGGGAGGTTTGGTAAGGACTTCTGAGGAATCTGGGACGCTGGACTGGGGGGCACTGTAACCATGCTAACCCATAAAGGTATCAGATAGTTTCTCAAAGGTCTTCATGTGGGGACAACACTTGGTTTTAGATTTCACCTCACAGGGCATAGGAAGAGGAACCGGGGAATCTTCAGATGAGGTGAGAGGGTGAATCAAACCTTGTTGGCGGGCACATCCTTGAATTGCAGGGTAAAGTGTCCCAGAGCCCTAGCCACGGCCTTGTTCACTGACTGTCTAAGGCATCCACCAGATTTTGCTTCAAGGAGATTTGTACATTCTCATGATAATATTCCATGTCTGCCTCAAAAGGATTGTAGTGGGCAATATTGCCAAGTTATAGAAGGCTAAAATTTAACAGCAGGCAATGCTGGGTTCAAGTGTAATCAGAGTCAAGGGGAGTGTAGGCCCCAACAGGCATGGACAAAATATCTTTGAATGTAGAGGGAGCTGCCTGTCTAACACTCTAGGCAGAGCCTTGGTTTATTTTACAACCCTGGGCACACTCTGATGTACCAGGGTGTCTAAGAGGAGCCAAAGAGTGTAAAAGGCCAAGAAATTAGCTCCAATGTTTAGTATTTATGAACGCCACTAAACGCTTTAATAGGAAGCTGCTGTCATTTTCGAATGTTCACAAATGTGCGCTTGTGCCCTCTGCCTCCATGAGGCTAGAAATGGGACTACGGCAATCACAGATACAGCTGTATCCTGCTCCAGGAAATAAATAGCCCGCGAAGCATTCGCTGGGCTTGAGAGGCCAAAGGTCGCTCCTCCTGGTTGGAAGAGAGAAGGAATTAAGTGCCGCAGGGTGGAGCGTCGGCAAAACTTTGAGAAGAGTACGTACCCGTTGGTAGTTTCACAATGGCAGGCAAGCGTATATTAACAGTAACTCTTTATAGCACAGAAGTCGATTAAACACACAATGTTAATCAAGCCAATATTCACACAATGAATTGAGATGGGTACTTAACTGTCTGCAGAGCAGCAAAGAAAGAGGAATACAAGATGGTGGTTCCTGCTTTTAATGGACTGGGTAATCAGTCATTGGAGCATGTGACTATTGGTGGGCTTGATGTTAATCAGATTTGTCCTTTTTTTGTTTCTTTATTGTAAGTGGCTGCTGTTATACACACGGAAAGGCAAGTTCTTCTGAACTCTCTTTAGAAACATATGCCTAAATACAACAAGGCTGGGTTGTGCATTGTCAGAACCCCTTTCAGATGGCCGTGGCACTCGCAGAATCTCTGGGCGCAGCCATGGTGGTCTTTTGCTCCTGATGTCCCAAGGCCCAACTTACTATGAACCCTAAGTAGCTGGGGCAAGTACTTCCCTTCCAGCAGTTGACTTTCAGTGGTAGTGTAGATCAAGCAGTGCCAGCCTTTTTAGGGGGGGAGGTAGATGCACAAACTCACAACTCTAAACACACCCAGCAACCCCAATAAATTTTAATGTCCAGCCAGATACATGCTTTTAGGAAACAAAATAGCATTTATATACAAACACAAAGTGAAATACAACACCAACCAGCGTTGTCTGGATAAGTTCCTGCACCCTACTTCCCTGGCTAAGGATGTTAGGTATTCCCCATTCACGTGAGACAATCATACATGAAAGGCCCTGTTAGAATGTGCAAGTCTTAGAAGTTTCATTACAGCTTCTTAGACATCAAAGCGTACGAGCGCCCTAGTACTTTTAGTCCGACAAAGTTCCCCCAGAGGCTTGGTGGCTAGGCAATCAATCTCTTACCCATTTTCACTGCAGCTGTGGTTCAGCAGGCCAGGGCATGCTTCTGTGACCCGGCGGTGTGTTTGGCTGCAGGTGAAGCTGCAGGCGTCCAAAATGCTTCTCCGATTGTGGTGTAAATCTTCCTGAGTCTGGCGGCTGGTCTTGGGTACTCCTGGGTTCGGGTGATTGAATCAAGGCTCACTATGCTGCTCTGGCATACGTTGTTCTAGGACAATGACCCATATATTCACCATGACTTTCTGGGACATGAGGATCGTGAACAGCACATTCTAGAAGAAGGGCTCTTCGGGTTACAAGTGTGCACAGGGTCAGCGCCTGCTTCTTGTCAAAGTACAGCATCAGGGCAACGGCTCTTATCTTCAATGCGACCCCCACCTCGCATATGGGGGTCACAAAAACAGCACTCAGGTGGATGGTCTGACTGGTGCCACAGCTTCACTGCTATTGATCGGTGAAGCAGTCCTCAACGCAGACCCAGAATCTCATGGTTCAGGGGTCCACCCGACAGGATCCCCACTGGACCTCATGCCCTCCAGGCGCTCTCCTCCTCCTTCTCACAGGTTTGGCTGGTCTCTGCATGTAGGCAGATGCAGGTGCTCCAGGGTGAGTGGTCTTGATTCTCCTGGGTGAGTTCCCTTCACCCAATAGGGAGACTAGCAGACCTTAGTCCACAGTCCTGGTGACAACAGGCAGACGTTGTGCTGGGCTTCTCCACACTGATGTACAGCTTCAGTTTGACAATTCGGGGAGGCTCAAGCTTCCCTTTTTATAATCCATTGTCAGATATAGATATCATTTAGTGCCAGAGTCCTTGAAATTTGTGATGTCAGTGTATCCCCCTTTGAAGTGCCTTTTCCTCTGTCCTGTACTTTGTCCAAGAAGCTGCCTGTCACAGCAGGAGTAATTCCAAACTTGACAGCCACACAGAGGCCATGTAAGTGACTAGAGGGTCGGATCTGGATGTCAGCCACACCAATATATCCCTATCAAAAGGCTACCTCAGCCCTATTATTTAGAATTCCCTAATGTGCCTCCATCTCCTTCTAGAAATTAGCCCAGGCTCCACTGACCAATACTATTTTCTGAATTCAAGAACCCTTTTGAAGAGCACAAGAAAGCCTGGCTCTCCCTCCCTCCAATGTGTGCCCCACCCAACTCTCAGGAATGCAGGCAATGACAAATCTGCCTACGATGGCCCTTCTACCTGCCTATGACTTCATTAGGCTTCCAATATGTAACCCACAGGCATCCATGTACTGTACCTTACACAGGTACATATATATTGCAGTATGCAAAAATTCTACACAGTGCTACATTTTATCATGATGTAGGCCAATGGCAAGTTAAGTAAACAGCAGTAAAACTTTACATGACTGGGCCAGTAGGTTTCATTCCCCTGACACAGGTAAAAAGGTCCCTTCGCTTTACTGATCACTGCCATTAAATTGGTAATTGGTATGCTAAATCCGTGCTACTTAACCCTAAATTAGGGTAATAGCCTTTTACCACTCCCAGGGTAATGCTTTGTGCTCCCCTCCTGGTCTAACAAGACCGCAATCCATGAGACAGGCTCAAGTAATGGCGCACAAGCATGATGCCGGTACCAAGGACAAGATATCGCTGCAGCTAGAGTAGGAAGTACTTTTTTCTTTCCGGGCAGAAACATTTTGAATGCATCAAACTATTGTCTTCAAATTATCGGTGGGTCATTATGTGCTTGGAGAAAAAGTAGAAGAGGGTAAATTGATTGCATAACGCCTCCTTCTAAGACACAGAACAATAAACATGTAGAGTACTGGTCTGAGAAATAAACTAGCCGTAGCTAAGGGGAAAGAAGCAGATATAATGTTACTAAGAGTCAATAAATCCCTATCCCATCCTAATCCAACAATTCCAGTAAGCAGGCATGCAGGGACATGCCCTCAAATGGATCTGCTCCTTCCTCACTATAAAAACCCAAACCATCAGCATGCCCTCCCCTGCCCCCAGTCCACTGAAGCACAGGATCTTATCTGATGAGTCCCGCAGGGCTTCTTGCTCAGCCCAATAGTTTTCAACATCCACGTGACCACGTTGGTGGACGTAATAAGAGCTCACAATAGAAACATCCTGACTTACTCTGGCGACACGAAACTGATACTGTCCCTGCTTGAACAAAACACCTAAAAACAGGAACAAGGTCACCACATGCACGACAAAAGTGGCCACTTGGTTGAAATCCAATTGCCACAAACTGAACTTGAATAAGACCGAAGTAGTAGACTTTGGGGGGAAACAGTGCACCATGGGAATCCCCCTAGTGGCATCAGACCTTAGATCCACCACCACGACATGCTCGCAAGCAAGAAACCTCAGAATCATCATAGACCACAAACTGGAAATGACTGCCCAAGTCACTACAGTGGCTTGTCCTGCTTCAACAACCAAAGGATGCTAAAGAAAATCTTCAAGTGGCTACCAGACATCACTAAAAAATTCACCCAAGCCCTCATCATGAGGAGACTATATTATGGGAACACTGTGTATGCAGGGATAACCAACTAGCTGATAAAACTGCAGACCATCCAAAACACAGCAGCCAGACTAGTCCTCAACCCCCCCAAGCCGAGCAACATCACACCACACCTTGGGGAACTCCATTGGCCCTGATATACAAGCGCACACACTTCAAACTCCTCACCCCACACCACTGCCTTACCTTCCTGAAAAGCAGCATTCACTTCCACTAACCTCCCAAACACCTCTGCTCTGCTGGTCTCCCACTAGTACACACCCCAGGCATACATGAAAGCAAAGCACTGGGTCACGCCTTCTGGTACCTGGCCTCTAAAGCCTGGAACGATGTCCCACAACACAAAATAACCTTCTCCTCTCTTCTCTTCTTTTGCAAGAAGCTGAAGACCTTGCTTTTCAAGTAAGCCCCATAGAGCTGGCTTCTCACACCTGCTGTAGAGCACCTAGATACACTCACAGTTGAATAGCAAGCTACAAAAATACCCAAAACATCACATAAATCGGTGTGTACAACTTATATTTCTAAAAATTGATGTGTCCACAAGACATAGTAAACCAAGAAGCACAATTTAGATATGTCCATCAATGTTTTACAGAGGCACTTTGCATGACAAGATAGCGTTGAAAAAACTGTACTAAAAGGGGTACATATCACTGTGATATTCCTTGAATTGAAACTAATTATGTAAGAAAAAGTGTGCATATCAAAGCGATATGACTTTAGCTAAAAATCGGTAGATATGGCCACTGCTCGGGAGGTCTAATTACCTACATTTCTGAAACAAGCGTAGCCTCAGCAACCCCCATGGACTCGATGCCAAGCGCAACATTAGCAATCAGAATTAGGATCAAGCTGGACAAAGAGGAAAAGGAGGTTTGTATAATTAACTCCTATGTCCATCCCAAACGTAAAGCAAAGGACTCGACTAAAATTATCAATCTTTTGTCGGACTATGCAGCAGAGATGGAAAATCCAATATTCATTCTGTCAGGGGACCTAAATCAATATCTCTTTGGCTCGGCAAAAGGGAAGGAGGTAGCAGCTCTAACCAGAATTTTCAATATTCCTAAACAATCGGATCCATTGAATGTAAAGAAGAAAGATCACCGTAGCCGCTTCCTTGACGACCAAGAACATCATAACCTCCGAGCACTGAACGGAAGATTTCTGGAAGATTGTCCCCCAGTTGAATCCTTCTATTCCACGTCTACAAGCTCTATTCTGGATTATACTTTTGCTAGTCTCGAGCTGTTCCCTTACATCCTTAGGTTTAGAATGGGGGACAAGGGTGATAGTGACCACCGCCCCCGGGAAATTCAGTTAACAGCTACTGTACCTACTTCGATCAGGCGAGATATATCCGTGGGGCCTATTCACACCTAAGATCAAAAAAGGATTAAATGCACAATGAACAACTATAATTTTCTGTCGGAAGCCGCAATAAACCTCTTCAACTCGCAAACACTGAGCACAGTTGATTCAATAGCTCACTGAGAGCACTTCACAGCTATACTGCCACAAAAGCTTGCAGATACTCATCCCACTAAAGTTACCTTTCAGGGAAAAGGGGGAAAACACAATACAGAAAAAGCAGAGAGCACAGCTCAAGTCATTGAAAAGATCAATAAATTCAAGCCTGCGTAGGCTGAGAAGATCGCCAGGAAATGTCAATGCACGAGCATCCCTGCATCAACAAAGGGCAGCCCTAAAAAGACTAAAATGGAACATCAAGAGAGACTGCGAGAATGAAATCTGGGCAAAACTCTTATACGATATAAACAGCAATATTAGTGCCCGTTTTTGGAAAACTGCGAATGGGATTATGCGTCCAAAATTCGAGGACATCGGGTCTCACATCTCAGAAGCAACCTGGACAAAATATCTTACTAGCCACTTTAATAACCGTATGGAAAACGCCGGAGAACGAACAGACAACAGACGGCTCTTAAAGGGAACCGCTGTAGCTAGTATACCTGAGATAAGGGAGCAGCAGTTTCCATACATAGGAAGTAAACCACTGGGCACAACAAACCATCCACAGTCACTCCAAATACAAAACAGATTGCTAAAGGGAGGAAAGAAGGTGCCCAGGACCAAACGGTATACCACCAGCCTTGTTCAAAGCGAAGTACAAAGAATGGGCAGATATTGTACAACCTCTGTTTTTGGAAATTAGGCTGCATAATAGAATACCAGAAGCCTGGAAGGGCTCAACAATAGTCCCAATCCACAAAAAAGGTGACAAGGCTGAGCCCAACAACTATCGCCTAGTTGGGCTAATAGACAACGAAGCAAAGTATTTTGCAGGCATTATTCTAGAGGAGCTCACACTCTGGGCCGAGACGAATCAGATGATACCGCTGAATCAGACCGGTTTCCGTAAAGCGACCAGCACAGCAACAAATATCCTTGCAATTTCTTTAATAATTGATGCAGCAAAAACCTTTAACTTACCGTTACATCTATGTTATATTGATTTTAGTGCTGCTTTTGACAATATCGAGAGAGGCAGACTATGGGGGAAATTGGCACAATGGGGTATTCCCCAGAATATCTTAAACATGCTGATGCTCCTACATACGAACACCTGGGTACAGGTGAAACTAGGTGGAAGGACTCACCTTTCCTCGAAAGTACCGACTACAAAAGGACTGAAGCAAGGCTGCGTGCTTGCACCAACCTTGTTTAATTTTTTTATGGCTGACCTTCCAAATCGGCTGGATGCCTGTAACTCCCATGCTCCCAGGCTGGGAGGGAGAACTCTAACAAATCTCATGTATGCAGATGATGTAGTTCTGCTAAGTCATACTTATGTTGGCCTTCAACACTTACTAATTGAAATGCCGAAATACGCAACAGAAAATAACTTAAAAATAAACCTGACCAAAACAAAGACATTGTCAATTAACAGCAAAAAGAGCACACAGAAACATTGGTTCCTTGGCGGCACTAAAATTGACCATGCCAGGGAGTATAAGTATCTAGGGGTTGTATTTGACAAGGAAGGTTCCTTTTGGTGCCAAAAAGAGGAAATAAAAAGGAAAGGTCTGTTAACTGCCGTAATGATTAAAAATCTTGCAAATAAATTGATGGGACCGACATTGACTCCCCTATTGAAGGTAGTTCAGGCTAAACTTCTCCCCTCGAAAAACACAAAACTATCCTCCTTATTGGAGGATAAGGCAGTTTTCTCAAAATTCACATGCCTGGATGACCTTCAGCTCCTATAAATCACTCACCCCACAACCATATTTCAATCAGGGCTACCCAAGGGTGATAAAAATGAATTTCCTAAGGTACAGACTGGGGGTCCTTACATGTACTCAGCATCTACTACCATGGCTGAGGATAAAAGGCCAAGATACTTGCAGGCTGTGTAACATAAAGAATGGTGATATTCTGCACTTAATTTGCCTATGTGAAGAACTGCACCAAGCGTGGACACAACTTCTAAAAGATACGTTCAAACAGAAAGGCATCCGCACCAGAAGGCAAGCAGTGCTGGCCTGCCTAAACCCGGTAAATACTCAATTAAACTGCAGACTGGTAAAGTTTCTGAGGATGGCTGAACAAAAAAATGCTGCTAACATCAAAGATTGCTCTCAAAGCCCATCACCGTGAAACAGGTACCAGATGTGGATTAGGAGTAGCGGCTGGAACATTATTGTAACAAGCGGAGACAATCTCGCTTGGACAATCAAGCAAGCATGGCCGCAGCCAAGATTTTTGAATCAAACAAAATTTACAGCATCTTGTGACCCATTTACTGTTCCAAATAGCATAATCTAATAGTGTTTTATTACAATGTATTTTTCACTTCAGCTTTTAAATGATTTTAATCATGTTTTATGAATATTGTATGCTATTTTTGCAATGGTTTTAATGAACTATGCTAATAAACTAAACTTAACTTAACTTAACCTTTAGCTAAAAGGAAGAATTTCAGCATGCAATGACTGGAAGAATTGGCTGGTTCCGTCTGCACACCGTCGGCTGCTTGCAGAGAAGCAGAACAAAGCCATGTCAACCAAGGATGGATGATGAAGGTGATCCTCACTACGTCACAATCAACTCACCCAACTGCAGGTGAGACGGTGTGTTGTGCCTGCTAATAATGACGTTTTGGAACATGTTTGTATTACGCATCACTTACCTGTCCACATTTCTTATGTCATTAATTACCAGTAGTCTCTCTTTGGTTTTGATTGCTGCATGAGATTGTTGTATGACATACTTACCAGTTCTATGTTCCTGGCATGAGCTCCTTTAAACATGATTATGTTTGAAAGTGCGTAGCTCGTGGTGTCTATCTTCAACGGAGCATGTCAGTTGTTGAACATACATTAACAGCCCATGCTTCATTGAGGATAGAGGCACTCCTGTGGTCAAGCTGTATTTCTTAATAAACTTACTTCTGGAATTACAACTTCATCTTGGTTTGTTCATGCTTTCAAACCACAACGCGGCACTTCACTTTTGGCGTCAAGTTTCCTGCAGCTTTCCCACAAATTTTGTGCACTTGGCTAAATCACCTGTCTTTCATCCTTCCTCCGTCAACGATCTGCATCTCTTCAAACTCTCCTCCTCGGATGTTTACAAGTTGATTCCCATACTCGACCTTCCACTCCGTGCCTCCTCCGACCTCAGTAATACTTTTCTGCATTTTTGAAGATTTTCTAAGTTTCCAGCAAAGACGTCAGCTTCTACGTCTGCCTGTACGTCTTCAGCAAGCATGAGGACGTCATGACGCAATGTTTGACGGCCATCTTAGGTGTATTCTGGTATTTGTACACCTCTGCCTAGCTCACCTCTTACCTCATCACGCTGTTCAAGCAACGGCTGCCATATTGGATTTAACATTTTCATCATTTACATGCTCTCCTCACGAGCTTCACCGATCTTCTCCTTGGATCATCAATAATTACCTGCTTCTTCACTGGGCTCTTTTATAAAAAGGTAATTTATTATTTATTAAACTTACCTTCTACGGATTTCAACCCTATATACCGTTTTAACTGATTCTCCACCCTTCTTGACTATTTTTCTCATAAACACTTTATAAAGAGACTCTGTGGCATTATAAAAACAATATTTAAAGGAACTTGTTGGCATTATTATAAAGAGACTACTTGGCTCTATAAAAGCAGTCTTTTTAAAGGAACTTTCTCAACTTTACTTTTGTTCTCTAATACAAAGATTTAATTGGCATGTCTTCCAATCAACAAATTGTGCATTTAAATTATTTTCTTCCTGTACCTGGTAAGCCCAAAGAGTCTTGGAAAATGTGGTCTCGCAGTTTTGAAAGCTATCTTATTTCCATTGACGCTAATGAGTATTCTCCTAAACTCAAATGATCAGTTCTATACAGTCATTTGGGCAGCACTGGACGTCAAATCTTTGATAATCTTCCTCCTTCCATTCTACCAGCTGATGATGGCAGTGGCTGGAATCTCTACTCTTATGCCATCCATAGACTTAATAAGAAATTATTAGAGCAACCCAATGTCATTTTAGAAAGGTTCAATTTCATAAAGAGGAAGCAAGATACCAACGAAACAGAGGAGGAGTTCATTTCTGTTCTAAGGAACTAGGCAGTAGATCACAGATTTGGTGCTTCTCTTGACATGCATATTAGAGACCAATTTATTTATAGTTGTTTTCACAAATAGATACAAGTACGTATTTTAAGTTGTAGAGATCCCTCTTTATCGGATGTAATTGATATGGCCAAGAGCATTAAAAGAGCTATTATTTCGTCTAAGTGTATGTCTAATGACATTGTGTCTCCCATTTATCAGGTTCAAAATGATTCTTCTGTTAATGGTGTTACTTTGAAAAGCAAATTTTCTAAACCATTTCAAAGAACAAATACCATATGTTACCAATGTGGTTCAAAATCGCATCTTGGTAATAGTCCCACCTGCTCTGTGTGTGGTGTTAATTGTCATAAATTGGACATTTTCAGCCAGTTTGCAGAAGCAAACAGGTGGTTCAAGTTAGCTCAGTTCTTTCGCAAGATCATCCTGATTTTAATATCAATTCTGTATCCACACCTTTACAAAGTCTTAACATTAATACTATTGATTTGGCTTCTCATACTTTACCCCAAAAAATTATTCTCTCCATTGATTCCAATGTTCAACCGTCCTTATCGGAGCGTGCCAAGGACCCCACTTGTCAAGTAATAATTGTTGATCTCAATCTTGACATGATGGCGTACTGAGGCGCCCCTGTCATCTATATTTCAGATACACTTTTAAAAAATCATTGGCCTTCTTCCGTTTCCTTGCAATGTACAGTATAGTTCCGAAGACATATGATGATAAGGATATAGATATGCTTGGTTTATTTTACGAAAATGTAACCCGCCTAGGTAGATGCATATATACATATGTTGCAATTAAAGTTAAAAACATTGTGGGATGACAGGACCTTGTCAACATGGGTCTGAAACTAGGTCCCGGTTTAGCTAATCCTGTACAGATCAATAAGGTTTCGGTTACCATGGTTTCAGAGAATTTTGATACAATGTTCTAAAATTAATTTCAGAATTCCCTGTTTTCAGTACTTCCATAGGGAGAATTACAAATTTTGAACATCTCATCAAACTCCAACCCGGAGATGATGTAAAGATTTGTATTACGCATCACTTACCTGTCCACATTTGTTATGTCATTAATTGCCTATAGTCTCTCTTTGCTTTGCATTGTTGCATGCAATTGTTGTATGACATACTTACCAGTTCTATGTTCCTGGCATGCGCTCCTCCAAACATGATTATGTTTGAAAGTGCAGCCTCGTGGTGTCTATCTTCCACGATGCATGTCAGTTGTTTAACAGCATTACCAGCCAATGCTTCGTTTAGTATGGACGCACTCCTATGGTCAAGCTGTATTTCTTAATCAACTTACTTCTGGAATTACAACTTCAACTTGGTTTGTTCATGTTTTCAAACCACAAATCAGCATTTTAAAGCTGCGATGACTTCCACAGTACAAGTAGGTCGTAATACTATGATTCGTTCCACAGTGGAAGCAGGCCATGAAGTGCGTATCACCGTGGCCTATACTGATTTCTCCTAGAAATATGGTTAAAAAAAAAGATATTAAAGAGTCACCCACAGAGGGCATTGGCCCAGTGGAATGGAGCGTGTAATGCTGCTCCTGCACAATATCACATTTTAAGGTTCGTGTTTGTTGTACTTGTGAGTCTATTGTTTGCTGTGTGCACAAAAAAGTCCATGAAGATGAAAGCAGCTTGAGGGCACAGCTCATTACCAGAAATGTAAATTATCTCTGTAGTCTAAGAAAAACACTGCAGTGGGACATGCAGCTCTCCCTAGATCACTGTATGCTCATCCACATGCTTGCAGCCACCATTCACTAGATGGAAGCTGCCCTGAGGGGCATTTTCCTCTATGCTAATGTGTTACAACCCCTTCTATGGCCCAGTAAAGCATCAATACATTGCACAGGGACATACAGAGGAAAGGAGATACCTATTACACATCCCATTTCTTTTGCAAATCAGTATAGGATGCAAAGGCACTTTCAGCTGGAAAGACATTTCTGACTCGTAATGTGTCTATAGAACATTTTGTCACAGTGTTTTGTAGTCACTAAACCTGCCATTTTGCAGAATGTCACCCATACAGAGGAAATGTCACCACAAATGGGAAACATTCTAGGATGGCAATTCGCCTCCCCTCATGAAGCCACCTCTCCTGCAATTTTGGCAAATTTTGATGCTGTTGTTAGATATTAGAGTTCAACTGAGCTCCATGTAGACTTTAAGGTGACAGAGGATAAGATGGCTGAGGGTTGAATAAGTGGTGCAAAATGGATGTTGACTGGTAGTTCTGATGGAGCAGATTTCATCTGCAGTCAGGCATTGTTTTATTTTTTTGTGCTTCAGACAGACTGCATTTAAATTGCCACGCACCTTTTGGTGCAAGCTAAAAACATGGCACATGAAAAACATGAAAGTGAGGCCTATTCAGTCTGAAATGCTTTTGCTGAATTAACATGTGTTTTTGCAATGTAGAGAAAAGTGGCCTTTTTAGCTTTGAAGATTAATAGAATTTGTTTCTCTCTTCCCAGTTCATCCCTTGTAATCTAAATACACTATTCCTGTCTTAAAAGACTTTGACTTGTTGCATATTTTGATAAATATTTTCAGTTAATTACACCTCTTTTTATAATGTGTGTGAATTAATAATGCACCAAACACTACACAGGGGGCTAAATGCTTTTTTGCATGAAAAGCTATCTAAAACACTAAAGCATGTTGCTGTGTGTGTTGTATTAACTGTGTGCGCTATATAAACTGTGTGTGCTTTTAACTTTTACACTAAAGCATAAAAATGCTATGTTGTACATTGCACATTTATTTTGCATGTTGTCATAAATAATAGAAAAGCTGCTTTACATTAATAGCTTGACTATGTAAACATTTATAAGGGGTATTAGTATGGAGTTGGGAAACATAATGGGCTGATTTACATGAAATTAATATTCTATTTGTGTTTGTTTTATTTTTGGGCCTGCCATTAAATGGCTGCCTGTGAAACCAGCAAGGCCATGGCTTGCTTTGAAAGAGAAGAGAGGATGCGCAGACACCAGCTTGACTCTGACTTTGGGCAGACGCCTCACTGACCTGGGAGGGTCATCCTAGCAGGGCACCGGATCCTCGCAGCCCCAGCGCTGCCCTGCTGCAGCATTCTCCAGGCTCCCTGCTGCCTGCCGCTTTGGACGGACGCGGAGAGGCGGCAGATCGGGGACTACATCCCCCAACACCTCTTGCGCCTTGGAAGGCGTGCTTCCTGTCCCGCCCCCGGAGGTGCGCTAAAGGACAGCGCGAGCCCCGGGTGAGCGGGGGACTTTGGGCAGACGCCTCACTGACCTGGTAGGTCATCCTAGCAGGGCACCGGATCCTCGCAGCCCCAGCGCTGCCCTGCTGCAGCATTCTCCAGGCTCCCTGCTGCCTGCCGCTTTGGACGGACGCGGCGAGGCGGCAGATCGGGGACTACATCCCCCAACACCTCTTGCGCCTTGGAACGCGTGCTTCCTGTCCCGCCCCCGGAGGTGGGCTAAAGGACAGCGTGAGCCCCCGCGTCGTGGGAACGCGCGAGGGTCAGCGCCCGGGGCTAAGCCCGGGCAAAGGGCGGGCCCTCTACGGCCCTCATCGGACTGAGGAGGACGGGGACGGGCCACCCCCTTTGTCTGTTCAGAGGTAAATTTCCGACTTGTACTTTCTTTAACTATGCCTAAGCCCAAACCAGGGGATATGTCCGATAAAATCCCGGATGATATATTTGCACATTCGTCATCTAGTTTTCCATGGCTGGATGATTTAAACAGCCTGTGTAAGGTTAAGTACGTTCCAGCAGCACTTTCCCCCACGTTAAAATGCAGCAGCTTATCACCATGTCCAAGGCAGCTGAAATCCTTTCCTGATACCCATAAAATACCTCCCAGGGTTACACCTGCCAAAAGGAAGATCTATGGGGACAAAGACAGCGGGAGTCTTCCTAAAACACAAAAACTTGATAAACCTTCACTAAGTCCTATACCACCTTTAATTAATTCGTCCTTTATTTCGCCACCTGTTGTTAACCTGGACGACTTATCACCATCCTCCCATCAGGCTCTTCTGACTATGATCGAGCATCTGATTAAATCTTTAATACACCCCTTGATGGACAAAATCACTTCGTTGGGGGAGAAGCTGACGGGGCTGGAGAACTCTATTGAATCTCTCCTGAAATCCTCAACCCACGTTGTAACAACTCAATGCCCGCCGACAACCGCTCTTTCAAACCTACCTAATCTGATCACTCCTTATGAAGCGGTGCCTACTCAATTACCAACTCCCACCTCCTTGTTGCCTATCAATCCCAAAGCCCCCCCGAAATTGACAACAGCACGTCACATTCCATCTAAACATGTGCGCATCACCCATATACACTTACCTCCAGAAGCAGCGCCTTTTGTAATTGTTCTCTCGGGAGTCCCTGAACTAACAAAAGGTAAAGCTGAGAGACAACATGAACTTATGAACAAGGTCAAGTTCTGGCTATCGAAACACAGACCTTTGCCCTACCATCTTGACGGCCGAATAATAAGTGTCCGGAGGGTGGGCTGGCTTGGACCCCTTAAAAAAGACATCCTGGGCGATTTGATCCTCATACGTTTTAGGAGCAGACACATTGTGCCATACATGCAGACATGGCTATCTCAAAATGGCGATGGACTTATTTCTACCTAGAATCTACATGACTTTTACCCTAATACGTCCTACATGCTTTCCCCTAGTCCCCGGGGCACTGACAACAACCCAGTGGGTAGAGGAACCCATTTAAGTAAGGGCAGTAGTTTTTCAGTGGCTTTTAATTGTCCCAAACCGTCGTACAACAGTTTTATGTATTGTAATTACTAAATCTTTCAGAACACTGCTACCTACAACGTTGCCTAAAGGTTGTGTAAAGCATGCTTAATCTTTTAACTGTGCAATTTAAACCCATTATGAGATTTATTTTAAAATGTTTTTTAAAATGTATTGTATTATTTGTCTGTATGCTTTTATGATTTTAAACCTAAAATCGAATAAAGCCTTTTTTTTTTATTTGATTTGATTTGACTCAAACCACGAAGAAGTCAAGGACATCTTGAACTGTACATTCTTGTGATTGTGCCAATGTACCAGTTTGATAAAGTATCCGTCCTGACTGCGCTGTGAAAGGAAGGAAGGAAGAATTAGAATGAAACATTTTTCCTAGTAAATGTTGCAAATGTTCATAAATGTAGTTATTCATGTATGCTTCTACTGGTAAAACTGGTAAAGTCAGGTTTTTAGAATGAGTCAGGGTAGTGAGAAGGAGTAGTTTCTGTCCTGTAACTCCAGTTCTGTAGTAGGGGTATCACTGTTATAGTCATAATCTAGTGAATAGTCCCGCCCATGTGTGTGGACCCCGGCAATAAAAAATAATCTCTTAAGTTGTCAAAAACACGCAGAAACCGCAAAGACACTTAAGAGAGAATTTAAAGACAAATAATGCAGCCTATCTACACAGGCCACACTGTCCAGTACTTCAACCAGAAATTCCACCAAACAACACCACACACAACACAGCCTGCCCAGTTTCTACTATAGAGAAACTTGCCTCTACCAGTAAAAGACTCTGGAATGATAGAGAGGAAGGCATGGTCAGACAAGCCCCATAGGCTGCCATTATGTGGCTTAAATAGGATACTGTGCCTTTAAGAGAACTTTCCAGAACTTTCTTCCAGTATCCCAGAATGCACAGCAGGTCCCTTTTACTTTCAGTTCTTTTTGAAAGCGTAGCACGCCAGACCTGTAGCATTCCTGACATGCATAATTATCTCCACCGGGGAGGAGGGCGGGCGCTTATGACTATAACAGAGATACCCCTACTACAGAACTGGAGTTACAGGACAGAAACTACTCCTTCTGTAGTAGGGGATCTCTGTGTATAGTCATAATCTAGTGAATAGAATGTCAAACCCATCCCCACACCAAAGCGGCGGTGGAGAAAAGAAATTAACACCACTATTGTGCGAACAAATTCCGCAGCAAAGCCTGCCCAACCTGAGCATCTGCCCTGACATCAGTGTCCAGACAGTAATGCTTAGCAAAGGTATGAACCGACTTCCAAGTGGCCGCCTTGCAGATCTCTGCAATCAGAACATTACGGAGTAAAGCTGTCGTGGCAGCTTTTCCCCTGGTGGAATGAGCCTTAGGTTTACCCCCTAAGGTCTTATTAGCTTTTTGGTAACACAACTGTATGCAGGACACAATCCACCTAGAGATGGACTGCTTAGAGGTAGCAAGACCTGTCCTGACCGATCCATAATTGACAAATAATTGGTCTGACCTACAAATATCTTTGGTTTTATCCAGATAAAACTTCAACACCCTCCTAACATCCAGGGAATGTATAGACCTTTCCGCTGGAGATGAAGGATTCTGAACGAACGTAGGCAACGTTATGGTCTGGTTGACATGAAAATCAGAAATAACCTTGGGAAGAAATTTAGGGTGAGTACGCATAACAACCTTAGCACCATGAAATACAGTATAAGGATCTTGGCAACACAACGCCTGAATTTCACTCACCCTGTGGGCCGATGTAATGGCCACGAGGAACGCCGCCTTCCAGGACAGGTGCTGCATCGAAGCCTTATGAATAGGTTCAAAAGGCTCCTTCATCAATCTGGACAGCACCACATTCAATTCCCATGAAGGAGAAGGAAGCCTGACAGGAAGGAACACTTTCTTCAAGCCTTCCAAAAAATCTTTGATCACAGGGATCTGGAAGAAGGAAGTCTGTGAAGAACATTTCCTGTAGGCAGTCAATGCAGCAAGATGAACCTTAATGGAATGAACATTAAGGCCAGACTGCGCCAAATTTAGAAGGTAAGGAAGGATGACGTCTTCCTTGCACGTCGTCGGGTCATGGTTCTTAGACTGGCACCAGATACAGAACCTCTTCCACTCGTAAGCATCGGAAGTCCGAGTGGAAGGTCTTTTAGACTCCTTCAGTATGTCCATGCAATCCTCGGGTAGATTTAGATGGCCATATTGCACTATCTCAGGAGCCATGCCGCCAAACTCAAAGACGAGAGGTTGGGGTGCAACATCGGACCCCCGAACTTCGTGAGAAGGTCCGTCCTGCACGGCAGCCGAATGTGAGGAAGGAGAGACCGGTAAAGCAGGTCCGTGAACCACCACAGTCTGGGCCATTCCGGGGCAATGAGTATCATCCGAGCCCTGGACCGGGCCAGCTTGATGAGTACCGCCGGAATTAGGGGAATGGGTGGAAAAGCGTACAGAAAGCTGTTCGACCAGTTGATCCATAACGCATTCCCCAGCGTCCCCTGCTGGTAGTACCTGGAGGCGAAGCCTCTGCATGTGCTGTTTTCGGTGGTGGCGAACAGATCTACGTCTGGAGTCCCCCACCTTGCGAAGACTTCTCCTAGTACTTCGTCGTTTATGACCCATTCATGGTTTTCCTGAATCCGTCTGCTCAGTGCGTCCGCCTGAACATTCTGCACACCTGGCAGATGGGTAGCCGTTATCGTCAGTCCTCTGGCCAGCAGCCAGTGCCAGATCGCCTGCGCCTCCTGTGACAGAGTACGTGATCTCGACCCCCCCTGCTTGTTGAGGTAATACATCGTGGTCGTATTGTCCGTCTGTACAAGGAAAGAGTTGGTCTGGAAGGACGGATGAAACGCCTTCAGTGCCAAGTGAACAGCTCTGAGTTCCAGGAAATTGATGTGATACGTGGCCTCCATCTGGGACCACGTTCCTTGAATATGTAGGCTTCCGGAGTGCGCTCCCCAGCCGTGGAGAGACGCATCCGTCACGATAGTGTGCGTGGGAATGTCCTTGTGGAAGGGAACCCCTCTGAGGAGATTCTCCGCTGAACACCACCACTTCAGAGACTGAAGAGCATGCAGAGACAGTCGTATCTTGTCCCAAGATCCTCTCCTCTGATCCCACTGGTCTTCCAAGCACTCCTGCAGCGGTCTCATGTGCAGCCGTGCGTGTGGCCTCAGGAAGATACAAGAGGCCATCGATCCCAGTAGAGAAGACACCGTCCTCACTGTTGTAGATGGAGTGGTCATAAGAGCCTGAGCCTTCCGAAGGAGTGATAAACGTCGCTCTTCCGAAGGAGACACGCTTGCTGACAGCGTATTGATGGAGGCTCCCAAGTACTGAATGCACTGGACCGGAGTCGGGACAGACTTGGACATGTTGATGTGCAACCCCAGCTTGTTCAAGAGAACGCACGTCTTCTGGAAGTGTGCTCGCGCTTCCGAGAAGGAGGAGGCCTTGATCAACCAATCGTCCAGGTACGGGTAAACAAATACCTTGTTCTTCCTCAGGTGTGCTGCTACCACCGCCATGCACTTCGAGAATTTTCTCGGCGCAGACTTTAGTCCGAATTGGAGTACTGTGTATTGATAATGATTGGCGCCGACTTGGAACCGCAGGAACTTCCTGTGTTTGTGTGCAATTGGCACATGGAAGTACGCATCCTGTAGGTCTATAGCACATAGCCAGTCTCCCTGTTGCAACTGAGGATAAATCTGATGCAACGACAGCATGCAAAACTTTTCCCTGCGAATCCATTTGTTTGCCTGTCGCAAGCCCAGAATGGGCCTCAACTCGTTCTTGTCCTTCTTGCGAACCAGGAAGAACCGGGAGTACAGACCTCTTCCTCTCTGAGACAGAGGTACGTCTTCTATCGCCCTTTTCCTTAACAGGATATCTGCCTCCTCCTGAAGCTCGCGCAGTTGAAACTGCGAGCTGACCGGTGGAATTGCTGGAGGCGGGCTGGTGAACCGAAGACTGTATCCATTGCAGACTGACTAATAGCACTGTAGCGCTTGGGTGTGTTTTAACTTACTGCTGCAAGGGTTTTTAACCTGTCTCATTTTTACAGTTTATGAAAATTGTTGTTACCCTGCCAGTTGACGTGATGACTACCCGGTCCACCGCAGCAAATTGATGCTGTTTGAGTGGAGGGAGGAATAGCGCTAGCACTTCCTGGTTGTCCCTCGGCGGGCGGCCATCTTTTGAGGGTGACGGTCTAGTCTCCCCTCCCTCCCTGACTACTTAGGGCTGTGCACCATCACGCTCGTGTAGACTGACTAATAGCACCGTAGCGCTTGGGTGTGTTTTAACTTACTGCTGCAAGGGTTTTTAACCTGTCTCATTTTTACACTGTTTATGAAAATTGTTGTTACCCTGCCAGTTGACGCGCTGACTCCCCGGTCCACCGCAGCAAATTGATGCTGTTTGAGTGGAGGGAGGAATAGCGCTAGCACTTCCTGGTTGTCCCTCGGCGGGCGGCCATCTTTTGAGGGTGACGGTCTAGTCTCCCCTCACCTCCCAATCTATATATCTCCGGTTCGCTCGCGCAGCGGTGACGCGCCACGGGAGCGCCATAGAAGCGCCGAAGAGGCGCCAAAGAGAAGCCAGTCTGCACCAGTCCGCGTCCAGATGCTTCCAGCTTCCTGCTTTAGGCCTGTACTGACACCATGGTAGGAAATCGCCTCATTTATAGTTCCTTTTCCCTTCGCTCGCTACGTCCCCTCACTAACCCTTTGTGCCTTCACTCGATCCTCCCTATCAATACAAGGTCCCACTGTAAATCTTGTGATTGGAGTATGTCTCCCGCACACATCGAGAAACTTCAATCTTCACACAAATGGAGAATGTTTCTCCTTAATTGTCGGTCTTTACCAAAACATCACACTGAACTATCCATGTTGATAGAAGAGCTCAATCCTGAGGTGACAAAAACATGGCTTCAGTTAGAAAGTGATCCGACCACTGTGTGGGCGACTCCCCAAGGTTACACTCTCAAATGTCTGGACCCCAGACAGGCAGAGGTGGCGGTCTGGCCATCATTTATAGAGACATATATAAATGCCGCATCACCTCCTCCACCACACCAGCTTGTGAGAGCCTACATTTTACCTTAGAATTCTCTCCTACCACCACTTTCTCTGTCATGCTAGCCTATCGACCTCCTGCCGCTCTTAGCAACTTTGTCTCTAACATGACAGATATTGTCGCTAATGCCTTGTTCACCTCGGCAAATTTTACTTTGCTGGGCGATTTTAACCTGCATCTGGACGACCCTCGTGACACATCAGCCAACAATCTCCGATACAGCCTTCAGGCTATCGATCTATGCCAGAAGGGCTTTCTCGCGACACATAACAAGAGAAACCTCTTAGACCAGATCTATAGAAACCTAGAGAATCTAATGGTTGAGACTCCTATTCCACTACCCTGGACTGATCATTTTTTAATACCTCTCACTTGGTCCATAAGCCCCCCCCCCCCATCCCCCATAATCTCAATAAACACAGGGGAAGGAAATGGTCCTCACTCTCGCTTCCTGACTGGGAACTGGCCCTCACTAAATACCCACCCCAGAGGTCCACTAATCCTCTGTTCGCCTATCACGCCTAGTCGTGCCTTGCCACGCCCCGCCAGACCAAGCGCTGCGATTACCGAGGAAGGATCACCGTGGAGGAAGGAGCGCGAGGACGCGGAGCAGAGGACACGGAGCAAGCCTTGTCAGCCGGATTTCAGCGGCAGGCGGGCAAGCGAGCCAACCGGAAAAGTTTTCTTCCCCAGCCTCGGAGAACTGCAAAGCCCCCGGGGAGAGGCAGGGAGAGACGAGGGGAGCGGGTGCGGGTGCGGGAGCGGCACGAGCAGGAGGGTTCGCCGAGCACCACGAGCCCCAGCACACTGCACACGCAGCGGAGGCAGAGAACGCCACTGACGGCCAGCCACAACTTAGCCCCCTTTCAGCCCCCATTCCTGCAGACTCGGACTATTAGCTGGATCAGTGAATTCAGCTGAGCCTGCGAGGCAATACCTTGTGAAACTGCGGAGCTATAAGCAGGCAATAAAGGGCGTGTAATTGAAGCACCAGCCCTCAGAAACACCAACGGAGAAGCCAGAGATCTCAAATTCGACAGAAAGTATCAGTGGGGCAAGGCAGCAGGCGGAAGGCAACTAAGGCAGAACAGAGGTAAGTGAACAACTTTTAATAAAGTAAAATTAATAATTAAGAGTAATTAGTATAACAACAGTTTTTTGCCTAGAAATGGCACCTAAGAGGGCAAAAATTACCGGATGAACTAGGAAGGAGTAAATCATTGGAGGGTTCAAAATCCCTGGATGAAAGCCAGGAAAGTCATGCATCATCTATGGAAAATAGTAAGGGGAGACGAAAGAAAAGAAAAGTCAAAAGAGCAACGAAGAATGCCCAGAAGGCAAAAAGAGGGTGCAATCAAACAACTAATAAACAGAAAGAGAACACGGCAGCGTCAAAGTCCATAAAGGAGTTTATAGGCAAACATTATAAATCATTAAACCCCGTAATAACATCGGATATAGATGGAGAAATAGTGGAAATTGGCGGAGAAATTGGTGAAAACTCAGGCTTGCTAGAAAACCAGACACTGCAGAGCCAAAATCACCAAATCTCGGCGCCAGGATTATCATCATCACCAAAGATGTTCTCACTGTTGTCACCAGGGAATGAAGATCACAGGGGAAATGAAGGCCAGAACCAGAGCGTTATCTGGGGAGGTGCACCAGATCAATTCCAACAACCCCTACCACTGCAAAAATCCCCAATACATCAAGAGAGCCCAAGGACAAGTTACCCAGCAAACCCAGTCAGAAATACTACACAGGACTCGGTGCTCTCTGAAACTCCAATATCCTCGCTGATGGATTTAATCTTGCTACTGCAGAAGGCACTTCAAGGAATCCTGGAAGTAACCCTCTCAAACAACGGAGTGATGAAAGCTCAGAAATAACATCTAAAGAAAATAGAAGAAGAACTCGGAGAAATAAAGAGCCAATTGCCAAGCAGGGTAAAGCCAACTGATATATCCCCACCAAATGAGGAAAGCGACAGGATAATACCAGAAGAAGAAAGCATGATAAACCTTGAAAGATCGCCTAAACTTGCAGAACAATCAGCAAAGGAAGCTGCAGTATCTGTGGACAATGTGTATATATCAAAAAGACCTATGCTGATAAAAAGGCACGGTGGGTATGTCACACTTGGGACCAGGAACAGGATAGGAAAATCCAGGCAAACGAAACACGGAGGAATGAGAAAAGGGAAGGAAATAATGAAGGGGGGTGTGCAGGCAGGATTAAACGCTTCAGCCCCAACATTTAGAACACAGAGACTTACACAGGTAGAGGCAAAAACTTCAATGCCCCCAAAGACCCCGAGAGCCCCAAGGAAAAAGCAGACGCATAGAAAGGAAACTGAGAACCCGCCCTCTACCCGTACGACAAAACAAAAAGTAAGGCTAAGGGATGAATAGGTTACCGAACAAAGGTCCGTAAGACCACAGATACACAAAGAACCCAACATGAGAAATAAAGGTCGGAAAGGAGGGAGAACAATCAACAGTCAACAAGTGCATGAAATAAACACGAACTTATTCGAGAGAGATGATAACAAACGGTTATTTCTGGACCCGATACCAGCTGGGAGGAAAGAGAAGCCGACAAGGAAAATTAATCCCCTGAATAGGGCATTGGTCTTGGCCGCATTTGCAAAATGCGGCAGTCTGAGGGGGATCGGTTCTAAAGACCTCCAGCATGTTGGCTTTGTAGAAAACAGGCATGGAAAGGAAATAACAAAAATTACCCTTTACTCAGACCTGGTAAAAAGGGCAATCCTAAAAGCCTCAAATGAGATAACGCAACAGGGAATAAGGATTATCCCAGAGAGAGATATAAAATCCTCTAAAGATAACAATTTCTTAAAACAGCATGCCGGGGGGGGCGTGGCCAAGATGGCGGGCTGAGCGGTCGCACTTGCCGAGGGCTCCCGGACCCCTGAATTTCTGCACCGCTTGGAGTCGCTGATTCCCCCCCGGATCACGCGGCCACCGAGCCTGGTGCCTGCGGTGGAGGTGTGGAGAGCCTGCTGAGCCTGGTTGGCGCCGTCGGGGACGAGATTTTGGCCGGTGTAGCCCGGGTCGAACCCCGCTGCGCGGCTCTAAGGGGAGCTGGAAGCCGCGAGTCTCCCGACCCTCGGAGCGCGACGGGGCGATCGGCCCCTGAGGTGTGAAGCCCGTGGTGGTGCATGGGCTGTAGGAGTGGGATTCGACGGCGGCTCCACACGAGGCTTGGAGCTGTCCAGCAGCAGCTGTACGGAGCGGAGCGGAGCGGAGGCGCAAAGCGGAGGCGGAGTCGGTGCCACCTTGCTACGCCAGCCCGGGGCTCGACGGGGCCTGCCGGAGGAGGTCGCCTCAGCTGGTTATCGGTGCGGATCTGGGGACCGAGTCTTCCGAGGTTGCTTTCTCCCTGATGCGGCGGACACCGGTGGCTGTTACATTGTGACTTAACCCCCTGACCGGATTTCTGGTTCGAGGGTCGGAGACAGACAAAGGGTCTCCATCTTGGGCGTTGTCCCCACGACACTGCTGAGCGGCCATTTTGTGGGACCCGGCCGGGCAGCTCATCCCCTCTGGCGCTCACTGCGACCGCTCCCGGCTGGCACATAGCCACTTTCTCTGCCGTTCAGCGAGCCTCAGTGTTTGTTTTAGCTCTACGATGTCGCAAGCCAGGGGACAGCGAAGAGGCGACCGGACCTTGCCGGAGATGCTGGGTCGGAGCGCCCTGCGCAGCGGGGGTGCCCAACCAGCCGCGACCTCACCGGCTCCAGCCAGGGGGGCAGAAGGAGGAGAACCCCCGGTGACGAGATCCTTTCTCGAGTCCCTGTTTAGCTCCCTGAGGGAAGACTTCCAAGCACTCAAGAACGAAGTGGCCGGGGAGGTCCGCGAAGTGAGGAGAGAGATGGACTCCCTGGGGGACCGGGTGAACACGGTGGAGGAAGCGGGCCACTCCAGGGATGAGGAGATCACCCATCTGCAGCAGGAGGTCCTACGGCTCCGGGAGCAACAGATCGAGCTACAGGCCCACGCCGAGGACCTTGAAAACCGGTCCAGGCGGAACAACATTCGGGTCCGCGGAGTGCCGTCTGGTGAAGAGGGGGAAGACGTGACGGCGTATCTGGTGGCCCTCTTCCGAGCGATCCTGGGAGAGCCGGAGGACTTTCGGATTCGCATTGACCGGGCGCACCGGGTGGGTCGCCCCCGCAGGGCAACGGCGCCCGCACCGGACATTTTGGCATTCCTCCCGAACTTTCCTTTGAAGGAGCGGATCCTCCGTGAGGCGCGGGGGCAGCAGCCTTTTCGATTCCGGGACCACCCTGTGACACTGTTTCAGGACTTATCCACAGTCACGTTACAGAAACGGAAATCTTTCAAGATCGCCACGGACTTCCTCCGGGAGCATGAAACGCAATACTCCTGGGGGCACCCCTTCCGACTGATCTTCAGGTGGAATGGGGTCTTACATCAACTTCGGTCCCTTCACGATGTTTGCGAGGTGCTGGGCCTCACTGCAACGGACACGGATACCCCGGCCCCGCGACGGAGGCGTAGCAATCGCAACGGCTGGCAACGAGCAGAGGGGGGGACCTCTCCCCCGGCGGAGCGCCCGGGCTCGCCTGCAATCCGGGCTGAAATGGCGGCTGCCATCCAGGAGGCCTCCAGAGTCGCGGCGAATGGCGAAGTGGCCTTGACGGCCTGAACTTACTCCGGGGGGAGTCTACTTTAGCACATTCTTATTGCAGGTGCGGGGTTTCGGGGGGTGGCATGGGAGGAAGGGCGAGTGCAGAAGGTGGTGGCTGGACGTCCACTAGGTTGACTTTCCACGGCCTTGCCCGTTTGGGCCGGACTGGGACAATGGTTTTTGTGAAAAGTTCGAGAAGCGAGGGAAGGGGATGGGGCAGGCGGGCAGTTGTTTCGTTTTTGGGACCTAGTCGGGGGGTCAGAGGCGGGGGGTGGTGTGGTTTTGTTGGGGTTGGGACGGGGGGGGGGTTTTGGGTTGTGGGATGTTGGGGTTTGGGGACTGTACTGTGCCAATGGTTGATTCCACGTTGCTCTGTTTTGGGGTCTCGAAGGGTGCCTTCTGTGTTTGCTGACCAGGCTTCGCCTACTGATATGTGCTTCCGGACCTCTTTCTTAGATGGCTCTTAAGGTGCTTACTCTCAATGTGAAGGGGCTGAATAACCCGGTTAAGCGGCGGGCAGTGTTATCCCTGTTGGAAAATTCACAGGCGGATATCTGCCTGTTGCAGGAGACCCACTTGCTGGCTAAGGACTGCACGCGGATGCGAACCCCCAAGTTCCCCACTCAGCTTTTTTCCTCAAGCACTTCCAAGACGGCAGGGGTGGCCATTTTGTTCTCTAGGAGGTTCAGGGGCGAGGTTGTGGGCAAGGTAGCGGAACAGAAGGGAAGACTCCTGGTGTATAGAATCAAGGTGGGGGGCTTAGCACTGACGGTAGGCTCCATTTATTGCCCCAATGATCATCAGGACCAATTCTTACACAGGGCCCTGGACGATGTTGCATTCACCTCTGATAGGCACATAGTGTTGGGGGGTGACTTGAATCTGGTTTTTGATGCGGCCCTGGATAGGTCTGTGCAGCGGCGCCTGCAGTTGGGTGAGCTCTCGGGCTCGATTCGTACTCGACTTGCGGAGCTCGATCTGCATGACATGTGGCGAGGCCTCCACCCCACCGCCCGCGCATACTCTTATTTCTCACACGCCCACAGGTCTTATGCGCGCTTAGACCACCTCCTAGTGTCGGGCCCGCTGCTTCTCTTGGCTTCGAATGCAGACATGGGGGTCCTTTCTCTTTCTGATCACGCCCCAGTTGAGGGCACTTTCACTCTTCCGCCGGTGGTTCGACCGAGGGGGGTCTGGAGGCTCCGAGATACGCTTTTGCATAGGCGGTCGGTGGTGGATCGGATCAGGGCGGCCATTTTGGCTTATCAGACTGTGAACGACAATGGGGACACCTCCCGTGCAACGCAGTGGGCGGCCCTGAAGGCCGTGCTCCGGGGCGAATTTATCGCGATTTCCGCTGCCGAGAATAGGGACCGGCAGCTAAAGAGAGATGAGCTCACCCAGCAGGTGAGGGAGCTGGAACAGGTTCACCACAGGACAGGGGCCCCCAGGGTGTGGAGGCAGCTGAAGGCGGCGCGGAAGCTCCTGGCGGCCCTAGACACGGATCGGGCGGAGTACGCAGTGCTCCGCCTGAAGCACAAATATTACACAGGGGGCGATCGATGTGGGCGGCTCCTGGCTAACAAGCTCAGGGTGCAGCACCAACAGCACCGAGTGCAGGAATTGCTGGACCCGGCTGGCGGTAGAGTCACGACCGATGACCAAATAGCGGATGTCTTCCGCGGCTTTTATGCGGACCTCTACTCCGGGGAGCCCCCTTCGGCCCAGGCTGAGGGGGACTACCTGGACTCGGTTCCGCTTCCGTCGCTGACTCTGGAGCAGGCTCAGTTTTTGGAGCGCGACATACGCGTTGAAGAGGTGGTCACGGCGATATCCCGGCTCAAACTGGGCAAGGCCCCGGGTCCGGATGGCTTCATCCCGCTGTTTTACAAAACCTTCTGTCAGGAGCTGGCGCCTCTGTTGACTCGCCTTTTTAACTCCTTCGCAGAACCGGGAGCCATCCCCTCCGAATTTCTCCAGGCCACGGTCTCAGTGATCCCTAAGCCGGGCAAGGACAGGACCGCCTGTGGGTCTTACCGTCCCATTTCGCTGCTGAACACCGATTTGAAGGTGTTCACCAGTATCTTAGCGGCACGCTTGGCGTTGCATCTCCCCGGCATGGTTGACTCGGACCAAGCGGGCTTCGTGCCCGGTAGGCAAACGGTAGATAATACAAAGAGGGTGACGCACATTCTCGAGAAGGCTTCTAGGGTCCCTGGAGAGAGGATGCTCCTGTCCATTGACGCGGAGAAAGCTTTTGACAGGGTGCACTGGCCCTATCTTGAGAAAGTCCTGAGCAAATTTGGGATAGGGGAGAAGTTTCGTCACCTGATCTTTAACTGCTACCGGTTTCCGTCTGCGGTGGTCCGGGTGAACGGCGGCAGTTCTCGCCCCTTCCCCATCGAACGGGGCACGAGACAGGGGTGCCCGCTCTCCCCTTTGCTCTTTGCCTTGTACATGGAACCATTTGCCCAGAGGGTTCGGCAGAACCCGGACATTATTGGTGTCCAGATGGGAGGGTTTCGCCACGCGATTAGCCTGTACGCGGATGATGTCATACTGACGCTGGATGACCCTCGGAGATCGCTACCGGCCTGTGTGGAGGAACTGAACTTATTCGCTGATGTGGCGGGCTTTAAGGTGAACCTGGGTAAGTCGGCCGCCCTAGACATCTCGCTTTCTGCTGCCACTAGAGTGGAACTGCAGAGGCTCTACCCTCTGAGCTGGTCCAAGGACCAGATCCCGTATTTGGGGATCCTGTTGGCGCCCTCCCTCCCGGAGATGGTTAAGGCCAATTACGCAGCTCTGAGCACTAAAATCAAGGAGGAACTGGGCCGGTGGGATAAAGGCACGCTGTCGCTACTGGGTAGGGTGTCCGCGGTGAAGATGACCCTACTGCCTCAGGTGCTTTACCTCTTCAGAGCATTACCGCTCCACCCTCCTGCGGGGTGGCTCGCGGAAACTCAGACTGCCATTGCACGTTTCGTGTGGCAGGGCCGTAGGCCAAGGATCAAGAGGAGCATCGCTATGCTCTCACCGGAATCCGGAGGGCTGGGAATACCGGACCTGCGGAAGTACTTTCAGGCCGCACAGCTCCGGTACCTCGTGGAGTGGAGCCGGTGGGAATCGGATAAACATTGGTTGTTCCAAGATCAGGCGGTGGCGGGTCGGACTCTGCAGGAAGTCCCATTCTTGAGGAGAGTCCATCGGCCTCCCAATCTTTACGCGTCCTTGGTGACGCGGGTCCCGCTCCAGATATGGGACTCGGTGGCGGCTAGATGCGAGTTGACTACCTTCCCCTCTCCCTTTACGCCGCTCATTGGCAATCCGGATTTCGGCCCGGGGCTGGAACAGGGAGCCTATGAACGCTGGCGGGTGGCCCGCTGCTGTACTCTGTACCACTTGTACTCCCCCGAGGGAGTTGTCTCCTTCCGGGATTTGCAGAGGGAGTATGGCCTCCCGGAGACGGAACGCATGCGATACATGCAGGCGCGCCATTGGGCATTACAGCCTCAAGTGCGCGACACGGCGCACAGGGAAATCACGGAGTATGAGCGTTGGTTGATAACTCGCACGTCGGACGCCAAACTGATCTCGGACCTGTATAGAATGCTGCAGCCCCCCTCGTTTCTCATTCATAGCCCGGGTCGGGAACGTTGGGAGCGAGAGCTTGGGCGCGAGCTGAGTCATAAAGAATGGGACCACATCTCTTACCGCGCGCGCCACTCGGCCTACCACACGGGTCTTACGGAGACCTTTACTAAAATCTCGACCTATTGGTACCGCACTCCGGAGAAACTGCATGAGATGGATAGGGCGATACCAGGGACGTGCTGGCGCAACTGTGGCGACACTGGTACACTGACGCACATACTGTGGGATTGCCCCCTGCTGGCCCCGTACTGGGAAGAGGTCCTGAGCGAAGTTGACAAATGCTTTGGGATAGAACTGCCTAGGTTCCCGGCCTATGTCCTGTTGGGGTTGCCGAATGGGTTGATGTATCCCCTTAGGTCCAAGAGGGGTAGACAGATTGCAATTGCGCTGGGGTCAGCGGTGCAGAATATTCTCATACACTGGCGCACTACGACGCTCCCCTCGGTAGTTGGTTGGCTGCACAGACTGTGGCACGTTCTTGGAATGGAAAAGATGTCCTTGGTGGCCCTGGGGGATACTGATACCTTTGAGGAATTGTGGGAGCCCTTTCACAGCCTGTTATGTTCTGAGTTCCGAGAGATTACCTGCCCTAGATATCTGCGGTTGTTGAGGCTAACGCCGCCGCCGGACCCGCCTGCCTGAGTGGGTGGGGTCGGTGTTGCATAGTAGGGATTCATTGGGAGTTCACAATGGCGGAGACTATAGATGCTGGCACAGTACAGGGGGAGGGTCGGGGTAGGGTTGTTTGGGGTTAAGTTTGGTTGGGTAGGTTTTTTGGAGCGGGGTTGTTTCTCCTTCCTTTCCTCTCCTCATTCCTCCCCTCCCTTCCCCCCCCCCCCCCCTCTTCCCCCCCCCCCCCCCCCTCCCCCCGTAGTTTGTCCGTACCCACAGGTGCTGAAGCTATGATCCCGAGTTGGACGGAACCTCTCACATATTGTGACTGCGTTGTTGTATTGGCTGTATGATGCGCACTGTAGCGCGGATCTTGTGGGTCACCTGTTTTTTACCCCTCTGTGTCCTATCCCACCCTGCTTCAATAAAATACTTTAAACCTAAAAACAGCATGCCGGGCTACAGAAGAGACAAGTGGTTCTCTATAAAGAAACAAAAGGAGACCGAAGCTCTCTGAACATTGTAATAGACAACACAGAGAATGATTCCTCATGGGGCAACTGGTCGTTACATAGTAATGGCATGGGTGAACGCAATGAAAGTAATTCGGAGGATTCAGACGAAGAAGGTGGTTTGAGTGACGTTGAATAGGATGGAGGGGGCTCGCAAGAACTAGGTCTCTTAACCTGGAATGTAAATGGGCTAGGCAATGAGCAAAAATGGGATTATATAAAGGAATCCATAAATAAAGTGGACATTGCCTGCCTGCAAGAGACCTGGTTATGCGACGACACCCCAACCCTTGACGGATATGCCCAGATACATCAGCCTGCTATAAAGAAAAATCGTGGGAGGCCCTCGGGGGGACTGTTGACATTGGTATCAACAAAAGTAATGAGGGAAATAAAACTGTTGAATACAAAATGTAAATGGGTACAATCAAGTAGAATTGAACTCATGACGGTGGATCTAAACTATAAAATGTTGATTTTAATGAATGTATACATGCAGTGGGACAATGGGGAGGAGTATGAAAGGGAAATGAGGTGTTTTAAAGAGGATGTAGACAGTACTCTAGAAAATTATCCAGCAGACATAATAATGATAATGGGTGATTTCAACCATAAACTAAACCCAAAAAAGGCTGACCTTTGGAATAGGGAACAGTTAGATGTATACGGAATAAACCCGGCAAGGTTCCCAGCTGGGGAAACTTCGAAACAAGACCTAGATTTAATACACACCCTAGGAGGCAGGGGTTTCCACTGCGTAAATGGGAGAACAGAGTCAGACTCACCGGCAGGAAAAACGTTTATCCAAGGGCAACAGAACTGCCCAATCGACTATATATTCCTGCAGGCTTGGAACTTTCACCAAATTATGGACTTTAAGTTAGATCAAAAAGAGGTGAGTGATCACAAACTCCTACACATAGTAATATCGGGGGGAAGAAAATTACAGAGAGAAACAGTGATTACCCAGGAGGTGGAGTACCCCAAACGCGTGACGACACGTTTAACAGAGGAATATATGGAAAAACTGAAGGCCATGCAAACAAAAATGGCACCTGAAAACTGTGAGAATAAAAATCTGGAATGGTTTATTGGAAAATTAGAAGAAGTTGTTCAATGCCTAAAGATAAAATTAAAATGGGATAATCCCATAAAGGTAAAACAAACAAACCGTGGTAAAGGGTTTTCTGTGGCGTGCCAAAATAAGAAAAGGGAGATAAGAGCAGCACAAAGGAAACAAAAAAAGAACTTCACTCAAGAGAGACAGGAACAGTTATTTAAGCAGAAAAAAGAATTCAAGCAAATGGTACTCTCCGCAAAAAGGTTATATAAAGAAAAATGCTGGTTAGAACTATTAGAAGCCATGGAGAACAAAAACCTAAGGCAATTTGGCAACTAGTAAAGGCTGCAGCTGGAGCAACAGACGGTGAACTAAATTGTGTGGTGAGTGAGGCTGCTTGGGAAGGGTACATAAGAGAACTGTACGGGGCCAGGAGGACTCCAAGAGAGGAGATGGAGATCAGAACATGGCAAGAAATCTCAGAAGACCTTTTACTTAAATTTAATGAAGAGCAAGTTGAGCACACATTAAAAGAATTAAAGCTAACCCGGGCAGCAGGCCCAGATAATCTTCCTGCAATAATTCTGAAAACCGAGGTTAAATGGTGGGCAAGATTTCTTGCCAAGCTGTTCCAGGTAGTCCTAAAAGAAGGGGTAATGCCTCCAACCTGGAAGGGGGCCGTAATTAGGCCGATCCATAAGAAAGGGAGCAAAGAGGCGCCAAAAAATTACCGGCTGATTAATCTCCTAGATATAGGTGAGAAAGTGTTTTCTAAAATTGTATTGAAACAACTGAATGCATGGGTAGAGGAGTACCAAGTAATTCCCACAGAACAGGGTGGATTTAGAGCGGGCCACTCGACAATAGACCACGGATTTGCCCTATGGGCAATGGCGAGGAAGTCGACGGAACAAAATGGCAAGTTATGCTGCTGCTTCGTCGACTTCAAAGCAGCCTTTGATTCTGTGGATTGGGCCTGCCTATGGGAGACCCTAAAGAAGTTAAATATTCCAAAAGACCTCCTTACTATAATAAAAGAACTACATAGGGAAAACTGGGGTCAAGTTATTAAAGATACGGTGGGCTCCTTGACCCCAAAAATACCCATTGCTAATGGATTAAGACAGGGCTGTGTGCTGGCCCCCCAGCTTTTCTCGATCTTCCTGTCAGATCTCCCGGCTTACCTAGAGGTGGAGGGTAGTGCCAGCCCTAAAATGGTTGGTCGCTGCAGGTGTAATTTAGGAACTAAGGGAGACCTGCTGCATATTATGTTAGATTGTCTGACACTCCTAGAACATAGAAAACTTTGGCTGCACCCAGTGTTTATAAAATATGATGTAAAAACAAGGTCGCAGGCGGCCAGCCTCTTAACAGAAATCCCCTATATCGACATTGTAATTGCCCTCGGGAAATTTATATAGGTGGCCCTGAGCGCATCGAGAGCCAAAGAATAACATGTAGTACTGTATGGATCTTAGTGGAAGGAAATTTCTGGAGTAGTAAGAATGTGAATAGGTTTTAATACACAAAAATAAGTTTTAAGATAAGTGTAATTTTTACTGAATTTTGTACTTTTGATAATGGTGTGTATGATCTTTTAATGGACAAGTTTTTAAAAATAAGTGTATGAATTTATGGTGCATACTCCATTCTGCGTTATGTTCACTGTATTGTTTAAAGACCATGGTCATAATAAACATATATTTTGACTTGACTTGACACTAATCCCAATACCGCCACGACTAATTTTGATAATTGGATCTCCAGCACTCTCGATCAAGTCCTCCCCATGATCCCCTTGAAATCAATAATAAGATCCAAAGTCGCTCTGTGGTACACGCCGGCCCTTAGAACATTGAAGCAAACCTGCCGCAAACTGGAAAGAGCTTGGAGGCAGGACCGCTCACAACAGAGGAAGGCTGAATACAGAGCCGCCATAAAGCTCTACAAAAACAAAATAAAAGCTACACAATCCCATTTTTATGATTCGAAAATTAATCTGCCCGCTAACGCCCCTAAGGAAATTTTTGAAATAGTTAAGTCTTTAATCTCTCCCTCCCCCAAGCGTCCATCATCAGACGGCGCACACACTCGCTGTAACGATCTTGCCACTTTTTTTCCCAGAAAATCCAGGCCATCTACTCCTCATTTACCATTGGTAATGACGACATAGAACTCATCTCCCCTACAACCTCCGACCATCCTATCCCCTGTCTGCTCGACAAATTTCCACTCCTCGGCCTCTCCACATTAGACAGGCTGATCCCTAAGATCACCTCGGGATCCCCTAATGACCAAGCACCCCCTCAGACTCTCATTAAGGTCATTGACGTCATTCGTCCGGTCATCCTGGATGTCCTTATTGCTTCCATCACTTCCAAATCCGTTCCACCTCCTTGGAAGTGTGCGATGGTCAAAGCTTTATTGAAAAAGCCGACACTGGACCAGAACAACTTGGCCAACTATCGCCCCATCTCCTTACTTCCATGGATGAGTAAACTGCTTGAGAGGCACGTTAATAACATCTTAGTGGACTATTTAGAGTCCAACAGTCTGCTCTGTGCCTCTCAGACAGGGTTCCGCCCTCAGCACGGAACTGAAACTGCTCTTTTGGCGGTGACGGAAGAAGCCAGAGCTGTGTTGGACCAGGGAGGAAAGGCCGCCATCATATTACTTGACCTCAGCGCCGCGTTCGACACGGTCAACCATGCCACACTATTACAACGACGGAGTGGTTTGGGCGTGTCGGGCGCGGCCCTTGAATGGCTAACCTCCTTCCTGGATGATAGATTCTTCCAGGTGTTTGAGGGCGAGACAGTCTCCCCCAAGCATCCACTTAGCTGTGGGGTGCCCCAGGGCTCCTCCCTGAGCCCCACTCTTTTTAACACCTATATGGAACCTCTAGAAAGGATAGTCCATCCCTTTGGTGTGCGTATTGTTACCTACGCAGACGACACCCAACTGGTGGTCTCTCTTGACCACTACGAGGGATCGTCTTCCACCTTAGGTCCCTGTCTAGAAGCTGTTGCCAGATGGATGCAATCTTACTGTCTTAAACTCAACGGGGAGAAAACAGACATCATGCTGTTGGGCAACCCTCCTCCGTCTGCCCTAGCATCCATCTGGCCCCCATGTCTTGGCCCGCCTCCCCCTCCCAAATCCCAGATTAAGAGCCTCGGAATTTGGCTGGACAAAGCGCTTGATTTTTCAGCCCAAGCCACCAAAACTGACTACATGCATCGGGCTGATGAAAATGCTTCGCAAGGTGCTCCCTTTGCTCCCATTCCAGGCTAGGAGGATCATGGTCCAGGCCCTGATTCTCTCCCGCCTGGATTAAGGGAATGCCCTTTACATAGGAGCCCCGGCAGCAGTGACCCACAGGCTTCAAGTCACACAAAACTGTGCCGCCCGACTACTGTATAACATTCCCCGCTGGCAGTCAGCCAAGAAACTACAACCAAAATTAACAAAGCTCGCTGGGGCGGTCGCTCCTTTTTGCATACCGCGGCCAGACTGTGGAAATCCCTCCCCCTCTCCCTCCGAGAGAACAATAACCGTATGTCCTTCAGAAAGGCCTTAAAAATGCACTTGTTCGCAAAAGCGTGTTGATCCACCCTGAGCCCGCCACAAGCAATCAGTCTAAAGCGCTGCGAGGCTCCGGGTAGTTACGCGCTATATAAGTGCAATTTTTCATTTCATTTCATTTCATTGCAAACAATATTCAGCACCCACTTGTCCGGAGTATTTTTTCTCCACTCTGCCAGAAAAAATTGAATGCTTCCCCCTACAGGAATGGGTAACAGATCCGGGGGAAGTAAGTGCTCAGGGCCTAGACCCGGCCGGGCCTTTAGTCGCTGGTTCCGACTGTTGGCCTCCTCTGCCCTTCGGGCGTTTCTGGAACGGCTTACGGAACTGTTGATGTTGCTGAGACTGTCCCGAAGCTTGGCCACGTCCTCTGCCCTGCCCACGGAATCGCTGTTGGAATGGGTGGTACGACTTCTTCGCTTCTTTGGGCTTCTCTAGACCCACAGCCGTGAGTGTTTCTGCCTCCGCCTTCAGGCGGGCCATTTCGTCATCCGCATGTTTCCCAAATAGGGTTTCGCCAGAAAATGGCTTTGCTGTGCGTCTGGTTTCAGGGACGTAAGGCGGAGCCAGGCATGACGTCGCTGGTTAATCCCATGACAAAAGCCATGTGCCGCTAAAAGGGATGAATCTGCTGCGGCGCTGATAATTTGATTCGCTACCAGCATCCCCTCGTTTAGCACCTCCTGGAAATCTTCCTGCTTATCGCGAGGCAAGTGTTCCGCAAACTGTTGGAGGGAGTCCCAGAGGGCGGGGTCGTCGCGCCCCAACAAAGCTGTGGCACTCGCAGCCTTCATAGAGGTCGCCGATGTTCCACATACTTTCCTTCCAGCTGAATCCATCCATCTAGACTCTGTCTGGGGGAACCGTGGATGACGGGGTGGTGGCATGTTGTTTGCGGGCCGCCGTCACAATCACAGAATCCGGAGGAGGCTCGATCCTTAGAAAGGCCGGGTCCGAATCGGGAGCCCGGTACTTTTTCTGCAATCTCGATGGTGCCGCCTTAGTTACCGCAGGGGTGAGGAAAAGGTCCATGGCCGATTCCTCCAGGCCCGGCACCAGAGGTAATAGTGGACGAGACAGGTGTTTCTGGTGCAGTGTCTCGAAAATGACGGATGTCTTAGGCGTGGGCACCGTCAAGGATATGCCCAATTTTGCAGTGCCTCTCAAAAGGACGTCGTGGAACGCCACCAGGTCATCAACCGGCGACACCCTCGTGTCCGGCGATCCCGACAAAGTTGGAGAGTAGTCCCTGGTCCCTGAGGACCTCATGCGAGAGCGAGATCTGTGCCTCCTATGGCGGTGTCTCGACCGCGTGGACGACCTGTGGCGCGATCGCTCCTTCCTCCTGGAGAGCGTGATCTCCCGGCACGTGGACGCTCCGCAGGTTTCCCTGGGGGCGTCTTCCGCGGTTCCTCCTGGGGCCTTGGTCTAGGAGTCCCCTTAGGTGGTGTAGGAAGAGGAGGTAGTGACGCCGACCTTGGCGGAGGAACAGGGGGTATCACCGACCGAGGGGCGGGCCCATGCGGAGGGAGCTGTGGTAGTGGTCGTCCTGGTAGAAGTGGAGGGTTGGCGGGAGGGTCCTCCTTAGGTACAGGAGGAGGGGAAGACTTAGGTCGAGGTGGTGTATATACCACAGAGTACACCGAGCCCGGTGACTTCTTCGGGGAAGGGGACTGCGACCCAGCCCCTTCAGCAGGCGATCGCTTTCTCCTGCGCCCTCCACTAGAGCCAGCCTGACTTCTGGCGCCAGAACTCCTCCTGCGCCGTTTAGGAGAGTTGGAGCGACTCCTAGACGCCGATCTCTTCCTTCTGGACGCTGAGCATCGCCTTTCCGGTGTCGAAAGTCGCCTACGCGAATCTGGCGTCGAACGCCGCCTCCGCGACGTCGACCTCTTCTTCCTCGACGCCGAACGCTGCCTCCGCGACGTCGACCTCTCCTTCCTCGACGCCGAACGCCGCCTCTGCGACATCGACCGGTCCATTCTCGACGACGAGCATCGACTCCTCCTTCTCGAGGTCCTCGACGTCGAGGATCCCCTCGACGCCGATCTTCGTCTCGACGGCGAGCACCGACGCCTGTCGTTCCTTCTTCGACGTCGATGGTCCGACGCTGACGACGACGATGAAGATGCAGTCGACGGTGGTCATGACGGCGGCCTGTCCAGGCCCTTCAACGTCGAATCCCCACGCCGTCTCGACCCGGAGCCCCGGGGAGATGGTGAACACACCGTCGTCATCCCTCTCAACGTCGTCGTCAATGCAATCGATGCCGACGGAGACCCGGACCTTTTGCTGGTCTTCCTGCCTCTGGGGAGCCCCCCAGAGGCCTCAGCAGAGGCATAGGGAGCTTTCCCGGACTGCCCAGACCCACCTACAGCCTGCAGTCGTCTGTCCTCCAGCACTTGCAGCCTAATCTTCAGCCTTTCCCTCAGAGATCTTGCAGAAAGATTCTTGCAGATGTCACACTCTTCAGGGACATGTGCTTCAGGAAGGCAGATGATGCAGACCTCGTGTGGATCAGTCTTGGCCTTCTTCCTCCCACAGATAGGGCATTTGTCGAAAAGAGCAGGCATTTTAGAGCCCTAAAACACCTGACAAACACACAGGAGAGAAGGGAAAGCACCAAGACAAATACTGAAACACTTTTACATCACAAAGTGCACAAAAAATCCAATAAACTCCTGAAAAAGGAGAGAGCTCAATGCCAGGGTCCTGTTAGCAGGAGCCGGAAAAAAGAACTGAAAGTAAAAGGGACCTGCTGTGCATTCTGGGATACTGGGAGAAAGTTCTGGAAAGTTCTCTTAAAGGCACAGTATCCTATTTAATCCACATAATGGCAGCCTATGGGGCTTGTCTGTCCATGCCTTCCTCTCTATCATTCCAGAGTCTTTTACTGGTAGAGGCAAGTTTCTCTATAGTAGAAACTGGGCAGGCTGTGTTGTGAGTGGTGTTGTTTGGTGGAATTTCTGGTTGAAGTACTGGACAGTGTGGCCTGTGGAGATAGGCTGCATTATTTGTCTTTAAATTCTCTCTTAGGTGTCTTTGCGGTTTCTGCATGTTTTTGACAACTTAAGAGATTATTTTTGATTGCCGGGGGTCCACGCACATGGGCGGGACTATTCACTAGATTATGACTATACACAGAGATCCCCTACTACAGAACTCATGCCATCATGACTGACCAATCATGTACAGGTTTTCCTGAAGATGAAACATTTTGTGTAGTCTGCCAAGGATTAGAGTATAAATATTGACCTCTCTGGATGGAGCCTGGCTTTCTTAGCTCAGCTGGTTTCTTGCTCATTTTGGCTTAGGCTTTGCTTCATTCTATGGGTTAGGTACGAGAAACGTCCCGGGAGATTGCTGAAGGGCGGGTTTCCGTCCGAGGAGAGTCAGGGGGAGGGTTCTTGCTTTCACGTCATATGTTGGCACTGCAGGCCACATTCCTTTGAGGTCTGGTGAAGGAGGGGCTGTCTCACTCCCTGCTTGCTCTTTAGAGACAGACAGATGCAGAAGAACAGCAACAGATAGAAAGGCTTTTTAGATTTAGATGCTAAACTATAAGTTTATGCTTTGACTAATTAATTAGGTCTGAAAGATTTATTTGACTTATGCATTTATTTCTCTTAATGGGATATTTATGCAAACTATTTGATTTTTGATTAGCCTTGCAAGACTATTTTTTCTTAGAAACTCTTTAAGAGTTTTGAATGACATTTTGCGCCACATTTTCTTTCCTATATGTAATGCTTATATGCAGACTGTAATATGTTCTGTATTAATGCTATTTTTCCTGTTTTCCAAATTCTGTAACCTGATTGATATTTTACTAATGAATAAAGGGTCAGAGAAAAATTTACTTTTGACTAGAAAATAAAACCCTTTAAATACTCAACAACTCTCTTTATTGGCTTAAACAATAATTGCATTTTTGACTGTTCATCTTTATTTAAAGTCTTCTGAAGGTAATAAATGGTGTGAAGGGCCCACCACCTTTTTCAGCGATAAATTAGAGGTAGCATGAGGGTTTTGTATTGAGAAATTACCAGAAGGAATTACCGCTCCATCAGTTCTTGCATTTTCTGCAGATAAGTATCTCAGTTCCGTAAGAGTTACGTTTAAAGTAGTTACGTAGCATATATTGGTAGATAGCTCAGAGGCAGTGACAAGTCCTGAAATGCATAGATATTTCTGGTTTACCTGTCTGAGAACGATGTGCAGGTCAGTACAGTTGTACAAGTTAGGTTGAAGGACTTGATGAGGTTTGGTATGATTGCGGTAGACATTGAAGAGGAATGGTGAGAGGGTTAAGCCATGAGGTGTGCTGGTGCAAAAAGGATCAGAGCTAAACTGGGGCAGTTAAATTATTCTAGACCCCCCAAATAGGTATACTCCCAAGATCCATCCTCATATTCCAAGTTCCTATACAGCCAATAGCAGGATTTGGTGGTGCACCTTGTCAAAGACGACCGACAGGTATAACAGCAATGGTGCAATCAAAGTGATTTTCAGGCTATACCTTCCAGATATCAGTGCCGGTTCGTACTTCTGCCTGAGCTGAAGAGCATTTGGTAGTCAGAGCAGTTTTTTTTTTTTTAAGTCGTATCTTACTGTTTTCATAAGAATGGATCACTGGATATCTATCCATGGCTGGCTGAATCTTCTGGTTTTAAATTCTTTTTGAGAGTGGTCTGATGTAAGAGGTCTTGAGCAGAGGGGAAAGTGTGTGACATTAAAGAGTTGTTCATATTAGTTCTTGCTGGTGAGGCAGCAGATTTAGACAGCAGGATGTCATTGAAGAGTTGTGCCTACAGAGCAACGTGGGGAGTAGTTGCTCAATTTGCCTTAACCAATTTCTTGAATTGGGGCTCATCGTTTATAGTGCAGAGTTGTCTACCTGTGCCCTATCTCTAGCCAATTCCTCATTAACCCTGTTCTCTGACAGCTGGAATCTTATTTTTGAGGTACTGTTCCAGCATCTCTTTATGAAGCAAATATATTTACAATTGTACAACATTGGGTTATTAGTTGTGAAGTATGTGACCCCTTCACAAGTCATAAGTCTGCAAATATCTTTTTACAGGGAACAAAGAACCTTATGCTAACATTTGACTCTCTCAGGATAGCGAAGCAGAGCAGTCCAATGCCTACTCAGGGGAAGTGGTGTGAGCTAGCAATCTCAATTCGTTGGCAAGCAGCACGACCTCACACTAAATTATTATCCAGTCAGTGCTTTTCCTTTAAAAAAGAAAAAGTACTTTTATTATACACACATTACTAAACACTATGAATTAAAATACAAATATATACACCAGGTAGAAGTGAATACCACATTACACACTTAGTGGGCCCTGAACCCTGTAATCACAGTACCCACACCTAGACCAGATGCAACATCACAATATAAGGAGTGACAGTATAGATAAAGTAGACCTATTGCCTTTGGCGGAGTGTCACATTATTAACAGTAACCATGTTATACTTTGTCAATGTAAAAACATTAAAACTAATAGGACAATAGAATACTCAAAAGCATTCAATATAATGTACACACTGCATTGTAAATACCAATGTGGTCAATAAAGCATTTTTAATAAAAACGTGTTGAGTCTTTGTTTTTAACAACATTAGACTGGCACTGCAATCAGAGGTCCAGCCACAAGGGGGCGATGCACTACAGAGCCCAGGAAAAAGTTCCATCTCTGGGAGTGCTAAAAAGTAGCTAAACTGTCTCCCTAGGTCATACATCCTATGACTTGTGAGACTTATGGTGACTTCGTAGTAAACACTTCTCAGGGGATGCTGCACTCCCTGCAGCTCCCGAAACACTTGAAAAAGTGTTGGGCACCACGGGGAAGGAATGCTAATGTACAGCTGCCTGCTTGTTGATTATGGGACGCTCATCGATCCATTCTTGTGTATATTACCTTAGCAGCAACTCCCACTGCTTTCTTCAACTGCAGCCTCGTGCTGCTGGCCATTTTTTCTTTGGTCTCTTTATTTTCTGGGTGCCCATTGCTACCCAGGTTACCAATAACCTCAAGGTTTGTGCTGCTGACACTGGGCCGGCACCATGATTCTCCCCCTGTCCGTGCTTTGGAGGCCTCATGGGAAAAGTAGAGTCTTTTTGCATTCTTGATGAATGTCTGTTAGATCCTGTTGGGGTGTTGAATGCATGTGGTCATCCTGGTTGAGTGATTTTTTTTCTCAATAGAGTTCTAACATATTGAACTAAATTTTCAATTTCTTTATTTGCTGATGGTACCATTAAGAGTAATGCATGAGAATATCATTAGGGGTATCAGTTGGTCAAAGTTTTAGGAGAACCAGTTGTAGATGAGTTCCACTTGTATTTTTAGGTTTCGCCTGGCGTCCGCTGCGCAGCAGCGTTCTCACAGGCGAAATCTTTTGAGAAGCAGTATGTGGCTTTGTCCCGCCTCTCTCTTCCATTGGCTAGCTCCATAAATGGAGGCTAGCCGTTGGAAGAGAGATATGTCCGTCATTGTCCGAGGCGATTCGTGGGCGTTCCGTAAATTTTTCCCCTCTCCGCCCCTTTTAAAACGCCATGCGGCAGTGGGCAGTTGTTTGTTTGTTTTTTTTTGCCAAGGTTTGCTTTGTTTCATTCCGCCGAAGATGGCGGCCAGGCAGTAGCTTACTTGCGAAGTTCCGTCTTAAAACTTTCGAGTTCGTATATGTAATGTACCTTTTGCTACCTCATGTATTTTGTTTGCTCACAATTGCCACTTTTGCCTCATGTAACTTAACGTCTGCTTTTGTAATTTGTTCACTCTGTAATCACAGTGACTCGTGATTTCTGAGGCAGTGTTCAGTGCGGCTCTTTAAACTGAATGAGTGGAAGGAAGAGGTGAAACTGTGGCCCTTTGCCATCTTGGCTGTGAGGGGAAGTGGTGTTTGCGTGTGACCCTAAAATGTGAGTACTTGAGTTCTTAATTCCTCCTCTGCCAGCACCCGCCATAGTCAGCTGTCTCTTGGGCATAAAAACATTCTCCCCTAACGGCGATAGGCACAGCGACTCAGAGCAGCGCTTGGGGAGGCGGAGCCATCCGCTGACGTCATAGCACACAGCTTAAAACTAACCGCGCAGATAGCAATGCCTCCCACTTACTACCCCTGAAGTGTTTTTCTGAATCGAATGCACGCATCGGGATCCTTGTAAGATCATTTAATTTAGTGCACAAGACACGAAAAGTGATTTCGTACTTACCGAAGCTAAACGCATTCCACACTGCAGCGTATGTGTGCTCGCCTCATTAGTAGCGCCTAGCAGCGCACAAGGGAGGCGCGGGCTTCTTTGTTAATGTCAATAGGTTACCTTTACAGTGCTTCAGTCCGCACCCCTGCCATTTCCAAGAGCTATAACGAGCAGCTGTAGTGTTACCGAGCAGCCATAGTGTTACCGTTACCCAGTGTATTTGACATCGTACATTCGGCGAAGGCAACAATCCAAATTGGTGCGTGTTGCAAACCTATTCTGTGCTCATTCAGGCAGCACAGCTAACGCTGTGGGTTACAAAGAGAAGAGGCAGACAGCATGTACATTGTCACAGAGCCATTTATAAACCGAGGGCTTTTCTGGGCAGACCCCCTTTATAACTCACTCCCAGCCACCACCTTCAGAGCGAAATACTGCAATATGGACTTACAGGCCCGTTCAAACGATGGAGCGCCTGGAAGTGGGCGCCAAGGCGCTAGTCGCAGCTGCGCAATTTCTAGCCAGCCAGTGTAGTGCTTGCACACACAGTCCAGCACCCTGCCTGGCACACCGCCCTGCTGCTGCGGGGTGGTACAAGACAGGGGCTGGTGTTCCATGGCATAATTCGTGCCAGCACGCCTTGGCACGGTTCACCACTCGATTTATAGGTTAAAAAGAATGCTTCCTCACTTTAATGGGAATTAGCGCATCCCAGGGGCATGAACACTCGAGAGACACAGTTCATAAGCACCGTTTTTTGCAATATGCCATCCGACTGTGTAATTGTGCAAACTAGTGCATCACGCACTGAATAGAAGCAGACCACGCCCACCTGCAGGGGTAGTTCTGCCGCAAACAGGATTCCAGTTTGAGTGGCACACTGCTGCCCACGCTGATGGCACCATCAGCGAAGCCAGCGTTTCTCATGAAAGCAGACGGCGTGTTTTTCACTTTTTATCAGCTGGGGCACATCGAGGCACTGAAGTCAGCCTCGTGCTCTGGCGCCTCAGCCCTTAAAATCTGTGGTCGTTTAATGATGAGCTGTGGAAAATCCTCTCAACCTTTTACCCACTGACTCTCCAGGCCCCTGCTTACGTCAGAGGCTTTGGGCTTCTCATGTGGCCGGTGGATGACTTGAGGCTTCACCAGAACACAGTGCAAGGAACCCTCAGAACAAATACCGCCTGCTCTGGTGTCACCCACTACACTGTTTACAATGTCATTAAAAAAATCGAGTGTCATTTGCGCCATATTTGTCAGCGTCTTTTCCACATTTTTCTGCGTTGCACTTGTGGCTGTGACGAGCTAACGGTGCCAGGGCCTCACGCGGACACAGCTTGCACCACAGCAGGACTGGTGTTAAACCAGGCCCTAAAAGGGCTTCATTCTAGTCTAGAATATTCACCATGTCGCACTGAAGCCCTGGGTGGGCCCCACCACCAACCAGTGCGGCTGGGTCTGCCCAGGGGCCAATCCTTGTGGCCTCAGCCTCAAGGCTGTAGTTGGCATGCCACTGAGCTGAAGTGGTTCTTGTGCCCGACTTAGCACTTGGCGCCTTTGATAGGTTTCGTGTAAATGGTGCTCAGTCCTAGTTTTTCACAAGTGGTTACCTAGGCTCTAACAGAAATGCGCAGGCAAAACAGTGTAGTAATGAGGCATATAACGCTGAACTCGTCCGTAGGGTACAATAGGTCTCACATTTGCGAGAGATTAAGCTAATGGCAATGTAAATTACAATGCCATTTATTTATCTGTTTTCAAAACCAACACATAAATACAAATTTTGTCATTTACAATGCCAATAGCTCTAACTTTTCCAAAGGCGAAACCATTGCATTGTAAACGCGTGTTGAGTTTAGGAAGTAGATGGTAGGAAGGTGGGAAAGAAGTGCTGACAGGCTGTGTTTGTAGTATCACTTCATCATTGATTGAATGCTGGTAATCAAACAGCTCATCCGGTGAAAAGGGCCAGAGGATTACAGGTGGTTAGTAGTAACGTACCATGGTGTTGAGGAAGAAGCTGGAGGCAAGAAAAGTTGAGCTAGAGGTGATGAAATTGTCCTCTGGCTACAGATGGGGGACATTGTTATTGGCAATGCTAGGGATGACAGGACTCAAAGTGGAATGAGGTTGTTTATTTAAAAACAGATGAAAGGTATTGGTTGTGGAAGCAATTGTGAGGAACAAAGGGTGGGTGGAAAAATAGAGGATAGACTCCACAGTGATAGAGGCAGGAAATAAGGTAAGGGAGTGTCATGATGTTACTTTCAAAACATTGTGTAGGGAATGGTACAGCGTATGTGAAGGGAAGGCACTGCTTCCAAAAACGACCAGACTTACTTGGTAATTAGGTGTCCTTAGGGTACACTAATTAGCTTCAAAGAACTACCAGGTACTTATGAGTCAATGGGGTTCCTCTAGTAGCAGATTTATAGCCTACAGGAAGATACAGATTACAAAAGCAATAAAACATTACGTCGGATTCACAATGATGTGGATACAATGCATACAAAGGTTTGGTTGGAATCCAATATGGAGAGGAGTGGAAACACAATGGGAACTATTGCTATTACAGGTAGTAAGCGCTGATTTGCTTGATGTACCATCAGGAACTAGGGCAAGAATTCTGGTTGTATGCCGTGACCTTTCCTAGACAATCTTGGAAGAAATGTTAGGTAGACCAGGTAGGGCAAATGGTATTGTGGGCACAGCAAACTGGGAGGAACCAGACTGAGGAAGGATTGTCTAGTTTTGGCAGGAGAGAAATTGCAGACCCAGTGGGGAGGCACCCAGTGGCACCCTTTAGGAGGCAAAAAATTGCTGCAGTTTCAGAATTACACAACCTGTAATGTGACGCAACATACTAGGCACAACAGAAATCTGGTTCACTCCAAACAATTTCAGTATAGGCAGAAGGCACTGCTGTAAAAAACACATAAGCTGTAGGAAGATGGCTCTGTATATACTATACCAAAATGAGGTATAGTGTGCACAGAGTCCAGTGGAACCCCAAAGGTAGGTAGAGGTAAAAGTAGATAGCACCTTACTCTCTATTTGTGGTAGTGTGGGCGTGCAGTAAGGCTTTATGAGAGGGTAGGGTTTTGTTTTGTTTTTAAACACATTTTTATTGATTGACAAAGCGACACCAGCCAGAAGTACAAATAATGATCTGCCCGACCCATTCCCGGAATATGAGTGACAAAACAACATGCATTAGAACATTCCCCTCGAGACTAGACCATTCCCCCCCAACCACTTCCCCCGAATACTCCAATACTTCTTAGGACACTCACGTGCCTCGTACATAGTTTTTTCTTGCTTGGCACACCAGTCAACCCCGGCCCGCCAGCGTCTGACACCTGGAGGCTCAGGGCTTTTCCATAAGGCCGCTATGTCCATTTTAGCGACCACCACTGCTGTAGTAAAAAACAATTTGTCGTTCCTGGACACGCCCAGCCCGTCAGTAATGCCCAAGATTGTGTGTTTCGGGTCGTGCGGGACATCCCACCCCAGTATTTCAGTGAGTTCTTCCTCAAAGTTCCCCCAGAACCGCGCCAAGCGAGGACAAACCCATACCATATGGACAAAATCAGCCACATATAGTGCAGGCAGAGGTCGGGCTCAATGAATACAGGGGTGAGGTAATCTGCATGCAAATAATAAAGTTGTATCATACGCAGCCTAGCGGTGACCTTCCTGGGGGCCATAAGGGCATCCCGCCAGTCTTCCTTCTCCAGCTTGCCTACCCATTCACCCCATTGAGCACGTAATTGATCTAGGGAAGTAGGGGTATTATTGATCAGCGTACGATAGATGCCACCCTTCCTCAGGTCCCCAAACATAATTGGCACCTCAGGCGAGCTATGGGCAGGGAGCTGTGTGCCTGTTATGAGGTGTGCCTGAAGAGCATGTCGCAGTTGTAGATATTTGTAGAACTGCAACTGATGGAGGGAGTGTCGGGTTTGGAGGTCTTTAAAGGAGTGCATGTGATCCCTCACCCACACGTCTCCCAATTGAAAAATTACTATGAGGTCCCAGGGGAGGGCCTGCAGTCCGGAAACCTCCCTAAGCCAGGTCCCCTGCCACAGGGGTGTGCATTGGGTCAGTGTCTGTGTCCATTTGCTGGTCTCAGCGCTGCCCGCCAGGCCAGCAGCGCTGAGTGAGTCACTTCCGGCATTTGGGACGGGATAGGATCCCCATACAACATAGATTGGACCTTGTTCAGACCCAAATCACTCAACTCAAGCCTGTATGCCGGGTCAGACCATCCCAAATTAAACCAGTCGTGAATGGTAAGCAAGCGCGCAGCAAGATAGTATAGGTATAAAAGGGTCATCCGTAGGCCCCTTCAAATGAGGGAACCCTGCAGACGTCCATCGCTATTCTGACCCTACCCTTTCCCCAGAGGAACTTAGCAGCAAGGGAAGTGGTATGGTGGACTGCCAATCAAAGCATTCTCAGGACAAGTGAAGGGGGACCAGGACCGATTTGTCAGGGTTTAGCCAGAGGCCAGATGCCCGTTCAAAGGACTGTAAAATGTGGAGACAATGGGGGTCTGACCGGGCGGGGTCTGCTAAGTAAATGAGTACATCATCCGCGTAAAATGAGAGGGTAGTGTTAAGCATTTGTAAGCCAAGCATGGTGGAAGTAAGTGAAATAAATGCTTTGCCAAAACTTAGGCAGTGTTTTACAGTTCAATGTAGGTGCAAATGCAGTTGGTTGACTTTTAGGTTAATCAGTTCGGAATTAATTTTAAGTTACTTTACAGATTACTATGTACCTTACTTTTCAGATTACTTTTGCTAATCAGTGTGATATGCCTAGATATCACACTGAGACCTCTCCTAAACAAAAGGTAAGTAATTCCCTTTCAGTACATTACAGTTTTTCAATATTCCATACCAACCAACTCCACACTTAAAACAATTTTCAAGAAAAGCAGTCAATGCAATTCTAAGGGAGGAAATGTAATTATTGGTTTACAGGTAAGTAGTTATTTGTGAGAGTTGGTATTCTGGTTAGAACCAGGTTTCCCCCAGGGTCAAGGATGCACTCTTGAAACATCCTCAGCAGCACTGGGGTAGCCGGGTGCAGAGTGATGAGGCCTAATGTTATCCAAAAAAGGATAGGGGGCCTCCGGTTGGTGGCTGCTCACGAGCAGGCCACCAGATTGTGGGAGCAAAGCTCCTGGTGTTGGGCTCAGGGCAAAGGGCGGGGGATCAGAGTAAGCTCCCAAAGTACACCCACAGGGTCGATGGGTGCAGGGTCAGGGGGACCCTCCAGAAAGGGGCTAAAGGCGTCGCCAGGAGATTCGAGGCACACCAGAAATCACTAGAACTCAGGTTAGGACAGCCAGGGAGACCTCCTCGTGGTGTTGGGCCATTCGAACTCTGGTCGTGGGTGTCGGGTGTAAAGTGGTGTAGACTTGCGGTGTTGGCCAGAATTTGTGGGTGAGCAAATCTGGTGCTCACGGGGGACAGTCTTGGGTTTGGAAGGCAGGGCAGGTCCTTCGGGTTCTCGAGGGCTGTAGGACACACCGGGATTTCGCTGGAGCACGTTCGAGGTGCAGACAGGCCGGTATGGCTGGGGACAAGTCAGTGGGCGACCTCTTAGTTCAACACAGCTTCTTCGGTACTTCTTCTGGTTGGCTCTTGTCTGAGGAAGCAAGGTTCAGGTTTGCCCCATAATAAAAGATTTAGGGACATTGCAGGCAAATAAAGGTCAGGACCAATGGGTCCCTACCTTGGGGTGAGTACACCCACTATTATGCAACCCTCCTGGTGGAAGGGGGGCATATGCCTCTCTCTGGTTTGCTGGATCCCCCATCTGCAAGATGGAAGGGACTGAGAGTGGTGTTTCACCTTGCCTCCCCCACCTGAGGTCTGGGGTTGGCAAAGGTGGGCACACCTGCCTTCTTCACTTGGTTTTCCTGCCGATTCTCTCACCCAAAGTGGGGATCAGAACCGGTGAGGGTCAGTTGCTGGAAGCAGCAAATAGCTGGGGTAGCTCACAAAGGTGGAAAGCCTTTGAAGCTTCAGGTTCGTGGACCCTGCCCATCCTGGGGAGGAGGCTTGGCCCCTCGTCCCAGGATGTGTATTGTTCCAGACCCCCGAGAGAAGCAGGCTCTCGACCCAGGGCTCCAGAAACCGGTCTGGTGGTGGCAGCTGGCGAGCAACCCTCAGCCAGGACACTAGAGTTAAGTCGATTTTCAGGGGGCATCTCTAAGATGCCCTTGGAGTGCAGTCTTCATTAAATCCCACATTGGCATCAGTGTGGGTTTAATGTGCTGAGATGTTTGATACCAAACTCCCCAGTGTTCAGTAAAGCCATTATGGTGACGTGGAGTTCGTAATGATAAACTCTCAGCACCGGGCATTACTGAGTTGGCCTAACTGCTAGGATGGTCAACCTCAAATCTGGGGAACCAGGTTCGAGTCTCAATAAGGACGTGCAACATCCTGTGATTCTGGGCAAATCTCTTAATCTCTCTATGCCTAATAAAAAATGAATGTGTCCTTATGCAACGTAACTGGTGCTCATGTAAAGTGCTTCGATTCACGATACCTTCGGGTCAAGTTCGTGCTATATAAAATGCTGTAAAAAATAAAAGTCTAAGAATTGGTTCATGCACCTGTACCCTCACTATTGGTATAGTGCACCCAGATAGAGGGGTGGCTGACCTATGCCAGGGCAGTGGGTTGTAGGCATGGCACACAGGGATGTGTGCCATGTCAACTTACCCTTTGTTATGCACCAAAACACGCAGCCTGCAATGGCTGGTTGTGTGTGTGTGTGTATTAAGGTACAGGGCTACTAAGGGTGGCACAATAAGTGCTAAAGCCCTTTGAGGCCTTCCACGGCCACATTGCCCTTTGTACCTGTGGTACCATTTACAAGGGACTGACATATGGCCAAAGAGTGTTAATTGGGTTTTGCCTCAATGCAGTTTAGGGAAAGAAAATAGGCCCGGATACCCGATTGGCATGAACCCAGGGCACACTCAGTACATCAACAGTTTGGCAAAAAGTGGGGGTGACCATGCATAAAGAGGGCACTTTCTCACATAAAAAGATTTATAACTCCCCAATCTGTTTACTGGATTGTCTGGGGTGTCACACTGTGACTTCTGCAGATGTGGAGTTGGCGTGCTCGTTGTCCTTCACAACTGCTGCCTGTTTCAATACCTGCTCCATGCTCACACAGCAGCAGTCAGCCCATGTTTTCACTGTAGGTCCCTCAAGTCTCTTTAGACTGCATAGTCACCCATTCTAAATTATTGAAGGCACCACAATCTTACTACTGTCCTTTCTAGTCTGTCTCTGTTTATGCAGCTGCTATGTCACAATAGTGTCATATGCAGATGACACGCAGCTAGTGGTCACCCTGGCTCTGGACTCCGTGCTAGAAGCCAGCAGCTTTGCAGAATGCTTAAAATATCTGGCCTTTTGGATGAAAGTCAATTGCCTGAAACTAAATGGTTATTAGACAGAGAGCGATACTGATAATAGGAAACACTCCATTCATTTGGTCCTCAGCCTGGTGGGCACCAATCTTAGGCACGGCTCCCACCCTTAAGACAGAGGTGAAAAACTTAGGAGTCTGGTTTCCTTTGAGACTCAGATCAAAATAGTTGCTGACAAGTGCCTCAGAATCCTGAAGACTAAGGAAAACTCGTGACATTCTTCCTGTGTCGGCTAGGAAAACCTGACCCATGCCCTCGTTACAGCACGATTAGATTATGGAAATGTGCTGTATCTGGGTGCAACAAAAAAGGGACTCCATAGGCTGCAGTGTATCCAGAACGCAGCAGCTCGCTTGTTCCTGAGTGACGTGAAGGGCGTCTTCAAAGAAAGCGCAGGACTCACTACACTGGCTGCCCATCCAGAAAAGGATCTCGTTCAAGGCTCTATGCTTTTGCCACCCTACCTTGCAGGGCAAAGGCCCATTCTACATGAGGGACCTTCTGACTCCCTATAACCTCTTCGATGCGTCGGATGGCCGGGGCTGTCAGACGTCACGGTGCTCGTGTGTGTCAGGCGGCCGGGGGCCGTCCAAACTGCACACGCGTCAAATAGGTTAATCCAGAGCGGCACCTTAGATCTAACGGGACTTACCTGGTGAAAATTCCCAGGATAAAGAAGCACAAATGGTTGCTCGTTCTTTTGGCTACCTGGCAGCGAAAAGCTGGAACGCCCTACCCCTGCTCCTCCGTGTGGAACCATCAGGGAGCCTCTTCCGTAAAAAATTTAAAACATGGCTCTTTCAAACTGTGATTGTTTTAGGTTCCGTGTGTCCTCTGATGTGCTGCTTCCGGAGTTGTCAGATAGAGCAAGTAGTTCAGGGACACACCAGTGGTGTACCCAGGTGCTTTATAAATGTAAAATAAAATAAAGTGTTGGAATGAGCTGGGGTGCTCCTTGCATACCTTGAAACTGTCATTTTGTCTCCAATAGTAGATCCTCACTACTCCGTATCAATAGCTGCCTGCTCAGACAGTCTCTACGATTGGTCTCTACGATTACTTCACAAAAACTCACAGCAGCTCGTCCGAATCCCTCCAGCTCATCTCAGGCACTATAGTATTGTAACTTATCCCAGTCCGTGTTCCCTGGCCTCTTGACTTACAAAAATGTATTTAACCTGAGCCACAGAAACCTAAGCCCTCATCAGTCTAGTGCCAAAAGCATAGCAAGGGAGCCATAGGCTTAATGGAAACAAGGAAAATGCCTCCTCTACCCTACCTCTGGGGCAACTGCACCTTCTGCGCTATTGATAGCTATGACAACCACTGCATACCAAATATGTTATGTTATGTTATAAACCGTTTTGTAGCGCGCTCTGTTACTGGTGAGTATCCTGGCGCAGGGAAAGGGTCAGAACGGCAGATAACAAGACAGCGAAGAATCCTCCTAGCCTGCACTCGTGAATAAGTGAGTTTTCAGATGTTTTTTAAAAGCAGTCACTGTCGGCATGGAGCGTAGATGGAAAGGGAGGGCATTCCAGGCCCGAGCCACCACAACCGACAGTGACTGACCGCCCAGTCTGGCACGTTTGAAACGGGGAAGAGACAGTTTAAACAGAGAGGCAGATCGCAAGGTGCGTGCCGGAATGTACCTTGTGAATCTTCTTTTCAAGTACGAGGGGCCTTGGTCATGAATTGCACGAAACGCCAGCACCAAAGATTTAAACCGAATACGTTGTGCTACGGGAAGCCAGTGAAGCGAGCGCAACTCCGTGCGGACGCTCTTCCACCTGGGGATGTTAAATAATAGGCGTACAGCCGCATTCTGAATAATTTGGAGGCGTTTGACCAGGTATGCCGGAATGCCACTAAACAGTGCATTCGCGTAATCGAGGTGAGCCAGTATGAGCGCTCTGGCAACCGACTCTCTGGCCTCCCTGGGGAGCAGGGGGAAAAATTTACGGAGCATTTTCAGAGTGGCAAAGCAGGTGCCGGTGAGTTTTTTGATGTGGTGCTCAAATCTGAGATCCTCCGTAAACCAAATGCCCAGATTTTTTGCAGGTCTCCCCATCTCTGTTGGGCAAGGAATGTTGGAGGGCCAGAGTGTGCTCTTAAATGAGGGGGGGGAAGGAGCCGTAAAAGAGCACCTCGGACTTGTCCTCATTGCACTTCAGCTGGGCCTGTGTTAACCAGCGAAATACTGAGGACAGACACAGGTGAACTGTAGATGTGTCCAGATTGTCATCTGGCCAGGTAAACAACAATTGGGTGTCATCAGCATACCCTAAAATTTTAGCCCCGAACTGTTCAGCTAGGTATACCAAAGGTGTAATGTACACATTGAACAGTAAGGGGCTAAGTGTGGACCCCTGCGGGACCCCTGTAAGCAAAGGTCTTTGCTCCGAAGCATGCGGAGGCATCCAGACCTGCTGGGTCCTATCAGATAAAAAAGAAGATAGCCATTCCAGCACCACTCCCCCAATACCAATGTCAGACAGCCGACCGAGAAGGAGATCATAGGGGACAGTATCGAAAGCGGCAGAGAGGTCCAATAAAATTAGGACCGCTCTGCCACCTCCATCTAGACACTCCCGAATGGCCTCGGTCATCTCCACCAGGGCCGTCTCGGTGCTATAAGCAGCCCTGAAGCCCGATTGGGCCGGGTGGAGGGCATTAGATGTTTCAACAAAGCTCTCCACTTGTTGAAGAGCTGCCTTCTCACAGATTTTCGTGAGAGCAGGCAGAAGGGAGATGGGTCGATAGTTTCCCGGGACCGACACATCTAGTCCTGGTTTCTTCAGGAGTGGAAGGAGTTTGGCGTGTTTCCAAACCTGGGGAATCGCGCCTACGGCCAGGGAAAGGTTCACCAATTGCGTAATCTCACTGCAAACAGTCTCCGCCACCTCCGAGAGCACTCGGGCAGGGCATGGGTCGACAGGAGAGCCCGATTTAAGGGACTGGAGAAGATGGAGAACATCATCATCCGTAACCTGTACGAAGGTGGTAAGTTGGTGCCCAGGGAATGAGGGAGAGGGTGAACAGGGGCCAGCTACAGAGCGATCGGCAGGAAGTGCCTCTAAAAGGCCCTGCTGGATCTTCGCTATTTTGGTTATAAAAAAAGTGGACAACTCCTCACACCATTGTGCAGAGGACGGGAGGGGCATGGCTTCCGCAACAGGGGACACAAAGCTTTTGACGATCGCAAAGATCTCTCTGCTGTTGTTATTGGCCTTGTTAATGCGCCCAGCATAATAGTGACCTTTTGCGTCCCTAATGGCTCCATAATAGTTTTTTTGAGCAAGTCGTAGGGCGGATTTAGCCTCGGGGCTGTACTCTCTCCTCCATAAGCGTTCTAATTTCTTACAGCCCTGTTTCAACTCTCTTAATTCTGGGGAAAACCAGGGTTGGGAGGGCGCGCGTCTGGCTCTGGTCAGCACAGTTTGTTTAGTAGAGGCAGTCGCCGCCTGCCCTATCCATTCATTAAACTCCCCCACCGCATCGTCCAAACATCCCTTGAGATGTGGACGAGTGTTAGACAGGGCAAGTCTGAACGCAGGTAGATTAATTTTTTGACGATGACATGTAGGGGGCGGGGGGCTGGGCTCTGCCAACTCCCAGCTGAACCTGACCAAGTCATGATCAGACCAGGATGTTTTTCCACAGACACTGGCTGGATGGGGAAGTTCGTACACACCAGGTCAAGTAGATGGCCACCCACGTGCGTAGGACCCGACACCCATTGTACTAACTGGGCAAGCTCAAGAATTTCCCCAAGCCTACGAGCTTCGGAGGAATCAGGGGTATCCATGTGAACATTTAGGTCCCCGACCAAAAGAAACTTAGGAAAACCTAAGGCCCGTGGGACTAAGTATTCCTCTAAAGAATTGAGGAATTGGGTGGCCGGGCCCGGGGGCCTGTAAATCAAAGATCCACCTAAGGTAAAATGGGGAGAGGTTTTGATGGAGAAATGGAGAGCCTCACCCCCTAGATTCTCAGTCAGAGGCTCAGTTTCGAAGCTCCATCCCTCCTTGAACACCACTGCTAGTCCGCCCCCTCTACCCAGGGGGCGGTCCGCTCTAGCTATCTTGAACCCCCTGGGGATCGCAAGTTCAACACTAGGAGCGGAGGTACAAGTCAACCAAGTCTCCGTGAGGAACAGCAGCTCCAGTTGGCCGTCCGAAAGTAGTTCAAAGATATCAGCCGCATGCTTAACCGCCGATCTTGCATTAATCAGTCCCGCCCTGATGTTAGTAGTGGTGGCGTTGCTGACTGAACGTGGGGGGGGGGAAAGGGTTGGGGCTGAAATGCACACGTAGTACATCTGCCCAGAGCATTGGCTAGGTTTGCGCGCGTGCAAGGCAAGCCATTGCTATGAGGGGCAAGTCTCAGGAGATCAGCGCGCGAGTATTGCAGCGTCGCTGAGCTAGTCAGCACCAAAGGAGGCCGGGCAGGGTGACTGGCCCTGGGCCCGTCCGGGGCACGGACGGGCACAGACGGGCCCTCCTTTGGCGCTCCTTCGGCGCGCAGACGGCGTGCCCGCTGCGCGCGACCGCTGCGCGCTCGAGGGCACATCGCTATTTAAAGCCCAAGCCCCTCCCCGAGCTGGACCGCTAACTCGAGTCCAGCCGGGAACCGGGACTACCAAAATGGCGCCCGACCTGGCCCTCCACTTCAATCAGCACTGGCAAGCCGCGGTGGCCCAGGGGGACCGGTAAAAAGCACACGCACACAGCGGTACAAATATTGCTCTACATTGTTCCTAGAGTGCTGTCCACACTCACTGTAGCCCAACTTGTTATGAAGCATGAGTGGGGACACTTTTTAAAGCTTAATTAGGCTTGAGCATTGTGAATCTGTATTACAAAACCACTTGTACGATCTTCAGCGAAGGAAAGGTTGGCGGTTAGCACAGAGTGTCTTGAATGAGGCAGGGAAAGCTTGTGGAGAATGTGCTACACGCAAGCATGTTGCCCAGGAACTACAACGCCCAGCAGGCCATGAACATTTCCATGTCGAAAAGGTGGCTAGCATCTTCGATAATTTAGATCTTTCTTCTCTTATGTTTCATGGTGTCTTCACTAGGCAATCATGATACAATGTTGGTAGAGGCTAGACCTTGATACACAAACATGAGATTTCCCTTGCCAAGGTATGCTGCTTTGTAAGGCTCTGTTTTAAAAGGACATTGCGAATACAAAAAATGTTGTGCTGTTGATGAAAATTAACTTTGTGCTAATTCTTGAACATTTTAACTGAACTTCTTAAAACATGAAGTTATGTTATTGCAAATTGTTACCCTGACGGAACAGAAAAGATTCTTAGACAAAATTGTACTGCACAAGTATATAGGTCGTAAACAAGGAGTTCGATTTCTAGTATGCACTTGTGAGCTGCTAATAGACAACAGCAGAATATTAACCATTACTGTTGTTTTGTAGTTCTAAAAAAGAAAAACTATAATTTACTTTCCATAAGAGAATACGTAGTGGTGATGCTTGAGGTGGTTACTCAAAACATAGGGAGCATGGTAGATCTGGTTACACAGACATATTGCCAATGTATAACTTACTATTCACCAATCACAATTAAGCACTGAAACCTAAATGATAAGTTACAAAATATCTTTGTATTGTAGAACTACTACACCCCACAGATATCCTTTATCAACAGAAGTGACGAGTCAGTGTGGCAAGTCAAGTCTAGTTTTTTCCCCTCATACCCCACTCCCTTTTCCCTAATTTTCCACAGCCTTTGATACTCCTGTGGATGTGATCATTGGCGGGAATGGCGAGTGACAGAAAAGTGCATTGCCCCTGCTGGAATCCAAGCACAAAGGTAAGCGAGTCCTGATATTTAGTCCCCATTGCCTCCTGTGTGTAATGCATTCTGTAACTTGAATAGACTTAGAATTTACAATAAATTGTTCACAATCTTATCAACTATATAGGGTCTCTTACAATATGCAAGAATCAATCGATGTTCAAACATCTGCCCTATTTTATTTCAACACTGTGCCTGCGTACTTTGTTTCCTCTATATAAACAACAGTGCTTCATGCTTGTGGCACATCACAAAAACACTATAAAAAGTGTGCTGCTTTGGGCGAAAAAAAGAAAAAGAAAAAATTATTATTAATGTTGTTGCCATAGCACCTTCATTCCCATAGTTGTTTCAGTTGGGGTGAAACCATAACATAACGAGGAAAAGCAATCACATTTGTAAAAACGATTTAATTTAAAAAAAACCTTGGGGCCATAATTTCCAATGTTGCAGAAAATGAATCTAAAATGCATATGTTCACACGAACACTCGATGTAATCTCAGGTTATAAGAATTCAAAGTGTTCCTCAACTTTGAGCGAAGCTGGAATTTCTTTTTAAGTTGGTGGCAGAACAACTGGCTTGGATGGTTTAGATCAGTTTAAATCATTTCAACATCAACAGTAACATAAATGACAAAAAACAGTTACAATTTAGTTAAAGAATCAAAAAGCTTCAGTTTACTTCTAGGGAGATCATAGGGAATCCAGTCTTTATATCTTTTGACTGCAGCCTCATTTTACTAAGCAAAGCATGACCAACCCATGTGATGTAGCATATTTTGCTAAATTGTAAAGTTATTTTTAAACAGAAAACGTACCAAAAGGTTTTTCCTCGTATGTGTTTATGCACAAGAAATCCATTCTACTACAATAAAAGGGACATTTGCACCCTCCACCCATTCACACTACTGCTCCTATTTTTTTCTGTCAGTGACTACTGTCTTGATCTTTTAGCCCCATGATATTCTACCCCGTTTCCAGTGAAATAAGCAGTGATCAATGAGTGGCCTTATCCTTTTGAAGCACTGCCTCCATCCCGACATACTAAGTCTCTCAGATTATGGTCTGGACTCTCCCTAAAACAACACAATTTTTACCTTTGTATAAGGCATCAATTATTTAGATACAAGACGTGTCTTCCCTGATGCACTTCTAGGCCTACGATGGGCATTCTGGTATACAATGTTTCCCCTTCACCAAAGACCCCCTCCATAGATAAAGGGATTTCCCAAAAAGTGGGTATTCTTTTAGGTACAGTACATCTTACAGATGAGGGTCTCATCCGTCGCAACTAGAGTATGTACTCTGTTGTACAGCACTTGTCCGCCTGGGTAGGGAGTATTTTGCACCAAAACATAAGCTCTCTACAATTAGGTCAAGAGATCACAATTAAAGCAAGATCTGCATTTGTGCATACAGTCTGCATTAAGAATGACAATCCTTCTATCATCCAGACTATCCATACCCCACTTTTTAATACAATTCTCTTCCTGTGGTTTAAACCTTGCGGCCTCATATAGGAGTGTTACTTTTCATATAGCTCTCCTTTGATTCTTCACCAGTAATTCGCTGTATTATCGTGTAGCTCCTCTTGCATTCAATGTCTCGTTTTTGGTCTACAACACTATTTCTCCAATTAGATACAATTTTGAATTCCGGTTTCAGACAGCCTAATTTGCACTCTACTATACCCATTACGATTCCTCAACGCCTCACACTAAGTATTAAGGTGGGAGTGCTGGCGGGAAATTGTTTTCTACCTCTGCCATTTGATTGATCAAGTTGTTACTACTGGTCCACCAGTGTATGCCCTGTAGCTCACACCGAGCCTCGTCTCTTCTTTGGATCCAACGTTTGCTACTCAGAGTTGGCGATTGGGTCAATAGGTCTTTCAGATCTGGCTCAAATCCAGCTTCCCCGCTTGGGTCAATGATGTCTCATCAGAACTGGACATCAGTGGCAATATGTCCTGCACTCTGCCTTTAATCCAGCCTCCCCGCTTGGGCCCATTAAACCTCCACATAGCTGGACATTGGAGATGGTCTTTATCTCACGGTCTACTCTCCCTCTGCGTGTGCATTTCCTGGGACTCATCGGCCAGTTTCGCGTCGTTCTCCAGGGTCTGCTGAAGCTCGTGGATGGTGCTGAGGAGGACGTGGAACTGTTTGCGCTTCAGCTCCAAGCGGTCCTCCGTATCCCCCTTGGTTTGAGTCAGGCGCCCTAGCTCCTCGCTCAAGCCCTCGAGCTGCCCCAGCGTCTCGTGTCTGTCCGGGTGCCTTTGAATCACTTTGCCCAGGGAGTCGTATTCCTGCCGGTTTTTCCGAATCTGCTTGGCGTGCAGGATCTGCCTCTTGCAGTCGGAGATCTTCTCGCGGGCTGCAGCAATACTGCTCTCTATGTCCGCGCACATCTGCTCATAATTGAGCGTCTCTCGCAGGTTCATGTTGTACACCAGAAGGGCTTTTCCCATGGCGAACTCGCACTGCGAGACTGTGGCGAGCATCTGCTGGTAGGGGACGTCGCCGTCCTCAGAGTCGGAGTTACACCACTTCACGAAGGACTTCAACAACAGGCTGATGCGTCGGTCATCACCGGCACCGTCACCATCGATTAGGAGCCGTTTACGGATAATTTCGTCATCGGTGACAGCCCCCATGCCTGCGGCGTCGTAAACCAAGAGAGCCGCAGCAGTCGCCGCTATCAGACAATTGCAAAAGTCGCCGAGCTCCTAACTGCCACCAAACCACACGTGAACGCAGACCACAGAAACAGATGGAGGACTATGCACTTTGACGGAAAAAAAACTGTCACGCAAAACACGATAGAGAGTGAAGAAGGACTGGGTTGGATAAACTCCATCCCCTGCTTTTTGACTCTTGATTGTGGCGGCCATCTTCTAACGTCACAAAGGAAAGACAGTAGTGCAAAAAGAAGCAGGATAAGACGAATGCTTTTTGAAATAGAATCAATGTAAACATTTTTGGACTATTTAGTTATACTCTCTTAATGAATATTATGTGATTACAGACGTGTCTGGAAGTCATAGCTGCCAAGGTTTCAGATTGCTGTGTGTGACATTTTCATAATTGCAGTGTAAATATGCGTGACATTTCAAAGACTACGAGTGACACTTTCTCGTGACCCAAAATAAACGAATGAAGACTAGGGAAACATATAATTGTCAGAAATTACACACATTTGAGCAACAAGAAACTCTAAAAAGATTTTTAAACGACTGCAAAGCATCAGGAATGGAAGGGCACCTATCTAACTGACATGGCACACAGACTCTGGTCATGTGTACGGTTATTTAGTTTTTTCCATTCTGCACTATAATCCGCTTACAGTAAACTGAGGGATAAGTGTGTGTTACAACTGGGCCACTTCTCCAGCTCAGAATTAATAGTGCCAATATCGGCCCACTCACCAGCTCTCTTGCAGCAACATACACAGACATGCCAACCCTCCCGATTCAGGCGTGAGACTACCAATTTCAGGGCTAGTCTCCTGCCTCCCGATTTCTACAAGCAAAAACCCGATTCCTCAGGGGTTTCAGCTGACAGGGCTTGGTATTGTGTAACGTGCTAATTCTTCCAGAAAATGTCAGAGGGGCGATGCAGGAGCTAGGAGGGGTGAAAAACCAATTAAGCCTTATTAACAAGCGCATAGTCTTTTAAAGACCTGTGAAGTGGGGCGGCTGTGTGTGTGCCCTGTTTCAGGGGCGGGCGGGGGGTGGGGGGTGAATGCACTGCCAGCAACGTGCCAGGCAAGGTAGTGTTCAACACTTGCATCACCCTTTCTCTGCCTGCCATTGCGCTCCATGCTTCGGAAAGGTAAGAAAAAGAACGTGCATTTGCGTTTGAAATGTCTGATCCTGCAGCAGCGCACTTCCAAAGCCCACACATGACAATAACCCGATTCAAGGCCCCATTCTCCCGATTTTTTTTTAAATATCTCCCACTTTGCTCTTCTGAAATGTTGGCATGTATGCATACATGAAGCATAAATAATCAGACAAGACAACTTATTTGTTGGAGAAAAAGTCGCTGCAGGTTTATTAGCATATACATATGCCAACATGGCGGGTTATCTTACAGGCGATACAAAGGCAAGCCGCCCCTCGCGGCCTCCCACCTGAAGGGCCAACTTGCATCGTGGCCTTAGCCAATCGTTGTTTCGCGGTTGTGGTGAGGGATAGCCACTCCCACTTCCGGTGAACCATTGGTCCACCCTCTTGCTCACGGCCCCCCCCTACGAGGGGCGGAGCGTTCAAGCGACCCCCGGTTGTACAGGTTTCCAACCGCCCGCAGGATAGTGGGGCGCCGTCGCACCCCGCCACCGCACAGACTTTCTGGGGATATTAGGCCTCAGCACCCTTTGTGCTCCTGAAGAGGGTACCCCTGAGTACCTTTCCGCCTCTGGATTGCCCTGTAACTCCGCCTGCAACACAAATAAAAAGGATTAGAACACATATCCCCCCCACCCTGGAGAAGCCGGGTAAGCGGTAGGGTGGCAAACGGCGCAGGGGGAGGGGGACAAAGAGGCCGCGAGGTGGGCGGGGGAGGAATATATACCTCTCCCGCCTCCCCCCGCGGCCGGAAGTGACGTCCGGGACCCAGTAGGGTCGTGGAACACTGGGCTGCCCTGTGTGCCATCTTGTGGCACTAGGGGGCCGCCCTCTTATGAGTGTCCCCTGCAGGGACGTGTCGGTCGGCCCGCATAGTGCCAATATCGGCCCACTCACCAGCCCTCTTGCAGCAACATACATGAAGCATAAATAATCAGACAAGACAACTTGTTTGTTGGAGAAAAAGTCGCTGTAGGTTTATTAGCATATACATATGCCAACATGGTGGGTTATCTTACAGGCGATCCAAAGTCAAGCCGCCCCTCGCAGCCTATCACCTAAAGGGCCAACTTGCATCGTGGCTTTAGCAAATCGTTGCTTAGCGGTTGTGGTGAGGGATAGCCACTCCCACTTCCGGTAAACCATTGGTCCACCCTCTTGCTCACGCCCCCCCCCCCCTACGAGGGGCGGAGCGTTCAAGCCTCTCCCAGTTGTACAGGTTTCCAACCGCCCGCAGGATAGCGGGGCGCCGTCGCACCCCAGGGTCCACTGCACAGACCACTGCCTCAGCACCCTTTGTGCTCCTGAAGAGGGTACCCCTGAGTACCTTTCCGCCTCTGGATCGCCCTGTAACTCCGCCACAGCCCTGGGTGTGGCGACCGTCGCAGCCAGGGCCCCCCACCAAGGCCGGCATTCCTACTTACATCCTGCTATTTCTAGGGCCTCTCCCCTAACCAGCACAAATCAGTCCATGCTTATACTGGGCAGGTGTACCCCTCGTTCTCAACACACCCTGTGAATTTGGCGTGTAGCACCCAGGTCTAATGAGGCCAAGTCTCCTCTGCCCAGGGAATTTTCGCATAGCGCAGAACTTCCTGCGCGCAGGCTCCACGCCTCCCCTGCCAAGCTCCCTGACACAGGAGCCAGGGGTGATTTCCACCCACTGACGTTTACAAGTCTCCCACTGGTTGCTAATTTGCCCCATGTGGTCATCATCCCCGGTTCATCCTTTTCCACATAGACCAGTCAACTTCATCGTTATTTTCAATTAATCCCTGGTGCCCATAAATGGTGTCACACAAGTATGAGGGAATACGTGTGTGGTGTCCAACATTAGACACTGCACCATATCGTGAAGTGCCCACCTACAGGTGCCCAGACCCAGATGTACACCTGTGACCCTTGTTACTTACAACAGTAATGGTGTCGCACTACCAACTTGTGTGTCACAAGATTCCCCTTGTTGGTCTTGAATGGTGGATCTGCTGGTACCCTTCTGCGATGGCGAAAATTCTGTGACACGCACTTCAGCCCTATAATACCGTAGCCTGTCCCTCGATGACACCTACAGCCCGCTGCCCTCTGTAGCTCAAGCGAGGTGTATGGCCCAGTACACCCCGGTCTGTTTCTAACAATAGCACCTCTACAAGCTCCAGCTATTGAGATTGGCTACCCCTGTCCTGGCAGGCCTGACCCAGGCCACTCCCCCCCTTTTGGTGACTGTCTAGCCATGGGGTATGTACCCAAAGTACGGGTGTCCCCGCATCTTGCCGTGACACAAGAGCGGAAACCCACAAACGGATACTTGCCCGTTTGTGAGCAGTGGGAACACCCAGCAATCCTTCTTCAATCATTTTTGCCAAATAAGCTCTGCCCCCATGCTCCTCTCAGCCTAATGCACCTAACCCATCCAATAGCTGACCGCTTAAGCCAAAGCCTGACTATAGGGCGGGATTATATCTGTCTTGGAAGATCTGGACGGTCCATCTCCTGGTGCATGCTTGCAACACTTAACATATAAATAGTTGGACTGCCCACTGTCTGGCCACTAACTTCCCCATCATGAGTAAGGCCAGTTTGAGATCTGCTTCGGCAACGTCCCTTCTAAAACTGTGTTGAATGTCTCCTATGTATATCAACTGTACTATTCGACCCCCTTTGCCTGGCGCTCGTAGGACCTTATGAAACAATTAGAAGGACCCTATACAACTGTAAATACAAGATGTGCAACTAGGGGAACTGTTACTTCCACACTCGTACATCCTGGCGTGTGAAAACTGCAGGATGAAACCTTACTTTAGTACTTAAATAGCCATGAATAATATACTGTTTAGGTGAAAGCTTACCAGTGGCCTTAGCTAATGGCCCTCTACTGCGTGTCAACCCAATTTGCTGAATTTTTGACTGTTAGAAATTGCTTACCCACCCGGACCAATTGCCTACATGGCCAAAACGCAACACCTGTGTCCAGAGAAATAGACAAGTTTAGAGTCTTTATCGTATCAGCCAGACCCGGGGTGGGGCCATACTAGATGGTCCTAGTGGGTTAATACTGGAGGATGTAGATGTGGCTAAACGGCTCAAAATTATGTGCAAATTAATCCCCCATCACCATAGTGCCAATGGGCCTGGGTACACTTAAACTGCTTCTACTTCTTCCCTACAAGAAGTCTGAACCGAGTTGCTACCTTGCCCCCCCGAGGGCACTACCAGGAACAACATTCAGGCTCCTGGCCCGGAGCACGCCCTGGCGATTCCAGCTTCCGTTCCCACCTGTCCTTCTCAGAGTGGTGCCTGTGTACTTGATCCGATTGTCCTGAAATCAGGAAAAAGGATACACTCCAGTCCTGGACGTGCCGACCCAGAACCCCACACACTGGCCCCAGTGTGTTCTTCCCCTGTACCAGCTCCAAGCCCTGTCATGCAGGTCTGCTAGGCGTGGTTTGACCATTACAAAACGAAACCGTGCATTTCTGGAAGAGAGAACAAATGTATGAAAACAGCCCCTAACCAGCATTGACCGGTAAACCTAATGCTAACTCGATCGCCAGGATCAGAGCCCCTTACTTGTGAACCAGATGCAGTACAAAAGAACCTAATCCCTTAAAGCACATGGGATGCATGATATGCCTAGACACACCCGTTGTTTAAAGAAACGCCACTTAATTACGTCACAGGGGATGCAACATTTGCCCACACTCTGCCACTGCTTCCTGAGAGAAACCCCAATTGTTGCCCAGTAAATCAACAAATTGCCCAGACTCATCAGTTGCTTAACAGGGCAATCATCCCATTAATGCACAGGAGCCACCTGCTCTCCACAGACTCACTGGTTGACTACCAATGTATTACTTCTAAGGAGCATACCTTGCGCGCCCCACAGCAGGGACAGTAATGACTCCTGGGGAGAACCTGGGTGACCCAGACCCTAGCTCGCTGCCCCCAGTGTGCTATGACGCTTCTACCTGTTTGATAGGTCAGGTGGCCCCCCCCATGTGAGTAGGGCGAATCTCCAGCGCGGTTCCTGCATTTGAGACATAAAACATCCATTAGAAGCCCTACCCCCCCCCCCTCATACACAAATATATATATTCTTAAGAATGAGACAGGGGCTGTCAATGCCCCCCACGCTACCAAGGCCAAGCCTGTTCTTCTGTTACGAGAACTAATTAGTCTCTATTAATACTCGTAAGGAGTTGGGAGGGGCAGGTTGACCACAACATTATCCTCCTTTAAAGACACTTACAAATTCAATATATGCCCTCTCTTCTAAACGGAAGACCTCAATATAGCAAGTTCTAGTCTTCATGACTATGAAAGTGTCCTCCCAGTGTGTTCCTGCGGTTTGTTAGTCTGCCATTTAGAGCAGTAATCTCCTTCTACCTGAGTTTGGTACTCCTATGTAACATGCACACGTCACTTATCTCTTGTAGCACACCGTTTGCTACCTCTTAACATTGTTTTTGCTTCCGGTACTTGCACATCTGCCACCATTGCCTATGGAATCTTATGTCCATGTCTTTGACTGACTGCCATGGGTCCAGTATTTTAACTCTATTTGTGCATTGTACGCTTTTTTAACCTGCATTTATGTCACAATTTCCTCCTGTAATGCACCTTTTGCTACTTCTTGTAATGTTAGCTCACGTTTGTCGCATTTCGTCATGTAACTTAGCCTTTTCCATTATAAGGAGTACACAAACAGAGCTCTCATGTATCAATTCTGTGCCACTAGGGAAGCGCTCTGACACCTTCGGGTAAGGTCCGCGCTTTATAACGGCAGAAAGAGGAAGTCCGGACTATGGACGGCGGCGGGATGCAGAGCGTCCAGAAAAGACTCGAACCTGGTTCCCCCGCACCACCGGAAATCGTGCACAACGAGGAACACAAGCAATACACTACTGCTCTGCCGTCCAAAAGGCCGGAGTGGGCAGCTTGGTACACACGACCGCCGCCCCACAAGCCCCAGCCCCCAAGAGTGCTGAAAAGCCACCACCGCTGCTAACTGCGAGATGTTGGCCCAGAGAATAGAGCGGCTCCCTGAACCCGAACAAGGCCGTCTGCACGAGAGTGGCCGGAGGGGGGTGAGGTGTCCAGAATGGGGACAATGGGCAAGGCAAAGCGTCAGCGGCCACGCCAGGCTGCGCGACCACCACCGAGCTTCGCTCAAGGAATAAGAGGCACCACCATAAGTGCCGCACACCCCACGCACCGGATATCAAGGAGGCATCCGGCGCAGCCATGAACGTGGTCACGGCATTCCAGAAGGCTGCGGCGAGCATACTCGCCGTGAGCACAGCGCGCTACTCTCCTCCCGGACACTGCAGTTCCGTGTCGCCAATGGGGGGTTGAGCACCCCGGGGATTCGGGCCCCCCCAAGCCGCTTACAGTTCCCCACTGCAAAACACACTCAATAGATCTGCCGCACAACCCCGCGAACCCCGGCAGGAAACTAACCACAGACCCCCCCCCAATGTCCGCTAACTCATGGCCGAACTAAGCTGAACGTGGGCCCATCCCTATGCCTAGGGTCTCCCGTGCTAGGCTCGTAAGCCCCAAGTCGCACCGGACAGTGACCTCTGGCCGCGCTCGACCGCTGTCCCCCATTGGCACAAAGACAAAAGAGCGGAGCCTCCCGAACGCAACTTGTGGCCTAGAAAACCTGGCAATACCTGTCTCCCTTTTAACCAAGCAAGACTAGCGTGAGACAAAGGCTCTCCCCGAAAGCCTATTGGAGTGCTTTTTCTGACCTTAATCTAAAATAGTCGTCGATGACTGCCTTGAAACCACACCAATTGTGTTCCTCAACCCTGAAAACAATGCGCAGAATTCAAAAGGAAGTGTTTCTACAAAGGAACAGTGGAGCAGAACCGGACCGAGGGTAGGATCGAGGACGGCGCCCATGAGGTCGACCGGCGACGACCCAGATCCGGAAGCGGATCCAGGGAGGGCCTGCGGCGCCGGGACCCAAGTCGCCGGCGGCGTCGGAGCCGACGCACCCGACCCGCTAGGCCCTCCAGCCGGGGCCGTTGGGCCACGAGGCGCCACGGAACCTGGGTGAGGAGGGAGGGACTTCATGGCCATGAGGTACCGCTCGATCTCCTCAGGCGCCGCGCCATGCCCAGGGACCCGAAGGTGTGGGGCAGGTGGCAACGTCCGCGACTCCGTCGGAGCCGCGTGGGTGGTGTCACCCGAACCCCCGGCCGCATAGCACGATCGTCGGGGTGTGTCGGAGGAACGATGATGCCTCTTACCTGAGGACTTGGATCCTGACGACCGATGTCCACTCCCGGAGCTGCGAGGGCTCCGACCCCGCGACCGGTCCCTCGACCTCCTGTGGGACCGGGACCTGGAGCGGCGTGGGGCCGACTGCCGGAGTTCCAGTCGCTTGCGGGACCGCCTAGCTTTAGACGTCAGGGCTCGGCAGTCGGAGCAGGTGCGGTCGTCGTGGTCTAGGCCTAAACACTTGAGGCACCGGCGATGGGGGTCGAAACCGACATCAGTCAGTCGCCCTTGGAACAGTGTTTAAACCCGGGCATCCCTACCGGCACCATTGGAGTCGAAGACTCGAGTAGAGAAATGATCAAAAAGTTTAGTTAAAAAAGCCTAAGGGGTAGAGCTTCTGCGCTAGCTGGCGTGGAAAAAAGAAGAACTGACGTCAGCGCGCATGGGCGGCGTCTAAGTACTCTGACGACGTCATTCCGGCGCTGCGGACGACGGACATGGATGGCGCCTGCCGGCGCGCAGGGTCATTGCTACGCAAAATTTTCCGGATCCAGTCTGATGCCTGGGGATATTCTAAGGTAAGGAATCTATCACTAACGTGTCTCTTTCAGATTGCAACTTTTAACACATTTGCTGCGTGCATCAGCCAAAGGCTGACCCACGCAGTGCCTCCCTGGTGTGTCATGCATCCATTGACCAACACTAGGGAGGGCCCCCTTAAATCCTTTCTTAGGTCTCGGCCTGGCAAAAGCAGCTTATGCGCTGCCCTCGTCATACAAGGGCTTCTTGGAATCGATACGATTTCAGAAGTCGTGTTGCGGCTCCGCCTCCATTTTTGATTCGTGGGCGTTGTTTTGCATCTTAGATTAGGCAAAACACAGTGTAATGATTGCAACAGAGGCAATCATTACACTGAGGGTTGCCACCCTGTCCTCTTTTGGCCCCGCCCACCGGTATTTGATCTTTTACTTGCGACGGGAGACAGTGTCTCTCAATTAGCCGCTAAGCACTTTTTTTCGTATTACTCGTTTGCCTTCAACAATGGCTGACGCGCTTTTTATTTCTCCCCTTACACCCCCTCTTCATCCTCCCCACCGCTGCCTGCCCTCTGTGTCGTGCCGCCACCCACCCCTTATGCTTTTTATGGAAATGTATAGTTCACCGAAAGCCGGCGAGATAGACCATGTTGGTCTGGGAGACAAGCTGCAGACAAAAAAAAATCCTGCTTCATCAGCCTCAAAGATTGTGGCAATTGTGTGGCATAAGTATGTGGGTCCTCACTCGATGCACTGGGGTGTAATCTCAGAGTTGCAAGACTCGAAAGTTAATTTTGACTGTCTCCGTTCCTTTTTTGGCTACCTCACTCCACCAACTGTCCCTCTCCCTTTTCTGATACTTTTGTCTGTCTCATTCTCTTCGCTTACTCTTTCTCTGCTCTGACTGATTCATCAGTCCTATGTCCCATTGCCTCACTCAGTTCTCCATCAAGCTTTCTTCCTTCCCTCCCTGACAGCTGCGGTCCCTTATATCATTGACTTTGCTGTCTCTTCTCTGCCTGCTTCATCAGTCCTGTGTCTGCCTTACTTCCTGGACTGCCTGTCTGTGTGCCCGACCGCTGCGCCCCCCTTGTGTGACTCATTCACTTCACGTTCTCTTGTCTGACAGCTTCCTTCCCTTACTATTTCATCTCTGTGGTGTGACTGTCTATTTCTTCTTCTCCCCTGACTGCTTTCTTGCCTTCTCTGGTGGCCTCAGGCTCCTGACTATCTCTCTCCCTTCTTTTATTCCTTTGTCTGACTCAGTCACTTCACAGTTTCTTCCTCTGGTCTGAACGCTTCCTTCTCATACGATTTCACCTCTGTGACAGTGTGACTGTCTATTTGCACTACTCCCCTGACTGCTTTTCTGCCTTCGCTGACTGAGGTAATCCCTTGTCTGACGGCAGACTGCCTCGTACTTTTCATCAATTATATCACTCCTTTCAGACTGCAGCTATTCTGTGTCTGGCTGTCTCACTTAGAAGTGGACAAGCCAAATAATTTATGGGAAGAGTCGAGCCAGAGCCGAGCCAAGGTTCCCGCTTGGCTCTTAGAGCTGAAACACAAGCAGAGCCTGGGCGAACTGTGACAGGCGGGGGCAGGAAGGAGAGAGAGCGGTGCATAAGGCGAAGTGACAGAGTGGTCTGTGGCAGGATGTGGACATGCTATACAGGCTGGTGCCCCTGAAAGACCGTAGTGCAAGGAGTCACACCGTACATTACTGACTGCCAGGTTTGCTCCAGAGGGTCCCATGGGAAATGGGGAATTACCACTGGAATCTGTAATGCTGTGTCAAAATCCGGGTATCCCCATTTTTAGACCTGTTTTCATCCACATTATTCACTATTTTATACCTGCTGAAATCAGTGAAATGTTGGGGGGGGGGGGGGGGGGGGAGGGGCGGGGTAGCGAATGCTGAGGCAACATTGATGTATTCCCTTCCGATTTGGCTGGAAACCCTGTTTTTTGTCGAGTAATCAAATACACTGACCTCATAATTGGGGCATTCATCTCAGGGGGCGTGAACAAGTGGCATGGTTCTGGCCCTCATGGACATGTGTTGGGCACCTGTGTCCTATAGGGTCATTATCTCTCACCCTACTGACTATCTCTAGTTCTCTGCCTACTGACGGCCTCTCTCTATGCCCTTGCAGATGGCCCCTGTCCATTCTTTCTCAGTCGCTTTTTACTTTGCTCCATGGCGAAGGTCCCTTCCCCCATGGCTACCAGTGCTTCCTGGCTGTCACTCAGAACATCGCCTGTCACTCTGTCTCAACTTTCTAGACCTCCCGTCTCTGACTCTGCTTCCAGCTCCATCTTTGTATGCGGTTGCAACTGGACCCGCTTCCGGAGATGTCACCTTTGAACTGAGCTGATCCAAGGGAAAGGGCCGCATCAGGAAGGGCAAGCCAATGGCATTCTGTAAAAGACATTTTTTGTATACCACAAACTTTTTGCATATTTTTAATTTTGTTGCTACATGAAAATATTAAAATTCTTTTCAGTAGAGCCTGGCTGCAGGCTGCTTCCAGTGTGTGTGTATCTGTCTAGTTTTTCTCGTCTGTCTCCTCACAGAATTTTTTCTTTCATCGCCCACCTGAAATCCCAGACAACTGCTGTTCCGCCATTTTGAGAGAACCTGCTGCCACCCCCGGAATGAAGAGCGCTCAAAATATAAAAACAAAGATTGAAAATGCAATAGGTCTTGCCTTTTATTAAGTTAAAGCCATTTGCTTTGCTATACAATACCATTAGCAAAGCAAATGGCTTTAACTTAATCAAAGGCGAAGACTATTGCATTTCCAATGCTCGTTTTCCCCGAGGAAGATGCAGAAGACTTTCAGTGTCTCTCCCCGCCCCCGCCCATCTGTGACATCATCCGGAGCCGAAGACAGATGCAGGTAAGGCCACTCTCATCTCCGATGGGGAAAACAGGCTGAAAAAGGCCTCCCAAATTTACAGAGAGTCTCCCCTTTCAAACAAGGCCTTCCTGAAAGGGTTTCCTGGCCGTGGAACGCAGCCGCTGGCTGAAGAGGGGTGAAACTCCAAAGCCGATCCTAGGATGCTTGTTTCCGGTCCAGGGAGGACCTGGCTTGGCAGTTCGGCCTGGACTGTTCCCATGAGGCACAGGGTCAAGACTGATTTGCATATGGCCAGGTCTAAACTGGGGTGGCATGGTGAGCAAAAGAATGATGGATTTAACCCAGATCTCTTGACTGGGGGTGAATGGTTTGATTTGCTCTGCATTCCGTCCATCAATTGTGTGTCTTTTGCTTGGTTTTGCTGATAGCTTTGTCAATGATGTTAGCAGCATAGCCCCTATCCAGGAACCTACCCCTGTTTGCTAGCTGCGCGATGTGGCAGTCTTCCTCAGTACCTCAAATGCGTTTAATAAGCAGCATTTCCCCGTATGGAATGCTTTGTATTAAATGTCTGGGGTGATGACTCTTTGCGTGGAGCAATGTATTCCCTACAGTAGGCTTCCTATACATCCTAGTCTCAAGTTTATCATATTTTAGAAATACCTCAACATCAAGAAAACATATTGCTGCACTGCTGATGTTTGCAGTAACGTGGAGATTGAGCTCGTTATTGTTGATTTGTTCTATGAATTGAAGGGCCCGTTCCTCAGGGCCTCTCCAAATCAAGAACAAATCGTCAATATAACGAAACCAGTCAGGCACATGTTGGTTCATTGTGTCTGCAAATTGGCTCTTGAGGACCTGCTCTTCCCATAGACCCATATGCAAACAAGCATAGGTAGGGGAAAAGCAGGCCCCCATTGCAACACCCCTGGTTTGCTGGTAGAAATTAGTTGTGTTCCAAACATGTTGACACCATACTGACAAGCATTCTATTGTGCATGTATAAACACATTGGTCTTTTGTAGTGTTCAATAGCCTTGATGCCATCATGATGGCGAATGGAGGTATAAAGAGACGTCACGTCCATAGTTATTAATAACGAATCTGGGTCCCATGTCACCTCACTGATCTTCCTCAGGAAGTCACTGGTAGCCTGCAGATACGAAGGCAAGTTTTTTACATGTTCTTGAAGAAAATAATCCACGTATCTTGATGTATTTTCCATGTGGCTATTGCATGCAGAAATTATCAGCCTGCCAGGAGGTTTGATTGCGTTCTTATGGATCTTAGGAATGAAGTAAATTGCAGGAATGACTGGGTGCTCTTTTTAAGGAAACAAAATTCTTCCCCACTCAGGAGCCCTCCGCTTTTCCATGAAAGTAGCTTAGAATAATGTTCATTCCATGCCGACTTGACACTGTGCATGTTACACCTCTTATAGCACTCTATGTCATTCAGTTGGTTTTGCGCTTCTTCCATGTTTGAGTTCCGAGGCCACAGCACCACATTGTCCCCTTTATCAGATTGCCTCACAATGATGCTGTTGTTGCTTTGAAGTTTTCTCGTCAATTGAACATAGCAGTTGTTCTGCCAATTGCGAGTGTGCCAGGCACATGTGGTGGATCTATAAAGTCGTTTCAGTTCCGCCATGACTTGCTCATGATATACATCGAGATTGTCATGTAGCATCACTGGTTGAAACATAGACTTTGGTTTGAATGGTGTTATTATTCCACTGATGTCAAACGTAGATACACTTATTCCAGTTTTACCCGTTGTTTGCTCATTGTGCAGATCTGTGACATCACCCGGAGCCGAGGACAGATGCAGGTAAACGCCACTCTCGTCTCCGGTGGGGAAAACAGGCTGAAAAAGGCAAGCTTTGAGAGAGTCTCCCCTTTCAAACAAGGCCTTCCTGAAAGGGTTTCCTGGCCGAGGATCGCAGCCGCTGGTTGCGATCCAAGCCCAGGAAACACTCACTAGACACCAGGGATGTCGCGGGGGTTTGGCCCTTGTGGGAATCCAGCCCCCCCCCCCCCGGGGGGCATTTATTAAAAAAAAAAATGGTTTTCCCAGGGGAAGACGCAATTGCCTCCCACGGGTAAATTTGTTAAAAAAATGAAGGAAAAAAAATGTCTTTGAAATTAGGCGTTTTGATTGTGTAATTTTAAGTAACATCAGATAATTTGTAGTGATTTGTGGTTAAAGCAAACGCCCATCTATGGGTTGTATACGATGATATATGTGAAATAATGAAATGCTGATATATACAAAATGTGAAAATGTATAATTAACTGCCATAACAGGTTCTAAGATGGCGCAGAAGTTTGTGAAAAAAAGAGAAAAATATAGTCCGCTTTCTATACCTATGTAGATGTCGGAAATGAAATAATATTAAAAAAATGTCCGTTTCCGACACGCCAATTCACCATCGAAAAAGGCGACTGCCGAAACGCATCTGGTCACTGTGAGTTCTGGAATAAAGACTTGAACTCGCCCTTGAGAGTGCTTTCTCTTTCTTCTATATGAGGCAAGTTTGGAGCGTTGATTACAGCGGGGGGCACCACCCGCGAGAGCACCCGTTCGAGAGTGCGTGAAGCTGGTGCAATGTGGAGGAGCTTTCGTGCACCGCCGTCGGAGGTATTTACTGTGAAAATCGAACAGCAAGGAATACGATGAACGGCTAAACGAGGGGGGCTGAAAATCCGAAGAAGTGGGATTTCCAGTGAATGTATCTAATGAGTACGAGTTACGATGTGCAGCAACTCAGAGCGCTGCAAGGCGGCCTCGGAAATTTTTAAGAAAAGACCGGCAACTAGTTCGCCAAACACACAGAGAGGAGAACGGAATGCGACTACGCTAGCTACGCAGTTTACCACAGTGGAGAGGCTGCATGAACGGGAGATCCGTAAGTGGCGGGAGGGTACCTCTCTTCAAAACTATGTGGAAGTAGAGAGAGTACCAAGGGGTCTCCGTATCTATACGATACCTGCCTACGAAAATCCGAACCCTCTATTACTTGAAGCATGGGCGGAACATACGGCCCATTCATGCAAAGGGATGTTGATCATTCTTATAAAATTTGCTTGGAGCGATCATGAGAAGGCCAAGAAGGCCATTGATAAACTAGTGGAGGAAATTGCGAAAGATGAAAACAAACCCAGCAAAGAAGAATTGCGGGATCAGATGATGAAACGTTTGAAAAACTATGAAGGAAAGATCAAGCAAAGGAAACAAGAAAAATGTGAAAGCGATGAGCACGATTATGCGCAAGGAAGGGTGATTACGTTTGCCAAAACGCTTGATGCACAGCAGAGGGCTCTCCAGGATAAATCTAAGCATCAGCCATTGGAGCAGCTGGAAACCTCGGAATCGGAGGGGACTACCCCGGAACAATCAGGAGATGAAAACGCAGGTACATCGGGAGCTCTAACAAACAAGTCCCTTTTTCACGACGAATTTCGAGTGGTGCATCAATCCTAACAGAAAATATGGGGGAAGGCACCGGATCATAGAGGCGGAGGCGAATGAGAAGAGGGGGCCAATGGCGTAAAAGGTCGACAGTCTCCCCCTGTCACCAGAAGCAAGAAGAAATTCTGCAAACGCAGGTGAAAAGCAATCAGACAAAAGGTGAGACTTTGACTATAATTAATTTGACCCCATGCATACTAACATCTACTGAGGAGGAAGTGCTGAGGTTTGGTTTCACCTTCTGCTCGCAAAAGAATTTAGAATACACACAGACTCGAATAGATCTCTTTAAGTTTACGAGAAAACTTAAACTTCACAAGTTTTTTAAATTGAAGCCCAAGCAAGAAAATAAGAAAAAGAGAGAGCATCATTTTGTAACGGATGCATTAGTTGGACATGACTTACCAGGGAGGCAAGCCCTAGAAGATCTAATTAACGAAAACGAGATGTCCGATGAAACGCATGAAAGCATTGGGGTGGTTGGAATAGCTCAACAGAGTGCAGTGACATCATTTAAACCTGCATCAACTTTTCTACCCCAGATGCCAAATGACATTACTGACACTTTCTCCGATACGGTTACTAAGGAACTTGTGAAAATGAGATGTAAGAAGTGGGGAAAGACCAAGAGACACAACTTTACTTACGTGCAATATCAAGCTGTCGAAAGTATAAAAAATGACAAATCTATTGCATGCTAGCCATCTGATAAGGGTGGAAATGTAGTGCTTCAGACGTATGAAGCCTACAATAGGGAAGCCCTGAAACAACTGTCTGGCGAGTCATTTTATGAGAAAAACATATAAAAGTGTGTATTTCTCAAGCATCAATAAGTGTCACGCATTGTTAAAGATTTGGTATGAGAAAGGAATGTTAATCACTGAAGAATATCTGTTTTTAAGATCTCTTAACCCGATCATACCATGTTTTAATTATCTGCCAAAAGTCCATAAGAATGCAATTACACCACCAGGGAGGCCGATTGTTTCTTCGCAGTCTAGTCTCCTGGAACACATTTCTATCTATATAGATCATTTTCTGTTAACGACAGGTCTCAGGCACAGAGATGGGCACCTGCTTCGCCCCCAGCTACGTGAATTTATTCGTGGGCTGGTGGGAGGAGCAGGTGGCCTGGGCGGCAGGTAACATCTGGACGAAGAACATAGTCGCTTGGTACAGATACAATGATGACCTCCTAATTATATGGAGAGGGTCTATTGAAACAGTCAGAGAATATATCGCGAAGTTGAATACCAATGAAGTCAATTTAAAATTCTGTGCAGATATAAGCTCCTCATCGGTGTACTTTCTGGATTTGGAAGTGTGCATAATAGACAGGAATCTAAATACTAAATTGTATCGCAAGCCCACAGCGGGTAATGCAATATTACACGCGCAGAGTAGTCATTCCACCACATTAATAAGGAGCATCCCCTAGGTGATCCCCTAGGGGGAGCTCTTGAGTATCAAACGAAATGACACGAGGGAAAGTGAGTTCAAGACTCATGCCATTGAATGTATTGACAGATTCAGAGTGCAGGGCTATTAAGAATCTGTACTCCTGAGTGCACTGAGGAGAGTAAATTAAATCCCTAGAAACCAACTGTTATGTGATAAGATGTAATCTTCCTAAAGATCTCGGGATCGGGCGACAAAAATAGCCACACGACAACAATGCTTAGGTTTGCTTCCCAGCAACTGTTTAATGTATACAGTGATTTGGACAAAGAAAATAGTGAACTATTGTCTTGCTGTTGTGCGGAATTGCCCCACAACCAATAGTCAACCTAGAAATAAACAATAAAGTATAACGATACCCATTAGCCGCCCAGGTCCTTCAGCAGGGCTTAGGTCCAACCGTCCTCCGGATGAATACCTGTCCCGGTATTCCCCAGCGGAGGGCACTGTGCAGAGCAACGGCCGACAATGCCGTTCGAATAAGGCTAATGGGGTTGGCTCGGTCCACTGTGTGGCAGCGCCAGTTGGGACGGCCTTTTGCGCTGTGTTTGAACGCACTCGGGAATGCCCAGACAGGCACTCTACTGTAAGGTCCTGTGAGCGTGGAAGAGAGCAGCCGCTCCACCTTCAGCTTATTACACACGGTTAGATAATATCCACTTGTATTTCCGGTGTAGCGCACTGGTGATGTTACGGCACCTACACCCTCCGGTTCCTCCCCGATACACCGGAATCAAAACCCAAGCAGAGACGCGGCAAACACCTCCGTGGTGTGCTTCTCTGCCCAATCCTGCCCTGGGAGTGTAAAAACCAACACTCAACCAAGACTCCTCAAGTGTGACGGTAAAACGAGCAGCCGCTCTGCCTTACCTCCGTCGCGTAACTGATGCCTCAGAAAATCGGGTCTGTTGTCTTCCGCGAAAACAACACAGGTCCGGCTTCTATAATCAGCAAGATCTCTGCAGTAAACAAGGAGGCCAGCAAGGATCTCAATATCAGACGCCGTCCCTTGCTCCTGTGCGCTTTAAATAGGCGTTTCTGGTACGCGCTAGGCATGCTGGTACTGGTAGTTTCTGATCCGCCTGCTGATTCCGGGCTTCACTGCCGTCCTGCGCGGTAGTACCACGTTGCGCAGCAGGAGACAGGGAATCCTTGACATAAGACTAAGGTGGCAGACAAAAGTAAATATCGAATGATTACCACCTTTTCAGAAGAGGCGGGAGATCCGAGAAGGATTCTTAGAAAGAACTGGAATCTTTTAAAGTTAGATCCAGTTATAGGGATGGATATTCCGAGTCAACCTCTACTTACCTTCAGAAAAGCCAGATCACTGAGGGATTCACTCACCAACAGTTATCAGAGTAAGGAAACGCCAAACTTGTTGGCTAACAGGTTGCAGGGATTTTATCCCTGCGGAAAATGCAAGGTGTGCGGAGGCAGTAAAAGGGTTTTATCTTACAAGGTTCCAGGATTGGACAAAGCAGTTAAGATTAAGACATTTTTAACGTGCAGCACCCCTTACACTATGTACTGTTTGGTCTGTCCCTTGTGGGCTCCAATATATTGGGAGCACTATTCATGAAACAAAAAAGAGGGTTCTTGAACACACAAAGGTGATAAAAAACTGCGATTTGACATATCCGGTAGCCTGACATTTCCAAACCCAACACAATAGTGACAGAGATCTTTTGACATTCTTTTCTCTAGATCATGTTCCTGCACACCCGAGAGGAGGAGACAGAGTGATGACCTTAAGGAGACTAGAGTCTCGATACATCATCGATCCCCAAACTAGAGCCCCAGAGGGATTAAATACAAATTAGGAATTGGCGGTTCATTTGGGTAAATAGGAAGGGGTGGGAGCACACTGTTGACCTCCCAGCACAGTTCGCCCCTTAGCATTATGGTAAATGAAGTTTGCAGTGCGCGCTTACTTGTAATTTTGCTGGAGTGTTCCACCAAAGTTGGTGCAGATTAGTGCTGTCATCTCTAGACATGTGTTTCTGGATTTTATCCTTACAACAACAAGGGACCCCAATTCAGTCAGCAGGGACCTCGGAGAACATACTTTTGTTCAAACAACATTGGTCCCATGCATACAAGAGAGTTGAGAACAAATAAAATATAGACAGAGTCAATCTATATTTAGAGAGACATGTCCAGCCGGACAGTGGTCTTTCAGAGTTTTTACTCAAATTTCATGTAGTTAAATCACACAGAGTACCTTCCACAAGTCAGCCAGTGTGGAACACAAGCCTGTGCCCAGCACTTACAGAACGGGTACAAAAGGTGGATGTAGAAAGCAAAGAAGGGCTTTATAAGGCAAAGCAAGTTTCTCTGACATAAATGCAATTGTACAGAGTATCACAACTGAGCACCTTAGAACACATAGTAATCACGTTATAGTTTTGGTGCTTAAAAGGTCGACGGCGTTTCGGACCCCTAGTGAATCACAGGGTCCATCATCAGGACAATTTCAATGAAAAGCCTTAAAAATGATTTAGCCTCTAAATGCCGAAAGGGGGGAAAAAGGGAAAATATGTACATTTAATTACGAGGACTATGGTTACAAGAATAAGTGACTTGTGACACTGGTTAATTAAGTGATAGTAGAAAGAGCAACCTGATAAGGATTGCACTACTGCAGTGTATTTTGGGCTGGAAGTGCGCGAAGTCATGCTATCAAGCGCATGGGTGCGAATAGTTCCATACACATAGCAGAGGAGGTGGAATTATCCTTAAACTAGGTCGGAGGTGAATACGGGACGAATTGTGAAAGTGCTAGAAAAGGCGGAATAATCGCATGCATCGTGGCCGAGCCCGTCGTAAACATATGCATAACCGCGATGAGTACCTATGCGCTAGCGTAATTCAAGCATTAAAACAGGGTCGTGTGCCCGGGAGCAGTTGGCGGCAGGCACGGCAGAGTGAGTTAAAAAAAAAAGGGGGGGGGGGAGAGGGGGGATCAAAAACGATTTTCTCCTGGGGTTTGCTGAGGAGGCTGCCACAATTCTTGCAGGTCTCAGTACCTCTCACAGGGGCACAAGTGCATCTCCACCAGCTCGTCAGCTACATGGCTCAAGGGAGCCTTTTGAAACAGGAAGGGGTGGGAGCACACTGCTGACCTCCCAGCACAGTAGATGAAGGAGTCAGTGCCCATCCAGGCCTCTAAGCGGTAGTGATATTGTGCCTTAGAATTTTGTTTAGGCGTTTTGATGTGTATGTGTAATTTTACGTAACATCGGATAATTTGTAATGATTTGTGGTTAAAGCAAACACCCATCTATGGGTTGTATACGATGATATATGTGAAATAATGAAATGCAGATATATACACACAATGTGAAAATGTATAATTAACTGCCATAACAGGTTCTAAGATGGCGCAGAAGTTTGTGAAAAAAAAGAGAAAAATATAGTCCACTTTCTATACCTATGTATATGTCGGAAATGAAATAATATAAAAAAAAATGTCAGTTTCTGGTGCGCCAATTCACCATCGAAAAAGGCGACTGCCGAATCGAGTCTGGTCACTGTGAGTTCTGGAATAAAGACTTAAACTCGCCCCTGAGAGTGCTTTCTATTTCTTCTATACGAGGCAAGTTTGGTGATTTAAGCGGGGGGCACCACCCGCGAGAGCTCCCGTTAGCGAGTGCGTGAAGCTGGTGCAATCAGGAGCTTTGATATATATATATATATATATATATATATATATATATATATATATATATATATTCACAGAAAAAACATAGGTTTCAGGGGTGTTATAGTTAGCTGGACATTTCACTTTCACAAAACCATAGAAATTCCTCTGCTATAAGTAGTTCTGCTAACTATAACTCGCGCGCCCGCAATGCACTGCTGATGATGTCACATGTTACATCATTCATGACATGGTCAGTGACATCACTGATGACATCTCAAATGACATCACTGATGACATCATCCAGTTAATGTGGTTTAGTTTGAAATTTAAATATGTATTATATATATACCAATCTGTATTGAAGATTGAGTGGATATATAACAGTCTGGATGGAGGATTTAGTAGCTGTCTGTCTGTTTAAGTGAGTAATTAAAAGTGTCTCACTTAATACATGGATTATTATCTAAACTATGTGAATGTGTGCATCACTGTCTCTGTTGTTGTATAACATGCGTCATCAGTTGGTCACTAATTACATGAGTGTGTATATTAGTTATTGATTAGTTGGGTGAGTATTTGTATGGGACATGGAGTTTGTGTGTGGTTGGATGGGGTGTGTGTACTTCTATGCATAGATGTGTGAATGGTAGATTGACTAGGTGTATAGGTTTAACCCCTTCCATGCTCATGACGAGCTCAGCTAGTCATGTAGTACACTGCTTGTGTGCTCATGACGAGCTGTGTTCGTCATGAACAATGTATTTCAAGGATCTGCAGCACAGAGGGGGAATTGCTGTAGCATTGATAGTGTTAAGAGTGCATGTCTAAACAGTTGTTTGGGTGACTGAGTATTTATTTATGTGTTGGTAAGCGAATATATGTTTTAGTTGTACATCTTCAACAAAGTAAAAAATAAAAGGCATTGTATGTGAGAGCTGGTGTATATAAATAAGTATATGTAAGAGTCAGTGATTGTGAGAGTAACTATATGAATGAGTGTAAAGTTGTAATGGTGATTTGTTTTACATATTAACTATGAGTTACTATGTGTTTGAATAAAGAGAGCACGGGACCCAAGTCTGGGAGACTTATTTGTTATGAAGTTTCCTAATTTCCTCATTTACTACTGTCTCCTCAGTAAGAAACACTTTCAGTTTTTTACCATGGATTAAGAATGTTAGCACTCTAGTTGCTCATTAGATCACTGTAGTAAAGCTTCTGGTCACCAGGGAAGTCTGCTGCTGCTATTCAAAGTGCATGTTTCAGTCTGCAGGTTAGAATTTTTTAATACAATAGAACAGGATTTGAGAAGTCAAAATGTGCCCTAATTTTTCTTTCTGCAGCACTAATCATAATTTCCATGGCAAAATAAAGCACCTCATTTTGTTCCTTTGCAAATTAAATGTTTTAAGTGTTACCACTATATTCCAATCTAGATGGCTTCAGGTGTTCCATACTTTTGTCATAAGTAAGACTGTTAGCGCTCTAGTTGTTCTTTAGAACACTCTGGGACATTCTGTCATTAGGCTATACTTGGGCTACATCTGGGTGATATGTGTGCTACATTTGGGCTCTTTTGTCTCTGGTCGCCATCTTGGGAGACGTATTTGTTATGAAGTTTTCTAATTTACTACAGTCTCCTCAGTAGGAAATACTTTAAGTTTTTTAACTTTGATTCCATCAAGAAGGAATTCAGATGTGTGACACATTTGCTATAAATTCAGAATGTTAGCACTCTAGTTAATTAATTAATTAATTGTGGGTTTGTAATGCGCTAGAATCGACTCCCGAAGGAGTATCTCTGCGCAGTAGACCGCTGGGGAACCCGTCCTGGCTTTCCCTGTGAGATGGTCCGTACTGGGTATCTCCAAGGTGAAACCAGGCATCCCCAGCGTATGTGGGGGGCCATTGTGGAGATGAGGCAAGCTAGTGCCCAGAGTTGCCGAGTGTGATCCCTGGGTAGAGTAGGCACCGAGGTGAGAATTATCGAGTCCGCTGACCCTGGTCCACGACCCTGCCGCGTCCGGAATTGAACCCTAGTCCCGGGCCGTCCTCTGCTCCCGGGTCTGCCGCCTCTAACCAGTGAGCCACACCACTCCACTAGTTGCTCATTAGATCGCTGTAGTAAAGCAACTGCTCACAAGGGAAGTCTGCTGCTGATATTCAAAGTGCATGTTTCAGTCTGCATGTTAGAATTTTTCAATGAAATAGAAGAGGATTTGATAAATCAAAATGTGCCCTAATTTTTCTTTCTGCATCACTAATCATAATTTCTATGGCAAAATGAAGCCCCTCATTTTGTTCCTTTGCAAATGAAATGTTTTAAGTGTTACCACTTTATTCCAATCAAGATGGCTTCAGGTGTGTTATACGTTTGTCATAAGTAAGGCTGTTAGCACTCTAGTTGTTCTTTAGAACACTCTGGGAAGCTGCAGTAGAACACAAAGGAATTAACTGATAGTCTCTGCCCTTGTTGGATGTTCATATTTTACTGAGAATGTCAGACTTCATTGTCACATGACTGAGAAAGATAATGTGAATTTACAGAAAATATGCTCCCTGTTTAGCTTATAGATCACCTTCCAAACCTCTGTCGGAAAACCATGAAAAAATAGTTCTCTCAAACATGATTCATGATATCCCTGCAGAACGCTTTTTCTCATGGTAAAATCACCTTAGAACACACCACAATTCCTAAAATGAGTATGGTACCACCAACAAATGATTTATAATGTAACTGAAGTCTTAAAACCTTCTATTAACTGCAATGCTTTTTAATGAGGTGCTATAGATGTATATTGGTCCCAAGGTGGCTGTCAACATTTCTTGGATAAAGTGCTGACCGTCGTAGCTGACTATACTGAAATTAGGCAGCAGTATGTTTTCTACGCCCTCAGGCCCGGTGGTCAGATGACCTGACAATGCACTTTAAAAATCTGGTGATTGGCTAACTAAGTCATGTGATCAAGGGCTCAAGGGCCCGAAACGCGCCATGGCGGAGAGAGAAATGCACAAATAAATATCTGGCAAAATTACCTGACTGGGTCCGGTTCGTTTTTTATCCTGACTACAGTGGGGGATACAACGAAGTTCCTGGAATACTTCTACACCGTTGTGCTTCTTGGTGTATAACGGACCCCTCCAGCGTCTTGAGCTAAGCGGCAGGAAGCAAGTTCCCGGTGACCCGGAAGCATCTACAGCTCTGTTAGGAGCAACCGATTCTACCCCCGGCTAGCAACATCCACCCGGAATCGGCAACCTTGGGCAAAGGGCTCTCACAGCCATGTTTGAACCCGTGCCAGAAGCAGGAGCCGGTCTCTGCGAGTGACTGCGGAAAACAACGCGCCGGAGCAGGAGTAAGGCCAGTACGACGAGCGGTACCATTGGAGGACAAGAGGCTCATTTTACTGAGTGCAAGAAATTTGAATACCATCAATAGTCCATAACGATGGCCGCCGCTGATGTTTTTAGGAATCGAGAGGAGGCTGCAATCGACATGTTCGATGACTCCCCCATAGTGGATGCTCAGCCACCAAAACACGCAACGCAAGCAGAAGCAGGGGGCAGCAAGATGAAAGATTTATTCAAACAGCTGGAGAAAGCCATGCGGACAGAGCAAGCCAAGTGGTGGGAGCAGAAGTCCCTCTCCCGTTACTTGGAGGTGGGACGCATCCCACGCGGCTTGCGGATCATGCTAGCCCCGAGCTTCGAAAATCTGGACCCTAACATGCTGTCAGAGTGGGCACAATGTAACCTGGACTCTTCCAGCCGGCTAGTGAGAATTTTGATAAAATATGCGGAGAGTGATGGTGTGAGTCTTCAGAGGAAAATAATGGACTTGAATGAACAGATCACAGCACTGAGTGAACCGGCACAGGAGAAGAAATACAGAGAAGAAATGATGACGAGACTGGCCAAGGAGGAGGATGCTATCAAGAAACGTAAAACATTCAAATCCAGCGGGACAAGCTAGATTATCAAAATGGGCGCATTTTTACGTTTGCAAGGAAGTATGACTCCTCCCCCCCCCCCAAAGAAAAAACAACTCCTCAAATGGCAAAAGCGGCCTCAAATATAGGGGAATCAACCGCGTCTTCTACGTCGCAATCAGATCTCAGTTCTGTGCCTGGAAGCGACTCAGAGAAGGAACAGCGAGCGGTGAGTGAGCGATTGGGGTTTACAAAACGGTCGTTGGCCCAGGAGGTGGAATGCCTGAGACACGACCGCAGACAAACAATAAGATCCCATACCACAGGCTCCAAGCAAACCAAAGGCACAACCTCAAGCGCAGGAGGCGCAGGCAATGCAGGAAAGCCAAGCAACGCGGAAAACCAGGCGCCGAAAAAGAAAAATCAGAAGAGGTGGAACCGCCGGTAAAGAGACAAGTAAGAAATGCAATGACAGTTATTAACTTAACAGATATGCATTTGAGCCCGGGGGAAATTAACACACTGTCACTAGGTTTAACATACTCCCCACCCAGTAATTTCAATTATGCGCGAACAAGGATGATTCTGTTTAAGTACATTAGAAAATTAAAATTGAGAAAACTTTACCTTCTGAATAAAAACAAAACTCAAAAAACACCCACTAATAGCGGCGCAGGGGGAGCCGACTCGCAGATAATATCAGCGGGGGAATATGAGCTCCACTGTGACCTACAGGAACTATACAGGGAAGGTAGCGCAGATGACATCATTGATGCTGATATACCATTGAGAACTAATGCCCCGGGGGCAACGCACTTCAGACCAAAGTCAACGTTTAATCCAGTGCTAGTTCATGATAACATTGATGTTTTTAATGAATTGGTAACGTCAGAAATTAAGAATCTACACAGGGTATCAATGACCAATGACAATAAAAACCGAAGCGAAATAGTGCCTATGGGAGTCTGATGAAAAAAACTACAGAGTGAGAGCAAGGTGATCATCAGACAATCGGACAAAGGGGGCAACATCGTCCTTTGGCCCAGGCACCTTTACATGGAGGAGGCTTTGAAACACCTAACCGATAGACAGTGTTATGGCAGGAGTGATTGGCCAACCGTAAAGTCAGCATGGAATAATTTCAACTCCAAATTACATGCTTGGAAGAGCAAACGGCTTCTGAGTGGGGATGAGCTCAAGTTCCTGAAAACCAATTACCTGGTGATTTCGGTATTTTACTTGATCCCCAAAGTACATAAAGATCTGACCAAACCACCGGGGAGGCCGAATATTTCGGCCAGACAGGGGATGTTTGAAAATACTTCCTGGTACATCAACCATTTTCTTCAAGAACATGTAAAAGCTTTGCCCTCATATTTGAGGGACACGGGGGACTTTCTGGAGAAGATCAAAACAGTAGTGTGGCAGGACAACTATTTACTGATCACACTCTATGTGACCGCACTATATACCAGTATTAACCATGGGGACGGGTTGCGGGCAAGAAACAGTAAACATAACAGGGGTTGGAAATTGAGGCAGAGAAGTTCATTGCTGATATAAATGTTAATAATTTGAATTTAAGCTTCACTGGTCAGATTAGCAAAAACATGGTTAATTTCTTGGACGTTGAGGTGTACATTGAGGGAGGCAAGTTGGAGACTAGGTTGCACCGCAAGGAGACAGCGGGCAACACAGTCTTACACGCGTCAAGCCATCACCCAGCCTACCTGATCCGAAGCATCCCCTATGGGGAGATGCTGAGGATCAGGAGAATCTGTAGCACGGATGAGTCATGTTCCCAAGCTCAAAACAGTAGCAAAGAGAGGTTCCTGGAGAGGGGCTATTCTGTGTCTCTAGTAGAGAAAGCTATGATGAGAGCAAACAAGCATACAGATTACCAGAATCAAGAGGGTGAACCAAGGGAAACCCAAGAGAAAGGAAGTAGCGAAACGGGCCAGCCTAGGCTAATAACAGCATACAGCCGACAACTTAGGCAGCTACAGAATATAATCCGTAGAAACTGGCCCATCATCATGGGGGACCCCGTTATTGGTAGATCTCTCGCAGATAAACCAGCAATCACATGCAGCTGTGCGAGGTCTATGAGTGATATGCTGGTGAGGAGCAGCCCTGAGGTTGTAAGCAATAACTGGCTGCAGACAAGTAAGGGCTTCATAAAGTGCGCCATATGCAAGGCATGCAAAATGGGGAAGAATAAAACAACATACATGACCCCATTTAGTGAGTTACCTTTACCCATCACCAAAAAGATCATGTGTAAATCTGAGTTTGTCGTGTATGTGCTGGAGTGTGCGTGTGGCCTGCAATATGTGGGTAGCACCAAGTTGCAGGTTCACAAGCGCATACTCCAGCACATGCGGGCGGTCAGTAACCGTGATGAGGCCTACCCAGCGGCGAGGCATATCAACTCCTGCCACAATGGTGATCTGGGGTGCTTGAGCTATTTTGCCATAGACATGGTCCCACCACTCGTAGAGGGGGGATAGGGAGGCCCGTCTAAGAGTACTAGAGACCAAGTACATCATCGAGCTTAATTCCAAGACACCAAATGGTTTAAACGCCACTGAAGACTTGCACACGTGCCTTTAAGGGACCAAGCTGAGCTACGCGAGTAGATACGGTTCGAGAAATAAGAGGCAAGAAACTGAGAAAGGGATTCATCGTAGCATGAGATTGTCTTTTTAAAACAATAAAATATAAATATGTAGGATCTTCAAGTTCATTCACGAGGTGGTAGGAAAAACACAATTTTGGTTTTTTTTCCTCCTATTTTTGTTAACTCCGATTAAATTGCACTAAGGTTCTACCACGTTGTAAGGGCAGTCAGGACGCAGATATTTTTGATATCGTATGAAGAGAGCCCACTTGGGCAGAATTGAAACTACCACCCACAACCCCACATCCTTTGAACACGCATGCACTTATCTCAAAGCGAAGTTTGCACATAGAAGCAGATTTGCACAAATAATGAATTGAATATACAATATCAAATAAGTATCTTAAATTTTAGATATATATGAATATTTATTGGTTTTAATGATATTTATTTATTTGCGGATATTTGCCCATATTGTGTATACAGAGGAACCCAGTTGAAATAGCATAAAAGATGTGGTTTTATGTGGGGGGTGGGATTGGTGGTAAGATTTTATGAGGGGCAACAGTTTTTTAAACAACATTGTTTGTGTAAATAATTTATTGGTGTGCTAACCCTCGTAGCGGATGATACTGAAATTAGGCAGCAGTATGTTTTCTATGTCCTCAGGCCCGGTGGTCAGATGACCTGACAATGCATTTTAAAAATCTGGTGATTGGCTAACTACGTCATGTGATCAAGGGCCCGAAACGCGTCATGGCGGAGAGAGAAATGCACAAATAAATATCTGGCAAAATTACCTGACTGGGTCCGGTTCGTTTTTTATCCTGACTACAGCGGGGGATACAACGAAGTTCCTGGAAAATATATTTTTATATATATATATATATATATATATATATATATATATATATATATATATATATATATATATATATATATATATTGATGAAGAATACTTTATTCGGTTTGGTTTCATGACCATCAAAGTTACAATATACATTCATTTTTCCAGAAAGCTAAACTTTGTGTGGTAAAATGGTTGAAAGAATATGAAGAGTGCTTGAGGGAATTCAGATAGGATTTTGAGGTCAATTGCTTATTGTCTTAGAGAAGCCACTTAATCCAGTGTATGCAGCCACTCTGTACATGTGGGTTAAATGGCTCATGTCTTAAGTTGGCACAGATGTCAGCAAATTTGGTGCATAATCCATGAGGGGTGCTATGGCATCTTAAGGCTATTTATTGGGTTCATCTCTGGAAGACATTATGAGAGCTACAGATAGTTTTTCTAAGTCTGTGTTTAAAAAATGCTATAATTCACAAATAGCAAATGCGGTATCAGTGGTGGTGGAACAGCTTTAAGCAAGCATCGCCTCCAGTACTAAAAATGAATAAAAACATTTCTATCTCGTAAAGAATTTTCAACTCTATTAAGGACGCGGAGGTGAAGATTATCCCACCGAAGAAAGGACTATCATATTTAATATGACAGGCAATAATATTGTGATATCACGTTATGAGCTATCTAAACACAAGTATTGCCCACCCAGATTGTATTGTGGAGTTGTGGCATAGATAGTACTTCTGTTTTTTTCTTTTATAATATCAGAATAAAAAAAAGGAGTAAGAGGAGAAGGGCAGATTTGTGGTACCTTTTGGAGCCTAAGGAGTTGGGGATACATGGGTGATCCACAAAGATACTTGTGAATAATGTTAGAGTTTTAACAGGAGTGACGTGGAACTTATGGACTATCTTGAAGTGCAAAGAAAGAGGAAACTAGATAGTGTCCCCAAGATTTGAAGAGGAAGGTTCACAGGGATTGATGGATAGACTGATGATATGCTGGTGATTCTCATGGGACTTGTAGTTTTTTGTTTGTTTGTTATTGGCTGCTGTTGAAAATCAGAGAAGAAAGAGAAGCATAATTCTTCCCTTGTGTTGTAAATAGAATTGAAAAATATTCATGCAACATCTAGAAAACCTTATATTATAGTTACTCATGAGGCAGTTAGGCAGCTTCAAATATCATTGGCCCAATTGGGTTCAGCTATGTAAGTATATTCTTCACCAAATTAAACACCAAAGAACTAACAAAAGTCTTACAGTTTTTAAATGGGCTAAATATTTTTCCATCTTAAAAATAAAAAATAAATTAGCTATGTTTTGTCCTGAAATCACTGCATTGATTTAAGTCTACACTTGTCGGGAATCAAGAACCAGGCGCCAAGGGTCAACAGGAGTGAAGAGAAATCCCCTTAACCTCAAAAAAACAGCCACAGGAATGATGTGTAGCATACACTCCTATAGGCTGTTCTCTAAAAGTATGGGGGAAAGGTCCAAGGAGTGTCCACCACTCTCCCCATACATGGGGCGGAATCACAGGAGGGAAACAGGTCTGTCCGGTCGCAAGGAAGCTGCAAGGAAACAATATGAGGATACCAATACACTGTGCTTAACATTCACCTACAAATACATTGACATGTGATTAGCATCGCAGTTCACTTACCCCAGTTATGTCCCAGAATGTCCTTGAAGACGGTAGTGGGTAAGACAACGGACTCGGGGAAGCAGGAGTCCTGATACTCTGGGATGGACTACTCAGTATCACATTCACACGACACTCAGACAAAAGGAAATGTACCAAGAAAAATAAAGGGGGTAACAAGGGGACTTGAGGAGCAATGGCCGGCTCTTCTGGGGCAACGAAGAGCAGAGCATCTACTCACTCAAGAGAGGCGAAGCCCAGCCCGGGACCAAGCACCAGGCGGAGCAACACTCTCTCAATAGGGATGAAGAAACCTCTGTAGGGCGAGTCGAACGACTCAGGATTTCTTACTATGAACCAGGAGCAAATGGGGACGAGAGTCGAGTCGGACGCAAGCTGTGCAATAAGGATGTGCACATCAATGCGGGGAAAAAAGAATCGGCTTCTCTCACCAGCCGGGAAGTGCACCAAACGGTGCGGAAAGAAGGCGAACCGGCTTTTCTCGCAAGCCGGGGGCGAGCACCACCTTACGTGGGGTGGTCCGCGATGTGAAAAAGATCTCCGGTCAAACTCCAATGTAAGCCTCAGAAAGCGAACAGGTCGGGTAGGAACAGGGAAACGAGCGAAACGCTAGGGGTAATGGCGTAAGCTCGAAGCAGGAACAAGGAAGGGGGCGTGGTCACGGAAGTAAGCCAAGCATCGGCTTACGGGTAGAGCGTCCCTTTACATGGGGTTTGCATCTAGCCACATGTCAATGTCAAACTCTCGCTGCAGGTCTCAAACCCCTAACAACAGTCTTGCACAAGGTTTGTTCCACCAGGAACTCTCGGTTGATACTGCCTTAATTGCTGAATGGAGGTTTGTTTCATCAATGCAACTTTCAAATATTCTTCATTGCTTGGCATGTGTGTATCTGTATGAAAGATAGAGATGGCAAGTGAAAGTGCAGGTTAGAAACATGAGATAAGAAAAAGTAACTTTAAAGAAAAAAGAAGGGGGGTGGCCTACATGGTGGACTAGTAGGATGTCGCTGCTTGCTGCTCCATCCTACCTCCTGGGCCCAGCCGACATAGCATTGAAAAGCAGGCCAAGAGGGTCGCCACAATTCGATAAATTACCCCACGCAACCTGGCGAGTGTCTGGAATCTTTGCTGACGGCGTGGGAGATCGAGAAGGCCCTGAAACCAGCAGCTGCCCGGCCAGCCTGGAGGCCAGGGCAGAATCGTGCCTGTAACCAAGAGGAGGCGGAGCTGCGTAATGTCTGCCTTTGGGCGGTGAAGGCAATTTTGCTCTGCCCTGACCTCCTACAGAGCGAAGGGAAGTGCCAGGGAGTGCGTGGTGCCCGCCAAGTGCAGTGAGAGCCCCTGGAGTCAGCAACTGGGAGAGGAGAGGTAGGGGCCTAGCACGCAGGGGCGCGGCCAGCCCTGGGACCCGGAGACAACCTCTGAGAAGGAAGCATCTGGCGGAGTGAGGCCCCTGGAACCTCTTGGGGCAGCAGAGAGCTTGAGCCGTGATCCTGACGCTGTGGGGGAGGTGGGTGTCGACCCCTCTCCCTGTCCACATTAGCACTGGAGTCTGCCTGGGGAGGATTGGAGCTGCCGCCACTCCGCTGGGCTTGGCTGTATGGAAGTCCGATTGTCCACAGATATTCTGAAGCAGCGTGGAGGGGGGCTCCCAGTGGGGGCGGGCACAACTGGCTCTCAGTTTGAAGGGTAGACGCCAGGCATATCACCACTGCGGGCAAGGCGGATTCAGGTGAGAGATGAAGCCCGTGTGGTGCAAGCGCGATTGGGCCCTCAAGCGTGGGAGTTGCTGCGGTCAATCAATCAATCATGACATTTATAAAGCGCGCTACTCACCCGGAGGGGTCTCAAGGCGCTCGGGGAGAGGGGTACTTTACTGCTCAAAAAGCCAGGTCTTGAGTTTCTTCCTGAAGAGATGGTCCTAAGTTAGCCGGAGGTGGATGGGGAGGGAATTCCATGTCTTGGCTGCCAGGTAGGAGAAGGATCTTCCTCCGGTGGTGGTTCTGCGGATGCGTGGAACGGCGGCGAGGGCGAGGCTGGTTGATCGTAGCTGGCGGGTGGGAGTGTAGAAGGTCTGGCGGTTGTTGAGGTACTTGGGGCCCAGGTCGTGGAGGGCCTTGTGTGCGTGGGTGAGGAGTCTGAACGTGATCCTCTTGCTGACGGGGAGCCAGTATAGGTCTCTCAGGTGGCCAGAGATGTGGCTGTGTCGGGGATGTCCATGATGATTCGTGCGGAGGCGTTCTGGATGCGTTGGAGTCTTTTCTGAAGTTTGGCTGTGGTTCCGGCGTAGAGGGTGTTTCCGTAGTCCGGTCGGCTGGTGACGAGTGCCTGGGTGACAGTCTTCCTGGTTTCGGTGGGGATCAACCGGAAGATCTTACGGAGCATGCGCAGGGTGTTGAAGCACCATGATGAGACGGCATTGACTTGTCTGGTCATCGAGAGGGAGGATGTCCAGGATGAAACGCAGGTTCCGTGCGTGGTCCGTTGGCTTGGGAGTGGTGCCCAAGGCAGGGGGCCACCAGGAGTCGTCCCAGGCGGAGGGCGATGATCCCAGGATGAGGACTTCCATTTTGTCTGAGTTCAGCTTCAGGCGGCTGTTCATCCACTCGGCGTCGTCTTTCATCCCTTCGTGTAGGCTGGTTCTGGCGGTGTCGTTGGTGAGGGAGAGGATCAGCTGGCTGTCGTCGGCATAGGAGATGATGTTGAGGTTGTTTTGGCGTGCGATGGCTGCGAGGGGGCTCATGTAGATGTTGAAGAGGGTTGAGCTGAGTGATGATCCTTGTGGTACGCCGCAGATGACTTCGGTGGCCTCGGATCTGAATGGGGGGAGGCAGACTCTCTGCGTTCTTCCGGTGAGGAACGAGATGATCCACTCCAGTGCACTGTCTTGAATTCCGATGTTGCTGAGGCGCTGCACTAGGGTGCGGTGACAGACAGTGTTGAACGCTGCGGAGAGGTCCAGGAGGATGAGGGCCGCTGTTTCCCCGTTGTCGAGCAGGGATCTGATGTCGTCAGTGGCTGCGATGAGGGCGGTCTCAGTGCTGTGGTTGGCTCGGAACCCGGACTGCGAGTGGTCGAGGGATCCGTTCGTCTCGAGGAAGGCGGCAAGCTGTCTGTTGACGATCTTCTCGATGACTTTCACGGGAAAAGGGAGGAGCGAGATGGGGCGGAAGTTTTTGAGGTCAGTGGGGTCCGCTGTTGGTTTCTTCAGGAGGGCGCTGAGCTCGGCGTGCTTCCAGTTCTCTGGGAAGGTGGCGGTGTTGAAGGAGGCGTTGATGATGTCCCGGAGATGGGGTGCGATGATGGAGTCGGCCTTGTTGAAGACGTGGTGGGGGCAGGGGTCGGTTGGGGATCCGGAGTGGATGGTGTTCATTGTGCGGGTGGTGTCTTTGGTGCTGACCGGGGTCCAGGCGCAGAGAGTGGTGGTGGGGGACGTTGGTTCGGAGGTTGGGTGCGTGGTCTGTGTGCCGAAGCTGTTTTGTATGTCGGCGATCTTGCTGTGGAAGAACGAGGTGAGTGAGTCGCAGAGGTCTTGCGAGGGAGCGATGTTGTTGTTTCCGGTGCTGGGGTTGGAGAGCTCTTTGACGATGCTGAAGAGTTCCTTGCTGTTGTGGGCGTTGTTGTTTAGTCGTTCTTTGAATGCTGTCTTCTTGGTGGTGCGGATCAGCTGGTGGTGTTTGCGGGTGGCGTGCTTGAGGGCAGTCATGCTGTCTGTGGTCTGGTTGATGCGCCAGGCTTTCTCGAGGGTGCGGCAGTTCTTCTTGGAGTTCTTAAGTTCGTCGGTGAACCAAGAGGCTTTCTTGCTGCCGGGTCTGCTGGGAGGGGTCTTCAGTGGTGCGAGGTCGTCTGCGCAGTTGGTGATCCACTGTATGAGGTTGCTGGCTGCTTCGTTGGGGTCCGTTGTGCTGGCGGGCGGGTTCTGGCTGAGGGAGGTAGTGAGCTGGTCGGCGGTGGTCTTGTTCCAGCTCCTGCGAGGGGCCTGTTGCGGGTGGTGGTGGGTCGTGGTCCTTCTGAAGCTGAAGTGGACGCAGCTGTGGTCAGTCCAGTGAAGTCTGGTGGAGTGGCTGAAAGAGACTTATTTGCTGGAGGAGAAGACTGGGTCAAGCGTGTGGCCGGCGTAGTGGGTGGGGGAGTTCACCAGTTGCTTGAGTCCGAGGTTGTCAAGGTTGTCCACAGGGTAGTGGTGTTGCTGTCGTTGTTCTCCAGGTGGAAGTGTAGGTCCCCTAGGAGGATGTAGTCAGAGGAGGCGAGGGCGTGCGGGCTGATGAATCTGCGATGTTTTTTCTGAATTGTTTGCGTGGTCCCGGGGGTCTGTAGATGAGGGTGCCTCTGAGGGTCGTCTTGGGGTCGGTGTGTATCTGGAAGTGGAGGTGTTCGGCGGCGGTGAGGGTGTCGGAGTTGGTCGTGATGCGGATGGTGTTCTCGTGTACGATGGCGATGCCTCCTCCAGTCTGGTTGACGCGGTCCCTCCGCGTGATCTTGTATCCGTCCGGGATGGCGATGGCGGGCGCTGAGGAGGCGTTCATCCAGGTTTCCGGGAGGAAGGCGACGTCTGGTGATGTGTCGAGCAGGTTCCAGAGTTCCACGGCGTGTCTGTGGATGGAGCGGGTGTTGAGCAGGATGCTCTTGAGGTGGTTGCTGCTGGTGATCGGTTTGGCGGGTGTGGTGCAGGTCCGGAGGCAGGTGAATCGGCAGGCTTGACAGGTGAAGGGTCCGTGGGTGCGTATCGGGGTGGCTTGGTAGCAGGCGGGGTACCGGCCGTTGTTGAGTGCGAGGAGGGTGGCGGCGTCGTAGGTCCGTCGTGTTGTCTGCCGTCGGCGGGGGCCAGGGGTCCTGGCGCTGGGTGCGGTCCAGGCTCGGACGGGTGCAGACGGGCTTGCCTTTGGGGCGCCTTCGGCGCACAATCGGCACGCCCGCTGCGAGTCCGCGCGGTCTCCATTTAAGGCGAATTGGAAGGGAGGAGCAGCTGGGAGGCGGGAGCGGGGAGGACACGGAAGAAAAGGGGGCGGGGCCGCGATATCACGGCGGCGGGGAGCGGGGGTTACACCAGGGGAGGCAAAGAACCTAGACACAGAGGTACAAATATAACAAAAAACAGTAGGGTCAACAGCAAACAACAGCAAGGCAATTAACAGGGAAAAACTGCAAATCGGCACAATGAGCAGCAGCGAGGGGGCGCACACACACAGCTGGAGGGCTGTGCGGCGCGGGGGTGTCCTGAGGACAGGTCACACTCACCTGCCCCGCGCGGTCTCCATTTGAGGCCAAGTGGGAGGGAGGAGCAGCTGGGAGCCGGGAGGACACGGAAGAAAAGAGGGCGGGCAGCGATATCACGGCGGCGGGGAGCGGGGGTTACACCAGGGGAGGCAAAGAACCTAGACACAAAGGTACAAATATAACAAAAAACAGCAGGGTAAACAGCAAACAACAGCAAGGCAATTAACAGGGAAAAACGGCAAATCGGCACAATGAGCAGCAGCGAGGGGGCACACACACAGCTGGAGGGCCGTGCGGCGCTGGGGTGTCCTGAGGACCGCGGTGGTCTTGAATGTTCCCGTTGAGGGACATTTGAGCAGGACCGCCCACTGGGGTCCCTGTAGCAGCCCAGAACATACAGGGGTAGTAAGTGTGGGTCCCTCCCACGGGCCGCACACCTGCACATGCCTGACACCGGGGGCCTGATGCCATCTGCCCACGCAATAACCCGGTGAGGAAGAGGAACTACGAGGTCGAGTCCATACCCTCCCTCATAAGAGCTTCAGAACCCCTTTGCCCCGAAGGGCCTGTACCCTGGGTTGGGCCCGCGGGCCAGTGTGCCTGTGCTTTTGGTGGGGGCCTTCTTTATCCCAAAGCCGTCCCGGCCTGGCGGACCTGCACCGACTGACAGCGGTGGCCTGACGTGGGGCCAATAGAAATCATCCTCTTTTAGCCCAGGACGAGGAGACCTCAATGCCCACAGAACAGGGTGGCTGGGACCGGTTCATCGAGAGGCCACCTGAGTCCTGGTGTGAACAGGAGACAGTCGAGGCTCTGGGAGACTACTTAGAGTCCACCAAGCAGGCCAAGACCTAGGTAACAAAGCCGTTCTGAAACCCCCCCGAAGTGCAAATTACATAGCCAGCTGACCAGCCTGACCCTTATAGTTTAAACAATGGGGGGCAAACAATTGCACAGAGCCTCCCCAAGCTTTAGTTGACCCTGAGAGGAGACCAGAAACTGAAAAAACCTTGGGTCCTACGCGCTGTGCTGGTAAGAAAGACCTAAAACTGGACCCCATCTTGGCTGGGCAGGAGAATATACAAAATTTGAGAGCGAGAGAACTCGAGCCGAAGCGACCCACGAGAAACAAGCGGATTCCCTACAAGTAACGCGCCTATTTCCCACTCACCTTAGCTACTCTTGAGCCTCTCCCCGAAATGACTACGGGGAAAAGAAAGAAGGAACGCTCTGTTAAAGACCTACTCCTTAAATCTGGCTCTGGGAACATGGACACAACATCATCCCAGCCTGGGGGCGCGGCCGGCCCGGATGCCGGGGAAGCAGAAGCCCTGGTAACGCATTCTTTCCTGGAGACACTGTTTGCCTTTCTGAAAGGACTGGCACTCAAAATCTGAGAGATACGGAGGGATCTAGAGTCAGAAGATGACAAAGAGGACACTTGAGAAACACAGTCCTAAGCTAGAGATGAGAATATTTACCAACTCCAGCAGGAAGTCCTCCTCCAACAAGATCAGCACCCTGATCTCCAGGCGCACGTGGGAGACCTGGAAAATCGTTCCCGACAGAATAACATCCGTATTCGGGCGGTCCCCTCGTAGCACAATCAGCACATTAAAATAAACTCAGAAGGGATAAGAGAGAGGAATTGGGGAAAACTGTGCTAGAGATCGAGTCCTTATACAAGCGCATGGGCACTCTACGAATGTGGCGTGAATTAGAACAGGCTCAGCTTCAACTTAAATGCCCTGACCTCGATAGGGCAGAATATGCAATGCTCCACCTCAAACACAAATTCCATTTGGGCTCAAACAGAGTGGGTCGGATGCTAGCCCATTCTCTGCATAGTACCCAGCACCCCAACACCATCAAGGCTATCCAGTCACACTCGGGCCCAATGGTACATGGTGCCATAGATATAGCGGCGGAGTTTCGGGCATTTTACACAAACCTATACACGATAGGTCACGTGGTGGACACTTCTCTGCTCCCCTACCTCCAGTTAGCTCCGATTACGCCTTTGCCACGGCAGGAGTCGGAGGTGCTCAACCAACGCATCCGGATCGATAAGGTAATTTCGGCCATTGCCAGGCTAAAATCCATGGAGGCTACGGGCCCGGATGGTTTCAGTGCGATTTTTTTGCAAAACTTTCTGCTCAGTACTCGCTCCCTTTTTAACCCACCTATTTAGATGGACGCTGCAGGCGTCCATCTCGGTGATCCCGAAACCATGGAAAGGCCCCGGGTTCTGCAGCTCCTATCGCCCAATCTCTCTGCTCAACATCGATGCAGAGCTGTTCACAGGCGGCGGGGAGCGGGGGTTACACCAGGGGAGGCAAAGAACCTAGACACAGAGGTACAAATATAACAAAAAACAGTAGGGTCAACAGCAAGGCAATTAACAGGGAAAAACTGCAAATCGGCACAATGAGCAGCAGCGAGGGGGCGCACACACACAGCTGGAGGGCTGTGCGGCGCGGGGGTGTCCTGAGGACAGGTCACACTCACCTGCCCCGCGCGGTCTCCATTTGAGGCCAAGTGGGAGGGAGGAGCAGCTGGGAGCCGGGAGGACACGGAAGAAAAGAGGGCGGGCAGCGATATCACAGCAGCGGGGGTTACACCAGAGGAGGCAAAGAACCTAGACACAAAGGTACAAATATAACAAAAAACAGCAGGGTAAACAGCAAACAACAGCAAAGCAATTAACAGGGAAAAACGGCAAATCGGCACAATGAGCAGCAGCGAGGGGGCACACACACAGCTGGAGGGCCGTGCGGCGCTGGGGTGTCCTGAGGACCGCGGTGGTCTTGAATGTTCCCGTTGAGGGACATTTGAGCCGGACCGCCCACTGGGGTCCCTGTAGCAGCCCAGAACATACAGGGGTAGTAAGTGTGGGTCCCTCCCACGGGCCGCACACCTGCACATGCCTGACACCGGGGGCCTGATGCCATCTGCCCACACAATAACCCGGTGAGGAAGAGGAACTACGAGGTCGAGTCCATACCCTCCCTCATAAGAGCTTCAGAACCCCTTTGCCCCGAAGGGCCTGTACCCTGGGTTGGGCCCGCGGGCCAGTGTGCCTGTGCTTTTGGTGGGGGCCTTCTTTATCCCAAAGCCGTCCCGGCCTGGCGGACCTGCACCGACTGACAGCGGTGGCCTGACGTGGGGCCAATAGAAATCATCCTCTTTTAGCCCAGGACGAGGAGACCTCAATGCCCACAGAACAGGGTGGCTGGGCCCGGTTCATCGAGAGGCCACCTGAGTCCTGGTGTGAACAGGAGACAGTCGAGGCTCTGGGAGACTACTTAGAGTCCACCAAGCAGGCCAAGACCTAGGTAACAAAGCCGTTCTGAAACCCCCCCGAAGTGCAAATTACATAGCCAGCTGACCAGCCTGACCCTTATAGTTTAAACAATGGGGGGCAAACAAGTGCACAGAGCCTCCCCAAGCTTTAGTTGACCCTGAGAGGAGACCAGAAACTGAAAAAACCTTGGGTCCTACGCGCTGTGCTGGTAAGAAAGACCTAAAACTGGACCCCATCTTGGCTGGGCAGGAGAATATACAAAATTTGAGAGCGAGAGAACTCGAGCCGAAGCGACCCACGAGAAACAAGCGGATTCCCTACAAGTAACGCGCCTATTTCCCACTCACCTTAGCTACTCTTGAGCCTCTCCCCGAAATGACTACGGGGAAAAGAAAGAAGGAACGCTCTGTTAAAGACCTACTCCTTAAATCTGGCTCTGGGAACATGGACACAACATCATCCCAGCCTGGGGGCGCGGCCGGCCCGGATGCCGGGGAAGCAGAAGCCCTGGTAACGCATTCTTTCCTGGAGACACTGTTTGCCTTTCTGAAAGGACTGGCACTCAAAATCTGAGAGATACGGAGGGATCTAGAGTCAGAAGATGACAAAGAGGACACTTGAGAAACACAGTCCTAAGCTAGAGATGAGAATATTTACCAACTCCAGCAGGAAGTCCTCCTCCAACAAGATCAGCACCCTGATCTCCAGGCGCACGTGGGAGACCTGGAAAATCGTTCCCGACAGAATAACATCCGTATTCGGGCGGTCCCCTCGTAGCACAATCAGCACATTAAAATAAACTCAGAAGGGATAAGAGAGAGGAATTGGGGAAAACTGTGCTAGAGATCGAGTCCTTATACAAGCGCACGGGCACTCTACGAATGTGGCGTGAATTAGAACAGGCTCAGCTTCAACTTAAATGCCCTGACCTCGATAGGGCAGAATATGCAATGCTCCACCTCAAACACAAATTCCATTTGGGCTCAAACAGAGTGGGTCGGATGCTAGCCCATTCTCTGCATAGTACCCAGCACCCCAACACCATTAAGGCTATCCAGTCACACTCGGGCCCAATGGTACATGGTGCCATAGATATAGCGGCGGAGTTTCGGGCATTTTACACAAACCTATACACGATAGGTCACGTGGTGGACACTTCTCTGCTCCCCTACCTCCAGACAGCTCCGATTACGCCTTTGCCACGGCAGGAGTCGGAGGTGCTCAACCAACGCATCCGGATCGATAAGGTAATTTCGGCCATTGCCAGGCTAAAATCCATGGAGGCTACGGGCCCGGATGGTTTCAGTGCGATTTTTTTACAAAACTTTCTGCTCAGTACTCGCTCCCTTTTTAACCCACCTATTTAGATGGACGCTGCAGGCGTCCATCTCGGTGATCCCGAAACCATGGAAAGGCCCCGGGTTCTGCAGCTCCTATCGCCCAATCTCTCTGCTCAACATCGATGCAGAGCTGTTCACAGGCATTTTGGCACACAGCCTCAATCCAGTGATGCTGGGCCTGATCCACCCCGATCAAGCAGGATTCATCCCCTCACGTCAATGCGGGGACAATATCAAACATTTGTGCCATCTCATTGACAAAGTTAATCAGTCCCTGGAAGAAGCCCTCTTGCTGGAGGTGGACACAGAGAAAGTGTTCGACAAGGTGCATTGACCCTATTTGTTTGCCATCATTAAGTACTTTCGGCTGTGAAACCGGTTCCTGAATTGGACGCGTAGTATCTACAACGCACCCAAAGCATTGTGAGGTTGAATGGGGTGAACTCAGAAAGATTGCGGGTAGAATAGGGCACCCGGCAGGGCTGTCCACTCTCTTTGCTTCTATTTGCCATATACATGGATCCCTTTGCCCAGAGGCTATGGGGCAACCCCAGGGCAGTGGGCATCAAGTTCGGGGCAGTGGGCATCAAGTTCGGGGCAGTCGCCATCTCATCAGCCTCTACGCTGATGATATAATCTTTTCCATTGCTCAGCAGCTTTCTACGCTCAAGACGATGATCTCTGAATTGGAGTCTTTTGGGGACAGAGTCAGGCTTCAAGAGGAACCCGTTTAAATCTCAAATATTGAACCTCACAGTCCAGATGGACACTAAGCAAGCTCTCCGCGCACAATATGAGTTCCAATGGGTATCATGCTTGATAGGAACCTGCCTAAAATGGCACGAGCCAGTTTCTCCAACTTAAGACCCATGATCCGTAAAGATTTGGATCGCTTGCGACGGCTGCAAATGACCTGGCTAGGCAGAATTGCTCCGGTCAAAATGAACGTACTACCAAGGGTCCTATATGTTATCCGAGTGCATCCTCTCTCCCTTCTGCCTGTGGAATTACGACTGCTTCAACAGAGCATAGACAGATTCATGTGAGACGTGTCGAAGCCTAGACTCCAGAAGCAATTATTGCAACACACAAAATTAGATTCTTCCCGGGTAAGAAGCACAACTTTCAAGGTGTGGGACAAAGTTGTGCTTCCAGCGGGCCTTGCGTCATTCCCCTCCCCGCTAACCCCATTGTTTACCAACCCGGATTTCCCACCAGGGCCTTTCGTCACAGGTAGCGAAGCCATGGTTCTGCAAATCCAACGCTACCATCCAGTCTCCTGGGTTCAGGGCAGCTAAGACCTGAGCCAGTATCAGCATCTGGAACTTCTCTTTCCGGAGGAAGCCGTTAACGTTCCGTAGGTCCAAGATAGGGTGTAGGCCCCCTTTGCCCTTCTTGGGTATCAGAAAGTAGTGGGAGTAACAACCACACCCTACTTCCGGCCCAGGAACGCGCTCGATGGCCCCCTTGGCCAGGAGGGCCGTAACTTCCTCTTGCAGAAGTTGCAAGTGGTCCCCCCGACACGCGGTGGTATTGCGGTGGCATGGCTGTAGGCGTCGTCTCGAAGGGAAGGGAGTAGCCCCTTCGGACGATTTGCAACACCCACCTGTCCGAAGTGACAGTGCGCCAGTGGAAGTGGTGATGGCGAACCCTGCCCCCCACTGACGTCACGTGCCTGAAAGCACAGACTAGGAGGCTTTAGAGGCGGATACTGCGGGGTAAGGTGTGGACTGGCCTCGCCGTTGTCCCCGACCGCCGCCACAGCGGTTTCCACATCCGCCACCGCGTTGGATGTTAGTCTGCGGTGCGAGGCTGGCAGCATGTGTAGGAGCGCCCCTTCCTTGGCCACGAAAGGAGCGAAAGGCACCCGTTTGATGGCGCGGGGCTGAGAGGCCCAAGGACATGGCCGTAGCCCTGAAGTCCTTAAAGCGCTCAAGCGCATGGTCTGACTTGTCCCCGAAAAGGCAACGGCTATCGAACTGCATGTCCATAAGTGTGTTCTGGACATCGGCCGAAAAGTTGGCGGACCTCAACCAGGCGTGGTGACGAATCGCCACTGTCGTTGCCATCGCTCTGCCCAGTGAGTCGGTGGTATCCAGCCCACACCTGATGGAAAACCGTGCTGCATCTCGACCCTCCGCAAGGGCTTGGATGAGTTTAGTCTGGACCTCGGCCGGACATTGTGGCAGCACGTCCGTGACCGTGTCCCGCAGAGAGTGGGTGTAGCGGCCCAAGAGAGGCACACGGTGTTGACTGACCGCAGTCCCGAACTCAGGGAGGAAAATACTTTCTTACCGTATTGCTCGTACCTCTTGGATTCTCGATCGGGCGCGGCAGTCGGGAATGCGTTCGGGAGGTGGAGGCCTGGATGACCAGGCTCCCAGGGGGGGGGGGGGCAGGTGCCACGGAACCCAGCGGAGGAGGGAGAGACCTCATGGCCATGAGGTAGCCCTCGATTTCCTCTGGCATCGCGTCGTGCCCAGGGACCGGAAGGTATGGGCCAGGTTGCGATGCCCGCGCCTTCGTCGGAGCCGCGTGGGTGGTGTCACCCGAACCCCCGGCCGCGTCGTGCAATCGGCGGGGTGGGTCGGAAGAGCAATGACACCTTTCCGACCTCTCATGCCTCTTACCTGAGGATCTTGATCCCGAAGACCGATGCCGACTCTCGGAACTACGAGGGCTCCGACTCCTCGACCTCCTGTGGGACCGGGACCTTGAACGGCGCGGGGCCGACTGTCGGAGCTCAAGCCGCTTGCGGGACCGCTCCCGCCTAGCCTTAGACATCAGGGCCCGACAGCCGGAGCAGGTTCGGTCGTCGTGGTCGAGGCCTAGACACTGAAGATACCGGCGATGTGGGTCGGTAACCAACATCAGTCGGCTGCACTTGGAGCAGGGTTTGAACCCTGGCATCCCTACCGGCACCGTTGGAGTCAATCGACTCGAAAAACAAATCAGAAAGATCAACGTTTTAGTCAAAAAATGACTAAAAGGGTACTACTTCCCCGGATCTGCGCTTAGCTGGCACGGAAAAAAGAAGAACTAACGTCAGCGCGCGAGGGCGGCGGCTAAGTACTACGGCGAAGTCATCCAGGTGCAAACGATGGACGCGGAGCCGCAGACGACGGCTATCGACGCGCAGGGTTACTGCTACGCAAAAGTTTCCGGATCCAGTCGGACACCTGGGGATATTCTAAGGTAAGGAATCTAATACTAACCTGTTTCTTTCAGATACTTTTATCAGTAAAACTTTGGCAGAGGTAAATACTGTGGGCATTTCAATGGAAAATGTGCAGATTGCAAATGACAGTGTGTTACCACTTCATGCTGTAGTTCTATATTTATTAAAAGTTTTTAACATGATTTGAGAAACCTTCCAGCTCCGGACCTGATGACAATGCTATTAAGTCAGGGGTCATGTGTATTCTATATGAGGCTAGATTTATATTATATCCAGAGAAAAAAGAAAGTTTAGCTTATTACAACAAACAAGAGTTTTTCAATATTGCAGACCTGCTGAACTCACATATTTGAAGGTGCTCCACATGTGATAATGAAGAAATTGTCGGCTCAGTGAATAAAAATAATTGCCCAGGATCACATCATTTGAAACCAGGTTATGGGTCAAGAGCATTACAATTAGGTTGAGCAAATTATTTAAGTCACTTGACCTGCAGGTCTAGTAACATTTTTATGATTTCTTAAGGCCTGCAAGCAGAGGTTGTGTACCTCACACTTGTGTGGGACTTCAGAAGGAAGCCCCAGAACAGGACAGCAAGGAAGTAGCTGGAAGACACTATGTTGGCTGGAAAGATGACCTAGTTTATAGTAAGTCAGTGAGTCCTGAACCAAGAGCAAGCAAGAGTCTACTGGTTCCCCTAGTGCCAGAAACTGCCCATTGTCACAGGCTACAACATTCCCTTAGCAGGCCACTTGGGGAAAAGAAGGACCCAGAATAGGTTGGACTTCTACTGACCATGGTTAAGCAGAGACACACAGAAGTAGTGTAGAACCTGTCTTACTTGCCAAAGGTTAGGAGGTAAAACATAGGCACCCTTAGTGCCACTACCAGTTTCAGATGTTTCATGTGAGTGGATGGAAATCAACATAGTTGGTTGATGAAGGAGAGGTATGGCCGGAAAGCAGTGGTGACTGGGGTATCAGTAGGGTCAAGAGGTGTTGATACTAAAGACCATTTGTTGAAGAGTTTTGGAAGACAGACGGCATGGGTCATACAAGGTAGATTTCCCAGGGCAACAACTTGGTAGACACAAGTGCTATAAGGGAGTCAACAAGGGTATTCTATGTGGACCTACTTGAGCCATACACCTGGAGAGATTATACAGCAAACTTCATGGCATTGGCAGAGGATGAGGAAGATAGTAAACCCATTCCTGAACTGCTGCATGATGATGTGAAAGACAGATTTGTAGATGAGATACAGCTTACCCCTGAAGTAATGCCTGAGCAGCAGAAAGAGTGCAAAGAGGTGCTGGGACGATTTTCCAATCTCTTTTCTCAGACTACAGGGTTGAGTTGATACCTGTTTTTATCAACCACACAGATACTGGAAATAGCTTGCCAGAGAAGAGCAAAACTACCAGATGTTTAACCAAGTCTAGGATCTTAACCAAGTTTAATATCAAGGCAGATGCTGCCAAGATATTAAACTTGGGGGTGATTGCACTTTTGTGAGGATTGCCAGGCCCTCAAAGAAGTGACCAAGAAAAATGCACATCAGATTCCCAGAGCTGATTAACTAGTAGACAAGCAGGGTGTGACTTGAGCACTTTTGAAATCACCAGTGGCTACTGGTAGATTTCATTACTACCCAGTGCCAAGATGAAGGCTGCAGTCTATACACCTGAAGTTTTATATCAGTTTAGGGTAATCCCTTTTGGGCCCCATAATGTTCCTGTCAGTTTTCTGCACCTGATGATATATATTCTCTTATGGCACAAGGAGTTCGGTGTGGCCTACATAGACAATTCTGCTGCCTTTAGCAATTTGTGGATATGAGTTGGGCAGAATATATTGAGCAAAACTGACTATCAAGGCAAACAAGTGCCAGATGGATCAGTCATCTAATCTACTCTGGGCATCAAGTGGGCAAAAGATAGCCGATGGAGAGGAGCTCCCCTACGAAGCTCCAGGCTAGGGATACTAATCACTTGCAAATCCCCGGTTTAGCCTACCCATCTACCACCCGTTCACCCTTTTCTATCTACAAGGAATGATTATAGTGTGATGCTGTGTTCTGGTCAGACCCAGATTGAACTCGAGGGTGAGAAAACAAACATTTTAAATGTTGGGCGCAAACCTACCAGTGTGAATTGCTTTGAACGCTGATTCTGCCGAGCCGAAAATCCAATTGGTGTCTGGACTGGACAAGAATACAGCTGCGGAGAGCACCCCAAACGACTACCAACAGCGGTCCGCCGATGTATTTTGATCTGCCCGCAGTCCTCGCTGGTATTGTTGGTGGGGCTTGCTACGAGCAGCGGCCCGAGGCATCTCAGGGTTCTGCCCGGCAGGCCACTCTGCCTTTGATGATGGGGCTTGCGGCGACCGTTTGAACCAGGTGAGCAGCCCCTAAGCTTGTGACCCCGTTGCTGGAAAGGCTACTAACGGATTACTAGACGGGTGATCGAACCATGAATGAGTGCTGTCTGGGCTCCTGGTTCTAGTCACGGTCGATGCCCCGGTGCCAGCCACCCGTAGCTTGGTCAGTTCTTGTGCCGCCAACTGCGGGAGTCTCAGATTGGCTTTTTGACTGATGCCGCAGTTGGAATTTGTGCTCCAGACTTTGCCGATATCATACTGCCTTCAGCCGGTTGTGGCTGTGCCACCCCCGGTCTCCATTGTTTCACCTTGTTGCCTCCAGAAACTCTGACTGGCTCCCTGGCAGTCCCGTTCACCGGCCTCCATTGTTTCACGGCGACCGGAGTCTCTGTTCGGCTTTATGGCTGCTGCTGCGCTATGAGTTTTGGGCTCCAGTCTATGCCAATATCCAAACTTTACCGATGGTTGTGGAGCGACCGGTTACAGTTGACTGGTACCCGTTACGGCGGTTTATCTTAATCGCTGTATCCTCCTCCAGTGCCTTTGCTCACATCTGAGGCGGGATTTAAGGCGGTGTCTGCTCGGTGCAGGGTGTGCTGGGATCCGACCAACCAGCTAGTGCTTCTGGAGCATGTCGGGTCGAGCTGAATCTATCTAGAGGTTGGACGTTATTTTTGCTTTCTTGGACGGAGTATACATGGTAACCGCTGCCCTTGCTGGGCTCGAGTGTTTTGCTGCGCGGCTCACTTTGAGCATCGTGTGTGCACCTGGATGGGGGCGCAATGTGTTGGGCCCTATCCTACCCTCCATTTTGATTGCCTCCCTCCTTTCTACCTATTGGCCTCCCAAGATGGCGATTTCAGCAGTCCAGTGAAATGAAAATAATGACTCTCCAAGCACCGGTTTATCAAAACTGAGGTAGGACTGTGCTCTATTAATGTTTATAGAAGAAAGACTTGTTACCATTTGCTCTAGTTAGAATCCACTGAGTCTTAACTGGACGGCCACACTGGAGCAGCAATCTTGGTCTTCCCGTAACCCTTTATACCCTAATCTTGCATTACTATTCAACTAATTATCACTTCAGCCGTAATCAAAGAATTCTTACGTCTCCCCCTACCCGGTACAAATCCTTGATTGCTCCTTCCTTTCCGATTTCTTGGACCCCAGCCGTCCCAGAGGTTCACCCCTGCTGAACCACTCCCTACTGAAACAGTTTTTGAAGGCGCACATTATTTAACCCCCTCCAATGGTTTGATTTTGACTGGGTGGCTCTTGCACGTTCCTGGTGGCTCTCCCTGTCCAGCATCGAGTTTGTAATCCGAAGCCTCCCATTCTTAGACTGCCACTATTCCATTCCTGTACCTAATCATGTCTCCAACAACCCCCCCCTCACAATCCCCCAGACTCCACTGATTAGTAAAGGCCCAAATTCGTGGAGCATCACATATCTGACGAATATCTCTAAGAACGCAATGAAAAGTTTCAAACATAAATTGTTGAAACTCCACCCTGAAACTCTAATAGTGGATACCTATCACAACCTGTTTAGTGCCATGAAGAAAACTGACTTTATATTCTACTCCAAAAGTCCGACTAAATAGAAAAACATCTTCCTTCTCCATCTTCCTATCACTAAAACAAGCAAAAGTCTGTATGGAATTAAACGACTACCCCCTTCCTTTTTTTTTTTTTTAAATATATTTTTATTGCAGGAATCAGTAAATCGTTACATAGTCGACCAGCATTATGGATCCAACAAAATCAATGAAACGCAACCCTCCGGCCCCCCAGCAGTATGTACTTGTACACAGCCATTCAGCCCACAACCCGAAGGCCGGGCGGCGATAGTCAATGGGGGTTCAGCAGGAAGGTGAAGCTGGTCCGGATGATCCACTGTCCGTCATCTGCTTTTCCAAACAAGCCTACAAAAACCCCAGAAAGAAAAACCCCACCCTCAAAACACTATAAACCAAAGTAATCCCTACCCAACCCCGCCATCAGTGCATGGTAACAACCGCATTAGGATCTGTGAGAGGACCCAAGAGGAATGTGACAGAGCTGTAGAGTGCAATCGTCTATCGGGACTCGGGGCGAGCTGCTTCCTCACTTTCAGAGTCGCTGGGGGTGCAATAATCCCTGAGGGCCTGCACTAACGTCTCCCATTCTAGCGCTGCCTCCTGTGCCTTCTCATTACGCTGTCTCCTAGCTAGCTGGTATCTCAGTGTGCTTTCCCCCGCTGCCCACTTCAAGAGTTCGCTGTGCCACCGGCTCCCTGTCGGACCAGTCCGTGCCTTCCAGTTCGTGGTCACCTCACGTTTAGCAAGGAGAAGCCCCAAATCGATGAATTTGCTAGTAATTTTGTTTTTGGGGGTATGTGGAAACCAGTGTAGGAGTCCCACTGCCGCATCAACCGATAAGGATCTCCCTGTCACCTCCTCCAGGGTCTTCCCCACTTCCATCCAATAGGAGGACAATCCCGGGCAGGACCACAACATGTGGAGAAGGTCTGCCTCCGGCGCCGGGCATCTGGGGCAGTCCGCCGAGCTCGTAGCAAAATATCGTTGGATTTTCGCCGGGGTCAGATATGCCCTATGGAGTACGTAGTAGTGGACCAATTGAAAGCGGGCGTGGCGCGTGCCCTTCCAGGCTCGCCGCACCAGTTGGGACCAGGTCGTCTCCGGGATCTCCTTGCCAATGTCCTCCTCCCAACGGGTTCTCAGAATAGTGAGGGGGGCCAGCCTACCGTAGAGGCAAGTGACCGCCTTCACCGTACCCGCCGACATCATGACATATTGGCACACCGGAGATATAGGGGGTTCCTCTTGCCCGCATTTCCAGTGCGCCTGGATCGCTCGGGCTAAGGCCGAGTGCAATAGAAAGTCGCCGCGAGGAACCTCGAAGCGATCAATGAGCTCCTGAAAGGGCAAGAGCGCCCCGTCCTCGTAGAGGTCACCTACCAATTGCAAGCCTGCGTCCTCCCAGTTTGCCAACCGTGACCAATCACCGCCATGGGGCAAGGCCGTCAGCATCCCCAAAGGTATTTCGGGCGCATACGGTATTCTCAGGTGGCCCCGGGCGTGAGCTCGGTTCCAACACAGGCGAACGGTCTTCTCCTCTAGCGACAAGTCCTGTAAGGCCAAACGTTGTCGCAACGCTATGAAGGAGAGAACATGTCTGGCCATACCCGTACCTCTCCTGTCTTCCGGGCCCCGGAATTCCCGGGCGATCTCCTGAGTGAAAGTCTGGAGCTGCGCCGCTAGGTAGTACTTTTCAAAGTCCGGCACCGCAAGCCCACCCTCGGCTTTCGGCCTCATCAGGGTCCTGAGGGCCACCCTGAGGCGGCCCGAGCCCCAGAGGAATCAGACTATCATTGATCGTAATAGTCGAAACGTGGCCGGAGGGACCCAGATCGGTAGCGCCCGGAAATAATACAGCAACCGGGGAAGCGCCACAATTTTGAGCAAAGCGATCCGCCCTGCCTCCGAGAGCGGTAGTGTAGCCCAGAAGTCCATACTGCCCCGTAGTGCTCGAGTGCCGCGGGCAATGTTCCCATCCAGGAGGTCAGATGGTTCATGGTAGACGTACACCCCCAGGTACTTAAAGCAGTCAGGTTCCCATCTAATCTCTCTACTGAGAGCAGGGCTAGGGGTGCCTTTGCGAACCGGGAAAAGACATGTCTTAGCCCAATTCACCCAGAGGCCCGAGACCTCCCCAAACGTCGTGAGCGCCGTCGCAGCTCCACGCAGGGCAGCAATCGGGTCCTCAAGGAAGAGCAGCAGGTCGTCTGCATACAGCGAAACGTAGTGTGGGCCCGAAGGTGTCCACAAGCCATTATAATGGGCTCCCGATCGGAGGTGCAGCGCGAGTGGCTCCACCGCCAGCGCAAAGAGAAGCGGGGATAACGAACAACCCTGCCTCGTGCCTCTCTCCACTGGCTATTGTGAGGAAATCAGCGGGCCCGCCCGAACCCTGGCCGATGCAGAGGCATACAGGACCGTGGTCCACCTGATAAAGCCCTCGCCAAGGCCGAACCTCCGTAACACAGTGCACAGGTAGTCCCATTCCAGGCTGTCAAAAGCCTTCTCTAAGTCTACCGATAGGACTACCGGGCACGGGGCATCCACTAGCGGTTCTCCCAGCAAGCGGAACAACCTGCGGATGTTCATGGTCGTGTTTCACCTGGGGATGAATCCAGCCTGGTCCTCATGTACCAGAGAGCCCATGTGACCCAGCAGCCTCGAAGCCAAGATGCTGCTCAGTATTTTATAGTCAACCGTCAACATTGATAAGGGACGGTAAGACCCCGGATCGGACGAGTCCCTTCCGGGCTTGAGGAGGGGAACCACTAAGGCCTCGCACATCGAGCCTGGGAGCCGCCCAAGCCTCTTCGCCTCTCTATATACTATTAATAACCTTGGGGCTAGGAGGTCAGCATAAGCTGCATAAAATTCCACAGGAAGGCCGTCTAGGCCCGGGGTCTTATTCCTAGCCATCTTTTTAATGGCGCTGCGGATCTCGCCCAGTTCTATGTCGGACCCCAGGGCCTTCGCCACGTCCTGCTCCACTGTTCGGAGCTCCAGGGGCCGTAGATAGTTATCAAGCAGGTCCGGGTCTCTGACAGAGCGACTGCGGTACAAACGTTCGTAGTAGTGCAGGTAGCAGCTCAGAATCTCAGGCGGAGTGTGTACCATGGTCCCGTCCGCCATGCGCATGGACGTCGTCAATGAGGACTGGCGCGTGGGGTTGGCTAGCCATGCCAGCAGCGCGCTCGACCTATCCCCTTCTGCGAGGGACCTAACCGTGTAGGCCTTGTAGTCGAAACAGCGCAGCCGTTCGACCTCCGCCGCTACCGCCTCCTTCGCCTCCGCCGTGCGTTCCTGTAGTTCAGGGCGCCCGGGGCGGCGGAGTTCCAACTCGCGGAGTTTCCGGTCAGCTGTATCTAAGTCGGCAAGGATAATTCGCCTCATGCCGACCTTCTTGGAAATACAGTATCCCCTCACCACCACCTTAAAAGCGTCCCATTCTAGCGCTCTCGAGCTCGCGGTGCCCCCGTTGGACGCGAAGTACTCCGAGATCTTATCTCCTAGGTCCGCTTTGAAAACGCTGTCTTCAAGGATCTCGGGACGTAACTTCCAGGTGGGCACCGTAGGCACCCCCGGAAACCAACGAAGGTCCAGCAGGAGGGGGTTATGATCTGAGATGGTCCTGGCCAAGTATTCAGACCGGACCGCTGCCGAAACCAGTTCAGCCGAACCAAGAAATCCGTCCAGTCTAACGTGTAACTCATGGAGGCCCGAGAAGTAGGAATAGTCCCTAGTTGCGGGGTGTTGCGCCCTCCAAATGTCCGTTAGACCCCAGTGTGTCTGCCAATCCCTACGACCTTTAGCCACACGGCGAACCGGAGAGTCAGGGAGGGGCGGATGCGAGCGGTCAGTGTCCACATCTAGTACTGAATTGAAATCTCCACCGAGCAGGAGGGGCCCGGAGAAGAAGTGGGCCAACGAGCCCGACAACCTGGAAAGGAAGGCAATCTGGTCTATATTGGGAGCGTACACACAGCAAACGTTTAGGTCCCTCCCTCCCAAAGTGCCCGAAATGGCCACATAGCGCCCCTCTGGATCTATCACTGTTTTCGTGACCTGGAAGGGAACCCCAGCTCTAACCCAAATCAGCGCCCCTCTGGCATACGCGGAGTACGAAGTGCAAAAGACATGCCCCCTCCACCTACGCTGTAGCGCCGCCCCTTCCGCCTTGTTCAGATGGGTCTCCTGCAGCAGCGCCATTTGTACCCCCCTACGCACTAAATAAGCGTGGACTTTGTGTCGCCTAGACATGGTGTGGAGCCCCCGCACGTTCCAAGTAATACATTTCACATTAGCAACATCAGCCATTGTCCCATATCGTTCGTGCAAAGTCTCCCCATCCGGGTCCCAACAAAGAAAGAGCATCAATCAACCCAGCACTGATGGCGGCCATTTTCCCCAACCAAAACTTAACAACCCCATTTCGAACCAAACCCCCATCCACCCTCCCCAGAACAGGACCCAAATAGCACCATCTAGTTCCCATCCAAACCATACCCTCCAAAAACCCACTGTCCCCGACTAATCCTGCGGTCGCCACCGTAGGAAGGCCTTAAGGGCCAGGTGCGGGCCGGGCGTTGGCAGTGGGCCCTCGATGCCCTGGCTACCAGGACTAAAGCAAGCCCAAAACAGTATCAGAAACCCTCGGGGCAAAAGCAAGGCACCCCATCCCCCCTTCCCCGGGAGTCAGCATCAATCGTCGGTACCCGCCACCCCCGTTTCGGGCCCCCACCCAAATGGATGTAGCTCACCCCGTTAACCCTGTCCATCCAGAAGGTCCTCCACCGATTTCGGTGTGATCACCGGCGCATGGACGCTATCAGTTACCGATTCCTCGGAGTCCGTCGGTGCCCCCTCGTCCCCAGGGTCCGCTTCCTCTTCAATGGCATCGTCTCGTGAGCCAGATAGCGCAGATAACACCTCCAGCACTCCCTTCCGCTCCGATGTCTCCGCAGTTGAGGGTCCGCCTGAGCGGCCACGGCGACTCCGAATCCTTTTGGACCGCCGTCTCTGCCCCGGCTCCGTCGTCAGCTGAGATGAGGAGCTAAAGCCATCTTTCCCAGCTCTATAGAGTTCAAGCCAGTTACAGACATCCTCCGGGGTATCAAAGAATTGAGTCTTGTCATCGACAATTATGCGGAGTCTTGCAGGAAATAGGAGCGAGTATTGGATGCCCTCGCTCCGGAGCTCGCGCTTGACCGCCAAGAATGAAAACCGCCTGCGTTGGGTTTCATAGGTGTAATCCGGGAAGATTTTCACCTGGCTGTTCGCCACTTTGAACGGGCCATTATGTCTGGCGGCATTGAGGATGAGGTCTCTGTCCCGAAAGTGCAATAACCGTGCCACCACCGGTCGCGGGGCACGTCCCTGTTGTGGCGGCCTCGCTGGGACTCTGTGAGCTCGCTCCAGGGTGTAGAAGGAGGATAGACCCTCCGGGGCCACCGTGTCTCGGAGCCAGGCTTCCAAGTATGCCACCATGTCGCCATCCTCAATCTTCTCCGGCAGGCCCACCACACGAATGTTGTTTAGCCTGTTACGGCCTTCCGCATCTTCCGCTCGCTGCTCCAGGGCAGTAATCCGGGACAGGGCATCCTTCATAGTCGCGGCCAAGGTTCGCTGCGCCGGCTCCAAGGTTTTCACCGAGCTCTCCACTTCCTTGACCCTATCCGAAAGCTTGCCGTGATCCGCTCTGAGGAGGCCTAGGCTCGTCGCCACCTGGGCAATGTCCTGCTGGAGGGCCGAGCGTGTGGTCGCAATCGCCTCCAAGACGCGGTCAAATTGCTGCTGCATTGGTGTACCACCAGAACTCCCCGGGTCTCCACGTTCCTCTTTGTCCGGGGTCTCCGAGTCAGAGGCGGCTGGGGTAGTCCCCTTGGCTCCCCTAGGTTTCCCCATGTCGCCGGAAGCACACAGTGTGGATCTAGGGATAGGCGCCACCGAGTGCGGGCTTCGGCTATGTCTCTCCCGGTTGCTGGTCTTCGGGTCGAGTGCCGGTGACTCCCGTCTCCAGGGCCTGTTGGACCTTCTCAGCTTCGGCTCGCGCCACCACCACGTCGTCCGATGGCACCGAGGAGGCGGAGACAATCGGCGCCAGGTCGGGCAGGCCCGTCTGGCTGATGAGGTCCCGGAATGAGGGTCACCCACTCCACCGGATACTTTGTGGCGCCAAAGGGTTGTGCCTCCCATGGGAGTGGGTCGGTCAGGAAGATACAGCCAAGTGCGGTGTAGGGAGTGGGTGCTGCGGACCGGACCTCCAGGCGTCCGCGTGCCGGGATCCGCTATAGCGAGGGCATCCGACCATCTAGGTGCGATCTCCGTTGCCAGAGTCCAATCAGACCGTTATCCAGACCCTCATATCACAGGGAGACGGAAGGGTGGAGGGTGCGCCGCTGCTAGTGTTGCTCCTCCAGTCTAATGGTCCCGGCCAAGGGGACAATGAGGTCCGGGCGCCATGTTGGGTCGCACTCCGCGGTCCCACAAACTTCGATTTTCCGCCGGATCACCACACGTTCGGACTGCACCAAGTGCCCCGGTAGGTCCCCGTCGGGCCGATCAACAGTTTGCAGGGGTTAGGGTGCCCCACGGCCTCCGATTTACAGGATAATCCCGGGCTCAGTCCCGGAGCCGAGCTCTCAGGCGACCATCGCCATCGGCGCCCAAGCTACGCCCCACCCCCTTCCTTTTGTTCATTGGGGAAATTGATATCTCCATTTACAGGACTGGGAATATTCTCATGCAAGCATCTGACCTTCTCCTCAACATTTTTGACAGATATTTCAGTACTTTGGCCACTTTGCTCTCTCAACTGGGCCAAACACAACAATTGCCTCTCTCCTCTGTAAAGCATCTCACTCTCCCCGAACAGTCTCATCGTCCTCCTCCTTCAAATCTTCCATCCTCATTAAGTGCCCCCCGAAATTGTTCCACCAACCCATTCTTCCCTTCCGAATCACACAGAAGTCGGTAAGGAGGGCTAGGATCGTCAGTCATCATCAATGTGCAATCTCCTTAACATTATCCTTGATAATTCGCATGTCTCGCCTAAGTTCGCAGCCCGCTCTCTCAACCACTCTTCAGCTAATCCCAGAGCTGATGCCTTCCCTCCCAGTGGCACTTCTTCTCCACCCTTGCTGATGAGGGCCAACCTCATGACCCCAGTCATTGACTCACCTCACAGCTAAGAACCCCCTACCCCAGTCCCATGTTTGACCGCACATTTACCGACTAATGAAGTCCATTGGAATTGGTGTGATGAGGCTTTTTCCCTGAGAACACCTTCGTACAATTACTCTTCTATTTACAACCTCCACCTAATTGTAGACCCTAAGCATTTCACCCAGAGCTTACTAAATCCTATTCCTGTCAATGACCACCTTCCTAACGTGGTGTTCCCCTCCCCTGTCTTTGACCACCCTCTCATTGCGATGTTTCCCTCCCCGTCTGCACTGATCCTCCTGCGACTCCCCACACTTTCACTGCAGGAATCCCCTCAAATTCTCTTGCACAGATTTTGAACAGAATGGAACTAAAAATCAACTCCCTGCTTACCAAATGAACTCATCTTAGACTGGATCTCTCTAACCAAAACACCCGTGCCCGCCTCTTCACTTTTGATACTTCACCTACTAGTACTCCCAACCTCTCTCAAAGCTCCTCTTGGCAGACCATCCCCCTTTGCAGGCGGGCTCACAGGTCGTACAGCACTCATCGCACTCTCTCCACTTTGGATCTTAACGCCCTTAGCAAATCCTATCTCCCTAAATTCCAGGTGACCAACCATTCCCTCCTACTCCAACATGCCAGTAAAAGTGGGCTTAAACCGAGCCCCTGTAACTCTCAACTCACGCAGACCACCGGCGCAATACACTGCCATCCACCCCCTTAAATTGGCTAAGGTTAATCCTAACCCACTTTCCTGCATGCTTGTAAACTGCAGATCTGCTGCTGAACATGCTGCTGATATTTCTGAAACCATCCTCAGTAACGGTATTGACATTGCTTATCTCATAGAAACCTGGCTCAATGACCACTCTAAGGCCATCCTTGACCTACTTACTACACCCAGCTACTCCATCATTATACAAGACAGACCTGACAGAACAGGTGGCGGTCTAGCCATAATCCACAAAAACGAAATTCAACTCTCCTCTCTAAAGAATGCTGAATACTCGACCTTCGAATATCTTGGCATTGAACTCAATGTCAAAGGCTCCTCACCTATCAAATTGCATAATATGTACCACCCTCTGAGTGGGCACCTACCATTTGCCGAAGAACTATCTGACCTTCTTACTCATTTCTCCCTCTCCGACTCGAAGAACGTGTTCTTAGGTGATTATAACATTCACTGGAATAATGTAGATGATTCCACTGTCAGGCACCTCGTTTACCTTCTTTAGATGAATGACCTAAAGCAGCTCTGCAACAAACCTACCCATATTAATGGTGCCACACTTGAGGCCATCATCACTAGCAATGATCTGTTCTCCCTTACTGAAATCGCCCCCATTCACTGGTCTGACCATCATCTCATTCTGTTCAGCATCTTGTCCATTGTCCTTCCTTTCCCAATTTTAAATAACAATCCTAAGATCTGGACCAGAAACCTCAAACAAGTCCCACCAACTGAACTAGAGACAAAAATTCATGCTCAACTTCAACGTCTCCAGCCCTCCCAAAATGCAAACAAGCTTACCGACCATTTCAGCAAGGCAATAACTGATGTTCTTGACCTAATCACACCGCTTATACTAAAACAACAAAAAGCAATCCAATCTAAATCTTGGTTCAATCCTGAGCTCAATAACGAAAGAAGACAACTTCGATACGCAGAAAGGACTTGGAGACAACACCCCTCTCCATTACATTTAGCTCTCCTTAGGCCTGAAAGGTTAGCTTATAAGAAGCATATGTTAAGAGAAAAAGCATCTTTCTTCTGTACCCAACTTGATTGTGCTAAAATTAGGGCCAGAGCACTTTTTAACATTGTCACAAGACAAACCTCATCTGCCCTCATGATTTGAGGGCCTCCAATAAAAGATGTGAGGAAGTTGCCAGCTTCTTCAGAGACAAAATTGCCAAAATTGATCAATCCTTCCCTCAAATCATTGCATTCCCTGCTTGGAATATCTCTTAACATTCCCCCTTCCCCTCATCAACCCGTCCTCCTGATTCTTTCTTCATTCAATCTACTCTAATTGGTACCAGAGACACCCTTTCCAACACACAATTGAAAAACGAAGCCACTTGGACAAATTTCACACCCATGACCGAGCTTGAAGTCTTTAATCCCATTGCAAAATTAAAGCCGACCTCTCATACCAAAGACCCACTCCTGGCAACAATCTTGTACACAACCTTAAACACATTATCGCCCCATGTTGGACAACTATTAATAACACCTCCGTCCCCCCATCGGTGCGTCCCAGACTCCCTTCAACTTAGGCAAATCACTCCCATTCTTAAAAACTACAAGGCAGACCCGCCGAATGGTTCCAACAACCTCTGTCCCATCTCTAACCTACCACTCCTAGCTAAAACCATGGAGAAATGTGTCTTACAAAAAACTCGACAGGGCCATTGGCAAATACAACCTCCAGGACTCCTTCCAATCTGGTTTTAGGAAAGGCTGCAGCACAGAAACCGCCATGCTTAACATTGCTGATGACATTCATTGTTCCTTAGAGAATGGAATTCCTTGCCTTTTTATTCTGCTGGACCTCTCGGCTGCTTTTGATACAGTCAACCATGCTTCCTTACTGGAATCTCTTAAGACTTGGTCTGGCCTGAATGGCACAATCCTAAACTGGTTCACCTCCAACAGCGAACATAACAAATTAAAATCAACTCCTGCCTCTCCAATCCCACTCCTGTCTCTCTGGGTGATCCCCAGGTCTCAATCCTCTCCCCCTCTATCTTCAACCCCTTACTATCATTTTGAAACCAGCTGGGATCAATTATCACTTTTACACCAATAACACGCAACTATACTAAAAATCAAACCACACAGCAACATCCTTCATCTCAACACCACATTGAGCAAGATTCAATCCTGGTTGTACTACAACCATCTTAAATTGAATCCCAACAACATTGAAATCATTCTGTTCTCCCCAAAAGTAACCACCTGCCTACCTAAGTCTGGATCACTGACCTCAAAGCCCTAAACTGTCCGCTCAGTCTATCCAACATGGCTAAATCCTTAGGTTTCACCTTGGACAAAGATTTGTCACTGAAGGACCAGATCAATTCAGCCAAAGGAGCAATTTACACACTTCAACACCTCGAAAAAATCTAACTCTTAATCCCTTATGATGACTTCAAATGGGTGGTTCAATTGCTTGTCCTCTCTAAACTAGACTACGCTAACGCTATACTTACCGTAACCCCTCAAACTCACCTCGCCCCCTCACATCTATGCTCAACACGGCTGCCCATCTTATAACAGACTGCAAACGGTATGAGCATTTCACGCCTGCCCTCAAGTCCCTTAACTGGCTCCCCATTGAAGGAAGATGCATCTACAAGACCGCATGCATCACCCACAAAGCACTTCACTCTCAATCCCCGGACTACTTCAACAATAAACTCACAAGGGCAAGAAGTACCAGGCCATTGAGAAGCTCCAATGATGTTCTTGTTCCCCCGTTACTAAAAAAAGAAATCCAGCCAGACTTGCTACTTCTCAGGAAATGCGCCAAGCATCTGGAACACCCTAATGAGGGTCCTTTGTTGCAACCCCTCCTACCCTGGCTTCAAAAGAGACCTGAAACACCATTCCTCAAAAACTACTGGAGCCTATGAATCTTTCTGAACCTGATCTGTTTTGGCTCCTGTGTTTCAGGTCAACCCTCTGCTGACCTGCTGGCCCTGCTTTTCCCTGTGTTCTCCTTATTGTTCCCTATAGCCTTGCTCTACTTGGTCCCTCAGTTACTTCTGTACCAACCACATTTCTGTAAATTTCTGTACATTGTTCTGTTAACGCTGGCTCCAGCTTAGCCTGCACTCTTTATCCCTGAACTTTGTTAATTGTTTTGACCTAATTTCTGTAACTACAAATGTTTCTTTGTATATTTGATTGTGTATCCCTCTGTCTCACTCTCCTTATTTTTAACTGTATGTAACCTTTGATCCATAGATTTTTGCCGGATACGGATTCGTTGTTGGATGTCCCACGTCCCTTATTGCATTTTGTTTGTATCCATTGCTCCTCGGTTATGTGCCTTGCTCTTGCAAAGCGCTCTGATACATCTGGGTCTAGCCAGTGTTATATAAAACCTTTAAATAAAATAAAACAGAAAGTTTTGTTCATCGGATTTCATTGTCAGAGGGTTTCGAGGACCTGAAGAGAGCATTATGCAATTCACATACACTGAAGGCCCATGTTTATAGTCTTCATTCCCTGTACAGGTGTATGTCTCGGACAAGGGAGTTCAAGCAGTGTTTACTCAACTTGATAACAAGGGAGTTCAAGCAGTGTCTTCTCACCTTGATGACAAGCGTGGAAGGTGATCAGTAGCCATTATCAGATGCAGACGTCTCAACAGGGAAAAGAACTGAGCGAAAAAGAATGTGCTGCCATAATGCGGAGTTAAAGGAGGTTCCAGACTTACCTTTTTAGTACCATGTTTGTGGTCCAGACCCATAACAAGCCACTAAAATGTTTCATAGTCATAATGGATGATGACCCCAAGTTCTCTCAAAACAAGGCCCAGATTTTACAGTGGAGCTTAAAACCATAATGGATGAAATGAAATGAATGAAATGAAATGTGGCTTTGGAAAGCGCAAACTGTCGCTCCCAAAGGAGCCTCCTGGTGCTTCCAGATAATGTGCTTCAGCAGAAACTGATTAGGACCTAGATGAGTGCAAAGCATGATTCATCAGCTGTTCCATACATCCATGTCTTTAGGGCCTTCCTAAACTGTTCTTCAGATTCCATTGATCTTAATTTGCTTGGCATGAAATTCCAAGCCTTTGCCACTAACACTTCCTCCCCTTGTTTTAAGTTTGAAACCAGATACTTTAAGGAGGTTAGAGGAAGTGGATCTAAGTGTCCTCCTTGTTGTGTATGGCATAAATCTTGTAGAGAGATATACTGGGCCTAATCAGCGCACTGCTCTAAAGGCCGTAAGGATAAGTTTGAACAAAATTATTTTGTGTAGCGGGAGCCAGTGATGGGTTTTGAGGGCTGCTGAGGCTGACGCCCTATGGGGGAGCTTTAATATCAATCTAGCTGCTGCATTTTGCACCACCTGTAATTTCTTCAGGGTAGATTTATTGACCCCTACCAGGAGGCTATTGCAGTAGTCTAGGCGTGAGAGTATTAAAGCCACTGCCACTGTTTTCGTGGCCGCAAGGGGAAGCAGCTCAAAGAATTTTCTCAGGGTCCTAATTAGGCCGAAGCATGTACCTGCCACCTTTAATGCATGGGGTTTGAACGAGAGGGAGGAATCAAACCATACCCCCAGATTTTTTGCCTCTTCCATGGAGGATGGAGGGGCTGCTGCTTCTGTCGGCCATCAATCCTTGGGTTGAAAGGGATTATTTTTCCCTATTAATAGGATTTCTGTCTTATCCGTATTACAACGGAGGTGGTTGCTTTTCATCCATTTGATGACCGAGGTCAGATAGGATTTAAAATTTTCCTCCGCATCCACAGAATTTTTTTCAAGAGACAGGATCAGCTGAGTGTCATCAGCATAAGAGGTTGTTTCGATCCCGTAAGCTAAAATGAGGGAAATCAGTGGAACCATATAAATATTGAAGAGAAGTGGGGTAATTGATGCACCCTGAGGGACACCCGTCGTGATGGTATGTTCCGAGGAGAAAAAAGTGCCCAGGGAGATAGCTTGTCTCCGGTTCGACAGGAAGGATGTGATCCATGCCAGTGCCATTTTGGAAATGCCGCAGGATTTTAGTCTGGCTAGTAAGTTGTTATGGGAGATGGTATCAAACGCGGCAGATAGATACAAAAGGATCGACACTGCCTTCTTGCCGCGGTCTGTGATACATTTCAGGGTGTCGGATGTTTCCAGCAGCGCAGATTCAGTAGAATGCTTTGGGCTGAAGCCAGATTAACGAGGATGGAAGATCTGAGCTGTTTCAGAAAAACTGGAAAGTTCCTTATGAACCATTCGCTCAGTAATCTTCCCTAGAACCGTCAAAAGAGATATAGGCCTATAACTGGAAAGATTAGAAGAGTCTATGTTTTGTTTTTTCTTTAATAGCTTTATAATGGCAAATTTCCATTCATCCAGCATTATCCCGGAGGATAGGGAGGAATTCACAAGGTCATTGACCACAGCGTTCACTACATCAATATTCTGATGTAATATTGTTGGGGGGCAGGCATCCAGTGGTGAACCTGACTTACATGCCAGGATGGCTTCATGTGTCTGGGCTAAGGTGACCGTTTTGAAAGCTTGAAGGACCGGCTTGTCCTGCCTATTATCTTGCTCATGTTCGTTGGTAAGGTCAGGTACACTTCAGGTTTCAAAGTTCTTTTGTATGTTCTTGATTTTGTCTTCAAAATATGTTGCAATATCATCGCAAAGCATTGGAGAGGGAGGGATTTCTGAATGTAGTGCTTTAGGGTCAATAAAAGATTTTACAATTTCAAAAATCTTTTTGGTTTTGCTTTGCCATGGCTATTCTATTGCAAAAGTACTCTTTTCTTGTCTGATTTAATAGCGATATGATATTTTTCCTATATGTTTTCATAATATGTAGATTAGCTACTTCATATCCCCTTCTCCATTTTCGTTCTAGTTGTTTGCAGTACAGTTGTTGTTGTGCTAGATCTTTCGTGAACCATGGATCATTATGTAATTTCCTATAACCCTTTCTGGTGGTATGCTTTAAGGGAATTCATTCCTCACTTATAGTTGTCATCCAGTTAAGGAAACTGTGGGAATCCTCTGCTGGCTCACCAGTTAGGGTAGGTATCTTATTTTGGGCAATTATGGGTAAACTGGGATCAGTGGCTAGTTGATGCCATTTACGTCTTGGCACCCCTGTGATCCTGTTTGTGGCTACATGTTCCGACTTTGGCGTTGGAATGGTCAAAGGAATAAAATAATGATCTGACCAGGCCTGCAGAATGGGGGCCTCTACCTGAATTGAGGTAAGATTAGAGCAGACTACATCTATGGTATGTTCTGCCCTGTGTGTCAGCCCTTGCACTAATTGATTCATGCCCAATGAAGTGATTGATTCCAGAAAGGTGATTGCACCCGGGTTGTTACTACATTCAAGGTGTAGGTTAATATCTCCCAGTAAGGTAAGATTTGCGTATCTAAGTAGGGCTTGACTAAGGGTGTCCCCTAGTGAGTCCAGAAAGGTATTACTATTGCCTAGTGGGCGGTAAACCAGCATTCCCGAGAATTAAGATGAACCCTTTATGGTACAGCAGAAAGCAAAACTTTCCGCTCCCTTGAGTTCGTGTAGGCTTAAAGTCTTCCATTGGAGAGTATCTCTATGGATAATCGCCACTCCCCCTCCCCCCGCCAACCTCTCGGTCTTTCCTGCAGATGGTGAAGTTAGGGGGCAGGGCTACTCCAATATCCGGGTTGCAGTCATCCGTTAGCCATGTTTTAGTTCGCTCATGAGAATACAGATAGACTTTATGAATGGTTTTCCAATCTGACGACTGGACTTCTCCAATGATGGCATGAGGATTTGGGAAGTCTGATCTCGAAGGGGCATCTGTTGGGAGAGGAATGTCTCCTGCATGGTGTACGGTCATGTTCCTCTGCACTGAATGAACAACTGAGTATATCCGTTATTTTGACTTTTTATTTTGGCTATTGCGTCATGTTAATCAGAGCACGTGTACAGAGACCTAGGCCTGTCACCGACTATGCAAGGTCTAGAAATTGCCTGTAACCTGGTGGGATGCATTATGCATGCTTTCATAGCCGATACAAGACCACTGTCACTGTAGTGATGATGGCAGCAAACTGAACACGTGCATCCCAAAATACCTCAGTGAGAAGCCTGTGACTGCTTGCCCTTGCTATGCTGACAGTTAAGTGCACAAGGTGCTGCACTTTTCCCAGTTTGCAGAGGCATAGTAGGATGAGCCTCAGGACACTAGTGGTAACCTCAACCACCATGATTGGGGTCCAGAAGCCCTGTCTGCCTATTGGCCAGCACAAATGGGGTCTGACAGACTGCAATTGGTTTTCAGTTAGGCTTCATAGAGGCTCACGATATCCATTTTAGGATCAAGAGTTAAATGTTTAAATGGCATTGCAATAGTTTACTGCAGATCATGTTTATTTACATTGCAGGCAAAAAGTTTAGCAACTTTTTGTTTAGGAAAAAGGGGGCATTCTTAATAAGAGTGGGAGGATCGTAGGAGGCTTTTACATTCTAATAGAATCTTGCAACAAGGTTCTAACATGTAATTAGAAAAAAAAGATTTTACAAAAACATCTGCATTGTAGAGGAGACTCTTGTCATCTTTGTATAGCGTCATTAAGCAGAAGATGCGGGGCAAGTAAAAAATGGTGCAGACAGGCCTGTGCTGGCAAGCTTCTGAGACAACCGTTTCACAGAGGCTTTGTTTAACCCATTTAGTGCAGCCGAACTACCTCTCCACTGCTTTAGTTGGTCATTGGATGACACTGGGGAGGCATGATAAGGATCCTCTGGTGTTTGCACTGGAGATTATTTTTCTTCCATCCACTTCAACCCTGCGACTTTCCTACTGTTAATCTGGATCATCAGCAGGAGACGCGCTGATGTCATGGATTATTCCCACCACATGTGGAAGAACCAAAGGTGAGTGCTGTCAGATGGGGTTTTGGAGTTGTGTTCCTTCCCCAGATTTCAGGGAGGCATAGTTGGAGAGTCTCCCCTTTCCAACGATGCCTACCTCAAAAGTTTCCAGGTAACCCACAAGGCTATCAGGGACCTGTCTTTGGGGGCATGTGGATTGGCCCTTGTAGTGAACAAGCGGACTGGGGCCATATTTGAACCCCAAGGAGAAGTGAATAAAAAAAAAGTGAAGTGGTCAGCGGGCTGGTCCTCCTAGCATATGGTCCAACCCCCTTTTGGCCTCACGTTACAAATGCAATAACTGTAGGTAGTGGGTCAGCCTCAGCATATGTTAATCCCCTATAGGGCAAATATGTATATTTTGTTATGTGTTTTACGCGGGAAAGTGGGATGCACCCCTCTGGAGAAAACACACATTTACAAATTAATAAATTTGCCACATAATGCCAAACTAGCTCAAATGAATCAAAGTTTAAAAAAATGTGGCGATGAGTCACACGCATTGGGAGGCCCCAAGCAAAGGTTGAATGTTAATTTTTCAGTTGATTTCTGTATTTGGTTGCTAAACTGGTACTAATTAGGTGAAATGTTTCCCCAGACAGAATTATCATGTTTACAAATCACACATAGTAATTTTTTTTTAAAAACGTGCATTATGCTGCATTATTTTCCTTTTTTTTGCAGCATAAGTTAGTCGACCGTGTCACATAATTTGGTGCACTCCTGCAGCATAATTGCAGTGACCCCGGTGAGAACACCGAGTTTTCACAACGAGCACGCCTGCCCATAAAGTTGCAGGGCTACTATGTGAATGTGTTCTTCTTCAGCTCAAAGGCATATTTTTACCTTCAGGATATTACTTTTACACTGCCAATGTTCCAAAAGCTTCCCCAACGATAAAGAGTTGCATAAGCCATGACAAAAGTATGCTGTGGAATTGGTTATGTGGCAAGGTGAATTAATAGTGTGTCTTTTTTTCATGTCTTTGGAGAACCTGCAACTGGATTGCAAAAGATAAGTGTTTTTGTTTAGGACAGTGTTTAAGAAGGAATGTTTTAAACATGCAGCAAGCAGACATTGCGGATGAATGCCGCCTAGGCCCTGACTCGAGTTATGGAGGACATCTCTGAGGCAGGGTCAGAAAATGAGTAAGCATCTGAGGAAAGGAAAATGGAGCAGAAACTGGAAGCGATTTTTGGCAATCAAAGTTCCATCTGATGACTTGCCTTCCAGCAGTTCTGAGGAACATGTCCATGACAGACGTTTATGTCTCTTCACAAGCATAGTCTGTGTAGCAGGGTAGACCAACACAGAGAGCAGACACATGCAGCAGCAAGCACACTCAGTGCTCTCTTCACAGCTCCCCAATTTAGTGCAGCTTTAAGCTCTAAAAATATCAGAGCACTTCTTTGCGCTGCAACAAATTGCTTGCAGCCAAGTTCTCTGATAGGCATGAAGTGTATGTGCTAACTACAATCCACGATGAGAGCACTTCCAGTGTCACAGTTTGGGGTCAGCTGGCCGAAGTTCACAAGCCCACCTGTATACTCAATTACAACAAGTACATGGGTAGAGAGGATAAGCATGACCAGATTCCTCAGCCATGCAAAGCAAATCATAAAAGCTGCACTTGGTAGAGGAAGCGGTTTACCAACCTGATCTAGTTGGCAATATATGTTATCTTTAGACCATTACGGGAAGACCCAGTTCCTTCCATTACTTTCAGTGAATAAAGTTTGTATTTGGTGGACGTGTGGCTTATCTCAATTTTAATCTCACTGGGCCTTTTCTTTTCTTTTATACACAAAACACTATTTACACCTTTTTTGTTCTGGACACAAAATAATTTTTTTCAGGTGAGATAGCTACCTATGATGAGAAACGTGGGCACAACTGGTGAGAACCAACCAGTAAGCTCCTATGGTGTAGCACACGTGAGGTGCTAGCTCGCCTTTTCACAATTTTTGTTGTTGGATACACACTTATTTAAGTGGAGGGTATTCTTTGAACACAGTGACTGACAACCTTAAATATTTTTTAGAGAAGTAACAACGTTTTAGGCTATAAGGATTTGGGACAATACCTATGAAAGAGAATAAGGTTTGTTGTTGGGGTATATAAATGGAATACCCGATCCTATATATGATAAAAGTTCAAGCATGCAATGAACAGGTATTTGTGATGTTTGTTTAAGGTTGTGGAGGCACCAACTGTCAACATGTCTGGACATATGTTTTTTACAGAGGCTTGTTTGTTATGTGTCTGCATGCAAGTTGGTTGATGACTGGTTGAGAGGTTGCTTTGAATGGGAAATCCATCCTGTGGCATATGAATGTGATGGGCCGTTCCATGGCAGCAGTTTATTGATGTGAGTGTACTGATCTGTTAGTTTGGGCTTGAGGCTGGCAGTCTTGTGTGTGGTGCGTGAATGGCATATGAACTGACTATAAATCGTTCGGTGTCTTGATGCAGATTTATGGCTAACCTTTAGTAGTCTTGTTTTCAGTATTCAGATACTGTGATTAGAATTTGAATTTGAAAGTAGCATTTCTAGAGGTGACAAAATCAAACTGTAAAATCAAACTGTATTAGCGGTGGATTAACTGGGGGCGTGTCCAAGACGGCAGCGCGGTAGGTTGCAGGATCGTGTCCCTCAGGCATCGCCAATACTTTGCTTTGATCCATAGCCTGTTCCCTTGGGTCATTGGACCGCGTAAATGTCGGGAGTGGCCCTGACATACTGCGGAGCTCTCCTGGGATGAATTGCGCTCCTGTAAACACAGCAACGGCGGCCTTGGAGCGCTAGTGCAGTGAGGGCCTTGGCGGCCTCGTGGGTGGCAACAGCGGTGATCCCGGCCTGAGCCGGGAGAGATGATCTGTAAAGGTGCCCACAGTGAGGTGTTGGTGCGAGAAGAGTCCCAGGCGGCAGCAAGCAAGATCTTGGTGAGGGACGGCGAGCTGTGAGCAGTGGGACACCCGGTATCAGCCAGGGAATGCAGGGCTGCCCGCCATTCCCACCAGCTGCAAATGGCCCTGCAACGTTGAATCCAGCTTCAACTTGAGAAGGGGCCGCCGGCTCGCCTGGCGGTGGGGTTAGCAAGGAGCCTCCTGAGTCCCGCCTCACGAGGAGGCGGCCGATTGCCGGGCCCTGGGGGAAGCAAAGTCGCAGACTAGTCTTCCCCCGGGGTCATTCGCGCATTGATAGGCCAGGTAGGGGAAGGGGAGGAGTTAGGGGGTGGGTATTTAGGCGCAGGGGAGAAAGGGAACTTCCTCTTCCTGCGCCTGGCACCATTGGGAGGGAGCAGAAAAGGGAGGTTAGTTCAGGGCAGTATTTTCCAGGTGTGTAGCGTAGTTTGTAGGTTTTTGGGTCAGGCCGATCGGAGTCGGGGGCTGTTTCCACGGCAGCCGGTTCTGTTTGTTTCCGCCTGTAGCGTAGCATTTGGCGCGATGTCGGGGGTGTCATCAGAGGAGGTCCGGGAGGCCTTGTTACTGCTCGCGAGGGCCGGGCGGGAGGATCTTCTTCAGCCGGGGGTTTTAGGTCAGGCGTGGGTGGGGGCCACCAGGGGCACACGCGCTGCCTCGGCCGGGGTTAAGGCCGCAGTCGTGGCATGTCAGGAGGACGAGCCTGACGCGACAGGGCATGGTTACGATCGGAGGGGGGGCGGAGCACCCAGGGACCCGGCGAGGGGCGGGAAACGCAAGAGCCTGCCCCCGCGGGCCTTCCCTCCGATCGAGTTTTTGCCTGGGGCTACGGGGGCTGCCGTGGAGGCCGCGCCCCCGCGCTTCCACTCCTTGGGCCTCTGCAGGTGCCGGCCGGTGCAATGCAGGGGGAGGGGCAGGCAGACAGCCTTTCTGGGCCTGCCCTGGAACCGGAGGGAGCCCCGGGCGGGAATGTGGCTTCAGGGTTTGACGGGCAGGCTGCTCTCTCCACCCCTGGGGCTGGCTTGACTGGGGACGACACGAGGGATGACGGGGGACTGGAAGAGGAGGCCCCCATCGACCTGTCTACTAGCTCCAGGGCTGGCACCCCTGCCCCTGCGAGGCAGGCGGTGGTGGGGGACCTGGGGGGCCGGGGTGGGCCTTCCACTCTGGTTCCCATGGGAGGGGGGCCTGGTTGGGTTCCTGGTTTGCCACAGGTGGGTTTCTTCCCCCAGGGGGCTGAGTTCTTTGGTTACTGCCCCCCCCGCCCTGCCCCTCCCCCCCAGATCTGGGGCGCCTCCTCCTGGGAGGACAGGGCCCGGGTGAGAGGATCTTGGCGCGGATTCAGGAGGTCAGGTGGGCCGAGGACACCAGAGCCAGGGTGGGTGCTGTGTGGGGCCATGAAGTTGAGGGCCCTCCCACCCCGACCTCGGAGGAGGAAAGGGAAGCGGAGTTGGAGGAAGAGCTAAGGAGGGTCAGGGCCAGGAAGGCAGTGCAGGACAACCCCCCCCCCCCCAGGGGAGTATGGCAGGAGTAGGGACGGCCAGGACGGCTTTGAGGCCTGATGGTGCTGGGGCCCGCTCAGGTTGGAGCGACCTGAGCGGTGGGAGGGTATCCAAGCCGGCGGCTGTCGGCAGAGCCCGGGGGTGCCTGGCGGGGCGCAAGACGGCTCCAAGACGCAGGACGGTGGAGGGCAGTCCGCGGCGGCTGTCCCTCCACCGAGGGCTCGGGCTCCTGCAGCACGTGTGGACGCTGGCGCGCGTGTGCGGGGAGGTGTGCAGAAAGGTGTGAAGAGAGCTGTGAAGGAGGTGGACAATTTGCGTGTGGATCTGGAACCGGTGCTTGAGTTGGATTATGGTGCGGAGAGTGACGAGCTGGAGGATGGGGAGGTGCGGGTGACTTGGAAGGCGTAGGGGGCGCTGCGGACAACGGCGACCTTGGTGTTTTACAGGCCACGGCGGCAACGAAGACCGGCGGCGGTCCAGGTCACAGCGTCTAGAGGAAGGCCCCGGGAACTGAGCTCGGCACTCACAGGTGAGGGTGCCTGGTGGTCGGCCTGGGAGGATGTTCACAGAGGGGGGGAGGGGCGGAAGAGTACTTGTAGGTCGGTGGGTGTGGGTGATGGTTCGGTGTGGGAGGCGGAGAAGCCATCGGGCGGTCCACCCGAGGATGGTAAGAAGGTGGATGGTAAGTCGGTGACTTTGGGGGTACAGACGGACAAAGGGGATGGTAGGGAGGAGAAGGGAGTGAAGGTGCCTAAGAAGCTGCCATATATGGGGCTGGCTATGCCTTTGGGGTCGCATCTCTCGGAGAAGCTCAAGGATCGGATCTGGAAACACGAGTTTGTGGATGTCTTTAAGTTGCTACACAGGGAGGTACAGGCTAAGGAGGGGTCTAAGGAGGAAGAGTGGGAGCTGACGAGGCGCCCTAGGGTGCCGGTGACAATGGAGAACTGGACGTCGGCGTTCTTGATCTATGCCAGTGTTTATTGCCAGAAGTATTTGGACAGGGCGATTGCGCTTATCAAATACATGGACATCATTCGCAAGGCCCAGATGCAGTTCGGGGGTTTTGCTTGGCTGAGCTATGATGAGGAGTTTAGAGCCAGGGTTAGCACGAATCCCGAGAAGAGTTGGGGGGAAGTGGATCAGGAACTCTGGGTTCAGTGGATGGCGTCATCGCAGTCCACTGCGTCCACACACACGGCCAGTTGCCTACCCGTTGTATATCGGTCTTTTCCGCCACGTCCCGCCCAAGGCGGGGCGGGGGGTGGAACAGTGCCCAGCACCATTGTCTCGGGGCAGCAGTCCAAGCCAGGGGGTTATTCCACGGGGGCCTGTTGGAGCTACAATAAGGGGTATTGTTCCCGGTATCCCTGTAAATTCAAACACGAGTGCTCGAAGTGCGGCGGGAAGCATGCCCTTACGCAGTGCCTCACGCTCACCACACCCTCGGAGCAATGGAGGAATGCCAGAGGGCGGGGCCACCCTGGACCGAGGGCGCCTACACCGGTTAGGGTGGAGGCGATGGCCCCGTGGCTCTCGTGCTACCCGGATCAGGAGGCGGCGGCGCGTCTTTTCTGGGGTTTCACTGAGGGTTTTAGGGTGGGCTACCAAGGTCTCAGGGAGCGACGTTGGGCTGAAATTTGAGATCTGCCAAAGAACTGCCGTGTGTTTTGTTTGCTAAGTTGAGGAAGGAGGTGGAAGAAGAAAGGGTGGCGGGCCCGTTTACTGACTGGCCTTTGCAGGACCTGATCATCTCCCCATTGGGGGTGGTGCCGAAGAAAGAGGAGGGGGAGTTCAGGATGATACACCATCTGTCATGGCCAGAGGGCCAGTCAGTGAATGACTTTATTGCAGAGGAGGATTCTAGAGTGCTCTACGCGTCGGTGGACGATGCGATCCGCCTGGTGAGGGTGTGTGGGACGGGAGCGGAATTGGCGAAGTGTGACATCAAGTCTGCTTTCAGTTTACTGCCTATTCACCCGGCGGATTTTTCTCTTTAAGGCATGCAGTTTGGAGGGGCCATCTACGTGGACAAGGTTTTGCCCATGGGATGCGCCATCTCCTGCGCTCTTTTCTAACTTTTCAGCACTTTTCTGCAGTGGGTCATGGTGCGAGTTAGTGGGTGCCGTGAGGTCACTCACTACTTGGACGATTTCCTTTTCCTGGGGAGACCGGATACCGGGGATTGCGGCAGGGCCCTGTTGCGATTCCAGGAGATGGCTTTTCAGTTTGGGGTGCCTCTGGCGCCTGAGAAGACGGCTGGTCCCAGCTGTTGCCTCACCTTCCTGGGGATTGAACTGGACTCTGTGCAGTGGCTGGCGCGCCTTCCCGCGACCAAAGTGGCGGAGATCCTGGCATGTCTGGACTGGGCAGTGGAGGAGAGGCGGATTCCTTTGCGGGCAGTGCAGAAACTTCTGGGTTTCCTTAACTTTGCGTGTAGGGTGGTACAGGCAGGACGGACGTTCTGCAGGCGGCTCGGCATGGCCATGTCGGGGGCAGTGCTTCCACATCACAGGGTCAGGATTTCTATGGGAGTGAGGACGGACTTGAGGACATGGATTACTTTCTTGCAAAACTTCAACGGTGTGTCGCTGGATTTTGATGAGGAGAGGGCGGTCTGGCAATGCCAAATTTACTCTGACGCGGCTGGGTCAGCGGGGTTTGGTGTCTTCCGGGATGGCAGGTGGTGTGCGGAGAGCTGGACGGCCTCCTGGATCAAACAGGGGAGGAGCATTGCCTTCTTGGAATTTTTCCCTTTGCTGGTGGCACTGGAGGTGTGGGGGGAGGAGTTTCAGAACAGGTCTGTGCTCTTCCACGTGGACAACATGACGGTGGTGGAGCTGGTGAATCATCAAAGGGCAAGGGACCTGAGAGTGTTGCGGCGGTTCATGTTGGCGTGTCTGCGGTTGAATGTGGTGTTTCGGGCTAAGCATGTCCCTGGAGCGAATAATGACATTGAGGATGCTTTGTCTCGTTCGCAGTGGCAGCGGTTTCGACACCTGGCACCGGGAGCGGATACATGCAAGACGGAGCTGCCGGCCGGCATCTGGGCCTTGGGGGAGTGAGGATGATTGGACTGGTGGAGGGTTCGCTGGCAGAGACCACAAGGAGGACATATTGTTTGGCATGGTCTGAATTTAGTGCTTTCATGGGCTGGACGGTGAATGGCGTCGTGAGTGTGGAGTCGGCAGTGGAACAAGGGCTAAGAGGTTATGTGTTGGATTGTATGGATCGGGGTTTGACTGCGGCTACGATCTCTGGTAAATTGGCAGGGATGTTGTTCTACTGTGTTTTGTTTCCGGGCTTTGACCCGACCAAGGATGTGATACTGAGCAGAATGTTGCGGGTTGGGGCAGGGAGCGGGGGAGTGGGGGGGGGGGGCAGGCTGAGGGAGGCGGTAACGTTTGAGTTGTTGGTCCGGCTGGTTGGGGTGTTGCCGGAATGTTGTTATGACTTGGTTGAGGTTGGCCTTTTCCGCTTGTGTATGGTGTGGATGTTTTTCGGGGCATTTCGGGTGTCTGAGCTTTTGGGTACGAGGAGAGGGGCAGGCAGGTTGTTTGAGGAGATTCGGGTGGATGGGGGGCGCTTGGGTATTTGGCTGCGGTGCTCCAAGACTGATCAGTTGGGCAGGGGCAAGTGGGTATGGTTGAATGAGACAGGCGGGGAGGTTTGCCCAGTGTTGGAATGGCTGACTTTCCTGGGGACGGGGAGTGTGCGTTGTGGGGAAATATTTTGTCATGCGTCTGGCGCGAGAGTGACGGCGGGCCAGTTGTTGGCTGTCTTGCGCAAGGCTTTGAGGCGGCTGGGCATGAATGAGGCTGGGTTTGGGACCCACTCTTTCCGGATAGGGGCTGCAACAGCGGCGGCCAGGTTGGGTTGGTCCTGGGATAGGATTAGGAGACTTGGGCGATGGAAGTCGCGCTGTTGCGAGAGGTATGTGAGGAAGTAGGGTGGTCCCAGGCAGGATGTTGGTTGATTCATACTGTTTTTCTTGTTCTTACATCTTTTTCTTCGTAGGTTGCGTGGGTGGACCGGGCGGTAAGACGGTGACTTGGATTGTTGGGCACTCCTTCGTGCATTGGGCATCCAAATATGCGGAGCAGCAGCTTTACGGCCGTAACCTGGGACTGAAAGGACACTTGCACGAGGTACAATGGTGGGGCAAAAGTGGCATGCGATGGGGGGCACTACTGCCCTGGCTCGCGAAGATGATCCCACAGAGGGGATGTCCTGATTTGTTGATCATTCATCTGGGGGAGAATGACCTGGTACAACTGTCCGGATTGGCACTTTTACAACTCATGCAACGGGACCTGGAGGTGTTGAAAGCGAGGCTTGCAGGGACCTGCATTGCCTGGACTGAGTTGGTCCCCAGGAAAGTGTGGGGAGGGGCTATGTAGCATGGGGCCATCGAGAAGGCACGAAGGAAGCTCAATAGGGCAATGAGACTTTACTGTGGTGACAAAGACATTAAGGTTATTGCACATGGCGGGATACGACTGGAGGAGCCTTTAGTTTTCAGGGACGACGGGGTGCACTTGTCCCTGCTGGGCAATGCGTATTACATGATGGAGATGAGAGATGTGGTGAGCAAGTTGTGGAATGAGGCTATCTGGTGTCGCAGGGAGTGAACGCGGGAGTGTGTGTTGCGGACTGGCGGACCTGGAAGGGGGTGGGGCAGTGAACAGCCCTGAATGGCAGGACGCAAGGAGTCGGCTGGATGACAAGTGATTGAGGGGCAAGAATAAAGCATGGTTGGAGCTTCTCGGGCTTTGTGATGAAGCGGAACGAGTGAAACGAATGAGAGGGGAGTGTGAGTGGGGGTTTGTTGTTATTATTATGTTTATGTTACTGTTATGTACAGATTACGCAGTTCTGGTCTAATAAAATGGCCTTTTACGCTGACACTGCGTGGTCTGTTTATTGCGCGATGCCGGGCCCCGGGGGAAGCAAAGTCGCAGACTAGTCTTCCCCTGGGGTCATTCGCGCATTGATAGGCCAGGTAGGGGAAGGGGAGGAGTTAGGGGGTGGGTATTTAGGAGCAGGGGAGGAAGGGAACTTCCTCTTCCTGCGCCTGGCACCATCGGGAGGGAGCAGAAAAGGCCACCCACCCACCCGGCAGCTGGAGGTGTGTTTGGGCCGGTCTATAGCGATGCCAGTTTAGGCCAGAGCTGCTTTAGGCAGGATTGAAGGGACAGGGGGGTCAAGAGCGGGCACACCCATCCCTTGGGGGGGGGGGGGGGTTTGTAGGGCGGATAGAAGCATGAATGGCAGGACGCAAGGAGTGGGCTGGAAGACAAGTGATTGAGGGGCAAGAATAAAGCATGGTTGGAGCTTCTAGGGCTTAGTGATGAAGCGGAACGAGTGAAACGAATGAGAGGGAGTGTGAGTGGGGGTTTGTTGTTATTATTATGTTTATGTTACTGTTATGTACAGATTACGCAGTTCTGGTCTAATAAAATGGCCTTTTACGTTGACACTGCGTGGTCTGTTTATTGCGCGATGGCGTGGCCTCCCCTGCTTTGTTGTCCCGGAGGTGGTGCTGCCTGACACGGCCCGTGTCGGTGTGGTGGGCCTAGTGGGAGGTCCAGCGGTCCGCAGATTGGCGGATGGGGTGCTCCCTCAGTGGGCCCTGCGTGGAGCGGTGCGGACCATGGATCGGCGACTGCAGTGAGCCCCCGTAGACGCCGCCTCGTGGGGAGCGCTACGTCGGATGCCCTGCCAACCACCATGTGGGTGCGCAACGCGGCTGGGTCTGAGTGCCAAATAGTGAAGGAGTCTACAACCGATTATCTGGGAAGGTCCGGGGGACTCTCGGGCTCCGACGCAGTGGAGTAGCACCCAGGTGAGTCAGACTACTGCGGCCTCCTGCACCTGTGGAGTGCCTTTCGCTGCCCCCGGGGGAGAGGGGGGGGGGGGGGGGAGTGCCCTGGGTCTGGCAAGGCCCAGAGAGGGGCTGGGGTGAGATCTCTTCGGTCCGCGGGTTGGCAGGTGGGGTACATATTGTATGCGTGGTCCCCCAGGACTCCTCTGCAGATAGTACGCCGACTGGCCTACCTTGGCTTTCTCAGCCCCTGCTCCACTGCGAGGCAACAGAATTGCTATAACCGGTAACGTGGGGCCCACTACGCTGCGCAGTTCCCCCATCATGCCTACTGAGGCGTTTGGGGCTAGAGCTGCCTACGGGGTGCCAGCGGTTGGCGATCCGCGCCATGGCAACGACACGTACGAGGAAGGAGAAGTCACAGAAGGATCCTACTGAAGCAGGCCTCGACATCATGTGAGAAGGCTTGCGGGGTGATACGAGAGCGACAACTTGCCGGCTACTAAGGCGTTCAAGGTGGAGCTTTTCGCGGCCATAAAGGACCTCCTTAACTAGCTCACAGCGGACTTGAAAGAAGTGTGTCGCGATTGTCAAAACAACATATGTGACAAAAATTGTGTGCAGAATGGTGACATTTTGTGCTCAGTGACTCAGTGGTGGTGTCGAATATATATAAGGTGATTGGGGGAAGAGGGGGAGGAAATTACGCCCAGAAATGCAAGTTTTAAATAGAGCTGCGGCCTGGATAAGTAAGTCTCATTGCAGGATCTTTAGACCAGTCCGTGGGATACTTGTTGACGCTTCAACTCTAGTACTGCACTACTGTACGGTCAGTGCGGGTCTTCATCAGGACTGGGGCAATGGGAAGACAGCCTGTAGATATTTAACCCTTTCCGTGCTGATGACAGAACCGCTCCGTCATCAGCCACGGTGGAGCTGTGCTGATGACGGAGCGGTTCCGTCATGGCCCGCCCGACACGCCTGCGCGGCGCGGATTCAGCGCCTGCGCTGGGCGTTTCATTGAGCGTGCGGGGCCATGACGGAACCGCTCAGTCATGAGCTCAGCTGAACCGCGGCTGGTGACGGAGCGGTTCAGTCACCAGCATGTGCGCGCCGCGCGGCCCCCTGCCCCCCTAGCGCTGCTGCGGAATAGCCGCCGCAGCGAAGGTGTTAAGGGGTTACACCATCTGGAAGTCTTCACAATAGTGATGCTTACATCCAAAAACGAAGGTCTCCCTGTTTAAGATCAACTTTCCATGTAGGACTAAAGAAAAGACGAGGTGACATTACTAACCCATCTAATTTGAGTCATTAAAGAGATTTATTATAACATGCTGTGGGGAACTCACCGAGGTTAGAGTTGCTTTGCATACGATCTGGTTAAGATCCAGAGACGATTTCTACTGTTGAGTAATTCAACAAGTTCGTTCTGAAAGGGAGAAAAGCAGTTAGCTTCCTCCGTGCTAATCCAATAATAACGGTCCGTGTGGGCGAAATTGTCCCCGAATCATTCTCACCTTATTTGATCACTTCAGCTCGAGTAGAAGGCTCTGAGTTAATCAGGCCACTGCAGAGAGTTGAAATGCTGAGATACGGGTGTTTCATTAATACCCGATCGGGTCTGAGCGCAAGGACGACGTTGCACGTTCTGCGTGTGCGGTTGCTAGGCAATGTACGGACTGCCGACCGGGTCAGCGGTTGCTACGCAACGCGCGGGTGTTCGCGGCTGCACTCAGCTGAGATGATGTGTGAAGGATAATTTAAATATAAAGATTTTCCTCACTGCCGTCCATCATGCATGACCTCCAGACATTCAGTCAGTTTTCTGGCTTTAACATCAACACGCAGAAATCCCAGGTACTCAACATTACAGCTAGCCAACACACGGAAGCGGCTCTCTGGCTCCGCTTCCCCTTTGACTGGGAAGGTGAACTATTCTGCTCTACTATCCCGGATACGCCCAAACACCAAGCGTTGGCGTCGCCTACCACTATCCGCGATTAAAACTAACACCCAACCACGAGCCCTATTCTTGTTCCAAACCCTGCCGCTGGAACCCCCGCCACACGTCCTCCTTCAGAAACAGAGGGCGATCGAGGGCTTTGTTTGGGGCCCGATTTCGCCGCGAATATCAAAAACCCAGCTCCAACGGTCAAAGTAGTATGGGGGATTAGCCTTTCCTAACATCACTTGGTAATATCTTGCTTCCCTCATACGTTACATAGTGGAATGGAACCGTCCCATGACGGAGAAATATTGGGTCTTAATGGACCAGACGGTCGCAGGCCATCACATCTGGCGGGACGCCTGGTTGACCAAGCAGCCCGCGCTTAGGGCCTCTACTCCTCACCAGTCACACAACCCACGATGCTGGCTTGGGACAGAGTCTCGCGAAGGGCAAACCTGACTTCATTCCCTTCTCCCCCGACTCAGTTTTTCTCAAACCCTGCTTTCCCACTGGGAATGGCCGTCAAGGGAGCAGCACTTTCGGTTGAGGGAGTTTGAAAGCATGTAGGACACATATGAAATTCAGGGCCTTCTCCCCTTTAAGGAATTACAGATGGATTACAATTTACCTGACACTGACATTTATTTACATTCTCAGATGATCCATTGGATCTCCGCACCTGGGACACGTCACCTAGCTTTCCGGCCAAAGAAACCATTCGAGAAATGGATACTTACTTAAAAAAGACGATAAAATCCTTATCTCCGAAATCTACTCCTTCCTTAACACAGCACCCCCAAGGACCCGCACTGCTGGACAGAAGCACTGGGAAGTAGAACTAGGGCGTGCGTTGCCGGACAAGGAGTGGGAAGACATTTTTTTATCGGGCACATCACACAGCGTCTCCTCTAAGCCACACTGAGACAGCTTTTAAAATTGCTACCTGTTGGTATTACACCCCCTAAAGGCTCTCAGGTGGCAATCTGCTGGAGTGGGTGCAGTATCCCTGGGACACTTATACACGTACTATGGCACTGTCCCAAATTAACCCGCTACTGGGAACAAATCCTAGATGACATTGACTTGGCCTTCAGTACTTCCATACCCCGGCTCCCTGCTTACACGCTCCTAGGCCTTCCCAATGCACTAACCTTTCCCTTGCGCTCAACTAGGAGGCGGCTGATGGCCCTAGCACTGAATGCTGCGCATAGGGTGATATTGACAAGGTGGAAATCTGACAAAATACCCGATCACACGCACTGGTTACACGAACTATGGAATCTTCTAGCGATGGAGAGACTTTCCATGGCTGCGGCGGTGAAGGATAAAGATTAAGCCAAAACCTGGGCCCCTTTTTAGGTCGAGCCTGGCGTACGCAGGACGAAGTGCTGTCGCCAGCGAAGCTTATTGTTGTGGACGTGCCTCGGTAGTGGGACAGTAGATGGGCACGCGCAGAGCTTTTGGCTAGTTGAGCAGGTGTACGCGCACGTACAGCCACGCGCTGTGCACATCGCCTGTCCTGCTTCCGGTGCAAGTCAGCCTCCTGCAATAGCATTTTTTTAATGCTGATGCACGCGCCACACGTCCCACTTATCGGCTCTTGTGGGGGCTCTGCGCTGCTCCCTGGCTGGTCTCCTCGTGGCAGGGGGGGGGGGGCCTATTTTTCGGTCACTGGCGCATACACACGCGGGCCCAGTCATGCTCACAGGAGCCCCGCAGCAGCTATCACAAAGACTGTGTTGGCTCCCGTCGGACTTCTCTCTGCGGGAGTGCTCCTTCACACGGGCTACAATACACAGGGTTCCCTCAGCTCATGGGAGCCCCGGACACTGCCGCGCGCTCCATGCCCCAGGCAAAGTTGGCCGCAAGCATGCTCAGTGCGTAAGAAATGCGAGTGTTCTCCTGTGAATATGCGCGTAGCGCGCTTTCACTTTCCTTACCCCCATCGGCTTGTTTCTTTTTTGTCACTGTTTTACCTTTGGCGTTTTTTAATTTCTCCCATTTCTTCCTTCCTCTGTGTCGCTCTTGATCGAAACCGGATATTGAAAAAATAAGTTATGGTCCCACCACCTTCAATCACCCTATTTACAGTAACCATTTCACTTCTTGCCACATCAGAAACTTAAGGAACCTCGCTCAGGCACAAAGGGAAGTCAGCGTTTTAGGTGTAACATTAGGTCGCCAAAATGGACAGATGGGCCTGGATATTCATGCAATGACACTCGGCAAATTCATTTCCTTTACTTTCATTTCTTTCAGGGTAGTTCTGCCCATCTGTCCCAGAGTTCCTGTCAAAACAGGTATTTTCGTGCCAGCCCTTCCTCCGAGGCTGGCAAGTTCACTGACCCCAAGTGCCATATACCGGAAAGCAAGCACTTGCTGCCCGGAAAAGTGAGCATTCACAAACTGACACACCGGAACGGAAGGAGGGAATCATCTGTCTCCGTAAACCGCTACGTCGCGTGGCCTGCTCTGCGCATTTGCTCGAGCCATAAATACTCCTACGTCACTCATCGTCACGAGACAAAAGCATCCCAGACACGTGTATATCCAACCACCGGGCACAATATGCCTAGGAATTGTTTCAAGGCTAATGATAAACGCCCTGCTGCCATGACAGAACAGATTGGTCGCAATTAATAATGCTGCATTCGTCCATTCGCAGCAGTCACCCGCATTCTGCCCGTCAGTGACCACAGCATGCAACGTCCGCCCTTAGCTACAATTGCAGGTTCACATCCTACTCACGGTGAGGACATTCTCTCTACCAGTCACCGGGACAGACTGCTGTCTTCAACCTTCAGCTGCTGCCGTGTTAGCCTGGTTGTTTAAGCACTCTACGAGAGTGTGTGTTTTCAATTTGTATCTCTCTTGTACTTCTGCCCCTCAGTGTTCCTCCACCCATCCCATCTATTAGTCTGCTTGCGCCAGCATATCCAAACTACCCTCTGTTGTGCTTCTGCTTGCCTGCAACCCCTCTTGCCAACCTGCCATTTTCCTTGTGGTTGCAGCCAGCCACTCCTGTCTGTTCATGTGGTTGACCCTGCACTTCCCACCCACTCTCGATTGTTCCTGTGGTTGCCCTTTGCACTCCCATCCACTCTCCTTTGTTAGTGTAGTAGCCCTCAGCCCCCCTCGGATATCCTAGTCTATCCTCTGTCCGTGTGCTCCACTGGATTGGAGGGATTCTATTAGTACGGCATGGGAGACCTTATCAAAGGTCGCACTCAGGTCCAATAACACCAAGGCCACCGTCTCGCCCGCATCAAGGTTCCTGCGGAGCAGTTCAGTAACTCCTAGAAGTGTCGTCTCCGTTGAATAGCCAGTCTTAAAACCGGATTGGGAGGGATGGAAAAACTCATTGGTTTCGACGTACTGATATAACTGGGTATTGATATGCCTCTCTAAGACTTTAGAGAGGGCGGGGAGTAAAGAGATCGGTCGATAGTTGGAGGGAAGAGCTGGGTCCGTGTTAGCTTTTTTCAAGAGGGACCACCATAGCATGCTTCCAGTCAACAGGGACGGAAGACTCCACCAGAGATGTATTGAGAAGTTCCAAAATACATTGGAGGGCTGGCTGTTTAAGCTGTTTTAGTACAGAAATGGGGAGGGTATCGAGCAGTGATCCAGGGTGGGTCTTATTAAGAAGTAACTTAAGCATTGACATGTCAAGGAGTGACCAGGTATTGAGAGAGTTTCTTTCCCCGGCCAGGGGCAAGGGTAGTTGGACCGTCAAGCAGGGGGCAAGATTGATCCGAACACAAAGCGGACAGAGGATAAGGTGGGGGGGTGTTACCTGCTAATTCAGAGTATATAGTTTCCACTTTAATCAGGAAAAACTGAGCAAGGTCCTCGCATTGCTTTGTATTCAGACTAAGAGGAGCATGCGCAGTGTCTGTACCCGCGAGCTCTTTGACAATCTTGAACAGGGTTTTAGGGCAGTTGTTATCCCCTGTAATGGTGGAAGAGACAAAGTTGGCACGTGCAGACCTGCAGTGGGAGTGATATGCCCTTTTTGCAGAAAAATAGGCAGTTTTAGCATCGGGTGCATAGTGTCTGCGCCATCGTCTTTCCATGTTTTTGCATTTCGTTTTTTTTAGCATCAGGTACATAGTGTCTGCGCCACCGTCTTTCCATGTTTTTGCATTTCGTTTTTTCCCTTTTTAGTTCATCAGAGAACCAGCGGGTGGGAGGACAGTGGGTGTTTCGCTTCGTAGATGAAACTGAAAGACAAGTATCGAGTGCTGATTGAATCCAGCATTGAAAGGCCACCAAATCAAAGGCAAGAATATTTTTAAAAACAGGAGCGTTAGCAAAAAGACAGTGATTAAATGCAACCATGTCTAGATCTTTCCAGTTTCTAGTTGGTTTTATTGCGCTGGCGCTCCATTTATGTGAGGGACAGGGTGTAGAATGTAGATGTAGGAATAATGGGTTACCTCTTTGAAAAATGGCAAAACAAACTGTGGTAAAAAAAAAAAAAGGTTTTTTTGATTAAGCTCTGCATGTTCCTGAAAACTTGGAAGATGATGACTTCAGCACAACACACCTTTTGTTGATGTTAATATTAGGGAAAAAAACAGACAGTTTTGTGGAGCACTTTTTCCCCAAAAAGCTCAAAATACAGCTACATTTTGCCTATTTTCTGGGTCCCTCCAAAGAGATCCACAAACCCTGGGTACCTTTAGAATCCCCAGGATGTTGAAAAAGAAAGGATGGAATTTAGGCATGGATATATTATGTAGAGAAAAGTTATAAAAGCCTACGTGCAAACTGCCCCAAACAGCCAAAAAAGGGCTCAGCACTTGGGGATGGTGGGATTGGAATAGAGGGGGGTAAAGCCTCAGGAGTTAAGGGGTTAAATAGCCGCCTTTAGACCACACATGGGAAGAGTAAACTGCTAGACCGCCAACCAATGCGACGGAATGAGTGTGCCATACACAAATGCTGCCAGGGTATAAAACATGGTGTTCAGCGCAGAGTCAATGCATAAGTACTTGCAAGTAGTATTACTGCTCAATGAATCTGCGGGGCAATTAAGCGAAAGGTAATGGTGTCTCACACGTACAGTAAAATTAACAATTCTAAAATTCATAAAACCCTCCTTGATCAACGTCACAACAATATATTCAGTCTTAATACAAGTCCTTTGACAACTAAAATAGCCTTAAAGAGTTTAAATAAACAGGCAGTATCTATTGCTTTAAGCAGATGTTAATGCATTGGTAAAAACAAATAAACTAAATAAAGTAATGCCCATTTGTTCAAGAATTAACCCATTTTAATCTGAAATAGTCTGTCATGTTTTACAGAACCTTTGCAGTATCATCTACATGCCTATCTTTATAAAGACCCAGGTCATGCTTTGGCTCCTGTAGTTAGCCAAAACCATGAGCTATCCCCATGAATTTCCTGGCATGCTCACGCTTCAGTTACAGGGTGCATTATCAAGTAGAGCGGACTCCAAGATTAACATCTTATCACACTGACCTCCTATGGAATTTTCTGCAACCTTCTGATGACCAGAGATGTTTTAAATGCACTTTGAGGATTCTTTCGTGTGGACTCTAGGTCTGCCATTCCAGGTAAAATGTGGCTTTTAACTTGATTGCAATTACAAAAGCGGCAAGTGTTTAAAGTATTAAATTATATAGCATTTTAAAGTATGCAATTATTACCTCTCTGATAACATTTTAATAAGGATTTAACCAAACTATGAAAGAGTGTACAAGTAAAAAAAAAACTGAGGGGGGTTTAACCTAACAGAGAAGCAAAAGGGGCACAGAGTTAAAAACAAAAAAAGGTACAATACTTGTAATTCCACCAAGCTACTCAGGTCCGACCCCCTTTCCTTCAAGTAAAATGAAGTAGCAAAACTCTTACCGCACATTTCTGCATATATACCACAATTGAAAAGTGCAACAAAAAACACTTGGACAAAGGAATGAAAAATATGTAAACAAAGATCGCAAATACAAGTTTCTGATTGTGAAGGGCACCCGGGCAAGGGCAGTTTGAGAAATCGTCCACTAAGTTCTTAGCTAGGTATCACAGAAGTTCATTGCTCATGGTGTTCCACAGATAATCTCCCTTGGAAGTAAGTTTGTCCTTCCGGTACTCTCAGTGGCTATAGAACTGCAGAAGCCTCTTCCTTTTTAACCAGAAGGTTTGCATCAACCAAAGGCTGCCCAGTCATGAACCGAGTGGCAAAGAGGTGCCGGCAGGGGAGCAGGTTGGAGGTGTAAATGGAGCAGCTGCACGAGATGAGTTTGGGGTCCATAACAAAGGTTGACACCCCGTCATTGAGAACAAAGTTCATCATATTTTCACTAATGTCGTAAGTTCTGAGGTTGGCCAACGCCAACTCCTCTTCAATCAGGTGGGATTGCTCAGGCTGACAAACCTCCCGGTAACGCGCGGCCACTAGCGTATCATTAAAGAAGCCCACCTCCACCTTGGAAGCATGCATATGCAGTAAGTCTTCAAGACACTGAGCCAAAGTGGGGAAAGGGCGTATTGCCCAGCTGAGTCTTTGCCGGTGCTGTTTAATAGCACTGTAGGTGTTAATGCCTTTGTTTGTACTATTAATAGAGAACTCAGCCCACAGCACTGAGCGAGGGTGCCAGTGCTCCAAGAAGTAGTTCATAAAGTGTTCGGAGACAACCTCTTTTAGCCTCTTCACTGCTCTATGATAACAATCCACTGACATGGATTGGACTACCTCACAGAGCAGAGGCTGAACTCGTTCATCACATAAAGTCCCTAACTCGCGAGCTTTGTTTGTTAAGGTCTCCAGGACCTGATGGCGGCAGATCCATACTCTGGACTGAGGTAGCACCTGCTGGATGGCGCTCAGCTCATCGACTTCTACTCCAACAATTATGTGCTGCACTTTATGTTTTAACTCTGGTGTTATCTGCAACAGAGATGCTATGGTTCCATGGAGAATGCCAGGTGTCACCCTCCGTGCCAGGCAGTGAGCGCATTCCCGTGCCAGCCCATCTCCATCCAAGCAGAGAACTGTATAGAGGTCAAACTCCTCATTGAAGTCCAAAATCCGGTCAAAGAACAAAGCACTTGGTAAACGCTGACAAAAGCGCAACATCTCACTGGTTTGAAAGTAGACCATCTTGACTGTAGTAGTGTCCTCCATAAACACCAGCTTCACTTTAGTTAAGGGATCTTCAGCAAAGAGCATTTGCAATGCACTGAGTATTTCCAGGATGTCAGTTTCCTGCGCAGAACAGGTAGATAGCAGACGTTTAACATCTCGAAGTTCCAAGAACTGCCTGGAGATTATGTTGGTGACGTGCACAGGCAAACATTGACCGGAGAGCAAGAAGCCCTTCTTGTAGGTGTTGAACTTGATGGGGCAGAGGACATGGTTATGAGTTAACTGGCACTCAGTGACCACAAGACAGTCTTTGTTCTCGCTGATGTTCAGGACGATCTTGGCACTGCAGTTCTTATTTCCACTCAATGCACTGAAAAAGAAACAGGACATACAACTTGAGAAACGCCAGGCACAGTCGCAAATAATCGAAACTGACAATCACTGGAAATAGAATCACACAGAAAAGTACAGCGTAGACAACAGAAACAGAAAACTTTGCTGCCGGAACTGTGCCAAGCATGTATCATTTTCTTTTATTTTACAGTTGATAAAACACTGCCTAACCTAGAGACAGTGGAGCACTCTAAAGGTAGAGAATACACACATAAAAATAAAAAAAATGAACAAGTTAATCAATGTATGTGAAAACCACCTATCAAAAGGTTTGAGTATGCACATCTAAATTAGGGAAAAAAGACAAATTACAAAGTCAAACAATGAAAATAAATATTTAGAGATGCTGAACATAAAAAGAGAAGCACTATCAACATAGTTCAAGACACACCCTTCTAAATAGAGCCACAGAGTTGCATCGCTCTGTGAAATGACATTCTGATGGCAGGCAGGACAGAGTTCTATGTGACAGGGGAGTAGACGTAGAAAGCCCAGGCAGTTGTTTGGCATTTCAGCTCTTGAAAAATTCACACATTTATTTAAAACACGCCTCACACTAAAGAGAATCTAAACAGTATACCAGGCATACATGTGAGTATAAACATCAAAGACAATCATCGGCAAAGTCAATAGGTCTCGCCTATGTGAGATGTATTGCCTTTGTCAGTGTGGTGCTGGATGTTATGATATGGCCTTTCATTGTATAGCAGGGTATGGAATGTTGTAGCTTGTCATTGTATATTATGGTAAACCATTCTATAGTATGTATGGTATTGCCTATCATTGTATGCTATGGTGTGGTATTGTATTGTATGGCCTGCCATTATATCTGATGGTAAGGCCCATCATTGTAGACTATGGTTTGGTATTGTATGGCTAGTGTAAGGTATGGTATAGTACAGTACAGCACGGCCTGTCATTGTAGACTATGGAATGGCCTGTCATATGGTATGATATGGTATGGGCTGTCATTTTATTGTATGATATGGTATGTTCTGTCATTGTATAATATAGTATGGTATAGCATGGTATGGTCTGTCATGGTATCGTATGGCATGGTACAGTCTGTCATGGTATAGTATAATATGGTATATCCTGTCATTGTACAGTATGGTATGGCCTGTCATTCTATAGTAAGGCATGGTATATTATATGGAATGGTATAGCATGGTCTGGTCTCTTGTATAGTATGGTTTGTCATTGTATTACATGGTACGGTCTGCCACTGTAAATATGGCCTTTTATTGAATGGTATAGCATGGCTTGTCGTCATATTGTGTGGCATGCTCTGTCATTGTATAGTATGGTATGGCCTCTTATATAGTATGATAAGCCTATCTTCGAATAGTATAGTATGGTAAGATATGATATAATATATGATATGGTATGGCCTGTCTTATAGTATGGTATAGCCGATAATTAAATTTTATGGTATGGTCTGGAATGTTACCCTATGGGTATAGTATAGTCATGGTATGATCGTCATTCTAGAGTATTGTATGGTACGATCTGCCTTTTACGGTATGGCATGATATGGTCTAACATGTCATTGAATGGTATGGTTTAGCATGATCTGCCATTGTGTGGTATAGTCAGTTATGTATGGTATGGTATGGTATATCCTGTCAGTGGGCAGACACAGACAACGAATGAAGATACAGAATTCCAAGAAGTAACACTATTGGAGAAATCCAAGAAGTAACACTATTTGATTAGCTGTCAACAAACTACAAACAATGTTGTTTACATTAGTTGGCATAATGTAAACAATTATAGTTTTTTTTTATTGCGGTCAACCTAAAAGCATGGAACAATGTATATTGTTCTAGTTAGTATGTTTGTTTCCACTATGTATTTCATGTCTGATCATGTGAAAGTGCAAAATAAAAGGCATATAAAGGAAATGTATGTTGATAAATATTACATAGTCCCCTCCTTCCATGCAATGGTTAGCCTTCATTTTGAAGGACGCGACAAACGAAATCAAGTGCACAGAATAATATGTCAAGGGGAGGTGTAAATATAAATTCATACTTATGTCTATTTCAAGGAGGGGCCTTATGTGACCGCATGTCTGAAACTTGAAACGTGAAACTGATGTAAAGCCTTTTCTTAATGGCGTGTTTTGAAAGTAAAGCATGCATAAAAGTAATGCTGCACCGAAAAATCATTGCATTTATTTGTACCCTGGTTTGATGGTGAAACATTTTTTTTTATTTGTGAGACACTTAAACACATACTTAATTCATGCCTCTATCACTGCAATGTAAAGAGCATATTTAACTACATCATTCTCCTAAAAAATAAAGCAATGTGTTGTTTAAGCATGTGCTTTGTAATTAAATCAAATAAACTTGGAATCAAAAGTAATATTGCACCGACACACGAGTATACAAATAAACTAAGTACCCTGAAAGTATTTAACTCTGATTTGCCAGTGCAACATTACTTTTAATTTCGAGTGTGTATGAATTCCTTTCAAAACATTAACTGAAGCGGAGGCTTTATATCCCTGGATTTTCTTTGTAAACACGACCCCAAATAAAGTTTTTAAATTGCAGTGATAGAAGCGTAATTTAATTGTGCTTTTTGAAGTAAATCTAGCCCACTCGGAAATACATAGTGCCCACAAACTTTCACTAATGCACTGCACTAATGCACTTTAATAACTGGACACGGATATCCATCTCATTTGAGGCCGTGGCGGAGGATCCCCAAGAGTAGCCCTAGTCTGAAGAAACGCACTTACAGATTCCACTGAGCAAAGTGAAAATCAGCTGGCAGTCCGAATTTTAGATATACAGGGGAGCCAGTTTACACCAGAGACTAAAATGGGGGAACAAGGGAAAAAAAGCAGTGAAGCGGGAGGTGGTTGTGTTACGGAACAGGGGCCCTCGGAAAACAGTATCCGACGTTTGATCTCTTTAAATACACATCAAATTTGACGAGATAAGACAAGATTTACAGGCCTGTTTACAGAAATGGCGTTTGGAGATCACAAGGCTTTGTTTGAAGTGCTCAAAAACTATTAAAAATGAAGTTTCTAAAACTTTTGCTAAAATGGGAGCTGTGGATGAACAGTGGTAACTGGTGCAAGTTCCCGAGGAGGGTCAAACACAGGAAGAGGTATGATGCATGCATGCTATGGACAAATGGGTAGAAAGAATAGGAGAGAGACAAAGGAGCGAGCAAATGGGAAGCCTATGGGCGGGCTGAAGCACACAAAGTGCATACATGTCTCTTTGAGACACCACTTAAGCTGTTTAGCCGAGATCTAAAAAGTATAAACTGAAGGTCTGCAGTCAGACCGGCAATGTAAATCCCTCTTGCAACTCTGGTCTATCAGGACGGTTTCAAAATTCTGACACTGTACTAGAAAAACATTGGGTGTATTGCTCTTGTTCCAAGATTTAAAGTTGTGAATATATTTCTAGGCACCAGTCCTGACACAATCCCAACTGCTCTCACTTAACTCACGGAATCACATCCTGAAGACTCAGCAACCCAGATAAACCTATGCCAGAGGACCTGCCCCTTAGGGGGGTGTTGAGTCATCTGAAGGGGGTGCGCAAGTCCATGACCCAAATGTCATTTGAGTCCCACAACATGGAAATGTACCCGCGAGTTTCACTGATGCATTTTTTCCCAATTGTTTTCATTATGGGGTTTTGGGTTATTTTTTGCATAAGAAAGTGGTACTTTTTCTGCATTTGGCTCGCACTCTAAGACTTGTTGCAAAAAAAAAAAAAAAAGGAAAACCAGTGGAAACTGAGCAAATAAGGGAGGAAGGGCAGTGAGGCTTAACCATTATGCTTCAAAATCACTTTCTAACACTTTTGTATCTATTCTGCAGACTTTTCAGCCTGATATTTAGTACTTACACATACACTGGTATTTATGGGATTTTGCCACGGTGTTAATGTACTGACAGCTGCAATCTGCATGGATTGAGAGAAAGGCTGACAGCTAAGGATTGTGCTTGGACTAGAATTATTATATGAAATATGGGTACATGTGGCTTTTTACTGGGTGATCTGTAGTGTGCTTTGCAGCCCAGTCAAGTTTGCCAAATCTATGCATGATGACTGGTCAGTTGCATAGTGAGCGTGCCAGGGGCCCTTAGGCAAGCAGGGGAAAAAACCCTTACCACCATGAGGACTGCTGTGTTTGCAAAAAACATAAAATCTGCAATAATTAAAGTTTCAAGGAACCCAGAGGCCACACGACGCCGCACCTCCAGCACCATTAACAGTTATACCTTTGTATCTGCTCCAAAGCCTTTTCTTTGCATTCTGCGACTTGTTTGGTCGACTATAAAACCAGGACCATAAGCCTAAGAATGCAGATGAAAACTCTGGACGGGAGCCAGCTAGTTTTGTATGGAGCTGGGAAACTTAGCAGACATGCTTTGGAAAAGGGGCACTCGCTATGGCTTTAAATGGGAGGACTGAATAAGATTGTGTAACGGGAGATTGGTGGAAATTTCAAGAGGGCATATAGATTATGCCTTCAGGACTGGATTTAGGGGTGCAGGCACGTACAGATTGGAAATGAATCTGTCTTTCAACAATAGGAGATGCACAGGTTTTTCTATAAAGGGTGGGTGGGGATTTCCAGACGGGAGAGTGGATGGAGATTTTAGTGAGAAAATACTGAAGGTCAGCTTTTAAATAGGAGACAGACTAGCAGGGCCAGCCTGTGGCACGGGCAAGCTGGGCTTAAACCCAGGATGCCAACTTTCACAGGGGCAGAAGAAGCGGTCTGGAGTAAGACCTACAACATAAACTCCCCTCTCACAGCAAGGAACTCTTCAACATCGTCAAAGAGCTCTCCAACCCCAACGCCGGAAACAACGACATCACCCCTTCGCAAGACCTCTGCAACTCCCTCGCCTCCTACTTCCACAACAAGATCGCAGACATACACAACAGCTTCAGCACTCAACCGACGCACGCCACGACCGAACCCCCGCCCCCCACCACCACCCTCCGCGCCTGGACTCCGATCAACACCGAAGACATCATCCGCACGATGAACTCCATCCACTCCGGATCTCCGACCGACCCCTGCCCTCACCACGTCTTCAACAAGGCCGACGCTGTCATCGCACCCCACCTGCGGGACATCATCAACACCTCCTTCGACACTGCTATCTTCCCGGAGAGCTGGAAGCACGCCGAACTCCGCGCCCTACTCAAGAAGCCATCAGCCGACCCCAACAACCTCAAGAACTACCGCCCCATCTCGCTGCTCCCGTTCCCTGCAAAAGTCATCGAGAAGACCGTCAACAAGCAGCTGGCCGCCTTCCTCGAGACGAACGGATCCCTCGACCCCTCGCAGTCTGGCTTCCGGGCAAACCACAGCACCGAGACCGCCCTGATCGCAGCCACCGATGACATCCGTGCCCTGCTCGACAACTGAGAAACAGCGGCCCTCATCCTCCTAGACCTCTCCGCGGCCTTCGACACTGTCTGCCACCGTACCCTAGTACAGCGCCTCAGCAACGTCGGAGTCCAGGAGAAGGCACTGGAGTGGATCATCTCCTTCCTCGCCGGGAGAACACAGAGAGTCCGCCTCCCTCCGTTCAGATCGGAAGCCACCGAAGTCATCTGCGGCGTCCCTCAAGGCTCCTCGCTCAGTCCAACCCTCTTCAACGTCTACATGGGCCCCCTCGCAGACATCGCACGACAGCACAACCTCAACATCATCTCCTACGCCGACGACACACAGCTAATCCTCTCCCTCACCAACGACCCCGCCACCGCCAGAGACAACCTACACGAAGGGATGAAAGAGGTAGCCGAATGGTTGAAGAACAGCCGCCTGAAACTGAACTCGGACAAGACGGAAGTCCTCATCCTGGGATCCACACCCTCCGCCTGGGACGACTCCTGGTGGCCCCCCGCCCTGGGCAGCGCACCCCAACCTACAGACCACGCACCCAAACTGGGCTTCATCCTGGACTCCTCCCTCTCCATGACCAGACAAGTCAACGCCGTCTCCTCGTCGTGCTTCAACATCCTGCACATGCTACGTAAGATCTTCCGATGAATCCCCACCGAGACCAGGAAGACGGTCACCCAGGCCCTCGTCACCAGCCGTATGGACTACGGCAACTCCCTCTACGCCGGAACCACCGCCAAGCTCCAGAAGAGACTTCAGCGGATCCAGAACGCCTCAGCACGTCTCATCCTGGACATTCCCCGGCGCAGCCACATCTCCGGACACCTGAGAGACCTGCACTGGCTCCCGGTCAAAAGAGAATCACCTTCCGACTCCTCACCCACGCACACAAAGCCCTACACAACCAAGGCCCGGGATACCTCAACAGCCTCCTCAACTTCTACGTTCCCAAACGCCAGCTTCGATCGACCGGCCACGCCCTCGCCGCCGTCCCCCGCATCCGAAGAGCCACCACAGGAGGACGGTCCTTCTCCTACCTCGCCGCCAAGACATGGAACTCCCTCCCGACCCACCTCCGCCGGACCCAGGACCACCTCGCCTTCAGGAAGCAACTCAGGACCTGGCTGTTCGAGCAGTAGCGGACCCCCCCTCCCCAGCGCCTTGAGACCCCTTTGGGTGTGTAGTGCGCTATATAAATGCTGTGATTGATTGATTGATTCCTGTTTAAACTGCTTTTAATCAGTTGTCTGAAACTGGAGGCACCATTTTTAACACCACTTAACCCCCATTCCGTCCCCTCCCATTTCCCTCTCACCCGCTGCCTTCATGCACCAATAATCTATTCCCACCACCAACAACCTGGCACCAGTGTGACAGAGCTGAGCTGCGGGTGAGTTGGGGGAGGAGCTGAAATGTTTGTGTTTAGAGGCCAGTCACTGCTGTGAGGTAATCTGCCTGGGACTAACATGTGAACATACGGGGTTCCCTGCATCCTTAATGCATTCACCAACATCAGAGGGCATTTTATACAAGGCTGTTAACAAGAGATTTGGATGGGATTTTGAAAAAGGGTTCTGGGTGAGGTATTAAAGAGGTGGCTTGAAGGGTCTGTTATAGAGAGGTGCTTGGATGACTTTGTAAAGTATGTCTGAATTTTGCTTTGTTTAAGTAAGTGTATCTGGCTAGGTCTTTGGAGTTGAGGTCTGGGTGGTATATAGCAGAGAAAGTGAGGTAGATTGCAGATGGCCTGGATGAGGCTTTGTAGAGTATTCTAGGTGAGAGCTTTTCGGTTTGAATTTGGACGGAAATTTACACTTTAAGTACAGAACTCTGCACACTAGGGTTTTTGCAGAGGGGTTCTTGATGGCTTTTTATTAAACAATGACAAACTATGACATTGACAGATATCATCGAGGGTCAACAGCAAAGGACAATATCATTATGTAGCCCTTTACAAGGTAATCCTGCTCTGAGGTTTTAGAAGCGGTTTACCTCTCATCCGTACACAGTCATGCTCGCTCATGCATAATTCTTTATTGTGGATTCTCATCATTCTTCATCAGGTAACTATAAAATGTCTACAGGGTGCGAGGTGGAAGCCATGAGGAATGCATGTTCCAGTAGCTGTATTATATTACATTTTTATGACAGCCTATATAAGGGGGGTGTCGGTCGGGTCAGGTGTCCAGTATTTTCCCACCCTACGTTTAGCTAGCAGCATTGCCATAAAATGGTGGGCCGAGGTAGGCCGCCAGGCAATAACAAATAATACAATGTGGATCCAACACCCAGCTGAACAGGATATAAAGTAGGTAGGTTCACAGACATCATCACAGACAAGGCTGAAAATACTAAACAGATGCATAGCATCAGATACAATAAAACATGTGTGCCTGCAAAGCATAAGAAACATAACTAATATTCGCTGGTAGTGCCAGTATCTACTGTCAAATTTTTGCCTCCTCAACATGAGGAAAAGAAAACACCTCCCCACAGCACTAACCAATCCCCAGTGATCCAATGACAGACATTCTAGATAAGGAAAAAACCTCAGGCAATACGTTTGAGGGTGGAGGAGGCTGTTGCAGATGAATCAACCCTATGGATGACCCCAATAAGCTAGTGTGAGATTTGAGAAAGGACATAGCTGCTAGCAGATGTCCAAAAGAATGTGCCTTCCGCTTAGAGGCGACCTTGATTTGGGCTAGATATAGCAGAGTATTTTAAATTCAGCAGCTGTAGTTTCTTCCTGACATTGGTGAAAGTCTTCCTTGCCTCCTGCAACACCAATATAAAAACAGGACAGGAAAGATGAAGAGAAGTTTACCCCTATACATCCTGCCAGCTTTAAAACTGTAGCTTGATCTCAACAGTTTAACAGACGAGCTACTAGCTGTATTGGACACTCGGATGAAGACGTCAAACTTATGTACAATGATCCCTTTCCAACACAAACAGCACCGAGTGTTAAGGGCGATCAGAGAACTCTGGTTACTTCTTTCAATGAACTGGTTCAACCTCCTGGTGCGGAAAGATTCTCAGACACCCAAAACTCATGATATTATACATTTGTTGTCTGTTTCACACGATCCATCCTTGTAGAAAGTGCATCAGTCTTGCCATCAACTTGGAGTAGGCTTTTCTGCCAATCCAAAAACAAATCTTTCACTTCGTTATCACGCCGTATCCAACTGCTCCCTAGACAGAACAGGCTGATCACACATCCTATATTCGTCTCTTGCCAACCACCTAGGATCAGAGGATTACTAGGGCTGCTTCCAGTCACCCTTTACCTTTTGAAGGGACAGTTTTGTTTATGTGAACCATGTGTTCTCTAGAGTCCTCGAGCCACTGTCACACTAAGAGCAAGAGGAGGGGGCGTGGCCAAGATGGCGGCGTGAGCAGACGTGCCTCGCCGAGCTCCCGCCGCCGGCCGTTGACTTTAGCATATTTCCAGCTTGTGCCCGGCTGCAACTGGCCCTCGAGGACCACCCAGCGCCAGCAGAGGGGCAGCGACGACCTTTGGGCCAGCCGAGTGTCCAGCACCCGCCTGATTCCCGCCGCGAGTGCGGCGCCGCCGGCGGCCCAGCGCGCTCCCGAGGCCTTCGCTGGCGGTGAGAGCGAGGCCGCGGTAGGCGGAGCCTCGGAGCCGCCCGGAGTCCCCTGTGATCGGAGGTGGCAGGTCCGGCCCGCGCGGAGCTGCGCGAGGCTTCCCACGGCGTCCTGTGGGGGCTTCTGCGGACCTGCACCACTCCTGAGACGGCGGAGCACCCCCCGGCCAGCTCGCCACCGGCCCGCACCGGAGGATCAGACGGCGGCACCTGTCCTGCAGGGGTGAGGCCCCGAGGAGACGCACAGCAGCGGATCGGAGGTACGGGGGGGGTAGGACGGTGGTAGCGGGCCCCCCCCTTCTCCCGGCGGCGCTCCTGCTTCCCGCCTTCTCAGCGGGAGTGAACCTCGGCGCGCTGCAGCCGCCGCAGCCGAGCGCCACGCACAGCGCCACAGGGACACGTGGGGCACCAGGACGCAACGTTGCTTGGCCCAGGAGTCGGCCCGGGGAGCCCAGGGGACCACAGGGAGGCGAACCTCGGAGCGGGGGTGTGCGGAGGGGGGAGGTCAGGTTTCCCCCCCCCCCCCCCAGCGGACCTGCCCCGGCGGGACTACATCCTGCTGGCCTGCACCCACCTGCCTCGTCCCCCAGGAGGGGCCCCCGGCCTGTCGTGGCGGGGTGACCCCGGAGCACCTACACCGGCGACCACGCTCTCACGCGGCAGTCCTTGCAGAGGCGAGGGAGTCTACGAGACGTGTGGAGGCCCGGCCGATTTGGTTCTGGAGGAGGCAGGACGACACGTGGCAGACGCCATCTTGACGGCACCATAGCTGACTTTTTCCGCCCCGACTGTTGGGACCTCTCCTGTGCTCCTGCCGCGCCCGGTGGCGCGCCCTGCCCGCCTGGATTTTGGGGACCACGAGATAGCGCCTCCACACCTTTAGCCCTGCAGGCCCGGCTTTGCGCCCAGAGGACCTGGGATTCGCCTCGCAGCCGACGGAGGGGCGACCTCGAAGACCCTGCGGCACGATGTCCGGCGGAAGGCCCAGGAAGGACCGCTCCATCAAGGACCTCTTCGCCCCCCCTACCACGGGGAAGCAGAACGGCCCCACAGGCGCTACCCCCCGAACAGGCACGGACAAGAAGGGGGGGGCCTCTCCACCCCTCGAGGAGGCCGACCCCGAAGCTCCAGTCACGCGGTCCTTCTTGGAGTCCCTGTTCTCTGGCCTGCGGGAGGACATCCATGCCCTGAAAAAAGAACTACAAGATGAGATCAGGGAGGTCCGCCGCGACACCGACGCCATAGGGGAGAGAGTGGCTGATCTGGAGACCAAGAGTGACGCGCGTGACGCCGAAATAGAGGCCCTGCGCCAGGAACTGGCCCGTATTCACGACCAGCAGGTAGACCTCCAGACTCACGCCGAGGACTTAGAAAACCGCTCCCGGCGGCATAATATCCGAATCAGAGGTGTGAAACTGTCCCCAGACACGGAGGACCTCTTCCAGTTCACCCAGGGCCTCTTCAATCACATATTGGGCCGTCAAGAGGATGCCCCCCTCCACCTGGACAGAGCTCACCGGACGGGCCCGCCGAGGGCCAATGCAACAAACCCGCCGGACATCCTGGTGTGCGTGCAAGACTACAAGACGAAGGAGGAGATCCTGCGCAAGGCTCGCCACATGGAGAGGATTTCCTTCGGCGGGCACTCCCCGGTGCTTTACCAAGACCTGGCTGCACTGACATTGGAGAAGAGACGCACCTTCCGCCCGGTAACGGCGGAATTGAGACAGCGCGACATTTCCTACAGCTGGGGGCACCCCTTCCGGCTGATGTTTCGGCTGGGCAATATCCTGCACCAGCCACGCACTCTTAGGGAGGCCTGCCAGGTGCTGGGGCTGGAGGAACCACGAGCGGAGGAGGAGCCATCGGGAGCCCGCTCGTCTCACGAAGCGGGACCGGGCCGCTGGCAGCAGCAGCGGCGCAGACGCAGGCCGCGACGCCCGGCGGACACGGAGATAGAGGAGGGGCGGAGGTCTGCAGTGGAGACTGTGGCACAGGGCCTGGCGCCTACGAGCGACGGCTGATCGAAGGGAGGGCAACGCACTGGTGGTTCTGGAGTTGGTCATGCCGGGCTCTGCTGGCCCGGCGGCGGGGGCCCGTGCAACGCACCCCCTGTCCTTTCCTACTGATGACATTGACGCTCTACCAGCATGGGTGCGCGCAGAGTGCACGGACCTGCTTGCGACGTCGCCACTGCTCCCATTCTACGGACGTACTTCACCACGGGTCCAGCGGCCATGGGGCTGGACCTGGGACAATGATAGTCCTTGTTTCTTTGCTTGTTGGGGGGAGGGAGTGGGGGGGGTTCCGGGTGGGGGGAGTTTTGCGGGGGGAGTTTGCACTACTGAAGGGGTGGATTCAGGCGAGATACGTGTCCCGATTGGGGGGGCAGGTTGAAGTTGAGGGTTCTTGGGGGGTGAGGGGGGAGGGGTGGGGGGGTTCTCCTTGTCCAGGGCCTTTCGCAGTCAAATGGCGCTCTGCCGCGACCCCTAGCGCAGTGTTGTGGGGCGACCCGCGGGCCTACGACCCCGGCCGCGGGACTAGCTTGGCTTCCCTGACGCGACCTCTGCCATGCCACGACAACTTGTAGTGCTCACGCTTAATGTGCGGGGTCTCAACAGCCCGAACAAACGCAGGGCGATTCTGTCCTACCTCGAGCGCTCCAAGGCAGATATCTGCCTGCTTCAAGAAACACACCTTGTGCGCAGCGACCAGCATAGACTCAAATCCCGCGCGTTCCCATGGCAGTTCTTTTCCTCTTCCCCGAAGAAAACCGCTGGGGTGGCGATCCTTGTGGCTAAATCCTTTGAGGGGAAAGTCCACCAGAAAGAGGCCGAAATTAGAGGGCGGCTCCTACTCTATAGCTTCCTAATAGCGGGTCACACCTTGCTAGTGGGTTCTGTTTATGGCCCGAACGAGGGCCAGGAGAAATTCCTGCACACAGCTCTAGAGACCGCTACAGCCACCACACACACTCATCTGCTTCTGGGGGGGGACCTCAACATTGTCTTTCATAACACGGCGGATCGCTCGGGCCAGAGATCCGGTCAGGTGGGGGCGCTCACAGCGGCGGGCCACGCGCATCTGTCGGACCTGGGTCTCACCGACCTCTGGCGGCACGCGTACCCCCAAACTACCGCCTACACGTACTACTCGGCGGCGCATAAAACATACGCGAGGCTGGACTACTTCCTGGGCTCCTCACAGCTGGCGCCACAAGTGGAGAGCGTGGAGATTCTGCCAGCCTCGCTATCGGACCACGCCCCGGTGGTAGCGAAGCTTCGGGTAGGAACGATGCCGACTCCACAGCGGCACTGGAGGCTGCGGGACGGTCTCCTACACTCGGCTGACACCCGAACGCGACTCTCGGCGGCGATTACCCACTTTTTGGAGCACAACGCCAACGAGGACACTACCAAAGCGACTCAGTGGGCAGCCCTCAAGGCGGTCCTACGCGGGGAAATCATCTCCGTCGCCACAGCCAACAACAAAGAGAGGGAGCTGAAACGCGCCGAACTCTCGCAGCGCGTGGCGGAATTGGAGCAGATGCACCAACGCACCGGGGCAGCCAGAGCGTGGCGCCAACTATGCGCCGAACGGAAAATGCTAGCTGCCTTGGACCAAGATGTAGCGGAATACGCCGCGATGCGCCTTAAGCATGTCTACTACACCGGCGGCGACCGCTGTGGAAAGCTGCTGGCGAGTAGGCTTCGGGCGCAAACCCAGAGACAACAGGTGCGCTCGCTCCGGCTGCCCAGTGGTGACCTGGTCACCGAAAACGCAGCGATCGCGTCGGCCTTTGGCAACTTCTATGCGGCACTATATGATGCGGATCACTTAGATCCGGATGCCGGTCTGGCCTACGTGCGGGGTGCGGACCTCCCCTCCCTCACCCAGGCTCAGGCGGACTTTCTGGAGAGGCCCATAGCTCTGGACGAGGTCATCTCGGCCATTGCCCGCCTTAAGGTCGGGAAATCCCCGGGACCCGACGGCTATACCGCGGCGTTTTACAAGACTTTTTGTCAGCAGCTCGCCCCCCTCTTGTGTGACCTGTTCAACACGTTTGACACGCCTGGCGCCATACACCCGGACTTGCTGGAGGCGTCGATTTCTGTTATCCCCAAGCCCGGTCGTGACCCGGCAGCCTGCGGCTCCTACAGACCCATATCGCTGTTGAACGTAGACCTAAAGCTCTACACGGGCATACTGGCGAGCCGCATCGCCCCATACATGCAACAACTGATAGACCCCGACCAAGCGGGCTTCATCCCCCAGCGGCAGACCAGCGACAACACCAAGCGGGTGCTGCACCTCATTGAGGCAGGATCGCGCACTAAACCCGGCTGCATGCTGCTCACCATTGATGCGGAGAAAGCCTTTGACAGAGTGCACTGGCCATATCTCGACCAGGCCCTCCGTCACTTCGGATTCGGGGAGAAACTCCGCCATCGCATCTTCAACTGCTACCGCCGGCCCAACGCCGCGGTACGGGTGAACGGGCACACCTCCCCGAGATTCGACATCGGCAGGGGCACGCGCCAGGGATGCCCACTGTCGCCGCTCCTATTCGCTCTATACATGGAGCCGATGGCCCAGAGGGTGCGACAACATACTCACATCTCAGGCATCAAATTCGGGGCCGACACGCACAAGATCAGCCTGTACGCTGACGACGTTCTGCTGTCCCTCACTGACCCGATGCGATCCCTGCGCGCCCTCTTCGTGGAGCTGCACACCTTCGCCCTGGCCTCGGGCTTCAAGATCAACGAAGCCAAATCTGAAGCTTTGAATGTTTCGCTGTGCTCGGACGTGGTAGCCGAGATTAAATCGGAATTCCAGATCCAATGGTCGGACACGACCGTCCCATACCTGGGCGTTCGTCTGGCTCCTACGATCCGTGCCACTGCGCGGACCAATTACGAGGCCCTCACATGCAAGCTCCGGGAGCAGCTCCGGCGCTGGAAGCCGCTCGCACTGTCGTGGCTGGGAAGAATTGCAGCAGTCAAAATGACACTGCTGCCGCAGATTTTGTACCTGTTCCAGACGCTCCCCCTGGACCCCCCGGCGGGCTGGCTCCAGCAAACGCAATCGGAACTGTCTCGGTTCATCTGGAACGGCCGGCGACCCAGGTTCAAGCACGCCCTCGCCACTCTACCCCCCGCGCACGGAGGAGTCGGGGTGCCAGATCTCACACTGTATTTCCAGGCGGCCCAGCTGCGCACCTTTGTGGAATGGTTCCAGCTGGAGTCCGGTAAGCACTGGCTCTTCCTCGATCAGGCAGTGGCCGGCCGTACCCTCCAGGGTGTGCCCTTCCTCCCGCGCCGACACCGCCCTCACAACCTGTACGCGTCTGCCATCACCAGCACAGCCCTGCGGGTGTGGGATAGAGTGGCCGTGGTCAGGGGGCTGACCACCTTCCCCTCACCCATGACTCCTATCTTTGAGAACCCCGATTTCACTCCGGGTTTGGCCGCCGGCGCGTTCACGACGTGGCGGACAACACCCTGCCGTGCGGCGGGACACATGTTCGACCTCAAGGGCGTACTGTCGTTCCGGCAGGTCAAGACGGATTACGGCGTGGCCGAATCTGAACGTATGCAATACCTGCAGGTGCGCCACTGGGTGCTCCACCCCTCAGTCCAGCCCGGAGCCCGACGGCACCTCACGCCTTATGAGCGATGGCTGCTGACACGCACCTCCGACAAGAAGCTGATATCGGATCTCTATCAGCAGCTGCTGCTCACGCAGGCACACACATACAATGCGGGCCAGGTCCGGTGGGAGAGGGACTTGGGGAGGCAGCTCACTAGGAAGGACTGGGAGGGGATATACCACAGAGCTAGACACTCGGCGCACCACACTGGCCTTACCGAGACCTTGACGAAGGTGGCAACATACTGGTACCACACCCCTGAGAGACTACACCAATGGGATGCCCGAATCAGTGACAGGTGCTGGAGGGGATGTGGGGAACTAGGGACACTGGAACATCTGCTTTGGAGCTGTAAGGCGCTGCGCCCCTACTGGGACCCTATCCTGGATCTTATAGATGCTCATCTAGACACACAACTGCCGCGCTTCCCTGCGTACATTCTACTAGGCCTCCCAAATGCACTCATGTATCCGCTGAAATCCTGGCGCGGGCGCCTGATCGCGCTTGCGCTTGGGGCTGCAGTCCAGAATATTGTGGCGCACTGGAGGGCGACCCAGGCTCCGCAGCAACTGGGGTGGCTTCACCGCCTGTGGACCATCCTGGGAATGGAGAAACTGTCGCTGGCGGCAGCGGGGAGGGGGGCGGACTTTGCGGACCTTTGGCAGCCATTCCTTGCCTTGCTTACTGGAGAGTTCCGGGAGGTGAGCTGTCCACGCTACCTACGACTGCTCCGCTTGGCGGATACGCCCCTCCCGGTCCCCAAATCACATGTTCGCAGAAGCACAGGCCCCGCGCACGCGGCATCCACTAACTGTTGAGAGGGGTCCACAACCTATAGATAGAGCCCGGAAATGGACAAGGAGAAGGGTGGGATGGGGGGGGGGTGGGTGTTGGGGTTGTTTACTGTTCTCTGATTATCGTTTCCTAAAATGCACTAGCACTGATCAGCTTGCACCGTTGTAGCACCTCTTAAGACGCGGCCGGCCCTTTTGGGTTGTAGGCGGCTTGCTGTGTTAACAGGATGACTTATCCGCTGGCCCTAGGCGGGGCGTCCGAGGGGCCACTGATGTCGGCCTCCCTAAACAGGTCACGGCCTTTGCAGAAATGGATGAGGTGCATTTTTTTGTCCATGCTCAATAAAATATTTAATACATAAGAGCAAGAGGACGTTGATCAATGTGTGATGGGCACCAACATGCATACAATTTTGAGCTGTTTGCTCTTGGATGGTAACACACGTCTGACAACTGATTCCTAGTAAGACAGAACTGTAGGTCACCAGAAATCGGACTGACAAATGAAACCATAATTTCTGGCTGTAGTTCTTTTTGCATTTGTCACCCCGAGTGGGACGGGTACGCCCAAACGTGGGTCCAGTGCTCTCCATGCCACTGGAGTCAAGCTATCCTGGCTGATGAAGGCTGAAAGCCTTAAATCGGTCCTAGGATGCTCGTTTCCAGTCCTGGGAGGGCCTGGCCTGGCAGTCCAGCTAGGACTGTTCCCATTGGATGCAGGGTCAAGACTGATTTGCATATGGCTGGGTCCAAACCGGAATGGCATGGTGAGCAAAAAACGATGAATTTAGACCCAGATCTCTGTACTAGAGTGAATGTATGAAATTGTTCTGCATTCTGTCCATCAATTGTTCTTTAGGTCTCGTAGAGAGACCTAATGCCGTCCATCCACAAAGTTGACTTTTTACGATCCGGATTTTCAACAGTTCACGAGAAGCGAATCACGTGACAAGCTCCTCGTGCACGAGCTTGCCCGAGCCTTCCCCCTGCCTGCAGCATTTCTCCTGCACTTGGCCCACCCCCCTCCCTCTCCATATGGTGCGCTCTGCCTCAGGCCAGCATCTCTCCTCCCATATCGTCACCCTTCCTCCCAGTCCCCACAAGCAGGCAGCAGCTTCAAAGGGATCTGCTTCCCCCTGCCCATCAATCACCCTCCCACGCCAGCAGCTCTTCCCACTCCGCCCCCTGCTGCATCAAAGGCTTTTTTTTTTGGATCCATTTCACGTGAAGCGCTGACGTCTTGTTGGTATTGTCGTTGATCTGCCTCGCTTCTGCTGAAATCACCTAGCAGCTCGCTTCCAGGGGGGTTACATCAGAGGACGGAGGTGCTGGAGGAATGTCCCATTCTGATCAAAAGATGGAACGACGAGGACATTTACCACGCATGCCTTTACAACGACGCTGGGACCATGACAGCGTCATTGCAACATAAGTCTTAACACCGACTTTTTTTTTTACGTATGCCTTTGCCATAAAAATTTAAGTATTTTACAGGGAAGTATAAACTATAAAATATAGCAGGCGCCTGCCAAACTCGCACGCCGCGAAACTGTTACCTAAACATCAGACTGCATTAATTTCAACGGCTTCACTCAATTTATTCGTGAGGTACGCAGGCAGTGAACATGAGCAGTGTGGTTTTCCTGTGGTGCGCCCACTGGGTGAAGGGTCAAGACTGATTTGTATATAGCTGGGTCCAAACTGGAATGGCATGGTGAGCAAAAATACTATGAATTTAGGCCCAGATCTCTGAACTGAGGTGAATGTATAACATTGTTCTGCATTGTGTCCATCAATTGTTCTTTTTGCATTTGTAGAAAGGAGGATGCCACCAATGGGATGTATGATACAAGCAATGCTGTTTATCTGCAATACCAGAATAACGGAGTCCACAGAGCACAATCAATTCCTTTTGGAAGATGCTGTCTCACCAAACTATTGTTCTAATGTCTAAACTGCAGAGTTCTAAATCACAAGCTAACTTTCTAGCATGATGATAAGATGAGCAACGAACAAGAGTATCTAATAAAGCCGAATACAAATGAATTGCTGTAAAGAATAAAGGGAATGAATTGAGAATTTACGGGATGACCACACATAATATCTCCTTCCTTAAGAAAGTGAAGAATTGGCAGATAAATAAAACAAGAACTAATAAAGTATGACGTCTCTGCACTGGTTAGGCAATTTTGTTCTTTTGCCGCATTTACACCACGAACCATATGATGAACCCTGGCCTAAATCAGTTATGTTCTCAATTGGACAACACGTATTACCATAGCTGGAAACTTCATTGTTACCGCACATTCTTGCGTCATTACCACTAGGTTCACAAGATGTCCAATCAACTGCTCAACAGAGTCACCTTTGTCCTCTGGACAGTTTGGAAACTTGATTGTTAGTCAAGCACATAACACAACTTTTATTTCACCACTCCTTGTTTTCCAATAGCAGCGAATCTTGCACTACCTTTATTACCCTTGTGGGGGCACTCTATTTTGACAATCCTTCAAGAACTGTATTTGGATTTCTTATAATTACAAAATTGACAACATCAAAAGCAACACCTTTAAAATTGTGTTTTTCATCAGAGTAATGCTTAGTCTTAATGAATAAGTTAATTACCTTTAGTGGTAGAGACTATCTAACCATACATTCCTCACGATTTGAATATTCCCCAGTGATCAGACTGAATCAGAATTTTTTTTAGCAGTATCTCCGAGCGCCGGTAGATGATGCAGTACGGCTCCGCACAGATGTTGCTCCTCTCTGGAAATATTTGGAGCCTATATAGGCACCACTCCTGCACTCTGACGTCAGATGCTTTAGAGAGTGTATAGGCCACCAACGCAGAGCCCCAAAAGTGAATTAATGTGACGAGTGTGCAGATTCTTAGACTTGGGATCTTATTAAAGGATAAAGTCCAACCACACAACGTGGAGGATGGGAGGCTTTGGTAAAGGATCTGCAGGTAGATGGAATCTCTAACAAAAAGACTGTTACCAGAGTTAAATAATGTGTTTTTCTGATAGAGACTTCTACCCGCAGGTTCCTAACCTTATGAACAGACACCAAAGCAGTACTATTTTGAGGTGGGTTTGGAAATAGACTCAAACCAAATAGTCTTTGCAGAACTGAGTGGGAAAGGGGCCCCTTTCGGCAAACCGGAATATCCAGACACTAGTGCTTCATGAATGTATAGAGGGATGCCCACGAAGCTGCATGGCAAATGTCCAGGACAGGCACTCTGCGTGTTAACACAGTTGTAGCAGCTTTGGCCCTGGTAGAATGATAACACAGTCTTTCCATAGGCTTCTAATTAGCCAGTGTATAGCAAGTCTTAATGCAGAGCACGGACCAGGCACAGTGTTTCTCTCCACCACAGCATTACCTTTCTTCGCTCCAGAGAACCCCACAAAGAACGGATTGTCCACCCAGTGGTCTTTGGTACGATCAATATAAAAGCTGAGGGCTCTCTTGGGGTCCAAACTGTGGAGTCGCTCCTCCTCAGACAGGTGAGGCGGAGCACAGAACACAGGTAGGGTGATGTTTTGACGTACGTGTAATGGGCTAGAAGAAAGCCTGTGTCCACAAAACCAGCTTGTCTGGGAAGGTGGTGGTGTACAGCAGGCTGACACAGAACCTGAAGCTTAAGTAACAAGCTGCGTCAATATTATGGCGAAGAGGTACACTGTTTTCAGGATGGGAAGCCACAAAGGTACCTTTCAACTCTGCCCAGAGAAAAGCTTTGCCAGGCTAGGGCCAAAACAGGCAATACAACATCAGACAACTTTGCCTGGAGAGGGTCTATCCTTCGAGCACTGCACCAAGCCACAAATGTGTCCCATGACAGGTGTATCTATATTTTGTTGCGGGACACCAGCATACAGAATTTCTTGGTCCTCATCTTTTTGAGAACTCGGGTAGGAGTGGTATGTGCAGGAAAAAATAAAGGTGCCCAGAGATCCACTCGAGGCAGAGAGGGTCTCCAAGAGTGAGACGCCTTGGAAACTCCAACGCACAGAAGTGATGACACTACGTTCCCGGCAGTGGCAACAAGATTGAGCCATGGTTCTCCCCATTTGAGTAAGAGACCTAACGATCCTGTTAGTAGTCTCACCACTGTGAGAAGTTGGCCCGATATGCAACGTTCGCTATTCTAGCGACCGCTATGTATCGTTCCAACGACCCTTATGGTGTTTGGTTGTAAGTCAACCTATAGACCAGCTATCCTAGTAGCGTGGATACGAGCAGTCTAAGGCTAAAGACTCGAGAGGGCGCGTTAAGCCAGCTGTTTACCACACATGTACCCCTTGAACACCCAGTGAAAGGACACCACACAAGTGTTATGAAAATAAACAGTATATTTATTAAGAATCACAACAGCCCTGTACTCTTTATGAGGACAGGGTACTAAGCACAAACCAAATCTCTTTAGGAAAATACTTCAAGTGCACAATTAAAACAAGTGTCCGAGGACACGGAAAGTTTAAGGTCTCGGGCGGACCCGATAAGGCAAGTCGGAAGCGAGGGACTCGGGACCCTAGAGTAAAGAGGCTATGCAGGCACCGAAATGCCGAGTTACCTAGCCACGAGGGCTGCGGCTGCACAAGTCTTACAGGCGTCGGGGTCTTCGCTGACGAGCCAGGAGCCGGAAGAAAAAGGAGTTGCTGGCCGGCGACCAGTGCTGAATAGTTCGTAGAGATCCAAGCCTGGATCCGGGAGTGTTGATACCTGCAAGCAGAGGGGACCAAGTTCGTACTACTAGCCAGTAGTCAGAGGGTACCAGGAGGGCACCGGTTGGCCGTCACCTCGACCAGGTGAGTGGGCGACGCTAGGCTCTGCAGTCTCACGGACCAGGAGGCGTTGTCGGCGACCACGGTGGAGGTGCGAGCTGTCCCACGAAGGATGATGCTGTCGGCGCCGCTGGGCCCAGGATGGGGCAACAAGCCTTGGCAAATCTCAGGGCCACGTGGTGGGCCTAAGATGGCGTCTTGAGTGGACCAGGAGGGTCCGGGGTGCTTCTCGCAAAGATGGAAGCAAGGGCCAGTCTGGAGCAACCAGACCAGCAGTGTTGATTGTCGGTCGTCGTCAAGGAAGGACACCAGCCAGCGGCTAGTGACCAGACAACGTGCTGAGCAGTGAGCAGAAGGGCCCCACGCAGATCGTGGAGATGCCGGGGGGCTGCACTTCGGTGCTGGAGCGGCTCAGGGTCGGGGCTTCTCGGTCCCCAGAGCACTCACCAGAGAGTTACCTCGATGGTCGTGCTGGTTTTAAGAGCGTGCAGGTTCTGATGATGGCCGGTCACTCGAGGTCTCGTCGCACCCACAGATCACAGCTGAGCTGATGACGTGGGTAGAGGTCAGAGGTGCCAGGGAAGCCGGTTCTCGTCGAGCTGGGCCGTCGGATTCCTTGAGGAAGGACTTACAGCAAACCGCAGAGTTCTTAGATGGTGCCCGCTGATGCAGGGTGACTACTCCTTAGTCACAAGGGAGAAATCTTGAGAAGAGTCTTGAATGTCCTTTCGTAGAAAGTAGTTCTTGAATCAAAGATGATCTAATTTGGAAGGGTCCCCGCTCCGGTCTTTATTCTAAAGAAAGGGGTGGGTACATGACTAGGTCCTGCCCTAAGGGTGGGACCAGGAAGGGGGGTAGTTACACCCCTCTCCCCTGCCGGACTTTCCCCAGGCCAGGGCTGTCGCCCCTGGAACTGGTTCTAACCGGCAGATGCGTAGTGAGCACCGGGGTGCCACTCCGCAGTCACCTTCTCGCCAAAGCCCTACCTACCCAGAATACACAAACCCTGTCTGGGACGGTGCGAACACCGCCCTCGACAGGAAACCCTTTGTCCGAGCGCTCCTCGCTGGAAGGACTCCCAGCAGCAGGAGGTCAGACTCGTGTCTGTGGTGGCAGCATCCATTTTGTGGAGCTGAGGCTTCAGTTAACTTTAACCGGGGTTCACAGTTACGTACATGTCGTGTCCCTCTAGAAGGGTGGAATGCTAACCTCATCGCCAGAATTGGTGAGAGGGCAGCACCCCGATTCGTATGACACCTTACTCGACATGCCTTGATAACGCGACACCGGAGTTACCGATATGGTACGCGTTATCATGGAACAGCCATTGGGTCTTGATTCCGCAAGCTGTAACCGGGCTCGGCTCGGGCCTGAACCTAGCTCACACGAGCCCACGCACTCTGCCTTCAGGATTGTTAAGGCCTGCCATAGGAGTGACTGATAGGAACTCGGGTGTCCAGTGTATGGTTAGATATAGAGCTACTATACCTAAAGCGAAGGGTGGTTACACGTCTTCGCCCCAGCTGTCGTGCAGCCAGTTGTGTCAAATTTAGGAGGCCAGCCAGGGGTGGCATAATACATGCTTCAGCCCCTGGTAGGCCCTGGGTACACCTATGCCCTGCGTTACGGGGTCTGATAAGGTGGCCCAGTACCAATTGGTAAATGCACCTAGGGTACATATCGTAATTTAGAAAGAGAACAGCCAGGCTGTGGGTCTGATTAGCAGGCCCACAGCCAGAGAAAGTCGTAAACCAGTGAAACAAAAGCAAAAAATCTGGGTGATCATAGGATTGCAGACCCTACTCTCCTACATGACCCCCCCCCCAAACGTCAGAACAATAAGCTAACCTTGACCAGGTGAGTCTTCTTGTTCTAAGTGGAAATATCTGGAGAGCCCATCGGCATTGCCATGATCAGTACCAGGTCTATGTTCCACTGTAAAGTCCATCCCCTGTAGGGAAATGGACCACCTAAGCAGTTTGGGGTTTTCACCCTTTATCTGATTTAGCCACAAGAGGGGCTTATGGTCGGTCTGAATCTTGAAGTGAGTGCCAAACAAGTATGGCCTCAGCTTCTTCAGGGCCCAAACCACAGCAAAGGCCTCCCTCTCAATAGCTGACCAATTCTTCTCTCTGGGGGTCAGCCTTCTGCTTATAAAAGCAATGGGCTGGTCTTGACCATCAAAATTCAGTTGAGAAAGAACAGCTCCCACACCCAACTCAGAAGCATCTGTTTGGACAATGAATGGTTTGGAGTAGTCCGGACTCTTGAGGATAGGCGCCGTGCACATGGCCTGCTTTAGGTCATCGAATGCTTTTTGACAGCTCGCTGTCCACTGAACCTTTTTTGGCATTTTCTTACTTGTCAGTTCGTTTAATGGTGTCACAATTGAACCATAGTTCCTGACAAACTTCCTATAGTAACCAGTCAGGCCCAAGAAAGCTCGAACCTGAGTCTGGGTGGTTGGAGGAGCCCAGTCCCTGATCGACTGTATCTTGCTCTCCAGTGGCTGAACCTGACCTCCACCTACAAGGTGGCCCAGGTATACAACCTGTGTCTGCCCTATCTGGCACTTGGTGGCCTTGATAGTGAGACCTGCTGCTTGCAGTGCCTCTAACGTCTTCCGCAGGTGGACCAGGTGATCCTCCCAGGTGGAGCTACAGACAGCAATATCGTCAAGATACGCCGCACAGAAGTCATCCAGCCCAGTAAGGACTCGATTCACCAACCTTTGGAAGGTGGCATGTGCATTCTTCAGACCAAAGGGCATTACCACGAACTGATAATGCCCACCAGGGGTTGAAAATGCGGTTTTAGGCTTGGCGTCCTCAGCTAACCTGATTTGCCAATACCCGGCTGTCAGGTCAAACGTGCTTAAGTAGTTGGCCGAAGCCAATCTATCGATAAGCTCGTCTGCCCTTGGTATTGGGTGGGCGTCAGTCTTAGTGACTGCATTGAGACCCCTGTAGTCTACGCAAAACCTCATCTCTCTCTTACCACCCTGGGTGTGAGGTTTCGGCACTAGAACTACGGGACTAGCCCAAGGGCTATCCGAGGGTTCAATGACTCCCAGCTCCAACATTTTCTGCACTTCACTCTTGATGCAGTCTCTAACGTGATCAGGCTGCCTGTAGATTTTACTCTTGACGGGCAAGCTGTCACCAGTGTCAACCTCATGGGTGCACCAATCGGTCTGACTGGGTGTTAGAGAAAACATATGCCTGAACGACTGAAGAACCTGTTTACAGTCGCTCTGTTGATGTTCGGAGAGGCTGCCACAAAAGACAACACCATCTACCGATCCATCGTCAGGATTCTGAGTGAGCAGGTCGGGGAGAGGGTCACTCTCCTCTTCCTGTCCCTCATCTAGGGCCATGAGCAAACTCATGTCCTTCCTGTCGACATATGCTTTTAGCCTGTTGACATGAAGCACCCTGTGGGGGCTCCGGGGAGTTCCCAGGTCGACCAGGTAGGTGACCTCTCCCTTTTTCTCCAGGATGGTGTAGGGCCCGGACCATTTGTCCTTGAGTGCTGCTGGGGCCACTGGCTCCAACACCCACACCTTCTGTCCGGGCTGGTAAACAGTCAAGACAGCCTTTTGGTCATGCCAAGCTTTTTGGAGTTCTTGGCTGGCCTTAAGGTTTTCGGATGCCTTTTCCATGTATTCAGCCATCCGCGAGCGGAGGCCAAGCACATAGTCCACTATGTTGGCTGCTGGCTTTTTGAGAGGTCTCTCCCATCCTTCCTTCACCAAACACAGGGGTCCTCTTACAGGATGCCCGTACAGAAGTTCAAAAGGGCTGTAGCCAACCCCCTTCTGTGGGACTTCTCTGTAGGCGAACAAGAGGCAGGGGATCAGGACGTCCCATCTACGCCGAAGCTTTTCCGGTAGTCCATGAATCATCCCTTTTAGGGTCCTGTTGAATCTCTCAACAAGCCCATTGCATTGTGGGTGATAGGGTGTAGTGAACTTGTAGTTGACACCACATTCCTTCCACATAGCAGTTAAGTAGCTCGACATAAAGTTTGCACCTCTGTCGGAGACGACCTCCTTAGGGAAGCCCACTCTGGAGAATACTCCAACTAGGGCTCTTGCCACAACAGGTGCTGTAGTGGTCCTAAGGGGAATAGCTTCAGGGTACCTGGTGGCATGATCCACTACCACCAGTATAAACTTGTGCCCTGATGCTGTAGGTGGTTCCATGGGACCAACGATGTCGATCCCCACCCGTTCAAAGGGCACCCCCACCACAGGCATTGGTATAAGGGGGGCCTTTGTCGTGCCACCTGACTTACCACTGGCTTGGCAAGTGACACAGGAGCGGCAAAACTCCTTGGTATCTTCATTCATGTGAGGCCAGTGAAAGTGTGAGACAAGCCTGTCCCACGTTTTCGTCTGGCCTAAGTGACCTGCTAAGGGAATCTCGTGGGCCAAGGTAAGTAGGAAACCACGCTGAGACAAGGGTACAACCAGCCTCCTGGTCATGCCAGGCTTGGGGTCTCTTGACTCAGTGTACAGGAGTCCATCTTCCCAGTATACCTTGTGGGTACCTGTGGCGTTCCCAGCAGCCTCAGCAGCAGCCTGCTGTCTGAGGGGTTCAAGAGAAGGGCAGTCTAACTGGTCCTTCCCCAGGTCTTCCCTTGAGGGTCCCCCTGAACCCAAGAATTCAACTTGATCAAGTTCGAATTCCCTAGGCTCAGTTTCCCTCAATTCCTGTAGGTCAGCCTCCTCTGAGACTTGATCCTCGACCTGGGGCAAGGGGGAAGGCGCAGCCTTAACCCTACTGCTCTTTTTCTTGGGAGGTGTCTGGTCCGTTGTTCCAGGATCCAGCACCTGCTCAGTGGGGCATCTTCTGACCTGTGACCTGGTCACAGCGAACACATGTGCTGGCAAACCTAACATTTCCATGTGAGTCCGGTGCTCCACTTCTGACCATTGTGACGACTCCAAATCATTGCCCAACAAACAATCCACTGGGAGGTCTGGACTAACTACAACCTTCTTCTGGCCAGTTACCCCTCCCCAGGAGAAAGCTACAATTGCCATACTGTGATTGGTAGTGACATTGCTTGCATTGGTCACCAGGAATTCTGTACCTGGCATGATCTGTCCAGGGTCCACAAAGTTAGGCGTCACCATGGTGACGCTGGCACAAGTGTCCCTATAGGCCTGAGCCATCTTTCCATTTATGAAAGGCGTCTGTCTGTATTTGCCCAAGGTATTGGGACTTACGTCAGGGGATACGTCCGCGTCCCCTGTACTGACAAGGACAGCCTGAGTGAGTGTGCCAACTAAGTTGTCACGCCCCTCAGAACCCAGGGTTAACCCTACTAAACCCTTGGGAGGCGCACTACCACTGCTGACTGTACTAGGGGGCACAGGAGCCTTAGGGGCTGCAGTGGCAGGAGTCTGCCCTCCTCCTTTCTTGGTGCACTCACTAAACCAGTGAGATTTACTTTTACAGTACTGGCACCATCTTTTGGATTGGCCTTCTTTCTTCTTTTGGGGAGCCTGACCCCCACCCTCTTTGGGTTGTTGGGGACCTGTCGAAGACTTCTGGTCATTTTGTTCCCCTTTAGAATCTTTACCCTTCTGGTCTGCTTTCTTCTGACCACCTTGATTCTGGCCCTGGTTCTGTTTAACTCTTGTACGAACCCATCTGTCTGCCTTCTTTCCCAATTCTTGGGGAGAGGTCAGATCCGAGTCGACAAGATGCTGATGCAACAACTGGTTCTGACAATTGTTTAAAATTTGTTCTCTCATCATCAAATTATACAATCCTTTATAATCAGTAACCTTACTGCCCAGCAACCAGCCCTCAAAAGCCTTAGTGGCACAATCGACAAAATCAGACCAATCTTGAGACTGCGTTTTCTGGGTATCCCTGAACAGCACCCTGTACTGCTCAGTGGTTAGGCCGAACCCTTCAACGAGTGTATTCTTCAAGACTTGGTAATTGTTAGCGTCCTCCACCCTTGTGGTGAGGAGCTTGTCCCTTCCTTTTCCTTCAAAGGAGAGCCACAAGATAGCTGCCCACTGACTCTGGGGAACGCCTTGCACCGTGCAGGCCCTCTCCAAAGCAGTAATCCATTTGTGGATGTCGTCCCCTTGTTTAAAGGGGGGCACTATCTTACCAAGGTGTTTAGTATCGAAACTCTTTTCCCTATTGCTAGGTACATTGCTGCCACCAGTGGGGACTGCCCCACTTAACTGTTGCTCTCTCGCAAAGGCAAGCCTCTCTTTGGCCAGGGCAAGTTCTTCCCTTTCGATCCTCAGATTAGCTGCCCTTTCCTTAGCTTCGTACACTCTCCTCTGAGGGGACGTCATCCCTCTCTGAGAAGAGTTGTGAGAGCCATTGGTTCGAAGGGATCCGCCAGAGTCTCTTGACAGAGATCGGGCTCGTCCTTTCCCAATGTTAAGCGGACCTGACAGTAGCGCTGGGGGCCCCCCAGTACCACTATCATGTTTGCTTAAGTTGGACCTGCTTAGTCTGACGACTTCTACCTGTCCCTTATCTGCCTCATCCCCAGAGAGATCCTCATCCTCATCATCCTCCACATCTTCGTTCTCAGTTGCGAGGTGGATGAGGTCAGGATCGTCCCTGGTTCCCTCGAGGGGAGGCATGTCTCCTTCTGGATTAGAAGAGCTAAGAAGTTTCTCGGCCCTTCTGGCATCATAAGTCTCCAAGAGACCAATCAGAAAGGACGTTGTGGGGTTAGACCCCTGCTTGATCTTCCTGGAGTGACATAGCCGTCTTAACTCCTTGAAGCTCAGCACAGTATATCCTGAAGGGATGACCTGTGGAGGGTCAACTGACACAAGGGGAGACCCAGAGTTTCCTCCTTTGTCCGACATACTGTTTCTAGTGTGGTGTAAGTGATGCACCTACCTACACTACGTGTTTACCTACTGTACCCTTGCTAAGAGTTGTAGCCAAGGTGTGCTAAGCCTTGAGGAGCTACAACAGCTGGTTCAGTAGAACTCAGAGTATTCTAAGCTTTAGTTATATGTGCTAACAGTACTTGTGCGATCTTTCAACAAGATATTCTTAGGATACGTGTGGTAAAACAACAGCAAGCTCAAATCCCACCGCTGCCACCAATGTGAGAAGTTGGCCCGATATGCAACGTTCGCTATTCTAGCGACCGCTATGTATCGTTCCAACGACCCTTATGGTGTTTGGTTGTAAGTCAACCTATAGACCAGCTATCCTAGTAGCGTGGATACGAGCAGTCTAAGGCTAAAGACTCGAGAGGGCGCGTTAAGCCAGCTGTTTACCACACATGTACCCCTTGAACACCCAGTGAAAGGACACCACACAAGTGTTATGAAAATAAACAGTATATTTATTAAGAATCACAACAGCCCTGTACTCTTTATGAGGACAGGGTACTAAGCACAAACCAAATCTCTTTAGGAAAATACTTCAAGTGCACAATTAAAACAAGTGTCCGAGGACACGGAAAGTTTAAGGTCTCGGGTGGACCCGATAAGGCAAGTCGGAAGCGAGGGACTCGGGACCCTAGAGTAAAGAGGCTATGCAGGCACCGAAATGCCGAGTTACCTAGCCACGAGGGCTGCGGCTGCACAAGTCTTACAGGCGTCGGGGTCTTCGCTGACGAGCCAGGAGCCGGAAGAAAAAGGAGTTGCTGGCCGGCGACCAGTGCTGAATAGTTCGTAGAGATCCAAGCCTGGATCCGGGAGTGTTGATACCTGAAAGCAGAGGGGACCAAGTTCGTACTACTAGCCAGTAGTCAGAGGGTACCAGGAGGGCACCGGTTGGCCGTCACCTCGACCAGGTGAGTGGGCGACGCTAGGCTCTGCAGTCTCACGGACCAGGAGGCGTTGTCGGCTACCACGGTGGAGGTGCGAGCTGTCCCACGAAGGATGATGCTGTCGGCGCCGCTGGGCCCAGGATGGGGCAACAAGCCTTGGCAAATCTCAGGGCCACGTGGTGGGCCTAAGATGGCGTCTTGAGTGGACCAGGAGGGTCCGGGGTGCTTCTCGCAAAGATGGAAGCAAGGGCCAGTCTGGAGCAACCAGACCAGCAGTGTTGATTGTCGGTCGTCGTCAAGGAAGGACACCAGCCAGCGGCTAGTGACCAGACAACGTGCTGAGCAGTGAGCAGAAGGGCCCCACGCAGATCGTGGAGATGCCAGGGGGCTGCACTTCGGTGCTGGAGCGGCTCAGGGTCGGGGCTTCTCGGTCCCCAGAGCACTCACCAGACAGTTACCTCGAAGGTCGTGCTGGTTTTAAGAGCGTGCAGGTTCTGATGATGGCCGGTCCCTCGAGGTCTCGTCGCACCCACAGATCACAGCTGAGCTGATGACGTGGGTAGAGGTCAGAGGTGCCAGGGAAGCCGGTTCTCGTCGAGCTGGGCCGTCGGATTCCTTGAGGAAGGACTTACAGCAAACCGCAGAGTTCTTAGATGGTGCCCGCTGATGCAGGGTGACTACTCCTTAGTCACAAGGGAGAAATCTTGAGAAGAGTCTTGAATGTCCTTTCGTAGAAAGTAGTTCTTGAATCAAAGATGATCTAATTTGGAAGGGTCCCCGCTCCGGTCTTTATTCTAAAGAAAGGGGTGGGTACATGACTAGGTCCTGCCCTAAGGGTGGGACCAGGAAGGGGGGTAGTTACACCCCTCTCCCCTGCCGGACTTTCCCCAGGCCAGGGCTGTCGCCCCTGGAACTGGTTCTAACCGGCAGATGCGTAGTGAGCACCGGGGTGACACTCCGCAGTCACCTTCTCGCCAAAGCCCTACCTACCCAGAATACACAAACCCTGTCTGGGACGGTGCGAACACCGCCCTCGACAGGAAACCCTTTGTCCGAGCGCTCCTCGCTGGAAGGACTCCCAGCAGCAGGAGGTCAGACTCGTGTCTGTGGTGGCAGCATCCATTTTGTGGAGCTGAGGCTTCAGTTAACTTTAACCGGGGTTCACAGTTACGTACATGTCGTGTCCCTCTAGAAGGGTGGAATGCTAACCTCATCGCCAGAATTGGTGAGAGGGCAGCACCCCGATTCGTATGACACCTTACTCGACATGCCTTGATAACGCGACACCGGAGTTACCGATATGGTACGCGTTATCATGGAACAGCCATTGGGTCTTGATTCCGCAAGCTGTAACCGGGCTCGGCTCGGGCCTGAACCTAGCTCACACGAGCCCACGCACTCTGCCTTCAGGATTGTTAAGGCCTGCCATAGGAGTGACTGATAGGAACTCGGGTGTCCAGTGTATGGTTAGATATAGAGCTACTATACCTAAAGCGAAGGGTGGTTACACGTCTTCGCCCCAGCTGTCGTGCAGCCAGTTGTGTCAAATTTAGGAGGCCAGCCAGGGGTGGCATAATACATGCTTCAGCCCCTGGGTACACCTATGCCCTGCGTTACGGGGTCTGATAAGGTGGCCCAGTACCAATTGGTAAATGCACCTAGGGTACATATCGTAATTTAGAAAGAGAACAGCCAGGCTGTGGGTCTGATTAGCAGGCCCACAGCCAGAGAAAGTCGTAAACCAGTGAAACAAAAGCAAAAAATCTGGGTGATCATAGGATTGCAGACCCTACTCTCCTACAACCACCAAGAAAAGTCCTTGGTGGTCCAGCCATTTCCATGGGTGCTGGGCCCTCCTGGCACAGAAAATGTGACCCCACCCCGCCCTGTTTGTTGCAGTACCACATGGCAATAAGCACCTGTACCAACCTCCTCTTGATTGATGAAAGGATTGCTTTCAACAACAAGGGGTTGGCCCTCAATTCCAGAAGATGCATATGGACCCAAGCATCCGCGGGAGACCAGACACCTCTGATTTCGACCTCTCACATATGGCCATCCAATCTAGAGGTGATGCATTAGTCACCACTGTCTGCTCTGGGTGGGGAAGGAAGAGGAGACTTTTTTTGACCCAATCGCAGTCCAGTAACCACCACTGCAGATCTTTTACAGTTTCTTCTAAAATTCTGAACGCATTTGAAGAGGTCCCCATGATGTTGGTCCCACTGAGACTTCAGATTCCTCTGCAGGGCCCTCATATTCCACCTGGCATACTCGACCAGCAGGATGCAGGAGGCCAGCAGCCCGGAGCGGACTTCACTGAAATCCAGGATCGAGGGCGAAAGATCATATTATAGCCTGAATGTCCTAGACTCTCTTTCCTCAGGGAAAAGGCATGAAACCGAATGACGTCCAGAATGGGTTTGATGAAGGGAGTGTCTTATAAGGACACAGGTGTGGCTTCGGCACATTGATAGCGAACCCCAAATATGACAGGTGGTGCGTCATAATCTAGAGGTAAGTGATGACTGCCTGGGGTGAGCTCGCCTTCAACAGCCAGTCGTCGAGGTTGAGGCAAACTGGCACCCCTAACCCCCAAAGCTGTGCTGCAACCACTTTCTTCAACACCCAAAGGCTACTGGTGAGACCAAAGCGGAGCACACAAACTGAAAATGCACCCGTACCACCACAAACTACAGTTAGCTCTGATAGTCCTAGAGGATGGGTAAATGGAAATGGGCGTCCTGCAGGTCAGAGTGATTAATTAAAATGTCTCCTTCAGAAGGAACGCATTGAGAAGGCACAAATGTAAAACAAGACAGAAGCCTTCATCCTTTTTGAGCACCAGAAAGTAGAGGGGATAAAAACTATCCAGTTCTGGCATGGGCACCCTCACGATAGCTCCTTGGGCCAAAAGGGCTTGCTGTTCCTGCCGCAAAACAGAGAGAAGGTCCTCCGTCAGTTGGTAGGGAGCGGGGGGAACAGTGTAAGGAATGGCTGCATGGCTCAGAAGGGTAGGGCATAATGCTTCAGAACAATTTGCAGAATCCTCTTGGTCTATGTCATGGCTTGCCAAAACAGCAAGAATCGTTGGAACTGCCTCCCACTGGGAAGGGACATTAAAGGGGTTTGACCGGTGGGGCTGTAGGGGGTTGGGGAGGAGTAGTGAACTAAGCGGGTTGTTGACCTTGACCGTGGGAGCACCTCGACCACAGGAGGTCTGGCAAACGACCCTTGGAGTCCACTTCTTAGTCCTCGACAGAAGAGGGAGCAGGTCCTGTCCTTCAGGGCTCCTCTCAAGTCACAGACAAGTTTTATCTGTGAATGCAGAAGATCTGGCAAGCGGGGTTTGACACTCAAAGCAGGATCTGACACTGTAGTGTGAAAAGGACGCCCACAGCCCTACCAGCCATATTTGGAGGAGTAATCTCTGCCCATTCAGGTCAGCCTATTGTTTGCTCCTGGAAGACATTTCACACCTATTTAAGACTAATTACAGACGGGAGAAGCTAGAAAGCCAATGCAAATTTACCTCCTGGAGAGGCAGGTAAAGAGCAATTTTCTAAAAGTTGTTTCTTATTATTTAATAACTATCTGACCCACAATTAAATTTAATAACTACAAAATAGTTTAATTATTATCTTAGCTGGTCCTCTTACGGAGATGCAGTATTAGTATTTAAAATAGCTTCCCAGGGTTCTCTATGGGCCAGCCAGCCTTCCTACAGTGAAGGTAACTTGTGGGTCCTAGTCACTGTAACAGCATGTAAACATTACATTTCTACATGCTCTACTTGTAAATATCAGGCACCCTGGGCTGTGGGTTACAAGGCCTACATAGGGGTGACTTATTAATATTTAAAAGGAAGGATTCTACTTGTCAAAAGAGTTCATTTTGTCAGGTCGCTGTGCATGTTTTGCACTGTTGCAGTCAGGCTACATTGGTAGGCCTGGAGCCATTTTTGGACTGACTCTGTATCGGACTACACTAAAGGTCCAGCAGCCCACTAGTGGCATTAAACTTCAAATCCCTGGGTACAGTTTGTCCCATACACTAAGTACTGAGAGGCAAGGTAATTAAGTTAATTAAGAACATGCCAAGTCAACTATGTTTAAATGAGGAGCATAGGTAAGGCGACCAGATGTTCAGAATCAAAAACCAGGAAAACCACAGACCTAAAAATAAGCATAAATATTCAACCGGATAATGGTTGCTAAAGGCTGAATGCAGGGCCACTTTCGATTAAATAATACTTTACTCCACCCAAATGCTGCAGTGATGAGCTACTGTGTCAGGCTGCTGGCGATCCAGGCCTTGGGTAATTAGGATCCCTAGATGCGGATTCTTTAACTTCTCATTAAATCCTGCTGTGCTGTGTGAACAAGGTAAAACAATTTGAACTTCTGTCTCTGGTTTGTTGAGAGAACCGGTTTAAATGTGAGACTATACAACACTGATTATTGTGCTTAGTCACCCAACCCTCTTTCCAAACTGTGACATGTATTTATGTGAAGTAAGACATTTGGGAAGCTGAGTTCCATTAAAAACCAAGACTGTCTAGGTAAATATGGGACTTAAGTTCACCCTAAGCATAGGCACCTTACTACTGGTTAGCAGGGGTAACGCACACATAGCTCTAAAGCCAGTAAAATATAGAGTCCCGCAAAAGGCGATAAATTTGGGGTGACCATGCATAAAAGGTGGATTTCCTACACAGTTTGTGTAAGGTCGAATTCATCTTCCAGAAGGAGGCAGGAGCTCTCCTAGCTTGATACAGATTGGTAATGCGCCTCCCACTCACATGTGCAATTAGCCATGAAGCGCTGGCAGTCATCCTAAGGATGGGATGGGATCTATGAGTCCTCTTACATTTTAAGTGAATCTGAGAAGAGAAGAGCTGTGTTGCATTCCTGTATTTAGGTCTAGGCTCAACTCATTCTGTAACCAAGGTCAAGAGAAAGCCACAGTTCACCTGGCTCCAGCTTACATCAATGGTGCATGCTTTAACAGATAAACACACCTTGTTAACAGATGTTGCTCAGTGAAGCGAAATCTTGTTTTTGTCATTTTGTATGCAGAAGAGGCCCCTTATGGAAATCCAAGTGTTAGGGGAACTAGCCATTCATCCTGGAGGACCTAGATAAAGAAGGTTAGAAGGTAACCTTTGTGGCACTTTACCTTTCTGTACTCACATCTGATGAAGCGAGTTTTAGAAATTAAATATGTTTTCACTCGCCGAGTTATACTTCCATAATGAATTATTAATATTAATGAAGTTTTGCATGATTTGTATTAATTCAACCTAGTTTAATATGCACTTTCATGAACATTTGGGGATTAACATTATGTGCTCTTTGTTGCATTTGCAAGTACGTATATTTAATAAATTAACTTTGTCTTTTCGTTTTGTTAATATTAGTTGCGGCTGTTTAAGTAATAGCATGTGCTTATTTTTAAATGTGCTTTCGTCTATGTCGTGTCTTTTATGTGGCAATGACTCGTGGAGAATCCTGAGGCTCGTGTGAAAAAGGTCTATATATTTGCTGCTTTCTTGTGCTTGAAGCTAGTTAACATAAACTAATGGGTTAACATTAGTAAAGGGGGTGGGTAACAGAATGACTTTCATTACTTGAATTAATTTATGTTTTGCGTTTCCTTGCATACTAGTTTTTCGGTAAAGAGGCTTGAGGCCTAGCTTAAAAATGGATGTTTGGAAATCCTGTCATAAGCCGAGCACAGCAAAAGAATGAAAAAGAATTTGTCACGTTCATTATCATCAGTAAACAAAACGTGTGGAACTGTGCAGGATGTGCTCCGTGTTGTATAATTTTCCAAGGACAGGATACCGCAGAAAAGCCAAGTTGAGGAAGCAACAAACTGTTACTCAATAAATTGTTGCAAAGGACCTCGGAAGCTAATGTCACTGCTAGACAATAAACAAAGGCATAATTGAATGGCACGATTTCGGTGTGAAGAGGCAATGACTTCATATGGACTGATGGCTGTCAGCCAATCAAATCGCTGGATGTCTTTTAGAAAGCATTCTTTTAGCTAGTTTTAGATAGAGAAAAGGTATAAAACTTGGCCCCGTGGGAGGAGCTTGGTTGGCTCGTTCCTGAATCCTGAGGTGCGTGAGATGCTGACGGACTTTTGACTCACGTAAGAGAAACCAGAACTAATGATTTTCCTTCTAGGTTCTAAAAGTTTAGACAGGTAAATAGGGTTTAGGGAATGAGATTCTTTCTGCTTAAATACTTTTTATGCTGATTTCTTTTTGAACTGACAGACTAATGTGCCTTTACTTAATAAAATGATTTGCCTTGAAATGCTGAATAAAAAGATTTCTTTAAATAATATGCTCTTTATTTGAAAATAAAGTTAATAAAATAGATTTTTAAATGACAAGCTGGTCTTGATTATTTAGACTCTAGTTACCATTAGTTAATCCATTGCCTAGGTGACTTAATTAAATGTTTTCATTTATAAACGTGCAGTTGTATATAATTATAAATAGTTTTATGAATATTACTGATTAATTAGGTCACATGATTCAGTTGGCCAATTCATGTCTCAGTCATTTATGGGCCTTGTGAAGAGTTTATGTTTAATGGTGAGTATCATGGTGTAGGGTTGGGTTTATGAGACAGAATTTCTTTAGGCCCGCTGGATCAATTATCTGGTAGCAGAGTTATGGTTACTATGGTAACTGACATGCTACATGTAGATACATAGGATATATGTTTAACACATGTTAAGTTTGTTCAGTTGTTGTATGTAGTCGAAAGGTTTTTTCCAGCAGTGTGAAAATTCCTGGTTAAGTTGCCGGCAGAATAGTGTAGCAGGTGAAGTTACACAGTTCATTTGTTTTGTTTTAAATTAGTGATATTGACATATCACTAGTGTTGTGGACGTACAGCACAAGTTATGGGACTCTAGGCATGACAGGTTGTATGTATAGTGAGGATTGCCTATGAAATTGTAGCTTTGAGTATAGGGACTAAGAGCCCGTTTTAAAACTCGCTGTGAAAAGAGTAATAGGATTTTTCCAAGCTTGAGTGAAGGGTAAGGACCGTCGTCTATTCTTACTGGCGATTGAGGATTTCTATTGGTAGGTTAAAGTCCTGCCGAAGATCTCATGTATACATGGTCAGGGTTTTCTCGTTTGAATGTGTGTAAATGATTTTGTGAAAATAGCGTCGTCCATTTCACGAGAGTGAGCACTCGAATGATTGATAAAAACTATCACTTTGTTTAGCGAAACAGACAAATGGTTTGTCTTAGTGTAGTTACTAACTGAAATTCATTGAAAAGAATTGTTTTAAAATGGCGCTGTGAAAATATTTTGTAAAGGAGGGGTAAGTTTACGGAGCGGAGACATCGAAGCTGCAGCGGTAGTATACGTCACAGGGTTTGCGCTGTGATTGGTTGTCATACGTCACATCAAGCGCACTGATTGGTTCACGTGACTGAAACGAGCTGTTAGCTGATTGGTCCTTATTGAAAACAGTACTTCTATTGGTTGAGAAAGGTAGTGACGTGGCTTAACCGGATTGGCTTGTTGGTGAGTTTCGCGCACGGATTGGTTAGAGCAGCGGAACAACGAAGAAATACTTACGATCTTTTCCAAATTAAACGGAATAGTCTAAAATCATGAGTTATTGGTACGGAAAAGAGGAAAAGAAGCCTTCATGGTTTCAGAAATTGAAAAATGTATTCAGCCCTGATAAGAAAATTGAAACGCGTGGTGGAAAATTACTTCATAAGTACAAAACACCCGCAGCATATATGGAAGGTGAATATGGTTATCATACTGTTCTTTGGTTTGAAAATTGGATGCAATATACCAAAGATGATGGTGTATTAGCCTGGCCGGAAGATGGGTCATTTAATGTTAAAGTTTTGAAAAACCTGAGAGAAAAAAAGATGTCTCTTTTGCCCAAGCCTAGACCTACTCAATATGAAGCTTTAGTTGAATGGGAAGTTGAAATGATGGAACTTGAATGCGAGAACAGAGGAATATCAAGAGGCCCGAAATTAGACATAAATAGGGAAACTCATCAAGATAGAGTACGTCGTTGGAGAAAAGCAGACATGTATGATGGTCTGTACCCAGTAAGAGAAATGGTTATTGAAACATCGGGTCAAAAGGATTCCCGAAAGAGAGGTCATCTTGATGAAGAATTAGATGATGCTGTCTTAGAAGAAATTTGTATTACAAATCGTAATTATCCACCACCCTATCAGCCACGTTGTTCACAGTCTACCCCGAGAGTTTCCTTAAGAACTTCTCCTAGTGCACCTCCTAGAGATCTAATGAAAATTCACCCAGATTTTTAAGATTACCTGAAAGAGTAGGGTCAAGAAGTAACTCTAATACTCCAAGAGAAAACAGAAATTATCCAGAGATTCCAAAGCAAAGAAATGAATTCCCGAGGAATGAAAAGAGAGCAGAGGGGCTTGAGGATATACCAAATATTTCAGAATATTTAAGAGCTTAAGAGAAATTAATACAGCAATTAACAAAAGGGATCGAAGCAGTAACAGTTCCAGTAACAATTGGTCCTGTTGTACCAGTTTTTGAACAAGGAGAAAATAGACACTCAGCTCTGATTGTTCCATTAAATGCGGAAATTCAGAAAGTGGCTGAAAAATTTTATTCAGAATTATCAGAAATGCATAGAGAAAAAACAATGCCAGATGTAACTTTTAATCAAAGTTTGTCAAATAGTCAGATATCATCTGTTGCAGGATCTGATTCTGGATCTGCAGAAAAGAGCATGAATAAAACAGATTTAACACAGACTCCATTAATCCCACAAGTTCCTGAATCTAAGCAACTTGATGTTGCAAAATTAAAGGCAGATTTGGAAGAATTAATTATTGGCACAATTGGAACTGACTGTTTGAAACAATATCTGGATGATGAATTGTTATCTATCTGTAAGAGCATACAATGGAAAACGAAGAATAAATATGATCAATTTGAAGAAGTGGCTGCTGAATTAGACATAGATTTGAGTAGACCGAAACAATTGCAAAAACATTACAGAGTGGATTTTTCTGAAAAAGACATTGAAAACCTGAATACCACAGGTAGAATAACCCATGTAAAAGAATTAATTGTGTTTCTGAAAAGATTAGGTGAATTAAGTAAATGGAGAGTGAAATGGACAAAGAAAAGAGAAGAAGAAAAAAGAGAAAGAGGGGAAGTTGTTGCAACTGAGTTTCCTATGAGGGAAATAGCTGGCGGAGGTTATGTTCATGTCCCATGAACAAGGCAGGACATTTTACTCTTTACAAAGTATTTTCCTCGGCTGAGAGAAAAGCCAGTAGAATGGTATCGTCAGGTAGACAGATCTATTAAAGTTTCAAAAGTTCTGTGGATTGATCTTGATGGATTCTTTGACATTGTTGTCCCATCAGATCTTTGGACAGAATGCAACATTTCTGTAGGTTGGGTCAAAGAAGAACCAGCTCGAACTAAAATAACAGGTGCTCCTTCAGCTGAGGTCATGGATTTTTATGACAAAGTAATTGTGTGGCTGAAAAACAAGATTCCTCTAAAAGAAGTAGATTGGGTTAAAATTGACAGAACAAATCAACAACCAAAAGAGTCAGTACATTCATTTTATGAAAGATTACTGCTGGTATTTAAACAATACAGTGGTTACGAAGGGGGGCGCTAGAGGGCGCCGGACAAGATGGCCGCACTTGCGTGAGGCTCTGTCAGGACCACATAAAATTCGTCCATTAATCCTGTTTACTTCGCAACCTGCACCCTGTAATTGAGCTGGGGGGGCCCGCTGACATCGGGGGCCTGCTGCATACCCTTTGGCCGGAGTCTGAGGCTGTCCTGAGCGCGCTTGGGGACGGAGCGCTGCGAGCCGGGAACCTGCCGCCTGCAACGCTCGCGCCTCGTGGAGCCGGATTGCCGCTGCTGGCTGACTTGGGCACCCGCTGGATCCTGAAGCTGCCGACCGGTGGAGACGGGGGCTGGGACCGGCGGAATCGAGGCGGAGGCGGAGTCGTCCCGCGGTGTGTCCCCGGAGAGGCGCCGGAGCTGAGAGCGGCCTGGACCCGGCTCCGCCGGAGTTGGTGAGTTGGCCGGGGCGTTACGCGAGCCCGGGGCTGCGGAGGTGGCGCTGGGCCTGCCGAGGCCGCGCCGCGTGAGTCGATTCCGGTGGGGGCAGGGAAAGGGGGTCGGCGGAGCGATAAAGCGGAGCGGGGCTACCACTGAATGCAGCGCCTGCACCCTGGACAACGAATGGGCGCTAGTTTGGCCGCCACTGCCCTGCTGCCTTCCATGGCCATGTTGGATGCATGAGGAGTCTATGGGGAGCCCGCCAAATTGCTTTCTCACGCTGCAGACTTAAGGCTATAGGTCCCTGAGTGGTGTGCTGTGACTCGCAGCACTGGGGGGGGGAGCATTGAGACTTTCTAGGCTCGATTGGGGTGCTGATTCCTGTTAAGAGCGGTGACCTTGCCTGAACTTCGGACAGGTACATTGCAGTGGGCTGAGACTGCGGAGCCCGCCTGATACTTGCAACAGACTCACTCGGCTGCTCTTGACTGGCACGTCGGATCTGCTAACTCGTGTATTTGGCTGTTCTGAGTGCTCTGCCACCATGGGCCGAACGGACAGAACCCAGCCAAAAATCACATTCGAGGCAAAAAAGACTGCACACACGTCCTCCCAGGCTCCGGTGGACACTGACCAGGGGGGGGCCGTGGGGGGCGCCCCGAATCTGGAGTCCACGTTAATAGCCATGCAAAAAACCCTACAATCCATCAAGGGCACCATGGAGTCAGTCGATCACCGTCTCGATCAAATGGCGACGCAATTTGACCGCCAAAATGAGCGAATGGGGGAAGTGGAGCAGAGGGTGTCTGCCACGGAGGACGGGCTGGCCACTGTCTCGTCTAAAGTATTCAGCATGGAGAGGGTGCTGGCGGTCATCCAGGCGAAGAACGAGGAGTTGGAAGGAAGGTCCAGGAGGAACAACGTAAGGGTCACGGGCCTGCCGGAATCCACGAATGTGGGACGCATGGAGGACTATATGGAAAGGATGCTCGTTGATATATTTGGAGCGGATCAGTTGTCTAGAGTCTTCATTGTGGAGCGCGCCCATCGCTCACTGGCCAAACGTCCACCACCTGGGGCACCGCCGCGGCCGATAGTGGCCAGAATTCTGAACTATAGGGACAGGGACACTATTCTTCGGCTCGCCAGGGAGAAGGGCGCCATTGAATATCAGGGCAACAGGCTAGAGTTCTACCCCGACTTCACCATGGCGGTGCAAACAGCCCGTAAAGAATTCGCCCCGGTGAAACAACTGCTGAGGACTAATGATGTAGCGTACGCCATGTTGTATCCTGCGCGCCTGAGGATAGGGCCGCCATCGGATAACAAGATCTTCTCTTCCCCCAAGGCAGCAATGGACTACGCCAAAAAATTGAAAAAACGCGCCAAAGAACCGGACGGGAGACATGCGGCTGAGGATGAGGGGCAGGAAGAGGCCGCGTGAGCTGCTTTTGGACTGATTGACTACGACAGGGGCGCTGCTGCGGGGCGCTGTACTGAGTTCTCCCCTGTGGTCTTTCATCTGCTTATTTCTTAACAAAGTTAAGCGGTCCACTGAGGCCTGGAGAGGTTAAGAGCGAGACCATGGACATTGCGGAATGAGGGAGGAGCTGGCGGGTGGCATTTTCTACATCTGCTGTTGACTTACGATTTGCTGGCTCTGTCCCCAATGCACAAGATTGAAAGCTTGGCCGGGCGGTGGACACGGGGGGGGGCTAGTACTGGGGCTGCCTGTGCTCTTGGTTATGTCTATAGCGCTGCTGGTTGTGGACACCAACGGGGCTCTCCTGGCAATGTACTGCAAATGTTCGACTCACTACTGGGTGTTTTTGCTTATGAGATCAGGGTTGTAAGGTTGGAGGTGTTCTTATTTAGAGTGGTCCACGCTCCCGTCACTACGTGGCGGGAGAAGTGTGCCTCTACGCCCCCGATATGGGAGACCCCCACACACTGTTGGTTGACTTGTTGTGGGATGTGCGGTGTTGGGTTTCGGGATGGCTTTGGCAAATTGGGTGCGCTGAAGTGGGTGGTGGGTTGGGGGACGGGGATTTGAGGGCTGTTGGGGGATTGTTATCTTTTCTGGTCGGGATGAGGGGTCTGTGATGCTGGTAATGTATGCTCGTCTCCACTGGTTGGGGGTCGGCCTTCTCAATGAAGATATTCCTGTTGCTTATGGTTTACGGGGTGCAGAGGTAAGGTCTCCGGGGTGGACAGGGGGGCTGCTCTACTGGCTCTTGGGAGGCTTACAGAACGGGAGATATGGACAGGGGGGGTAAGATCACATGCGTAACTTGGAATGTACGGGGTCTTAATAGACCGCAAAAGACAAGACAAATGCTTGCATTTTTGAATCGACATGGCGCACAAGTGGTGTTCCTGCAGGAAACACACCTTCAGGGCATTGCGGCTGAAATGGTGGGCAGACAATGGGCGGGGGTGCGATTGGCCACTAAGTACTCTTCCTATGCTCGGGGGGTGATGATTTTGATCAAGAGAAATATACCCTTTGAAGTAGTCCGTGAGGAAATAGACCAGGAAGGAAGGTTTATTATTGTACAGGGCAAATTATGTGGAACGCTGATTACTTTGCTCAATGTGTATGGTCCAAATATTGATGATCCTGATTTCTATGTTATGCTCTGGAACAAACTTTATTTGCTTGCTCCGTCAGCTATCTTATGCGGGGGGGATTGGAATGTCACGCTGGATTCAGAGCTGGACAAGAAACATGATAGACCCGTTGTGCACAAGAGAGCGGTGGAAGCGGTATGCGAGGGTATGGCTGGGCTGCAATTGCTGGATGTGTGGAGACTACGTAATCCAACTGCGCGAGTGGGTACTTGCTACACGTCAGCACATGACACATGGTCGAGACTGGACTTCTGGCTGGCGACTAGGGATGTGAGTGGTTGGGTGGTGGAGGCTGCTCATTTGCCTCGCACTATCTCGGATCATGCACCTGCTACACTGGTATTGCGGATACCATCACATGCTCCGCCCCCTTTCACTTGGAGACTCTCTCCCGGGATACTGACCGACCAGGTGCTTTCCGAACGCCTGGGGCAGATAGTGGAGGATTTCTTTGTTAACAACGTGGGGTCTGTTGAAGATATAGGTACGGTGAGGGAGGCCTTTAAGGTGACGGTGAGAGGTGCATGTATAGGTTTACGATCAGGGGTGCTCACGTCCATCAGGGACTCCATGTCCAGACTGGAAAGGGAGTTGCTATCACTTGAGCGACGGTTGGAAGAGGGTGCGGAGGGCACGATACTTGCAGATATCAGGCTGAAGGTCACTGAGTACAATGAGTTGGCGGAGCAGGAGGTGAAATTCTTGGCTAAACACGCTACTGCTAGATACTATGGAGAAGGGGGCAGGCCGGGAAAGGGACTGGCGGATCGCATCAGGGAGCCGTGGGCACGTCACTGCACGGTACAAGAGATCGAGGATCAAGGGGAAGTGGTGACTGACACTGAAGGCATCTTGGCTTGCTTCTCGAAGCATTATGCGCAACTCTATGAGCGAAGGGACACGGCTGATGAGGAGGAAGTGAACCGTTACCTAGAGGGTGTGGCCTTGGTGGGGCTCTCCAGAGGTCAGCAAGAATTCCTAATGCACCATATTACGGAAGCTGAGTTCAGGGATGCTATTGCGGCACTTCCGAATGGGAAGGCGGCCGGCACGGATGGCCTACCCTCTGAATTTTATAAAAAATATGCTGATATCCTGATTCCGCAGCTGGCGCAAGTCTTGGAAGAGGCGTTTGAGCGTGGACGACTCCCAGTGACCATGAGAGAGGCGCTCTTGGTGGCGCTGCCCAAACCTGGGAAACCGCCAGATAAATGCGATTCCTATCGTCCCCTCTCGCTTATGAATACGGATGTCAAAATCATTGCCAAAGTCTTAGCTACAAGACTGCGTCTCCTCCTGCCGGTCATGGTACTACCGGACCAATCAGGTTTCATCCCTCTTAGGTCCACGACGCATAATCTGCGGACCCTTTTCGCCGTATTGCACCTGCTTAAGCCAGACCTTCCTGCAGCTGCAGTCATGCTGGATGCGGCTAAGGCCTTTGATTCGGTGGCATGGAAATATATGATAACTGTCCTTCACCGGATGGGGGTGCCTTTTTTCTTCACTTCCCTTATTGCTCTATTGTACACTGCACCAACTGCGAGAGTCAGGGTCAACGGGCATGTCTCCTCTTCCTTCCCGATCCAGAGGGGGACAAGGCAGGGGTGTCCTCTATCGCCGCTCCTATTTGCCATCATGATGGAACCTTTGGCCTGTATTCTGCGGCAAAGATATGCGGAAGCAGCGTTGAAGTTCCCCCTCAGATCTCTGGCTGTGTCGATGTATGCGGACGACATGGTCCTGTATGTGAGAGACCCGGGGCTTCATCTCGAAAATATACTCCGCGAATTCATTAAGTTTGGTCGGCACTCCGGGTTGACTATCAATTGGGACAAATCGGTGATACTCCCACTCACGGATGCGACTAGCCGGATACCACTGGAATTCCCTCTGGAGTGGGCGACGGAGTCGGTTCGCTATCTGGGCATCTGGGTGCATAGGGACTGCCAGGAGGTCATAAGGGCTAACTATGGGGTCGCCATCTCTAAGTTGGAGGATCAGGTGGCGAGATGGACTCGGCTCCCTCTAACGCTCGCTGATCGCACTTCTTTAATTAAAATGGTAGTTCTGCCGAAGTTTCTTTATCTATTTGTAAATATCCCTGTACAGTTGAAGTCGCACTTTTTCGCGCGACTGAAGTCTCTTCTGATCTCGCTCACCTGGGCCGGCAAGAAACCACGTGTGACTTGGGATGTCATGATCAAGCCGCATGCACTGGGTGGGTTCGCCTTACCGGACATGAAGCTGTATTATCTATGCGCGCAAGCTCAATTTGCTAGTTATTGGATACAGGCTCCGCCGTATACACCACATGTGGCGCTTGAAGCTAGTGCAGTCTTGCCCTATCCGCTGAGGGCGATGATAACTAACAAACATTCGATATTTGAGAAAGGGGAGATCGATACTGTGCGGCGCACGGCATCCGCCTGGGAAGAACTTGGTAGACGGGCTGCCAGATTGCCGCTATATGCCCCGGCTATGCCTCTGTTGTACCACTCAGATATTTCAGTGACCAGTGAACCCGGGGGATTGCTGGTTTTGAGGGAAGCTGGAGTTCAGACCATGGGGGATCTCTTCCCGGGGGCATCCTTTCTTTCTTTACAAGACATGACAGCAGGCCCCACCAACGCAACTATGGCTACCTTTGTTTATGCACGATTGAGGACAGCAGTACGAGATTTGTTTCCATCATATCCGGCGGAGCCGTCGACGCTTGGGGCATTACAGCTGCTCTACACAGCCAAAGATAGAACTAAATTACTCTCTAGACTTTATAAGGCTGCGCAGGAGGATGAGGGAGGAGGGGCGGTCTTGGCCAGGGCACGCTGGGATAGGAGCCTACCAGAACCTCTGAGCGATGATGAATGGGGAGAATGCTGTAGCATGACTGGGGGATACGTGATTAATGGCAACTTTCGCCTTCTGCACTTTAAATTTCTGCACCAATGGTATTACACGCCGGTCCAGCTGGTCAGATATGGGCTCCGGGCTAGTGCCCAATGTGTTCGATGTGGTGCTGACGACGCCGATTTTATACACCTGGCCTGGGGTTGTCCGCGTGTGTATGACTTTTGGAAGGAGGTGACTGAAAGACTGACTGTTATGATCTCTAGCGAGGAAAAATTGGATGTGCGTCTCTGCCTCTTGGGCATCGCTTCTGGGGTACCGGCCCAATCGAGACGACTTGTGGTCCTGGCTTTGCAGTTGGCTAAGAGAAGAGTCGCGGTTGGATGGGGAGGGAGAAGGGCGCCTACTATACAGCTGTGGCTGAATGACATGGCCTACTGTAGAGACCAACTGCACTGCTATTATGAGGGGCTGCCAGAGAGATCTCGCCCGAGGGATGTGTGGGAGCCGTTTACGCTCTATGTGCTGTCATTGGACGATTCTGATAGTGAAAGGAGTGAGATAGTTGAGTTGCCGGGGGGGGGTCCAGGAATCTGTTTGAATGTGGCCACATTCTGTGTGGGACGTCCCTGCTATGTGGGATGTATGACTAGTAATACCCTCTGGGTCTCTCGCCTTTGCCCTGAGAAATGTCGGGAATTTGCTGGCCTTTGTTGCTCCGTACTAATGTGAGTGTTGTAACGGAAACTGTGGGGTAATGCCCAACTTGTTCATATACTTTCTGTACCCTGTTGAACCGGCCGACATATGTTCCACACACTGACTTGATTTGGTATCTTCGTTAGGACCTGGATGGAGAAGGGGGGGGAGGGTGTTGGGGTTGGTTGTTGGTTACCTTTAGTTCTAAAAACATGAAAAAGACCGAGATCACATAAGGGCTATACGGCCGGAATTGATAGTGTACCTTGGACAATGTTTCTGGAACATTTGTGGTGCCTTCATGGGCTTAGCATACACTGCATATGCGTTTGAACTGAACTGACAAGATGTATTGTTTGCCCTGTCTATTCTGTGGTGCTCTGATTGCGGCCGGCCCTATCAGTGGGTTGTAGGCACACCGCTGTGTAAATGTATAACGTACAATAAAGGTCTACCAAAATTTTTTTTTAAAAAAAAACATTTAAAATACAGTGGTTACGAAAAATGAAGTGAAAAGGACATGAGCCATTTTATATACAGACTAGCAGCCCGTCCCGACGCTGTCCGGGTATGAATTGCTGCTGGCCAGTAGTATATTGTTTTGTAGGATTTGGTTTAGATAGCATTTCTTATCTGTGACAGGTCTGTGAAACGCTCCGATTCACAGTGCACTGCTGATGCACGTAAGAGTGCGCATTCAGTAGTGTGTGAACTCGAGTTTCCCTACTTTATTTTTCCTTGCAATATTATATAGCGCAAACTCGACAACATGGCATGAGCACAATTTATATTACAGAAGAACACATTCATTTGTGGTAGGCACGGGGAGACAAAGCGATTCGCTTGGAATCACAGGATGTTGAGCTGATGCTGAGATTCGAATGTAGCTCCCCAGCTCTAAAGTTCGCAATTCTAGAACTTGTGGCGGGAGGTGTGTCTAAAAGTGTATGTCGGTGCTGGCCATCAATGAGAGAGACCTGTGCATTTTTCAAATGGGTGGTGAAAAAATATGAGAATGTTGCTGGAGATGTGGGCCGCCGTGCCACCAATGTACTTACCGGGGAAGGGTAAACACCCATTCTTCCGCAACTTTCTTTCCGCATTCCATCACTCCGCATACTTTCATTACGAAAGTACCATGACTCCGCAATGCCATTATAACGCATGGCATTACATTTTATAGGCTTTTACCACGCATACATTTACAACAAAATTTGTTGTAAAGGCATGACTGTTAAAAGCATGTTTTTTTAAATGTTTGGATAAGGTAAGTATGGGTATTCGGGTATATGTTTTGGGGTACTGAGGTATATATTTTGGGGTGTTTGGGTATTTTAAGGGTTCAGATATAGTTTTGGGTTATGGGGTACAGGTGTAGTTTTAAGGTTTAGGGATAGATATGGGTTTGGAAGTACAGGGGTATTTTTAGGGTTCAGGGCTAGGTTTGGGTTTTGGGGTACAGGGGTATTTTTAGGGTTCAGGGGTAGGTTTGGGTTTTGGGGTACAGGGGTATTTTTAGGGTTCAGGGCTAGGTTTGGGTTACAGGGGTATTTTTAGGGTTCACGGCTAGGTTTGGGTTTTGGGGTACAGGGTTATTTTTAGGGTTCAGGGCTAGGTTTGAGTTTTGGGGTACAGGGGTATTTTAGGGTTCAGGGCTAGGTTTGGGTTTTGGGGTTCAGTGGCATTTTTAGGGTTCAGGGCTAGGTTTGGGTTTTGGGGTACAGGGGTATTTTTAGGGTTCAGGGGTAGGTTTGGGTTTTGGGGTACAGGGTATATTTATAGGGTTAAGATGGGTTAGTGTTTAAGGGTGTTGGGGTATTTTAAGGAGTAAGGGTGGGTTATGATTATGGGGTGCAGGGGTATTTAAAGGGAGTAGGGTGGGATAAGCACACAATATGATACATGGCATGGAGGGCGGAACGTACCACTCGCCCCCAGCGTTTGTCACGCCCCCAGCACACGCCCACAGCACAACGCAGACACGCCCACAAGGGACTACTTTGCTGGCACGGTTCTTTTACCTTTTAAATGTATATGGTGGGTGTCTGCATAGTCTATGTCCTTCTGCTGCAACTGCCCTTTCCAACGCTGTATTGGGTGTTGTGATTGGTGCTGTGGTTCCGGAGATTACCCGCCTCAAAGGTTTGGGCTCTCTTTATTATATTAGTATGGATTTGTATATGGCTTGAGACCTGAAATTGGTGAGATGATTAGAAACGGAATTGTCGGCTGGCAATCCCTTACAGTTGATCACATCCTGAGAAAAGCAAAATACTGCAGTGATGAGATAGATGCGAAGCAGAAAAAGCTTAAGGAAAAGGCAATGTGGGCACAAGTGAAGGTAGCTGAACAGCAAATAGCAACCGTAGAAAATAAAAATGTTCAGCAGAATCAAGGCAAGTTTAAGGGGAACTTCACCAAACCAAAATTTAATGTAAATATTGAAGAGCTTAAGCAAAAGCTCCCATGTTTTAATTGCGGCAAATTTGGACACTGGAAACGTGAGTGTAAGAATCCACCCAGAAATTTTAAAAATTCATATTTAAATCCACAGATGCAGAGTGAGATAAATCAGCAGCGACAGTTAAATGAAATAAGTCAGCAGCAACAGCTACAGCGACAGTTAGTGAATCAGCAGAGCCAATTGAATCAGCAGAGCCAAATTCCACAGCCACCACTTCCAAATTGGGTAAATGCGCAAAGGTTCAGTCCTGAGAAGGGATTCTGTGGAGGTGAGCAGGTAAATAGATCTCAAAGAGTGAATGTGTCAAATGTTTCTCAACAATTTTGGTTAAAGGAAAATGAGAGCAGTGACTCAGAGGATTACTCATGACGGTGCCTGAGAGAGGAAGAAGAGTGTGTGCTTGGAGCCACTCTTGAGGTAGATCAGTCAGGTCCATTTGTAAATGGTAAAGTGAATGATGTAGAAATCACTTTTATTGTGGACACTGGTGCTACCCGTTCTACTGTTAGATCAGTGGAAATTGAAAACCTTCCTCTCTCTGGTGAGTCCATCCAAGTAGTAGGTGTAGCAAATCAACAAATTAAAACAGTTTTAACAGAACCAGTTAAAATAGAAATTGGAAATTACAAAGATAAACACAGATTTGTAGTCTGTAATAGCAGTCCAGTTAACCTGTTAGGGAGGGACATTTTGTGTAAGATGAACTGCAAGATATATTGTTCACCGGATAGTATTGAGCTTCAAACTTTAGAAGAAGATGGTCTGTACAAATTAACAATGTTAATGGTTGAAGAGGAAAATAAATTGTTTCCTGCTTTTGATAAAAAGAATCTCCCAGAAGAACTGAAAGAGGCAGTTAATCCAAAAATTTGGGATTTAACTGGATATGAAATGGGTTTAATGAAACATGTAGACCCTGTGCAACTTACTGTAAAGCAAGGAATAGATTTTCCAAACATTCCCCACTACAAAATGAAAGCTGAAACTATTGAGGGTGTCATTCCTGTCATTCAGAAATTCATAAAACAAGGTGTTTTAAAAGAAATTGAGAGCAGCCCATGTAATTCACTGATTATGGGAATCAAAAAGCCAAACGGAACTTACAGAATAGTTCAGGACCTGAGAAAGGTTAACCAAATTGTTGTTCCTTGTTGCCCAGTTGTACCAAACCCAGCGGTAATTCTATATCAGATTCCGCATGATGCAGAATGGTATACGGTCATAGACCTATGTAATGCCTTCTTTACAGTTCCACTGCATCCAGAGAGCCAACAAATTTTTGCGTTCAGATTCCAAGATCGTATCTTAGCATGGTGTTGTATCCCTCAAGGGTATACTGAGTGTCCATCTATCTTTAATCAGTTGTTAAAGAAATCTTTGGAAGATCTAGATTTGCCTGGAAAATCAACATTGGTCCAGTACATTGATGATCTTCTGGTGGCTGCAAAAACACGAGAAAATTGTGTGACAGACACCATTACACTTTTGAATCGTTTGGCAGATGAGGGACAAAGTGTCACCTGCAAAATTACAGTTTTGCAAGCAAGAAGTAAAATACCTTGGTCACAGAATTGCGAAGGGAATCAGACAAGTCACAGTTGAGAGAATAAAGATGATTCGAGCAAAACAACCTCCAACAACACAGAGACAAGTCAGAATGTTTCTAGGGATGGTAGGTTATTGTCGTCAATCGATTAGTGGATTTTCAGTAATTGCGAAACCACTACAAAGACTGACAGAAGCAGACGTAAAAGACCCGATTACTTTGACAAAAACTGAGTTAGAGGCTTTTGAGCAGCTTAAAAAAAGGTCTGTGTGAAGCTCCAGCATTGGGAATGCCTGATTACGACAAAGAATTTGAGCTGTACTTCAGTGAAAGGGAAGGTTGTGCATTATCAGTTCTGATTCAGAGACATGGAAAACTGAGAAAGCCAATAGTTTACTTTTCAGCTGTTCTTGATCCTGTTGCAAAAGCATTGCCAGGTTGCTTAAAAGCAGTGGCTGCAACAAGTGTAAGCCTTGAGCGAGCAAAGTGAAGGAATCATAATGGGGTTTCCTGTGAAAGTATATGTACCTCATTCAGTTGAAACTCTTCTTACCAGGAGCAAGACACAACACTTATCGAGTAACAGATTGACCAAATATGAAAAGGTTATTCTGGGATCAGATAATGTCTCGATTGCAAGATGTGTGAATCTTAACCCTTCTACACTATTGCCTGATGGTATTATTACTGAAATCAAAAATGAAAATGATGTTGATCATGAGTGTTTGGATGTTTTGGAATACTGTACCAAACCTAGAAACGACATAAAAGATGTGCCCTTGCCAGAGTCAGACATTGTTTACTTCGTTGATGGCTCTTGTTGAAGAACGGATGAGGGCATTCTGAGAGCAGCATATTCAGTCTGCACACTTGCAGAAGTAGTTGAAGGTTCAACTCATGAGGGAATTCGGTCAGCTCAAGTGGCAGAATTAACTGCTTTAATTCGTGCATGAGAAAAAGCAAAAGGGAAAAGGGTTACCATAGTGACTGATAGTCAGTATGGATATGGCGTAGTCCATGACTATGGCCAGCTTTGGTCTCAAAGAGGTTATTTGACTTCTGCGGGAACACCGATCAGGAATTGATCAAAAGATTGATTGATGGCATTCAATTACCAGAGAAAATTGCTGTTGTGAAATGCGCGGCTCATAAAAAAGGCGAAGACTATATTACTAAAGGTAATTCCTTTGCAGATGAAATTGCACGTTACTGTGCGAAAAGCAATTTTTCAATTAATCGGGAGAAAGACAATGATCACATTTTGAACTCTCTCATGCTAATATCTGTGGTCGAAACATGGCAGGGAGTGAAAGATCTACAAGATGAGGCAGACGATGAGGAGACACATGGCTGAAAGAAGGTTGCAGGCAGAGAGAGGAAGATGAGATTTGGGTTTACAAAGATGACAGACCAGTGATGCCAAATTGCATGATTGCTGACATGGCACGGATGTACCATGGTCCAGGGCATTTAGGAAGAGATTCTATGACACGGATGTCAGGCAGATATGGTATAATCCAAAATTTAGGATTATTGCAGAATCACTTTGCCAGAGATGCTTGATCTGCCAGCAAATCAATCCAAACAGAAAAATAGTTGTGAGCATGGGAACCATAGGACGGGAGGGTGGTCCTTTTACCGGGTTGCAGATGGATTTTATTGGCATGCCACCCCACAATAAACTAAGATATGTCCTTGTGATTGTCTGTTTTCGAGGTGGGTGGAAGCGTTCCCAACTCGTCACAATGACTCAGTTACTGTGGCAAAATTGCTCTTAAGGGAGATCATACCAAGGTATGGATTTCCAGTCACTGTTGAAAGTGATCGTGGCACACACTTTGAAAACAGATTGTTACAATTGATTTGTGAAGCCTTCAACATAAAACAGAAGCTACACTGTGCATACAGACCAGAAGCATCAGGTGTTGTTGAACAAATTAACAGAACAATTACAAATAGAATTGGAAAAATGTGCCTAGCTACAGGAATGAAATGGATAGATGCACTTCCACTTGTCTTAATGTTTTTGAGAAGCACACCAGATAAAAAGACAGGTCTAAGCCCCCATGATATTCTCATGGGAAGAGTAATGAGACAGGCATTTATACCAGTTGGAAAAATGTTAACTATTAATGAGAGTGCAATTATGGATTACTGCAAGAACCTGTCTGACGTGGTAACTTCTGTATTCCATCAGGTGGGAACTGATTTGATTTCAAAAGAAAAGGAGCAAGCTCATGATCTGTTACCAGGAGACTGGGTCAGAACAAAAGTTCACCGGAGGAGAAACTGCTTAGTACCCAGGTGGCAAAAAGCAAGTCAGGTGATACTAGTCACAACAAATGAAGTTAAATGCAAAGGTTTGAAAAGGTGGGAGCATGCAAGTCATACTATTCGTGTACCACCTCCTGATAATCCTGATGAGGATAGTGACAACACAACTACTGATTCAGACTCTGAAGAAGAACCTGAAAATCCAGATTCTGAAAACCGACAAGAATGTCGACATTTGGAAGATTCAGATGCGGATCTGGCACTGAATGAAAAAGATCTAGAGATTGTGATTCTAGATTCAGAAAATGATGAAAATGTTCTAGAAAAAGAATCAGAAAAAGAATCTGAGTCCAGAGAAAATCAAGATGAGGAGAGTATTGAAAAGCAGATTGAAAGCTCTGAAAGCAGGAACAAGAATTCTGAAACTGGGAAGTTAGAAGTAATTCCAGAAGAGGAAGAAGACGAATTACCGAGTACCAGCTATAAGGATGATGTTCCTAACGGAGTGAAGCTGCCGAGTAAAGAAGATCCTAGACATAAAATTGAAATCTCTGAAACAGATTCGGATGAGAGTGATGAAGAGTCTGAAATAAGAAAATTCAGAAAAAGAGCTTGGAAAGCTGAATGTAACGAAACTGAGCATAAGAAGAAATTCTTAAGAAAAGGAGATAATTGGCCAAGAGAAAATCTAAAATTCAAACTAGTTAACAAGTCCAAAGAACAGATTAATGAGATATCAAGTCAAAAAGGTGACTCTGAAAAGAAAAGTCAAGCAGGAAAGAAAATTGAAGTGATTAGCAGCAGGGGCAAAAGACCATTAAGGCCAAATCAAAAATACAAGTCGCCTGAATGGACCTATATAATCATTCCACCAGTAGTGGAAATCAGTAGCAGTAGTCAGGAGGATTTGGAAGAAACAAGTGACATTGATTAGAATAGTTTTCTTTTAGGTTGAGATTTATTTTTGGCATAAGGCTGAAGAAATTGTGTTAGGTGACACAAGGTCGAAGAAATTGTGTTTGCTTGAAAAACACATTGATGTAAGACGCAAGGTCGAAGAAAAGCGGTTAGAGGGTTACTAAAAACATTTTTTTTAAAGGGGAGGTGTATATATGTAAGTACTATTTTTAAATTTTTGTTTTTGAATTTGATTTAGGTAAAAACTTTGTAAAAAAAAAAGATGCCTATTACTGACAATTCAAGGTGTGCTATTTTTAGAAGATGCTGTAAAATGTCTATTTGTGTGATCCTAATAATCTTGGTGTGGTTAATTTTGGCAGTTATCTTTCCTTTTGGCATAGACAAAGAGGATTATAAAGCTAACATGACAAGCAAAGCTGAATCTAAACAAGCTGTTCATGATGTTGCAGGCAAAACTAATAGGGTAATTGAGCACAAACCAGAGATCCACCAAGATAGATCTGTTGGTGATTTTTCTACTAATTCTTTCTCAAGACTCTTGTCAGAATATGTAAAAGTTATGGATGTGAAGGATTGCTACGTCTGTGTAAAGCTTCCTGCTTCATTTTCTGAGGGGGTTAAGTATAACATGCTTCCCCTTACTTATGGCATTACATGCAGTGTTATAGCTAGCTTGTTCTATCAAACAGGTCGTCTGGAGTACTATTACTCAGACTATGTTGACATTTTTGCTAACCTGAAAGTTGTAAATAGCTTAAACAAAGTTAGACCTGCTAAACAGATGAGGGAATTCTTTTTGGTGACTAATGAACTTACCTATGAATACGCTTATAGGAACAATTTAACTTGCAAAATGAGAGATGAAGAAAGATCTTTCCTGAAATTGGTTGAGGAGAGAAGGGCAATTTATAAGAGAAATGAGATGCTGAAACAGACCAAATCCAGATTTTGGCAGCTCGAGGATGAAAAGCTCAATGGTGGAACTAGTTATGCTGCTATTCATATAGATGATCCTGTTAGTGGAAAATTCTGCATTAGAAGAGAAAATACGTTGTATGATAATTATTTTGTGGGAGCTAGTCAATGCGAGGATACTTATCGCATCATAGGGGGATGGGGATTTAAAGGTGGCAAAGATCCAATTTTCCCTGGAATGTATTTTGTTTGTGGGAACAAAGCTTACTTTAGTCTCCCAAACCATTGGTATGGGACATGTTACCTTGGTTTAGTTTTTCCAAAAAATTTTCATGTGGACAGAAATGCAGAAGGTTCATTCGAAATTGGCAAACACCTGAGCAGATTCAGGAGAGAAAGTTTTTCAGAGATCATGGGTGATATATTTGGTGCAATAATTCCTATGGCGGGAATAACTCTTAATGCAATTAAAATCAGAAAGGTCTCCACAATTGTTGACAGATTGTCTACTGATACTGCAAGTGGTTTTCAATTAGTTAGCACAGAACTTGTTGCCACAAGAATCATGGTTATGCAGAACTGCCTTGCATTAGACATTCTGCTAGCAAAAGAGGGAGAAGTTTGCGGGATTTTACATATCCAGCATTGCTGCACTTATATCCCAGATAACAGCCAGAATATTGAGATGCTTATCAAGAATATCACTAAATTTCACTCAGAAATGGAACCTATAGAAAATGACAATTTTTCAGAACGTTTGAGCAAAAGGATTGAGGCAATTGGGAAATGGTTTAGAGAAATTGGCAGTTCAATCATTGGCAAAGTGCGTTATCCTGTAATAATCATAGTTATAGTGACACTTTTGTTAAAAATTAGTTGCATGATTCACAAGAGAAAGAAGCATGTGAGGGAAAAGAGGATTTACAAACTCAGAAAGGCTCAGGAGAAGGAGATAGAAATGGAAGAGTTTCGTAGAGCTCAATATGAGAGCTCCAGACAGACTGCTGAGACAGGGGTTTAGAATTACTAACACAGAGTGTTCAAAATATGAGGTTTTTCACAAGTAAAATTTTGGTAAAATTTTTGGGTATTGTTTGGTGATTTTAAATCACCAGATGAGGGAGTTGATGAAGCGAGTTTTAGAAATTAAATATGTTTTCACTCGCTGAGTTATACTTCCATAATGAATTAATAATATTAATGAAGTTTCGCATGATTTGTATTAATTCAACCTAGTTTAATATGCACTTTCATGAACATTTGGGGATTAACATTATGTGCTCTTTGTTGCATTTGCAAGTACGTATATTTAATAAATTAACTTTGTCTTTTCGTTTTGTTAATATTAGTTGCGGCTGTTTAAGTAATAGCATGTGCTTATTTTTAAATGTGCTTTCGTCTATGTCGTGTCTTTTATGTGGCAATGACTCGTGGAGAATCCGGAGGCTCGTGTGAAAAAGGTCTATATATTTGCTGCTTTCTTGTGCTTGAAGCTAGTTAACAAACTAATGGGTTAACATTAGTAAAGGGGGTGGGTAACAGAATGACTTTCATTACTTGAATTAAATTATGTTTCGTGTTTCCTTGCATACTAGTTTTTCGGTAAAGAGGCATGAGGCCTAGCTTAAAAATGGATGTTTGGAAATCCTGTCATGATGAGCCGAGCACAGCAAAAGAATGAAAAAGAATTTGTCACGTTCATTATCATCAGTAAACAAAACGTGTGGAACTGTGCAGGATGTGCTCCGTGTTGTATACATTTCCAAGGACAGGATACAGCAGAAAAGCCAAGTTGAAGAAGCAACGAACTGTTACTCAATAAATTGTTGCAAAGGACCTCTGAAGCTAATGTCACTGTTAGACAATAAACAAAGGCATAATTGAATGGCACAATTTCGGTGTGAAGAGATTATGACTTCATGGGGACTGACGGCTGTCAGCCAATCAAATCGCTGGATGTCTTTTAGAAAGTATTCTTTTAGCTCAGGGGTCTCCAACCTTTTCCGTAGTGAGAGCTACTTCTAAACAGTGAAAATAATTGTGAGCTACTAAAGGCAGAGCAACTCGCGAATTGTTGCCAAAGTTCCCCCACGCCCAGCCTAATTGACTAAAGGGCCTCTACAGAGATAGAACTATCCATTTAGTGTACTGTATGCAATGCACTACATGAAACCAGAAAACATAACAATAATCCAGGCTTTTTTCTTCAACAAACTGTGTGATCCTGGCCTCTGCAGTCACCAGCTAAGTAGACTACAGTCATAAGAAAGTATAGGGTGCTGCGGAGCTGTGTAAAGCTACCAGAATACTGAAAAACAACAAATTGCACTTCTGTCTCTCATGCCTTGTCATCCAACAAACGGTTCCATCCCATAACACAGTAAATGCACATCGGTGGTCATCACCCCTGACAGGAAACACGTCCCACAAAAGAATTACAACACCATTCCAACCACAAACCCTACGTGACGTAGCTTTCTGACTATGTAGGTAAGTACTTCAGTGCCCCACAATTATTACATCATGTCTTCCTTTTCTTTATAATTACACATGACGGCACCTTGAAATGCTTGAGTTCAGGGTGTGCACTGAACAAAACTCTCCCCTGACAGACTATAAAGGTGCTCCATGAAGTAATAAGCTCTGGCACATATATGGTACACATGACTTTCCTCTTAGTTCATTAATATAGCATTGTCATAAGTGACGGTGGGAGTCCATGACTGTTTCATGTTTAAAAACTATCACTCCTAAAAATGCCTCTCAATGCTGTGATATGATTTGATGGTCTGATGAAATGTTTCTCCCTTTTGGAGAAATACAAGTAGGTATTCTTTAAAAGATTCCATTTCTGTATGACTTTGTGTAATTATTTACAAACTTTTCAAATCTGTGCAAGGAAGGGGTCATACGCCTAAGCATGGCTCATGTCTCAACTTTCCCTGGTCATTGGCTGCAGAAAATATAACCACTACAGGGGGTAGGTACTGTTTGCAAATGGGATGAATTTAAAAGTGATGTGTTAAGACTTAAGAGCCTTATGTTCATTATGCCATCAAATCAACATTTCATCCTCCCATTATTTCATTAAATTAAAGCAGCGTTTTACAGCGATTTTTTTGTTTAATAAGGTACGCCTTGCAGTTATTTTGCATTTCTCTCATCATTTCACTAAAATGTAATGAAAAAAAATGTAAAATGATGTTTGTGGCCACAGCTGCCAAGTTTTCAGGTTGCTTATATGTGACATTTCTATGTTTTTAGTATGTGTATGTGTGACATTTAATTTCCAATGAGTGACTCTGTGAATTAAACTATTATGGTTAAAACTAAGGAGTAATATCCAGGCAAACAAATATTTATCACAAATTACCCACTTCTGAGACATGAAACGTTCAGGCAAAACCTTAAACTGATGTAAAACCCTTGAAATGGAAGGTCCCGAGCCAGTCTCTGACCTTAGAACAGAGCAGCCTCGAAAAATCGTGCAAACATGACCTAACCTGCATGTCAAATAACTTCAATTATTTGCTCGGCCTTGAAAGAGGAAAGTATATTTTTTATTTATTGTCACACTAAAGTAGTTTGGTCATAGTCAGACAAACTAACCGCAAAAAATGCATTGTCCTGTAAACATTAGTGGAAAGGGAGCATGTTCTATTTTCTTTTTAAAAATATAGGACAAATGAAGGTGGAGAAACTTTCTTTAGTCCTGTTATTAAACACAACTATTTTGCCCAATACGTTTCAAGAGAAGGCTTGCCACATTTGACAGATGATTTGTTTTATCTGTGTGCTAGCTGTGCCTAATTATACGAGGTGTTATAGATAAATATGCCTCTCTGTGCAATAGTAGACAATTCTATATTTGTCCGCAGGCCAAGCCTAACTCAGAAAGGATTACACATGTGGGCTGCACTTAAGGTCAAGGTATTTCAAACTACCTGTCCCAAGACTTGTCATTACATGAACTAAACATCTCACATCCCCATTTAGTTCCCCACAAAGTGCACCCAGATGATTGTTTGTAGGCTTACCGTAACTTTGTCTTACTCCCGGTGCTTGCTGTGCTGCTCTGCTTGCTGGCGCTTACGGAAGGGGCAGAGGCTCTCTCTCAGAGGGGGCATGTGCAAGTCGAGTGAAATCCTTCCAGGACACTGCTAACTTCAGGTATCAGTCATCCCTCTGTGGCAGTAGTCAATGCTGGTAGTCTGCCGATGGCTTCACGCTAGGCAGAAACTGCAGAGACGTTTCTCTTGACATGGCCTGGGGCTCAGGAGAGTGCGCAGATTGTATGCTGCCTGCAGTGCTGGTTTACGGTGGCTGTAGCGGAGTCTTTTAATGAGGGTTAAGGTCTTTTTTCCCTCCTATTTTCACCAGGCTGAAAACACTGTCTGCCAGGGTGGCCCCAGGAGGACTAAATCCTCTGCCGACGCCTAATCTATGCAGCACCAAAGAGCACAGCTTACTCTGTCCCACATGGCTGAAAGGTGACATTTAACCCTAGCAGCTGCTGGCACCCGGAACAACGAACTTAAGCTGCTGCCACCAGTGTCTACGTACGCACCCTGTGTGGTCATGAAAGGTAGGCATGCCTTGTCAGAAATAAACGGAAAGGCCGCCCCTCTGAATCTCATGTGGGCCCTGCCGGGTGATGGTCACTCAGGATTGGAGCTTGTTTTGTTATTGCAATAATGCACGCTGTGTCAGGCCACGTGGTACCTTTGAGGCGGCAGCAGGGTAGAGACTCTCAGCTTGATTTAATCATGCACTGCTCACGCCGGGCTGACGTCACCCACTTTACTAGCACGAAAAAGAGGCAAAAAAGCCTAAAAATAAACATAATAACAATGATAGAGTACAAAAGCGGGCATCAGGATGCGAGCTACGGGTTGGTTGTTGGCGAGCTACCGGTAGCTCGCGATCGACCGGTTGGAGACCCCTGTTTTAGCTAGTTTTAGATAGAGAAAAGGTATACAACTTGGCCCCTTGGGAGGAGCTTGGTTGGCTTGTTCCTGAATCCTGAGGTGCGTGAAATGCTGACTGACTTGACTCACGTAAGAGAAACCAGAACTAACGATTTTCCTTTTAGGTTCTAAAAGTTTAGACAGGGAAATAGGGTTTAGGGAATGAGATTCTTTCTGCTTAAATACTTTTTATGCTGATTTCGTTTTGAACTGACAGACTTTACTTAATAAAATGATTTGCCTTGAAATGCTGAATAAAAAGATTTCTTTAAATTATATGCTCTTTATTAGAAAATAAAGTTAATTTAATAGATTTTTAAATGACAAGCTGGTCTTGATTATTTAGTTACCATTAGTTAATCCATTGCCTAGGTGACTTAATTAAATGTTTTCATTTATAAACATGATTAGGATAAACTGCAGTTGTATATAATTATAAATAGTTTTATGAATATTACCGATTAATTAGGTCACATGATTCAGTTGGCCAATTCATGTCTCAGTCATTTATGGGCCTTGTGAAGAGTTTATGTTTAATGGGGAGTATCATGGTGTAGGGTTGTGTTTATGAGACAGAATTTCTTTAGGCTCGCTGGATCACATCCCTTCATGGTACGTTAGTCCGCATTCTCCAACGCCCCAGCAGACACGGTTGCCAAGTGCAGCTTCAAGGGGGTGAGGCCTCCAGCTACTGGCTCAATAGCACTGTGGTTATCCTACTGCATGGGAGGCTTGAAAGGCAATTTTTGGAGAACGTCACCTTCCTAGACTCACTTTGCATCAGGGAACTCAATTCCCCACTCAACAATGCGCCTGGAGTCTGAGTTGCTGACTGCAGCTTCCAGGGGCTGGGCCTCCAGCTATCAACTCAGAAACACCTTTGTTTTCCCGCTGCACGGAATGCGACTCTCAAAGGGCAGGCCCGTCTGGCTCCCGTCTTGGCTGGACACTTTAAATCAACCAAAGGACTGTGGCTTGCGTAATGCACTATTCATGACTAACTTTTATTTGTCTTTTAGAACGCTTTTTGACCTATCATGCTGGTCTACTTCGTACAAGGGACTGACAGTTTAACATTTTTGATGGTGTTCTTATAATTGTTCAATTACTTTATTGCCTGGTTAGGTTTTATATTCTGCTATTGATTTTCTGCTTCTTGCACGAACATGCAATTTCCAGCCTTCTCTTCCATGAAGTTTACACAATGGGGAAACTAAAGGCCTCCAAATTGGTGTAGGGCTCCGCCAAATATTGTAAGGGCCCACTTAAATCTAACAATTGTACGCTCAAAGAAATCGACCTCTTAATAAAGGTCGAAACAATTATGGGAGTTGATTCCTCTTCCCGAGGTGAACCTGGGGCCATTCCAAAAAAAAGCAAGGGCAGACATTAGCAAGTTATTTTAAAGGGAATTCTACCAGGCAATCTACTGCCAAAGCTGTCCCTCCTCCAATGACTGCTAATGATTTAGCTTGCACCGGAGTGGAGACAGACCAAATCCACCACTAACACATTCTACTGCCAGACCAGGTGACGGAACAAGCACTCTTGGAAACATCCAGTTGGCCAATAAAAGTACCAACTTTGCCATCTTCTACTTCTAATGACTTATCCATCACACTACAAAACAAGGCGCTTAGGTACACTTGGGGGAACTAAATCACTGATTTTAAGCCTATCCAGCACACTGAATCATTTATTGGTGAATTTGGCAAGCATAAAAAATCAACAGATTACTCAACCACAAGAACCCCGCTCCTTTGATCCTGAAACCAGGTCAATTTGAAATCCCTCTACTGAAGCATTACATGAGGTAGTTCATTTAACTCGTATCCAAGACCATCCTACTAGACCCGAGAGATTTGAAACGCATTAAAATCCACGGCACATGAGAACTCCTTGCTTCTTCCAATACACTAAACAGTCTAGTAATTGTTATGACGATGGGTCACAACATAATCCCTGTACCAATGGCTTTAGGCAAGGTGTTAGGCCCCTCCCAGACCCCCTGCTTGTAAAAGACCTACTCTTCCTGCTAGTTTTGTTTTTTTAGTTAATTATCCCAAATTACCTCTACAACAATGCTATGAAGGAAAGAACATACTCAAAAATAAAACCATTTATTGGATTCGCCAGGTGAGGGGGTGTTGCTCTGTCATTCGTGACTATCCTCTTAGTACCAGAAGACACCAATCAAAAATCTGTCATTTGACCGCATCCAACTCGCTCTTCGAGATTGGGATCAAGCTGATAATCTGGTGACTTTTGACATTTGAACTTCCCCTGCACACAATACTAGTATTCATATTAAAAATCAGAAGGCTGACAACCTCCCCTTGAGTGCTTCTTCCAATTTTTGATCTGTGGTTGGCGGTCGTTCCTCTTTAAGAGAAGTCGGGTGACTACTTTCTCCAGTCCTTGCTTTTCATCTGAAGTTACTCCCTTGCCGGATCTGCAAGCGCTCACCCAAGCCTCCAGTTCATGCGAGATAGTCTTACTGATTGTGAGCCTACTCCCTTAATGGATGATCAACTCCTTTATGCAAGGTTATGCCCGGCAGGCTCTAGCTCTAGCCCAAATACTTGGTGATAATCAGGTCTTCATAAATCTCACCAGTGGGACCAGTTTTACACCAAACAATCCCTTGGTGTCCTTTGTTTCATGGAACTTGGCTGATCTCAAGTCCAAGTTGATGTACCAGACTGGAATAGTTTAAAAAACTACATGATATTCGCATGTTCCAAGAAACATGGTGTACAGATCTGAGCTTTAGCCCAGGCTATCTAAACTTTCACATTCCAGCAAAGTCGACTATGATTGAGAGACCATCTGGTGGGCGTACGACTCTGCTTGAAGTTACCTTGGAATGGAAATTTTAAAAAATGGGACATTGACTGCCTGGTCATCGTATTTATTTATTTATTTTATTTATATCCAGCAATATAGTGCTAAGTTTCCAAGCATTGAAATGTATAACATCTACTCTTGAAAGGTTAAGTGTGGCATGGCCTCACAAACTGTACAGTGTGTGGACTTTCACAGTAGGGGACTTCAATACCACCTTTGAGCCCCTGGATGGCGATTAAGCTAGGCTATCTTACGAAGAGGGTATTCACAAAGTGAAAGGTTTCGTGTCTTCAGAAGTTCACTTTAAATCTCAGAGATAGTCGACACGTTTTTCGCCCTCGGTCTACTGGCCAAGGCTTTTTCAAGGCACATAGGTAGTCATCCAGAGTTACAGGTTAATCATTAGTGAAGGTCCAAGGATAAATCCTACATCCGGAGGGGGGATGTCATTTCAAGGCTCAGCGTCAGACTGCTGAGCCGTGTAATGAAAAAGCCTTGGCCAGCAGGCCGTAGGGCAAAACATGTGTCAGCTATCTCTGTTCTCACTTCTCATTTACACTTTGGAAAAAAATAAAAGGATTTATCCCAAACAAACTTTTGGTCCTTGTTCTGCACACTACCACCCTCATTTCTGGGATTATTTTAACCCGGAGATTTCAAGTGAAATTCTGAAGGCACAAAACCCTTTCACTTTGCGAATACCCTGTTTTCTTGGTGGCCTGTGGGTGAAAACCACCGATTAGGGTGTGCCAATTATCACAATTGGGTCCTGTCTAGATGTATGTGAACCCTGGTGACACCCACCTTTTTGCTGTTACGTATCTTATGAAGAGGACACATTATGGACTATCCCTTAACTGGCCCTCCCCTCCTTTTAAAAGATGGACTCAGGCTGCCCTTCAACTTAATGCTTTATTGGTAGAATTTGGGGCGAGGGCTCCAAAAGGAAGGTCTAAACATGACACAAAGGAGCTTTCACATTTAATAAACCATTGCTTATGAGCCATATTGACTATATAGTAGTCCACCTGAGACTGGCCAAATGTTAGCGATTTGGCTGTCAGGGAAAGGACAGATTGTGATCATAACCAGTTGTGCCATAGCCTTTTAGATTTTCGTGGAAGGTATTCTACTGATTCCCATACGTTTTCCCTTGCAACTCACCTATTGCCTCTTTAATGACTTGTGGCAACTAAAATGGAACCATACAGCTGTTCACCCAGATATATTATTGGCCATTTTCTCAGCCCTTCAATCTACTTTGGCTAAGCTGAATAACTCCCTAAACTCGGAAAGAGAACAGAGTTTAGTCAGCCATTTACATCTTAACTTTTTCACAAAAACTTTTCACTGCTCCGGCGTTTAATACTCACAAACAAGAAAACTAGAACTAACAACTGGTTTAACAAGGAATGTTCTCATGTAATAAGTCTCATGGCCATAACATCTAAGGCTACAGCCTGTATTGGCTTCCTGAGAAAGTAATACAAGTCTACCCACTAAAGCCAAAAAGGAATGGGACGACCGGAGGTGGTCAGACCTTACAATGATTATTTTTCTAAATTATACTATGAAGGACCATCAGGTTCCATGAAAGGAGTCTCTTTGTAGTTGGCCCACTCATTTAATTAATTTGACCTAGGCAACATTGCCTCTTCCATGGATGCTGTGCAAGGGGAGCCCCTATCCCGGTCTCATAGAAGGGTGGTCAGTCCTGTTTTTAAGAAGGGGGATAGCTCCTTGCCCACCAATTAATGACCTGTAAGTCTTATTGAAAGTATTTTAAAAATCCGTTGTCTCGTAAGGATTAAAATTCATGACAGGGCTGCTGACCATGAGATACTGTTCCCCTTTCAAGCTGGGCTTCTCACTAAAACCAGCACCACTGTCCAGGTTTTCCTATTTCTTTTGCATTTCACCAAATTCCCTGCTCTAAATTATGGCTGGTGCGTCAGGAAAGGGGTATGCCCCCTGATCTTTTGGTGCTGGTCATTTATTTACACAAGGGTAATTACGCGGGAGTTCACTGGGGTAACCAGGGCCAGCTTACGAATCGGTTTCCTGTTAACAAAAAAAGGGCCTTCAGGGCTGTGTCCTGGCCCCCCACCCGGTTTTCTCTTTATCTTAATGACATAGTGTACCTTGTTTCCCAGTCTAACGCTGATGTCCTCACACTGAAGACACCTATTTTATTATTTGCAGATGATACTTCACTGATCTCCTAAACACCTAGTGGGCTCCAACAACTATTACAACGGTTTGAGGAGTTTTGCATGTCTCTCGGGCTGGAGATCACGGAGGCAAAGACGAAGTTTATAACTTTCAATCAACACAAAACTTTTAAAGGAAGTCTATTGTTGGGGGACAACACTCAAGAAAGTAGATTCATTTATTTACCTTGGAATCACACTGTCTTTGACCAGGTCTTGGAAGCCCCATGTTGAGAAAATTATTCTTAAGCACAAGCATGTCACAGGTGCCTTCTCTAAGGAATACCATGCATCTTCAGCAAACCAATAGCCCCCGTCCTACAGATATACAAAGCTAAGGCTGTGGGCTCTGCCCTGAATTATTCTGAGATTATCATTGGGCTTCTGAAATCGGAGAATAAGTTCATTAGAAATTTGGCCCTGCTCCCACAAAGTATTCCCACCTTCCCTCTGTTACTTGACATGGTCAGAAAAGTTTTAGAAGATAAGGCTAGACTGCGTCCACTGTTATTTTGGAGAAGGCTATGGCGTACTCCAGAACTCATGCACTATGCTGCTAACCTGCAGGATGTTATGAAAGCTGATATGATTTCACAAAATTATCTGGCTCTCCCATAATATAAAAAACACTGCACTTGCAGGTCCTGAAGAAACCTTGGGAGATCCAGTCACAAGAAAGAAACTTTATTTTTACTTCAGGATGGGCGCGCTCCCTTTGATAACCTTTATTTGTAAATGGATGGCTAATGATCAGTTTTATGTCCTGCTTGTAATACTGCTGATAAAACTATATCATCTTTCGTTTGCATGAGCTGCTTATGCTCACCCACATCTCCAAAGGATCAAGACCCTTTGCAAGCAGCTGGGCACCGAGAATCCTTAGGTGGGATCCTAGTCCACTCTACGCTTGTGCTAAAACTGCATTTTGGGGCTCATGTGGCTCATTAGAAGAAAGGCATCTGGCTCTTAGTAACATCAGAGGTACTTTCTGCCCTCAAGGATGCTCATTGTTTTATGTATTTTACTGTATCATTGCACACTAGGGTTGTACGTATGTTGATGGTGACATTTGTGAGATCCACTGTACTTCTCTGGAATTCTGACCTCACAATGCTGTTTAAATCTTTTTTATTTTTTCTATCACGCAAGGAAGTCCTTGTTTTAATTAATAGTCCTCCCGCACAAATTTTTGAAGCGATTGCATTGTTCTGTGGATTCAAAGGTTTTAAGTGATGCTGTGTATTATATTTCATTGTACACTTTCATAGCACTAGCTTGCCCACATAAAGTTCTGAATTTGAAATATTTCTTCATTTACACAAGGTTTTACATTAAGTATGCTAGAAACAGAACTGCCACTGTGCCATTTGCTCTGTTAAATATAATGCAAATACAAGGGGTTGATTCAATTATGGAAAGGTCAGAGGCTGGAATCAGTACATATGAACACAAAAAAAGTTGCCTCTGGCACCATCAATGCACAAATTAATTCTTGTCCCCAACGGTTTTTTAATTAACGTTGGGGTGAAAGTATCACAGTTATGTTACTTTTTCTCTTTTTTCTGTAGTAGTTGCAAAACAACACGGCCCATCAAAACAGACCCCTTTCTTACATTTACACATAAATACAAAAAATATTTACAGCAAACAAGATCCAAGTATCAGTGAGTTATATACTGTGCGACATTCAAAACTCAAGTGTGGTGTACATATCAGAACAGTGAACCAGGTATATACATGTTAACTCAAGAGGTACAAGAAAACTGAAAAGTCAATTTTCAAGGGAGAAACAAAAAACAACAACAAAAAAAAGACTTTTCAGTTTTCTTGTACCTATTGAGTAAACATGTATATACCTGGTTCACTGTTCTGATATGTACACCACACTTGAGTTTTGAATGTCGCACTGTATATAACTCACTGATACTTGGATCTGGTTTGCTGTAAATATTTTTTGTATTTATGTGTAAATGTAAGAAAGGGGTCTGTTTTGATGGGCCGTGTTGTTTTGCAACTACTACAGAAAAAAAGAGAAAAAGTAACATAACTGTGATACTTTCACCCCAACGTTAATTAAAAAACCGTTTGGGACAAGAATTAATTTGTGCACTGATGGTGCCAGAGGCAACTTGTTTTGTGTTCATTTGCTCTGTTAAAGACAACAAAGTTGAGATTCGTGGTAGTCCACTGAATTCCACTCTCATTGGGAGTGGATAGACCTCACTATATAATTAGTTCTATTCCGGCCAAAATGTTGTTTTCAGATGTTACACACAGCTATCCTTAGCATTAGTCAAATCAGTTTCTAACTCCCATCCTTATCACCTGTCAGTAGACATCTTTCTTACTCAATACTGATCATGTGCTTTAATTTTCATCTTCTGAATGACCTTGCATGAGTTTCCTGCGTAAGACACTGCTTCATTTAACTGCAAGTTCAAGGTACGACATTAGCAATCAAAATGTATAAGAGCACTCTCTGATTGGAATCCATGGATGGACTAAGGTATCTCAAACATATTTTTTACTTTTTCTTATGACACAAACTCAAGTCACCTGGATTTTTAGCGACCCTTCGTCCCAGAGAGAAATGGAGGGTGAGGCGTTCTGGTTTTTATTAAAATGCCAACAAATGCAAACCATTACAACAAAGCAAAACCCACAATGCACCCATCGAGAAAGGCTCACAAGTCAGTAAAATATAAAGACCATTTTGACTACTTTGAAGAGGACTCTTTAATATGCAGGGAACGTCAGTTTGAGCAACAGAGCAGTTAAAGTCTTAAAGCAGGATACTTATCCTAACATCCTTGGTCTACAATCTCAGACCTGATTGAAGGAATTCTGTTGGTGTTTCCAGTTCTCTATAAACCACATCTTGGCTTTTTAGAAGAGGTCAATTTTCAAGTCTTTCTTATCATTGCTCTGTATTTGCAATAGTACAAGTGTGTGGGGGGATGGGGTGCAAGACTGGAATTGAGATGTAGCTTTTGATGTGGAACTACTTGTAGGAGAGCAGGGTCTGCTTCCTATGGTCACCCCCACTTTTTGCTGTGATTCTCCGGTTTTTCGACTTTAGTGTGGCTGTTTGCCTGCTAATCAGACCCACAGCCCAGCTGTTCTCTCTCTAACACTCCGCGAGTGATGTGGGCCCCGCATTGGCATTTGAGCTCAATGCGTCTTCCCGGTTCCTTGCCCGTTGGCTAGTGAGCCCCCTGAAGAAGCGATCTTGAATCTAACTTGCTTTCCTGGTTGCTCCAGGCTTGCTCCAGCTTCCCTGAAAAGGAGAAGCACCACAGACCTTGCTGGTCTGCAACAGAGCCAATCTCGACATACTGCGTGGGTTGCGGTTGCCAAGGCTTGTTGGGTCCAATCCGGATACCGACACCGCAGTCATCTAGATCCATCGTGGGACAGCTCGAATCCAGCGCCTGGTCATAGTCTATGCCTCCTGGACCTCGAGGCTGAAGAGACAAACTCGCCTTCTTCGCCTTCTTCACCTTCAAGCACCCAACATCTCCTGGTTCCTTCCGGGTCACTGGCTAGTGACCCAGACTCTGTCCCCTCTGCTTTCAGGTTCTTCACATCTCCGATCCACCCTTGGATCCACTCGGACACTTTTCCTCTGGTCGCCTGCAGCACTTCTTTGCAGCTCTCCTTTGCAGCTCTCCATAGAAAACGACAACGAAACCCGACATGAAAAGACACCTATACACCCGGCTTCCCTGGGTGAAGTAACACAAGTACTCCAGTGCTCCCGTGGGTCTTGACTCTCGAAGTATCCAAGTTTAAAAGGGTTCCATCCTAGTCCATCCAGAAGTGTCCTTACATTGTATATTTGTAACTTCTTTTGTTTCCCATAGAAAGTCAATGGTATCCCGCGTCTGTGTTTAGACACTGCACGCGTCTCCCGTGGGCCTCCTACTTCCTAACCCTTGGTTGTTTAGTGTAGCCCCAGCGATTCCACAGGCCCCAGGACTGCTTTCTAACTCTCATGTGGTACTTATACCACTTTCTTAGTATATGGTTTGTGAGGTCCCTAGGGCATAACTTATACTGTGCAACTTATCGTATATTAACTGTGTGACTTGTACTGTATTTTGACCTCTGACCTCAAAGAGTGCAGAGAGGTTGTGTTTAGATTAAATACATATATATATTTGATATATACCTTGTGTGGTGTCCTTTCATTTGGTACTCAAGGGATTATATATGGTAAAACAACTTGCTTAACTCGCCTACTGAAGTCTTAGCCTGAAGACTGCTGGTTCATGCTACCACTAGGATAGCTTTCTAGAAGGTTGACTATACAACCACCATCAATAAGGGTCGATTAGACTCATGCAAGAATTAGTGGACATCATATGCCAGGCTACCTTCTCACACTACTGACAGTTCTAAAAGTGTTGTGAATCACGGCTGACAAGCCTGAGCTTCCGAACCAGAAATGAAGGAGAGGGAGAGGCGAGGGTTTTTGTTTGTTTGTTTAAACTTTATTGTTTAGTTAATTAAAACCATAACAAATTTCCTTTGCACTTGTGACACAATATTAAAATTTAAATTAGTTAAAAATACATCTTCAAAGATTATATCTAGATAAAATTCCCTACTCATTTTCAAAGGACAAAGAAAATGAAGTTTAGAAAATCGCAGTACAGTTTTAGAAGTATTAGTTAATTATCAAGCGTTTTTCAAAGGCAAGCAGAAACTTTACAATCTTACAGTTGATTTGTGTGTCCGTAGAGTCCAAGCAGCCTATAATAGCTGACCTGCAGGTGCGTAATCCCTTAATCAGAAAATGATTCTTTAAAAGAAGCATTCGCTCCTGTTTCAACTTTGTACAATGACAAATAATGTGAATTATATCCTCTTTGGTATAATCACAGAGCCGACAGGCAACGGATCCCAGATGTTTCCAGGATGGTGCATCAGCCAGCGTTGGGTATTTTCCGAATCTTAGAGCCATCAGCCTTTTTTTGGTAAAAACGGAGTATGTAGAATCCAAGTAGAGCGCCGGAGTAAGTAGTTTGTAGCTGTTAATTACAACCCAAGAGTGGGAGCGATGGGAGAAGATTTCCTTATCAATGAGTAGAGAATGTAATTTGGCGGCTTTGTTTATTACCTGTTTAAATGAATTAAATGGCAAATTTTTATCCCATAGCTGGGCGGTACATGTTAATTCCAATGCTTCGGTCAGGAATTTGTTTGCCTCTGATCTGTTTCCCGTTTCGACTTCTTGCCACAAAAATGTGTTTAAGTTATTGTCAGTGGCGTACATTTTGATACGGTACCAAGTTTTAATGCACGTGTATAGTCTTCCTACTGACTCGTTCAAGAGACCAAATTCTAGGCGTATTTACGCTGGTGAAGCAGTGCGGGGGAAGTTGAAAAACTATTTTTTATAAATTTTGGTAATCAAGTTATTTAACAAGGCACCATCTTTACCGTGCATTGCTGCACTTGCCTATGTTAAGGTTGGAAGGGCTTTAATAGCAATTACCGTTAGTAGTGGTTTGAACGAGGGGCCCTCTAGTTTTTTTTATACGGGGAGCTAAATGCAAAGATCAAGGCTCCAGTTCGTTGTGTAAGGTACTGTTTCTGGGCTTTTAGAGTCATCTTATCGTCAATAAAATATCCCAGATATTTATAACTTGAGACCCTTTCAAGCCATTTGCCTTCTATGCAGATATTGGGATCTATTGAGCGTCGATTGGAAATTAGCATTATTTTGGTTTTAGATAAGTTCAAAGTCAGTTAGCAGACAAGAAAAGCGAAAGTTCTGTTAATAGTCTAGTCATACCGACTTTTGTTAGGCTCGTAAGTACAATGTCATCCGCATATGCAAGATGTGAGAGTTGCAGGTTACCTAGTCTCGGGGGGTGAGCATTGCAGGTGTTTAGTTTGCCAGAAAGATCCGAAAGAAATAGGTTGAACAAGTGAGCCGCCAGGACGCATCCTTGTTTTAATCCGGTTCTCGTGGACACTTTTCTTGACAGTCGCGTAACATCGCCTAGTTTTACTTGTGTCCATGTGTCGGTATAGAATAGCAACAGGCCCCTTAGTAAGCTCTCAGGTATGTCCCATGATCTTAATTTAGCCCATAGTAGATCCCGATCCACACTATCGAATGCGGCTTGCAGATCAATAAAACATAAGTTCAGCTCCTGTTTGTTGCGCTGGCATTTATCAGCTATCACGGTTATTGATAGAATATTTGAAATAGTTCCGATGCCCGCTCTGAACCCCGTTTGATTGAGTGGAATCAGATCTCTGTCGCCTGACCAGGTAACCAGATCTATTAATAAAAGAGATGCAAAGTATTTTGCTTCCACATCCTGCAGTGTTATTAGTCTGTAGTTAAGTGGGTTGGTTCTGTCACCACCTTTGTATATAGGCGTTATTATGGAACTGTGCCAGCTTTTAGGTACTTGACTGAATGTTTGAACGTCAGCAAAGAGGTTCTCAAAAAAAAGGCTCCAGTATTCAGGTGCATGTTTATATATCGCTTGAGGAATGCCTCTTGCCCTTACTAATTACTTTTGTAATCTCCTCCGTAGAATAGGTTCCGAGTGATATGTTCGAAGTTGATGCTTTGCTTGGATTCGTTGGCGACTGTTGTGTACTATTTTCCACCTCACTTGTCTTTTTATTATGATGTTGCACTTAGGGTTGATTCCCTGGGATTTTTAATATATTTCCTTTAAATTTTAGCTGGAGGAAAGTAACCCATTCATTTTCCTGCACATTTGATGTAAGAATGTTCAGCGGTCTGGTTAGTCGATTTATGATTTTCCTGAATGTAATTGCATTCGAGGTTTTAGCACTATGGAGCAACTTGGTCCAGAATTTTTCCTTCGTAACTTTTTTGTGCTCCCAGACATTCTTTTTATAGCGCTTCCGTAGGGCCAAGAAAGCGTCCATTTGACAAGAGTCTTTATTATAAGTTTTCAACATTTTATGCGTTTTTCTCAGTCCCTTCCTTAAGTCTCTAAAATCTTTCGGCAATGTGTTGTTTACGTTCGTTCCTTTGGCCTTCATGGCTGAAGATTTCATTTTCAGTTTTAGACTCTCTAAGAAGAGAGACCATGCTTCTATGGCATTCGTTGGGATATCACTTAAGTTGTTCATCGTGTCCACTATTGTCGAGAACCATTCAAATTTGTTTGAATTACACCAGTTTATTCGTTTTGGTTAGATGAACATAAGGTGTCATTAGGATCGCGGACGGACTAGAGTCCGTCCGCGACCCCAGATGAGGAGGGAACGTCCGCATGGGCAGCGGCGTTTCCTCTGTGCAGATTAGGATGTGACCGCCACTCTGGCGTCACATCCTCTATTTTTAACATTAAGGCGGGTGGAGCTTCAAGCTGCACCCGCAGCAATGTTAAAAAAGCACGCATTGCATTTGTATGTAGAAAGTGGCAGGCACCGCGCAGTGCCTGCCGCTTACTGCATACAAATGCAGGGGGGTACCATAGGTACCCTCCCATGTGCACCTCCCACCCCCCCTTCACCTAGGGTGCCCGCAACGGGCCCCGCAGTGAAGGTACACATACTTTTCCACGGCGGAAAAGCCGCCGCGGAAAAGCATGTTTCCGAGCACATCCTAATCTGGCTGACTGTGTCTGAGAGACACCGTCACCATATTAGTGCTTTTCCGCCGCGGTTGTAAGCCAACCGCGGCGGAAAAGCTGCGGACAGAAACCAGGACCCACCAGCCATCCTAATGTGGTGGTGGGTCCGCAGAGGATTTTCCGCATCCTCCAGGCCGGGGGTGGCTTCCGCCGGCCCGGAGGATGCGGAAAATCCTCCATCCTAATCAGCCCCTTAGTTTGCCTTCAAGAATATATGAAGATTGAAATCTTTATACGTGCAGATTGAATTTAATGTGCTGCATTGCGTGATCGCTCATAGGCGAGTATTCAATATACAAACTGTTTAATAAAGGAAATAACGAAAGACTTGCAATTGTATAATCCAAAGTTGATTGGGAATGCGGGCCGTAGAAAGTTTTTTTGGGAGGTCGATCCTCGTTGGTCCTGCCATTCAGGACACGCATACCTAGAAATTCTAACTCTGTAACCAATTTTATTCCTATTCGGTCGATTCGGGTCCTGGCCCCTCCTTGAATCTGTTCTGAAACACTCCAGTGCACGTTATCCGCTGTTAGGATTTCATCCTCTTCCAGGGAGTGTATCACATTGGAATTAAAATCACCAGTTATTATAACATTCCATGCTGGCTCAGTACTACGAAGGTCAGGTATTACCTCGCATAATAAAGTATTTTTTATATTTTTCACTCGAATTTTTGGTTGCGTGTAGTAATTGATCAGAATAGTTGTCACTTTGTTATTTGCAATGAATCCTGATAATTTAATTATTTGAATACTAGGGTCTGGAAATTCAAGTTGCTCTGAGTTAATTTGTAGAACAGATGATATGTAAACTGAGAGGCCTCCAATCGCTCTACCATAGGTTTTAAATTTCTCTGCGGCTACCGAATGGTGGGTAAAGCCTGCCAGTGCAATTTCTTCTTGCAGCCAAGTCTCTTGTAAAGCGATTATATCGCAATCCGCCCATTCATCTAGGGTTATTCCCTCCTCCAACAGTTTTTTCGCTCCAGCGATATTCCATGATACAATATGTATGCCTTTTTTGTCAATTTGCTTCATAGTATCTTTATTCGGTATTATAGTATCTTTATTCGGTAAGGGAGTTAGCATGATCTGTGGAACAGGGTAAATAAAGGACCGCTCTTTTGATAAGTTTGGTGTGTACCACCACTGCAGAGTGCGAGGAGTGCAGCGGTCTACCAACACTAGATCTGTTAATTGACCCTGCGACTGATTCAACTGACGTGCTAAGCACTCCTGTAGACGACACATGTGCAATCTTGCATGAGGCACTATGGCAATGCATGATGCAGCCATCCCTAGCAGTTGCATGAACGTTCTGACTATTAAGTATTGATTGCTCTGAAACTGTAATATCAGAGTCTGAATATTTCAAATTCTGGCTGCATTGGGAGAAGCTAGAGCTGTGCAAGTGTTTAGAGTCATTCCTAGATAAGACTGCATTTGTGAAGGCTGAAGGTAAGACTTCTGAACATCGACTGTGAAACCCAATTGGTAGAGGAGGTCTAATACAGTCTGAGTGTGATGGAAGCACTTTTGGTATTTGCTGGCTTTGAGTCAGTGGTCCAGATGTAGGAAGATATGAATCTGTTGTAGTTACTTCGAAAAGGAGTACCTTGAATTGATAGTGTTTTCCTGCTATCACAAATCAGAGGTATTTGTGATGAGCTGGGTGAACCAGAATATGAATGTATGCGTCTTTTAAGTCGAGTATGGACATAAAATCGCCTTGCTGTAGCAGTGGAAGAACCTGTTGAAGCGTGACCATGTGAAAATGTTCTGAAAGTATGTACAGGTTTAATGTCCTTGGATCCAAAATTGGTCTTAAGGAGCCATCCTTTTTGGGGATTAAGATGTACAGAGAGTAGACCCCTGAGCCTTGGTACTGTAATGGAACTGGTTCTATAACTCCTTTTGTTAAAAGGACATGTAACTCTTGTTGAGCAGCTGTAGGTGCTCTGACCAAAGTTTGTGGGTGCGGAGTGGTATGTTGGGAGGATTGCTGGTAAGCTCTAGGTAATAACCATGTCGGATAATGTCTAATACTCATTTGTCTGAAGTTATGGATTGCCAAATGGGGAGAAATTGTTTAAGCCTTCCCCAGACAGGTGTTAAATGATCAGGGGGGAGGAAGTGTAGGCAAGTCACTGCTTATTGGGAGAAGGGGAGTTACGCATGGCCATGCACTTATCTCTACCTTTCAAATGGCTTCCTCTGTACCATCCTTTAAAGAAGCCACTACCGGGAGAGGGTTGTGTGTTGAACTTACAGGAGGAAGTGTTAGGGTCTGAAGATGTACTTTTAGACCCTTTTCTATAGAATGAGCGACAAAAGGAGCCTCTACTTCAAGGATTCTAAAGCGCTCCCATTGATTTTGACATGCAGGTCTCTTTTTTCATCTTTTCTTAAGCCTCATCAACCTGAGGTCCGAAAAGATGTTGTTTGTCAAAGGGAGTGTTTACAATAGACTGTTGGACTTCTGATTTAAAGCCAGAAATTCTAAGCCAGACATGCCTACGTAAGAGAATGCTGGTGTTAACTTCTCTTGCTGCAGTGTCAACAGCATCAACAGCACATCTAATAAAAGAGTTAGAAAAGAGAACCCCTTCTTGAACTAGCTCGTGTCCATTTCTTGTGTTCTTCTGGTAGGTACTGAAGTAGACCTTCCATCTCATCCCAGTGGGCCCATCATATCTTACTAATAAGCCCTGTGTGTTGGCGATGTGCCAGTGATTAGCGGCTTGCGCAGCAATCCTTTTACCAGAGGAGTCAATAAGCTTAGATTATTTATTTGGGAGAGGTGCATCACCAGATGTCTGAGTTCGCTCTTTTACGAGTGTTTGAAACTACCAGGCAATCTAGGGAGAGCTGTCCTTTAATAAACACTGAATAAGAGGGTGGTGGTTTATATTTTTTTTATCAACCCTGGGTGTTAAGATTTGTGCACGGACAAGATCTTTAAAAATGTCATCTGCATGTCTCATCATGCCTTTTGATTAAACAAAAAGGACTAGCTTAAGTTGACCAAAGTGTTACAGTACTCAAATTAGTTCTGTCACGGGCACCTTGTTGGTGTATTCATGAAGCCCTCACCCACCAACCTAGTTGGTGGCATGCTTCATCATCGGGCCCACCCAGTGACACCTAGTATGTCCCGGGTGTGCTACGACGCCTGATTACAGCGGAGCTGGTATATTGCAGAGAGTGCAGTGAGGTTGGGTGAGTTGTGATTTAAAACGGCTTGGTGGTGGGCCCAGTACCCGAGGGCAAATTAAATTTTAATGACTGGGCCGTCACCAGCGGTTAAAAGTAAGGCTACAGGACGTGTAAGGGTGGCGAGTTACTGCCCCCTGCGTCCTTCAGATGGTCGACATGTTTCAGCCAGTGCCTTAGAGTATTCTGGCTTTCCTCAGGACCAATTTTTAAAAACGTGTGGTGAAATAAAACAGACTAGTGTTGTGGTACAGACTATGTGATACACACACTAAGGCGTTTTTCTATATGTGAGAGGGGGATTCCCTTCTCATGCATACGCTTTGGGTTACTAGCCAAGGCTTCCTGGAGGGAAGCGGTAAGGGGATGACCAGTCTTTCTGGTCAGAGCCTGCCTTGTACCTGTTGTCCCGCCGTCGTCCTCCGGTAGAGCCTTTTAACATAGGGAGACTTTGACTAACTCTGTGTAAAGACCTGAGTGTCTCAAATAAAAAATCGTCATTTAAGGCCTCTTTATGCAGTGATATGATGCTGCCCTGGAAATTAGCTCCAGATAGGATACGTTATAATCTGGAGGTGAAGATTTTGCAGGGTATAGGTATGGATCATTATCCATGGGTAGATGAATATTGTAATAATCCCATGGATCTGTAGACAAAGGAGCATTATCATCATCATACCCATCTCCTAAATCAGGTTGTGTGTGAGGAGATCCCTGTAGTGGTATGTGTAATTGTTCAGAGCCTAGCGGTATCAAATCAAAAGATAGCTTTATTCGGGTTCAAGTTTGTAGAATCCATAAAAGCGAAGATAAAAGGTTTTTCAAATTACATACAGAACAAAATTTAACATGTCCAAGTGAGATCAAAGTCATTATCATAATCATAAACAAAATTGAAATTGGTACAGTGTAGAGATCAATTCATTGATAATCTAAATCTCATTGTATCTTTTAAAAACATAGATACAGCGTATAATGTCATCTCATCCTCCAGCATTTGCAATCTCAATAGGGCAGTTCTGCATTGTCTTAGCCCCCATTTCTTAAGTAATAAGAATAAGTATTTTTTTCATATTGAGGTGTAATATTTGCAAAACAAGATAGAGTGTAATGTGGATTGATGAGAGGTGCCGTCACACGGGCACAGAATTAATGTCTTAGACCAAGTATTCATAACAGGGAAGGCCAATAATCTGAAAAAACTCCCTCCCCTAAAGCGTGTTAACAGCATCCGTGTGTAACTGCTCTTAGTGCACACTAGATAATGCTGTATGCCCGGGTTCTGTAGCATTAATTGATTCTGAGTCACCAAACTTTTCTTACCTTCTATTTGCCACCTTTTATTTTCTAAGAAGGTAAGACAGATTTCCTTCAACTTTTTCCTAGACATGACTGCCATAGACGCTGGGTTATCAAAGAATTCTGAGTGCCCTATGTCTGTTAAAAAATGTTTCACATAGGTAAACCATTCTATATTTCGGCTCCCCTGTAATTTCAGACAGTCTTGGATGATGTCCCTATTTAGTCCAGTTTCTTGGGAGACCCATATCTTGTGCCACAACAATATTGGGCTCACTTTAATCAGATCAGTTACATAAGCCAGTCCCAGCTCTTGGTGGCAAGCATAGGTAGAAGTGGACTTAGGGGTAGCTAATAGATAGCGAACACACGCTTTTTCACACAACTGGATGTCACCAGTGTCCACAATCCCCCAGATCCCTGCACCATACGTCACAGTGGGCACACACTTAGATCTATAAATATCCAGCAGGATATTTACTGGTCGGCCTCCAAGTTTGATAGCAAAATTTCTCACAGCTCCAATGGCACGTGAGAAAGTTAGTTTTCTAGTGTTTGTTGCAGGAATCCACGTACCACTCCTATCAAAGCGTATCCCCAAGTAGGAAAAAGCCTTTGTCATTTCAATTCTTGTGTTGGAAAGAAAAATATTACTCTGGGCAGTCCTGTTTTTAGAACAGCACATGCTGAAGATTTTACTATTGTTAATTTTTAGGCCTCGCTCATTCATATAGTCCGAGAAAGCCGTAAGGGACCTCTGAAGCCCTACCTGGGTCCTAGCCATAATCACCGCATCATCTGCGTATAACAGGATAGGAGCCGGATTTCCTCCAATTTGCCGGTAATCCTGTTTATATTGTACTAAGTGGGATGCTATGCTATTAATATATAAATTGTATGCAAGTATGCATCCCTGGCGGACACCTTTTTTTATTGAGAATTTAGAGGTGCACTCTCCCTTACTGCCGAAGCGAACCTTGGCGCCGGCCCCCCTATATAACTCTTTGATAAAATTGAGTAGGCTCGTGGCAACGCCCAGCCGGGTAAGCGTTTCCTATAAAATATTGTGGCTCAGGCAGTCAATGCAGAGGATAAGTCCACGAATACCAAGAACAACTTATCCCCTTTTGCGACCACATGCTTCCCAATAATTGTAGCTAGATTCAGACCTTGTTCTACTGTGCCTAACCCTTTTTTGAATCCATATTGGTACTTCGATAGGACTCCTGCGACCTCAGCCCATTCTTGCAATCTATTTAAAATGACCCTACCTGCCACTTTCATTAAGGAATCTAACAGAGAAATAGGCCTGTAACATTTTGGGTCATTGCAGTCACCCTTCTTAAGGAGAGGGACCACGATGGCTTCCTGCCATGTTAAAAAGAACCCCATTTTATTAGCGCAATTTAAAACATTGGTCAGTAAAGGTGCCTATAATTTAATGTTAGATTTATAAATATCGACAGGTACCACGTCGGGCCCTGGTGCCTTCCCCCCAGAACTCACAAATGGCTACTTCCACCTCAGATAGTTCAAACGTAATATCTAATGGGAATAAGCCCGTAGGGAATGGGAATAAGCCGTAGCAGTATTGGTAAAGGTGAAGATGGTAGAGGTGGTGAAGGAGTAGGATGGATAGGACTTGTAGCAATAATCTTCTTTTTAGGGGGGGGGGGGGGATCTTGAATCCAGTGTCCTCTGAACTGACTTTCCTCTTGGAAGGAGGTTTGGCTAATATGTGTCCAGTGTCTGGATTGATATAAAGCTTTTTCAACTTTGGAACCAGATTTGCCTTTCGGAGCAGAATGTTTCGGGTCCGAAGATGATTTGTCTCGATCCAGAGACAGAAAGCTAGACCACTTGTTACGGTAGCGACCCCGAGGGCGGGGCGTCAGAAAACTTTTCTTGGTGCTGACCAATGCCTGAAGGCTGATGTGGTGCTGAAGCCTTATGTTTGGCCAAAGATAGTTTTTGGAGTACGGGGGTTTTGGTACTCACAACACTCTGTCCCTCTGGAATGTCTTATGACTCCAACTCTATCTCGATGTTGGAATCGGATTCTTCGACCGAGAAGGCCTCCTCCCGCAACTGGCCCTTTTCCTGTTCAGAAACTTCGCAGAAGATGTCCGGAGTCTGTTTTGGAGATGCATTTTTAGCGATTGAGCCCAAGTTGCTCGTTCTTTTTCAAACTGAACGAGCAACAGGCATCGCAGTCTTCTTCCTTGTGCTTCGGTGATGAGCACGAGTGGCAAATCTGGTGTATAACGGTGCAAGGGTACTTCAAGCAGCACCAAGGATAGAATTGAAACAGAGTCAGAGGGGTTGATTGGCTAGGGCCGAAGGCCCCCCACTATGTTTTCGACCGAAGATGAGACTTTCTGATCAAATGATTACGTGGAGAGAGGGAAACTCGTACAATAACAATTCCATTGAGAGTAGAGTGGATTGCGCACCAAGGAGAACCCGAAGGACAATTTCGAACCAGAGTGCAGCAATACACGTCCGGACCCGATGGCGGAAAGAAAACAATCCAACAATGCCCATGCGCACTATCACCGAAAGGAGGAGTCAACTTACCTCGTGACTAGGAAAGACTTCTTCAAAGAAAAACAACATGCAAACATCCAGATCCAACACCAGATGGCAGGCGTATGCAAAGCATGTGTATCTACAGCATGCATGCCTCTAACATGACATTTTCTAAACTTGTAAGCTTTTTTAAGCATCTGAACTTTAAGAGAGAAATAAACAAGTGAAATATCTGAACGCTTCTGTTCGGCACACAGCAATTTGAAGTGTGTATCAGTACAGAGCTAGGTATCTATCCATGTATGTTTCTATCTAGCCATCTATCTATATATTCACTGAAAAAAACGAAAGGCTAAAATGATGGCACAGAATAGATCGGTGAAAACGCCAGTTTAACCGTAACACTTTAAACTGGCCGGCGTCCTTAGGGTGATCTGGGCTTGCTTGGCTCTTGTGCTCTCGGTGTGAGGTGCTTTTAACCCGGGCCATGCTTTGTTGGGGAGGTGCTCACGGGGCAATGGTGGTGAAGTCTCAACGGCACGGAGTTTCCCACGGAGCTGGTGGCGGGAGGGACCGGGCTCTACTATGGAGAAGTGTGGAGCGATGCTCTAGGAGGGCTCGAGGCGCTTCTTTGTGGGTGCGGTACTTGTGGGACGAGATGGTTTGTGTAGAAGTTGCTCCTGACACAGAGTCATCATTGGGGAAAGTGAGTGAGAGTACGAGGTGCTTGGGCGGGGTTCTCTTTGAAGAAAGTATCCTTGTAAACGGGGCCTTCTCAGGGTGTGGGGGCTGGTTGTGGGGGCTTGTCCTCTAGGCAAGAGGTGCTTGTGGTCCTCTGAGGTGAAGGTTCTGCCATGGCCATCATTGCGTGGGCGGGCTTCGCTTTGAAGATAGAGCCTCTGTAAATGTGGCCTTCTGATGGTCAGGGTTGGTTGTGGGGCTTGCTCGTCTAGGCAAGAGGTGCGTGGGCGGGGTTCTCTTTGGAGAAAGCACCCCGGTGCCTACACTTTCTGCGTGTTAGTGTTGGTTGTGGTGCGGGGCTCAATGTGAGAAGTGTTCGTGGGGCAGTAGCGCTCCGCGGGTGAGGTGAAGTGTCTAGCCTGCTCCCAGGGGGTGTTCCAAGGGGCATAGGGCATCAAACAAGAGAGGGGAATGGCCCCTAGCGTTTCCCGGCCGGTTGTACAGAGGCCAGTTTGGTTGGAGCGGGCCCTTACACTACACGACCTTCCAGAACTAATACACCAATTTTTATGTCCCTCAAGGAAGTGACTCTGTGTCTGTGTGAGGGTGGCTCTGTGTGTGTGCAGGTGGGTCTGTGTGAGGGTGGCTGTGTGTCTGTGTAGGTGGCTCTGTGTGTGTGGCTCTGTATGTGTGTGTGGGTGGCTTTGGGTGTGTGGCTGCAAATGCAGTAGGTCTCGCATTTGTGAGAGATTAAGCTATTGGCATTGTAAATGACAATGCCATTTATTTATGTTTTAAAAACATAAATAAAAATAATGTCATGAGCAATGCCAATAGCTCTAACTTTAACAATGCCAAGACCATTGCATTGTAAATGCTTGTTCTTAATCTCGTAGTTTGGTTACACAAAGAACTATGCACAGATCAGGTGGGGGTTGCAAGGTTAACTGACCGATCGCATTCCTGTCAGCAGGGGAGTTCGACAGGGTTGTGTTCTGGCTCCCACTCTATTCTCCCTTTATATGAATGGAGTGGTCAGCTTCCTGCAAGAAGACCTAGCAGATGCACCAACCTCAGGGGGGGGGGGGCAGAGGGACAAGGTACCAACCCTTTTGTACGCAGATGACACCCTGCTGGTGTCCAAGACCCCAGCGGGATTGTAGCGACTACTTAATAGGTTCCAACTTTTCTGCGATATTAGGGGGTTGGTTACGAACACCTCAAAAACCAAATTCATGGCCTTTAACCCTCACAAGTCCTATAAAAGCTTGGAAAGAGTTTGCACTTTCGACTACCTTTGTGTCCGACGCTCAGACAAAATGTCATGGAAGCCCCGCCTAACAAAGATGCTGATGGGCCACAAGTGAGTAGCGGGATCACTTGAGAAGGAACATAGTTCTTCACATAGTAGACCAGTAGCCCCAGCCCTCCAGGTTTACGATGCAAAAGCAGTCGGTACAGCACTGTATGGAGCAGAGGTGTGGGGATTTAATATGGCCCACGACTTTTGTAGATCTGAGATTAAATTCCCTAGGGATTTAGTGATGCTGCCTCAAAACATTCCCCTCACTCCCCTCATGCTTGATATGGTTAGGCAAACCATTGGTGATATAGCAAGGTTTCGTCCGCTGCTCTTTTGGGCTCGCATTAGGGGATCCCCAGAGCTTCTACACTATGGTGAAGCCCTATCAGAGGTTATCGGGATAGACACTAGTAGCAAAGTAGGTTGGATCTCTAACGTTAGGAAAATTATGTCAGCATTAGGGCTTCAAGCACATTGGGACAAGCAGGACCCACTGCGGAAAGAAGAGCTTAAACGTCTACTGGGAATGGGTGGAACAACAAGAATCCAGCAAACCAAACTTGGAGAGACTAACCACAGAATTTTATCTTCATAAACAAACCAGATATTTAGAGCCCTTTCTAGACATAATTCAGGTCCCTAGGGACAGGATGTTATACATCCATTTTAGGTTTGGCATACTTCCCGTCTGTGAGAACAGCTAATTAGCATCCATGCAACCCAACTCCAAAGGACTGTCCGTGTTACAGGGCCCCTGTAGAAAGTGTTGTCCATGTCATTCTTGTTTGCCAGGCATACACTATGCCAAGGACGAAATAGTTAAAACCAATCTGCCGGCAGCTGGGCACACAAAATATTAGCTAAAGGTCTCTCTAGTCTCACATCACCAACATGGCTTTATACCTAAAAGAGGGACAGCTGAACATGTCAATAAGGTTATTACCTTATTTGATATTGCCATGGTGAAAAAGACTAATCTTGCCCTTATCTTGCTAGACGCGGAAAAGGCGTTTGATCGGGTACAGTGGCCATATTGTTATTGCTGGGAAAATACCGAAGGACAGGCCTCCTGAACTGTTATTTCAACATCGGCATTTTATATTTTTTGTGATGACAGTGGCACGTCTATGCATAGCCACGGACTGGCTGCAGGAAAAACCGCCGGATTTTCATCAATGGCGGGCTAAAAGGTTTAGTTTATATAACTTGGAGTGGGGTCTTTTTTCTATTAAGGGGTTGAGGAAAAAAAGACTGGGCATAAAAATCTGGAGTGCTTTCCGTGATTACTATGAGAACTGAGCTGCTACTCGTTATATACTTTTTCTTGTTTTGCTGTAATGTCCCAGGAGAGTATTGGAATTGTGAATTAGTTACTTTGTATGCAATTTTGCTGTGATAGAACAATAAAAAATTTTTTTTAAAAATTAAAAAAAAGAGACTATTGGGTGGCCTTGCGCATCCTTAGATTTGATCCTAGACCACTCTTTGCTTGCAGCATTGCCAAGTTCTTAAGCCATGCATGGCTCATCAGACGAAAGACTCAGACAGGAATGCTGCAGCGCCCAGTAGCATGAGGACCATATGCCCCTGCCGCAGGGCTCTTAGGCTGGCAATTTATGTTTTATATATATGTTATGCACATGCACTTTATTGCTTTTAGTCTCTCCATGATGCTGCTCCGAAGAGGGTTGGAAACTTTATTTAGGCTTGTTGGGGATTACAAACTGGTACCAAAAGAAGAGGCACCACACTAGGAAGCATTGTAATGCTTCTTTCCCTCCATTCATAATGTGTCCAATGAATTATTTTATTGTACTATGTTGTATTAATTGTTTTATTGCTGGCCCATCAATTTGCATAGTGCACCCTGGCTGCAGTTGCGCACTAGGATGGATTGTTCATATATATTTACCACCAATACACTGTTGAACGCATTGTTCACTTTTATATTCTTTTTATTCAAAATGGTGTTTTTATACCTTTTATGACATGAACTGTCGAAATAAAGCTTATACATACAATAAAAGTATGTCATAAGTGTAGTGTTTACACAGGTGGGGTTAGCGGACATGCGATCCAGGTGTTGGTGGGGAGTTAATCAGACAGCTGAGTCCTCTTGGTGATCCCAACACCAATGCGCTTAGATTTTTTTAATGAATACTTTACTTAAAGTAGTCTTTACTTTTTGCCTCATGTTCCGTAACAAGTCAGAATGAGAGCCCGGCCAGTCTCTACAATTGGTCAAGATTTCAAATGTACCCTTGAGGGACCAAGAAGTGCGGTCACATTTTCCCATGCCCTGCTGTAATGACTTCTATTGACCAGAGGAATACACTTTTCGCTCAAAGATCCAATGCCAGGAGGTCCTGGTAGTTGTTTAAAGCATAAGAATTGCCCTTTGCCTTACTCCGCCCACGCCCCACACAGAAATAGAGGGGTGCTTATCCCTCTCCACCTCTGTAAGGGATGAGGGGACGATGGGGAGAGGAAAGAGTAATGGACCATGAGGGAGAAGGAGAGGGATGGATATTTGTGGGGGGTGAACCACAAGCTTTAAAACACATGAACTCTCATGGAGTGCTTAAGCAAAAAGAAAAAAGTTGTTCCCTAGAAGTGAGCAGTGGATGGATCGAAGCCCGCCAAACAAAATAAGAAGGCTATGCTCCAGGAGAAGGACAAACACAAGTCTGACAAGTTGGACACAAAAATGCACTAAAATTGTGTCCTGATTTACTAAAGAATTACAAGGGATCTTTTGGTCCTGAAGAAGACTATCTGAACCCTTTGTGACAAAATAAAACATTGCCAAAACATGTAGACCTTCAGATGCGGAAACAATATTCACCCTTTTGAGTCGTCCCATCCGTTTTTAATCTAACTGGGGAACCCCACAAATAAATTTACTAAAAGTAGTTGCCCACCACATAATTTTAACATTACAGATATAGAAGATCCAAGAGATTTTCATTTTCACAAGCACTCTTCATTAGGTTGCACCCATCTAGATACTAAGTCGTTCTCGATGAAGGACTCCACGATGAAGCATGGCACATAGATCATGTAAGTGTGAGCCCTTTGAGAGCCCTCTCATGCCTTCTAGCAGGATTGTCAGAAAAAGATCAGACCTGTAAGGTAAAATCATTTCTCCCCATCATACCTTCATTCTTACTCACGGAAAGCTAAACTTCACTAGTAAGGATCTACAAAATCTTCATAGAAATAACCCTGCTTTACACTAGGTTCATCAGGCTGGCTGGCTTTTCGGTAATAGCAAGACCATGTACAAGCTGCAAACGCGTGTCTTCAAAGACATTCATGGGATAGTCCTGGATTTGCATGCTGACCTATTTGTAATAGCTATGATCTGCTGATAAACATCTTTCCACCTCATCTAAACCATCCTTTGCACCTTCCAGAGTCTACCTTTTCATATTCAATGCCCCACCCACTAAACCTCATTCCACTGACAATTAGGGATATCCCACCACTACAAAAATTAAAAACTCACCTCATGCAAGGTGGTGGTGATTAACTATCACACAGCGACCTCACTCAATAATGACAAAAAATAAACAGCATATTACTCTCAACCAGGGGCGGTCCATCCTCTGAAGCATAGGCGCGTTGACCACCTACTGAGTGCAGCCACATGGATATCATTTTAAAAATGCCCAGAGTCCGGGCTCTTTAAAGGACAGAGTGGCATGGCTGATGTGTTGGTTCGTCAGGGGTGGAGCACGGGCAAGTCAATCCTGATGATTGGCAATTGCTTCAGGCTGAGGTCCAGTGCGCATGCAAAGTTGGATAGGTTTCCGACTGAGTCCAACACGACACGCGCACCATGGACCTCTCAAATCCTTTCTCTTTTTAGGGAGTCTGACACTCAGCACAGGAACCTCCCCGCCCCCCGTCCCCCACACAGTCTGGCCTCACCTGCTCACATCAACCCTCACATTGATCTCATAGGTTTTCTACTTGAAGCTGCATGAGAGCAAATTCTTGATTGGTGTGGGGACTGGATAGTTATGGTGATGTTAGCGTAGCCTGAGCCCACGGTCCCGTGCTGGGAGGCAGTTAAGGAGGTTTGCCCAAGACCACACAACGTCGACAGGTAAGAAGAGCAAAAACTTTTTGATTTTCCATAGGAAGTTTGTGTCTACAGGCAACTTGCCCTTTTATTTTTGTATTCCAACTTATGTACTTTGAGTCTAGCCCAACTGGATGCGGGCAACAAGGCTTCTGTATTAGTATTATCACCCTGTGCTCTGTGGATGTCTAGATTTAGGCATTGCACTTTTGCCTAGAACAGAATCTGCCTTGATATATAACGTTTTTTTTGTGTGCAAGATTTTGTAACACACAATACACACTTACACTGCCCGCAGGCATAGAGTAAAATTTGGGAACTATGGAAGTCTATGTAAACTTTAGAGGTACCCGAAGGGGCATGGTGCAGGCAGCGGCCATCCTGTGAATTTTATTTTGGTGGGAGAGTGGAGTGGCACGGGATGTGGGAGGGGTGGCGGCGAAGAGGACTGAGATTACATTTGAGCAGTTAAAGACTAAGACAGTGGTTCAATATCTGCCACAGGGAGGCATTTGTTAATGCTCGCACAATACTTGTTTACCTTGGAGATGTTACCTGTTTTTTTTTTATCCCTTTCGGTTTCAAAACTAAGAAAAGCAACTAAAAATAATGTTACTGCATGGAATGCAGCAATGCAAAACCCATACATAGTAAGAGCAAACCGCAACAGTGCATGCTTTCCATATACACGTGGAATAGGTCCAGTAGACACAGTATCAGTTCAGCTTGGTTTCACTCGCGCACAGAACAGCTTTTACGTCAATGCACTTACAAAGCCAGGCAGTATGTTACAGTTAATCAGTTATGTTATGTCTTCCCTTTCTCTTCGTCTCAGTGGCCCTGGAAAGAGGGGTCAAGTCAGTTGTTTTGAGCCTAGACAACACAGGACTCACCAAAAATGCCAAAAAGTACAATAACGTGTAAACACCCAAATTCCACCACATAAAGGTGATCTTTGAGTCCCACCCTACACAAAAATAGTTATATGGCGTCAAATGACTCTTCATGCAGTGCAAGGTATTGGGTAAGCTCACACTTTAAAGGGCTTGAAGTTGTCGCGCTGTACAATTTGCACACTAAAGTAACTGTTTAACATAATAATGCAGTAAGATAAGGGGCAGTTTATGCGTTTAATATTTCAAGACTGTACGTTCCCACTGCTTTATAACCTTTGCTTTCTCACTAAATTCATTTGCTTTGAAATGCACCATTTGTCTTTCTTTTTCAATTTTCTTCTTGGGAGGAGGACCCACCATGGACGCCACATTTCTCCATTAAGCTTGCTCCTTTCGCTCGCTACATAATAGTCATACCCAAATTTTACACCCCACCACTTTTAAATGTAAATGTACATGTATTTATATAGCGCAAATCACCGACGAGGTTGGTATCTAAGCGCTTGCTTAGGGAACCCGTCCTGGCATTCCCCTGTGAGATAACCCCAGCAGGGTATCCACAAGGTGAAAGCCAGGCATCCCGCTGCGAGGGGCCGTTGTGGAGATTAAGCAAGCTATTGCCCAGAGTCGCAGAGTGTGAACCCGTGAGTCGAGAAGGCACCGGAGCGAGAATTATCGAGTCCGTGGAATTTTTTAGCCCAAGACCCGCCGAGGCGGGGAATTGAACCCTGGTCCAGGGCCGATCTCAGCTTCCGGGTCTGCCGCCTCTAACCCCTGAGCCACACTTCTCCACTATGTTAATGTCACCAGCTACCACAGCTCTGAACAGACACAAGACACGCCATAAGTCACAGATTGTTTATTAAGTACTTAATTTGCAACACCCCTTGTACACAGGCTTCGACCTTGCACTGTGGGAATTGGCGACAACCTGCATCACACACATCCTTCGAACTTATGCAGTTGGCTTCAAAGCTTGGCCGAACCCCCACTGTGTTGTCTGCAACCTGGTTGGACACAGGGCCAACATGCAGCCGCTGTTGCTTAGTGGAGTTTGGGCACAGGCTCTCTACTCAGCTTCCTGCTTTTCAAGCAAAGCCAGGCACTAAGTTTAGTGTTTGCTTTGCATGTGCTTTTTTATTTTTATTTTAACATTGCCTTAAACGTGTGAGCCAGGAACTAAATGGTAATAAACAAACAATAAAACTTTATTTCGATCAATATGATCATAAAAGCAGTTTAAGCAGAATTCAACATCTCATTTAAGTTAAAAGCAAGTAAAAAAATAAAAAGGTATACAGACATCGGGTAACATTGTAAATGATACACGGTTTTTCGGCACAGATCTAATTTGCAATCAGTCCTGATACCGCGATCTGCAGTTGCCTGTACATATAGTACTTCGGTTCAATTTATAGCAGCAAGATGGTTTATCTGGACTTGATCTAACACTCATATCAACTAACACTTGATAATGCATATGATTATATACAGTATTTGTATTGGTCATTAAAACAATTATTAGCAGCATGACTAGTCACATTAAAGTGCCTGTTCAAGAGTATAATAGAAGATTTGTAGACCTTAAATAGGGATAGAAAAAACATTGTTGTATACTGTTGAACACCAGTCCTAAATCTTAAGTCTTCTAACCTACCAATGAATACCTTAAATATGAATACCTTAAATATAATACATAATTAAAATATTATTAGGCTAAGCATAAAATCTATTTAAAATTTCAGCAGTTAAAAATGTGACAATATATGCATTGAATTAATCATAATCTTTGGAGTCATATAAAAAAAAGGCTTGTTGAGTGCACCACATGGAAAATAAAAAGCCAGCCACCGAGTAAGCTATGGGGAGGCTGGCGTCATATTTCATTAGCCTTAAGGCCTCTGAGCATTGCCTGGTTCCTAGATTTCTACATATCTGAACCAGTACAGAAGGGGGTGGTGATTGACGGAGCATCTGAATCAATCAAACCCTCACACCCAGTCAAAAGATCTGGGTTTAATCCATCACCGTTCTTTAGCCCACTCTGCCACCCCAGTTCAGACATGGCTATATGCAAATCAGTCTGACCCTGTGCCTCATGGGAACAGTCCAGCCCGAACTGCCAAGCCATGTCTTCCCTGGACCGGAAACAAGCTTCCGAGGACCGGTTTCTGGCATTCCAGCCGTCTTCAGCCCGGCTTGCTTGAATCCAGTGGCAAAGTGAGAAAGGGACTCACGTCTGAGCATACCCTGCCACAATTATGGTGGCCAAAAGCCGTACAAGACGGCTGTAATGCCAGAAACCTAGATGTTCCAAGGCCATGACTGTTTTTTGTCCAATTAAGTCCCTTCGTTTTGCCGTTGAGGGTGTTTGTACCGGTACTGACCAGAACACATTTTGCGCAGTTATTAACTCATCCTCCTCTGTGGTGTAAATGAGGTTGGTGTTAAAATCACCTGTTAATATGATTTCCCACTCTGGGTGCACCAATCTATATTTTGTAATTATCAAGAGTAATTTATCCAACTGAAGTCGTTTTTTTTCTTACATTTGGATGCAAATAGACGTTTATTAATGTTATTGTTGTTGAATCGTATTTTAAGAAATTATCTTATCTGAAGTTGTTGTACTAAGCTGCTCCGAACATATAGCTACTGCAGTTGATATATATACTGCTAGGCCGCCTTTTGCCCTCCTGTGCCAATGTGTTCTTATGACGTTAACATGATGAGGTGTATAATTAGCTACTTCCTGTGGATTTAACAACCAGGTGTCTTGTAATGCAATGATTTCATACTTATTCCAGTGTATTGGTGGTACATTCCCCTGAACTTCACTTTTAGCTTCTGCTATGCTCCAAGAAAGAAGCTTTAGGCAATTGTAATGAGAACTGTTAGCTTGATAAACAAGTCTTTCCCTTGTCGGAACGTTGAGAGTTGCAGCTAACCATCCCCAGTGCATTGGACCCTGCCCCCCTGTTTGTAGATTATTACTACTATTACTAATGTCACCCTTTTTTCCACTAGCATTTTGTAACACCGAATACACCTGGATTTTTTCAGTGCCTAGGGAATTATTCTTCAGGATCTTCATTAGCAGTGAGGGGTAACACGGTCTTAAGGGTTTTTTCAATATGATACCGCATGCTTCAAATTGTTGTCTGGCATTCTTAATAGCTACCACAATTTCCTAATATCTCCTGGTAGCAAGTGTTCTTACCATCTGTATCTTTTCAATATGCGTTCTTTCCATCTGTTTCTTTTCTTCATGAGGAATGAATTTGAAGGATAGTAAATCAGATTGAGTCAAGTTTTTTAGAGATGGAATTTCAGCCAGTATCTATTTGTGTGTTCCTTTGGTGTACCTAGTCAGATTCTTTTAAGACCTGAGCATTAATGTTTATTGCAGTCTATGTAGGTTTTATCTCTGGGGAAATACGTGAGCCATTATTATGTTCTGGCCTACCCTTTTTATTTGAATAAGTTTGGCTATTGGAGATGTTTAATTCAAAGCTTAGCACTTGTCGTAATGCCTGTCCTGTCACTATACTGCTGTGGGACTCCGCTGGTCTTACTCTTTGATTTTTTTTCCTTTTTTTTTTCCCTTTTGCCATCTCGCATTTAATTGGGATATCTGAAATCTTTATTTGTTTTGTTGACTGGTTCCCTTTACTTCTTGTAATTTGTTTACTTAATGTCTCCTGATTGATTTGTTTTGAGGTCATTGACTCCGTACTTGTACTATGGCTTAATGAATTCCACAAGGGGGTGGATCATTAATTATGTCATTCCCATCTTCTCTTACATAGTTTATAGATTTGTTTGCTTGAACTAGTTGCTTTTAATCAAAAATATGGAACAATCTATTTACTATTATTGCTTTTCCTCGCTTTCCTTGCCCGTTTTTTTTGTCTCTTCGTTTGTGTACATGATTTTGAATAATCTTGTTCAATTGTCACAGCAGGTTGTTTTATTTGTTTTGTATTATTATTCTCAACTTCTAGATCCCCATTAGGGGGCTTGGATGCTTCATTTGAGTACCATGTTTTTGATTGCTCAAAGATTGAAACTTGCTAAATATCTTTAGTCGCTTCATCTGTATTTATTACATTTTTTAACTGCTTCTGGCCATTAGTTTGTCTTGCTTTTAAGATACTTGGTAAAATTGCCGGTATTGTACTCAATTTGTCAATTATTGGGCCACCTGAACACTACCCAGACGCCACTGCATTTAGACCTCTTTCCGTAGTTATTAAAGCTGTAAGATTTTCCAGTTTTGAGTTTATTCCAGCAATGCATGTGGCTATTATATTCAGTAAATCGATCTGTATATCTAATTTGTCTGACTGCATGTTGAAAGTGGTTATTACTTTTTCTAGAACTTATAATAACGAGGCAGACAATTGTGTAGTCCTCTATTTCGTGTTTTGTTTTTTTGAGACCGTCATCCAAGGGTTCTTGTGTTGCCATTTTGTTCTCCTTTATTTTTTCCTTTGTTTCTATCACTATTTTGCCTGTTTGCTTTGGACGAGAACACAAATTCTATGACGACTTAATTTCTTTATGGTCATTTACCTCTTGCTCACTCACTTTCCTTGTCCCTATACCTATTTTGCTTGTTTGCTTTGGACTAGAACGCAACTCCATTAACGAATTAAGTTCTTTATGGTCATTATCCTCTTGCTTACTCTCTTTCCCTGTAACCACTTGGGCAGGATGCTCCAGCGTACCAGATATTTCTATTATCGGCTGACTGGGTTCTTGTATTATACTGCTCTTTGTGTTTCCTATCTGATTGCCTGATAAATTTATAGTTTTTGCCTCAAGTGCTTGAAGAAGATCAGTATTATTTGTAAACAATAATGAATAAAGCCATGATTTGTTGAGATTTTCCTTTGGGCCATGAGTAACGTTTGAGACATTACATTGGAATTCCTCAAGTTTTTGCAAAGTACTACATGAACCCTCTTTTACTAACAATTTTGGGGTGGAGTGCGAACAGTTCGAGACATGTATTTGTACTTGAATTATTGCCCGCCTACTAGTTGTCTGATCCTTTTCCATATCTTGTGAAGTTTTGAAGTAAGAATCCTGGAGTTTAGATGCTATCTTTTGCGTTTCTAATGGATTTGGTAATCCCTCTGTTTCATCTGTTTGAGTAAATAGCTGAAGTGAGATCCTTTAGGAAAATACATTTTTTACTAGGTGATGCTTTACCAAACAGCGAGTATATTGGTGAAATTAGTGTACTTGTTGATGCTGGTCTACTTCTTCCTGATGATTCGAATACCTCCTTGATTTTCCTGATACTTTTTCTTTCGTTTTTTGGTGACACTTGCTTACAGGTTCTTCCCGACCTCATATTTATAGTTATTTGGTTTCCCTTACTTTTGAGTGCACTTAACTCCTTTATTTCTTCCTTGCTGCTGCTTACTCTTACTACCTTGGTCACTTAAGGGGGTTAGGCTGGAATCTTCCTGGAAACCACATACAGATCCTTCTCAGTATAAAACCAGCTGGTAGATCAAGTAAGGACACTAGAAGGTTTTGATTATCCGTGGGTGGCACCGCGAACCCTGCTCCCTGGCAGAGAAAGGAAACCAAACCAGCAGAACAGTTCTGCCAAACCAACCCACAAGCCACACCAGGTGCCGGGCTCCTTTGCAAAGACGGGTGACGCCGCAGCTCCGACAACCGGTTGTGCTGGTTGGCTTACTACCTACACACCGCGCCTCATGAGCCCAAATTTGTGGCAGGTTTAGGGCAGAGCAAGATGGCAAAATGGGTGAGGTGTATGCCCAGCACAAGGACAGAAATCCAACAGTCAAACTGTGGCTTGTGCCTATAGAGGGGGTGCAGAGGCTATAGGAAGGGAGTTTCAGTTTACACCTCTATAAGCGTCTTTCTAGGTGAGCACCGGCTGGCAACCCGACAAGTGACTTGCGGCCACAGCTTCGGCTACTCCTAGTTCAACAGCTGAGGATAATTGAGGGAGCAATTGAAGCCAACCTGATTTACCTTGGTAGGGGCACCACTCGCCCCATCAGGCACAGGAAAACCGGCGTAGTCGAGATTGGGCGCAAAGGCAAGCAGGAGCCAGCTCGGGAAGCCGCAAACAGCACCTGGTCCAGGTTCACCCAGTCAGTCTCCGCAGCTGCCCACACACCTCTCTACTCACGCCAGACCTCGGCAGCCCCCAGCGACCTCAGCCGCCTCCTCCGCAGCCGCTGCTGCTGTCGCAATCCTGCCGATGGCAGTCTGCTCCAGTGGAGGAATAGAGTTGCCCTGTAAGTGAGGGTGGCGGAAAGCCTCTTACCGATGCGGATGCAGTGGTCACAGTAGTTGTGGAAAATCTTGGGCTCCCGGGTCTCGGCTGCAGACACCGGCTCCCGGCTGCAGACGCACTCCAACTGCTGCATGCTGCCTGCTACGTCTCCCGTCAATAGACCAGACCGGTTCAGTCAATCATGCCAAATATGATGTGATTGAGTTCGATGTTTTTTGACGTATCTTTTGACAATATTTTTTATGGAAGCTAAATTGGGAAATTAATGCTTCTGAAGGTTAGAGGTACTCTTGCTACGTATTGGTCTACTTCTACTCCATCTTTTAGCATTGAGGTCCTTGAGGGTTTTGGAATCAACACCTTCCACATTAGTTTGTATAGCTCAGTTTACAAACTCAAGAGCTCTTAGGTTGTTAAATACTTACACTGTTCAGTATTAGCAAAGTGCGAGTGAAATGGAGTGAGATAAAAATGAAATACATTAAAATCGGTAAACTTTGCAAAGGTGAGTGGCCACCAACCCTGTCCATGAGTAAAGAAAGAACTCCATATATTTTGAACATCTGTAGTTTAATATTGTGCATACAATATCCGTTCCACAGCACAAAAACCACCCAGATGATACAATGGCTTTGTGCCTAACAAGTTTTGTTTAAGTGGATTTCAAGCTAGATATATAAACCACCTAACACACAGTCAATATCGCCAGTCTCAGTCACCATTTATAATAAAAAATGTGACTTAACGCACAAGTTACTTACCTTTGGTAACAATATATCTGTAAGAAACATTAGTAGTGATAGATTCCTTACCTTAAAATTACCCCCAGGCGTCAGACTGGATCCAAAAAGTTTTGTCAGCAGTACCCCATGTGCTTCGGTAGGCGTGGTCGAGCTGCTCCGCGTGCATCGTTGGCGTCTGGAGCTACTTAGACACACCCACGCACGCGGACGTCAGTTCTGTTTACAACTTTCCACGTCCAGAACGCAGAGCAATGCAAGAAACTGACCACTGGTGCAATGAAACCAGGTCCCTGAAGGGATGACCTTAACTCTAGAAATCAGTTCGCAGAACGGGGAGGATGGGTGGGGTGGTAAGGAATCTATCACTACTAATCTAATGATTCTTACAGATATATCGTTACCAAAGGTAAGTAACTTGTGCATCTGAAACAAAGCCGTCTCTTCGGACTTGGCTGTCCAGGCAGTAGTGCTTGGTAAACGTGTGCAGCGAGGCCAACGTAGCTGCCTGACAGATGTCCTGCAAGGGAACTCCCCATCCCAGAGCAGTAGTGGCTGCCGTTGACCTGGTAGAGTGGGAGCGCAACCCCACCGGAGACTCCTTTTCAGCCAAGGAGTAACAAGCCTTTATGCACAGAACAACCCACCGAGAGATGGTCCACTTGTGCACAGCCTGACCTTTCTTGGCGCCCACATAGCCAACAGAGAGCAGGTCATCCACCCGGGACGGTTGTGTGCGGTCCAGACAGAAAGAGCACACGTTTTGGGTCCGGAATGTGGAGCCGCTCTTCCTCTTATGAGGGATGCGGAGGCGGAAAGAAGGTGGGCAAAGTGATGGTCTGCCCGATGTGTAAGGCGGTGACAACCTTTGGCAGAAAAGAAGGACGAGTCCTTAGAACAACTTTGTCCGAGAAAAGGAGGCTTAGAAGAAAGAGCCTGGAGCTCACTCACTCTTCTGGCAGAGTTGATGGCAACCAGGAAAGCAGTCTTCAGAGTGAGGAGATGAAGATGGCAATTGTAAAGAGGCTCAAAGGGAGTACACATCAGAAAAGTAAGAACTAGATTCAAGTCCCACTGAGGCATCACAAAAGGAACAGGAAGAAACATGTGTGTGATGCCTTTCAAGAATCTATTTAAAACAGGGGACTTGAAAAGGGAAGGCTGATCTGGAAGCCTTAAGAATTCGTAAATGGCCGAGATATAGCCCTTGATAGTGCCCAGAGCAGAGCCCAGCCCTGCTGGGCCAAAGTGAGAAGAAAAAGAAGAACCTCTGAAAGACGGGCAGAAAGGGGATCCACAGCCTTTGCGGTGCACCATGCCACAAACCTATTCTACCTACAGGCGTATACCGTCTTAGTGGAGGAACGCCTGGCTGCCAAGATAAGATTACAGACTTCAGGAGGCAGGTCGAAAGACGTCAACTGCACAATCTCCACACAAGGAGGTGGAGACTGGACAGGTTTGGGTGGAAGACCGTCCTCTGCTGCTGCGAGAGAAGATCCTCCCAAAGAGGCAGACGGATCGGGGGATCGATGCTCATACTGAGTAGCTCTGGATATCATACTCTTCGAGCCCAGTTCGGAGCTACAAGGATGACTTGGGTCCGGTCGCACCTGATCTTCTTCAGCACTGTGGGCAGGAGTGGTATAGACGGAAAGGCGTACAACAGACTGCAACGCCACTCGCGACAAAAAGCGTCGTCGAGCGAGCCTTGGAAATTCCAAAGCCCAGTACTGATGACATTGCGCGTTCTCTTCGGTGGCGAATAGATGTAACCAAGGCTCTCCCCATTGCTGAAAGAGACCTTGCGCCACGTCACAGTTCAGACGCCATTTGTGATCCATCATGCACCGGCGGCTGAGTTCATCCGTCCTGACGTTCAAAGAACCTGCCAGGTGTTGAACCACCAGGGACATGCCCTGATGTTTCAGCCAAGCACAGAGGCGCAGAGCCTCTTGGCATGAGGTCCACAACCCCACCTTGCCCTGTTTGTTGCAGTACCACATGGCGCTGGTGTTGTCGATGAACACCTGCACTACTCTCCCTATGAAAGAAGGAAGGAATGTCTTCAGTGCACATTGGATTGCCCGAAGCTCCAGAAGGTTGACGTGGAGCTTGGACTCCGCCGGAGACCTGAGGCCTCTGATCTACGCCTCCCCCATGTGGCCGCCCCATCCCAGAAGGGACACGTCCGTCACAACTGTATGTTCCGGTTGGGGAAGGGAGAGGGGTCTGCCATTGACCCAATCGCGATTCATGAGCCACCGCTGCAATTGCCGCGCAGTGCCTTCCGAGATCTGGATGTGATCGTACAGGTTGCCCTGATGCTGTGCCACTGGAACATCAGGTCTCCCTGCAGAGCCAGCATATGCCATCTGGCATGATCCACCAGCAGGATGCAGGAGGCCATCAGACCCAGTAGTCAAAGGGTTGTCCTGACCAAAACCCGGGACAGAGGCTGAAAGATCAGAATCATAACCTGAATCATAACCTGAATATCCCAGACTCGCTGCTTGGGAGGATAAACCCAAGACTGCGCAGAGTCCAGAACAGCTCAGATGAAAAGGAGCTTCTGTAAGGGAATCAGGTGCGACTTTGGCACGTTGATGGAGAACCCCAGCAAATGCAGGAGATCGGCCGTAGTCTGGAGGTGGGAGACAACAGCTTGGGGTGAGCCCGCCTTAAACAGCCAGTCGTCAACATAGGGGAAGACTGAAACCCCTGATCTGCGCACACCGCCATCACTTTCGTGAACACCCGAGGGGCGCTGGTACGGCCAAAGGGGAGCACAGTGAACTGAAAGTGCTTGTGGCCTGCCGTGAATCGCAGGTAGCGCCTGTGGGCAGGCAGGACAAGAATATGAAAATAGGCATCCTGCAAGTCGAACGCCACCATCCAGTATTGCGGGTCCCGGGTAGACAAGACCTGAGCAAGTGTGAGCATCTTGAACTTCTCCTTTCGGAGGAAGCGATTAACGTTTCGAAGGTCTAAGATAGGGCGAAGGCCCTTGTCCTTCTTCGGAACCAGAAAGTAGTGGGAATAAAAACCACAACCTACTTCTGGCGTCGGAACGCACTCGATGGCCCCCCTTGGCCAAAAGAGCTGCAACTTCCTGCTGGAGAAGCGCCAAGTGATCCCTGGACATGCGCTGGGTACTGAGGTGGCATGGCTGGAGGGGTTGTCTCGAAGGGGAGGGAGTAGCCCCTTCAGACAATTTGCAGCAATCACTTGTCCAAAGTGATGTTGAGCCAGTGGCGGAGATGATGGCGTATTCGCCACCCACTGGCGTCTGATGGGCTTGAAAGGTCAGACTAGAAAGGCTTTTAAATGGATGCTGCGGGCGTGGAAATGGACTGACCAGCCCGCTGGCCCCCTGAACCGCCTAAATGGTTCCCACATCCTTGACCACGCTGAGGCAATTGCTGCTGTGGTCTGTGGCTCTACGAACGCTGTGGGGCACCCCTTTCGTGGCCACAAAAGGAACAAACAGAAGGTGCACGAGGTCGAGCGGCCAACAGGCCCAAAGTCTTGGCCGTAGCCCGGGAGTCCTTGAAGCGCTCCAATGCATTATTTATTTATTTATGACATTTATTAAGTGCAAACAAATGCCCAAGGGCGTCTCGGCGCTGTGGAGGGATGCAGACCAAAGAGATGGGAGTGGGATTTATTGGTTAAATAACCAGGTTTTTATTTTTCTTCTGAAAACAGTAAGAGTGGGGCAGGATCTGATATCCAGATCAAGCGAGTTCCACAGTTTAGCGGTAGCAACAGTAAAACGACGGTCACCCCATGAGGCTGTTTTAGTCCGGGGCACGGTCATTAGCAGGGCATTCGTGGAACGTAGTGCTCTATTAGGGGCAAAGAATGCCAAGGATTTCATAAGAAAATGAGGCCCTAGTTTACGGGAGGCTTTATAGGCTATGCAAAGTGCCTTGTATTTAATTCGATTCTTCACCACCAACCAATGGTAGTTTTTGATCACTTGGGTGATTGGTTTGAATTTTGGAGTACCCGAAAGCATTCTTGCAGCTGCATTTTGTACTGATTGTAACTTGTGAATGACTTTCTGTTGAGCATTGATGAAGAGTCCATTACAATAGTCAAGGGATAACATGACAAAAGCAGTGACCAAAGTTTTACCCGAGTTGGGGGGAAGGAAGGGAAGGATTTTCTTGATGGACTCAAGCTTGTAGAACGCGGTAGACACAATAGAGTTTGCATGTGCAGTAAATGTTAGTTTGTCGTCAAGCAGTATTCCCAGATTTTTTTACTTTGGTAACTGGTGTGGGCGAGGGCCTAGTTCAGTGGGCCACCATGCTCCTGGCAAGTGAGGGGAAAGGTTTCCGAATATCATTACTTCAGTTTTATTGGAATTTAACGAGACAGTTGGTTGTCATCCAGTTACTGATGGTCACCATACCATGATGGAAATTGGCCGCAATTTCATCTCCGTTGTTTTTTATTGCTAAAATCAGCTGGGTGTCATCCGCGTAAGATGTTAGGGACGCCACAGGGGAGTGTCATCCGGGCGGAGCTGAAATTACCCAGTTGTACCATTTGGGTGCGGTTGGAGAGAAAGGAGGTGAGAAGATCTTTGGCCTTATATTGGATACCTATGGCATTGACACGGTCGATCAAGATGTTGTGGTCGACTGGGTCAAAGGCAGCAGATAGGTCGAGCAGGATAAGTACTGCCGTCCCTTGTTGATCGAGAATAGTTCTTATCTCGTCTGTGGCTTTGATAAGTACTTTCTCGGTACTATGGTGTTTGTGAAAGCCAAACTGGGTGTCGTCTAATAGGAAGTGATCTTCGATGTACTGGGATAGTTGAATATTCATCAGTTTTTCTGCTAATTTTGCTGCGAAAGGCAGGCTGGCAATGGGCCTATAGTTGTTAGTGTCCTCAGCGTCCAGGTGAGGTTTTTTCAAAAGGGGTTTAGGAAGGGTGTCTTTCCAGATGGCAGGATAAACCCCTGTGGAGAACATGGAATTGAAGATTTCTGTAAGTTGGGGGGCCACTATATCGGTTACAGGAAAGAGAATTTGAGGAGGACAGGGATCATAGGCTGAGCCTGATGGTGGTCATGATCTTAGAAACCTCAGCTATATTGGTCGCTGAAAACTGACTGAGAGCGGGCTGGGTAGACTTAAGTGAGGTAATTTTGGGGAGCGGGGGGAGGGTGAGAATGATCAGTATTACTATGGGAGAAGTTGGTGTAGATATTATTAACTTTGTCATAGAAAAAACTAGCAAGATTATTACAAAACAATTGTGAGGGAGTAGGCAGTGATTGAGGGGGTAGCTTAGAGAGTTTGGATACGACCTGATACAGTTGTTTGTTGAAATGTTTGGCTTGCTCGATCTGAGTGGAGTAGTAAAGACTTTTTTCTTCCAAAATCATTTTTTTACATATTGCAAGTTCGTTTTTGTAGAGAGATTTGTCCTCGGCAGTATAAGCCTTTCTCCAATGCCTTTCTCGATTTTGCCATATCTGTTTTTGATTTCTAAGGGCGTTGGTAAACCAGGGGGCTGAAGGGGAGTTGCGATTTTTGGAGATAGATTTTGTGGGTACTAATGTATTCATGGCTGTGGTGAGCCAATGGGTATATTCGTTAGCAGCTATGTTAGGATCCTTGGAGATAGCTGTCTGCGTAGATGAGAGAGATTCAATGAGTGATTGATTATCGAGATCTCTCCACGATTTGAACGTCCCGGAGTGTGTAGTGGTGGTTGTATGTGTGGGAGAGTTAAGTCGAATTTGAAACGTAACAGCATGATGGGGGACCATGCTAGTGGCAGGATCTCCTTTATTTTGAGGTTTGTCGTTGGAGAACAGACCATCTAACCATCTAACCATCTAGCGTATGGCCAGCTTAATGAGTACTGTGGGAAACCAGTTGAGTCAGACCCAAAGATTCTAAATCGGATAGGAGTCTTTTGGTGTCTTTGTCTCCCAGGTTTTCTAAAGCAAAGTTAAAGTCACCTAGAATGGTGGTGGTGTTATCAGTGGCCAGGGATTCCAGAATATCGGTAAAGGAAGCTAGAAATTCAGTTTTGCTACCTGGTGGACGATAAAGTAAAATGCCTTTAAGGCGTTGGGACGGTGTAAGTGCTGTAGAAAATTGTATAGCTTCACATGTGGTGAGTGGAACTGAACTTAGAGGTTTTGAGGTGATTACGATATATTACAGCGATTCCACCACCTATTTTCAGGGCCCTATCTTGCTTGAGAATGTTATAGCCTTCAGGGACTGAAACTAATAGGTCAGGCTCTGGATTGGTCCATGTTTCAGTAATGAAAATAAGATCAAGTTTTAGAGAGTGTATCAAATCGGCGATTTCTTCTTTATGTTTACATAGGGACCTTGCGTTAATAAGAGCAGCCAAAATGTGGGTCATATTTTGTTTGTTATTAGAAGGTGAGGGGTGGATGATGTGGGGTTCCAGAGCAGAGAAAATTTTGAAATGGCAGTTTGCACAGACTTTTGGAAGGTGAGAGTTTTCACTAAAAGTAAAGGCAGTACCTTAGCATTGTTCTGGAGGGCGCAGGTTTAGTAGGGCCTGCCGAGAGTAGCCTCCTTTGATGTCTGAGTCGGTAGTGCCAGGGGTTGTGGCCCTAGGCCCGGGCGCAGACGGGCTTGCCTTAGGCGCGCCGCCGGTGCGACCGCTGCGCTTGCGCTTGCTCTGTGCCCTATGTACTCTAGGGCCCGCCAGAGACTGAAACGCTAACTTCGGCATCCGCCGGAAGTGGAGGGCAGGGCGAGTAGGCTCCCGGTTTAGCCCTCCGATCAAGCGGCACAAGCCGTGTCGGAACGGGGCCTCGGGCGGAATGCGGGTTTCAGGAACACAAGCGGCGCGCCGAAGGCGCGCCAAAGGCAAGCCTGTCTGTGCCCGTCCGCGCCGGGACCGGGCCAAGGGCCTCGACCCCGGGTCGGCCGCTGAGTACCCTCTCCCTTTCCTACTCACGCACGACCTTATTAGAACTCAGACCTTCACCATACTCTAGCTGCCCAAGACTAGACCCTTCTACGGTTTTACACGCTCTCAGTGCCCCCTGCCCACACTGCAATTTGTTAACTCCTTTACATACTGGTCACGCTCACCCCAATCAGCTGACCACTATCAAAGACGACTCCTTTTTAATGGCACTTATTAATGCCCGCTCACTATGTAAACATAGCCAGGAAGTAGCTGACCTCATCACCGATAATAAACTAGATCTTCTTTTTGTCACCGAAACCTGGACAGATGAGTCGTCAGATCCAGACTTGGTCACTGCAGTACCCATTGGTTATAAGGCCTATCGGCAGGATAGGGCAAGGAAAAAAGGAGGGGGCCTAGCCATTATAGCCAGAGACTGCTTTACTGTTAGAACGACCCCTATCCCATCCACATCTTGCGAAGCATTGCAGTTTGGTATAAAGCTCTGCTCCCACTCCATTTTAAGGGAATACTGATATATCGTCTCCCTGGGACGAAGATTGGGTTCCTCGCAAACATCACAATGCTGGAAACCTTAGCCACAGAAAATACTTTTACAGTTCTAGGTGATCTGAACTTTCACCTGGATCAAGTCAACCAAGCTGACACATCCTCCCTTATATCGGATATGGAAATACTGGGGTTAAAACAATTAGTTGCCTCTGCCACGCACTCAGCAGGCCACACTTTAGATGCCATATTTTCAAATGTAGAGGGTCTTCAAATAACGGACATTCTACCAATGCCGTGGACCGATCATTACGTCATATTCGGTAAAATCACAACCAAGATTTACCAAAATAAGAAACCCAGTATAACTAACCAAATTTCTTTCAAAGACTGGAAGAACATAAACCATATAGAGTTAAAAACACAGTTGGATAACACCTGTCCCACTTGTCCACTGATCCTAATGTGGCAACTTCACAATTTCAGACCTGGCTTGCCCACGCAACGGAGCGCTCAGTCCCTACTAAATCCTTGTCCAGGAATAGATCTAAACCGACCGCTCCATGGTACTCTGACGATCTAAGATTGCAAAAACAGACTAGCAGGAATCTGGAAAGGCGTTGGAGAATAACTTATGATATGGCTAGTAAGAAAGTCTATAAAGATTCTTTGGCATTATACAAATCTATGATTATAAAAGCAAAAAAATCATTCTATACAAACCAATTTGATCAAGCAAAAAATTCCAGTAAGCGACTGTACGAAATCACCAAAACATTGGCAGGTAATGCTCCGGACCTCATTCCCCCCCCCTTCACAAGCATTATGTGACGCTCTGGCGGAATTTTTCTTTACCAAGGTGGACGATATTTATCAACCTTTTGCTTCTAAACCTTCTACGATGAACATGGCTCCACCTTGTGCACACTCGGCCAATGCTTTTGCTAGCTTTCATACACTCACAGGTGATCACATAAGGACCATTGTATCAACTATCAAAACCGGTTCCGCTTTGGACCCTTGCCCTTTATCAGTCTTACCACCAGTAATGGAGTCCATTGTACCAGTGTTGACACAAGTCTGTAATGCTATTCTGTCTTCAGCGAGCTATCCGAACTTGTTAAAAAACACCTTATTGAAACCTTTATTAAAAAAACCCTGCTTAGATAAAAATGATCTTAAAAACTATAGGCCAATTGCCAGCCTTCCTTTTTTAGCCAAAGTGGCGGAAAAGGCCATGAATTCCCAACTTTCAGATTACATAGAAAGACACCGATTGCTGGATGACTCACAATTCGGCTTTCGGAGGTACCATGGGACCGAAACTGCCCTTATTAAGGCAACTGACGATGTCAGGTCCATCCGGGACCATGGTGGTACTGCAATTTTAGTACTGCTGGATTTATCTGCAGCTTTCGACACGGTCGACCTTAACATCATGTCGGAAAGTTGGGCATCTGTCACTCTGCCAGAGACCTGCTTGCCTCCTTTCTTGCTGACAGAACTCAAGCGGTCACCCTCGGACCTTTCCAATCGGCTCAACTCTCGCTGCCATGCGGGGTTCTCCAAGGCTCATCCCTCAGTCCGACACTATTTAATATCTATGTGTCGGACCTTGCTAATGTCATCAGAGCATATGGGATGAGCCTAACATCCTATGCAGACGACACGCAGTTGGTATTGGCCATCAAGGGTGACGGAGGACAAGTGGCAAAAAACTTTAAAGATGGACTGCTTGAAATAGGAGAATGGATGGCTACAAATTGCCTCAAGCTTAACTCAGAAAAAACTGAGGTAGTCATCTTTGGACCGCTTCTCCCAGTATGGTCATCATGCTGGTGGCCAGCAGCCTTTGGTTCACCTCCCATTCCAACAGCCAAAGTCAGGAATCTGGGAGTCCTCTTTGGTGAAGGTCTCAGCTTTATGGACCATGCAAACAAAGTTGCTACCACAGCCCATTATAAACTGAAAATGATCAGAAAGATTCGCCCCTTTCTTCCGGATGCAGCAATTAAAACATTGGTTAGTGCTTTAGTGCTGTCATCTTTAGAATACTGTAACGGTCTATTTCTCAATGCTCAGGTCAGGGTCACAAAAAAGTTACAGTCCATACAGAACGCGGCTGCACGACTGCTTTCTGGAACCCCTAAGTTCGATCCCATATCGGAAACGATAAGGCAGTTTCATTGGCTATCGATCCAAAACAGAATAAAGTTTAAGTCCTTGTGTATAGTCTACAAGGCACTTCACAACCAAGGACGCACTCTCTTAAAGCCCAGCTGAAACCTTACATACCCAGCAGACAGCTTCGCTCTTCTACCTTACACCAATTAGTAATCCCACGATCAAAAACAGTGTCCTGGGGTGACCGCCGCTTTTCAGTGGCGGCACCCAAACTCTGGAACACTCTCCCTCAAAACATCAGGATGAGTCCCTCACTCTACCAGTTCCGAAAACTTTTAAAGACATGGCTCTTTAATCAATGAGACTGTGAGTACAAGTAGGAAACAGATGAATTTCAGCGCCAAGACGCCTGCGGGTATTCGCTGCGCTCTATAAATATCAAAAATAAAATAAATAAATAATAAACGCAAGGACAATGATACAAATGAGCAGGTAACAGTTTTAAAAATGCTAAAGTGCAAAGTGATTAAAATTGAAGCAGCTAGCGGCAAGAGCGTTAGTCAAGCTGCTTGCGTCTGCCTTATGGCCAAAAAGGCGAATGCCAATAAAGGACATGTCCATGGGGGGCGTGGGCAAAAAGGCCAATATGGCGTACGCGTATACCTGAGGCTCCAACAGGCGGCCCATGTAATCGACAAGCATCATAGCCCCATGTACCTGCAAACTCAGCGTCACGCAGTGCCTGGGCCGGGCTAGAGCAGGGGATATCCAGGTGGGCTTAAATCCCTGAACCATGCGGTGATTGTACGGCCAGTGCGTCTTTTATGAGCCCCTCGAGACCAGGAGACAAGATTGGCGGTCTCTCCGAACATTGGCGCGGCTCGCTGAGTGACGGAGCCAGCGCCGATGCCGAAGGAAGAAGGCAAGAGAAAATCACCAGGTGAGGTTGCGGCAGCCCCACGACAGGCCCTGACGGGGTGCGCATCCCCATACACCGGAGCTGAGAAGCGCTCCTGTAGACGGCGGGCTGGGGTGAACAGATCCCGCGCCACTGCAGATTGAGGACGCCTTCTGGCCCCCCCCCCCCCATCCCCGCGAAGTATCCGGGCCATCGGGCAGGAGAATTGGGACAATCCCCAGGGGGCACACACCTGATGTCAGCACCACAATTCTGCAGACCCTGACAGAGGGGACCAGAGCCTGGAGTGGGACCCCTTGAGTCAGACTAGGCCAGCGCGTACCCCCAACGGTATAGGAGGGAGGATGGCCTGGAGGGGTCCAAGCGCGCACTGCCGGGAAACGGACCAAGCATCAGCCTACTGCACGGCCACACCAAGATTGAACAGTGAGAACACGCAATTAAGGACCGTGGGGGAGCGGCGATCATCGGACAGGCCCAGGGGCGGCAGACGATCTCAGACCCCAGGACTTAACGACTGCAATGGGCCGCCTACCCTGCGGCCCTGCTGGGGCGTGCGGCCCAGGTTCCATATTAAACAGTTGGTGCGGTGAGAGGGGTGACGGTAGATCGGGGAAGCTGCGGCCCCCCCCTGCCCACGTGTCCCTCGGGCCTGCAGGGACGCCCGGCCTGAGTAGAGAGGTGCATCCCCCCCACTGCGAAAACAGAGGAGATGAGAATTGGATGCCGGGGGGTACTCCTATGAACACACCTTGAAGGGCAGATGGGCTCTGAAACGCGACCTGGCACGGCGCCGGGACTCAAGAGTGCATTGTGGCGTGTGCAGGTGGCCGGCGGCCTGTGCGTTACAGTGCCCGAGACCAAAGCGACATCCTACAAAGCCCCCTGCCCCAGCGTATTGTCCCTTAACTGCACGGCGGTGGAGTTTGGGGGGGGGGGGGGGGGGGGATAGCCAGCTGCCAGTGCTATCAAGAGCATCAAGACGCATATGTGCCTGCTGCGCGGTGGAGAGGCCGAAGGCAGACCACTCCACGATCACAAATCACCACTGCTAAAGGCCGGACAAACCAAGTAGCATAGGCCCGACCACATCGCTGCAGCCCAGATGAGAGCCACAGATAGTCACCCCAGAGTGGACACCACACCGCTGAGTCGAGACAACACACAGGGAGGCCGCTGGCTGTTCTCCTCACATGCGGGCAGTGAAAGTGAACAAGAGACGCAGCGGGAGGACCCGAGGCGGACTGTACCTGAGAGACATCTGATTGCGCAACACACGCACCGAGGGGCGGACTCGCGGGGCAGGGGAGCCCCCGGGGGAAGGTAAAGAGATCACAGCAGCTGCAAACGTACCAAAAGGTGTCCGATCGGTTTCCCCCAAGGTCAAGAACGGAGCGGAGCGCTACTGGACACTGGTTCCATACAAGAAATAAACAGACGCCCGGCCATGGGCCACCTGTGCGCGACAATGGTGTTGCACGCCCCGGAACAACAGAAAGCAGCTCCCCTGCCACCAGTAGTGACCCGCCCAAGAGAGGAGCCGTCGGGTGGCGACTCCATGTCCAGAAAACTAGACCAGGTCCTCGCAGCCATAGAACACTCTAGAGTCACTATGGAAAATAAATTCGGCGAGCTGGCTACAGCCCTCAATATCCTCCGGAATAATCATCGAAAATTGGCAGATAAAGTCACCTAAGGAGAAAAAGCGATACAAACTATGGAACCACAAATGCAACAGCACCATACCGCAATAACAGATCTGCAAGAACGGATAAAGACATTGGAAAGCAAAACGGACGATTTGGAAGGGCGTTCCCGACAGAACAACATCCGAATTATGAATTTGCCGGAAGGGGCGGAAGGAACTCACCCAATCAAATACATCACAGCCTGGATCGCCACATTTACGCCAGCGCACGATCTGACCCTCCACTTCTCTGTGGAGAGAGCGCACGAGTCCCGGCGCGCAGACCAAAACCGGGCGTCCCCCCACAACCGTTTCTCTTGAAGTTACTGCACTATCAAAACAGACACTATCCTCCGAGCAGCTAGACAACTGGGATGACTACAAGTAGAGGACAAACAGGTCATGCTATTCCCAGACTACTCCCGAGCCATCCTACAACAGAGAGCCATCTTCCTAGCAATCAAACGCACCCTGCAACAAAATAATATATAATACGCCCTCCTAATCCCTGCCAGACTTAAAATCATCCACAATGGTGCCACTCACTTCTTCACGGCTCCAATGGATGCTAGCAATTGGGTGGAACACCACCTATCCCACCTGCCAAACACCACGGGTACACAGGGTGGTCAACCGCCCAGACGCTCAGGCAGACGATTCAGAGGGTCCCTCTCACACAACTCAGCGTGCAGCCTGGCTCAGGCACCACGAGCTCCCCGGACCACGCACAAATATCAGAGCGCAGGAAAGCAATACAAGCAGTGGCAACAATGAACCCCACTGGGGAGAGTTCAGACATAGAAAGAGGCCCACACTTGTTCAGCTCAGAAGATGAAGGCAGTGATGCACCCACATCGCAAGAGGGTTCAGAGACACCTCCGATAGTGACCCCCTCAAACGGCTGACACACTGATATGATGAAACATCGACAATCAGAGCCACACAAAGAGTGTGACATAGCCTCCGGGTGCAGCGTTCATAAACTGAGCGACATCCAATTCCTGAGATCACTGGGGCCTGCCACAACACTGGTAGCAATCCACAGTTCTTCAGCCCGTGACACATGACAAAGAACAGAAGCGGCACTAATGGGCATTTCCCTAGAGTCATTTATAGACAGGCGGCCGTAGAAACGGAGACCGGAGGGATGCAGCTCCACCACTCCACGAGAACGAACTAAAGCATGTACATGACAAGCAGTTTGGACGTATTGCTTCGAGTCATAGGTCCTCCGAGTTGGGAATGTTTCCCAGTGTTACTGTTTACCCCCGCACTTCTCCCTTTTCCCCCAGGAGCCCTCAGGAGGGCGAGGAAACGACAGCGGGCAATACCAATCATTTGCACATGATGGATGGCAGGTGGATGGGTGGGTTCAACGGGTGGAGGGAGCGATACCCAACGGTAAAACACAGACAACACCGTATCACATGACACTCAAGATCCCTAACACAGACATAAAACTCGTTACGATAAATGTCAGGGGAATGCATACAGCCAACAAACGGTACTCTGTCTATGCGTATATTAAGAGGCAACAAGCCCAAGTGGCTCTCCTACAGGAGACGCACATCATGGCGATGGAGGTAGACCGTCTCGCAAAAAATGGCAGGGCATAATTTGCATCACGACGCACTCCGCATTCGCCAGAGGTGCACTTATATGGATAAGACCGGGGGTGCCATACAAGGAGCACACACGACTAATAGACAAAGACGGACAATACGCACCGACAGGGTTCCTAGAGGGTCACCCACTACTCATAGTGAGCATATACGCCCCTAACGTTGAACAAGATCAATTCTGGGGTAGACTTACAGGTGTATTGGCTCACCACACATCGGTCCCGTGGCTTCTAGAGGGAGACTACAACTGCACATTAGATGTGCACCTGGATAGATCTCACCCCCCCCAGTTACATTCACCTGCATATACACAGTCCGCACACTTTCGGCGATGGGTAGATCGGTGGGCGTTAGTGGATACCTGGAGAGCACGGAACCCAGCACCAAACTTTACTCCTTTCACTCCATTCCCCACAACCTGAGAGTTAGTCTAGATAGGTTTCTGTGTTCCACAGTTCTCCTACCAAAGGTACAACACACAGACTACTTAGGCAGGATAGTGTCAGATCATGACGCACACACAGTAACCCTCAGGTGGAGACCACCCCATCCCCCGATTCCAACGTGGAAACTACCCCAGGAGTGCCTCACTAACCAGGCGTTCAGCCAAACCCATGGAGAGGTCCTGGCAGATGCTCTTGTCAAGATATATTACATCTCACTGGAGAAGGCTATTTTCCCAAATGACTGGAAAAGTGCACGGGTAAAGCCACTCCTACAGAAGGTGGCATCAGACCCTAATGCCTTGCAGAACTATAGGCCAATTTCTTTTCTCCCCTGCTGCTCGAAGGTTTTGGAAACTCTGGTGAACCGACAGCTATTTAACTACTTGGAACAACATAGCCTTTTGGACCCCTCACAGTCTGGATTTCGTGCTTCACATAGCATGGAGGCTGCACTGTGGGAGGTGACGGATACCATAAGGATGACTAGCGGGACCCCAGTAATCCTAGTCCTCCTCGACTTGTCAGCAGTGTTTGATACCATCTCACATAAGATGCTGCTAGGCAGACTGAGGGGGATTGGGGTGAAGGGTAGGGCCCTCAAGTGGACCCAAACTTTTCTTTCAGGTCGCACCCAGAGCATCCAGCTAGATACGTTCGTATCACAAACTGTCACGGTAGACCAGGGCTTACCACAGGGATCTGTGCTCAGTCCGACCCTGTTCAATGTGTATGTAATCCCATTGGCCGACATCATCAGGGGCCATGGCTTTCAGACCATCTCATATGCGGACGACACACAGCTAATCGTCCCCATTGGGGAGGACATCATGTCGACCCAATTGAGGTTCAGAAGCTGCATGTCTAGCATTGCTACTTGGATGAGGAGGAACTTCTTACAGCTTAACTCCTCAAAAACTGAAATCTTGCTGTTTGGGAAGGCGGAAGCCATTTGGTCCCCGGAGTGGTGGCCCACCGAGTTGGGCGAGGCCCCTGCACCTAGCACCTGTGCGAAGAACCTGGGCTTCAAGATAGATAACAAACTATCCATGGAGGAACAGGTCAAGACATTCCCAGGCTCTTGTTTTGGCACCAAGAGGATGCTTAGGAAGGTCTTTCCCTGGATCCCTTTGTCAGCGAGGAAGACTCATCCAGTCACTCTTGGTGAGTCGGCTGGACTATGGAAACTCGCTACTGGTGGGAACAAGGGAAGATCTCTTATCTCGACTCCAGGTAGTGCAGAATACGGTGGCCCGCCTTGCCCTCAACAAACCGGCAAGGACACCATCAGCCCCACTGCTGCATCAGTTACACTGGCTCCCGGTGAGGAAAAGAGCTATCTTTAAGATGCTCTGTGTAGTTTTTAGATCACTACAGGGGAAAAGGCCCGGCCTACCTCAGGAATGAACTCAGGTGGTATCAACCGGCCCGACAATTGAGATCCAGCAACTCCAACTTTCTGTGCACCCAGAAAATAAGGAGGGCACGTAATGGCGGTAGAGCCTTTGCCTTTTTGGCAGCTAGCCATTGGAATATGCTCCCACAAAATCTCAGGTACTGCGGTGAACTAACCAACTTTAAGAGACTGTTAAAGACATGGCTCTTTTAGATATACATCCTCACTATCTCCCTCTTTGTACAGTGCCGAGAGATCCCTTCGGGGATGATTCGTATGAGCTCAATAAATCCACAAAGTAAAGTAAAGTAAAGAGTACATTCAGGAACACTTTCTATGGAACACTGGCACCGCGTCCACTAGATTAATCGAATGGGACGCATTTAAGTTCAGCACTAGGGGACACTGTATCCAACAAGTGGTGGGGGTGCGGAGAACACTGGAAAGGGCGCTGCAAGATGCAGAGGCTAAATTGGAGGAACTATTTACAACAAGGGGTGGTGAGGGACAGAGTCTCTGAATTAAGCAAAAAGCTCTCACCCAGTCAAGAGATCAGGGCTAGATCCAACACCGTTTTTTAGCTCACTGCACCATCCCAGTTTCAGAACCTGGCTGTATGCAAATTAGTCTGCTCCTGTCCCAGTGCATGATGGGAACAGGGCAAACCAAACTACAAAAGCCAATTCTTACACTGGGAAGGAAACAAGCTCCCGGGGACCGGTTTCTGGCATTACAGCCGTCTTCGGCCCGGTTTGCTTGAATCCTGATGGTGCAATGAGCAAGGGTCTCACATCTGAGAATACCCTTCCACGCTTAGGGTGGACAAAAATATTTACAACAAGGGGTGGTGAGGGACAGAGTCTCTGAATTAAGCAAAAAGCTCTCACCCAGTCAAGAGATCAGGGCTAGATCCAACACCGTTTTTTAGCTCACTGCACCATCCCAGTTTCAGAACCTGGCTGTATGCAAATTAGTCTGCTCCTGTCCCAGTGCATGATGGGAACAGGGCAAACCAAACTACAAAAGCCAATTCTTACACTGGGACATGAGTCCCTTTCTCACTGCTCCATCAGGATTCAAGCAAGCCGGGCCGAAGAAGGCTGAAATGCCAGAAACCGGTCCCCGGTAGCTTGTCTCCTTTCTGGTGAAGAATTGGCTTGGTAGTTTAGTCTGCCCTGTTCCCATGATGCACTGGGCCAGGGACAGACTGATTTGCATATAGCCAGGTTCTGAGCTGGGATGGGGCAGTGAGATAAATAACGGTGATGGATCAAGCCCTGATCTTTGGACTGGGTAAGAGTGGTCTGTTTAACTCAGACACTCTGTTCATCACCACCCCCTTTTTTGTAAATCGTAAATTGGAGGAACTGTCATAGGCCACGGACCAAGGGACAGCCACACTAACCCAGCTGGCAGCAGCAAAAACCTCCCATGCAGAATCTATGCGAGACCTGCGCAAATATAAAGTTTGAGCATATGCAGCTAGAGCACACCGGGAGGGCAATAGAACAGGATCACTGTTGGACTGGCTCGTTAAATAAGACACAACGACGCGCCCAATCACAGCTCATAGACAAGGATGGGTCTCCTAAGCTCTCCCAAACTGACATAATACGCATATTTCACGATTACGCAGAAATATACCGGGCTACAGCACTGGGGACGCCTCTAGAGTTTTGCTCAGTTTCTAGGCCCATCGCCCATGCCTGAAATTTCTCACGCAGATAAGAAAGAACTGGATACAAAGATCACGCCCGCAGGTGTAAAGCATGCAATCTGATCGCTTGTCCTAAAGAAGGCGCAGGTATGGACGGTTTTCCACTCTAGTATTATAGCACGTTCGCGACCCACATGACGCCTCAGTTGGACTCCTAATATCGAACAGCAAGCTTTCTTGGCACAGTTATCGCAGAAACTGGCGATGGTATTGTCGGGACCTGTACTCCTGGGGGGAGACATCAATTGCATAACTGATATAGCCTTGGTCCGCTCTCACCCTTCGCTCCCTGACGCACCTTCCCATAGAATTGCTGAAGCCCGACGGGACTGGCAAAGGCATTGGGAACTGACTGAAACTTGGTGGGCCCAACACCCGGGGAACAGGACTACTCTTATTTCTCAGTTATGTATGAGTTGCACGTCTGCTTGGATGCTATCCTTTGCTCGCCGGATGTGCATAGAATGATTCGGCTGAGTGAGTACTTGACTAGGACGACATCTGATCACAACCCGTTACGGTGTCCTTCAATTTGGCTCGGGTAAGGTCCGCCATACCGAGCTGGCATCTCCGTCCAGAGGCGCTAGAAGACCAGGTCTTCAGAACCACCATAGGCACTGCTATTGAGGACTACGTTCAACATAATGCCAACACGACTACTAGTCTACTTATTGAGGGGGATGCCTTTAAAGTTGTAATTCGGGGGCATTGTATTGGGGAATCAGTGGGAGTACGAAAAACCTTGCTGAGTGATATACAGAGGGTGGAGCAACGGTTAAGAGAGATAGAAAAGGAGCGGCCTGGGCGAGCAGAAAAGCAGGAGGAACTTCTGGCAGCTAGAGAGGAGGTAGCGCTGCAAATAGAGCGCCTCAGATGTCATGATCACAGGGCATATGCGGCAAGGGCGCATGCTGAGAGACATAAATCTGGGGCATTAATAGCTTGGCTGGCCAACCCGACGCGCAGAGGGACACCGATTTCAGAGCTACATGGAGAGGATGGCGTAGGTTATTATGACCAACAGACCATCAAAGCACAGTTTTTGGAATACTATACTACTCTATACCAAAGTCGGTTAGATCTAGGAGTTCTAGAGGAGGAGAGGTTCCTAGACATCGAGCTGCCACAGATTGAAGAGGAGGATGAGGAGAGCCTAGGCCGACCAGTGGAGTTGGGAGAGATCAGAGGTGCCATAAAACATATGGCCAGGAGCAAAACACTGGGCACTGATGGGCTGCCATCATTATTTTATGTCACATATGTGGATTTGTTTGCCCCCCGGTTGTTAGCACGCTACAATCAGGCAGAGCAAGATGATTATCTGCCTAGTTCAACAAGGGAGGCAGTAATTGTGTCCCTCCTCAAGCCGGACAAGCCGGCATGGGACCATGCAGCCTATCGCCCACTCACAATGCTTAATCTCAACTATAAGATCTTAAGTAGTGTTCTAGCACATCGCCTGATGGCCCAAATGACAGTGCTTGTGCACAAGGACCAGGCGGGGTTTATTCCTTCCTGGACTACGGCCATGAATATACAAAGGTTGTGGCAACTGGTACACGGCTCGAGGCATGAGGGGGGAGAGGCGTGCGTGCTGTCAATTGACATTGAAAATGCCTTTGATAGTCTTGAGTTTTGAGTGGCCATATCTGTTTAGGGTCTTGAGGGCATTTGGTCTGGGCGAGGGGTTTGTGGCTTGTATGCAGATTTTATATAACCGCTCAACAGCTAGGGTTCGAACGGGGGGGGGGGTGATTTCTGAAGCCTGCGAGGTGGGTATGGGAAGAGGCAGGGATGCCCGCTGTCTCCCGTCCAGTTTGCCCTGGCAGTCGAGCCATTGGCTGTACATGCCCGGTCTGGATGATACTACGGGGGTTTGGAAAGGATGGGTCAGACCCACTACATTGCTTTATATGCAGATCTTTTAATGTTCCTCGCCAATGCTGCTGAGGAACTACGGGGTGCCTGTGACTTGCTGGCTAGACTAGGATGGATGGCGGGCCTTAAAGTTATTGGGAAACCTTGCCTTAGTCAGTGATGGGGAGAGTGGCGTTTTTAAAAATGGTCACCTTGCCCAGTCTACTCTACTATTTTGGAGCGTTACCGCTCTGGATACCTGGGAAGTACTTTGCCCAGCTGAATACGATGGTTACGAGTTTTCTGTGGGGCTCAGGGCGGCGTAGAGTGGCGTTGAGTACTAGGACGCGCCCTAGGCGGGAGGGAGACTTAGCGGCTCCCGACTTTGCGGCATATTATCACGCGGCCCAATTTCAATGGTATACACGGTGGATGGCGGGGGCGCTGGGGGCGGAGGAGAACTGGAAGGAGATGGACTTGAAACTTTGCTGGCTCGCTCAGACTCTCTTCCAACTGCCGCTTTGTGAAGGAGAAGTGCTGAGGTAACTATGGGTGGTGCGCTAATGCTGGAATCGCGCCAATAGACGACTTGGGGTGCGGCCATCATACGCACCGGAGATCCCATTATGGCTCTGTGATGTGCTACCGCACGGAGGGGATTGGCAACGGTTGCAAGACTGGGAAGAATTGTGGATTTCCAGACTTGGGGATCTCTATGAAGAGGGAACCCTCATACCCTTTCAGGATCTCATGGAAAAACATGACATTCCTGGGCGGGACTTTCTTCTACATGCGGCACTGACAGCAGCCATTCGCAAGCACTGGAAGAGAGGGCTGGAGGAGCCACAGGCCTTCCTCCCCTGTCAATACGTAGTCACCTCGGCGGGGATGTTAAGGCGGACACCTGCCTGTACAAGAGACTTACGCAGGGTCTATGACTCCTTAAGAGGGACTGCACTTTAAATGGGAAGCGGATCTGGGGATGCCCATAGAGGAGAAGACATGGGAGATGTTGATGGAACGGGCATGGAAATGCTCCAGGAACGCGAGATTTCAACTAATACAGTTTTAGGTGTTCCACCGAGCGTACCGGACTCCTTTTAAAATTAATTCGTTTTTTGGATCCCGCACAGCCTGCCCACGGTGCAAACTGGAAAATGCTGCCCTTCTCCACATGCTCTGGGAATGCCCTCTGTTACACAGGTTTTGGGAGGGGGTCATGGCCAAGATACAAGAGGTAACGGATAGGGAATTGCAGCTGAGGCCGGGAGTTTGCCTGCTACATTGGTTTCCCCACACGGCCCGTAATAAGCTCACCAGTAAATTCAAAGACCTAGGGTTAGTCCTTGCTACACAAGAGATTACTAGTCACTGGAAAGCGGTCACTAGGCCCAATGCAGCAAGATGGTTATGGGAATTAATAAAATGAGCGGAATGTGAGGGGATCTTCCGGCTGCAGATGGCTCAGAGAACTAATAATGACAAATTGCTTGAGGTGGCTAGGGCCTGGGGGGCGATGGTGGACCAGCTCAAGACTCCAGCTGACTGGGATGGCTGACCTTCTGATAGGGAGCCTTACCTTGGTAGAGTGGGCGGGAAAGGTGCCGGATAAGGTGATTGACCTGGGAGCATCCTCCTCGTGGAGATCTCGATGACGGACAAGGTATTTGGAAGTGGATGACAGGAGTACAGGCTCGATGGCGTAAGAATTGAAGGAGGGAAGCAACATTTTCTGATGGGTGGGTGTGCCTGGGAGGGGAGGGGGGGGGAAGGGAGTGAGGTTGTTGTAGATTGCTAGTTGTTTAAATGATGTGAAGAGGAATAAGATTACGGGCAAGCCTAGAACAGTATGGGCTTACCGCCCAAGACAACTTTGAAGGTTATAATAGCATAGACAACTCCACTGCATAGATGGCATACATGAAGTAATGAGTGCAGAGGGCCAAGAATGAAGTGGAGGGCTGAGAGAGCAGATATGACAGGACCAACATTTGTCAATCATTATACGATGAAATGTACTATGCAATTGAAAATTTGAATAAAATTAGTTAAAAAAAAAAAAATGGCACCTAGGTTGGCATCTACGTATGAAGACGTGCTCGCTAGAGGAGAGCTTCCGGGGTCCCCTTCGTGAGTCGATTCTGGTGACGTTCCCGAAACCGCACAGAGATCCAACACTCCCAGCCTCCTGCAGGCCAATAACGCTCTTAAATGCGGACTGTAAAATTCTAGGGAAACTATTGGTGCTGATCGCTATAGTCAAATCCTTCCAGCTTAAGTACACTCTGACCAATGTGACTTTGTTCCATGACGAAATACCTCGCATAATCTGCTTAAGTTGTTTCATGTCCAGGACAGGGTAAAAGACAGCTTCCCACGCACGGAATGCCTGATCTTAGATCTAGAGAAAGCGTTTGATACCCTAACTTGGTAATATCTGTTTGCTGTCCTTCGGACAATAAAAGTCGGCCCCACACTCATGAAGTACACGCAGCTCCTCTACAGAGTTCTCACTTCCAGGGTGAGAATTGGAAACCTTATCTCGGTCCCGTTCCCGGTGGCGAGGGTGACCAGACAAGGGTGCCACCTTCCCCCCCCTCCTTTTCGCTTTGGCAGTAGAGCCATTGGCTATAAGGCTGCGACGAGAGGGAGAAGAGTGGGGAATCCCAATAGCAGACACCGTGCATTGCGTGTCTCTCTACGCCGACGATCTTCTAATTTATGTTAGGGACGTAACAAGTGATCTTACCTCGATATGGGAGGCGCTGCGGGAGTTCGGAGAGGCCTCAGGTCTTAGAGTCAATTGGGTAAAAATGCGATATTCCCACTAAGCCACCATCTGGCTCCCCTGGACGTCATGGTGGGTACCCAGAAGCTAGCATGGAGCACAGCGGCTCCCAGATACCTAGGAGTGCGGCTATACCACTCCTCCGGGGACCTCTATGAGGGTAATCATCTCAAAGCGTTGGCGAGCCTGCGTACGGTGGTGGGTTTCTGGAAAACATTGCCTCTGGCACCCATCGGACGCGTAACCATAGCCAAAATGATCATGGTTCCTAGAATGCTATATTATTTTACAAACCTCCCGGTGATCACGCCGCGATTCTTTTTTCGGGAATTGCACACACTAATTACAGCACTGATTTGGGTGGACGGCCGTCGTAGAGTTGCCCTGCGCACGCTGTATCTGCCCACGACATGCGGAAGACTAGGAGCCCCGTCCTTTGAATCATATTTTCTAGCAGCACAACTTCAATGGTTGTCTCACTGGACGGCAGGGAAGCACACGGGGAAACGATAACTGAGGACGGCAGACTACACCTTCCTCGCTATTAGAAGGTTGTTACTGCCGGGCACTAAATCCGGGTGCACGCACACTCTGCAGGGTACGATAGCCCGCAAATGTATGATGCGCATACATCGCATGTCAAGGGGACGACCATTGTATTCCCTGTTGCTTTCTCTCGTGGGGGTCCCCGAGGAGACAACTATTATAATGAGGGACACTTCCGGATCTGGACCGAGCATGATGTGACAGAAATAGAAGCCTTGTTTCATCGGGGACAGCTGAAGACGTATGTCCAGATGGTTGAGTGGTATGACCTCCCACAGGGACAATTCTTAACACACAGGCAACTCTTAGACAGCGGTCGTCAACACTGGGACCTTCGGGGCGGAGAGCCCCCGACGCATCCGGTTCTGCACACAATATTGCGAATGGGAGCGGGCAGGCACTTAGTTACCTGGCACTACAAAGCGATCCGGGAGCTGACTGACATCCCTTGACGGATTGCGACAGAAGTGGGAGAATGATGTAGGTCGGGCATTTCATGATAAAGAATGGGTCCAAGCACTGGAATATCCCAAAAAGGTCTCCAGAAATGCCAGATTCCAAAAAATACATTTCAACATTCTGCACCATGCGCATCGCACGCCAGGTAAATTGCACCGGTATTACCCTGACACACGATTCGTAAGGCCCCGCTGTCAAACAGGTGAGGCGAACTTCAGGCACATGTTCTGGGATTGTCCCAACATACAGCATTACTGGAACAAAATACATCAAATGCTCCGAACACTAGTCAATCTCCCGAACATCAACACATGGGAGACGTGCACTTTGGGTGTTCACCGGAAAAATAAGTCGTAAAAACCACAATGGCGCTTTGTGTCATTGGCCATCCTCCTAGCGAAGAGAATTATAGCCATGCATTGGAGGACTCAAGCAGGGCCCCCGGAGGCAGCTTGGTTAGGCGCAATGAACAAATGGGGGGCAGCGGAGGAAGAGACCCTGAGGGAGGAGGAAGTAAAGGGTACCAGAAAACACCCGATATCTATGGAATGGGCGCAATTATTAAACCACTTCAAACAGGAGATGGCAGCGGGAGAAACACCCGAAGCAACACAGCTCCCACCCCTCAATCTCCCATGACACAGGCCCCTTATATGGCGGAGTAGCACCTCGACAAGTGGGAGAGTTGGGCTGGACAGGCGGGGTTCCTGGGATTCCGGTCTACACCTACGGGCGCTTCCCCCCCCCTTCTGGTACTCCAGGGCTCACCCAGCAGATCTGTAGATAGTCAATTTATAGCCCATCATGACTGATCACAGTTGCCCGCATTATAAGTCCCACCCCACCCCCAAAGTTCTGTACCCACAGTTCACAGTTACAAGCTCCTACGGACAGTTCGAAGCCGGCTTCACTGAGTAGAATAAATGGTCAGGCTCTGAAAAAAGAGTCGGCACACAAGTATAGACAAGGGGGCGTTATACCACCCTTCGCTGCAACGTAACACAGTAGACCAGTCACAGCAGACCACATTACCACACAACTAAACAAATCAGTAATGATCCTGTAGGTTATGTTACGATGATATCATTTGTGGACTAGAAAATATATGACATTGCTTCTCGTAATTGTTGTGGATGCCTGCAACATGCATGAATGATTGTTAAACAGTGATGTGTCTGCTGTCTAAAATGGTATATTATAATACAAAAACTCCAATAAAAACTTTTAAACAAAAAAAAAACAAAAATCAAAGGGCATGTCCATCAGAGTATTCTGGACATCCCCTGAGAAGCCAGTTCTCAACCAGGCGTGGCGCTGAAGCACCACCGTTGTGGAAATCGACCTGCCCAGTGAGTCGGCAGTGTCTAGCCCACAACGTATGGTGAACTTTGCTGAGTCTCTACCGGCCACAATCGCCTTGAAAATGACTACCTGGGCCTCCTCCGGGCAGTTAGGCAGCACCTGCGCAACAGTGTCCCACAGAGAGTGGGTATGACGGGCCAAGAGACATGCTGTGTTCACCAACCGTTGCCCTAAGCTGGCAAATGAATACAGTTTCGTTCCAAACTAGTCCAGCTTCTTGGATTCCCTATCCGGAGGTGCAGTAGGGAACGCGCTCTGGGAAGTAGAGGCTTGGACAACCAAGTTCTAGGGGTGGGGTGTTGGGTAAGGAAGAGGGGGTTGCCCGTAGCCGGTCGATGGCGTCGGGCCACACTCCTATCCACAGGAGCCCCTGAGTTGGGCCTGGACCAGGTGCCCAAATGAACGTTGGATAGTGCTTCATTAAAAGGCAGCAAAGGCTCTGAAGAGGTAGCCGCGGGTTGGAGCACTTCTGTCAGGAGATTAGTCGGCCGCCCTACGCAACACCACTGCGTAACTGGCTCCTTCCTCCGTAGCCATGGTCAGGTGTGGTGTCAAGACCACTTGCCTCCCCCCAAATCCTCTGCCCAGTCCGGATCATAAGCACAGTCATGTGCTAGAGGGTCCTCAGACTCTTCCAGCCCCCCCCCCCCCCAGTCCTCCCCTTCCTCCGAAATCTGTGGAACAGGCTCAAAATAGGGAGGAGGGAAATAGGGCACAAAACGGCCCATCAGCGTCGGGCGACGCCAATCTGGCACTGTGTCCGGGTCAGGGCTTTACCTGAGGGGGATGACTTCCCGAGGAGCGGGCGACGTCGGAAGTGGAGATCGGCACCAGTGGAGGTGTCACTAGGTCAACCGGTGTCGATCTGGGTCCGACCCCGGGGCCTGAGCCGCCGGAATGGCAAAGCAGGACCCCAGTCGGGCCTGCGGGGCCAGACAGCCCAAAGGGTCGGGCCATGGCAGCAAGAAACTCTTGCACCTGAGCAGGCGTCGCCCCACACCCAGGAAGGGGGGGTAGACTGGGGGCAACGTTGCAGGCTCCACTTGAGCCGCGGGGGTGGCACCACCCGCACCCTCAGCCGCATCGCGCGACGGGAAGTCGAAGAGCGACGATGCTTCTTCGACTTCTTTTTGGAATGCTTCGACTTACCTGACCCTGAATGCGAAGACTTCTATCCAGAAGAATGATGGTGACTACTCCGCGACCGGTCCCTTGACCTCCCACAGGACCGGGACCTCGAGCGGCGTGGAGCCGACTGCCGGACTTCAAGCAACTTTCGGGACCGCTCCCGCAAAGTCTTCTGCGTCATGGCCCAGCAGCCGGGTGCACGACTTGGGGTCGTGGTCGCGCCCCAGGCAGTAGGGATAGTGTGGGTCCGTCACTGACAGTCGCCTCAGTTCTTGAAACCGGGCATTCCTACGACACCAGGAGTCGATCAACTCAAAAATATGAGGTAAAAGGCCTCAAAAAAGTGACTGGGGGTACTTGCTCTTCCCGGATCTGCGCTTGCTGGCGCGGAAAAAGAAAAAACGTACATCAGCGCGCGTGGCGTGTCTAAGTAGCTCTGGCGACGTCATCCCAGCGCCAACGAAGAACGCGGAGCCGCATGACAACGCCTAATGCCCAGGGGTACTGCTGACGAAAAACTTTCCAGATCCATGCCTCAGCCTGGTGATAATTCTAAGGTAAGCAATCTATTACTATGTGTTTCTTTCAGATAAGGTTTGCATGATACATGTCTGACAACGACAGATGTGAACGGTGTAGAGGAGTGGGATCTGGATTTATGCATCTGGTGTGGGAGTGTCCTGCAGTCTGGGCATATTGGACACAGATGCATACGGCTCTTGAGGCCATGGTAGGGATTACATTGGATAGAGACCACTGATAATGCTGTTGGGTTACACTATGCAACTACCCAAGCAGTGTAGACAGTTCCTAGACATCACTACTGTGAGCTAAACGACAAGTGGCATGCCGCTGGGGAAGGGGCAGGGCTCCAAAGTTTAAAGACTGGCTTAATGATGTTGTATATTGTCAGGAGCAAAATGCCAGTTATGCTGAAACACAACCGATGACAAGTAGACCTAGGGATATATGGGGACCGCTGAAAATCTACCTTCTGGGTAATGCAGAGTCGGACTCAGAGGACTCGATGCACAATTCCGCTCAAGATACTGGGGGTGGAGAGGAAGAGTCCTTCCCGTTATAAAAAAGGCACTGGGCTATACCCTACTAGTTGTGGGTACAATATCTGTAAAGTTGAGGTGTGTATAGTGCTGGTATAGAACAGAGTGGATGCACAAGGATATTGGATGTGATGGTCCTTTTATTTTTTTGTAATGCTTATACTGTATACGCTGCATTGTCATTGCCCTGGATGGATTAGATCCCTCGGTCCTGCAATTTGTGATTAATGTTTGAACTATGCGTAACATATCGTTGCACCTGTTTATGTCCCTGACAAAGGATGTTCAGTATGATTGACCACATGAGAATGTACCACTGTACGTTTGTTTGCAAAGTGATCTAAATAAAAAAATTAAAAACATAAAAAAAGTTTGCATGATACATCTGCCCAAATATTCTTAAACAACACTACTTTGTATGTTCCAGTTGGACCTCTTCTTTGACTGAATATTCTCAGTTGTCTATATTTTGCAGTAAATGTTTACTTAATTGTCCCTTTCAAATGCCCAAAATATTAGGTTTTGGGATGGGAAGACCAGTGACAGACTCACTGACTGGTGAGAAGAGCAAACCAATTAAATAGAGGTTAACCAAGTAGGCCATTCTGCTAAAGGGTGCTTAACTGATCCAGGAAGTTAAAGCAACCCTACTCCATCCATCCAAAGCACCACAATCAGCTGCTTCTACTTCAAAGAATGCACACCACCCTCTGCTACTCTATCTAGCACAAGCCTACTCAATGGATCCCTATCTTTTTTAGCGATTCTAGATGCTTGCATCAGCTGACATCTCAAATGATCACACTAAAAGAACCATTTCTTCAGCAATCCTATGGCTATGTTGGAGATGCCTTATTCGAGTGGCATCTGTTTTCTATGCAGAATGGCGCGGTTTTCTCTTAAACCGGCTTTAACCCCCTTCACTGCTATACCCTACTGAGAAATGTCTTCTGCTCAGAATTTCAGATTATTCTTCTCGTCCCATGTACCTTTATAAAGAATCTCTACTAAACGTAATAATTATTTTGCTGTGGAAAGGTTTTTATTACTGCATGGCTAGTGCACAGCAGAGGATGAAAGAGACAGAGCAACAGTGTCATCACTAAAGAGCTGCTCACAGTCTCTTACCTCGGATTACCACAGTACGCATGTGCAGGAGCCATCTCAAGAAACAATTCGCTCTCTAGCCTGACATGGATTAACCTATTTCCAGTAAAAAACTGATTTAAATGTTTTCATTCAACATGATTTTACTGTTTTTACTGTGTCAGTTTCAATCGAAAATAAGAAGGACCAATTAATATTATGTTTATCAATATCATGTATAGAACACCTCCTAATCCAAAGGCAGCGGGTGCTATACAGACTGTTCTAAAAATAAACAGTACATGTAAATATGGCAGCAAGTATGGGAGTAAAAATACCAATCGCTGCGCATTGTCAAATCGATATAGCCCATAAAAAGGGTACTTGTTATTTTGGGATGTATCTTGAAGTTGTACAAAGTAAACATTGCATGGATTTGATGTGCTAGAAACCGAGACCAATATGTAACACTGCCTACAAAGGAAACTATGCAAATAATTAGACTCAAAGGATGCTTTGTCTGCACAACTGTCTAGCCATTCTACTTGATGAACTGGCAAAATCATGATCTAGGATCCTGATGAAGCTGTAGACTTATGCACTTGCTAAAACTGAAAATAATAGCTAAAACGATGTGTAAGGTAGGAAGGCTTATACTGAATCATGTCAGGCACCATCTTGGTGTGCGATATCCTTCTGTGGCCCATAGGGAACTATTTGCTTTGTATCTCAATGATGTTTCTACAGTCCTGCAGCACAATCCAGGAGAGGAGGTTCTCAACAAAAAAACGCCTAAGTGCCAGTACCATTACAATTTGGTTTTGAGAAAGATTTTATAATGAATAAGAAAATTACAATGATTATGATAAAATGTGTAGAATTAACGTGTAAACTTTGATGGAAATAATATGTATAGAATGCATAAAACTGAATGCTATCCTATTTACAAGTACAAAGCTTCAAATTACTAAATGAATGCTACTTGAAATACAAGCTTGAATAGAAAATGCTAAATACGCATAAAACATTTGATTCTTGACCTCTCCATGAACATGTTTTTCATAGTGATTAATAAGTTAATTATATAGTTTAAGATATTTCTGCAGAATGTTTCCATATGCACAAAGACCACTGTTTAGACAGGACTCATTTTTGTTGTATAATATAGTAATGAAGAGTTCATACATTGAAATGCAGAGTTTGAAATGTGAACTGACTTTCTAACCTACTTGTTCTCAACCCCAACGATGGTAATTCTGCAAAATGATTTCTTTTTCATTAATACAGATGTTTTAACTTCTACATAGACTACTGTTATTAGAAGGTGAAAGTGTGAATGTGAGGAAGTAGGCCTGAATGAGTCAAACTACACGAGAGCACATCATTGTAAATAATTTAGTTGAAATCGTAACACTGCTGTCGATGGGCTAATGTATTTGTGTGAGAAGGCGAGGAGTGAGCCTGTACCCAGGAGAGCATCGAACTGTGAGAGGCTGACGGGAGACGAGAACAACATGTTGTTCAATAATGCGTGCTTCTACAGTAGAGTTACCACACTTTTTGCCATTGTCTTTTTGACACACGTACTATTGGGTTTTAGTCAGACCTAGACTTTATGTCACATTGCTTTGAGAATCTACTGAGTTTCTCAACCCCCCCTTTTTGGGAATTTCTGCTTTGATATTTTCATCTCTTTGAGATGATTTGAATGCCAAAGATTTAGGCTTGCTCTTATAATCCCAGACTAAAACTCTTAAAGGTTCCGACTAAATCCATTTTGACCCAATTCTTAGAACAGGGATAATTTCCTTCATGGAACACGCTTTCATACCTTTCTTATATGTTTTGATTAACCAATATTGATTTTATATTTCGGTCATATATTGACTATTGAAATTAATCTGAAATTATCTTGTGATTTGCAATAAAGATGATCTACTAAAAGATTTTCATTAAGAAAACCCTTTAAACTTATAACAACTTTCTTGATGGACTAAAATTAGACTAAATGATATTAATGATAATTTATAATATGCAATGCTCTCTTCTTCCCTATAACAACGGCAAAAAACCATAAGACCAGAGGCTGACAGACAGGGAATTGGGTCATTTGTTTGTAAACCGTAATACTTTGAGAATTTGTGAACTGATTCCCGCTCCAGCTGTTTGTTTATTGGTTGTTACTGGTTTCTATCTTGAAATGTAAAAGTTTTGTCTGCTACAGAAACAATAGCTCATGCCCCCACCACCAAAACTATAATTCTCTCTCAAAAAGGCCAACTCATGAACTTGCATATGATGTGAAAGACGACATCACAACTGAAAAACAATGACATCAATGTGACTTGTCACTTTACCATTGAAATTATCGATGACATTGTTACGGCTACAATCAAAATACTTTGTCTGGTTAAGCACTACTTAATAACGTGCTATTAAGTCAATTGTATTGGTATAAATGGGAAAGAGAGTTATTGTTATGATGGTTGGGGTTTGATTTATAGTTTGTGAGGTGGACCATAACTGGATAATGTTGGGGTTAGGGTTTGATTGAGAACCAAAACTTCATTTTTACAGGGTATGAGTGAATGTGAGTTTTTTTTTTTAAAGCAGGAGTAGCGACTAGCTGCCAGGCATGCAGCCCCTGCAGCACACACTCTCTGGTTGTCCAATCCTCGTACGTTAATGCCATTAGTCAGGCCCTACACCCAACTACTTATGCTTCCCACAAGGCCATGCTACCAAACACAGGCCTGATCAATTACTCCTTTTTGTAACTTGATCATTTGTGAATTTGATTCTTATGATTCCTAGCTCACAAATGTTCCTTATTCAGGAGCTTTTTCTGTATGAAGAAAACAAGTTACTTACCTGTAACTTTAGTTCCCCAGTATTGGTAACTTTCATAGATTTCCATGCTTTTGTATCATTCCCCGTCGTCAGATTGGGAGTCTCGGTAACAAAAATAACATAGCAGTAGGCACAAAAGGGAAAGAAAAAGGCCTAGGCCTCATTCCCTTTTGTAGCCCATCACTCTCTTTGTGTAAAAGAGACCAAACTTAGGCATCAGCCAATCAAAAGAGCCTCACCCCTTAGAACCCTCCTGAAGGAACCGCAGAGCCTCAGATTTTCGTAGCCGTTGTGTGTAGCAACCATTTCTGCTGAAGGCTGAGCTTTCCTCGGGGAGGTGGGTGGGCGCATGGGAATCTATGAAAGTTACCAATACTGGGGAACTAAAGTTACAGGTAAGTAACTTGTTTTCTTACCCGAGTATTGGAACTTTCATAGATTCCCATGCTTTTGTATCAGAGTAGCAAGCAGTTAGCAATAACAAACCCACATTTTGTGTCATAGTATACATTGCAAAGCCAACATGACAAAGCTACAAAATGTGCAAACTTACGGAAGGTGGGATAGAAAGGAAAGCTCACCAATTATTGGAAGAGATTCCTCAGGACTGCTTGGCCCACTGCTGTATCTTCTTGCTGCAAGGAGTCCAAGCAGTAATGCTTAGTAAAGGTGTGGACACTGCTCCAGGTAGCAGCTCTGCAAATGTTCTTTATCTGCACCCCGGCAAAGAGGGCTGTTGAAGACGCCACTGATCTTGTGGAATGTGCCCGAACCCTGCCAGTCAGTCGTTTACCTGCTGCAGAATGGCAATGCAGAATGCCACTGGTAATCCATCTTGCAATTCCCTGTTTTGACAGAGAGAGACCCTTTCTTGGACCACCAAAAGCAACAAACAATTGTGTGGATTTCCGAAATCACTTGGTGCGATCCAAATAGAATTTCAAACATCGCTGCACATCTAGAGAATGTAGCGCTCTCCCCGCTGGTGTAGCCGGGGGAGGGAAGAAAGCCTTAAGAATAACCGGCTCGTTCAAGTGGAAGTCCGAGGGTACTTTGGGTATGAACCTTGGGTTGGTTCTCAAGATAACTGTTTCTTTTGAATTGTAGAAAAGGCTCTTGGATCGTGAGAGCCTGTAATACTCCAACCCGTCTTGCCGATGTGAGGGCAAGAAGGAGAGCCAATTTCCATGACCGGAACGTCATGTCTGAACGATGAATTGGTTCAAACGGACTCTTCATGAGCTGAGTAAGGATGAGATTCAGGTGCCAAGTAGAAGGCGGAGGTCTCACTGGTGGATAGACCCTAAACAAGCCTTTTAGAAACTGTTTTATAATTCTGGAAGACCACAAAGAAGGTCCGGATTCCAACTGTCTGTATCTTGAAATTGCTGCCAAGTGAACCCGTATAGAAGAATGGGCCAGCCTAAACTTAGCCAAGGTCAAGAGATAAGGCAGAAGCTGATGAGGTTTCGAAGAAAAGGGGTCAATCTTCTTTCTCCTGCACCAAATGCAAAATCTCTTCCATTTAAGGCGGTACGTCCTGTTTGTGGAAGGGGCTCTCGCTTGGGAGAGGACTTCTTTAATTTCGGTTGAGATGGGGAGATTCATAAATTCTCGCTGCTCAGGAGCCATGCCGTCAGGTGCAATGACTGTGGATCTGGATGCCAAACCGGTCCCTTTGACATTGTGAGTAGGTCTGGAACAAGCTTCAAGGGAAGAGGTGGAGCTAGCAACAACAGATGGAGCTCCGTGTACCAGAACGGTCTCGGCCAAGCAGGGGCTATCAGGATCATCTTGCACGGTTCCACTTTGATCTTCCTGATCAATCTCGGGATCAGTGGAATGGGGGGAAAGGCGTAGACAAATGTTCTCGACCAGGCTATCGAAAGCGCATTCCCCAATGATCCGTGGTGGTGAAGCCTGCTTGCGTAAGACCGGCATTTCGTGTTGATCGGTGTGGCAAAGAGATCTATCGCTGGTGTGCCCCACTGGCGGAATACCTCTTCAAGAACTTGTTGGTTTAGCTCCCACTCATGACTGACTGATGATAACCTGCTCAGTCTGTCGGCATTCTCGTTCAAAACCCCTGGCAAGTGTTCTGCCTGAAGTGACATTCCGTGAAGGATAGCCCATTCCCAGATTTCCTGAGCTTCCTGTGACAACGGGAGAGATCTGGTTCCTCCCTCCTTGTTCACATAATGCATGGCCGTGGTGTTGTCGGTCCTGATGAGAACCTGTGAACCTCCTAGACGTGGGAGAAAAGCTTGAAGAGCCAGTTTTATCGCTCTGAGCTCCAGTAGATTGATGTGGAGCAGTTGATCGTGAGGAGACCAATGGCCACTGACGTGCAGGTCCGGCATTACTGCTTCCCAACCATCCAACGACGCATCCGTTGTCACTACTTGAGGAGAAGGATCGTTTACGAAGGATAGACCTTGGGACAAGTTGCCTTGATCTGTCCACCACAGGGCCGCTCTTCGCATTGTCGGGGTGACAGACACTTCGATGTCGAATGATACGTGCACCTGTTTCCATTGGATGTCCAATTGTTCCGGAAGAGGCCGCATTCACAGCCTGCAGTGAGGAATCAGGGGTATGCATGATGAAATTACCCCTAGCAGAGACTTGTAGCGGCAAACTGAAAGACCTTCTTTTTCGTAGGTCCAGAGCCATGGTTTGAAGCATCCTCCGTCTTTCTAGGGTTGGAAAAGCTTTTAAGAGTTTTGAGTCCAGAATGGCTCCCAGGAACCGTGCCTTCCTGGATGGAACCAGAGATGATTTGTCTTTGTTTAACGTGAGTCCCAGATTGCGAAATAGGTTTGTACAAGCCTGAACAGCGTCCGGCGCTTCTTCTCTGGACGGAAACTTCAGCAACCAATCGTCCAGGTAAGGAAAGACTTGAAAATGTCTTCGTAGGAATGCCGCTACCGGCGCCAGCACCTTTGTGAAAATCCTCGGGGCTGAGCGAAGACCAAAGGGTAAAACCCTGAATTTAAAGTGGCTCTTGGCTACTGTAAACCGTAGAAACCTTCTGTGTGCTGGGTGAATCGGTACATGAAAGTATGGATCCTCGAGATCGAGAGTGGCCATGAAATCCCCCGGATTGACCAACCTCAGGATGTCTTGAAGGGAAACCATCCGGAAAGATAGGGAGATGAGATAGGCGTTGAGCTCCCTGAGATCTAGAATGGGGTGCCATTTCTCTAACGTCTTCCTGACTAGGAAGAACCTGGAATAGAATCCCTGTCCTCTCTGGTCGGAGGGAACCGGCTCTATAGCCCCCTTGAGGAGCATTTGATGAACTTCGAGCCTCTGAAGACCTAGGTGTTTCGATGGAACGGCTGCCGGGGGCTTTGTTGGTGGGATTTGGGTGAATTCCAAGGTTTGGCTCTTTCGAATGATGTTGCGCACCCAACGGTCCGATGTTATCTTGGACCAATTCAGAAGGTATTTTGCTACCCTGCCTCCAACTGATGACTTCTTGGAGGAGGGCCCAGTAGGAAGAGCCAGGAGGCCGCTATTGGCGTTTGGTCACATTGCGTCCCTGGCGAGCCTGCTTTCCTCTGTTAGGCCTTGAGTGATTGGAGAATTGGCCCTGCCTTTGTTGGTAAGGCTAGCGGTACTGCTGTGAGGTTGAACCATAGGAAGAGTATTTTTGCTGTTGGTAAGATTCTCTGTAGTTCGTACTCTTACCCCTGGATCCTTTAAAAGGTGTTTTACGGTACTGGAGCGTACCCAAGGATCTTGCAGTCTGTGTCTTTTTTGATCTCTTGGAGAGTGTCATCAATCAGTTTCTCGAATAGTGCCTCTCCATCAAATGGAAGATCCAGGACTTTATTTTGGATCTCGGGTCGAAACCAGGTTGCCTTCATCCACCCCTGGCGACGAAGGACCGCAGCTCCCACCAAAGAACGAAATGCCGTCGTGGCAATGTCCATGGCACAGTCGATGACCTCCATCGATGTCGCTTCCCCTTCTTGCAAGACCTTCCTTGCTTCCGCTTCTGGAGTTATTTGGTCCAGAAACGGTGCGACATCACACCAAAGCTGACGGTCATATCTGCCCAATATTGACAGGGCATTAGCTGCTCGCACAAGAAGACTCGCCATGGACGAGAATCTCTTCCCGGCATTATGCAATCTCCTTCCCTTCTTGTCCGGAGGAGTTGTTAAAGGAGCAGAAGGGTTGCGTGACTTCCTCTGTGCCGCCTGGGAAATCACGGAGTCCGGTTTCGGGTGACCGGTCAAGGCAGCTGGACCATCATCAGGCGCCTTGTACTTCTTATCTAGACGCTGTATCACAGGGACCACCGTCGCTGGATTTTTTATAGCCTTAAGGCCCTCAACCCAGAGATGTTGCACTATTGGAATGGATCTTGTCGTTTTCCTGTAAGGTTCCTTGAAATCGTACAAGAAACACTCAGAGGACACCTTAGGCATTGTCAGTTTGAATCTTCCAGTCGCTCTTTCTATCAGCTGATGAAAACCTCCGATATCAGCAGGTGGAGAATCCACCAGATCCGGACTTTGAGATGGAGGGTCCGGTATGACGTAATCATACCACTCGGAGTCCTAATCATCCCTACCCTCCGAATCATGATCCTCATCCGAAGAATCACCATGAGTGACAGCAGGTCTGGAAGGCTCCTGTGGAGTCGAAGTCGGTGGTTGAAGAGACTCCTGAGGTGGTAATACAGGAACAGCCGTTGAGGCCTGTGACATGACAGGCATGCCGTGCGCTACAGGAGCTGGAGCAGAGTGTGTAGCCTTAGACTTATAATCTTGCAGCATATTATGTAGGTCCTGTAGGAAAGATGATGGTACAGTAACCATCTCTTGACCAGAGTATTGCTGTGGTTGGACAGCATGACGTTCATAGCTCCCCTCTTGATCATATCCACCATTCGAGTCAGTTTCCTGGCATTTAACCAGCAATTGAGAGGGGCTGTTGGCATAGCCGTATGAGTCCTGATCCTGCTCTCCGGACTCATCCTTGTCGAACAGTAGAGCTGGAGGAAGAGGGGGTGCCCTCCTGGGAGATGTCATGTCCGGGGTAATCTTGGTCATGGAAATCGTGATCCTCTTTTCCGATGACGAAATAGTAGACTACCCCGTCGACGATGGAATTGAGAATGCAGTCGTCGTCGGCTTAGTCGACGGAGTATGTGTCGTCAACACAAAAACACTCGACAACGAGATTTACGTCGTCGATGCAGTCGACGATAAGACTGTCGGCATACCAGCCGTCGTCAATGGTGCTGTTGTCGAAGCTCTCGTCAACGACACTGTCGTCGTCGCCACCGTTGTCGCCACTGTCGTAGTCGCCACCATCGTCGCCACCCTCATCGACGATGCGGTCGTTGTCGACGATGCCGTCGTCGGCGAGTCCCTCGCCGACGCTACTGTATCAGTCGTCGACGATCCAGTCGACGACTGTCCCGTTGACGGAACCAGTTTCAGCTTCTGCTTCAATTTCTTCGTCGACGGAGCCTCCGTCGACGACGCCTTCTTCGTCGACGACTTGGAACTTCTGTCAGAAGAATGGGAAGAGGGCTTCTTGAAGGCTGGACCAGTCTTCAACCCTTCAGAAGGCGTAGATGGTCCTACCCTCTCCTTTTCACCTCGATGAGGAGATTTGCCAGGACCCTGGCTGTCAGACTCACTGGGGGTCTTTTTTGAGGCCTTAGAATGACGCTCCACAGAAGGAGAAGGGGAACCCCTACCCCTTTTTACTGACCTTGAGGAAGAGGAAGATGCAGATTCCTCACTGTCACTGGAGACAGTATCCTTCCTGGATTTCAACTTCTGGAGCCATGTCAGAAGCCTACCCTCACGGTCCCGGAGAGTCTTGGTTGAAAAGGTGCGACAGATCTTACAGTCCGCAGCCTTGTGGTCAGGATAGAGGCAATAGATGCAGTCTTTATGCTTATCCTCCATGAAAAGCTTTTTCTTCCCACAGGTGGAACATGACTTGAAAAGGGCCTTCTTCTCCTTGTCAGACATCCTGGTAGGATCAGCTAACAATCTGAAGTGAATCTGAAAAGAATCAGAAGAAAAAACCTTGAAGAAACTCTCTGAAGAGTAGAAGTTGAGCAGAGCTCAAAGGAGACTCCCTAAGCACAACGTGCAGTAGAAAATCTGAGGCTCTGAGGTTCCTTCAGGAGGGTTCTGAGAGGTGAGGCTCTTCTGATTGGCTGATGCCTACGTTTGGTCTCTTTTACACAAAGAGAGTGATGGGCTACAAAAGGGAATGAGGCCTAGGCCTTTTTCTTTCTCTTTTGTGCCTACTGCTATGTTATTTTTGTTACCGAGACTCCCATTCCGACGACGGGGAATAATACAAAAGCATGGGAATCTATGAAAGTTCCAATACCGGGGCAAAGTGTTTTCTATTGTACCACAATGATTGATCTGTGTGTCTTTCTTCATCCAGCCTCACTTATTCTTTCCTTCAGCCATGATTCTGACATGCATGAGCACAGGAAAAGACATCTATTACGAATACTAAAAAGGATGCCAGGTGCTGTTGAAGTTTCTGAAGATTGCAAGGTTACAGTCCACTACATGTTTTTTCAAACTTTTTGTTCTTATTTTCCAGGTACACCTTCTCTAGGGCCTAGAACTGGACATTGAATCTCCCTTTTCTGAGTATTTTTTTTCCACAGCGCTAAACTGGTGCAAGTTCCAGAAAAATAACTGAAACCCTTCTTCAACTACTTGCATTTCGCGACAAGTTCAAATATTGCCAGAACTCGTAGGTTTTTTTGCTCACAAGTTCAACATCCACGATATACAACATAATTAAGCCTTCAAAGCCAAGCTAATAACTTTTTTGAAAATCAACATCTCAAAAAGGATTGCACGGATTTACACCAAATCATAAAATTATGCTTTGAGTGAACTTCTAAGTCCATTCCAATTCTGGTGTAAATCCATTTAATGTGTTTTGTCGTAGAATTGAGAAAATATCCCTATGGGAACTAAAATCGTAAATGCATGTTTTTTGCTCCCCAAACTCTGCAAATGTGTCTCCCTACATGGATAAGAATGAAAATTGGCATTACGAAACTTGGACGATTTTTGGATGGGTTAGCCAAATTCCATGCAAGTTCTAAGAATAAAAAAAAAAAAAAATACATTTTCAATGGAAAGTGGACCTGAACCAAAACTAGAGTGCTATGGCTGACACTGCAAGGAAAATGGAGTGCTTAACAAGCAACACAAATAAGTACAGTGGCAATGATACTACTGAATAGTAGCATTTATACAGTAAAAGTACAGTAACAGTAGAAACAGTTTTATAACGGCTCCAGATAAGGGAAGTGCCACACAAGCAGAACGAGAGGTGTGATGGGCTAGAATGCAAGCAGGATTTTCACTATGTTGGTTTTACAGGATGAGGGGTCAGATGTTGGGGAGTTGAATAGGGTCTTAGGGTGGCCTTCACAACAAGGACCATATGAAAACAGGATTGCATAGTGACCGTCTCTGCAAAAGACTAGAAAGGAAGTTGCGCATGCTACGGATAAAGCGACCTACAGAGAAGCCATCAGGAATTATAAAAACGAAATTAGATTTAGACAATCTACACACTACACGGAAAAGATCAAATCGGCGAAATCTAAGCCTAAAGAAATCTACCAGATTGTGAAAACACTGACCAGGCTGCCATCTCCATCGCCAGGCAATGACAACTCATTCTCCCGATGCGAGGAATTGGCCAATGCCTTCTTTCTAAAAGTAAATACAATCTATCTTTCCTTCTCTGACCCGGAAACAGATTTGTCCTCGCAAAAACCCGTTCCACTGATCAAACCAGAGGCCTCCTACCATAACAACTATTTGGACCATTTCCCAAAGCTGCATCTCGACACCCTTGAGACCTTAATAAATCAAATCAAATCAGGCTCACCCTGCGACCCTGCCCCCCCCTGATACGTTGATCCAAGTCAATAAAGCCATCCTTCCCACTCTAATGGAGCTGTTGAATTCGTCCATCACAAGTGGGATAGTCCCACAGGCCTGGAAACATGCCATGGTCCGAGCATTGTTAAAAAAAAACAATCTTGATCCAACGAATTTTAACAACTATCGTCCGATATCACTGCTTCCCTGGGCAACCAAGATCTTAGAGAAACATATCAACATCAGTGTAACTCAGTTCTTCAAGCATAACCATCTGCTCGACACCTCCCAGACATACTTTCGCCCAAAACACGGCATGGAGACAGCTTTGCTGGCTGTGACAGAAGAGACAAGACGGATACTCGATCAGGGAGGGTCAGTGGCAGTGATCCTCCTTGATCTGAGCGCCGCCTTCGATACGGTTAACCATAAAATACTTTTAAACCGTCGCCTCGATATGGGAATTTCGGGAGAAGCCCTGGTGTGGACCAGGTCTTTTCTATCTGACCGAACCTTCCAGGTCTTTGAAGGCACATCGGTCTCTTCGAGCAAGCCTCTGGGATGTGGGGTTCCGCAGGGCTCTTCATTGAGCCCTACGCTCTTTAATGCCTACATGAGACCGCTGGCTGGAATTGTGCGTCCGCATGGTATTAACATCATTACCTATGCGGACGACACACAGCTAGTGGTCTCTCTTGCACAAAAGAGCAACCCACTACCGCAGTCCAACTTAACAACATGTCTGGAACAAGTCAAGAGATGGATGACTAAATCATGTCTGTAGCTCAATGATGATAAAACTGAGCTAATGCTCCTAGGCCCTCCAACTCTCTCCACCTTAGAGTTGTCATGGCCTCTGAGCATGGGCTCAACACCCACCCCTAGAGACATCAAAAGCCTGGGGGTGTGGATGGACAAATCATTGACCTTCGACACGCAGGCAACCAAAGTCTCTGCGACCTGTTTCGGCCTCCTAAGGATGGTAAAAAAAATCCTTCCACTTCTTCCCTTTGAGGCCAGACAGATAGTCATACACGGCTTAATTCAATCTCGCCTTGATTTTAACAATGCTCTGTACCTTGGGGCGCCAGAGTACACCCTACAAAAACTGCAGCGCACCCAAAATTGTGCAGCTCGCACATTGCTTGGCACCCCCCGCAGAACCTCAATACAACCTGGCTTAAGAGCATTGCATTGGCTCCCCATTAAAGAGAGAGTTAAATTTAAATCTCTGTGCATTGCACATCAGGCCTTTTGGAAATCAGGTCCAGAGATCAACCACTCCTTGGTATCGCCATACAACCCTACCAAAGCCCTCCGAACTTCACATGCCTTCCTAGCCCAAGTCCCAAGGATTCACAGATCGAGGGCCGGAGTTCGATCCTTTGCTTACAAAGCCCCGAAAATATGGAACACCTTACCACTTCATCTTAGAGCAGATTCTAACCTGCTGAGCTTTCGCAAGCAGCTTAAAACATTTCTTTTTAATCAATAGGATCCCCCCACTCCTCTTCTTCTTCTCAGAGCACTGATGGTAGTTTTAGCGCCTGGACGCCTCAGGGCAGCTGTTAGCGCTTAATAAAAACGATTTTAATTTCATTTCACCCATGGTGGCGAAGAACCCTTTAAATGATCTGGTAATGCCCCAAACATGCTTACGATAGTTACAGGTAACATCCAAGTTCTGAGCACCCCCTGTCTAAATGACTAAATCTTCGTTACAAATTAGCAGAAACAAAAGTGATTTTCTTTGTTAACAAAATATATCTCGTAGTGGTAGACGAGAGACTCCTCTACTCCATATCCTTTCGGTATCGATATCTGGCATCCTTCTCAGAAAGGTGGTTGAAGGCGGAAATTCTGACCTAAAGAATTTAGAATTACTATTTTGTGGTAGAGTGGGCCACATGACAGTAGTTGGGGGAGCTCAACATTTCACGTCTGAACAACAGGTTCTTAAAAAAATGTTTGTTACCCTTTGCATTTTATGTAGCATTTTAGAAGGCCTTTACCTTTGACTTATTAGCAATTCTGATAGAGGTTATTAATGATATAACCCAGACAGCCAGAGACCTATGCCTGATTACCCTAGCTGGAAGAGGTGGTAAGAAAGTAATGCAGGTGTCTCTGGATGTTTAAAAAGCTTTTGACTTACTGGGCATTTATGGGGATACCCAAGTAAAAGGGATGCAACTGGATTGAGGTGATGTGGGGAAGTAGTACATTATCTGGGTATCACATTAGTTCTTATTCAACAGAATATGCATCATAGAAACTTCTGAGTGCTCTTCAGAACAGCTAACGTAGACCTACATAATGGGAACTACCGTACCCTCTCATGGCGGGGGAGAGTGGTGTCTTAAAGAGGTCTATGCAGCAAAATTTCTACTTTTCTTCCAGATTATAATCTTGAATATCAAAGGGGAGGACATAATAGAGCTCCAAGACCTATGTAGTGAGTAAGTTTAGGAAAGGCTAGAATAGGATAACATCCAAACATGCTTAGGATGAAATAGTGGCTTGGGAATGCAAACCTGCTGCAATACTACGAAGTAGCGCAGTTGTGCTACCAGGCTATGGAGTGTACCAGAGAGAAGTCAGGCCAAGCATCATGCATCATAGATCATACACACTCTGGGATGTTCCGTGGCTTCCTAGTCTCAGAGAGGTTGTTGCCTTTACATGTCCACGGTGGTCAGGACCATGCTTAAGGTGAACTCATCAACTAACTTCAAACCATCATGGAGAAATCAGTACTGCCCAAGACTGCACTGCGAGTTGTTCAAAACCTGGAAGTATGGGGATACTGTAATAGGGGCGACCGCATTACAGAAAAGTTGCTATGATATCATAGAAATGTTAGCACTTCAAAGAGATCTCCAAAGACCCAATCATAATCAATCAATCAATGACATTTATAAAGCGCACTACATACCCGTAGGGTCTCAAGGCGCTGAATCATAGGAAATATTACACTGATGATTAGAACTAGAACCGATCATTTGGAATGTATTCACCTTTTAAATATAAATTTGCCTATCACATTTCACAGAGGAGGTAGAAATGGTTCCCCTTTATTTCACCCTTTATAGAAAACTCTAATACTCAAGAAGCTTCGTTCTCTAAAAATGTGGTTTCATATATTTTAGCATTTTGGTGTGCAATTTCAATTTTGGGAAAGATGACAAATAAAATGCCATTTACTTGTAACAAAAGCTTTGAACCCTGTGTCTGAAATCAAAAATAGTTTCAAAATGTTAAGGTATCAACTACAGGAATATCTCCAGGGTTTTGTTATGATATCAACCTACAGTCAAAGATTCACCGCATCTGAGCAAGTGCAGTTCACTCTACAGGACTCAGTAACTCATAACTCAAGAGAATAACAGAAATATACCCCAAATTATCCTTCAAGTTGCAAGTACCATAACCTGATTAAAGCATCAAGTATAAACTACATGCCTTACCCTGTTTTCTGTGCTCCATAGTCTTTGCTTTCTTTACATAGGAGGTGAACAGAGCTGTACTGGAGGGCATCTACCGCATCAGGCTGCGGAGGGGTTGTTCTCCACTCACACTTGTCAAGAGGGGTGGCGTTTTGAATATAGAAGAGAGCCTTTTTTCTCTCACACCAAGTGTCGAAGACTCTGCAGAACTCCTCCCAGGAGAAGAACTCCTTCCCCAGCAAATCATCATCGTCATGCAATAGGTTAATCTGGAAAGAAAGATTAAGCAGTGAAGAGAAAGGAAACGGGTAGATGTGATGAAAAATAAAATCACAAGTCAAGGCCCATTTGGAATACTGAGTAAAGTCTGAGTCATTTAAGGAGTAGTTTATCTATCTTTGCAGGGCCTCATAGTTGAGAGTTCTCTGGGTCATGTACAGAACATTGTGGCCAGCTGGATGCCGCTATTGGATTACTATCTAGTTATAGAGGCTTCAATTTGAAGACTGAATTCAGTTCTAGAAGCCTCTTATGATTGTGTTTTCTGTTCTAGAAGCTTCACTTGGGAGTATTAGAGGCAATTCAAGAGACATTTGAAGTAGTGTGCCTACTTCTGGAGGCGGTGTGAAGTACTGTGACTAGATCCTGAGGCTTTGGGGGGTATTCTGCCCAGTTCTAGAGTATATATCTTGGATAGCTAATATCCAGTACTAGACTAGTTTGGTATATATTATGCACTTGTAAAGGCCTCCTTTGATGGATTGAATCAATTCAGGCAGATTCATTAGGAGCACTGCATGTCCTGTGGCCACACAGAGTAGCTAGTCTTGTTTTCTCCTGTGGACTACAGTGGTCAGATCTGTGAAACTCACCTTGGGTATTGAGTATTGTGAGCAGTTTGGGAGGCTACATGCAAAGTACAGAGTGCAGTTTTTAAAGTCTTGTGTGCACTTTTGTAAACAGTTCTGGACATCTCACGTAAAGTATTGCATCCGTTCTGGATGCCACAAATCCAGAAAGTGGAGGACAAGCTTGAAGCAATTAAGAGACTCTTGTTAAAGCTATATGACAGACTGGGATAAATGTAGCCCAGAAGTTAGCATTTTTCATTAGATATATTGTTGTCTTCATTTAGAACTGTAAGAGGTGCAATATAGACAGTCTAAGGAGTGACATTAGAAAATATCAAACAAAATGAAGGCTAGGGAATTCACAAAAAGCTACCAAGCAGAAAAAGCAAAACTGCAAATGAGTTCATAACAGTCTAAGACAAGAATAGGGGATTTACATTACTGAGACAGCAAAGATAAATATGGAGATCATGCTGGGTATTATAGACCATTGGTACTCGCACACATTTTCCAAAGGGCCAAAATGTTGGTGTGTAATGTGCCAGATGGCCAAATTGATGACAGCAGGATGGCGGTCGGGCGAGGGGAATTGGGTTGATTAGCGGTAAGGTGAGTGTAGGGAAATCGAAGCATATAAATCTAGTGGAGGAATAGAACAATGTGAAACCAGAACACCCAGGTTTATTTCTTGCTTCCCCACATTACTAAATTGTGAGATCCTAGGCAATTATTTAATTTTACTTTCCTTCTTTTTCTTCATAATCACATATAAGAGGACATTGAAATACATGACTTCACGGTGTGCGCTGTACAAAACCTTCTCCTGTATTTAATTTAATAAACTATAATGTTGTTAATGTCTAATAGAAACCCAGGCCACCCAAAGGGTGCACATAACAACTGACTTGCATCTTAGATCACCATTGGCGATGTTGTCAGGGTAGAGGGAAGAAATAATGTTTCGAAATTTGTTTTGAATTTGTTGATATCAGTTTAAAAAAAAGAAAAATTCTTTACTGCAGATTTTAGGTTCATCTTACATGTTGATACAGCAATATTGTTGCATACAGCTCCGAACAGTCAACGTTACAATCCCTGTACAGCATCAGTTAGCTCATTTGGGGTTGTCTCTGGAGCATATACTGAACCCACCATTTAGTGTAAACATTGTCAGTAGCAATCATATTAACTTTTAACAGAACAACCCCCCCTCTCAACCTCAGCCCTCCCCCCTTCCCCTACCCCACCCTCTCCCCCACCAAGCCCCCCCTCCCGCCCAGAGGTCTCTCTAACCACATCTCAGAGGTACACTCCCGTTCCTCCCCCAGTCTGGGGCATACAGTCCCCACGTGGCTAACACCTGTCGACACAGTCTGCGTGGAACTCTGGGAGCTCCTCCCTATCTCCTGGACCATTAGCCCCCATGCCTGCAAGACTTCCGGGAGTTTAGCATCCCTCCTAGAGCTGCGTATGTGTCCCTCCTCCGCTTGCGCCCATTCCTTCAGGTCTGCTTTCCATGTCTCTACCAGCGGCCCATTCTGTGTCAGCCAGTGTACTGCTATTCGTCACCAGGCTGTTACAAGACCCAACATCAGGAACTTCCTGCTGGTTTTACGTTTAGGGTCCCGAGTGATCATTCCAAGGAGGCAAGTACTTATCTCCAGGGAGACCCTCTATCCAGTTATCCTGTGTAAGTCTTCTAGGAGAACTGTCCAATACCTCTGAATCCTGGGACATGACCAAACCATATGTGGAAAATCTGCCTGCACATAGTGGCATCTGGGGCACCTCCGGTATCTTGAGCTTTCGATGGTGTGGAGGCGCTTGGGTGAGAGATATGTCATGTGGACCATATTGTATTGTATCTGCTTAAATCTGTTGGAAACCGCCACCTTACGGACTCCCTCATGAATGTTTACCTATTCCCGTTGCGCGATCTCCTGAGGGCTCAGTTCCTGCCATCTAGCTTCTATTTTTAGAGGTGCACATTTTTTATCATCCTGTAACGCCCTGTACAGATGGGTGACCAGTTTCTGCCCTCCCACCATGGCTATCATCGTGACCAAGGTATGTGTGTGTTCCGGAGCATCCGGGAACGTAGGCCATAGATGCCGTGCCGTTGCCGCTATCTTGGCGTATTGTAAAAAATGCCCCTGCTCCAGTTCAAAAGCGTCAACTGCTTCCTGGTATGTTATGAACCATTGTTCAGGATAGAGGTCCGCCAACATAAGACAGCCTCCCTTCTTCCATTTATCGATAGACATGACCCGGTCAATAAGCTCAAAGGGCGGCATCAGCCAAAAGTCTGCGTCCGGGGCAAACAGTTGCGCCTGTATAAGCCGTCTAACCACCCTAGCCCAGATAGCAGCCAACAGTCGGCCCAGTGGGGGGCATTGGTCCTGACGCCCTTTTGTATGCCATAGAAGCGCACCGCGCAGTCTATCTCCATACGTGTCCGCAAGGAGCCACAGTTCCCATAACGTGTCTGTATCGAGCCAGGCCACCGCATACTGTACTTGGGACGCAAAATAAAGTTCAAGATCAGGAATTTCTAAAACGCCTTTGCCCCAAGTATGCTTAATGACTTCTAGCTAGGCTCACCCTACAACGTTTTCCATTCCACAACAGTTATAAAAGCATAGCATCAAGGTCACGGAAGACCTGGTGCGGGAGGTCAAAGAAAGAGCCCTGCATTGTGAAAAGACAGCGAGGCAGCACCACCATTTTAATCAGGGTGATCTTCCCCATCAACGAGAGACTGAGTGTGGTCCAGAAATCAATACTACTCCGGAGACCTCCAAGTATGCTCCCCATATTGTGCTGGTAAAACACTTCCCTGTCCCTACTGATCCAGATCCCGAGGTATCGCAATGTATTGAACACCCACGGGAGCCCCACCTCTGGGAGTGGAACCCCCGCACCCCTCAGCTTCCGATCCAATCGGATACAGTTGCAATTTAGTGTTAACAAAATGGAGTCCAGAGGCCTCAGCGAACTGACCCAAAGCCGCCAGCAATATTGGAAGGGAGTGAGTAGGCTCCCCTAAATACACCAAAGCATCATCTGCATACAGTGATACTATATGTTACAGGGCCCCAATTTGGATAGTCAACAACAACAGTCCTAGTTCTCGTGGCAATTTTCCATTGTGACATTGTAAAACATCTCTGGCCAACGTGCCTAATCCAAGGGATTTCTTTAATCTTAAGGAAATCCTGTAATGCTTCAATGTATTGCCTTTTAAAACAACAACCTCTCTGATTGAAACAAACAGGACAGCACAAACAAAAAATGTGTGAAGAAGCGAGATGGCACCTCACGGGCGCACCACCAATGGGGCCCCTGGTTGGTACTCACCAGGATGGCCCTGTTCTCATCATTGGTGCCATCAAGCTAAAACCAAAAAACGTGTCTCGAACCTCAAAAGTAAAAAGACAGTGAATGGTGCAGTGGACACAACTTATATGTGACAAAACTAACAACATTTAACATATAAATCACTGTGCAACTGGGACCATAAACTTTACTTTCATTCCCTTCTCTGTTGCAAACCAATGAACACACATATATTAAAAAGGAAGAGAGTAAATACTACCTATCGATTTACTCTCTACTCACAGCCAACATGTTTCATTGCCTTGGTTTCTATCAGGCAATTTCTTCAGGGCAATATACTTTGAATGCCACTGCAAGAGACACTGAGGCTTGGGTGCTGTAACAAAAACAAACAAGAGTGTGGTCACCTGGTGTCCCCCTCTGTATTCTGCAGCTTAGAATGTCAAACCACCATGCTATATTCAGTAAATGAATGAATGAAAGGAATCTATTTACCCTGCATATAATTTTGCCTCTCATACCAGTGATGAAGGAATGCTAAAAAGCGGAATCCAGCCCCCTTAGGTGAGCATGGTCCTTACTCCCCGTTCGAGAAAGTAACTGTAATTTAAAAACACAGGGTATTACATTAATTCAGCATAGGCGCCTGTTCCCAGCTAGCGCGTTCCGAACATCCTGAATGCAGCCACGTTAGATGTTAAATGTTACCGGTAGAGCAGTAGCGGTAGGCGTCCTCTCAACCCTCGAGCTCCGAACGAGTAAGTTTCTGTATATTTACCAGTTGGGGAGCGATCGGATTGGTTCAGGCTGCCGATTTTCCGGATCTCGGATTGGTTCCCGAGATCACGTTCCGCTCATTTCGATTGGTCAGCATTGTCTGTTGACACGGAAACCGGTTTACGTGTCAGAACTCAGACTGTCCTATTGTTAAATGCCGGTCTTCGATAGAAAGTCCCGGCCATTTGTAAATGGGCACATTAATCCAGGTTTAGAATGGATATAACCTGCGTTTATAATGTTTAGTGTGCGCCACAAATTACAGCGAATAGTATTGCTAACAATAACAGGTATAACCAACATTTACATTGTTCGTATCCCGCATTTGTTTAGTGTAAAATTTAACAGATTCATAATATATTAACGGTTTATATTGGCAGCTCACCCCGTTTAATAGGTGTGGTGTGGAAAGTTAAAGGCTCTATCACTTGCTAGGTCAGTTCAGATCATATGTTGTGAGAGTCAAGGTGCCACTGGAATGGAGCATGAGGTTTATTAATATAGATGTTATATATATTAATTTTAGGATGGAGGAGTACCACCAGTCATATAGGACAGCAGACCACTACGCTGGAAGACAGCTCTTCAGAAGGTTAGCGCAACTTATTCCATTCTAAAAGTTCGTTCAGCCCTTTCTGCTCACTTTGTTCTTGATATATCCAGCGGGCTTCCTTATTGATTAGTCGTCTTTCCACCGACTGTGCATCGCCCATCACTCTCTCTAACACTACCCAAGAAAAGGTGTGTTTATTGCGGTGGCAGTGTTGCACTAACTTAGTAGTCAGTTTTCCATTCCGTATCGTACTGACATGTTCTTGGATGCGGAGTTTGATCTTCCGTGTGGTGAGTCCGATATACTCCAGACCACACTCGCATTTCAATCTGTATACCACGTTGGTTGTATTGCAGTTACTGAAGTGATTCAGTGACCACGTCTTCCCAGATTGAAGCGTCACGGTGGTGGTTTTCTTAGTCATTGGACACACAGAACAGCTCCCACATGGGAAATGTCCGTTGGGGATGGTGGTGTTCTCAATTTCCCGTCTTTCCACACTTCGGGTGTGAACGAGTTTATCCTTCAGGTTACTCGCTCTTCGGAAGGCAAACCGCGGTGGTGGCATCTTGAAGTCCGCTGTAGAAAGTAGGGACCAGTGTTTCCTGATCGACTGGCGGATCTTTGTAGCCATAGGATCGTAGGTCATGACTACAGGTAGACAGTCTAATTTCTCTTTAGGTTGTGTCTCTAACAAGGCTGCTCTGGGTGTATTCAAGGCTCTTTTCTGGGCTTGCTTGACTACTCTCCGTGGATATTCACGGGCTTCCAGTTTCAAACTTAGAGCTCCTGCTTGTTCTTTATATAGTTCTGTTGAAGAGCAGTTTCGTCGGTACCTGAGAAATTGTCCTACAGGGAGATTGTCCCTCAGTGCTCTCGGATGATATGACCGGTATGACAATAATGAATTCCTATCGGTCGGCTTTTGATGTACGCTTGTTCTGAATCCTCCTCCTGATGCCTCAATGTCAAGATCCAGATAGACCGCCTTAGTATGGTCATAGTTCCAGGTGAACCGCAAGCTCATGTCCTGAGTATTTAGCCAATTTAGAAATTGGATCAGGAGTGCTTCTTCCCCTGTCCAAAGGAGGAGCACATCATCAATATATCGCCTCCAGAGACGTATGTGGTCTCTGAAGGGATTGATGTCAGATTCGATGACGTGCTCCTCGAATTGGCCCACATAAATGCAGGCAAGGCTAGGTGCCATCGTAGCCCCCATAGACGTTCCCGTCACTTGCAGAAAAAGGTCGTCCTTAAAGCAGAAAAAATTCCTCGTAAGCGCAATTTCTATGCACTGTAACACAAAGCTTTGTGGGGTGTCGTAGAACCACTCTTGTGTGGCCAATGCTCTGGAAGCAGCTACTAGTGCTGCATCCTGGGGAATACATGAGTACAAAGACTCTATGTCTATAGTTACAATGTATTCGTTGGCAGGTTCAAATGTTGTTTGGTCCAGGGCATTTAAAATGTCCATGGTGTCCTTGACATAAGATTTCTGGGTTACCACTGATTCACGGAGAAAATAATCAGCGAACTGTGATAAGGGCTCCAGAATGGATTGGATTCCCGATACAATGGGCCGACCCGGGGGGGGGCCGGGCCGGCTTATGTATCTTTGGCAGGATGTAAAATGCCGGGATCCTGGGGTTGGTGTTGACGAGGAACTACGCTTCCTTCGCGCTTATCCACTTCTTCTCCTTCGCCATCCCCACTAGGTCAGTTATCATTTTCATAAGATCTGGAGTGGGATCTTTGGTGAGCGGTTGATAGTTAGTTCTCACACTAAGTAGACGGCGGACTTCAGCCTCGTAGTCACAAGTGTTTAATATGACGATGGCTCCGCCTTTATCGGCGCTTTTTATAGTGATTTTATCGTTTCTTTGTAGGGACTTCATAGCCTCCCAATCACTTTTCGTCATGATTGGGAGGCTATGAAGTCCCTACAAAGAAACGATAAAATCACTATAAAAAGCGCCGATAAAGGCGGAGCCATCGTCATATTAAACACTTGTGACTACGAGGCTGAAGTCCGCCGTCTACTTAGTGTGAGAACTAACTATCAACCGCTCACCAAAGATCCCACTCCAGATCTTATGAAAATGATAACTGACCTAGTGGGGATGGCGAAGGAGAAGAAGTGGATAAGCGCGAAGGAAGCGGAGTTCCTCGTCAACACCAACCCCAGGATCCCGGCATTTTACATCCTGCCAAAGATACATAAGCCGGCCCGGCCCCCCCCGGGTCAGCCCATTGTATCGGGAATCCAATCCATTCTGGAGCCCTTATCACAGTTCGCTGATTATTTTCTCCGTGAATCAGTGGTAACCCAGAAATCTTATGTCAAGGACACCATGGACATTTTAAATGTCCTGGACCAAACAACATTTGAACCTGCCAACGAATACATTGTAACTATAGACATAGAGTCTTTGTACTCATGTATTCCCCAGGATGCAGCACTAGTAGCTGCTTCCAGAGCATTGGCCACACAAGAGTGGTTCTACGACACCCCACAAAGCTTTGTGTTACAGTGCATAGAAATTGCGCTTACGAGGAATTTTTTCTGCTTTAAGGACGACCTTTTTCTGCAAGTGACGGGAACGTCTATGGGGGCTACGATGGCACCTAGCCTTGCCTGCATTTATGTGGGCCAATTCGAGGAGCACGTCATCGAATCTGACATCAATCCCTTCAGAGACCACATACGTCTCTGGAGGCGATATATTGATGATGTGCTCCTCCTTTGGACAGGGGAAGAAGCACTCCTGATCCAATTTCTAAATTGGCTAAATACTCAGGACATGAGCTTGCGGTTCACCTGGAACTATGACCATACTAAGGCGGTCTATCTGGATCTTGACATTGAGGCATCAGGAGGAGGATTCAGAACAAGCGTACATCAAAAGCCGACCGATAGGAATTCATTATTGTCATACCGGTCATATCATCCGAGAGCACTGAGGGACAATCTCCCTGTAGGACAATTTCTCAGGTACCGACGAAACTGCTCTTCAACAGAACTATATAAAGAACAAGCAGGAGCTCTAAGTTTGAAACTGGAAGCCCGTGAATATCCACGGAGAGTAGTCAAGCAAGCCCAGAAAAGAGCCTTGAATACACCCAGAGCAGCCTTGTTAGAGACACAACCTAAAGAGAAATTAGACTGTCTACCTGTAGTCATGACCTACGATCCTATGGCTACAAAGATCCGCCAGTCGATCAGGAAACACTGGTCCCTACTTTCTACAGCGGACTTCAAGATGCCACCACCGCGGTTTGCCTTCCGAAGAGCGAGTAACCTGAAGGATAAACTCGTTCACACCCGAAGTGTGGAAAGACGGGAAATTGAGAACACCACCATCCCCAACGGACATTTCCCATGTGGGAGCTGTTCTGTGTGTCCAATGACTAAGAAAACCACCACCGTGACGCTTCAATCTGGGAAGACGTGGTCACTGAATCACTTCAGTAACTGCAATACAACCAACGTGGTATACAGATTGAAATGCGAGTGTGGTCTGGAGTATATCGGACTCACCACACGGAAGATCAAACTCCGCATCCAAGAACATGTCAGTACGATACGGAATGGAAAACTGACTACTAAGTTAGTGCAACACTGCCACCGCAATAAACACACCTTTTCTTGGGTAGTGTTAGAGAGAGTGATGGGCGATGCACAGTCGGTGGAAAGACGACTAATCAATAAGGAAGCCCGCTGGATATATCAAGAACAAAGTGAGCAGAAAGGGCTGAACGAACTTTTAGAATGGAATAAGTTGCGCTAACCTTCTGAAGAGCTGTCTTCCAGCGTAGTGGTCTGCTGTCCTATATGACTGGTGGTACTCCTCCATCCTAAAATTAATATATATAACATCTATATTAATAAACCTCATGCTCCATTCCAGTGGCACCTTGACTCTCACAACATATGATCTGAACTGACCTAGCAAGTGATAGAGCCTTTAACTTTCCACACCACACCTATTAAACGGGGTGAGCTGCCAATATAAACCGTTAATATATTATGAATCTGTTAAATTTTACACTAAACAAATGCGGGATACGAACAATGTAAATGTTGGTTATACCTGTTATTGTTAGCAATACTATTCGCTGTAATTTGTGGCGCACACTAAACATTATAAACGCAGGTTATATCCATTCTAAACCTGGATTAATGTGCCCATTTACAAATGGCCGGGACTTTCTATCGAAGACCGGCATTTAACAATAGGACAGTCTGAGTTCTGACACGTAAACCGGTTTCCGTGTCAACAGACAATGCTGACCAATCGAAATGAGCGGAACGTGATCTCGGGAACCAATCCGAGATCCGGAAAATCGGCAGCCTGAACCAATCCGATCGCTCCCCAACTGGTAAATATACAGAAACTTACTCGTTCGGAGCTCGAGGGTTGAGAGGACGCCTACCGCTACTGCTCTACCGGTAACATTTAACATCTAACGTGGCTGCATTCAGGATGTTCGGAACGCGCTAGCTGGGAACAGGCGCCTATGCTGAATTAATGTAATACCCTGTGTTTTTAAATTACAGTTACTTTCTCGAACGGGGAGTAAGGACCATGCTCACCTAAGGGGGCTGGATTCCGCTTTTTAGCATTCCTTCATCACTGGTATGAGAGGCAAAATTATATGCAGGGTAAATAGATTCCTTTCATTCATTCATTTACTGAATATAGCATGGTGGTTTGACATTCTAAGCTGCAGAATACAGAGGGGGACACCAGGTGACCACACTCTTGTTTGTTTTTGTTACAGCACCCAAGCCTCAGTGTCTCTTGCAGTGGCATTCAAAGTATATTGCCCTGAAGAAATTGCCTGATAGAAACCAAGGCAATGAAACATGTTGGCTGTGAGTAGAGAGTAAATCGATAGGTAGTATTTACTCTCTTCCTTTTTAATATATGTGTGTTCATTGGTTTGCAACAGAGAAGGGAATGAAAGTAAAGTTTATGGTCCCAGTTGCACAGTGATTTATATGTTAAATGTTGTTAGTTTTGTCACATATAAGTTGTGTCCACTGCACCATTCACTGTCTTTTTACTTTTGAGGTTCGAGACACGTTTTTTGGTTTTAGCTTGATGGCACCAATGATGAGAACAGGGCCATCCTGGTGAGTACCAACCAGGGGCCCCATTGGTGGTGCGCCCGTGAGGTGCCATCTCGCTTCTTCACACATTTTTTGTTTGTGCTGTCCTGTTTGTTTCAATCAGAGAGGTTGTTGTTTTAAAAGGCAATACATTGAAGCATTACAGGATTTCCTTAAGATTAAAGAAATCCCTTGGATTAGGCACGTTGGCCAGAGATGTTTTACAATGTCACAATGGAAAATTGCCACGAGAACTAGGACTGTTGTTGTTGACTAGCTTTCAGAGTGGAGGGCGTCCTAGTTCGGTTTGTCTTTCCCTCTAGACTCCCATTTTGTGTAGTGCCCCAATTTGGATACCCTGCCCCTGGAGGACCCTACGGTAGTGGCATGCTAATGGCTCCATCGCCAGGGAGAACAGCAAGGGGGAGAGCGGACATCCCTGTTGTGTCCCCCTGGCCATCGATATCGCATCTGAGACATATCGCCCCGTGCGGACCCTTGCCACCGGCTGGGTGTATAGAAGTCTCACCCAGTTCACAAACCGCTCACCCATCTCCAGTTTTAGGAGCACCCGCCATAGATCTTCCCACCTGAGCGAGTCAACCGCCTGTTCGATATCGAGGAAAACCAGAGTATTCTGTGCAGCCCTGCCCTCTATGGACTGCATGACATGGGCCAGACGGCGGATATTGTGCAACGCGTTCCTTCCTGGAATAAAACCAGACTGGTCATCATGCACCAGTCGCCTGAGATTTGGGAGTAATCTGTTGGCCAGGACTTGAGTAATAATCTTAAGGTCAACATTGAGCATTGAAATTGGGCTATAAGAGGCGGGTAGTAAGGGGTCCTTCCACGGCTTGGGGATCATCACAATCAGCACTTCACGCATGGAGGCGGGCAATATGCCTGTCTCACTGGCCTCGTTAACAATGTCCAGGAGCCTAGGGATCAGGAGTCCTCCAAACTCTTTATACAGCTCCGCCGCCATGCCATCCAGTCCAGGGGACTTAGCTGTTTTTAGATGCGTGATCGCCACTCTCACCTCCTCCTTCGTGAAGGGCTCCACCAGGGATTCCTGACTGTCCGGATCTAGGCAAGTTAGCTCCATTTCAGTAAGATAGGCTTCCAAAGCCTGTGGGACAACAGTGGACTCGGTCTCGGAATATATTTTTCGGAGATGTCTGGTGAATACTGTGTTAATCTCATGCTGGGTGTAAACCAGTCTAGCCCCATCCGCCTGAAGGCCCAATATCGGGAGAGGTTGGGTCGCCACCCTGATCAAGCGTGCCAGTAGGCGCCCAGCTTTGTCGCCATCAGTGTACCACTGACGCCTGCTCACAGTCCTATTGTACTTGCCCAATGACTATCATAGGACCCCTACCTTTTGTCGCAGCTCCGTCCATTTGGCCGGCTCCTCCGAATCCTTGGGAAGGCCTGCCTCTAGGGTCTTTAAGCGTTCTTCCTGTTTTAGGTCCTGTTCTAAAGCCCTCCATGTCCCCACCTCTGTGGACATACAAATCCCCCTCAACACCACTTTCATCGAGTCTCATTCAAACGCCCTCAAGCTAGCAGTATTCCAGTTCACCTCAAAATAACCTTCCAACCCTGCAGAGATCGCCTCCTTATAGACTGGGTCTGTCAACGCCTCCGTGTTAAGTGGCCACAACGGTACTTTGGAGCATTGGCCAGCCCAAAGTGTAGACCACCAGCAGGGAAGAGTAATCGGACAGATAACGGGCCAGGTACTGTGTCTCTAGAATCCGACCGGCTGCCGTTTCCTGCATAAAACAATAATCCAGCCTGCTGTACGTATTAGCTGCCGGGGTATAACAGGAGTATACCCGAATAGGGTTGCGGTGCGGCCAAATGTCCAGCAAGTGATAGTTGCTAATCATCTGGCGCAGGGCCTCCCGTATCTTGGGTTTACCATCCACCTTTGGGGGGTGCCTATCCCATTCCCCATCTAAGGCACAGCTAAAGTCCCACGCAACAATGAGTTCCATGTCAGGTGACAGATAAGATTTCCCCGGAACCTTAGCCAAGAAGTCCCAGTCGTCGGTGTTTGGAGCACAGACATTTACTAAACAGAGGTGTCTCCTATCCAGCGACCCCTCCACCACTATGTATCTCCCTTCGGGGTCAGGATTACTTTTTAAAACCTTGAAGGGGACTCCAGGCGCTACCCATATAAGTGCCCCCCTGGCGAACCCCGAATAGGAGGTTGCAAAGAACTGGCCACTCCACCGCCGTTGGACATATTTCAGGCAATCCCCCCACAGATGCGTCGCTTGTAAAAAGGTCATGCTGACCCCGTATCGTCTAAGGTATGTTGCTACGCTTATCCGCTTGACCCTGTTGTTGAGCCCCCTAACATTCCATGTTATAAGTTTATAGGCTAAGCCTGCTGATCCCCAGCCATAGGTACAGACTTTTGGTTAACCACAGTGCCTGATACAGGAGTAGTAAGAACCACAATGCATAGTGGTGGGAACCCCTACTTCTCCGCCGAACTCTCCACTGACCTCTGGTGACCCGGCATAAAACATTCCCCTGGTAGAACAATAAAACAAAACAACGCGAAAATTCTTCCCTACACCCTCAGAAAGTAGAACCTCATTCGCACAACCCAACCTTGGTCTGAGAACAGGGGGCTCCGCCCCATAGCCAACACCCACCCCTAAAGGCCCCCGCAATAATGCAAACAACAATGACAATCTGCAGAAAAAAGAATCTCAGTCCTTGTTGTACAACCAAACTGCCCGGTGCTGCGCAGTCCCGCCCAACCACCGATCTAGCCGGGCCACCACAGCACACCACAGTCTGGACACCTAGATTGCAGTGTGGCTAATTATCGCCCCACCCTTAACAGCTGCGTTCCCACCCCCGCACAGTCCCCTAATATTCCCTAAAAGTGATAGCCCCCCCCCTCCAGTGCCCCATAGTAACGTCAAATCATAGCAGTTGCGAGGTCCGTACTCACCGCGTCCAATGCAACTCCACCGACCACCATCCCCCCCGATCGGCAGTCCTCACACCCGCGACATTGATCTCACGAGCCACCAGCTTGGGAGCCAGCAGTGCCTTCCGGTTCAGATTGAGTTTCTTGGACGAGGCACAGTGGGGAAAACGGATTCTGCGCCGGTATGCCCCTCAGTTCTTCCCTCAGGGTGCCATCTGGCCCCACTGTGATGCAACCTCCGACCGGTGTCCCTTTGACGCGGACCGTTGTCTTCCATTGCGACCAGGCCAGTTCCGTTGTCGACCACTCCGTCTCCTCTGTTCCTGCCATCCTTGATGTTGTTCTTGCCCCTCCAGGCCTATCGAGTACATCCAGTCCAGCTAAGGTTGCTGTGTGTAACAGTGCTGTGAATTATCCTGTCTGACCCGCGGACTTATGCCGATTAATTGGGCAAACGCTGGGTCATAATTAAATGCTCCCTATGGACTTCTTGCTGTACTGAGGATACACTCGCATGCAAGCTTATTTATCAGTCCTCGAATTGTGTCATGTGGACCTGTGATTTATTCAACAAATTTTAACGTCCTGCACCTGCCGTTCAAAACTTGAATGGTCTGCTTTTAATATTGTTATTGAAAACGCTCAAACCACTGTTTGTCCTGATGATGACCGCATAGTCACCCAGCGGTTGAAACGCCGTCGACGCATTCTGTGGCCACAAACTGTGAAAGACACATTATATTTGTTTTTTTTGTCTCTCCTATATATGTAATGTTTGTATGTTAGCCACGTGTTTGGTAATATGAATTAGGTTGTCTTAGTTTTGCCAACACTTTCTTATGAGCGTTCATTTGATTTGTAATGTGTTTTATCTGAAATTATATGTCTAATAAACTATGAGTATTTTTTGTAATGGGTTTTGAAACATAGGCATTTTTTTCCTTCTTTTCTTTCACTTGAACAAAAAAATGTTGTATTAACTTGTAGTTTGCTATTGAAACTGTGTACCTGAACCTTTTGTTAGGTGTTACTTCCATTGCGACCAGGCCAGTTCCGTTGTCGACCACTCCGTCTCCTCTGTTCCTGCCATCCTTGATGTTGTTCTTGCCCCTCCAGGCCTATCGAGTCCATCCAGTCCATGGCTTCTTGTGGTTCAGTAAAGAAGTGGACCCTAACTGCATGCTGTACTCTGAGCCAGGCCAAAACATCAGGCTGTACTTGATAACGAGGTCTCTCAGCCTCCTCTTGACCCTCAGGAAGCCGTTCCGCATGTTTTGCACCTTTTATGTGTAGTCCGGATAGATATGGATCTCGTGGTTCTCAAACCTGTTCTCAAACCGGTCTAGCGGATGAACTGCAGGATCATGTCCCGGTCTCTAAATTTAAACAAGCGGGTGATCAGGGTTCTAGGCGGGATCCCAGTTTTGGGTGAGGGCCAAGGGAGCGGTGGGTGCGCTCCACCGCAAACAGCTTGGATAGTTGGAGACCCAGGAGGGCCGAGCCAATCCACTCTACCAGGAACAGGTCTGCTGCCGGCCCCTCTGCCCATTCCGGAAAGCTCAAAAAACGGAGATTGTTCCTTCTTGACCGCCCCTCAGCGTTCTCCGCCCTGTCTTCGAGATGGGAGGTGTGTTCTTTGAGTGCAGACACAGACGCCTGCAGGTGCCGGACCTCTGTCCGTAAGGAGGCCAGGCCCCCCTCTGTGGTAGTCACTCGGTCCACCACCTTCCTAGGTCCAGGCGCAAATGATTGATATCCATGGCCATGCCATCCATCTTAGATTCCAGCGCCGCACAGGAGTCTCTAATAACCTCCAGAATGTCAGCCTTATCCTGGGCCGCTGATCCCTGCGGCGGTCCCTGCTCAGGGTTCGGTCTAATGCGCTCCACCGATGTTGGGCCCAGTACAGTATACTGCATTATATTGTTGGTTTGCGCTCCTCTAAGGGGACTGTCTTTCCCCATCTCCAGCGTGGACTCGTCAAGAACTGATGTGCGGCCCCCCCAGGCCTCTTCCCTTGGAGCACCGGGCAAAACCTCCACCAAGCCCGTAGCGCCCCCCCTCCGCCAATGGTCGTGACAGGAGTGGTCGTCCATGTGCCACAGTAGAGCGCCAAGCAGTACTCTAGGCCCTACTACCCAACTGGCTGCCAACAGGGGTGAACCCAAACAAAGCGGGCCCGGGTGGAGCCCAGTGCAGCTGACTAGTGATCCTTATGGCTTCTCCCCTCTCACTGTGGCAGGAGTCCGGGTCTCAAGCAGCTCCTCAGCTCAGGCCTTCCTATTTAGGGCCGTGCCCCCACCTCCATTGGGAGTCTGTAGCAGATATGCCAATTGTTACAATTGGGGGTCTCTGCTTGGCACAGGTAGATACTTGTGACAAGCAGGGACCCTCTCCTCTAGCCAGGGCAAGGGAATTACTCTCTCAAAATAACCCCTGCTCACCCTCTAGGCGGCGTGGCGCGAGCAGTCAAGGCTTATTTGAGAGGCTATGTAAGTTAAGCAGTTGTGAACACATACAGTAACCCAGTGACAACACTACAAATGGACATCACACAGGTTTTATATATAAAATAAGTATACTTTATATAGTTATCACAAGACCAATAAACGACAAAAAGAATCCACAGTACTGTTACGTTTTAAGAGTTCAGGTTAAAAAGGCTGAATTCAAGGTTCTTTGTGAGTCGGTAGACTTGTCCGGCTACAGCATTGCTGAAAAGAACACAGTCTTAACAAATCCAGCTGACCACGGCGGTCTGGGCCCACTCAAATGCCGACAGACTCAGTCACAGTACCTTTTCCTTGAGGCGGCCGGCACGGATGGGCGAGCCGATTCCGGGGTTCGTCGCGGTGTAGAAAAAAATAAACGTTACAGGTCACAGTGTCCTTCCAGTCGCGGTGCAGGCTACGGCTCGTTGACGGCGTCGAGACGGAGTCGGTGAGCTCAGAGCATGCGTTGTTCGAGGCGGACGTTGCTCGTTGCGGTGCTTCTAGCTTTACGGTGGGGCGACAGAGCCGGAGTTCGGGAGCTGGCGTCGGTCAGTCCGGACAGCGGTGCGAGTCACGCGGTGCATCGCAAAGCGTGCGAAGCGGTGCCCAACTCCGGTACGGTCACAGGACTCGAAGTCAGCAGCAGTGACAGCGGTCAGACCAGTTCGATTTGGTGTAGCGAGGCGTTGCACGTCGCGGTGTCCTTCCAGTCGTGGTTCAGGCTACGGCTCTTTGGCGGCGTCAGGACTGAGTCGATGAGCGCAGAGCATGTGTTGTTCCAGGCAGACGTTGCTTGGTGCGGTGCCTACAGGAGACCGGGCCAGTCGTGAGAGTCGGTCATAGCTCCCTGCTTCTGTAGCCACTTCACAAAGGCTGGTGAAGTCCACTGGTCCTGGGACTTCGGTCAGGGGCAAGCTCTCTTCCAACCCCTAGGAGATCTTTGCACAAGTTGAAAGAAAGGTCCAGAGTTCTTTCTCCTCCCTTTGGCAGCAAGGCAACCACTGCAGGCCAATCCCCCAAGCAGCAATTCAGCTTGGGAATAGTCTCTCCTCAGTTTCCGTAGGTTCCTTCTCCTCAGCAGAGGTTTCGTCTTGTAAGTCCAGAAGTGATCTAATTTCATGGGCTCAGGGTCCCAATACTTACACCCCAATATCCTTTGTTCTCTGAGGGGAGAGGGGCCTGTGCCCAGTTCAAACCAGTTCTGAAGCACTCTGTTTACCAGACTTCTCCTTCCCTTTCACAGCACAGGGCAGGCACATCAGACGTCCCACAGGAGGTAGGGCCAGCATTGTGGAAGGTAAGTACAGTCCAGGAGCACTTTGTTGAGTCTTCCTTCTCTTCTTTCAGTGTGCAGGGCAGACACATCAGACACACCACAGGGGGTGCAGCCAGCATTGTCGAAGGAAGGCCCAGCCCTATTCATGTCGCAGGTGCAACTCCTCCCTCCCATCTAGATGCAGATCTCCCTATTCACCACCAGGCTGCCCCAGCCGGTCTCCTGGAATTCCCCAGCCCTGTCACACACAAACCCAGACAAGGAATGCGCAACCTTGCAGAAGCAAGCTCAAATGGTTAGGCAAGCAAATACCTACTTTCTAAAAGTGGTATTTGCAAACACAGCATATTAAAATAAACTTCACTAGATGTATTTTATTAGTCATACTAAACTCTAATTTCTACCATGTTCTCTGAGTCTGCTAGGATTATAAACATGTAACAATCCAGCAGCCCATTCTGGCCTATGGATAACAGGTAGACTTGCAATAGTGAAAAACGAAAATGGCTGTAATTCACTATTAGGACATGACACACACATCAGGGCTTGTCCTACCTCATACTTACAATGCACCCTGCCCTTGGGCCTACCATTGGGGTGAGTAATATAAAGAAAAGGGAAGGTTTAGGGACTGGCAAGTGGGTGCACTTGCCCAGTCAGCATGACAGTACCAGACTGCACGCAGGCTCTGCAATGGCAGCCCTTAGACACATTTTACAAGGCCGCTTCTGTGGGTGGCACAACCAGTGCTGCAAGACCACTAGCAGCATTTGGATTTACACGCCCAGGGCACACTCAGTGCACTGTACTACGGTCTGACAACTAAACCAAACATCCAATCATGGAACCACTAATCAATACATACATTAATTTACAGTTGGGAGAGCATATCCACTTTAGCACTGATCAGCAGTGGTAATGTGCCCAGAGTCATAAAATAGCCAACAACAGGTCCGAAAAAATATAGGAAGGTAAAAAGTTCAGGGATGACCCTGCAAAAAGGGCCAAGTCCAGCACCAATAGACCAGATTCAGACGGGAGTCTCCCGATTTTTCAAGTCATAAATAGCTTTATTTTAGCTGCTTCCGCTGAAAATGTCATCTCCTTCAATAGAAGTCAACAGGGAAATTACTTTCTCCTGATTTATCTTTCAAATGTTGGCATGTATGTTGTGGTTAAAAAAGTTCAAGCGTTTCCAGGAAGGGGCCCCCCAGCAAGTGTACAGGCCTCACTTCTTTACAGGCCGCACATGCGGAACGCCCCGAAAGAGACACAGCCGCAGCGGGCCCACCCGGCTCTCCAGAAGCCTAGGGGTAGCGCAGCACTCAGCCCGTCGGGCAGCTGCAGTGTAGACTGTCGCAGCTTCTCACCTCAAGGGCAGCTCTCCCAGAGGATCGCACTGTAGAGCAGCCAAGAGTCCGGGCCGTGATCGGCCCCCCAGCATGGTTCCCCGTATCAGGGCGGACGCTGCGCAGATGGCAGGAGACTGGCAAACTGGCCGTCAGGGCCCGCGGCGCCATTTTTCAGGAGGGAGAACCTCCGCAGCATATCGTGGCTCCCGGTCCGCTGGTACGTGAAGCAGCCCCCGGGATGGATCCTCGGGACCAGGGGGGTTTCAACCCCGGTGTTTAGCTCCTTGGGCCCAATTCGGCCAGGATCAAGGCAGGATTATAAAGTAGAAGGCAGAAGCAGCACTCAGCCGCGTCTGGCCCGCCAAGCCACGCCTCTGATATTATCAGTTGTACTAAAGTAAAAAGCTTTTGCATGTTAATTAAATACACTTATTTCGTTTGTGAAGAGACGGTTATATTTTTACACTTTTGCTGCCAGATGTGTTTAAAAAAAATGACGGAGTTTCTAAAGTAACGAGATGCTGGACTCCAGAGTTACATCCTTTTTTTAACACCATTTAACCTTGAAATAAATGATTGGCTGTTTATTTAACTTCTTTTTATTGTTAGTGCTAAATCGAGTAAAGGGGGGCCAAGTACTCCTGTTGACCGGGGGGGGCCGCATGTAGAAGTCAGGAGGGCAAGAAATCGAATACCTATGTATTGCAAATTTTATCATTTGGGCCATTCCATATCAGCTTCTTGCGAACAGTCAAATATATTATGTTTGCCTATTTCATAGTGCCATTTGTCCAATTTAAATGGCTTCTTTTAGGTGGCTTGTATGATCGCTTTGGAGATAATAAAATAAAATATATATTTTAGTACTTGAAGCGGGAATCAAATGAATTTCCAGAATATGTTTCATAGGGCATTAACGTTTGGAGACATTTTATTAACAAGTACAAATTGAAACTCATACTGGGGTAACCTCATGCATTACCAGGTTATTAGTAAATTACTGCGCCATAAGTGTTTAGGGAAAGGGCGTGGCCAAGCCTGCCAAGATGGCAGACTTGCTCGCCTGAAGCTCTGCATGTTGGCCTGGCCATAGTCCATTATCCGTACCAGTGGGGCAACCAAACAGAGCCATTGTATCACAAACATCGGCAGAACAGCAATCTGTCCGCACTGAGCTTTGGGGAGAACACTACGGTGAGCCGCAAGACATTTCCAGCGGGTGGCCCTAACCATCATTACTGCAAACTACAGCAGGTGAGATCCCAGTGAAGAGGAGACAGCGGATGACACCTGGGCCTGTCTGCCCCACACCCGTCGCGCCACAGTGAATGGGTGCTGGCACAGGTGAAAGAGATTTGAGCTTACACTACAGGCCGAACTGCGGTAGTGAGATTGACACACAAAAGCAGGCTGCCGCAGCCCATCCCGCACCACCAGAGTGAAGGAAGGACCAGCCACGCAGCCGGAAGACAAGACCACAATGCTCTAGCTCTCCAGAACGCCCGGAGCTGAATGAGGTGGTAGGCGTCAGTACACTGAGCAACGGAACATCATATCAGGAGACGATGGCCCAGAATGCACAAGGCTGATCCAAGGGGAGAAATTCGCAACACTAGGCAAGGCGCCTAGTGACTGGGGATCGACTCAGCGGAGGATGGCGAAGATTCAGCTGGCCCAACAAGACCCTGACCCAAAAGGCCACACATGTGGAGGACAGGTAAAGAGAGGAGAACCGGGCCGCCGTGTCTGAGCCCATTGAGATGGGTCAGCAATGAAAGCTGGGTAGTCACCACTCACCCTACGACACCTCCGTTTGGCAGGAAAGCAGAGACATGCGCCGCAAGGGGTACATACCTGCAGAGGCCTCCATGGCTGTGTCAGTACAGGCGTGGTGAGATCGGAGGATAGGCGGCACCACTGCAATAGTATGGGGCAATGGCGTGGACCTCCTCCACCTGGAACCAGAAGCGTAGTTCGGCACCCCTGACCAGGATCCTCCATTAAGCCTCCTGAGGCCGGTGGCTGGGTCCCCACAACTCATCGGGCCCAGCGAAGAACCCAGTGGGAACACTCATGGGCAAGCCTACTACTCGGCACAACAACCCGGGTGTGGCGTGAACAGCTGAACTCCACGGGGCAGCAACAATGGGATAAAAACCAAGCGACCAGAGGGCCTAGACATAAAGCCCTGCAACAACAGCGCTGCCACTGTGAGGTACACAAGTATATCACCTCCCCTCAAACCGTCAGTGTTACACTTGAGGCACAGGGTGAGACTAGACACTACCCAAATTATAGACTTGTACACTTACGAAAATACAGACATCAACTGCGGGTGCTATCCCTGCTGGACATGGAAAGCAAACTCCAGCAATACCCACTTAGTGATACACTGAGAGGAAACCATACCCCCGGGTAAACACCAGCCAGTAGACCGAACCCCAAAAGACACTGGGGAAAAGTGAAAAATACACTATCCTTCAGAGAGTGGGCTCCAGTGCGCCAACAAGGCAGAAGACAGCGAGGTGTTGCTTTTGTCCCAGTGAAGCATGGGGAAGCTCTGCTCAAATATAGGACCGCAAGGGCCCATCCTGATACACTGCCACCATTCTAATCACCGAAAACCAGCAAGGAGAAGTGTAAGCACCGCCCACTCTCTACATGTCCGAAAAATTGGAAAGGTGCTATCAGCCATCGAACAGTCCAGGGCCACCACAGAGGACAGATTAGGGGCACTGGCCACAGCACAGACCTCAACCTCTTACGTGATGATCACCGCAAACTGGATGACAATGTCACAGAGGGTGAGAAAACTCTTTCCACTTTACAGCCCTTGACAAAGTTGCAGCAAGAAACACTACGAGAATTACAAAGTCGAGTTATGAAGCTGGAGAAATTAACGGATGATCTTGAAGGACGCTCACGGGGAGCAATATTACAGTCCCCAGCCTACCTGAGGGAGTCAAGGGATAAGACCCTATCAGTTACGTGGAGACGTGGCTTAGATCTTTCACACTGGACTCAGAACTAACTGCCTTCTCAGCGGAACAAGCACACCGAGTGCCGGCGCGCAGCCTGCCTCTGGGGTCCAATCCTCGTCCACTGCGCGTGAAGCTCCTTCACTTCTGTGACAGAGATGCAGTACTGTGAGCAGCCAGGCAAATGGGCCCATATGAGTAGAAGACTAACATCATATGCTTTTCCCCATCAACTATCCTTAGACATGACAATGTCAAGATAAACGTACGCCACCAGTATTATAATTTAGCCCGGCTCTTGGTCCAACCAACCACTCAGATTCTACATAGACCACACGCAATAATTGTCCACCTCCACACTACACTAGTGCGATAGCATCATGCTCAGTTTAGACGTACTGTCTGTTGCGGTAGGTCCCCAGCATTGCGAACAATTCCTTCCCCAGTTTACACCCCATTACTTCACTTCCCCCAATACACTGATCCCAACCACAATGGCTGGCAGACGGGTGCCATAGCCCTCAGAAATCCACAACATCAGCGAAACGCGCAATGCTTGTTCAGTGACCCCCATGCCCTCATTCATCCCGCCAATGCCCAATCATGTCACCCACAACTGATACACGTTTCCTCACTCTCAATCCACACTGCATACACACAGCGAGCAAATCGCTGGGGAACTGAACAAACTATATAAGAGATGGAGAGGCACCTTCTGAGCAACTACATATTCAGCATACGCATGGGCCGGGGTTGTTGATACAGAGGGAGGGTACACTCTGCTGGAGGGGCTCCTGGATGGCCGACTGATACTCATCTGCAGTATCTAAGCACCAAATTCTGACCAGGGAAAATTCTTTAACTATCTTTCAGGAGTTCTCGCCCAGTTCACCACATCATCGTGAATATTTTGGGGGGTGCGGGCAGGCTACAACTGTGTGCTGGTTCTCTCCATGAATAGATACCATCTCCCCATTCTACTTTCTGGCCCATATGCAAACAGAATGGTACAGTATGGCAGTGCGCCACTGTTTACTGATGGATGCCTGGCAAAGTAAATGCCCCACAGTCAAACTATACTCATTTGATTCCATCCAGCACAATCTCCGAGTGCGACTGGATTGCTTCCTGTGCTTGCCTGTTATCCCTATGATCCAGCATGCAGACTACTTGGGGTGGGTCCTCTCCAACCACAATGCACACCTTATCACCCTGAAATGGCGACCCGGTCCCCACTTGGCGACTGCCAGGAAGACCAAATATTCAGTCATGAGCAAGACAAAAACATTAGGAGCTTTTTTGCCAAAAACGCCAATATGGCATCCACAAGGATGCTAGAATGGGACGCCTTAATATAGTCATAAGAGGGGCATGTTTTCGGCAGATATCAGGGATCCACACCACACTAGAGCGACGAATACTAGAGATGGAATTGGCAACCTGACTCTGGCAGCGGAAGCCGATGGCGAATCCCCGCCCCTGACAGCGGAAGTCAAAACTGCATAGGCCGAAGTATTAGCAGACCTGAGACAATATTACTTCAGGGCTCATGCAGCCAGGGTGCTTCGAGAGGGAGATAGAGCAGGAACAAAGTTTGCCTGGCTCATTCGGCAAGAAACTGACATGCCCCATAACCGAAATAATCACTTCCACTGGGGCGACAGTCCAATCCCAAGCAGACATCAACCCGGCTTTTCTTAAAAATATTTTACTGAAGTTTACAGGGCTCCGGAACAGGCTCGCCAAGTTATAGCAGATTAGTTCTTCACCCCCTTCCATCTGCCCGAATCGCCCCACCCGGCAGGACCTCCTTTGACGTGGTGTTCACATCCACAATGTGACGCAGGTGATTCAGGCCCAGGTCTAGATTGCCTACCACTAGAATACTATTGCACTTCTCCACTCTCCTAGCACCTAGGCTAGCTGACATGTACGGGGAAGTACTAGAAGGTGGGGAACTTCTGCTTAAAGTGTCCTTTTTAAAACAAGATTGTGATCAGAAAAGGGTGACATCTTACAGACCGATTACACTGCTATCGGCAGACTAGGATTTTCGGCAAGATCCTGGCGGACCGCTATACACAAGTCCTCCCAACACTGGTGCATCAGGATCAATGCAGGTTTGTCCCAGGCAGGTGTACTTTCCAGAACATACACAGATTATTCTATGTCCAGAATCGAGTACAGGGCTGCTTTCCTCAGGCCGCTTGCCTGATCTTGGACCTGGAAAAGGCCTTTGACACCCCGTCTTTGCCATATCTTTTTGCAGCATTTCAGGATGACATACTGATCTATGTGGCATCCATAGAAGAACATGAAAGTATTCTTCACCAAGTTCTACCCATATTTCAGGAAAAAGGGGTGGTTCTTCAAATGGAGAAGTGAGAGTTGTTAAAAGACAAGGTAGAGTACTTCGGTAATGTTGTGTCCATAGATGGCATCGAACCAAGGCCAGGTTTCGTTGATGCCCTTTTCAATGCAGTTGCACCTGTGGATAAAAACAACACTCAAGTCATTTATGGGATTGTGTGATTATGCTTCTCGCATAAAAACTTTGACTGGGTTGTTAAGAAGGATTTGAATGGATTTAAAGGTAACTTGCAATCTCCAAGGTTCTTAAATTTTTAATCCGGAATGGTCTTCCTGTACAACTGTTGATGCCAGCAATTAAGGCCTGGGCCAGTTCTTACCCAGTGTGATGCTGGAAGTGAAAAGACCATTGGGTATGGGTCCAGGACACAGAGCCAGAAACACACTTCTCTACTATTGAAAAAAAACTATTAGCTTGTTGGTGGGCTATTAAAACATTTAAGCCCTATGTGGTGGGAACGAAATTTACAGTAATGCCCGATCAAAAGACTTTGGTGACAACATTGGGTGGAGATAACATCAAAGACCAAACTCCTCGCATGGCAAGATTGTCAACAAGGCTCTAAAAATGTAATTTTGATACATGACACATTCAAGGTGTAAGCAATGCAAAAGCTGGCTTCTTATCTAGATCCTCCTTTGGGGAAGTGATGATGTGGATGATGCAGAGCGCAAAGAGAGCTGTTAGATTGTAGCTGTACATTTAGAAGGGATGAGTGCTATATTTCAAACTGAATGGCGAGCAGAAATTGTTGCAGACAAAATTCTCATACTAACTATCAAATGGGTTACAAAAGGGTGGCGTAATGAAAAGTCTGTTGTATGTGTGTGGCAACCTTTTTTGGAAGGTGGTAGATGAGCTAACTGTAGAGGATGATTTATTGCTTAGAGCTGAGATATTGGGACCACCTGCAGGGTGAGGTACAAGCTCATTAGGATGGCTCATGAGGGTCATTTAGGGGGTTCTTTTACCACCATTTTTGGTGGCCCTTAATGGATGGAGAGGTGGATAAATGTGTTACCCAGTGTGCCATTTGTGCCAAGTCAGAGAAACGTTTTGTCACGAGGAAGCCTCCTATACAAACTTTTAAATGCCAGTCTCGTCCATGGGAAAATTTGGGATTGACCTTCAAAGTGGCCCCAGGGTCAAGTTTGTGTCAGAACCTAATGCTGATACTGTGATTGAATATTTTGAAACTATTTCCATGCCGGAAGGCTTTCCAGAGTTTTTACTTTCAGATAACGGAGTCCAATTTGTGAATGAAGTGAGGAATTCTTTAAGTTCTGGTGATGTTAAGCACTTGAAAACGTCACTGAACCAATCTCAAACCAATGGTCAAGGAGAGTGCATGAATCAGGCTGTGGTACAGTGTTTGTGGTGGGCAATCTCAGTGAATTTGATGGTATGGTTCTATGGCATCAGCCCATAGAGTTCCACTTTGGTATCTCTGTTTAAATTGGTAAGAGGAAGGAACCCCATTACCAAGAGATGCCTGAGTTGGATAGGAGAAATGGGTCAAATTCGGAGTGTCATTTGATGAATGTGACCTGAGAGTCAAGAAGAACACTGCTGTGGCGAAAGCTAGATTTAAGCTTGTTTAGGACAGTCGGGCCAGAGTAAGAGAGGTTAAGTTTAAGGTAGGAGATGTCTGCATCAGGAAAGGAGTGCACACCAAAAAATGACTCCAGATGTTGTGGCCAAGTTTGGTGGGCATACAGTCAGCCAATGGGCTTAATTGCTGGAATGTGGGAAGAACGGTGAAGTGCAAGAGTAATTCGAGTCAGGTTGTATACCAGGCTTATGTTCTTGGTGAGACTAGTTCCTCCATTCCACGAGAAGATAATGGTGGGGTTTGCAGAACCAATCATGTCAGAAGTCTACATAGCAGGTATAAATAATCTTGTAGGAAAAGACAGTATGTTATAATAATGTATCTCTGCATCTTGTATTTAATGCTGATATGTCCTGAATCATAATGTTATCTCTCCATTTTGATCATTATGTTATTTCTACATCTTGAATTTAATGCTGTAATGTTGTCCTTGCATTGATCTCTTAATATGATGATCGTTAAGCGACTGACCTATTACATGTTTTTTTCAGTAAATTTGTACTTTCCTGTTTAATGTTTTTATTTGGCATTTAAACATTTGGCTCTTTAGGTAATAGATATTTAGTTTGGTAATAAGTACTGTACAGGAAATATAAACTCTTCTACTCTAAGTCAGTTTGATGTTTGTTTTTTCATGCAATATATATCTATCTATCTCTCTATCTCTCTATCTCTCTATATATACATATATATATATACATATATACATATATATATATACATACACATATATACACATACATATATATACACATACATATATACACATACATATATATACAAATACATATATACACATACACACATACACATATATATATATATATATGTGTATGTATATATATATATATATATACTACTTTTTATGAATAATGTTATCAAGGGGGGTATCGGTGGCAGAAGCCGCGGAGAGAGCAGGTCAAAGACTGCATTAAAAGGGGTTCAGGAGGCGCACAGGCGTGGGCGGTAGTGGCATGCTAAGTTCTCTCAGGAAGGAGAGACTAGAGTGTCCGCCATCTTGTAATGGCACCAGGGATGCAGATTCTCAATGTAGCCAAATGAAGGTGTAAAGGGGGGGGTGTTTGTTGTTGATGATGATTCTGTACATGATAACAGAGGCGCTGCTTCCTAACAGATTAAACCCAGATCTTTTGACTGGGTGTGAGTGTTTGATTGATTCAGATGCTCCGTCCATCACCACCCCCTTTTGTACCGCCTAACAGGGCGGGAAGCTTAGGTGCGTACCCCAATGGAGGCTTATGTTAGAGGTACTATTGACCAGAGTTAGCCCATATTAGGAGTAATTGTCTATAACCATGTATGGTAGTGCCAGGGGAGGAGGTTTATGTATTGGGATCAAATCTGGGAACCCATAGAAACACTGGTCTAATTTTCTTAAAATTAGGGACATGTGGAGCCTCCCGTCTTTGGGGGTGGGGGGGTCCAAAGTTACAAAGGGTTGGTGTGCATGTTGAATGGGACACCTAGGTTCAAGAAAGACAGGTGCTGTCTGTTGCCTCCTTCAGTCCAGGGGATGTCTTCATTCAGGCCAATCAAATTGCCGGTCAAACGGACGATCCAGTTTTGTTCCTTTCAGAATAAGGACTGGGGTGGTTCTAGAATGGTCCACCGCACATCATCAGGGGCGTGGTTAAGGCTCAGATGATGGGCACTCATCCTAGTTGTGGTTTTCTTGCAGCATATCCCAGAGCGATGTCCCATGATCCGGACTTTCACTGGTCTGGTGGTCATGCCAATGTAGCCTATTGTGTAGGGACAGGTGACCATGTAGTTGCAATTTTTCAGGTTGCAATTGGAGTGTGTCTTTTGTACCCAGGTGTAAGTGTGTCAAGGGTTATTTCTTTGGTGGGTTCTGTGAAATTACACATGCCACATGAACAGCAGGGATGGTATCCCATCACAAGAGGCAGGTCCCGCAGAAGACGTTGTTCTGATATCATTGCCCTTCGTGGTCCGGTGTATATAAACGAATCTTTAATGTTACTGGTGTGCTTAAAAGGAAAGCGTGGTCTGGTGATAGACATTAATGATGTATGTAAAATTGGTCAATGTTTCTATATCTTATTGGAACTGGGGATACATTTAGTAACACAGGCGATTATTTCTTCCTGGGAGCAGACCCTTGGTTTCAATAGGGCTGCTTAAGTACTATTCTTAGCTCTCATACCGGCCAAGTCAGCCTTGTGAGAGGGATGCCGAGTTTTCAAGTTTATTGAACGTTGCTGAGCCGGTCTTTCAAAGTCTGCAGCAGTTGCAAAAATTGGCCATAAGGGAGGTTGTCCCTCAAGCATTTGGGGTGATGGCTATCATATTGAGGTATGCTGTTGCAATCAGTGGGTTTCTTATAGGAGGTAGTCGTCAGTTTCCCTTCAGTGATGGTAATACATAGCTCAAGGAATGGGAAACTATTGTTAGATATGTTCTTGGTGAACTTGAGAAAGGGATTCAATATGTTAACCCATTAACAGAAGTTCTCACATTCCATAAGGTCTACCTGCCAAAAGATCAGGATGTCGTCGATATATTGGCGCTGCAGGAGGATGTTTGTGGTGTAAAGATTACTGTCACAAAATATATAGTCTCCTTTTCAAAGTTTACCATATACAGGCAGGTTAGACTTGGCACAAACATGCTCTCCATGGAAGTTTCCTAGGTTTGATGATATAGCTTGTCTCTGAACTGGTAAAAAAAAGTCTTTGAGGGCCCTGGTAGCACATTCCATTATTAAGGGGGTGGGAGATGACTTGTCTTCAGTCGTAAGGGTGCTCTCTATCAACTCTAATGTGGCCTCTTGAGGGACGTTCGTGTAGAGAGCATTTACAACTAAAGTTACCATAAGGTCAATGTTGCTCAAGTTGTTGGATTCATCTATCAAGTTTAAAACATCCCTTGTGTCTCAGAAAAGAATGTTTTCGTGCCCAAAAGTCGCAAAAAGTGATCGCAAAAGTTTGACAGAGGTTCCATCAGGGAGCCCAGAAAAGATACAATAGGTCTCCCAGAGGGGAGAGTTACCCTCCTATGTACTTTGAGGAGGATTTTGAGTTGGGAGTTCACTAGGAACTCAGCTTCAATTTTGCTTAACCATCCCAGAGTTTTTGCAGAAGAAGTTAGAGAGTTTATCTGAGCACTAAGTCTAGCTGTGGGGTCCTGGTCGATTGGGGTGTAGTACAGGGAAGCTAGGGCCCGATGTAGGTAGCCCTTTACCGATCCGAATCGGCCGAAAATACCGATTTTCGGCCGTTTCCGATCGGTAAAGGGCTACCGAGATGTAGGGGCACATTTTCGGTAATTTTACCGAATCGGTATCATTACCGATTCGGTAATATCTACCGAATCGGTAAAATAATTACCGAATCGGTAATATTTACCGATTCGTTAAAATTACCGAAAAAGCAATGTAGGTAGAAAATTTACCTTTGGCACATGGCTTACAGAATCGGTATTTTACCATGGAATACAAATCCATGGTAAAATACCGATTCCTGTGTACATGCACATCTGTGCATGTACACATGTGCCATGTGACAGACAGACGTGCCCTTAGGGCATGTCTGTGTGCCACATTGCACACATGCCCGTTTTGGGGGTGCTAGAGGGTGTCAAAGTGACACCCCCTGCACCCTTGTGTATTCTTTAATTACCGATTTGGTAAATACCGAATCGGTAATGCCTAATCATTCCTATGGGCTTCAAAGCCCATAGGAATGAATGGGCATTACCAATTCGGTATTTACCGATTCGGTAATTAAAGAATTGTTAAGGATTCGGTAACGAATCCAGATGTTGGGACCTACATCCCATTTACCGATTTTGAAATACCGAATCGGTAAGATTCGGTATTTCTAAATCGGTAAATGGGATTTACCTACATCGGGCCCCTACTTCTTTCAGTACTGCCTGTTCATGAGTCAAAATCTCATGCGGAACCATACCTGCCACTGGGGGGAATTTGAGGGGTATCGTAACCCAGTGTCATCTGCCTCAATGGTTGGTTTGTCTTTGAAAAAGGCACAGAGCCAGATTTTACGAAAGAAGTAGTGCAGTTTTGCAGGTAAGGCGAAAGTCTTCTTGCTGAGGCGTGGAAACAAAGCCAAGGCCTTTCTGGAGGACCTTGGTTTCAACTGCAGATAGTGTCTTGGTGGATAAGTTCACTACTCATTTCTTTTTGTTTGGCTCCTCGTCTGTATCTGCGGTTCTTGTTCCTGCCATTGAACTTTCTTTCAGACCCTCTTTTTCCTCTGCCTCTGCCCCAACCTCGGTCTAAAAAAGTGGGGTGAATGGGTTGTGGGGAAAAACTGGTGGGGATCATGAGGAAACATGGGGTAGTGTTGTGGCCGTATGGGTGGAGGTCCCTGATAAGGGACCATGCCATATCATTATAGTGGGGGTTGGGGTGACTCATCTGTCATCATTGCTAATCCAACTTTCTGAGCTCGATTTGCTGATGAAGGAGGAGTTTCTCCTGTGTGTGGAATCGCTTTTATCTGATGAGGTATTACCCCCTGGAGCTATGCAGTCATCACTAATGTAGGGATAGACTTTCTCCTTTGTTAAGTGTTTTTATGTCTTTCTGAAGTTTAGTGATTTTCTGTTTCATCAGAAAGTCTTTATGCTAATTAATTTCATTATGAATCCCAGCCAATTTAGCCTTGAATGTGGAAATAGAGATCCCAGTTTTCAGCACATTTTCTGATATGTTAATCTAGGTAATTGAATGAGAAATGTAAGAAATATTTTGAGCCACAATATGTGCAGCAACATTTTACAGCATGTGAATTACGGTCTTGGTCTCAAGGTTGATGTTTGCAAACAGAGGAGGTGGATATGGGTAGGCCCAAATGCATTACTATATTTACCAATGGCCAAGCTATCAATGGCATTTTTACATCTTGGGTCCGCACAAACTAAGACTGCTCGTTTGAAAGTTTGCAAATTAATATTATTGAAACTTTACCATTAAACTCTAATATGTACTGGTGATTGTTTCCAAGCGGACAGAGACATACCCCACAAAGAACTGTGATGCCTTGACTGTTGCTAAATGCCTTTTGAAATAAATTATTCAATACTTTGGGCTTCCAAACAATGAACTTGGATTTGTTTCCAAGTAATATGAAGGTGTTTGCAAAGGGTTGGCATGTATTGCAGGAAATCTACTATATTTATTACCCACAAGCATTGGATACAGTAGAAAAAAGGAAGAATTTGGTATTCAAATATTGCAAGAAATTATCTGAGACATTGCTCTATCGTCTTCACCAGATAATGCAGGCCCTTTTGGATCCACTGGCATCTACGATTCACATCTTGCATCTAGGAGATTGTAGCAGGTCTATGCAAAAGACGCTACTGCCTTCACTTTTGGTGGAAGGGCCCATTCCAGAACGGTTAACAACTGACACTGCAGTGAAATGTGCCAGACTGAGTGCATGGCTCTTACACAGGGAGCGGAGTAGCATCAGCTCCAAGAAAAAGCTACCTGCACCTTTTACTACAACACGCCACAACTTCAGGTTAAGCAAGCAATCTTATTTTCAACCAACGATCAGATAGGGTAACAGAGTCCATGTCGTAGTGACCTCTGCGGTGTGTGAGATAACTGAAGGTTTTTGGAAGAAAACACCAGGAAGTGACGGTGAGCAGTAGCAGTATGCTGCTGCACTGTTCCTATTGGAGCACAGTCAACTGATTTGCATACGCCTGGGTCCAAACTGAGGTGGCATGATGGATATAAGAAAGATGGGTTGGAATGTATCCAGAGCGACTGCCAGTCGTTAGACAAATTGCAAGCATTCCTTGCATCACCTTTTTTCTGCGATAGCAGTATTGTGAAACTTGGCCCTGCTACAATAATGACAGAGTTGCTTATTTTTAAGGAACACATCAAAATTCAGGAGATTGATGGAATAATTGAAAATGAATGCCTCATATCTGATTCCATGAAAACAGCAGAAGGATGATCTAAAATAAAACATATACATGATGAAAATTATTGTGTTGCACTGCTGGAGAGATAGCGCTCAGCTTTAAATATATAAAGTTATGTTTGCACACATCTTCCCACCAACACCAAAGACGATAACAAAAGCTGTGCCTGAGGCTCCCCTGCCTGCAACCATCTTGGGCGTCAAGGGAGCCGGCAATTCAAATTCTTTCCGTGGGTGCTCCAGGGGGAGTGCGGGGGGGGGGCCCACCCCCCTGGTCTCGCCATCTCAATCTAGTCTTTTGTTCATGCTTGGCTGGGTGCAGCTTTACTTTCTGGAGAACAGGAGCACTCTACAGTGTCCCAGGAACATCATGGCTTGAAGAGGTCCCATGTTCCCTCCCCAAAAACATTTCATTGGCCCCAGGGGATGGGATCTCTGAGCTATTTAAATGACTGGAGAAAGAGGGGAGTACTTTCCAAAAATAGGTTCCGCTGACTCCCGCAGGACAAGGGGGGCAGGATACCCCTACACCGGCCCATTAATTGTTTTTTAAATTCTTTTTTCAGGACGCAAGATGGCGTCGTACAGTCCTAAATTGGTTGCTCCAATTCTTTGTTAATGTTGACAACCGCAATGTGATCAATCTCTTGGGTAAGCTGATCCTCAGCATCTATATATACATAAATTCTGAACATTAGTTTCTCAAAGAATTCTGAACTGAAATACACCAACGCACAAAAACAGTTTTTCTGTGTAAAATTCGAGCTTTCTGCCAAATGTATTAAAATTATATTCAGCAGTTTGTGCTGTATCAATGTTCAATTTACCTGTAGAAAAGCGCATGGGGAAAATGGGTTTTGCCCTTTTTCAGGGCCACTGCTTGACAGGTCAGCCCGAAACTTTCCAGGAAGGCACTTGGAAAGTTGTGTCAAGATTCGTCAAACAACTCCAAAAGGCATTAGCAAACAAAAAATCTATTTCCTGTGGAATTACGGTCCCAACTGTAACAACACAATGGCAACTGCCACTCTGTAAACTATATATTGCCTACTGGCAGTCGCAAGTATGTAGTTATAGTTAGTACCATGTTTCTATAGAAAACTTGTTTTTTAAATTGCCTATATCTAAGGCGCCTTTTGATGAATCTTCAAGATATTTTCCCCAAAAAAGTGTTGGTCTGTCTTGTGCATGGAAAGCTTCGGAGTGATCCGTCACGCTGGAGGCAAGGAAAGAAGGGGGTGGGGTAAAAAGAAAATACGATTTCCAGTGTTAATTACCATAGGAGCTGTGAAAAAGACTACAGCCAAAACTGTTGGATGGAATTACGCAAAATTTGGCAGGAAGGTAGATTTTGTTTGCAAAGCACACTTTCAGTTATCCAGTGTAAATCCATTCAGGCGTTGTTGAGAAATGTAAGGGAAAGCAAATAAGGATATCTGAGTGGAGCCTGGGTACAGATCTCCCAGTGAGATCCGATTGGCTGCCAAAAATTCACCCAGGATGTGTTGGCAGCCATCTTGGTACTCTGCTTCATCAGAGTCCCATAAAAAACATTTACATTAAAGAAAAGGGGGCCGGGTAGGAATACCCTGACACCATAGAGAGTGTGTGGTGGTGGGGTTCCCCTGTAACCCTGCAGGGCAAAAATTAACTTTTTTATAATGAGAAACTCAGACGCTATCACTGATGACAACAACCAGTGATTGTGAGTGTTTTCTAAAAGTTTGTGTTTGTCTGACTTGAGGTGCGTTCGTGGCTGTCCTTGCCCCTAGACTCAGAGCCCCAACAGCAAATCCATTATGACCAGTGTGCTGATTACTTGTATCTTCTTCTATTCTAGGTTTAGTAAAGCGCAACAGCTACCCCAGCAAAGGGGCGTCCCGGCGCTGAGAGACAGAAGCACTTCTTCCTGGACAGGCAGAGAGGTAGCCTATGGGGCAGGGAAAAGGACGGTCTTAATTGCTTTACGGAAGACCGAGAGGGAATCTATGGAGCGTACACTGAGAGGGAGATCGTTCCAAAGTTTGGGACCGAGGACGCTGAAGGAACGGCCTCCAGTGCGGCAGCGCTTGGTTCTTGGTACTTTCAGGAGAAGTTGGTTGGAGGAACGAAGTTCTCGGCTAGGGACATAGGGGCATGCCAGATTTCGCAGCAACGGGGGGTTCCCCTGTTTGGCAATTTTAAAGATCGTAATGAGAGCTTTGAATTTGACTCGGTGTTCCACAGGCAGCCAGTGGAGTTTACGGATGGTGGTTCTGGCTGAACATCTCCGTGGGAGTCCTACCAGCATTCTCGCTGCCGCATTCTGGATTCGTTGGAACCTAGCCAATTCTGCCTTGTTTGCTCCCAGGAGGAGGACATTCGCATAGTCAAGGCGTGAGAGGATGGTTGCCTGGACAATTAGCTGTCGGGCCTTGGGGTCAAAGAATCCGAGTATAGGCCTAAGGTTTCTTAGGAGACCTATGCAAGTGGCAGCCACCTTTTTGGTGTGTGATTGAAAGCTGAGGCCGGCATCCATCCAGACTCCCAGGTTTTTTACACAGTCTTTGGGGAGTGGGGTATTACCAAGGGATGACGGCCACCAGTGCTCGTTCCATAGGCTGGTGTTTCTGCCAAGGAGGAGCACCTCGGTTTTTCCGGCGTTGAGCTGGAGGAAGTTATCCGTCATCCATTGTGCCACTGCTGCCATACCCTCTCTGAACTTGGATGCCGCGGTGGACGGGCTTTCTGTGAGGGTGACGACCAGCTGGGTGTCGTCAGCGTATGACACCAGCGTGAGCCCCCACTTATTAGCCACCTCCGCAAGCGGCTGGACATACAGGTTGAAAAGGGAGGGGCTCAACGCTGAACCCTGGGGGACACCTTGTGCTATAGGATGGGAATTTGAGAGGAATGGGGGAGCTGATACCTTAAAGGATCTATCCTTAAGAAAGGAGTGGAACCAGGCAAGCGCGAGACCAGACACTCCGGCCATCTCCAGACGTTTTAGAAGGATGTCATGAGATACCGTGTCAAAGGCTGCGCTGAGATCTAAAAGGACCAGCGCAGCACTTTGGCCGGAGTCTAATATCGTCCGGAGATGTTCAGTCGTGGCCAATAGGGCGGATTCGGTGCTATGACCCGCTCTAAAGCCATTTTGGGATGGATCTAGGATTCCGTTTAGGTCTATATGTTTAGAGAGAATGCCGTTGACATGGGCTTCTGCTATTTTAGATATCCAGGGGAGGAGGGATATTGGCCGAAAGTTTTCTGGCTTGGATGGGTCCAGAGTAGGCTTTTTGATTATAGGGGATACCCATGCTTGTTTCCAGGCTATGGGTACAGAGGCGGAGGCGAAAGAGAGATTGAGAATATCCATCATGGGGGACAGAAAGAATTCAATTGAGTCCAGGAAGTGAGAGGGGCTCATAGGGTCTCCCGGGGAACCAGATTTCACCTTCTTACAAAGTTTAATCAGCTCCGTCGGCGTGATGGCAGGGATTTGGGTAAGGGGGACGTGAATGGAGGCTGGGTTCTTGCATTCCTCAGAGTGCGGAGAGTTCTGCAAAAAAGTTGCATAGATTTTTTGGACTTTCTCCACGAAGTATGTGGCCAGCTGCTCGCAATGTTCATTGGATGAAATTTTGGGGGAGGGTGACCTAGAGTTTTGTAGCTCTTTAACAAGTTTAAAGATTACTTTGGATGGATTCGGGTTGGAGCTAATTTTCTCAGCATAGAAAGCTGCACGGGTAGTGTTGATGGCTTTGTGATACATCTTAAGCTTGGAGAGATAGATAGCCCTGTCCTGATTGTCGAAGTTTTTTCTCCATTGGCGCTCGGTTCTCTTACATTCCTTACGCATGGCTTTCAGTGTTTCATCATACCAGGGGTTAGAGGGTGTGAGTCGTCCCTTAGTCAGTTTAGGTGGGATGAGAATGTCAAGACCTTCTGTAATCCAGGAGGTGAAGGAGGTATAGATTATGTCTATATCCTGATTGGCTTCACAATGGAAACCTCCTAATGTTTCGTGAAGAGTGGGGATGGAGAGCTTGTGCCAAGGTCTTTTTAAGCGATGGTTGGATTCAGTAGTATACTGTCGTCCTGGGGCTGGGACTCTAAGTTTGATAAGGTAGTGGTCCGTCCATCCCATCGGGGTTGGGGTTTCAGTGACCGCCTCTTGGATGTTGGAGAAAACCGGGTCTAAGGTATGGCCAGCTATGTGGGTAGGACCATGGATGAGGGAGTTAAGCTGCAGAGCCGAGAGGTCTGTGAGGAGATTCGCAATAGTGTGATCGTTGGAAAGATCAAGGTGTAGATTAAGGTCGCCCAAAATCGTGAAGTTGGAGGTTTTAGTGATGAGCGCCGTAGACGTTTCGAGAAGGGCGTCGATGAACCTGGAAGCAGGGCCTGGTGGGCGGTAGATGTATAAACCCGACATCGTAAACTGAGGGTTAATACTAATTTTAAATTGGGCGCATTCGCAGTCAGGGAGAGTTTCCTTAATAAAAGAGCATGTAAAATGTTTTTTATAAATGACTGCAATGCCGCCACCTCGGGTTTCGCGGTTTATGGTGGCAAGGTGATACTCATCTGGGAGCGCCAGGTTAGGGATGGTAGATACGCCATCTCGTAGCCATGTTTCGCAAAGGAAAAGGATGTCAGGGTTTTCATCTAGTAAGAGTGAGTTTACCTCTAGATGGTGTTTAGGGAGGGATCTGACATTCAGCTGGAGTATCGTCAGGGACGGGGTTGTGGTTCTGCCACGGAGTTCCCATATGTGAGAAGGAGTATTGGTGGAGAAAAGGCAGCGGTTGCAATGGAGTTGCGAGTGGCCCATGGTGCCAGTAGTGGCGGGACATCTTTGGCTAAGGTTCATAGCAAGGAGTTCCTCGCGGTCATACCGTATGAGCCTATGGGGCCTGGTTGGACCAGGGGGACTGGCGACTGGCGATGTCGTGGCGATGACGGGCGCAGACGGGCTTGCCTTAGGCGCGCCGTCGGCGCGCAAACGGCGCTCCCGCTGCGCTCGTCCGCTGCGCTTCCGGTGACAGCACATGTTGTAGGAGGTAGGGGGGGCGTGGCCTTCCGGGGGGCGTGGCCTCCGTCTTTGCCGAGATCGGCGTTTTATGTCAGCTTTCTTTGCCACGGAGCAGCGCTAAGTCCGCTCTTCACAGTGGTGTAAAAGCAGGTGAAAGCTCTGGCGCAGGCAGCGCGTGATGAAAGTAATTATTTCAGAACTACACAGAAATAAAGGTGACACAAGTGTAAATGATGGCGATTTAAAAACTCCCGGCTTCCGCCTCAGGAGTGTGCAGCTGTCAGGCTTAGGCGCTTGTAACTCGGCGCTTAAGTATGCGACAGGGGGGCGTGGCCTTCCGGGGGGCGTGGCCTCCGTCCTCGCCGAGATCGGCGTTTTATGTCAGCTTTCTTTGCCACGGAGCAGCGCTAAGTCCGCTCTTCACAGTGGTGCAAAAGCAGGTGAAAGCTCTGGCGCAGGCAGCGCGTGATGAAAGTAATTATTTCAGAACTACACAGAAATAAAGGTGACACAAGTGTAAATGATGGCGATTTAAAAACTCCCGGCTTCCGCCTCAGGAGTGTGCAGCTTAATGGCTAAAGTCCAATCACAGAAAGGGGAGGATGGGTGGGTTGACGAGTAATCTGCAACAAGATAGAGTCCCCAATACAAAAGTCCTTACTGAAGTTAAGCAACTTGTTTTTCTGATAGAGACTTCTAGCTACATATTCTTCATCTTTTAAATATATATCAAAGCAGTAACTATTTGGAATTTGCTCTCGACGGGACTCATACCAGAAAGTTTTGCAGGACCGAGCAGCCAAATTCCCCTTTGGGTGAACTGGGCTGCCCAGATAATAGCGCTTTGTGAATTTATGGAGGGACGCCCATGTAGCCATTTGGCAAAAGTCCAGGAAAGATTTCACATGCCAACGCAGTGGTACAAGCTTTGGACCATGTAGAATGAGCATACTGTCCTTCTGGAGGCAGGTTTTTGGCCAATGAGTAGCATATCCTAATGCTTAATGGAAAGCACAAACTAGCTGAAGATAGTTCTCATCTGCATAGACTTGTTTTTTTTCACTCCAGGGAACCTCCACAAAGAGCTGATCTTGACACTAGATTGGAGAACATGGCGGCCGGTTAGGAGTGCAGGTCGGGAGCTCCCATAGTCCCATGAGTAGCTAGTGCAAGTAATGGCATGATCGGTCCGGAAAAGTACGCATTGTTTAGGGATCAGTTAGGAATCAGTTTCTGCACACTAAGAAATAAAGTGGAAGCAAAGGAGAAGCCAAAAAAAGCACTCACTGCTGTGACCGCGCTGGGTGACTCGACGAGCCTGGAGGCTGGATCCAGTTTAGACGCAGACACCAGAGTTTGCTACTTTTGGTATACGGGGGATGCAAGCGGCGTCTCTGGTGGTTCGAAGCGCGGAGAAACCGTGCGGTGTGATAGGAAGGTGGGGGTGGGAGGGGGGATGGGGGGGGGGGGTCGGCTCTGCGGGTCAGGTCGAGTGCCCTGGAGGAGCAGAGGGACCTGGAGGCACGCTCTGGAGCGGAGCGGGGGCGGTGTTGAAACAGAGCAGGAAGGCGGTTACAAGGATTTCCTACCGGGTGAGAGCTACCGCCAGCTCCAGCAGCAAGGGGGCCGGCGAAGAGGAGAGATAGCAGAGAAAAGAGCTGGAGGGAGGCAGGAAAGAAGCTAAGGGCTGCAAGCCTACCCACTCGTCAAAGAAGGAAAAGAAGAAGGCCTATAGCTAAGAGATCAGCTAAGAAGGACCCAGAGGTCAAGCAAGCTAAGCAAGTGGAAACTCGGACTGGGGGGTTCAGCAAAGGCAGTCAAAGGTGTTCAAAAGGAGGGGAGGGGAACAGGAGGAGGAAAAAGCGGCCCGAGGTTGAGACTGAACTGGCAGGCAATTTTCACGAATCCGGAGTTCGATATTGCTTGAGAAATAGAAATGCCTCAGGGGCCACTTTAAATTCAGAAGTATCACAAAAAGAGTGGGAGAGAAAGGAGAAAATAAAGAAAATTAAAAGGAAAATCAAAGCAGTGTCTCCTCCACAATTGGTGAAGCCGAAAAGAGCCCCCCTACATACTAAAGTGGCATCACAAAAGGTAAAAATTACCCCATCTTTACGCACTTACTTTAAGGTAATACAAACGTCCCCAAAAAATCCCAAAAAACAAAGCCCTGAGAAGGGGACAGTAGAAATTTACCCAGAAATAGCGCAGGCTCAGCCTGCTCAGCCAACAATGGCGGAGGACGTTCTAACGGCAGGTATCCCACATAGACCCAATCGCTTCAGCGAACTGGCAACATCAGAACAAAGTAAGGATGCTGAGAGCGAGGATAATTCTTAGCCCACTCCCCAAAAGAGCGCAGGGGGAGTGAGAAACTCAAACCAATAGATGGAAATTTTAATCACAGAAATGAGATCGAGTTTTGCGTTGTCGGAAAAAAACCAGCTCCGGATCCACGGAGTTTGTGAGACACTAGAAACTAAGATGAATGCAATGATGGACAGGGTGACCAGGCTGGAATCCAACATGGTAGAACTGGATAGAAGACTTACCCACAACGAGAAAGCCACGGAGATCTGCGGACCAGTGAGAAAGAGCTCCGTAGTAAGATTGAGTCTCTAGAAAATCAGGCCCGACGCAATAACTTGAGGCTTTTGCATATACCGGAGGGAAAAGAGGCAGGCGACAAAGACTTATGTGATAGATCTGTTAAAAGAGTTTTTTCCTTGGGCAACTTCTGAGGAACTCGCGGATGATATACAAAGGGTCCACAGAGATCCCTTTACAAAAATAAAAATAGGACAAACCCAAGGAAAATTTTAGTAAACTTCAAAACCTACGCTCTTAAAGAAAAAATCCTAAAAGAGGCGATAGTTGCAGGATCGCACAAAAAAGAAAAATGGACTTTTAGAATAAGGTCCGACATTTCTAAAACCACACAAGACCGTCAGTGGCAGTTAGGACAATAGATGCAAGAACTGAAATCTTTGGGGGCAAGTGTACAAATGAAACTCCCAGCAATGTTGAGAATTATGTGGGATAATCACATGTATAATTTGAAAGAAACAAAAGAAGTAGAAATACTGATAGACATGATTAGAGTATGGAAAGCCGGACCATAAAGTTAATCATTGGCTCATGGGATAGGGCACTCGAATAGGCAGGATAGACCTGCCAAGGAGTAACGGGAGGGTTCTCCAGGGGGGATGTTAAATGGGGGGAGAGGGTCATGACTCTGGTATGCAAAAATATGTGCATGGTGTGGGAGCATAAGGGGAAAAAAAACAAAAAGCATTTTGTCCAAGTCATGCAAAGTAAAGAGGGGCTCTGCCCGCAATCCTTCAAAGTATGGGGGTTAATATTTAATGGAACGTAAATGGCTTGAGAGTGAGAGCAAAAAGGCAGAGGATCTTAGAGTACCTGAAAAATAAGGACTGGAACAATATTATCTTACAAGAAACCCATCTCTTGGAGTCTGAATGCGGCCATCTTGAGTGAGGGGGCGAGAGTGGTGAGAGCGCTCTAGTGTCCGGTATTTAAGGAGCCCCTAGGAAGCAGGCGCGAGATCCCAGCGCTTTGCAAACATAATGTTTGACTTCTGATCACGCAAGGAGCAATTTCCAGCTACTGTGTCACTTATTTTATTTTAAAAACGCCGAATTTTAAAAGTGCTCTAATTTTCATACTGTTTGCATACAGCATACCTGGCATACTTGGCACTCACTTGCCACTATTTTCGCTCTGTTCCTGACATTCCCAGCCGATTTTAGAGCTGTAGATCGAGGGCTAGTGACAACAGCATTTACGGCGGCCATCTTGCGTGAGGGGGCGAGAGTGGTGAGAGCGCTCTAGTGTCCGGTATTTAAGGAAACGGTCTATATCCGCGCTAGCGGTCGCGTTTGCGGAAGCGCCTCCTCAGCGCCGGAGTCACGCCAGAGTCAGCCCGTCTGTGCCTGTCCGCGCCTCGGGCGTGCCTCAGGGCTATGGCACCACCATATGGTTCAGTCCCCAACCTACCACAGGTACCTATAGCCGATGTAGCAATACATTCAATAGAATCCCCCTACATCAAATATACGTCTGTCGATTTGAAGGCTCTACAACCAGCAATAAAACCCTCCTGCAGGTTGTTAAAATTGGGGTGGGAGAAGGATTCCTGTCAAACCTGTCAATTACACATTGACCCTGTAGGGATCAAATCCACGCTGTCGGATTCCCTCAAGAACTCCTCAAAATCAAAGACAAAATCCTTTTCCTTTATTAGCCTCAACTGTCGCTCTTTACCAATGCATAAACTAGAAATTTTTAACCTACTCTTAGATGAAGCACCCGACGCATTGTTTATTACTGAAACCTGGCTCAAAGAAAGTTCGGGTCCAGACATAGCTATGGCACTTCCGGACTCCTACGCTATCACCAGACTTGACAGGGAAAAGATACCTGGCGGAGGAATTGCCATCATCTTCAAAAAGATTTTTAATTGCGAATTTAAACCTCTTTTATGTGATGGCTGCCAAGCGGCGACATTTAAACTTACGCTAGCCCCTTATTTCACTTTAGCCGGAGTCCTTGTGTATCGGCCTCCGGGGGCAGCATCCAAATGGGTGACAAATATGTCTGCACTTATCGGACCGTTAGCCATGAGAACTGCCAATTTCACAATCTTAGGCAACATAAACTTGCATCTAGAGGATGAGGAATGCTCTTTAGCTAAAGACTTCATAAATGACTTTGCAGCTCTCAATCTAACCTTAAAGAACTCCGGGCCTACACATCGTGCTGGACACCTGCTAGATCCCATCTTTTCCAATCTTAACAATATTGTGACGCATTCTGCCCAGCCTCTGCCCTGGTCTGACCACTATTTGGTTAAATTTGCCCTTCAGGTCGACCCAATAAATAAAGATAATACTCCCCTACCCACCCAGTTTATAAGAAAGTGGAAACAACTTGACATTGACAGTCTCAATACCCTCCTGGAAGAACATAGGCCTTGCACTAAGACCACTGTTCAACAGCTTTCCTCCACAGTACAAAACTGGCTTCTTGCAGCCATTGACTCCACCCTGCCCAAAACAAAGCTTAAACCTAACACCCACCGCTCTCCTGCGCCCTGGTTCAACGATATTTTACAAAATGAAAAAACTAGATGTAAAAATCTTGAACGTCAATGGAGGAGGAGTTACTCACCTGTAATCAAGGAAAAATACAAAATTCAGTTAATAGCGTATCAAAAGCAGTGTAGCAAGGCTAAAGCAGAATTCATCTGCACAAAAATCACAAATGCCTTAGACCACTCCAAAACACTTTTTAAGCTAGTAAAAGAGCTGGCTGGCTCTTATACGTCTCAACTCCCACCTGAACTTAATAAAACTCAATGTGACCTACTTGCTGCCTTCTTCATCAATAAAGTCGACCAAATTCACCAAGACATTAATCAAGCTTCTAATAAATATAAGTTAACCACTGAAGCTACCCCAAACTGTGCATCACCTACCTCGGGTAATGCTCCAGGCATTCCGGATTGCTCTACTCCGGTTAATGCATCTTCTGTCACACTTGATAGTTGGCCCTTGCTGAACCCTGATATGGTTCAAAGGCTGCTAAAAACTATTAAATCTGGCTCACCTAAAGACCCATTGCCGTGCTCAGTCTTAAAGCAACTTAACAGCAACGTCTTGGTTACCATCACTGATCTTCTCAATGCTTCGTTACTGGAACAATTTGTACCCAGTGAATGGAAGCATGCAATGATTCATCCGCTCCTGAAGAAAGCTGGCGCAGACCCCAATTTGCCAGCTAACTTCCGCCCAATATCCTTGCTGCCCACCTTTGCAAAAATATTGGAGAAACATGTACATCGTTGCCTCACTGATTTCATTACCACTCATGACCTATTACCATCCCACCAGTCGGGATTTCGTGCAGGCTTTTCCACAGAAACTACCTTGCTGGGGGTAACCGAAAATATCCGCCGCATGGTGGACAAGGGCGAAACAGTGGCACTTGTGCTGCTCGACCTCAGCGCGGCATTCAACACCGTGTCGCATGCGGTCCTCGCCCAAACACTCCACTCCCTGGGCATCCGTGGGGCAGCTCTCAACTGGATTAGATCATTATTGGAAAACCGCACGTTCCAGGTCTTCTCACAAACTGCCTGCTCCGATACCATGACATTCAAACACAGAGTTCCACAGGGCTCTATTCTTAGCCCGTTGCTTTTCAACGTGTATATGAGCCTCCTGGCCAAAATAGTGGAGGAAACAGGGCTTTTAATGTTTTCCTACGCTGAGGATTCCCAGCTGCTTTTTTCTTTATCAGCTGCAGATTCTGATAATTCCTCCACCCTACAACTCGGACTCTGTAAAATCGCCGACTGGATGCAAAAAAACTTCCTAAAACTTAACGGCGAAAAAAACCGAGTTAATCGTGTTGGTCAAAAATAAAGAACTTTGGGGACCCCAACATTGGCCAACTGAAATGGGCACCCCCCCTACCCCGGTTACTCATGCTCGCAACCTGGGCGTCATTATTGACGACTCACTCAGTTTACATCAGCAAGCGGTAAAGACTTCAGCCACCTGCTTTGCCATATTAAAATGGCTAAAAAAGATCTGTTGGATGCTGCCTGAAAACACCAAGAAAACAGTTGTCAATGCCCTAATAACATCTAGGCTAGATTATGGCAACGTTTTGTACCTGGGGGCGAACAAAGCTACTGTCCGCAGGTTGCAATCAGTGCAAAATGCAGCAGCCAGACTACTCTGTAAAATTCCCATCTCTACTCCAACCACTAAATACATCAGGAAGTTACACTGGCTAAAAATTGAAAACCGAGTTAAATTCAAATCTCTATGTTTTATGCACAGGATTTCCACCAACACCGCTCCTAAATATCTGCAAAACCTGGTGCGCCCCTACCGTCCTTCTAGATCTCTTCGGTCTTCCACGGCAAATCATTTTGAAATTCCAAGGACCAGGCTGTCACGCATGGGTGGCAAGTCCTTCTCATTCCTAGGACCTTCGCTCTGGAATTCAATGCCACATACATTGCGGTCTGAGTCGAATTACATCAAATTCAGAAAAGCCTTAAAAACATGGCTCTTTAACATCTAGTTTTCTGTAACCGCATTGCTATTGGGATCTGCCGCGCCGGGAAACCCTTTGTTGGGTAGCTGTGCGCATTACAAATGTAAACAAATAAATAAATAAAAATAAATAAGGGCAGCGCTGGGTAGAGCACTATATATGCACTGAACAAACATCCTGTGTTAAAGGTGTAATTATTATAACCAAGAAGTCAGCAAGAGCACAGATAGAGTCACAGAAAGCTGACACAAAAGGGAGATGGGCGGTAGGAAACATACGTATAGAAGGTAGAAAATTAACGGTTAGAGGTTATTATGGCCCAAACATGGATGATCCCTCAACACTGCAGGAGCTTTATGCCTACCTGTTGGATGCTCCAGGGCCCATCATCCTAGGGGGGATTTCAATATGTTGTTGGATCCGGCATTAGATAGGAGCCCCCCAAAAAACAGTGATAACTTACCTAAAATGAGGAGGTGGCTTAAATCTTACCAAGAAGACCTAGGGCTAGTTGATGTTTGGAAACTCAAGGGAGAAAAAAATAACTAATCGTCTGTTCACTTTTAAGAACAAAAAATTGGGACACTCCTCCAGAATCGATTACTTTTTAATTGATAAGGTACTAGTGGGGGAAGCTAAGAATGTTCGACATTTATCTGAACACCTGTCTGACCGCTCTGCAGTTGTATTAGGACTAGAGCTGAATAAGGTGAGGCCTCAGGCAAGGTGGACCCTAGATAAAGCAATACTCGCAGAAACTGATACAATAGAGATCATTACAGAAGAAACTCTGTCATACTTCCAACATAACCAGGAACAGACTTCGAGCCAGATTAGATGGGGGGCATACAAAGCAGTCCTTAGAGGCAAAATTATCAGCCTAATAGCTCACAGAAATAAGTTGAGGAAGAAAGAAATAGAGAACAGAGAGCGAGTTTCACAGATGGAAGAAGAAATTCAACGAGGAAACCTCAGCGGAAAGAATAGAAATATCAAGGAAGGAGCTGACTAAGGCAAAAATAACCTAGTGAACATTTTAGACGCTAGAATCAGGAAGAAGTGGGAAGCAAGCACGTTCGGCGAGGGGTGCGGAAAGCTTCTCGCGTGGAAAACAAAGACAGAGCTAAATAAAAACAAAATTTTAAGTATTCAAGAAGCAGGAAGTGCTACCCCACTGTTGGAGGAGACCGAAATTAAAAACGCCTTCTTTGAATTTTTCTCTGAATTATATAAAGAGAATACAAACAATAACGAAGATTTAGCCCAAGATTTTCTTAACAAATGGGTCCAACAGTCGCTGTCAGAAGAACAAAGAGGAAAGCTAAATGCTGAATTTTCAGAAACAGAAGTCGAAGAGGTGATCAAAAACCTAAAGAGTGCCAAGGCAGCTGGTCCAGACGCTTTCTCTAACGAAGTTTATAAAGTTCTGCGTGGGGTACTGGTTCCAAATCTAACCAATCTGTTTAAAGATATTTTTGTAAAAGGGCAAACACAACCAAAATCATGGAGTGAAGCTGTAATTTGTATAATATTAAAACCGGGAAAAGACCCTAAGCGATGTGAGTCATATAGACCAATCTCTATGTTAAACTGAGACTATAAGATTTTTACTCAGTTATTAGCAAAGAGGTTAGGAGTATGCGCTGGGAATCTAATTCATACCAATCAGAAGGGTTTTATAAGGGGGGGGGGGAGACAAATTCAGGAACTTACACACGAATTGATAGGCGCCATAGATTTAGCTAATGAAGAAAATCTTCCCCTATCAGTTGCAACCTTTGATGCCGCCAAAGCCTTCGATAGGGTTAAGTGGAGCTTTCTACATAGCACATTAAAAGCATATAAGGTAGGCAATAATTTTTCAAGAGTGGTCAGCGCATTATACGCTTCTCCAACCTCATGCCTTTTTGTCAATGATTCCCTGACAGAGAGAATACATATAGAGAGGGGTACTAGGCAGGGCTGTCCGCTATCCCCTACATTGTTTAATTTATATATAGAGCCCTTGGCATGCTCTTTAAGATCAAACCACCAAATCACACTATTTAGATGTAGGTAATGGGAAAAGAAGGCCGCATTGTATGCGGACGACTTGATGCCCAGATAAACTTCAACAAGGTCTACTCAGAGGCTAAAAAGTTATTTAATGCCTGGAGCTCTCTTCCTTTTTCTTTTATAGGTCGCTCTAACTTGATTAAAATGATGATCCTACCTAAATTTACTTTCCTTTTTAACTCAATACCGTTAGAATTTAAAAAAGAAGCAATAGTCAAGTCACAGGGGGATATCAGTAGCTTTATATGGGCCTCCAAGGGGATCAGATTCTCCTTGAAGATAAGGAAATTGGAACATGGTGGGATAGCCACCCTGATCTTTTGCAGTACTACAGGGCGTTCCACTTTAAGAATATCAGGATACTATGTAAAGACCTTAAGAACTTCCCAGCTCATTTGCAAGCGATGGTTGGACCAAGAGGAGACTACTTCTTGTACAAATTCGGCCACTCAAAATTTTTCAAAAAGATAAGGCAAAAAATGTTAGGAGCAGCCATCAAACTATGGGTTCAGTTGAGGCGCCTATGGAAGATCCCCTATTATAGTCAGCATGCCCCAATCTGGGACTCACTGGGCACTCCAGACTGCTTAAGGGACGCGTTATCAACTCCTCTGAAGGAAAATGGGATTGTGGAATGGGGCAAATCCTGAGTGGCGCTTGCATTATGGACTGGGAAAAGCTGTCAGAGTTAACAGGCGGACGGCTGTCCAAACTAAAGTACTACCAGCTAATTAGCTGGGCCAAAGCTTTGGGAAAGGACGGGCCAGGTAATGCAGAATTGGAGGGGAAGATTATGCAATAATTCCAGAGGAAGGAAGTAGCCTACTGGTATTGGGCGATTATCGATGAGAGCGGAGAGGATTTCAGCCTACCGAATGAAATATGGGGAAAGGCGCTGCCATTGCAGGATGCATCGGCTCTCTGGCAAGTATCTGTGCCTGCATGTGGGATGTGATTAAATCTGCACCCTTGAAAAAAAACTTCTTGTTTACTATACATAGAACGTATTGGACTCCTAAGAGGTTATCGAAAATGAACAAGGAGAAAATAAGGAGCTGCCCCAAGTGCAATGAGGAGAGAGCTGATGACATCCATATGTTTTGGCAGTGCCCGCACCTTCGGTTGTATTGGGATAATGTAGGTAAGATCCTCTCCGAGGTCCTCAAACAGGAAATACAGGTAAGCGCCCATCTAATACTATTTGGGGTGAAAATTGATGATACAGGGGTTTCTAGCCTTAACAAATGTCTTCTAAATCTGTTATTTATGTTGGTGATAGTGGCCAGACGTGAGGTCTGTATAAAATGGATTAACCCCAACCCCCCTACTGTGGAAGAATGGTTAAATTCAGTCATTAGGAAAAACAAGCTGGATAGGGTGGGGAAACCTAGCAAAAGGCTAGAATTTTGGAATAACTGGTAACAGCATTGGTTGGAAAGGGAGTAAATATCCTTGATGTGGTTGTCTCACGAGGTCCTAGGATTAAGCGCACCTTCAGTTTTGAAGTTTTGGTTACAGAATACAACCTCTGGGGAGTGGGCATGCTGCTTAAGAAATGCCTAAAAAGCCGATAGGATACTCCCACGTGGATTAGAAATGATCTAGGTGCCAGGGGAAGGGCTACAGAAGGTACAGCTAGTCAAAAAGGCTCTTATTAGGTGGTCAAGTTGCTAAAGCACTCCAGTATTCAAAACTTTGTGTGATGAGGACTAAAATAAAAAAATAAAAAATTAAAAAAACAAAGAGCTGATCTTCCACCAGGTGTTCTCTGGTACGATGAATATGAAAGCGGAGAGCTCTTCTGGGGTTTTTAAGGTGGAGTCTCTCCTCATTAGAGTGGTGAGGCAAAGCACAGAATGCCAGCAAGGTGATGTTTTAACTGACTAGGCACAGCGTCACAACTTTAGGCAAGAAGAATTTTTGTGTCTGGAAATAAAAGCCCATTCACACGACACAGAGATATTATGGTGAAGAGGTGCAGTCTTGAAATTGAGAAGTCGAAAGGGACCACTGTGAAGCAGCTCCAAGGGAGTGCACATTAAAAATGAGAGGACCACGTTAAGGTTGCGCTGTGGCATGACATAAGGTTCATAACAACTGGAGATTTAAACGATGAGGGCTGATCCGACAACCATGAAAAAGCCAAAAGAGCAGAAAGGGACCCTTTAACTGGGCCCTGAGCAAGACCGTGCCAAGCTAGGGAAGGTGCAGATTATGAAGTCCCTGCCCTGTTGTTGCAACAGTAGATCCTCGTAGAGGGGCAGCCTGATATGAGGACAGATGCTCAAGCACAGGAGTTCTGGATATCATACTCTCCATATTTGGGACCACTAGAATGATTTGGGCCCGATTGGTCCTGATCTTGAGAACTCTGGGCGGGAGTGGTATTGGTGAAAGGCATACAGGAGCCCTGATTTCTACGGGAGGCCAAACGTGTCTCAGAATGAGAGATACCTCAGGAACTCTAACAGGACAATGCAGACACTGCATATTCTAGACAGTGATGAACAGATCGAGACAAGGCCCTCTGCATTTGAGGAAGAGATCATGCATCACCTCCCGATTGCCAATTGCCACTCATAATCCATTAGACACCAGTGGCTGAGCTCATCTGTCTTGGCATGCCACAATACTGCAAGGTGGTTCACCACTAGAAAAATTCCCTGGCGGTTTAGCCATTTCCAAAGGCACAGAGCATTCAGGCACAGGGTCAGTGACCCCACCGACCCTATTTCTTTCAGTACCGCATGGAGGGGATGTTGTCTGTACCTATACCGGCCTCCCCTTGATGGCTGGAAGGAAGGCTTTCAACGCCAAGCATGTAGCCCTCAACTCCAGAAGGCTGAAATGGAGTGGGACTCCAACCGAGACCCAAAGCCTCGATCTCCACCTCTGCCAGATGACCACCCCATCCCAGAAGTGATGCACTGGTCGCCACTGTCAGGTTGGGCTGTGAGAAGGGTCTGTTGCTGACCCCAGTCCAGTAGCCACCACTGTAGATCTCTTGAAGTCTCCTTCGAAACCTGAATGTGGTTGCAGAGGCTTTCTCCATGTCAGATCCAACTGAAGAGCCTGCTTTATGCCATCTGCTTTGCTTAACCAGAAGGAATCTCTTTCCCAGGGGAAAAGGAAACCGACCAGTTTCCAAAATGGAGCAGATGAAAGGCAGTATCTGAAAACAAGTCAAGTGTGGCATGGGTATGTTGACAGTTATCCCCAAAGCTGACAGGATGTGTTTCTGTAGTCTGGAGGTGGTGGATGACTGCCTGGGGCAAACCTGCCTTCAACAGACAGTAATTGATATATGGGAAGACCACTGACCTCCGAATGTGTACTGCCCACATCATCACTTTCTTAAAAACCTATGGGGCACTGGTTAGACTAAATGGGAGCACAGCACACCAAAAATTCTACTCTCCATCTACGAACCACAAGTAGTGTAAATGTGCCTGCAGGACAGACATATGGAAATAGGCGGCCTGCATGTCCAACACCACCATCCAGTCTTCAGGGTCAAGAGTAAGACTTGGGGGGGAGCCACGACGGCGGCCAAAATGGCCGCTCGCCCTCGCCTCCTGCACCATCCTGGCGTATATCCTGCATCCCGATTGCGGCCACGTACAGACGAAGGCGTGTGGAGCCCGGCCGTGTGACGCCGGCACGAAATCCACCCCAGATGGCCGAGATCCGTCGTCCCAAACTTCCCGGCCCTTGAAGTGAGCGAGCCGGGACCTCGAGTGGCGCAGCAGCCGGCACAGGATTGAACAGCATCGGCTCCGACCGGCCATGTTCATCCGGTGACCCAGACCGGGACTTGTAATTGGACACGGCCAGAGACGGTCGATCGGAGCTCGCGCTGGAGCCCCCCGAGCAGCCTAACAAAGGTTTACGCCGGTGCCGGTTTTTGAGTGCAAACTCGGCTACACCTATCGACGCACGGCCAGGCTTTGACCTACCCCGGAGACTGCCGGCGGCCGACGGATCTCCTTGCAATGCTGTGTTTTTAAGGGAGAATTCGGATACGCCTGGTAAACGATTTGCAACGCGGTGGGTGATCGTGGTCTCGAGTGTGCCTGATATGACCCGTTCGTGTGTGGCGGGAAGCGATTGACTTCCCGGCTACCTGTGGGGCTTGCTTCCTCTCCTGCTCTGGGGTTCCTTGGAGGAGAGGTGCGCTACGTAAATCTGTGAAGGGGCGATGGAACCCAAAATGCAAGACATCCTACTGGCCCTCACAGATCTGCACTCCGCCTTGAGATGTCGATGGACGGTCGTGGACGACCCGCAGGCGGCGGCAAGTTGTACAATGACGGGCGGCCAAAATGTCGAGCGGGAGCCCGACCTTTCCCAGTTCGCCGATGCTAAGGACTCCCTGGAGTGCGTAAAACTTGACAGTGGAATTAGTGGGTCATGTGGCCGAGCTTATGTGTCTGCTGACTTTCCTACCCTCCAGCTGGCTATTACCACTCCTGATTTGCAGCACCCAGTTTTCTTGATGGCTAGTGAGCCATGGAGTCGCATGATCGCATCGACTCTTGCTTTTACTTGCTGCTGAATTGGCTCCAACAGGGATTATGGACTCATTGAACTTGCCTTCCCATGATGTGCGACGCCTTACTATCTCAGCTCGGACCGGCCAGGGCTGAACCTGGACTGTTTATGTACTTGGTGGATGTTCTTGGTGCCGGACTGTAATATGGCTTGTGACGGTGACTTAGGGTGATTGGGATGACTGTATATTGCTGCTCGCCCTCCATCATGGTGGGCTTACTTGTTTTTCAGGATGGGTGGGGGGGGGGGTGTCTGGGGCCGGAGCTAGGGCCCTCCTCCTACTTTCCCTTTTTCGGGGTTTTCTGGGGCGACAGGCATGCCTATGGGGGGGTGGGCCGTGGCCTTCCGCTGCATGCAGGGTGGGGGGAGGGGGCGGGATGTATTTTTGTTTCTTCTTTGTCTCTATGGCCTGCTTTTTCTTTCTTCTTTTCTCGTTCCTTCTTGATAAATTTTCCTTTCTTATATATTTCTTTTATAGTTGGAGACGGGGGTTCGGGATCCTTGGGAGGATCATTGCTTGTGTCCTTTTAAGCTACGGAATTTTGTTGACATTACTCGCCTCATGAGTGGGACACTGTGGTTCTTTGGGATTGTTTTCGGCTTTATACCTTCCTATTGTTCTCCCAATGGTGTGTTCGATTGAAGGCTAATATCCTGTCACGTGAATTGCTTGGTATACGATGTCGTAATATTGCCTGCAGTTTGATCCTTCAACTTTATTATAAATTGGAATCCTCCCATATCCTATAATAATGTGGACAATTTTGCTCGTCGATCCTGATTTAATGTGGCCGGTCTGGCCGGAGAACACCGTATTGTTATCCTTTGTTGCACGATATTTTGACATCTGGAATGTTATTGTTTAGTGGGCCTTTGGCCTCTATTTGCTTTGCACACGATGTAATGCTGAGGTTTTCCAAATAAAACATTTTTCAAAAAAAAAAAAAAAAAAAGAAGAGTAAGACCTGGGCCAGTGTGAGCATTTTTAATTTTTCCTACAGGAAAAAAGTGTTGAGTGGGAGTAGGTCTACTCCCACTCAAATGCCTTCATCTTCCTTGTAGTACAAGTAACAGGAGTGTGACCCATATACCTAATTAGGACTGGGTAATGAAGGTATAAATAAAAAACAGTGTCCCAATAGGAAGTAATGAACAGTCAGTTATACATGCATGCACATTGCATTGCTGCCAAAGGAAAAAGGAGACTCTCTATAAACTTTCAGACAAGGTAGTAAATCATCTTGTTTTATAGTTTAAATTCATGGTCGGAATTATACAGTTGTAAGCAGCACTGCATATATCACTTTAGATGACAACCATAAAAACTTGGTGCTCTACAAAAAGTGACTGTGGTGCAGGTGGCGACGCAAGTGAAAAGGTGAAACAGCAGAAACGGCGCACTGTGAGGAGGTGCAAATTATCTACAGTGAGTGGTTCGGATCATGTGACAAGGTGGAATCACAGATACAAAGTTATATTTTCATTTTTTGAATTTTAGGAACCACAATCGAGAAATGCGCCCATTAATACGCTGTGTAGTCGACGGCGTTTCAATCCATACTAATGAGGATCATCATCAGGACTTGGTTGTCTTGTTTGGGGCGTGCTGAAGAGTAGGGTGATCTAGGATGATCGTCAGTGATTGAATCGTGACCTGCGCGGGGGCTAGGTATAGAGGAGCTGGGCGGTCGGCAGCCTACCAGCCTGTGGATTTATTCCGGTGCCGGCACGCTGATCTCAGGACACGTGCAAGTTCGGCAGATTAATTCCGGTATCGGCACGACTGATCTAAGGACTCGTGCTGATTCGGCGGATCACAGACGACCGCCCAGCTCCTCTATACCTAGCCCCCGCGCAGGTCACGATTCAATCACTGACGATCATCCTAGATCACCCTACTCTTCAGCACGCCCCAAACAAGACAACCAAGTCCTGATGATGATCCTCATTAGTATGGATCGAAACGCCGTCGACTACACAGCGTATTAATGGGCGCATTTCTCGATTGTGGTTCCTAAAATTCAAAAAATGAAAATATAACTTTGTATCTGTGATTCCACCTTGTCACATGATCCGAACCACTCACTGTAGATAATTTGCACCTCCTCACAGTGCACCGTTTCTGCTGTTTCACCTTTTCACTTGCGTCGCCACCTGCACCACAGTCACTTTTTGTAGAGCACCAAGTTTTTATGGTTGTCATCTAAAGTGATATATGCAGTGCTGCTTACAACTGTATAATTCAGACCATGAATTTAAACTATAAAACAAGATAATTCACTACCTTGTCTGAAAGTTCATAGAGCGTCTCCTTTTTCCCTTGGCAGCAATGCAATGTGCATGCATGTATAATTGACTGTTCATTACTTCCTATTGGGACACTGTTCATCTTTCTTGGGCACCATAAAATAGCAGGAATAACAAGCACGTCCTACTTCTGGTGCTTGCACCCTCTCAACAGCCCTTTTTGTCGAAAGGGATTGCACTCCCTGCAGCAAAAAGGCAAGATGATCCCATGCCAGTTGTTGGGGGTCAGTGGAAGGTGTGGCAGCGTCAAAATGAAAGATGGGGCATATCCCTTCCGAACATTTTGCAGGACCCACCTGCCCGATGTTTCAGTGTGACAATCCAGCAGGAATCATCCAAACCTGCCTTTCACCAGGCGGCTGTGCTCAGCCAAGGACATGCAATAGAAGCTTGGCAGTGGACTGGGCAGCATGTTGACCTTGACCGCGGGGCGGAGAGCACCACAGCCTCAGAAACGAAACTGCTTGGTGCCTTGTTGAGGATGGATTTCCTGGCAGTATGGGGCACCTTTGCTGAAGCTGCGAAAGCAGCGACAGGTCTAATGTGTTTGTAGAGGCAGGGCAGATAAGTGCAGGGGGCTTGTCATCGCCCTACTTTGCTTGAACAACTTAAGAGCGTAGTCTGCTTTGTCCCCAGACAGGTGAGTCCTGGCAAAAGACATGTCAACAATGAACTGGACAGCATCTAAAAACAGGTTGACATCCACCAAGCATGGCAGCGAATGTCGACAATGGTGCCAAAGGCCAGTCTGATTAAATTGGTGGTGTCCAAGCCACAACAAATTGAGAGAATGACCATGTAACAAATATCCTATATAGCTTGGGCAAGGATGGGTTGGAAACCATCAGAAACACCTTGGAGAACTTGAGTAACTTAATCCCAAGGGACCTGGTAATAACGATCCAGGTGGCAGCTCACATTTAGATATTGAAACACCAATCTGGACTCTTTCCAAATGTCTCTACCCATTTTGATTACCTATCGGGGGTAGTTGGGAATGTGTTGGAGTTAGTCTTGCTTAGAGACACCTAGGTCACCAAGCTTTCAGGGGAGGGGTGCTTCGATAAAGAAGAGCAGTGACATTGTGCAATTGGGGGGTTAGAGTTAAGAGTAAGGTTTGGCCCATGCCCCCAACAAGGTCCTTGTTAAAAGGCAAGAGGGGCTCAGTGGATGTTTGCCTCTGCTGAACGGCTTTTGTCAGGATACTGGTCCTGACCAGCAAGGAGGTGAGCCGAAGGGGAAGGACTTCGGCCACCCTAGGCACTGCCATGGCATAAGAATCACTCTCCTCAGTGGCAGGACTGTGGGTGAGAAGTCTCGACTCAGAGGAGGTATCAAACCCACTAGTCTCTTGTAACTCGTCATACCAATTCTCCTCATGGTATGGCGCGCCTATCTCATCACCCGTGTTGTAATCGTTGTCCAAATCTGTACGCAACAGGGACTGTAGAATATGTGCTCTGGCTTTTGAATGCTTGGGCAGAGAAAGTGGAGACTCAACAACAGACTGGCACGGCCTTGGTTGAGGATGAACTGGCGCGGACTTGCAGCTGGAGAGTACAATAGGTACCTTGGCCTCTGTCATTGATGGAGTCGGCATATGCATTGAAGTTCCAGGAACCAGCACGGACTGTGGCATCAGAGGTGGAATTGGAACTGTAAGCAAAGGAGGCCTGTGACTTACTCAGAAGGTCCAACTGTGGGAAAACCCACGGACAGTATTTCAGATGGAGGCATAATAGAGGGAATCAGCAAGATCAGAAGAGTTGAAGCATTTCCTCACAGAACACTTAGATCTGGTTTGAGTGGTGGGTGGCCCCGGAAATTGGTTGTGCCGGAACATGCTGTGGGATACGTTCCAACATCGAACGACTTTGGGAGTAAGATTGCAAAGTATGGTGGCACCCCGCCTCCCCAGGAGAGTAAAAGTGGCAGGAGTGAGCCTAATTCCTCTTAGGTTTCTTATTATTTCAACTTGTATCAGGCCCACTGTGGAGTCTACCAGTGCATGGCAACGTAGAATTTCGCCTTGTGGTTTCTTATGGCTTTTGGGTTCATCGAAGCGCAATCACTACAGGCTATAAAGTTGTGACTTGACCACAGTCACTATAAGCAAACCTGATCAGGGTCTGTCACTGACATCTGTTTAAGACAGTCCCTACGAGGTTTTAAAACGTGTTGTTTTGAGAGGTGATATTTCCCTTGCAAACTGTAATGAGTTAATAGGGGTCTCAAAGAGAAGAGAGGTAGCTCTGGATCTTCTGGTAGCGTTGAGAAAAAGGAACCGACATCAGCGCACCGGAGCGGTGCCTATATAGGCCCAAACTGGTCATTTATGCAGTGGAACAGCATCCCTGCAGAGCCATACAGCACCACCTACAGGCATGCTGAGGTGCTGCTGAAAACTCTTCAGATCCAGCTGATGTCTGTGGAATATTCAAAGGTGAGGAATCTGTAGCTATAAGTCTCCCTTACTTCTCTTTACTTCTGCTCCCACTAAGCCTTAGAACAACCATTACCACCCAATACTCCATCCACCCTTTAAGACTAAAATCGCCCTTACTCCTTTACCCTTACCTACCCCAAAGCCTATAATCACCTCCAACAAACATTTATCACTACCGGTAAATTTTTAAAAAATAACATTCAAATAGAGATATATTAAAAAAATATGTATATTTACTGTGAGAAAGTGGGCTATTAGTTGAAAGGGATGGGAGCCCCACTCAAATAATAAACACAATACTTGTTGGGGTGAACCACAAAAGTCACAAAATTGCTTAACCCTTTGGTAGCTTGGCACAAAGCAGTCAGGCTTAACTTAACCCCTTCTAAGGGGGAGGCGGGGCCGCGCAGCGCTCCCGTGCTCGTGACGGAACGGTTCCGTCACGGCCCCGCCCGCTCGTTAGAACGTCAGCGCAGGCGCGGCGAGCGGGCAGTGACCGAACCGTTCTGTCACCAGCACAGCCCACCCGAGGCTCGTGACGGAACAGTTCCGTCACAAGCATGGGAGGGGTTAAAGGTAAAGTATTTATGCAGCACATAAATAGTAATAAGTTGAAAATACAACACAAGAAAAATCCCAAACCTTTTCAGAAAAGTAGAGTACATTTTAATAAAATGAAACCAGAAAGACGAAAATCAAATCAATAGAACCGAAGGTATGCAATTTCGAAGTTTTAAGTAGATATAGCACCTAAAAGCACCAAGCACCATTCACAGTCATTGGTCATGCTTGACTGGGGAAAGTAACAAGTTCAGGCCAACCGGAATGAAGTGTGGGTCAGATAAAGGGACCAGGTTAGACCTGCTGAAAAAGTTACTGTAGCAAATTCCAGGACAAATAGTTTGCGGTGGAGGAGGCAGCGAGGAGCACGGAGAGCATTGCAGGTGGTCATCGTTGCAGCACGAAGAGCAGGCCTGGTGTCGCGATCAGTCGTTGCTGTAGCGCAAAGATTAGGTAGGGAGTTGCGGACAGTCACTGCTGGAGCTTTACATTGGTGGCAGTCACTTTAACATGAAGAGCGTGTTCATCGCAGCATCAAGTTCGCGGATGTCACGGGCACCAGAGTCTCAGCATGAGCAGGCTTGTTCGCTAAAAGCTTAGAACTTCAGGATTTCACCTTTCATTTTAGAGGAATGCACTTGGATGCCCCCTATGATCCAGGACCTGGGGGTGCACCTATTGGGATGAGAAACACAGGCCAGCAAAGCAAAGGCAGGTCCAGATGCAAGTCTGGACAACTGGGCAAATGCTAGACACATCTCTAGAGCTAGTTATGTTCCTGTAGTTCACACAGGAATCCAGCCAGCTAGCCGTCGGGGTCACTCTGGTGGTCCTAAGTTCAAGGAGTAGGTCCAGGCCTCCTTCTTTAGACAGCAAGGCATTTCTTCCAGCAGCAGGGCATGGGGGAGCACAGCAGTCCTTCTGAAATCAGAAGTGATATGAGTGGCTCCGGAGGTCCAATATTTATACTTGGTGCCAGCATTTTAAGGGTGGAGGGTAGGGGGGGGGGGGGGGGGTGGCTCCCTATTCTACCCACACATCTGGTTCTGGAAAGTTCTTCCTCCTCAACTTCCAAGGCTCTACGTAGTATGGGGTTACAAAAGACTAGCGTCTGGCCGCTTTAATGTGTGTACTGGAGGCAGCCTTTCGAAGTGGGGATAGAGAACAACTGTGCACCAACCATCCTGGCAGGGTGGGCCATTATGCCAATATCTAGCCCCCCTTTCTCTCACTGTTTGGGAGGAATACAAAGAGTCCATCTGCCTTTACTATTCATAGTTATGTGACCCAGGACATAGGCAGCAGGCACTCAATGGTTAAGACAAGAAAAAGCCACCATTCTAAAAGTTTTCAGCAACAACTTAAAAATCAGACTTTACCATTAAATAAGATTTCAAATTACAAGTCTTTGAGTCTAAACTTAATTTCCCAATCGGCTCCTACACTCAGGATCATAGTGAAAATGACTTTAGGAGCATTTCACTCCCAGGGCATGTAAACCTTAAACCCACGTCCTACTTTTTAAATATAGTGCACCCTTCCCTATGAGCCTTTAGGGCCTACCTTAGTGGTCACTTATAAAACAGACATACAAAACTACAAATTAGTATTAATTCTTCCTACAGCGAGAATTGAGGTAACCAATATCGTACACTTTTCTCATGAATTAATGTTTTTATTTTATTTTTGGACTTACATTCTGCACGTTTGGAGTGTGGGTTGTATTTTTGCGGCGTCTGCTGCGCTCAGTAGTGATTTTGTCCTTTGTTTCATTGAAATTATGCTCAGCTACTAGGTCAACCTTTGTGTCTTCGGCAGAGTATTCATCTTCCTCTTCTGTGGGCTGGAAGTACCACTCTTCACTGCGGCAAAGAGCTCCCTCCTCAGTGTAACAAGTCTCTCCCTCCTCTGACGGGATTTCTGCATCTCCCTCAGTTTGGCTGACTGCCACCACCTCCTCTTCCACCATTACATCTGGTACCTCATAAGTTTCACAATTGTCATTGCTTGTGCTGAAAAACAAAGATTTCAACATATATTTACATCTGACCAGAAAACGGGAGACTTTTAAAAAAATGAATAAGAACTCATAGCATCTGCCGGGATCTAGAGTTCTTAATGTTGTCTGTGTTGCCGTTATAAGACCTGAGAAACAGATAAATACTCATTCAGTCTAGGTAAGCTAAATCTGGAATAAATACTCTAGTACTGTAGGAATTACCATATGGACGTACCGTCATTAACGGCCAAGCAGTAGAACACATCACATGATACTTAAAGGCACACACTAGTAGTAAAGGGTCCAATCATCTAGTCAAGAGTAATTAAAACAATATTTGGGCAGCTAGTATTTGATCCCTCTATGAAGACACATGCTCCTTAGCTAGGAGCCTAAAATGAATCCTAAATATACTTCACAATACTAATTTTCCTCAATTTCATTTGTAAATAGCATTATTCAGCCCTTTTGATATTTAAGGTCATCAAAGCCGCCATGTTTCAGAACTCTTCAAAATTCTTTTTTTCAGAACCTCAGTTGCCAAACATTTCAGTGTGCGCCCATCCTTGCTTTCTACTTAAGGGCTTTTGCGAGCCTCCAAAGCCGACGGGCTTTTTGGGAAACGCACCTGCGTGCCGAGCAGGCAACGAAGCCCTTGACTGATTAACAGCGGCTTTCTTCACCACCCCTGAACTTTATCTCTACTGATGAGGGATATAAATCCCGAAACCTGGGCCATGTCTCGGGTCTAGAGATTACCGAACTTTCAAGAACTGATTTGCACCATCCAAGGTGATACACTTTGAACTTTCCGGTTTCTTATGCTACTCGCACTACTAATTCCAGAATGCTGAGGGGCGATCCGGTGGAGAGGCCAGCAGTGTGCGCCCATCCTTGCTTTCTGCCAAACATTTCATGTTTGGGGCAGGTACATTTGCTAGGGTATGCTAATTTGTAACTGTGAAGGTAGTTTCAGTCTCCTGCTATCACTCTGTGCCATTATTTGTGATCATAAGCAATAGCATTGCTGCAATATTACCTGTCTTGTGCATGGATGCTGTGTTGTTCTGTTGGCACACACATAGGATCATCAGCGGTAAAGAATATAGATTGTGGGCACTGCAGGTCCTCATCCAACTTTGGCACCTCTTTACAGCTGCAAGGGTAAGGAAAATGCTGAACATGCAGAACATCAACTCCTACAAAATTCAGTAAAACAGATTTCTAATAAATTCCTTTACACAACAAACTCCATAGGCGATGGGTCATCAAATGGAATAGAGAATATGGCCACAGGTATCTCTTCTGGCACCCTAGGGGAGGCAGGAGGACTGTAGGAATCAGTCACATCTGATGAGGAAGAATCTGGTGAAAAACAGATTGAAAAAATGTATTTCAGTAGAATCTAAATTTTAAAAATATTCAGGCAACTATGTTTATCATGAAGTACGTCACATTTAACCATTTTTAGATTAATGAATATTGCTCTGCAAATGCAGAATTCCTCTCAAATTCACAGGCAGCAATTTGAGGGGCACAGTACTCCACCTGTGTGTTGTTGGATGGGTTCATACCTTTTGGGAAACATTGGAGGCCCATGGCAAGATGGCTAACAGTTTGGAACACAACTTGATTCTGTAGCAGTGTCGCAAGAAAAAGAGCTATGATGTGATAACAATAAAATTAGCAGTATTTCTACAGCACATATCAAAACTGAACTCTCTCAGTGAGTCTAAAAGCCCTATTATGAATGGACTACACATTTGTAGTCGATTTTGAACAAAAATGCTTCTGCCAAAAAGGGCAGAAGCACTTCCGTCAGATATTAGCTGGAACAGGCCACAATGTTGTTGCCACGTCAACATTTTTTGCGGTTACTCAGAAACAATCTCCAAAATTTCAATACATTCCTGGGAAACAAATTAATAACTCTTACACGCAGGAAGTTTTCTCCTGCACTTGAGAGCCATTGCTGATCTTCCCAGCCTCGGTCCATCATGCTCACCTGGGCAGACAAAATCTTCCTCAGAATGACCGTTGATGCCTTCTGATGCATCAAAGGCAGGAGATCGGCAGAGGATGGGTTGCCGCCAGCCAGCAGAGATCATAGAGGCTTTACCATAAGTCATTCAGTAGTTTTCCAACCTATATATGGGTTCTAATCTAATCGATTTGTAGAGCGCATGGCTACCTGAAGGCTTACAGGCACTAATCCTAACAAGCAGATCTTATAACTGACACCCCTAAGTGCTGATGAGAGAAACTATCTGACAAATAGCCACGTCTTCAGAGCCTTCCTGAAGGAGGATTCGGATTCTATTTGACACAGTTTGAGTGAAAGGGAATTCCATAGTTTAGGTGCTAGGAACTTAAAGGACTGACCACCCCACCTGGGTGTTTGGATTCCTGTTGTGTTTGCAAGGAGAGAAGTGGCAGATCCAATGGACTTTTTGGACTTGACTGGTACAATGATATAAAGTAGTATTTGGAGTCAGGTTACTGTGGAAGACCCTATGCACGATGCAAAGAACTTTGAACGGCACTTGGTGCTCGATGGGGAGCCAGTGAAGGTCAACCAAAGCCCTCCTTGTGGACAGGTGCCTTCGAATTTTGAGAAGGAGGCCGGTGGCCACATTTTGGATGGTCTGTGACCTTCTTTATATGTAGTGGGTGGATTCAAAGTATAGGGAAATCCCGTAGTCAAGCAAAGAGTGTATACAACGAGTCGCTGTGACTGGGGAAGGGAGGCAGAAGATCCAACACTTTCAAAGCCATCTGAGTATTCCAAAACATTTCACTACTAGTGTATTGGCCTGGGGTTACATGGTAAGTGTGTAATCCAATCAGACACCCAAACATTTTATTTAGTTTTTGGAGCTTGGTGTAGTCCCAAGAATAACACCCTTTTTACTTTGTTACCCAAAAGCATGAGCTCCGCGTTATCCCCGTTTAACTTGAGGAAACATTTGGCTACCTCTTAGACAGGGGACTAGTTGTTTACAGTTAGAGCCGTGCTCCATGGCGACGGAGATGACAAATTGTTTATCATCTGCATAAGAAATTATAGTGAGACCAAACGACCGAACTAGCTCTGCTAAAGGCTGCATGTAAAGGTTAAGAAGGGAAGAGTGCCATTTCCTATCTAGTCTTTACTACTTCTTATTGAGTGCTAACAGATGAGGGAAACACTGAGGAGATTTTTTACTTTGCTGTGTACCGTTTCAAGTCTTTGCGGGAAGAACTAAGTCCAGGGAGTTACTAATCCAGTAAAGGAACTTGGAGTTTGCCCCAGATATATTATCCCTGTTAGAAATGGGGGTCTCTAGTTGGAAGGTTGTTACCCTGTCCAAGTAGGGACCCTTCTTTCTAGTCAGGATAAGGGAGTTACAACTCCAAAATAACCCCTGCTCACCCCCTTGGTAGCTTGGCAAAAGCAGTCAGGCTTATCTCAGAGGCAATGTGTAAAGCAGTGCAGTGCAGTATAAACACTACAAAAGGACACCACGCCAGTATTAGAAAAAAATGCCAATATTTATCTGTGTAAAACAAGCCTAAAACGATAAGAATCCAACATACAGTTATTCAAAAATTTCAATAAGCAAAAATAGACTTTATAAACAGTTCCTTCAAGTTGATGGCACCATCCGGGGCTATCACGGCGTCGTGAACAAACAAATCCAACAGTTCTGGCTGACCGCTGCATCACAGGCCAGCTACAGTGTTGGGGAGACCCACATACAGTACCTTTAGAGATGCAGGGTGCATGGATCCTCGTGGTGGGCTCCGAAGAGCAGGTGCCGGCAGGAGTCAGGTCGAGGGATTCGGGCCCTTGTAGTCACACATGTTGCAGGTCGAACTCCGTGCTGTTAAAGGAAGGAGCGCAGGCAGGCGTCAGGGCTGTGGTGCGACGTGCAGCGAGCGTTGCCCTCAGGTCGCGGTGCAGGGAGCGGCTCAGTGGCGGCGTCCAGCGGCGTCGGTGAGACCAAGGCTGCAGTGCGAAGTGGGGCGGTGCTAGTTAACGTGCTGGTAGGTCACAGTGCAGGCAGCGCCGTCATTGAAGCGCTGTCGTCGGCTGACAAACTGGAGTCGCCGCTGATGGTGGGCCATGGCTGTAGTGTGGGAAGGGGAGGTGTGTCGAGTAACTCACGAACGATGACGCCAAACCACGGTGCAGGCAGTGTCATCGTTGAAGAGCCATTGTTGACTGACAAAATGGAGTTGATTGCACCGGTGTGGGTGGGCCAAGGCTTCGGTGTAGGACGGGGCAGTGTGTCAAGGAACTCACGAGCCGTACCCCTAAACCACGCTGTAGGCAGCGGCTTCGATGTCGGCATGGAGCGCCGGCGTCAGGGTTACCAGGGCGGCGAAGCGATGCAGAGCTTACATGTCATCGTGGCAGCGGACGGAGTAGTCTGTGAGAACAAGGGTTGCGGTGCGACGTGCGGTGGTGCTCTCTGCGGTGCCTCCAGTTCACGGAGCCAGCAGTGGCGTCGTTGACGGCGTTTGGTTTCTTTTTCTTCTGTTACAGCACAAAACACAGAGGTCCTGGTGCTGATAGCAGATGAGCTTGAAGTATTTGCTAACCCCTGCTCACCCCCTTGGTAGCTTGGCAAAAGCAGTCAGGCTTATCTCAGAGGCAATGTGTAAAGCAGTGCAGTGCAGTATAAACACTACAACTGAGACTTCTTGAACATAGGTCAAGCTCTATCTCAACCCCTTGGAAAAACTCAGGAATAGAAGATGCAGAAAGTACAGTCCTTTCACTGCCCAAGACAGAAGCAGCCACTGTAGGCCAACACAGCAAAGTGGTAGTCTCACCTGACAGCTTCTTCAGCTCTTCTTCTTGGCAGGTTTCTTCATCCAATAGACTTCTAAAGTCCTGGGGTCAGGGCCCCAGTATTTATACCACATTTCTCTTTGAAATTGTTACAGCCCAAGTTCCTCTGGCACACATGAGCGAGTTCTGCCTGGCTCAGGCCAGGTTCACTCCAGGAGGTGGAGACATCTTTGTGGAAGGCAGCCACAGTCCAGTCAGGTGCAAGTGGCAACTCCTCCCACTACTCTAAAGGCTGCCAGGTATATTCAGCCCAGCTACGAGTCACCCAGGAAAGGCAAGACACACCTCAACCCACCTTGTGGCTGTCTATAGTGAATGCACATCCCCAGCTCCTGTCACTCAAAAACCAGACAGTCACTACACAAACAGCAGAGGCACAAAAGATGGTTTAACAAGAAACTGCCTACCTTCTAAAAGTGTTACAGCAAACCAATGATGGACCAATAGAAAGTTATACTTGTAAGACGTTACAAAGCAACTCCTATGTTAGCCTATGCGGTAGATAGCCTTTCAATAGTAAAAAATTAAATTGGCAATATTTCACTATCAGGATATGTAACACACCAGTACATGTCCTACCTTTCACATACACTGCACCCTGCCCACAGAGTTACCCTGGGCCTATCTGAGAGATGCCTTGCATGTAAGAAAAGAGAAATGTTTAGACCTGGCAAGTGAGTGCACCTGCCATGTCGACATGGCAGTAAAAACTGCAGGCAGACACAGACATCTTTGAAAGGCTGCTTGTGTGTGGCACAACCAGTGCTGCAAGCCCACTAGTAGCATTTTATTTACTGGCCCTGGGCACACACTGTGCACTGTACTAGGGACTTAGTAGTAAATCAAATAAGCCAATCATGGAAACACCAATCCATAAACAAGATTTACAGCAGGAGCACTTGCACTTTAACACTGAACAGCAGTGATAGAGTGTGCAGAGACACTGAACCAGCGAAAAACAGCATATTATCAAAACCAGGAGGTCAGAAAGCAAAAAGACAGGGGAAACACACCAAAATATGCCAGTTCTAACACTCCCCCAGGTCAGGTTTGGACTTTAAGGTAGCCGCCCAGACTTCATAATCTAGTTTAGACCAGCAGCGATCCTGCTTCATCGACCTGAGTGGGCCACTAAGAGAAGAAGAAAGGTACAAGGTAATGGGAATCAGCTGGTGATTTGACAATATCACCGGCATGGGTTGTGGTAGCCATAGATTGGGGGTTGTTGCCGAGTACCAGGTCAATAGTGTGCCCTTTTTCGTGGGTAGAGCCCTAGACCTTGTGTTTGAACTGCAAGGAGGTGAGGTCCTGAAGTAGGCTATTGGGAGGCCTAAATTGCGCCATCCTCAGTGTGGATATTAAAGTCTCCCAGCAAGGAGAAATTGGTTTTATTGAGGGCCATATCTGAGACTGTCTCAGAGTGTATTGAGGAAATGGGAGGGGGAGCCATGTGGCCTACATTGTTGGACCTCGGAAAAGGTGAAAGTTGGAGTAAGAGAAATGGTGAAGGAAAAGCTATTGCAATCCTGGAGGGTGGAGGGGGTGAAAACTTTCTTGTAACTGTCTTTTAGGATAATGACGATGCCCCACCTAGTTTGTTTTCACGGTCTTGCTGGATAATATACTATCCTATGGGGCAAAGCTTGAACTATGTCAGTGACTGTTTGGGGAGGGGTGGAGGGCAAAATGCGCACCTTTTACATGACATATTTAAAATGTTAAGGCCTATTGAATGTAGGCAGCAGCTGTACACACTGACCTGAAAATTGAGTGGGTGTGTATCTGATGATTTTGTGCGTCAGAGAGGCATGGCTCTTAGCCCCTGGTCCTGGTAGGGCCCAGACAGGCTTGGCTTTGGTGTGCCTGCTGAGAATTTGCTGAGCATCCGTGCTATGGTCGTCATTATGTGGGCGGTGATGAAAAAACAGCTTGAGCGCCAACCAAAATGCAGTCTCTAGCTCCGATGCCTAAATTGCTGTAGTGCCAAGAATGGTCTCCCCTAGTTTCCCTGGTGCCCATCGATTCAGCTCTATAGTGCAGTTGTGCCAAAAATAATTCCCTTCTGGGGCCCACCGATTGAGTTGTATTGATTAGCAGCAAAAGTAGCAACAAGAGCAAATCAATTCCCACACAGTACAAAACTTTTTATATTTTAAAATACTTTAAAACTTTTTTAGATTCCAATGGGGAAAAACAGCATACCAGCAAGATCGAGGTCAAAGGTCATGCTGGCTACAATATTTAGAGCAGAGTTTCCGCTTCGTCAAACTCTAAATGACCACCACCCCCTTACTGGAGTAGCAGAGGTTTTAAGGATAAAAGGTTATAGGATAAAACGTTGGTCCTTATTCATGACCAGCAGCTCACAATAAATGGATCACTGCAGCAGGCAATTAATCCACTTAACTACATCGACAATAGACTGCAATTGGTGGACAGAGTTGGGTTGAGATCATGAAATCAGAAAACAGAGGGAGAAATGATATCAGGAAAAAAGAATCAAGGACAATCATTGGCATCGCCAAAAAGGTATTGCCTTTCGGACCTTGTAAGTATTTAGCCATGCAGCACCATGTCCTAGGTACTACAACTCGTTTTTCGTGCCCTTCTGCCATCTGTTTCTATTGTTGTCCCCTTTTTTTGGTGATAATTACGCATCACCAGGCCCGAGACAGAGAATGCTTTGCCTCCTTTGACCTTGCTACAGTGGATGCATAGTAGCATTTTATTTTGAAGCCTTAATTCTTCGCTTGCACAGTTAGGAAAAACCGGATAAGCCAGCTAGTGGGGAAAATGGGGGAGGACAAACCATTAATGCGCTTTTACATCTGGCAACTAAGTTTAGGTCCATTTCTGTCCCGAATGGGGAGTCAGTGAACATATCTCCTGAAATATGATAGGTTATGGAAAATCAATATAATTAATTGATCTGCAGCATCTCAAGCCCTTTGGAAGCAATTTAGTTGAGTGGTTGCAAACACGAATACGGTAAGCTGCTTGTTAATGTAGAAAAAGAGGTTTGCACTGGAAAAAACTCCAGCTCTCTTTTTCAAGTAAGGCCATGCTTACCCTGCCGAGGTTTGTCTATGTATTGCATAAGGCACCATATGAGGTACCGGGTATGTTCTTTGAAGAAGCTATCCATTCATCCATCCGCCATCCATTCATCCATCCATCCATCCATCCATCCATCCACCCACCCACCAACTCACCACACACACATCCTTCCACCCAGCCTTCATCCATGCATCCATCCATCCATCCGCCATCCATTCATCCATCCGCCATCCATTCATCCATCCGCCATCCATTCATCCACCCATCCATCCGCCATCCATCCATTCATCCACCCATCCATGCATCCATCCACCAGCCATCCATCCGCCATCCATTCATCCATGCATCCACCCACTCACCACACACACATCCTTCCACCTAGCCTTCATTCATGCATCCATCCACCCTGCCATCCGCCACCCATTCATTAAATCGGACATCTGCGCCATTATAACATATCTAGCGCTGCGTGGCTTTTCCGCATCCATGCATCCATCCAGCACCTATCCATGCATCCATCCACCCACCACACAGCATCCATCCACCCACCCACCACACAGCATCCATCCACCCATACACCCATCCATGCATCCATCCATACAGCCATCCATTCATTCATCCATCCATACAGCCATCCATTCATTCATCCATCCATCCATCCATCCATCCACCTATACATGCATCCATCCATATACATGCATCCATCCACCCATACACCCATCCATGCATCCATTCATACAGTAATAAAAATGTAATGTAGCGCTGCACTTTTACTTTTGGCGAGTTGATAGGAGGCTCGACCCTGGTTGACAACACCAAAGTCGGCAGAGCTATCCGTCAGGCCACATCCTCTCACTGTCATCGATGCGGTCATTCGGAGATATATTAGCCCGTTTTTAGTAAAAGGTCATTTGCTTCTGTTCTCCTTTTTTAAAAAGTTTTGTGTCATCCATTTTCTGTTTTGTGTCACCCCTTTTCCGTTTTGTATATATAATATTTATTAGCCCGTTTGTTACTGTTTCCATTTTGTATAATTGTTAATTATTGTAATTGTAACAAATGTTAGCCCGTTTCCGTTTGCATCCTTAAAAGTTCTATTTTTAGGAAAGTCACATTTTCTTGCGTTGTAATGGCATGTTAACATCGGATGCTTTGTAATTGCATGTGATGTTAATGCCATTGCGCCGTTGTAGCATGCGCACTAAAAGGCTGCGATGCCAACGACAATGCGATGCAAAATTGGGGGAAATTACATCTCATCTACTTGGAAACAGCCCTCATACCACAGGAGAAGGCTGACTGAACAGATGGAGTGAATTTGCTAAAAGGAAATAGTCATAACTATGACTCAATTAACACCGACCCCATTGCATTAGTAATCAGATAGGGAATGAGATTGAACAAAGAACAGATGTATATACGTTTTCAACGTGTAGTTCCTGAAAGGTTCCAACTTATCTGGGATTTTCCCGCAGAATGCTTTCTCTAAAACCTGGTCATGCTGCACGCACTGAACTCCACCTTTCTCCTTTTAGCTGAGAGTGGGGTGTGGTTAGATAATCTTGCAATGCCATTCTATCCTGTGTCAAGGTGGGAAACGGTAGGATTAAGATGAGCATGGCGTGCAGCTAAGTGAAAGGCAGATTTCTGTAACGGGCTTGAAAGTAAGCGCCCAAAGTTTTTTATTAGCAGCACTTCAGGAAAAGGAGGAGCCACACTCAGTTCAAATACATGATGTATGCAGGGGGCACACACTGTCTATGCTGGAGCGTCAGCTACACGTTTAGACCTAGGTTGTAAACGTTTCTCACTCGTTCAGAGCTAAGGTTAAGTCACCAGGGAGCTGCGTGTTCATTCTAACTTTGAATAAGTGAAGGAGGCCACAAAAGGGCAAGTGCAGGGCCCCTACGCCTCTATAAAAAAATCAGTCACTGCAAGATGTACTAATTAAGGTGCTCATCTATCTGCTCGAAGAAAAAATGATTCTATGGCAGGACCGGAGGCTCAGATTATGCTTTTCTTTCTCCGCAATTTATTACAATAGAAAAAACACAGCAGCCTCAGAAAAGCTTACAACGAAAAAATGCTTATATCTCAACAGAGTAAAGCATTATCCATAAACACAATCCAAAAAATGTCTCTGGGACTACAACTCCCATCATTCCAACATAGTCAGTCTCCACGGAGTCCGTCCATTATGTCCATAACCCATAGATAGGGATTCCCTTCTCAATGTTCCTCCTCTTTCTTCGCTGCTCACGCAGCCAGATAAGTGTTTCCTTTTTCTCCCAGAGTTGTTGATATTGCTTGGGGGGAGGAATAATGTTCATTTGCAATGTATTGGGGGCTGCGGGGTCTCTGATGTAATTTTTGCCTTCACAGAGCCCCAGGCGAGTCGCGGAAGCGCCGTTTCGCTTCCTTCGCGCCTCTCGTTTCCGTGCATGTTGCGGTGCGCTGTCAACCGCTAGAGGGCACTGCCGCGTCTCGTTGGTCCACAGCCCGTTTTTTTCCTCACAGAGGAGCCGCGCTGAGGAGACCAACTGTTGCGGAGCCGTGCCCTCAAGCTGCCTCACAAACGCCTGTTTTTCCGGGTCTGTAGCCCCAATTGCCCCTGTTGTACGCCCCAGTGGGGTCTGTACTGCGGTTTGTACCGAGATTGACGCCTTGTGGCAGGACCTGCACTCGTTTTAGACTACGGTGTGGTAGCGCGCTGTGAGGTGGCTGACCTGGTCCCTCTGAGGTGGGTCTGCGCGCTGTGGGGGTGAGTGCACCCTATCCCTGCCAGTCCCTGGCGTGAAAACCTTATTGCAGTCCACTGGTCTGCCCCAAATTTCAATAACGCCCACGCTAGTTGGGTAGTGTGTAGGACCCTGGTATTGTTTTTTTGGCATCATGGAGAGCGAGTATTACGAGGATGACTCGCAGTTCTATCTGCAGGATGAGGAGTTCTATCAGGCAGTAGATAGCTCCATTTACCGTTGCGTGGCGGAGGTAGTGGCTCCTATGGAGGAGTCTCTCTGCGCCCATTGTGGAGACTGCGCCAAGCTAGCCCAGGCGCAGGGAGGGCTTCCATTTTCCCTCCTAGGTGCATCGGGAGAGGGTCCCCCCGCTCCTAAGAAGCCCTGCAGGGAGGGGTTGTCGGAGGGCACCCAGGGGGTGGACAAGGGAGCCTTTGAACGTCTGTGTGATGCTTTTTTAGCAAAGGTGACCGCGCCCCCGCCCGACCAGCCTTCGGCCCCCGCCTCTGTAGTGGCTCCTAAAACTGCCCCTTCGTCTCCGGGGGATTCCCCGGATTCGGACGGGGATGGGGAGTCGGTACGCTCCTGGCGGCCTTCGAGCTCGTCCGCCGAGTTGCCAAGGGACAGCTCCGGCATGCTGGACCCGGATGAAATCATGCCTCCGCGGTCCGCGGCCTGGGCGACAATGTGGCAAAGTTTGTGGCTAGTCGATTGCGCAAGCCTCTAGAGAAAGAGGCCCAGGGGGTGCCTCCGTGGGGAGTGCCCTAGGCCCACCTTGGAAGGAAGGTGGCCATGACGTCGGATTTAGATACTAAGATGGCGACCTTTCTGGCAAAATTTATGAAGGACCGCGTAAAGGCATTGACTGATCCTGGCGGTCGTGCCAGGACAAGCTGCTCGACGCAGTGGGGCCCATTACAAAAATCCTTGATATGGTGGAGGAAGCTAAGGTCACTGGGACCGCCATTTCTCCCGACGTCCTGTCAAATTGGGGGCAGAGGGTGATTATATTTTTAGGCAACGCCAACTGCGCCCTTTTGACCGAACGTCTGGAGGTCTTTCCTGATCAAACTTGACCCGAAGTTAGGGGACTTAGCCTCTTCGGAGGCGGGGGCGGTTGCCCGGGGCGGTCTCTTTGGGGAGCCGTTTATTTAAGAGTTGGGCAAGTTTGTGTCAACCTTCACCTCGCTGGATAAGGCCCAGTCCAGTATCAAACGAGTCTTCCAGCAGCGTTTCTCCCAAGAGGACGGTCGCGGTAGGGGCCGCGCGACCGGCCGTGGCGGGCAGAATGCCAGCAGTAGAGGGCAAGGCTCCGGGCGGATTGGACTTGAGCCTTCTTAGAGCGTCCTGAATACAATTTGACCCCCACATTTTTTACAGTGGTCACAGAGGAAGAGGGGGGGAGGGGACATGTCCGATGGCCACCAAGAATGCCAGGCTTCGCGTGGGCATGAACCAAAGAAAATAATCTCTTACTTTTCAAAGTTGCATTTCAATTTGTTTAATCTAAGCCAAGAGAATACCTCGGAGAGGCAGGTGTTAATCACATCACCTTTAAACTCGGCACCCTTCTCGCACATGAACATTTGAGTGTCGTCTGCGCACAACGCTATCTTTTAGCCGCGTTTTTCGGCAAGGGTAGCAAGAGGGCCCATGTATAGATTAAACCACGTTGGGCTCAGGATTGAGCCCTGCGGACACCAACATTCATGGGGGCAATTTCTGCGGCAAAAGGCAGAGACCAACTTGTTTGTGAACGGTTCTTTAAAAAAAGAGGAGAACCAGCTCAGTACCGTGCCTCCGACACCGCACTCTCCAAGTCTTCGCAATAATCTATTGTGGGATATGGAATCGAAGGCCGCAAAAAGGTCCACCAGTACCAAAACCGCATTGCCTCCTCTATCCAGCATAGTTTTAATAGTTTCAGCAACCTGTACCAAGGCTGTTTCGGTGCTGAAATTCGCTCTATAGACAGACTGGCTCGAGTGTAAAAGATGGTTATCCTCCACATACTTCGTGGTAGCGGAATTGACATACTTCTCCAAAACCTTTGAGAAGAAAGGCAGGAGGGAAATAGGCCTATAGTTGCTGGCAACCTCCGGATCAGCTTTGGGTATCTTTGGGAGCAGGAAGATTTAAGCGTGTTCCACGTATGCACCATCTGCCCCTCCCGAAGGGCGAGATTGAAAATCGAGATCACTACGGGATTAATCACTTATGCAATAGAGGCCAGAACTTTTGCTGGACATGGATCAGATGGTGAGCCAGACTTAATGGATTTCTTATAGGGGCCAAGGATTGCTCCAAAGTGATGATAGGAAAGGAAACTTTATAAAGGAGGGAGCCATCTTGCAGCAGGCCTCAGGGGGCAAGCCCATTTCTACCCCTAGCCCAGACAACTGAGCTTCTAAAGAATCCTGGATAGTTTTAATTGTGTTGTGGAAGAAATGGGCCATACGACTAGGTCAGTCGCTTGTGGGAGCAAACGGGCAGCCGATTGCCATGGGAGAAGTGAAACGTTTTACAATGCTAAAAAGTTCTCTACTTTTATTTCCAGTCTGATCAATTTTAGTGGAGAAGAAAAGTTCCTTTCCCTCTCGGACTTTCCTATAGTGGTCTTTCAACGCCTGTTTGTAATGGATTGGTCAGTGGAACTGTAATTCCTCCGCCAGTCTTTCAAGGCATTAACATGCACTTTTACTTTTCCTTAAATCTTCCATAAACCAAGGGGTGGAGATTCGGTTTAATTTAGCAGCCCTCGAAGTGGGAGGGGCCAGTTCCAGAGACCGAAGTTGTAACCAATGGTCTAGAGAGTACACATCCCTCTCGAAATTGCCACTAAATGGAATGAGGTGGTGAGTGGAGGCGCATTGCATAGCCTCTGGCAAAATCAAGTGGAAGGGCCTAAAACTGCGGGCGCAGGTTTTTCCCAGTGGTTGGGGCCTGTCTGGATGCCTGCATACTTTAAAGCCCATCAAGCAGTTGTCCGACCAGGTTAAGGCAAGGGGGACCTTTATTTCGATCCGATTTGAAGAAAAGATCTGGTTCAGGGTATGCCCTTTTTTGTGAGTCGGAAAACAGACATACAGGGTTGAATTAAGAAGGTCAAGAGATTCCTGCAATCTCATAGGCTCAGGTTCCAAGGGTTTCCGTATGGATATTAAAGTTTCCAAGAACCATACAGTGACTGTATTTAGTAGCTATGAGGGGGATAGGTTAAAATACTTGGTGAGCCCTTGCAGATTTTCTAAAGGGTTCAGCATATTTTACTTGCTACTCTGATTATGTTCTTTACAAAGTGGATAGAATAAAATGTGCTTGATTAAGGTGGCAGGTCACTTTGGTTTGCAATTGGACTGCATTGTTGTACATATTCCCTAGCATCTTGCGTTCAAAGTAATCTCTCCGTGTAAAAGGTTTAAATTACCCTAATGAGCAACTCAGTGTTGAACTACATAAAATGACAGGACCCAATATAGTCTTTCTTAAAGAGAAACTTTACAGAGGGCTTATCAGTGTCAGATGATACATAGTTGATATCCACAGCAGCTCTGGGCCTTGGCTGATACCAAGATGGTAGATGTGATGTTTTGCAAACTTAACCTCAGGCGTTTGCAGACCAAAGTTAAGCAGAATCCTACTGAGAGGTGTCTCTTGGTTCAATTTAATATACTGTGGAAAGTCCGCCTTGTTTGATGTATACACTCCAAATGCAGGGCAGGAGGCATTTTACTAAATATACTGCCATAAATACTTCAAGATGAAAGTGACCAGGACCATGCATGGGATCCACACCCGGACAGTGTTCTGGACTTGTAGGCAACACCATTAAGGAAGTGACCAAGACCACAGTATTTTATTTTGAAGAGGACTGGTAAATGTTTGGCATGTTCTTCACTTCCCACAGAAGAACTGCAGATTTTATTCCCACATTGAGACGTAATGACATGCAAAATTGAAGACAACTCTTCTGAAACAACATGGGATGAATTCAAAGTCACAGCAAGAGTATTTGCCATAGTTATGGTTGCCAGGGTAAACAGAATTGAAACTGACAGAGGAGTGACTGGCTGAAGAACTGGCAGCCTTAGAGAAGGACCTTTAACAACAGTATAGTGCTGCTTGGCTTAGGAAGCAAAACTAAAAGGGAAATTTAATATTGTATGCACCAAGAGAGCAACACTTTCCCTTCTTAAACTACAACAAACTTTATATTACAAAAGTAATTAAGCTGAGAAGATCTAGGCAACAAGGCTGCAGGCCCAACACAATAAATAGTAAAACAAATTGGGCAGCAGCCAGGATGATGTCAAGCGCACTCCCATACCAGTTAGGTGAAAGTGCCCGAAGTCTATTGAGCATTTAATTTTGGAGTCCAGAAGAATAGGGGAATCCACACATATTCTACCCGAACTAAGAATTAATTCCAAAAGCATCAACTACAGTTGCAAGCAAACCCAAATATCACACCAAATTGTCTCCACTGCATAATAACACTTTTTTTTCATTCTTATGTTCTCTGGTGTCTGTCTGGAGAAGCATGTTCTAGCCAGTCAACATGTGTTTCGTCACTTGGTAGTAATCTAATGATATCATCAGGGCTAGAACAAATACATACAGGTACATAATATGCCCATCAAGGCACACAATGATAAAATATATAAATGTTACCTTCACCAAAGAGTAGGAGAACCTCCCATAGTGCTCTAAATAATACGAAAATCAGTTACAGTAATTGAGGTACACTGAAGTGAACAGGGCCTTGTACAAAGATAGTCCTTAATAGGCAAGATGCCCATCTATTGCAGTATCTACTTTATCACTGACCAAACATAGTACAGTAAGCATCAAAAAAACAAGCTCAGGATTACGTAAAAAAGGAAAAGTCAGCACTGAGACAGACCAAATATTATATATACCTAACAGCATGAGAGAATTGTGGAAAGTGGTGGGTAATCGTTGAATTAGAGTTGTTGTGGAAGATTCTAACCATCTCAGTATTTAAATTATGCATGTAATATGTCTACCAGAGTGCCTTTGAATCAGGTAAGTGATAGGTAATCTATTGAGAGTATACAGACATGTAAGGGGGGTATCAAGGTAAGGAACATGTACATTATCAGGTGCTTGAGAAGGCTAAAGTCTATTTGAAACTACCTTTCGGATATCAACTTACATTTTTGTAGATACAATGGACTGGTCACCTAGGTTCCTTACTAGGTGTGTTAGTCATGCTACAGCGTGATGAGGACTCTTGCATTAATCACAACCCAATTTTTGGATAACAAATGCGCTTTAGCCTACTCATCCACTGTTGGAGACTTGCCTATTGGGTGCTAGAACATGTATCATTAGAGAACTTAAGAATAGGGGGGCGTGGCTTGGCACGCAATGGCGTCGGAAGCAACTAGGTAGAGCTCCGATCAGAGCTCCCCTAACCCGGGCCGATTCTCCGTCCCTCTTATCCTGAACGGGCCATAACTATAGGCGGAGTACCAGTTAACCCTCCTGCACAAGTCGGCCAAGTTTGCAGCTGATCGCTACTCGGGAACCGCTCCGGTGCTGCCTGACAGACTGCAGCCGCGCCGGACACTGCGGATCCGGCGAAGGAAATCACGCGAGGCCGAGGTCTCAACGTCATCACCAGGCCTCATAACGTGGCCTACACTGTGAGCCACCGGCCCATCCGAGGATCGACAACTGAATCTGGCGGCCACTTCCTACGTCCCCACGACCCTGAGGCACAGCGACCCTACAACCCACGGCTCCCACTCACGCCCACCTCTGTGCAGGACCCAGGCGGAGGACGGGGAATAACGGAGCTCTGGATCCCCGATGGCGGAAGCAGACTGAGACAGTGAGACGCGTTTGAGGGAGAGACACAGTCCACCTGACCACTCCGCAAACTGAAGACGACGAGCAGACCCGCAACCTACCGGTGCACAGAGCGGAGAGGTGTGCCGCGAACAGCGCCATTTACAAGGGCCCGCTACGAGAGGGCGCAACAGACTGCCTCCAAATATATAGTTTGCTATTTGACCAGTTACTGCAGCCAGCAAGTTAGCCAGGGTTTAAAGGTAATCAAGAGGATTAATCTACCATCTCTATGGAGTCTTAAGTGAGGTGGAAGGATGGATATTGGAACTGTCAAAAGCAATAGAGACCAGTGGTCGAAGTGGGGACAAAGAAGTAGGGGAACTGTGGGCGGAGACTCAGGGGGCGGGAATAAGCAGAGTATTGGATCAGTGGGCGGAGTCGGAGGTGTGGCTAAAAATAGCAAAACATACCAATTTTTAGTGCATTTGACATTTCACTGACCAGTTACAGCTTATAACGTTATTTAATTCAAACAATCGATAAACATGTTTATTTGAGGTTTAATATATAAGTTGTTCATATTTAATTCATTTACAATGTGGGACATGTTTCCAATCACAGAAGAATGAATTTCCCCTATTGACTTCTGTTGAAAGCAGAGGCCGCAGGCTGCTGAAATCAGTGCTTAATTTGTCAAATAATATGTGCCGGGGCTCAAAGTTTTTCTCAAAAGCTCGTTAACAGTGCTGCCGAATGCAGGGTTGACAGTTGTGTCCGCTACCACCAAACACTCCCTGTGCCTTTATTTTACTTTTGCAGGTTCTTTTTCATCCCTGCTTTCTGCTCTTGTCTCTATTTTTCCAGTCCTCTTTCTTTACACATATGCCTTTCTCTTTTGTACTCTCTTGTACTGTTTTAGTCTCCAAAAACGAGTGCTGGTGGCCACCACCTGCAACCACCTTGTCAAATTAAGCACCGGAAATGGGAGGCCTGATGACAGTATGGGGCTTGACTTTGCCTCCTGCTTTGTTTTATTTTCAAAAGTAAGCAGCCCTCCATATAACTACAATCAGCAATTATGCAAGGAAAGCATTTACTTATTGATAATTTGTGACTAGAGCTAAGCTGGACATTACTCAGAGATAGTGCTAATTAAATCATGACTAAGTGATTTTTTGGGTTATGGCTGTTAGCGGCACTATTATGGAGTCAAGATCCCTGTATTGAAGTAAAATAAGAATGAGAAATATGAATGTGCATCAGGAGAGTCGGAGTGAGCTCTCTAGGTCTCATACGGGATGGAAGTGACGTTACTAAATAAAAGAACGTATAGTGCTACAGGAGCCTGTAGATAGGGATAATAACAGAATTAGAGTGATGTGAATGCTTCTTGTCACCGGCACACTACTTTTCAGGGCATGGGCTTTGCTTTGACATGTGCTATCAATTGGGAACACAGAAAAGGCTAATTATGCAGCAAACAATGAGAGCAGGGTCGGCCCGTGCCTGAGGTTTTACCAATGCCAATGGTAATGTAATGTATGTATACTTGTAAAGCACACTGTTAACTCGTTACGTGGCGTCCTGGCGCTGTATACCGCTGGGGAACCCATCCTGGCTAACCCTGTGAGAGGGCACCCCCAAGGTGAAGCCAGGCATCCCCAGCGCTGCTAGGGCCATTGTGGAGATTAAGCAAGCTATTGCCCAGAGTTGCAGAGTGGGACCCATGGTTAGTGTAGGCACCGAGGCGAGAATTATCGAGTTGGCGGACATTGACCCAAGACCCTGCCGCGTCGGGAATTGAACCCTGGTCCCAGGCTGACTTCTGCTTCAGGGTCTGTCGCTTCTAACCAGTGAGCCACACTTCTCCACAGTGTGAGCCGGTTCAAGGAGTAAATAAAAGCCGGCCTTGAGATGGATAGCCTGGAGAATGAGAGCCACCCTAATAGCAAATCTGAGGAATAATCGCCATCCACACATCAGTCCAGGACCTGGCAACTCAAAACCCATTAATGTTTACACCCATTCCAGCGGCAGGCGGAAACTACAGCTTACACCCAGCACTACTACCACACTGGCCCTGGACCACGTCTCACCCTTCTCCCGACAGTCCGGGAATGACTGTAACCTTCGTGCTCCCCCGCCCTTGGCACCTTTTAGAAGAGGAGAACATTTTGCAGTGCTCACATTTGAAAAGTCATTCCCTGCTAGTATTTGTTACACAACTGTGTTTGCCATGTCTCATGTTTGTAAACTGGATGTAATTTAAGAGGTGGCTTCATGTGGTGAAAACTTTTTTGCAGCTTTACGTTAGATGCCAAGCCCCCCAAATAATTGAGAATAACACAATAAAAATGTTCATGCATGTAGATTGTTTTTTTTAAAGTAAGAATGCCGCAAATAAGTTAGGAGATACTGCCTTAGAGGAAGGCCAATTGTGTTTACAGTCTGCCTACTCGTGAAATACGTCCATTATTGCAGGCTACCAGCGCACTGTCCCTACTAGCCAGGAGGCCAGTCCATCACAGGACCAGTGCCCAAGCCGAGTCATGCACATTGAAGAAATCAGGTCTGACCATAGTGGCAGTTCAAGCACCCCACAGCCAGGTGGCATGGCGGTCAGCATGGTGGTAATCCAAGCAAGTCACATTTATCCCCAGCATCTCCTGCACACCACCCAACACTTCTGCGCACCCTTGCTTCAGAATGCTGCACACCCCACCATAGAGCCTCCATAAGTACGAGCACACCTGGGTACTTATAAAGAATCTGGGTCAGAGCTTATAGAATTTCCAGCACCAAAAGTCACTACTAAGTGGGCCTAATCAGTAGATTCTCTAACTTCGGTGCAAACGGTTTGAGATGTGACCCGTATACATCCCACATTGGCAGGATGGCAGAAAAATACAAGCGAGTAAGAAGCAGGTGATGGAGTGAAGAAAAGAGAAGGGTTTGGAGATAAAATACGAGGAAAGGCAGAGAGAAAGAAGACAGAAGCAGCAAAGAAAAGAATTATGCACCAGGTGTTTTATTTCCCCCAGTTACTTGATGTTTGGAGAGTTCGGCTTCAGAGGCAGTTCAGGCTCGTGCAGGCCCCGGTTCAGCAAAAGGGTAGAGCTGTAAAGGAGGGGTCAGGGACCTCTGGGCAGGCACGGAGAGTAATTTACAGGAGAGGCTGGTGGGGCTGGGTCAGCTTTTCAGTGGCTGGCTGGCGAGCAGATATATAGCAAGTCAAGAAGTCCCCCAGGTGGCGTCCCTCAGTCTGATTGACACCAAAGAATCATTGTTACAGGTCACAGTGGGGGCTGGCAGCCTTGCGAGGTGTGAATCACGGGCTCACAGTAGCCACAGGGCCATCAGAGTAGCCGTTTTCGCACCATGCTACACTGATGGCCCTTTCACTCTCGCTTTGCAGACCCATTAGAAACAGCAGGGAAGGGGAGGAGGTCGGGCGCCCTGCAGAGGCCTCCTGAATATTCACGGTGCACCACTCGTGCGGCGAAAAAAAAAAAGTGTACTTTTAAAGTATGGCAACTTTACAGTCCCCGGTACGCTCTTTCAAAAGTAAGAAGTAGGGGAACGGACTAACATTATTTTAAGAAGTAGGGGCACGCCGTGCCCTTCCGTCCCCGCCCACTTCTAACGCTGATAGAGACTAATGGAAAGAAAGATCATACAGGTGTAATAAGTTGATCTCTGGACAGATATCCATAAAACATATTTGAATGTTGTACAAACAAGTCTGGCATAAAAGCTTATGTTTCAATGATACTTGTCAAGCTACCGACCAGTGCTAGTGATACAGGTGTGAAACAGCAATGCTAATTTGTATGCATAAATATAAAAGGTTCTTATCAAGGTGATATGGCAAATTAAAAAGATGATGGGATTCTTTCCTGCAGAGCACCCCGGACATGTACAGAGGCGGTGTCGTACGAGCTCCAAAGGTTTGAACAAAGCGGATAGACTGTTGATTGCATAAATGCTGGCGGTGGCTAACAAGCTTAGAGCAAGCTATTGGTAGAAAAAAAAACCTGTGATCAATGCATACTATGCCTGCTCACTTTAGAAAAGCTTCTGCAACATCTCACCAATACGATTAGGCACTTCAGTTATGCATGGAACTCTTATTCAGGAACTGACTCGCATGGAACACTTGATCAACTACCCACCACCCCTAAGAGTGGTATATTTTTTCAATGACTCCTTTTGATTACAAATAGAAACCTTGAATGTTGACACTGGATAAAAAGAAGACAGACCATGTTCTTCACATTTTAAACTGAGCCATAATGGCGTTCTGTAACGGGTGGAGGGGTGCTTTGGTTGTCATTACATCCTGCACATGGAATTTGTATTGTCAATGTATCTACACACTCTTATGGTAGTGATCTGGTGCAAATGACATTTTGATATCCTGTTCAACTGTAAATCAATTCACTATTAGAAAAACAGACAAAGATTGTCCAAAAGGGGTAGAGAAGGATCTTGTGGGAAACTGGTGCTGGCTTTGAGGCCAAACGTTACAAACGCACCAATCCAACTATACATTGAGTCAAATGAACTACAACCATTCAAGAAATGAGCAACACAGACTCACCTTCCCCATCTAAGATATCCAGCATGCTTGGAGGCTCAGCTTCAGACTTAAAAATTTTCCTGTCCAAATGATAAAGAAAAAAATAAGTAATGCACGAGCAAATGCTAACTGTTTAATTCCACATGTGTAAGAGAATCATGCCTAATAAAATATCAGTGGCCAAGGAGCTCCAAACATCCCATTTCAAAACCCCAAAGTAGGCTTGAAGCGGTCAGAGTACTAGGGGACACAAAAAGTCAGCGACTGCAAAGACTAAAGAGATAAAAGTGACAAAACCAAATCTAAAGGATAAAATGAGCTTGTGAACAGGAAGCAGTACAATGGCTTATGTCACTTCTGGCAAAGATTACTGCATCACTATGTGTATGATGAGATCAACAGAGTACTGAATTTGGCAAGATTTCTTAAACCTCTGTTGCCCAATGTACTCCTAGTTGCATAAGTTATCTTTTATTTAAAAAAAGACGTATAACTTTTATTGCAGCCCTTTCTATTTAAATTCTGAATTTGAATTGGCTGCTGGGTCACATTAATTTGGCAGCTCTACGCTTTGCACTTCCTAATTTATCCTTCTGCCGTCTATTTTGCTACTTGGGTCTGTCTCCCATTTATGTGCCCAGTCTTAACTAAATATGTCCTGATGATGACCGAAGAATTATGACTATGTTGAAACAATGTCAATAACTGGTGATTGAGAACAAAAAATTGCTGTTTCACCATACTTGATAGAGGATATTTCCTCTACAGCTTACATCACTTTAAAAACATGACAACAGGTATTAGCAGACACCCAGATACTTCAGTCAGCTGTCTGTATAAATACAGTGTGATCACCTTCTGCACTGAGCACTTTTGGAATTACAATTTATTCTTCATATATCATCTAAATAGATTTGATTTTTGTGTTAACCAACAACTGAACTCTCTTTTTCGAATGTTCTGTTGCTTGAAGTGCCTTTGCATTATTAAGTTTGATTACCGCATATATTGCAAAGGTTTTTTGGAGCTCATTCGGAGTCTGCTGTAGACACTTATCATTGGGTACCTGGGGGGTATCTTTCAAAATAGACAGGTCTCGCAGGCTCCAAAACAAGTGCTACAGGTCAAGTTAAGGAGAAATTACAAGTTCAGACAACACATTGATCCGAAGGCTCTGGTTCCCTTAGCAATACTGAAGATAATGACATAACAAGCATTAGAAATGCAATAGGTCTCGCAGCATTAGAGTTAGTGCTTTTAGAATTGTTTATATTTTTTTGTTGTAAATCTTTTGCATTTTATTTTTTGTAGGCAATGCAAAAGATTTACAAATCAAAAAAGCAATAAGCAAATGTAAAAGCTTTAAGTAAAAATCCTGCGAGACCTATTGCACTGTGTGAGGGTGAGGTGTTGAGGGTGAGTGAGGGTGGGGGTGAGTGAGGAGTTGAGTGTGAGTGAGGTGTTGAGGGTGAGTGAGGTGTTGAGGGTGAGTGTTAGTGAGAGTGAGTGAGGGTGAGAGAGTGTTATTGTGAGTTAGGGTGAGGTGTTGAGGGTGAGTGAGGGTGGGGTGAGGTGTTGAGGATGAGTGAGGGTGAGTGAGGGGTCGAGGGTGAGTGAGGGTGAGTGAGGGTGAGTGAGGGTGAGTGAGGGTGAGTGAGGGTGAGTGAGGGTGACTGAGTGTGACTGAGTGTGAGTGATTGTGAGTGAGGGTGAGTGAGGGTGAGTGAGGGTGAGTGAGGGTGAGTGAGGGTGAGTGAGGGTGAGGGTGAGTCATAGTGAGTGAGGGTGAGGCGTTGAGGGTGAGGCGTTGAGGGTGAGGTGTTGAGGGTGAGTTGTTGAGGGTGAGGTGTTGAGGGTGAGGTGTTGAGGGTGAGGTAGAGTGAGGGTGAGTTAGAGTGAGGGTGAGTTAGGGGTTGAGGGTGAGGTGTTGAGGGTGAGTGAGGGTGAGGCATTGAGGGTGAGGTGGTGTTGAGGGTGAGTGAGGTGTTGAGGGTGAGTGTTAGTGAGAGTGAGTGAGGGTGAGGGTGAGAGAGTGTTATTGTGAGTTAGGGTGAGGTGTTGAGGGTGGATGAGGGTGAGGTGTTGAGGATGAGTGAGGATGAGTGAGGGTGAGTGAGGGGTCGAGGGTGAGTGAGGGTGACTGAGTGTGAGTGATTGTGAGTGATGGTGAGTGATGGTGAGTGAGGGTGAGGGTGAGTCATAGTGAGTGAGGGTGAGGTGTTGAGGGTGAGGCGTTGAGGGTGAGGTGTTGAGGGTGAGGTGTTGAGGGTGAGGTGTTGAGGGTGAGGTGGTGAGGGTGAGTTAGAGTGAGGGTGAGTTAGGGGTTGAGGGTGAGGTGTTGAGGGTGAGTGAGGGTGAGTGAGGGTGAGTGAGGGCGAGTGAGGGCGAGTGAGGGCGAGTGAGGGCGAGTGATGGTGTGGGTGAGGGGTTGAGGGTGAGTGAGGGTGAGGGGGTTGAGGGTGAGGGGGTTGAGGGTGAGTGAGGGTGAGGGGTTGAGGGTGAGTGAGGGTGAGGGTGAGGGTGACTGAGGGTGAGGGATTGAGGGTGAGGGATTGAGGGTGAGGGATTGAGGGTGGGTGAGGGTGAGTGAGGGTGAGGGGTTGAGGGTGAGTGAGGGTGAGGGGTTGAGGGTGGGTGAGGGTGAGTGAGGATGAGGGGTTGAGGCTGGGTGAGGGTGAGTGAGGTTGAGGGTGAGTGAGGGTGAGTGAGGGCGTGTGAGGGCGAGTGAGGGTGAGTGAGGGTGAGTGATGGTGTGGGTGAGGGGTTGAGGGTGAGTGAGGGTGAGGGGTTGAGGGTGAGTGAGGGTGAGGTATTGAGGGTGAGGGGTTGGGTGAGGGTGAGTGAGGGTGAGGTATTGAGGGTGAGGGGTTGAGGTTGGGTGAGGGTGAGTGAGGGTGAGGGTGAGGGGTTGAGGGTGAGTGAGGATGAGGGGTTGAGGGTGGGTGAGGGTGAGTGAGGTTGAGGGTGAGTGAGGGTGGGTGAGGGTGAGTGAGGGTGAGTGAGGGTGAGTGAGGGTGAGGGGTTGAGGGTGAGTGAGGGTGAGTGATGGTGAGTGAGGGTGAGGGGTTGAGGGTGAGGGTGAGGGTGAGTTAGGGTGAGGGGTTGAGGGTGGGTGAGGGTGAGTGAGGGTGAGGGGTTGAGGGTGAGTGAGGGTGAGGGGTTGAGGGTGAGTGAGAATGAGTGAGAGTGAGGGTGAGGGTGAGTGAGGGGTTGAGGGTGAGTGAGGGTGAGGGTGAGGGGTTGAGGGTGAGTGAGGGTGAGGGTGAGTGAGGGTGAGGGTGAGTGGTTGAGGGTGAGTGAGGGTGAGGGTGAGTGAGGGTGAGTGCGGGTGAGTGAGGGTGAGGGTGAGTGAGGGTGAGGTGTTGAGGGTGAGTGAGGGTGCAGATCTCAATACAATACAAAATTCACAACTGGGAGTACGACGTGAAATTCCATGATGGACTTATAAGTAGGTCAAGCCAAGCCCCAGTGAATAACCTATGTAAAATGAACCACTGATAGAGACCACCACCAAGAAAGAATTAATATCGCAGGACAGTTGTGTGTGAATTCAAACTCTAGATTAAAGCATTTGTGTGAATGTGCAAGTTAAAGTCCCAATTACCAATGGAAGTGTGTACTACCTTGTATTTCCAGTACTTACTTACTTCTGGAAAAGTTTAATCTCACATGGAAATAAGATGGCCTAGGTAGTGTCTGTGTAACCACAGTCACAAACTGGTGCAACCTGAAGAAGTATAAGTACCTCTGATTAGGTGAAAGAATTCCTTTAATAGTGTATTGCATTCAAAACAATGTTCAGTCGTGGTAAATGTTTAAATGTGTAGGGAGCTCTTGCTACACAATAATAACTAATACTGTCACAATATGTGATCCACTGTTGCTATTGACATAATCATGAAAATAAATCGTCGCTATGTTCCCATGCTGGGAAAAGAATTACTCTGTCTGTCTGCTAATCAAAGAGCAACTCACACGTGAGACAACCATTCCTACTCAGACAGCGTGTAAGTATGGAGAGATGCTAGTTGCTCAACTCACCAAAGTACTGAGCGATAACTTCTATATGGTAACTGCTGTTTTAGCCAGTGAGGTCACACCCGACCTTTGGAACGCCAGTCCGCATAAGTTACTCGAGCGAGAGTCTTTAACTGCGCTCTGAAAACAGAGAACCACAGTCACCCACTGCAATAATATTCTAAAGAAACTGGTGAAATGTTAAATCCACGCAGTGTTTACACTCACCGATGGAAGACCGTCAGACTGTCGACCAGCTACATTCAACACCGAAGAAACACGAACCTGTCTAAAAAAACGCGCTCTGAAACAAAGAGACGCAATAAATGCCTAAACTGTATTGCTTGAAGACGACTGATAGCCCATAACCTCCCAGCGGAGTAGGTACTCACCGATAATCAACCGTGACAGTCCTAGTCTGCTACGTTCAACAAACAAGGTGAATGCTTGAAGCACCAGATCGGCTTAAAGCCGCGCGGGCTCGCGATCGTTTTGAATCGAGAGTGAAAGAGGACTACACGATAGCGCCATGTCGGAATGGTTTAGATGGCGTAAATAAATTCTTGATTCTCCAGGTGTTCTATTTTTGTACCAAGCTCCGAAGAGGAGTGCAAAAAGCTTATGTAGCCTGCAATAATGAATATTGTGGTACTAATTAAATGTCGAATTGTTTAGTTGGGAAAAACGGGATTCAAATACCAAAAGTAACTGTGTACTGCTCACTAGCTAATTATTATAATGAAGACGGGCTGTTAGGTGCAACCTAGAAAACCTGACAAGAACGTTGCTCACAAGCAGAAGATATGGAAATGTGTGCCAGGGGACTGCTTAAATAAGATGCTTTGTATGTGTAAATGTATGTGCTGTTTCGAAATGGAATCAAACGTGGACAGAAGGAAATGAGTGTGTACACAGCTCCAACAAGCCGGAGGGAAGAGAGGGGAGGGGGGAGGAGAAATGCGACACGGCGGGAAGGGGAGGGGGCGGAGCGGGTCAAATCAACAAACAAGCCGGAGGGAAGAGAGGGGAGGGGGGAGGAGAAATGCGACACGGCGGGAAGGGGAGGGGGCGGAACAGGGGAGGGGGCGGAACGGGGGAGGGGGCGGAGAGGGGACATGCACGCGCCCGTGACTTTTAAGGTCAATGCGCATGCGCATAAGCTTAATGCGCATGCGCATTGACCTTAAAAGTCACGGGCACTGCAAGGAATCGCCACGATTCCTTGCAGTGCAGATAAAGTGTGGATAACTCGCAATACTCTCGCCTTGCTCGATGCGCATGCGCATCGACAGGCGAGACCTAAAAACGTGCCTGCAGTCTAGTTTATCACTTAAAAAACAGTGCAAAGTAGATTATGGGAATGAAGTCATTTTCTCCAAATTAAAAGTAACTTTTGGTCATTCAACTTTCATTTTAGTAAATCCACAAGCTCGGTCCACAGATACCACATAATGATTTTCATTAAGCAATTGCATGTTCTTCTGACCCACAAGGACAGAACCTGCTTTGCATCACAATCACCAGCCAGAGACGCCAATCATATGCCAGTGGTAACCATCAAATATATTAGAAGACCACATTTCAACAGGATGACTAGTGGAAATCAGAGGAAACTATATACAAAGAGAATGTCCATAATAAGGGTAATGAGGTATGTATGTATTTATGTATACAGTATTTGTAAAGCACGAACTAATCACCCCTAGTGATAAGGACACTATTATGCCAGGGGTGGTCACTATGAAGCCTAGAAAGGTAAATAAGGGTTGTTAGGTGGGAAAAGTCCTCTACGTGGTGACTAACGTGCATCCCTGTCCTGAGTGCCCCAGTTGCAAAGATATCTAGATCCTTGGTGTCGATTTTTAGTCACGGACAAACACAGATCATGTGTGTGCACCATGTCTAAGGCTTGTCTCATCCAAAGCGCTACCCTAACTGGGATAAATGGCTAATGCCCTTACTAAGTGTTAAGAAGCACCAGGACGTTGATGGCAGCACACCATGTTTCTGCAATAATAATCAGTAGAGCGAACAGGCCTTTTTCATTGGTGTCACTAGAGTGGGGTCCATCTTCCCACTCCTGTAAAGTTCTGCTGCTGTGTGCTTAACTCGTCCTACATTATATTAGCATGTAGAGCTGTACAGCACAAGGGAGTTTGGTGTATGTGCTGTGATGTAGGTGTGCCTGTGAGTGGTTGAATACATGGAGTCCTGTGCGTTCCATTGCGGAAACCCAGAGCCCAGGAAAAGCATGTGGAGGTGGAAGAGCTCTCCTAGACAGATTTGAAGATTGCTACAATCGTGAGAGCTTGGTGAGACACACACTAGAGGACGGGAGAGCCAGTTTCTCCCATGAACTTTGATTCTGGAAAGGTCACTGGGCATGGGTATATCTCAGGAAGATGGTGCGGATAAGGAAAACACGGCAGAGACAAATATAAAGAGAAGGGCTGGAGACTTTGTAACCTTTTGTTAGGCACATATCAGTGTGTCTGACACAGATGTGATCCTAAAATCACTTTCAAGGCCTGTGTTGTGGGCTACTAAACTTGGTGTTGCTTCAGCTTCCTAGATAAAGGACAGAACAGGAAAAGGGACACTTCAGAAGAAGCAACAACATTAACATGAACTTCAAAAACAGAGACACTAAATCACATCTGTGTCAGGAAATGGATTATATAAAAGGGGAGTTGGTGTCTCCCCAAATAGTCAACCATCAAGCAGTCAAATCATGGCTGTAGATTGACATGGAGAAGCCAACAAGACATCTGCCAGTTGTGATCAGGACTGAAGACCAAGGTCAGTTAGTCTCCCAGCTGGGTGAGCGGACATCATCCAGCAGAATCAAGACTACTTGCCCTGAAGCCTGGATCACCAGTATCTCCCTGCTGAGACCAGAAGACCCTGTGAATAGCAGGAGAGTTGCTATAAAGATAAGTACTACCGCACCGATCGGGCCACCTGCGACCCCATTTGCCAGAGAGGTGAAGACAAGTATTGCCGCACCGATTGGGTAGGTCAGCCATGTGCCATCAAAGTTGGTGACCCAGTATTCCAAAGGGAGCTGCAGTGAAGAGTAATGGCAGTCTCCCTGGTGCACCACTGCAAAGAGCGAGTGCCACTGCTCTAGTGCAGTGAGTGGAACAGGGTCGCTGGCCTGGTTTCACCTATTCGCGACCCCGTATGTCAGGTGGGGTCTTTGGAGAAGAAAAAGGTAAAGAGTGAAACCATGAAATGTAGCAGGACTCAGGATCTTACCTGGGTAACACTAAAGTGACGGGCTTACGAAGACTGTATATTGTTCAGAGTTCACCGTATTTCACTATAAATCATAAGGAGTAGTTTCTTACCTGTAACTCCAGTTCTCTTGTGGGGGTATTTCCGTGATCGTCTAAATCATGTCCGTACTGTACTAACTCAGGAACCATGCCGCCAATTCAACGAAGAGACATTAGGGTGCACCATCTGCCCGCCGTACTTCGCCAGAAGGTCTGGCCTGCATGGAAGATGGAAATGTGACAGGAGAGACCGGTGGAGTAGGTCTGTAAACCACCATTGACGGGCCCACTCCACAGCAATGAGGATCATCTTGGCCCGTGATTGCGAGAGCTTGATCAGTACTGTCGGGATCAGGGGAATTGGCGAAATAGCGTGGAGAAAGCAGTCTTACCAGTTGATCCATAGGGAATGCCCCAGAGTCCCTGTGTTAGAAATGGGGTAGCATGGTGCGGAGCGGGCAGGCCAAACTCCTGAGGACATGTGTGAAGCATCCACGCAGTACACACAGACAACACACAAGGCACCCCACAAAAAGAGACAACACCAGTTTTGGAGAAAAAGAATAACTTTTGTATTGTACCAAACCTACATAGGTAATCACAATTATCACTATACAGCGCCAACTGCCGCCAGGGCAATATTTACAATGGGGATTATTTACAGGGCAGGGCCCGTCGGGCCGCTGCCAGAACCATTGGGAAAGGATAATGGATGGATGAAAAAGATAAGTCCATCAGTTGCAATGCTGTAATAGAAAAGCATAAAGCATTATCATTTGGCATGAAAACCCATTAGGCGTCAGCATTAAAATCAGGCAGAAACACCTGCCATAAAGCCTATTAGCAGGGCATACACTCTAGGCATTACTGCGAGTAGGGAGCATTTTTCAAGCATCCGGCAATAGGACTGTAAATACCTTGCTGTGCTGTATGAGCAAGCTAGGCAACAACATATCCAAATAATAAAGGCATCAGATGGGTTGGATCAAGAGAAGGCAATACTGCCATTATTCAGGGTAACATTTTAACAGCATACATAGAGTACCAACATGTCACGATAACCACTACTCTGCAGGCTCACTCTTGAGGTAGGGCAATCCCTATCTGGGGTAACCTCTGGTACAGTTCCTATGCCTAGGGCACTCCAAAGCAGTACATAGGGCTAATTCAGACTGCAGGATGTTCACAAGTCGAGCCGGGCAAGCGCTATCCAGCGTAGTTCCCCACTTACTCTGAGTCTTGGTAGGTTGATCCGGGCCAACCAGGCCCAACAGCAGTTCCCTGAGGGGAGGGGCGGTCACAGGGCTGCCTCTCTGGTGTTTTTGAGGCTCCCCGGCAGCCCCGCTGTTTCAGCAGTTACTCTGCCCTCCCCCAGGGGTTTTACCTTTATTTCGGGCCTCGGTCTTGGGGGCCAGTCAAGGCTGTCTCGCGGGAGGCACAGGGTACTCGGGGCAGCACGCGTTACTCCAGCGCTCTTTCCTGGGCCTCCCCGCAGCTCCCTTCCCAGACCCTCGACGTCCCAGGAGCCAATGGGCCCGCAGGTCCCGGCAGGCGCGGCGTCAGCAACCATTCAGGATGCGCCTTCCGGGGGGCTCGACAGCAGGCCAAATCAGTGCGCGGCAGGGGCGCGGCCGGGACGTGGCCGGCGCTCCAGCCACGTGATGCCGCCCTTCCTGGCTTCGTAGGCCAGGCGCAGCCTACCGGGCAATCCCGCAGCGGCCCTCCCCAGGCTCAGTTTTAGTTGGGTGCAGGGTCCAGCACACAGGCCCAAGTGGCGGTTCCCCCTGGCAGCAGGTCCCCTCACGTTCATGTCCCTGCTCTGTCTGAGCACATGGTGGCACAGCCCCCTTACTTATACGCCCCTCACCCCACCTACCAGGCAGTGCCAGAAGCTTCTAGAAGCCTCTTGGGAACTGGTTCTAACTGGCTCAGGGGGGGGGGGGTAGAGCACGCTGGGTGCAAGGCTTTCCCTCCAAAAGCTGGCATGGCTGTGAACCAAACATCTAGACCACTAACCCACCACAATCAGATGGCACAGCACACAGCCATGACATCCATTTTAAATGCAGCATGTTACCAGGGTACACTCAAGATTGTGAGCCGCCTGCTAGTTGAGGTAGAACATTGTTGTCGTATTGTCCGTCTGAACAAGCAGGGAACTGGTGTGAAACGAAAGCTGGAAGGCTTTCAGCACCAAATGGATTGCTCAAAGCTCCAGGAAGTTGATGTGGTACTTGGTCTCTTGAGGACCGCATGCCCTGTATCTGAAGGTGGTCGGAATATGCATCCCAGCCGTGGAGAAGCATCTGTCACTATGGTTTGAGTCAGTATCTCCTTTTGGAAGGGAATCCCCCGGAGGAGATTGCACGGAGAACACCATCGGATGGACTGGAGAGCCTGCTGCGACAGCTGAATCCGGTCTTCTCAATCCCCCAATTTCTGGTCCCACTGATCCTCCAGAAATTTTTGCAGGGGTCTCATATGGAGGAGTGCATTCGGAAAGAGGAAGATAAAGGAGGCCACTGAGCCCAGGAGAGATAACACCTTCCTCACCAACGGTATGGGCATGATCATGAGAGCTTGAGCCTTCAGAAGAATCGATAAGCGGCTCTCCTCCGAAGGACACTCGTTTGCTGTGCGTGTACCGAGGTTGGCTCCCAGGTACTGTAGACATTGGGCAGGAGTCGAGACAGACTTCGTGAGGTTGTTGTGAAGGCCCAAACGAAGTAGGAGATTGGAAGTTCGGCTGAAATGTTGCACTTCCTGAAACATAGCTGCTTTGATCAACCAGTCGTCCAGATACGGGTAGACAAACACTTTTTCTTCCTTAGATGTGCAACCACCACGGCCATGCATTTGGAAAATGTCTGAGGCGCTGACTTCAGGCCGAAAGGAAGCACAGAGTACTGATAATGGTTGTTGCCCACGGTGAAACGCAGGAACGTGCAATGTTTCCTCGCTATGGGCACGTGAAAATATGCGTTTTGCAGATCTATCGCCCATCGCCAATCTCCCTGATGAAGTTGAGGGTAGATTTGATGCAAGGACAATGTCCGAAACCTTTCTCTGCGAACCTATTTGTTGGCCTGTCGTAAGCAGAGAATGGGTCTAAACTCGTTCTGGTCTTTCTTGCGGACCAGAAAGAATCGAGAATACAGTCCTGTTCCTTTTTTGTGCCAGAGGAACCAGTTCTATCGCCCATTTTTGTAAGAGGGTGTCTGCCTCCTTCTGCAATTCACGGAGCATGTAACGTGAACGAGTTGGAGGAATCGACGGAGGAAGACTTGAAAAACGTAGCGAGTATCCACTGCAAACAATATTCAGCACTCAATTGTCTCAAGTTATTTTCTGCCATTCTGCCAGATGGCTTTGAACACTTGCCCCCTACCCCCACCGGATTGGATAACTGACGACAGGGAAGAAACCCTTCAGGTCTTGGAACCAGCAGGAGCATCGTTTCCTTGTCCAGACTGCTGGTTGGATCGTCCGAGCTGTTGGTGTTTCTGAAATGGTTAAAAAGACCGCTAAAACTGCTTCTGCAGGTTGGACTGACGGCCCTGAGACTGCTGAAACCTCTGAGAGGAATAACACTGCTGGAAAGGGCGGAAGGTCTTTACCTTTTCTTTAGGTTTTTCTAAACCTGCAACCTTCAAAGTCTCCATTTCAATCTTCATGCGGGCCATCTCGTCGTCCGCATGGGAGCCAAAGAGAGTTGTGCCAGAGAACGGGAGATTGGAAATGCGTTGTTGTGCCATAGGCTTCAGAGAAGTAAGACGAAGCCAAGCATGTCACTGTAGAGCAATCCCGTGGCAATACCCGTGGGCTGCCAGGAGATAAGTGTCCGCTGCGGCGCTGATGACTTGATTCGAGACCATCAGGCCCTCATTTACTATCTCCTGAAACTCTTCCTGCTTGTCTCTGGGTAAGAGATCCACAAATTGTTGAAGGGAATCTTACAGGGATCTATCATAAAAACGGCCCAGCAAGGCGGTACAGCTGGCCGCCTTCATGGAAGTCACCGCTTTGTTGCAAGCTTTTCTCCCCACTGAATCCAGCTTACAGCTCTCCTTATCCAGTGGCACCGTGGAAGTGGGAACTGTAGCATGCTGTTTCCGTGCTGCCACCACTATGACTGAGTCAGGGGTGGGGTCCAGTCAGAGGAAGGCAGGGTCCGACTCCGGTGGGCGATACTTCTTTTGTAACCTAGAATGTGTAGATTTTATAGAAGATGGCGTCAAGAACAGCTTCATAGCCGGTTCCTCCAAACCTGACACCAACGGGAGCAATGGACGTGATGTTTGTCTCTGCTGTAGAGTTTCAAATATCACCAATGTCGACGGCACAGGAGTAGACATGGGAATGTTCAGCTTCGAAGCCCCTCTGACCAGAACCTCCTGGAAGGTGGAAATATTGTCAACAGGAGACACCCTTTGAGGGGGAGAGTCCGTGAGAGTAGGCGAGTACCTCCCTGTACTCCTGGAAAATGTTTCCCTGGTATGCCGGGATCGAGATCTCTCATATCGGTGATGACAGGATCTTTTGGAAGACCAGTGGCGACTACGTGAACGATGTCTCGATCGAGACCGTGTTCTTGGCCTTTGAGGTTCCACAGGACGTGTGGGCTGAGGAGCTACGGGTCCAGGCTGAGTATGAGGAGGAGACGGTGGTGGAATAGCCAGAGTTGGAGGAGGCGGAGGACTCAGCGGCGGATGAGGTATCACTGGGAAGATCACCGGTTGACCAGGAGCAGGAGGCGACCTAGATGGGGAATAGGTACGAGAGTACTCCGAACCTGGCGAAGAGACCAACCTCCTCGGCTTAAGAGCTGGTCGCGATGAAGGGGCCCTGGGCCCCACATCAGACGGGACGTCGATCCACTGCTCAAGGGCGAGCGTCGACATCCTCTGGAATGCGAACTTCCTGTCGACAAAAGATAGGCTCACAACGGAGCGAGGCCAAGAACGGGACCTAAACGTCGAACGTCAGTATTGACCCCTCGACGTTTACCTTCTCATCGTCTTTGATCCACTCCTCGACATAGACGTCTCGAAGAAGTCGATCTTCTCCTCGACGTTGATCTTCTCGTTGACGTCGATGGGGATTGGCGGCGACGCTTCGACAGCAACTGCTGTTGCTTGTGAGACTCCGATCGACGCCGATGATGCCTCGATGGTGATCTTCGTTGAGTCTACATCGAACACGGGGAAACACAAGACGGTGATCTCGTCCGAGACCTCGCCGTTCTTCTCCTCGATGTTGATCGTCTATGTTGCTTCGACCCAGAGCCCTAAGTCGACAGAGAGCATATCGTCGTCATACCTTCGTCGATGGCAATCGTGACGGCATAGTTTTTTTGACTGGGGAGCCCCCCCAGAGGTCGAAGCATGGGACTTGGTAGAGGACTCACCCTTCTCCATTCCAAGAGGCTGAGGAAGCTTCCTTCTGTCTTCTCTGCTCCAACCCTTGGAGCCGAATCGTCTCCCTGTCACGCAGGGTGCCCCTGAAAAACGTCTTATAAATAGAACTGGTATCAGGGACATGAGACACAGAATACAGACTCTGTGAGCATCAGACTTGGCATTCTTCCTACCACAGTCAGGGCACTTGTCAAATAGAGATGGCATTTTGACAAGAAAACTGCAGAATTTCTGCCAAAAAACTACCGCAGAAATTAGATAAAGGCCAAAGACGTCGAGTGAAACTGCAAAAATCCAATTAGATCACAAAGTTGAATGCAGTGCTTTAAATGGGGGAAAAATAGTGCAGGTACTCATTTAAATGTGGCGAGTGGGCGGAACTTGGGGCGGGGTTTAGAAATCATGCCGTTACTTCTTGACTACTATACTACTTGCAGCACATACCAAAACACATGAGAAATGTCTTTCAACAAACAAATAAGGTTTGTCTACTCATTACACAACGAAAGCCAAACGCGATGATATTTTAACATTTCCTTGTTTTTAATATTTTAACATTTCCTTGTTTTTAATATTTTCAACATCAATACTGTGAATTGCTGTTGCTTGGCACAATACTATATACTCGAGGCGAGGGACACAGAAACAAGCAGACGTGCACTCACAAGCATTCCATACATTTCCTTTAACACACCTTCCAAGAGTGTCTCTTTCTCTCGTATTTCTCTCCCACAAAAACAATCACAGGCAAGCAGACAATCATAGGCAGCCACTTACACAAAAGAATGAGGTGGGATTAAAGCCATTTGAACCTGGTTACCTCCCACTGCTTTCTTAATAGCGCTGTCACCAGGCTGTCTCAATTTCTGTGTTTTCAACACAGCATGATGGTGAACACCGGACGGTATGCAGATGAGCTCAAGCTGAAAAGTTTAGCAGGGGCTTGGCTCAGGTCCACAGAAGTGCCTTGGCCATCAGACTGGCCGCCAGCACCAGCGTTTAATGAGTACCGGTACTCTCCTCAGCAGCTGAGAAGTGCCGGTACTCAAAGAGATAAAACTAAGAAGTGCTGGTACTCAGTACCTGTGAGTACCGGCCCATTTAAAGCACTGGTTGAATGAAATACCAAAAAAGGTAGAGCTCAATGCTCCAGGGTCCTGCTAGCAGGTGCCGGAAAAAAGAACAGAAAGTAAGTCCTCTGGCTGTGCATCATGGGATACCGGGGGGCCCTGGAGACACTTAAAGGCACGGTTTCCATTTGCAGACACATAATGGCAGACTATGGGAGCTTCTCTATCCATTCCTATTCATCTCTATCATGAGGAAAAAGGAGCTTTGTGAAGGAGAGTTTTCTATGTGTAAATCTCAGTAAATTGCTAAATTTAAATAAGTTAAACTGGCTATTTTTTTCTCACTTCAAGATGAAGTAGTGGCCAGTGTAGCCTAGGTGTTTAGGCTGCATCATTGTCTTTTTATCTCTTATGTGTCTATTCAGGCCTTCCTGAAGAAGGCAGAAGATGACAACTTAAGAAGATATATCTAATGGAGTGCTCCGGGATCCATGCACATGGGCGGGACTATTCACATGATTATGACTTTACACGGAAATCCCCAACAAGAGAAATACATTATCCTAAATAAATACTAGTTTTGTCATAAAAGCAAGCGTCTGAATGATCATCATATTGGGGTTGCTGGATGTATTTTGAGTCTTGTGCCAGTATAAACCTTGTACCTACCTCCCTGATACCGTCGAGAAGCCTTGGACTGCCAACCTGCATTTCAACAGAGTCAAGTCCAGAAAGGATAATACTTGGCCCAGTTGCTTTGGATCCATAGTAGGTCGGACCTAGATATCAGAAGGAAAAGGCCTCAACCTCCACCATTGAGTCCAGTAGCTCCTGATTGCCTGGTGGACCTCTGAAAAGGGTTTTGGCAAGGGTTACCTTACACCTTCGCCAAAATAATGCCTAGAAAACTGACAGTGTGCCAATGTGGCCTGCCTCTCACCACTGGCCCTGTATACCCACAATGTGCTAAGAAAAGCTACCTTCTGCCAGGGCCTCCAGAATGGTTAAAATGATAAGAAAAACATGGATGGGTCGATTCATGCTAGGCCAATATGATGCCTCAAATGTTCACCCTACCCTCTACAATTGTCCAATTCATATCACCTTAATATCCAGGTCTCTCTCTTTAAAACCTATTTCTCTGGTTTGCTCGTCTCAATTTAACAAGCTGGTCTCTTACCTAAGGTCTAATACTTTTGCTGTCTACCTCTTATCACCGATCCCTCTTATCACCCTCAAACTAATATTACCACCCCAATGCTCACCTTCTTCTTTATAGTTTAATATCTTCTTATTTCACTCCTAACTCAGACTTTCCCGGCCTTCCTTTTTAGGTCTCGGACCGTAGGCTGCACTTGCGCAGTCTCGCGCCGAGATTTAATGTTTCTTAGTAGGGGGGCTTGAACCCGCCCCTCTTCTCCATTGGCTGGCTTCCTAAACGGAGGCCAGCCATTGGAGGAGAGGGGCATCACTCCGTTCAAGCCCCGTCTTTTTCGGATTTGGGGCGTGTTTTTTGCAGTTTTCAACTCTGTGACGTCATCTGTCACATCAACAGCTGAATCCACGCCCCGAATGCGAAAATGTCGGCGCTTTTCTGATGCCATTTCTGCCCGACTGCCGCAAGAAGTCGAGAAGCTGCAGAGTCCTCCGGTGAGTGCTTGCTGTCATGCCCCCTCATTGCTCGTGCTTGCTGTCCTGCCCCCCCTCGTTGCTCGTGCTTGCTGTCCTGCCCCCCCTCGTTGCTCGTGCTTGCTGTCCTGCCCCCCCTCGTTGCTCGTGCTTGCTCTCCTGCCCCCTCGTTGCTTGCGCTTGCTCTCCTGCCCCCTCTCGTTGCTTGCGCTTGCTCTCCTCCCCCCTCGTTGCTTGTGCTTGCTGTTCTGCCCCCCGTTGCTTGTGCTTGCTGTCCTGCCCCAGCTCGTTGCTTGTGCTTGCTGTCCTGCCCCCTCTCGTTGCTTGTGCTTGCTGTCCTGCCCCCTCTCGTTGCTTGTGCTTGCTGTCCTGCCCCCCCCCTCGTTGCTTGTGCTTGCTGTCCAGCCCCCCCCCCTCGTTGCTTGTGCTTGCTGTCCAGCCCCCCCTCGTTGCTTGTGCTTGCTGTCCAGCCCCCCCTCGTTGCTTGTGCTTGCTGTCCAGCCCCCCCTCGTTGCTTGTGCTTGCTGTCCTGCCCCTAGTTGCTCGTGCTTGCTGTCCTGCCACCTCAATCAATCAAGAAATTTGTATAGCGCGCTACTCACCCAGAGGGTCTCAAGGAGCTGGCGGGGGCAGGGGGGGGGGGCACTACTGCTCGAACAGCCAGGTCTTGAGTTGCTTCCTGAAGGAGAGGTGGTCTTGGGTAAGACTGAGGTAGATGGGGAGTGAACTCCAGGTCTTAGCTGCCAGGTAGGAGAAGGATCTTCCTCCCATGGTGGCTCTTCGGATGCGTGGAACAGCGGCAAGTGTGTGGCTGGTCGATCGTAGTTGGCGGGTGGGAGTGTAGAAGGTCAGGCGGTCGTTGAGGTACCTGGGGCCTAGGTTCTGGAGGGCTTTGTGTGCGTGGGTGAGGAGGCGAAGCGTGATTCTTTTGCTGACTGGGAGCCAGTGCAGGTCTTTCAGGTGTCTGGAGATGTGGCTGTGGCGTGGGATGTCCAGGATGAGTCGTTCGGAGGCGTTCTGGATGCATTGGAGTCTTTTCTGCCGTTTGGCTGTGGTTCCGGTGTAGAGGATGTTTCTGTAATCCAGTCGGCTGGTGACGAGTGCCTGGATGACCGTCTTCCTGGTTTCGGTGGGGATCCATCGGAAGATCTTTCAGAGCATGCGTAGGATGTTGAAGCATGAAGACGAGACAGCGTTGACTTGTCTGGTCATCGACAGGGAGGAGTCCAGGATGAAGCCCAGGTTGCGTGCGTGATCCGTTGGTTTGGGTGCGCTGCCTAGGGCCGGGGGCCACCAGGAGTCGTCCCAGGCAGACGGCGATGGTTCAAGGATGAGGACTTCAGTCTTGTCCGAGTTCAGTTTCGAGCGGCTGTTCTTCATCCATTCGGCTACCTCTTTCATCCCTTCGTGTAGGTTGGATCTGGCGGTGGCGAGGTCGTTGGTGAGGGAGAGGATCAGCTGGGTGGCGTAGGAGATGATGTTGAAGCTGTGTTGGCGTGCGATGGCTGTGAGGGGGCTCATGTACACGTTGAAGAGGGTGGGGCTGAGTGATGATCCTTGTGGCACGCCGCAGAGGACTTTGGAGGTCTCAGATCTGAACGGGGGAGGCAGACTTTCTGGTTCTTCCGGCGAGGAACGAGATGATCCACTCCAAGGCCTTCCCTTGGATTCCGACGTTGCTGAGGCGTTGTACTAGGGTGTGGTGGCAAACAGTATCGAACGCTGCGGAGAGGTCCAGGCGGATGAGGGCCGCTGTTTCCCCGTTGTCGAGCAGGGTTAGGATGCCGTCAGTGGCTGCAATGAGGGCGGTCTCGGTGCTGTGATTGGCTCGGAAGCCGGACTGAGTGGTCGAGGGATCCATTCATCTCGAGGAAGGCGGCCAGCTGTCTGTTGACTGTCTTCTCGATGACTTTGGCAGGAAACGGGAGGAGCGAGATGGGGCGGTAGTTCTTGAGGTCGGTGGGGTCTGCCGATGGTTTTTTCAGGAGGGTGCTGAGTTTGGCGTGCTTCCAGCTCTCCGGGAAGGTGGCGGTGTTGAAGGAGCAGTTAATGATGTCCCGGATGTGCGATGACGGAGTCGGCCTTGTTGAAGACGTGGTGAGGGCATGGGTCGGTTGGTGAACCGGAGTGGATGGTGTTCATCATCCGGATGGTGTCTTCTGTGTTGACTGGGGTCCAGTCGCGGAGGGTGGTGGTGGGGGGGCATCGGTTCTGTGGTGGGTGCGTGGACTGTTCGCCGAAGGTGTTGTGTATGTCTGCGATCTTGCTGTGGAAGAACGTGGCGAGTGAGTCGCAGAGGTCCTGTGAGGGAGTGATGTCGTCGTTACCGGCGCTGGGGTTGGAGAGCTCTTTGACTATGCTGAAGAGCTCCTTGCTGTTGTGTGCGTTGTTGTCTAATCGTTCCTTGAATGCGGTCTTCTTGGTGGTGTGGATCAGCTGGTGGTGTTTGCGGGTGGCTTGCTTGAGGGCGGTCATGTTGTCTGTGGTCGGGTTCTTTCGCCAGGCTTTTTCAAAGGTGCAGCAGTTCTTCTTGGAGTTCTTGAGGTCGTCGTTGAACCACGGGGCTTTCTTTCTTCCGGGCCTGTTGGGATGGGTATTCAGGGGTGCGAGGTCATCGGCGCAGTTGGTGATCCACTGTGCCAGGTTGTGGGCTGCTTGGTTGGGGTCCGTTGATCTGGCGGGGGGGTTCTGGTTCAGTGATGCGGTGAGCTGGTCAGTCGTTATCTTGTTCCAGTTCCTGCGGGGAACTTGTTGCGGGAGGTGGTGGGTTGTGGTCTTTCTGAAGCTGAAGTGGAAGCAGCTGTGGTCTGTCCAGTGGAGTCCGGTGGAGTGGCTGAAGGAGATGTACTTGCTGGAGGAGAAGATTGGGTCAAGCGTGTGTCCGGCGTAGTGGGTGGGGGTGTTCACCAGTTGCTTGAGTCCGAAGGTTAGCGAGGTTGTCCAGGAGGGTGGTGGTGTTGTTGTCATTGTTGTTTTCCAGGTGGAAGTTGAGGTCTCCTAGGAGGATGTAGTCGGCGGAGGGAAGGGTGTGTGGGCTGATGAAGTCTGCGATGTCTTCGCTGAATTGAGTGCGGGGTCCTGGGGGTCTGTAGATGAGGGTGCCTCCGAGTGTGGTCTTGGGGTCGGTGTGAATCTGGAAGTGAATATGTTCGGCGGTTGTGAGGGTGTCGTCGGAATTGGTCGTGATGCGGATGGTGTTCTTGTGGACGATGGCGATGCTCCTCCTGTACGGTTGGTGCGGTCCCTCCTGGTGATCTTGTATCCGTCCGGGATGGCGATGTCGGGCGCTGAGGAGGCGTTCATCCAGGTTTCCGTGAGGAAGGCGACGTCTTGGGATGTGGTGTCGAGCAGGTTCCATAGTTCCACGGCGTGTCTGTGGACGGAGCGGGTGTTGATCAGGATGCACTTCAGGTGGTTGCTGTTGGTGTTTGGCTTGGTGGGTGCGGGTGGGTTGCAGGTCCTGATGCAGGCGAACTTGCAGGATTGGCAGGTGAAGGGTCCGTGGGTGTGTCCTGGGGTGGCTCGGTGGCAGTCGGGGAGGCGTCCGGTGTTGAGTGAGCTGAGGGTGGCGGCGTCGTACGTCCGGCGGGTGGGATGGCATCTGCGGGGGCCATGGGTTCTGGCGCTGAGCGCGATCCAGGCGCAGACGGGCTTGCCTTTGGCGCACCATTGGCGCACCAGCTGCGCGGACTGCCATAAATGGAGAGTGGGGGGGCGGAGCAGCTGGGAGGCGGAAGCGGGTGGCCAGTGGGGAGGGGAACGGTGATGCTGGAGGGAACGGGGGTGGAGCCGCGGGGAGCAGTGGCAGGGAGCGGGGTGGGTTCAGCAGCAGAAACGGCTGTGGGGTCGCAGAACGAACAGGGGCACGACGAAGGGAACGATAACAGAGCACAGGGGCACAGGGGTACACAGTTCACAATGGAGAAGAGAAGACGATTACAGGCACAATGCAGGGGGCAGAAACAAACTTGAGCAGGGGTACAAAAGAAGACGATTACAGGCACAATGGGGGCAAAGCAAACATGAGCAGGGGTACAACAGTTAACGGACTAAGATACAATAACAGGCACAATTCAGGGGGCAGGATACCAACTTGGCAGCGGTGGCGGCAGGTGGAAACCGGGCACATTCGGGGTGAACAACGCGGCGGGAGGAGCGACCGGCTCTGACCAGGTCAGGTCGGGTCACAGCTCCCCGCCTCGCGGGCCTTACCTTTTGTGTTCAGTGGGAGGGAGGAGCAGCCTCGTTGCTCGTGCTTGCTGTCCAGCCCCCTCGTTGCTCGAGTTTGCACTCCTGCCCCCCCTCGTTTCTTGTGCTTGCTCTCATGCTCCCCCTCGTTGCTTGTGCTTGTTGTCCTGCCCCCCCCCTCGTTGCTTATGCTTGCTGTCCTGCCCCCCCCCCTCGCTGCTAGTGCTTGTTGTCCTGGACTCACCTCGTTGCTTGTGCTTGCTCTTCTGCCCCCCTCGTTGCTTGTGCTTGCTCTCCTGCCCTCCCTCGTTGTTAGTGCTTGCTGTCCTGCCCTCCCTCGTTGCTCGTGCTTGCTATCCTGCCCCCCTCGTTGCTCGTGCTTGCTGTCCTGCCCCCCTCGTTGCTAGTGCTTGCTGTCCTGCCCTCCCTCGTTTCTTGTGCTTGCTGTACTGCCCCCCTGTGCTTGCTCTCCTGCCCCCCCCTCGTTGTTAGTGCTTGCTGTCCTGCCCTCCCTCGTTTCTTGTGCTTGCTGTCCTGCCCCCCTCGTTGCTCGTGCTTGCTATCCTGCCCCCCTTGTTGCTCGTGCTTGCTGTCCTGCACCCCTCGTTGCTCGTGCTTGCTGTCCAGCCCCCTCGTTGCTCGAGTTTGCTCTACTGCCCCCCCTCGTTTCTTGTGCTTGCTCTCATGCTCCCCCTCGTTGCTTGCGCTTGTTGTCCTGCCCCCCCCCCTCGTTGCTTATGCTTGCTGTCCTGCCCCCACCCTCGCTGCTAGTGCTTGTTGTCCTGGACTCACCTCGTTGCTTGTGCTTGCTCTCCTGCCCCCCTCGTTGCTTGTGCTTGCTCTCCTGCCCTCCCTCGTTGTTAGTGCTTGCTGTCCTGCCCTCCCTCGTTTCTTGTGCTTGCTGTCCTGCCCCCCCTTGTTGCTTGTGCTTTGCTCTCCTGCCCCCCTCATTGCTAGTGCTTGCTGTCCTGCCCCCCTCGTTGCTCGTGCTTGCTGTACTACCCCCCTCGTAACTTGTGCTTGCTGTACTGCCCCCCTCGTAACTTAAGCTTGCTGTCCTGCCCCCCCTCGTTGCTCGTGCTTCCTCTCCTGCCCCCCTCATTGCTTGTGCTTGCTGTCCTGCCCCTCCCTCGTTGCTCGTGCTTGCTGTCCTGCCCCCCTCGTTGCTTGTGCTTGCTGTCCTGCCCCCTCGTTGCTCGTGCTTACTGTCCTGCCCCCTCGTTGCTCGTGCTTACTCTCCTGCCCCCCCTTGTTGCTTGTGCTTGCTCTTCTGTCCCCCTCGTTGCTCGTGCTTGCTGTCCTGCCCCCCTCGTTGCTTGAGCTTGCTGTCCTTCCCCCCCCCTCGTTGCTCGTGCTTGCTGTCCTGCCCCCCTCGTTGCTTGTGCTTGCTGTCTTGCCCCCTCGTTGCTTGTGCTTGCTGTCTTGCCCCCCCGTTGCTTGTGCTTGCTGTCCTGCCCCCTCCCCTCGTTGCTTGTGCTTGCGGTCCTGCCCCCCCTCGTTGCTTGTGCTTGCTGTCCTGCCCCCCCCCTCGTTGCTTGTGCTTGCTGTCCTGGCCCCCCCTCGTTGCTTGTGCTTGCTGTCCTGGCCCCCCCTCAGTCCTTGTGCTTGCTGTCCTGCCCCCTTGTTTGCATGTGCTTGCTGTCCTGCCCCCCTCATTGCTCGTGCTTGCTGTCCTGCCTCCTCGTGCTTACTCTCCTGCCCCCCCCTCCTTGCTTGTGCTGGCTCTCCAGCCCCCCTCGTTGCTTGTGCTTGCTGTCCTGCCCCCCTTGTTGCTCGTGCTTGCTGTCCTGCCCACCCTCGTTGCTCGTGCTTGCTGTCCTGCCCCCCATCGTTGCTCGTGCTTGCTGTCCTGCCCCCCTCGTTGCTTGTGCTTGCTGTCCTGCCCCCCCTTGTTGCTTGTGCTTGCTCTCCTGCCCCCCTCGTTGCTTGTGCTTGCTCTCCTGCCCCCCTCGTTGCTTGTGCTTGCTCTCCTGCCCCCTTATTGCTCGTGCTTAGTTTCCTGCCCCCCCCTCGTTGCTCGTGCTTACTCTCCTGCCCCCCTCGTTGCTTGTGCTTGCTGTCCTGCCCCCCTCGTTGCTCGTGCATGCTGTCCTGCCCCCCCTTCGTTGCTTGTGCTTGCTCTTCTGCCCCCCCCCTCGTTGCTTGTGCTTGCTGTCCTGCCACCCCTCGTTGCTCGTGCTTGCTTTCCTGCCCCCCCCTCCTTGCTTGTGCTTGCTCTCCTACCCCCCCCTCGTTGCTTGTGCTTGCTCTCCTACCCCCCCCTCGTTGCTTGTGCTTGCTGTCCTGCCACCCCTCGTTGCTCGTGCTTGCTGTCCTGCCCCCCCTCGTTGCTCGTGCTTGCTGTCCTGCCCCCCCTCGTTGCTCGTGCTTGCTGTTCCGCCCTCCTTGTTGCTCATGCTTGATGTCCTGCCCCCTCGTTGCTTGTGCTTGCTGTCCTGCCCCCCCTCGTTGCTTGTGCTTGCTGTCCTGCCCCCCCCTCAGTCCTTGTGCTTGCTGTCCTGCCCATACGTTGCTTATGCTTGCTGTCTTGCCCCCCTCGTTGCTCGTGCTTGCTGTCCTGCCCCCTCATTGATGTGCTTGCTGTCCTGCCCCCCTCGTTGCTCGTGCTTGCTCTCCTGCCCCCCTTCCTTGCTTGTGCTTGCTCTCCTGCCCCCTCATTGATGTGCTTGCTGTCCTGCCCCCCTCGTTGCTCGTGCTTGCTGTCCTGCCCCCCTCGTTGCTTGTGCTTGCTGTCCTGCCCCCCTCGTTGCTTGTGCTCCCTGTGCTGCCCCCCTCGTTGCTTGTGCTTGCTGTCCTGCCCCCTCGTTGCTCGTGCTTGCTCTCCTGCACACCCTCGTTGCTAGTGCTTGCTCTCCTGCCCCCCCTCGTTGCTTGTGCTTGCTGTCCTGCCCCCTCGTTGCTCGTGCTTGCTCTCCTGCACACCCTCGTTGCTGGTGCTTGCTCTCCTGCCCCCCCCTTGTTGCTCATGCTTGCTGTCCTGCCCCCCTCGTTGCTTGCGCTTGCTGTCCTGCCCCCCCTCGTTGCTTGTGCTTGCTCTCCTGCACGCCTCATTGCTCGTGCTTAGTTTCCTGCCCCCCTCGTTGCTCGTGCTTACTCGCCTGCCCCCCTTGTTGCTCGTGCTTGCTCTCCTGCCCCCTCGTTGCTCGTGCTTGCTGTCCTTCCCCCCTTGTTGCTCGTGCTTGCTGGCCTGCCCCCTCTTATTGCTTGGGCTTGCTGTCCTGCCCCCCCCTTGTTGCTCGTGCTTGCTGTCCTGCCCCCCCCCTTGTTGCTCGTGCTTGCTGTCCTGCCCCCTCCCCTCGTTGCTTGTGCTTGCTCTTCTGCCCCCTCGTTGTTTGTGCTAGCTGTCCTGCCCCCCCTCGTTGCTTGTGCATGCTGTCCTGCCCCCGTTGCTCGTGCTTGCTGTCCTGCCCCCCCCTTCGTTGCTTGTGCTTGCTCTTCTGCCCCCCCCCTCGTTGCTCATGCTTGCTTTCCTGCCCCCCCTCGTTGCTCGTGCTTGCTGTCCTGCCCCCCCTCGTTGCTCGTGCTTGCTGTCCTGCCCCCCCTCGTTGCTCGTGCTTGCTCTCCTGCCCCCCTCGTTGCTCGTGCTTGCTGTTCCGCCCTCCTTGTTGCTCGTGCTTGCTTTCGTGTCCCCTCGTTGCTCGTGCTTGCTGTCCTGCCTCCCCTCGTTGCTCGTGCTTGCTCTCCTGCCCCCCCTCGTTGCTCGTGCTTGCTCTCCTGCCCCCCCTCGTTGCTCATCTGCCCCCCTTATTGCTCGTGCTTGCTCTCCTGCCCCTCTTGTTGCTTGTGCTTGCTATCCTGCCCCCCTCGTTGCTTGTGCTTGCTGTCCCGCCCCCTTGTTGCTCGTGCTTGGTCTCCTGCCCCCCTCGTTGCTTGTGCTTGCTGTCCTGTCCCCCTATGTTGCTCGTGCTTGCTGTCCTGCCCCCCCTCGCTGCTTGTGCTTGCTGTCCTGCCCCCTCGTTGCTCGTGGTTGCTCTCTTGCCCCCCCTTGTTGCTCGTGCTTGCTGGCCTGCCCCCCCCTCATTGCTTGGGCTTGCTGTCCTGCCCCCCCCCCCTTGTTGCTCGTGCTTGCTGTGCTGCCCCCCCTTGTTGCTCGTGCTTGCTGTCCTGCCCTCCCTCGTTGCTTGTGCTACTCTCCTGCCCTCCCTCGTTGCTTGGGCTTGCTCTCCTGCCCCCCTCGTTGCTCGTGCATGCGGTCCTGTCCCACCTCGTTGCTCATGCTTGCTGTTCTGCCCCCCCCGTTGCTCGTGCTTGCTGTCCTGCCCCCCCCGTTGCTCGTGCTTGCTGTCCTGCCCCCCTCGTTGCTTGTACTTGCTGTCCTGCCCCCCCTCGTTGCTCATGCTTGCTGTCCTGCCCCCTCGTTGCTCATGCTTGCTGTCCTGCCCCCTCGTTGCTCATGCTTGCTGTCCTGCCCCCTCGTTGCTCATGCTTGCTGTCCTGCCCCCTCGTTGCTCATGCTTGCTGTCCTGCCCCCTCGTTGCTCATGCTTGCTGTCCTGCCCCCCTCGTTGCTTGTGCTTGCTCTCCTGCCCCCCGTCGTTGCTTGTGCTTGCTCTCCTGCCCCCCCTCGCTCATGCTTGGTGTCCTGCCCCCTCGTTGCTTGTGCTTGCTCTCCTGCCCCCCCTCGTTGCTTGTGCTTGCTCTCCTGCCCCCCCTCGTTGCTTGTGCTTGCTCTCCTGCCCCCCCCCTCGTTGCTCGTGCTTGCTGTCCTGCCCCCTCGTTGCTCGTGCTTGCTGTCCTGCCCCCTCGTTGCTCATGCTTGCTGTCCTGCCCCCTCGTTGCTCATGCTTGGTGTCCTGCCCCCCTCGTTGCTTGTGCTTGCTCTCCTGCCCCCCCTCGTTGCTTGTGCTTGCTCTCCTGCCCCCCCTCGTAGCTTGTGCTTGCTCTCCTGCCCCCCCTCGTAGCTTGTGCTTGCTGTCCTGCCCCCCCTCGTAGCTTGTGCTTGCTGTCCTGCCCCCCCTCGTTGCTCGTGGTTGCTGTCCTGCCCCCCTCGTTCATTTTGCTTGCTCTCCTGCTCCCCCTCATTGCTTGTGCTTGCTGTCCTGCCCCCGTCGTTGCTCTTGCTTGCTGTCCTGCCCCCCGTTGCTTGTGCTTGCTGTCCTGCCCCCTCGTTGCTTGTGCTTGCTCTCCTGCCCCCATTCGTTGCTTGTGCTTGCTCTCCTGCCCCCCCCTCGTGCTTGCTCTCCTGCCCCCCCTCGTTGCTTGTGCTTGCTCTCCTGCCCCCCCTCGTAGCTTGTGCTTGCTGTCTTGCCCCCTCGTTGCTCGTGCTTGCTGTCCTGCCCCATTCGTTGTTTGTGCTTGCTCTCCTGCCCCCCTCATTGTTTGTGCTTGCTGTCCTACCCCCCCTTGTGGCTCTTGCTAGCTGTCCTGCCCCCCGTTGCTTGTGCTTGCTGTCCTGCCCCCTCGTTGCTCATGCTTGCTCTCCTGCCCCCCTCATAGCTTGTGCTTGCTCTCCTGCCCCTCTTGTTGCTTGCGCTTGCTCTCCTGCCCCCATTCGTTGTTTGTGCTTGCTCTCCTGCCCCCCCTAGTGCTTGCTATCCTGCCCCCTCTCGTTGCCCATGCTTGCTCTTCTGCCCTCCCTCATTGCTTGCTGTCCTGCCCCCCTCGTTGCTTGTGCTTGTTGTCCTACCCCCCTAATGCTTGTGCTTGCTGTCCTGCCCCCTTGTTGCTTGTGCTTGATATCCTGCCCCCTCGTTGCTTGTGCTTGATGTCCTGCCCCCTCATTGGTTGTGCTTGCTCTCCTGCCCCCTCTCGTTGCCCATGCTTGCTCTTCTGCCCTCCCTCATTGCTTGCTGTCCTGCCCCCCTCGTTGCTTGTGCTTGTTGTCCTACCCCCCTAATGCTTGTGCTTGCTGTCCTGCCCCCTTGTTGCTTGTGCTTGATATCCTGCCCCCTCGTTGCTTGTGCTTGATGTCCTGCCCCCTCATTGGTTGTGCTTGCTCTCCTGCCCCCCTCGCTGGTTGTGCTTGTTCTCCTGCCGCCCACCCTAGTTGCTTTTGCTTGCCATCCTGCCACCTTGTGCTTGCCATCCTGCCACCTTGTGCTTGCTGACCTGCCACCTCGTTGCTTGTGCTTGTTGCCCTGCCCCTCCTCGTTGCTTGTGCTTACTCTCCTGCCCCCTTGTTGCCTGTGCTTGCTCTCCTGCCCCCTCATTGCTTGTGCTTGCTCTCCTGCCCTCTCATTGCTTGTGCTTGCTCTCCTGCCCCCCCCCTCGCTGGTTGTGCTTACTCTACTGCCCCCCCTTGTTGCTTGTGCTTGCTGTCCTGCCACCTCGTGCTTGCTGTCCTGCCCTCTAGTTGCTTTCTGTCCTCCCCCCCTTATTGCTTGTGCTTGCTGTCCTGCCCCCTCGTTGCTTGTGCTTGCTCTCATGCCCCCTCATTGCTCGTGCTTGCTGTCCCGCCCCCCCCCTTTGCTTGTGCTTGCTGTCCTGCCCCCTCGTTGCTTGTGCTTGCTCTCCTGCCCCTCCCCTCGTTGCTTCTGCTTGCTCTCCTGCCCCCTCGTTCCTTGTGCTTGCTCTCCAGCCCCCTCGTTGCTTGTGCTTGCTCTCCTGCCCCCGCCCTCGTTGCTTGTGCTTGCTGTCCTGCCACCCCGTGATTGCTGTCCTGCCCCCTCGTTGCTTGTGCTTGCGGTCTTGCCCCCACTTTGCTTGTGCTTGCTGTCTTGCCCCCACTTTGCTTGTGCTTGCTGTCTTGCCCCCACGTTGCTTGTGCTTGCGCTTGCTGTCTTGCCCCCACTTTGCTTGTGCTTGCTGTCTTGCCCCCACGTTGCTTGTGCTTGCTATCTTGCCCCCACGTTGCTTGTGCTTGCTATCTTGCCCCCACGTTGCTTGTGCTTGCGGTCCTGCCCCCACCTCGTTGCTTGTGCTTGCTGTCCTGCCACCCCTCGTTGCTTGTGCTTGCTGTCCTGCCCCCTCGTTGCTTGTGCTTGCTGTCCTGTCCCCTTGTTCATTGTGCTTGCTCTCCTGCCCTGCTATTGGCATTGTAAATGACAATGCCATTTATTTAGGTTTAAAAAAAAAAAAAAAAAAATGTCATGAGCAATGGCAATAGCTCTAACTTTAAGAATGCCGAGACCATTGCATTGTAAATGCTGGTTTCCTATTTTCTTTCTTACTGGTCTACTCTTCTACAGTTTCCTCCCGCTTTCGTTCCACACCCCCACTCCTCATCCTGTGACTAAATCTACTCTTCTCACTCCATTATCAACCATTAAGTCCGCTTTGGTTTCCTATTCCATCTACTCATTCCTTTTCTCTCAAACTTTACCATTCTATCCCTTTCTTTGTTCTTTTTCTTCCTTCATTGATGATCGTTTACTAGTTGTTCCACTCTTCTTTCCTCAGCAACAGGTGCATAAAGGGATTACCTAATGGTGAATGTAGAGATAAAAGAAGAAAATGTGCAGTTCCCAGTCATTCAATTCCATGTACGATATGAAGATATTGATTGCAGATAGATGGTCGGGATATCTCAAATTGGCTTACACATCAAGGAGGACCAGAAGACACAGGCAGGGGCCCTGCTGCATAATATAAAGGCGTGGCATCCATGACTTAAATGTTTGCAGTTTCAGTGCTGCAGTGTGGCCTGGATGACAGTTCTGGATGACACGTATCAGAAGGAGGATAATGAGGATGATTGAGACAGTGAGGTGGTCTGACTAATCCAGCGTCATTTGGAAGACTGCATGGTTGTAAAAACATGTTTAATGCGGGCACAATTGAGACTAGTCCAAGAAGTGAAAAAGTGGGATGAAAATATGTTAATTGATGGGTGCATACAGAGAAAGTACACGAGGAGTTTGACCAAATGCTGGTTAATAAGTAGTAGCACGCAGAGAGGCAACTGGTATAATTATGTTGGGGGAGGGTAAGAGCGGGTGTCTGGGTGAAGAAAGAACAAGCCTTAAGGGAGTGTACGTGAGAAAATAGTTGAGAAAGGGGAGGGTCAGGGCTGGTTAAGAACAACAGAGGAAAGAGAAATTGGATGATAAGCTGAATACACAGAGTTAAAATCCAGAAGAAGAGTTAGGTGGGGATAATAAGTGAACTAGTTGGAGACAAAGAGAATGGCAAACAAAGTTGGAGATGGGAGCGGGGCAGGAAAGGTGACAGGGTAGACAAGGGGTGGGGGTAGGCTGAAGAAGGACAGGGTAGAGTAAGACTGATAGAGAGCGCTCACCATGAACAGCAGTCACCAAATTGATCAATGACATTGTTGCTCACTTCCTCTGTGCTTGAAGGAGAGTTGTGACCCTGAATCATGTGAAACATGAATGGAACATTGACCTTTGTCTACAATGATCTCCTCCTGTATCAGGCCATGCTGTGTTTCACTCCAGGTAACGTTTATGAAACATTACAGTCCCTCTAGGGCACATGTTTGATCAAGGCACAGGCTCTGCAGTGTGTCAGTTCAAATACCTGGTCATACAATTCCAGCCCTCTAGTAATTAATCTCTCTCGAGCACAATGCCTCCCCCCACATCCTACTGTCCCCCTGGAAACAGCAGGCTCTTTGGGCCAAAACACAGTCTATAACATTTAATATCCAGGGTGGACAACCGTTCGTGCTATTTTTGTTTTCTCCCGTCACCCTCTACAGAGTCCCGAGAGCTTTCGATCATCCCCACATGTTTTACCTCGATTGGTCTGTATCTCAGCCTTTGCAATTAACACCTTTATTATTATCCAAACTTTTCACCAGAGGGTTTTTTTTTCACCAAAAGGACACCATACTACAACTTCTTTGAATTTTCAAGATATAAAGTGAACAGGCAGAAAAGCAGGGTCCTGCTCCTATTTAGGACCACTATCAGGGGCACTATTAGATAGCCACAGATTGAAATGGCTATCTATTGGGCTTCAACAAGAGAGCATTTTGCTAACCATGGCCTGGTACACATGGTGTAGGTAACCCAGATCCTTGCAGAACTATAATCGGCAACACATTTATGAGATGGTCCCTTTTACATTATCTCCATTAAAAGGGTCTAAGTAGTAAAAAAAACGGCTATGGCACTAGAGAACAGCTATTAGTTTGGAATGCTACCACTCCCTCTTCCCAGGCAACATACTCCTTATAACAGATAGTGGTGTAGGTGCAGAAGCTGCACTGTACCCTTGATAAAGTGAGAACCCGTGGACCTGTGGTGTTTTAAAGTGTTTGCCTTAGAAGAGAAGAGAACTATAGCAATCATTGCTACTTAACCGTGACTAAAAGCCCCATTGGAAGATAGACTACTAATGAACCGAAAGAGACCAAGGCCACTTACCTGGCCTATACAAAATGTCTCTATAACTCCCCGAAACCAATAGATCCTCTCCGGGCATCATGGGAGACAGAAGTGGGGCTGCTTGAGGACGATGATTGGACAGAAGAGGTACAAAGCCCCAGGGAAGTGGCAATTAGAGCCAGGTTCCATCTAGTACAGTTGCACATACTACAAAGAGCATACGCCTCTAGATCATTGATATATATAGAATGTCTGAATAATGCGTTAAGGAATGTGGAGCAATTGGAACCTTTTTTCATATCTTGTGGGACTGTAAATATATAAATGAATACTGGAAAGGAGTGGCAAATATCATGTAAAAAATTACGGGGATAAAAATTCCGGTTGAATCCCGCTGGATGCTTCTGTGTATCACAGGGGAAGATAAATGGCAGAAATACACAACTATTTGGCTGAAGGTAGAGGCGATGGTGGCAAAACAAAATATAGCCCAAAAATGAGGGGTAAAACAGATACCGGAAGTGAGCGCCTGGAAATCTGATATGGATTGACGTGCAAGGGCCGAAAAAGTGGTATACAAAGCCAGGGATTGTCAACACAATTGGGATAAAATATGGGGAGACTGGCAAAAATATCTGGTTACTAAGGGGTAGGAGCTAGGGGGAAGAGGGCTATTCTAGACTAGAACATTCTCAGAATTTCCATGGGTGCGACACGTTGGGTAAATTCTTGGGAGGGTTGATAAAAACAATAATATGCTATGAATACTTTTTGGATGTGATTACTCTGAGTACTATCCTGAGTCAGTTTAAAAAATATATATATTTTTTAAAAACATGACTAAAAGTAATCATGAACTGAGGCCACAACACGCACGATAGCCAACATTTCAATGTTTAAGCCCTGCATGCTTTAATATTGGTCACACAATAATCCTCAGTGAGAACTCCAATAGAGCTCCTTCTAAAAGACTATGGAGTGAGCGTCGTAATCGGCGAGTGTCATGTTGACTCCGCACGAACCTTGCCAAAAACATAACAACCAGAGACAGTATAAGTGTTTCCAACTGTCAGCAGAGGCAGTTGATAATTTCTTTAATTATTCCTCTCCACTTAATTTACATAGGACTATCAAGACTAACAGCTCTTTATGTCATAGCCTACATACTAGATATACTGCTCGTTTCAGAGCAGGTTCAACCCAAGACCTAATTCAGGTAACAAAAGTATTCCCATTGAAATATGAACTTTTTTTTTTAAAAAAAGATCACCTTTCATTAGGTGTGTGGTACAGAGAAGTGCCACACCTCTCTTGCTGATGAAATTGGAACAAAACCCAGAATAGATTGAATTAAGACCCCAGTTTGGGAACCACACTGATTTATACTTTAATATGCATCTATATACATACTAGGAATTGGTTGTGTACAATATGTAGTTGGTTGAGAATTGATATTTGTGTGCAGTCTACACAAAATTGGTTTGGGTTTTCCACAATGAGTCTAGTTCCTGTACTCACTAATGGGTATGATTAAAATACCCACATATGTATTTAATACAGTATACAAAACGTATAAACGTATGATGATGTATGGTAAGTTTTTGACCCACATCACAGTTAACTTGAGAGCCTTACGCCTCCACTAAAATTGCATTGTACTTGCAATTTAGAAGGAACTGATAGAGTCCTTAAGAAAGTCGAAGACCTGTTTGGTAGATTTCAATGGCTGAAACAACAAGGTAAATCTCAGCCGTAATAAACACTATTTTCAATAAACATCCAAAATATACTTTGTTTTGACCATGCAAGAGTACTCGCTATATAAAGATTATTCTTGGGTGCATCCTTAACCATTTTTATACAAGACTGGATCCCTACTTTTATCCAGATGCATCTCGAGCTACCCATTAGAAGTTGAGCACATTCAAGAGGCTTAATCTATTTGGACGAGGAGAAGGCACTTATGATGAAGCATGGCACTATAAACTGTGGCTGAGGTGTTGTCTCCTAACCATTTGAATATCTGTGATGTGGTAGGTGACTACACAATACAGTAATCCTGATCTCTTTGGAACCTATGTACCCATCATGCATGAATATTAAAATGTTCTCTGTCACATGTATGGAATACGCTGTAGAATGGAATCACATTTTAAAATACTACCAGATGGCCACACACTCGTAGAGTTGCTTGAGGAACCCACCCATTGTTCTCCCAGTCTCACAGATCCTTTCCTACATGGGGTTGTATCCTGCCATACAGTGTCATTATTTTTTAACTCTATTTAGCAAATAATGTTTTGGAAACTTGTGACTTCCTCCAGTGTAACCGGCTCTTGATTTTCCTGATGAGAAAAGGTTCGTATTCCTGGCTCAATGTCATATGGGGATGAAAGAAATAAGTCATGTTTAATTCCAGTTTTTCTAAATCTTACCAGATTTAGTCTCCCTCCAAACTCTATGGGGTGGGTCGCAGTCCAAACACTTTCAAATTAAAAGTGATGGAAATGACAGGGGGCGGTCTGGAACCTCTTACACATAGTGTTGATGGGCTTGTGATGCCAGCAGTTTGAGAAGTTGAATAGGGAGTTCATTTACACAGCTAGCTGTATTGCATTACAACACCGATGTGGCATAGATAAAGTCTCACTGGTAGCAGTAGACCTTCACTTCCCTTGCCATTGCAAAGATGTGCTATCTTAGGTAATAATGCCTACCACCCCCTCGAATTACACGTGCTTGGTGATCGGCTGGTTGAATTTTTCTATATGCTCTCCAACGAGAAGCTCTTTTATAGAATGTGAAACATAATGGATATCTGTTAGACCCGTCAGTCTTAGGGTGGTCTCCCTCCCCCCCCCCCCAACTTTTTGCCTTCCCCCTCCATTATTTTTTAATCTTGTTTTCGCCGACCGTTACCACTGTTAACCAGTGCTTAAGTGCATGCGCTTTCTCCTCTAAACATGGTAACACTGACTTATATACAATAAGCATATTTAATTTATGTACAAGTCCCTAGTAAAAAGTGGCCCTACATGTGCCTAGGGCCTGTAAATTAAATGCTACTAGTGGGACTGCAGCAATGACTATGCTACCCACTTAAGTAGTCATTTAAACATGTCTCAGGCCTTCCATTGTAGAGCCTTTGTGTGCAATTTTAAACTGCCATTTCGATCTGGCAAAATAAACTTTTGCCAGGCAAAAACCTTTATTTTAAATACATAAGTCGCTTGCATCTCTTGACCCTAGAGTAACTTCAAGGGTTAGTTGGCTAGCCTCCTCACTTGAGCTTCAGGGACAGAAGGCTTCAACAACGTTGCATTTGGACTCCGCCATCTGTGGCCCTAGTCTTGGACCCTTGGAAGTGGGCTTAAGGTGCTTTGCCAGCCTCTTTGAATCCAGCGGATCGGACTGCGTGGACTGAACCCATCACAAAGAACCAAACTCCACCAGGTAGATCATTTTGACTACCTGGGAGTTAGGATTGACAAATCTATTTAATGGAAGACTTAAATACTGAAATCATAACTGTCACTTTTCCATAGTGCCTTTGCAGTCTAAACTTATAAGGCCACTACCCCTAAAGCAGTATCTCCAGTAGTTGAGATTTACAGGACAAGGGCATAATCAGCATCCCTCTGTGGCTCAGAAATCTGAGGCATTGGGAATTTGAGTGGGCAGGTTTCCAAATAAAACAACCTGATAAAAGTGTTGCTTAAGCTGCCAAGAAGCACCTCAATAGTTCCAATATTCTTCGATATGGATCACAAAAAGGTTGGTGACCAGGCCAGACTGAAGCAGATAGTTTTTTGGATTAGACTTTGGTCCACCCTGGAATTGGCCTCGTACAGATTAGAACTGGAGGAGGTCATTAAACTAGGGAAACGTGGGCCCATTCTATAGTTCCCGTATATTAAACAGCAATTGGAGACATTAAGAATGGGCATGTACTGGTCTAACCCTTCCCTAATAAATAGCAACATCAAGGCAATTGCCAAAGAAAAAAAATGGACGAACAATTCACCATTACCATCGAGATGCAAAGGCAGGTGGATTGAAGAGTTCCAGTCTTTTAAGCCCACTCCCAAATTAGAAATGTATATGGATGCATATGTACCACCTTTAGCAGGCACCCTGCTTCTAAAACTAAGAGTGGGCACATTGCTTGTGAACAATTTTACCCACAAATAGGACTTCAACCCAATAAAAATGAAAACTGCCCATTTGGTATATCCAGCATTGGGGATATTGAGCATGTATTTCCCTTTTACCCTGCTTATATTAAACCAAGGAGATACTGGTTGAGACCGATCTGCGTTACTTTAGGCATCCTATCGAATTCTTAGGATAGACTGTAGTATTTCAATTTCATCAGGCCTTTGTAGTTACCTCCAAGTAGTTTGGGGAATAAGGAAATCTGTGGGATTATCTATATAGCACTTTACAGTAACCATTCATTTGCCATTTCCAAATCTCACAATAGCAGGAATTGCATATGTATCACTAAAGCACTTCAAATCATCCTCTAAACAGTGCATTTTTAGACTATTATTTTTAGGATTATGAATGTACATATTACTTGTTTTTATTGTGGTTTGTTTATAGGGCTTGTGTCGGAAACAAAAAATACTACTACTGAAACTTCATATTTGGCACAGTTAGCACTTTAGTCCTTTGACACCCTAACTTTACCTCCTAGCTCAGGATAATGAGTCCCATCCTTCTGCTACTTTAAAGGGGGATGCTTTGGCCACAGGCCAAATTGTGTGAGTACTCTTCTAAGATGGCAGAGTTTAGCTACTGCCCAAACAACACTATATCCCCGCCTATCCGTATAGTCATCACTTCTAGTACATGGCCCTTCTACAAGTGAAGTTCAGACATTTAGAATAAGCATCATATTGGTAGGAGCACACAGAGGACCCTGAAATAAGTTTGCGTTTGTAAATTCTACTTCAATGCAAATGCCATCCAATCCTGATGTCTTGTTTTAAATCTGTCAATGTGCAACAGTACCCTTACCTGTTTTAGCTCTTTTATACTGCCCAAGATTCTTCTAGACACTTTTTTTTTTGCGCTCAGTGTACATTTTGTTGAATTATGATTCTATGTCACTAAGCAATTTATTGTCTTTTGGCGCTATGCCATTATGTATTCATTTGAATGTTATTTGGTCTTGCTTTTAATGTATCTTCATATATGTAATTTGTGGCTTCCAGACATTGTGGCATTGGATGATGTTCAGCTGCAGCTAAGCTGTGTATTGTGTTTTTTTATTCTGCACTTTTATCGACTTGCAGCCAAAATAAAAGTTTCACCACTACTACTCTAGGTTTCTAACTTTTAGGGGGTGTTTTAAAGGTGTTACTGCTGGAGGTGCTGCACAAATACTTTACACATTGTCTCAGAGTTCAGCCTTACTGCTCTGTACCAAGCTACCCGAGAGTAGAGCACAGGATAATTTAGGGTTTGACAGTGACTTAGCCGTGAGAAGAAACTTGGTTGACGATTGAAAGGGTTTCACCCCCCCAACCAGCAACTCAATTTCTTACAATATCTTTGCAAAATTAAAGGCTCCATTCCTCAAGCCTTAATAGTCCAGAGGAGCAACAACAAACTGCAAGAGACCCTAGCAGGAGGACACTAAATCAGTAGGCAATGGGTTAAAAACACTTCAGGTTCTAAAATCTGAGAATGGGATAGCAAATTACCACTGTATGAGGTTTCATAAGTTTATCTATGTCACATCCTGCTTGGCGTCAATTCACATTTTTTTTGTGTTCAATTCACTCTGACCCCTTTCTTTACTCCCAGGCCCCCACTCTTTTTTGGCTCTTCTTTTTTCTTGCCAATCCTCACCTTTTAAGTTTCCTCATGCACAAACCTTCATAATGTGTATGTGTATATATGTGTTCACTTTACATTTTGCCCTTTTACCATGATGTTTTTAAAATCGTGCTAAATAAGAGGATGAAATCATACATTTATGTATCAAATTAATCAAAAACTGACATCTTTTATGAAAAGATTCAATCGTATTGAAGTGTTTTTTATGAATATATAAATATATATATTTTTATATGATAAGACATTTAGATATTTATGTATTTATAATATAATCAATGTTATTGTATCCACTGACAAGGAAATGGCTATAGTCTGTTATCCAGGTCTATTGGCATGGTAAATGCACTGGTCACTTTAAATTGTTGATCCCATAAGGCAGTTGTGTCATGTGATCAAGGCGGTGGACGGTCGAAATGTTAATTCTGGTCAGTCCATAGATTAAAAAATTCTTTAACACGAATATTGGTGGTCCGTGTCCGCTATAACCAATGCAAGGAGCTTGTGTAAGCAGAGTGCATAATATGTGTGTATATACACATATACTCCTTCGTGTTCTCTCGCAATTTGCCGCTGCTTGCGAAACACCACGAAGGAGGATCTGGTAAAGCCGATATCCTCGCCACGCCAATCGGCAGTAACTGTAGCAGAAGCACTGGGTACGTGGAGTGCTGCCTGGTGAATAGGAGGACCACCGGAAAATGCTGCCACACTCAGGTAAGACTATGCAACATAGTAGCGGGAAAAAGGGAAAGTCACTGTGAACTTTGTACCAACGCGATTGAGTCAAGGTGAGTGGTGGTTGTGGATACAGAGTACTTACACAAGAAATTTGAACAGAGTCATGTCTGATTCAGAGGTGAAGGACTGGGAGGAACAAGCATTAAGAATTTTTGACGATAACATCACGAATGAGAGAGAAGCTTCTGTTAGCACCAGGAACACAGATCAAACAAATGAAGTCACATCCAGATTAAAGAGACTGGAGAAACTAAAAACAAACAGAACTATCTAAGTGGTGGGAATCAAAATCACTTCAGAGGTATTTGGAGGTAAAACATATTCCCAGAATACTGATAATCCTGGTAGCACCTACTTATGAAGATCCCAACCCAGACATGCTGCGTGAGTGGGCAGACCACAATAGTGAATCCTCCAGAAGGATGCTGGCAATCTTGATTAAATATGCAGACATAGACAGGAAAAATTCCTTGAAGAGATTGAAAAAAATATAAACATCTCTAAGCAAAGAACCGGATCAAGAGCAAATCAATAAATTCTTTGCTGAGATGAAGGAATGTATAAATAACCTGGAAACATCAATAAAAGAAACGTAAGCACACAAGTTTGCCCGTGATGGCAGGATTATGACAATGGACAAATCTATACTTTTGCAAAAAAGTCTGACAGTAAACGAAGACAAAAATTTAGACAGAGTAGTAAACCAAATCTTGTGGTACATTCGGAGCAAAGCAGCGGGGCTAGCTCTGAAGTAGACACGGGTGCGGATGAAGGAACCAGTGGCCAGATAAAAGGCCTAATTCCAACAGCTATTGACGAATTGGATTTTTTACGTCAAGATCGAATATTCAATTGAAGACCCAGACAACAAATACATAATACAAAGCCTCCAATAGGAAGAGGCAGAGGAGCCGGAGGAGGAAATGTACAAAACAAAGAAGAAGAAACAACAGAAAAAAAGAAATGGAACAAGAAATTGAAAATCAAAGTAGGACTAATGAAAACAAAATTGTCAATATTGTTCTATCAGAGCAAGATAAGAGAACTTTGAATTTAGGATTATTCTTTTGCACGGAGTCAGATATGAATTATGTCCAAACTCAGATTGATTTGTTCAAATTCACAAGAATGTTAAAATTGAAGAAAATGTTTTTGAGCCCAATGAAGAACAAGTGAACCTGTAAGGACAGAGGGGAAAACACAAAATGAAGTATTATCAGTAAATGATACGAATCTAATGATGGACTTAAAACAATTGGAATATGAAAATATGTATTGAGAAGAAACAATAAATAATGCTGAAGCACTGGCTGCGGAACAATGCGTGGATATCTATGGAGAAGCACTAACAAGCTTTAGACCTAGATCCCGATTTGTACCAATAACTGGAAGGGATGCTATTGACATCTATAATGAACTGGTGGTTAATGAACTAAAAAATGAACATACATGTGTGAGTAACAAAAAACATGTGAACTCGCAAAGACTAAAACAATACTATGCATTGATTAAAAAGTTATCCAGCAATGATGATTGTATTGTCAGAAATTCGGATACAGGGGGTAGCGTGGTGTTATGGGCAAAAGACAAATACCTAACAGAAGCGTATAAACAATTGAACAATACTATATGCTATTCAAGAATATCTTAGGATGCCATATCAGCAACACATTCAGTATAATTTGAGTTGCAAGATTGGCAAGCACGTGGCTTAATCAGCGGAGAAGAATACAGGTATCTTAAAATCGAAAATCCCATTACACCTGTATTATATCTTATCCCAAAAGTGCATAAAGATATAGTCAATCCACCAGGGAGCCCAATAATCTCTGCCATAGGGAGTGCTTTTGAGCACACTTTCAATTATGTAGACTAATTTCTGATCCACTTTGTGAAAACCTTAGCATCTTATATCCAAGACACAAGTGACTTTCTAAAGAGAATTTATGATCTTCCTTGGGAAGATGACTATTTGCTAATCACAATGTTTGTTTCCACCCTCTACACGAGCATCAAACATAACGATGGACTGAGAGCTGTAAAATACTTTTTAGGCGCTAGACCTCTTAGATTATGGCAGCACACTCAAATGTTACTAATGATGATGGAGAGATCCATCAAGTATGCAGAACAACGATGGCAATCTTCTTCGCCCCCAGCTAAACAAATTTTCATATGGGCTGGTGGGAGAAGCAGGTGGTCCAAACACAAGATCATCAAATCCGGAGAATCATGTAATACACTGGTGTTGTTTAATTGATGAACTTTTTCTAGTCTGGATGGGAACTGAGATGGAGGCCTAATGTTTTTTAGAACAAATTTAGGTAAATGTTTTAAATTAGCATTTTACCAATAACAGTCCTCAGAGTGTTAATTTTCTAGATCTAACTGTGTATGAGAAAAACAGACTCGAGACAAAGCTATATAGAAAATCCACAGCAGGAAACAGTACTGCATGCAAATAGCTTTCATCTTGAAATCTGATCAGGAGTATCCCGTATGGAGAGAGTCTGAGAGTGAGACAAAACTGCAGTGAGGGTGAAGAAACCAAAAAAGAAACCATGACTCTAAAACATCGATTTAAAGCACAAGGCTACCCTGCAGAATGTATTGATTGGGTGATAGTGAAGGCTAACAAACAGACTAGAGAACAAATGTTGTTCGATAAAAATACCAAAAATGGCAAATGGAATACGGAAGAGCAAGCCAATGCTGTACACTTCAGGCTAATTACATCATACAGCAAACAAAAAGCAAATATAAGAGGAATTCTAGGCAAATATTGATATCTAATTAAAAATAATGCAGTATTGGGAAAAGTGGCACCACAAAATACACAAATTACATTTAGGAGGGCTATATCATTGAAGCAAGCCATAGGGAGTAACATCATGAAAGCTACAATAGCACAACCACAAAACACATGGTTGAGAAGAAAACAAGGGTTTGTAAAATGCTCTAATTGTAAAGCTCGCCTTTATGTTAAGACTACTGAAAAATGGTGGCCAACAGCATGGCGGGATAAGAGGTGCTCCAGTGTAGCTCCTGATGAGCTGCCCTAAGATCCGACGAAAAAAACAGTCCTGCAACCCTGAAACGACGGATAAGATTCCGGAGGGGTCCAGAAGCGCCCTGGGACTGAGAAATTGCCGTGATCGAAATCGGAAATGGCGTAATCCGGCAAAGAAGCGCCAGCGAACCAGGACGAGTGCTCCAAGATGGCGCCCGGCCCAGATGAGACGGGCCGAGCACTACAGTAAGAGTAGCACAAGAAACACCAAGGAGAAAGCAGGAACGTAGCCGACAGTCGCGGTGTCTGGGAGCGCAGCCAGAACGGGTTCCGATGTAGCCGCTTAAGGGGCAACTGAGTGGCCCGAGAGGGCGGGGCCCCGCAGCACGTCCGAGTCCCGAGCCCAAACGGGACTGGAGGGCATCCCGGGCCCCGAGGACACCGAAGAGTGGGCGCATCAAGAGTGATGAGGAGGCGCTGGTGAGGGCGGGTAGCGCAGACCGCCGCCAGTCGGAGGACAGAGGCCGCCAGCGGGAATCTCCAGAGGGATGCGGGAGACTGGGTGAAGGAGAAAGACGACCCCGGAGCCTGAGCCCGCAGGAACCACGCCGGGAAGGAGTGAGACTAAGAGGAGTGCCGTGGTCACCTCCCCCTCCCCCACCCCAGACGCGGCTGCATAGAACCGGCTGCGGGAGGGTGCTTCGCCACTCGAGAGCGGAGAAGACGCACCCGGCCGGAGAGAGAGTGGCCGGGGGGGACTGCGGCAAGGAGAGAGAGGACAGGAATAGCGGGTCCAGATATAGGGCTGCTGCCCCACCGCCTCTCGCACCTGACGGGATAGGCCTGAAACGGCGGGCGAACTGCGGCGGGTCCTACGAGCGAGACCAGACCCTCACTGCGCCAGCAGACGGCCGAAACACCGAGGAGACATACAGTAAGGGCTGAAGTCGGGCGCTGAGGAGGGGTGCGAGACATAAAGGGCATTAGGGAAGGTGAATGCCGAATAGTGCCCAGGATGAAGGGAGAGACCAGCACTGAAGGTGAGGAGCAGATGCGCCACAAGGGAGGACTGACTCCATCCCACTAGGCCCCGCACGGCACTGGCGGCCGAGAGGCCCAAGGAGAACGAGGGGAGACAAGGTGAAACCGGCAGAAGGGATACAGACGGAACTAGAGGCTGGCGAGTAGACAGGGAAGTCGGGAAGAGAGGACAGAGGGAACAAAGAGAAGCCACCAAACCAGAGGTCTACGGAAGACAACCCCTCCTCGCGTGAGGTTCCGTGACGGTTCCGTGACAATTTGAACCCGTGTTTTCAAGTTTGTCGGAAATACATAATATTGGTATCAGCGAACCGCAAATGATCCATTTAGTATATCCTGGTGTTTTCGCTACGCTACGAGCAAGAGCACTCCTTCCATTGACATATTTCTGATCTACCCACGGCATCCATCTTAGATCATGGCCGCCATTTTGTGTTTCCTTGCCCTCACATATGCAATAGCCTCTGATCACTCCACTTTGATTAAGGACACGTAGCCTTAGCCGGAGATTCACCTCTTACATGACACGTACACCCTAAACCAGATCACGCTGTGGCTGCATGACTCGACAAAGGCTGCCTCCTCTGCCCGAGGCCAGCCCTGCCAAACTGGTCTTCGTGTCCATTGTACCTGATCATGATTAGGCGGCCGAAGCCGGTAGCCTTGCCCATTTACAACCCACAAACATCCCTTATCCCACTTTTCTATCTTCCACACCTGGCTCTGTTTCTTTCTTTCTGAATCTTTATTAGGGGGAGGTAACGAACTTTACGATGAGGCGGTCCGGGTCCTGAATGCAATATTGACAGGGAATTGTGACAAACTAGTGGGAACCCCTCTCTTCGCAATGTTTGGCCTCAGATATTATCGACGGTTCCTGTGTAACGCCAAATATTTATTGTTTTAGACACAAAGGTTTTGGGAATGTATTACATGTAAAGAATTTGCCCCTAGCATAAAAAACAGTATATAAGGAGCAGCCCTCTTTGTACAAATCGAACAGGCTCCTGGTTACTGCCCGTGTGTAGTATCTATGACTTCTGTGTCCCTGCAGTAATAAACCTTTGGTCTTTGACGCCACCATCGAGAAGCCCGTGTTTCTGTTCATTTGTGCACCAAGGCAGGTGGAACTCCGGGGTCTTTGGGTGTTGTACCCTGACACCTCTGGACGGAACCAAAAAGTCCAGAACTCCAATTGGCGCCCAACGTGGGGCGACGTCATTCGGTACCGGTCCAAAAGCCTGAAGAGTTCGAGAAGCTTCGTGTGAAGATTCCTGAGGGAGGCGCCCCACTTCATCGATCCCGGCATATCGCAAAAGTGGCCCGAAGTTCTCTTCCACGAGGGTTTCCCGTTCAGGACGGCTGCAGTGGGCCGTTGCCTTGACCGTCGCCCTGTCTTGGACCCGAAGAGGTGCAGTCCTTAGTACGGCGAAACGTGACGGGTTTCTCCTTGGTGACGTCTTCAGTGACTCAGTTAAGTATTTAGTGATAGCTAGCTGGTTACTTTTGTGAGGATTGTTAAAAATCCTTGATCGGTTCTTGGTTTGGTTTGGTTTTGTTAGATTATCATTGGTTGTTCAAGTCACGATAATCTATTTGGTTTAGGTTGGGTATCGATACATCAGTTCGTTTTGGTAGGCCTAAGTTCTTGGTTCGAGTGCACATATTTGTTCCGTGTTTGTTTGTTTTGTGTTCCGGACTGAAAATGGTAAGTCGGAAAATGTTGTCTTGTTTTAGTTGCAACAGTGACTCACGATTGGAGGACTCTTGTCTGGTTCCTCCGATTGGGACTCCCCTATATGATTTATATTGCAAGTATGGCGTGGGTCCTATATCTTATAATGAGATATGGGTCCGTTATTGTAAGAAGGATGGTGTCCTTAGTTGGCCACTGCATGGTAGTTTTGAACTCGAGATTCTCGACAACTTGGAAGCGAAATTGTTTAAGAAGAAAGCCCGGCCGGCAATGTTTGATTCTTTCCGTTATTGGCGAAAAGAATCCAAACAGAGAGAAATGAGAAGGTTGAAGAAAGAACAGAAAGAACAAGAAGAGTTAACTCTAGAGCAAGCGACTAAACAGTTGCAGGCTAACGAGTGTGAGAAGGCTATAGATGTAGCCATTAGAGAGCATAATCTAGCGATTGACAAGTGCTATCCTGCCTTGCCATCGAAAATGGCTAAGATATTGGAGGATTCCGAAAACGATCCTCTGTTATCTTATCTGTTACGGTCACCACCACCGTATGCACAAGGTGCTGCGGCTCCACTCGTCCCGAATGTTCAATTGCCGGTTGCTGGACAACCTGGTGCTCCTGCTCCTGTCCCTCAGAATCAAGTTCCTGTACTTCCTGTGGTGAATGTAAATGTTCCTACAGCTCCTCCTCTTCCTACACTGCCAGCCTCTATACCTACTTCTGTACCCACTGTTCCTCAAACTATTTTTCTCGATACTCCTACTGTTCCGTTATCTATTCCTACCTCTACGGCGTTCTCTACGTCTGCGAGTGTACTAACTCCGCTTTCTGTTCGTCGAAGAATCACTGATTCTGTTACTAATATGCTGTCTCCTATATATAAAACTTTGATTAAGACTCCTACTCCTGACTCTGTACAGAGACGGAGTCAGCTTCCAAGTGCTGAGGAACGGGGAGTTTTAGATTCCACGGCTCTCAGATGGATTTCGAAGGGTAGAAGATATACTACGAGAGATGTGCTAGACACATTTATGCAGTGGGGGGAACCAACACAACGGTACGTCTTTGATGAGATGTGCTCGTTGTTACGTGAAGAGATAGAAGAAGACTATGTTGAATCAGATTTGGAAGATTTAATTAGGGTTCAAAAGGAGTTTGCTGCTGGAATGATAGTGGGCGAGAAAATAAAGGAAGCGATGGAACTCATTTTAAGTTTTAGGAATGATCCATCTCTTCGTTCACCGAGAGATTTAGAAAAAGGTAAAATGAAGCTAAGTCGCCAATATCCTATGAGGGAGGTTCCTCCAATTTGGCGCGAAGCAATACAACGTGATGATAATGCAGGAATTGCAGCTGCTCCAGCACAGTTCCAACGAGTGTGGATACACATTCCATGGAAGCGAGCAGAAGTGTTAGCGGTGAAACAGGCCTTGCCAGATCCACGTAAGAATCCAGCCGGATATTACAAGGAATTAACACAGACAGTTGAGGCTTGTATAATGAACCTAGCCGACATCGATATGTTGTTTGGTAACGTAGTCCCGCAACCAGTGTGGGCTAAAATTCGTAGAGAGGATCATCAAGCTGCTTTAGGTGGTGATTGGGCAGCTATCACTGCAGCAGATGGTCAACAAATAGGTGGTGCGAAACCCGAACCTTTAATTGCTAATCTGCCAGGTAGAATAATTGATCTAATGAAGACTCTGATGCCAGCACTACGTGTAAATTGGGACAAGTTGTCAGCATGCAGGCAGAAGAAAGACGAAAGTGTCTCCGACTTCTTCACGAGGTTCGAAGAGACTTTTGTGGATCATAGTGGTCAGGACATGAGTACAGAAGGAGGACAGAGATTGTTTGTCGATAAATTTGTGCATAATTTGTTACCTGAATTATGCAATAAATTAAAAGACTCAGAAAGTGCGTGGGCTGTATCTACGACAGCGCAAATACTTGCAACTGCACAGTACTACGAAAATAGGGATAAAGAGGAAAAGGAAAAATCAGAGAAGAAAACGAAAGATTTAAAAACTAAAGTTCTTTTGCAGCAGGCGTATCCACCTCGCGCGAATCAAACTAATACGCAGCAAAACTCATACCAAAGGACAGATTATGGTTCATCAAGACCTCAATATCAGTGGAATCAGTGTGCGTACTGTAAGAAAGAGGGTCACTATAAAAATGAATGTCCGATCTTAGCGCAAAATAATGCAGCAGCAGCTCAGAGAGGTCGTGGTGGTTTTGTGCAGAATTCTAGAGGTCGAGGACGAGGTGCTATGCCTCCACAAACGAATGACCGTCCCTCCAATCACTTTGATCAACGAAATGGACAATCTGCTCAGCAAAATAGATCTCAACAATATCTTGTTGAGGACTATAATGAAGTAGATGAGGGTTATCAACAAAATGGGTACTAGGACAGCCATGGACAGAGAGAGGGAGTAGTATCAGTTCCAGTGGATCAGAGTGGGCCTTATGTCGCAGTAGCAACATCAGGTGTAGTCGAACCGTTTCTGTTGGATACTGGTGCCGCAAAAAGTTCTATCATTCATGCGAAACTCCCTGGCGCACCTTTGTCCGGCTCAACAAATGTTTCCGTAGGTTTTTCAGGCGCCCCTGTTTACAACCCGATATCTGGTCCTTTGTCTATTTCTGTTGGACCGTGTCAATTGAAAGCACCCCTGATTTTGACGACAGGTTGTAATGAAAACCTGCTTGGTTTAGATTTGTTAAAGAGACTATATGCGACATTGTACTGTTCTCCGGAAGGAGTACAGCTTACGTTGGGTAAAAATATCACTTCTCCGATGTATTTGTCAATGGACGCACTCCCGCCGGAGCTACGTTCACTCCCTGATTCTCTTTGGGCGACTGGTCCTAATGATGTAGGTCTCCTAGAAATTCCACCGTATGTAGTAACTTTGAAAGCGAATGTGAAATTTCCAAGAATTCCCCAATATAAAATATCGAGTGAAGGTGAGCGTGCACTTTTATTGATTGTGCAAGATTTGATTAAGAAGGGTGTGGTTGAAGAAACTAGAGGAAATGTCTGTAACAGTCCTGTATTACCAATTCTGAAACGAACTGACCCTACAAAACCTCCAGTATATAGGTTTGTCATAGACCTTAGAGAAGTTAATAAGATTGTAATCCCGCAGTTTCCTGTAGTGCCAGACATTACTGCCTTGTTAACATTGATTCCTGCCACAGCCACATGGTTCTCAGTTATTGACCTAAAGAATGCCTTTTTCAGCATTCCGATAGCCGAAGAAAGTAGGGATATTTTCGGCTTCTGTCTAGGAGGTCGCAGTTTCAGATTTAAACGCGCTCCACAAGGCTATTGTGAAAGTCCATCCATCTATAGTCAAGCATTAAAAAGTCAGTTAGATTCTTTTGTCCTTCCTCCAGGTTCTGCCCTAGTACAGTACGTAGACGATCTTTTAGTGGCTGCCGATGACAAGGAAACTTGCAAAGCAGCTACAATTTCCCTATTGCATCATTTGTCTAATTTGAATCACAAGGTGTCTCCTTCGAAAATGCAATACTGCTGCCAAGAAGTGACCTACCTAGGTCATCTCTTGTCAAAGGAGGGAAGGAAGTTGACCCCAGAAAGAATAAAAGCAATTACGCAGATGAGTGTTCCACGCACACAGAGAGAAGTACGTGCCTTCCTAGGTATAACCTCTTACTGTAGGCAGTGGATTCCAAATTTTTCTCTTTTAGTGAAACCATTGGTAGCTTTGACTGGGAAAAATGTTCCGAGTCCGGTGCCATGGTCTGATGAATGTCAAGAGAGTTTTACTGAATTACGAAAAGCATTGTGTTCAGCTCCTGTATTAGGTACACCTGATTACAGTAAGCCATTCACGCTCTACGTTCACGAAAGAGAAGGTTGCGCGTTGAGTGTTCTGACACAGAAGTTTGGTGATAAACAACGCCCTTGTGCGTATTTTTCATCAACATTAGATCCGGTAGCCAGAGCGTTACCTAGTTGTTTGAGAGCTACAGCGGCAACTGCAGCTTCCATTCGACAATCTGCTGGTTTGGTGATGAACAATATGCTAGTGGTCATGGTTCCTCATGCAGTGGATACACTCATGAACCGAACGAAGACACAACACCTTACTAGTGCGAGATTATCTGGTTACGAGCTGACATTACTAGCGAGTCATATTCAGATCAAGAGATGCAATGTATTGAATCCAGCAACATTGTTGCCGACTGATCAAGAGTCGAGTGATTCCGAGCCACATGACTGCTATTTTAAAACGGAGGAAGAGACAAAAGGACGCATCGATTTGAAGGATACTCCCCTATCCGACCCAGATGGTACGCTGTATGTGGACGGGTCATGTTTTAAATTGGAGAATGGTGATGTGACTGCTGCTTACGCGGTAACAACTTTGAAGACGATTGTGGAGACTGCAAGAGTGAGTCAGAATTCTGCCCAAGCTGCAGAATTAATAGCCCTAACAAGAGCGTGTGTTTTAGCCGAGGGAAAGAGAGTGAATGTGTTTACAGATAGTCAGTACGCATTTGGCGTGGCCCATAGTTTTGGCCGGTTGTGGAGAGAAAGAGGTTTCATTACGTCCCATGGGACTAAGATCCAGCATGGTCAGCTAGTTAACGACTTGTTGGAATCTCTAACCTTACCGACTGAAGTTGCGATTGTGAAGTGCAGTGCTCATAAAGCAATCACGGATGATGTTGGTCGTGGGAATGCTTTTGCTGATGAAATTGCTAAACAGACAGCTAGAGACACGATGAGTAGAATGTATGTTGCTACGTCTGCAAGATGGATTGCTGAGTCTGGAATGTGTGAGGACACTATGGAAAGTGTGAAAGAGATTCAGAAAGAAGCGACTGAGGAAGAGAAACGTGTATGGAGAGAAAGTACGGGCAAGTTGGACTCGAATGGATGTTGGATTGATTTGACAGAACAGCAGCGTTGGATGTTGCCCGATGCGTATGTGCTTGCGGTAGTGACGATGGCGCATGGAGTAGCGCATATAAGTTCTAAAGGGATATGTAAGATGTTGGCTCCGGTCTGGAAGAATGAGGGAATCAGTAAGTGTGCAGAAAGAGTGGTGAAAAATTGTATGGTGTGCTTAATGCATAATCCTGGCAAGGGAACTCCAACTCCTGCCGGTCACTTCGCTCCTCCTTCCTGTCCCTTTGAAGTGATTCAGTTAGACTTCATTCACATGGAACGCTGCAACAATTTAAAGTACGTCCTAGTGGTAGTCTGTGCTTTTTCCAGGTGGATAGAAGCATACCCACTAAAGGACAACACTGCCCTATCGACTGCCAAAATTCTTCTCAAGGAATTTTTCCCTAGGTATGGAATGCCACGGATTGTATGGTCAGATAACGGAAGTGAGTTTATAGGGAAAGTTATGCAGAGTGTGTGTGCCGGTTTAGGATTGAAACAGAAATTTCACAGTGCAAACCATCCCCAGTCTGCTGGTTTAGTTGAGGGTTACAATGGCACCCTCAAGCTAAAAATAGCCAAAATTCAAGCATCCACAGGTTTAGCCTGGCCAGACGCACTTCCTTTGGCCCTGTTATCAACGAGAGCAACAGTACATTCTAGAATAGGGCTTAGTCCATACGAGATTGTGTTTGGCCGCCCGGCAAATATCTGGGGTGTGCCAAGGCCTAAGCAATTTTGCTCCATTGAATATCCTATGTTGATAGACTACCTTTACGACTTGACTGCTAAATTGAGTCTTATTCATCAACAGGTTTTCGATGCCTTGCCAAAACCTCCGGAGAGTCCAGGGCACCAGCTGAAACCGGGTGACTTCATTGTAAAAAGAACTTCGCGAGGACGAAGAACCTTCAACCAAGATTTGTGGGGCCTTATCAGATCTTACTGGCAACGAGGACAGCCGTACGTGTCGCTGGCCGTAAACACTGGATTCACGCTTCTCACGTAAAGCGTGTTCCGTTGCCGCTCCCTTACGACGACTGGGTGAAAAAGGGAATTGGTGCCTCCGAATCTGAAATCACACCGAAGTTCATCTCTTTCAGCGATGCCGAATTGATTACTGACACTTTGAAACCTGACTCTCCTCCTGAAAAAACTCCTTTGAACATTGAACATTTGTCTCCAGCATCAGAAGAAACTTTGCTATCTGCGAACTTAAACTCTGCAACAGCTGCTAGTGATACACTATTTTCCGATCAGACAGTACCAGCGAAGCAGAGATACAACCTTAGAAGCCATAAAATGGACAAATAAAGCAGGCAACTGCATATTGTGATTTTTATATATTGAACTTTTGCCTTCAAGCCAGGAAGTTTGCTATTGTTTATTGTTTTTAAAATTTGCCTTGCCGTCTGGGTAGCCGTAGGGTCGTGGCTGTGTGCCTAGTTTGAATTTGCAGGGGTCTGACACAAGGTCGATCTTTCTGTTGGTTCTGGGAACTCCCAGGGCTGATAGAGGCATTTTCATCTACGTACACATCATCAGTGGTCGCGAGCGGATTGTAGAAGATGGAGCTTCCTGCGCTGCAACGAGAAAATGTGATTTATGTTCGCAGAAACAGACTTAATAGAATTCTTCATAGCAAATGTTTTCTGATGCAATGTGCCATTACAATTTTGATTGTTTTAGCAACATTGGTGGGTGGAATCGTCTTTAGCATAAATTTGATTTTTGTGCCAGTTTCTACAGTACCTCCCCTTGATCCTGCTATTTCTACTGTTTCTTCTATACACTCTTTTCACTCGTTTCCAGAACATGAGCAAGCCCGACGCTCAGAATTTACCAACAACACTTTTGTACAGCTCTTGCACCAACACCAACTGGTAGTTAACACTACAGACTGCTGGGTGTGTGGCTTGATACCTCACACTATGGATAAAGGTATTCCATATCTGGTTTTGCCTTACAGCTATAATGGATCATTTCAGGCCTTCCAAACCATCTTTGCTTATGCCCTTGAAACCTATCCTCCACGTCCACCGCGTTCCACTAAATATAACTCTGCCAACAAAGCCTTAGTCCAGGGAATTATTGACATGGTCAAGGACGTCAATAATACTCCATCTTACCCTAGAGACGAATTGCGAGTATATTTAAGTTGGAATACTTCAGAGTATCGCCTTAGTTTAGGAGAAAGCAAGCGTAAAAGCTCAACTCCAATCTGGGTCGTACCTCACCGAGGTCAGGTCTGTTTGCAAGGTAATGGGAGAAATCCAAGAGCTCAGCTAGGGAGGAGTGAGTGCATAGAGACTTATGTGTTTCCGGCTAACTCTTCCCCTGCCTTTCTCACTGCTAGGGGTACCTATTTCATTTGTCGAGACAGAGCTTATACATGGTTGCCTGCCGATTTCTCAGGATCATGTTATATTGCTCGACTATTGCCTCCGACATACACTGCTTCACCTGATTACCACAGAACAAGAGTAGCGAGAGGTGTCTTCAGCAAGGAAGATACCGCTGGTCAGGAAGCTGGAGACTTCTTCAAAGGCTTCCTTCCGTTCTGGGGGCCTATGGCCAATAGTAGAAACATACGTCAGCTAACACGGGTAGTTGAATCTACTATTACCGAAACTGCTGGTGCCCTTAGCAATCTAACAGCTGAGCTTCAGGCGGATAGGCTCATGACGTTGCAGAACCGTATGGTTCTAGACGTTATACTTGCAGATCGAGGTGGGGTATGCAGAATGATCCAATCGAGCTGCTGTGTCTTTATTCCTAATAATGCTCCAACAGTCTATGAGGCGATCTCTAAGTTGCACAAGATTTCAGACTCCATACATGTAGACAAGGGAAACTGGTCCTTCATGGAGTGGTTTTGGACTCTGATCTCAGCGTGGGGATGGAAGGTTCTAATGGTCATTGGTGTCATCCTAGTATTCCTATTCTCATGTTGTCTGATTATCCAGTGTGGTCCTGCTCTGTGTAGTCTTTGTGCTGCGACTTGTCTCAGAAAACCACCTGCGTTTGGAGAAAAGACACGAGAAAGAATGATGATACAACAGCATGTCACTGACCTGATGAGCATAGAACTAGATTCTGACATAGACTGAGTAATTGCCTATGTAAGGGCAAAAGGAGGGTCTGAGGTTCCGTGACGGTTCCGTGACAATTTGAACCCGTGTTTTCAAGTTTGTCGGAAATACATAATATTGGTATCAGCGAACCGCAAATGATCCATTTAGTATATCCTGGTGTTTTCGCTACGCTACGAGCAAGAGCACTCCTTCCATTGACATATTTCTGATCTACCCACGGCATCCATCTTAGATCATGGCCGCCATTTTGTGTTTCCTTGCCCTCACATATGCAATAGCCTCTGATCACTCCACTTTGATTAAGGACACGTAGCCTTAGCCGGAGATTCACCTCTTACATGACACGTACACCCTAAACCAGATCACGCTGTGGCTGCATGACTCGACAAAGGCTGCCTCCTCTGCCCGAGGCCAGCCCTGCCAAACTGGTCTTCGTGTCCATTGTACCTGATCATGATTAGGCGGCCGAAGCCGGTAGCCTTGCCCATTTACAACCCACAAACATCCCTTATCCCACTTTTCTATCTTCCACACCTGGCTCTGTTTCTTTCTTTCTGAATCTTTATTAGGGGGAGGTAACGAACTTTACGATGAGGCGGTCCGGGTCCTGAATGCAATATTGACAGGGAATTGTGACAAACTAGTGGGAACCCCTCTCTTCGCAATGTTTGGCCTCAGATATTATCGACGGTTCCTGTGTAACGCCAAATATTTATTGTTTTAGACACAAAGGTTTTGGGAATGTATTACATGTAAAGAATTTGCCCCTAGCATAAAAAACAGTATATAAGGAGCAGCCCTCTTTGTACAAATCGAACAGGCTCCTGGTTACTGCCCGTGTGTAGTATCTATGACTTCTGTGTCCCTGCAGTAATAAACCTTTGGTCTTTGACGCCACCATCGAGAAGCCCGTGTTTCTGTTCATTTGTGCACCAAGGCAGGTGGAACTCCGGGGTCTTTGGGTGTTGTACCCTGACACCTCTGGACGGAACCAAAAAGTCCAGAACTCCACGCGGACGACAAAAAGGTTGTGAAGAGTGCGCGGGAAAGCCATATGAGGAGGTCAGAGCCCGGAGGGGTACGAGATGGGGAAGAGAGACCTGGCCGCCAAAGCCTCTAGGCAGGAGCCTATGGATAGCTACGCCACGGCTCGACCACAGAAAGAGACTACACCTCCGGACACTGAACTGCTAATGGGGGCAATACAAGCGACTAGGACGGATATCCAAGAATCCCGGGCTGCCTTGGAGGTCAAGATTGGCGAGGTAGGCTCGGAGGTGACACTACTGCGTCAAGACTTCCGAAACCTGACAGAGGGTGACGACGGTGGGGACGCGGATCAGTGAGGCGGAAGATTCTCTCACTACCCTCCGGAAAGACATGGCGGAACTCAAAGCATCGCACCGCCAACAGCTTTGGAAGGTAGACGATGCGGAAAACAGGGCGAGACGCAACAACCTACGTTTTGTGGGCTTTAGAGAAGGCATTGAAGGGGCAGACATGGCGACCTATCTACATTCCTGGCTGAGGAAGACATTTCCAAATGCACTGTTCTCGAATTGCTTTGTTATTGAACGGGCACACAGGGCGCTGTTGTTGAAGCCACCGGAGGGTGCGAGGCCGAGACTGGTCATTGCACGCTTCCTTAATTTTGCGGACCGAGATCTAATACTCCGAGAGGCCAGGAAGTTGGTGGAGATCCACCTAAAAAATACGAACATTATGAGATTCCCGGACTACAGCCAAGAGGTAAAAAAACAGCGACGCTCCTATGATGCAGCAAAAGCGAAGCTGAGGGACCTGCACATAACATACATGTTGCTCTTTCCGGCGAAACTGAAAGATATATGAAGGCAGAACGCACTTCTTCAACCGGGTAGACACATAGAAGAGAGACAGGATCTGGAGGGTCTTTCGATAATGACATGGAATGTGAACAGGCTGGGCAGTAGAATTAAGCGAGGCTTGGTGAACGCATACATCAAGCGGATGGGCCCGGATATTGTGCTGCTGCAAGAAACGCACCTGATGGGGAGCAAATATGGTTTCCTAGCAAGAGGGCAATAGACAGTCCTAGCACATGCGGGATTCACCAAAGGCTCGAGGGGAGTGGCAATACTGGTAAGGAAAACACAACCATTCCAAGTAGGGTAGATTTGGGTAGACCCACAGGAGACGTATGTGGGGGTGAGAGGCACATGGAGGAGGAAGGAATACACGATCGTGTCGGTCTATGCACCACCCAACCTACAGACAGTGACACTGAAAGGAGTCACAGAGATTCTACTCCATACGTCTGATACTACACAGGTGCTGGGAGGGGACTTTAATGACGTAATGACCCAGACCCTCGATAGGACGGGAGATCGGGACAGGGACCAGAACCAGACCACTCTCTCTGGAGTGATCCATGCAATAGGACTGACGGATGTCTGGAGGTGGCTACACCCGGTAGAGAGGGACTATTCCTTCTACTCTAGTGCACATAAGGTCTTTTCAAGACTGGATTATGTCTTCCTTGCCAGACACGTGATAGCGAGAGATGACACGGCCCGAGTACAAAGCTAGGGGGATTTCGGACCATTCCACGCTCGTGGTAAGGGTGGGGAAAAGGACTCAGCGACAGAGGTCGTGGCGAATATCAGCATGGGACCTGCAGAACCAGAGCATACTGAAGGGCATTCGCGCAGATGTTAAAGTCTGTATGGCAGAAAACGAGGGCTCTGTGTCATCCAAAGTAGTCTTGTGGGAGGCCTTTAAGACGGTCATGAGAGACAGAGCCCTTAACAGACTAGCAGAGGCGAAACGTGAGGTTCAGAAAGAGCTGGAGACGCTGGAAACCCAGATATTAAAACTCGAAAGGGAATATCGGGACGGAAAAGCCGCAAGGACTCTGTCAACTAACGGACGCACAAAGCCAGTATAGGGACCTGGCAACAGGAGAGGCCAAAACACAGGCGCTAGCGACGCTACACCGTCTGTATGACGTGAGCGACAAATCTAGTAAACTGCTAGCATGGTTGAGCAGAAGGGAGAGAGACGCTCGATGGATAGAGCAGGTACGAGGCACCCAGGGGAACCTGACGGGATCAGACTCCCAGATCGCGGAGGCGTTCACAGCGCACTACAGGGCATTCTATGAGGTGAGAGACCTGAGTACTCAGGAAGATGCTCTGAAATACATGGAGCACATCGAACTCCCGGTACGGACAGACACAGAGGTCACCGACCTGGAGGCTCCCATTAAGCTGGAGGAGGTTCAACAAGCCCTGGTAAGACTACGCGCAGGAAAGGCCCCAGGCCCGAATGGGTTCCCGGCAGAGTTTTTTTTTTTTTTTTTTTTTAACCGCAGACCTTTTGTCCCGCCATATACTGGGACTATTTGAGGAGGCGAGGCAAGAGGGGACTCTTCCCCCGGACCTCCGTATGGCCAAAATCATCCTGATTTTTAAGACCGGTAAACCACCGGAGGAGTGCACCTCCTTCTGTCAAGTAGAACGAAAAAGATAAAAGGAAAATTTAACTGTAAAACTGAATAAGCAATTTATGTGCTGCAATGCCAATGTGGTTTAAAATACGTGGGCAGTACTATTCTTAAAGTACATAAACGCATCTTACAACATCTATGTGCCATTAGGAATGGGGATAAAACATAACCTGTGGCACTGCACTTTAAAAGATTTCACAACAAAGATACAAAGGGTCTGACCTACTTTGTTATTGATTCAATATCTCCGAGTGTCGAGGAGGGAACAGAGGAAAAAAAAGCTAAGAATGCTAGAATCGTGCTATATTATAGAGCTCGATAGTAAGAGCCCAGGAGGCCTACATATTGAAGAGGATCTGAATACTCACTTGTAACTCTGAACTAAAAAGTCTATTATTTTTGTGAATAATAGGAATTATAACTGATGAATCGCCCGTCTGCTTATAAATTGATTATAATCATGTCACATATCACATAGCACGAACACTGAGCACTTTTTTCTTATGACTCTTATGACTGTAGTAACAAAAAGATGGGTGTACTGTATAAATTAGCCCACTTGGGCTTAATCACAAAATCATGGTATATATAAAACCATATGTTAGACCTGCATATAGATCGAATATATAAATGCTACATGAATCATGACACCATCATAAGGGTGTATTTTTAATTTGTATATAAAACACTATAATGCAAAGTAATGTATTGTCCACAAAGACTGAATTTATTGGGTCTAAATATTGCGAGACCTGGATGAGCATGCGCAATGACGCGGTTTGTAAATTGTGCATTTATTTGCAGGTCACAATCCGTCCCAGCAACAGTACTGCTGTCCAACATGTGAATGATTTTATACAAACAATTATGTTTTAACTGTGCATATACAAATTCAATGTTGACAAGTATAAAACCACCAGCCTTTATTCACTGTTATTTATCACAGAATATTGCATGCGGTATGAGAAATAGACAAAAGACTGTTTGTACTGCCGCCTCGGCATTGGTGAGCAAGGCTGTGTACAGCCAAAACACCTACAATGGTGGCCAGACAATAACATTCGTAGTATCTACACACGGCGTCGCCATGCTGGTTTCAGAGGAAAAGGTGGAATATATACATATATGTAGCAAGGGCTTGCCTCTAAAGATTTAAAGGAAGTGCACACCACACACAGTGTCCTCAGTCAATAATCTTTGATTGAGCACACTGTGTGCAGTTTGCGTCTCCTTTGAATCTTGTGAGGCATGAGTGCCCTTGCTGAATACAACACAGGACAGTACCCGTGACACCGCACCAGCTTGATGAATTACCTAATAAGTTGTAATTGGTATTGGTTTCTCCTTTTTTAAGAAAATGTTAGTTTCTATTTTTGAATGTGTGTGTCAAAGGTTATTTTATGCTGATAGGAGGTCTGCCACTTTGTCACAAGGATGTGGTCATGAGTGATGTCATTTGAGAGGTCATCAGTGATGTCATGAGTGATGTCACTGACCAGGTCATGAGTGATGTAATATGTGAAGTCATCAGCAGTGCATTGCACGCGCAAGTTATAGTGAGTCCAACTAACTATAACGTGGGAATTTCAATGGTTTTATGCGAGTAAAATTTCCACCTAACTATAACTGGTGTGAAACCTATGGTTTTTTTTCAGTGAATATATAGATATATATCTATCCTTCACCTCCTTCAAAAGAACGAGTAGCAACCCCAAGGTAGGTATGAAGAAGCACTTTATTGTTCACATGACCAATGGCGAATGCATTTCGGCGTGTCTGCCTTCTTCAGCGCCCCTCCTCAAAGATGCTTCGCAGCTGCGATGTATAGAGACCTGCCTTTAACGCTGTAGAGCCCACCATGCTTCGCCCCCTGTTGTAGATCGGCCATCTTATGTAGTCCAAGTTATGACTGCATGTCCCACAATGCTTCGTGTTGTTGATTGCAGGAACTAACGATGTGCCTAGGGGTGACACATCCAGAGTAGGTGTAACAGGCAGGTGCGGGTGTGAAAGCGTCCTGGGAGGAAGGCACGTAAACAGTCCAGTGCCCCCTCAATTCCACCTTGTTACCGCCGCAACCCTTTAGCTAGACGTGTTCCACGGGGGCAGCACAGGCATCCCGGTTACCCAAACAAGGAAGTGGAATCACCTCCTTACCGCAGTCGTGATCAAGCTATATATATATATATATATAAAAATTCTATGGCAAAATGAAACCCCTCATTTTGTTCCTTTTCAAATTAAATGTATTAAGTGTTACCACTTTATTCCAATCAAGATGACTTCAGGTGTGCCATACTTTTGTCATAAGTAAGACTGTTAGCGTTCTAGTTGTTCTTTAGAACACTCTGGGACATTCTGTCATTGGGCTATAGTTGGGCTACATCTGGCTGATATTTGTGCTACATTTGGGCTCTTTTGTCTCTGGTGGTCATCTTGGGAGACTGCATATCAGAATTTTTTTAATGAAATATAAGAGGATTTGAGAAGTCACTCAAAATGTGCCCTAATTTTTCTTTCTTCAGCATTAATCATAATTTCTATGGCAAAATTAACCCCCTCATTTTGTTCCTTTGCAAATTAAATGTTTTAAGTGTTAACACTTTATTTCAATCAAGATGACTTCAGGTGTGCCATACTTTTGTCATAAGTAAGACTGTTAGCGCTCTAGTTGTTCTTTAGAACACTCTGGGACATTCTGTCATTGGGCTATAGTTGGGCTACATCTGGCTGATATTTGGGCTACATTTGGTTTTTTTTTGTCTCTGGTGGCCATCTTTGGGCTACATTGGGCTACATTTGGGCTCTAACATATATATAGCCCAATGTAGCCCAATATATATTTTTTCAAAGTAAATTTTCGTAAAAACCACTGGAGCATATATCTTGAGACATAGCAAAGGCACATCGGGCTACCAGTCCCTACAATTTTGCCAAGTTTGGTGGAAATCCATTCAGGGTTCGGGCTAAAAGTGAGGTTGACCGCCCTATGGAAATTAACATGGGGAAAACACGTTTTGGGACCCCCCCATTTATCTTGGCCCCCGCTTGACGAATCCCCCCCAAACTTTCAGGGAAGGACCGAAGTGCCACGAGGCAAATTTGAGGAAATTTTCAGGCAGATTCCTCAACCGGTGCCAAAGTTATTCCCATTATTAGATTAAGATTAAGTGATTTGCCAGAATCGCAGGATGTTCAGCGTCATTGCAGAGACTCAAACCGAGTTACCGAGATTTAAGGTCAACCTCCCTAGCCATTAGGCCAACTCACATGTAAATGCGATCAGTGGTAACAGTCTGACCTATGAGATTTTGCATTGCTGCCTAAGCTAAAAAGACCATCAAACCTGTAACCTGGGTGACAGCTCTATCCCCAAAGTCTTACCTATCTGTAGATATCCCAACACACTAATACTAACCCCTCTCTCTCACTGAACAGACATGGGATAACTGGTGACAAGCCACTACTGTAACTTGTAGTTAATAACACCCAACTCCATGCGTGTCTCACAATTACTGTAAGATTGCAACACAGTCTGTATTAACACCTTGGCTGCTAGGCGTTTTCCCCCTCCTATGCTGAAAATTGCTATTCTTCTTTATTCATGACGAGCTCAGCTCGTCATCAGCACAGCTCAACTGTGCATCATGACGAGCTGAGCTATTATTTTAGTATTTCTCTAATACTCTGAATGCACTGCAAGGTCTAAAGCTGACTGGTTGCGGAGAAGGAGGCACCTTTTATTTACCCTAAACGTGTTAGCAATGGATGTGGGGAATATATAAGATGCTGTAACATCCCAGTTTGTTTTTAATCTTATCAGAATCACCTGGAATAAAAGGAACTAAGTGGCACTGCTCTAGATATTTTAATCTATTTTCTCTTTCTAAATCACAGCTTCGATTCCTTCATATGCTATTGAGAGTCCTTACTTTGGTTGAGCACTTCCTAACAGAAAGATTATCTAGGATGACATAAAGACCATATGATGACGAATGCTACAGTGTGTGAGGAGCTCTTGATCTAAGACAAGGCATATTCTTCATAGGACATTCTTGCTTGATAAATGGTTTGGTTTAGGTCTGCCTTACTATTTATGTAGACAAGGTAATTCTGTTATAGTATCTGCACTAGGGTGTTGTTAAATTTCAACTACTTAAAATATAAAAATAAATAATCAGATCAGCAGGTAATGCAGGTAGGTAACTGATCACGCAGCAAGGCCATAATTAGCTGGTGTATGCTGAAGCATTGCAAATTTGCAGTGGTCCTGGTTTGCTTGAATACAGCTTGCTGCCAACTTAGGTGTACACAAAAAGAACAGATGAAGGGAAAGCTGAATTAATTTTACATTCACCCCCAGTCACAGATCTGGGTTAGGCACATTGTTTTTGCATGCCACGCCATTCCAGTTTAGACCTAACCATATGCAAATCAGTCTTTATCTTGCTCCCCATGGAAACAGTTCAGTTCAGACTGCCAGGCCACGTCCTCCCGCGACTAGAAACAAGAATCCTGGGACCGGTTTCGGAGTAACACTCTTCATCAGCCAGGCTTGCTTGAATATGGTGGCTTAGTGAGCACAGGGCACACGTTCCGGAGTACCCTTCCCAATTAGGGCGACAAATGCAAAAAGAACAGATGATGCGGAATGCTCAATTAATCAAACATTCACCCCCACTCACAGATCGGAGTTAAATCCATTGTTTTTGTTGCACGCCACGCCATTCCATGAGTGACTCCGTCCATCATCTTATTGTGTTTGCTATGTTCACCCTAAGTGGTCAGGGTATGCCCAGAGATGGGTCCTTGCTTACTTTGCCACTGGATTCAAGCTAGCCTGGCTGTTGAGGGGTGAAACCCCAAAACCTGTACCAAGATGCTGGTTTCCAGTCCAAGGAGGACCTGGCCTGGCAGTTCGGGCTGGACTGTTCTCATGAGGAACAGGGTCAAGACTGATTTGGATATGGCTGGGTCCAAACTGGGGTGTCTTAGTGAGAAGAAGAACAATGATGGATTAAATCCAGATCTGTGTCTGGGAGTGAGTGTCTTAAAAGTTTGAGTACTCCGTCCATCAACTTATTGTGTTTGCCAACTTCAGTATAAAAAGCCGTACACAGCGAGTCAATCTCCCTACAATGAATACATTTTCTCATAATTTCTCTTAAATGCTTGCAAGTAACCTTGGATTAGATAACACATCCTTACATCTTCCTACAAATTATCAGAATGCTAGAAGATCTGGTTTGTAGTTATTATTCAGGTAGCACCCACTCAGTTTGACGTCTAACTGATTCCCTGAGATCTAATTGAGAAACGAGAGCTTGTCATACAGCCAACTACCAAAAATGCACAAAAGTGGTCCCAGTTAAATAGAGTATGTCGCCACTGAGGCATAATCAGCTCAGTCCCCAACCTATACCTCTCCCAATAGCAGGGCACATACCAATATAACTGTAGGAGAAATATGGCTAGGTCCTTGTCCCTGCGGAGGTTGTTCTCGGCCTTCACCTCTCTCCAGTGCCGCAATGCAGAACCGATATAGATCATGCCCTTTTGGTACTCTGATCCTTTCCATTGTCGGACGTTTTCTTGCTCTAGCGTACAGATGGAAGCCAACTTTTTTCTTTTCGCCCTGCCGTTCATTTCTACCACCTAAATAGAAGAAACAACATTTAATGAATGAACAATGAAATCTTAGTTACCACTGATAAATGCTTTCTGGAGCCTGTACAAATTCTCTCTCAACCAAATACCACATTCCATCAAATTACTTAAAAGTCCTACTATTACGAATTCAAGATCTAGAGACACTATTAAGCAGATTTGTGACGACCTAAATCTCCATTTACATCTTTCCCTATATAACAGCAAGTTTCAACTGCAAGATAGAAACACACTTCACTCTGTGTAGAAGAACAAATAGGCACACAATGCTTTTTCCATGTCTCTCTCTAAAGCCTAGTCTATTCCAAGCCATACAAGCCTTCCTTCCATGTAGTAGTCTGACTAAATATAGTTTCCAATTTCTACTTAGCAGTGAGAAAAGACTTGATATGTCTAGTACTGAAGCAGACATCCTCACTCTTCTTTCAGTTTTTATTGTTAGACAACTTTCCTAATAGTATCATAGGAGCATGCAGCCTATGTTGTAAGCCTTTAGGGGCCAGTTCCATAATTTGACTGCATATTGCAGCACTTAGATTGGCAAACCTCCGAATGCTAGTAAGGTTTATGATGGTTTCCTTCATAAACGGGGGAGAAATCAGCCAAATACAAGGAGACTAGGAAGGAGGTCATTTATGCACCCAAGTCGCAGCCCATCTTCTCTTCCCATCGGCATTGATCTTGGTGAAACAACTTATATAAACTAGCCATGAGATATTTATACACATTTTTAATTTTTCTCTGGCAACCGGATTAATACCTGATGCATGGAAAACAGCTATAGTGAAGCCTCGTCTGACAAATGCACATTGTATTCGGAGGCACAAAGCAAATATTGATCACAAAGTGTATATAAATTCTGAAACCCTCAGCTGTAGCGAGCCTCAAGGTTCAGTGTTATCACTTAATCCATTCAACATATATATGCAAACCCTAGGAAAGATGCTTTCCACTATTGGAATTCCTTCTGACATATGCAAATGATATGCAAATGTTTAACTCTCTCAAATGTGTCCGCTTGAAATGACTAATTGTGGAATGCCCTTTCAACATTTCCCAGAGCAGACAATAACCTTAAGAAATTTAAGAATAGCTTAAAACACATTTTCTAAAAGTCCACCTTCAAGGTCCGGTAGTGTGAGCAATATTCTGTGGTGTTTTGAGTCATGACGCTTTGGCAAATGTGCCCTTAGCCAATGCTGTCCACAGACCATCTCCATCCATCAATACCAGGACTCTAGAAATAATGTGAAACACAACTACTACTGTTTAAATTCCTTCTGGTACTTAGGGTTGATTATGTATGTACCTCTTTGAGGTAAAATGAAAACCAATCTATCAACTGTATTTGATTAGTCAATATCAGCCACATGTAATGCCCCCCATTTTAATATACTTCGGAAGTATTACATATATGGTTTAACTGTTTTTACTCTGTACGTTCATGTTACACAGTAAATCCACCTCCCCTGCCGAAAAAAGGGCAGTGGTGTGGCTTGAACGCCATTACTGAAAAACATTTTTTTTAAAGAATAGATCGCAGAACCAACAGCCCATTTCTTAACCCCATCTAGCCCTTTCCCTCCAATGAAAGGAAACTTTAGCTCGGATAATAGCACCACTGCTAGCCTAGGCCAGACGTGTTGAATTTCGAGCTTAAATAATTAGAGCCCTCCCTCTCCATCATCGGAGAAGTCAGAACAGAAGCTAAGAAATCTGTCTAGCAACTGAAAACAATCAAGTGAAATGATCTGTGCTGTGTTTGAGTGCCTTAGGTAAAGCAACTCTATAAACTTCAAAGCCAGAAATCTGAAAAGTGGGTGCTTGGTCAAAATGCAAGACGTCGTCTTTAGCTTTAGGTTAAAACCTTAAGTTCTGCATTACTAGGAGTTCCCACACCTTGGGTAACAAGTTGGTTTTAGTGGGGAAAAAGTCTGTGCTCCATTAAGAAGCTAGTGCTTGAGGGGATCCCAGTATGGACTGTGCCATATATCTTCCCATGAGTAAAATGAGAACACCCCGGGAACGAGATTCTTAATGAAGCCACTCCTGAAGTCCTGTATACGAATGTTTCATATCCTGCACATTTCTGCTATTACTATTTCCATTAATGTGGCGTATGCCCATAGCAGATGTACCAAAGTCCCCACGCCCCCTCCAATACCAATCAAACCTATGGCTGTCCCATTTAATTAGCTTAACTGGAATGCAAGTCCAATAAAATAGTACTTTAAATAGGAACCCTCCTTTTAGCATTCCTCCACGTGTTGTGTACCCTATACACACATGTTCCCACCTCTCGTCTGATAGCTGTCTACCCAAAGTCTATTTCCCAAAGCTTCTGCCCAGTCAATTTACCAATCTAAACTCATGTTATCAAAATGTATTGATGGTTTAGATTAAATGCCTCTTCTAATGGTCACTACTTTCTCTCCAGTCACATCACCATATGCAGTGGGCACCTAGCAATGGCATTTTTGCTGAAACACCATTATTTCCTCGTGTCCACTCTTTACCACTTAACCAAGATGCAAAGCTGCACCACATGGAAACGTGTATGTAGTTGCAACACGACTGAATGACAAGCATCTCCTCTCCATCCTAGAATTCTTCCCCATCACTAAACAAAATCATCTATCAAACTTTGGAATGCCTTGATTTTCTTTGGGGCAGTCGGAACAGCCTGAAATAAATAAAGGATCTTAGGAAGGGCAGTCATCTTGCCCACCGCTGTTCTGCTGATGCATGGTAGTGCTTCTATGCCATGTATAAAAGTCCTTTTGAAGGTCTTCAAGCAACACTGTATAGTTTAGAGTCAAAGTTTTGGGTGTAGACTGCATCAATTGATGCCTATATATGTCAGACATTTGAGCCCAATAGAATGGGAGCAAATGTTTGCAACTAGAATATTTGGGCATGTGAAACAGCTATGTTCAGAGCTTCCAATTACGAAAGGTTACTTTGAACATCCATAAACTTGGATAGCTTTCTAGCTCACATATGATGGGAGATCACAAGTACAATGCCTCCGAGAAGACACCAGGACATCCGCCACATACATGATGGTTAATTGAAGTTGTCCTGGCCAATCTTCACCCCTTTAATCTCTCTATTTTGTTGCACTCCATTGAAAACAAGCATTTACAATGCAATGGTTTTGCCTTTGTTAAAGTTTGAGCTATTGGCATTGCGCTTGACAATATTTTTATTTATGTTTTTTTAACATAAATAAATGGCATTGTCATTTACAATGCCACTAGCTTTATCTCTCGCAAATGACACACACAAACACCCACAGAGAGCCCCCCCAACACACTCAGAGGCCTCCCCACACACACACCCACACAGAGCCCCAAACACACACACAGCCACACAAAGACCCCCCCACACACCCACAGAGCCTCCCTACACACTGCGAGCCCCCCACACACTGAGAGCCCCCCCCACACACTGAGAGCCCCCCCACACACTGCGAGCCCCCCACACACACTGCGAGCCCCCCACACACACTGCGAGCCCCCCACACACACTGCGAGCCCCCCACACACACTGCGAGCCCCCCCACACACACTGCGAGCCCCCTAACATACTTTACAATGCAACGGTTTCGCCTTTGCAAAAGTTAGAGCTATTGGCATTGTAAATGACAACATTTTTATCTATGTGTTAGATTTGAAAACTGATAAATGGCATTGTCATTTACAATGACAATAGCTTAATCTCTCGCAAATGCCACACACACACACACACACAATCAATCAGTGACACTTATAAAGCGCGCTACATACCCGTAGGGTCTCAAGGCGCTGGGGGGGGGGGGGAGAGCCGCTACTGCTCGAACAGCCAGGTCTTCAGCTTCTTCCTGAAGGAGAGGTGGTCTTGGGTCAGGCGCAGGTCGGTCGGGAGGGAGTTCCAGGTCCTGGCGGCCAGGTAGGAGAAGGACCTTCCTCCTGTAGTCGCTCTTCTGATGCGGGGGACGGCGGCGAGGGCGTGGTTGGCTGATCGGAGGTGGCGTTTGGGAGCGTAGAAGTTGACTCGGCTGTTGAGGTAGCTCGGGCCTTGGTCGTGTAGGGCTTTGTGTGCGTGGGTGAGGAGGCGGAAGGTGATTCTTTTGTTGACGGGGAGCCAGTGAAGGTCTCTCAGATGTCCGGAGATGTGGCTGGTTCGTGGGATGTCGAGGAGGAGTCTGGCTGAGGCGTTCTGGATCCGCTGGAGTCTCTTCTGGAGCTTGGCGGTGGTACCGGCGTAGAGGGCGTTGCCGTAGTCCAGTCGGCTGGTGACGAGGGCCTGGGTGACGGTCTTCCTGGTCTCGGTGGGGATCCACCAGAAGATCTTCCGTAGGATGTTGAAGCATGCCGAGGAGACGTTGACTTGCCTGGTCATGGAGAGGGAGGAGTCCAGGATGAAGCCCAGGTTGCGTGCATGGTCTGTCGGTTTGGGTGCGGTGCCCAGGGCGGGAGGCCACCAGGAGTCGTCCCAGGCGGAGGGAGAGGAGCCCAGGATGAGGACCTCCGTCTTGTCAGAGTTCAGTTTCAGGCGGCTGGTCGTCATCCACTCGGCTACCTCTTTCATCCCTTCGTGCAGGTTGGCTCTGGCGGCGGCGGGGTCGTTGGTCAGGGAGAGGATCAGCTGGGTGTCGTCGGCGTAGGAGATTATGCTGAGGTTGTGTTTGCGTACGATGGCCGCGAGGGGTCTCATGTAGACGTTGAAGAGGGTGGGGCTCAGAGATGATCCTTGGGGGACGCCGCAGATGACTTCGGTGGCCTCTGACTTGTACGGTGGTAGGCGGACTCTCTGTGTTCTCCCGTCGAGGAAGGAGATGATCCATTCCAGCGCCTTGTCCTGGATTCCGACGTTGCTGAGGCGCCGTACTAGGGTGCGGTGGCAGACCGTGTCGAATGCCGCGGAGAGGTCTAGGAGGATGAGGGCCGCTGTTTCTCCGTTGTCCATCAGGGCTCGGATGTCGTCGGTGGCGGCGATGAGGGCGGTCTAGGTGCTGTGGTTGGCTCGGAAGCCGGACTGTGAGGGGTCGAGGGATCCGTTCGTCTCGAGGAAAGCAGCCATCTGCTTGTTGACGGTCTTCTCGATGACTTTGGCTGGAAACGGGAGGAGCGAGATGGGGCGGTAATTCTTGAGGTCGGTGGGGTCCGCTGTTGGTTTCTTGAGTAGAGCGCTGAGTTCGGCGTGTTTCCAGCTCTCGGGGAAGATGGTGGTGTCGAAGGATGTGTTGATGATGTCTCGCAGGTGGGGTGCGATGACAGCGTCGGCCTTGTTGAAGACGTGGTGAGGGCAGGGGTCGGTCGGTGATCCGGAGTGGATGGAGTTCATCGTGCGGATGGTGTCTTCGGTGCTGATCGGGGTCCAGGCGTGGAGGGTGGTGGTGGGGGGGGGGGGTTGTTCGGTCATGGTGTGCGTTGGTTGGTTGTTGAAGCTGTTGTGTATGTCCGCGATCTTGTTGTGGAAGTATGAAGCCAGGGAGTTGCAGAGGTCTTGCGATGGGGTGATGTCGTTGTTTCCTGCGCTGGGGTTGGAAAGCTCTTTGACTATGTTGAAGAGTTCCTTGCAGTTGTGTGCGTTGTTGTCCAACCGGTCCTTGAATGCTGTTTTCTTGGCGGCGCGGATCAGCTGGTGGTGTTTCCGGGTGGCAAGTTTGAAGGAGGTCCTGTTGTCCGGTGTCGGTTCCCTTCTCCAGACTCTCGAGGGCTCGGCAGTTCTTCTTGGAGCTCTTGAGTTAGTCGGTGAACCATGGGGCTTTCTTGCTGCCGGGTCTGCTGGGCGGGGTCCTCAGTGGGGCGAGTTCGTCCGCGCAGTTGCTGATCCACTTCGTGAGGTTGTCGGCGGCCTGGCTGGGGTTCGCTGAGCTGGCAGGAGGGTGCTGGCTCAGGGAGGTGGCGAGCTGGTCTGCTGTGATCTTGTTCCAGCTTCTGCGGGCGGCCTGTTGCTGGTGGTGGTGGGTCGTTGTTTTCTTGAAGGTGAAGTGGACGCAGCTGTGGTCCGTCCATTGAAGCTCTGTGGCGTGAAGTCGATGTCCTTGCTGGATGAGAAGACAGCGTCGAGTGTGTGTCCGGCGAGGTGGGTGGGGGTGGACACCAGTTGCTTGAGTCCCAGGTTGGCGAGGTTGTCGAGCAGGGTGCTGGTGTTGCGGTCGTTGTTGTTCTCCAGATGGAAGTTGAGGTCTCCCAGGAGGATGTAGTCAGCGGAGGGGAGGGCATGTGGGCTGACGAAGTCGGCGATGTCCTCGCTGAATTGTGTGCGTGGTCCAGGGGGTCGGTAGATCAGGGTGCCTCTGAGGGTGGTGTTCGGGTTGGTGTGGATCTGGAAATGCAGGTGTTCGGCGGTGGTCAGGGAGTTGTCGGTGCTGGTCGTGAGACGGATGGCGCTCCTGTGGATGATGGCGATGCCTCCTCCCATCTGGTTGGCGTTTCGGTCCCTCCGGACGATCTTGTAGCCCTCTGGGATGGCGATGGCGATGTCGGGAGCTGAAGAGGCGTTCATCCAGGTCTCCGTGAGGAAGGCAACGTCTGGAGCTGTGGTGTCGAGGAGGTTCCAGAGTTCGATGGCATGTCTGTGGACGGAGCGGGTGTTGAGCAGGATGCACTTGAGGTGGGTGCTGCTGGTGTTCGGCTTGGTGGGTGCTGGTGCGAGGCAGGTCCGGATGCAGGTGAACTTGCAGGCGTGGCAGCTGAAGGGTCCGTGGGTACGTCGTGGAGTGGCTTGATGGCATTCTGGGAGTCGGCCGGTGTTGAGAGCGGTGAGGGTGGCGGCGGAGTACGTCAGGCGGGTCGGTCGGGGTCTTCGTGGGCCAGGGGTCCTGGCACTGGGCGCGGTCCAGGCGCGGACGGGCGTAGACGGGCTTACCTTTGGCGCGCCTTCGGCGCACAATCGGCGCGCCCGCTGCGCGTGACCGCTGCGCGTTCGCACGGTCGCCATTTAAGGCGAAGTGCGCGGGTGGGCGGAGCAGCTGGGAGGCGGGAGCGGGGAGGGTACAGAATAGAAAAAGGGGCGGGGAAAAGCGGCCGTGGCGGGAAGGGAGGGCGGAGGGCGGCGAGGTAGGCGGACAACAAGGAAGGAAACCACAACACGGGGGAAATAAAAATTAAACAGAACGGGCACAAATTCTCAACAAAACAAGGAAAAACAAGGAAAAAACCAAAGTTATATAAAACAGGCACAAATGTTAGACAAAACAAGGGCAAAAACAACCGCAGCGGCGCCCGCCGGCAATCGGCAAAACGAGGCAGCAGCGAGGCAGAGGGCAGGCAAGGGGCACACGCAGCAGCTGGTGGCCGTGCGGCGCGGGGGTGTCCCACACACCCACAGAGAGCCCCCCACAGAGCCCCCCCCACACACACCCACAGAGAGCCCCCCACACACCCACACAGAGCCCCACCAACACACCCACACAGAGCCCCCCCACACACTGCGAGCCCCCCTCACACTGCGAGCCCCCCTCACACTGCGAGCCCCCCTCACACAGAGCCCCCCCCCACACAGAGCCCCCCCCCACACACTGCGAGCCCCCCAAACACACTGCGAGCCCCACAAAGCACCTACAGGAATTAAAAAAGGAGCATCCCCTTGGGCTCGTCCACTACCTACTCACTGCGACAGGCAAGTTCCCCAGTTCGTCGGCAGCTCTGGTCATTACAACACATCCTCTTGTTCTTCACCAGGTCCTCATTTGTCCTTCAACATATCTCTCTTTAGTACCCATAAGAATTAATTCAGAAGCAAATGAGTGGCCTCAGCCTGGTGAAGGACATATACTATCACGTGCACTGGTAGCATGCCCCTAAGCGACTCTTGCATCTCTAACTGCAGCCCAATACACCGCACATTTGCGTCCTTGCCCCTTACGAAACGCAAACAAGCCAATACGTTAGCACGATCATATATGCCAGCGACGCAGCTTTGGGAAAGCAGAAAGAAGGAGATTTAAAAAAAAAAAAAATTGGGGCGGCAGGTTTATTTTCCCATTTGACTTGCATTAAAGTAAGGACAATGTCAGGAAAGAGAAATCTAAATTAAAGCATTTTGGCTTTAAAAATTAAAATATCCTGCTTGAATCGGGCCAGTTGGCATGTATCCATCACGCCCTCACGTGTGACCTAACCCCTCGCCTGAACCAAAAACACAGTTTTTATTGAGCTGATTCAGAAAGCCCGTTTATTTTTTTAAAACATATTTTGGTCTTAAAAAGACAAGATACCTGGCGTGATCGAACTACCTTATAAGTAAGATTATTACCTTTTTGATACTTACTCTATTAAGTAAGTCTAATATCAGTCGTCTGTCGTCGATCTTTAACAAATGTCAGGTATCCATTCTGTTAACACTTCCGGGCCGCTTATCGTCCAATCCCACGGCTGAACATAACTTGCGAGTGGTCTTTGAGTGGGAAGTGCTGTTCAGGTGTAAAATGATTTAGGATTGGAGTATCAGAAATACTTCAGCTAATCCAAAGGCGTCTCATAGCATTCCGAAATGTTGATTGGTTGTGACATTTTCACACGCCGTCTGCCCCGTCCTGGCTCCTACATGCTATGTGGGGCGCTTTTGTTTTGGGCGGACAGGTTTTATCTGAAGTTTTATCTGAGGTGAGTCTGTTCGGTACCGGCTGGCGACAACCTGGATTAGGTTGCGCCGTCCTTTGTAGGTTGCCGGTCGTTCTGGATGGGAGGGGAGCAGAAGAGTAGCCACAAAAGTAACACCCCCACTTTCAAACACATTCAGTGAGTGAGGCAGTCGTGCGAACCTGACTCTTTATTGGACGGTCACGTAGAATTGTTCTTCAAAGCAAATTCTATTTCAGAGGGTCCCAAGGAGGTGGGGGTAGCCTTCAGTACTAGCAGCAAGTGCATTTCAAACATAGCTTAGCGGGAGGGGGGGCGAGAACACGGACAGCGGGACGGGGGGGCGGGAACACGGGGGAGCGTGCACTTCGTATTAATTAGTAGAGGTGGCATCTCTGTTCCACTCGGCCACTGGTCTGTTCACGTGGGGTCGGCTCTAAACACCAACAGGATCCCAGATATGACGGCGGCTGCAATGAGGGCTGGTGCCGTCAATGCCGGACCAGATTCGGGGGCGTTCCCGAGAATCGGCTTTCGGCTGACGTAGCGTGACGTAGCCAAAAGCCAAAAATTCTCGGGAACGCCCCCGACTCTGGTCCGGCATTGACGGACAGGCCCGTCTTCCAATGGCTAGCCTCCATTTATGGAGCTAGCCAATGGAAGACGGGGGCCGTTCCTGTCTCCCCTACTATAGTCATTAGGTTTTCGCCTGCGCGAAAAAGCTGTGCAGAACCTAAAAAGGACTGCACTGTGAAGGTGAAAAACAGTGAGGATAGAAGATAGCTCTACTATGTTCCCTGGCCTACATGAATTGAGTGAGGGTTGCCATTGTTGACTCTAATAGATGTCTTTATTGCGTTATAGTTGTCCATGACAAAAGGTGCGATATTGAATGCCCAGTCCCACTGCCTCCAGCATCAATTTTATGAAAGTTTGTTTCCAGTAATCATTTTTACATCGAAGTTGAGCAAGGAAATAGGCATCTGAACCACTCAGGGAAAGGTCCTTCACCAGCTCTGGAAGTACTGAAGTCGTTGTTATTCAGCCTCCATGATCTCGGTTGTTGTCGGGGGAGTCAAAAGGTCATCTCCATATATGGATATGGCTATAAACCCATATGGCAATATGACTGATGGATGTCCATAGGCATTCTTCGTCATGAAGTGATCAAGCCTATTATAGGTTTTATGAGCCATAGAATAACATGTAAGCTGTACTCCTTTATGGTTATTATGCAAGCTGGGCTCCTTTCAGGTTATCTCCAGATATCCTTCATATGCATGGACCTCAACCACTACTATCCAGACAGACAGACAGACGAAGCCCATGGACCTGTCCGTCTATTATCCTGTCTCGGTCACTCAGCACAAAATCAAGGTCACTTTCACTGGTCATCACCGCTTCTGCCACGCAGAATCCACATTGCTACAAAAGAGTTTTTGGTTTATGCAGGGGCATAGACAGTTGCCAGGATGAGTTTAAGACTTGTGATTTAAACACCATTGATAAACACCATCGATGGGAACCTTTCCGTGTTGTCCATAAGAACCCTCACAAACAGTCCTTGAAACCCACTGACATGATAAGCAGCACTCCCCATTTTTAGCTGGTCCAGAGGACACATTCTTAGTCAGGTACCATTTGGCACAATGTTTAACCCACTATTTAGAAGCAGACATCTCCCCCAAGGCTCCCAATATTTTGAACTTGAGAACAGCCAACTATTTCACCAAGGTACTAAGTTCTCTAACAAAACAATTTTAACCAGCTAGGGCATCCATTTACCTAATAATTGGCATTCCAAGAGCTTTTACCCCATTACCACAGTGTTTTCACCTTCCCATCTATTAGATCACCATCTAGCTAGTTTCAAGGGTCAGGAGGGCAAAAACTGGAGGCAGATCCTTCTCCTTTCCGGACCCCTAAGCCTGGAACAGCCTTCCTGTCGAATTACGTCAAATTGAAAGAGAAAGACCTTTCAGACAGCAACATAAGACCTGGCTTTTCACACTACGTTCTATGCTTTCTTGCATTCCATTCAGCACCAGAACACTCCTCAGAGTAGCTGTGCTCTCTAGAAATCTGGCTTCTTTCATTGTCAGTCTAAAACATTGACCTCTTTCCACTTCCACTCTACATTCCTCCTTAAAAATCCACTCCTACAACCATATTAAAGAATAAACAGTGTAAACCAGCGAGTCCCCGCCCTTTCTCTCCCCACTCTTAGGCCCAGTAGTGGCATGCCACTAACTAGGTTGGTGGGTGAGGGCTTTCAAAAGAAATAATATTTAATATTTCTTTCTTCTGTACAAACACACTATCCCTATGCCCTTTAAGGCTAGTTTTTTTTTTTAGCAGATAAAGGGGGCTCGATAGTAGTACAGGATACGTCTGCATATCGAACAGAATGCCTTCGACAACTCAGTGATAGGAACTCTTACGCTCCCCTTGAAGTAGACCCCACGGACAGACTCAAACATGAGGTCAAGATCCTAGTTGAAGAAGCTCTGAATGAAGGCTGGATTACAGCACATGAAGCACAGTTCCTACAAACGGACAATCCAACTATGCCATACTTTTACACCTTGCCGAAAGTCCACAAGACACAAAGACCACCACCAGGTAGACCAATAATATCAGGTCAGGGGTCTCTTCTTGAGCCCCTTTCGGCATTCATGGACTTCTTTTTGAGGCCCCTCGTGCAGACAATGCCTACTTACCTTAAGGACACCAAAGACATACTACGAGCAATCCCAGATATTGAATTCAATGCGGAGACTGATTTCCTAGTCTCGCTAGATGTAGAGTCTCTCTACACTTCCATCCCCCAAGATGAGACACTGGATACCATCATGTTGATCCTCGAAGGGGCCAATCTGGAATCAATAACACCTATTCCTTTTATTATGGCTTTAGCTAAGATTGCCATGAAAGAGAATTTTTTCAAATTTGAGAACACTATATACCTCTAGATCTCAGGAACCAGCATGGGGAGCATTTTTGCTCCCAGTCTGGCGAACCTGTACGTCCATGCATTCGAGCAGGAATGTGTCCTGACCCCCAATAATCCCTTCAGGTCACACATCCACTGGTGGAAACGCTACATAGATGACATCCTCGTCATTTGGCGAGGTTTCAAACAGTCTATCATGGCGTTCCACCAGTGGTTGAATACTCAAAATCGCTTTCTGAGATTCACAGTAGAAAACAGCAAAGAAAGAATCTCTTTTCTGGATCTGTCCATTTTCGTGACCACCACTGGTCTCGAAACTGAACTTTACAAGAAACCCTTGGCCAGAAACTTTCTACTCCTATACGAGAGTCAACATCCCAAATCTCTAAGGGACAATTTGCCCTACGGGCAATTTCTAAGAGTACGGCGAAATTGTTCCACATCTACTACCTTTCAAAAACATGCCGAAGGGCTATCCAGACAACTTCTGGCACAACACTACAACAAAAAACTGATTACACGTTCATGGAAACGGGCGGCCAACAATCACCGTGACGCCCTGTTAGAGGTCGCAACAGAAAAACCACCCCTTGACCGACTAACATTAGTAACTACCTATAATACCAAATCAAATCAGTTCCAACGGATTGTGAGGCACAATTGGAAAATCCTTAATTTTGGCAATGAGAAAATAGAACCCCCTCTATTTGCCTTCAAAAGGTCCACCAATTTAAGAGATCGGCTGATACATACTCGTCCCAGAGATGCTCCTAAAAGACCTATTGGGACTCTCTGGAACACTGCAGCGGTTACTGGACATCAGCCGTGCGGTAACTGCACTGTCTGTCCACAAACGACAAAAGTTACCCAAATTGAGATAAGGACAGATCGCCCCTGGATCCTAAAAAACTTTACCAATTGAAACAGTTCACAGGTAATTTATTTACTTACATGCCCTTGTCGCGAACAATATGGAGGGATGACTACCAGGAAGGTGCGGACTAGGATGCTAGAGCACAAAAGTTCTTTTCGTTGTAAAAAGAGCGTCTCCAAACTGACGAAACACTTCATTGAGCAAAATCATAATGAGACTGATTTCACCTGGACAGTTTTAGAGAAGCCTTTCATACCATCAGATATTGGGGACATATCAAGATACTTATTCATCAAGGAAAAAAAATGGATATTTAGATTATCAACAGATTCCCGGGGTCTAAATGACGAAATTCCCTGGACTATGCTTTGAGCCATTATCCTAAAAGGTTCCTTGCTGACAGGTCAGAGTATTCAACTCTGAAACAAATCATGATATACGAATGGAATACCCCGAACGTCTTTGTAATATGTGTAACTATCTCTCTACAGAAAGATGTCCAGGAATAGATACTTTCGCTACAGCACGAGTCGAAGAATCAGTTTCAATATCTTATAAATTAAAAAAACTATAAAGTGCCCATGATATCAACCTGGCCATTATGTTCAACCTATCTAAACAACAAATTCATGCTAACCTGGGTTTGAGACACTTTCTCTTATAAATGTTCCCGTATAACAAGGATATATATATATCAATAGACTTATAAGGCTGTCCACTAGGTAATACCATGGATTCTCTTTTGATCCATATGGATCATCATATGTGAATAACTGGCTGAAGTATCAAACTCCTGTAAAGCCTATTTAGTTTGAAATACACTATCTTAAAACCAGATAGGGCATCTTTAAATCATTTGCAATCATTTGCAGTGCTATTTATGTCCTTGAACACATTTTAAATACTTTAAACATCAATTGTAATTACAATGATATTGAGCCACGTCATTTGGCGGACTACAATTCCCAGTGTTTTGTAGTTCTTCAATATATCCCTCAGGAACACGCTACTGTACACATTAGTGGCGAGATTACGATGAGTTGTGTTCATCCGGCGATGCCTCTTTATTTATTCACAATCATGTATGTGGAGGCCCGCCGTCGATCCAGCTCATTTAAACAAGATCGAGACGCCAATATGAGAGTACTTAGTTAAACTCGACCCTAAACAAGTTACGAACTACAATTCCCATGTTTTTCGCAGTTCTGTAAGATCTCGCGAGAAGACGCGATCCAAACATTCAGCAAGCGGGATTACACGGAGCTGACTTCTACTGGCGATGGCTCTTTATTTATTTATTCACAACCTTGTATGTGGAGGCCCGCCGTTGATCCAGATCATTCAAACAAGATCGAGACGCCAATATGTGAGTACTTGAGTACTTAGTTAAATTTGATCCTAAACACGTTACGAACTACAATTCCCATGTTTTTTGTAGTTCCGTAAGAGATCTTGCGAGAAGACGCGATCAAAACATTCAGCAAGCGGGATTACACGGAGCTGGCTGGAACCGCGTCAGTCTTTCATATTTACTCTGTGGAACCCGAAAGCGGCCCTCCCACTCTCATGGGGATTAAAACTTCGGCAGTGATAGGTTGATCGGAGAAGATTGACCTTTATACATAACGTACACCCTTCTAGGGCATTGCATCCCCCAACCTCAGATACAGTTTGAGGCAACGACGGAAAGGTGAGTGCAGCCACAAGTTCGTGGTTTTCAAACAATTGTTTGCTATACAAGTCCATGCCCCTGAAGCGATTATTCCAGGCATTTCCCTCTATAGCCTTGTAGTCTGAGGGCCCATGGGTGAGCACAGAAGGGAGGTGGGTGGAGAGAATGTTGCTCTGAGATAGGATATTTACAAGGGACTACCGCAAGATAGAAAAGTATAGTTCTTTTTCTGTGTCAGATTCTGGGTTTCCCCTTCCTCTCTTATCTTTAGAGCGTGGCCTCCCTTACTCTGAGCTTGGTCCAGGTGAGGCGAGGTTATTTCCCAGGTCAAGAAGGGTGAGTAAAGAACTATGGTAGTCCTTTTCTATAATGTTTTATACAGTTGAATATCCAATGTATTTATAGCACTATGCATCTTCTTTTTAGGTGATTGATACACCAGCTGACATGGAGGAATAAGAGTATGTATCCTTTATGATGTCACTGTTTTTGTTTTCTTTATTACTTTGAGTGTACTTCTCACTAGCAGTAGCAATAGTCTTTAAGAACAGAGGCCCTGAAGAAAGCCAAGGGAGTTAATCCCCGACCTGGCAGAAACATGTTGGCCCCTAAGCAGTCATTTGTTTACACTGCGAATTTGAAATGTTCTGTTTTTTAAATAGAAAGAGGCTTACAGACATTAAAGTCTCATGACTGAGTTCTCTATTCTTTTTTAACCTCACGTTCCCTACACTTTCACTCTTTGCACTGCACTTGATCCCATTTAGTGATCCCACGCATGGTCAGCACGTGATTGTGGGTTTGACCCCAGTCCTGCCAGACGGCTCTGGAATTAAGTCTCAAATGATCTAGAGACAATCCAGTCCTGTACTGTGGATGGCCAGATGAGAAAATTAGATCACTAACAAGATTTTGATGGTAATCCATCTCTGGATCTTGGGTCTCACCTACTTTTGCTGGTGGTCATATGCGTTGGTTTGTAAACTCTAAGTTGACTATGCAGTTATTAACTTTAGTACTTTCATGACTAAACAATTAGCATATTTTTGAGAAGCAAACAAGGACCCCAGTGTGATGGTACAGTCCTGAGGAAGGCACATAAGTGTCGAAACGCGTAGACAAAAAACAGGAAACCATCTAATCTTTTATACCAATGAACTACTTACATGATTGAAAATATGCATATGTTTAAATGCTACTAACTTTTTTATCCTTTGTGTATAATTATGTATCAGTTTTTATGAATATCATGTTATTAAATTTGTATTTTCATATGTACATGCAATAGTGTATTATCATTTTTTTAATATGTATTGAGTTACTATTCATGTGCTAGTTGGTTCAAGAATTTGCCTGGGTAATCTACTAACACTTAAACAATTAGCATAGTCTTAAGAGCACTGTTCTCTTTTGTGATTTCAGACCCCCAGGTTTTTGTGTATTTAAGTCATGTAACAGGGGATGGTAACCTGGGTAGGTCTCTAATTTCCTTAGACCCTCCAACCCCGTCCGTGTTTCTTTAAGGCTAGTTCCCATTGCTAATACCTTTATTTTTTTGTCACAGAGAAACGCTCCAGTGGAACTGCATGGTGAAGATATGTGGCCTCATGGAGTCTTGCATGGCTATAGCGTTCAGACCTGACCTGCTAGAGGATTCTGAGAGCAAAAACGTCATGGTGAGGAGGCAAAGTTATCCCAGTCGAGAAGCGTGCTCCGCAACTACAAAATCCACTTTTGTACCGCTCTGAGCTTTTGTCCTCAAAACTGAAGGTTTTCGATGGCAATATATCATGCTACAGAGTATCCTTTGCAGTATATGCAACCTAGCCTGCCCAGCTGGACAATTTTGAGGATCAAATTTAGTGCCAAAGTCTTAAGATAACAAACTTCAACTGATGTTTCCCACTAGGTTTACTCAATCCCCACTCCGTAATGGTATGTCTGAAAGAGCCCCTAGAGCCTGGTTAACTGCAACCATTCATTTGGAATGACATTTAGTCAATTTTGGTGCTTTACATTAAAACTTTAAAAATCCAAGTCTCTAGCTTCGCCAATCACTTTTTAATCATTTAGGTCATTAATCCGATTAAATTTTTCTTGCCCTTCCTGAGTATGTTTGGTAATGTTTTTGTTTTGCGTTCTTATTTCTGTTGTTGGCATAGCTTGACTTCTGCCAACATTTCTCTAGAGAAATGCATACTGCCCATACCATACCTACCAGAGGTTCAACTTTATCTGTGTTGAGTAATTATCACACTGCATTTAGTCATCCTCGCACTGCGTTTATTAACTTGATAGCAAAACTTCCTCCCAGATCTATTACCCAATTTTTGACAACTACAAAGGACAGCTTTTAAAATGTCTCCAACCATGAGTTACCTCATCTTTCTTTTAAGCACAAACCAGTCTTTTTGGAACTATGTGGCGCACACGCAAGATGGCCGCACTCCTGTGAGGCTCCTGCAGCCTGGCGCAATAATCTAGCATTTATCCTGCTCTAAGGCTCAGATGTCGTTATAGACAGACAGCCTGATGTTGCTGATTACTTGCTAAAGCCCCGGTGCAAGTTTCAGCTGATTTGGGTTGACCATGCACCCGTCATGACTCAGTGAAGTTTCCACCAGGGAGAGGTGTGGCGCTGCGGAGGAGAGCCGGGGCGGACCTGACAACTACGCAAGCCGGGAGCCTGCCACGAGGTGGCCGGGCCCTGTGACGCGGCAAGACCCGCAGTACCGGGGGGAAGGTGACCCAGATTGCGGTGCTGCTGCTCCCACAAGAAGTAAGCCCGGGGTGAGAGGACCCCGATTAACCGTTGCCTGCGGGAGACGGTGTAGACTTAGGTGTATCTTGGGATGCGATGGGAGAGAGAGGTCGGCGCTCTTTGCTGTTGCCGCCCTGGACTCCTCGGTGTTTGCCATTGTATGATTCCCACTGGCTGCCTGAACGAGCATGTAACCCTGCTGGAGTCATCGTGCTGCACCTGGGGATTCGTTGCTGAGCTCAGGTAACCACCCGCTGCCCCGGCATAGTATCCTGCATCGGCGGCATCTAGACGCAATTGCACCATAAACATCGTTGGGGGGGATTACCTTAAATTGCGGCACCGGCGATGGGACGCTCCTGAAGCAGCATGCCCTGGGGGACCAGATTCCTACATCTATTCGCCACATGAAACTGGAGAGGACACAGGAAGGTGGACTGCGGCAGCCCCTTCGCCTGTTGCTGGCAGATGGCCGTTATATTGCGTAGTGAGAGGCAGAGCGGGGAGTAAGTGGACTGCTCACCTTATCACGATCACTGAACTGGGATGTTACTACTGCACTTGAGGGCACTTGAAGGAGTGGGACCCCCGCTGTGGTGCGGAGTAGCAGGGAAGACCGGGGATAGCCCCAGCTAAGCACATGCTTAAACTGTGGGCACCTTCTCGAATGCGAGCTGAGTACACCTTCTGAGAAGCGGCGCTAGAGCCCGGCAGTGTTTTAATACCCCTGGTGTGGGCACAGACGAAATTCACTATTTAGAGGGAACATGCACGCTTTGACACAAGGTGAACTGGCCAATACCACGGCTCATAGGTGGCAAAGTAGGTGAGCTGCACCTTGCCTGTTGCGCATGATTATGCAGCCTTGTGCTTCTGCTTCTCCTTCCTTTACACATACATCGAAATGAGTGCTTCGCCGCCTTCAACCATTAGGTGCATATAGAGGAGCTGCGAAAGTGTGGACGGATAGTGACCAAGAACCGTCATGGGCAAGCTAGATACTAGGCAGCCTAAATTGAACTTTGAGGCGGCGAGGCGCGCAGGAAGATCAGGACCTTGACAGTAGAGATGAGGAACAGGGGAGTGCAGCAGCGCAGATGGCTGATGTACAGGGTATACTTCAGGAGGCACGCCAAGGATTCACCACCATCGTGGATAAAGTAGACAAAATGTCATCACGGATGGATGCCATAGCACATAAGCTGGAGGGGTATGAGGACCGATAAAAGAGGCAAAGAGGCGCATATCAGACACTGAGGACACGGCGTCCAGGGCTACGACGCAAATTGCTCACATGGACAAACTCCTGAAACTTATTGCTGCAAAGAATGAGGCCTTAGAAGCGTGAAGTAGGAGCAATAACATTTGCATAATAGGCATCCCCGAATTGACCAATACGGGCAAAATGGAGAAGTACGTTGAACAACTGTTATTTCCCTTCATGGTAGAGTGGGGCCCATCGATCCCTGGGACCACATCCTCTGCCTGGTAGCACAGCACGCCCCAAAATAGCGAGACTTTTGAATTATAGGGACCGAGATGTGACACTGAACGTAGCAAGTAGTAAGCTACAACTAACCTATGATGGAAATAAGTTCTCAATTTACCCGGATTTTACCCCTACTGTTCAGGAGGAAAGATGCAAATTTACAGACGTTAAAAACAAGTTGAGGTCGGCCCAAATCGACTAAGCACTATTGTATCCTGCACGCCTCAGGTGTACCCATCAGGGGAAGCAACGCTTCTTCACCAAACCGCAGCAGGGGAAGGAATTCCTAAAAGATGTGAAGCGCACGAATCGCAATAATGAAAATCAGGCAGCGTCACAACGGCGGGAGCGGAAGATGACTCACAATGAATGATATTCTGGTAGTCATAGATGTTTGGATTTCAAAATAGGATGGGATTGCCATGTGACAGTCAGAACTACTTCACAGGTCAAGTAACCTGCTCAGCTGGTAGGCCAAACTGAGCTGACTTTCTCGTACACCAGGCACCCTCTGCCCTATAGAGCCCAGTTGTACCGGCTGAGTTGGACTGTGGGGGCGAGAAGTAACTGTTCTGTCACCTAGGGCTGGCCCCCAATGGGTATTCCCCCACTATTGATCTCTGTGGAATGATCGCAGGGATGGTTGGCTGTTTGCTGTCTATGATGGGATCAAGGGAGGGAGGGTGGGAGATAATTTCTGGCAAGTTGGGGTTGCTTCAGTGGGTGGGGGTAGGGAAAGGGCGGGAATGTTTTGTCTCACACACACAGTTATGCTTTCTTTCCCAGTTTAACATTGTCGACATGTGAATTAGGCATTGAGCACTCGGCATGCAGTATGACTTTATGCTATGTACCCACATGGGACACGGGCTGCGCGCTTCAGGCGCTGTACCCGAATTTACCAGAGAAGCGCGTAAATGGCGACACTAACACTGAAAAATTTAATATTGTTACGTGGAATGTCATGGGGTAGAGGGATCCGTGGAAAAAGCGGCACACACTAGCCTACTTAGACAGACACCAGGCGCATTTAGCTATGCTGCAGGAAACACACTTCGCTCCTCAGACCTAATACTTTTACGTGTAGGTGGGCGGAGCGCAGAATCTTTTCCTCTTACTCATCCTATGCAAGGGGTACAGCCATACTAATCAAAAAACAGGTGCCCTTTCACCTAGCTGGAGCTACCTGGGACTCAAGGGAGATACTGTCTGGCGTGGGAGCGACTAGATTCGGAGTCAGTCACTTTGGCCTGTTGCTATGGGCCGAATGTCGATGTCCCAGATTTTTATACCTCATTATGGGCTAAGATATTTGATATAGGTTCTAATCATGTCATCTGGGGCGGAGACTTCAATGTTACGTATAATCCAAGCATGGACAGGTACCACCCTGCCCCCCATCACTATACTAAGGGCCGCACTGTTATACAGGATACAGTAACTGCTTATCAACTGATTGATGCATGGTGACATACCAATCCCCAGAAACGGGAAGGGACGCATTACACAGCACAAGCTGCGTCATGGGAGAGACTGGATTACTGGTTGCTGTCCCAGGGGCTGGGTCCAGCTATCTCCTAGGGACAACATTTGGCTAGGACTTTTTCAGATCACGCTCCGGTTAAATTCACATTGTTATCGTCAGACTTTGGCCCACCGCGAAGTGCTTGAAGGCTGAAAGCTCCTAGTTTATTAGATGAAGTCTTTCAGGAGGAACTGCGGGAAGAGATACAGGACTTTTTCGCAAGGAAGAGGCACGGTAGAGTGTGTGGAAACAATTTGGGAGGCATTCAAAGTCACACTACGGGGGTTCTGCATATCAAAGAGTGCTGGGGTGCTCAGGGACATCACCAATACACTATGCACACTGGACTCGGAACATAAAGCATTGGATGCGACATTGGCACTGGGGCCGGATAGATTTGCGCAGCATAAATTCAGAGAGAAGCTTACAGAGTACATGGACACTGCACAAAGGGAAACACGATTTAGGGGAAGACACTGGGTAGCCCGTCGGTACGGAGAGGGGGAGAGACCCGGCAAGGCATTGGCAGATATGATTAGGAAGCTGCGCTACTCCAATTATGTTTTGGAACTGGAGGGCCCAGACGAAACAGTATACCGCGACACTGCGCATATTCTCAATGCTTTTACACGCCATTACACTACCCTATTTACTACGACTAGAAGAGATGATCTGGATCTTGAGACATACTTGGGAGATTTGTCGTTGGGGTGGTTGAGTGATGTGCACTGAGAATTTCTGTGTGCCTCATTTGAACTAGACGAGGTTAGGAAAGCCATCATGCACATGCAATCGGGGAAGGCCACCGGCACGAATGGCAGTCCTATAGTTTTACAAAACGTACATAGATTACATGGCCTCTATTCTCCGTGAGGTATAATCAATCAGAGTACTTTTAGAGCTCGCTACTTACCCGTGAGGGTCTCAAGGCGTTGAGGGGAGGGGGTGGGGGGGTGCTGCTACTGCTCGAAGAGCCAGGTCTTGCGGAGACTTCTGAAGGCGAATAGGTCTTGGGTCTGCCGTATGTGGGTAGGGAGGGTGCTCCAGGTCTTGGCGGCGAGGTGGGGGAAGGGTCCGCCACCGGAGGTCGTTCATTGGATGCCAGAGACAGTGGCGAGGGAGAGGCTGGCAGAGCGGAGCTGTCGGATGGGGGTGTAGAAGTGGAGTCTGCTGTTAAGGTAGGCTGGTCCAGCGTTGTGGAGAGCTTTGTGTGCGTGGGTGAGGAGCTTGAAGGTGATACTCTTGTTGACAGGGAGCCAGTGTAGGTCTCTCAGGTGGGGGGTGATGTGGCTGCGGCGGGGGACGTGGACGATCAGTCAGGCAGAGGCGTTTTGATTGCGTTGTAGTGATAGATGTTTGGCTGGGATTCCTGCATAGTGTGTTTCCGTAGTCCAGTCTGCTGCGGACGAGGGCCTGTGTCACTGTTCTTCTTGTTTCGGTTGGGATCCACTTGTAGATCCTGCGGAGCATGCGGAGGGTGTTGTAGCAGGAGGAGGAGACGGCGTTGACCTGCTTAGCCATGGAGAGGGAGGAGTCTAGGATGAATCCTAGGTTTGCTTGCATGGTCGGTGGGTGTTGGTGCTGTTCCCAGTGTGGTCGGCCACCAGGAGTCATCCCAGGCTGAGGGGGTGGGTCCGAGGATGAGTACCTCCGTCTTGTCCAAGTTCAGCTTCAGACGGTTGCTCCTCATCCAGTCGGCGACCGCCTTTATTCCCTCGTGGAGGTTGGTTTTGGCAGTGTGTGGGTCCTTGGTGAGGGAGAGGATGAGCTGGGTGTTGCCGGCGTAGGAGATGATGTTGAGGTCGTGATGGCAGGCCACTTGTGCAAAGAGGGTGCATGTAGATGTTGAACAGCGTCGGGCTGAAGGATGAGCCCAGTGGGATGCCGCAGAGTTCGGTGGCTTCGGATCGGAAGGGTGGGAGGCGGACGCTCTGGGTTCTGCCGGAGAGGAAGGACGTGGTCCAGTCAAGGGCCTTCTCTTGGATTCTGGCTTCTAGGAGGCGTGTCTTTAGAGTGCAATGGCAGACCGCGTCGAAGGCGGCCGACAGGTCCAGGAGAATGAGGGCTGATGTTTTGCAGTTGTCTAGTTGGCACCTGATGTCGTCTGTAGCGGCGATGCGGGCTGTCTCGATGCTGTGGTTACGTCTGAATCCGGACTGGGACGGGTCCAAGATGTTGTCTTCCAGGTGGCAGGCCAATTGCCTGTTAACTATTTTCTCGATGACCTTAGCCGGGAACGGGAGCAGGGAGATGGGCGGGAACTTCTTGAGGTCCTTGGGGTCCGCCTTGGGCTTCTTGAGGAGGGTGTTTATTTCGTGTGCTTCCAGCTTTCCAGCAATTTCGCTGTTTCGAAGGAGATGTTGATGACCTTCCTTAGTTGGGGTGAGATGGCTGCGTCTGCTTTGTTGAATACGTGGTGTGGGCACGGTCTGACGGAGATCCTGAGTTGATGGAGTTCATGACCTTGCGTGTCTCATCGTTGTTGACGTTGGACCAGGTGGTCAGGCGGATGGCGCTGGTGGTGTTCACAGGGGAGGTGGAGTCCGGCGTAGTCGGGGCGGTTGTGGTGCTGAAGCTGTCGTGGATGTCAGCGATCTTGCAGTGGAAGAAGATGGCTAGTGAGGCGCACAGTTCTTGTGAGGGCGGGATGTCGTTGGCGCTGGGGTTGGAGAGTTCCTTTACAATGCTATAGAGCTCTTTGCTGTTGTGTGCTTTGTTGTCCAAGCGGTCTTTGAAGGAGGATCTCTTGGCTAATGAGGTGGTGATGTCTGCGGGTGGCGCCCTTGTGAGCTGCGTGGGTGTCCGGTGTGCGTTTGTGGAGTCATATTTTCTCCAGTTTCCGGCATGCGTGTTTGGTGGTCTGGAGCTAGTCGGTGAACCAGGTGGCTCTCTAGCTGGCGTGGCTGTTGGAGGGTTTCTTGAGCGGGCGAGGGTGTTGGTGCAGTCGTCGATCCACTGTCTGAAGTTGCAGGCTGCGGCGTCTGGGTTGGTGGGGTCGGTGGGTAGGTTCTGGGCGAGGGTGGTGATCAGCCGGTCTTTGGTGACTTTGCTCAAGCAGCGGATGAGGCAGCTGTTGGGTGCGGTGGTGCGTGGTTCGTTTCTTGGAGGTGAAATTAATGCAGCGGTGGTCGGTCCAGTGGAGTTCGGTGGTGTGATTGAAGGCGACCTGGGTGCCTGTGGAGAAGACGGGGTCCAGGTATATGAGGACTCGCTGGACGTGGGCTGCCTTCCTCCGTCCATGAGATAAGCTCTCATCATCTCACTTTTGAAACCGGAGAAGCCGCCCCAGCAATGTGATTCCTATAGGCCACTGTCCCTTCTTAATTGTGAAGCAAAAATCTTAGCGAAGATTATCGCTACACGGCTTAGCATGTTGCTTGAACATCTGATTCTGCCCGACCAGTCAGGCTTTTTGCCCGGAAGAGCTACTTCCCATAATTTGCGAACTCTTTTCACCATTTTAAATAATGTTTCTCCAGACCTACCCCAGGCGGCTATATTTTTAGATGCCACTAAGGCTTTTGATTCCATTGAGTGGGATTATATTTTTGCAGTAATGTTGCAAATGGGGTTCCCGCCTCTTTTTTTATCCTGGATTCGGCTATTTTACCACCAACCGGATGCTACGGTGCTCAAAAATGGACATACATCCCAGATCACCAGAGGTGCCTCTTGTCCCCCTTACTTTTTGCGTTGGCGGTGGAGACACTGGCGGCGAAGATGAGGCAACACCACAAAGATAAGGCTCTGCGGTGTAACATGAGGCAGATACTCATTTCTTTATATGCCGATGATATTACTTTATATGTTCGGGACACGCAACAAAATCTAAACCTACTCCTCCGGGAATTCATTGTATTTGGGTAACTCTCGGGAACCAAATTAATTGGGGGAAGGGCTGTCTTTTCCTGTTGACAACAACACGTTTTCCGTTGGATTACCCCTCAGAGTGGTGCGATGACAATCTGCGATATTTGGGCATTCGCCTCACCAAAGACAAAAGAATTGATGCGCCTTAACTATGGCACTGCGTTGAATCGCATAACAGACTACGTCGCCCGCTGGATTACTTTACCACTCGGGCGTCCCTAATTAAAATGGTGATACTTCCCCTATCTTTTTTAAATATACCATATTACCCAGGAAGATATTTTAAGGCCCTTAGGTCAGAACTGATACGCCTGGTATGGGGAGGTAAACAGCCGAGGCTACAGTGGAATGTACTTATCAGACCATACTCAAAGGGAGGGTTCGGAATACCATACTTTGAACTTTACTATATTAGCGCACAAGCCCATTACATATATTTCTGGGTGCATCAGCCGAGATATACGCCACAAGTGGCAGCTGAGGACTGGCTTGCGCACCCTATCCCTATTGATGGAGCTCTGGATGACTTGCCAAGCACCAGGGAAGTGACACAGACCACTGTTACCACTACGATCAAGGCGTGGCAACGCATTGGGCGCATGCTGAACGCTCCAATGCTTTACTCCCTGCTTCCACCACTCATGTTTCTTCCGAGCATGCCTCTTCTCGAAGAAACATTATTTCACAGCTTTAGGGAGTGGACGAAAATTAGCACCTGGGGAGATTTATACCATGATGGTCAATTCTGTGGAGAAGAGCATGTCTTTCAGGGCCTACAACACACTCCGCTTGATTTTTTATTATATATAATACTTAGACAGGGGTTCCGGTCTCTAACCCCAGTGTTCCCGGCTGAACCTCAGGCACTTGCTCCACTGCAACAAATTCTTAAAAACGCGACAACCAAACGCCTTGTCTCCCTGATATACCGCACAGTGCACACACAAAGAGGTGTTGGCCCCTCCTGTACGTGCTATGGTGAGGAACTGGGTTTTGCCCTGACGGAGGACCACTGATAATACTGCTGTTCACAGACCGAGCATGCATAATACACTACAAGTATCTACATGGATTGTATTACACACCAGTCAAGATGCACAGGTATCGTTTACGAAATACGGACAGATGTGACCGATGCCAGGCTCCTGGTGCAGACTTTCTACATCTCGCATGGGAATGCCTGGGAGTGAGTGAATTTTTGGGGCATGTTTTTGAGGCCCTGGATTTGATGACAAACACGCACATTGAACCCACACCACTGATGGCCCTGCTAGGTTATGTTGAACAAGTACAGGTAACGCATCACAAATATGTAGCCCTTGCACTACTCATGGCTAGAGACGGGTGGCCTGCCGATGGGGCAGGGGGAGGGCGCCTAAATTCAAGGTTTGGCTTGACGACTTGGTCTATTGTCAGGAACAGCTCACCAATTATGCGGAGCAGCTGCCTAGTACCTCTAGGCACAGAGATATCTGGTCCCCCTCTAACATGTTACCTGCTGGCGCATGAGCATCTGACAGCTGAACCACAGAGATCTGTACCTTAGAGTGCTCCGGATTTGTGCACAAATGTCATGAGGGTTCTATTGTGAGGAGTTACAGATGCCGATTTTGAGTTACATGTATTATGTTTTGATGTAGTCGAACGTTATTTCGCGCATATAGACATACACCAAGGATATGCTTGTGAAAACAAAAAAATATTATTGTGTGATACACTGTGTGCTGCCCCCATGGGGTGTCACTTGCTGCTTGACGTTTCTGCAGATGTGTTATGCCTTGATATGTAATGTGATGCGACTCAAACTGTATAACACACATGGTCTTGCTGCTAAATAATGTGTCGAGTGCTGTAAGTATTGATACTGGATTGTCTTGTTTGTATGAAAAGAATAAAGAAAATTTAAAAAAAATTAGTAAAAAAACCCAGTCTTTATGAAAGAAGGCACCCAATGCTCAGTTACAGTATTGAAAATGTCCAAGAAAGTAGAAGGTAAAATCGTTCTTATTCCACAAGTAATCTGTGTCCTTGTGCAGGCGCTTAGTGTATCAATGGTTTGGCTTCTGCTCAAATTAAATGTTTATCGTTACTCTTTTAACATACCAGGTTTTCATTTTGCTTAGGTATGACATTGTCATGTTTTCAGTGAGCCTAGGTGTACCACTTGGGAAGAAAACACCAGTTGTGTTCGCATAATGAGAACAAATACACAAGTGATCACCTTGTGGGCAATGTAATGGCACAGAGATTGAACTACAGCTACAGTAATCCTATGTATTATCAGTTTCCTTGAGTGTGGACTATATCCTTCTATTGTCAGAACATTTACAGAAGTACGGACAATTAATTCTGCACAATAAATCTACAAATTAAACTGAAGATATGATTTAGGCTACATATGCCAAAAATTATACTAAAGCACAAATAGACAAATTGTGTGCTGCAAGGGAAGGACATCTGTACCGTATATACAACTGAGGGGAAAAGTTGGTTTTTAACAGGACTCAAAGAAGCCCCTCCAATAATTTTCGGAATGCATGACTGGTCTACTAATCACATAGAGAATTCCATCACATAGGGCCATATGTATCAAAAAAGTGTTTTGAGATTCTCAAATTGCGATTTTATAGCAAATCGCAATTAGAGAATCGCAAAATGCAATATATGTAGGATTTGCTAAAAATGTTGTGAATCCTACATATTCCTTATTTGCAAATCGCAAATTGAAAATGCAATTTCAAGGTTGCAAGGGTGCCAAAAGGACACCCTGTTGCACCCCTGAAATATGCATGTGTGCACATTTTGCCCACATACAGCCCTAAGGGAATGTATGTGCGACATATGGCACTTTTTAAAAATCAAAAAAGTGTTTTTTTAAAGAAAATCGCAAATTACCACCAACTTGAAGTTGGTGGTAATTTGCAATTCCGTAAGGCCAAATAACAAATTGATGGTGCTTCCAGAATTGCATTTAAGGAATCGCAATTAGCAATTCCTTAATTGCATTCGCAAAATAGAGAATCGCAAATTTTGCAATTCTCTATTTTGCATTGGCCTTTTGGGATGAAACATCCCAAAAGGCTGTTTCCAATTCGGAAACGGCTGATTCTGGGAAAAAGGCTTGATACATCCGTTAAGCAAAGCAATTTCTTGAAATTCACCAAAAATCCAGACAATAAAGATTTATTGTGAAGGTCTGGTGTGCCTGAAAGTTGGCTGAGTATTGTGCCATCAGAAGAGTGCCACTCATATATTAAAATATAGATTTTCCATACAGAGGTAGTCTACCACAACCTGAAGACGGTTTGTGATGAATCACTAGAACTTTAGAGAAGGCAACTGAACTGACACATTTTGCTCTATCTGGAGAACCTGGAGAAGCAGCTGGTTTACTGGGATTGACAAATGGGTACTTCAGACCATGAAGTCCATAGAGGTGAAGCTATCCATGAAAAGGAAGATTTCCTCTGAGGTTGCTATTGGACGCATTTGCGGGGCTTAGGTTTATCACTGGATAAGAAGCACTGGAGTGTCTCCCGCACCAGGGAAGGAATGAGGTGATTCGTGTTACTGGACCTAAGATTTTGAGGCAAAAAAGGAGGCACAAAGAATTGTGAAGTTTTATTTTACTTTTTTTTTAAATGAGAATACATTCCTAAAGTTTACACAAACAAAATTGAACATCACGGATCTACCCCACACACCAACCTCAGCTTTACATGGCTGATAAGCTTTCACTTTGGTGGCAGGAGAGAAACACAATATTACATCTTCCTGCAACAGTATCTGAACTCCTACACCCCATCAGGGTTCTCCAGCTGTCTGTCCACATCCAATTCCCCATTTGTTTTTGTATCTGTCCTACATTCCTCCATGCACGAATTTGCAGTTCTACTAACCCTTCATACATGTAAAAAAATATTTTCCATCTTGTGGGCAAAAGAATACTGAAAGGGGGGACCATTCTGCTGTGGGTGTATGTACCTATCCAGTGGGCAAAATCCTCCATGGGGTCCTGTCTTTCACTCATCTGGACCTCCTCTGTCAGGACCTATTCAATGAGAGCTACCGTTGGATCCTGCCAAAGTAGCCCTCCTATGGCGATACTACGCCTTGCATAGACCACTCCCAAACTTATAAACCTGCTCCTTAGTTTCAATTTCTGAGCAATGAGCATTATGTTAAAGATGCACTTTGTGTGCGATAATGCGAACCAGTGATCCTACTGAGGCGGACAACCATTCCCACTCAACACTCCACTATCACTGCACACGTTTAAGTCATAGGACTAAATGAGGACCACATCTAGAACAATCCGAGGATCTCCCAGGATATATTTGACTCCGCTTTTGTGATGCCATGTAGGTGCGGTGTTTATAATAACATTGAGTTACCTTTAATCCTACATTGCAGATACAACTTTTAACTGCGTACATGCCATGGCCCAATCCTTCTCCATAACGGGGTCACGTATATCCTCCTGCCATCACGTATACCCAACCTTGAAGAGTGTTCGCCACTTCTTCCAACACCCTGTACAATTAGGATACTTTTCTTCATCCCCTCTTCCAGGGTCAGCAATGCCTGCAGCATCAAGGATGGATCAGGTGCCACAGGCATACCAGTCTAAATGTCCCTGGTAGTGTTAGCCAGCTTTGCATATTACAGGAACTGCCTGGGGCCGATCCCAAAGGCGTCCTGTGCAAATGTAATAACGGAGCCCTCAGGGTATAGATCCTCAGGCATCCCAGACACGAGCCCCCATCAAAAGGTAGGTGGAGTTTGTGGAGTTGCACTATGCAGAGTTCCACGGAGTTGCATAAAAACTCAGTGGAATTCCTCCAAGTTCAGCTACGCCCTACTAGGAACAAGAGAGGTAATAGGTTGTAGCTATTCCAGTTGGAGCCCAGCAATAACCTCGCCCTATATCACCCAAACATTCCTACAGCCACCTTTACTTGAAAAAAACTAAACATTCCAGCCATACCTGTAAGTTGCAGCACCCAGCTATGTCTGCAGAGCAGTGAGATGAGGCCACCTACCTCTTCCTTAGCTGCAAAAGAACAGGTGGTGCACTAATCAGGTATAGTTTTCCACCAGGCTCCACGGCGGAATCTATGCCTCACAGTCAAGTGGTGGATGGACAGATTACTGGTGTCAAACTTGCCCTCATATTGTGGGGGAGCGTCCTACCTAGGGGACATCCCAAATGGGCACTGCTGTTGGAGGTCACTATGCACGGCAGGCCCTTTGATCTTGCTCTGCGTAACAAATCACTGTGGCCGCCCACCAGGCAGGCGAGACCCACACTTAGGGCCACTGCATGTTCACTCCTTGGCATACCACGTTGAAAAAACTCAGCCACAGCTCCGTGCACAAGTCATTGAGCCCAGCTCCCCTACTGCACTGCTGTCCCACAGTTCGCAGTGAAAGGGTGAACGCTCAGTGGTGGAGCAGAGCCTTGTGAGATGGTATTGTTGCAGCCATCACTCCCCCACAGTTGGAACAGTGCTTTGTGAGAGCACAGAAGCTACATAAGGTTTAGCATGTTAAGTGGGGAGTGTGGTGAAAGCGGCATTTAACAAAAGAGGATACTGCAAAGAATTTTTAGAGAACGCTGAACCAAGGTGTAATGAAATAGAAAGAAATAAGCTACTACAAGATAAAGTTAAGTCTGAGGATAAAAAAAATAGACTAATAAGCAACTATACTGAGAAATCGTCTAATATTTATCAAATTCTGAGAAAAAATTGGAAAATAATTAAATCAGACAGTGTGGTAGGAAAACTGCTTCCCGAACACCCCCTGATCACATACAGGAGAGGAAACTCGTTAAAAGACTATCTGGTGGACAGTCATTATAATGCCTCAAAAAAAGAAGAAAGTGAGCCCGGTAACGGGATTCTTCCCCTGTATGACGTGTAAGGCGTGCAAAAATAGCAACAAAGTCAAAATGTACCCCATCCCAGGTAAAAAAACAAACACCTATAACCAAATTGTTAAATTGCAATTCGGAATATACCATCTATTGTCTAACGTGCCCATGTGGCAAAAATTATGTGGGGAGTACCATCAAGCCCACCTAAATAGGAATCTTGGAACACATGAGGGCGATCACAAACAAGGACCCCAGCTACCCGGTAGCTCGCCACTTCGAAAGGGAACACAAAAGCAACAGTAATCTCCTCACATTTTTCTGCCTAGACCAGATGGTAAGATCAGAAAGAGGTGGAGATAATGTGAGGAAGCTCCGAACATTAGAATCGAAGTAAATCATTAAATTGCAAATAAAGGCCCCAAAGGGACTTAACAATGAGGAAGAGATGTGGGTTCATATAAGTCAATAGTACCATAGCAGACACCTCAGTACTGAGGTTCTGGGCTCCATATATCTGGTGATTTTGCTCAACTTCTGATTCCCCCCCGGGAAGCTATGTATTCCAAAAGGAGTTTTATATTATCATATGTGACTCAGTACTCTACTGCAGCAAAAAAGCCCATTCAGGGCACAATTAAATATGGTCGACAGATGGACAACCAGGCATATTTAGAGATGCGCACAGCTAAATAGCTGGTTGTTAGGAATTTTACCCTGCAACAATTCTGTAACAGCTTACAAAAGTGAATTAATAGGCATCATTTAATGTTTTATTAATTTCCTGTACATAACGCACCACAGTTGTTTCGCTATACAAATACAAAGTATGAATTGAATTGAAATTATGTATGACGCTGTAGCGAGACACGAATGTATTGGTGAAAGTAAATACACCACTATGAGATGGCCGCCATGTGAAGTCCATCGTTAGGATTTGTTTTGAGCACATGTAAATAGGACTTTCTATGTCTATGGATTGGACTGCACGGTTTATGATTTAAACACGAATGCGTAAAGTTTTTGTTGACACCGATTAAGGCGGGAACGCTGAAACGCGTTTGTCAACTTGCTTGCTGAAGCGTTTATTAAATAATAAATAACTTAACCCCCCGGATTGCTTTTTTGCCTGCTCTCGAATAGTGTTTTGTTGAAATACAAGACCGGAGTGATATATATATATATATAAATATATAAATATATATATATAAATATATATATATATATATATATATATAGATATATATCTAGATATATATATATCTAGATATATATATATATATATATATATATATATATATATATATATATATATATATCTATATATAAATAGATAGATATATATATATATATTCATTGAAAAAACCATAGGTTTCACACCAGTTATAGTTAGGTGGAAATTTTACTCGCATAAAACCATTGAAATTCCCACGTTATAGTTAGTTGGACTCACTATAACTTGCGCGTGCAATGCACTGCTGATGACGTCACATATTACATCACTCATGACATGGTCAGTGACATCACTCATGACATCACTCATGACACCAGCCAGTGAATGTGTGTCTTTCTGAAAAATTAATATGTTTTGTATTTGTAAAGGTTGATGGAAGAATAAATGGTTAAATAAGTGTGTAAATGGATGTTTTAAAAAAAAAATGATTGGTTAACTGCCTTATTAAGTGTATTTTATTGAATACATATATTAGCGAGTAACTTTTAAATATTGAAATATATGTATCAGTGTTTCACTTTGTGTATAAGTAGCTGCATGGGTTGGTGACTGACTCACGGTTTGTATGTGTTTTGAAGAGAGCATATGTGCAGGACTGTATGGGTGGATGAGTGTGTATATGTGTGCGTTAGTGAGTGAATGACTGTCTCACTATTGTCTTTTTTAGTAACGACATATATTTTAATCTAGTGTATGTGAGTTTTGATGTATATAAGTGAGTATATGTGAGAGTAAGAGATTGTAAGAGTTCCTGTTTAAATAAGTATGTGTTTCTATAAGTGATTGTTTAAGAGAGTAAGTATGTGTAAGTTTCCTTAGAAGTAAGGAGGTAGTGTGTGTATAGTTGTATATGCAAATAAATGGATGTTCAATAATTTATTTGCATGTGTGAGTAACTTTTGGATGACTGTCGGTGTATAACCGGATGTATAGATGTATCACTACATATGATGAGTGAGTATATGTATGAGTGACTATATAGAACTGTTGGTGAATGAGTGGATGTGTATATAGATGGTGGAATTACTGAATTGGTTGTTGTAACTGGTATGGGTATCTCCATTTTTTTGAAAATGTTAGTTTCTATTTTTGAATATGTGTTTCAAGGGTTACATTACACTAAAAGGAGATCTGTCACTCTGTCACAAGGATGGTGTCATAAGTGATGTCATGAGTGATGTCACTGACGATGTCATGAGTGATTTAATATGTGACGTCATCAGCAGTGCATTGCAGGCGCGCTTGTTATAGTGAGTCCAACTAACTATAACGTTGGAATTTCTTTGGTTTTATGTCAGTAAAATTTCCAGCTAACTATAACTGGTGTGAAACCTATGGTTTTTTCTGTGAATTTAATTTGTTTTTTAAATGCTAATTCCTAACTATTTATAGGGCCTCAAACCTATGAAATGTAATATTTTTTATATTAAATCCTATATTGTAAATGTATAATACTTTTTTTTTTTTTTTTTGCCCTGGTGCGCTCCCGGTGCGCGTCCTGGTGTGCGCACCGGAAAGCGCATTTTTCTGGCGCGCAAAGGTGAGCGTCCAGTTAGCGCTATTGCCGCGAACGAAAACATCATCGTGACGTATCGCGTAGCCGCGTCCGCGTGATGCGCACCCGGAAGCACTCAAGCGAATATGATCGCGCAACGTAAGCATCCGACACGCTTACGCGACGCGCCCGGGGGCGCGTCGTGTAAGAGCGTTGGGTCATGTGACCTGAAAATAACACTTTTTAATGGTGCAGAACAGTTTTGGTTTGCAAATGATGAAAGCCCGGGTGACCTGAAAATAACACTTTTCATTGGTTCAGGACAGTTTTTTTTTCCAAATGATGAAAGCCCCCACCTTTTTTCCTTATTCTGACTTTGTCCTTTGACTGAGGAAGACCTGTTTGGAGATCTTTGAGTAATATTTTGTACTTTAAAATGGCTACAGTAGCAGCAGCAGCTGGAGCATCTGCACCACCACCACCACCACCACCAAGAGGACCACCACAACATCACATTGGTGGTCAAGAAGAAGAGGAGGAGGAGGAGAAGGAGGAGGAGGAGGAGGAGGAGGAGGAGGAGGAGGCTGCCAGAAGACAATACCCCATAAAGGCCAATGCAGCACATTGTATGGGAGTTTTTTTTCCATTTCTTTCAAGAAGAAAGTGAATGCGCCAAAGGTGACTTGCCAAATCTGTGGCATTGAAATTTCAAGGGGGAATCCTAATAAGAAATATTCATTTGGTAATAACACCATGATTCGGCACATGCAGCGCAAGCAACCCAACAACTATGCTGCGGCAGAGGTGAGAGAACTGGCCAGCAACCCTCCCCAATCTTCACCCAGCACCTCCAAACGAAAGCAACCCACTCCATCGGGACCAGAAACAAGGGAGATGGTCCCAAACATTCAACCAAAGTTTGGGCAACACAAGATCTCTTGTATTTTTTGTGGTAAGACCATCACCTATGGTAAGAGCATAACGCTCATCAATCGTGCTGGTGACAACCACAAATGCCCCGAAAATCCATAATTTTTCATGATTTTTTTATGCTCCAGTTGAGCCGTTTTCAATTCCCTGTTTTTTGTTTCTCCCCATAAAAATAACAAAAAAAATATAAAATAGTTCATAAGAGCCAAAAAAAGTATGAAATGTTAAAAAAAACATTAAAAAAATATAAAACAACAAAAAGAAGAAAAAAAAACAGTTTTTAGAACTACCTCCAATTTATAAAAAAAGCTACATTTTTTAAAAACTCTATCGTTCTTTTTTCCCCATGGTACGCTCCCCGGTACGCTCCGCGGTGCGCGTACCGGGCGCTCCCCCCGCGCAAATAAAAAAAAAATTACAAAAAATGTTTGTCCCGCGGGGCCCTTTTATAGCCCCCACATCAAACCTAGGGGGTCAAGGGGGGTCTACTCTGCCCCCTTATGGTCATTTCCCCCTTTGTTTTTGCCACCTCTTGTGTCTCGATCCTACCGCGACACAAGATGGCAGCCGCTCCGGACTGTTTGGAATGTTGACAGACACCCGAGAGCCAATCAGCGCGCGAACTTGCGTAGCGCGCTGGTTAGCGCCCCGGTGCGCGTACCGGGGCGTGCTTATAGATACATTTATATTTTTTTAACCTAAATTACTCAAAATCCACTGGACACATATCTTGAGACATAGCAAAGGCACATCGGGCTACCAGTCCCTACAATTTTGCCAAGTTTGGTGAAAATCCATTCAGCCGTTCGGGCTAAAAGTGAGGTCGACCGCCCTATGGAAATGAACATGGGGAAAACACGTTTTGGGACCCCCTCTTTCTTTCTCGGCCCCCGCTTGACAAATCCCCCCCCAAACTTTCAGGGAAGGACTGGGGCGCCGCAAGGCAAATTTGAGGAAATTTTCAGGCAGATTCCTCAACCGGCGGCAAAGTTATTCACAATAGAATGTTGAGATTTTCTATTGAAAATAATCCTAACTATAACTACCTACTGGCGACCGCCAGTAGGTAATATATATATACATATATACACACCTTCAGCACCTCCAGGAATGGCGAACTGAGGAAGAACAGACCACCGGGACCTTTTCAATGGCAGGTTTTAATTCTTTATTAGTTCCTTAGTTTTGCCTTGTACGAAGAGGACACCTTTCAGAGCACTTCACAGGAAAGTGTCTACACAAAGCCTCATGGATCTCCCGGCAATCCCAGCGAACGCCGGCCCCTATGTCAGCAGTTTTCCACCACTGTTGATGCGGCTCAAACTCATCAAGCGCCAAGACAAAATAGAAACTTTAGCTGTATTGATCAAGAAACTGAGTTGGCGGGAAAATGCTCAAAATCTAATCAAAGAGCTGGAGGCATACAGGGTTACCTTACCTGAATGTGTAGAGAAATGTATCGGACTCAAAACCCAAGGCAGAACTGCAGCAGAGAAAGCGCCCTGAATGTGGAAACATTTAAGCACAGGCTGCGTGACGTGTGACACCACAAGGGCTGCAACAAGAATATACCCAGCCATTGCAAAAAAACATGAACCCGCGCCCGCAAAAATGAAAGCCACCACGCTAAATATAACATGATAAAGACCACATGGCGCCCTGCTGCTCACTCCCGCAAGGTGGATGCCGCCACACGCACGAGTGTCCGAAAAGTGCAAACCGATTCCAAAAGGTCATCTCCTAGAGCAGCGCATGAGCACTGCGCTAGGCTCGACCTAAAAAGAAATATTGACCCTTATAGAAATAGAAGTAACACAGATGCTAAGCAAAGGAGCTTTAACAATAGTGAGCAACCACTAGATTATACAAGGTTTTGTAAGTACAATATTCCTGGTGAAGAAAAAGGACAAAGGGTGGCATCCAGTCATAAACCTGAGATACCTGAACAGATTATTAACTTACAGGCATTTCAAAATGGAAGGTATTAACCTCTTGAGAGATATTCTACAGACAGGAGAGTAGTTAGTAAAACTAGACCTCAAAGACGCCCACTTTATTATTCCCATTGACAAGGAAAGCCAGTGACAGCTCCTGAGGCGGAAGCCGGGAGACACGAGCAAAAATCTAAGCACTGTAATTTACAAAAAATGTTTTTACCTGTGTGAATCACATTTGACCAGAGCACTCCCCCTCCTACAATACGCCGAATTGCACCGCGCAGCCGACTTGAACGCTGCCGCGGCGCGCTGAAAAGTTTCTGCCGCCAGTCCAGGGAAGGGAGGCCACGCCCACATTACTGAGGCCACGCCCCCCTCTACCGCTCTATAAGCCGCGCTTTGACTGTGCACGCATTAGCCATTGAGAGCTCCTGAGGCGGAAGCCGGGAGACACAAGCAAAAATCTAAGCACTGTAATTTAAAAAAATAGTTTTTACCTGTGTGAATCACATTTGACCAGAGCACTCCCCCTCCTACAATACGCCGAATTGCACCGCGCAGCCGACTTGAACGCTGCCGCAGCGCGCTGAAAAGTTTCTGCCGCCATTACAGGGAAGGGAGGCCACGCCCACATTACTGAGGCCACGCCCCCCATTCTCCCTCACAAAATGTGCCAGAACCGGACGTGCAGCGAACGCGCACTGCAGGCGCGCAGTCAGCGCGCCGAAGGCGCGCCAAAGGTAAGCCCGTCTGTGCCCGTCCGGGCCCAGTCGGCCCTAGGCCCAGAACCTATGCCTGACCCCACCAGTGATCGCTATAGCTACACTCAAGGAGACCTTGTGTCCCTCAAACCCATGAAAAACGCTAACTGCCACTATATCCACAAAGGGGAGAAAACCTTCATTAACTGCGACCTATGCAGCCCAGTCCATACCACGGTTGAATACCATGCCCTGCACTTGGGCCTTCTGAACTGTAGGTCCCTCCCTAAACACTCCCTAGAGATAAATCTTCTTATACAGGACCACAAGACAGACATACTGTTCCTCACGGAAACGTGGCTAACCCCCAACTCTGAAGCCGACATCGTAAGTGCCCTCCCCCAAGGATTCCTAATCTACTTCCAGAACAGACCCCTCGGCAGAGGAGTTGGCCTTGCCATAATATATAGGGAAAAATTTGCTTGCAGAGCTAAAAACGGTGGCATCGAAGACTGTGAGAGTTGCCATTTCGCTATACAAATATCACCCACAGTCTCCCTTTCCGGCCTACTCGTATACCGCCCACCCGGAGTCCCGACTCGGTTCTCCAGTGCCCTAATAGAAACCGTTACTACACTGGCAGCCTCCTCCCCTAACTTTCTGATCTTGGGAGATCTCAATCTCTACTTCAATGACCCCCAAGACTTGGTTGCGTCTGATCTCCTCCTCGACCTCACTTCATATGAACTGAAACTAGTCAATTCAGAGGCGACGCACAACAAAGGTCATTTAATGGACCCCATTTTCACCAACATCCACGAGCTGAGAACTACACCCCCCCCCTCCCACTCCCGTGGACAGACCACTTCTTGGTACCAATTTCCTAGCAAATCAGTGCGCCACCACCCCAATCCCTTAAAATGCGGAGCATTCCTGGAAGAAAGACGGAACAAGATCCAGAAAAGACGAATATCGCACCGCCATGAGAACGTACAAAACGGCCCTGCGTGACACCAAGAGGCAATTCTTCGATGAAAGAATCAAAAAGTCCTCCAACTCTGCTAGAGAAACTCTCCTCATCATGAAGGAACTGCTCAAAGTGCCCGACCCTCCCCCAGCCCATGACACCTCGTAGGACAAATGCAATAAATTGGCAAATTATTTTGACGAAAAAATTCCAAACATTCTTGCCACTCTGCCCCAAGTTAATCCTAGAGCAGACACTAACTGCCAAGCCAATCTAAGAACAGATTCGAATCCTCAGCTGGCCAAACCAGCCATCCACCTGGATACCTTTGGACCTGTATCAGTAGAAGAAGTTCTCAAAACACTGGCAATCATTAAAAGTGGTTCTCCTAGCGACACGGTACCCATGCGCATCCTAAAGATGGTTGCATCTACAATCGCCACACCTGTCACTGATCTCATTAACTCCTCGCTGCTTCAGGGAACGGTTCCTCCCGGCTGGAAGAGAGCCATCGTTAAAGCCCTTCTCAAAAAGCCGCTCCTAAACCCTTCGGATTTGGCCAACTACAGGCCAATCTCCCTTCTCCCCGGAATCAGCAAGGTCATGGAAAAACTAGTCAATAAAAAAACTCTCCCAATTCTTGGAGTTTAACAGCCTTCTCCGGAAGTCGCAGACTGGTTTTCGCCCTGGACAGGGTACGAACACCGCCCTCCTGGCAGTGGTTGAGGAGGCCAGATGCATTCTGGACGCAGGAGGATCAGTGGCAGTGATCCTCTTAGACCTCAGTGCGGCCTTCGACACTGTTACCCACCAGGTCCTCATCCAGCGACTAACTGACATAGGATGGGGGGAACTGCCCTTTCCTGGCTCACGTCATTTCTAAGCAATCGCACCTTCCAGGTCTGGGAGAGTAACACCTGATCAGCGGCGATTCCCCTCCAGTGCAGAGTACCACAGGGCTCTTCCCTTAGCCCAACTCTATTCAATGTGTACATGTCCCCACTGGAGGAGGTGGTCGCCCCGTTCGGAGTTAAAATCGTGAGCTACGCCGACGACACCCAACTTGTCATCTCCCTATCCCAACCTGACCAAGGACTGCCCACTCTCCACACCTGCCTATCAAAAATATCCACTTGGATGGGTGAATCGTCCCTAAAACTTAATGGGTCCAAGACCGAGATCATGCTACTAGGGCATAAAGAATCCACCCTCCCCCCGAACATCTGGCCCACTTGCCTGGGGGAGCCCCCTTCTCCTAAAAAAGAGATCAAAAGTCTGGGGGTCTGGATGGAAAAGGACCTGTCCTTTAAGACCCAAGCTAAAAAAACAGCGGGAGCATGCTTCGGCCTCCTCAGATCGGCCCGGAAAGTCCTGCCCCTCCTCCCGCAAGTTGCTCATCCAAAGATTGATCCTGTCTAGACTGGATCACAGCAACGCCATCTTCCTTGGAGCACCGGAATCCACCCTCAACAAACTACAACAAATTCAGAACGCCGCAGCACGGCTTCTCACGGACACCCCGGCCAGAACATCTGCCAAACCAGCACTGAAATTGCTGCACTGGCTCCCAAAAAGAGAAAGGATAAAGTTTAAATCCCTTTGTATGGCACATAAAGGACTACAGGACAAGGGCCCCCCATCCTCAAAAACCTAGTTGTGCCCTACAAAGCTAACAGACCACTCCGCTCAGATCATGAACGTTTAATCACAGTTCCCAGAGCAAACAAGCATTTACAATGCAACGGTTTCGCCCTTGGAAAAGTTTGAGCTATTGGCATTGTGAATGACAAACTTTTTATTTATGTGTTGGTTTTGAAAACAGATAAATAAATGGCATTGTCATTTACAATGGCAATAGCTTAAGCTCTCGCAAATGCCATTTTAACGTTCCAAGCACATCAGCCAGCGTAGTGAGGCCAAGCTGTGATAGAAGACTGTCCCTTTAAAGGTATTGCTAGCTAGGCTATGAGACAATTAGAGAAACCCCTACTACTTCTTCTTCGGAAACTCTATTTTAAAGTATTGGGCAGTGTGGGAATGACTAAGGGACGCAGTCTTAGCTATTGTATCTGCTTTTAAACAGCTCGGCGTGTATTAGACAGACATTTTGTGGAAGCACCAGGTCATTTCTGCCGGTCCAAGATGCTGAGCCAGCGAAACCTAAAAAGGTGTAAAGGCCCCCTATTCTCTTGTGACACCAAAGGCAGATCAGTTTGCAGAAAAGTGTATTATTTCATGCACATCTTGAACCCACACAAGGTCCTAAGTACAAGCAGGTCAGCCAACAAGGATGTCAGTTGTGTAAGCATGAGTGATAAACACTGCATCATTAACAAACCAGTATGCCGTCCATCATGTACTAAAGAGGATTTCTGTAATGCAAGCGAGACTGGAAAATGCGCTGAAGGATAAAAGACTACATAAGCCTTCTAAGGTTTGAAGCTGCAATCTCCAGCATGCACACAGAAGCCTGCATGCAGCAGGCACATAAACTAAACGAACTGAGTGTGTATTAAACACTAGACAGGGTACAGGAATACAGAGCAGACAGGGACACGAGGCAGGCATGCCACAGAAACAGGAGGCAAGCATGGCACAGAAACAGGAGGACGGCAATATACAAGACTGGCACACCAGAGGTTCAGATTGCAGACATAGCAAACGGGCAAGGTAGGTTACAAATACACCTGGCAACCAGTGCACAGCACTAGGAAGCTTGCCAGCCAGGACAATGACATATTTGGCAGCCAGGGCACAGGATCAAGGGGAAGAATGGACATTGTGCAATGCATAGGATCACCAGATGACGCCATGCCATCAGGCCACGTGATCTGTATCCTGTGACTTACTTTAACAAATCCTTTTTTTTGTGCCTGTCAACCCCAGCACTTCAATTAAACGGAAGCAAAACTACAATTTCTTGAATGCACCCATTTGTCAAATAAAGCCTGGGGTCTGAAAAGGGTGCTCAGAGGGTCATTAGGTGACCCTAACAAGTCATGGGCGAAGCCAAAAGGGCAGGTTAAGCACATGCACAATGGAAAGCCAGGGCAGAGTAGGCATGGCACAAAACACAGTAGGCGGTGCATTAGAATATAAAACGGGCAGGTCAAAGGTTCAAATGGCTGGCAGTGGACAAGTTGGATAGGCGGACACCAGACAGCCAGGGTTCAAGCGTGCAGTGGGCACAGACACGGAGGGGAAGGTCAACAAGGAATAGGGTCATAGCTTCTAGTCACTAGGACGAAACTTCTCCAGTCCTGGGATCGCCTTTGACAAAACATAGTTTCCATTGTGTTAATCCTATTGATTCAATGGAATGGACCTAGGTCTTTATTTACGAAGTAAACGGAGGTGTTAAATTAAAGTTAGGTAGAAAACAGGTATCCCGGTGGGCAGGGAGTCATCGAGTGACTAGACAGGGATAGCAGCTGACCATAGAGCAGGCGGTGTACAGGCACATGAAGCAGGCAGAACAAGGGCATAATTACATCAAATGAACAAGATATAAGTAAACAGAGTGATGCGGCCAGAAGCACACTGAAAAGTGTAAGACGGAGCAGGCACAGAACAGGCAGGGAGGGCTCGGGCACCCCTACCTAGCAAGTAAGATACGGGAAAATAAAGAAAGAAAGGACAGCAGGCAGGGCCGGCAGGATTCAACGTAGATAACACAGAAGGCAAGCGATGAACAGGCACATCGACACATGAAAGGCATACAGAGCAGGGATAGTGTCATATGAACACAGAGCAGGCGGGTAGGGTGCGATCGGCACTGTATGGTTGAACTCACCGGCAGTCACCTCACTCAGCACCAGCAGCGTCCTCCGTGAGCATGCAGGGCCCAGGGCAGCGTGAACACCCGAGCAAGCTGCACATCGCTGCCCATGAGCTGGAGAACAGCTTCCTCCCGCCTGGGGAAGAGGAAATGGAGCCCACGAGGCTCTTCTTTGTCACAGCCGGCCCCGCCCACCGTCAGGCACGGGCGCCGGCTCCTCTCTCTCTCTCTTCTTGCGCTGCAATGCGGGGTGGCACGAAAATTGGCACAAGTGCGGCGTGGGCAGCCGCGGATTAAAAAAAAATTTTTAAAAATGGCGGCAGCACCTACGAGGACGAAAATTGGCACAAGTGCGGCGTGGGCAGCCGCGGATTAAAAAAAAATAAAAAAAATGGCGGCAGCACCTACGAGGACACGGGGGGGGGTGGGAGAGGAACGGACGGCGGGAGGGGGCGGGAGAGGAGAGAGGACACAGGGGGCGTGAGGCACGAAAATTGGCACAAGTGCGGAGTGGACAGCCGCGGATTAAAAAAAAAATTTAAAAAATGGCGGCAGCACCTACGAGGACACGGGGGGGGCGGGAGAGGAACGGACGGCGGGAGGGGGCGGGAGAGGACACAGGGGGCGTGAGGGGGGCGGGAGAGAACACGAACGGCGGGAGGGAGGCGGGAAACGTGCCGGGGAAAAACACTCACGATGCCCAGGACAGCAGCAAGCACGGCCCGGCCGGAGGAGACTCGGGGGCGTTCCCGGCATCGCGTGACGTCGGCAAAAGCCAAAGAATCTCGGGAACGCCCCCGTGTCTCGTCCGGCATTGATGGACAGGCCCCTCGTCCAATGGCTAGGCTCCATTTATGGAGCTAGCCAATGGGACGGGGGGGCGTGTTCCATAGTGCTTACTGTACTCAATAGATTTCTCTGGAGGAGGAGCCTAACGGCTCCGTCCCCCAGCGAAACCTAAAAAGGCACGAACAGGAGGTCGGCGATTCTCGGTTAACACAGCCAAACTGTGGAACGCCCTTCCCCTCAAACTCAGGAACGAACCTGGTCACCTCCGATTACGGAAACTCCTGAAAAGCCACCTCTTCCCCTAACCCCCTATCTTCCCTGTCACCACCTCTGACTCTGCTGTCTTGGTTTTAGCGCTGGGATGCTTCCGGGTTACTACGCGCTCTATAAACCCACATTCAATTCAATTCAATATCCCCATTTCACATGGAGGGGCGTACTTTACCAATTCCTTTGCCCCCCCCTTCGGTCTGTGCTCGGCCCCGTGGTGTTTCACGAAAGTACTTCGTCCAGTGGACACTTACCTCAGGGAGAGAGGAGTAAGATTAATCATATATCTAGATGACATCCTCATTATGTCTCAGGACAGAACAGAGGTACAAAATCATTTACTTCGGACTCCTGGAAAGTCTGGGTTTCATTATAAACACAGAAAAGTTGTTTCTAACTCCCACTCAAAAGAGATTTTCTGGGTTTTAACCAGATTCAGTCTTGTCCCACCTAATTTTGCCACACAAACAAAATGTAAAGATAAAAAAAAAAGACGCAAGATTAGTCTTATCCAAAGACACAATATTTCTCAGGGATCTAGCAAGAGTTTTGGGACTCCTCTCATCCTCCATCCTGGCTATATCTCCAGGTCCCCTGCACTGCATAGGTTTACAGAGACTAAAGGCCTTAGGTCTAAGGAAGGGGCTATGGTACAGAGACTTGATATTCCGATCACCAGATGCACAAGAGGATCTAAATTGGTGGCTAAACAACCTTAGTGCAGGCAATGGCAGGGCCATTTTCGGGAATGTACCAGACTTTATAAAATAATCTGACGCAAGCAACACAGGATAGGGAGCCCGGTTAGGGAAGGTAGAGACAGGGGGAAGATGGTCCCTAGAAGAACAATCTCTTCATATAAATTGTTTGGAAATGCTGGCAGCCATGAACTCCGTTATGAGCTTCAAAGACCTTCTAAAGAATTCAAACACACTGATTCACTTGGACTCGTTCACAGCAGTTTCTTATATAAACAGATAGGGAGGTGCAAGATCTAAGGTACTCTCGGACTTCGCAAGATACATATGGTATTGTAGGGTGGTTAATGGGCCTCTTTCGTACGTGCATGTTAAGTTAGCATGGTTTATTAGAAGTTTAAATGCCATTTTTCCTTTTTGCTGCTTTTTGCACACGACACTGCTAAGCAGTTTTTTGAGGAGTTAGCTTTCACGAAGGTCTATACATGAGAAAAGGGTTGTTTTTAGACATCTCTAGACATAAATCTTGTCCCCAGTCTGTACAGTGAGTGCTGAGCCGCCAAGGTTATCATAACATGCAAGCCTGTTTTTTCGGCGTGTCCGTGTAACACATTCTAGACACAACAATCTGGCAGCTGCGGTGGAGGAAGGGCAGGATGAGATGGATAATCTGATGTGACATGCTTACTACGTTTTTTTGGTTTGTAAATGCAAATAAAAATTAAAAAAAACAACAATCTGGCAGCTGCAAGCCGATTAGGATTCTGGAGCCTTTATCATAGCACACTTGCCAGAATTAAACACACTTGGAAGATTTCCGGCACGCAGAGAGTCTAACCGATCCTGATTTAATTTACACTTACTGAGCGGACAGGTAAATGGGGTCCCCCTAAGAAAACTCCAGAGACCTTCTATAGTTTTATAATACATAGTTCCTAGGTAGGGAGGGTGCTTTAAATAGGCGCCTTTATCACCTGTTTGCACTATCATTGGTATACGATTCCTCCTTTTGTATTTTATGGAATTGTAACCATGCTGTCCGTATTATTATTATCCATATGTGTGCCGATGTGGTTTAAAATACTGCGCTTGAGAGCACGTCGTTAAAATAAACATTTTTCTTTTTTTACTTGATTTTCAGTTTACTTAACATATACAAGAACACCCAATTGGCATCACTACAATGTATGTATACAGTTCGACAACCTCATTATCGGCACTTAGGACTGTAGGCAGCATCCAGAGAGGAACGGGCGCATGAGGAAGAAACACAATAGCAGTCAAATAAAACATCGTGAGGAAGCAGCAAAGCACAGCACAACTATAGGTGGTATATACCTCTGGGGTCACGCCCTCCCTCACCATCAGACTCCGACCCAACTGGTGTACACAACCCGCACGGTCAGACTCGCCATGGGAGGAAAGCACCCTCTCTGCTAGCCCTGAGGTACACATGACTCGCCATGCGAGTAAGTTGTCCTGCAGTTTCTAGTCTCTGAGTAAGTTGCATGTGAGTTTCCTCAGCCAGAGACCACTCTCTAACATCACTAAGCCAAATGGGCACCTCTGCAGCCCTCTGTCCCATCCAAGTGATCGCCACCCTGCGCCTGGCGAGCACCAACATTATTTGTAAAAGTTTATATGAGAGCTTCCTTTTCTTGGGTCTGGGGACTAACGCAAGTAAACAATGTATTGTAAATGTATTGGCATTTATATAGCGCACTACTTACCCGTAGGGTCCCAAGGCGCTTCGACCGCTGCGAAACCCTTCCTGGCTTCCCTGAGAGATGGTCCCTTAATGGGTATCTCCAGGGTGAGACCAGGCATCCCCGGCGGTCTGGTGGGGCCGTTAGTGAAGATGAGGCAAGCTAATGCCCAGAGTTGCCGAGTGTGATCGCTAATCAGAGTGGGCACCGAGGCGAGAGAATTATCGAGTCCGCTGACCCTGGTCCAGAAACCTGCCGCGCCGGGAATCGAACCCTGGTCCCGGGCAGTCCTCTGCTCTCGGGTCTGCCGCCTCTAACCAGTGAGCCACACTACTTCACAATGCAAGGGGTCCATCGCTATCTGGAGGCCTGTAGCTGTGACTATGCGATCCACCACCCCCACCCAGAAACGTGTAGAGTTGAGTGAATCTGCATGTCATCATTAGAATGTTAGCTATGTTGCTAGGATAGAAGGTTAGCTTTTGATTATAGGAGTTGATCTTTGAGCGGTGAAGCTGTGCTGGAGGTATCTGCCTTGATTCTCAAATAAAGTGATTTGATCTTCATCAAAATGACTGGAAATTGGATCTTAGCATTGGCAACTAGGTTGTCTTCTCTGCGCAGGGGGCAGAGACATTGATAACTTTTGAACCCTCCTGAGGCACAGCTGGGAGTAGCAAGGAAAACTGAGCATAACTTTGTTTTAAAACTGTAAAATTTCACTTTGCTTTTAAAATCATTCACCTTCTCGGTCACATCACTGCAGTGTGCAGGCACCCTTTCCTGCTGAAAAACGAGCACTGGTAAGGGAAAAATCGCTGTTTTCCCGCCAACTTCATTCCCCTCTCCCTGACTGGGACACGCCCACTTTGAGGCCTCGCCCCCCCTCTTCAAAGTTATAAAAGACGCACTGACTACTAGCGCTTTAGATAACTTTTGAACCCTCCTGAGGCACAGCCGGGAGTAGTAAGGAAAACTGAGCATAACTGCTTTAAAACTGTAAAATGGCACTTTGCTTTTAAAATCATTCACCTTCTCGGTCACATCACTGCAGTGTGCAGGCACCCTTTCCTGCTGAAAAACGAGCACTGGTAAGGGCAAAATCGCCGTTTTCCCGCCAACTTCATTCCCCTCTCCCGGACTGGGACACGCCCACTTCGAGGCCACGCCTCTTGCATTGCTCCCTCCCTACAAATATGTGCATGTTCCGGAAGCGCAGCGGACGAGCGCAGCGGGCGAGACTAATGCGCGCCGAAGGCGCGCATAAGGCAAGCTCGTCTGTGCCGAGACCGGGCCTAGGGCCAGAACCTCTGATCAATCTCCGCGACAGGCTCCCCACATCTACCCCAAATCCACATTGATGGCACTGCGCACTCCTAACACCGCCTGCGCTCAATATAATCCACACTTATGGTCAGATACCACAAAATTTACGTGTCCTCACTGCAACATGAAGCAACAGATAACGAATCAAAAAATCAAAACGCATGCTGTCACTGCATCTATGTCTTCCGACATCACCGCTGCACTAATCAATGCACGATCCCTTGTCAAGCACCGGCAAGAAGTACACGATCTTATTATCAACAACAACCTTGATTGTCTCTTTCTCACGGAGACATGGACGGATGGCGCATCCGATCCTAACATGGCAGTTGCGACCCCCCCAGCCTATAACGCCTATCGCCTAGATAGAGTGGGGCAGCGCGGAGGAGGACTAGCCATCATCGCCCGCGACCACATAACGGTCAGAATATGTCACATCCACTCCACCTCCTGCGAAGCCCTTCTTTTCGATCTTAAACTCACCCCATCGTTTCATTTTAAAGGCATCCTCCTATATCGACCACCAGGCTCTCGCACCAACTTTCTAGCAAATCTGGGTGCAATACTAGAAGCTCCAGCGCTGGAAGACTCATTTACATTATTGGGCGACTTGAACTTCCATCTTGAGAATGCAGCTGACAAAGATACCCATTCCTTGATATCAGACATGCACACCATGAGTCTTCGGCAACTGGTAACCACCCCCACCCATATAGCCGGTCACACGCTAGATGTCATTTTTACTAATATGCAAGGCGTTAATATAATAGATACCTTACCAATGCCATGGACGGACCACTTCGCCATTTTAATAAAAATATCAGTCACATTAAATAGACTCAGACCCCACTCTGTACCGAAACCACAAACCATTAAAGTTTGGAAGGACATCGATCACGCTGAGCTAACGAGCCTACTTGAAAAAACTCACCCTGACTCAACATTTGATCCAAACTTGGCCACACGACAATTTCAGGAGTGGATAGGTACCGCCACCCACTCCTTAGCCCCAACTAAAAAATTCTCTAGAAATAGAGCAACGCCAACAGCCCCATGGTTTACAGAGGAGCTCCGTATTAAGAGGCAATTCTGTAGAAACAGGGAGAGACATTGGCGCAGATCCTACAGCGCTAAAAGCAAGACCAGCTATAAGGAAACACTCGGACAATACAAAGCCCTTATAGTCGAGACAAAAAAATCCTATTTCACTGAACAAATCAATTCTGCTAAAAACTCAAGTAAAAAACTTTGAGATAACTAAGGTTTTAGCGGGAAACGCACCGGACCTGAATCCTCCACAATCCCAAGTCTTTTGTGATTCTCTGGCTGATTTCTTTTTCACAAAGGTTAATGATATATATCAAGCATTCTCCACAAAAACAGTAATCAGCCCCCCCACATCTAACAACGGGACTAACAATATCGAACTTTCTCAGTTCTTAGAACTTGGAGAAACACAAATCAAGGAAATAACGGCCACAATCAAATCAGGCTCAGCATTAGATCCTTGCCCACTAAAAGTCATTCGTCCGATCATGGACTATCTCTCCCCTGACATTGTATCAATCTGCAACACAATGTTCAGAACTGGGATATACCCAGACTCCCTTAAAAACACCTTGGTCAAACCCCTACTTAAGAAAGCTAATCTGGACAAGGACAAGGACCAACTAAAAAACTACCGCACCATAGCCAGTCTCCCCTTTTTAGCCAAGGTAGTGGAAAAGACTATGAACTCACAACTCTCAGAGTTCATAGAAAAACATCAACAACTGGACAACACCCAATTTGGTTTCCGCAAGTTCCACGGAACCGAAACTGCCTTAATAAAAGCAACAGAGGACATAAGAGTGATCCGGGACCAGGGAGGTACAGCAATACTCGTACTGCTCGATCTGTCGGCGGCCTTCGACACGGTCAACCACAAGATCTTGGTCGACCGTGCCGAAAACCTGGGCATCCGCCACATGGCTAGAAATCTGCTTTCCTCCTTCTTTGCCGATAGATCACAGGTGGTCACACTGGGGCCCTTCCAATCGCACAAGCTGTCACTACCGTCCAAGAGGGCATGCGGGCCATCGGTGAGTGGATGGCCTCTAACTGCCTAAAGTTAAATGCTGAAAAAACGGAGGTAGTCATATTTGGACATCTCTACCCCGGATGGTCAAACACCTGGTGGCCCCCTACGCACGGAACACCACCTACACCAGCCATCACCGTCAGAAATCTGGGGGTGATTTTTGACGATAAATTAAATTTCATGGCCCACTCAAATAAAATAGCAGCAAATGCCCATCACAAACTTCGGCTGATCAAGAAAATCATGCCGTTTCTACCAACCTCAGCAGGTAAGACGCTGGTAAGCGCCCTCGTGCTGTCATCTCTTGACTATTGTAACGGCTTATTCATCAACGCCCAAGCAAGAGTGACCAACAAAATGCAGACCATCCAGAATGCTGCAGCCCACCTCTTGTCTCGAATCCCAAAGTTCTCACCAATCTCTGAGACTATAAGAGACCTGCATTGGCTCAAGATTCGAAACAGGATCAAGTTTAAAGCGCTGTGCATACTCTATAAAGCACTGCACAACTGTGGTCCACATTTCCTGAAATCCCATCTCAGATACCAGTCCTCCATAAGATCGCTCCGATCTAACAACCTTAAAATCCTTCAAATACCACGAACAAAAACAGTTAACTGGGGCGATAGACGCTTCCTTGTGGCAGCTCCCAGGTTATGGAACTCCCTGCCAGCTTCTATCAAAGACCGAATGCATCCCTGATGCATTTCAGCAGAAAGATAAAGACCTGGCTGTTCGATCAAGAATAGTTACCGGCCTAACCTCGGGAATACATTCAAAGTTTCTAGCGCCGAGACGCCTACGGGCAATTGTACGCGCTGTATAAATCTCAAAAATAAATAAATAAATAAATAAATACCTTCACCCCTGGATTTATGGACTTATTGGAGATTTATCTACCTGTTGAGATTTAGTTTGAACCTACAACTGCTGAAATCGTGTCCTACCTCCTTTGGATATACCGTGAGTAAAATGTGTTGGATGAAAGAATATTTACTACACTTTCCAAGATTTAATTCGAAATTGGAAAATCTGGATTCTCCAATAAGGAAAGGAAATGTTAATTTTCCTTAATATTTACTAATACTTCTGAAGATTTGTTTAAATATAAAACCTGGATGTTTTAATATAGAACCTGGATGTTTTAATGCTGAAACTTTAAGGATTTACATGCTTGCCTGAGAAATAGCAAGAGTGTTAAAGACTGCATTCTTTGAACTGCTTTCTAACTGGTATGTGGTGATTGCGGCCATATTGGATTTTCTTCGAAGCAAGCCCTACCTCCCTTGAAAAGGGGACCGAGTGTTTCTTTCGGCGGCCATTTTAAGAGATTTGGCAGATTTTCATTAGAAAAACATTACTTTACGATCATTTTTATCAAAATACGATCGCGACTTTAGAAAACTGCATCTATCTTGAGGAATATTTGAATTTGTTGAAAAGAGGAAAACAGTTTTCTACAGTTTGGAAGTATTGAACTGGAAAAGACTAAAACAGTTTAGAAGTCTTTGGAATTATAAATAGAAGAACTGGAAAGGAATTATAAATAGAAGACATCAAATAATCTGGTTTATTATTTTAAACTATTGTTTTATCTTTTTATATTAACTTATTGTTTTGATTTGTTGTTTTCTTCACCAACACTTTCCTTCCAGGCACATTATATTATATATATTCTAATCCTTTTTTTTATTATTATTATGGGTGATCAATCCAGGTCTGCTCCTCCAAGTGTCCTTCCTACTCCAGGTGACCCGGCGATCCCTTGGAAAGATTGGAAAAGACTTTTTTTGACTTACATTTTGGCTACTGGGGCAGATAAATATGGACCCATAAGAAAACAAGCTATATTACTCCATCAACTTAGAGATGAAGGGCGTTGATTATATGAAGATCTACCTGAGATCTCTCTAGGAAGGGGAGATGGTCAACCTAATCATCTATATGAAATGTCAAAAAAAAAATGTGAGTTCCGCTTTACTACTAAAGTGAATGTGGTCCTTGAGAGGCATACATTTTTTAGTTGCAAACAGAAAGTTGATGAGGATATTGGTACCTATGTTGCTGCATTAAGGAGTCTATCTCTTACATATCAATTGGAAAACCTAGCAGATTCTCTTATTTGAGACCAGATAGTAAGATGTACTAACAATAAGAGAATACAAGAAAAACTTCTCATTAAAGATCCGTCTCTAGAAGAGGCAATTCAAATCGCTAAAAGTCTAGAACATACTCAGATATGGATTAAGAAAATGGAAGTTTGTAGTGATTCATTAAGTAGAGATCAGAATAATAAGAAATTTGAAACTCAAGCCTATGTTGATGAAACTAAATTAGATAAGCAAATAGAGAAATATCCTATAAAAAATCCTGTCAAAATTGATAGATCTATAGGTAATAATATTCCAAAATTTGACATGAAGACTGTTAAGTGTTACCGTTGTGGGGCACCTGGTCACATTGCTTCTAGTCCCAAATGTGCTACGAGGAATGCCTTGTGTAGAATTTGTGGAAAAAGGGGACATCTTGCCAAAGCGTGTAGGACCAAGCTCCAGTCGGGACAGACGCAATCAGATCAAGTACATGACGTGGGTGATGTTACTGATAATATGCAGGAGCTTATGTTATGTGCTGATGGTTACAGTGACTCTACTAAATATGATCAAGTGTACAGTAATATTCAGAATCACATTCTAAAAATTCAGTTTTGGATTGTGATGTGGTTAGAGAAAGCACAGAATTGTTGACCAAGCCTCACTGCATCATAAAATTAGACTCATATGATGTTAATATGCTAGTTGATTCAGGGAGTCTTTACACTTTGTTATCCATGGAAACGTATAATGAAGTGTGGAAAAGTAAATCTGAGGTTAACTCACGGAACAAGCCTGACATCAGAGCTGTCGTGTATGGAGGAAAAACTATTAATATAATTGGCCTCAATTGGATGTTAATATTCTTTAAAGGGAAGAAAGTATATGGAAGGGTGTATTTAACCAAACAAGATTCGAATTTGCTGGGCTTGCGCTATCAAAAGATTTAAATATTATCCTCAACCCTAATACTGAAGAACCTGTTATATCTGCTGCTGTGCCCGATATTAATTCTATCTATCAAAATGATTTATTTGAAAAGTACTCAAGAGAGTGTTCTCTGATGACCTTGAGAAATCGAAAAACTTCTCGCACAAAATTATTTTAAAGAGAAATGCTATTACAGTGGTACACAAAGTTAGAAATGTACCTCATTTAAAGAGAGAACCATTGCGATGTGAACTTAAAAAACGTATTGCTCAAGGAATTATTGAACCAATCGAGGCCTCCGAGTGGTTGGCCCCATTTGTCGTAGCGCCAAAGGATGGAAACAAAATTAGTTTGTGTGTGGACTTGCGCGATTTAAAAACAGAAATATTTGGGTAGACAACCTTTGCCAAATATTTCTGAAATGCTAACAGCTTTAGCTGGTGGTACTGTTTTCAATGTGATCGATATGTCTTCAGCGTATCATCAGATAGATTTGGAAAGTGGATCAAGACATCTTACCTCTTTTGTGACGCTGTTAGGGGCATATCGGTATTGAAGGAGGCCTTTTCGCTTCGCATCCGCCTCTGCGGTATTTCAGAGAATGATGGAGAGGATTTTTGGAGACATGAATGATGTTTTGTGTTTTCAGGATGATGTTTTAATTGTAGGAAAAGACAGTGTACACCATGATATTGTTCTGAATGAGGTATTGAAAAGAATGGATGATAATGGGCTGACCATAAAGAAAGAAAAATGTAAGTTAAGAAAAGATAGTGTGACGTATCTTGGACACGGAAGTCGTTTTTAGGACTTGCTGAGTATTGCTCAAAATTTGTCAAGGGTTTTACAGAAATTGTTGAACCACTGAGACTGCAGATGAAGAAAGGAGTTATTTTTACTTGGAATTAGAGTTGTGACAAGGCATTTAATAACATTAAAAGAAGCATCATTAGTGCTCCTACTCTTGGGCATTATAATGTTAAGGATAAGACTTTTGTTACTACTGATGCAAGTGCAGTAGGGGTTGGAGCGGTTTTGATACAGTTGAGTAATGATGAGGAAAAGATCATTGGATTTGCTTCCAGAAGATTGTGAGATGCGGAACTATCATATTCTGTGATAGAGAGGGAGGCCTTAGCGTGTTGTTGGGGGATTAGGCACTTTAAGTACTTTGTATGGGGTCTTCCTTTTCATGTGCAAACTGGTCATAAACCGTTAGTTCATCTTTTCAAAGGAGGCAGAGGATTAGAAGGAAATGTTGCCCCTAGGATTTCAAGGAGAATCTTGTCTGTACTTGATTTTAAGTTTGTAGTTGAATATGTTAAGGGTCTCAGGAATGTAGTAGCAGACTATTTATCTAGAATGCCAGTTGAGGGTGTAGAAAATAATATGGACGACATGATTGATGTAGTACATGATGTTAAAGGAGTTGAACATGCTTTTAGCAAGGAGGAATGGACAAATGCAATGTCAAATGATGAACTTTTACAACAAATGATTACTTGTGTTTCTCATGCGTGGCATCAAAACATTATTGAAGATGTAAGATTCAGAGGTTTTCTACCATGTTGAGGCTGAACTGAGTGTAAGTGAAGGAAAACTATTGGGGAGAGATCAATTTGTACCACCAGCAAATCTGAGAGGGAAAATTATAAATATTGCTCACGAGGGACACTTCGGCAAGAATATGACTAAGAGAAGGGTCCGACAATCGTATTGGTGGCCTGGAATGGATAGAGAGATTGAGGATGCAGTAGGAGTGTTACGCTTGTGCTCAAGCGGATAAAACTAAAGTTGTAAGGCAGCCTTCATTGGTGTCAACAACTTTTCCCAAACGTCCATGGGAAAGAGTGGCAATTGATTTTCAAGCTCATAGCAAGTTTTTGATGGTCATTGTTGACTACCATTCTAAATGGTTTGTGGTGGAAAGCACAGAATTCATAAATACTCAAGAGTTGTTGATTTTACGAAAAGGGTGGTTATGAATGAAGGGATACCCAAGACACTAGTGTCAGATAATGGTGTGCAATTGGTGTCGAAAGAAATGCAGGAATGTCTTTCTAAATTTGGGATCATTCATGAGAGGGTTGCTCTATTTAGGCCACAAGCTAATGGTTTAGTGGTACGAATTAACCGATTGATTATGGATAATATTCAGTTGCCCCTGTTTAATGGATTGTCTTGGCGTTAAGAATGAAAAAATTGGTGTGGTCTTACAGGATTACTCTGCATTCAGTAACAGGGGTTTCTCCATTTATATCTATAAACGGACCTGAACCTGGTGTCAAAGAGGTTCCTGGTTGGTTGAAAGATTGTGTGTGGGTGGACAGAACTGCTGTGGAAGATAAAGTAGTTAAAATGCAAGCTGAATCTACTAGATATTATAATGATAGGAAGAGTGTGAAAGATATTAAATTTGAGATTGGTGATTGGGTGACCATAAAACGTGGTGGTATAACTACAAAGGGTGACAGCAAATTTTCTGCACCGATTTAAGTGAAGTCTATAAAAAGAAATGTTATCCTATCAGATAGATCAGCTTGGAGTACTTGAAACATATGCAAATGCAGTGCTTCGGTTCATGTTTCTGAAGATTGATATCTTTTGAATATAAAAAAAAATTGAAAATTATATTCCTTGAATATGATTTATATGTAAAAAAAAAAATATGTATAATTTATTTGGTGTATGTTAATTAGGGAGATGTGTAGAGTTGAGTGCATCTGCATGTCATCATTAGAATGTTAGCTATGTTGCTAGGATAGAATGTTAGCTTTTGTTTATAGGAGTTGATCTTTGAGCTGTGAAACTGTGCTGGAGGTATCTGCCTTTATTCTCAAATAAAGCTATTTGATCTTCATCAAATTGACTGGAAATTGGATCTTTACAAAACGCCTGACCGAAGGACAGTCCCAGGCTAAATGTAGGAAGCCCGTTCTCTCTTCGCTACATCCGGGGCAGCTGTCTCCTCTCCCCAGAGATGCGCTTTAGGGAAACTGGAGTCAGGTAGGTGCAGTGTAAAACATTTAAATGTATCAGGTTAAACCGTGCATTACACGAGACCTTGCGCGTGAGGCAATCTTTACGCATCTGCTGCCCCTGTTCCAGCGCAGTACCGAGATCCGCCTCCCAAGCCATCCAAGACGGTGGCACCGGGGTCAGGAGGGGCGGGGGGGGGGAGGGTGTGGAATCCTGTTTCATGGCCTTATACAGCAGAGAGATCAGTTTACGCCCCTTACCGCAGGAAAGGAGAATGTCCAAGGTGTGAGTCATTGGTGGTGCGTCCGGGTACTGAGACCAGGTAACCTTCACTACACCCTGAAGTCCCCGATAGTGCAAGTATTGTCCCCTCCCAAGGCCGAAGGCCTCCTCTGCCTGCTCATAGGTTAGGAAGGACTCGTTGGGGTAAAGGTCAGCTAGAACCCCGCAGCCACCCTCCTACCAGGAGTGGAAAGACATGAATTTCTTCATGTCGATGAAGGGGGCCAGTATCCAGACTGGTAGCTCCCTATGGAATGGTGCCCTCCGCAAGACCCTCTCAAATCGCTGGCAGATGCCGGCCGCATGACGCACAACATAAGGAAGAGTCTTGTCCGCCCCCCTGCCCTGCATTAAGGTAACCTATAGCATCTGGGTGTCCGCCCTACCGCAAGGAGGCGCATTTCTCAGTTATCCGCGTCCGTGAACCACCGGGCCACAGGCTGTAACTGCACCGCATAGTAATATGTCGAAGCGTGGCGCTTCCGGACCCCCCTTCTCATAACTACGCCGGCCCGCCCAAAGCAGAGACGTGAGCAGCATATTGAGAGTGCGAAAAACTCGTGGGTGGAGTGGACACAGTGAGTTCTGAAGGACATATAACGTCCGAGGAAGCATTACCATCTTGGCGACGGCCAGCCGTCCCATCAGAGAAAGTGGCAAAGAATTCCAAAAGGACACCGACTGCTGTAAGGACGCGAGTATCCGATCCATATTCCAGGCCAGCAGCTGTGAATCTGTTGGGGCCACCTGTATTCAGAGATAGCAGAACCCCTCTCGTTCCCACCGCAGCCCGAGGTCTGGTAAGTCTCCCATGGGCGAGGGGGCGTTGCCACAGAGGCAACCAAGATGGCTGCCTCTGCTTTAAGATCCGCCGGCCGGGCTGCCGAATAAACATTTAATTACGTGATTATCCATTTTTGAGCCTACAACACTCATCCATCCTGCAGTGGTACCGGTCTGTCACCTTCCGGCGCCCGCGCTGTGTCTGGGGACGGCGTGAGGAGTGAGAACGGCGGAGGGGATCGATAGCCTCCCTGCCCTCTCCTGTGGAATCCCCGTCTGCGCCAGGCCGGACGGTGAGGGCCGCGCCTTTTGTGCCCCTGCTGCGCTCTGCACCCGCTCGCGGCTCGCCCTCTCTCGCTCACCGTTCCCTTTCTGGGTCGGGCCGTGCTGCTCCAGACTCTGGGGACGCGCTTGCGGCTCTCGGGCCTTCGGCGCAGTCCCCGGACCGGGGCATCGAGATGCGGTCCTGGCCGGTGGATCGGCGGGGCTGGGCGCTCTGTGGGCTGCAGCGGGGCGCCACAGCGGCGACTGGCGCCGCTGGTGTTGGTGCCCCCCTGCTTTGTGGCGGCCCCGCCTAACGCTCGCTGCCTTCTTCCCCAGCCACAATGCTCTTTCTTGCATCTGCCCTCCTGCAATGAGCGGGCTGCCAGGTCCCGGCGGTCTATCGGCCATGGAACATGACTTTGGTTGTTGATCTCCCTGGACTTGACCAGCAGGTTACCACCACTTATGACCAACCCAGACCTGGGGAGACCTCGGTGATTATCCTGGGGCCGTGTTGAGGAGAGTCTGCTGGCCCTCGCTGCGGTGCCATTTTGGCGCCACAAATCGATTGTCGCAGGGTCAAACACAGTTTTTTGCTGCTGCCACTTGGTCTCCGACATTGGGACACTGTGCTATGAACATCTCCTGGCTGGTCGCAGCATGGACCATGGTCCCAGGTGCTGATCTCATCTGCCTTAACACAGGTGCTCCAAAGATAATATATTGGCCGACTGCGCGCCTCCCGCTGCCTCTGCCGGTCACTCGAGTGTGATAGTGAGGGCTCCGTCGCTGGTATTTGATCCCCCATTGCTGTCCGGAGTCGTCGTTTTTGCCACATTGCTGCCTTTCACCCCTCAGCTTACACCATTGGGAAAAGGAATCCAAACCAACGTAAACTCAGTTTCGATAAAGCCTCCCTCCTCACCACTGATGCCCCTCCAGGCTCCCCCACGGGCACTATGGAGTCTACCGAACGAGAAGACGCGACTTCTTTGGGCACCGCAATGATGAGTGAGATGAGGGCGGGTTTCAAGTCGTTGGACGGCCGATTCTACAGTCTCGAACAAAAACTGGCTGACATGGGGGCTAAAGTTCAGGCCCACGACCGACGGCTGGATGTGGTGGAGTCCAGTCTCGGAAATAGAAGACAACGCATCGAATCGCTGAAACGGCTGTAACGGGCTGAAAAAATTCTCAAAGTAGTGCCCATCAAGAACGAGGACCTTGAGGCGCGTAGTAGACGCAACAATGTCCGCATCCTTGGCGTGGCGGAGACGACGTCAACTGGACGAATGGATGCCTTTGTGGAGAAGCTGCTCATCGACTTGTTCGGCAGAGAGGTGTTCACGCAGGAGTTTGTGGTGGAGCGAGCCCGTAGATCTTTGGGACCCCATCCTCGCCCTGGCCTGCCTCCATGCCCGATCATTGCTAGACTCATGAATTTCCGTGACCGCGATGCTGCTCTTTGAGCTGCGCGTGAGAAGGGTGAGATCCAGTGGCAGGGCAGCACCTTGTCTCTTTTTCCTGACTTCACCTTTATGGTCCAGGAAGCACGACGTAAGCACAATGGAGTCAAGGCTACCCTCAGGAACCTGGGCCTTAAGTACGGTATGCTATATCCTGCATGACTAAAAGTGGAGGTTGCCGGCAGATTCTGCATTTTCGACACCCCCGCGGAGGCACAGGAGTTTTGCCAGAATTACAAAAAGCAGAGTGTCGAGCACAGCTTCTGCTTCTGGTTCACTTTCTCCTGTTCATGGCGATTCACAGAATAGCGTAGAACTCTTCATGGACCTTGGGACTGGCTGAAGACCCATTATTGCATATCCTTTTGCTCTTCTTGTGTTGAATGATTATGTGCATTCTTGGTTTATTCACGTTCTGACATACGGGTATGCCTGACCGGCGTGGCGTGGCGTTGCTGCCCCCCATGGCGGATGCCTGTGGTCTCTTGCTTTTTGGGGGTTTCTTTGAAATTGTTTATTGCCTTTATTGCCTGATCAATTGGTCAGTGTCATGTATATTATTATGTTCTGCTGAAAGATTGCGATGGGTTTGCCTCTTAAGGGTTGACAAGAGGTTGGGTGGTGGGTGGGGGGGCGGGGTTTGTTTTGATTTTTCACACTAACGATTGTTACATCGTTTATCATGCCTTTGAGTCGAGATGGAGTAGCACACAATGCAGATATTCTTTGATATTGTTTTTTGTATGGCCAAGTTAGGCCTTCAGCTCGGGTCATCCGGGCTTTCACTGATGTCCTGGAACGTTCGGGGTCTGAACAACACTAAAAAGCGTATGCAGATTTTCAATTATATCACTCGACATAAGATTGACATTGCCTTTTTACAGGAAACACATTTGTCCCCCTACGTCTCCTCTCCAGTCGCCAAAAGCTGGGGTGCCCATCGTTTTTTTTTCTCATTATAGTAGATACTCAAGAGGGGTAGCCATAATTATACATAAACGAGTGCCATTTGCTTTTTCCGAGAGTATCACTGACAAAAAGGGTCGTTACATGATAGTCACCCTTATGGGATACAAGATCACATTGGTAGGGATCTATGGCCCCAATACCGATACTCCGTCTTTTTTCCAAGATCTACAGGTGAACCTTCTCACGCTCGACCCTGGGTTGTTGATTGTTGGAGGAGACTTTAATTTATTGATGAATCCCACTAGGGACAGTACGTCCTCCTCCCCAGACACTAAAACTAGATCCCGCCCAGTCCAGCTAGATATATGCACACATCTCTCTTTAATTGGCATTGAGGCACGGCTTCACCCACAGCTTCCCGACTATACCCACCACTCTGGGTTTCACAATACCTGGACCAGAATCGATTACTGGCTCCTCTCCCCTGGGGTCGCTGGTTGGGTCGAGAACCTTCTCACTCTCCCGCGCACGCTGTCAGACCACTCTCCAATAGTTCTTAAATTGAAGGTCCCCAGATTGGGCGGATATGAGAGACAGTGGAGAGCACTGACTAACCCCGTTTTCATTGAGGAAGTTCGACAAGCCATTGAGGAATATTTTGATCTTAACACTGGGTCTGTGGAATCTTGGGCGGTTCTATGGGAAGGGTTCAAGGCAAATATTCATGGTGTCTGCATTGCCAAACATGTTGGTGCTTTAAGAGACATCCGCTCCACACTGTCGCGCATTGAAAAGGACATTGCTGCACTAGATAGGGAGCTCTTACAGAGCCCCTCCGGTGAAAATGAAGCCAGACGTCTGTCGTTAATGTTGGAGTTTAGAGATGAGGCAGACAGGGAACTGAGGTTTTTGACTAAACAATGCACGGCACAGCAGTATGGGGAGGGTGACAGACCCGGCAAACTATTAGCACAGTTGCTTCGCCCCCCCTTATAACTCGTCTTACATCACAGAGATTGTGGGTCCTCGGGGAGATCTGCTTCGTTCCACGCCAGAGATCTGCTGCACCTTTTTGTCCTATTATAAAACCCTATACACATCTACACTAACGGGGGACCAGGGGGACCGGGGCGACTACCTCAACGAGATCGCTATGGTGTACCTTGAAAGACCCATGCAGGAATTTTTTGCTGCACCCATCACTCAGGACAGCATAGTTGAAGCCATTGAGATGCTGAGGGTTTCCTCGGCGCCAGGCCTAGACGGCTTTTGCCGAGTTCTACAAGGCCTACATAGAGGCCTTAGTCCCGTGCTTGGTGGAAGTATACGCTGAGGCACTGTTTACCTTCCACGTTCAGAGAGGCGGTCATCATTCTTCTTCCCAAACCAGGTAGGGACACCACATTATGCAGCTCATACAGACCTTTCTTTATTAAACCTTGATTACAAGATCTTGGCTAAGGTTATCGCCATTCGGCTTTCATTGCTGATGGAGTCTATTATATCCCCAGCACAGTCTGGATTTGTCCCACATCGCTCGACTTCTTTGAATCGGAGGACCCTGTTTTCTGTTTTGCATCGAATTGACCCATCTACACTGGCTGCCGCAATCCTTCTTGACGCTGAGAAAGCGTTTGACTCCTCTTCCTGTCCATAATGAGAAGCATGGGTATGCCGGACTGCTTTGTCTCCATAGCACTATTATATACTGCACCTACGGCCAGACTGTGTCTTAATGGCACCATAACTGAGCAGTTCTTGTCACGCGGCACACAGCAGGGATGCCCCCTATCCCCGCTGCTCTTTATCTTGGCGATGGACCCTTTGGTCTGCCACTTTCAAGAAACACATCTACACCGGGGGCTCCAGTTCCCTACTGGTCCTCTTTTGATACCTTTGTATGCGGATGACACAGTCTTATATGTCAGAATGCCTCACATCAATCTGGAAACACTTATTCTGGAAATAACTCGCTTCGGCAAATTTTCTGGTCTCTGCATCAATTGGCACAAGTCAAGTCATCTTTCCGCTCCCCCTGAGCACCACAGCGTGGAATTGCTCTTTCCCTCTTGAATGGAGTCAAGACTCAGTCAAATATTTGGGGGTTCATATCCATTTGGACATTGTAGCCATCATTAGACTAAACTATGGCAGTGAGATGGATTTATTAGAGAGCCAAATTGAGAGATGGATCCGCCTCCCTCTATCTAGGGCTGGGAGGATTGCCATAATCAAAATGATTGTACTGCCTCGCTTTTTATATCTTTTTAATAACATTCCAGTTCCTCTCACCAAGGTTTTTTTCTCCCAACTGCGCTCCTTGTTACTGCGATTAGTTTGGGGTGACAAAAATCCGCGTGTCTCCTGCCGGGTTTTAACTCTCCCATATGAAAGAGGCTGCTTTGGCATTCCTGATTTTTTCCTGTATTTTTTTTTTGCATAGTGCTCATATGCATATTCTTGGTTTCACCCTGATGCCCGTATTCTGTATTTGAAACCGGAAGCGGATTTGGTCCTGTCTGGACTTCTCTCCACTGTTCTTCCTGGGGGCTTCCCACGGGGCCCGCAGGATATACAGAATGTCTAGTCAGCCTGTTGGGCCTGGGATAGAGTGCGCAGACTTCTTGACCTGGACCAATTTTATTCTCCGGCCCTTCCTTTGCCCAATGCTTCTTGGCTACCAATCACCGGGGAAACAGTAGTCGAACACACGTTGACCAAATTCCACATCCACACCATTTGCGACCTCTTCCTGGAGGGACATGCTTTCTCAACGTCTGAAGACCAACGTTTCACTGACCGCTCGTTCATGGACTCCTTTGTCTCGACTAGATTACGATCCATGATGCAGGCTGTGTTTCCCACATTTCCATCGCTCCTGAGGCTGCCCCCCCCTCTCACACTCATCATCCAACACCAACCGAGAACGCACCTAGTTTCTAAATTATATAGAATGTGCAGTGCCTCTATTCCAATTCTAGACACCAAGGTATGCGCTGCGTGGGAGTGGGATTTGGGAAAACCCATATCTGACGATCAATGGTTACAGTGCTGCAGAGCTAACATGGAAGTTTACCTAAACAGCAGACACAAACGTATCCATTTTAAATTCCTCCGCAGGCTTTATCACACTCCAGCACTTTCACACAAAATAGATCCTAGTCGTCCCTACCAATGCCCCAAATGCAAGGCCCCCTACGCTGACTTCGCACACCTCTCTTGGACCGGTCCCCTTTTACATGATTATTGGTCTCAGATGCACCATACTTTCAGCAACATGTTATGTCTGAACCTGATCCCCACCCCAGAAATAGCGTTGCTGGGATATGTCTCCAACTTCCCATGCGCTGTTCGTAAACTTACAGCATTAGGATTCCTACTGGCAGAGGGAGTTGCGTTACTCTGGTGTGATAGACGGCCTCCGAGATTGAAGTCCTGGCTTAGGAGTATGGCTTTATGCAATGTTAATTGCGTGGAATACTCGACACAGGTCCCCAGTCCGTCCCGTCCTATTGATATTTGCGGGCCTTACCACTCCTACATCGCTAAGATCACTGCTGATCAGCAGTCTCAGTTAGAAAGCCACATAGTCCCAGAGGGAGTGGACTGAGGTGTTGTGCATGTCTAACTACACATCTGTATTTTTATATGCTGATAGACTTCTCCGTTGATCCATGGGCCTCACTAACTTTTGTTAACACGTGCGTGATGTCGTGTCAAATGTGACTATATAGATCACACTAATGCTTTTGTTTTTTCCATCTTCCCATGTAATATTATATATCACTAATGTAACTCCACTGGTAAAGATTAATGATTTTCAGTGCCTGAACACCACAATGTCTTCTATTATGTGTTATGTGAGCTAACTCTCCTCCTCTGACACTGTTTACAGGCTATAATGTGTAACATAAGATTCATCATGGTCTTATTACTTGGAAAATGATAAATAAAGTTTAAAAAAAAGTCTTCCAGGGGCACAGATTCAAGACCCGCGACCGGAAAGATCAAAGACTTACTGCGGTTAAGCCGCAACCCAGACGCCTCACCAAACCGATCCAGGTGCCGCAGCAATATCACCCGTGCCTCCCTTGGAGCAGTCCAATAGAACAAGGCACTGTCTGCATATAAAGAGAGGACGTTGCATGTGTCCCCCCACCGTAATACCACATTGCGCCATATCCGTTCGGACTCGGACAGCAAAGGGCTCTATGGCCAGGACAAACAGGAGCGGCGATAGGTGACACCACTGGTGCGTACCCCGTCCTAGTCGCCACTCCTCGGGCGCGAGGGGCCAGATAAGATACAGGATGCGAATCCAGAGACAAAAGTTGGGGCCCAACCCCACCGCACGGAGGACCTCCAGCAGATACCCCCAGTCAACTGTGTCAAACGCTTTAGCAAGGTCGATAGACACCAATACCATCTGCTCCTTCAGACCATGTACCTCATGAACAATGTGGTTCAACCGCCGCAGGTTCATGGCCGTATTGCGCCCCGGAATAAAACCGCACTGGTCTTCGTGGACCAGGTGAGATATATACGACGCCAAGCGCGAGGCCAGTAACTTGGACAAAATCTTCACATCTATGTTGATCATTGTATTTTATTATTTTTTTTATTTTTTTTATTGCAGAATTATAGACAAGACCTCAGAATAGGCCAACCATTACACTTCTGGCATCACGAATGTTAAAGTGACATTGATACTGTACACAGCCATTCAGCCCACATCCCGGAGGCTGGGCGGCGCGCCAAGTCGTCCGTTCTCAAGCAGATGCCTCAGTGCTTGCCCTTCTCGGGCATCTGGTCGGCTGCACCATTTAGTATCCGCTTTTACCACCCTACAACCCACCCTCCTTGCACCATCAAGACCCAAAGCTCACACTTGGACACCGTCAACATTTCCTACCCACACCAATGTAGTGCCCCCCCCTACCCTTCCAAAGGCCATCTCCCGTAACCCCCTAGTGATACTTCTGTGGTGCTTGCCTACTTTCATCGGGAACCCCTCTCTTCGTGGATCAGCCCTGTGTCCTAACTACCGATTCTCTTAACCTATGTACGGTGCTCAACTGTCTTCCCCGAAACACCCCCCATCCCCCACCCCCCCTCAACTGCTGCTGATGCGGGCATACAGAATCCGTACTAACGCTGGAGCACGCCACCTATCAGGAGTCACTTGCAATCACTTAACCTGCATGGAGCCCTATGCTATCATTGCTCTTCCTCTTCATCTTCCGTCATGTAATCACGCAGTGCCTGGACCACCATCTCCCAAGCCCTCGCCATATCCAAGCATTTCTCATTGCCAGTTCTAGTAGCTTGTCGCATTCTGATAATACTTTCACAGCCTGACCATTTCAACAGCTCATTCATCCATCTCCTTACCGATGGGACTCCTTTGGACTTCCAGTGCCAAGTTATCTCCCTCTGGGCCAGCATGAGCCCCAGGTCAATAAATTTACTTATGATTTTCGTCCTCTTAGTATGAGGGAACCAGAGCAGCAGGCATGCCGCCATGTCAAAGTCCACTTCCTTGTCTGTGACTGCATTCAGGAGCTCCCCCACTTCCGGCCAGTGCGCCTCCAGTTTCGGACAACCCCACAACAGATGATCCAGATCAACCTCGGGAGCCAAGCATCTCGGGCACATTGCGTCGAGCACCTGGAAATACCGTTTTATCCTCCCCGGGGTCAGGTACGCCCTATGTACAATGAAGAAATGGACCTGCTGAAATCGTGCGTTCCTCGTCCCCTTCCACGTCCGTCGCAGCACATGGCTCCAGACTGTGTCCGGTATGGGCTAGCCTATGCTGTCCTCCCATCGCGACTTCTGTGCTATCAGTGGCACCAGTCCCTCATTCAGCATTCTAGTGTGGAGGCAAGTCACTGCTTTGACAGTGCCAGCGGCCATCACCACATATTGGCATGCCATGGTCACTTCCGGCTCTGCTAGCCCTCCCTTCCAATGTCTCTGCATCGCCGCCACCACTGCCGCGTGCAGTAGAAAAGTTCCATCCGGTAAGCCAAATTGCTCCTGTAGGATTTGATAAGGAACCAACGTCCCATCGATATACAGATCCCCTACCACCTGCAAGCCCAACTCCTCCCATTCCAATAGCTGGGACCAATCGCCCCCATGAGGCAGCGCGGTCAGCATTCCCAAAGGTATCTCCGGTGCATACGGCCGGTCTCTTTTCGCTCTTTTTAAACTCCTATGCCAACATAATGTAAGCGTCTTTTCCTCTATCGTAAGATCCCTCATATCCAGTTTCTGTTGCATGACTATATATGCCAATCCCACGTTCGTCTTCAGGACCCCTGAATTCTCTAGCAATATTTTGCGTTAATATCTGGAGTTGTGCCGCCAGGTAGTATAATTCAAAATCGGTAACGGCCATCCCCCCTTCAGACTTGGGTCTAGTTAGGGTACCCAGTGCCACCCTACGCCGTCCATGACCCCAAAGGAAGCCAGTCACAAGCATCTTCAATTCTTTAAATATCCGCTGTGGGATCCATATTGGTAATGTTCGAAAATAATAGAGCAGCCGCGGAAGTGCCACCATCTTCAACAATGCCACTCAGCCCAACACCGACAGGGGGAGGGAGGCCCAAAAATCCATGCAACCCTTCAGCCCGCGAATGCAACGCCCCACGTTCCCCTCTAAGAGGTCCGCAGCTTCATGGTAAATGTGCACCCCCAAGTAGGTGAAACAGGAGGGTTCCCACACCACCTCTCTCGCTAGTGGGGGACAGGGCGTACCCACCCGCAATGGGAATACACAGGTCTTAGTCCAATTCACCCTAAGGCCTGACAGCTGCCCGAATCTAGCCAGCATATCCACTGCACCTTCTAGGGATTGTCCAGGATCCGCTAGGTACAATAACAGATCATCAGCATATAATGATATGTAATGCGACTCTGACCCTTGCGCAACCCCATTGTACATGGTGCCTGACCGTGCCTGTGCCGCCAGCGGCTCCATCGCCAAAGCGAACAGCAGGGGGGACAGTGAGCAGCCCTGTCTCGTGCCCCTACAAACAGGGTAAGCCGACGATACAATTGGCCCCAGTCGTACCCGTGCCCTCGCCGACGAGTAAAGCACCTTTGTCCATCTCCGAAAACCTTCCCCGATCCCGAATTTCAGCAACACGTCATCGAGGTACTCCCACTCGAGGCTGTCAAAAGCTTTTTCAACATCAACTGCTAACACCACAGGGTCAAGAGCCGAGGCCCCAGCGCCATCTATAATTCGGATCAGGCGACGTATATTCATCGAAGTGCTCCTAGTCGGGATGAATCCCGCTTGATCCCTATGTACTAATGCGGTCATGTGTGGCAGTAACCTGGTGGCCAGGATGCGACTCAGGATCTTATAGTCCACCGTCAGCATAGACAATGGTCGGTAGGACGTCACATCCAACGCCTCTCTGCCTGGCTTCAGCAGCGGTACCACCAGTGCTTCCCTCATTGATTCAGGCAAGCGCCCCACCTGCTTCGCCTCCGAATACACCACCAATAGTTTAGGTGCTAGTATATCAACAAATTTGGCATAAAATTCTATCGGTAGGCCGTCCACCCCTGGGGTTTTATTCCGTGCCATCTGTTCAATTGCCACCCTGATCTCTGTCAATGTTATGGGACCCCCCAGTTCTTTCGCCTCCTCACCATCCATCACCGGTAACGGGATCAGGTCCAGGTATTCGCCTATCTCCGATACCTCTGCCTCTAGTTGGCATTCATACAATCCCGTTTAATAGGACTGAAAGCGTGCCAGGACTGCTGATTGAGAGTAGACTACGTCCCCTTCTGCTGTTCTTATACTCATGACCGGACACCCCCTAGGTTCTGGATCGGCAAGCCTGGCAAGGAGCGTACCCACTTTATCTCGTTCCTCATGTACCTTTACAGCATACAACTTATAATCATAGCACCGCAGCCGTTCCGTCTCAGTCGCCACCACTTCCTTAGCCTCCATCAGTCGTTCCTGTAGATCCGGCCGTTCAGGCCTTTGCCGCTCCAACCCCCTCAATACCTCTTCCGCAAGATCATTCAAGACTGCTGTTCTCGCATTCAAAAATCTACCCATGCACACACCTCTCACCACCACTTTCATTGCATCCCATTCTATTGACCTTAACGTGGCTGAGCCTTCATTCTCCTCAAAATAGCGGTCAATTCCCTGTTGAACCGTGTCATTAAACACCAGGTCCTCCAGTGTATCAGGCCGCAGCCGCCATGATGGAACCGCTGACCTCGCCTGCCGCCACTGCACTGACACCAATAAGGGGTTATGATCCGAAATGGTCCTGGTCAAGTATTCAGAATGAGTCACCACAGCTGCCAAGGGGCCACTACACAGTACCGAGTCTAGTCTAACATGTAATTCGTGTATTGTGGAGAAGTAGGAGTAATCCCTAATCTCAGGGTGCTGTTCCCTCCACACATCTACCAGTCCCCACCTCTCCTGCCAGTCCTTCTGGTGAACCGCTAGCCTGCGTACTGGGGAGTCGGCCAATGGCGGCTGTGATCTATCCAGCTCTACATCAGTGATTGAGTTAAAATTGCCCCCCAGTAAGACAGGGCCAGCCAAAAAATAGGCCAGCGAGCTAGTTAAACCCTCAAAAAAGCGGGCCTGATCGGAATTGGGGGCATATACACTACACAGGACCACCTCCCTGCCGTAAAGCCGTCCCTCAACCGCTACATATCTACCCTCAGGATCAACCCGCTGATTCGTCACCTGGAATGGTATCCCCGCTCTGATCCATATTAGTACCCCTCTGGCAAATGCTGAATATGTCGTTCCAAACACCTGACCCCGCCACCTCTTCTGTAAGGCCCCACATTCCTTCTTGGTCAAATGAGTTTCTTGAAGCATTGCTATCTGTACGCCCCGTCTCACCAAATAGGCATGCACCTTATGACGTTTCACCATCGTTCGAAGTCCTCGGACATTCCATGTTATGCATTTTAGATTAGGTAACGTCCCCATGATGCATTTTTCTGCACAGTATCACTAACAGACAGTTGTTCCCCGCATCGCAGCAGTTGTAGCCCCCTTCAAAACACCCCACACAACTCCCTAAACTCCCCTCCCCAGGACAGGACCTAATAACCCAGCTTCAGCCCCGTTCCAAACCATCAACATTCCACACATTATTCTAATCTGTGGTCGCCACCACAGAAGGCCTTAAGGGCCCCAAGAGGGTGATGGAGCGCCGAACCAGGGCGGGCAGAGCTCCCACCCCGCGCCTTCGTCCCACACTGCGTTTACAACCCCATACCTGATAGACCATTAAAAGTCAGGAGAGTCTGTACCAACAGGTACCTCGGAGTTACTCAGTTCTCCTAAGCCTCACTCGTTAAACAGTCCATCCGAAGTCTGCGGTGTGACCGCTGGTCCTTTTGCACTCCCCGTGTCTGAGTCGTCTCCCCCACATTTCTCTCCCTCCTCCTCCGATTCCGATCCCCCCGATGTTCTCTCCTGCTGCGACCCTGTGATGGTCACCGTTGCAGCCAACGCTCCCTTCCTGTCAGCTGCCATCTGAGCTTCTCGTACGGCCCTCTTGAGTTTGTTCCGGGAACGGATGCGCTGCGATTTTCTAATCGGGACTGGCTTCTGCCATTCTCTTCCACTTTTGTGTGCGCGATCCGTCCCGGCACGGTACAGTTCAAGCCATGACCATGCCTCATCAGGAGTCTGGAAGAAGTGGGTCTTGTCATCAAGGATCACTCTCAATTTGGCAGAGAAGAGCAAGGAGTATTGAAATCCCTCGTCTCTCAGTTCCTTTTTTACTGACAAGAAGGATGCTCTACTTCTCTGGACTTCCTGCGTGTAATCCGGAAAGACCGTAACTTTGTTATTTTCCACTTGGAAGGGGCCCTGGGATCGTGCCCTCTGTATCAGCAAATCGCGGTCCTTATAGTGTAGCAATTTGACCACCATCGGCCGAGGTGGCCGGCCCTCCAAGGGCGGTTTGGCTGGGACCCTATGCGCTCTCTCCAAGGAGAAGAAGGGAGACAGACCCTCCGGTGCCACAACCGTCTTAAACCAGTTCTCCATATAGGACACAGCGTCACCTTTTTCAATTTTTTCTGGAAGACCCACTACCCTCACGTTATTCCTCTGGTTACGACTTTCAGCATCCTCCGCCCGTCGTTCAAGAGTCGCCAAACGGCCGAGGAGGTCCGTCAGTTTGTGCTCCGCGGTCACCACCGCTGGTCTCAACTCCTGGAGCAATTGTTCATTCGCTTTCACCCTGTCCGAGAGCTTGGCATGGTCTGCTCTCAGTAGGCCCAGCCCCGTTGCAACCTGCTCTATGTCTTGGTGCAGCGATTCCTTCGTCGTGGTGATCGCCTCCAGAATGGTGTTGAGGCGCAGGTTCAGCCTCTGTTCTTGAGTCGATGCCTCCAATGGGGCTGGAGTTCCGCCATCTTGGACCAAAGCGGCCGCGTCGTCTCGTCCTTGTGGCTTGTTCGGCCCGCCGCCAAGAGCGGCCATCTTGACCGCGGTATGCGTGCCCCCCGGGCCACCGCCAAAGGCCACGCCAGTCCACAGTGCCCTCAACACAGGCCCTCTGGTCATCGACTCCGCCCAGTGGAGACCAGTGTTTGTTAACACAGGAGTTCCGCACTCACAATCACGGACCGTCCACGTCCTCTCTTACACTTTTCGGCACCCAACGAGCACACTTCTTTCCACAGGCTATCACGGATGATACACGGCCGTGTGCTGCGTGGGGCCACCCACACTCCAACAGAGGCCCAGGGAACTTCCAGTCCAAAGCAGCAAGCCCGCGGCACACCCCCAAAAGAGCAGTCGGGCGCTTTCCAGAGCCGATCAAGTCGGCCGCCCAAACAAATGCGCTGTGGTAACCTGAGAGTGCTGTCCTAGTTCTCACTCGACTTTCGCTCCGTCACCACACTGCGTGTTCTCAAGAACTCAGCTAGCTCCCCGGGTGCGCAGCCGCCGCTGGTCGCCGGCGTTGCCGTCCAGGAGCAGTCCGTCGTTCACTGGGCCTCCTTGTCGAGGAAGGGGGGGGGCGAGGGGCGCCGCACTCACCGAACTTTAGGGTTCCGAGATCACTTCTCCAGGCCGTCGCCGAGGGCACCCCCCGTCGAACCCCCGCTCCGCTTGCTCTGCCGGGCAGCCGCCGAAGCACCGGCTCAGCTCGGGTGCGTCAGCTCCTGGGCCTCTCGATCCTCTCACGCCGCCATTTTCCTTTGTCCTCGGCCCGGCTCCTCCGCGCTCCGGGATCGGATCCTCACACTGTCTCCGAAGTCCCGCTGGTGTCCAAACTCTTCTCTCCGCTCAAGCAACACCGCACCAGGGGGCACCAGGGGCAGGAATAACAGGATAATTGTCGGGACTCGGCGCGGAGCTGCACGCTCACACAGCCATCCCGGTCGGCGCTCCGACCACGCCCCCCTATGTTGATCATTGTAATCGGACAATACGACGAAGGGTCATGAGTGTGTCCCCCCCCCCCCCACCCCGGTTTCAGGATCATACATATTTCCCTAAGTGTCATACTCTGTGGGAGAGTCCCGCTCTCAAATGCCTAGAGGAATACCTGCAATAGGAATCGCGAAAGTGCACCCTCGAAGGTCTGATAAAATTCAGGAGGGATCCCGTCGCTTCCCGAGGACTTAGCCCGCGGCAGGCGCTGCAGTGTGGAACGCACCTCACCCAGCGTCAGGGCTTCATCTAAATCCTCCTGTGCTGCTTTGGGAAGAGACTACAGGGTCAACCCTTGAAGGTAAGGGAGATAAGAGGCCTCGGAAATGGCAGGGTCTGCGGCATACACCCGCTGGAAGTGAGACTGGAGAACTCATAGGAGGCCCACTTCTGAGTGGACTACTCCTCCTGTAGGCCCCCGCAGGGCCACAATTCCCTCTAGGGCCTGGTCCAGACGGAGAATCCAGGCCAAAAGGCGACTTGATTTATCGCCCTCCCTGTGAAGGCGCTGTCTATATTGGGTGAGGGTATATCTGTCAAGCCTTTCCAGGATTTCATGAATGCGAGACCGAGCGTCCTGTTCCTCCTCCTGTGGTAGAGCATCAGGAGTCTGAGGGTTGCAGGTCTAAGAGGCTACTCTCCGCGTCTTGTAAGTCCCGGCAGAGTTTTCTCCGAACCCCGTAGGTGAGGCCCATGCATGCCCCTCTCACCACCGCCTTTAAGGCGTCCCATCTCGTGTCCAATGTGAGCTTACCACCCCCCACCCCCCACCCCCCATTAAGATCGACGTAGTCATTTATAGCAGTTTCTCAATGATGTTTCCCCACCTGGTCCTGAAGGATCTCTGCTGGCAACCTCCAGGTCCGGGGACCATATAACTGAGCCCCCCCAATTCACCACACACGCCACCAGAGAGTGATCAGATAAGAAACGCGCCTGATGGGTAACCTCAAGTGACATGTTTGACTCTGTGTTTGCAACTAGGACCCTGTCCAAGCGACTATGTGTATTGTGAGTGGAAGAAAAACAGGTATACACCTTCTGAGTCAGGTTTCTCTGGCGCCAAACATCAAGAGCTCCTATATTCCCCATGACCTCCCTTAGTTTCGCTGTCATGCGTATTTTTGTACCAGTTCGGGCGGGAACCTTTTGAGAATGGGATCCAGGACACAGTTAAAATCCCCAAACCAAAGCACCGGTGCCTCCAGGTCTGGGATCCAACCTCCTGGAGGGACTGAAAAAAGACTGGGTCATCCGTGTTGGGTGCATACGAGTTCAGTATGGTGATATCCCTGTCATCTAGCTTCGCCCGGAGGAGCAGATACCTCCTGTGAATGTCCGCTTCCACATATTGGACAGCAAACGGGACCCCAGGTGCCACCCACACTAGGACCCCCTGGCATATGTAGAAAACGAAGAGTGGAACACCTGACCCCGCCACTTTTTCCCAAATTTTTGGGCCCAATCGCCGGTGAGGTGAGTTTCCTGGAAGCACGCGATTGATACCTTGTGCCTGGGAAGGGAGGACAGGACCCTATACCTCTTGGTGCATGTACCCAGCCCCCTCACGTTCCAGCTCAAGAACTTATACCCAATGTCAGGTGATGTGTCCAAACAAGCCATATTCCTCGACCCATGTAGACACCCCGATCTCGTGCCCGAAATGTAATCCATACGATGCCTGCAACAAACAACCCCTCCCAGAACATAAACAACCCCCCTCCCACGAGCAATATACTGGCAACAACAAAACATGCAGATATGCCCTTCCCATGCTGGTGCCAGGACGTGCACAGCCACCCCATACGCCCAACCGGGCTGAACCGCCCAACAAGTGGAGAAGAGAACTTCCCTCCCCCCAACCAGCTCCCAACACAATCCAGCTGTCTCAATACACTATGTAGGGCCTCGAACCATCGGAGGATGTACATGCGCAACTCCCAAAACCCCTGTACCCCTAGTATCAGCGCCCCCCTGATCCAATCACCCCCAAAATACTCTTACTATCTTGAATGGCCCAAGATAGGCCAACCGATGCCCTCGGGTCATTGCAGTCCAGGACACAGGAAGACACGTCCTTCAGGGTGGAACTGCGGTGGTAGCAACTGAGCTCCTGACAGCTTCAGGGACCGTATCAGTGGTAGGCGGAAGAGTGTAAGTGGTGGGCTGAAGAGTTTCTGGGACCAGTCCTTCATCCCGAAGAGGAGCCACAGACAGCACAGGAAGGCCGTGATTCACCGTCTCCTCATGAGCAGCAGCCGCTGATGAATTTCTGCGCCTGTTACCGCGCCTCCTCGATGGCAGTGTCCCCCACGCACTCCGGGCTACTCCCCGTTCGCTCGGTGGGAGGGCATCCCCCCTAATCTCCAGCCACTCCCATACCTCCTCCGGGGCTTCAAAGAAGTGTGCTTTTCCCTGGTACACGACCTTAAGCTTAGCAGGGTAGAGTAACATGTACTGCAAATGTAACTCCCAAAGTTTCTGCTTAACTGCTAGGAAGGATTTCCGCTGTTCCTGTACTTGGTGGGTATAGTCCGGGCAGATAGAAACTCTGGCATTTTCAAAGGTGAGGTTCGCCGTTTCCCTAGCCGCTCTCAGGATGCAGTCCCTATCCAGATAGTTCAGGACCTTAGCAATGAGGGCTCTCGGGTGATCCCCCTGCTCCCGGCAGCGGGACCAGCGCCCTGTGGGCCCGCTCTATTACAAAGACCTCAGACAGGCCGGCAGGGCAGAGTGTTGTACGGATCCAGTGCTCCAGGAAGCGCTCCGCATTGCCAATCTCCGAGCATTCCGGAATGACAAGGACCCTGATGCTACTGTGGCGTGCCCTCCCTTCCGCATGTTCCGCTCTGCGTTCCAGCGTCCCCGTTGTGGCGGTTGTGAGAAGTTGGCCCGATATGCAACGTTCGCTATTCTAGCGACCGCTATGTATCGTTCCAACGACCCTTATGGTGTTTGGTTGTAAGTCAACCTATAGACCAGCTATCCTAGTAGCGTGGATACGAGCAGTCTAAGGCTAAAGACTCGAGAGGGCGCGTTAAGCCAGCTGTTTACCACACATGTACCCCTTGAACACCCAGTGAAAGGACACCACACAAGCGTTATGAAAATAAACAGGATATTTATTAAGATTCACAACAGCCCTGGACTCTTTATGAGGACAGGGTACTAAGCACAAACCAAATCTCTTAGGAAAATACTTCAAGTGCACAATTCAAACAAGTGTCCGAGGACACGGAAAGTTTAAGGTCTCGGGCGGACCCGATAAGGCAAGTCGGAAGCGAGGGACTCGGGACCCTAGAGTAAAGAGGCTATGCAGGCACCGAAATGCCGAGTTACCTAGCCACGAGGGCTGCGGCTGCACAAGTCTTACAGGCGTCGGGGTCTTCGCTGACGAGCCAGGAGCCGGAAGAAAAGGAGTTGCTGGCCGGCGACCAGTGATGAATAGTTCGTAGAGATCCAAGCCTGGATCAGAGATTGTTGATACCTGAAAGCAGAGGGGACCAAGTTCGTACTACTAGCCAGTAGTCAGAGGGTACCAGGATGGCACCGGTTGGCCGTCACCTCGACCAGGTGAGTGGGCGACGCTAGGCTCTGCAGTCTCACGGACCAGGAGGCGTTGTCGGCGACCACGGCGGAGGTGCGAGCTGTCCCACGAAGGATGATGCTGTCGGCGTCGCTGGGCCCAGGATGGGGCAACAAGCCTTGGCAGATCTCAGGGCCACGTGGTGGGCCTGAGATGGCGTCTTGAGTGGACCAGGAGGGTCCGGGGTGCTTCTCACAAAGATGGAAGCAAGGGCCAGCCTGGAGCAACCAGACCAGCAGTGTTGATTGTCGGATGTCGTCACAGAAGGGCACAAGCCAGCGGCTAGTGACCAGACAACGTGCTGAGCAGCGAGCAGAAGGGCCCCACGCAGATCGTGGAGATGCTGGGAGACTGCACTTCGGTGCTGGAGCGGCTCAGGGTCGGGGCTTCTCGGACCCCAGAGCACTCACCAGGGAATCGCTTCGATGGTCGTGCTGGTTTAAGAGCGTGCAGGTTCTGATGATGGCCGGTCCCTCGAGGTCTCGTCGCACCCACAGATCACAGCTGAGCTGATGACGTGGGTAGAGGTCAGAGGTGCCAGGGAAGCCGGTTCTCGTCGAGCTGGGCCGTCGGATCCTTGAGGAAGGACTTGCAGCAAACCGCAGGGTTCTTAGATGGTGCCCGCTGATGCAGGGTGACTACTCCTTAGTCACAAGGGAGAAATCTTGAGAAGAGTCTTGAAGTCCTTTCGTAGAAAGTATTCTTGATTCAAAGATGATCTAATTTGGAAGGGTCCCCGCTCCGGCCTTTATTCTAAAGAAAGGGGTGGGTACATGACTAGGTCCTGCCCTAAGGGTGGGACCAGGAAGGGAGGTAGTTACACCCCTCTCCCCTGCCGGACTTTCCCCAGGCCAGGGCTGGCGCCCCTGGAACTGGTTCTGACCGGCAGATGCGTAGTGAGCACCGGGGTGCCACTCCGCAGTCACCTTCTCGCAAAAGCCCTACCTACCCAGAATACACAAACCCTGTCTGGGACGGTGCGAACACCGCCCTCGACAGGAAACCCTTTGTCCAAGCGCTCCTCGCTGGAAGGACTCCCAGCAGCAGGAGGTCAGACTCGTGTCTGTGGTGGCAGCATCCATTTTGTGGAGCTGAGGCTTTAGTTAACTTTAACCGGGGTTCACAGTTACGTACATGTCGTGTCCATCTAGAAGGGCGGAATGCTAACCTCGTCGCCAGAGTTGGTGAGAGGGCAGCATCCCGATTCGTATGACACCTTACTCGACATGTCTTGATAACGCGACACCGAAGTTACCGATGTGGTACGCGTTATCATGGAACAGCCATTGGGTCTGGATTCCGCAAGCTGCAACCGGGCTCGGCTCGGGCCAGAGCCTAGTTCACACGAGCCCATGCACTCTGCCTTCAGGATTGTCAAGGCCTGCCATAGGAGTGACTGATAGGAACTCGAGTGTCCATTGTATGGTTAGATATAGGGCTACTATATCTAAAGCAAAGGGTGATTACACGACTTCGCCCCAGCTGTCATGCAGCCAGTTGTGTCAAATTTAGGAGGCCAGCCAGGGGTGGCATAATACATGCTGCAGCCCCTGGCGGCCCTGGGTACACCTATGCCCTGAGTTACAGGGTCTGATAAGGTGGCCCAGTACCAATTGGTAAATGCACCTAGGGTACATATCGTAATTTAGAAAGAGAACAGCCAGGCTGGGGGTCTGATTGGCAGGCCCACAGCCAGAGAAAGTCGTAAACCAGTGAAACAAAAGCAAAAAATCTGGGTGATCATAGGATTGCAGACCCTACTCTCCTACAGCGGTGAGCTGCAAAACTGTCTTCAGGGAAGCCACCTCCCCTTGTAGCTGGACGATATCCCCCTCCACAGTAGAGACTTTATCCGCCACTTTCCGTAGGTCCGCCCGTATTAAGTACACATCAATGGAGGCTGTTTCTTTTTGCTTCTCCAGGGCGGAACGGGACCCCTGGATCGCCCGCATGAGCTCTGCCCGGGAGGGCTCGTCGCCGCATCACTCTCCCCATCCTGTCCCGACTGACGCGTGATCCGCTGCGAAGGGAGGCGCTAAGTGGTGTATTGCATTATAGTGTTAGGCTGAGAGGCGCGGGGCAACCTGTCCTTACCCATCGCAGTAGCTTGAAGGGACCGCACCGGGGCCCGCAAGCGTCAGAGGCGTCTCAAGGCAGCCTCACCCAATGGCTCGGGGAAATGTCACAGGAGTCCCACCAGCTAAGAGCCCGGGGCTGTCTCTCTAGCCCTGTGCAGATGTAGCTTTGAGCGCCATCACTCCCCACTCACCACTGCATCCTCAGGAGAATCCCCGGTGCATGTAGGAGATGACCCCCTCGCTCCGGGTCAGAGTGTCCGAGTAGCCGGGCCCCAAAGGCTCTGCTGGGGTCAGATGCGATGCAGGGGCTCAACCCCCCTCAGAGAGCCTCGGAAGATAGCGGGTGCCGCGCCAAGACAGAAGATGGGCCGGACCCAGCGTCCAGGCCCGGGGCTCTTCTACACACGCTCAGTAGCACGATGGAAAACACCCAGGATCATGCGGGGTCCAGACGTGCACCGCCTCAGTGAATGAGCCGGCACAGGGCCCCGGGCCTCCCACAGCTTCTCGTCCCCTCCTCGGTTCTCATGCAGGCGCCGGGTGCAGGACGAGGGCGCAGCCCCCCCCCCCCCCCCCCCCGTGGAAGGTCCCCGATGTCAGTGGGCTCCTCCGCGCAGCCACCACACGCCCAGCGCAGCCTGCAGCAGGCCCCAGCTCCAGGCCTCCTCACAGCAAGGCAGGCCGCATCCCTGGCCTCACGTAGGGCCGGCCCTCCAGCTGCAGGGGCCCAGCATCACAGCAGTCGTTGACAGGCCTACGGCCCAGTCCACCACCGCCTAAGGCACTCCCCCCTGCCCCCGGAAACCGGTGCACACCTCCAGGGCCGGCCCGGACGCCACTTCAGACGGGCTCAGCTCCGACGGCGACCCCAGAGGACCTTGCCGCACTCCACGTCCCCAGCCGTGCACCCACAGGGGACGGACGCGCCTCGGGAGCCCGGTTCTTCCTGGGAGGCCCCGATGGCAGTGGGTGCCTCCCTCGCCCAAACACCTCACCCAGGGCAGGCCGTGGCGGGCACCAGGATCTTGTTCCTCCTCTGCCCACGACGACACAGGCCGCAGCCCCAGCCTCGCGTCGATCCGGCCCACCAGTTCAGCGGCCCAGAGCCGCGATAGCCGTTCACACAGCACAGGGTAGGAGAACCGCTGAGCAGGATGTGCCCCTCGGTTGCAGAGACTCATAAACCCCTGCAAACCTGGTCCGAGCACCCTACTAAAGGATCAGTTAGAGGATTTTAGTGCTGACCTGACGGGAACCGAAGGAGCTCACGTCCTGTCAACCATGCTGCTTGGCCACACCCCCAAGTCCTAAAATAAACATTTTAACCTTACCGTGTCTCTATTTTATTCCTGTTGTGGACTGGTATGAACTTATAACAAAAGAGTGTTCTCACTTCCCTCCATTCCTGAGTCGCATATTCTAGGTTGTCTAATCATTGGTTTCTTTGCTATAGGACGAAGAGCTAAAGTGACACTGATTGCTAGTCTGGTAGGGTATTTTGGGTACTAAGGTGTGTTTGCGCACACCCTAACTCACTGAGGTCGTAAATCTCTGTGCACAGTTCTGTGTTGGCGATGCCATGTAACATGGATTCTGCGCAAACGAGTGTGGTCTTATTGTGAGACACTGGAGTAGTGCTAATTTCAGTCTTCAGAACCCTCACTATCGTTTCCGGTTGACGATAGTGACGGATAAAAAAACCTACCTATGTTTGCATAGGTTGTTTCAATCTTGAACATTCTCAAAGGTTTCTTCTTTGAATTACTACCCAGTAGTGCATTATAGTATTGTACTTCTGTTACTGTTTCGACATGGCTGCGATTGATATCCCGGCACACAGTCGTGTAGCTGTGCGTAATCATTTGCAGGAATACCTTGTTTCTCTAGAGTGACAGGCGGTGCTTTTTGTAGTCTCTGATGACGTGGCGTACCCGTTTGAGTTGTACTACTCATGGGTCACATTTCCCACGGTGGATGCTAATTCTGGTGTTTTTCACACTTACACCCCCACTGATGATCATGCAGTGTACGCTCAATATCGGACGGTAGAAATTCTGATTTCTGTTTGGCAGCTTGCCGTTTGGTTTAATGGCGCCCTCCCACACGTTGTTACAGCGGTCAGATAAGGATCGTTGTCCATTCCAGGCGCAACTTGGGCTGTGTTGGCCTTAGTTTGTACATCCTGCTCCTCTGACGATGCGCCCACTTGAGGATTTCGTTGTATCATTCACACTGATGGTAGTGCGCAAGTGGTTATGTGTTCTAGACACGCGTATTTCGCGGCCTGTGCAATTGTGGTTGGTACAATGGTGGAGGGTGAATTCAAGTCCGATGTCGTGCATAAACAGACATTAGGTGACTGTACCGCCCAATTAGCAGAACTACGTGCTCTGATGCTTGCATTGGAGTACGCGGACCCCAGTGTGGCGATGAAAACAAACAGCAGAGAACTGCGCAACACCGATTTCTGCTGAGAAGGACACCTTCAGACTGGTAGAACTGCTTGAAAAAGTTATGTCCTAAACTGGGGGTGAGTGTGAGCAAGGTGTGCCTTTGGTAAACACGCCCAGAATTTAGCACTCCCTCCCTCCTCCTTCTAACCCAGCACTTGAGGCAACCCTGCTCCTCATTTCCCAGCCGGGCAACCTCCAGAGCTGCAGTTCAGTGTCACCATGCTTCTCTGTTTTATCCTGCCTCGGCTCTTCTTGGACTTCTGATTTCTGCTGTCCCAGGCCCCTCTTCCTCTGGGGAGAAGGTTGAAAGGTGAAAGCGACCTTGCCCCACCTGCTGTCAGTGTGATGATTGCCCCAGGGTCAGCTGAGTCTTTCCAGTGCAACGCAACAAACAGTCTGCTCGCCCTGAAGGGGCGAGCAGACTGTCTAATCCTAATTCTCCAGTGCTTTCAGTCATTCTATGTTGGAGTCAGAACTCTGATAGATGACAGTTCTTGCTGTCTTCGATGTTGCAATAGGTCTTGCATTTCGAAGAGTTTCAGCCATTGCAAATAACAATGCCTTTTATTGAAGTGTTTTAAAAACCTACAGGTTTTCAAAACACAAAAATAAACGGCATTATCATTTGCAATTCCAATAGCTCTAAGTCTCGCAAATGCAAGCCCTATTGCATGTCAAATGCTTTTTTTTCTACTATAGCTGGGGAGATAACTTCCGATTTAATTTCTTTTAGAATGAAATTTTAGTTTTCCAGCTTCCGGTCAGTCACTAGAAATGAGATTTCCCTACAATAGGTATTTAAAGTTGCTCCATGCCGAAAGCGAGGAGAATCACACTCACTGAGCTTGTAAAGATTTTTGACTGCCAGACTAGGTAAGTGTCGCAAAATGTTACTGGATCGGGAAGTTGCATGTTTTTTGTTGTTGTGTAATACATGGCAGTGTAGCAGCATTTCGTAGGTGTAAGACCTTTTGCAGTCATGAGTCGAAATTTACCTAGCATAGTAACGGTAAGTTTCAATTCTATTAAGGACAGGGAGGCAAGGGTTAGGCTTTTCTCTCTTCGCTTTATTATCCAACCAAATTTTGCAGCAGCCAGAAAAGCAACAAACTTCAATCATTTCCCCCCAAAAAGGGAAAGAAACACTAATTAACAGAAGAAACCAACAGAAAACTCTAACAGGACTACAAATCCCATAGTTTCAAGGAGGTATTGTCCCATAAGTCCATCAACAGTGTTCTTGCCATCTACATAGACCCTCCAGCTTGGCTGTCCTTCCTCTTTTTTCGTGCGAAGCACGCAACATCGTTATTGGCCCTGTTTTGCACCATCATTTCCTAAAAGAGACAAAGGCAGTGCAAGGTTCACCATGGAAACCTGTCCGTGACAACACTATAAGCACACCCAAACCACAGTCTGCAACACTAGCCATACTATCCTGAACTACTGTGAAGATTGCAGAAAAAGGGGTTACTTACGCATATATGGGCGGGTTCACATGAGATCATGCTACGGGTGGGATCATCCTCACCTCCATGTCCTTGAGGTCCAACCGCACCATTCAGTATGACGGAAGAACACCCCGGAGAAGGTGAATCCCCTCCATCTTGAAATGCCAGTACACCAACCACCCATTGAAATCCTTGTGGTTGATGACCAGACGGCGTTCCCGATTGGGCTTGTCCACCAAGAAGATGTTGCTTGAAAACCCGTTGGGGTGCAGAGCGGAACGACAAATGGCACCTTTGTGAAGCAACGCAGAAATATCTTCATCGACCTGCTGCTCATCTGTGACAGAAAGAGATGGGACGGGCAAGGCACTGTTGACGCAGGGTTTCGTAGAACTCTATATGAAACCCTTGGACGGTCTGCAAGACCCAAGCATCCGTTGCGATACTCGCCCAAGCACCTTGAAAGAGCGCCAAACATCCCCAGAGACAGGCGTGCGTCGCAGGCAAGGCACTTACCATTGGAACCTCCGCCATCTGCGTTGTTTTGTAGTTTCCACGGCCACGGAACCGTTGTTCTCTTGTGGGATAAAAGTCGGAGTAATTGGCATTGGAACTATATTGTCCCCGCCTGGAGCCTTACCCCTATTGGGAGTGTGTTGCGCACCACGACCGATCGTGCGGCCCATGCCACGGCCAGTCCCTTGAGAGACCCGGGGCTGGAAAACCCTCTTCATACTGGACTGGGCCTTGTCCAGTGAAAAAAATGTGGCCACGAATTTGCCTAATTCCTTTACAAAGGGATCTCCAAAGAGACCCCTTGCGCCACTGCTCCGGCCTCCGACAAGGCCAGGTCGTCTAATTTAGGGTCCAACTTTATTAACAAGGTACGACGGCGCTCTGTCAAAAGGGCACAGTTAGCGTTGCCCAGGAATATTATAGCACGCTGCGCCCAATTGGAAAGGATGTCAGGGGAGATGGCGGAGCCTGACACCTAAGCCTCCTCTGCAATGTCCAATATATTGGCCAAAGGCATCGAAGACCGATCAAGACCTTTCCGAGGGTCCTTGAAATGCTTGGCCTCAATCGGCGTTGTGCTCATGGGCACACACTGCCTGCGAGCCAGTGGGCTTTGTCTGGTGTAACACGTTGTGGTATTTTAGACGCCAGCTGCCTGACAGACAAATGTTTGTTTGTTTGTTTTTAATTATGGCATTGAATATTGAACCATATTATGTAATTTGTTAAGTTGTTATTATAGTGAGATGTGCTGGGTGGTGGTATGCATTATGTTAATTGTTTATGTATGTTTCTATTGTGTTATGCTTTGCTTTTGGCATGGATGTTGTGTTAAGTGTGCTCCATTTTGCTTAATTGTGCTATGCGAGATGCGGCCTATTATGTGATGTTGTGTATTTTGTTATGCTATGCATGATCTGCTCTGTTGTGTTGTTCTGAGGTGCATAAAGGTGCTTCCATCATGCTTATTTGTGCTTTGAAGGGACATGTTCTGATACGTTGTTTTTTTTTTTAAAGGTTGTGCTTTGAAGTTATCTGCTGTACTGAGTTATGCAGTATTCTGTTTCTTGTAGTGTTGTGTGTTTTGGTGCATTATGTAATGAGCTGTGTTGCTCTACACTGTGCACTGTTGCAGTAAATAGTTCCTGCAACGCCACAACAAACTGGCCCTTCTAGTTTACCATTTGAACAACTCAGCGAAAGACTTCAAGGAACTTGGCGGAAAAAAATGCCCAAGTCATCTGGTTGTCAGGCAATGCAATAGGTCTTGCATTTGCGAGAGTTTAAGCGTTTAGCATTGTAAATGATAATACCTTTTACATCTGTTTTAAAAACTAAAACATAAATAAAAGGCATCGTCATTTACAATGCCAATAGCTCGAACTCTGGTAAATGCGAGACCTTTTGCATTGCAAATGCGTGCTCCTTTATGTATCCTTTCCCCATTTCCGTTGTCACAAGAGTTATTTTATCAAAAGGGGGGAGGTGTGGTGATGTGATGCTGGCAGAGGCCTGTGATTATTCCGTGCTGTCATCTAGAGTGTTGGCAGACACCCTGCCCCGAATGTTCTGTCAGTGGCAGTTGCTGTCTGTGCCTTAGCTGTACCAGCTGGGACGGCTCTCTATATTCCCTCAAACCTTCAGCTGGAAACCTATTATAGGAGTCCATCATACCTCTCTTCAGTTTCACTTCAGGCATGATATTGGTATCCATCTTTGCTTACTCCAACGGATCAGTACTTTCAATATTGCCTGCAGCAATGAGGCAATGCTGCTACTAATAGCGAAAATCCATAACTTTCTAAGCACTTTTGGGGCACCGCAGCCATCACTTCGAAGGTTCTATCCTTTAGAATTTGGCTGCTGAGATGAGCGGAAAAGGAAAGAATATCAAATAAAAGAGAGAATGAGTTACTTATAAAATAACTATAAGAGGACACAGGATTCCAACTGTAGTTTGTTCCCAACCTCAACGGTAAAATCTACAAAACATGCCTAGTGTCTATCCAGCAAAATACAAATGTGAACCACTTTTAAGTCCTATGCTAACAACACTGTAGACTTTGGAAGTACATAAGATTAGCTGTCTCTACTAGAAGGTGTACATGTATTCTTCTTATCTAGTGGAGCTTTGCGACCTAGTAGGATCTAGTGAAACCACTGAACTTTCAGTTTCATCATCAGGTTAAGAAAATTACACAGTAGAATCACTTTCATCACAGGTAACAGCTACAGAAGTGTGACCCATGAACTCAAATAGCAGAAACTTGAATATTACACTTTGTTAATGACCGACAAAAACAAAACATTTGTTAAGAGCGGACAGCAAGTGAAAAAAGAACAATGAGATTGCCTTTGTTAATAATAACGCTTTTAGGAAACTAAAAGCAATTAGCACAATGCACCCGCAACATGACTAGAGAAGCATAAAGCAGAATATGAGGACCTATCATGTCATGATTCATGTCAGGTATTGACCGTTGCAAAATTTGGTCATCAGCAACCATGCTGGGGTCGGTGTAAGAAGAATCATATTTCTTCTCATTGCCTGATAATAGACAGTGAAACAGTGACCTGAGTGAACAGCGCTGGAAAACACCTCTCAAGCTATCACAGCTGTCCTTACCTGCCAAAAAGCAAAACAGATAAGCACACAAAATAAATATTGTGACCCGCTAACAATCGAACAACAGGCAGTAAAGTGGACATCAAATGGCCAGAGGACTAAAGAAACAATGGAGCCATTCTGAACCCTCAGCAAGTTCAAGTTCAAGTTCGGGCATTTGTATAGCGCACTGCTCACCAAGAGGGTCTCAAGACGCTTGGGGATGTGGTTCATTATTTGTCGAATAGCCAGGTTTTAAGTTATTTTCTGAAGGAGATGTGGTTTTGAGTGAGGCGGAGGTGGGTGGGGAGTGAGTTCCAGGTCCTGGCGGCAAGGAAGGAGAAGGATCTGCCACCCATGGTGGATTTTCTGATGCGCTGGACAGCCGCGAGGGCTTGATTGGACGATCTTAGTGGGCGGGTGGGTTTGTAGAAGGACAGTCGAGTGTTGAGGCATTCGGGTCCCAGATTGTGGAGGGCCTTGTGTGCGTGGGTGAGAAGGCGGAATGTAATTCTTTTGTTAACGGGAAGCCAGTGGAGGTGTTTTAGGTGTCTGGTGATGTGCTCTTGGCGGGGGATGTCTAATATGAGTCTCGCTGATGCGTTTTGGATGCGTTGGAGTTTTTTCTGTAATTTTGCTGTGATTCCGGCGTATAGTGTATTACCATAATCCAGACGACTCGTGACCAGTGCATGGGTGACAGTCTTTCTTGTCTCGAGGGGGATCCAGCGGAAGATCTTTTTGAGAATGCGAAGTACGTTGAAGCAGGAGGATGAGACTGCGTTGACTTGTCTGGACATCGAGAGAGAGGAGTCTAGGATGAAGCCAAGGTTACATGCATGGTCTGTGGGTGTGGGTGCTGTGCCCAGAGCGGAAGGCCACCAAGAGTCGTCCAAGGAAGAGGGGGAAGATCCTAGGATGAGCACCACCGTTTTGTCTGAATTGAGTTTTAGGCGGCTATGTTTCATCCATTCGGCTACTTCTTTCATGCCTTCGTGAAGATTGGTTTTGGCGGCGTTAGGGTCTTTGGTGAGGAAAAGGATTAACTGGGTGTCGTCGGCGTAAGAGATGATGTTAAGGTTGTGTAGACGCGCGATGGAGGCGAGTGGACTCATGTAAATGTTGAAGAGGGTGGGACTGAGTGAGGATCCTTGTGGTACGCCACAGATGACTTCGGTGGCTTCAGAGTTGAATGGGGGAAGTCGGACTCTGAGTTCTCCCAGCGAGGAATGAGGTGATCCAGTCCAAGGCTTTTCCTTGTATGCCGATGTTGCTGAGGCGTTGTATAAGGGTGCTGTGGCAGACTGTGTCGAAAGCGGCCGAGAGGTCGAGTAGAATGAGGGCCACTGTTTCACCGTTGTCCAGTAGTGTTCGGATGTCGTCAGTCGCTGCAATGAGGGCGATTTCGGTGCTGTGTTTGGTTCGAAACCCGGATTGAGATGGATCGAGGGAGTTGTTGGATTCAAGGAAGGCGGGGAGCTGGTTGTTGACGGCTTTCTCGATGACTTTGGCCGGGAATGGGAGGAGGGATATGGGTCGGTAGTTTTTAAGTTCTGAGGGGTCAGCTGTGGGTTTCTTCAGGAGGGCGCTGAGTTCGGCGTGTTTCCAGCTTTCTGGAAAGGTGGCAGAGTTGAACTAGCAGTTGATGACATCCTGGAGATGGGGTGCGATGATGGAGTCCGCTTTATTGAAGATGTGGTGGGGGCAGGGGTCAGTTGGCGAGCCAGAGTGGATTGAGTTCATTAGGCGGATGGTGTCTTCAGTGGTGATTGGGTTCCAGGCGCTAAGGTTGTTAGTTGGCTGGGTAGGATCCGAGGGGGGAAGGGAGGGTTGAACGCTGGGAGTGTTCTCGAAGCTGTTGTGGATGTCGGCAATTTTGTTGTAGAAGGAGGATAATGCATCGCAGAGGTCTTGGGAGGGAGTGATGACGTTAGATGCTGCAGTGGGGTTGGTGAACTCTTTGACGATGTTGAAAAGTTCCTTGCTGTTGTGAGTGTTGTTGTCGAGACGATCCTTGAATGCTGATTTCTTGGTGGATCGAATTAGCTGGTGATGTTTGCGGGTGGCTGCCTTGAGGGTGGACATGTTATCGGTGGTTGGTTTTTTTTTCCATGTTTTCTCCAGGGTGCGGCATAGCTTCTTGGATTTTTTAAGGTCCTCATTGAACCAGGGAGCATTTTTGCTGGCTGATTTGATCTGGTGCTTTTTCAGGGGAGCAAATTCGTCAGCACTGTGGGTGATCCATTGCTTGAGATTGGTGGCCGCTTGGTTTGGGTCCGATGAGAGGGTGGGATGGTTTTGGTTGAGTGATGTGAGGAGTTGGTCGGTGGTGATTTTGTTCCAGTTTCTCAGAGGAATAGGTTGTGGGCGGTGGTGGGCCAGGGTGGTTTTGTAGCTGAAGTGGACACAGCTGTGGTCCGTCCAGTGGAGAGCTGTGGTGCGATCGAAGGAGATGTGCTTGCTGGAGGTGAAGATAGGGTCGAGCGTGTGTCCGGCTACATGGGTAGGGGTGTCAACAAGTTGTTTGAGTCCGAGATTAGCCAGGTTGTCCAGAAGGATGGTGGTGTTGCTGTCGTGTTTGTTTTCAAGGTGGTAGTTGAAGTCTCCTAAAAGAATGTAGTTCTCGGAAGCAAGGGCATTTGGGCTGACGAAGTCCGTGATGTAATCGTTGAATTGAGTGCGGGTACCTGGAGGCCTGTAGATGAGGGTGCCTCAGAGTGTTGTCCTAGGGTCGGTGTGGATCTGGAAGTGGAGGTGTTCGGCGGTTGCAAGATTATCGTCGGAGCTGGTCGTGATTTTGATGGTGTTCCTATGGATGGTGGCGATGCCTCCTCCTGTTTGATTGGTGCGGTCTTTACGGGTAATCTTGTAAGCGTCTGGTATGGCTATGGCGACGTCGGGTGCTGATGTGTTCATCCATATTTCTGTAAGGAAGGCGATGTTCGGTGACGTAGTGTCGAGTAGGTCCCAGAGTTCCGTTGCGTGTCTGTGGACCGAGCGGGTGTTAAGCAGGATGCACTTCAGGCGGTTAGAGTCAGAGCTGTGTGTGGAGGAAGTGGATTTGGTGAGGGTCCTGATGCAGTTGAACTTGCAGGAGAGGCAGGCGAATGGGCCGTGGGTACGTCCTGGGGTGGCTTCGCAGCATTGTGGAGCGCGTCCGGGGTTGAGGGCGAGGAGAGTTGTGGCATCATATGTGACTCTAGTGGGCTGGGTATGGCGGGGACCAGGGGGGACAGGCGCTGGGCGTGGTCCAGGCTCGGACAGGCTTACCTTTGGCGCACAAGGGGCGTGAACGCTGCGCGTGGACGCTGCGCGCAAATGCATCCGTCATATAAGGATAGAGGAGGGGGAAGGGCCTGGGAGGGTCAGCTGGGATGCGGGCGGGCTGTGGGGGCCGGGATCTGAGGCACCACCAACAACAATTAAAATGGCGGCAGCGCAGGAGAAACGAAACTGGAGGTAGGCTGGGGCACAGGCAATCGACAATGCTTGCTGCTTAATCGCGCTACAGATGTGAGAGTGAGAGATAAAGCGCCGTGAATTACAATACCCCAGAAGCGTTGCAAAAGGCAGAGATATTAAAGCGCCGTGAATTACAATACCCCAGAAGCGTTGCAAAAGGCAGAGATATTAAAGCGCCGTGAATTACAATACCCCAGAAGCGTTGCAAAAGGCAGAGATATTAAAGAGCCGTGAATTACAATACCCCAGAAGCGTTGCAAAAGGCAGAGATATTAAAGCGCCGTGAATTACAATACCCCAGAAGCGTTACTAATGGCACAAATATATTGCGATTGCACTCGCGCTGCAGCGCTATACTGTGAAGGAAGCAACAGCAAATCAGAAGGGGACAAAAACACAGACGTAACAAGAAGAAAGCAAAAAATCCACCAACAATGATCACACTAGTTTTCCCCTTGCAGAAATACTTCTGGGGTAAAGTGGCAGGACAATGAAGATTACAAACCTTGCGTCTGAAGTTGATATACTACCCTTTGTGACAACAGTTGCAAAGCTAACTTCCATCAATCCAATGTCAAAGAAACAACAATCATGACTAAACAAAACCCAACATAGAAATATAATGCCATGAAAACGAATTAACATGTTCACCTGACGAACTTAAGAGAACAATTGTCAAGTAGGGCTATTGTGGCACTGAGTGACGTGTAGGGTGTATAATTGTAGGTTAAATATCAGTGGTGAGGATGCATCGCCAGCTCCACAATGCTCCTGATGGATGGTGAGTTCCAGCCCCCAAAATTATTTTGTCACAGTTTTCGACTGCAGTTCCCCAGTACCACATTGCTACCAGCACCAGTCAAAAAAATATGGGGCAACTTTAAAGTGTGCAGCAATGGTAGAAATGAGAAGTGAATGCCCTTTTGTTTCAGCTGAAACACATGTGAGTTGGAGCACAACTACCCCACCACCCTCTGATACACGTCATCTTACCCAGCCAGCGAAGTCACAAATTGACAGAACAACCTAAAAATAAAATGTTGAGCCGGCACAGGAGAAGTAAGCTAGGAGGTGTGAGGAGTTCATGGGCCTGTCATGGATGTTGCAGTCCACAGATTTGTGTACCTGAAGTGGGGGCCTTCTGGAATCGACAGAGGGCAGATATGGGGCAAGGAATGCCACAGTGTGTGATGGAGCATATACAGGGGATAAACGGCCAGGCAAGACAGAAGGACCTTGCGACTCCAAAATACTGTACTAGTGACTTCCCATATACTGAAGGTGCTGATGAGCTGGGAGCATCCCATACATCACTAATGGACTCTGAAAGAGCAGTTAAGGTGCAACGCGAGGAGTCCTCCAAGATCCACTGCCCTGATGGTTTCAACAGCAAGATCGAAATCACAAAAGCCTGGAAACAGACAAACCTGTCACTTTGTACATGGTTCTTTATGATGCTGTTAATGGGCCGACTGTAAGGTTTTAAAACACAGCATTTTTGACATTGTGTCTGTGATATCCAGCATTCCACAAGCCTACCCTCACAACCCACTACCACTGTTGGTGTCACTGCGTGATGTATACTTAACCTGCCACTACCATTCCAGATGGACATTTATCTCCCAAAGTCATATTCTGAAGCATGAAGAAGCTAGACAAAGGGAGACAAGACGATGATCTCTGCTTATGCTGGGAGAAGAATGATAGCAAAAAGAACGGGGAGGAACGGACCAAAAGGGCTCCTCTGACTCCTGTAATGGCCTGACGAGACCATTTTTTTTAAGGGCCAACTTGTAGCCAATTTTTCTTTATGGAGAGCTTCCATCCACCTTCCTATTGCCACAGATATGCAGTAGGGAGCACTGACAACAGCAGTCAGAACTCTGTGGTTGACCTGCTTTTACTGGTCTCATGAGATCAGAAGCATTAAGGAACCAAAATCTCGCTACACCAGAAAAAAATCACAGCAGACATTTTTTAACCAAGTCGCAGAAATCACACACCAAGTCTCTATTACTATTGCTTAGCAATTTAGGACCAGTGTAAAAAGAGCCAGGCTACTTCCTGCCATGACAGCAAAGATGGCACAAAAGCCTACAGCCTTACCTGATACCTGCTGGCGTCTCTGCAGCTTTCCAGAGCAGATCACTCATTCCAGGAAGATATTGTATGTATTCTTTCTTGGACTTAAAAACCTGTAACCAGATGAAAAACAGTCAGTTACAGGTCACCATGATGCAGTGACCATCGCTAGACACATCTAGTAACTGATCATGCTAGCAATGATAACAGTTAAACTATTTATTCACATTTAACCATTCCCTAAAAGCACAGCACTCATATAAGGAACACTGACATTAAGTTTGAAAGACAAAGGCTAATACAACTTATTGACGAGATGCGCAAAACTTGTAGGAATAACAGCTCACAAAGCAGTTCGTTAGGAGTACAAAAAGGAATACTTGCTTATTTCTGTTTCAGAAACATTTTTTGTCGCATCAACTTCGCACTGAAGCATGTCAAATTACATACACAACAAAAGAAAGTCAATGCACTACGTAATAATACAGTAAATAGTAGGGACTATATAATGTAGATAAAAAAAATCCACTGGGAAACTCTATATAAAATTGTATTTCCTTCTCCTGCGTTTAATACACAATAGGAGTCAGAGATTGTGTATGTTGTGTGTATATATATATATATATATATATACATATACACCATGAGCGACGATAATCCACCGACAGAATAGAAGTAAAACCAAGGAGGAGCCCAGAAACATTTTTCAGAGGACTAAGTTGACAATGGTTTCTTCTAAGGACTATTAGTTAGAACTAGGAAAGAAGCACTGAGCTATACACACCAAAAAAGAAGTAAAAAAAAAAAAGGAGAAAAAAGAAAGTGATTAAATTAGCAAAATGGATAGCATAACAGCAGAAAACACTAAAAGACCATGAAAAGCGATACAAGCAAGAAAATCGCTTCAATATATTGCAAATAGCATCATTTTGAAAATACATTTTACACTTGTCTAGATAGCTGTTTTGGTACTATTTGACTATTGCTAATTCTGTATTTTTGAGTTCTCCACACCTAAGGCGAAAGGTTGGAGATTTTGATCTTTTCGAGGCCCTCACTTTGACTAACCTATTAAACACTGCAATAGATAAATGCTACAAGGTTCTATCCCACTTTTGACAAAATAAGGCTATATCAATGAAGAGAAATTCTTGACCCCTAGGCACAGCAACCTGGGTAACTGCTTCTATGACGGAATAGATCTTTAACCAAGAGAAATCTCCCACGCGACCTAGAATACTTTTACTATGGCTACAAGAGCTCTGGATCAGGGAGATATTTGCCAGAAGGAATTTGAATTCTTGAATAAAAAGGACCCCATGGTCCCAGCTTTGTACGGGGTACCGAAGACACATAAGAACACGGTTAATCCACCTCTTCGCCCCATAATTTCACCGTTCAATTCAAGTACTGAGCCGATTTCAAAGTATGTAGACATTTTTTATGCCCCCTTACCTCTACGTACCAATCGTATATCAAAGATACAGGGGACTTTATCAACAGAATTGAAAACATACCTTTCCGGCCAGACAGACACATCTTAGTAACATTTGATATTGAGGCACTCTACACGAACATACCCCAAAAAAGAGCTGTGGAAGCAGTGGCCTCGCTACTAGGTAGAACGCCGGGCAACAGACCCAATGAGTTCATTCTAGAGTGCTTGGAACTAGTGTTATTTAACAATTTTTTGGAGTTTAAACAAGATCTATACCAACAAACCATGGGGACCAGCAAGGGGGCCTCTTGTGCCAAGAGTGCGGCGAACATCTTCATGAAGACATTCGAGAGAAAGCAGGTCTACAATGAAGTGGCACCATACTTTGAGAATATCAGAGAGTGGTGCCACTTCATTGATGAAATCTTTTTTATTTGGGATAAGGATGCACCCATTCTGTAGGACGATATCTCATGGCTAAATAGGAGTGATGTAAATCTAAAGTTCACCACGAATTACAGCAGCTATAGAGTTGAATTTTTAGAATTAGTCGTTTCAGGTGACTCAGGAATTATAGCAGCGAGTTTCTACTGTAAACCCACGGCAAAAATTACAATCCTGCGCCATGATAGTTTCCACCCTAATCGCCAGAAAGACTATTCCCTTTGGGGAATTCCGCAGAATAAGAAGAAACTGTTCTAGTATAGCAGAATACGACACAAGGGGAACAACTAAAGAAATGATTACTGGAAAGAGGTTACCCCAAACGACTAGTACGGACATCATTTAAAAGAGCTAGATTTCATAATCGAGATGCTCTGTTGGAAGGCACAAAGCGCAAACTGGTATGAGTTATCAATCACTCACCCCTCAATTTCAAAGTCAAAAAGATCATTGACAAATATTGGACAATACTCAATACAAATGGGGATAATGACGCAGTTGAAAGACCGATAGTAGCCTATCGCAGAAATGCCAACCTTAGAGATAAGTTGGTGCATATGAGAGAACTAGAACCTGAAGCTTTGGAAGATAGTTCTATCACAGGTTTACCAGCCCAGCCATTAAAGGGAATCACTGTTGCGGTACCTGTGTTGCTTGTGACACTGCTATAGTCACAGAGAAATGAGAGTACAATCAGTCATTTGTTAAGCGCACTACATACCCCAGAGGGTCTCAAGGCGCTCAATATTATATATATCTCATCCTATGCCCCTGTTGGAAAGGGTATGTGGGAGAGACAGGGCGGGAGTTCAGGCACAGATACTCCGAGCACAGGTCAGCTATATGGACAGGGAAGATGACAGCCCATATGGTACGTCATTGTCAAGAACATACACACTCCAACAGATCTACGATTGCTTTATTCTTGAAAAAGTTGGGACAAAACTAGAACAAAATGCAACAGAAACATGCAAACATAGGGAGACATTCTGGATGTATACACGTATTACGGTGGAAGAGGGCCTGGATGAGTAAATAATATGGAACATAACTCACTAATGTAACTGTGTCTTGGTTTTCCAGTTTCTCCTACGCACATATCTGCTTTTCAACCCTACTTGGCATATAATGCATCAACCACTGGCAACCGTTACAATAACTGATTAGAGGCTATACTTTGTAGGAGCCTAGTTTTTCAACCGAACAGAGGACGGGTGTCATCATATGTAGAACTCTTGACAAGAAGCTATATCTTGTATGAAAAATAGAACGCTCTCTAGGAGAACATCAGTAGAGAAGTAGGAATCAACATTATTTTTGAGCATATAAAATAACGTATGGCTGATTGAGCCGACTATGTTAATAAAATCTGCCTCTCGCTGTAATCTAAAGATACGGCATAGCGTTGTGATGGTAAATGAGCAAACATTTGATTGAGTAGACTTTATTCCAACATGGCGTCTTAAGTGCCAGCGGAAGTAAGTTCATTATTTTGTGATGGGGTAAATGATCACGTGACTGACCATAGAGACGAAATCTAGGCTTACAAGACAGTTATGGAGACGGCGAGTGAATTTAAAGTTGTTCCATTCAGCATCCACCCTCTCCGGGTGAGCAGGACTGAGAAACATAGGATACGGGGACCTGATGGCCAGTGCAAGTAAGAACGCATACGGTGATCCTGTACGGTTTGACGGTGTAAAGACAGAGAAAGAGAGAGGGGACTTGGGCGCATGGATTGCGTGGAATCTTAGATGGGTAACTTCAGGTCTACAAATCGAGCGGGGTACTCTTTGTTCCCCACCTATTGCATAGCTGCGCAGGGGAAGACAAAAAAAGTAAGACAGTATAGGATGAGAAAATAGATATATACGAAATCTGTTTAATGTACAGGCATATCGCTAGTAAAGGTATAAGAGAGGTAAAGGGTATTCTCAATATCAGAAAGATAAAGCTGGCCTTAATGTGGAGCGCAACATTTAACCTCATGCGCGCTAGCGGAATTCCGCTCGCACGCTGAGATTTTCAAAACCGCACTTTACGTGACGAGCTGGGCTCGTCATCAGCGAGCGAGGAGGCTACGCCATGACGAGCCCAGCTCGTCATCAGCGTGGAAGGGGTTAAAGTCAGATCATTAATCTCAGAAACTTCTCCTTGTAGAGTGACCATGTGGCATCGACATGCCAATTGAACCGTAGTTGGGAACGGAAATAACATACAGCGAACATGTTTAAAATCAGAAGAAATACGACAGTGTTACATGCAGGGTAATTGTTCCCCTTTTTTCTAAAGATCAGCACTATTTGCGTGTAATCTGGCATAGGTATTTGAACTATAAAGCTCACTCTAAATATACTACCATGCCATTACAGATATTATCTGCATTCCTGGCCCAGCCCTAAGCCCGACTCATATGCATAATTTTTGCCGTGCTTCTAGAGAATACCAGAACAAATTCCATTATTAACACCTTGGCTGCTAGGCGTTTTCCCCCTCCTGTGCTGGACATTGATATAGTACATTATTCATGACGAGCTCAGCTCGTCATCAGCACAGCTCAACTGTGCATCATGACGAGCTCAGCTCGTCATGAGCATCGAAAGGGTTAAAGCACTGCGGCTGAGCCTCACAGGTAAATCCCCATGAGGGTCTGTCCGAATCTTTGAGTAATACCCAAAGTGAAAGCAGAGGTTAGCATGGAGTAACAGTTTTGTCTCGTATTACAGCAAAGAGATGGGGACAAACAACTCCACCCCCTCAAAAGAAATTAGCATTGCAGAACGTAGTAGCATCGTAAGGATAATACCCCCGGACAACTACTGATGAAATGCAGAAAATCCTGACCAATTCTATCGGGTTAGCTTATGAATTGTCCACGTAACATATATATGGGCATGCAATGAACTCATGGCCTTAGCAAGTAGTGCATAGCCAACACCATGCATGCAGTGTAATTTTCACTTTTTTCACTTGTCTTTTTATATTTTGGCACTTTGTGGGAATGGTGGAGGTGTCCTACTTTTACTTTTGGGGATTTCCCCTTGCGGATCATTTCTCACTTTTTTCTCCGTTAAATTACAGTAGGTGCAGATCTGGTCTATATAGGTTCAGTAGTAGGCACAAGATCCTTTGTATGTTTTATAACTTAGTATGATAAAAATTATTTCTCTGGGCAATTCCAATAATAAAAAACCCTTCCATTTCCAGATTCCCCATCGCACCTCTGCCATTGAATAGGTGACTAAAACCTTTTTGGCCCTGAGGAAGGTGGACACAAATCTATTTGATCCACCAAAACGTACATTGGCTTGTTGTATTCCCTGCTGGCGGCAACACCATGGATAGCTGAAAAGGATCCCTACCACTAGCACGTTTATTTAGGCCGGGAAGTTGATGTGGCTGTGTATGTGTGTATGTATGCCTGGTTCAAGTGAGGACGGGACGGAATGAGAGGTGTGGTATGATGAGAGAAGGTTTTTTTTCTTCCTTTTGATGGGGATATGAAAAATCATCACCATTCTGTCGCAAGCCTATTTGTATGTACTGTATTTTATAACATCGAAAGTATTGCTTCCATGTTTGTCATGTCTTAAAATTAGATTTAAAAAAAAAATGTTTTTTCTCCACAAAAAAGTATTCTTAAACTATTCAAAAAAATGTCATGTTTTATATTTATAAAAAAATGAAACTATATTCTCTATATTTAAAAAAAATATTGTTTGAATAAAATGATGAAAAGATATCTGGTTTTGATTTACACAAGAAGGGATGCCCATAAGAGCTGCGTTAAGCCTTAGTAACAGTATTATAGGTCGCGGGGGAGATTTCTCTTGTATATTTTTGACTGTTTTTTCCCCCTCCTCCCAGACCTCCAAAGTAGCTATAGGGGGTACCTCTCTGTAGTGGAATAGATCCTTAACCAAAACACATTTAAGGCAGACATGAAAGGGACATATGTGCATGGTCTACATTGGTTTCAACACATAATGGGAACGGTATATTCCCGAACAGATTTTTTAAAATTCTGTGGTGTATGATTAATATGATGAATTATTAACAGTGCCAGTTGACAATAGCAAGAGTTGATGTTTTTATTGTTTCAACGTAAGTCATATCATCAATAGTTACAGCACCTCAACAAGCCAGACTTAAGTCACATTATGCTTTCTCAAGGCGAGTCACACTGTCCAACTAATTAACTTTTTCACCTGAATGACTTCGAGAACAATCATCAAGTATAGCTGTTGTGGCACTGAGTAACTTGTAGAGTTTATGATAGATGGTTGAATATCAATGGTGTGGGGGCAAAGCCAGCTCCACAATGCTCCTGATGGATGGTGTGCTCCAGCCAAAAACCCTTTTTGTCCCGGTTTTCGACTACAGTTCCCCCATGAATATGATGGGATTATCTTTTCTGTAACAGAGTGCCAATGTGTCAGTAGAAAATGTTATAAAGAATGACTAAAATATAAGAATTAGCCAGTCACGAGAACGACTTTAATATAGGAAGTAGCCACTCGCTCTGCAAAACCCCAGTCTTTTTGCAAAAAAGTGTAAAGTGAATTATCGTTTCACATCTCCCATGCTCACTAATACAAAACTCACTGCTCACAGATTCTCTACTGAACTTTGACAGAGAAGCTGCAGCAGGGAGAGTTCCTTATCTTAATCGGACATATAGAATGTGCAGTAATACTCTAATCCAAATGACTATATTATTAAAAGATAACTAGCGGTCAGTGGTGATTTTTCTAAGGCCTCAACCATTCTCATACTTATACGAATAATATCCTGTTGTTACTTACTTAGCAGCATCAGAGCCAATAGTTAATAGATTTTTCCAAAAGTGATCAAACCCTAAATGCATTAAATACTTATTTTAAATATACTGCCCATAGATTATTGTAGACCTTGGCCTGGGGAAATACGTTCGTTATTGCTTTTTAGGCACATTTCCCCATGGTGATTTATATTAAAATATAGACAGTACAGCCCAAGACTTAGTGCAATATTGCCGGAATGGGTCAACTTCCCATTTCCACATACAAGGCGACTAGTGGTGTACCAGGGCTCAGCTTTATTAAAGACCTTGAAAATTTCAATTTTAATTATCTGCGATTAACTGGCCTTAGTAGGATCTTACAGTTTGGCTTTGTGGACTGCTGTGCTTTCTGCCTACACACATGCATTATTATGCTCGAGAACCAACTACCAATTTTATGTTTAGGGTGCAGTACAGCATTAAATGTTCGCCTTAATACGAGTGCAGCCTTTTTTTTTTATGATCGTGCCAATCTAGTTTGTAATTGTGTATACCCAAATAATCTAATGTTGATACGCTCTCACGGTCTAGTCCATTAACTGAAGAGTAAAGAGTTACTTCCTTAGGAAAGGCAAGGGCTTCATTTCGGTTATCTTAGCATTAGTAGAATTAATCTGTAACTCTTTACCCTTACAATATTCATCAAAATCAGATAGCAGCCTGTGCATATCGTTTTGTGTCAGAGAGATCACCACTACATTATCAGCAAAAAGGATTGTTACCTATGTGTTGCACAATTTCGGTACGTCAGTGTTACCTTTGTCTAGGTGTGTTCCAACATCATTAAGATAAGACTAAATAAAAGTGGTGCTAGAACACAGCCAAGACACAAACCTGTGGGACAAACATTTTTTTACTACACTACTCAGATGCTCCATATCGAAAACCTGCATTAATTTGTGCAAACCTTCGATTGCCTGTGTAAGTGCGATTTCTAAATGTTGATGGCTTTGCCACAACTTAGGTCTGTTAAATAGGTCAAACGCAGATTTCAAGTCTATAAAATATATTGTTTTTCATCTCAGCTTTGCAATCTGAAAGAGAGTTAACAAAAGAGTATTTATTTGATGCCAGAGTAGGTCATATTCATCCACAGCCCTACATTTTATGTTTTCCATCAAAGAGTCAAAAGAGAGTTCCATTTGAAATTGTCAATTAACAATTCAAATAGTACTGAGGTACAATTACCAAAGGGCACGCTAATGCGTAAACTGCTTTTACAAAATAATTATTTGGTTGGATGAGAGAAGCACAAGCATTTTTTTAAACATATTTTATTGAATTTACCATACATACATTCCACAGTATATAGTTTACAATTCTTACATAGTAGTCCCGCTATTATCGCAACCAACAAAAAATGCACTTCAAAGCGGTCATCTTACAGTCAGGGACTTACAAGTACGCAGTCTAATACTATACATTATACTTCACACATTCAAGGTATATTCAGCAACTGAATAGAGTGTAGTATTCACAATAAAATGTTAAAGAAGAAAAAGAAACCTAAATCCCCCCCACCCCCCTCCCCAGAGGGGTACAGTCAGTGTCCAATTATCGCCCACACTACTGTTATATCTAATGGGTGGGCAGTGCCTTAGTGGCATCCAGGCCAAACAGCCAGCCACGCCTTTTGCTGCATCTATATTCTACAACAGACCTAGTGCTAGAGTCTCCTACACACAATGTCTTGTCTTAAGACAACAAATCCAAGTCCTGCATACACATCCCTTTCAACATAAACCCCCATTCAAGTGAGATCGGGGTCTTACATAGGCCTCGAGAGAAGCACAAGCATGATTCCTATTTACAACTTGTTTGAACTGCTTACATTGCAAAAAGGAGGTCTGCCATGTTGTCTTTGAATTGGTGACAAGATACCCTTTGAAAACACTGTGCAGCTATGATCTTACCAGGTTGTGGAACGAAATTGAAAAGGTGAGAACGAATAACCTGCAGAGGGGGAAATTAGCAATTTTCCCAAATGGTGGTAAAAACTATATATTAATGATAGTTTAGAAACGTAGCTTATGTTTCTTAATATTTAGGGTTGATCTTTTTTTTAACCCAAAAAAATTAAGGAAAACAATCCAGTCATGTGCAACATGCACCACGGTATTTAGGAGTAGATCTTAGCACAACCAAACACAGAATCAATAAAGGAGAGTATAGTTTAGGGCACATGCATTTATCACTAGAGTGATTTGGCTCTAGCTAGCAGCCAAGCCAGGAGTCAGACCTGGACTGCCATCTGAAGAATCCAGTCCATAATAGGTTCTCCTCCATCCACATATCTTGTAGGACTTACAGGGCCATCACCTGCTAAGCTATATCACCTTTTCCGCTGCCATGTAGCAGTCCATCCCTTCCGCTAGTCGTGCACAGTAGGCAACTCAGACGCACCACAGTATTCAGCCACATCTTTTTTTGCCACCACCAGGCCCAGTATGCTAAAAAGAAGCTTGAAGAGCAGGACATCCACATCGTTTGGGAACCCCAGCACACACATCTCGGGTGTAGCAGGAGCAACACTTCCAATGTCTGAAAGTTCCTGAATAAATTGTCTGCCAGTAAACTTGTATACGGTGTTCCAAAATTGTGTGTGTAAAAAAGTTCGTACCACCTCATTGCACCGCTAACAACTGTGTGGAGGTTCTCCCAGTGTGGTGTAGCCTCTGGCAGACAGATTGCCCGGTGGAGTTGTGGAAATTTACTCCTTTTTAGGGGTACACTGGTGCAGGGTCACCCTTTTGTCCACGGGTTTAAAGACCAACAAAGTAGAGATCAGCACTGGAACAGGAATAAATAACAAGTTTATTAATCAATCATGAGTGGGACCCCATCCACACAGCACTCTCAAGTGCTGCCTGAGGTAGTACACTGAAGTCACAGAACACAGGGCTTTTATACAGGTTTTCTGCAATGCAAGCATGTGAAAAAAAAATAGGAAGGACACGTTTTAAAAAAATAATTTTCAGCAAACAAGGGCAGATGCATAACCACTTGGTCAGCAACGTGGGAGGGAGGAGTAGGAGTGCTTATGGCAGCAGTAAATGATTGACCAACAGTAGATGTACTGGCAGCTACAAACTCCCAGCACGTACATTGCTTTTAGCGGAGTCAGGAAGTCAACTAAAATAGATAGCCCAGGCAGAGTGAAAAGACGAAAGAATTCCGAAGGAAACTTAAATGGACACCTCAGCCAAAATGGCTGCAGCTTATGCCAAATAAAATATTACACGTTTTCCACAGAGTTTCTTAAATTGATTCAGGTGCAAGCCCAATTTAATAGTCAATTTGCGAGGGTGCTTTAGTGCCGCCTCCCAGTCTAGGACTTCGAGGTCACCCACATCAAGTACGTATCTTTCCCTTAACTTGTCCAGCATGTCTGGCATGTTGCAATTGTTCTTCCTGTATGTGGCGTAGATTGCACCTTTTCCGTACTCCTCCATCAGCATCTGTCCCTCTGGTGGGACATAGTCTGGGATCTCAGCCCCCTCCAGCCCCTCTGCCTTCCATGTAAGGCGTAGTTGTGCCTTTTTAAAAAACTGGTAAGGTGTAGATTATATTCCCGTTGCGTTGAAGAGAAGGGCGTGAACTCCCTGTTCGAGGATGTCTCCCACTGTCGTGATGCCTATTATGCACCAGGCCCCAAAGCCACGCAGCTTCACCACCTCTTTCAACCATGTCCCTTTTCAGAGAGTGGTTTCTCTGGTAAACTTGTGTTCCCACCGAAGCGTCCTAGCGGCCCTATCCCAGGCTGCCAGAGCTACCTGTGTTGCAGGTGGCAGTCTTTGGGAATACTTCCGGTCGCACACATAGTGCAGTTGGGAACCTCGCCTCAGCATCGCATGTGCGAGAAGAAAAGCTGTGTGATCGTGTGGGACGAAAATCCAATCATTGATCTTGATCAAGTGTGCTGCCCAGAAGTAACCTTCAATATCCTGGAGTGCTGGCCCTCTGTTGCAAGGATTACGCTGCAGTGTTCTGAGCTACACTCTTAGGTGTCTGCCATCCTATAATCTTCAACATCCCCTCATTAGCCAAACTACTTGAAAAATGCGTACAATCCCAACTCTGTGCTCACATAGAGAATTTCCAACTCCTAGACCAGCATCAATCAGGCGTTCGGAAGGGGTACAGTACCGAATCGGCTCTCACGCATGTTATGGATGACATCTTAAAAATGCATAACCAAAATGATTCCTGCCTCCTATTCCTCCTTGAAATTTCTTCCGCTTTCGACGCAGTTAATCATGACAACCTTCTATCCATTCTGAAGAACAGGATAGGTTTCTCGGGTCGAGTATTACAATGGTTCTAGTCCTTTCTTCACCACAGATCACAAAGAATCAAGGCAAACCACTCCCTCTCCCAGCCTTCTGCAGTACTCATGGGTGTCCTCCAAGGATCCACCCTTTCTCCTTTCCTCTTCAACCTTTTCTTGGCACCACTAGCTAAGTCTCTAAATTCCACAAACATTCTCTTCCATATGTACGCGATGACACACAACTTTATTTGAAAATATTATCCCCAGACAACATCATCTCCCTCAACACTACCCTAAATACTACACAAAATTGTTCAACGGAGAACCATCTACTGCTCAACACCTCCAAAACTGAATTCCTTTTCATCTCTCCCCCAAACCACATCCCCAAGCTAGACCCTTGGCTGAAGCACATCACAACCTTCAATTGCACCCCTCTCATCATTGACTCAGCCAAATCTCTCAAATCAACCTAGACAAGCCCCTGAATATGAAAAATCATATAAGCAATGTGTGTAAGGGAGTTAATCATTCATGAGGACACTCCGAAACATCTAGCCATTCATCCCTTCCACAAAAAGATTTCAAGCAGGTGGTACAAGTACTGGTACTGCAGAGGCTGGACTACGGCAGCGCTACCCTCTGTGGCCTTCCGAAATACCCTGGCTCCCCTAAGGGCATCACTGAACGCTGCGGCCAGACTGGTCACAGGTACCAAACGAAGTGAGCACATATCCCCAATCCTAAAATCTCTTAAATGGTTGCCCTATGAAGCTTGAATTCAGTTAAAGATTGCCGTTCTAGAGCACAAAGCCCTGCATTCCAAAACTCCCAGGTACCTAGCTCAAAACCTTGCATTATCCTGCGGTGGGAGAGCCTCAAGATCTGCTGTCACTCCTGAAACCACCCATCCTTCGCAAAAAGAGAACCAGTCTCCGAGTCTACGGTGCTGCCCCAAATATATGGAACTCTCTTTCATCGGAAGTACGCAGAATCTCTTCAAAGACTGCTTTCAAACTGGAAGCCAAAACTTGGGCTAGGATCACTTGCTCGAAATCATTGTTCCTACAACGATTGTACCCTCATGTGATGCTGCTCTTCTTTACTGCATTGTGTGTTCCCCTTCTAAGCCAGTTATATTCATGTTTATCGTATTACTCTCCTTGATTCACATGTTTGGAGTAAGCACTCATCGTAAAACAAAGTATTCTCCCTTAATCCTTTCATTAGTAAAACTAATGTTTTAGTCCCTAAAAATCCATGTGAACCTCATCAGAAGGCACCCAATCCTACAGAGGAAGTAAATAGCTCCACAAAGCAAAGCCAGAATAACCAATAGAATTATCGAACCTACACTGCCAACAACTTCATAGTGTGGAGTAACAACCACAGTCTGAAAAAAAGTAAAAACAAGATAAAATAACAACAGATTTTACTTATTTAAATGGGAATGACAGACTACACACATGCATAGTTGTTCAGATGTTGGACAAAGGTACTCAGATCTCAATACAAACTCTACAATGAACTGCATCAGAAACAACACTCAATCAACAGAAACCTTGCTAACACTGCTGTGGTGTACTGGCCTGTCACAATGTGAAGCAACTCACATGTAAATAAAGTTCAAGTCATTAATTAAGAAGAACAGCATGCAGAGCTCAATTTGAGGAGAGTAAAGAAAGAATGTCAGAATACACCAACATATTTTTAGCACCCATGGTAGGTGATTTAGCATCTTGTATCAAAAGATATGAAAGATATACTAAGCAAATTGTTTGACTTGCCATGAGAGGACTCTTACTACTTGGCCTTTAAGGATGTCAAAAGTTTGTATACTGTGATAAAGTATGAGGGTGGTATTACTGCTTTAAGATTTGTTTTCATCAAAAACAGCAAGTCTTTCAAAATATGTACAAATTTTGTTGGAAATAAACTGTATTACAGAATAACTATTTTCTCTATCAGGAAGGGCTATATCATCAGGTTATGGGGGATAGCTACGGGAACTAGATTTTTGCCTACAACCATGTAGTAACATGGTATAGATATATTGCTGACATCTTTTTAATATGGAATAGCACTGAAGCTGAGTTGCAAGATTATCATGCTTTTTTTTAAATTCTAAAACTTTAAAGTGTTGAATTATATTTTGAATATGATTTATGTAGACTGACGTTCTTAGATTTGAAATTACATGTGAAAAATCAGGTGCTACATAGTAAATAATACAGAATACCAACATCCAGTGACAGTACCCTACGCTTTGCACCTGGACATCCATATTACCAAAAAACATATCCCATATGGTGAATTATTAAGACACAAACGGAGCGTAGAGAGTCAGATAAATATCCCGAACAGGAGCTGGAGACTATCTCTACATTTCTTAAATGTGGGTACTCAAACAAACCTAAATATGGCGCTTTCTAAGGTTCGGATAACGAACCGTTAACATTACTATTGGAGTGAAGGAAGTAGAAGAGAAAATACACTAAAGACAATGTGGTTAGGGTTCATAACCAGGTTTTGTGCAGAAAATCACTCTGAAGTGGGGGCGTAACCATAGTAGTGCTCCATTCTACCTCATGAGGCATTGCTGAACTTGCGTCTATGTGTGTGACCGGAGCTGCCTGGTGCGACCAATATCGACGTGTACCGGACGTTGTGCCTTATTTACACTGCACATGTCAAAGCAGTATATATCCAGGTTGCCGTACATGGATGGACATAGGACTTATGCAAATGAAATAGGATGTGATTATATATCTTATGCAAGAACACAACAATGAAAAGAAATACATTATATATATTTCTCTAAAAATAGTCTCGAGTACTGTGAAATTAATGTTCACTATTGTGACGAATGTAAACATTTTAAATAACGTTGAACAATTTCTTTAGGAAAAATTTTCTATTGTATTATTTATTGGGAGGCACAAAATTTGCACCTCTTCATTGTGTGTGTGAGTGGAGCGGTCTGGTAAGGACAAAATCAACATGCACTGGATGCTGTACCTCATTTCAAGGGAGGTACAAAATGTGCAACATTTTGTTCTGCATGATCGGAACGGTCTGGTGCAACTTGCATCATTGCACACCCGGCATGGTGCCTGGATTGCCCGAGTGCGACTTTGACCATAGTTGCCTCCTCCATCCGAGATAACCCCCTGCTTCGTTCTCCATTTACCGACTGTTCACTTACTTGGCCCTCAGCGCAGAGGACCAACTGCCTTCTCCTCACCCGGCCTTCCCTAATGACACTGTGCTGCCCGGTAGTATTGCCTAGTTCGGGCCTGGGTGGTGAAAGTTACTGACTGGGCTGAAGGAACGCTTCAGAGCATGAGCGGAAGAGGGTGAAGTGACTGCATGGCCCCTGTGTGCTTCTCAGAACTGGGCTGGTGCCGAAAGGCCCTTGGGGAGCCCTTTGGTGAGATATTGCCCTTGGCCTTTCTCTGCTCTGCATCCTGGGGGTGAACTCCTCAAGAGGCTGTCGAACCCCGTTTACCAACTGCCTCCTAATTGGCCTTGCTGGCTAAACCCACCTGCTTACTTGGGACTCTGGCAAAGAATGACTTCAGCCGTGTGAGGCCTAGTGCCTGGGGGGGGGAGGACAAGTGTCTTCAATACACCAGTGTAAGATAGTCGGGGTAAGTTGTAGGGCAGAAGGAGGCTTGGGGCCGTGGGTAACCATTTAACCAGCATGGTATCAGCTGCACCACTTTAGGGTGCTTAGTGCACATGTGTGCAAGCGCTTCCATAAGGACTTGCCTGAGTGTGTGTGTGCGAGACAGTGGGGAACTGCACATGATTCCCGACACTGAATGCACAGCTGCTAACTTACAAATTAATGCCACTGTGTGAGGAGGGGGCAGGCCTCGTGCAGTATTGGATTTTAAGAATTACTAGGGTTGGCCTGGGGTGGATATCATGTTTCACCCCATAAGGGTGCTTGGGGAGTAAGAATGGGATGTTTTTCCAAGTGTGCGTATTGCTGATGTAATTTAAATACGGTTGGGATTAGTACTGCTTGTCATAAGTCTGAATGTGAATTATACCCAGAAATACATGATGTTTATGTTGTGTTGAATACAAACGTTATTTACATACATCACGTGTGAAGTCTCTTATGTGAATCTCACTGGATTTATTGTGAGTGAGTGCGGATCCAATGCTTTACACATTGACTCTGAGTAAGTCTGACCACAGGTTATACAGGGCATGTAATCACCCGTCCCTGACAGGAGTGGAAGGTTCTACATGGCTGGGGCACTGCCTCAGCCAACCAGAAAGTGCTAGTTCCAACACAGACATGCGGCTATACCTCAATATCAGGTAAAGGAAGTCTCTCCGCTTTTGTTTCTCTCTTGTTACATTTATGTTTAATTGTACCTGCTGCTTAAGACTATTTAGCAATATCTGAAGAGAAAGTGAACGATAGAATTCCTGCATCTTACATCCATTTACCTCTTATGGGGTACATAGGTTTCTACATTTTTATTGAAAACAAGATGCTTTTTCCTTACAACATAATTTGCCATGTTGTCTCTATTATGGTTTTCTATGCTGTACTTTTCAATTTTACATTTCTCTTTTGTGATAAGTTGGTTTGTATAATTTACTTTAATTATGTGATATGCAAGACTGAAAATGATTGTATATTATGACATTGAAGATTATTGAAAATGTAACTAGGAATATGGAACTAAATGGAGTTTGGCTTGAGAATGCAGGTGCTACAATGACAACATACATCCCATCGTATCGTTCACTAGAAATTGGGAATCGAGTCTTACACAATATTGATTTTGTAACAAACTGTTAGACTGAATTATACTTCTTGTTCCTGCAGCTCTGTAGAAGTTGTGAGATAACAGCAAAATATGAATTGGCTGTTTCACTCCAAGTCTAAGAAGTGTATATAACAAATTTGTTTTAAGAAGGAAGTTGCACTTTGTGAAAACAAGATCACGCATTGGAAGAATCATGGACTGCGATTGTGAAGCCTTACCTTTGCAATGGAGGAATCATCAGGTTCAATGAACACAAAAAAAAGTTTTGAATTGACGAGCATGTTTATTTATTGCTACATTTTATACTGGATAATTCATTTGTGGTGCTATTAATTACCTAATTACTCTGTATATGGATGATGTTTCGCTCCAAGTTCTACTATTATTTACCTACCAATATTATGAGGCCTTGAAACATCATAAAAAGGTTACTACACCTGTAGGTCTAGTAACTTGAATGATCTCCTCGACCTAAATAATGCACCTTATCCATTAACTAGTCTCATTATGTCATCATAGGCAGAGCCACCTTTTTCTTCAATATCACATATGAGAGCAAGATGCAAGTTCAACATGTCTGCTGTACAAAAAACCTATTTGGGTTGGTTTAATAAACTAAATGTTTGCTCCATGCATAATCAGAATCTAGCCCGCATACAGAGTACAAATGATCCCTGACTTGCCTCTTAGTTGACTATTAGTATTGCCGGCAGGGCAGGAATATTTCTCAGTTTGTGTTTAGAAACTCACTTTTAGTAAATATATTTCTAAAGCATGAGGTGGTAGTGCACTGTCATTTACAGACAGATTTTCCATTGAAGTGTCCAAAAAGGTTTCCAGTAACACACAGTTTTACTTGTAGAACGATGTAAAGTATAAACAAAAATCTTTGGAAATTGGGTTACAACAAACACTTATTAAGTCAAATGTTCTGATTTTTCATCCAATTAAAAATAAAATGTTTAACAAAGAGTTCCAAAACAAGGGTTTTCATGGCACCCTGGATGGACAGCAAATGATAATAGCTTCCATTTATGCACCTAACACAGAGCAAGGACACTTCTTCTCACGGCTGTCGGCGGTAATGGCGCCATGGCCGGGTGTTCCGCTATTAATTGGCGGTGATTTTAACGGTGTGTTGGATGCTGCGCTGGATCGCTCGTTCCCACCCCTAGCTGGCGCGCCGGCGAGCGGAGCGCAGAGGGCGCTTGCAGATTGGGCGGGACAATGGGAACTACATGATGTGTGGCCTACCCGGAACCCTGGCGCAAGACTTTATTCGTATTATTCAGGTGCCCATGCTCTGCATGTAAGGCTAGACAGGTTCATGCTTACGAGTGACTTACGACCCCACATTACTGACACCGTATACTTGGGACGCATTCACTCCGATCACAACCCACACACCCTAGACTTTGCCTGGGAACGCCCCCACCCGCCAACACCAACATAGCGACTCCAACCAGACGTTTTACTAGATGCCACGTATAGAGGCACTCTCGCATCGCATTCTGCAATATTTTGAGGAGAACACTGGCACCGCGACTACCCCACAAATAGAGTGGGATGCATTTAAAGTAGTCACGAGAGGCGACTGTTTGGGCATGCAGGCGGGCATGAGACGTCACATAGAGAGGGACTTGACAAGAGTAGAATCTGGCCTACTGGATGGCGAACGAAAGGCAACCGAGGGTGACGACACGAGATTGATAGCGGCCAAAGAGCAACATGCTCACCTCTTGGACAGGCTGAAAAATATGAATTATGCTGCTCACTCGGCGCGCACACACCACGCTGGGGACAAGCTGGGCAAATTAACTTGGTTAATACGACGAGACGCTCAAACTACGCCAGTCCTAGCAATAAGCATTACTCCGGGATCCACAGTTTATACACAGAGAGCTATACACGAGGCCTTTACGTCCCACTACAAGACCCTTTACCGTTCCCGATTGCAGGTCACTGATGATAGAATCTCAGGGTACCTGTCCACACTTCCTCTACCAATGGCCACTAATGCGCAAAGGGAGGAACTAGGCGCACCACTTGAAGCAGAAGAACTCAGAGAGGTCATTTTTTCCCTCTCCAATGGCAAGACCCCAGGCCCAGACGGGTTGCCTGCGGAATTTTATAAGGCATACTCTGTTACCCTCATACCCAAACTAATACGGGTGTATAAAGCAGCAATAGAGGACTCGTCTCTCCCCCCCCCCACCGACACTGAATGAGGCAACTGTAATATCTCTCTTAAAGTCGGGCAGAGACAGACTGAATCTGGGGTCCTATAGGCAACTCCTTAACACGGATTACAAGATTCTGGCATCGGCCCTAGCCCTGAGATTGGCTCCCTTGGTGCCTAGCCTGGTACATCCTAACCAAAATGGATTTGTACCCACCCGAAGCACGTCTTATAACATTAGACAACTCTTTAGAATACAGAGCCTACACAACTAGGTGGCCTTGTTCAGGATGTTTTGTTCTCGATTTAGAGAAAGCATTCGACTCCGTGGAGTGGCCATACCTCGTCCAAGTGCTACAGAAATTTGATCTGGGCGATGCCTACCTACAGATGGTAAAGCTCCTCTACCAAGACCCCGTGGTGCGCGTACGCACAGGCAAGTTACGATCAGACCAGATCCGAATCTGCAGGGGCACTAGCAAAGGATGCCCTCTCTCCCCCTTAATCTTTGCTCTCATGATGGAGCCTTTGGCGACAGCGCTCCGCACTTCTGGTGCAGACTGGGGCATTCCTTTGGCTGATGGGATACACTCGGTGTCTCTATACGCAGATGACTTACTGATCTATGTCAAAGACCTGGCTTGCTTTCCGAGCGCGCTCACCTCCATATTCCGCGACTTTGGCAATGTGTCGGGCCTCCGAGTTAACTGGGCAAAATATGGAGTGTATTCTTTTGCTGCAGACATCCCGGAAAACGATATTGTAGTGATGGGTGAGAAACTCGTCTGGTATCTGACCGTCTTTCGATACCTGGGGAGCCGTATCTATCGGGACCCTGCTGACCTACTAGAGGGTAACCTAGCGAGAGCCATCTCGTCACTTACGGCGCAAGTAGCATTCTGGAACACTCTTCCTCTGACTGTCCCGGGCAGAATTACTCTTACTAAGATGATTATGCTGCCGAAACTCTTGTACTTTTACACTAATCTGCCAGTGTATGTTCCGACCAGAACCTTCGGGGAACTTGAAACACTGACTAGAACACGGGGCGACCCAGGGTTGCGCTAAAGACGCTATATGCAGCGACGATGGAGGGGGGGGGGGGGGGGGGACTATCTGTCCCGAACCAAGAGATCTATTACCTGGCAGCACAACTACAGTGGGTTACCTACTGGTTGAGGGGTAAGAACCTCAGCGACAACCTCAGAAGATGCCGTCCTGACGGTGACTCAGATTCATGCGCTGGTTCACACCCTGACTAAGAAATGCTGCCCAGACCAGGTGCACCTTGTAGTGGCGAGGAAGTGTTATACGAGAAGCCTAAAGCTTACCAGTTCGGTCACACCATACGCCCCTAACCTACCGCTGCTGGGTACGCCTTGGGAGGGAAGCATCCTCACGGAGACAGCACTAGGTAGCTGGGCAAACGCTAACCTGGACACATTGGGTGACCTATATGCAGATGGCGCTTTACTCTCCTTTGAATCACTGGCAGCCAGCACGGGGCTACCCCACGGGCAATTTCTGACACACGCGTCACTACTTCACCTACTGACACAGGCTTGGGGCGACCTAACAGTGGAACAACCTCCCCACTTGCTGATTCAGTACATACACGTAATGGGTAATGGCTCGCACATAGTGCACTGGCTCGCCCAAGCACTGCGCACGCACACACAATGCTCGCCGCAACGCCTACGCGACAAATGGACTGCTGACAGGGGTCGCGCCTGGACCGACAAAGAATGGGCAATGGTACTAGCCGGGGCGAATAACATTCCACGCAACTCGCGATTCAAGATTGTACAGTATTACATAGTGCATCGCACGTACTTGTCCCCGGACAAGATTAACCGATACTTCGACCTTGGCTCATCAGCATGCCCCGGATGTGGACTAGTAGATGCGCACCTGTTACACATGCTCTGGCAATGCCCTCTTCTGAGTAATTACTGGACACTGATTTCATCCTCTTTAGCGACGGCGACTGGGGGCAGTCTGCCCCACACCTGGGAAGCTTGTTTGCTGGGTCTGTTCAAGAGAACGAAGCAGACTAAGGTACAGACTAGATTCTGGGATCTGGGACTGATAACCGCGAAGCACCTCATCACCAAGCGCTGGAAAAATAGTACACCCCCACAAGCCACACACTGGCGTGCTTCATTTGACAACTGGGCGAGGGCAGAGAGCGTAGCGCTGCAGGGGGAGGAGACGGCGGGGCTGCGCAAGTTCCCCATAGCGCAGGACTGGGACAACACCCTGGCAGCTTATCATTAGGTCTGCCTGCAGAACGGAATCGTTTAACCCAGAGTGTAATACAGATAGCAGACTTAGATAACCCCACCTCCTCTCCTCTTCCTAACCTCCTCCCTTTCCTACCTTCCCTACCACTACCCCCCCATTTCCCGTTCCCCCTTCCCCCTCCTTCCCTCCCCCCCCTCCCTTCCCCCCACCCCCTCCCCCCCTCCTCCTTCCCCCCCACCCCTCCCCATCCCTCTTTTAATATTGGTTCCACACCCCTGTGCGTCACGGGCCAGACCCCGTAGTCGACTCTCCTACCTTCCCTTCTCTCCCCCCCCCGCACCCCCCCCCCACCCAGTCTTCCCGCTATGCTCACACTGTGTTTCTCACCTGGCGGTCCCCTTTCACAGTCACGGTACCACGCATGCCTGCCCCTGGAAGTCCTGACTAAACCACACATTCCCAGGAATACATTCACCTATTCACCTTGTTTTTAACCCCCACAAACCCCGGTTGTTGTTTAAGATCATTGGTTTTCTTTTCCTGCAAAAGACTTGAATATGTGACGAAATTGTGACTCAATTACTTTTACTCAATACCATAGTAATAACACTACTGATACCACTGCCTGCTCATTCTTCTGAAGCCAGACTGGGGACGGTTTGACACTTCCAGCGAACAGCTGTTGTTGAGTTGCGATTTATCATATGTAAAAGATGCAATAAGTTCCAAGGGCACAGTAATGAGGTGTATGTTGACTTGCTTTCATTCTAATACCTTTGACTTGTAAACAGAAATAAGCCCATACAGTTGGTATTATATGTAATGATGACACCGTGCCAGTAACATGAAACTATTTTACATTTGTGTACAGTTTGAAAGTAACATGTAACGAAAACCAATAAAAGATATTCAAACAAAAAAAACAAGGGTTTTCATAACTACTGAAATCTACTTTGAAATGTTTGTACAGTTCACTCTTTAGCTTTTAAATGTGTGAGAATAAAAATGAAAATCTATACGGCCTTTAATGTTACACTATTTGTAAAGCACATTTGTTGGCAGTTCAGTTTACAAAATACTCGAACTTTGCAGTCAGAGAAAGAAAAGTAATTATAGATGTAAACTGAAGTTGACCTCTGTCTCTGAACACAGAATAAATGTGATAAGATAAAAGCAAGATTTAAAAGCATCTTTAAAGCTCCTTCACTTTGCGAGTGAACTGAACACCTGTTTGTCAGCACGTCAGAAGGGACGAGTAGGCCCTAAATCTAGCTCGCCCTAATAAAATCTGACTTGCCAAAGCGACTGGGTAAGTAGATTTGTTGAGGTCAGATTATTGTTGCAATTGTGACCACATCAGACTAGATTACATTAGTGGCCACCATATGGAAGCTTACCATCACTGAATATCTCAATGTTTCAGGCACAGTTGTCAGTAGTAACATAAAAGAGGCCTTGTCAATGTGCAATTCCTTTACATTTGTAATACGTAACAGCCATAGTTGCAATGTCCCTGGGACCGAGGTAATAATATTGGCAATAAGTCTCTCAAACACTGAATGATTTATTAATGAAATTTAAGCTTTAAATATATTTTGGAAATTCAAACATGTTACTCTAAACACCAGTTTATGAGTACTGAAAACGCACACATTTTAATCTCATGAGCATGCATTTCAATTTTGGCATACATATATTAATTCAAGCAAGTAAAAGCTTCTAAATTAGTAGGCTTGACTGCACACAGGTGAGCTACTTAAAGATACCCAGAGAGCTCTACTAGTAGATCACGAGCTACTTGTTGGAGAAGCCTGGGATAGGGAGTAATGAGGCTTAATCCTCTGTATTCAAAAGCCTCGATGCCACACCACATTAAAGCCGTCAGCCAGAAAGACATAGCCCCGGATTACAAACGAGTTTGGCAACAGAGTCCCTCTGTCACATACATGACAGATATCCTGTCCGCCATATTACAATTCCATTATCCCATGGTTCTTGTAATATGGCAGACGGGATATCCGTCAAGTTTGTGACAGAATATCTCATCCACCAAACTCGTAATCAGGCCCATAGTCAAGTTCGCTGAACAGACTACGACACTGTTCTGTGACAAGTCACTCGACTAATTTAAAAAAAAAAAAAAAAATCACAGCTTCCTGGATAATGCTAGTAACTAGCAATGGGAAAAATATAGACACATATTACACTAACAAAGTGAACAGTATTGACACAAACATGTGGCATGAACAATGTTAAAGTATCCTGTTGTCTTTCTTTGGGGGCGGGAGGGACTAGATATGGCTCCAAAATGCTATTTAACTTTGACTTATGAATAAAGGTATATGAGCTGTACTACTTTCAGTCAGTCCTAGATTTCGGTCAGCAGCACTAAACAAGCTGAGATTAGTAGGTTGACTTTTATTAACAATTCTAGAACTACAAATCCAAGCATTCTTTTTAATTATGGCTGCAAAACAATGCTATACAGCAACAGATGGCAACGCCACTTGCCAAGAATCTCACTCTACACGGCCTATCACCGTATTACCTAGGTGGTAGTATGGAGTGCGATGTGTCACACATATGTATAACGATTTAACTGTTAAACTGTAAATGATGTTACACAACTTTCAAATGTCTCTCAAGTAGGGGAGAGCCAATGTCTAGCTCTGGCTCAGTCGGTGTCTCTTGGGGACTACTGTTAAACCCAAATATAGCTCAGCCAAGCAACCCAGGCAATGCCAGTCTGGCTCTCGAAAAATGTTTTTATATGGGAAAAACAACGTTAACCTTAAGACAGCTGAGCACTGTCATATTCAAAAGGGTGCTTTTCATTTTGGAATGTTTCTACAAAATGTAGAGATCAAAGGCAGTGGCAGAGCATATCCGTTTCAAGCTTTGATGCACTTCGCAGGTGTTTCCTTGAAGCGTAGCTACCCGCGGAGAAACTTTGTGAGGGCTCCAAATATGTTTTGATTAGGGTGATAAGGATATATTGCTATTACCTCCAAAAATGTTACTATCATTACTGCTGTGCTATAAAAGTATGATATTAATTTCCACGCTATTGGGAAAAATGTTCTCCTGAATTTTAAAGAATCTCTTCATGTCAATAGTTTCTCAAGTAACATTTAACTCTTTGGGTGGTTTGACTCGGAATCTGGGTCTTTGGGCCAAACCAAGACCCTGGCCGGACTCTGGCTCGATCCTCTTTGAAATTGCCAGATCGCCCACCTCTACTCTCACGTGAGCCCTTAAACATCGAGATCAGACACGATTATGGAAAAACAAAACAAAGAAGCTTGAACGAATGTAAAAGCATACAGTAAGTACGCTACAATGCCTCACACCTATCACAGGAGCAGGTGTGGTATAGAACATGTTCAGTCGTAAAATACGGTGACGGTACAAGTGTATTGGGAACCCCGAAACGCGCCCTATAAGTCCGAGTAATATTTTAAGCCGCCCGAAATGGAAGACCCTCCCGCCAGCTCTAACACTCACCCACACTATGCGCAGAGGATCCGGTGCTCAAACCTCTCTGCTCCCAACATGCGCTTCTAGTTTACAGCCAGCCCGGTAGTGCAGTATAGCGCCAACATCGCGAGTCCTTCAAACCAGACACGCACTAAGACCCGACGCCGCCCCAGAATGCACTGCGTTCAAAGCAGAATCCAGTACTGGACCGCCGACTCACCCAATGAAATGGATCAGTGCTGGGCGCCATGCTGCTGAGCTGATTACCTTCAGATTCATTCAATTTCGTATTTATTTATGCGTTTTTATATAGCGCGGACTTTACCCGAAGGCGTCAGAGCGCTGCACAATAGGAACAGTATTGATAAATGAGGAGAAAATTACAAGTGAACAAATTACAAAAGCAGACGTTAAATTACATGAGGTAAAAGTGACAATTGTGAGCAAACAAAATATATGAGGTAGCAAACAGTGCATTACAGGAGGAAACAGTGACAAGTGTGCAGGTTACAAGAGAAAACAAAGTACAATTATTGCGGTTAGGTCCCATCTCGGAAAACCGCATTCAGCTTATCTTTAACCTTTCCGTGGTCTGTTAATTCATTGGCAGGACCAGAGACTCCAATTATGCTTCATACAGCCACATGCATCAAGCGATTTTGGAGTCTCAAACGGTGCGAATCGCAAAATTCGGCCGTTTGCGATTCCAAAATCACTTTTTGTGATGCATTAAACAATTGTGTAGAAATCGCAATTTTTTGCGATTTCTAAAAATGCGATTGCATTTAAGGAATCGCATTTTTGCGATTCCTTAAATGCAATGCATGAATGTTTTAAAAAATGCGAATTCGCAAATAGGGGGAGCAAATTAACACGAGGTTGAACCTCGTGTTAATTTGCGAAATCTTTCAAAAATGCACAAAAATGCATTTTTTATAGTGTCATGTTACACACACACATGTCCTCTGGACATGTGTGTGTAAAACAAACTTGCACTTACAAAAACATTTCAAGGATGCGGGGGGGTGTCCTTTGGACCCCCCTCAGCACCCTTGAAATGCATTAACAAATTGCGATTCGCAAAATGAAAATCGCAAAATGTTAATGCCTTCCCATTGATTCCTATGGGCCTTTTGGCCCATAGAAATCAATGGGAAGGTTTTCCTTAATTGCGATTCGCAAAATGTGAATCGCAATTAAGGAAAATGAAGAAATCGCAAAAATATTTGCGAATTATTCATGCATTGCCGTTTGCAATTTCTAAATTGCGATTCCCTAATTTTCGTAATTTAGGAATCGGAAACGGGTGCAATGATGCATGTGGGTGTTAGTCTTTACTATGCTTAACAAACAGCAGCCAATCAAAAACAAGCATTTGTAATGCAATTCTCGCATTGAACCACAAGTTTGAGCTATTTGCATTGTAAATGACAATGCCTTTTATTTATGTTTTGGGTTTTAAAACATAAATCAAAGGCATTGTCATTTACAATACTAAGAGCCAGATGTATGTAGCTCGCATTTTGCTATTCCCTAATTGCGAATCACAAGGATTCGCAATTAAGAAATAGCAAAATGCAATGTATGAATGTGTATAGTACACTTTTTGCGATTCCTAAGGGGTTGCAAATGACCTACCTCATGAATATTAATGAGGTAGGTCGTAATTTGCGACCCCCTAGGAATCGCAAAAATCACAGGGTGGTGGGCTGCTGAGATCAGCAGACCACTATGTCTGTGATTGCTTTTCAATAAAGCACTCTTTTTTTTTAGGTCTCGGCCTGCGAAAGACTGCGCACATGCGCAGTCAAGCTGGCGAGATTTAATGAGGTAGGGTATTTTCTACTAGCGAGGTTAAGCCCTACCCCTCTTCTCCATTAGCTGGCGTCACCGTTCATGCAAAACGGTGGCGAGCCATTGGAGAAGAGGTCCTAGTGAAGTTCTTCTTTCTTTGTAAGCCCCGTCCTTTTCAGACGGGGTTCCGGGACTTACTGCTGGCATAAAAGGTTTCTCATCTTCTTTATGGGTCCAGATGGCCCCATAAAGAAGATAAGGAACCTTTTATGCCAGCAGGAAGTCAGGCACTTGTCGGACGCTTGTTACATCTAATATTCTCCAGAGCATGCGTGTTGGAGAATGACAAAGTTCAACTGGGTAAAGTACGTTTCAAAGCTTTCAAACCTGTCACGCAATTAAAGGAAAAACTGATTAGACACAGGATACATTCTGAGGCTGTGAAATATGTGCTTAAACACGGGATACATTCTGAGGCTGTGAAATATGTGCTTAAACACAGGATACATTCTGAGGCTGTGAAAAATGTGCCTAAAAATCTCTCCGGAACTAACCCTGTTGAAAAGCGGCCCTCTCTCCAAGGATGGCGACAAGGGCCTGAGGGAGGGAGTCCATGACCGCGGGTCTTGATGCCAAGGCGGCCTTAGGTGAAAGGAGAACCAGGGGCCACAGGGTGATGCCCGCGCACTGCACCAACGGAGTGCCATGCACGAGGCTTAACATGCGCACTGTGCACACAAACACCACATGTACACATTAACGCGCACGCACCACACGCACAAAGTGCATATGAGTACACATGCACCTCACGCAAAAATAAACAAACACTGAATGTATGCTCCTACAAATACAGAGAGTGCATAAATAAACACGCGGACTGGCATAGGCGCAGCAAGCGCTTGCACGATGAGAGTAGTTTAAATGTATATATGAATATGCTCCGTACCCATACACACAGGGATACAAATAGCTCCGGAGCAAACCCTGTTGAAAAGCGGCCCTTTTCCCAGGATGGCGACAAGGGCCGGAGGGAGGGAGTCCGTGACCGCAAGTCTTGATGCCAAGGCGGCCTTAGGTGAAAGGAGAACCAGGGGCCAAGGGGTGATGCGCGCACACCGCACCCACGGAGTTTGTTCTTGGTATTTATATTTTTTTTCTTCAGTTTTTTACAACTGAAAATCTGTTTTCACTTTTTAGATTATACATTAATAATGTGTTGGTGCTCAATGCGATTTCATCTCGAAGGCTTGAATATTTTTGGGTGTTTGGGGGAGGGGGCAAGTGTTTTGAAAGGGAGACAGACGTGAGCCTGGATTTCTTGTCTGTCCTTTGCTCTGTTTTAATCAACGAAGGGAAATTTGAGGCATTTTGTGTAGGAGCGCGTTCTTCGCTGATAACTGTACCCGGAGCCCCGTTCACACACATCGCACGTACAGTAACGGGACCCTGCACACCTCAATGTTTCCAGCCCCAATCTGCACAAATTGTCCAATGGTTCCTTTAAATAATGCACACACTGCACGCGTAGAAAACTCCATGTTCACGGTGGCATGAAACAGTTAAACCCTACAAGTAGCACGAGGTAGAATGTATTTATGTTTTTTGATACAACTTTACAGAAAATAGTAGTTTTTTAATTGAAGTCGCTCTTTATGTTTTGTAAGACCTGGACACTTTTTATAATCCGCAAAGTGATTAAGTTAAAAATACGATAAACAGAGGCACCAGACAGGGCTGCCCTCTGTCGCCGTTGCTGTTCTCGCTCGCTAGAGCCCTTGGCAGCATGGATACGGCGTGACGTAATGACAAAGGGTATGCGATGGTCACACGAGTGCGAAGACAGAATATCTCTTTATGTGGACGATATATTGTTATACCTTGCAAACCCATACAGGTCCATCCATATGGTCCTCAATATTTTTACAAATTTCGGGAAGTATTCAGGGTATGCTATTAAATGGGGCAAGTCGGTGTTATATGTGCTTCATGGACAATCTCCCAAGAGATTGTGTACTGGTGGTTTCGGAGGATGGATTTAGGTATTTGGGAATCTTCGTCACGCCGGATCCGGCTCTCTTTTTCAGTCACAATTTGGCGCCCCCGCTGGCAAGGCTGCGGGCCGATGTCAAGCATTGGAGGTCACTGCCATTTTCACTGGTAGGTCGCGCTGCTCTTTTTAAGATGCTGGCCCTTCCACGATTTTTATATATTCTCCAGAATTGCCTGCCTAGGGTGCCGGATACGTACTTTGCTGCAGTAGAAGGGGAGGTACGTACACTACTCTGGGATGGTAAGGCCCGAGGATTGCGCTTCAGAAATTAAAGAAGGGATGGTATGATGGGGGCATTGCGTTGCCTGATATACCGCTGTATTATTGAGCCTCGCAATTGGTGACTGTAAATAGGTGGCGATACGCCCCGCCAGATGACCCAGCATGTGCCCTGGATAGATATCAGATGGATCGATCCGGTTATCTTGGGGCGCTTTACTCTCATACTAGGAGGCAACATTTTATAGGTCTCACTCAACACACAGTGCAGATCTGGAAGTTAGCTAATTCCCATTTAGGCTGGACAGGCGTGCTTACCAAAGCGACGCCATTATGGTGTGCACCGAAACTCGGTATGCATTGCCATCACCCGGGATTCGACAGGTGGGATATGATTGGTATTTCAACAGTTCACAACATAATCAAAAAGGGTAAGATTCTCCGGTTTGAGGAGCTACAGAAGACCTACCGTTTGGCGCCGAGTGTGGTCTTTCGATATGTACAAATCCGCCATGCTTTGCAGATGGTGTTCCCCAGCTGTGAGTATATACCTGAATCATCCGCTCTTGAGGATCATCTGCTCAATGGGCAGTTGCACTCCAAGGCGATCTCCCTCATTTACCAGAAACTCAGTAATAATATGCCTGATTCTTTCAGGAAGCTTAAGGAGCGTTGGGAGGGGAACCTTGGGTCGATTGCTGAGGAGGATTGGAGACAGGTGCTAATGTCATTTAGAGAGGCTGCCATCACACTTAGATTTCGACTTATTCAACTTCGTATTTTACACCGTTCATATCTGACTAGGATAACTCTAGCAAAAATTGGATCCCGACCAGATTATCTGTGTCTGAAGGGCTGCCGAAAGTCAGCCACCTTTTATCATATGATATGGGACTGCTCGCTGGTGCGAAGACAATGGGACAGAATCACGACACATATGCAATCCGCACTAGGGAAAACGCTCACGTTGATGCCACGATTCGGCCTGCTCAATATATGTGAAGCTACAGACCTTATCAAGACAGAGCAGCAGTTTGTGACGTTAGGCTTCACATTACTTAAGAGGGAAATTGCGAGGGGCTGGGGTGGAGCGAGGTCTCCTGTCATATAGATATATATAGCTTGTATGCTGTGTTAAGTTATCATGAGCTTTTTAGGAGTTTAAACACCATTTTACCTTTCTGCTGCTTTTGCACACGACACATAGCTGTTGCTTTAACTTTGAGTCTAGTAGAATGTTTTGATTCATGCGAGAATAATATGTTGTTACTCTGATATCATCCTTGCTTGGCGAGCTGTGTCTGTACAGTGAGTGCAGAAACCTTCAAGGATATCTCAACACAGTGGTTGTTGTGAGCTCTGATCTTTGCACGTTCCTAGACATAACATACATGCAGCTGCAGCCAAGTTCTGGCTTTAGGGGCGTTTTATATTGCTATGCACAAGAGCATACAAACACACTTGATGGTGCTTCGCATGCAGAGAGCTGGTGGCTGATGATGTGATCCCTTACCATTAGGATCTTGAGGTATGGGGCCGCCTTGCTAAAACCCAAAGAGACCTTCTTAGATATAATATAATATACTAGCTAGGGAGGGTGAGAATTAGGTTTTGTTAAACCATATTCATTTTAGCATAATACCATGCTTTCACCGTTTGTGTTCTATGGACTAGTGACTATGCTGATTACTTTGTTTCTTATGATATGTTTGCTTGTATTAGCTAAGATACTGCATTTGAGAACACTGCATTAGTGAATAAACATTTCATATATGCATGTGTCCTTTTTTACTCCTTGTTCTGGATTGAAATGATTGTATAACGAAAGAGTGTTCATGTGTTCCACGTTACCTGAGGTGTACTAAGTCCATGTTCTGGTTTGTCTAAGCATTGGGAGTTTGTGATAACCAATGAGACACTGTAGCTAGTCTGGTAGGGGATTTTTGGGTACTAAGGTGAGTTTTGGCACACCCTAATTCACTGAGGTGACAAGCCTCTATGCACAGTTCTGTATGAGCACGGAATCATGCACTTCTGTGCAGGTGTTAGCTACGTGAAGGACAAATGTTTCACGAGCAGATGTCAGGGTAACTTCTTCTTGTGACAATAAGGCACTTATTCTGCTCATCTTATTGAACTCTGACTTCAAGGCCGTAATTCTCGGCCAGATGGAAACATCCAGGTTCCCATGCAAGGGTGGATACAGCAAATTTTTACAGCAAACCACGCGCTCACTGACTAAGCTATGCCTTTCAATAACCCACGCGGTACAAAAGGGGGTGGTGATGGACGGAGCATCTGAACCAATCAAACACTCACACCCAGTCAAAAGATCTGAGTTTGATCCATCACCGTTCTTTTGTACTGCTTTTGGCCGCCATAAGTGTGGCAGGGTATGCTCAGACGTGAGTCCCTTGCTCACTTTGCCACTGGATTCAAGCAAGCCGGGCTGAAGACGGCTGGAATGCCAGAAACCGGTCCTCGGAAGCTTGTTTCCGGTCCAGGGAAGACATGGCTTGGCAGTTCGGGCTGGACTGTTCCCATGAAGCACAGGGTCAGACTGATTTGCATATAGCCATGTCTGAACTGGGATGGCAGAGTGGGCTAAAGAACGGTGATGGATTAAACCCAGATCTTTTGACAGGTTGTGAGTGTTTGATTGATTCAGATGCTCCGTCCATCACCACCCCCTTTTGTTTCAATAACCCACAGCAATCTTCATTATTTTAAAGTAAATAACTCCCGTTTGCTAACAAAGTAAAAGTCGGGATTATAGCAGGCACCGGTGTTCCTTTCAAAACACATGCAAAATTAGGGCGGTCTTGGTTACAGGAACCATGCAATTGGATGTGTCTACACATCAATGAGTGATATGGTGTTTCTGTACACTCATCTCCTTTCAGATAGACCTCTTTCCAGTCCCTAAGGCATCTATAAGTGAAAGGGAGAGACCAGGCTTCATGTAAGTAGGAGGTACCGAACCGCTCGTATCTGCCAATGGCAAAATACTTCATACAATTTGTAAACTGGAAAAGTGCAAAAGGTAAAGTTATTAACCCGTGGATTAGCCACATAGCAGCCGTGGCCTCTGCCACCGAAAAGGACAACTACTCTAAGCGTTCAATATGTAACTTTGAAAAAGAAGCATCTCTCATAGAAAGCAAACGTTGTTTTTCAGTTAAATTAAAAGGTGCAAACAGAGATGTGACATTAATGTAATTCCAAGGCACTTTTCCATTTTTTAGTGTCTGCAAGGCCCACGCAAACTGCATAACAGAACGCAATTGATTTTGACCATGGTACAAAACAGACACTTCATCCTGTACTATTTAAAAAACAGATGACACAATATTATCCAATGTGTAAATTCGGGAGGAAAGGGTGTTAATGCTGTTATCCACAACTGCTAGTGTGGTTCAGTGGTTCGCGAACTTGGTTCGATGGTTCCAAACCCGTTCAATAAAGATTGTCGGAAATGGACGATCTTGGTATCAGCAGACCGCAAATGGCGAGTGTAGCATGTCTGAGTGTTTTCGTATGAATCGATATAGGAGAACACTCTCTATTCAAGGATTTAGTTTGAACCTCCGGGTTCCATTTTGTATACGGCAGCCATTTTGTGTGGTTGCCCTAACATAGGCCCGATGACTGTGGCCGAACGAGTCCTTGAGACACGTACGCCTTAGCTGACTTCTGGGTGACCTGGCCGAACTGACTCTTTGCCCGAGGCTGACCTCGCTGAGCCAGTTCCTTGTTCAGCAGCTGGTCCGATAAAGAGCAGGATGTGCCCGAGTTTATGGTACACTGCTCCCACCTTTCTATCTCCTTTCTAATCTGTTTCTGCCTTTCCTTTACGACATAATCATTGATTTGGGTTGAAGGATTTATGATGGGTTTGTCCGGCCTGATCGAACAGGAAACTTGGGAATGTGCGTGGTCATTTCTGGTGGGCTGGACAACGGAAAATGGGATTGTCTGGGATCGTCGTCATACGCTACTTTTGAAATGTTACATTGTCATTGGTCAGTTTGTATGCACCGAATGTAAATTTGAAATGTTGCCTGAGGCTTGATTTTTGGCATAAAAGACCATGCTCCGCTTATTGAATTTGTGCAGTCTCTGACGAACCACGCATGTGTGCTTCGTAGATCTCTGTTCTTGGTTGCAGCCAATAAACTTTGGTCTTTGACGTCATCAAGAAGTTTCCTGTGTCTCTGTTTGCCAAGACAGGTGAACTCGAAGGTTTCAGGCGTTCTCCCTGACGCCGCTGGGTTCTAAAAACCCGGTCCTTCAGTTGGCACCCAACGTGGGGCGACTTCAGCGGTACCGGTCCAAGCCAGAGGTTCGTGTGAAGCTTCGTGTGAAAATTCTGGAGGAAGGCCAGCCACTTCATCGACCCCTGTATGTCGTCGTGGTCCGAAAGACTTTGCTGCGAGGTTTCCCGCTTTCCGACGGCTACGAAGGACTGCTGCCCTGACTGTCGCCCTGTTTTGGATTTTTTCAACGTTTGTAGAGCGAGACGATTGACGGGTCTTCTGGTGACGCCATCGACATTTCAGTTAAGTATAAGCGGAGCGTCTCCCAGTCCTTAGTTTGTTTTGTATCCTTTAGTGGATAGCTTTGATTTGGTACCTGCAGGCCCCAAAGCCAAGGGATTTGTGTATTCACAAGACTATCGTTTCTAGATTCCTCTTGTTGTTTGAAGCTAGACTAGTGAGCGAGATGCCTGGTTTTAGCAGTTTTAGAAACTTGTTTAGTTGTGGTATATCGAGGGACTCCCGGTTAGAGGATTCGTGTCCGGTTCCTCCGATCCTAACTCCTACATATGAGTTGTATGTGAAACATGGTGTGGGCCCTATTAGCTATAATGAGATCTGGGTAGAATATACGAAGAGTGACGGTGTCCTACAGTGGCCCCGTTTTGGTAGTTTTGAAACTGAAATACTAGATAACCTTGAGGTGAAATTGTTCAAGAAGAAAGCCCGGCCGGCGATGTTTGACTCTTTCCGCATATGGCGCAAAGAAGCCAAAAAGAAAGAAATAAAATTAGCGAAAAAGAATAAGCGAGAACGAGGTATGTCAATGGTGCAAGCTGCCATTGCGTATAGAGATAATGAGGAAGAACAAGAAAGTGAACAAATGCTTAGAGTGAGGAAGTTAGCGGTAGATAGATGCTACCCAGTCTTGCCGCCTAAAGAGCAGAAAGACGAGAAAGATCTTGCGAAAGATCCTTTAATGTCGCATCTATTAAATTCACCGCCGCCTTATGCGCAGAATGCTACGGCACCACCGCCACCAGTGGTGGCTGTGCAATTGCCGGTTGCTTTGCCTCCTGTGATTCCTCTACAGCCAGCTCTTCCGTTGGCTACTGTTCCTTTGGCGCAGCCTCCTCAGGGGCCGCCAACTTTGCCCTTTTCTATGACTACTACTTCTATACCTGTCCCTACCACTTCTTCAGTTCCGACTTTGGATTCTTCTATTACTGTTTCGTCTTCCCTTATTCTTCCGACTACTCCTTCTCCTAGACAGCGGATGACTGCTGCCTTTTCTGGTTTTCTGACTCCTTGGTTGGGACAATTGGGTATGTCTCCAGTGAGTGAGCATAGACAGTCGCGTAGTCAGTTGCCTGATACGGATGAACAAGTGGTTTTGGATCACATGGCACGTAGATGGGTTACGTACACGTCCCAGTACGATCTTGAGGGTATCATGGATGTTTTCTGACAATGGGAAGCACCTAAGCAACAATATGTTTTTGAGATTATGTGTGCGTTCCTCCATGACCAATGGATGGACGAGGTGGGTAAACCTCCTGAAGAGTTGTTTCGATTGCGTTCTGAGTTTGCTAAGGGAACGATTGTGAGTCTCCTCGACATCGAGAGAGCGGTGTTGTCGCTATTGTCATTTCGAAATAATGCTTCTTCTGAACGGCTGTTTGAGCCCGATTCGTCAGTTGGGAGAAAAGCGCGTCAGTATCCGATGCGAGAGGTTCCTCCGGTTTGGAGACCTGCTGATGCAACTGCTCAGCCACCTGTTGTTGCGCACTTTCAGAGAGTGTGGGTACATGTTCCTTGGAAGCGTGCTGAGGTTCTAGCGCTTAAGCAGACTTTGCCTGATCCGCGGAAAAATCCTGCGGGATATTATAAAGAGCTTACGCAAACTGTGAGTTTGTGCGTCATGAATTTGGCGGACATAGATGTGTTGTTTGGGAATGTTGTTCCACAGCCCATCTGGAATGTCATTTGACATACGGGTCATGATAATGAATTGGGTGATTCGTGGGTGAATCTTTTTGCTGCAAACGATAGACAAGTTGGAGGTGCTAAGCCTGAAAATATTATTGCAGAACTTCCTGGTAGGATTATTAATTTCATGAAGACTTTGATGCCCGAAGTACCTGTTAATTGGGATAAGCTGTCTGCATGTAAGCAGAAGAAAGATGAGACTGTGTCAGATTTTTTCACGCGTTTTGAAGAAACTTTTGTTGATCATAGTGGGCAGGATATGGCTACTGAAGGTGGCCAGAGATTGTTCGTCGACAAGTTTGTACACAATCTTCTTCCTGAGTTATGCACTAAGTTGAAGGATTCTGAGAGTGCTTGGCCTGTTTCTACTTCAGCGCAGATTTTAGCTACGACTCAGGTTTATGAGAATAGACGCAAGGATGAGTTAGAGAAAGCGGATAAGAAGACTAAGGAATTGAAGACTAAGGTTCTTCTACAACAAGCTTATCACCCTGTGTTAATAATCAGCGTGATTATCAGCAGCCTCAACAGTATTCGAGAAACTCGCAAAGAGACAAGCCTTCTCAACAGCGTTTTCCGTATGGCCCCAATCAGTGTGCATATTGTAAAGAAGAGGGTCATTATAAGAATAGTTGTCCGGTCTTGCAACAACGAGGGAATAGTGCTCCTGGTGTACGAGGTAGAGGTGCTCAGCAAGCGCCTAAAGGTAGGGGTCGCGGACAGAATGTGCGTCCTTTGCCTCCGCAGAATTCGATGAATAGTTTTGATCAGCAGCAGAATTCGTCTGGTAGGACGGCACAGTACTATGTGGATGATTACTACGTTGAAGGTAACGAGGCACATGGTAATGATTGCTAGGACAGCCATGGACAAAGAGAGGGAGTTGTTTCAGTTCCAGTAGATCAGAGTGGACCTTATGTTGAAGTGATTGCATCAGGTGTGTCAGAGCCTTTTCTGCTAGACACTGGTGCTACGAAGAGTTCTATTATGCACTCTAAACTCCCTGGCGCACCTTTGTCTGGCTTTAATAATGTTTCTGTAGGTTTTTCTGGCGCCCCTGTTACAAATCCGATTTCTGCTCCATTGCCCCTTTCTGTTGGTCCTCGTAGGTTTGAAGCACCCCTTCTTTTGACTACAGGCTGTAATGAGAATTTGTTGGGATTGGACTTGTTGAAGAGATTGTATGCAACTTTGTATTGCTCTCCGGCAGGAGTAGATCTTACCTTGGGTGAGAGTGTGATCTCTCCGATGTATATATCGAAAAATTGTCTTCCATCGGAATTGTCTTTGTTACCAGATTCATTGTGGGCTACGGGTCCAAATGATGTGGGCCTATTGGATATTCCTCCATATGTTGTGACATTGAAGGCGAATGATAAGTTACCACACATTCCGCAATATCGTATATCAAGTGATGGTGAGCGTGCACTTTTAGCGATCATTTATGATCTGATCGACAAGGGTGTTATTGAAGAGACACGTGGTAATGTGTGCAATAGTCCTGTTTTGCCTGTCCTAAAGAGAACTGATCCTTCACAGCCTCCTGTTTATAGATTTGTCATTGATCTTCGTGAAGTGAACAAGATTGTTGTTCCACAATTTCCTGTTGTGCCTGACATCACTGTATTATTGACTTTGATTCCGGCTTCTGCCACCTGGTTTTCGGTGATTGACTTGAAGAATGCTTTCTTCAGCATCCCGATTGCCATGGAGAGTAGGGATATCTTTGGATTCTCTTTAGGAGGACGCAGTTTCCGCTTTAAGTGCGCTCCTCAAGGCTATTGTGAGAGTCCATCGATTTACAGTCAAGCTTTAAAGACACAACTTGATCTGTTGGTTTTCCCTGAAGGTGCAGCCCTTATCCAGTATGTTGATGATTTGTTAGTTGCCGCCGATACTGAGGAGATTTGTAAGGATGCCACTTTGTCATTATTACGTCATTTATCTGATTGTCATCACAAAGTTTCTCTCTCAAAGTTGCAATTCTGTCGACAAGAAGTCACCTACCTAGGTCACCTCTTATCGAAGGAGGGAAGGAAACTGACCCCAGAAAGAATTCAGCCTATCGTGAAAATGAGTGTTCCTACGACACAGAGAGAAGTACGTGCGTTTTGGGGTATCACGTCGTACTGTAGGCAGTGGATCCCCAAATTTTCCCTGTTAGCGAAGCCTTTGATAGCTCTTACTGTTAAGGATACCCCAGATCCTATTCCTTGGACTGATGAATGTCAGAAGAGCTTTTCTGAATTACGCAATGCGTTGTGTTCGGCTCCTGTGTTGGGTACTCCCGATTACAGTAAGCCTTTCACATTATATGTCCACGAGAGAGAGGGATGTTCATTGTCGGTTTTGACTCAGCAGTTTGGCGATAAGCAACGCCCATGTGCGTACTTTTCGTCGACTTTAGATCCTGTAGCTAGAGCGTTGCCGAGTTGCTTGAGAGCTACGGCGGCAGCGGCTGTTTCAATTCGACAATCTGCTGGTTTGGTTATGGATAACACGTTAGTGGTCATGGTTCCACATGTGGTGGATACCTTGTTGAATCGTACCAGGACACAGCACTTAACTAGTGCTCGGTTGTCAGGGTATGAGCTTAAGCTGTTAGCGAGTCATGTGCACATAAAAAGGTGTAATACCTTAAACCCAGCTACATTGTTGCTGATTTCGCTTGAGACAGCTGACGATAGTGAAGAGCAGCAAGATTGTTTTCTAAGAACCGAAGAAGAGACGAAAGGGAGAGTAGATCTTAGGGACACTCCTCTTCCTGACTGTGAAGATGCTTTGTGGGTTGATGGTTCGTGCTTTAAGTTGCCGAATGGTGATACGACTGCAGCATATGCTGTGACAACTTTGTATACGGTTGTTGAAGCTGCACGTATCCCACATAACTCGGCACAGGCAGCGGAATTGATTGCACTTACGAGAGCGTGTGTGTTGGCGAAAGGAAAACGAGTGAATGTGTATACGGGTAGTCAGTATATGTTTGGTGTGACTCATAGTTTTGGACGTTTGTGGCGTGAACGTGGATTTTTGACATCGCATGGGACCAAGATCCAGCATGGGCAACTGGTGAATGAACTTTTTGAATCTCTTACGTTACCATTGCAAGTAGCGATTGTGAAATGCAGTGCCCATAAAAAGGTTACGGATGATGTTGGTCGTGGTAATGCGTTTACGGATGAAGTTGCGAAAGAAACTGCTAGGAATGTGATGAGTCGAATGTATGTTGCGGGTCCAGCGAGATGGGTTCCAGAGAAGAGTATGTGTGAAGATACTATTGAGAGTGTAAAATCTATACAGGGTGAGGCCACAGAGAAAGAGTTGAATGAATGGAGAGAAAGCAAGGGTAGATTGGATTCGAATGGTTGTTGGACTGATTTGTCAGAGCATCAGAGATGGTTGTTGCCTAATGCGTATGTGCTTCCAGTTGTTACGATGGCTCACGAAATGGCACATATTAGTGTGAAAGGGTTTTGCAAGCTGTTGGCCCCTGTTTGGCAGAATGTGGGAATCCCCAAATGCACAGAGAATTTGGTTAAGAATTGTATGGTGTGTTTGATGCATAATCCTGGTAAGGGAACTCCAACACCAGCTGGTCATTTTGCTCCTCCTACGTATCCGTTCGAGGCTTTGCAGCTAGATTTCATCCATATGGAGAGATGCAACAACTTGAAATATGTGTTAGTAGTTGTTTGCTCCTTTTCTAGATGGGTAGAAGCTTACTCCCTTAAGGACAATACTGCTTTGTCCACAGCGAAGGCTTTGATAAAATAATTTTTCCCGAGATTCGGAATGCCGAGAATTATCTGGAGTGATAACGGGAGTGAATTTGTGGGTCAAGTTATGAAGAGAGTGTGTGAGGGTCTCGGGATTAGGCAGAAATTCCACGCTGCAAATCACCCCCAATCAGCTGGTTTAGTCGAATGCTATAATGGCACCCTTAAGTTAAAATTGGCCAAAATCCAAGCGAGCACTGGTTTGCAATGGCCAGATGCCTTGCCATTAGCACTTCTGTCTACAAGGATGACTGTGCATTCATGAATGGGTTTGAGTCCGTATGAGGTTGTGTTTGGTCGCCCAGTGAACATTTGGGGCGTACCAAGACCAACGAGGTTTAGTGACCTCGAGTATCCTGTGTTGCTTGATTATTTGCGTGAACTGACAACTAAAATGAGTGTTTTACGCCAACAGGTGCATGACAGTCTTCCGCAAGCTTCAGAGGATCCAGGGCACTCTATTGAACCTGGGTCTTGGGTGTTTGTACGTAACTTCCAGCGGACCAAGAACGAACAGCCCCGTTGGACGGGGCCCTACCAAGTACTCCTGTCAACGAGATCTGCGGTCCGAGTGCAAGGCAAGCGCAACTGGATCCACGGATCTCACACCAAAAGAGCACCTTTGCCCTTGCCATACGATAAGTGGGTCCAGGAGGGACTTGCGGACTCTGAAACGGAAGTTGTCCCACGGTTTATACCGTTCAGCGATGCTCGACTGATTGGAACAAACTCAGAAGAAGAGAGTGACAGGATTCTGCAAGCATCAGTACCTCCTGGAGATCGATTGGACACTACAGAGCCTCACCTTTTGTTCGTTGATCAAGAATTAGCTGGAAAGAATCGCTATAATCTGAGACCGAGAGTTACGGACAAATAAATAAGGACTAATAAAGTTTGATGATTTTTTTTTGTTTGCAGGTTAACTCTCCACCAAGGATCTACTAATTTTTGTTTTTCTTGAACCGCCATCCGGTTCACGCTGCTAGGGTTGTGGTTGTTACCAGTCTTGGGAGTGCAAGCCTGAGACACTAGGTCGAGGGTTCTGTTGGCTCAAGGCAGTCTTCCTGGGTTAGCAGAGGCACTCCTGAGCAGAATCAACCTACCACCGTGGGCAGCACATTTAGTTTAGGATGGATTTCTTTGAGTTGGAGAGACCTGTACAGACATTGACTTTTAAGAAACGAATATGTAAAATAATATTGAAGAAAAGTTTTTTGATACCATGTTTATTTTTACTATTGAGCTTTATGATATTTATAGCTGGTTATGTAACATTTGTTTTTAAAATGACGTTTAATCCCACTGTGCAACCTACACCGTTGCCTACTATTTCTTGTCATTCTTTCCTCCCTTTCCCGGAGCATGAGGTAGTCAGACGATTGGAATTTGCTAACAATTCTTTCATCCAACTTCTGCACCAACACCAGTTAGTGATGAATACGACAAATTGCTGGATTTGTGGTTTGATGCCCCATACAACCGATAATGGTATTCCTTATCTAGTTTTGCCCTTTAGTTTAAATGGCTCGATTTGGGCTTACCGAACAATGTTTATCTATGCCCACAGTGTCTACCCCCAACGTTCACTGAAAGACAACCCAAAGAATAGCGCTATAGTTAAAGGCATTGTCGACATGATTAGAGGGATTAGCTCGTATGAGACTATTCCGAGAGATGAGACGCTAGCCTACATTGGTTGGAACGTTACTGAATATGGAGTTGGTTTGAGTGTTAACCAGCGAGCGAAAAGTTCTCCACCGATTTGGATAGTGCCCCATCAGGGCCACTATTGTCTGCAGGGCAACGGCAAGAATCCGAAGGCTCAGTTAGGGAAGAGTGTTTGTACTGAGACTTATGTATTTGCGTCTCAGTCTTCCCCGGCAATCCTAGCTGCTAAGGGTACCTACTTTGTTTGCTATGACAAAGCGTATACATGGTTGCCCCCTGACTTCTCGGGCACATGTTTTGTTTCCTTTCTGTTACCTCCCACTTTTACAGCTGCGGCAGATTACCATAAGACGAGAGTTGCTAGAGGTGTCTTTAGTCACTGCGGGACAAGAACTGGGAGATTTCTTTAAGGGTTTTCTGCCGTTCTGGGGGCCTATGGCTAACAGTAGGAATATTCGACAGTTGACGAGAGTGGTTGAGTCCACCATAGTCGAAACTGCCGGTGCCCTTGGTAACTTGACTGCTGAGCTCCAGTCGGATAGACTCATGACACTTCAGAATAGAGTTGCCCTTGATGTTATTTTAGCAGATCGAGGTGGAGTTTGCAAGCTGATTCAATCGAGCTGCTGTGTTTTCATTCCAGACAACGCTCCTTCAGTCTTCCAGGCCATTTCCAAATTGCATAAAATCTCCGACTCTGTCCATTTGGACAAAGGAGACTGGTCTTTGATGGGATGGTTATGGGGATTGATATCCACTTGGGGTTGGAAGATTTTGATGGTCATTGGGATGGTCTTAGCAATCCTTTTCATGTTCTGTCTCTGTGTACAGTGCGCTCCTGCTATTTGTGGCCTCTGTGCTACTTCGTGTGCATGAAGACCTGTCCAGAGAGAGGTACTAAGTAATAGGATGATGCTACAGCAGCATATCGATGATCTGATGAATATAGATCCGGATTCAGATTAACATGGGTTTGGGTTTGTTGCCTATATTAGGGCAAAAGGAGGGTCTGTGGTTCCGTGGTTCGCGAACTGCGTTCGATGGTTCCGAACCCGTTCCATAAAGATTGTCAGAAATGGACGATCTTGGTATCAGCAGACCGCAAATGGCGAGTGTAGCATGTCTGAGTGTTTTCGTATGAATCGATATAGGAGAACACTCTCTATTCAAGGATTTAGTTTGAACCTCCGGGTTCCATTTTGTATACGGCAGCCATTTTGTGTGGTTGCCCTAACATAGGCCCGATGACTGTGGCCGAACGAGTCCTTGAGACACGTACGCCTTAGCTGACTTCTGGGTGACCTGGCCGAACTGACTCCTTGCCCGAGGCTGACCTCGCTGAGCCAGTTCCTTGTTCAGCAGCTGGTCTGATAAAGATCAAAGAGCAGGACGTGCCCGAGTTTATGGTACACTGCTCCCACCTTTCTATCTCCTTTCTAATCTGTTGCTGCCTTTCCTTTACGACATAATCATTGATTTGGGTTGAAGGATTTATGATGGGTTTGTCCGGCCTGATCGAACAGGAAACTTGGGAATGTGCGTGGTCATTTCTGGTGGGCAGGACAACGGAAAATGGGATTGTCTGGGATCGTCGTCATACGCTACTTTTGAAATGTTACATTGTCATTGGTCAGTTTGTATGCACCGAATGTAAATTTGAAATGTTGCCTGAGGCTTGATTTTTGGCATAAAAGACCATGCTCCGCTTATTGAATTTGTGCAGTCTCTGACGAACCACCCATGTGTGCTTCGTAGATCTCTGTTCTTGGTTGCAGCCAATAAACTTTGGTCTTTGACGTCATCAAGAAGTATCCCGTGTCTCTGTTTGCCAAGACAGGTGAACTCGAAGGTTTCAGGTGTTCTCCCTGACGCCGCTGGGTTCTAAAAACCCGGTCCTTCACTAGTACTTTTTCCAAATTAGGTTGGTCGATAGCCCTAAGGCGGGTAGCCGCTTCAATCTGTGATTTTTTCCAGAGTTCATTATAAACGGCATAGATCCATCTTTTAGATCTACCTTTAGCCGGGCCCTTTATGAAATCATTCAAGTCAACCTCGTCGGTCAGTTTAGATAAATGAAATTTTACTGACGCCAATGTAGAGTGCTTGAGCCAATTCTGACATAATTTGCCTACAGAATAAGTGGTAACAGAATGGTCACTCTCAAAACGGGGATCTACTCTGACTTGTGTAAAACCCTCAGCTAGGCCCAAAAAACGATGCTGGCACAAATCTGCACTTCGGAGCCACATTAACCAACCCTTGGGATCCAAACTGGATATGTTAAAGGATGAATTTAGCAAATGGGTTTGCAATTCTCTAATTGAAAATTTAGTTGAATTTTCCCAACCCGAATATTCTTCCAAATCTGGGTAGGAAGGAGAGTTTAATTTTTTTGAAGTAGCCAATCCAAAGCATGTTGTCTGCGAGATAGTAGAATTTAAAAACAACATATGATTTGGGATGAGACATGCACAGTGCAAAGCCTCAGTGCCTTGTACCTGCCAACTTTTAGAACCCCAAACCGATTTAAGGCCAATAGTTTCCTTCCACAACTCGTAGCCACCTACAGCTAGCTGGTCTAGAAAGGACTTTGAATACAATAACGTAGTATCGGTAAGTCTAACTTTGGGTTGGATTTGTCTGATTAAAATTAGTAAAATATGTATACTTTTTCAAAAATGTGTTTGAGCTGCCTCTTAAAGGAGCTGGGCAATGTTCCCACACTGTCAAGCCCGCTCTGGTGTCAAAGCTTTCAGGGACCAGGTCTTCACCAAGACTAATTAACAGTTTATCCCATCTCCAATCTTTTGCTAGTTGGAGTCAATTGGTGGCGCAGTTCAGGTGGAGGACTTCCTGTTTTTCCGATGTTGAAAACGCCAACCTTCGGTTAGCGTTCTAGTCTTTTGCAGCAGTGCCGCCATTTCGTGCGCGAGCTGCTCTGGTGCTGCGCACTTCAACTGAAGAACTTGACGGAGTCGGTTGCGTTCCAGAGAGCCTCTTTCTTGGCGTCTCTATTCCTGTAGCGGCTCGTCAAAAGAAGATTCTATCGTGTTCGGAGAAGACTCAGAAGGCTACGAATTCTTTGTGAGCAGTCCAGTCAGCAGTAAAGTCGTCTTCGAGAATAAGGTCTGGTTTCCGTTATCTCTCCACTCTCGTTTTGCCGTGCAGTTTGGTCCGAGAGTAACGGTAAGCCTTTGAACATTTGATCCTAGTGACTTTCAAGTTGTTTCCAGACAAATTCAGATTGAGAAGCGTTCTCTTGGAGAAAGTCAGTTGTGTGAATTTGAGTACCAAGTCCGTCGCTGAATTCTTTAGAACTATATCCAAAGACTTTGATTAAGACACAGCATTTCGGTGATGGCTATCGCCCGAATAACAGCAGTTGTTTAAGAGCTTTCAATCTTGACTCTATGTACCAAGAGGATTAATTGGAGAACTGTATTGAGCCTACTCACTACACCGAACTTCTGGTCTAGAAAGTTTTTAGGGGGATATCTGTATGCGCATGTAGTCATATTCTCTTACTCACCTAGTGTAGTTACGCAGTGGTCTCCATCTCCTTTTCATTTGAGAAGCAAGTTCCAACTTCATCTCCTCTACAGAGAGAGGCAAATTCCACACCAACTACAGGTATAAGAGGAGCAGCATTGGAATCGATATAGCCTGAGTAATCTGGTCAAGCTTGTGAGAATGTATTAATGTTATGTTATTCTTACAGGTGCCGGTAAGCTGAAGACACCAGGGTGTGGCAGTCTCTCTGTTGTTCGTTATCCACTTCCCCTTTCCCCCTCATTCCTGGGCTCAGAGGTCTCTGGGACCAGGGGTGTTTGGGAATTGGGAAATTCTCATCTAGACGACCTTCAACTATCGCCCCCACAGAACTCAGGAGGTTCAGGTACAGCGCTCGTGACAGATTGAAGTGCCCAATAGGTTGCCTTCTGTCTGGGTGAGATGGCTGAGGGTCTGGACGTTAAGGCCTTGACCTCCGTCCTGGAAAGTCTACAGAAACAGTTGAGTGAGACTAGGGAGGAAGTTAAGAGGTCCAATTTAGAGACTAGTTATCTACGGCAGAGAATAGATGAGATAGCAGCAGCTCCCAGTCCCAGTCCCAGTTTTGAGAAAATTAAGGGTCAAGGTTTCACACCTTCTTCTTCTTCATCTGAGTTAACTACTCAAGTAGTGCATGCAATGTCCCCAACTATCCCTTTTGCCCCTCCGGAGAGGTTTTAGGGGGACCCACATAAGGCTCAGATTTTCCTCACGCAGTGTTCTCTGCATTTTTTGTGTAAACCCATTTTATTTAAAGAAGATCAATCCAAAGTGGCTTTCGTTCTGTCTTACCTGAGTGGGGATGCAGCGGCGTGGTCGTTGCCTTTGGTATCGACAAACGATCCTGTGTTATACAAGTACGAAGACTTCAAGGCAGAATTTTTACGAATTTTTGACCGAAGAACAATATCTCAAACAACAAACAATGAGTTATTAGATTTAAAGCAAGGTAATAAAGAACTGGTAGCTTACATAGCTCAATTCAATAAGTTGATTGTCGAGACCAGTTGGCCAATGGCAAAGAGAGCAGCCATCTTTTATCGTGGGCTCAAGGATGAACTAAAGGATGGGTTATCCCAAATTCCGAAGAGACCTACCGAGTTATCGGAGCTGATCGATTTGGTTTTACAGATAGATCAACGTCAATTTGAAAGGCGCAGTGAGCGTTGAAAGGATACAAGAGTACTCCCCCCCAGGTTTGATCGAGCTCGTTTGGATGCGAGTAAGAGTTCAGAAGGGAGTGCTAGTGAAGAACCGATGCAAATTGGAACAGTTCGAGGTCCTCTAAGCAAAGAGGAGAGAGAGAAAAGACGAGCAGGCAAGCTGTGTATGTATTGCGGCCAATCGGGTCATTTTGTTCGAGAATGTCCTAGGAAACCCAAGTCTGCGGCTCTGGTAAAAGATCGGCTCCACCAGTAGACGAAGTTGCTCTGGTGGGAGCTGAATCAGAATAAACTCCAGTTTCACAATCCTTGGCTAATACTCTTCAATCTTCAGCTCCGCACTTAATCCTTTCCAGTCGGATTACTTTTGGAGAAACTGAGAAGGAAGGCATCTCCATTATGATTGATTCAGGAGCAACCGGAAACTTCTGCGACATTCAGTTTGCTAAGTCTTTGGGAATTCGTTTTGAGAAGAAGCTGAGACCTGAGCCAGTTCGTGCGGTGGATGGCACAAATTTATCCTCTGGCCCCATAGTTGCTGATACCGAAATCATCACAGTGTACGGTCCCGGAGAGCATAGGAGTCATGTACGTTTTAACCTGATCGATGCCCCCCAGTTCCAGCTCATCCTGGGGTTGCCTTGGCTCACCGAGCACAATCCAAGAATTGACTGGGCCACACGCACTTTAGAAATGAATTCTGAATTTTGTTTGGAGCACTGTTTCAAAGCCTCTTCTGGGGTTGCCTTGCAGTTGATGTCTTCAAATTTAGCCAATCAGATCCAAACCATTTGTGCTATTGAAGTTCCAGAGATTCCAGATGAATATTCAGACTTGAAGGAAGTCTTCAATGAAAAAGAAGCCCGGAAGCTCCCTCCACATAGACCCTATGATTGCAGAATCGAATTAGAGCCAGGGGCAGCCTTACCTTGTAGCCGCATTTATGCTTTATCAGAACCGGAGAATTTGCATCTGAAAGAATACATAGATCAACACCTGGCGAGTGGTTTTATTCGACCGTCAAAATCTCCAGTGTCTTCCCCTCTTTTTTTTATCCCGAAGAAGGATGGGACCTTGAGGACCTGCATAGATTATAGAGCCTTAAATTTGGTCACTAAAAAGAACCGTTACCCTCTGCCACTCATTTCGGAGTTATTAGATCAAGTTAAAGAGGCCCGAATCTACACCAAATTGGATTTGCGAGGGGCCTATCATTTGGTTCGTATGGCAGAAGACGAAGAGTGGAAGACAGCATTTCGCACCAGGCTGGGATTATTTGAGTACCAGGTGATGCCTTTTGGGCTGTGTAATGCCCCGGCAGCTTTCCAGCACTTCGTGAATGACATTCTTCGAGAGTACCTAGATCGATTTGCAGTAGTCTACATTGACGATATTTTGATCTTTTCGAACAGCTTAGAAGAACATGTGAGTCATGTGCGTGCCATTTTGGAGCGGCTATTGGAACATCAACTGTATGTGAAGCTGGAGAAATGCGTCTTTCATTCGTCCAAGGTGGAATTCCTAGGCTTCATTCTTTCCCCTGAAGGAGTGTCAATGGATGACTCAAAACTTCAAGCCATCAAGAACTGGCCTGCTCCTCGATCCGTCAAAGAAATACAGAGTTTCTTAGGCTTTGCCAATTTTTACAGGCGATTTATTCCCGATTTCTCCAGCAAAGTGAGTCCCATTACTCGATTGTTAAAGAAGAATGAGAAATTCGTTTGGGGACCTGCTTCGGAGGAAGCATTCCAGCAGTTGAAGGAGGCATTTACCACTGCTCCAGTGTTGCAACATCCAGATTTGAATGAACCATTTTTTGTGGAGGCTGATGCTTCGAATTTGGCCCTTGGGGGAATTTTGTCTCAGCGACAGAAGAATACAGGTCAGCTCCACCCGGTTGCATATCATTCTCGAAAATTGTCTCCCGCAGAAATAAACTACTCAATAGCAGACAAGGAACTATTGGCAGTGAAGGATGCCTTTCAGGTCTGGCGCCATTACTTATTGGGAGCCAGACATGTTATAACGGTTTTCACTGATCATCGAAATTTACAATTCCTAAAGTCCGCGCGCACTCTCACTCCTCGACAATTGAGATGGTCTCTATTCTTCGCACACTACGATTTTTGTTTTAACCTACAAACCTGGCACAACTAATACTAAAGCTGATGCTTTATCACGACTTGAGTTGGGGAGTGAAGCTGAACATCCGAAGGAGCATTTTGTCATTCCTAAAGAGAAGATAATTGCCACTTCTGTAGACGATGACTTGGGCACACGGATTCGCGAAGAGTTTTCTAAGGAGAAGTTTCAAGACTGGAAGTCTGAGGGTCCAGATCGAGAGGTCAAGGAGGGAACACCCTATCTCCATGGAAAGATATTTGTTCCAAGTGAAGATCTGCAAACTGAAATCATTCAATTTTCCCATGATCATCTGTTGGCCGGACACAAGGACTTTGCGAAGACTTTGGAGTTGGTGAAAAGAGACTTTATTTGGCCTGGCATGGACACTCAGGTGAGACAGTACGTTGCCACATGCGAGCAGTGCATCAAAGGGAAGAGTTTAAGGCAGTCCCCACAGGGTCTCCTCCAACCCTTACCGGTAGCTCCATTCCCTTGGCATACCATTTCTATGGATTTCATTGTGGATTTGCCTTCTAGTCATCTGGGGGGTGGTGGATCAATTCACCAAGATGAGTCATTTCATTCCATTGAAAGCCCTTCCCACAGCTCCCCAGTTGGCCACATTATTTGTTCAGCACATTGTGAAACTTCATGGAATTCCCAAGGTGGTGATTTCCGATCGAGGACCTCAATTTGTGTCTCGTTTTTGGAGGTCCTTCTTGAGAGGAATTGGGGTAGACTCTCGTCTGTCCACCAGTTTCCATCCAGAGACTGATGGACAGACTGAGCGGGTGAATCAGGATCTGGAGCAATACCTTCGCATGTATTTAATGGATCAAGAGGGCGAGTGGCCCTCTTTGCTTAGTACTGCGGAGTTCGCTTACAATAATGCAGTTCATTCAGCTACTGGTTTCTCCCCATTCTTTTTGAATTCAGGCAGGCATCCTAATATGTGGGTAGGTAAGGTGGAGGTTGAGGTTCCAGCAGTTCAGGAGGTTTTATCAAAATTGCAGCAATCTTACCAGGCAGCATCAGCTAACCTTTCCAAGGCTAAGATCAGTTACAAAAATCAGGTAGACCGAAAGCGTAGAGAAAGTCCCATTTTTGAACCTGGGGATCAGGTATGGGTTTCCACCAAGCATATGCGTTTGCGAGGTAATCGCAAGTTTCAACCAAGATTTGTGGGTCCATTCTCTGTAGATAAGATGGTCAATCCTGTTAGTGTCAAAGTCATTCTTCCAAAAACCATGAAGATACACCCAACCTTTCATGTCTCCTTAATCAGGAAAAGTCCTCCCCATCTTAGACAAGAAGCTCCACCCACTTCAGTTTCAGTCCAATCCTCGGAAGAGTTTGAGGTTAAGAGAATCCTAGATTCAAAGATTAAACGAGGGAAACTGTTTTACTTAGTGGATTGGAAAGGGTTCGGCCCGGAGGAAAGATCCTGGGAGCCTAGCTGTAATGTTCATGCTCCTAGATTGGTGTCAGCTTTTCACAAGACTTACCCGCAGAAGCCTGGGGAGGGGGCTTTGGTGGGGGGTACTGTCAAGCCCGCTCTGGTGTCGAAGCTTTCAGGGACCAGGTCTTCACCAAGACTGATTAACATTTTATCCCATCTCCAATCTTCTGCTAGTTGGAGTCAATTGGTGGCGCAGTTCAGGTGGAGAACTTCCTGTTGTTCCGATGTTGAAAACGCCAACCTTCGGTTAGCGTTCTAGTCTTTTGCAGCAGTGCCGCCATTTCGTGCGCGCGCTGCTCTGGTGCTGCGCACTTCAACTGAAGAACTTGACGGAGTCGGTTGCGTTCCAGAGAGCCTCTTTCTTGGCGTCTCTATTCCTGTAGCGGCTCGTCAAAAGAAGATTCTATCGTGTTCGGAGAAGACTCAGAAGGCTACGAATTCTTTGTGAGCAGTCCAGTCAGCAGTAAAGTCGTCTTCGAGAATAAGGTCTGGTTTCCGTTATCTCTCCACTCTCGTTTTGCCGTGCAGTTTGGTCCGAGAGTAACGGTAAGCCTTTGAACATTTGATCCTAGTGACTTTCAAGTTGTTTCCAGACAAATTCAGATTGAGAAGCGCTCTCTTGGAGAAAGTCAGTTGTGTGAATTCGAGTACCAAGTCCGTCGCTGAATTCTTTAGAACTATATCCAAAGACTTTGATTAAGACACAGCATTTGGGGGATGGCTATCGCCCGAATAACAGCAGTTGTTTAAGAGCTTTCAATCTTGACTCTATGTACCAAGAGGATTAATTGGAGAACTGTATTGAGCCTACTCACTACACCGAACTTCTGGTCTAGAAAGTGTTTAGGGGGATATCTATATGCGCATGTAGTCATATTCTCTTACTCACCTAGTGTAGTTACGCAGTGGTCTCCATCTCCTTTTCATTTGAGAAGCAAGTTCCAACTTCATCTCCTCTACAGAGAGAGGCAAATTCCACACCAACTACAGGTATAAGAGGAGCAGCATTGGAATCGATATAGCCTGAGTAATCTGGTCAAGCTTGTGAGAATGTATTAATGTTATGTTATTCTTACAGGTGCCGGTAAGCTGAAGACACCAGGGTGTGGCAGTCTCTCTGTTGTTCGTTATCCACTTCCCCTTTCCCCCTCATTCCTGGGCTCAGAGGTCTCTGGGACCAGGGGTGTTTGGGAATTGGGAAATTCTCATCTAGACGACCTTCAACTATCTTCCCCACAGAACTCAGGAGGTTCAGGTACAGCGCTCGTGACACACTGGGTATAATTCACAGTACTCCTCCTAGAATTAGTTTTGTGTAAGTATTGATTGCCAAAATGTTGGTAACAAAACAAATCACCATAATTAGCAGATTCTAAATATAAATCTTCAGCATCAAAGGTAGCATATTATTTCCAATCAGCAAACAAACCCTCTACGGCCTGAACATCCCAATCATCAGAACGTATGTTTTGTTGAACCACGTCCCCCATGTTAACTCTAAGCACATTAGGAACATTAATAACTTCGGTCAGGCCATGGATCTGAAATTTAACTGCATCCCAGACTATTCCATCCAGGACAGGCCACGCGGTGATGTTAACAAAGGCCAAGTCTCTCTTCAATCTGTGTGCTGAATGTGATGAGGAGTGGGGAGCCAATGTTCCATTCAGATGTCTAATGCATGTTCTCTCCTCGACATAATGTCCATTGAGAAATCGGAAAAAATAAAACACAAAACCAATTGACATAAAAAGATAGAGAGCAAAAAGCCCCAGCCAAATGTAAGTCCAAGGGGGTATTAAAAAAGGTTTTTTAAACAAAGTCGCGTAGGCTCTCAGCCTTGTGGGCTTCCCTGATGTACGTGAAACAGTGTCAAATGAAAATCTGGATTCTGTGGCTAAACGAGTTTGCAAATCAGGCATCGATAAGTCAGTTGGGTAGGTATAATCTGTATCATCAAGGTGAGTACCAGGCAAAGCACTCAATAAAGGACTGGAAACTGCAGGCATCTCGAGGACTACCTCCGGTACACAATCCGAAGCAGTGGCCAAAACAGAATTTCTCACTATCGAAGGACATGAGACTGCCGGTGTCATGCTAAGAAGAATCGGCCACTCTGTGTATTTTGACATTGTCAATGGAGATATATCTGTTCTCTTTACGACCTGGAAGTGGTGGTAAAATGACTGTTCTTGTGCCCTTCACTCCAAGCACGGGAACCGGAGCATGGTATGAGGGACCAAATTCCTTTTTGTTATCGATCTTCTCCCGAACCAGTTCTCCAACTTGGGGTAGCCAGCCAACTACCGCTATCTGCAACGCATCATCCGAGGTGGAGGGCAAATGTTCCTTTGCAAGACTGTCTCTGGTCTCTTGTAGAGTCTGTAAAACATTGCAATGTTCATCTATGTCAAAGGAGGCAGCTGAACCGACCGCGTCTAGACGGTCAAGGTCCGGGACATACATCTTGATACCAAAGAGCATTTTGTATGGGGTCCGCCCACCCAGAGACCTTGTAGGGAGATTATTAAGAGCATGCTGCACGCCATTAAGATGGGCCAGCCAGTTTCTGCCAGTGCCTATAACTCGAGCTGTCAGTGATTGCTTTAAGTCACGGTTCATTCGTTCCACAACACTATTACCCTCAGGTCAGTATGGAGACGAAAACTTGACTTGGACCCCCATCGAAGTCATGGCATCCCTATACACCTTAGAGGCGAAAGCAGGATCCTGATCCGAATGGAAGGTACCACAGGCAAAAATCCTTACAAAGACACGCGAATCCCTGATGACAGTCCGTGAATCAGCGCTACGTGGAGGCCAGACCCAAACAAAGCGTGTGCATGAATCAACTGTTACTAAGATGTACTTATACGCAGTATCAGAAGAAAAAGGACGTAGTGATCTAAATAAACACAACCAAACGGTTTATTAGAAATGAACAACTGGGGGGGCAAGATGGCGGACGCAGCAGTGTCCGAGTGAGCAGCGCTGAAGGAGGTTCCCGTCCCGTTCAGTTCTACTCCGAGCTATACCGCTATCGTATTGAGCCTGTACCGCGGTGCTTACGCTCCATGGATTAAAACTTCTCTAGACTCCTTTTGACAAATAAAGCAAAGACTTACGGACTTGGATTCTGTCCCGGGGGCTGTAATGAGACTGGACCTGTGGAAAAGCTATTCGCGTTCTCTTCGCTCGGCGTGGTTACACCCGACTCTCTCTCTCTCTTCCCCTTCCAGCGGCACACCTGATCGGAACACACGCCCGGAGCTGTCGGAACGGGGAAAGCAGCAGTACCGGCGAAATCGAATCGAGCAACAGGATTTTCTGATTTCTGAATCGGGGATGGCACCGAAAAATCCTACAACTGGCGCTCAAAGACAACAAAAGCCAAAAACAAGGGCGGGTAACGCGGCTACACAAGAATTGACTCAGTCAATGGGGGTAATAGCAGTTTCATCATCTTCTGGCATTTTGAGTACAACTAATGCAACTAATGTAGCTAATGCAGTACTTATTGAAACCCTACGTATTAATACGACTCAAAATATGACTGAAAATCTTCCTTCTTCCACCGCGACTCCTGTAGTAGTGTCTGTAATATCCAATGTACAAGACTTAAACGCGGTGAACTCTGGGAGTTGTAGGCAGGGTGCCATTCCAAAAATACCAGGGATGTTTATCAAAAAAACGGTTACTACAGCCAATCTTTCTAAAAGTCCTGATAATTCAAATCTAATTAAAGATAAACAAGCACATGTTACTGAGCTATCTACTAATGACGTAACTACCGTGGAAAATGATCAAACCTCGGTGGTATCAGAGCCGTTGGATTCAGCACCTTCAAACCTAGCTGAAGATATGGACTCTATAGACTCTGCTGGAAATTTTTATTCCATGACCGATCTCTCTCAAGCTTTAGACTCGGATGGCACGGAAGATATGGAGGTAGCAAGGGGGCTTCAATCCTTACAAGACTATGAAAAATCATTTTCTGACCTGGGACAAAATGATCTAAGTGATCCGGTAGATTCGGATCCTGAAGAATCTCCCAATAGACTAAGGCAAGATGATAATGGATCTACCCCTCCTCTCGTCTCTATCACGCCTAAAGTAACTAAAGAAGGATCTGAAACACCGGAGATAACATTAGAAGTTCTTTATCAAGTCATGCTCCACCATAGAGAAGAGACAAAAGCAGAGAATCTTCGTACCCAAGGGGCAGTACGGAAATTGCAAAATATTCTGAGGAAGGTGATGAAAGTATCTAATGATACAGTAGCAAGAGTAACGGAAACAGAAACTAGGATCTCTCAATTAGAAGATTCAATGGTTCAGCAAAATTCTCAAATAAAGGCAATGGAAGGAATAAAGGAAGAAATTAACTAGAAACTTATCGATTTAGAAAATAGATCACGCCGGAACAACCTTCGAGTCCTTGGCGTTCCGGAAGGGAATGAAGGGACAAATCCTTGACAGTATATAACAGAACTTTTTTCAGAAGCCTTCCCAGATCTAAATCAATGGCGTTGGGAGACCGAAATTCAGAGGGCACATAGATTTCCCTTCCAAAAAAATCGACAAGACTCAGTTCTTAAACCACGTGCTATTCTGATCTCCTTGAATAATTTTCTAGCTAGGGAAGCCCTCTATGACCTGGCTAGGCCAAATAGAAAGCGCAAGGGTAAAGGGATAGAATTTTTTGTGCGTCCTGACTATTGTCATGCTACGGTTCAGTTACGCTGGCAACTTCGCCAGCTCATTCCTTTATTTCAGGCTAAAGGAGCACAGGCATTTTTGCTAAACCCTGCAAAACTTAAAATAATTTATAAAGAGCGCTCTTATTTTCTAACCTCAGAGGGGGCAGCTAAAGAGCTATTAGTTTCGCTTTGAAAATGCTATTGTATCCTAAAAAAAAAAAGCGGGGGTCTAGTATGATCTGTAGCGGTTTCTGTATATGGTAGATGGGCCATTGCTGAAGCAAAAATTAATAGTAAAGTTTGGACTTTTTGTGCTGTATATGCCCCAAATCTAGACGATCCAACTATACTCAATTTTTTAAATTTAGAATTAGCTAACTGGGCTCCATCGCTAATACTATGCGGAGATCTCAACCTTCATCTAGACCCTAGTAGGAATATACGTAACACCATGGATTATCAAGGGGCAAAAAAAAAAGAATTCAAAGCTCTTCGCTCTTTGGTAACGGATCATGGTCTATTTGATGTTGCTCATGAAAAAAATTCATCAGTACCCGGGTTTACATTTTTTTCTTTTCCCCATAAAAAGTTTGTACGCCTTGACTATTTTTTCATTAAGAAGGCACTACTTTGTGATACTAGATTTGAACTATATCCACGAATAATCTCGGATCATAACCCAATAGTGATTGAAATTAAAACCAACATATCAACTTCCCATGTAAGGACCTGGACATTTGATCGAAAACTACTAGTTGACTCTGAATACTTAGATATGATAGCAAAATGGATAAAAGAATTTCTTGATATTAATAGAGGAACGGCCTCTGTCCAGAATATATGGGACTCTTTTAAAGCAAGGATTAGAGGAGAGTCACTATCGTATGTTATTAAAAAACAAAAAATTATACGAGAAAAGGTAGATCAAGGGTACAAAAATGTTTTACTCTGGGAAAAAAAATTATTAATAGCTATTAGTCAAAAACAACCAACATCAGATATTGAAACAAATCTAGCGATTCATAAAGCTGCCTTATATGAATCTTTTGCGTCTAATCTGGCGGAAAAAAGAGCAACCTACAGATCTCAATTATATGAGATGGCTGAAAATGCAGGGAAAATTCTTGCAAAGAGAACCAGGCAAAAAGAAGTATTCAATACTATAGACTCAATACAAGACGAAACAGGGCAGATACATAATAACCCTGAATCAATTCTTGAAGTTTTTCGTCAATTTTATCTTAAATTATATCAATATAAAGATGACTCTTACTCTTCACAACAATGTATGAACTTCGCCAGGGTTAATGCTCTACCATCCCTTTCTAATGACCAAAAAACAGCTCTAGAAACAGAAATTACCTGGGAAGAAATTGAAAATGCATTAACATCGCTAGCAATAGGCAAAGCAACGGGACCTGACAGTGTCCCACTGGAATTTTATAAGATTTTTAGGAACATCATAAAACAAGATATACTTATTACTTTTCATGAGGCACAGAGAGGTTTTCCACCGGAGTCCTGGGCCCAATCAGTAATAATGACATTTCTTAAAAAAGATAAGGATCCATTAAACCCTGCGTCATATAGACCAATATCCTTAATAAACACTGACAGTAAAGTCTATTCAAAAATACTAGCTACACGAATGTCAAAAATAATATCAACAATTGTATCCCGATGGCAACATGGGTTTATCCCAAATAGAGATACAGCAGATCATATTCGGAGAGTTATTGCTATGATGGACTGGGCTGAGGGTACTAAAACATCAATAGGGATCACCCTATTGGATGCCGAAAAAGCATTCGATAGGGTGGCATGGCCCTATCTCTGGGATTTGCTAATTATAAAGGGTTTTGGTCCAGGGATTGTAACCGCCTTTAAGGCTTTGTACAAAAACCCAATCTCAGCCGTAAAAATTGGGACTACAAAATCAGCCTTATTCCCTATTCAACGCGGAACACGAAAAGGAGTCCTTCTTCCCCTCTTCTTTTTGCTATCTATATTGACATCTTCCTTAATCAATTAAATCAAGATGAGTATATAATTCCGGTGGAGGTGGGCGGTATTACCTACAGAGCTCTTGCCTATGCAGACGATCTAGTAGTAGTAACCAAGGATATTGAAAGGGCTTTCCCTAGGATCGAAGAACTTGCAGCGAATTTTGGTTCCTTTTCAGGATATAAATTAAATCTAACCAAAACACAAATAATCTTCAAGGGTCAAAGTCCTCCGCTTCTTAATAATATAGTCTCCGAAGCAACCTACCTAGGGATTAAACTAACAACACCTATCTCGAAGATTCCTAATCTTAATTATGCCCCGATTCTGAAGAAAGCCAACTCAACCCTGGAAAGAATAGATCATTTGCATTTATCATTACACGACAGGAACAATGTGCTAAAAATGGTGATCCTCCCAAAATTTATATATTTATTTAGAACAGTTCCATTGGAATTTCCACTTGATTTTTTTAAGCAACTTGAAAGAATGTCAGGGAGATTCTTATGGGGCTATAAAGGCATTAGGAGAGCTTATAAAAAAATGATCCTACCAAAGGATAGAGGTGGATGGGCCGTTCCGTATTTCATATTCTATTATCTGGCTACAGTGTTACAATTTATATCTCCTCTGATTGTGGGCAACAAAACTCCCATATCACATGCACACTCCCCATCGATATATGAATTAGTTCTAGGTACGGAAGCTAACAATCAATTTTTAAGAATAATAGAACCAAGTTACTACAAAAAAACAAAATTTAAGATTATTTCTGCGGCATATAAAACATGGAGAATTAAAAAAAAAAATTGGTAGGGATTCCAAAGATATACTCCCTTAAATTCACCACACTGTTTTCCCCCTATATTTAGAGATCCGGTGATGAAAAGGTGGAATCATAATGGTATCCGCTACCTGAGTGATTTACACTTGGCTAATTCTACCATTATATCTACCTTTTCTGAACTTCAACATAAATTTAGACTCCCTTTTCATGATTATTTCAAATACTTACAGATCTTTAGCTTTCTAAACTCGCTCTCTCTTAATGATCGACAAGGTCTTAAAACGTTTCTGTTGATAGACAGTCTTTATATCAAAAGAAAAATAGGCTATTTCTATAACCTATTTATAACTTTTCTTGCAGATGATCTCTCCTTGATCCAACATAAATGGGAGGAGAAACTGGGTGTAAACTCCCTTATGATAAAAGAATCATAGCCAATGCTATTCTAATTTCAGAGCGATCACGAACCCAACATTATATGGCTATGTTTGATCTCTATCACACACCAGCTAAAATCATGAAATGGGGGGCTACTGTTGGTATAACCTGCAATCGATGTACTCTGATTGGAGCAGATGCAATACATATGTTATTTTCTTGTTCCAAATTACATGGTATTATTTCAGAAATTCAAATATTTATCGAAAAAATCACAGGGAGAACAATAATTCTTTCACCAGAATTGATTTTATTTGGACTATCAATGGAGACTATAGAAAGAGAACAACAACACCTGATTTTTATTATGATGTCCGAATTTCGTGCATGTATCACTCAGGAATGGATCAATTCGGAACCACCTTCGTTTTCTATGTGGAGGGCTCGTTTATTAGCCAAATTTAATTTCGAACTTGCTATATATGCAACAAAAGGAAGAAAAAAGAAACAATTAGGGATGAAAATCTGGGGTCCGACACAACAATGGATCCATGAGGAAACGACTTAAATATCCTCCCGATTTTACTTATGTCAAAATCTTATTTGCTGTTTATAGAAATTCTTTGGTTCTTCGTTTCTTTTATTTTCTTTTTCGGTGTTGTGTTTCTCTTTCTTGTTCTTTACTGCAGAACCTGTTGTTATGAATTCTATCTATGTAAACTGTAACCAAACTAATATGTTTTTGTTTGCAACATAAAATCAATAAAAAAAAAAAAAGAAATGAACAACTGTGTTTGGGGTGGATGCGTAGCAGTTGAAGGCTTAATCTGCGGGCAAATGTCACATTGAATGACATAGTCACGCGTCTGTTTGTACAGTCCCCTCCACCAAAAACGTTGTTGTAACTGAGACACAGTAGCTGAAACACCCGCATGCGCAGACGCAACCCCTTCATGGGCCGCTGTGATCAGTGAATGTCTGCGATCAGAGTTGGGAATCAATCTCTCCACAATTTCAGGAATTTTCACATAAGGAACCTTATCGGGACTTAAGTGGTATGTGTACTTCGACGGGAACCCCGTAGGATATTTATCCCCCTTCTCAGTGGCAGCAACAGCCGCCAAGATATCATCATCAATCTTACTTTTTGACCGTGTGACTGCTGCAACTAAATATGTAGATACCTCTGATTTTGCTGCTTCATCAGCAAGCGAGTTGCCGAGAGCGTGGACTCCAACGCCCTGGTGACCGAGAGTATGAATCACAAACACGAGTGGCAACTGCTCTTCAAGCTCAGCCACTCGGACCCAGATCATTTTATGTTTTATTGTGCTACCCTTGGAATCACGAAAATCATTCTGAATCCAAAAGAACAAGTTCTCATTGTAAGACTGGACACAGTAGTAAGAATCACTTACGATAAGTGTTGTCACACTAGGATCAGCGTACTCCAATGCAAGCATCAGAGCACGAAAGCTCTGCAAATTGTGCAGTGGAGTCTTCTAGAGTCTGTGTGTGCACGACCCTGGACTTGAACTCATCGTTCACCATGGCACCTACCACAAGGGCGCATGCGGAAACGTAGGCGTGTTTAGAACCATGCGCAACCTGCGCCGAACCATCGGTGTAAATGATGCAATGGAAATCCTCCAAAGGCCGCATAGCCAAAGGAGCAGGATGTACAAACTCATATTACAAAAACTCCTGCGACCTTAAGGAGGCATCAAAAATGAATGTGACATCCGGAGACATCAATGATGCACCCCATTGTATCCACAGAGGGTGCAAAGCTTTAGAATTAGGTACACTGGCTTTCGTAACTGCTTCCAAAGCAGGACACAGGGTAACAACCAACATGCGTTTTCCCTGTGACAGAGCGCGTTCCTTTAGAATCGCCATCTGCACAGCCGTCAAAACTTTCTCCACAGTGGAAAATCGCATTTCAGCCGAAGTGTACAAGTGTGACTTGTAAGCAATAGGTACTGTATCTCCTTCGTTAAAAGTAAGGTACGTGAAACACACCGTCTCAGGGATGATTCTTATCACCAGGTTGGTGTGATTATCACGAGTCAATAAGTATTTAGAAGCGAGCAGATCAGCTTGCAAAGATTGCAGTATAGCTGAGTGCTCAGGCAGCCAGTTCGATTTTGTAAAATTTGGTTGTATCAAAGCATACAAAGGCTTGATACGCTGGGCATATTCGGGAATGAATGTCCTCCCGAAATTCAAAAATCCCAGCAAAGACTGTAATTTTTTCAGAGTTGTCGGAGCGCGCAATTGTGCGCATTTTTCCAAGAAGTGAGGAGCCAATCCTCGACCTTCATTGTTGAGCTCGTAGCCCAGGAACAACACTGTATACTCTGCAATGTGCGATTTTGCAAAGTTGAATTTGTAACCGAAGTCCACAAAGCTACAAATTAAGCGGTCAACTCGACACAGATGCTCCCACAGTTCATCATCCGTGAGATAAATGTCACCACATATGAACAAGCATCTGGGTCAACTCTCTCTAAGAGAGAGACTATGCGGGCAGCAAACACTCCAGGACTATTCTTGTAGCCCTCGGTAAACGTTTGAAATGTTTTTGGACACCGCCGCAAGTAAAGGAGGTCCATTGGGAACTAAGACCATCCAAATGGTGGGCATAAAAACCGTTAGAAATGTCAAGCGTGGTTTTAAACCGCTTACGCACAAGACTATCCACTAAAGCAGAGCAGTGGGTATTCTGTACTGCACAGGTACGGCAATGCGAGGTTAAACGCCGGTAATCCAATACCAAACAATACGAACCGTCAGGGTTGGTTACAGTAAAAAGAGGGTTAAAAAAAGAATCAGAATTCCTAGTGAATATAAGACCTACTATCCCATATTTCTATACAATCCCTAAAATCCACAAGCGTTTGGATAATCCACCTGGGAGGCCAATAGTCTCCGGAATAGGGTCTATTTTGGAACCCTTGTCGAAGTATGCAGATGCGTTCCTACGACCAATTGTTCAAACGACAGACACCTATCTAAGAGACACGAAGGATGTACTATGTCTACTGAAGGACCAATGTTTCGACCCCACATCTAGCATCTTAATCGGCCTAGATGTGGAGAGTCTATATACCAGTTTGCCACACAAAGAAACACTGGAAATACTGGAGGAAGTCCTTTTTGAAGAAAATTGGACTTATCATACACCAAGGCATGTAGTCCTTGAATGTTGCCGCCTAGCCCTCACTGAAAATTTCTTCCGTTTTGAAAAAACACTGTACCGCCAACAACACGGGACCAGTATGGGCAGTACATTCGCGCCGAGCGTGGCCGGACTGTACGCCACCAATTTGGGAAGAAGAAGATTCTCAACATGAACAACCCATACATGAACCAGATCAAACTGTGGAAGCGTTACATTGACGATATCCTGCTAATCTGGCATGGTAACGAAGAAGAGGCTCAGAATTTCTGCTCTTGGCTTAACGAGCAAGATTTGTTCCTCAAATTCACGAATACCATGAGTCGATCACACCTGGTGTTTCTGGACCTAAACATCTGGGCGAACGATGGGATCTTAACAACCACAACTCACCATAAACCCACTGCGAGAAACTGTTTACTTACCTACAACAGTTTCCACCCAAGACACTTGAAACAGAATCTCCCATTTGGACAGTTCCTACGGTTGAGAAGAAACGGTACCAACAAATTGGATTATCACTCACAAGCTGAAGAGTTGAGTAAAAAATTGAAAGATAGGAACTACCCTAAGAAACTGATAAAGGATGCTAACAAGAGGGCGAGCAACAACAACAGGGATGCCCTCTTAGAACCAAAAGTGAAGAATACACTGACGAACAACAGACCTATCTGCATCACCACTTTTGACAAGGTGTCTGACCAAGTCACGAAATTAGTGAAGAAACATTGGCCTATTCTTAACAGCGGCGACCTAAACATACCTACACCTATGTTCAGCCATCGCAGAGGAATGAATCTGAAAAACTACTTGGTGCATACTCGCCCAAGGCCTACTGAAACCATCAACAGGTTGCGGCCACTACCCGTGTAATAATTGCAGTGTCTGCCATTTAACATCAGTTATAAAGTCAGTAACTTTTAACAACAATACAACATGGCAGCTTAGGCATTTTTCAAACTGCAATATGAGCGGAGTAGTTTACCTGATCACCTGTACCTGCAATTTACACTATGTGGGAATGACCTCAAGAAAGGTCAGCACCCGCATTGTGGAGCACAGAAGTAACATCCGCTGCAAAAGAGCCACAACATGCATGACCAACCACTTCATTGAAAGAAACCACACACCTAATGATCTCAAATGGTGGTTCTGGAATGCATTAAGAACAAAGAGAACCTTGAGAGAACCCTGCATGAACGTGAACAACGTTGGGTCTTCAAGCTTCAAACTGATGTAAATGGGCTGAACGATGATATACCCTGGGGTGCGTTCAACCACTAAATGTGATATCTGAATAGGCACCAAGTACTATTTGGATTTTTTGCCTTTACCCAGTAAAACATTACCAATATGAATACCTTATGTCTAGGTATGTCCATCCATTTCTCCAAGCTATAGCGGTTCAAAGGTAAAAATTACCGTGGTATTCATTAACGTAGTGTCTTGAGAAGAAATTCGTCACTACTAATAACATCAGTTCCTAACTAGAGCTAATTTTGTTTTAAGGCATTTTTTCCCCCGAGTCAACTTACTAAGTCATGAGTTTTTGTGTTTAAAACACTCTGTAAACACTTTATATTCAGATACTTTTCCTAAAAATCGCTACCCTACGATGAATCAGTCATGACGTTTTTAAAGTTTTTAAAGTTTTTTTCCTGCCAAAACAATCGTTTTACTTGAATACAAGAGGAACAACACCAAGTCTTTTCTCCCTTTCTCAATTTCGAAACTATCGACACAAGGATTTACATGCTCCTAAGATGGCCCCCATGATCAAGCGGTCTAGCCTTTCCGACCCGTATCCGGAAATGAAGGAAACAAAAGCATCCCCCGCCAGACGCACCCTAAGATGCAGTCCGACGGGGAAGCAGCTAGGTAATACAGCGCGGTATTGCTGATCAGGAAGTAAGTGCAACATCCCCTTTTTTCCCCCTGTTTTTCAACAAAAAGACAGGGCAAGGCTTCGAAACTCTACCCGCTCGCTACAAACAAACTTTGTTTTTTGAAAACTAACCGCATTTCTCATTAATCCCGTCATTGCAGCAATGCTTCCATAGAGGCCACACCGCCCCCTTTAGAGACCATGAAGTGCTATTAGGCACCCGCAAATGTAAATATTGAGATTCTTTTTTGGTTTATATGTTATCTGTAGTGTATTTTTATCGTCTTTGTCACAATAAGTCGTGTGTCTTTTTTGTGTATAAATTCACGCCACAATCACTCTGTGTGTATTATGATTACTATGCACCGGACCTGAGAGCCTGCACGCACCAATATGGGGCAATTTGCACCATTAATGTGTATTTATATATATATTCTAAGCGTGCGGCATGAAGGACATGCATGTACCCGATCTCTTAGAGAAAGGGGTAAGGTGCGTTAAACCTTGTCTCATTTTTTACAGGTTCATCAATGAGCAAAACATACGTCAGTAAGCAACAACGTATGTATTCTGAACCACGCATGTTTCTATATTGAGCAGCGTTTACAATTGCGATATCTCACTTTTTTTCATTAATTATTTCCTAACCCTTACTTTAGGTTTTTAGGAGTGGCAAATACAGGGCTGGTCCCTGTATGGTCCTGAAGAAACGCCAGGGGTAGCGGGAAACATGTTGCCCATATACTGACCCCACCTGCATAGTTGGTCGGATTACAGTATAAACCCCATTTTTTATATACCAACCTAGGAGCAGAATAAATTATTGAGGCACACTAGCATGGTGTATTTACTTCACTTTCGCCCACTCCACTTCACACCCCTTTTTTTGCACCACACATAGTCCTTCACAACTAAGTGCTCCTACGTAGTTCGCAAGTCGCAGCACGCCCCTTTTCGTAGAGAACTGGGAGGGCCCCAATGATGAAGCATGTCACCGTGAGGAAACTCCGGTGAGTGAGGGTACTCAAGAAAGAACGTTTTCTTTCTTTATTTTGGCTTCACTTATAATTTTTTGTTAACAGCCGCAACACGAGACAGGTCTTGAACCCAGGAATGTGGGCTCACACTTTTCATATGACGTCTTAGGAGGGCGACCTGTTCTTCAGTACCTCCTTTTCCCCCTAGTTATACATGTTCATAGCAGTCCATAGGCTGCAGGAATTTAATTCAACAGGATTTTGTCAAAATCCCATTGTCTCAGTGACAAAGATTGAAACGCACTTCATTACTTAACCTGAAATAATCTCCTTAAAAACATGGCAGAAATTATGGGCCTATCTTTCTCAGAAGAAGAGGTGGATAGGATAATGGCCTCAATACTACCACACACAGGGGCCCCAAGTAGAGACAATGGCGATGCAAGTCAGTGTTGGGACGAACTAACAGAATTGAAGAGAACACAAATAAAGACCTTAATCCACGGGGTGATGATGGCAGAATATCTTAAAATCAGTGCAGCACCAAGGGGTCTTATCGTAAGGAATGAACCTTTGATTTTTCAACAGGACAAGCAATTTAAAAAAGATTGGTCACTGATATCGTGGCACTGTACCAGAGATTGGTTAGTGCTAATAATAAAAACAGCAGCACGCCTCTCTGAGACACTGAAAGATGAAATTCATACTTTAGAGGTCCGCCTAAAATCCTTCCAGGCTCCAGCAGAGCTACAAAAGAGACTTGATGAATGTTGAAAGGAGAGTCGTAGGAGTCAAGTAGATTACTTCTCCTTTATTTGAAGTTAAGGGTACATTGCAGCGACACCGACCACAGCAGGAACCTCCACCCTCAACCTTCAGCAACCGTCTCACTCACTGCCTCTACATTCTCACCAAGCATCCATTCCACGCATTCCACACGTGCACACACGACACACGCACACACACCACATACCATGCGCACACACACACTACATATGCAACCAATACCACACACCCTCCTCCTCACAAACTTGAACAACACCAAAAGAACTATCCTAACTTAAAATCAGAAAGCCGGACAGGCAACTTCCTTGTCCTATTACCACGGCGTAGAGTCTCACCTTCAACACCAGAATTAGAATTGGTACGAGGTGAACCAACATCAACAATATCTCCAACACTACCTCCTATGTCACATCTAGTACTACAGCCGCCTGTACTACCAGTTGACGCCACATCCTTCATTAATCCAAAATCATCACCTAACATGTAACCACTACACGCTCCTTCATCAGCACCACCAGATCGTGAGGCACCACCAGATCGTGAGCCTACCACACCATCCCCCTCATTGCAAAAACTCAATTGCCGAAAATTCCACCTCTTGCCATCCTCCAATTCTACTGCACTACCAAACACCTTCACTACTCTCAAGGGTTTGGACCATAAGCTTTCGCCCTTCAACACAATCCTGGGATTCTTTACTCTAACCATTTGACCAATCTTAACCAAAGGCCAACTACATCTACCTCCATGATACTGCTGACTACGATCTTGATACCTTCCGACCTCAGCTCTGATTTCTTTATCAATATGACCATCATTACACAACATTTTATCATTCCTTTTCCTCAACCACCAAGGAACTAAACCAGTAAATGGTTTCCTGCCTCTCAAAATCTCAAAGGGTGTTTTCCCTGTAGCGGAATGCGGCGTGACACAATATGCAGTCAACCTCTCTTGTAAAGCTTTCCTCCAAGGTAAACCTGCACTCAATGCTAATTCAATCACCTCCTTAACCACCCTGTTGAAGCGCTCAACTTGACCGTTACCTTCGGGATGATATAATGATGATTTGATATGCCTGATACCCATTACCGCCAGAAATTCTTCCATCTTTTGCGAGACAAATTGTGGTCCATTGTCCGAAACCAGAACTTCTGGTACTCCTTCCCTAGAGAATACATCCTCTAAAAACTCAATGACCACATCTGTAGTCATCCCATTTACCATCCTTACTTCCGGCCATTTCGAATAGTAATCAACTAATACAATAGCATAATAATCCTTTGCTGATAAAGCTGAAAATGGACCCATGAAATCAATAGCCACTTTTTGCCATGGATACTCAGGTAACTTCACCATAGTTAAAGGCACACTCAATGGCTTTGCCACCTTATCACTGGCGTTACAAACTTTACAATTCCTTACTAATCGATCCACCATGGAATCAACCCCTGGCCACCAAAACCATTCTTTAATCCTTCTTTTAGTACTAGACATACCACCGTGCCCCATGTGACTCTTCTCAACAATGTCCTGTCTTAAGCTAACTGGAGGTACAATTCTGTCACCTCTTAGGATAATATCATTAACCACACACAGTTCATCTTTAATTTTTGAAAATGCAGCACATTCACCCCTTAAGTTGGACTCTCTTGGCCAACCATCAACTATGAACCGTTTAACTTCTCTCAAAACAACATCCTTATCCAACTCGCACATCCAAGACGTCTCGGATACAACACTATTAACATCCTTCTCACCTATCAGAAATACATCCTTGACGGTAAAAGCTATTTCACAATCGCTATTGGTTCCAACACCTGTCAAGTCCCCTTAGGTAACCTTGAAAGACCATCCGCAACTACATTATCCTTACCAGGAATATATTCTATCTCAAAACTAAACATTTGCAGCTTTGAAGCTAATCGAGCCAACCTAGGAGTCAAGTTTTTCCCACCTTCAGGTCTCAAAATATTTACCAATGGTTTAGGATCAGTGAAAATTTTGAACTTTTTCCCCCAACATACATCCTGAATCTTTCAGCAGCCCATGAAGCAGCCAATAACTCTTTTTCTATTACGGAATAATTGCGTTCCAATTTTGTCAATGTGCGTGAAGCATACGCTACTACCCACTTCTCTGATTTGACATGTTGAGAAAACACAGCACCAATGCCATACCCAGATGCATCCACAGACAGTATACATTCAGCATTAGGTAAGAAAGGTTTCAAACATGGTGTTGTAACTATTTCTTTCTTCACCTTCTCAAAACATATCTTTTTTTGCTCACCCCATGCAAATGCTACACCTCTTTTTAACAATAATCTTAACAGTTCAACTTTAGAGGCATAATTTTCAATAAAACGTGAATAGAATTCTGTTAGTCCCAGGAATGACATCAATTGTTCCTTGTTCGTTGGTGCAGGGACGGCTAAAATAGCATCAACATGACTAATTTTTGGTCGAATACCGTCTTTAGATATGACATGTCCCAAATACTCTACTTCAGATTTCCCAAACACACATTTTTCATTCTTGATGGTTAAACCACTATTTCTTAATGCATCCAGAACAGCATATAAACTTTCATCATGACATTCCTTGTTCTTCCCGTATATTAAAATGTCATCCTGGAACACTTTAGCATTTTTAATGCCTTGTAAGACCCTGCACATTTCTCTTTGGAAAACCGCAGAAGCACTTGCAAGACCAAATGGCATACGTTTATACCTAAACATTCCCTCCGTGGTAATGAAAGCAGTACAATGTTTGGAATCATCCTCTAACACAATTTGGTGATAAGCACTCGTCAAATCTATCTTGGAAAACCAAGAAGATCCACCGACAGAAGATGTAAGTTCTTGCAAATTTGGAAGAGGAAACGTATCAACCCAAATAGCTTCATTTAAACATCTTAGGTCGACACACAAATGTAAATCGCCATTAGATTTAAGAGAAATCACGACTGGCGAAACCCAATCTGAACTTTCAACTGGTTCCACAATTCCATCCTTGCACAATTTCTTAAGTATTTCACCCAATTTTTCTCTATAGCTAATAGGCACGTTCCTAAGTTTCTGCCGAACAGGACATGCACCTTCTCGTAAAATGATTCTGTGTTTGAATCCAATCATCTTACCAATACCATTAGAAAATACATCAGGAAATTTTTCTTGAAGATTTGAGTTACTGTCCCTCTCAACGCAATCATTCTGAATGGAATAAACAGGGCAATCTAAACTAGGATCAATTTTCATGCCTAATTCAAATATATGTGGCCACCCCAAAATAGTTGCACCTTTGTTAGCCGCATAAATTTTACCTTGACACGAATTGTGTCCAAAATTTATTTTGGCTAATATGAAACCTTCCAATGGTATTTTGTGACCAGTGTAACTACCAGGGTGTACATCAGGTCCCAGTAATGATCTATTGGGCCAAAGGGATTTAAACAATTCCATGCCCATAATGGTATACCACGCACAAGAGTCCACCATGACTTTTACTTCCAGACCATCAATGTTGACAAAACACGATGGTAACTTTTTAACTTTACTCGTCCCTTGAACTAACTCATCGTGTACGCTATATATTTCACCTACTACATGAAAAGTATTATCTTGGTTATCCAATTGGACACAATTAATGTCATCTTGCTCATCATCTTGAAGAAAATTTACCTTAGCTTTAAAGTTACGACACACTCTAGTGAAATGTCCCTTTTTTTTACAATTAGTACATATTTTATCAAGAGCAGGACACCACTTGTAGTTTTGTAAATGGTTGGAAGAGCCGCACCTATAACATGCAAACTTCTTTTGCTCATTACCCTTCTCATAACTCTTCTCATTACTCTTCTTGTTAGGATAATTGGTAAATGATTTGTTATCATTCTTAAACTTAGGTTTATCACCCTTATTTATCACGTTAACTGAACTAGATTCGGAATCATTTTTCACATTCCTAACTTCACGAATACATTGATCTGAAATTTCCACACCTCTAGCTACTTCAATAGCATTTTTTAACGAAGTACTTCCAGATGACCATAACTTTTCTTGGATTTTTTTAGACTTAGTTTTCATAAGAATTTGGTCACGTAACACCTGGTCATAAGTCATGTTTTCAAATTCACATGTCACAGCTAAACCTCTCAAGGCTGAAACAAATTGATCAATTGACTCGTCCACTTTCTGAGCCCTTGAATAAAACTTAAACCTTTCCATGACAACATTAAATTTCCTCCCAAATCTCTCTTGCATTTGTTTAACAGCACATTGTTAAACACCCATGTCGCCAGCATTCTCAATTTTAGGTACATTTTTAAATTCCCTTAATCCTACTGCGCCAAGTCTGTGTTTAAGTAAAGACACTTTTCTTTCTTGGGAACACTCTTCTTCTTCTAAAACTTCAACATGTGCTTCAAACATATCAATCCATAAGTCCCAAGCAATAGGAGGTTCACCAGATTCTGCTAGGAAAAATGGTGGTGGATGGATTAAAGACATTATAAATAAATAAAATATAAATGCACAAAGAAGAAGAGGAAAAAAAAAAATAAATAAATGTATATATTTATCTCCTAATGAATATAACTCTTGCGCAAAAAGTTCACCAAAGTTCCATGTATATAACCGTATTTGAATCTGGCAAGTTTGGGCAAAGTGTTCACCAAAGTCTCAAAAGAGAAACCACTTGTAATCCAAAAATGTATTAAAGATTTCCAATGGCTTACTTAATATGTTTATTTCAGGAAGGTAGAAGCTCCTTGATGCAATAATGTGGATTTATTAGGGTATTAGCGCTCGTTCAGTTTCTTAACGTGTTAGCGCTCATTCAGTTTCTTAGTGTATTAGCGCTCGTTCGTTGCGATGTTAAAAAGCATTTGTTGGTTGCTAGGTAACGTTAACAAAAATAAGATGGCCGCCACGTTACGTTACAGTGCGCGATGATGTAACAACGCTAATGACTCACTACGGAGACTCGTAGGGAGATCTTGCGCGTCATTCAATTGAAAAGAACAGAGTGTGGAACACGGAATGGCCACGCTAAAACGACTCACGCATCAGTTGATTGAAGAGCGCGGTCCATCCAAAAGATGCAGGCTGTAACGACATGCATGGCAAAGCGTCACCAAAGGTACGAAAATTGCAGCTTCACGCTTGAAATAATTAGTTGAAACGTGCATCAAATATCCACAACTCTGGAAGTCAGTAAAAATCCATAAGAGTAACAAATCCACTATAAATCCACAAAAATATCGTAGAAGATAAAAAAAAATAATTTCAAAAGTGCTCAGCGTCGCTGCTCCCGCTCGTCGCCATATGTTGAAAGGAGAGTCGTAGGAGTCAAGTAGATTACTTCTTCTTTATTTGAAGTTAAGGGTACATTGCAGCGACACCGACCACAGCAGGAACCTCCACCCTCAACCTTCAGCAACCGTCTCTCACTCACTGCCTTTACATTCTCACCAAGCATCCATTCCACGCATTCCACACGTGCACAGACGACACGCGCACACACACACACACAAGACATACCATGCACACACACACACTACATATGCAACCAATACCACAATGAACTAAACAAGAGCATGACAGATTTGGAGATAAGCTTAAAGGACACCAAGTATATAAAACTGTCAAAGTATCGGAAATCCTTTTCGCACGAAAAGGTATATCCATACATAAGGGATGATTACAAACCAAGCAATAGGAACTCAGGATACAATACAGACAGTGATGGATCAGATACTGGATCTGACAATTCAAATTCCTCTAATAATTACAACTATTCCACGAATAGAAGACCAAGGAGAGGTAGAGGAAACTCTGGGAGATATCAGGGACCCACCTCCTCCACCTTCCTACTATGGGCCCCAACAGTTTCCCCCAATGTACCCTCAGCAACCATTCCAGAATTGGAACACGAACCAAGGGAACCAAGGTCGACCTTATTTAGGAGGGGGCCAACCGGCACAACGAGCAAAAAACAAGACAGGTCAACACCTGCAGTGGGCCCAACCACTGGAAACCACGGGACGCCACACACGCATCAAGGGCCCACCGGAACCAACGACGAGCAATCAATAGGCCTTGTGGTCAATCTGTCTACGATGACCCTCTCCAAGGTGCAAACAGAAGTACTAAACAAAGGTTTAGGGTTTGTCCCTACCCCCCACACTGATAAATTCAAACTCTGTTGCGAACCTTAAGTGTTCCTTAGAAAATTAAAACTTCAAATCTTTTTCAAAGACAAAGAACCAGCGGATTCAAATAACAGCGATACAGGATTAAAGAAAAAGTCAACCTTTGTCCCACCAACACACAGTCTACCGGTGGAGTTATTGGCTTTTGAAAAAGCAATCATGAAAGAGGTGAAGGACCTGGACCTCAGTTCAATCAGGGTATTCCAGAACACAAGCAATCTTGTGTTACAAGCAATACAGGAACTATCCAAAAATGACAAAATAACCATAAAACCAGCTGACAAGGGTGGGGCAATTAAGCTGCAGGACTCTGAAGACTATAGACAGGAGTGTCTACGCCTCCTTGCAGACACAAGGAACTACACCATTATAAAAGAAGATCCTACTGAACGCCTACGGATATGCATTGCATATCTAATTGAAGAAAATATGGTGAATGACTGGATGGACAAAAAAGAATCAGAATTCCTAGTGAATACAAGAACTACTATCCCATATTTCTATAAAATCCCAAAAATCCACAAGCGTTTGGATAATCCACCTAGGAGGCCAATAGTCTCCGAAATAGGGTCTATTTAGAACCCTTGTCGAAGTATGCGGATGCGTTCCTACGACCAATTGTTCAAAAGACAGACACCTATCTAAGAGACACGAAGGATGTACTATGTCTACTGAAGGACCAATGTTTCGACCCCACATCTAGCATCTTAATCGGCCTAGATGTGGTGAGTCTATATACCAGTTTGCCACACAAAGAAACACTGGAAATACTGGAGGAAGTCCTTTTTGAAGAAAATTGGACTTATCATACACCAAGGCATGTAGTCCTTGAATGTTGCCGCCTAGCCCTCACTGAAAATTTCTTCAGTTTTGAAAAAACACTGTACCGCCAACAACACGGGACCAGTATGAGCAGTACATTCGCGCCGAGCGTGGCCGGACTGTACGTCCACCAATTAGAGAAGAAGAAGATTCTCAACATGAACAACCCATACATGAACCAGATCAAACTGTGGAAGTGTTACATTGACGATATCCTGCTGATCTGGCATGGTAACAAAGAAGAGGCTCAGAATTTCTGCTCTTGGCTTAACGAGCAAGATTTGTTCCTCAAATTCACAAATAACATGAGTCGATCACACCTGGTGTTCCTGGACCTAAACATCTGGGCGAACGATGGGATCTTAACCACAACAACTCACCATAAACCCACTGCGAGAAACTGTTTACTTACATACAACAGTTTCCACCCAAGACACTTGAAACAGAATCTCCCATTTGGACAGTTCCTACGGTTGAGAAGAAACTGTACCAACAAATTGGATTATCACTCACAAGCTGAAGAGTTGAATAAAAAATTGAAGATAGGAACTACCCTAAGAAACTGATAAAGGATGCTAACAAGAGGGTGAGCAACAACAACAGGGATGCCCTCTTAGAACCAAAAGTGAAGAATACACTGACGAACAACAGACCTATCTGCATCACCACTTTTGACAAGGTGTCTGACAAAGTCACGAAAATAGTGAAGAAACATTGGCCTATTCTTAACAGCGGCGACCTAAACATACCCACACCCATGTTCAGCCATCGCAGAGGAATTAATCTGAAAAACTACTTGGTGCATACTCGCCCAAGGCCTACTGAAACCATCAACAGGTTGCAGCCACTACCAAGCGGCCACTACCCGTGTAATAATTGCAGTGTCTGCCATTTAACATCAGTTACAAAGTCAGTAACGTTTAACAACAATACAACATGGCAGCTTAGGCATTTTTCAAACTGCAATACAAGCGGAGTAGTTTACCTGATCACCTGTATCTGCAATTTACACTATGTGGGCATGACCTCAAGAAAGGTCAGCACCCGCATTGTGAAGCACAGAAGTAACATCCGCTGCAAAAGAGCCACAACATGCATGACCAACCACTTCATAGAAAGAAACCACACACCTAATGATCTCAAATGGTGGTTCTGGAATGCATTAAGAACAAAGAGAACCTTGAGAGAACCCTGCATGAACGTGAACAACGTTGTGTCTTCAAACTTCAAACTGATGTAAATGGGCTGAACGATGATATACCCTGGGGTGCGTTCAACCACTAAATGTCAAATCTGAATACGCACCAAGTACTATTTGTATTTTTTGCCTTTACCCAGTAAAACATTACCAATATGAATACCTTATGTCTAGGTATGCCCATCCATTTCTCCAAGCTATAGCGGTTCAAAGGTAAAAACTACCGTGGTATTCATTAACATAGTGTCGTGAGAAGAAATTTGTCACTACTAATAACATCAGTGCCTAACTAGAGCTAATTTCGTGTTAAGGCATTTTTTTCCCCGAGTCAACTTACTAAGTCATGAGTTTTAGTGTTTAAAACACTCTGTAAACACTTTATATTCAGATACTTTGCCCAAAAATCGCTACCCCACGATGAATCAGTCATGACGTTTTTAAAGTTTTTAAAGTTTTTTTCCTGCCAAAACAATTGTTTTACTTGAATACAAGCGGAACAACACCAAGTCTTTTCTCCCTTTCTCAATTTCGAAACTATCGACACAAGGATTTACATCCTCCTAAGATGGCCCCCATGATCAAGCGGTCTAGCCTTTCCGACCCGTATCCGGAAATGAAGGAAACAAAAGCATCCCCCGCCGGACGCACTCTAAGATGCGGTCCGACGGGGTAGCAGCTAGGTAATACAGCGCGGTGTTGCTGATCAGGAAGTAAGTGCACCATCCCCCTTTCCCCCCCCTGTTTTTCAACGAAAAGAAAGATCAAGGCTTCGAAACTCTGCCCGCTCGATACAAACAAACTTTGTTTTTTTAAAACTAACCGCGTTTCTCATTAATCCAGTCATTGCAGCAATGCTTCCATAGAAGCCACACCGCCCCCTTTAGAGACCATGAAGTGCTATTAGGCACCCGCAAATGTAAATATTGAGATTCTTTTATGGTTTATATGTTATCTGTAGTGTATGTTTATCGTCTTTGTCACAATAAGTCGTGTGTCTTTTTTGTGTGTGAATTTACGCCACAATCACTCTGTGTGTATTATGATTACTATACACCGGACCTGAGAGCCTGCACGCACCGATATGGGGCAATTTGCACCATTAATGTGTATTTATATATATATTCTAAGCATGCGGCATGAAGGACATGTATGTACCCGATCTCTTAGAGAAAGGGGTAAGGTGCCTTAAACCTTGTCTCATTTTTTACAGGTTCATCAATGAGCAAAACATACGTCAGTAAGCCACAGCGTATGTATTCTGAACCACGCATGTTTCTATATTGAGCAGCTTTTACAATTGCAATATCTCACTTTTTTTCATTAATTTTTTCCTAACCCTTACTTTAGGTTTTTAGGAGTGGCAAATACAGGGCTGGTCCCTGTATGGTCCTGAAGAAACTCCAGGCGTAGCGTGAAACATGTTGACCATATACTGACCCCACCTGCATAGTTGGTCGGATTACAGTATAAACCCCATTTTTAATATACCAACCTAGGAGCAGAATAAATTATTGAGGCACACTAGCATGGTGTATTTACTTCACTTTCGCCCACTCCACTTCACACCCCTTTTTTTGCACCACACATAGTCCTTCACAACTAAGTGCTCCTACGTAGTTCGCAAGTCGCAGCACGCCCCTTTTCGTAGAGAACTGGGATGGCCCCAATGATGAAGCAAGTCACCGTGAGGAAACTCCGGTGAGTGAGGGGACTCAAGAAAGAAAGTTTTCTTTCTTTATTTTGGCTTCACGTATAATTTTTGTGACCACCCGCAACACAAGACAGGTCCTTGAACCCAGGAATGTGTGCTCACACTTTTCATATGACGGTTATTCATTGGTGACACACAAGTTTCAATAACACCCTGATATTCCAATTGTTCAAGGATTTCCGCAACGGAAGCTTTCGCGTCGCGCTTTATGGGATATTGAGGTTGAGGCTGAGGCATAGACCGCAAAGGAATTTCGTGGTGCGGGGAAAATTTATCCCATCCACAGTGCATACGGTACAGAGCCGGCGCAAGGGCCTTAGCCCACTCTTCTGTAAAATTCAGCGGATGCTCCTTCGAGACAGTGTGCGCGAAACTAGGGAGGATTACCTCCTCCCCTCTCGGAGCCGCAAGCACAAAATGTCATAAGTAGTCGTAAGATTCTCCCAAAATACCCCCTCTATGGTACGTTGAATGTCACCTTCAATGAATAAGGCAATTTCAAAGTCTGTCAGGGGGAGCTACCCTAGTGTCAGCTGTCTCCACAACAACATAACGGTCAGTCTCTGTCACCTTCAGTAGTGGACGCAGGGCCTCTCGCACTATGGCAATCTCTGGCGCGCTGTCCAGCAAGGTCAGAGCCCTTGTCATTTTCCGAAGCTGGGTTCTCACTATCTGTGGCATATCTGTGTGCTGTTAAAGCAGCGACTTTCTTTTTCTGAAACTGGGGTCTCTTCGGTGTAGAATCGTTCTGCTTGCCTTTACCGTCTTTCGGGCGGGGCTGGTCACGTCCTTGCTGACCACCCCGACCCCTGCCGCTTCCTCCACCACCGGTCGAAAAGGCGATGGCATAAACACGTTCTGTGGGCGCAGGCAATGGAGACGCAGGACGAGACTCCTGTTTCTGTGGTTATTGTTGCTTTCCCTGTAGGGATGCCATGGCTTTGATAGGGGTCCAAGTCAAGTTTTCGTCTCCATACCGACCTGAGGGTAATAGTGTTGTGGAACGAATGAACCGTGACTTAAAGCAATCACTGACAGCTCGAGTTATAGGCACTGGCAGAAACTGGCTGGCCCATCTTAATGGCGTGCAGCGTGCTCTTAATAATCTCACTAGAAGGTCTCTCGGTTGGAGGACCCAATACGAAATGCTCTTTGGTATCAAGATGTATGTCCCGGACCTTGACAGTCTAGACACGGTTGGTTCGGCTGCCTCCTTTGACTTAGATGAACATTGCAATGTTTCACAGACTCTACAAGAGACAAGAGACAGTCTTGCAAAGGAACATTTGACCTCCACTTCGGATGATGCGTTGCAGATCCCGGTAGTTGGCTGGCTATCCCAAGTTGGAGAACTGGTTCGGGAGAAGAACGATAACAAGATGGAATTTGGTCCCTCATACCTTGCTCCAGTTCCCGTGCTTGGTGTGAAGGGCACAAGAACAGTCATTTTACCTCCACTTCCAGGTCGTAAAGAGAACAGGTATATCTCCATTGACAATGTCAAAATACACAGAGTGGCCGATTCTTCTTAGCATGACACTGGCAGTCTCATGTCCTTCGATGGTGAGAAACTCTGTTTTGACCACTGCTTCGGATCATGCCCCAGAGGTGGCCCTTGAGATGCCTGCAGTTTCCAGTCCTGTATTGAGTGCTTTGCCTTGTACTCGGCCTTGATGATACGGACTACACCTACCCAAATGACTTATCAATGCCTGATTTGCAAGTTCGTTTAGCCACAGAATCCAGATTTTCTTTTGACACTATTTCACAAACTTCAGGGAAGCCCATAAGGCTTAGGGCCTATGCAACTTTGTTTAAAAAACATTTCTTGATTCCCCCTTGGACTTACATCTGGTTGGGGCTTTTTTCGCTTTACCTTTTTATGTCAATTGGTTTTGTGTTTTATTTTTTCTGAGTCATCAATGGACATTATGTCGAGGACAGAACATGCATTCGACATATAAATGGAACTTTGGCTCCCCACTCCCCATCACATTCTGCCCACAGATTGAAAAGATACTTGGCCTTTGTTAACATCACCGCGGGCCTGTCCTGGATGGAATAGTCTGGGATGCAGTTAAATTTCAAATCCATGGTCCGACTGAAGTTAGTAATGTTCCTAATGTGCTTAGAGTTAACATGGGGGATGTGGTTCAACAAAACATACGTTTTGATGATTGGGATGTTCAGGCCGTAGAGGCTTTGTTTGCTGATTTGAAATATTATGCTGCCTTTGATGCTGAGAATTTATTGTTTTGCTTCCAATATTTTGGCAATCACTAATTACATAAAACTAATTCTAGGAGAAGTACTGTGAATTATACCCAGTGGGAACATTGCCCATCTCCTTTAAGAGGCAGCTCAAATACATTTTTGAAGAAGTACACTTATTTTACTGACTTTAATCAGTCCAATCTGCGTAAAAAACTTTTTAAATGACAGATAAATCCATGCCCAAAGTTAGACATACTGATACTAAATTATTGTATCCGAAGTCCTTTCTAGACCAGCTAGCTGTTGGTGGCTACGAGTTGTGGAAGGAAAGAATTGACCTTAAATCAGTTTGGGGTTCTAAAAGTTGGCAGGTACAAGGCACTGAGGCTTTGCACCGTGCATGTCTCATCCCAAATCATATGTTGTTTTTGAATTCTACCATCTCACAGACAACATGCTTTGGATTGGCTACTTCTAAAAAATTAAATACACCTTCCTTCCCTGATTTGGAAGAATATTCAGGTTGGGAAAATTCAACAAAATTTGCGATTAGAGAGTTGCAAACTCTATTGCTAAATTCATCCTTTAACATATCCAGTTTGAATCCCAAGGGTTGGTTGATGTGGCACAGAAGTGCAGATTCGTGCCAACATCGTTTTTTGGGTCTGGCTGAGGGTTTTAGACAGGTCAGAGTAGATCCCCGTTTTGAGAGTGACCATTCTGTAACCACTTATTCAGTAGGCAAATTGTGTCAGAATTGGCTCAAACACTCTACATTGGCGTCAGTCAAACTGCATTTGTGTAAACTGACTGACGAGGTTGATTTGAATGATTTCATAAAAGGCCCGGCTAGAGGTAGATCTAAAAGATGGATCTATGCTGTTTATAATGAACTCTGGAAAACATCACAGATTGAAGCGGCTACCCGCCTTAGGGCTATTGATCAAGCTAATTTGGAAAAAGTGCTTGCAGTAGTGGATAACTGCATTAATTCACTTTCCTCCCGCATTTACACGTTGGATAATATTGTGTCATCTGTTGTTGAAATTGTACAGGATGAAGTGTCTGTTTTGTATCATGGTCAAAATCAATTGCGTTCTATTATGTAGTTTGCATGGACCCTGCAGACACTGAAAAACAGAAAAGTGCCTTGGAATTACATTAATGTCTCATCTCTATTTGCCCCTTTTAATTTGACTGAAAAACAACGTTTGCTTTCAATGAGAGATGCTTCTTTTTCCATGTTACACATTGAACACTTGGAGTCTTTACCCTTTTCAGTGGCAGAGGCCACTGCTGCTACGTGGCTTATCCACGGGTTAATAACTTTACCATTTGCGCTTTTCCAGTTTACAAATTGCATGAAATATTTTGCCATTGGTAGGTATAATATATAAGGGGGGTACTTTTATCTCACGGACTGCCACTGATATTCGCCGGCCGAAGTGAAGAAACAAGATTATGGACTACCGAGGCCGGGGGTGTGGATTTTCTTCCCAATCTTAACGCATGTTTTTGTTTAACTATGGCTATCAGCTTTTTTATAAAGAAAATTGAGGTTTTATTGTTTATAATAGTGGGTCAATCATTGTAATGGTTTTAATTAACTGCACAATAAACATATTACTTACTTGCCATTGGTAGGTATGAGCCTCTTGGTAGCTCTTATTTACATGAAGCCTGGTCACTCCCTTTCACTTACAGATGCCTTAAGGACGGAAAGGAAGTTTATCTAAAAGGTGAGGAGTGCACGGAAACACCAGATCACTCATTAATGTGTAGACACATACAATTGCATGGCTCTTGTAGTCAGGAACGGCCTAATTTAGCGTGTGTTTTAAAAGGTACACCGGTGCCTGCTATTGTCCCGACTTTTACCTTATTAGCAAACGGTAGTTATTTACTTTTAAATAATGAAGATTGCTGTGGGTTATTGAAAGGCATAGCTTATGTTGTAAAAGTCAGTGAGCATGTGGTTTGCTGTAAAAATGTGTTGTATCCACCCACACATGGGAACCTGGATGTTTCCATCTGGCCGAGGATTCCGACCTTGAAGTCAGAGTTCAATAAGATGAGCAGAATAAGTGCCTTATTGTCACGAAAAGAAGTTGCCCTGACATCTGCTCGTGAAACATTTGTCCTTCGCGTAGCTAACACCCGCACAGAAGTGCATGCTTGATTAAACACTGACCTGCCTTTACATTTCGGGGAGCTGATTCATACAATCTTTAACGCGTCCTCCACTTCGGGGCTGGCTAATTTTTTTAAGGTAGTGAGCAGTGGTCTAGTGACTTCTTTCCAGAAGATATTTGGAGTCATTCTTGCTTTCTTCCATTCGATATTTTCCAGCCTATTTGGTGGATTTCCCGTTTTACTGGCGCTGGCTGCTGGCTTTTTGGTGCTATTTTGTTTTATTCAAAATGGATGCCCGTCCTGTGTTCGCAGACGAGCAGTTGCAGTTAGCTCTGTTTCGCAACAGGATGCTTGAATATTATGGTGCACTGCCACCGCCACCTTGAGTGCAGCATATGGATTATCGTTTCAATTTTCCTATTTCCCCTGTGTCCAGCCTGTCTTTCATTGCCTGAGCTGCGATTTTGACTGGGCCCTGGATTTGTGTCTCTGCAATATGGTGTCTCCTGAAGTGGATTTTGATCATCTCATGAGTCCCTTAGTTACTCATGAATTGCTTTGTTCTGACGGAGGGATTATGACCTTTGCAGCGATGCATGGAGTACTGGGTCGTTGGAATATATTCGCAGCGGCGCAAGATTTCTTGGCACACAGCTTCATTGAAAACCCACCGAGTTGTCCTCTGATGGTACTAGAGGCTCTGGTAATTGAAGAGCATGTATGTTCTTTCTCACTATTGAATTGGATGGCTGAGTTGTTTTCGGATGATAACAGTGACTTCCTTTTGGAAGCTGTTGCTGCTTATTTCGCATACTCAGTTTTGGGCTGACTCCTATTGAGGCCTTTGATATCATGATTTTTTTCGCTCTCTCAAACAATCTTTTTTCTCGAAATTATGATGGACAATTTTTTTATAACAGACCTATTGGCTTCAATAACAGTGTACATTACATTGTCATGCTGGTGAGATTTTGGATTTTTGGGCGGACTAAATTATTTTTCCTCACCTACTTGAATTTGAACTGAATACTTTATTGAACTCTGCTTTCAACATTGAGTCCCTTATCTTCCTTGTCTTATCTTAGCTCATCCGTGCTCGGATCAAGGGAGGGTGTCATATAGATATATATAGCTTGTATGCTGTGTTAAGTTAGCATGAGCTTTTTAGGAGTTTAAACGCCATTTTTACCTTTTTGCTGCTTTTGCACAAGACACATAGCTGTTGCTTTAACTTTGAGTCTAGTAGAATGTTTTGATTCATGCGAGAATAATATGTTGTTACTATGATATCAACCTTGCTTGGCGAGCTGTGTCTGTACAGTGAGTGCAGAAACCTTCAAGGATATCTCAACACAGTGGTTGTTGTGAGCTCTGATCTTCGCACGTTCCTAGACATAGCATGCATGCAGCTGCAGCCAAGTTCTGGCTTTAGGTACGTTTTATATTGCTATGCACAAGAGCATACAAACACACTTGATGGTGCTTCGCATGCAGAGAGCTGGTGGATGATGATGTGATCCCTTACCATTAGGATCTTGAGGTATGGGGCATATAACTCCTTGTACATCACATTTTTCACTGTTATTCCTCATTTAATCATGTATTCAATTTTACATCATTCTTCATCCACGTGCAAGGAAATGCCAATTTCCTGTGCTTCTCATACTCCTGATGGGCCATCCGTGCCTCTTCATTCAAGAATACGTAAAAACGCCAATTTCATTTGAAGCAGTTTATTTAAAAACCCAATGCATTTCGGGCCTCAATGGGCCCTTCGTCAGGGGTAACTGAAAAGATTAATTAAACGCAATTAATATATAGTCCATCACTTTGTGTCAAATTAAAACATGTGCTTTTACATTTTTTACGTGTTCGACCAACAGTATGGTCCTACAAACTATTCTCAAAGGGCCCCGTGATCAACCTCTCATATGCTACGGTAATGTAAATCACTCCGGTAATATACATCACTCAGGTCTCATGAGTGCGCCTAAGCATAAACAACATTAACGTTAACTTTTAATCCCGTCAGTGAACCCATCACCCCTCCTGACACATTTGCTTCTCACTACCTCTTTCCGATTAAACACTCATTCATAATACCCAGCTGCAGTGTACAATTAAAGCAACAGATTTCTAGAAACACATTTCCCAATAATGCACAGTATTTTTCTGGCATTCATGAGATTTACTTAAAGCAATGTTTCATATTAAATACGTTTAACGGCTGCATTCCTGCCCTCTCTCAAACATTCTGCCCATTACAATGATACAAGTTCATTTGAGACTCTGTTACTTCCCAATTCATTTTGTTTAACCGCCCGTTCTCGCCCTTCCATACCTGCTCCACTGACGCCGACTTGTTCCCCTCACTTCCGCGGTGCAAATCTATCGTAATGCTGCAATCACCTGGTATTTAAACCCTCAGCCCGCCCCTAGTTCCTAGTATGCGCCACCCATTAACAGAGCAAACACCTGACATTAAACACTTGTTGCTGACTGCCGCCCACACTTCAACTCCCAGGGTTCTCTATTCCATAGGCAAGATTCACAAGTTTTTTTAAAGAAAATCCAGACTGCTTTTAAGAAAACATTTTCAATGCAGTATAAACTGACAACGTGGACATAGTCTTATATTAAATAAATCTTCTACAGTGTACTGGCGATTCTTCCCTAAATAAACTCGCTGCTTGAAATTAGATGTTCCGCCTTGCTCGTGGGTCATAAATCCTTCTTCAAGATGAGTTCATGTTCCATTTTTCAGTGGGTGCTAACCTAATAGGGCCGATATATAATAAATTCATGAAAGGGTAGGTTGCACACCTTTTTCTTACTCAAATTATCAAATTCCTTCATTAATCCAAGCGTGCTCGAAGTCTACGTGCCCAGCCCAGAAGGCACGAAAGGGTAAAGTGTAACAACATGGGGGCACTAGATAGTACCCCTGACCTCGGCACTGTGGCTATCGTGAACGCAGAAGTCAATATTCCACTTCTTCATATAACTCCTTGTACATCACATTTTTCACTGTTATTCCTCATTTAATCATGTATTCAATTTTACATCATTCTTCATCCACGTGCAAGGAAATGCCAATTTCCTGTGCTTCTCATACTCCTGATGGGCCATCCGTGCCTCTTCATTCAAGAATACGTAAAAACGCCAATTTCATTTGAAGCAGTTTATTTAAAAACCCAATGCATTTCGGGCCTCAATGGGCCCTTCGTCAGGGGTAACTGAAAAGATTAATTAAACACAATTAATATATAGTCCATCACTTTGTGTCAAAATAAAACATGTCAATTCAACTCCCAGGGTTCTCTATTCCATAGGCAAGATTCACACGTTTTTTTAAAGAAAATCCAGACTGCTTTTAAGAAAACATTTTCAATGCAGTATAAACTGACAACGTGGACATAGTCTTATATTAAATAAATCTTCTACAGTGTACTGGCGATTCTTCCCTAAATAAACTCGCTGCTTGAAATTAGATGTTCCGCCTTGCTCGTGGGTCATAAATCCTTCTTCAAGATGAGTTCATGTTCCATTTTTCAGGGGGTGCTAACCTAATAGGGCCGATATATAATAAATTCATGAAAGGGTAGGTTGAACACCTTTTTCCTACTCAAATTATCAAATTCCTTCATTAATCCAAGCGTGCTCGAAGTCTACGTGCCCAGCCCAGAAGGCACGAAAGGGTAAAGTGTAACAACATGGGGGCACTAGATAGTACCCCTGACCTCGGCACTGTGGCTATCGTGAACGCAGAAGTCAATATTCCACTTCTTCATATAACTCCTTGTACATCATATTTTTCACTGTTATTCCTCATTTAATCATGTATTCAATTTTACCTCATTCTTCATCCACGTGCAAGGAAATGCCAATTTCCTGTGCTTCTCATACTCCTGATGGGCCATCCGTGCCTCTTCATTCAAGAATACGTAAAAACGCCAATTTCATTTGAAGCAGTTTATTTAAAAACCCAATGCATTTCGGGCCTCAATGGGCCCTTCGTCAGGGGTAACTGAAAAGATTAATTAAACACAATTAATATATAGTCCATCACTTTGTGTCAAAATAAAACATGTGCTTTTACATTTTTTACGTGTTCGACCAACAGTATGGTCCTACAAACTATTCTCAAAGGGCCCCGTGATCAACCTCTCATATGCTACGGTAATGTAAATCACTCCGGTAATATAAATCACTCAGGTCTCATGAGTGCGCCTAAGCATTAACAACATTAACACATTTGCTTCTCACTACCTCTTTCCGATTAAACACTCATTCATAATACCCAGCTGCAGTGTACATTTAAAGCAACAGATTTCTAGAAACACATTTCCCAATAATGAATATGAATGAGTGTTTAATCGGAAAGAGGTAGTGAGAAGCAAATGTGTTAATGTTGTTTATGCTTAGGCGCACTCATGAGACCTGAGTGATTTATATTACCGGAGTGATTTACATTACCGTAGCATATGAGAGGTTGATCACGGGGCCCTTTGAGAATAGTTTGCGAATGGGTTGCAACCTACTTGAAGTAGGTGGTAAAATGTGAATGTTTTGCAACCGCAATTGCGGTCACTAAACATTCATACATACTGATGCGATTCGGTATTAGGAAGGGACGCCCTAAACATGCCCCTTCCTAATATCAAATCGCAAACTCATTTTGTGATTCGGTAACAGGTTACCGAAACGCAAAATTGGGTTTACTGCATCGGAAAAGCAATTTTTTCATTAGCCAATGGGCAGATTCTGCGAATCTGCCCTTTTGCGAACTCAAAATGCTTGCTACATCTGCCCCTTATATCTTAAACTCTCGCAAATGAGAGACTTATTGCATTGCAATAAAGGGCCTTCTCGACCGCTTGTTAGATTGTAAATATCAGAGGAAGAGACCAGCCTACAACTGTGTTAGACTTGGCATCTTTCGGCGTGTTTCCCCTGACTTTTTGCTTTCTGACCTCCCGGGTCTGACTCTGTTTTTGCTGGTGTAAAGATCTGCGCACTTTCCTCACTGCTGTCCAGTGGTAAAGTTCAAGTGCTCCTGTATAAAATGTGTTATGGATTGGTGTTTCCATGATTGGCCTATTTGATTTATGTGTCAGTCCCTAGTAAAGTGCACTGCGAGTGCCAGGGCCTATAAATCAAATGCTGTTGGTGGGCTGCAGCACTGGATTGTGCCACCCACACAAACAGCCCGCAAAGTGTAACTCTGGCCTTCCATTGCAGAGCCTGTGCACAGCCTGGGGCTGCCATGTCGACTTGGCAAGTGCACACACTTGCAAGTCCCTAAAGCTTCCCTTTTCTACATGTGAGTCACCCCTAAGGTAGGCCCAAGGTAGCCCCGTGGGCAGGGTGCATTGTATGTGAAAGGTAGGACACGCCTTGATGTGTGTGGCATGTCCTGATAGTGAATTACAGCCTAATTCGTTTTTCACTATTGCCAGGCTACCTGCTCTCCATAGGCCAGAGTGGGCAGTTTGATTATAACATCCAATAATCCTAACTGACCCCGGGAACATGGTAGAAATTCGAGTTTAGTATGCCTGAACCCAGAATGATAAAATACATTTTTTAGGCTGAATAGACCTATCTGCACATAGATGGGTGGGAGGAGTAGCACCTAGCTCTGAATGGGTCTGTGTCTGCCTTCCAAAATGCTGGCTCCACCTCCTGTGGTATGTCTGAGGACCCTGGTGCACACTGACAAAGGAAGAAGGTGCACACTGGCAGGATGCACCCAAAACCGGTATGAACTAGGTCTAGGTCCCTCTGCCTTCAGAGGACAAAAGAATTACTGGTATAAATATTGGGGCCCAGACCCCAAGACTTTAGAACTGGCTGGAATCAAGGAACCTGCCCAGAAGAAGAGCTGGAAGAGCTGCCAGGAGGAGTATTGCCACTTTGTTGTGTTGTTGCTTTGTTGGGTTGGCCTGCAGCTGCTGCTTCTGCCTTGGGCAGTGAAAGGACTGAACTGAACTTTTTCTACTTGTGCTGAGTATTTCTAAGGGCCTAAAATCGAGCTGGCCTCCTGTTAAGAAGTCTGAGGAACTGCAAAGACTTCACCAACCTCTGGGTACGACTCCTGGATCCGCTGTTTCAAATGCCACAGAGAAGAGGGAACCATAACCGACTCCATTGCAGGCTATGTGTCCTGAAGGCACTGCAGGCCACACCGTCTCGCCCTGCATCTTAAGCCTTAGTCTCACGAGGCTGTCTGCATGATCGTCACGGAGCCGCTGCCTCCCCCGCATCGAGAGGACACCACAGCCCGTACCGCCTCCCTTCACTTCGCTGGCCTAGTCTCACCGACATTATCGCCACTGGCTCAACACCCGTGACCACCTCGTCACGCACAGCTGTCCAGCTCCACCGGCCAATTCCCGCCAACCGGCTCGGTCACTTGCATCGCAATCTGCCAGCACCGAATCGAGCACAGTGTTGCCCTGCACCACAAGCCTTAGTCTCACCAAGGCCGTCTGCACGATCGTCACCGAGCCGCTGCCTGCACTGCATCGAGAGGACACTGCGCCCTGCACCGCTTCCACTTTGCACTGTAACAGCGACTGACGCTGCGACCGGCTCTGTCACTTGCACCGCAACCTGCCAGCACCACATCGAGCACCGTCTTGCCCTGCACCGCAAGCCTTTCTTTCACCAGCGCCGTCTGGATGATCGTCAGCGAGCCACTGCTCGCAACGCATCGTGGGGACACCGCACCTTTCACCGCTTCCACTTTACATCACAACCGTGACGGATGCCTAGACCGGCTTGCTCCCCCGTGTGAGACGCACTAAGTAAGGTACTGTTAACAAGTCTGTTCACGCTGTTTCTGGCCCGTACCGACACATTCAGCTGGAACTGCGAGACTCTGTTGTTTTCAGAATCACGGTAGGCTCGGATCGAGCTACCGACTCGTACAAACTATGTTTTCAACTTATTTTTGCAATTTAAAGACATCTTGCGAATTAACCATTTTTAAAGTACTGTATTGTGGATTTTTATCGTATTTTGTCTTGTTTTAAGTATATAAAAATATTGGCTGTTTTTCAAAACTGGTGTGGTGTCCTTTTGTAGTGCTTACATTGTACTACTGTTGGTTTTGTGCAAATGCTTTACACACTGCCTCTAACTCCCTTATCCTGACTAGGAAGAATGGTCCTTACTTGGACAAAGGTGTAAGCCCTTGCCAACTTGAGACTCCCATTGCTCAGATACGTCTTCAAAGTAGTGATAAATAGTGCCATGAAGAAGATGTGTAAGTGTTGTAAATTACACAGACACATAGTGTGAATTGAGAGTTACATATGATCCGAGCTGTAGCGTTCCAACACCTTTCGTTCTGTGATTCCACTGTCGCGTTTCAGGAGGAAGAGCGGGAAGGAGGGAAATGGGGGCTATTTTCTGCCCTCTCCGTGATTTGAGTGTGCAATGTGGCATTGTGTAATGTCATTGCTATCTTTGGCCTAACAAAAAACATTCCAGCTGCAGTGCGGCTCTGGCTTCACCTCCTGGTGCAGGGCAGGCTGTGTTTTATGGCAGGCATGGAGGGAGGGAGGTCTCTGCTACAGCTCCGGCCTCGTACAGTGCCCTTGCTATTATTAGTGAGCGAGAGGTGCTGAAGTGGTGGTATTGGTGGTGGTATTGGTGGTGGTATTGGTGGTGGTGGTATTGGTGGCGGTATTGGTGGTGGTGGTATTGGTGGAGGTCTTGGTGGTATTGGTGGTACTGGTATTGGCGGTGGTGGTATTGGTGGTGGTGGTATTGATATTGGTGGTAGTGGTGTGATGGAGCAAGGATTCAAGAAAACCAAACTTGCTTGGAGCAATCCCTCATTAACAGTACTTATTGTTAGAAATAGTTAAGGAAACTAAATTAATATACACGCAAGTTCAAGTTCAAGAATTTATATAGCGCACTACTCACCCAGAGGGTCTCAAGGTGCTTGGGGAGGGGTTCATTATTTATCGAATAGCCAGGTTTTAAGTTCTTTTCTGAAGGAGATGTGGTTCTGTGTAAGGCGGAGGTGAGTGGGGAGTGAGTTCCAGGTTTTGGCCGCCAAGTAGGAGAAGGATCTACCTCCCATGGTGGATCTTTGGATACGCGGAACTGCGGCGAGGCCTTGATTGGAGGATCTTAGTTGGCGGGTGAGTGTGTAGAAGGATAGTCGAGTGTTGAGGCATTCGGGCCCTAGTTTGTAGAGGGCCTTGTGTGCGTGGGTGAGGAGACGGAATGTTATTCTCTTGTTGACGGGAAGCCAGTGGAGGTCTTTCAGGTGGCCGGTAATGTGATCTTGACGAGGGATGTCCAAAATGAGTCTCGCTGATGCGTTTTGGATGCGTTGGAGTTTTTTCTGTAATTTGGCTGTAATTCCGGCGTATAGGGTGTTTCCGTAGTCTAGTCGACTCGTAACCAGTGCGTGGGTGACAGTCTTTCTTGTTTCGGCGGGGATCCAATGGAAGATTTTTTTGAGCATACGAAGTACGTTGAAGCAGGAGGATGAGACGGCGTTGACTTGTTTGGTCATCGAGAGTGAGGAGTCTAGGATGAAGCCAAGGTTACGTGCGTGGTCTGTGGGAATGGGTGCTGAGTCCAGGTCCGCAGGCCACCAAGAGTCGTCCCAGGCAGAGGTGGATGATCCTAGGATGAGCACAACATTTACATATGGGAAAAGAGCTTTACACATGCTTAATTAATGAAAAATAAAATGCAACCTGACTAAAACCTGCTTCAAACTGGAAAACGGTTTTGCGCATGTGCGAACTAGAATTATGTAGATAGTAACGTGACTAACCTATTATGATAGGGAAAACTCTAACACATGCCCAAGAATTACCAACATTAGGTCTTGAGGCACCGCATGCCCGGCATGTGTTTGCCTAAATTTAAAGAGAGCTATTGCTGCTAATGCTTTTACTTAACAAAAGAGATAATAACAGGGGATAGAGTACAAATTTGAGAAATAGGATGAATTAATTAGAACCAAATCCTGGGTTAACACGGTATGAGGCTTTGGAAGAATGGGAAATTGAGGCATTTGAACGAGAGAAATACAGAGGAGGCAGAAGAATTAATAGAGGATTTTTACCCAGATACCCATTTGAGACCCGAGGAGATCAAATGAAAATATGGAGAAGGGCTGTAGTAACAGAGGGTTTATATCCAGTATTAATGGCTGAGGATCAAGAAGGAAGCAAATGTAAGAAAAAACAAAACACATAGGTGTGACAGGAATAGGGTGTGATGAATCTGATGATGAGTTGCTGGAAGCTTTTCTAGTTAAAAGACCTCCACCTAATCAAGAAAGTATTAGAGATATAACTCCAAGTGCCCCTATGATGGGAACACCGTTGGTTCCACGTGTTCTATATGATCCAACAGTCATCCGAGCATCACAAGAAAAGGAAAGAGATGCTATGAAAAAAACAAAAGAAGAGATAATTCAGAAAATTAATCAGTTAGGTATGAATGCTGAAGCATTGACAGTGCCGGTAACTATTGGTTCTGTTATTCCATTGTATGGCGACAAACGTGGTACACCAAAATCACAAAATGTGACAGTTTCACAGAATGGTGTTAGAAAAGAGATAGTGATGCTAGAAGACCAAACTAGTGAAAGTGATTTGAATGTTTCATTATTAGATCTCCCAAATCTTGAGACTGTGACTGAAACACCAAAAAGAAATTCACCCATGGATACAAGGAGGAAAGTAACAACTGTTACCCCAGTGGAAGGAAATTCTACTGGATTTTCACCTGAAGATCTTGAAGAATGGGCTAAAGGATTAGAGAAGAAGAAACCCCAAACAAAAACTATAGATGTAAACAAATTGAGAGTGGATTTGGAGGAAATGATTACTGGTACAACAAGTCCAGACTGATTGGGTTCACATGGAAATGAAGAATTGTTGTTTTTGTGCAAAAGTATAACCTGGAGAACAAAGAATCTTCATGAGAAGATAGTGGAAGCAGCTTTAGAATTTGGAATAGATGTGGAAAAGTCAAAAATATTACAAAAACCCTATAGATCAGAATTTACTGGAAAAGATTTAGAGACTGCGTGCACGTATAAGAATTAATGCATATATTAAAGAAATGGGGAGACATAGATTGATGGAGAAGTAGATGGACAAAAAGGAGAGATGAAGCAGCTACAAAAGAAGCATCTGCATTTCCGTTGAGAGAAGTAGCAAAAGTAGAAAGGATGTATCCAATGTGAGAAGTTCCTGGTGGTGCATATGTTCATGTTCCATGGAGTAGACAGGATATTTTGTCCTTTACGAATGATTTCCCTAGATTGAGAGAAAAATCCATTGAATGGTACAAGCAGGTAGAGAGTTTGTAAAGGTTTCAAAGGTTTTATTGAAAGATTTGGATGGTCTGTTTGATATAGTGGTACCAACTGATTGAATGTAAAATTACAGTTGATTGGCCAACTGAAGAGTATCCTAGAGAAGCAAAGACAGGTGTGCCATCAGAGGAAGTCATGAAGAAATATAATCAGGTGATTAACTTTCTAAAAGGAAAAATTCCCCCTAAAGAAACTGATTGAACATTGTAAATGCGGCGCATCTGTGGTGCCGCAAGGAGGGAATTGCGTGACGCATCCGTTCTGGCGCATCCCTGCTGATTTGCAAAGATGCGCCAGAACTCATAAATCTGCCCCTTGATAATTTCAAAGACATGCATCAGTTTGTGGTATGTGATTCAAGTCCAGTGAATTTGTTAGATAGGGACTTGTTATGTAAGAGGAACTGTACCGTCTTCTGTATGCCTGATGGCTTTGCTTTCCAAACACCTGATGAAGACGTCACTTTCAAGATGATGTTGGTGAAACAGGAAACAGAAGTGGATGAGATGTTTTTACTTCTTACTGAAAAGGATTTGCCCGATGAATTAAAAACCACAGTGTGGTCAGATGTGTTGGATTTTACAGGAAAAGAAATTGGTCTAATGGCAAAAGTAGACCCAATTAAAATTGTGATGAAGGAAGATGCAATATATCCAAACACACCACAATACAGAATGAGTCCTGAAGTAAAGGAAGGAGTCACCCCAGTAATTGATCAAACGTTTGAACAGGGTGTTCTAAAAGAAATATTGAATAGTCCATGCAATTCGCCAATCATGGGACTTAAAAATCCTAGTGGAAAATATAGAATAGTGCAAGATTTGAGGAAAATCGATAAAATAGTAGTACCCTGTGTTCCAGTAGTACAGAATCCAGCAGTGTTTCTTTACCAGATACCGTGGGATGTCCATTGGTGCACTGTGATTGATTTGTGCCAGGCATTCCTTTCAATTCCATTGCATCAAGATAGTCAATATCTTTTTTGATTCCGGTTCGGAGATCGTTTTCGGCATGTTAATGTTAATGTTAATGTTATAGGGTATTTATACAAGCGCACGGCTACTCCGAAGAGTGTCCCGGCGCTAAAGAAGATAAACAAAAAACCCTAGGGGGAGAGCTCAACATTTCCACCTGCTAATACTCTCCCATTATTGATGAAATAGCCAGGTTTTCAGCTGGCGGCGGAAGCTCAGAAGGTCTCCTACTTGCCATAAAGACAGCGGGAGCTTGTTCCATATTCTGCTCACAGCCACCTGGAAGGAGCGACTGCCCCTCCTGGTCCGGCTGACTTTAGGCACCCGCAACAAATGTTGGGTAGATGATCTCAGGGCCATGACAGGGTAATAGGGCGCAATTATTTTCCTGATGTACTGTACCCCACTGTTATTCAGCGCCTTAAAGGCCAACACAAGTGCCTTAAAGACCACTCTGTTTCTTACTGATAACCAGTGGTGTGATTTCAGATGATTAGCCATGTGGGTTCTAGGTCCCACCATAGACACTGCTCGAGCGGCAGAATTCTGGACAATCTGAAGACAATTTAATAAGTACTCAGGGATAGCCAAGTAGAGTAGATTCACATAATCCAGCCTAGACATTATCAGGGCCTGGACCACTGTGTTTCTATGGGCCACTGCTAAGAAATTCCTCATCATTTTTAGCATCCTAAAACAAGTTCCAGCCACTGACTTCACCTGCGTCTTCATAGAGAGATCAGAGTCCATCAACACTCCCAAGTTCTTCACTGTCGTGACAGGGCTAACAGACACCAGTTGATCCAATGGCCACCATTTTCGCCATTCATCTGCTGGGGTATGACCAAAAAAGATAATTTCCGTTTTAGCGGAATTGCAAGATAACTGGTTTTCTCAGAACCAATTAAACACAGCCTTTAATTACATATGTATTTGGTTTTTATCTAAGGGCTCTCCTTTTTCATAAATGAACAACATACGTGAGAACTTTGGCCCCTAAGCTCTCAGCCAGCGACCCAAAGGGAGACATATAGATATTAAAAAGGGTAGGGCTCAACACTGAGCCCTGGGGCACTCCCACACTCAGTGCCGGGATGTCCACTGTAAAGGGTGGTGTCCAAACCGCCTGCTGACGGTCCTTCAGGAAGGAAGAAAACCACCTTAAAGCTGTGCCCCCAATCCCGCAGTCCTCCAATCTCTGGAGGAGTCGACCATGGGGCACAGTATCAAAAGCTGCCCAGAGGTCCAGCAGTATCAAAACTGCTTTACCCCCTCGATCTAGTAAACCTTTGATATTTTCTGAGACCTCCAACAACGCGGTCTCCGTGCTATAATTAGCCCTGAAACCCGATTGACTGGGGTGCAGGACATTGGTGTCCTCAATAAACTTAGTGATTACCTTGTTTACGTGCTTCTCCAGGGTTTTTGCAAAGAAAGGGAGCAATGTAATAGGCCTATAATTAGTGGCCACCTGAGGATCCGCAGACGGCTTCTTCAGAAGAGAGATAATTTTTCCCACTTTCCATCTGGCCGAGACCTGACCACTAGACAGAGAAAGGTTCGGGGCTTTATTCACTGCGGGGTTTAGCACTTCCGCAACACCGGCTATTATCTTGGCTAGTCAAGGATCTATGGGGGATCCAGAATTTAATGTCTTCATAATAGCCAGTGAGGTATACCAGGTCATAACTGGAAACTCCAGCAATAGATCCTCCCTGAGATCTTCCTTCTGAAAAAAACAATTTTGATTCAGAACTGCCGGCAAGTCAAAGGTCTCTTGGATGTCCTTAATCTTGTTATGAAAGAAAGCCGCAATCTGAGTGGCCCATTCAAAGGTCGGAGCAAAAGATCTTTGGGTAGCTAAGGGTGAAACAAAGTCTTTTACTATCCTAAAGAGCTCTCTACTCCTAATACTGGCTAAATCAATTTTTGTGGCCAAGTACCTTTTTTTCTCCTCACATACCTTAAGATAATGGGCTTTAAGTGCCAATTTATATGCCTGTTTCCAATTAGAATCAAAATTTTTCCTCCACAGACGTTCCAAACATTTACAGGCACTCTTGCTTTTCTTCAGGGAAACTTTATTGACTGTGCCATTACTTAAAATCTTTACAGTTTAAAACACATGAACATCCCGCCCCAAAAAAATACCCTTCCCACAGTAAAACCCTATATACAACATTAAGATTACATAATGACTGTTTTTACTACATTATGTCCGTTAAAACTTCTTTTGTTTGTTCCTTGTCTTTACGCCTTCGGGAGTCTAGAAAAATAAATCAAAGTTCAGCAAGGTTAATCTCAACTCGATGCCATATGTCAAAGTTCTTCACTAGCCCCTTATCCACCCCTGGTTTGGTTTCTGGGTCCAGTAATCCCAATTACTTAGCAATAGCTCCTTAATTGACTGACAGCTTGCATGGTTAGGTCATCAGATGGAGCTCATGGCTCAATGACAGGAACCTTTGGGTCGTTGGCCTTTTGGTAGGTGTCAAGTGCAGTTCTGATTTGATGGATAAACTTGCCGACCCTAGCTAGTAGACAGGTCGTTGTTTCCGAAAAGCACCAGTCCGAGGCCTCTCTGCAGGTTCTATAGCCTAGGTTCCATAGGGCCGGGCGCAGCAGACGATGGCGATCGCTGACCAACTTTGTACAACAGCACAAAAGGTGTAACCAAGATTCTCTGCGGTAGTTGCATTGTCGGCAGGCAATGGCACAATCCGTTTGTGCCCATTTTGGGTTAAAATCTGCGATCCCATGGGCCAGGAGGCGCAGATGCAGAATTTTCTTTCTCGCTTGGGTTGATAGTGAGTCTTGCAGATACGGTTGGGGTTTGCCAGGAATATAAGACTTGTCCAGGGCCAGAGTTAGTGGATTATATCGGAGTGATGAGCAATCCAGCTCGTACGAGATGGTCTGGTCTTAGCGCTTGATGGCTAAGGCCCAAGCAGAATGTGAAATTTCTTGAAGGGGCAAGCTGTTTCCCTCGATTTTCAATAGGTCAATGCCTTGTGCCACCTTGGTGTGCCATGGGATATCCACTTCACCAAAAATAATTTTTAGAAAATGTTTAAGATTGTTTTCAGGTGCTTTCAGAACTCTGATGTAGTATTTTAACAGGTCCCCCTGTTGTACCAGCTCCGGGCATTTCAAGCCTATTTCTAGCCTTAGCCTGTTGTTCCTTGCCTGTCTTGGGGCCTGTAGCACAAGCTTATACGCTTTCCCCTAGGCCGCTTTGATCACTTTCTCAAATGCACCTGGGTAGGCTAAGTGACCATACGTCATGGAGGGAATCAGTTTTGCCCTGAGTACAGTCAACATCGGTTCTACTGAGGGACTAGCTAGGCGATGGCTTAGATGTCTAAGGGACAGAATTATTTTGTCAATTCTTGGTTTTAGCTCCTTCAAATGTTTGACTGCGGTGGCTCTCTCTGACACCCAAACCCCCAGGTAATTATATGATGAGGCTGTTCTACACTGTGTGTATGATTACCTCCTGAGGCAGAAGCCGGGAGGTTGCTGTGTCACTCTGCTCAGAATTTTTATTATTTTACTCTGTCCTGAAATCGACTTTTTAAAATTGTATGCTCTGATCTGCTTGATTAACTAAGCTCATCTTTTAACTTGTATGTACTCACTCGGCTTGATTCACTAAGCCTCCTACCCTTCGGTAATCAGGAACTGCACATTGCACTTTGCTCTCCTCCCGCCTCACTTGAACCACTTAGCGCGGTCTCAGCACCTCCTCACCCCCGTATTTTAACACTCACCGGGTCAGTCCCAGCCGACTTAGACGCTGAGGGCATTTCCACATCCCCGGGCGAGCTCAAAAACCGCAGCGGCCATCTTAGGTGGGGGAAGCGTCAGACGCTTTCTAGTGGCCTGCATAAAAAGGGAGGGGCATGCCTCCGCGCAGCGGACGCGACCAGCGGGCACACCGGAAGCGCGCCGGAGTCGTGCCAGAGTCCTGCCCGTCTGCGCCCGTCCGCGACCTGGATGCGGCCCCGGCAAGCAAAAACTCTGTCCATCCCCGCCCTCCGTCTACCATCTCTTACGGTAGGGAAGCACTTTTAAATCTTGACTCTAAAAATTGTTCCTTTGCGCATATTCCTTCTTCCGACCTCTCGTCACTACCCTACAAACCCTGTAGTGCACGAAATGGTGGCAACAATCCTATGACACAATGTCCTTTCTTACAGGCGTCCACCCGTCACCCCCCTGCTCCTAAAAATATTACCATTAAAGCAGGATTGATCAATTGCCGCTCACTAGTGAAACACTCCCTAGACATTGCTCAGTCACTAGAGGACAATAAGTGGGATCTCCTTTTTCTCACCGAAACCTGGTTAGGGGATGAAACCAACCCTGCACTATGCCTAGCCATTCCGCCAGAATACAACATCCTGTGCGCCAATAGACAGAACACCCACCTTGGTGGAGGAGTAGCCATAGTTTACAGATCACAATGGTCCATCTCCTCCTTTACGTACTCCCAAATAGAATGCATTGAAGCACTACCTTTTTGTATTAAACTGGCAGCTAACCTTACATGCTCAGGCTTATTAGTATACCGTCCCCCCAAATCCAAAACTGCCCATCTCCCGGCTCTCCTTGACTATGTCTTGCAGGCAACCTCCCGCTACGCAAACTTCACCTTGATTGGGGACTACAACCTCCACGTAGATAACGCCAATGATCCCACCATTCTTAACTTTCTTTCCACCTTATCGGATGGTGGGCTAAACCAAATCATTTCCGGCCGGACGCACTTTGGACCTTAACTGTACTAATTTAATCGATATTTCCACGAGTGAACCTATCCCTGTAATCTGGTCTGATCACTTTTTTATTCCTTTTTCCATCTCCTTCCACCACCAAGACCGATTTAGACTTCCGGCCAAACCAGTAGGCCGCAACTGGAGCAAGATCTCCCCAGACAACTTAGCTACTTACCTTCCCTCGGCTGCCCCTAAGGAAGCCACAGATTTAGACACTAGATTGTCCAACTTTAACTGTTGGATCTCCTCCGCTATTGACCCAACTTGCCCCCATCAGGCCTATTAAATCCTTCCGAGCCACCCCTTCCGCACCCTGGTACTCGGACGAACTCCGCAAATGCAAATCGGCCTGTAAACAGCTGGAGAGAGGCTGGAGACAATCCTATTCCCCGGACAGCAAACTTAAATATGAATCTGCCCTTAAAGACTACAGGAAGAAGATCATCGACCATAAAAGAACCCAACTAGAGGAGAAAATCATACGGGCACAAGGCTCGTCAAGAGAAATTTTTAATACCGTCAGAACTTTCACTGACCCACTGGCCCTTAAACGTCAATCCCCGGTGTCACAGACCCTTTGCGACCGCCTCTCCAACGACTTCGAAGACAAAATTGCCACTATACAAGATTCCTTCCCTAGTAATACCAGTTCAGGCAATAACGAAATATGCATAGCCAGCTCTGACTCTGCCCCTGTCTTCAAAAACTTTGATGTGATTACCCCAGATCGCTCTCTGGCAGAATTATTAAAATGTAAATCTGGCTCTCCCACGGACCCCATACCGGCTAAACAGTACAAATCCTTGGCGCCCCTGCTCAACCCCATTCTCAACGGTATATAGAACGACTCCCTGCAGACAGGAATCTACCCCGACTCCTGGAAGCACGCCAGACTGGTTCCCACTCTTAAAAAAGCCAATGCAGACCCTAACGAACCAGCTAACTACAGACCTATCTCCCTACTCCCCGCACCTGCCAAGGTACTTGAAAAACTAGTATAACAGCAACTGGCCAGCTTTTTGGAGGCCCATGGTGCCTTCCATAACTCACAACACGGGTTTAGACCCGGATACAGCACCGAGTCCGCACTAATTGAGATGGCCGATGCCATACGATAGAAGCTGGACGAGAGATCTAGAGTGTTGTTGGTGCTGCTCGACTTGTCGGCAGCATTCGACACCGTCTCCCACCCCGTCCTTCTCGATCGTCTACAGGCAAAAGGCATAGAAGGCAAGGCCTTGGAATGGGTTGCCTCTTTCCTGTCCAATCGGACACAGGCGGTGTTCACCCCCCATTTACCTCGGATAGCCGCCCGCTCAGGTGGGGAGTCCCTCAAGGCTCCTCACTAAGCCCCCTCCTGTTCAACGTTTATTTTTCCCCCCTGGCCGAAATTATTGCTCAATCAGGAATCAAGGCTACTTCATACGCTGATGACATCCAGCTGTTGTTTTCTTACGACACCCCGTCTCAAACTACCTTTGATCCTTTAAAAAACTGCCTCCGTAACATCGCAAGTTGGATGGATAACAACTCCCTCCGGCTTAACGCCGGTAAAACCGAGGTCCTCTTTTTTCACCAGCCCGCGCCTCTGGACTCCAACTTGTGGTGGCCCCTCGACCTGAGTACGCCCCCTTTACCAAAGGAATCAGTAAAAAACCTCGGGGTAATTTGGGATTCCAATCTCTCATTCCATAAACAAGTTCAGACGGTATCCGCTGCTTGCTTTTCCAAAAACAGGATGGTGAAAAAGTTCATCAATTTCATCCCTAGCCACACTAGGAAAACAATCGTTCAGGCATTGATCACCTCCCATTTGGATTATGCCAACGGCCTGTACATAGGACTATCCTTGGGTCTCTACCGTCGCCTCCAGACAGTCCAGAATGCTGCAGTACGTCTGGTCTGTGGTATTTCCCTCCGTGAACATATCACACCTCATCAGCGAAATCTGCACTGGCTACCCATTCACAAAAGGGCAGAATTTAAAGCACTAACTCTGGCCCACCGGGCAGTCAAGAGAAAGGGCTCTGCATACCTCTCCTCCTGCCTTCGTCCCTACAGCAACACCAGACTTCTCCGTTCCAGCTCTAAACATCTTCTTTCTACCCCCAGATTCAAAAAAGTACGCTCTGCGGGCAAAACCTTCCAAGTCTGGGCCTCTTCCCACTGGAACAAGCTTCCCATTTCCATCCGGACGATACAGGAAGAACTCCCCTTCCGTAGAGCTTTAAAAACCTTTCTCTTCTGCTAGTTCCATCTGAGTTAGACTTAGCTTCAGTATTCACAGGAGCGCCGGGACACCTCATTGGGGTAGCTGTGCGCTATACAAAACTCACTAAATAAATAAATACGGTGCTCCCCCAAGGACCATGTTGCACCTTTTTTATGGTGGTATTTACCGAAGATTACAATCTTTGTCTTGCTCTCGTTAATCTGAAGGCTATTTTCCTTGTTGTATTTTGCAAGACTGTTCAGAGCTCTTTGGAGCCCCTCCCTAGTGTGGTCCATTACCACCGTGTCGTCTGCATACTGCAGGGTTCCCAGGACCAGCTTCCCTAGTCTTGGAGGTACTAAATTAGCATCTTTCAAAGCTTGCCCCATGTCCGCTGTATTCAAGTTGAACAGTAGGGGGGCCAGTACACACCCCTGCTTTAGTCCAGAGATGGTATCAATTCTTGCTGTTGTGATTGTCAAACTTAGTTTCACCTGGACCCATGTCCCCTCGTAGAGTGCTATTATGGCTTTAAGCAAGGCTTGAGGGAGCCCCAAAGTTTCAAGTTTTGCCCATAACCGACTTCTATTTACTCGGCCGAAAGCGGTGGAATAGTCTATAAAACAACAAAACAGGGGCAACTTGTTCCTCTTGTTGGCTTGCTTCTCGAGATAGGAGAGCGCTGTAATATTATCCAAGGTGGAACTATTGGCCCTGAAGCCAGTCTATGTGGGCGGGAGAATGCCTTTCTTATCCACCCAGGCTTCCAAGTCCCTTAGTAGTAGGCAGGCGTATACCTTGGCTTCTATATCAAGAAGGGCTATGAGCCTGTAATTAGCCGGATTCGAGTGGTCACTCTTCTTATGTATAGGAAATAGGACCGAGCCTTTCCAAGATGTTGGCAGGATTGCTGTGATGAATGAATAAGTGAATAGCGGGGTGAGTATGGTTGCAAAAAAGGCTGGGGCAGTTTTAAAGACCTGGGCGGGTACTCCATTTGGGCCCGGAGCCCCGTCTGTTCTTATAGCTCTAATGTATTTCAAAGTCTCCTCCTCTGTGTACTTAGCGGGTTGACTGGGCCCTGAAGCGACATTCGGCGCGATTTGAGATTTAATATTTTCCGCTGCCGCCTTGAACCACGCTAAACTGCCAGCGTTAGTCGCATTTACCCCGCAGATGTACAGCCCCTTTGGGTACTGTTTCCACACATTCCCTGCAACACTGTTTTCCTTGCGCTCGCTCAGGGCTTTTCTTCTGGGCTTCTGTGAACCAGGGGGCAGAGACATTATCTCTGGACGTTCTATGCACCTTAGGTGGGGCAAGAAACAATGCCCACTTCTGCAGCCACTCCTCTAGACTGTATGTAATATCATCAAGAGACCCATCCCCAGAATGGGAGTTCAATATGGTAGTCAAAGCCTCAGGTGTAATAGACTTAAAAGACCTGGATTCCTTAACTTTTTCTCCAACCTTGCCTAGTGTCCTTAGGATAACTTTCTCCCAAAAAAACGTTAACACACCGTGGTCAGACTATATGATAGAGAGGGGGTCGTCCAGAATAATCTGACATGTGGAGAAGATCTGATCCAGTGTATGCCCCTTTTTATAGGTGGGGGATGTTACATACGCTCCCACATTAAAAATTTCTAAGCATTCGCATATCTTCTTCGGTTCTGGGGCATCATTTTGGTCAAAATGGAGACTGAAATCTCCTAATACCAGACATTGGCTGAATCTCGTGGCAATAGGTTCTATAACATGCTCAAAGGACTCTAAAAAGCGTCCTGCTGGCCCAGGAGGTCTATAGATCAGAATCCCAGCAATGGACTGATGGGCAGAGATGGATAGAAGAAAGCCTAAACCTTCCACACCCTCGAGTCCCAAAATCGGAATCGATGAGCAAGGGAGGGATTTTTTGAAAATAATTGCTACGCCACTCCCTCTATTGCCTAATCTGTCATTCCTGATTATCCTACAATTAGGGGGTATCGCATTCGCTATAGTGGGGTTAGAGCCCTCGTGGAGCCAAGTTTCGGTAATGAACAAAATGTCCGGCTTGGCTTCAACAAGTACATAAAAAATGTGGGATTCATGTTTCTTTACAGATCTGGTATTAATAAGCATAGCCTTAAGCCCTTTCTCCCCAAAAACGGACAAGGCCGTTTGTAGACTGGGGGTATAATCCTTTTTCCCTGAGACCCTTCCTTCTCTCCCAGAGCAAACCGCCTTCCATTTACAGATGACACATCTCAAATGCTCACCGTCAACCGGGAGCTTCATAAAATGCCGACAATCACTCCGGTTATCTATCTGCAACATGTTAACTCTGCTATATCTGAGTCGCAGTAAGGTCTTACCCTGGTGATCTCCTAATGCACGAGCAGCATCTCCAGCGCAGAGCGCTTCCAGGACGCTGACGGGCGCAGACGGGCTTTCCTTTGGCGCGCCTTCGGCGTGCCCGCTGCGCGCGCCCACTGCACTCTTCCGCTGCGAATTAGCTCAGTGTCCTACTTTATCCCCTCCAGAGTGACTAGACCGCCCCGCAGGATGAAAAATGGCGTCTCAGCTGACCCGCCTCGAGCAATGGTGCAGAGTTCCTCAAAGGTACACAGAGAGTCCCTCGATTTTCAATCAGATTCTTAAAAAATATTTGGATACCCTGGTCATGTCAGGAAATTCGGTCTTGGTTCAGTATATTGAAGACCTATTGGTGGCATCAAAGACACGTGAAGCTTGTGTCATTGACACAATAGCTTTACTGAACCATTAAGCAGAAGGAGGACAAAAGATGTCGCCAGAAAAATTACAGTTTTGCCCACAAGAAGTTCAATATTTAGGACACAAGATAGAAATAGCGCTCAGAAAAGGGACACCAGAAAGAATAAAAGTGATTTGACAAATGAGTTTGCCTAAAACCGAGAAAGAAGTGCGAATGTTTTTATGAGTGGTTGGATATTGTCGTCAATGGATCAGTGAATTCTCACTGCTTGCAAAACCTTTGATAAGGTTGACATGGAAATATGTGATGGGTCCGATTGAGTGGGATGATCAAAGTGGAGAAGCATTCATAAAATTGAGAAGTTGTTTGTCTCAAGCACCAGCACTGGTGCACTTTCAGTGTTAACACAGAGACGCAGATTGTCCCGACGTGCAGTAGCATACTTAATCTGCTACTCTGGACCCAGTGGCTGCTTAAAAGCAGTAGCTGCTACTTGTGTGAGTCTGGAACAGAGTGAATCGATTGTGATGGTACATCCCATCAATGTGTATGTGCCACATTCAGTCGATATCCTTTTAACTAGGACTCATACTCAGCATTTGACCCCTAGTCGGCTGACTAAGAATGAAAGAGTAATATTGGGTGCTGAAAATGTAAGTGTGACAAGATGCACCATGATGAATCCAGCAACCTTATTGCCTGATTCATATTGTGAAGAAGTGAAAGAAGAAGTTGATCATGATTGTTTGGATATGACAGAAATGTGTACAAAGCCCAGATCTAATATCCTTGACATCCCCTTGGAAGAGTCAGACTATGCAATGTTTGTTTATGGTTCGTGCTTGAGAAGGGAGAATGGAGAATTTGAATTCTGCTTATGCTGTATGTACTGTGTCAGGTACCCTAGAAGCTTCCTGTTTAAGAGGAGACAAGTCTGCACAAATAGCTGAATTGTTTGCTTTAACAGAAGCCTGTAAAATTGGGAGGAAATTGAGAGTAACCATATTATCGGATAGTCAATATGGTTTTGGGGTTGTGCACGACTTTCGCCAGTTGTGGCTACAGAGGGGATTTCTGACCTCTTCAGGATCTCCTATCAAAAAGAGGAAACATGTCAAAGAACTATTGGAAGCATTGCAACTGCCAAAAGAAATTGCAGTGGTCAAATGTGCCGCACATAAGTCAGGAAATTATTATGTGACACAGGGTAATCGGTATGCTGACCCAGTTGCACAATTTTGTGCTTGACATGCAATGTCTTTGAACAGAGAGTCGGACAAAGAAGCTACCAATTGCCAACTAATGTTTTTCTCTGATTTGGAAACATGGGATGAAGTTAGACAGTTGCAGGATGAGGCAGACACAAAAGAAAAGGAACATTGGATCAAATCAGGCTGAACAAGGACAGCAGACAATGAAGTGTGGGTATGTCCAGATGGTAGGCCAATAATGCCGGATAGCTTGTTGTCACAATGGCTAAGGTATATCATGGAACTACTCACATTGGGAGGAACGCCATGATTGGACATTTCAGACAAACCTGGTATAATCCCAGGTTTGGGGTAGTTGCAAAGAGTCTCTGCCAGAGGTGTTTGACCTGCCAACAGCAAAACCCAGGTAACAAAACAGTTGTCTGTTGGGGAAACATTGGACGAGCAGGAGGACCATTCACAAGATTGCAACTTGACTTAATTGAGTTGCCACTGTGCAACGGTTTGAAGTATGTCCTTGTCATTGTGTGTCTGTTTTCCCAATGGGTAGAAGCCTATCCCATGAGGAGGAATGACAGCCTCACAGTTTCTAAATTACTGTTGAGAGAGCTCATTCCCAGATTCGGATTTCCAGTCACTTTGGAATCAGATAGAGGACCTCATTTTAATAAACCAATCAAAATTGAGCAGAAATTACATTAAAATCCAGGTTAGGGAAGGTGTGTGCATCCACTTTACTGAAATGGTCTGATGCTCTGCCCCTTGTATTGATGAGCCTTAGAAGCATTCCTGACCGAAGAACAGAATTAAGTCCACATGAGATCCTCATGGGAAAAGCAATGAGACAATCATTTGTACCTGGAAACAAATTGATGAATATAATTGATGATCTAGTGTTGGACTAGCTGATCTGGTACGTTCTGTGTCAAACCAGGTTGAAGAAGATGCAACCACAGCACAGCCAAATCAAGCTTGTGATTTGTGTCCTGGACACTGGGTTGTGGTAAAGAAGCACACGAGGAAGTCGTGTTTGGGACCCGGGTGGAAAGGACCTCATCAAATCATATTGGTCACGACAACAGCAGTGAAGTGTGCTGGCTTGCCAAATTGGATCCATGTCAGTCATATCCAAAAAGTCCCAAGTCCACCTAAGCGACAAGAGCAGCAACTGGTAGAACAAAGTAAGGAACCAAAAGCTGAGAGTTGTGAAGTCAAAGAAGTAAGAGAAACAGACTCTGAAGTACACATTGATGAAGAGCAACCACGTACAAGTCAAATAGAGTGGGCACCAGTTACTTGGACTGAAGAGACTGCTGTAGAGACTGAGGAAAATCCAGACCTCGAAAGAGTGAAACAAAGTGAACGAAGAATAGAAGAATCTATTATAGAAAATCCAGATCAAGCTCAGGCAGAAGAAGAAAAAGAAAGACCGGAGGGTCCAGAACGAATACAAACAACAGAAGGAGAAGAAGAAGAAAATTCAGAACAAGTCCAACCAAAAGAAAGAGAAAGTAAAAGGACACTTGAAATAGATGACAAAGGTGAAAAGGCACTGCAGACAAAAAGGGTTAGAAAGGGAGATAACTGAAAAAGTGGAGTAAAAAGACGAGAAACTTTTTAAGAAGGAAAACATTGAAAGAATTAGAGCAAGTAAATGAGGTGTTGAGTCAGGTTGAGCAAGAACATTCAAGAAGAAGATCATTGAGGTTGTCAATAAGAGTGAGGGTTCAAAGTAGAAAATACAAGGCTCCAGAGTGGACGCACATTATTCTTGAGGATTTTGAAAATCTTGATCTAAATAAAGAACCAAAAAATGACACTATTGGACGATCTGATGAAGGAAATTGAGACCACCTAAAAGAAAGACTTTTAGCACAAGAGGTGGATTTTATTGAGAAAATTATCAAACAAAAGAAGAAAAGAAACAAGGAAAATGTGGCCATAAAGACGGAAAACCTTTTTGAAGTGTGGGATCAAACAAAGATGTCATTTTATTTTTATTAGATAATATTATTAGGTATTAAAAGATTTTCTTTTTAAGATACTAAAATGGCTGAAATAAAGGTGACTGAACATCCAAAATCTAGTCTAAAACGAAGATGTGTTAAATGTTGTTTGTGTAGTATTGCAATACTAATGTTGATGTGTTGATGTGTTATTACTAACGATCATAGTACCTGTTCTAATGGTAAGTAACAATTGAAATAATACCAATACTAGTGAAAGAATGAATACAGTCACTAAGAAAACTACTACAGAATTAGAACAAATGGATAAGAGCAAGTATTATCATGACAAATCAAATAGTGATTTGTCATTAAATGTATTTACTAAACTCCTTTATCAATATGTTGATACGATGGATCTGAGTGACTGTTATGTCTGCATGAAACTACCTAGTTCTGTCTCAGAAGGTATGTCATATCACCATCTTCCATTTACTTATGGTGTGTCTTGTAGTGTTGTGTCTAGTTTGTTCTATGTTACTGGCGGCAAGTTACAATACTATTATTCTAATATGGATTTTGTCTCTTCAGAAATCCCTATTAGAAGAAATATAAATCCAATGCTTAGTAGTAAAGATGCAGAATTTATGGGTGAATTTTTCTTAACAATGAATCCCATAGATATAACACATGCTCATAGAAATAACTTAACGTGTCTTTTGCGTAATTAAGAGAACGGTTTTTTAAATTTAGTGGAGGAAAGAAGACAGGATTTCCAAAAGAAAGCCTTTGAGCAGAAATCACATGTACCACCATGGGCTAGTCATGAGGGAGACTATAAGAAAGGCGAGACCCATGCTGCAATGTCCCTAGACTTGTCAAAATTGGGGAAATTCTGTCTACATAGACTAAAAACATAATATAATATGATTTTTATTGGTACTAGTGAATGTGAACATACCTTCCTAATAATAGGGGGATGGGGACTCAAAGGGGGAACTGATCCTGTTTTCCCAGGTATTTATTACGTGTGCTGTAAAAATGCCTGTTACATAAAATACATCAGCTATCCACAGTAGTTGATCGTTTATCAACAGATACTGCTGGAGGGTTCTTAATGATTAATACTGAAATGGTTGCAATCAGATCGATGGTTTTACAAAATAGACTTGCCCTTGATATTTTATTGGCAAAAGACGGTAGAATCTGCGGCATTTTAAAAGTCCAACACTGCTGTACAGATATCCAAGACAAAAGTAAGGTATTGAGGGATATATTAAGAATATTATAAAAAGTCATAAAGATTTGACACAACTGGAAGTTGATGGTGTTTAAGAAAGACTTAGTAAAAGTATTTTCACTATAGGCAACTGGTTTTCCACTTTTGGGAGTAGCTTATTAGGTACAATATTGATCCCTGTAATCTCAATAGCATTAGTCATTTTGATGATAGTGATAACATATAAATATTGCAAGGGAAAATTGAGAAAGAGATTAGTGAGTGAAACTAGATATGGACTCGTTTAAACGTCTTTTAGACAGTGTTAAATCAGGATCTCCTAGGGATCCTCTTCCTATCTCTGTGCTCCAGCAGCTTGAGCCGTCATCATTGATGGTAACCATGGAACTCTTGAATGCCTCCCTACAGGAAGCAATAGTCCCACCAGAGTGGAAACATGCTATGGTGCTCCCCCTTCTGAAGAAGGCTAATGCGGATCCTGATTTGCCCTCCAATTATCGGCCTATTTCTTTGTTAATGGCCTGTTCAAAGATTTTAGAGAGGCATATTAATTTACAGCTGTCCCAATTTGTAGAGTCACAAAAGTTTCTTTACCCATCTCAATCGGGCTTTAGAGCAGGTTTTTCAATGGAAACAACACTCCTTGGAGTCACGGAAAGACTGAGTCGCCACCTAGATTCTGGAGACACGGTCGCATTTATATTGCTTGAAGGCCAGCTTTCGACAAGGTATCAGACACGTGTTAGTGAAAACCTTAAGATCATTGGGCGTTAATGGTTCAGCTCTCAATTGGCTTATTTCCTTCCTCGCCAATCGGACCTTCCAAGTTTTTTCTCCAACGGTCAGTTCCGATACCCATTCTTCACCTATGGGGTACCTCAAGGTTCCATTCTTAGCCCTCTATTATTTAATCTATACCTCAGACCTTTGGCTGATGTTGCAGAGGAAGCTGGGTTGTGTTTGTTTCTCTTATGCGGATGACACCCAGATTATCTTTTCTCTTTCAGTGGAGAGGGCGGCTGAGACTTCTCCCTTCAGTTGGGCTTGGGTAAAAATTCTTTGTTGATGCAGGCAAATTATCTCAAGCTCATTGGAGAGAAGACCTAGGTCTTGGTTTTGGTGGAAAATAAAGATCTTTGGGGTCACCAGCACTGGCCTAGTGAAATTGGTGCTCTTCCTCAGCCCTACCGCCAAGTTCGTAATTTGGGCTTCAACATCGATGACACATTAACTATGCAATATCAAGCAGTTAAGGTGGCTGCTACATGTTTTACCATCCTGAAATTGCTTAAAAAGATTATTTGGATGTTGCTGGATCATACCCAGAGAAGCGTAGTCCAGGCTTTTGTCACCTCTCGACTGGACTATGGCAACATTCTTTATCTGGGGACAAACAAGGAGGTGACTCATAAGCTGCCGCTAGATTGTTATGCCAGGTTCCTAGAGCTGTTTCTATCTCTGGCTACCTGCGTGATCTTCACTGGCTCCGGGTGGAAAACCTGAGCTATGTGTTCAAAATCAAAACTGGAGTGGCCCCCCAGTATCTGCAGTCCTGGTTTTTCCCTATGTGCCTTCTCATCTCCTCTGCTCATCCACTCAAATGAAATTATCTGTGCCCAGAATTCTATCTCGGATGGGCGGTCGATCTTTCGCCTGTCTTAGTCCCTACTTATGGAACTCTCTCCCCAAATCAATTCCTAATGAAACTGTCTATGTCTAATTTTGCAAATCCTTAAAAACTTGGCTTTTTAACCAATAATCTTCTGACTGGTTTCTGTTCCTCGTTCTGGTTGGCGCCGTGAAACCCTTTTTGGGTAGCTGTTGCGCCTTATAAATAAAATTAACAATAATATTAACAATAAACAAAGAATAAAAGGATGGGAAGAAAGAGAAAAAGGGAAGTAATAGAATTAGGAGAAATGAAAGAAAATCTATATGGAAAAATGAAAGAGCTGAACATGAAAGAGAAAAATGAAGGATGTATAGAAAATAACGTAGATGCCAAAAATAGATAAAGTTGGCACTTGGTAGTGATGGGTATTTTAGGATGGCTCTAAAATGCCATCAGAGGGGGGAGCAAGGATTCAAAAAAATGAAACTTGGTCGGAGCAATCCCTCATTAACAATACTAATTGTTAGAAATAGTAAAGAAAACAAAATTAATAAACATGCACAACATTTACATATGGGAAAAGAGCTTTACGCATGCTTAATTAATGAAAATTAAAATGCAACGCAATTAAAACCTGCTTCATACTGGAAAATGCTTTTGTGCGTCTGCAAACCAGAATTGCATAGATAGTAACATGACTAACCTGTTTTGAGAGGAAAAACTCTCAACCATACAAAAAAATTACTAACATTAGCCCCCAGATGCATCAAAGCACCCACTCTGGGAATTCTAAATAGCGAAAAATACCGAATCGCTAACTAGAATTCGCAGAATGGGATGCATCATCAAAATTGCTAATAAAGTGCAAATCGCAATCGCCCGCAATCGCCGTATGCGAATACCCCAAAATCGCAATTAAATCGCAGAATCGGCTGTTTCCCAACCCCAAATTGTGATTTCGCAAATACCGAAATCGCAAATAGCGATCTCGCAGATTGCGAGATCGCAAAAACGGGAAGTCGCATTTTGAGCGCAATGATGACATCACAACCAGGAAGTAGGCAGCTCCATGACTCATCTGGAACACATAGCTGGATAGAGGAGGAGGCACAGCACTGAGCTCCGGGAGACACACCCTGCAGTCTCAAGACAGGACACACATTGAAACCACAATGTCCCAGGATGCAGCTGGATCCAGTGAAACTGGCAGGAAGAGGAAAATCAAGTTCTCCGAACAAGAGCTGGAGTACTTGATTGAGGGAGTCAGCAGGAACCATGACAAGCTTTGTGGAAAGCTTTCCAGGAAGGTGCCCGAGGCTGACAAAAGGCGCATCTGGCTGCGCATCAGGGCAAAGGTCAACGCTGTAGAAGTGACACAGCGGTCAATCAATGACCTCAAGAAGAGATGGTACGACCTCAGAGGACGTGCCAAGGAGTGCATCGCAGAGAGACTGGGGGACAGAATGGCCGCAGGAGGAGTAGACTCCACAGTTCCCGCAAACACACCACTGGAGGACTTGGTTGAGGACACCATCAACCCTGCAGCCTGCGTGGTGGTCACTCAGCTGGACACCTCCTGAGCCACAACCAATCACAAGGTAAGAACAATGCAACTGCGACCCCGTCCCCTAGCAATGCCCATGCCCCCAGAGCTAGCCATTTGGTGACCCCAGTAATGCAGTCCCTGCCCATCAGACACGCCCAATTGCATTGTGGGATCTGTAGTGTGACAATGTGCCCTGATAGCCACACACAGCCAGAACAGTCAAGTCAAACATACCCCTAACGCCAGTCAGGGAATGCAAGCATGCATGCATGTTGCTACATCCCAGGTGCCAGAATCATATCATTAATCGTGCACTCTTTCACATCACAGGTGCTGCAGATACTGAGACCTCAGATAGCGAGGCACTCCATATCGCGGAGACTCCAGATGAGACGGAGGGAGAGAGCCATCCTGCCCCAGCACCAGGACCGTCACATGCACCTGCACCAGTACCAGCACCATCCCAAATGCACAGGGCCCCCCTGCAGCCACAAGAGGAGTTAAACTACCCCAGGCATCACGCATGGCAGTGGATCAGACCCCACCACCGCCCAGGAGGCAGACACGCCGCACAGCCACTGTGTGGTCCCAGGCAAGCGGCCGGTTGAGGCAGCAGCGCACCTTGGCCTCACGACCAGACAGGGAGCAACAGGCCCAAGATCTAGGCCTAGGAATTGAAGCCCAGATGCTACCTGTGCATCGCTAGCAGACACAGCACATGGCAGCCATGCAGCTACAGCTGTACAAAACTGCACGCAATATCAACCAGCTGACAGAAAGTGTGCAGGAGCTAACGGCGGCAGTGAAAGAAAACAACCAACTGATGGTGGCGCAGCAGGACATCACCCGCCGACGCCACCACCAGCTGCTGACCCGGCTATCTGCATATACCCGGTCGAACCACCTGATTGGGAACGCAACATCACAACTGTTGCGCAGGTCATTGGCCATGCAGCTACAAATGGTAAATTGCTGCCAAGATGTAGCAAGAGCCTTGGAGCAGGTAACCACTGCAATTGAAAATCAACAGGTGTGCGGTCATGGCCATGCAAGGGGGGGTGATGATGCCAGTGAGGGCACATCGAGCCTGAGCAGCCTTGTCTGTGCCAGTGCTACCAGAAAGGCCCAGTGCTGCATCCCGGCCGGACACTCCCAACGTGGAGTTGGAGAGGCGACATGGTGCGTCCGGCAGGAGGCGCCAGTGACTGACTGAACATTACCAGCAGTGCCATGGTGATGTAACCACACACGCCTGCTCTGGATACAAGAGCCTGTATGACGCAATACAGTTGTAAAATTTTTTGATAATTTAAAGCACATCTAGAGCTTGTTGAAAATAAAAATAAGAATGTATTTTGAACACAAATCTTCCTCATGTCATTAATTCATGTGGCATGCATGAGTGCAGTTTTATGTGAGGGGTATGGGTGCACTAGAAATAGTTCAGTGTGATGTTGTTACGGCGCCTGTGTCCTTCAGCAGGATTCTCCCTGCATGCATGATGCACATGTGCAGGTGGCCGGTTGTCCCCCTCCGACTCACTACCAGACACTTCCACAGGTATCCTCCGCTTGGTGGCAATATGGTGGAGGGTACAGAGCAGGAATATCGTCGTAAAAATATCGACTAACATAAATATCGCTGCAAAAATATCTACAGGAAGAAATATCGATGACAAAAATATCATCTGACAAGAATATCGACAGACAGGTAAGTAATATCGTTAACATTAATATAGTTGTAATAAATATCGTTTACAAAAACATAGTTTACAATAATATCGTTTTTTAAATTTTTAATGTAGTGTTTTTAATGATTATTTTTAGTCAAAGTAGTATTTTTAGTAGTATATTATTATTTAATAATGTATTTTCAGTTGAATTTAGTATTAATAGTTCCGTAGCGGGTTGTGGGTTTATAGGGGAGTAGGGTGGGAAGTAATTTAAATATAATGAAATAATACATTAATTAATGTTTTAAATGAATATAAATAGTGTAATAAATAATAGTTAATTAATTTCAATTAGTTAATTGAATAATAATTATGTAATTAATTATGTTATTTTTTTAATTATTTCTAGGTGTGTGTACAGGATTTTTTTAGTGAAAATGTTTTTGGGTAAAGGGGTATTTTTAGGGTTCAGGGTCAGTTTTCAGTTTTTGGGTAAAGGGGTATTTTTAGGGTTCAGGGTCAGTTTTCAGTTTTTGGGTAAAGGGGTATTTTTTGGGTTCAGGGTCAGTTTTCAGTTTTTGGGTAAAGGGGTATTTTTAGGGTTCAGGGTCAGTTTTCAGTTTTTGGGTAAAGGGGTATTTTTAGGGTTCAGGGTCAGTTTTTAGTTTTTGGGTAAAGGGGTATTTTTTGGGTTCAGGGTCAGTTTTCAGTTTTTGGGTAAAAGGGTCTTTTTAGGGTTCAGCGTCAGTTTTCAGTTTTTGGGTAAAGGGTTTTTTTTAGGGTTCAGGGTCAGTTTTCAGTTTTTGGGTAAAGGGGTATTTTTAGTGTTTAGGGTCAGTTTTCAGTTTTTGGGTAAAGGGGTTTTTAAATATAATGAAATAATAGATTAATTAATGTTTTAAATAAATATAAATAGTGTAATAAATAATAGTTAATTAATTTTAATTAGTTAATTGAATAATAAATATGTAATTAATTATGTTAATTTTTTAATTAATTTTAGGTGTGTGTACAGGATTTTTTTAGTGAAAATGTTTTTGGGTAAAGGGGTATTTTTAGGGTTCAGGGTCAGTTTTCAGTTTTTGGGTAAAGGGGTATTTTTAGGGTTCAGGGTCAGTTTTGGGTTTTTGGGTAAAGGGGTATTTTAATTATATATATGTATTATTGTTGTTATATAAAGTAATGTGTAAAATCAATTTATATGTCCACATTTATTAAGTTTATAATTAAAAAGTGTAGTAAATTTTTTTGAAATAGTTAAAAAATAAAAGTAATGTAATGTATTTTGTTAATAGTACTTATATTTATTTATTATTTAATGTAATTTTAATTATTTTAAAAAGTCGATATTTTTTACATCTATATTAATTACAACGATATTTTGGAGTCGATATTTATGTACTTACCTGTTTAAGTATAGGGTGTCGATATTTTTGTAAACGATATTTTTGCAACGATATTTATGTCAGCTATATTTTTGTTATCGATATTTTAACACCCTACCATCGTGGAGTATGGCACACACGGCCACGATGCAGCAGCAGACCTCAGGCTGGTATTTGAGAGGCCCCACCAGTCTTGTGAAGGATGCGGAATTGATTCTTTAACATGCCAAATGTCCGCTCAATGACATTTCTTGTGTGTATGTGCGCAGCATTGTAACACCGTTCCTGTGGTGTAGCAGGATTGAGGTATGTGGTGAGGAGGTATTCACGGAGGCCGTAGGCACTGTCACCTGAAGGATAGGAGCAGAGGGTCAGTGCCTGTTATGCGCAGCTACATGGTCCTGACATACTGTATGTGGGCATGTGTACTTACCTAGGAGATGTCCTTCGCCAAAGTCACCCCTGGCCAAGCGGGTGTGTATGCCGCTGTGCCGGAAGATAAACGAATCATGCGTGCTACCTGGGTATTGTGCCACAATGTCTGTAATGATGGTCTTTGCATTGCAGACCATCTGAATGTTGAGGGAGTGGTATGACTTGCGGTTCCTGTACATGTATTCGGTCTCAGCAGGTGGACAGATGCAAATGTGGGTGCAGTCAATGCAGCCAATTACATGGGGGAAATGGGCGGTGTGATAGAATTCCAGTTTAGTTTGTGTTAAGTCCTGTTGGGTTGTTGGGAATGTGATGTAGTGATGGATCCGGCTCAGCATGCCATCCAGGAAACTCTGTAGGCAGCATGACAGGGTACTCTGTGATATGCCCCCTGCAATTGCGACTATCCCCTGGAAGCTGCCGGAGGCCAGGAGGTGCAGGCAGCACAGGACCTGGACATGGGTGGGCACGGCATTGGTCCTCCGTGTTGGGTGCTGCATCAGGGGGTCAAGGTCTCTGATGAGCTTCTTTATCATAGCCCCATTGAGCCTGTATTTGGAGTAGATCTGCTCTTCAGTCTGGTCCAGGAGTGTAATCCACAGCCGGAATAAGCGCTCCTGGATCCTGCGTCGGTTCTGGGCTGCAGCCTGGAGCCTCAGCCGCCTTGCCACGATGTAGAGACCTGGCATTGTGACTTTCCTCATGCTACTACTGAGTCTCCTTAAGTGTGTTTGGTGTTGCCTACACCTGTGCTTTGTTTGCAATTATTTATTTATTTTTCGCAATTGGACTTCATAGTTACCACCTGGGTATTTTGCGATTTTTGATGAATTTGATTTGCGATTTGATTTGCGAATTCGCAATATATTTGCGAGTTCACAATTTTTTTCGCAGAACATGTGGGTAATCTCTGTTAAGGAATCGCAATTTGGGTTGACAAATGGATTTGCAATTATTTGTTTTGCGAATTCTCTATTTACTGAATTTGTAGTTGATGAATTGCAGGAGCGGAATCGCTGATTCACAGCTATTGGATACGCTATTTCGCTTGATGAATCTATGCCTATGTCTTGAGGTACTGCATGGCCGGCATATGCTTGCCTGAATTTAAAGAGAGCTATTGCTGCTAATGCTTTTACTTAACGAAAGAGATAATAACAGGAGATAGAGTAGAAGGGAGTGGTGAACAGTGAAAATCATTTATTTTAGAAATTAACATCTGTTAATGTTCTTTTATCAATAGAGTACGTTTGAGCCTTCTGTTACATGCAAAGAGAAAAGATGGCGGCTAAATGGAGACAAGCTACGCATGCGTATTGAAGTCATGAATATGACCCGCTGACAGGCTGCCAAGAGCCAAGGACAAGAGACGTGCGAAAGTTGTTCTAGACTGTGGAACTGCATTCAAATATTATTTGATTTGCAACATATATATATTTTGTAAAGGAAATAAGACAGAATAATAAATGAGCTAAAGGGAAAGGGTTTGTTAGACAAAAGAGTTTATTAAGAAATCAAATATGTCAGCATGAAATGAACGACAACTCCCCTGTCCCTGCCCAATCAGAGTTCATATCTCATCAAGATTTGTAACTTTTGAGGGTGGGACATGCAGAAATAAAGACTATAACTAGTGTGACTTAAAGTGTGTTAGTCGTGGACATTACTGCAAGAGAGAGAGAGGCGGGAGCAGATTTGGGAAGGTTCATACCTGAATGAAAACCTGATTAGATTGAAGATTCTGGAAAAATATTGAGGAGAGAAAATGTAAGAGAGGGATGCATCCCAGTAAGCCGGGTCTGTAGAGAAGTGTAGTAAGTATTGCTGTGCCCTGATCCTGTTCTATAATCTTTGTCTCCTGATTCTGAATCAGGAGACCTCCACCAGCCTTTTGGCCAGAGGGTTGGTTTTCCATTATCACAATTGGGTAACTATTATTCTGTCCGAAAATGTGCATATCTTTTGCAAATGTATGATTTATTATGCCTTTTGTCTCTTCATCTATCTATTCTTAATGAACTGATTTGTTGAATGAGTCTGTGAATTGAATGTATTTGGTAAATTAATTTGTTCTCCCATGAAAAGTTGATGGAGGTTGCACTGTGAATTTGTACTAATGAGCGTTCATTTATGACTGAGATTTAGATAAAATGCATTGAATCTTACCCAGAGTTTGTGGTTATTTTCACTAAGAGCAGTAAGTTAGTTAATTGTTAATATTACCATCAACTACTCAACTAATGGTCCATCGACCAAAATAAGAGTGTTGATCTGTGAGTATTAGTTAGATATTGAATACATGTCTCAAATAAATTTGAGTCTGTAAGGAGTTAACTAGTCAAGATCAAAGTGAAATTACAAAACTTGACCCCCAGCGAAACAGCCAGGAAATCTGATTGTGTATATGAGCCCATTGAATTTTTCCTTCGACTGTGAGGTGTTCTTCCCTGACCTTTTGCTTGATCAGTAGTATTGATAGAGGTGGTATTGCTAGAGGTGGTATTGATAGTGGTGGTATTGATATTGGTATTGATGGTGATGGTATTGGTGGTGGTATTTTCTGGTGGTGGTATTGGTGGTGGTAGCATTGGTGGTGGTATTGGTGGTGGTGGTATTTGTGGTATTGGTGGTGGTGGTATTGGTGGTGGTATTGGTGATGGTGGGATTGGTATTGGTGGGATTGGTATTGGTGGTGGTGGTGGTGGTGGTATTGGTGGTATTTGTGGTGGTGGTTTTGGCAGTGGCATTGGCATTGGTGGTGGTTTTAGTGGTGTTGGTTTTGGTGGTGATGGTATTGGTGGTAGTATTGATGGAGGCGGTGGTGGCATTGGTATTGGTGGTGGTGATATTGGTGGTGGTAATGGTGGTGGTATTGGTATTGGTGGTGGTAGTATTAATATTGGTGGTGGTATTGGTGGTGGTGTTATTGGTAGTGGTGGCATTGTTGGTGGTGGTATTGTTGGTGTTGGTGGTGGTATTGGTGGTGCTATTGGCGGTATTGGTATTGGTGGTGGTATTGGTGGCGGAAAATGCTGAGGACACTGCAGAACATGGTCCGTCATCAGGCCAGTAAAGCATCAACGTCCGGTGCGCCATTGTTGGAAGTCTTATACAGAGATCCAACACGCATTCTTGTCCACAGAACAGGCATCGTAGGACAGTCAGAACACAGTCAATCCAGGCTGGCCTAAATGAAAAGAACCAAGACTCGCTCAGTTCTCAAAGATGAGGTGTGCCCAGATGGATTACCATGCGATCACAGTATCAGCACTCCAAGAGCGTGCGTTCTATCTCCTTGGTGACTGGGACGCCCATTGCGTAGCAGAAAAAGGACAATCAGGATACCTTCTATGAGTAACAGGATCAGCGGAACCCCTACAAAAATGCTTCAGAATACGGACTGTATAAAGTTGGGAACAACTCCAAGGATTGTGTGAAAGCTGCTTAACAGTCCAGAACCTATGGTCTTAAATAGGTGGACAATACCTGTCATAACAGACATGTTAAAGATACGTTGAACCAGTTCTGTGAAATGGAAAGAGCAGTTTGTTCATATCAGTGCCTGTATCTCAGCCTAGGACCTTGCAACCTGGTGATAAGTTTCTCGGGCGGAGTTTGAGGGCACAGTTTCCTGTAAAAACATGGCTTTCATTTGGCTCAGAGTATCTAACCGTATATAGGAAACATTTAACGAAGGCCATACTGGTGCCTCCCTGACTGTATGGTTCGGTGGAAACAATACTTGCATGCAGCAAGTAACCCTGGAGCTTACAGTGACAAGATATGCAATGCCCAGGAGCATCCCACAACAACCTTGATCATTCAGCATCAAGTAAATCCCATTGGAAAGTAACTCGAATACCAGATTAATCACGGCAGCTAGGGAACCTTTCAAGTGGAAGGATAGGTTAGCAACTGAAACATTACAGGCCCCATGAAGTATGAGATCCACTTAAGGAATTCTCACAGTTGGTACCGCTAAGGTACACTTCCATGTCCCCATTCCTACATCAAAATTTGTACGGCAATTCCCAAGATTCCTTGATGAATTCCCTACCCATTGCTTCATATCTGCCCATATAGTGTTTTTCTAGGCAATAATGAAACTGGAAAGTAGTGACCGGTAGTATCATATGGTCATGGATTAACCATTCCGTTGACGGTGACTCTGCCACAGTAAAAGGTAATTTGTCCAATTTTTCAATACGCAGCATTGTATATTTTGCTCCCCTATGTGCCATTGGTATCTGTTTTTCTGTCAGATTATATGCAGAAAAGATTGACGTACTGTTGATAAATCGCCAAGGCACATAACCAGCGTGCAATGATTGCAGCGTCCAGCTCAATAACATATTAGAACGTAGTTGAGATTGTCCATGTTGTAGTATGGACAAGTCCTGTTCTAGTGTATCAATAGCAGAAGATACAATGTTGCCCAGGGAATAAATCCTGGATGTTAATGTAGTCATACCATTGTCAACTACACCTAACACCTTTTCTAGGTTAATTCTATCTATCTCACAAGTCTCTTTGTGGCTTCTTGTTGAGAGATTTTCCATATTTCATTATAGACAGTGTAGGAGAGTAGGGTCTGCTTCCTATGGTTACCCCCACTTTTTGCTGTGATTCACCGGTTTTTCGACTTTACTATGGCTGTGATCCTGCTAATCAAGCCCACAGCCTAGCTGTACTCTCTCTAAATTGATACCATGTACTTTAGGTACATACCAGATTGGTTACTGGGTCACCCTTGTGAGCCCCTGTATATGGTACCTTAGGTATATGGTACCTTAGGTACCCAGGGCCTAGGTACACCCCAGGCCTACCAGGGGCTGCATCATGTATTGTGCCACTCCTGGTTAGCTTTGTAAACTTGTGTATCAAGGAGAGAGGTAGGGAGAGTAGATTGACACTCTTGTTCCCCGGTCAATAATCAATAATCAAAAAAAGAGTGTCTACAGGAAAGGCTAAGCCGTTCTTGGGAGCACAGAAAACAACCACACTGGGATGTTGAAGAAAGCCCTCACTCACCACTTAGTGATGACATGCTTCATCAGTTGGTGAGTGAGGGCTTTCTTCAACATCCCAGTGTGGTTGTTTTCTGTGCTCCCAAGAACGGCTTAGCCTTTCCTGTAGACACTCTTTTTTTGATTATAGCTTTGTAAACTGGCACCACTGGTCTGTTCTTACAGCCTGGGTAAGGCAGTGTACTCACCCCTTACTTATAGTATATCTATATCTACCTTAAATATAGACACATAGTAACCTATAAGTCACTGCTATGGCAGGCCTGGACAATCCTGGAGGCAGAATGCTTGGTTTTGTGTGAGAGGGTGCCCTAGCATGAACTGAGCCCCTCTGCAGCTTTCGGAACCATCTCCTTATAGCTGTTCTATGATATAGACATACCATATACTCAAGTACATTAGAATCCTTGCGGTTAATACTGACTTTGGTTTGGTCTTATCAAAACAAGGTGTAAAACACTTTGGAATACTACCCCCCCCCCCCCCCAACCCCCTGCCAATTCTGGCGGCGGGGGTAGCATTCCACCCTTCTAGAGGGAGAAGACATGTAGTTACTGTTAAACCCGGTTAAAGTTAAACAGAGCGCCAGCATCACAAAATGGATGCTGCTGACACGAGTCTTCCCTCCTGCTGCTGGACGAAACTCCGGCAGGGGAGGCCTGGACAATAGGTTTCCTGTTCAGGGAGGTGCTAGCACCTCCCCAGACAGACTTTAGTGTATTGGGGCAGGGAGGGTTGCATTCAGTGAATGTTTTTCAGACACTGCCTGGGGCGCACAAGGTGCTCCATGCATTTCCCAGTTCAAACCGGTTGCTGGGGCACTCAGCCCCAGCTCTGGCGGGAAACTGGACAAAGGGGAAGGGGTGTAACCACCCCCTCCACAGGTCCACCCATAGGAGGGACCTTAGAGTTAGTCCAACCCCTAAACTTATTATAAGTATAGAACCCCAGTTCCTAGAACTTTAGATTACCCTGGACGAAACTCTGCAACATATATCTTAGACCTTTGACATTCCATATTGACTGGAAGATGGAAGAAATCTCCCTTGTAGTAAAGGAGTGACCACCCATTTCAAACAGGCATCAACTGCATCTTTGCCGGTCTGCATTTTCGAGGCTACCGCCGGATCCTGAAGAATCTGCAACAAAGGACATGGACTTCCAGATATCTCTGATGCTAACCTGCGCTCCCAGCAAAGCTGAGACCTGTAGCAGACACGAGAGACGTGGGACCGGAATTCCTGGACATCCTGCATTTTGCAACCTGCACCTACTTCCCGAGGTATCCCAAAGTTATGCATTGGGGTGCTTGAAGCCCCAGCCCCAAGCACCTTTTGTACCAAAGCTCAGAGGCCCACACTCCACGAGTGTCCCGTGGGCCCGATTTTTGCATTTCAGCTTGTCGCTTCTTTGCGGTTCCTAGTCCTTGCTGGTCTGAACCAAAGTCCATCTCGACATCTTGCATGGATTGCCTTTGCCAAGGCTTGTTGGGTCCAATCCAGATACCGACACCGCAGTCAACTAGATGCTTTGTGGGACAGCTCGAATCCAGCTCATGGTCATCGTCGACAACTCCTGGTCCTCGTGGCTGAAGAGACAAGCTTCACCTTCTCACCTGAAATCACCCGACATCGGCAGGCATCTTCCTATCGCCATCCTGGTCACTGGCTAGTGACCCAGACTCTGTCTCCTCTGCTTTCAGGTTCTCCATATCTCTGATCCAGCCTTGGATCCACCCAGACACTTTTCCTCTGGTCGCCTGCAGCACTTCTTCACAGATCTCCATTGAAATCGATGATGAAACCCGACACCAAAAGTCACCTATGCACCCAGCTTCCCTGGGTGAGGTAACACGAGCACTCCGGTGCTACCGTGGGTCTTGACTCTCGAAGTGTCCTAGTCTAAAAGGGTTCCATTGTAGTTCACCTAGAAGTACCCTTAAACTGTAACTTTGTAACTTGTTTGTTCTCCATAGAAAGTCAATGGTAACCCGCGGCTGTGTTTAGACACTGCACACGTCTCCCGCGGGCCTCCTACATCCTAACCTTTGGTGGTTCTAGGCAGCCCCAGCAATTCCACAGGCCCTAGGCCTGCTTTCTAACTCTCATGTACTTCATATGCCACTATTTTAGTATATGGTTTGTGAGGCCCCTAGGGCATAACGTATACTGTGCAACTCATTGTATGTTAATTAAGTTCCTTGTATTGTACTTTTACCTCTGACCTCATAAAGAGTGCAGAGGGGTTGTTTATAAAAAATATATATATATTTGATATATACCTTGTGTGGTGTGCTTTTATTTGATCATTCAAGAGATTATAATTGGTAAAACAACTTGCTTAACTCATCTCCAAGTCTTAGCCTGAAGGATGCTCTCCATAGCTACCACTAGGATAGCTTTCTATAAGGTTGAATTTATAACCTACCATCAATAAAGGTCATTTGGACTGGAGCAAGGTGCCCACTAGAATAGTGGACATCATATACCAGGCCAACTTCTCACATTGGTGTGCAGCGGGTGGGATAAGAGCTTGCATTGTTTTGCCAAATAATCTTGAGAATATCATTTGAAAAATAACATCAAGGTACCAGTAGGTACATATAAATCAAGCTTATAATACATAAGTTCTACCGAACTTAGAAGTTGTAGGTGGTAAGGGCCTAGCATACCCTGACTACAACTCCTAGGGAGGTTCTAGTAGGAAACCAAGTAGTGTAGGTAGGTGCGCACACCACACCTCACTAGTCATGGCTTTAAAGGCAGGGCCTAGTGTGCCTCTGCAAGAAGACAGCCCCGTGTTGCCTTCTAAGTATGACACATTCACTTTCCAGGAGTTAAGGGGTTTGTGTGCCATCAGGAAATTAAAACAAGGACAGAGTCCCACCACCCAACGTCTCATAGATATCTTAGTGGCAGATGACTTATCCAAAGCATCAGAGCCAGATACCAGAGGCAGTAGGGAGGGGGGGGGGCATCCATCATCAGAAGAAGATCCTAGTGGGGGTCCCCACCAGGACTCTGGGGATGAATAGGAAGCAGACAGGCAAGTGGTTAATGAACCCAACCTGGCAGACACAGGGCTTCCTGGAGATGGAGATGGCCTTCAAAGGCCTCTCTTTATCCCCCCACGTAGGCCTACTGGTGAACCTAGAAGGGAAATATCACCTTCAGTGGAATCTGATCATTCTAGTTCATTAATAGGGTCACCTGCCTCATCTCAAAGGAGAAGAAGTTCACCTGAGAGGAGGGAACATGAAGCTAGGATGAAGGAAGTCCGGGATTAAGAGGCAAGAAGTTGCCCTTGAGAAAGAGACCCTGGCTCTTGAAAGAGAGAGACAAAAGAGGGGACTAGAGTCCCCTGGTGGTAGCAATATCCCTAGTGGTAGGGATAGGTATTTTGACCATAGATCCTAAGCAAGATCGTCCCTCCCTATCAGACTGGGGATGACATCCACAAATGGGTCACTGCACTGGAAAGGGCCTGCAAAGTACAGAAGGTATCCCAAGAGTAGTGGGAAGAAATCTTGTGGCTCTCCTTTGCAGACAAATATAGAGATAAGCTCCTCACTGTAAGAGAAGAGGATGCTGATGAATACAAAGTCCTGAAGAGTGCTCTAATAGATGGGTTTGGCCTAACCACTGAACAGTATAGGTTGCAGTTCAGAGATACCCAGAAGGCACAAACTCAGGACTGGACTGACTTTGTAGATTGTGCTACTAAGGCTCTGGAAGGCTAGTTACTGGGCAGTAAAGTGTGTGACTTTACAGGATTGTATAATCTAATCATGAGAGAACAGATTCTTAATAATTGCAAGAACCAGTTGCATCAGCACTTGCTTGACTCTGATCTGAACTCACCCCAAGAATTGGGAAAGAAGGCAGACAAATGGGTCAGAACCAGGGTGAAGCAGAAGGTACAGAACCAAGGTGGTGACCAGAAGAAGCAAGACCAAAAGGGTGGGGAGAAAGCAAAAGACCAGAAGTCTTCACAAGGTCCCCAAAAAGCATCTAATGGTGGGGGTCCCCAACAATCCAAAAAGAAAGAAGGTCCAAAGAATCCCTGGTGCAAAGTGTATAAAAGTAGTAGTCACTGGACTAGTGATTGCACCAAAAAGGAGACAGCTCCAGCCACCATTGCCCCTAAGGCAATTGTTCCCCCTAGTTTAGCTCCAAGTGGTGGTTCCCAAAAGAAGGGTGTAGTAGGGTTAACCCTGGGAACTGGGATGGATACTGGCCTGGTCAGAACACAAACTCAAGCTGTTTTGATCTGTGATGGAGGCATGGATATGTCTTCCTCGGTGAGTCCCAGTAATCTGGGCAAGTACAGACAGACTCCTTTAGTCAATGAGAAAAAGGCTCAGGCCTCCAGGGACACAGGTTCCAGTGTCACAATGGTGATACCTGACTTTGTGGACCCTGGACAGATCATACTTGGGGAAACCTACCAAGTGACCAATGCTAGCAATGTCACTACCACACATAGTATGGCAGTTGTTAATTTCTCCTGGGGAGGGGTAACTGGCCTTAAGAAGGTTGTTGTTAGTTCTGACCTCCCTGTAGAATGTTTGCTTGGCAATGACCTAGAGACTTCAGCCTGGTCTGAAGTGGAGTATAGGACACATGCAGAAATGTTAGGAATCTCAGCACATGTTCTTGTAGTGACTAGGTCACAGGTCAAAAATTCCAACACTGAACAGGCACTGGATTCTGGAATAATGGACCAGTGGCCTACCAGGAAAAGGAGCAGTAGGGTTAAGGCTGTGCTGTGGTTCTGGAATTCTGGGCCCTGCTGTAATACCGGTACCGAGGTCCAACACTCGTGTCTCAAAACATCATCGTACCATGACGAATTTGGTATCGGCAGACCGGTAATGATTAGGACATTATCCCTGTACATTTGCGTCGTGATCGAGCGATGCTAACACCCTTAAATCATGGTTTTCATTCTGAACCCTCGGACTCCATTTTGTGAACGGCATCCATCTTATGGCTTGCCCTCATATAAGTCAATTGATTAAAGCCGAGCTTGATCTAAAAGGACACGTCCACCTTAGCCGACTACCCCATGACCTGGCCAAACTGACTCCACTGCCTCCAGCCAAACCTGTTCAGGCAGTCCCCTCGCCCAGTGGCCGAATAAGATAGCATCAATGCACAACATGCCATAAACCATTCACTACATACCGACCATGTTTTCTACACACATACACCTGTCCATGTTCCTTGTTTATGGCCAGCTTTATGACAAGGAGGTGCCCTGTTTTATTGGGGTTTCATCGATATCTGATGGGAGTTCTGGGCCTGGCTGGGTAATCTATCACAAACTGGACATCTAAAATATGGGTTGGCCAGCATGACTTCGCTCTTTGCCTTGTTGTAGAAATATGTGTATAACCGTATCATAAATTCAAGAATTCTTGCCTGCAGCTGTTATTTTCGTATAAAAGGAGAAGGCTGGTTCTGTAAAAACGAACAGTCTCCTGAGAACTTACGACCCGTGCTGTTGTAATTCTAGGACGCATGTTACTTGGTTGCAACCAATAAAACTCTATCTCTGACTTCACCTAGAAGACTCTTGGTTTCTGTGGTCCGGAACAGGGAGAGCTCAGAGGTCTTCGGGTGTTATCCCCTGGCACCACCGGGTTCCTAACAATCCGGCACCTCAGTGCCTTCCCCCTGCCTCAGAGTGAGGATCAGCCTTCTGAGGAAGCTGATGGTGAGCCTGAAGAAGGAACTGTCCTAGAAGAACTTGAACCTGATCAGGTTGAGTTTCTTGGGACAGGGGGACCTTCCGGGCATATCTGAGGCAGGCGCAATTGGACTGCCCTTCTCTTGAACCCCTCAGACAGCAAGCTGCTGCTGAGGCTGCATGAATGCTAGTGGCACCCATAAAGTTTACTAGGATGAAGGGCTCCTGTATTCAGAGGGTAAAGACCCTAAGCGTGTTGCTTCCAGGAGATTAGTCATACCTTTGGCATTCAGGGACGTCCTTTTGACACTAGCCCATGACATTCCCCTTGCAGGACATCTTGGCCAGAACAATACTTGGGACAGGCTTGTCCCTCATTTTCACTGGCCCCACATGTCAGAAGACACCAAGGAGTTTTGTTGCTCCTGTGTAACCTGCCAAGCCAGTGGCAAAGCAGGTGGCACTAAAAAAGGCCCCCCCTTATACCACTACCTGTGGAAGCGGTTCCCTTTGAAACAGTAGGGATTGACATTGTTGGACCAATGGATCCCCAAACAGCCTCTGGGCACAGGTTTATTCTGGTGGTAGTGGATCATGCCACCAGATACCCAGAAGCTATACCACTTTGGACCACTACAGCACCTGTTGGGGCAAGAACCCTCTTGGGAGTTTTCTCAAGAGTGGGTTTCCCTAAGGAGGTTGTATCAGACAGAGGTGCAAACTTTATGTCTATTTACTTGACTGCAATGTGGAAGGAGTGTGGAGTGAACTAGAAGTTCACCACACCCTATCACCTACAGTGCAATGGTCTGGTTGAAAGATTCAACAAGACCTTTAAGGGTATGATTAAAGGTGTTCCAGCAAAGCTCAGGCGGAGATGGGATATCCTGCTACTCTACCTTTTGTTTGCATACAGGGAGGTTCTTCAGAAGGGGGTTGGCTCCAGCCCATTTGAACTTCTGTTTGGGCACCCTGTCAGAGTTTCATTGCGTCTAGTGAAGGAGGGATGGGAGTTACCTCTCAAACACCCTAAACATGACATTGTGGACTATGTACTTGGTCTCCTCTCCCAGATGGCTGAGTACATGAAAAAGGCAACTAAAAACCTGGAGGAGTCAGGAATTACAGAAAGCCTGGCATGACCAAAAGGCTGTGCTGACTTTTTACCAGCCAGGACAGAAAGTGTCTGTGTTGGATCCTGTGGCCCAAGAAGCTCTCCAAGACAAGTGGAGTGGACCCACACTATTGTTGAACAGAAGGGAGAGGTCACCTATTTGGTTGATCTTAGAACTCCCCAAAGCCACCATAGGGTGCTTCATGTCAACAGACTGAAACCATACGTTGACAGGGCAGACATGGGCTTGCTCATGGCTACTGATGAAGGACAGGAGGAAGAGAGTGACCCTCTCCCAGACCTGCTCTCTCAGAACCCTGATGATGGGTCAGTTGATGGTGTAACCTTGGCAGGTACACGAGACCTACCTGAGCGCTCCACGGCGTTACGCTGAGCTGAGGCGCGCACTTACAGCAATATAGCGGCGTTTTTAAAATCCTGCTTGTGTATTTACTTTTATCTTTATTTCCTTATCCCCTGTTTTTAAGGGCCATCTCCACATACTTGCACCATAATCGGTATTGTCACCGCGCTTGGCGGGTCCCGGTTCCTGTGGGCTTGTAGTGTGAGCAGCAGCGCTTTTGTGGCGGCCATATTGGGTGAGGGGTGCACGCTCTAGCGGCTCAGGCGACGACCTCCCCTTAAGGGAGGTAACCAGGGGGCTCGGTCTTGACATCTTTAGTCCCGCTGACTTCACTAGCGGACACAAGACCTACCTGAGCGCTCCACAGCGTTACGCTGAGCTGAGGCGCGCACTTACAGCAATATAGCGGCGTTTTTAAAATCCTGCTTGTGTATTTACTTTTATCTTTATTTCCTTATCCCCTGTTTTTGAGGGCCATCTCCACATACTTGCACCATAATCGGTATTGTCACCGCGCTTGGCGGGTCCCGGTTCCTGTGGGCTTGTAGTGTGAGCAGCAGCGCTTTTGTGGCAGCCATATTGGGTGAGGGGTGCACGCTCTAGCGACTCAGGCGACGACCTCCTCTTAAGGGAGGTAACCAGGGGGCTCGGTCTTGACATCTTTAGTCCCGCTGACTTCACTAGTGGACACGAGACCTACCTGAGCGCTCCACGGCGTTACGCTGAGCTGAGGCGCGCACTTACAGCAATATAGCGGCGTTTTTAAAATCCCGCTTGTGTATTTACTTTTATCTTTATTTCCTTATCCCCTGTTTTTAAGGGCCATCTCCACATACTTGCACCATAATCGGTATTGTCACCGCGCTTGGCGGGTCCCGGTTCCTTTGGGCTTGTAGTGTGAGCAGCAGCGCTTTTGTGGCGGCCATATTGGGTGAGGGATGCACGCTCTAGCGGCTCAGGCGACGACCTCCCCTTAAGGGAGGTAACCAGGGGGCTCGGTCTTGACATCTTTAGTCCCGCTGACTTCACTAGCGGATACGAGACCTACCTGAGCGCTCCACGGCGTTACGCTGAGCTGAGGCGCGCACTTACAGCAATATAGCGGCGTTTTTAAAATCCTGCTTGTGTATTTACTTTTATCTTTATTTCCTTATCCCCTGTTTTTAAGGGCCAACTCCACATACTTGCACCATAATCTGTATTGTCACCGCGCTTGGCGGGTCCCGGTTCCTGTGGGCTTGTAGTGTGAGCAGCAGCGCTTTTGTGGCGGCCATATTGGGTGAGGGGTGCACGCTCTAGCGGCTCAGGCGACGACCTCCTCTTAAAGGAAGTCATGCTTACGCGCAGCGGGTACGCCGGATCACCGCCGGAGTCACGCCAGAGTCCAGCCCGTCTGCGCCCGTCAGCGTCCCGGAGGCGAGCGGGGCAGCGGGCTGGGCTCAGCCACTGGGCATTTGTGCTCCTGGGCCCCCCACGCTACGATATACATTGCGTGAGTTACACTCTTTTCAAAATCCCTCGGGTGGCTGCTGCACAGTCTTCCCCGGTCGTTACAGGGGTAAGACGCGGTGCCCTGGATGTGGATGGCGCCCCAGCTTTGCTTCGCCTTCGCTTCCAAATAAAGAGATCGACTGTGTTGGGTATCTCTGCCTGCTGCTAAACACCAGATCAGCGTGCAGACATGCGCAAGACATTTATGATCTCCTGGATATGGAAAAGCCACTCTGTCTTATGTTGACTGAGACTTGGCTGGGGGAATTCTCAAATCCCGATATAGCTATGGCCATTCCTCCTGACTACAATGTTTTCAGGAAGGATAGACTCAAGGGAAGGGGTGGTGGAGTGGCATTGGTGGTGAAGAAATGCGCGGCATGTTCTATACTGCCCGTGGATGACATCCGAGGCTCTGAGTCCCTTGCCTTCTCCATCACTTTGGCGCCTCACCAATCCTTTAAAGGTCTATTAGTGTATAGGCCACCTGGCCCGCCTGGAACCTTCTTTGAAGAGCTCGAGTCGGTTATGTCGGGGCTGGCCTTGAAAGCAGAACACTGCATTGTGGCCGGGGACTTTAACTTCCGTATGGATGAGCCATCGGACCCGGATACCATCAAACTACTGGAGGCCACGGCCCCTTTGGGCCTGATCCCTTATCTTCGGGGGCCAACGCACGACAAGGGACATACTCTTGACCAGGTCTTCTCGACATCTCCCTTGGAGGTGAAGGAGATTATTCCGGTGCTTTGGTCAGACCATAGACTAGCCAAATTTTTGGTCAGGGGCACGGCGAAACCGTCTAATCCCGTGTCTCAGCAGCAGGGCCGAGCTCCAAGGGCATATCATCGAGTGACTCCAGCTATGCTGGCTCAGGCCGCCCTGGATCACCCATGCCCCCTTACAGGAGATTTGGAGAGGGATCTGGAATCTCTGCAAGTATGGCTATTAGACAGGCTAAATGATCTTGCCCCGGTGATGACCCCCCGCTCAACATCTAAGCGTGTTTCGGCTCCCTGGTTCACTGCGGCACTGTCGACCGCTCGGCAGCAGTGCAAGGCAGCTGAAAGAGCCTGGCGATCACAATATGACTCTGTGGCAAGGCTGACCTACAAGACAGCGGTTAAGGCCTATCATCGGGACATTCGCCTAGGAAAAAAAGCCTATCTTGCAGGGAGGATAGAGGCTGCCTCTAACTCCTTTAAGGAGATTTTTACCATTGTCAGAGAATTTATGACCCCTCGATCTAATGCATCCCAAGGTGTGCCTTCTGAGTCCTGGGCCTCTGATCTTGCAAACCTTTTTACTAGCAAGATTAAACTTATCCAGGATTCTTTTACTTTGGTGGCGCCCGTGGGGCTGACCAACCCCGAGGACGACTCAGGCTTATCGGCCCCTCTGGGCCCTGTGCTGGCCGTTTTTCCATCCATCTCAGCCCCTGCTTCCTTGGCGCTTATGGGCAATCTTAAATCTGGGTCGCCTCTGGACCCCTGCCCTGCCAAATTCTTGGCAAAAATGGCGGAAGTTATAAACCCGCTGGCAAATCCACTCCTGAATCTCTCGTTGAGCCAGGGAGTGGTTCCGCAGGCCTGGAAGCAGGCAATGGTCATCCCTCTGCTGAAGAAGCCTGGTCTCGATCCTGAGGTTCTGGCATATTACAGGCCCATTTCTCTCCTGCCTGCTTTTACGAAAATTTTGGAGAAGCATGTGCACACGGTGCTCTCCAATTTTCTGGAAACTCATGAGATTCTGCATGCCACTCAATCCAGCTTCCACCCCAATCTAAGCACGGAGACCGCGCTCCTAGAGGTGTCAGAAGCCATTAAAGGGGTACTGGACTCCGGGGGCAAAGCCATGCTGGTTATGTTAGATCTGTCGGCGGCCTTCGACACCATCCCCCATGAGGGCCTTCTCGCAAGACTCTATGAGATTGGCCTACGGGGGACGGTGCTTAGCTGGTTTTCATCTTTCTTAGCTGGCCGCCGACAAACGGTCTGGGCCTCCCCACACTCTGCCATGATGCCGCCATTGGGAGTCGGGGTTCCGCAGGGCTCTGTATTGAGCCCGACTCTTTTTAACATCTTTATGGCCCCTTTGGCGGCGATGGCGGAGTCATTTCGGGCCCAGATCGTATCCTACGCCGACGACACCCAGCTCCTCTTTTCTTGTAAGAAGGGAGGAGACTTTGATGGAGAGAGTATCCGGGATTGCCTTGGGGCTGTTTTTAAATGGTTCCAGCTGAACAGCCTCAAGTGCAACTCAGATAAGTCTGAGGTACTCTTCTTCGGGTGTGCATCGGATCCGGACTGGCAGGCTTGGTGGCCCATTAACATGTTCCCTCCGTCTTGCTCATCCCAATTAGCTAAGAATTTGGGGGTCAAGATGGACAAGGGTCTGACGCTGAGGTCCCAGATCCTAGGTGTGAGGGTACATGTTTCGGCCTCCTCAAGATGCTCCGGAAGTTTCTGCCTCTCCTGTCTGAGGAACACAGAAAGCTGACTGTGCAGGCTCTGATCGGCTCAAGATTGGATTACTCCAACGTCCTCTACTTGGGCCTGCCAGAGTATCTGCTGCAGCGGCTTCAAGTTGTGCAGAATGCGGCCGTGAGGGCCATTTATGGCCTAAACAGGCGAGCCAGCGCTGCTGACCTTTTGCAGACCCTACATTGACTGCCTATCCGAAAACGGATTGCATTCAAGGCGTTAACTTTGGCCTATAAAGCTCTTGATGCTGTGGGAGCTAAGTATCTCCAAAGCAGACTCGCCTTTTACCACCCGGCCCGCTCTCTCAGATCAGAATCTCTGTTTCTGGCGGCTGTGCCGCGTGTAAAGAGAGCCCGCATTGGAGGCCGCTCCTTTGGATTGCTGGCGCCACAGTTGTGGAACACTCTGCCGCTGACACTTCGCGGAGCTACTAATTTACTTGCTTTCAGGAAGGGGCTTAAAACCTGGCTGTTTGCCCTCTAGGCTGTTTTTCTTCTGTTCTGTTCTCTACTATGTTGTTTTATCACTGTGTTGTGTTATTCTGCTGTAGGTCTCATTATTAAAAAGCGCCGGGACACTCTTTTTGAGTAGCCGTGCGCTATATAAGAATAAATATAACATAACATAACATAACATAACAGGTAGCCTCACTGACCAGCAGCAAAGTGACTGCAGACAAGTTCTGCAGAAATTCAGACATATGTTTTCACTGACTCCAAGTCAGACTATCTGGTGCACTCATGAAGTGGACACTGGGGACAGTCTGCCTGTTAAAAATAAGATTTACAGGCAACCTGATCATGTCAGGGACTGCATCAGGAACGAAGTCCAGAAGATGTTGGAATTGGGAGTTATTGAGCCCTAAGATAGCCCTTGGGCCAGTCCAGTAGTCCTTGTGCCAAAACCTCACACCCAGGGTGGTAAGAGAGAGATGAGGTGTTGTGTAGACTACAGAGGTTTCAATGCTGTCACTAAGACAGATACCCATCCAATACCCAGAGCAGATGAGCTCATAGATCAGTTGGCCTCTGCCAAATATCTGAGCACATTTGATCTGACAACTGGCTACTGGCAAATCAAGTTAGCTGATGAAGCCAAGCCAATGACAGCATTTTCAACCCCTAGTGGGCAATATCAGTTTGTGGTAATGCCCTTTGGTCTGAGAAATGCACCTGCCACATTTCAAAGGTTGGTGAACAAAGTCCTCTCTGGCCTGGATGACTACTGTGCAGCTTATCTTGATGATATTGCTGTCTTTAGTTCCACCTGGGAAGATCACCTGATCCACCTGAAACATGTTTTGGGGGCCCTGCAAAAAGCAGGCCTAACTATCAAGGCTACTAAGTTCCAGATAGGGCAGAGTCAGGTTATATACCTGGGCCACCTTGTAGGTGGAGGCCAGGTTCAACCATTGCAGAGCAAAATTCAGACCATAATGGACTGGGATGCTCCAACCACCCAGACTCAGTTCAGAGCTTTCTTGGGCTTGACTGGGTACTATAAGAGATTTGTCAAGGGGTATGGTTCCATTGTGGCTCCCCTGAAGGACTTAACTTCTAAAAGAATGCCTAAAAAAATTCAGTAAACAGTCAGCTGTCAAAAGGCATTTGATGACCTGAAGCAGGCCATGTGCACTGCACCAATTCTGCAAAGTCCTGATTACTCCAAAAAATTAATTGTTCAAACAGATGCTTCTGAGTTGGGGGTATAGGCTGTGCTATCACAATTGAATGAAGAAAGTCAGTAGCTTTTATTGGAAGAAGGCTGACCCCTAGAGAGAAACGTTGGTCAGCTATTGAGAGGGAGGCCTTTGCTGTGGTTTGGGCCCTGATGAAGCGGAGGCCATACTTGTTTGGTACTCACTTCACAGTTCAGACAGACCATAAGCCCCTCTTGTGGCTAAAACAGATGAAGAGTGAAAATCCCAAACTGCTCAGGTGGTCCATTTCCCTACAGGGGATGGACTATTGGAGAACCTGACCTTATGGGCCAGGCGGCGCAGGGCACGCCTAAGATCTCCGGGTTCACCTGCTTTGGCAGACAGAGACACGAGACACTCTGTTTGGCGTAGAAAAGCAGATTTATTAGCTGCAGCTAAGCACAGTTGTCCTGTAAGTACACCAATGGTAGGTTCTCAGGAGACTGACACTTAATTCCATGGCGCACAATCTATTATACTACACAAGTTTACAATGCCAACACCCAAAACACACAAAACAGACAAATAGGAATAGTTTGAAAACAAGCTAGCGAATGTCTAAAACACACCCTTCTTTCAGACCCTGTGTGCTCTCCTCCCCTCAAGTTAATCAACACTAGTGCCTGTAATTCAATTTGCAGGTGGTAGAACATGTTGAATGCTTAAAAAGACAGTTTATGTAACAAGGGAACACAGGAAGAGAATAGCGAAGATCAGTTAAACAAGATATAGTCAAGAAGAATGTTGGGACCCAAACAGTGGAGTAAGACAAGGATTAATCAGTCTAGACATGGATTTACAGACTCGGCAAAACCCTGACATCGGTTTCGTAAACATGGGCAAGAGTTACTCTTTAACGAGAGAGACACGAAGCAGCTGAAAAGACAAAAACATCGCGTTCACCACGTCCGCCGTGCTGCCTGAGTGAGGCAACACAAAATGGCGGGTAGATACGAAGCGAAGTCGAAAACCACGTAACCTCAGACCCTCCTTTTGCCATACTCAGGCAAAGCACAAAAAGACTCATGTTAGTCTGAGTCGATATCAATGGTCATGAGGTCATTGAGTTGTTGCTGCAACATCATTCTAATATTCTCTGTTTTCTGTGTTACTGGCTTAGAAACACACACAGTGGCACAAAGTCTGCAAACAGCTGGACCACACTGCAAACAAAGACAACAAGAAAAGATGATCGCTAGAATCGCTCCAAGGAAAGTTAACACTTTCCATCCCCAGGTGGACAGTAGTCCCCAAAACCATCCCATCACAGACCAATCTCCAGTGTCCTGATGAATGGATTCGGAGATGACATGTAGCTTAGAAATGGCTTGGTATACTGTAGGGGCATTATCAGGAACGTAAACGCAGCAACTAGACCCAATCAATTTACAGACTCTGCCTCTATCCGCAAGGACAATGTCTAGAACCATTTGGTTCTGCAAAGTCATAAGGCGATCCGCCTGAAGTTCAGCTGCCAAATTACTCAATGCTCCAGAAGTTACGTTTATGGTAGCATCGACCACACGAACTAGGCGTCTGATGTTCCTACTATTAACCATTGGACCCCAAAAGGGAAGAAACCCTTTCAGAAAATCTCCTCCCTCTTGTCCGGCTGTGTCTTCTGCATCAATAACCCCTCTACCAACTCTTTTTCTATGGTGATCTGCAGGAGCAGTATATGTTGGAGGAAGAAGAAAGGCTATATAACATGTTCCCGAGAAATATGTGGGAAACCATGTATAAGCTCTGTCGTGGCAGATAAAATATGTACCTTGGGATGGCACTAATGCTGAAGAAATCATGGGTGTGTAAACATAGGTGTGGGATCAATTACTCTTTTCTTGCTTAATTTTGGTATTCTGGCCATTTATTTGTAAACACAAATTACCTCTCTGCGGTAAAACCCAAATTGGTGCAAATCTCTTCTGTCTAACCTTGTCAGTAAGACTAGTGATATATCGATTCATGTTCCATCCATTATATGCTCTCTTCTCATCCTTGGGAATTTTAACAATATCAGCAATTTTCGCCATGGTCACTATTCCCTTTATCAAAGAACTGTGACTGAAATCCACTCCACCATTATAGGACCCCCCAGGAGGATATCGGAGTTGGTTCTGGTATGTATTAGAAAAAATAACCAGATAAGCCCAAGCAGAACCTTCAAACATAAATGGAAGGACTAAATACGGCATCCCTCTCTCTGTATTATGTGGTATGAGCCCACAAACCCAACAATCAGTAGTATTTACTACCAATTGATGCTGATGAAACAATTGGATAAATGAATTATTGAAATATTCCATTCTTCTCATCTGCTCATGGTCTGGGAGTGAGTAGAACTTGTGCGGAGAAATAGTAGTAGAGGAAATCAAAGAAGTAGAAGTAGGAACAGGTGTCAGCTGCATATTGTGTACAATCCATCCTACACATGCTAATAAATTACAAAAACATACTGAAATACATAGTGCTACTTGACAACAACGGAATAATAATTTCTTATAATGATTTCTTTTTATTATCTTAATATCATTCTCTTTTCCTGCGCTATCCATTACTCTAAAGGCGTTGCTCACGATAATCTTCCTTAATCAATTGGCTGTGATTGTTAGCCGTCCTATGACACTGCAAGTTCTGTTGACCTAGTCACTATTCAGGTCACAGCCTAAGACTCTTACCTTGACCCTGCAACTTGATGGATACTAGAAAAGGAATGTTTTTCTTTTTAATAAAGGCAAAATTATAAACACAGAATTTAATTGTCTTTAGGGAACCTTTTTCTCAGGTTGTACCGTGTCTTGCCAGGTATCGTTTGGCCCTTAAATAAATTCTCTAGATCCGATGTGTTTAGTCGTAGGTGTGGAGGTACAGCTTCCTGTAAAACGTTGTCGTCCTCTTTCTCAGAACTAGTCCAACCCAGGCGTGCACTGCTGAACGGTACAAATTTGGGTACCTTTTCACATTCACTATCACCAATGCCTTCTCGGACCCACTGGTCATAAGGCAAAGGTAATGGTACCCTTTTGCAGTGCACGCCGTGGACCCAGTTTTTCTTTCCGACGACCTTCACGGCTGTACGGGTTGTTAGTAGAACCTGTCTCGGCGGCCCCCAACGAGGTTCCAGATTCTTTTTCCTCTGGAAATTCTTCAGACACACCCAGTCGCCAGGTTGGATGGAGTGTCCTTGGTCTGAGGAGGCCTCCGGCAAAGCGTTTTGGACCTGTTGACGAATAACCGGTAATTTAGTGGTGAGGTCATGCAAATAATCAACCAACAATGGATACGGAATATCAGAGTATTTCTTGGGTCGAGGGACTCATTGGCTGGGCGTCTGAAAACAATCTCGTATGGGCTAAGCCCCAAACGAGAATGGACAGTCGGTCTTGTTGAGACTATACTAGAACAGCCCACGATACCGGATCACTGTCCAGATGTCGGCAAATTTCTATTCAGAATTGAACAAAAATGGGTGTACAAATTGAATAGTGACAAAGATGGTCTTAACGAACCTATACCATGGATGTCATTATAATACAATAGAGTCTTCCTCAAATAACCAATACCACTGTTTACCGTTTATCTTAGAACTACAATTCCCATCATACATCACACTTGCCCAATAATCTCCACTGATATACCCGCCCATTTCCCTTGCTCGGTGCCTCCCCAGAAGAGCCCAGAGGGACGTTTGGAGACACCGACGGAGAGGTGAGTGCGTGTAGTAGTCTTTTACGAGCAGCAATACGGGCTGCATAAACAGCAATATCCCGCTACGATCGCGTGGCTTTTTATTGTTACACGTAAAAACTTGAATCTCGGTCTAATACCGGGTACACTTTTAACAATTAAGTTTTCCTCTTGCTTTGTTCTACCGAATCGGTTGAGTGTCCTTGTGATTGTTTTTTTGCTAACAGAGCGGTGCTCCTATTTTACCTGAGCTCCTGCCAGGTGAGGTGAGGCGCCTTCCCCACAAGTATTGGGTGAGTGTTATCATGTTTGTGTTAAAATGCATATACGTGAACACAGGAATAGCGCAATGTCTGTAGTGCATTCCATAACTACTAGTTGTTTTTCTCTTTTCTTTTTCTCTTATGTGACTTGTTTTAGACTGTGGCGGAGATTCTACACCTGATATTCAGGTGAAATTTTTCCCTTTAATTTTGTTTTCACTTATTTAAGCAAGCAGTAGCAATATCTTGGTCCTGAAGAATGCATAGGAAACCATTCCACTAAATGCAGAAACATGTTGACCACTTGCCTGTAGATATTTTGTTAAATCTACTTTTTTCACTTGTTTTTAGTCTTAGGGGTCTGAGAGAAACTAATAAATCACTTCTTCTACTCAGTTCCACCTAATTTTACTCACCTCCACTTTATCCTCACTGCACTGCTTCCCTCAGGTGTAACCTTGTCGACATCACTTTTAAGACACTATCCAACAAACACATATGACATCGGTCTCCTTACTCACATAGTCCTCAACCCATTCATAGTGTGACCGATTTTGTGTACTAACTCCTGGGTAAGGAGGACCCAAATGATGTGATAGTGGTGGTACAGAGCGGCAACTGATGGGAAAAATTCCTGCCCAAGTTGCATACTGAATGTTGGTTTACACTTGAATACACACAGTCTACTTTTTTAAGTCACATAGTGGTAAGTCTCGAGTTAAAACACTAAGTCGTGACTCCTGGATACCTTTTGTTGTTGTTACTTCATGAGTGGGGCATGTATCCAGTTTAGAGTCATAAAACTAGCCCTTAGACCCTCCCCTAAGTAGCGTGTTTTTGTTTTTCATGCAAATAATCAACCAACAATGGATACGGAATATCAGAGTATTTCTTGGGTCGAGGGACTCATTGGCTGGGCGTCTGAAAACAATCTCGTATGGGCTAAGCCCCAAACGAGAATGGACAGTCGTTCTTGTTGAGAGAAGTGAGAGAAGTGCCAAATGCAAGGCATCAGGCCAGGAAAGGCCTGTGCTGGTCAGAATCTTTGCTAACTTAAGTTTGAGAGTGCCATTGTAACACTCTACCAAACCCGCTGACTGAGGATGGTTTGCCGCATGGAATTTCTGTCTAATACCAAGACCCACAAACGCCTTCTGCATAATTTGACCTACAAATTCACTCCCATTGTCACTCCAGACAATGCGCTGCAAACCAAACCTTGGGAAGAATTCCTTCAGAAGGACTTTGGCAGTAGACAAAGCAGTTTTGTCCTTTAGGGGGTAAGCCTCTATCCATCTGGAAAAGGCACAGACCACCACCAGGACATACTTAAGATTGTTGAAGCGTTCCATATGGATGTAATCTATTTGCAGTACCTCAAAAGGATACGTAGGGGGAGCAAAGTGACCTGCTGGAGTTGGAGTTCCCTTTCCTGGATTATGCATTAAGCAAACAATACAATGCTTCACTACATTTTCTGCACATTTAGGAATACTTTCATTCTGCCATACTGGAGCCAGGAGCTTGCATTAATATGGGCTGGTCCATGAGCCATAGTAACTGGAGGTAACACATACGCATCTGGTAACAACCATCGCTGATGCTCTGACAATTCCGTCCAACATCCCATCGTATCCAACATTCCCGTACTCTCTCTCCACTTACTCAATTCTTTCTCAGTTGCCTCCTTCTGAATAATTTTCACGCTTTCTACTGTGTCTTCACACATACCAGCATCTGGGACCCAACTTGCCGGTCCTGCAACATACATGCGACTTTCAACATTTTGTGCCGTTTCCCTCGCTATTTCATCCGCAAATGCATTTCCTCGACCCACGTCATCCGTAATCTTTTTATGCGCACTACACTTCACAATCGCTATTTGAGTAGGTAAAGCAAGTGATTCAAGAAGGTCAGTCACCAACTGGTCATGCTGTATTTTAGTGCTGTGGGAGGTAAAGAATCCTCTTTCTCTCCACAAATGGCCGAAGCTATGGGCAACGCCAAAAGCATATTGACTATCTGTATAAACAGTCACTCTCTTTCCTTTCGCCAACACACTGCTCTCGTCAACGCAATCAACTCTGCAGCTTGCGCTGAATTCCGTGAAATGCGTGCAGTTTCTACTATCGTATGTAGAGTTGTAACAGCATAAGCTGCTGTCGTCTCACCATTAGGAAGCTTGAAACAAGACCCATCTACCCACAGGATCCCAACTGGATCCGTAAGTGGTGTATCTTTCTAATCAATTTGACCTTTAGTTTCTTCTTCCGTACGAAGAATTCAATCATGCTGATCTTGTACATTTTTCTCATCCAAAACAGGCAACAATGTTGCTGGATTCAGAACATTACATCTCCTGATATGTATGTGACTAGCTAAAAGCGCCAACTCATATCCAGACAAACGGGCACTCGTTAAGTGCTGGGTTTTTGTCCTGTTCAAAAGAGTATCTACTGCGTGTGGCACCATAACATTAAGAGTATGATCCAACACCAATCCGGCAAATTGACGAATGGAAATCGCTGCTGCCACTGTTGCTCTAAGACAACTGGGTAATGCTTTAGCAACTGGATCTAATGTAGCCGAGAAATAGGCACATGGCCTTTGTTTGTCTCCAAATTGTTGTGTCAAGACTGATAATGCACAACTTTCTCTTTCATGAACATAGAGTGTAAAAGGAGGTTTACTGTAATCTGGAGTACCCAACACAGGAGCCGAACACAAAGCAGTACGTAAGTCAGAAAAACTCTTTTGACTTTCCTCAGTCCAAAGAAGAGGTTGGGGCATATCTTTCAGAGTGAGTGCCAACAAAGGTTTAGCTAGTAGGGAAAAATTCGGAATCCACTGTCTACAATAAGAGGTAATGCCTAAGAAAGCACGCACCTCTCTTTGTGTGGACGGTACATACATTTGCGCAATCGCATGGATACGTTCTGGGGTCAATCGCCTTCCCTCCTTCGACAAGAGATGACCTAAATAGGTAACCTCTTGGCGACAATATTGCAACTTAGAAAGTGACACTTTGTGGTGTAGATCAGACAAATGTTGCAAAAGTGACACAGTCGCATTCTTACAGACATCTTCCGAATCGGCAGCCACTAACAAATCATCCACATATTGGATAAGAGTAGCACCAAATGGCAAAGAAAAGGTGTCAAGCTGACATTTCAGAGCTTGACTATAGATGGAGGGACTCTCACAATAGCCTTGAGGTGCAAGTTTAAATCGGAAACTTCGGCCTCCGAGAGAGAAACCAAAGAGATCTCTACTTTCCTCAGCAATGGGAATGCTAAAGAAAGCATTTTTGAGATCAATAACCGAAAACCAAGCTGCCGAAGCAGGAATCATAGTAAGCAAAGCAGTAATGTCTGGAACAACGGGAAACTGAGGGACAACAATTTTGTTGACCTCTCGGAGATCTATCACAAAACGATACACAGGTGGCTGAGAAGGATCAGTACGCTTAAGAACAGGCAGAACAGGACTATTACAAACATTTCCTCTGGTCTCCTCGACCACACCCTTCTGAACCAAGTCATGAACGATAGCCAACAAAGCTCTCTCACCATCATTAGATATTTTATATTGTGGAATACGTGGTAACTTACTATCAGGGTTCACAGTAATCACATAAGATGGAATTTGAAGCATACCAACATTATTCGGACCCGTTGCCCAAAGCGTAGCAGGAAGCGAACCCAGTTCGAGTGGCAGTTGGTCTTTAGATACGTACATCGGAGAAGTCAATTTAGCACCTAAAGTAAGATGTACACCAGAAGGTGAGCAATACAATGTGGCATGCAGACGTTTCAATAAGTCCAAACCCAATAAATTCTCTCGGCAACCAGTCGTCAAAAGAAGTGGAGCTTCTAAATCGTACGGACCAATGGAAATGGGCAAAGGACAAGAAACAGGGTTGCTAACTGGGGCACCAGAGAATCCCACAGAAACATTTGTTAAGCCAGACAAAGGTGCCCCAGGGAGTTTGGAATGCATAATAGAACTTCTCATTGCACCAGTATCCAAAAGAAATGGTTCTGTAACACCCAATGCTACAACATTAACATAATGTCCATCGTGATCCACTGGAACTGATACGACTCCCTTACTCTGTCTATGGCTGTCCTAGCAAGTGAGGAAATCAGCATTCTCACTATCTGTGCAATAATCGTCATTATAATATTGTGCAGACTGAGAATTCCGCTGGTCAAATTAATTTGCAGAGTCCTGAGGGGGAGAGGGACGTCGTTCCTGAGACGACGGACCATGCCCTCTACCTCTGGACACTGACAGAGAATCTCCTAGACCCTGTGGCGCAAATGATCCGCCATAACACTGCAACAAAATCGGACAACTATTCTTAAAATTACCTTCCTCTTTACAATAGGTGCATTGATTAGGACCCAATGGAAATCGCGGAGCTGAAGATACAGGTTTTTGCAACAGCTTCTGAAACTGTGGAGGCTGTTGAAATTGGGGCTGAGCAGAACGAGGAGGATAAGCCTGTTGCAGAAGAACCTTCATTTTTAATTCTTTAGTCTTTTTCTCCGCTTTCTCCTTATCTTCCTTATCCCTATTCTCATAATATTGAGCAGTAGCTAATATCTGGGTAGTTGAAGAAACAGCCAATGCACTCTCTGATTGTTTCAATTTATGCGATAATTCTGGAAGTAAATTAAAAACGAATTTATCTACAAATAATCGCTGTCCACCTTCAGTACTCATATCTTGACCACTATGGTCGATGAAAGTCTCTTCGAAACGAGTAAAGAATTCGGAGACACTTTCATCAATCTTTTGTTTGCACGCTGCCAACTTATCCCAATTAACGCGTGCAGCAGGCATCATCGTTTTCATAAGATCTATTATTCTACCGGGCAACACCGTAATCAGATCATCAGTTTTGGCACCACCTACTTGTTCTGCATCTGCGGCTGAAATAGCAGCCCAATCACCACCTAAAGCTTGAGCATGGTCTTGCCTACAAATTTTAGCCCATAAAACTTGTGTGACTACATTTCCCATAAGTAAATCAATATCTGCCAAATTCATAATACATGCATTAACAGTTTGAGACAATTCTTTATAATACCCAGCAGGATTCTTACGAGGGTCCGGTAAGGACTGCTTAAGTGCCAACACTTCTGATCTTTTCCAAGGATCATGTACCCATATGCACTGAAAATGAGCAGGGACAGCTGGATTAGCGTTTGGGTCTGCCTCACTCCATATTGGTGGAACTTGTCGCATAGGATATTGTGCCATTTTACGACGAACTGCAGGATCAGGCTCAAGAGAATTTTGAGAGAAGAAGGAAGATCGGAAAGTAACAAGCTTCTGAACAGCAGACTCTACATCAGGACCCACAATAAGTCCCTTATCAAACTGATCTCTTATTCGAATAAATCCTGAGGAGATGAATCCAAATCCATATCTTCCCACCCTTTAATAAGAGTGTTGCACATAGTATTAAAGACATACCTCTGCGTAGGCGCGTTCCATTGCATAAAGGTGTCTAAAATATCACGCACACTATACTGTAGACTACTCGTGAACCAATTACGAGCAAGAGAATCTAACTTAGTCCGTTCTTCTAAATCTGGAATCTGGCTACTAGATTGTCTTCGAGACGAAGCAGGAGAAAAGAAAAGAGGTCCAAGAATAGGTGACAGAGGACCAGAAACAGTTTCAACTAAACGTTGTCAAGCTGTAGGGGAATCTGACACTAGAACAGGAGACAACGTATTCTGCTAAACAGGAGAAGAATCAGTAGCAAAAGAAGGTAAAGATAGGGTTGACTGAGGCACAGAAGATTGGGGTACAAAAGTCGGTGGCAAAGGGGGCGGAGGTGGAATCACAGGAAGAGGCAACTATGCAGGAAGCAGAACAGCTGGATTAGCAACAGGTTGTAATGGAGGTGCATTATCGCCTAACACATAAGGTGGAGGTAATGTCAATAAATGGGACACGAAATGATCTTCGTCAGAACCCTTACTCTTTGAGGCAGTAGGTAACACAGGATAACATCTGTCTATTGCCATACGATGCTGTCTTTCTGAAACCTCAACCATCTGATCAGCTTCATCGTTTTTAAAAAGTTGGGCAGCCTGTAAAATCGTCATATTCTGCTCTTTCTTATCTTTCTTAATTTGCTTAATTTCTTTCTGTTTGGCTTCTTTACGCCAGAGGCGGAAAGAGTCAAACATTGCCGGCCGGGCTTTTCTCTTAAATAAAATCGCTTCCAAATTATCTAGTATAGCAGGTTCAAAGGTGCCATTCTGTGGCCACCGTAAGACACCATCTTTCCTGGTATATCGAATCCATGTTTCATTAAAAATAATAGGACCTAAACCATGTTTTGAATAGAGCTCGTAAGTGGGAGTTCCAACCGGAGGAATCGGACAAGAATCCTCCAACCGGGAATCCCTAATACAACCAAAACAACTAAATTTCCTAAACGTACTAAATCCAGACATTTCGTAACAAACTGGACTTCTTACAAACATCAAGGGATTTTAGACAATATAGTCACAGCACAAACGTACTTACCCCTTGGCTTCTGTTAGTGCACTAATCGAATAACAAAAACAAAAACAAAAAGTGGGCGCTACCCACGAATACTTAACTGAATGTTTTCTCACGCCAACAGATGTGCATCTAACGTCTCGCGATACTAATCATCACCAGGGGCCAAAGCAGGGCACAGTCAGGGCAGCAGTCATCAGCAGCCGCCGGGAAGGAGTAGCCGCGCTTCAAAAGACCTTCGGTCCACTTCGAAATACACAGGTCGCTCACGTGGTTCGCAAAATCCTCCGGAATTTTCTTGTGAAGCTCCTCACGACCCTTGGGCAAAACTACTACCACTGAAGTCGCCCCATGTTGGGCGCCACCTGGAGAACCTGACCTTATGGGCCAGGCAGCGCAGGGCACGCCTAAGATCTCCGGGTTCACCTGCTTTGGCAGACAGAGACACGAGACACTCTGTTAGGCGTAGAAAAGCAGATTTATTAGCTGCAACTAAGCACAGTTGTCCTGTAAGTACACCAATGGTAGTTTCCAGGAGACTGCCACTTAATTCCGTGGCGCACAATCTATTATACTACACAAGTTTACAATGCCAACACCCAAAACATACAAAACTGACAAATAGGAATAGTTTGAAAACAAGCTATCGGATGTCTAAAACACACCCTTCTTTCAGACCCTGTGTGCTCTCCTCCCCTCAAGTTAATCAACACTAGTGCCTGTAATTCAATTTGCAGGTGGTAGAGCATGTTTGAATTCTTCAAAAGACAGTTTATGTAACAAGAGAACACACGAAGAGAATAGCGAAGGTCAGTTAAACAAGATAAAGTCAAGAAGAATGGTGGGACCCAAACAGTGGAGTAAGACAAGGATTAATCAGTCTAGACATGGATTTACAGACTCAGCAAAACCCTGACATCGGTTTCGTAAACATGGGCAAGAGTTACTCTTTAACGAGAGAGACACGTAGCAGCTGAAAAGGCAAAAACATCGCGTTCACCGCGTCCGCCGGGCTGCCTAAGTGAGGCAACACAAAATGGCGGTTAAACACAAAATGGCGGCTAGATACGAAGCAAAGTCGAAAACCACGTAACCTCACTATGCAGTGGAACATAGACCTGGGAGTGACCATGCCAATGCAGATGGACTCTCTAGATTTTTCCACTTAGAACATAAAGACTCAACTGGTCAAGGTTAGTTTAATGTCCCTGTGTTTGGGGGGGTTGTGTAGGAGAGTAGGGTCTGCTTCCTATGGTTACCCCTACTTTTTGCTGTGATTCACTGGTTTTTCGACTTTAGTATGGCTGTGACCCTGCTAATCAGACCCACAGCCTAGCTGAACTCTCTCTAAATTGATACCATGTACTTTAGGTACATACCAGAGTGGTTACTGGTCACCCTTGAGAGCCCCTGTATATGGTACCTTAGGTACCCAGGGCATAGGTACACCCTAGGCCTACCAGGGGCTGCAGCATATATTGTGCCACCCCTGGTTAGCCTTCCAAACTGACACCACAGGTCTGTTCTTACAGCCTGGGTAAGGTGGTGTAATCACCCCTTACTTAGATGTAGTATATCTATATCTACCTTGTATAGACACATAGTAACCTATACGTCACACCTATGGCAGGCCTTGACAATCCTGGAGGCAGAGTGCTTGGTTCTGTGTGAGAGGGTGCCCTAGCATGAGCTGAGCCCCTCTGCAGCTTTTGGAACCATCTCCTTATAGCTGTTCTATGTACTCTTAAGTGCGTTATAATCCTAGCGGTTAATGCTAACTTTGGTTTGGCTTTATCAAAACATGTCGTGTAAGTTGTCAAACACTATGGCTATTCACCAGCCATGAGCATAAAAATTAATTGAGGAAAGGTTCAACATACCACAAAACCGAATACTTTGGCTGGGGGGTTGGGGGCAGCCATCCTGATACCCCCTAAGAAATTTCATACTAACGGATGTTACCCCACAGGTTTACCTTCTAAATGAGGGTGACTCGCCGAGATGGTGGAGCGAAAATCATGGAGGCTAAACCCTGAGCAGCCAGATGTGATATAAAATGTACAATCATCTGCACATTTGCCCCAAGGGATCCATACCCCGTTCACTACATCAATGAACCCATCGTCGCCATGCCGCTGCATACTTCTTATAAGTACTGGGGGGCCAAGACTGGGATAAGAAGGGCATAGCTTGCACCAAAATTCCCACCACTTGTCACTGTCTCCTGAATTCCTCCAAGCCATGAGCAACAATCGTTCCTCAACCACCAAGAAATTAGGGAGACCCACCGGACCCAAAAGAAGGTCTTTAAAGACCGGATTGGAACCTAACGGAGTGCAAGATAGCGCTGTAGTCACCAGAAACCATGACTGTGCTTTTCAACAAGGGGTCACCAGAATCACCACCGCAGTCTGGCTGCGCCCCTGAAAGAGAACACTCTTAATCACTGAGAAATTCATAAATGCGTTCAGCAAATTCCCAGTCCACGACTGGAGAAAAGCATCCAAACTCACTGCCAGAGGAACCGGCCTCCAAATGTAAAAGATTGGAAGAGGAGTATTCAAACGTGATGCAAAAAGATCAACCCTGAAGTGTCCTATAAGCAGTCCAGGGCCCTGAATATACGAGGGAGAAGTCTCCTGTCACTTGGATCATGAAGTAATCAGGAGTTCCAGTGGGCTACAATATTCGCTTGACCCGGGATATATTGCACCGTCACCCGAATCTGACATTCCAGGCAGTAGTATCAAAAGTTAATCAATCAAACAGGATTGTATAGGACTGCTAATCATCCTTGAGGGTATCCAGATGCTGGGGGGTTCTGCTGCTTGGGTGGAATCAGTTAAACAACCAGCTCTTGAGTTCTTTCCTGAATTCCTGCTATGAGGGTGAGGTCGGAAGGTTGAGGAAAAGGAGGTTTCAGGCCTTCATGGCCAGGTAGGAGAATGAATGTCACCCATTCTTGCTTTGGCAGATGCAGGGCGTATGGGTGAGGTCGAGAGGGAGATGGAGCGCTGGAGACTGGAGAATTGAAGGAAGCTCAGGCAGTGGTTGATGTATAATGGTCTTTGATTGTGCAGGACATAGTAGGTGTGAGTCAGCATCTTGAATTGGCACCTCTTGTGAACAGGGATTCAGTGGAATTTCCGGAGGTGTTGGGTGATGTGGGCTCGCCTTGGGAGGTCAAGGATGAGTTGGCCACTGAGTATTGTATGGTCTCTAGTCTATTCAGTAGGTGTGTGGTGATTCCTCCATAGAGAGTGTTGCCATAGTCCAGGCAGCTGGTGACGGGGGCATGGGTAACGGTGCGTCTCGTGCTGACTGGAAGCCACTTAAAGATCTTCCGGAGCATGCATAGGGTGATTAAGCAGGCTGAGAATACAGCATTGGTCTGGTTTTTCATTGTGATTTTGCTGTCTAGAATGATGCAGAGGTTCCAGGCGTGGTCTGTGGGTGAGGGTCCCCCCACCCAGCAGGAGTCGTTCAACAGGAAGGTGTTGTTCCTGAAGATTAGTACCTCCGTTTCGTCAGTGTTAAGTGTTTTGTCAGTTGTTTTGCATCCAGAGGGCAACACTGGTCATGCACAAGTGGAAGCTGGCCCTCGTGGTAAATAGAGAGAGGATAAACTGGGTGTTGTCTGTGTATGGTATGATGTTGAGTCCATGGGTCCTGATGATGTTGGCCAGGCGATCATGTAGGTTTTGAGTAGGGAGGGGCTGAGGCACGAGGAAACTGTTGTAGGCTAAAATAACAGTTCTTCTGTGCCTCATTTACTGTAGATGGGTTTCCGATGTGAAGGCTCTGGATATATCAGGTAGATTATTTACTCGTTGGGGTAGAGGGAGTCTCTTTTCGTATATCCAGACATATTAAGACTAATTCACGTTGTGCAAGCAATCCAGCATTTCTGATAATTAGAAATTGTGTGTGGTGAAATGTCTTAAAGCATATTAAGATTGTGTCCTGGAATTTCGCAGGGATAAATCGGGACAATTGCTTATCTGTCTCCAAAAGCCTCTTCATCCAGTTTTTTCAGCAACGTTGGCCCGTTGTGTCAAATGGTTGTTAGCTGAAATGGGAATTGTTGTAGTCCGTATTTGGCGTACTTTCGGTTCGAGACGCCATGACTTCTAAGGCTTTTTCTGCAGGGTCTAGGTTGGAAGACATTATGGTGGTTGCAGAACGGTCATCTATACAAATTTTCAAATGTTTTATCACAAATCAATTGTGAATGTGGCTTCAATAGTGGTGGCACAGCTTTGAACTAGCAATAAGTGAAGCATCTGGTCCCGACAGAATACAATTTCTTCTAGCTAGTGAGTCAATAATATTCACTTCTATTAAAGACACGGATGTGAGGATTATCCCATTGTGAACAGTGTTGATCATGTATGTCATTATGATTATTGTTGGTGAATTATACCATGTTTGCTATCAGTCTGATATTGTTCTGACTTCTTAACCCACCCTATGTTTATTATTATGTCTGACGGAGCTGAGATGATATGACAACGTTTTTCTTGGTGGGAGGCACGAATAACAAACCGCCAAGAACCATGTCGGGGTGCAGACAGTTAAGGGTCCCAGATTAAAGAACGGGTTGCTGAAGGATCTGTTTTTCCTGGATACCGAGTTCAAGCGCTTCAGTTGGTCGATGTTTTTTCTTGTGCAGATTTATATAGCGCAAACTTGGCCGGAAGGTATTGGAGCCCTTTACATGAGCACCAGTTACGTTACACGAGGACACATTCTTTTTTTTTTTTGGTAAGCACGGCGAGATTAAGTGATTTGCCCAGAATCACAGGATGCAGAGTCGCCCCGAGGTTTCCCAGCTCCAAAGTCGGCAGTCTAGCTGTGAGACCTCATCCTTTCCTCAAATGTTGTTGGTCTCTTATATCCAGGTTGGCGACAGGTTGTGCATGTACAGATTGAAGCTGTTATGACTCAAAGAAAGAGGAAAGACTAAAGCCTCGTGATGTCTTGTATGGTCTGATGGATCATGATTTGTGGAACAGTATGGACGATGGTCAGAGACTTATGGGAAAAGTAGTTTTATTTCTGTTTAATGTTTGATTGGCTGCTGTGTTTTTCTGTAGTAAAGAAAGAGGAGATGAATCCTCGCCTCCGTGTCCTTAATAGAATTGAAAATTCTTGATGTGCTAGCTAGAATTGTTTAGCCACCCTTTTAATTCATGCCTTTTTTAAAGTTGTCACATAGTTGCCTACATTATTGTTCAAGTGTGTGCACATCAAGGGGTTTGTGTGACATTTTAATACCCTTTGAGTGACACTTCACAAACGAATTGAGCAGTGTTATCCATGAAAAAAGGTAAATATGATACATTACCTCTACATCCCTCATTACTTTTTTGAGGTGCACCCCATACATGCCAATACACCCAATTTGGGCGGAAGACTCGTGATTTCTGAAGCCAAATATGGCTTATATTGGCAGTCTCCTGACTGAATTCGCCTCGTCTTCAGTAGAAGTCAATGGAGGAAATCGACTTTCCAGATTATTTTTTAAAAAAATCTCCCACCTCCCTCTTTTACAATGTTAGCTTATAGGGAAACCACAACCAGGACAGGAAAAACTCAGAAGTATTCTGAAAATTAAGGCCCACCCTCCTATTTGCTATAATCGGGTTAGCATTCCCAGACACCTCTAGCTTGGTTTTCCTGTCTTGGGACGGACAAGGAAGCGGGAGCAGAGGGTTCATCAGCCAGTTCACACTCTGGTCGCTCTGAAGTATGTAGACAGATATACTGCCTGTGGGGCTTGCAGGACTTCCTTTCTGTATTGTAGGATCATTTTTGATTGGCCACGTGGGGGGACGGTAAACATAAACCCTTATTGGAACCTTCCTTGCCGTTTCCTAGGATGCTATCGGAGGCGAAGCCTGACTCACACATGCAGTGGATCGGCATGGTCTGCGCATGCGCAAGCTTTCATTTCAGGATGCTGGGGCTACACATCTCTATTTATTGCTTCTTCAACATCAGCGGAGAGGAAATACGTTATTTGAGTGCTTTATAATGGTAATTACTTCTTTTTGTGTCCTGTTATTCTGCTGGGTATCCTTGGTGTTTCCTTACTCTTGTTCCCTGAATTATGGAGAAACACGTAATACCAAGCATTGGCAAAGCTTATAGGTCTCGCCTTTTGCCAATGTTTTTAGCAATGTGAGGCAGCATGGCCAAAGAGGAAACCCCAAAAAAGGGGTTGTGTCATTTTATAGGCATGTGCACTGTGGTGTCCAGGCCTGGCTGGGCACGTGCTACACGGAGGCTAGGCCTCTAGCGTGACAACGCAGCAATGAGGGACAACCACACTGGATTACTGGTACTGGGCCAAGACCCCAATCGGTCTTGTGCCTCTTTATTTAACTCCTTGGGCAAGCCCGTCCTCGGGGTGCATGCGTGCAAGTTATGCAGGAAAGGGCTGGGTGGCACGTCATTATATCCCTCCAATCTTTTAGGTACTAAGGTCCTCCACATTTGCAGCCTCAATCTTCCTTCATGCACCACGCAAAGTCTTTTAGTCTTTGGCTGGGGGATGGGTTCGGCCGGAGACCATACTTCTGGCTCCGGGAGTTCCTCTCAACTCCTGACCCCCCTGCCTCTCCCTCTGACTCAGGGGACACAGCACCAGGACTCCGCTGTTCTTCACCCGTCCTCGATTCTTCACTTTCTAGGCATGACATGGGCGCTGACTACTAATGGGAGTGCCCGTTGGCACTATTCTTTCTCAGTCTTCTGACTCTCTCGCGGCACCATCCGTTGGCACCAGTCCCAACTCCACTCTCTTGAACCAGGATGCGATCCTGGTGACCACGTGAGCCCCATGCATTGCTGACACCATTGTACCTTGCACATTGATGACCTTCCACACCTCTGGTTCATACGGGGTGTGATACTTCCACCCGGGGTACCGGTCCTTCACGATTACCCTGTCACCAACTTGGATGTTCATTGGCTGTGCTCTGAGATCCTGGCTAGTTTTATCATTGGTAGCTTTTCACTGGGCTTGGGCAGCGTCGAGATCCAGCACAGGAGGACTCCAAGAGGGGTCTGCGGGACGCTGTCCCGCAGCGCTTTTCGGAACATGAGGTGAGCCGGTGCACATCGGGTGGTGCAATGCGGTGTCTGACGATAGGCACTCAGGAATTGCTGAAGGCACTGCTTGACATCCTCCCCTTTCTCCACCCCAATCCTGAGAGCTCGGTTCACCGTCCGCATGAACCGCTCCACCTCGCCATTTGCCTGGGGCCACTGTGGCATGATCTTACGGTGCCGAATGGCACGGGAGGCCAGGTATTCTTGGAACTCTCTTCCTTGAAATGGTTGGCCATTATCTGACTTGATTTCTTCCGGCAGGCCCATCGTAGCGAAGACACACTCAAACGCGGTACAGAAGTGTTGAAAGGCTGTTGACAACACCACTTCTACCACCGGGAACTTCGATGAAAACCAGGGTGTTTCGCCGTCGAGAAATGACCCAAAGTCGAGACTTACTTTGGTCCTGGGCTACTGGCAAGGGGTCTCAGTGATCACTGGGTGTGGAGCCGGGTCACCTCCAGTGATGTTGAAGGAGTGACAGGTGCGGATGACCTCCTCGACCATGGCATCCATGTCCGGAAACCAAACTTTGCTTCGTAACCTGGCCTTTTTCTTTGAGATCGCTTGATGCCCTTGGTGCGCCAGATAGACCCCTCTTTCCTGAAGGCTCTTTGGGATTACGAGGGTGGTGCCCCCCAAAACAACTCCATGAAGACGCTCGCTGAGCTCGCTCTGAGCTTTCCACATCTGCTGCCAAAACAGTTTTTCATCCGCCGTTGAGGAAGTGACACCAGTTCCTGATGGCTAACGTGGTCTTGACCTTGACCAGGCACTCATCAGACTCAGTCGCCATCCCGATATCTTCTAGCGTGAAATCAACTGAGCACGCTTCGAGAGAGACCATCCGGACATACTCCTCGGTGCCGTCTTCATGGGGTAGGGGCCTGGAAGGCACAGGCATGGCTGGGTGCCGCCACAGGAAGTCGGCAGGGTTGTTGACCCCCGGACGGAAGATGACATCGAAGTGATAGGACTGCAGTTGGACTGCCCACCTCTCGATCTGGGGAGGAGCCAGCCGAGATGTGCCGGCGAAGAGGGGAACAAGAGGCTTGTGATCCGTGACCACTCAACATTTGTGTCCATACAAATAGAGATGGAAATACTGGCACGCCCATTTAATGGCCAGGGCCTCGTGCTCTATCTGCACATACAGCATCTCCGTTACGGTCAACGCCCTTCTGGCATACGCAGTTGGGATCCACTCCTTGGACTCTGTCTTTTGCATCAGGACCGCGCGTGGAAGCGTGGGGGCATGGGCCTTCCATGGGAGCATGGTAACAGAGGCTATGAATTACTTGCACGGAGACAGGCCGGCCCTTCTGCTCTGCAGCTGGGGGGATGTTTACTTAAACTAGTAGGCAGGAATGTATTTTCGAGGAGCGGACCAGATAATTCGAAGGTTGTAGTCAGTCTTGGCAGGCAGCAGGCTGAGCTAAGCGCGGTGGGCCGCGCTGGAAGTAAGTCAGAGTTCACGGGTACAGAGACAGCCTGGGCTGAGGCTTTCAGAGTCAGAAGCCAGAAAAAGGCTCGATGGCAGGATTCAGGGCCTACTTTGCCAGAGCTGAAAAACGTGTAAAGTACACTACAAAAAGACGTTGGCATAGCATACTTAGGAACGGACTATTCAACCCATTCAGGGCGGGTTTGAAAGAGGACATGTTAACGTTGGACGCAAATGTATTTGCGTCTTCATAGCTGGCACAGGAGGGAAGTTACATGCACTTTAAGCTGGTACATGGAGACGGTGGGGTACACGCTAGGGAACACAACTTGACCATAAAATTTATATTTCCTCACCGCCCCTACGGGGCTTGCATCCACCACCACCTCTGTGCCCCGATGGGGCAAAAGTACCTCATCACTTTGTCATCAATGAGGGCCTCCTTGACGGCGTGAAACACCAGATCTTCCTTCGCGAACCAGACCCACGGCTGATCAGACTTTGTAAGATTGCGGAGTGGTTCTGTCGCAGGGATTCTGCTCCTACACAGAACTGTGCACAGAGACCCAAGACCTCAGTGAAATGTGATGTACCAAAAAACTCACCTCAGTGCCTAGAAACTCCAACCAGCTAGCATCAGTGTCACATTAGCTCTTCGTCCTATTGCAAAGGAACCAATGATTAGACAACCTAGAACATGCGACTTAGGTTATACTCAGGAATGGTGGGAAGCAAGAATACTCTTTCATTATACTCTCATACCAGTCCACAACAGGAGTAAAAAAGAGAGAAACAGAAAGGTTAAAATATTTATTTTAACTACGTGCTCTCAGATGCAGTATCTTTGCTACCATAAGCAGACATATGATTATAAATAATATGATCAGCATTGTTACAATTCCATAAAACACAAAAGGAGAAATCATATTACAATGATGGTGAAAATAGGTCCTATAGCGCCTAGTAATTCACCCTCCCTAGGTAGGAACTATGTTTTATAAAATATAGAAGGTCTCTAAGGCTAGTGTGGGGGACCCCACACCTCTAAGATCAGTAGTAGTGTATCACATCAGGATCTGCAAACGATCTCTGTCTGTCTATAAAAACTGGCTTCTTCCAAGTGTCTGAAATCATGCCTACTGTGTGATATTAAAGGCGCCGGAATCACGTTTGCGGCAGCTGCATTTGTGTTATGTCTAGAAACGTGAGCCGATCAGCTTCGAAGAACTACCTTTTTAGGATGGCCTTGGTGCTGTAGAACTCAATGTGCAGACTAGAGTCTTGAATGCAAGTCTAGGGATGCTGAAAACAAGCCATTCTCATATGAAGCATTTCACGCAGCCTAACTTACAACAACAGTTATATGCAGTGTAGTGTGCAAAAGCAGCAAAAAGGTAAAATGGCGTTTAAACTTCTAATAAGCCTATGCTAATTTAACAATGTGCGCAACAAGGTCCAGCCCACACTACAGTTAGAAGAGGGACGCTAGAATGGGAATAAACCGGCCACAGTACGTGGGGATGCCAAGGAAACTGCGGACCTCTGTGGGCGACGCAGGCCTCAAGGCAGATTGTATGGCTGCCGCCTTCTTTTGGTCAACACGCAGGCCATCTCGGGAGAAAATGTAGCCAAAAAATTCCACCGACTCCTGATAAAATGAACACTTGGCTCTGTGCAGGGTGAGTCCATTCTCCATCAGCCGTTGAAGGGTGGCCCTGAACTGCACCTTGCAACCCTGTGAGCGCCTCCCATATCGCGTCCTGAAACACCTCGGCGGCAGAGGATACTTCAAAGCTCAGTCCTTTATACCGACGTAGCCTCACGTGAATGGAGAAGGCTGTGATGTTCCTGTTGGAGTGGAGCTCCAGTTGGTGGTAGCTGGCATTGAGGTCGAGTTTGGTGAACAACTTAGCGCCATTGAGGTCGCCCACAATGTCATCCATGGCGGGTGTGAGATGATGTTCCCTCTTCATGGCCTTGTTTGGAAGGCCCTGTCAACAACAGTGCCGAATGGCTCCCAGCTTTTTTGGTTTGGGGGCCACGACCAAAGGCGACACCCACGGGGTGGGGCCGGACAATTTCTCTATCACGCATAACTTCTCTAGTTTCATCAGCTCCTCCTCCACTTGAGAGGGTAGGTGGAATGGTGGAATGGCACCCAGCAGTGCCTCAAGGCCATAGGCTTGACTGTTTGATCGATGTGCAGCTTGAACGTTTTTCCTGTTAGGCGGCCCAGGCCCTCGAATAACATGGGGAAGTCTCTGAAGATTTCACGGGCGTGCAAATCATGCACCTGGTTCACGAAAAAACACAACTCCAGATCCTCCGCCGTGTGACAACTGAGGAGGGTACCTTGTTTCCCTTCCGTGACATGGAACCTTGTGTTGAGACGATGGCCCTCCCTAGCAACCTCAACCTCCATGACTCCTCGTAGGGGAAGCGGCTCATTTCCGTTGTACGAGTATATTCTTGCCTTGGAAGGGAGGAGCGGTGGACGAGGGGATAACTGCTCATATTGATCACTGTCCATTACTTTCACGACGCCCTCGTGTCTATGAGGGCAATCACGGTGGAGTTCTGGACTTTTTGGTTCCGTCCAGAGGTGTCAGGGTACAACACCCAAAGACCCCGGAGTTCCACCTGCCTTGGTGCACAAATGAACAGAAACACGGGCTTCTCGATGGTGGCGTCAAAGACCAAAGGTTTATTACTGCAGGGACACAGAAGTCATAGATACTACACACGGGCAGTAACCAGGAGCCTGTTCGATTTGTACAAAGTGGGTTGCTCCTTATATACTAAAAATTGTGCTCTAGGCAAATATTTCACATGTCGGTACATTCCCAAACCTTTGTGTCTCTAAACAATAAATATTTGGCGTTACACAGGAACCGTTGATAAAATCTGATACCAAACATCTACGAAGAGGGGTTCCCACTAGTTCATCACAATCCCCTGTCAATATTGCTTTCAGGACCCGGACCGCCTCATCGTAAAGTTCGTTACCTCCCCCTAATAAAGATTCAGAAAGAAAGAAACAGAGCCAGGTGTGGAAGATAGGAAAGCGGGATAAGGGATGTTTGTGGGTTGTAAATGGGCAAGGCTACCGGCTTCGGCCGCCTAATCATGATCAGGTACAATGGACACGAAGACCAGTTTGGCAGGATTGGCCTCGGGCAGAGGAGGCAGCCTTTGTCGAGTCATGCAGCTACAGCGTGATCTGGTTTAAGGTGCACGTGTCATGTAAGAGGTGAATCTCCGGCTAAGGCTACGTGTCCTTAATCAAAGTGGAGTGAATGAAGTGATCCGAGGCTATTGCATATGTGAGGGCAAGGAAACACAAAATGGCGGCCATGATCTAAGATGGATGCCGTGGGTATATCAGAAATATGTCAATGGAAGGAGTGCTCTTGCTCGTAGCGTAGCGAAAACACTAGGATATGCTAAATGGATCATTTGCGGTTCACTGATACCAATATTATGTATTTCCGACAAACTTGAAAACACGGGTTCAAGTCGTCACGGAACCGTCACGGAACCTCAGACCCTCCTTTTGCCCTTACATAGGCAATTACTCAGTCTATGTCAGAATCTAGTTCTATGCTCATCAGGTCAGTGACATGCTGTTGTATCATCATCCTTTCTCGTGTCTTTTCTCCAAACGCAGGTGGTTTTCTGAGACAAGTCGCAGCACAAAGACTACACAGAGCAGGACCACACTGGATAATCAGACAACATGAGAATAGGAATACTAGGATGACACCAATGACCATTAGAACCTTCCATCCCCACGCTGAGATCAGAGTCCAAAACCACTCCATGAAGGACCAGTTTCCCTTGTCTACATGTATGGAGTCTGAAATCTTGTGCAACTTAGAGATCGCCTCATAGACTGTTGGAGCATTATTAGGAATAAAGACACAGCAGCTCGATTGGATCATTCTGCATACCCCACCTCGATCTGCAAGTATAACGTCTAGAACCATACGGTTCTGCAACGTCATGAGCCTATCCGCCTGAAGCTCAGCTGTCAGATTGCTAAGGGCACCAGCAGTTTCAGTAATAGTAGATTCAACTACCCGTGTTAGCTGACGTATGTTTCTACTATTGGCCATAGGTCCCCAGAACGGAAGGAAGCCTTTGAAGAAGTCTCCGGCTTCCTGACCAGCGGTATCTTCCTTGCTGAAGACACCTCTCGCTACTCTTGTTCTGTGGTAATCGGGTGAAGCAGTGTATGTCGGAGGCAATAATCGAGCAATATAACATGATCCTGAGAAGTCGGCAGGCAACCATGTATAAGCTCTATCTCGACAAATGAAATAGGTACCCCTAGCAGTAAGAAAGGCAGGGGAAGAGTTAGCCGGAAACACATAAGTCTCTACGCACTCACTCCTCCCTAGCTGAGCTCTCGGATTTCTCCCATTACCTTGCAAACAGACCTGACCTCGGTGAGGTACGACCCAGATTGGAGTTGAGCTTTTACGCTTGCTTTCTCCTAAACTAAGGCGATACTCTGAAGTATTCCAACTTAAATATACTCGCAATTCGTCTCTAGGGTATGATGGAGTATTATTGACGTCCTTGACCATGTCAATAATTCCCTGGACTAAAGCTTTGTTAGCAGAGTTATATTTAGTGGAACGTGGTGGACGTGGAGGATAGGTTTCAAGGGCATAAGCAAAGATGGTTTGGAAGGCCTGAAATGATCCATTATAGCTGTAAGGCAAAACCAGATATGGAATACCTTTATCCATAGTGTGAGGTATCAAGCCACATACCCAGCAGTCTGTAGTGTTAACTACCAGTTGGTGTTGGTGCAAGAGCTGTACAAAAGTGTTGTTGGTGAATTCTGAGCGTCTGGCTTGCTCATGTTCCGGAAACGGGTGAAAAGAGTGTATAGAAGAAACAGTGGAAATAGCTGGATCAAGGGGAGGCACTGTAGAAACTGGCACAAAAATCAAATTTATGCTAAAGACGATTCCACCCACCAATGTTGCTAAAACAATCAAAAATGTAACAGCACATTGCATCAAGAAACATTTGCTGTGAAGAATTCCATGAAGTCTGTTTCTGCGAACATAAATCACATTTTCTCGTTGCAGCGCAGGAAGCTCCATCTTCTACAATCCGCTCGCGACCACTGATGATGTGTACGTAGATGAAAATGCCTCTATCAGCCCTGGGAGTTCCCAGAACTAACAGAAAGATCGACCTTGTGTCAGACCCCTGCAAATTCAAACTAGGCACACAGCCACGACCCTACGGCTACCCAGACGGCAAGGCAATTTTAAAAAAACAATAAACAATAGCAAACTTCCTGGCTGAAGGCAAAAGGTTCAATATATCAAAAATCACAATATGCAGTTGCCTGCTTTATTTGTCCTTTTTATGGCTTCTAAGGTTGTATCTCTTCTTCGCTGGTACTGTCTGATCGGAAAATAGTGTATTACTAGCAGTTGTTGCAGAGTTTAAGTTCGCAGATAGCAAAGTTTCTTCTGATGCTGGAGTCAAATGTTCAGTGTTCAAAGGAGTCTTTTCAGGAGGAGAGTCAGGTTTCAAAGTGTCAGTAATCAAATCGGCATCGCTGAAAGGGATAAATTTCGGAGTGATTTCAGCTTCGGAGGCACCAATTCCCTTCTTCACCCAGTCGTCGTAGGGCAGCAGCAAAGGAACACGCTTTACGTGAGAGGCGTGAATCCAATGCTTACGGCCAGCGACACGTACGGCTGTCCTCGTTGCCAGTAGGACCTGGAAGGGGCCGATGTAGCGAGGTTGAAGATTCTTTGTCCTCGCAAAATTTCTGACCACCACGTGGTCGCCGGGTTTCAGCTGATGCCCTGGACTCTCCGGAGGTTTTGGCAAAGCATCGAAGACCTGTTGATGAATAAGACTCAATTTAGCAGTCAAGTCGTAAAGGTAGTCTATCAACATAGGATATTCAATGGAGCACAATTGTTTAGGCCTTGGCACACCCCAGATATTTGCCGGGCGGCCAAACACAATCTCATATGGAGAAAGCCCTATTCTAGAATGCACTGTTGCTCTTGTTGATAACAAGGCCAAAGGAAGTGCGTCTGGCCAGGCTAAACCTGTGGATGCTTGTATTTTGGCTATCTTAAGCTTCAGAGTGCCATTATAACCCTCGACTAAACCAGCAGACTGGGGATGGTTTGCACTGTGGAATTTTTGAACATGACCCGTCCACGTACAGCGTACCATCTGGGTTGGATAGAGGAGTATCTTTTAAATCGATACGTCCTTTTGTCTCTTCCTCCGTTTTGAAATAACAGTCATGTGGCTCAGAATCACTCGACTCTTGATCAGTCGGCAACAATGTTGCTGGATTCAATACATTGCATCTTTTGATCTGAATATGACTCGCTAATAATGTCAGCTCGTAACCAGATAATCTCGCACTAGTAAGGTGTTGTGTCTTCGTTCGGTTCATGAGTGTATCCACTGCATGAGGAACCATGACCACTAACATATTGTTCATCACCAAACCAGCAGATTGTCGAATGGAAGCTGCAGCTGCCGCTGTAGCCCTCAAACAACTAGGTAACGCTCTGGCTACCGGATCTAATGTTGATGAAAAATACGCACAAGGGCGTTGTTTATCACCAAATTTCTGTGTCAGAACACTCAACGCGCAACCTTCTCTTTCGTGAACGTAGAGCGTGAATGGCTTGCTGTAATCAGGTGTACCTAATACAGGAGCTGAACACAATGCTTTTCGCAATTCAGTAAAACTCTCTTGACATTCATCAGACCATGGCACCGGACTCGGAACATTTTTCCCAGTCAAAGCTACCAATGGTTTCGCTAAAAGAGAAAAATTTGGAATCCACTGCCTACAGTAAGAGGTAATACCTAGGAAGGCACGTACTTCTCTCTGTGTGCGTGGAACACTCATCTGCGTAATTGCTTTTATTCTTTCTGGGGTCAACTTCCTTCCCTCCTTTGATAAGAGGTGACCTAGGTAGGTTACTTCTTGGCAGCAGTATTGCATTTTGGAAGGTGACACCTTATGATTCAAATTAGACAAATGATGCAATAGGGAAATTGTAGCTGCTTTGCAAGTTTCCTTGTCATCTGCAGCCACTAAAAGATCGTCTACATACTGCACTAGGGCCGAACCTGGAGGAAGGACAAAAGAATCTAACTGACTTTTTAAAGCTTGACTGTAAATGGATGGACTTTCACAATAGCCTTGTGGAGCGCGTTTAAATCTGAAACTGCGACCTCCTAGACAGAAGCCGAAAATATCCCTACTTTCTTCGGCTATCGGAATGCTAAAGAAAGCATTCTTTAGGTCTATAACTGAGAACCATGTAGCTGTAGCAGGTATCAATGTTAACAAGGCAGTAATGTCTGGCACTACAGGAAACTGCGGAATTACAATCTTATTAACTTCTCTAAGGTCTATGACAAATCTATAAACTGGAGGTTTTGTAGGATCAGTTCGCTTCAAAATCGGTAATACAGGACTGTTACAGACATTTCCTCTAGTTTCCTCAACCACACCCTTCTTGATCAAATCTTGCACAATCAATAAAAGTGCACGCTCACCTTCACTCGATATTTTATACTGGGGAATTCTTGGAAATTTCACATTTGCTTTCAAAGTTACTACATACGGTGGAATTTCTAAGAGACCTACATCATTAGGACCAGTCGCCCAAAGAGAATCAGGGAGTGAACGTAGCTCCGGCGGGAGTGCGTCCATTGACAAGTACATCGGAGAGGTGATATTTTTGCCCAGTGTAAGCTGTACCCCTTCCGGAGAACAGTACAATGTCGCATATAGTCGTTTTAACAAATCTAAACCAAGCAGATTTTCATTACAACCTGTCGTCAAAATCAGGGGTGCCTTCAATTGGCACGGTCCAACAGAAATAGACAAAGGACCAGATATCGGGTTGTACACAGGGGCGCCTGAAAAACCTACGGAAACATTTGTTGAGCCAGACAAAGGTGCGCCAGGGAGTTTCGCATGCATGATAGAACTTTTTGCGGCACCAGTATCCAACAGAAACGGTTCGACCACACCTGATGTTGCTACTGCGACATAAGGCCCACTCTGATCCACTGGAACTGATACTACTCCCTCTCTCTGTCCATGGCTGTCCTAGTACCCATTTTGTTGAAAACCCTCTTCTACTTCACAATAATCTTCAACAAGATATTGCTGAGATCTATTTTGCTGAACAGATTGTCCATTTCGTTGATCAAAGTGATTGGAGGGACGATCATTCGTTTGTGGAGGCATAGCATTTCGTCCTCGTCCTCTAGAATTCTGCACAAAACCACCACGACCTCTTTGAGCTGCTGCTGCATTATTCTGCGCTAAGATCGGACATTCATTTTTATAGTGACCCTCTTTCTTGCAGTACGCGCATTGATTCCACTGATATTGAGGTCTTGATGTACTATAATCTGTCCTTTGGTATGAGTTTTGCTGCGTGTTAGTCTGGTTCGTGCGAGGCGGATACGCCTGCTGCAAAAGAACTTTAGTTTTTAAATCTTTCGTTTTCTTTTCTGATTTTTCCTTTTCCTCTTTATCCCTATTTTCGTAGTACTGCGCAGTCGCAAGTATTTGCGCTGTCGTAGATACAGCCCACGCACTTTCTGAGTCTTTTAATTTATTGCATAATTCAGGTAACAAATTATGCACAAATTTATCGACAAACAATCTTTGTCCTCCTTCTGTACTCATGTCCTGACCACTATGATCCACAAAAGTTTCTTCGAACCTCGTGAAGAAGTCCGAGACACTTTCGTCTTTCTTTTGCTTACATGCTGACAACTTGTCCCAATTAACACGCAATGCTGGCATCAGAGTCTTCATTAGATCAATTATTCTACCTGGCAGATTAGCGATCAAAGGTTCAGGTTTCGCACCACCTATTTGTTGACCATCTGCTGCAGTGATAGCTGCCCAATCACCACCTAAAGCAACTTGATGATCTTCTCTACGAATTTTAGCCCACACTGGTTGCGGAACTACGTTACCAAACAACATATCAATGTCGGCTAAGTTCATTATACAAGCCTCAACTGTCTGTGTTAATTCTTTGTAATATCCGGCTGGATTCTTACGCGGATCTGGCAAGGCCTGTTTCACTGCTAATACTTCTGCTCGCTTCCATGGAATGTGTATCCACACTCGTTGGAACTGCGCTGGAGCACCTGCAATACCAGCATTATCATCACGTGCCACTGCTTCGCGCCAGATTGGAGGAACTTCCCTCATAGGATATTGGCGACTTAGCTTCATTTTACCTTTCTCTAAATCTCTTGGTGAACGAAGAGATGGTTCATTCCTAAAACTTAAAATGAGTTCCATCGCTTGTTTTATTTTCTCACCCACTATCATTCCAGCAGCAAACTCCTTTTGAACCCTAATTAAATCTTCCAAATCTGATTCGACATCGTCTTCTTCTATCTCTTCACGTAACAACGAGCACATCTCATCAAAGACGTATCGCTGCGTTGGTTCTCCCCACTGCATAAATGTGTCTAGCACATCTCTCGTACTATATCTTCTACCCTTCGAAATCCATCTGAGAGCCGTGGAGTCTAAAACTCCCCGTTCTTCAGTACTCGGAAGCTGACTCCGTCTCTGTACAGAGTCAGGAGTAGGAGTCTTAATCAAAGTTTTATATATAGGAGACAGCATATTAGTAACAGAATCAGTGATTCTTCGACGAACAGAAAGTGGAGTTAGTACACTCGCAGACATAGAGAATGCAGTGGAGGTAGGAATAGATGAGGAAGCAGTAGGAGAATCGAGGAAAATAATTTCTGGAGCAGTAGGTACAGAGGTAGGTATAGTGGCTGGCAGTGTAGGAAGAGGAGGAGCTGTAGGAACATTTACATTCATCACAGGAAGTACAGGAACTTGGTTCTGAGGGATAGGAGCAGGAGCACCAGGTTGTCCAGCAACCGGCAATTGAACATTCGGGACTAGTGGAGTCGTAGCACCTTGTGCATACGGTGGAGGTGACCGTAACAGATAAGATAGCAGAGGATCGTTTTCGGAGTCCTCCAGTATCTTAGCCATTTTCGATGGCAAGGCAGGATAGCACTTGTCAATCGCTAAGTTATGTTCTCTAATGGCTACATCTATGACCTTCTCACACTCGTTAGCTTGCAACTGTTTAGTCGCTTGCTCTAGAGTTAACTCTTCTTGTTCTCTCTGTTCTTTCTTCAACCTTTTCATTTCTCTCTGTTTGGATTCTTTCCGCCAATAACGGAAAGAATCAAACATTGCCGGCCGGGCTTTCTTCTTGAACAATTTCGCTTCCAAATTGTCGAGAATCTCTTGCTCAAAACTACCATGCAGTGGCCAACTAAGGACACCATCCTTCTTACAATAGCGAACCCATATCTCATTATAAGTTATAGGACCCACGCCATACTTACAATATAAATCATATAGGGGAGTCCCAATCGGAGGAACCAGACAAGAGTCCTCCAATCGTGAGTCACTGTTGCAACTAAAACAAGACAACATTTTCCGACTTACCATTTTCAGTCCGGAACACAAAACAAACAAAACACGGAACAAATATGTGCACTCGAACCAAGAACTTAGGCCTACCAAAACGAACTGATGTATCGATACCCAAAACTAAACCAAATAGATTATCGTAACTAGAACAACCAATGATAATCTAACAAAACCAAACCAAACCAAGAACCGATCAAGGATTTTTAACAATCCTCACAAAAGTAACCAGCTACCTATCACTAAATACTTAACTGAGTCACTGAAGACGTCACCAAGGAGAAACCCGTCACGTTTCGCCGTACTAAGGACTGCACCACTTCGGGTCCAAGACAGGGCGACGGTCAAGGCAACGGCCCACTGCAGCCGTCCTGAACGGGAAACCCTCGTGGAAGAGAACTTCGGGCCACTTTTGCGATATGCCGGGATCGATGAAGTGGGGCGCCTCCCTCAGGAATCTTCACACGAAGCTTCTCGAACTCTTCAGGCTTTTGGACCGGTACCGAATGACGTCGCCCCACGTGGGCGCCAATTGGAGTTCTGGACTTTTTGGTTCCGTCCAGAGGTGTCAGGGTACAACACCCAAAGACCCCGGAGTTCCACCTGCCTTGGTGCACAAATGAACAGAAACACGGGCTTCTCGATGGTGGCGTCAAAGACCAAAGGTTTATTACTGCAGGGACACAGAAGTCATAGATACTACACACGGGCAGTAACCAGGAGCCTGTTCGATTTGTACAAAGTGGGTTGCTCCTTATATACTAAAAATTGTGCTCTAGGCAAATATTTCACATGTCGGTACATTCCCAAACCTTTGTGTCTCTAAACAATAAATATTTGGCGTTACACAGGAACCGTTGATAAAATCTGATACCAAACATCTACGAAGAGGGGTTCCCACTAGTTCATCACAATCCCCTGTCAATATTGCTTTCAGGACCCGGACCGCCTCATCGTAAAGTTCGTTACCTCCCCCTAATAAAGATTCAGAAAGAAAGAAACAGAGCCAGGTGTGGAAGATAGGAAAGCGGGATAAGGGATGTTTGTGGGTTGTAAATGGGCAAGGCTACCGGCTTCGGCCGCCTAATCATGATCAGGTACAATGGACACGAAGACCAGTTTGGCAGGATTGGCCTCGGGCAGAGGAGGCAGCCTTTGTCGAGTCATGCAGCTACAGCGTGATCTGGTTTAAGGTGCACGTGTCATGTAAGAGGTGAATCTCCGGCTAAGGCTACGTGTCCTTAATCAAAGTGGAGTGAATGAAGTGATCCGAGGCTATTGCATATGTGAGGGCAAGGAAACACAAAATGGCGGCCATGATCTAAGATGGATGCCGTGGGTATATCAGAAATATGTCAATGGAAGGAGTGCTCTTGCTCGTAGCGTAGCGAAAACACTAGGATATGCTAAATGGATCATTTGCGGTTCACTGATACCAATATTATGTATTTCCGACAAACTTGAAAACACGGGTTCAAGTCGTCACGGAACCGTCACGGAACCTCAACGGGAGAACTAGCCACTGATAGAGCACATGGGTGGCGGCCGGCGTCTTGTGCCTTGAATTTGAATTTGAATTTACAGGAATTTATATAGTGCACGTATACCCAGCGGTTTCATGGCGCTGAAGGATGCTTAACCCAGAGGCTTGGAAAAGAGAGATTTACTGGGGTGGGAAGGAATGTGAAAAAAGAAAAGTCTTAAGAGCCCTGCGAAATTCGAGGTAGGAGGGAACAGATCTGATGTGCAGGGGGAGAGAGTTTCAAAAGATAGGGGCTAGTACAGCAAATTTCAAACCCCCTGATCTGCTTTTTTTAAATCGGGGTACAGAAAGAAGGAATTTAGCAGAGGAGCGGAGTTCTCTATTGGGACAGTAAACATTGATTGCGGATGAAATGAACGCTGGGGCAGTCCCCGCAATGGCCTGGAAGGTGGTGCCGCCCAACTTAAAGAGGGCCCGTTCTTTGATTGGCAACCAGTGTAAAGATTTAAGTAGGGGAGTGGTATGGTGGAATCTGGGCAGACCATAGATCAGGCGGGCAGCCTGATTTTGGACTAGCTGAAGGCAGCGGAGGGCATATGCGGGGGCACCGTTGTACACTATTTTCCCGTAGTCCAGCCGAGAAAGGACCATTGCCATTAAGATCAGTTTTAAAGCGGGGAGAGAAAAGAACCAGGAGATTTTCCTTATAGTACGGAGGGCAAAAAAGCAGGAGGAGACTACTGAGCTGATCTGGGAATGGGGGGTGAGGTGTTGATTCAGGGAAATACCAAGTGTTTTGACTGAGGATGAGGGTGCGGGGGGAGTGCCCAGGGAAAGAGGCCGGAAGGTGGGGGACCAGGGGTTGGGAGTGCTACCAGTGACGACAAGTTCAGTCTTGTCCGGAATTAATTTAAGATGGTTGCAGTTCATCCAATCTCTAATGAACAGCATGACGGATTGAAAATTGTGAATACTTGCAGGGGAGTGAGAATGGTGAAAGATAAGTTGGAGGTCATCGGCATAGTTGTACACGATGACCTCCATTTGCTGTAGTGCAAGGATGAGTGGAAAGATGTAAAGATTAAATAATAAGGGAGAAAGAGAGGAGCCCTGAGGAACACCGCGCGAGGGGGGGCAGAGAATTCGGCAAGGTGGACCGCCTGGGTACGATCTTTTAAAAAGGAGTTGATCCAGGTCGTGGCTGGGCCCCCGATGCCCGCCGCATTGACACGGGTGAGAAGGATGGGTACGATCTTTTAAAAAGGAGTTGATCCAGGTCGTGACTGGGCCCCTGATGCCCGCCGCCTTGACACGGGTGAGAAGGATGGAATGATCAACCGTGTCAAGGCGGAAAGATCTAAAAGGACGAGGGCCTGGGGGGTGTTGGTGTCTAACCCCTCTCTAAGCTCGTCCATCACGGAGATGACAACCTTCTCAGTAGAGTGCCGGGGTCGGAAGCCTGCCTGACGGGGAGCGAGGCCCCCACTCTCTTCCACGAAGGCGCCGAGAACCTGGGTGACATGTGCCTCAAGGACTTTGGCCAGAAAGGGGAGAAGGGAAATGGGACGGTAATTTGAAGGAGAGGCGGGATCAGCCCCGGGTTTTTTTAAAAAAGGGATGATGGTGGCTGCTTTGTGGGAGACCGGTACGACGCCCTGTTCAAGGGAGTCGTTCAAAAAAGTAAGGGGGGGGGGGAGATGACAATCAGTGAAGATCTTACGGAGGACATGCGCCGGGGCGATGTCCGCAGGGGATCCTGACTTGATGCGGGTAAGCAAGGAGAGAAAAGTTTCTTTTGTCAAAGGGGTTAAGTGGGTCAGACTGGACATGGTGGGGGAGGCTGGGGATCGCAAAAGGTAGGGGAGGGCAGCGGGATCTTGGCCTTGATAAGTGCAACTTTCTCAATAAAAAAGTCATTAAGAGAGTTGCACAGGGGTTGAGAAGGGGGAATTTTGGGGGAGGCCCTGTCAGACGAGGCCAACTCGCGAACTGTGGTGAATATTTCTTTTGGCTGGTTCTCTGCAGCGAGAATTCTCCCTGAGAAGTAAGATGTCTTGGCGAGGAGAATATCCCTTTTATATTCATTGAGGATGGAAGTGTAGCGTAGTTTGGAAGAAGGGCAGTAGGCGCGCTTCCAACTTACTCTGCTTGACGCACTGCCAATTTTTTTCTATGAGAGCGGGAGAGAACCATTTCTTTGCATCATGGGCGCGTCTGACTGTGACGCGCTTCAAAGGGGCTACTTGATCACAGGCCCTCAGGAGCCAGCTATTCAAGGCGTCCAGTTGACTAGGTGGCGAAAGGCCAGCCAGGTCAGGGCCAGAAGCTGACAGGGAGGAGCAGAGGGCAGGGATGTCCACTCTGCTCCAATTTCCTGCCCAAGGGTGTTTGGGGAAGGGAGGGTTATTGTCAATACTGAGATCCAGAAGGAAAGAAATAAAAGAATGGTCCGACCATGTGCAAGGCTTGACAATAGGAGCGGAAACTGAGATGTTAAGGGTCCAGATTTGATCTAGGATGTGGCCGTAAATGTGAGTGGGAGTGTGGACCTGGGAGACGAAGTTCAAGCTAAGAAGGAGCTGGGTGAAATCGCGGGATGTAGCATCTTCGGCTGGATCGTTAGGCCAGCAGTTAAAGTTCCCAAGTAGTATGACCGAAGAGTTATTGATTGCAAGGGTTCCCAAACGGTCCAAAATGGTGGGGAGAAAGCGTGGAGAGGACTGGGGAGGGCGATAAACAAGAACGCACGTTAGGGGAACCTGAAAGGAGGTGGAACGTATGACCAGGCAGTCTGCCGTAGATATGGGAGGGGAAGGGAGCACTTGACAATGAAGGCCCACGCGGGCGATCAGGGCAACCCCACCTCCTGTTCGGCCCTCCGGCCGGTCGGCCCTGAGGACAAAGTAGGGGGGGGAGGGCTGCCAACATGCTAGGAAGTGAGTCAGTGCGGAACCATGTCTTTGCCTTCTTCTCTGAATAGCCTCCACTCTCTCCTCTGACCACTGGGGTCGTGTTGATGCGGTCTGAGGCATAGGCCGGTGGCATAGGCCGGTTGAGGGCTGCCTCCATCTCGTTCGCGCGAGCGTTGGACAGCTCGTGGGACCTGGCGAGCATGAGAATTTCATCCAGACTGATGCCCGGTTGTTGGAGTATCAGGCGGCGTAGCATCACTGAACAACACCCTTGAATGAGTTGCTGCCCGATCTCCTCCCTCTGGTCCGGCAGCATACAAGAACTCTCCAATTTCCATAGACGAGCGTAGAAAACATCAATGGTCTCAGCCTCCCCTTGTCTTGCCTTGCCTGTCGGAGCTTCAAATGTTTGAAGTCGGGGTTTATTTGGGGGTCGAAATGTTTGTTCAGGGCTGCAACCGTCCCATTGTAGTCGTCGTCCGCTCCTGTGTTGGGAAATATCTCAAATACATCATACAGCTCACCCCCTCAGTAGCACATGAGGTGTGACCTTTTCACTCTCCCGTCAGTCTCTCGCATGCCCACAAAGTAATGGTCCAGGCGGCCGATCCAGGACTTCCAGCGCGTCGCTGTGGCAGGGTCAGAGATCTTGCTCAACGATGGTAAGGGGCTTGAGCCAGTAGAGCCGCCTGCTGAGGGGCTGGTGGCTGCACCGCAGGGGCTACCCCCTCCGTCTGCATTCTGTGCATTCATCTTTGGCCACTAGCGCGCTTCGCCTAGCCCCTCGGGTGTGGGTGGCAGAGCAGACGGCAGGGTGTAGGGCCGACACAGGCCACGGATGAAACTGCCACTGCTGGATATGACGAGCCGACAGGCGATGCCAGTGCCTTGGTCAATGGTCGCCTCTCCTGCTACGCGGGTGGCTCGTGAGCTGCAGGCACTGTGCTGCTGACCCTGAGATGCCAACTGTCCACTGCCTGATGAGGCGGGGCATGGGAACAGTTAACCTTGTGGTGGCATGAGTAACAGCAGGCTGCTATCCCCTCAGTGGAGCAAACAGTATTTATTGACTCCTTATCACTGCCAGTTCCAAAACGCTGAGTTGGGCACTCACGCGTTGGAGCGCTGTACCACTGCGGGCGCTGAAACCTTCACTCTCCCCACACTCACGTCGAGCGTTCCTGCCGGCTCGACCTCGTGACCGCGGCGCGCGCGGCTGGGCCTCGTCGCTGTTGGACACTGGCTCGACCACACGGTTGTGGGAGCAGCGTGTCTGGTTGGAGCAGACACATGGAAGGCAGGTCTGGCCTTCAATGTTGGCACTTCAGGCGCCGTTGTCTTCCTCCTCACACGGGCTTCCACATGATCCTGTTGTCTGGTGCAGTCCACCAGGCAGCCGTGAAGTGCGAGGTGGGCATCTGCCGTCGATGTCCATGACGGCGTACCCTCCGCTGATGTGCAGCTGAGAAGTGCAGGGTGGGTTCCCGCTGAGACTGCACACATGGATCCGACAGGGCGGACCACATACGTCGCGCGGAGCTCCTCCGCGTCAGCAGGCAGCCTCGATCACCGGCAACAGGGACAGTCAAGGCTGGTGAGGCACGACAGAGGCATGGGTAGGACCCGCCTCATTGCCAGTGTGGTGTCCAGGCCTGGCTGGAAACACGCTGCGCGGAGGCTAGGCCTCTAGTGTGACAACGCAGCAATGAGGGACAACCACACAGGATTACTTGTACTGGGCCAAACCCCCCTTTATTTAAGCCATCGGGCGAGCTAGTTATGCAGGAACGGGCCAGGTGACACCATCACTACATGCACCACACATGTGGGCGCCTACAAATGGTTGGCGGAGAAGCACACGGTAACAGCACAAATTGGTGGGGGAGAGGCACACTGGGGTGGCCAACTGGCATGGGTACAAATTCAGGATGGTGAGTGTAAAAATTCAGGACAAGGGGTCAAAATTCAGGACACAAATTCAGGACAGGAGGTCAAAATTCAGTACAAAAAATCGGGACAACAGGTATGCTTTGCAGACACATCAGTGGGTGTCATTCAATAGTCTATAAAGAAATAGGCAAGGAGCATACCTACCCACGCCTCTGTCGTACTTCACCTGCCTTGACTGTCCCTGTTGCCTGTGATCAAAGCTGCCTGCTGCTACGGAGGAGCTCCGCGCGACGTATGTGGTCTGCCCTGCGGATCCCCGTGTTCAGTCTCAGCGGGAGCCCACCCTGCACTTCTCGGGTGCACATCAGCGGAGGGTACACCGTCGCGGGCATCGACGGCGGGTGCCCTCCTCGCACTTCACTGCTGCCTGGTGGACTGCACCTGACAACAGGATCATGTGGAAGCCCTTGTGAGGAGGAAGACAACAGCGCCTGAAGCGCCACCTTGCAGGTGAGGCAGACCTGCCTTTCGTGTGTCTGCTCCCACAACCGTGTGGTTGAGCATTTTGGTTGCCCAGGCGCTCATTCTCTCTCGCCTGGACTATGCCAATGCCCTGTACATTGGCATACCGGGCTATCTATTAAAAAAACTTCAAATCATACAGAATGATGTGTTTAGACTCCTGTTTAACATCTCTAGGCGATCCAGCATCCGGCAGCATCTGCATGACTTACATTGGCTCCCTGTGGCCCAGCGAGTACATTTCAAAGCACTCATTAGGACTCACAGGGCCCTTCATGGTGCAGGTTCATCCTACATTAAACACATTTTGCGTTCTATACCCCAGACACACTCTGCGCTCAGCCTTACAAAGTCAGATGGAGATCCTGAGGTTTCGCAGGGCGCGTATGGATGGCCAGTCTCTCTTTGTCAAAGCAGCTATTGCTTGGAATTCTCTTCCTGTGGATCTCCAGCATATCCAGGACTTTTATATATTTAAGAAACAACTTAAAACTTTTCTTTTTGATCAGCTGACTTAGCTTCTCTGCCTCTTCCTGCCACAGCCCATTTGCACGCCAGAGTATTAGTGCTCGTTATAAATCTCTCTATACCATAACTATAACATACATAACATAAGTACAAGTCACTTCTCCTGCCCTGTCACTTTCTCCTGCCTGGTCACTTCTCCTACCCGGTCACCGCTCCTTCCCTGTCCTTTCCCCTGCCCCGTCACCGCTCCTTCCCTGTCATTTCCCTTGCCCCGTCACTGCTCCGGCCCGTTCACTGCTCATGCCCCTTCACTGCTCCTGCCCCTTCACTGCTCCTAACCGTTCATTGCTCTTACCCGTTCACCGCTCCTGCTCATGCCTAATCACTGCTCCTGCCCTGTCACTTCTCCTGACCCTTCTTTTCTCCTGCCCGTCACCGCTATTGCCCGTTAACTGTTCCTGCCCTTTTACTGTACCTGTCCAGTCAGTACTCCTACTCATGCTCAATCACAGCTCCTACCTCGTCACTTCCCCTGCCCCTCACTTCCCCTGCCCCGTCACTTCTGCTTCCCCATTTACCGCTCCTGTCTGTTCACCGCTTCTGCCCGGTCACTGCTCCTGCTCATGCCTAAACACCTCTCCTGCCCGTCACTTCTCCTGCCCCATCACTTCTCCTGTCCCGTCACCGCTCCTGCCCGTTCGATGCTCCTACACTTTCACTACACCTATTCAGTCAGTACTCCTGCTCATGCTCGATCACCGCTCCTGCCTCGTCACTTCCCCTGCCCCTCACTTCCCCTGCCCCGTCACCTCTCCTGCCCTGTCACTGCTCCTGCCCCATCACTTTTCCTGCCCTGTCACTTTTCCTGCCCCGTCACGTTTCCTGCTCCGTTCACCGTTCCTGCCCGTTCACTGCTCCCGTCCGGTCAGCACTCCTGCTCATGCCCAATCACCGCTCCTGCCCCATCACTTCTCCTGCCCCATTGCTCCTCCTGTCCCATCACTTCTCCTGCCCCGTTTACTGCTCCTATCCATTCACTGCTCCTGCTCATGCATAATCACAGCTCCTGCCCCGTCACTTCTCCTGCCACGTCACTTCTCCTTCACGGTCACCTCTCCTGCCCCATCACCTCTCCTTTCCTGTCGCCCCTCCTGTCCTGTCACTGCTCCTGCCCCGTCACTTCTCCTGCCCCGTCACTTCTCCTGCCCTGTGACTTGTCCTGCCCCGTCACGTCTTCTACCCTCTCACTTCTCCTGCCCGTCACTTTTCCTGCCCTGTCACTTTTCCTGCTCCATTCACCGCTCCTGTTCGTTCACTGCTCCCGTCCGGTCAGCACTACGGCTGATGCCCGATCACTGCACCTGCCCCATCACTTCTCCTGCCCCATCGCTTCTCCTGTCCCATCACTTCTCCTTCCCGTTCACTGCTCCTATCCGTTCACTGCTCCTGTCTGTTCATTGCTCCTGCTCATGTCTAATCACCGCTCCTGCCCTGTGACTTCTCCTGCCCCGTCAGTTCTCCTGCCCGGACACCTCTCGTGCCCCATCACCTCTCCTTTCCTGTCGCCTCTCCTGTCCCGTCACCTCTCCTGCCCTGTCACCTCTCCTGTCCACTTACTTCTCCTGCCCAGTCACATCTCCTGCCCCATCACCTCTCCTTCCCTGTCACCTCTTCTGTCCCATCACTGCACCTGCCCTGTTCACTCTGTGTTCAACATTGACAAATTACACAAGGGGGCAAGTTCTCCAGAGTACTCTGTTTGGGGAAAGCTCCTCTGTAATCACTAACTACGATCTCCCTGGCACATGATATGCTAAAGGCAGGGGGCGGGCGCATTGTCATTCAAAAGGGGATAATTAGCCTCAGTCGGAATGACAATGGGCCTGCCCACAGTCTGTGAGAGCTCAGGGAGGGGCTGCTGCAGCCTCTGGAGTTTAATAGAGACGTGCGAGCTGGCCCCTGAGAACCTTTAACCTCTTGGGGCTTCTCGTAGGGAACGCTGTAATTAATGTCCAAAATGATGGACAAAAAGCGTCCGTAAATGAAATGATTACGGACAACGGTCATCACACCAAAATGACGCGCGATCCGTGAAATTTACGGATGGTTGGTCACCCTAAGGCACACAGACGAGAGCAACATGGAGTTTAGTGGAGGGGCCAAGAGAAATACATGAGGGAGATAGCTGGAAAACACATGCACTCTTCTGGAGTGCTTAACCAAAAAGAAAAAAGGGAGTGCCTAAAAAATAAGCAGTGAAAGGACACAAGGAATAAGGCCATGCTCCAGTGTAGGGACAAACACAAGAAGAGGAAGGACAGATCACACAACCATTCTTTGAAGAATGATTGATTGCGTTTCTAGGTTGCTTTATTAAAAGCATGGCACGTAATGCGACGGACACTACCTTTCCTTATTCCTGCTGCACAACATTTAAAATGTACAGGGCAATCAAATATGAATTTTATGCAAATGTAAATCTGCCCAGTGAGCACTCACGTATGGTTCACAGCAGCATCCTACCATAGAGTTTCTTCCCAATGCTTACATATTGGTTTTCTTACAATAGGCTGGGAGGTTGGTAAATCACTATGGACGACATGCAAAAGGCTCTTAATCTTTCATGACGTAGCTGCACTAGATAACTAGATGTATAGTTTCAGAAGAGAACAAGTTACTTAAGAGTAAACAACTACATACATATGCCACAATTTCCATAAACACAACAATCAAGCAATGAGTTGAAAATGTTTTTTAAGAGATGAAGACCTTCTTCAGGAATTGAGAGCCATGTTATGTTAAAGGGTTGTGGTGGTGGTGGGGAGGGTAAGATGGTTAGGCTGATGGTGGCGAGGGTGGGTTTGGTGGGGGTCCTTGTGGTTTTATTAATGACTATCAGCCCATCCCGACGTTGTCCGGGTATGAATTGCTGCCGGTCAGTAGTATATTGTTTTGTAGGATTTCGTTTTGATAGCATTTCTTATCTGTGACAAGCCTGTGAAACGCTCCGATTCACAGTGCACTGCTGATGCACTTAAGAGTGCGCGTTCAGTAGTGTGTGAACTCGAGTTTCCCTACTTTATTTTTCCTTGCAATATTATATAGCGCAAACTCGGCAACATGGCACAAGCACAATTTACATTACAGAAGAACACATTCATTTATGGTAGGCACGGGGAGACAACGCGATTTGCCTGGAATCACAGGATGTTGAGCTGATGCAGAGATTCGAACGTAGCTCCCCAGCTCTAAAGTTCGCAATTCTATGTCAGGACCGGAGGCTTCAGATTATGCTATATCTTCCTTCGCTTTATTAACATAAAGAAACCACAGCAGCTCAGGAAAAGATATAATAAGAACACAAGATGCTTTAAACATAAAGCATTGACGTAATGTTCAACAAAAAATCAACAACAACTCCCAAGAGTCTCTTTGCTTATAATCATAGTCCACAGTCCTTTGTCTCTGTCCATCGTCCCTATATAACCGGACTTCCCATCATCTTCCTCCTCTTTCTTCGCTGCTCCCGCAGCCAGATAAGTTCTTTCTATTTTGTCTTCTTTTATTGTGATTGACTGTCTTGCGGTCTTTTGGGGACTCCTTGCATGGTTTATTCCCTTTCAGAGTCCCTGGTTGCGGGAACGTTCTGCCGTTCCTACGCGACTTTATTCCCACTTGTGTGCGGTGTGTACATAGACCGCAAGGGGGCGGCCTGTAGCCTCGCCGACCCTCCGGCGCGCCTCCGCAGTACGAGGAGCCGCGCCGTGGGGTCTGCTTGCGCGGGGGCCGACCCTCGCGTACCCCTCTGACACCTGGTGATCCGGGTCTGTACTTTCACACTTTTGACGCCCTCTGGGGTCTGTATAGCGGTTTTGACCGCGTGAATCGCCTTCGGGCGAGATCTGTGCACCTCTTTAACAGTGTGTGGCCTAGCGCGCTTGAGGGGTACGTAGACCCGGTCCCGGCGAGGAGGGTCTGCGCGCTTGGGGATTGGTGCAGCCCACCTGCCACGTCAGCTGGCCCAAAACGTGATCGCAGCCGCTGGGCCTGCCCACATTCGAGAACTTTCTCGGTTGCCGCCCTCTTGGGTGCCCCGCATTTGCCCCTTGGTTCCGAGATGGAAGGGGAGTACGAGGAGGAGGCCTGCCCCTATTTGCAGGATGACGAGTTTTACCAAGCGGTGGACAACTCCATCTATCGTTGTGTGACGGAGGTGGTAGGGCCCATGGAGGACCGCCTTTCGGCCCGCATCGTGGAGGAGTGTGCGAAGCTGGCAGCGGCGCAGGTGCCGCCGTCCCCCGAACTCCCGGGGACGTCCGGCGGGCTGCCGCCCGCTCCGAAGAGACCCCGAGGTGAAGGGCCTTCATCGGAGGCCCAAGGCGTGGATAAGGGCGCTTTCGAGCGTCTTCGTGACGCCTTCCTGGCCAAGGCGACGGCGGTGCCTCCGACGCCCTTGGTGGAACCTGGCACTTCGGGCGGCCTGTCGACGGCGCCCGCCTCCCCGATCTACGACTCTCCGGACACGGATGACGACGGGGAGTCGACCCGTTCTTGGCTCCCGGTGCCTTCAGGGAAGGAGATGCCCCGAGATGAGTCGGGCATGCTGGACCCGGACGAGATCGTCCACCCCCGATCCGCGGCCTGGGCCCCGGGGGAGACGGTGGCGAAGTTTGTCGCGGGCAGGTTGCGCAAGCCCCTGGAGAAGGAGGCGAGGGGTTGCCTGCGCGGGGAATGCCCTCGGCCTACTTTGGAGGGGAAAGTGGCCATGACACCAGAATTGGACCCCAAGATGGCCACCTTCCTGGCGAAATTCATGAAGGACCCCAGGAAGGGGATCGACCGGTCCTGGCGGGCCTGCCAGGACAAGCTGTTGGATGCGGTCGGGCCCGCCACGAAGATCCTCGATATGGCGGAGGAGGCTCGAGCGAATGGCACCGCCATTTCACCGGAGGTGCTCTCCAACTGGGCCCAGAGGGTGATCGTATTCTTGGGCAACGCCAACTGTGCTCTGTCCACGGAGCGGCGGCGGTCGCTCCTTATCAAGCTGGACCCGAAGCTGGGGGACCTGGCCTCGTCGGAGGCAGGTGCCGTGGCCCAGGGTGGCCTCTTCGGTGAGCCTTTTATCCGCGAGCTTGGAAAGTTCGTGAACACGTTCACGTCGCTGGACAAGGCCCAGTCCAGCATCAAGAGGGTGTTTCACCAGCGTTTTTCTGGAGGGGCCGGTCGCGGCAGGGGCCGCGCGATCGGCCGTGGTCAGCAGACCAACAACCGTGGACAAGGCTCCGGAAGAGGTCAGTACCAGACCTCGGCCAACTACACCAATTTCTACCCCACGAGGGGACAGCGCTATGGTGGCAGAGGATTCAAGAAGAACTCCGGACAAGGAAATGCCCCCGGTGAGTGTACTTTGCTTGGATCAAGTTCCGATTGGGGGGCGGCTGGCAAGCTTTTACGGGGAGTGGGAATTGCTCACTGCCGATGCTTGGGTTTTGCAAACTGTGAGAGGTTTCCATATAGAGTTTCACGACCGACCAACTCAGGTGAGGCCCCCGCGCCCGATGGTTTTCTCAGAATCCGACGCGCGATTGATAGACGGGGAGGTCTCAGACTTGCTGCGCAAGGGAGCCATCCGTCTATCAATGCGCCACCCACATGGGTTCCTCAGCAACGTCTTCCTGGTAGACAAGACGGATGGGGGCAAGAGGCCTGTGATCAATCTCAAGGAATTCAATGGGTGGTTGGTCTACCGTCACTTCAAGATGGAGGGGATCCACCTCCTTCGGGACGTGCTCCTCCCTCGAGATTGGATGGTGCGACTGGATCTCAAGGATGCCTACTTGGTCGTTCCCATCCACCCCCCTCATCGTCGTTTCCTACAATTCCTGTGGGACGGCAAGGTGTTCGAATTCACCGCCCTGCCGTTCGGTCTTTCTTCGGCCCCGTGGTGCTTCACGAAGGTCCTTCACCCGGTGGTGGAGTTTCTCAGAAGCCAGGGGGTCCGTATGATAGTATACCTAGACGACATCCTCCTCATGGGACAGTGCCCAGAGGTGCTGACAGGACAGCTGCGTCAAGCTGTCGGCCTGCTTCAGAGACTGGGGTTCGTTGTCAACGGCTCCAAGTCGGTCTTGGTTCCCACTCAGCAGATCACCTTTTTAGGTTTCGTGGTGGACTCGGTACAGGCGGTCTTGAGCCTACCGGGTCGGAAAGTCGCAAAGATACGACACCTGCTTCGGCAGACGATCGCGAGGGATCGTACGTCACTGCGCCATGTCGCCAAGGTGGTGGGTCTTCTATCGTCCTCCATCCAGGCGATTTTCCCAGGCCCGCTGCACTACAGGGCTCTTCAGCGCCTGAAGGCGCAGCATTTGCGCCGTGGGATGTGCTACGACCAGTGGGTCCCCCTCACGGACGAAGTGAAGGAGGAGATGTCATGGTGGCTGTCTCACATGGAGGCATGGAATGGGCGAGCGATCTTCGGGTCGGCTCCGGACTTGATCATAGAGTCCGACGCAAGCAGGTCGGGCTGGGGCGCCCGGTGCGGGGATTTTTCCACCGGCGGCGCCTGGTCGTCAGCAGAACAACAATTGCATATCAATTGTTTGGAGCTCCTTGCGGGCTCCTTCGCGGTTCGCTGTTGGACCAAGGATTCGGTCAAGGCTTGTGTCCTGCTGCGGATGGACAATATTTCGGCGGTCCGATATGTGAACCACCTGGGAGGTCCTCGGTCCCGCGCTTTGGCGGATCTAGCGAAGGACTTCTGGGATTATTGCCTGTCTCGTCACATTGCGGTGACGGCAGAGTATCTGCCAGGCCAGTCCAATCAAGTGGCGGATTGGCACTCTCGACATCTCAGGGATGCCAGCCACTGGAAACTGGATCCGGGAGTCTTCCGGTGGCTACTTTCCCTTTGGGGCCCCTTCTCGGTGGACCTCTTCGCGTCCCGTCTCGACCACCAGCTGCCGCGGTTCTACAGCTGGAGGCCGGACCCTCTGGCGGAGGCCACGGACGCGTTCTTACAGGATTGGAGTCGGGAACAACCGTTTGCGTTTCCCCCGTTCTCCATGATCATGCGAACGGCGGCTCAAATACGCCGCCAGGGTGCGGACCTGGTGTTGGTTACACCGCTGTGGAGGTCTCAAGTATGGTTTCCGGTTCTTCTGGAACTTTCCTGGGATTTTCCAATCCTACTCCCCCTGTTTCCTCTGCTCCTGACGAGCCCGGATCAGGAACCTCACCCTCTCGTCATGCAGAACACTCTCCGTCTCGTGGCGTGGAGGCTCTCAGGAGACGCTGGACGCTCCCGGGCCTTTCGGGGTCAGCTGAGCTCTTGCTCTCCAAAGCATGGGCCGATAGTACGACGAAGCGTTACAGATCCGCTTGGCTTAAGTGGATGCGTTGGTGTTTACGAAGGGACCTGGATCCCGTGGTCGCAGGCCTCGTTCCCGTGCTGAATTTCCTAGCGCATTTGGCCGACAAGGGTCTAGCGTATAGGACGATCAATGCTATTCGATCGGCGATTTCTGCTGGCCATGATAACATCGATGGCCATCCGGTAGGGGAACATCCTTTTGTGTGTGCGGCTTCTGCGAGCTGTTCGCCTCGCGCTGCCGCCAGAGCCCAGGTACTCCGTCCTTTGGGACGTCAATTTGGTTCTGAATTTGTTCCTGTCGTGGCCGGCCAATTCCTATCTGTCTCTTAAAGAGCTGTCGGCGAAGTTAGCCATGTTGTTATGTCTGGTCTCTTGTAGGCGCGTCTCGGACGTGCGCGCGCTGGATGTTTCTGCACGCGTTTTTTCCCCGGATGGGGTTACCTTTACGGTGGGCCGACGCACTAAGACGTCGTCGCGTTCCATTTCTTATCCAGCCTTTACTGACACTCCTAAGTTGTGTGTCGTGCAATGCCTCAAAGCTTATGAGGACCTGACCTTGGATCTGCGCCCTCCGGGCGAGCGTCAGTTGTTGATTGCCCTGCGGAAGCCACACAAAGCTGTCTCTTCCCCCACTATTGCTCGGTGGGTGCGTTGGGTCATGCAGGAAGCGGGCATCAATACTTCTCTCTTTGGAGCACACTCCGCCAGGGGAGCCATGGCCTCTAAGGCATTCTCGGTGGGTGCTCGTCTGGAGGACCTTATGCGAGCTGCGGACTGGTCCTCGGATTCCACCTTCAAGAGGTTTTATTTTAAGCCGGTGGTGGATTTGGCTCAGTTGGTGGTAAGTAAGCTTTAAACTAGCATAATCTGAAGCCTCCGGTCCTGACATAGAATCGAAATTTGCCTAGCTTACGTAACGGTAAGTTTCAATTCTATTAAGGACACGGAGGCGAGGATTATCCCACCCGGACTACGGTGGTGTCTCTACCCACCCGTATGGCAGTAAGTAAAGCGTTTTCCTTTACGTTGTCAGTACTGTGTTGTGCTCTGCATGCTCCTCGCCTTGTTGTCGCATTTCCTGGGCCACCTCGCTGATGCTGTTCCTTTTTTGGCAGGCAACGACAGTGCTAAACAGGACCAATGAGGCTTAAGCGTGATCTGCGCGAAGAAAGAGGAGGAAGATGATGGGAAGTCCGGTTATATAGGGACGATGGACAGAGACAAAGGACTGTGGACTATGATTATAAGCAAAGAGACTCTTGGGAGTTGTTGTTGATTTTTTGTTGAACATTACGTCAATGCTTTATGTTTAAAGCATCTTGTGTTCTTATTATATCTTTTCCTGAGCTGCTGTGGTTTCTTTATGTTAATAAAGCGAAGGAAGATATAGCATAATCCTCGCCTCCGTGTCCTTAATAGAATTGAAACTTACCGTTACGTAAGCTAGGCAAATTTCGATTCTAGAACTTGGAGGTGTGTCTAAAAGTGTATGTCGGTGCTGGCCATCAATGAGAGAGACCTGTGCATTTTTCTAATCGGTGGTGAAAAAATATGAGTATGTTGCTGGAGATGTGGGCCGCCGTGCCACCAATGTACTTACCGGGGGAGGGTAAACACCTATTATTCCGCATACCATCACTCCGCATACTTTCATTACGAAAGTACCATGACTCCACAATTCCATTATAACGCATTGCATTCCATTTTATATACTTTTACCACGCATACATTTACAACGAAATTCGTTGTAAAAGCATGTTTTTTTTAATGTTTGGATAAGGTAAGTATGGGTATAGGGGTATATGTTTTGGGGTACTGATGTATATGTTTTGGGGTGTTTGGGTATTTTAAGGGTTCAGATATCGTTTTGGGTTATGGGGTACAGGGGTAATTTTAGGGTATAGGGATAGGTATGGGTTTTGGGGTACAGGGGTATTTTTAGGGTTCAGGGCTAGGTTTGGGCTTTGGGGTATAGGGGTATTTTTAGGGTTCAGGGGTAGGTTTTGGGGTACAAGGGTATTTTTAGGGTTCAGGGCTAGGTTTGGGTTTTGGGGTACAAGGGTATTTTTAGGGTTCAGGGGTAGGTTTGGGTTTTGAGGTACAGGGGTATTTATAGGGTTCAGGGCTAGGTTTGGGTTTTAGGGTACAGGGGTATTTTTAGGGTTTAGGGATAGGTTTGGGTTTTGGGATACAGGGTATATTTATAGGGTTAAGATGGGTTAGTGTTTAAGGGTGTTGGGGTATTTTAAGGAGTACGGGTGGGTTATGATTATGGGGTGCAAGGTTATTTAAAGGGAGCAGGGTGGACACCCGGAGCTGGAATGTACAGAACCTGGGAAGAAAAAACAATGAAATATTGGGCACAACGTTCGCTTTTTTTGCCGTAATCCCGCGCCCCGCACACGCCCACGCCCCCAGCACACGCCCACAGCACACGATATGAAACATGGCATGAAGGGCGGAACGTACCACACGACCCCTGCGTTTGTCACACCCACAGCAGATGCCCACAGCACAACGCAGACACGCCCACAAGGGACTACTTTGCTGGCACGGTTCTTTTACCTTTTAAATGCATACGGTGGGCGTCTGCATAGCATATGTCCATCTGCTGCAACTGCCCTTTCCAACGCTATATTAGGTGTTGTGATTGGTGCTGTGGTTCCTGAGATTACCCGCCTCAAAGGTTTGGGCTCTCTCTTTATTATATTAGTACAGATAGTTGAGTGGTTGTGGTTAGGGTAATGATTAGGGTGGTTTTGGATAGTTGGTGGTCATGGTTAGGTTGGCATGGTTAGGATGGTGGTGGTAGTGGTTATGTTAGGAAATTTGGTGTTTACAGTAGGTTGGTTGTGGTTAGGGGTGGTGGTGTGGGTGAGGGAGCTCAGGGTGATGCTGGTGGTAGGGGTAGGATGGTGGTAGGCTGGAGAGGAAGGTGGTGGTTAGGGTAGTGATCATTAGTATGGGGTGGTGGTTAGGGTAAGGTGGTGGTTGTTAGAGTAGGATGGTTATGTGTAGGGTGATGGTGGATGTGTCAGATAGTGGTGTGGGTAGGGGTTGTAGGGGTAGGGTGGTGGTAGGCTGGTTAGGGTGTTGATATGGTAGAGAATGGTGATTAGGGTGGAGGTTTTGGTTAGGTTAGGTTGGTTGTTAGGTTATGTTGGTGGTTGTGGTCAGGGTGGAGGTATGGGTAGGGCGGTGGTGGTTAAGGTAGGGAGGTGATGGCGGCTGGGGTTAGGGCAGTAGGTGGTAGTACTGTGCTGATGGTTTGGATAACCAGGGTGGTGGTTGTTGTGGTTAGGGTGGTGGTAGAGGTAGGGTCAGGGTGGTAGGGGGGATGTTGGGTGTGCTAGGGGTAGTGGTAGTTAGGGTGGTGGTGGTAGAGTGGTGAGGGTGATGATGGTTAGGGTAAGGTAGTAGTGTTTAGGTTAGTGGTGTTTGGGTTGATGGTTACGGGTGTGATGGTTACAGTCGTGGTGGTAGGGTGTTTAGGGTGGGAAGGTGAGGGTTGTGGTTAAGGTGGTGTGGTTAGGGCGGTGCTGGTGGTCTGTGTGGTGGTTAGGGTAGGGTAGTGGTTAAGTTGGAATGGTGGTGGTGGTGGTTAGGGTAGGGAGGCGATGGTGGTCAGAGTAAGGTGGTTATGGTTAGGGCAGGTAGTGGTAGTTAAGGTTTGGTGGAATGGATGGCTAGGGTGATGGTGGTTAGGGTAGTGGTGGTGGTTATGGAGGTGCTGATAGGGTGTGGTAGGAAAAGGAGTAGGTTCTAACTGGGAAGGTTCTGTGTAATGCTCTATAACATAACCCTGAACTGTAGATAGAACGCAAGGGTCTGAAGTAAGCATGTGCCATTGAAGAAGACAAAGATCAAGACTCCGTCCCACAGGAGAATGGCCAGAAAAAACGCTTACAATGTTGAATGGGTCCTTTGGCGAACTGTTGTACCCAACCTTGATAGCCTCTGCTTCGTTGTGGATAGAACTGAGGTTTATATTCTTGGGGATTGTAGGCAGAGTAACTGGAGAAGGAGCCTCTATGTCCTTGGAAATGGTAATCATGGCCAGTAAAGCAGCTCCTGCCTCTACCAGCCCTTGCAAAAACCCACTGGGCAAAACCTTTTTTCATAGATTGTTGAGCCTTATCAATGGATGTAAACGTAGTAACATACTTGGAAAGTTCTTTGATAAAGGAATCTCAGAATAACATGCCTTGCACCTCAACTTTCGGATTTAAAGAGGCGAGATTAGCCAACTTGGGATCTAATTTAAGAAGACCCTGAGGGCGTGGCTAAGAGCATCAAGATGGCGATCACACCTTAGGTGTGCTCCAGACCCCTCCGTCATCCGTTCTGCCATCCGTTGCCCTTGGGATCCTCTGTACCCTGCATTTTGTACCTGACTGCCTGGGGGCTTCCTCTGAAATGTTGGGCGCTGATTTCAGGGCTGTGTGGGCTGCTCTGGCCTCCCGAACCCACCGCGCTGCACCCCCAAGATGGCGGCGGCCGCCGCGAAGACTCCCGGCCCATCGCTGGTCCAATGCTAATACCCAGCCCTGATTAACTGTGCTGCGGGGCTCCTGGTGTGGTTGGGGTCTCCCGAGTTGATTTGGTCAGCCGATCCTCCCCTGACTTCCCCGATCTCTGGTGTCTTGGGCGACCAGGGAGACGGTGACAACATCAGCCGTCAATCGGGCAGGCTGGCGTGGCACCCCTCCCCCTGGTGAATCATGGTGCTACCCTCCTGGGCTTGCCTGCTCGTTCGAGGTGGGGCCAGATCTGCTCCTCTGTGGTGGCGGTGTCGCAGGGTTGTCTTCTACCCGCCGGCCGCCTACAGTGATTCCACCAAGCTCCTGTAGGGGGCCTGGAGGTGTCTGGACCTTCCCTGTTGCCCCTGAGACCCAGACTGATACGATGGGCAGCGCAGTCCTCCATCTCATGTGAGGCTTATTGGAGAGCTGTGAGGTGTCTGGACCTTCCCTGTTGCCACAGAGGCCCAGACTGACACGATGGGCAGCGCAGGCCTCCATCTCATGTGAGGCTTATTGGGGAGCTATGATCCTACAGAGCCCGCGAGAGAGGAGCCTGGACGTGATTGGAGCGACTGTGCTGTGCCTGAGGCCTGAACCGGCGCTGCAGACACCGCAGGCCGGTGGTGTACTCCTGCAGACCTGCCTGGACCTGATTCGGCCATCCCTGCTGTGCCTGAGGCCTGAACCGGCGCTGCAGACACCACGGGCTGCCGTTTGGTGAGAGGCCTGCAGCGGGTGGTGTGCTCCTGAAGACCTGCCAGGAGGTAAGGAGCAGGGGTGCTGTGGTTTCGGATTCTGAGGTGAGGGTTCGGCCGTCGACCGGGTGGGAGGTAGGAAGAGGGGAGGCCCACTGGTTGGCAATGCTTCTCTTCTCCCGTCCTCCCCGCCTCCCCCCCGTGCTCCCAACGCATCTTTTGAGTTCCCGCTGTTGGGGGAGCCTACCCACCCCCGCGCCTGCAGTGTTTCCCCTCTTGTGGTCTGGTGAGTTTGGGACTGTCTCATCTACTATTCCGGGTGGCGGTGAACCTCTGAAGGTGACTTAGAGCCGGACCTGGAGGCCTGACGGCTCCCTGTGGGTTTTCGGCCATAACTTCATGTGGCGGAGCTCGGTTGCTCGTCTAATCTTCACCTTGGGCCCTCCCTGGGTACTGGGCCATTGGTCACTGCTACATCCCGGGGATACGTCTGTCTGCACCGGCCCTTTAACCCCGGACCCGCTGTTGTCTCAGAACTCTGCTGCTAATCTGCACTACTACCCTAGCGGAGCATTCTGTGGCCCTGGAGGATGGGGACCCAACTGTGGCCCTGGTTCAAGATTCTCTTCTTTCCTCTTTCCCTCTCCGCCAGCCGCCCATTTTGGGCGGCGGCGAATTGTTCCGAGCTGCGCTGTCGCGCAGGCTGCTCACCCCTGCTGGATCTTTGCCCATCCGTGCTGATTTGCTTATCTCCCCACTGTGGGGTCTATCTGCTGGGACTTCGGGACTCCGCAGCTCCATGGGGGTCATCATGGGCAGAACTGACAGACAGGTGAAAAACCCTGCCACCCAGACAAAAATGGATCGTTTGACCACCTCGGAGGTGGGGCGACCGAGGGTTGCTGCCGAACAGGAGCCTCCGCCGTCCACGGAGTTGTCCAGCATTTTACAAGCCATCCATGCTTCCCAAACCACGGTGGAGGGCAAGATGGCAGAAGTGCGAGTGGACATGACTCTCATCCGGCAGGACCTCCGAAACGCAACAGCCTGGATCAAGGAGACTGAAACCCGGATCTCTGCGGTTGAGGACGATGTCCAGCATCTTAAAGGACAGGTGGCACGTCTGCAGTCGCACACTCAAGAGTTGCATTGTCCGGCGGAGGATGCAGGATATAGATCCCAGCTCAACAATCTCCACCTAGTGGGCTTTCCGGAGGGAGCGGAGCAGGGCCACAGTGTGGACTTGCTGGAGGGGTGGGCTGGGGTCGTGGGTCCCTGGGGGTTCTCTCGCTCCATGGTTCGCGTTTGAGAGGGCCCACCGGTCCCTGGCCCCCAAACCACCACCGGGTGCGCCTCCCCACCCAGTCATAATGTGGGTGCTTAATTTCAAGGATCGCGACGCCATCTTGTCTGAGGCCCGCATACAACCACGGCTCCACTGCGAAAACCGCGCAACCATGATCTTCCCCTATTACACCCGCGAGGTCCAGGGTCAACGCCGCTCCTTTGGTGAAGTTAAAGAAAAGCTAAGGGCACTTAACATCCAGTATCGGCTACTTTTCCCGTCATGCCTGCATGTGGTGTTTGCTAATAAGACCTTGTTCTTTAATAACCCCAGGGAGGCCTGGACCTGGGCAACGGAGGAGCGCCCTCTGTGAGCTGATGACCGAACTCCAATTCTGGGGGGAGCAGAGGGTGGACCTGGCCATCTTACTCCTTTCGCTCCTCAACCTCAACGTAATCGCTCCCAGAGGCACTGCGGGCAGAGATGGGCCCGATCAGACTCCCCGGCAGGCCACTCATGACAGCCAATACTGCTCTCTGAGGAGCTCTTGGCCAAGAGGCGTTCTGGCTCCTCCGGCCACCTGGATGGCAGAGGTGCTTCACCCCAGTCCCCTTTGCTCAATCTCCCACACACGGCCATTTCACGTAGCCCAATGCTCCTGAAAGACCCTGCCTGAGCTAGTCTCTGCCTGCCGGGCTTGGCTCTGCAGCCGGAGACCGTGTTCAAACTCAAACATCTCTTTACTTCCCGATGGACTCGTTTATACACACCGTGACATGAGGAGGAGTCCTCCACTCTTTCCCATTCCCAAGCGTTCTAGTTTGGCTGTTTATTCATTGGTTTATTGTTAGGCCAACAGATGCTTCCGTTCCTGAAGTGTGGGGTGGGGGTGGTGGGTGGTACTGTTGTCCCGATCCCTATGTTATTGTTTTATCTGTCTTTTGTTTTAGCTGCACAGAATGGCACATGCTTCCTTTACAAGGGACTGCTTTGTCCTTACTGCAAGCGACTGCCCATACATTTGCGGGCTCCCACACGTGTTTATGCAACCCTGTCAGAGGCCATATCCCAGACCAGGTACCACCTGTTATGACCGCTAGTACTACACCTAGGACGTCTCTCCACATGTTGTCGTGGAACCTCAATGGTCTCCTGCACCGGCATAAGCGCACGGCGGTCCTGCGCTATGTTCAACGCCTCCACATAGATATCCTCATGCTTCAAGAAACACACCTCCTAGGTAATTGTTGCCCCTTCCTGGGGCGCTATGGATACGATTGAGTGTGGCACTCCGGTTTCTCCAGGGGCTCCCGTGGGGTGGCTATCCTCTTGAGATGCTCTCTTCCGTTTGTCCTCTCCCAGGTGACCCACCATCCTCAAGGGTCATTTGTGACAGTGGCTCACTGGCTGGTTCCCCCCTCAATCTCATGTCTGTATATGCCCCTCCTCGATGCTCACACCTACACTTGCACGTACCGCTGCCTTGCTGAACACTATGCCTCTGGGCAACACGGTTGTTGGAGGCGATTTTAATGCAGTTTCCTTTCTGGCCCTTGACACAACAGGTCCTCCCTCCGTCTCCCGAACGGTGCAAGCGAAACAGCTAAAGAACTGGTCCGAGTCGTTGGGCCTCTCTCGATGCGTGCAACACATGGCATCCCCGCACCACTCAATGCACACACACCTCTGCGGCCCACCATACACAGGCGCGCATAGATTCGATCTTTGTCCCCGCACCTGAATGCTTTGAGATTATAGACGTCCGTATCCTGCCTAGGGGCATTTCCGACCAGGTGGTGGGGACGGAGCTCAAGCACTACTTCCTTAATAACAAAGTCTCAGTAGCCTCCCCGGGTACCCTGTGGGAGGCAGGAAAGGCGACCATTTGGGGTGTCGCAAAGGGGCAGCTCAAGAACCAGAGACAGGCACAATGGCGAGAAATCACCTCGAGAGAAGCGCAGGCGCTTCGCTTGGAACATCTACTGTCTCTGTCAGGCAACGCCGCTCAGGCCCAACAGCTTGTTTACCTTCGAGAGGAAATTAGACATTTATCCCTGGATGCTGCAAAGCTCCTATGGAGGTCGTCGGTAGCAAGAATTTATGGCTAGGGAGCAAAAAAAGGTACGATCCTGCACCGGCTGGCCACATACCCCAGGGCGAACCGCATTATCCCAGAGGTGGTAGACAAGGCTGGAACGGTGTACCGGGCCCCTGTGTCGATAGGTTACACCTTTACTGCCTACTATCAGCATTGTTACACAGCGCGTACCCCTGACCTATCGCTCCCGGATCTCCTTGACCGAGGTAAGGTATGTCTCCCTTGGCTGGAGATGACCGCCCAGAAGGATCTGGAACGCCCCATTTCTAGGAAAGACATCAAAGAAGCGATCTCCCTCACCTCATCGGGCAAGACCCTGGGCCCAGATGGTCTACCTCAGGAGATTTACGTGACGTACCGTGAAATTCCAGTGCCCCGTCTGGCTGCCCTATTCTGGCTCAGCGGTTGAAGCCCTACTTAACCCTGCTGGTCCACCAGGACCAATGTGGCTTCATGCCTCAACATGGGACCCGTCATTGCCTCCAGAGGCTGCAACTGGCTCTAGCTCACCGGCAATTAATTACCCCATATCTAGATCTCCTGTCCATAGATTTTGAAAAGGCATTTGACTCGGTGGACTGGACATATCTGCAGGACGTGCTGGCAGAGATGAGGGTTGGGCCTCAATTTAGGGCCCTGGTTCAGGTCCAGTATGCCCACCCGAGAGCGCATGTGTTGGTCAACGGGATATTGTCAGAGACCTTTTCCATTAGTAGGGGCACTAGACAAGGCTGTCCCCTATCACCCTTGCTATTCGCCCTGGCGATGGAGGCTTCGGCTTGTCTAGTGCGGGTTGAAGCTCGAATTTGTGGCTGGGAGTGGCCCAATACGGAAACGGACAAGATCGCATTATATGCAGATGATGTCTTGATTTTTCTGACTGAACCAGCCTCCTCGGGCCATACTGCCTCCAGATCTTACAGTCCTTCAGGCAGGCCTCTGGCCTTCGGTTAAACCATGGGAAATCAGATTTTGGTCCCACTGCACCTCTCTAGGGATTGCTACGATTGGCAATCTACTATACTGCTTCGGCGACAATCCTTTAAATACTTAGGGATATGGATCCCTGTTCTTCCCGAATTGGGCTGGTCCCTTTTTTTTGGGAAAACAATTTTTATTCAGTTTTCCTTTACAAATCACATAAATTTCCACATTTCTTTTACATATTACATTCAGGTATACAGCGTTGTACCTATTAAGGTCATATTCGCAACCCGGTCTACTCTGTCCATATCTTCTTCTCCAGCTTCTTCAGGTGCGTTGTCCACAAAGTACATTTGTCTAATCTGCTATACCCTTTAACTCTTTCCCGGACGTCAAGTCCACGCTGCTCTAAACTTATTCATATTCTGACTCCTCCCCTCACCTATTAAGGTAACTAAATACAACAACTCCCCCCTTCCCTGCCCCCCCTCCATCCCTTTCTCCCCCCTCCCCTCAGACATGTCACTCTCCCCCATACCTCTCATGTCGCCCAGCATGCACTCCTACCACCCTATGAAAATCCATGTGTCAGTAATCAGGGTTCCATCTAGGGGGATGCTCTCACCTCAGTCGCCTCCCCCATCATCCGTCCCACCTATGCAACAGACGCAATGTTCCGGAGATGGAAAATGAGTCCCCCACCTTCAAAAGGTCAGTCTTCATCATCAGTCGGGCTCCTAAGTAGGTCCACCATTGCTACCCAAGCCCTAGTCGTTTCCAGCAATTTATCATTGTTCACTCTCCGGGCCATTTGTAGTTGGAAAATCCCCTCACAATACGCCCACTTTATAAATTCCCACAGCCATCGCGCTGTATTAGGGGTAGTGACCGCTTTCCAATGACTAGTAATCTTCCTTTTAGCCAGGACTAATCCTAAATCTATGAATTAACTGGTGGTCTTGTTACGGGCAGTGTGGGTAAACCAGTGTAGCAGGCAAACAACTGGAGTCAACTGCAGATCCCTATCTGTCACCTCCTTTAGTCTGGTCAGGGCCTCCCCCCAAAACCCGTGTAACAGTGGGCATTCCCAGAGCATGTGTATAAATGCAGCATTTTCCAGTTTGCACCGCAGACAGGCTGTGTGGGGTCCGAAAAACTCATTAATTTTGAGAGGAGTGAGGTACGCCCTATGGAACACATACTATTTTATTAGCTGGAATCTCGCATTCCGGGAGCATTTCCATGCCCATTCCATCAACATCTCCCACGGCTTTTCCTCTATAGGTATCCCCAGATCCGCCTCCCATATAATACGCAGCCCCTCTAAGGGAGTTCTAGACCCCTGCATAATTCTCCTATACAGGCAGGTAACCGCCTTGATCTTCCTCGCTGAGTGACCACATACTCAAAGGGGAGGAAGGTCTGTGGCCCCTCCATTCCTTTCTTCCAGTGTTTACGAATGGCTGCCATCAATGCCGCATGGAAGAGGAAGTCTTGGGCGGGCATTTCATATTTTTCCATGAGGTCTTGAAATTGTATGAGGACACCATCTTCATATAGATCCCCAATATTGGAGATCCCCAGGTTCTCCCAGCCCCGCAACCTCTGCCAATCCCCTCCATACGGTGTTGTAAACGTATATAGGGCTCTAGTGTAATTTTCCTGATTCATGCCCTTATATAGGTATAATTTATCATATCCTTATATAGGCATTAGAATCATACCCATATTTAGACACAGCCAATGCAGTCCAAATACGGCATGGCTACTTCCACTAAGCTCCTAGAGTACAAGTTCTTGAAGACAACCAGACTTCAGCAGTACAGGACTTCCCCCTGCTTCAGTATTGATTTGTCCCAGAACTCCTGGAGCGTGTAAAGAACTTCGAGTTCTTAGTGACGTTATTATGTCCACCCTTACGTCAAACTCGGCACCTTCCAGGTATAAATGTACCCACATCTGCCCTAGCAAACATACTGTGTTTTGGAGCAGTTCGACTAACTACTTGCCCGACGCCCTGCTGTAGCGAGTGCCGAAGGAAGCCGACCCTCCAGCTGACGCACTGAGAGAGACGCTGTATTTTCTCCTGCTGAGAAATCCAGCTCCAGTGTTTCCCTGCTACCCTAGCGGGTTACTGGGAGATCGAGTCCTGAGAGAGAGATACTAGACCTCCTTCATTCTATAACCAAGGTACGGAGCTGATTAGACCCTTAGAGAATTCTTGGATAGATTCTTGGCAGAAACTATTTAACTCATTCTACTCCTCACTTACTTCTTCCCTTGTACTAAGACTTGTAATTAGGTTAGGTACACCGGGGTAGGCGTATTTTAGATGCACCAGTTGAGTACTTTTAGTCATTATTTATCATTGTATGTATTTTATCTATTTTAAGTATCTTATGGCTTAGAAACCATATCATGCTTTTACAGTATTATTTCATAATACTCTTTTTACTGTACGCACTTTACTTCATAGCAAGTATTACGATTGTAGCAATTAACTTCTCTTGCATGAGAAAGAAGACTGCTCAATAAATAACCTTTTTATTGAAAACGCCCGTCTCTCTCTGCAAAAACCCTGGTGAAACGAAACATGCACGATTGACTGAGTGAAATAGCCATCTATTGTTTCCGCGACTCTGAAGATATATTTCTTATTCTTGGGGAACAAAGTTGTCATGTTATATGGTTATCAGAAACTAATCCCTTCTTGTTTATTCGAGAAAGTTTCTAGTGACCTCTGAGCTAGCTGGCATTCACAATTAAGTCTAACATACTCAATAGAGAACTAGTCGACTTCAGTCCTACGTTTAAACTATTGTTTATGTTATTCCAATACGCAGAGCCTATTGGAAATATAGGAACTACACTACATGGCGCCCAATGTTTGGTAAGGCAATAATTTAACGCTAGATACTAGAGTAACTCAGTCGTGCTTTTCACACAGACCCCTTTTTCCGTAAAAAATCCAATAGACGTCTGGAGTGGGTAAAAGGTTAGTATCTACCAGAACTAAATAGGACGAGAATCCTATGTATTAGTTTTTGGTTTATTCAATGTTGAAGGATACAGTGTTCCAAAATATTGTGCACCTAATCTTTGTTTCCTTGAAACTTGCTCTGCAAAACGGTCGGTCTACAAAATGACGGAGAGTGACGAGGAAAGGGAGAGAGCTAGAATAGTAACTCAACTATTATCAGAAGATGCAAGTCTTCAGCAAAACAACCCGGATGCAGTAATCATCCCGGTAAATGTTAGAAAGAGTGTAACTTACAAACTAATAAATAATGGAGTATCATCGAGAGGTGGTACAGTCATATTTGTAGTAGAGGCACATGAGTATCGGCAGACAGAGGTATTCTATTCATGGATAACTTTTCCAGCAGCCAATGCTGTGACACGCGAGTTCCAATACTACAAAGCCGAGGAACCTCCAGCGGAATACGCTCCTTTCGAGGACGCCGAAATTCCACTACCTTAGCAGGAGCTTCAGCTCTGGTTTAATGGCGCCCTAAAACATCAAAATCACATTACCAGGCTCGGTCCACTAGGTAGACCAGGAGCCACATGGCCGGTTCTAGCCAGCTATACACCACATCCTGACATTGAAGAAATGTCAGACAGAGAACTGTTAGTTCAACTAAAACAATGAATTAAAATACATAGACAATTAGTCCAATATGTCAAGCAAACTTTAACAGTGCAACCAGCAATAACAATTCCACAGCACACCCCTCACCAGGGGAATACAAACAAAATTACACCACAGACTATACAATCAGTCATTGGGAAATTACCCGCAAAACGGGAACAAATTCTGTTCTGGTTGGCTCAAAAGATTACTCAAACAGAGGCAGTATTCCCTGATAGTACACCTCATGAAAAACAGAAATCTGTTTACCAATGGGGATCGCACCACATGTAGAGGACTGTGACACTTGGGGAACAGTCTTTGCTTCAATCTACACAAAAACACATGGTGTTCCATCTATGGCTGTTATACCAGATGTACTAAGACAGATTCAAAATGAATACGGTCCAGAGCCTGCTTTAAATCTAGGTATGAAATTACTGAAAGATTTTAAACAAGTCTCGGCTATACTACTAGCCAACATAAAAGGAGAAGCAGCATCAGTGGCGATCCGCCAAAAATTAAAAGAAACAGATATAGTAGAACAACCTTTTGAAATTGCCAGAATAATTGAAAAATCCTATGAAGAATTAGGTAAAAAAGAGGTAGTTTGGGTGGGAAACCACTAAAACCACAACTAACAGAAAATCCTGAAAAACTTTCATTAAAAATAGTTTAATTACTCCTAAAAAGAAATGGGAAACTACCAGACAGACTCTTCCTAAAGAGAAACAGTTTCAGTCCAGAGGAAGGTCTCCCCAACGGAGAGATAGATCTCCAGAACGGGGGGGGGGGTGGGGGGGGGGGGTTGGTCTCCACAACGGGAGCCCTCTGAGAAAAGATATAACCTCAGAAATAGGGATAATTTGGAAAAACCTGACAAATATCAAGATAATGATACATGTCCCTCTCGATCTTTTCAGACTTCCTCACAGAAATCAGAAAGAAGAGGACGGTCAGAACATAAAGAAGAGCGCGTCAAGTCCAAAAACAAGGAACCCGCTCACCAAAGTAAAAAATCTCAATTTTCCAAAAAGAAGGTAGCAAGCATAAAAATAAAACATGCCGAGGATCCTGAGGACACAACTCAAGAACGGAGAGTGGGCCCAGACAATGCTAGACAGCACAGCAGAAGTAACCATAGCTCGCAAGATCTTGATGAATCTTCTTGAGACAGTGGACACGAATGAGTACATTCAGGTAGAAACTGCAGACACCAGAGATAGTGTACCCCATAAATTATATGAAATCACATTGCGTATAGAAGGGGACATAACTAGGAAAATAAGAACTCTCTTTTGGGAGAAGCTATCTAAAGGCTATGATATTCTTCTAGCTGAGAAAGACTGGCCACCAGAATTTGTTAGGGAGTGCCCACATGGCAAAGAAATGATTATGCCTGCCTTCTCAAATCATATTCCAATTCATAAAAAATACACATGTGCAAGAAAATGGGCAGTGGCCCAAGCCCCTGCATTATATAAAAATCATGTAGGATGGGATGAGGAATCCCCTCACCATAAAATCCAGTTAAAAAATCAACCTACTGCACAAAGGCAGTATCCTGTAAAGCAAGAAGCTAAAAAACAAGTCAAGGAGATCTTATATCAACTTGAGTACCAGGGGGTGATTGAAATATGCACCTCACAAATGAACAATCCTTTGTTTCCTGTCTCCAAACCAGACAATTCATATCATCTAGTATTGGACTACAGACACTTAAACTCTTGTTGCAAAACATTTGCAGTACAAAATTCACACAGTGCAGCACTGATGAATAATATCGTGCGCAAAAAATATAAAACGACATTAGATATTTCAAATGGTTTCTTCTGTCAAAACATTGCACCAGAAAGCAGGTATTTGACCGCTTTCTCAAGTATGGGGGCCCAGAGGCAATTTTGTCGTCTCTGCCAGGGATTCAAGAATAGCCCAGGATTATTTTCAGCCAGAGTAACAGAGTTACTACAAATGTATGATGATGAGGCATTATCTCATGTCGATGACATCTATCTAACAGACGATGATTTGGACAGGCACTTGAAAAGAGTGAACACCATTATACTTGGGTACGCATCTGAAGGGTACAAATTCAACTTTAAAAAATCACGGATTGCCCACCTCACTGTCCTATTTCTAGGATATGAGTTATCAAGTGAAGGGAAAAGCCTGGCAGCCAATTTCTTAGAGAAATGTGCACCGCTCCAAGCACCAAAAACGCTGAAAAACTTACAATCAATTCTAGGTTTCCTGAATTTTGGAAGAACTTACGTTCTGAATTACGCAAAGAGGGTTAAACCTCTCTACGAATTAATAAAACCTGATTTCAAACCAACTAATTGGACTCAGAAACATACAGAAATTTTACGTTCAATACAAACAGACATGTTAGCTAAAAAAAAGCTGCAAACACGCGTAAACGTACGCAACCTTGTAATCCGAGTCATCCCAGGAAGATGCAGATTCACGTACCTAACCTATAACGAAGGTGAAACGGTACCAATAGCTTACAAATCACACTTGTACACACAAGCTGAAATAAAATTCACTTCAACTGAGAAAATTCTGACAGTGGTTCAAACTGCTATAGCAAAAGAAAGAGCCCTCGCACAGGGAAAATGCATATCAGTCGTTACACCTGTACCTGCCTTAGAGGCAGTAACAAGAGCGAGCATTCCAAATGCTAAAGCTTTACATCCAAGATGGATACAATGGGTTAATTCTCTTGCTGCAACAGACGTTGAATACGTTTTTGACCCTAGCTTGAAAACACAAGAATTTCTCCAATATGAGTACGAATGTCCTCTGCCGACCGAAATTCTGCCTCTTGAACATTACGGCTGTATAATATATACAGACGGATCAGCACAGCCCGCAATTGGGGGTAAACAAGCATATAGTGCTGCGTGCGCGATTGTTAAAGGTCGCTGGCACGAAGGTAAATTCCGACCTATGGTCACAAAAACTCAATCACTCGGAGACTGTACAGCTCAGCGAGCTGAACTACAGGCTTTTAAGATGGCGCTTGAGAATACAGATTGCGAATCCCCCACACTAATAGTGTACGATTCGTATTACTGCGTCCAGTCTTACAATGAATATCTGCAGAACTGGGTTCAAAACGGTTTCAAAGATGCGAAAGGTGGCACAATAAAGCATAAAATGCTTTGGGAACAAGTATTTCTTTTACAGAAAGAAGTACAAAAGACTCACGTGATCCATACACTGAGTCATCAACGTGATGGCGTTCCCGTTGCAGGGAATTCATTGGCTGATGAAGCCGCAAAGGCAGTGTCCACACAGCTTCCGTAGCTGCAATCACTCATTCAAAAACGAAAATAGGCAGCGAAATAATGCAAGCTGTCAATGCTTCAGTAAAAAACAGTGGTAAGACACTCCCAAAAGGCTTTCCAGTAAAGTAGTCATATAAAACTGATGCAAACAATGTTCCTTTTGCTGAAATCCCTGGAGTGGCGGATAGGGCAATCCCAAACATGGAACATAGGTTAGGACTAATCATAGCAGCGCATGAAGGGCTCGCCTCTGCACACGCAGGTGTTTCCACCACAGTATCTTTATTAAAACAGAGATATTGGTGGCCGCGCATGAGGAAACAGACTAGAAACTATGTTCTAGACTGTGAAATATTTCAAAAAATGAAAGTATCAACAGTGAAACGCCCTGCGCAGACGCCCCTACTGATCTCAGATAAACCATTAGCGTGTGTTTACCTGGACCACTGTGGTCCCTTACAAAGGGACGGTAACTAGAAATATATCATGGTCGCAGTGGATTCGTGCACAAGATTCATTTGGATGTGGCCCCATCGCTCAGCTGACGCCAGAACTGTTATAAAAGATTTGCGAGTCTTTATCGGCACATGCGCAATCGGCACGCTACATTCTGACCAGGGTCCTGCGTTTAGCTCTTGATTGCAAAGAAGGACTATGCAACAAAGCCATGGAACTTGTGCCTCTTGAAACCCAAATTGCAACAGTTCGTCAAGAAACACCTGTCTACAATGATGTAGCCTCTGACTATACTGAAATGACAAAGGAAGAAGCAACTACAAAGATTAATAACAATCCTGATGCGATTCCAACAATTGACAGAACTGCCTCTGGCTATTTCATCAATTTCGATGACTTTTCTGAAGATCCCAGTGAACATGAAGAAAAGCCAGCAAACGAAACATTCAAAGAAAAAATAACAGAACTCTTTCATCAACTTGGAGAAATATATCTGATTTCACCATGGATTGAATTGTGGATTGTTTTAGGTGTACTTTTCCTCCTGCTCTGCTCATTTTGGTTTTAAGCTTGGGAAGAATGATTGATGGAAAATACAGTACAATGGTCACAGCAAGTCAGAAAATCAACTTGGTCCTAAAACCTCACAAGTCATCTCATGTTGAAAAAAGAGACCTGTCATCAGTAAACATCACAGCCATTCCTATACCTGGTGGTGTAGCATGGGACGCTACTGATTACGACATCTATGGCCCGGTTGAACTCTTGAAGTATCCACACCAGTTCAAGGTTTCTTTAAGTGACTTTGTCTCACCGAGCACTTTCTCTGAGGATTGGGACTTTGAGACTATTAATAATATGATGTCTGATTTAGAAATGTCAGCAAAATTTACAGATCATGATTATTTAGAAGGTTCATCTGATTATGAAGAAATGTATTGCTTTAATCATTATGGGCACCACTATTTGCATAAATCTGCAAAACCTAGAAATGTTTTTACTTATAATCAATGGGAACATTGTCCAACACCGCCAAAAGGCAGCTCGAAAACATTTTATGAGAAATTTCCATACTTAAAAACGTGCTCCTAATGATACATTAGTTGCATCCCTGTAGGCACTCAGTCGCCCCTCAGCGCGAAATGAGGGTTCTCAACACAATTTTTGTTTCAAAAGTTTTTTTCTTGTTTTTATTCACATAGTGTATTTTCAAGTCTTTTTCGTATTTTCCTTAATATTTTTCTCAATTCATTCATTTCCTTATTTCACTGTTATATATGCAGCATTATTAATCCAAATAATTTCTGGCATAATTCACTGCCCTTCATCAGGGAACAATACTAAGAAAAAGAAAAAATTACACGATAAACCATAGTAAACATATGTCATATGATCTTGAATGTGTCAATAATGCTTGTATAGCCTAATGTCCTGTGCTTGTTTGTGGATTTTAAAATGTCACCTTGTAACCATGATACTCCCGTGGAGTCCATAAAACCAACTCAATGTAACATGCTGTCAAAAACAAAAGGGGCGTACTACCATCCGTTCGTGAATTTAATTCGGCACCCTTAATAACCTTAAGACCCGTGCAGTACACAGCCTTCAGAATTACAACGCACTTACATGCCGGTTCAGTCGCGTTTGAATCGTCCGTGTATCAGAAAGCTAAGAAACAACAAATTAGGGACCAGGTTTTAGTACCATGTTTCATCTTGTGTGTTGCATTCACTGTCTCCATCTATCTCGTTCTGGTCAAACTAACCTGATTTATGCTCGCGTATCAGACTTCCTCATGCTCCCGAAAGTACCAACCATTGAAAGCACCATAGTTGCTTCCTTCAATATACCGGGAGCGTGTTCATTGGGTAAAGTTCCGAGCACGTGATTAATTGAAGTAGACAAAATACTTCTGCCTCAGACGTTACCTTTGCCGTGAACCAGGCAAATGCGAGATGAAGTCTAAACTACCAGGTGATGCTCAACTTAATTAAATGTCACATAATAGAAATAATAAGTCAGTAAGAAGTAACCAAAAAATCCTGTTTGTCACAAAACGAACAGGGAATACGAACCCTGCGCTATCTCAACTGTGGTGTAAAAGATCTGCTGGAATGTCGTGTGTGTTGAGCTATCGTGTTTGCTCTGGTGACCATACACAAAATGTACAAGTATTCACAGCATGGATATGTCACATTCAATACTAATCATACTAATATAAAGTATAAAACATATAAAACATATCAATCATTAAATCGCAAGTATCGCCTCCTTAACCACGGAATATTCCATAAGTTCATAGATAGCATGATAGTTCTATTCTGTCATTGAGACCATTCGGTTTGTGTGAAGATAATTTCTGTATCCGAAAATTCTCCCGCTGTAGGAGATATTTGGTGGTGTCCCTTCCTTCTTTTTTGTCCGCAATCTCCAGTACAATGTATTTTAACTGGGATATGTTGTGTTGCTCCTCAATGAAGTTTGCAGCAATTGCAGACTTCATGTTTTTTGTACATATATTGGATTTATGTTCTGTGAGTCTTGTTTTTATCCGTCTTTCGGTTTTCCCAATATTTAATTTTCCGCAAGGGCATTTCAAAGCATAAATAACATTTGCTGTGTCGCACGTTGCATTAACCTTGAGTTTTATCTCATGCCCTTTCATAGGGTGGTTGATTTTATTTCCCTTGATAATGCTATTGCAATTTCCACAATCCAAACAAGCTTTTGTTCCTTTAAATATCTCAACCTTTGGTGGTTTATTTTTCAGTATTTCTCCTAAATTGCTAAAGAGAACACATAATGGATACCAACACCTATATGAGATTGGAAGGTAATCCCATCATGGAATACATGAAATGTTTAAGGAACATCATTGATAAAGCCCATGAAATGGGGATAATCAACGACAAGACAAAGAATTTTTTGACTAAAACCAACCCGAGAAGCCCGGTACTATATATGATACCTAAGAACCATAAACATCTTTGGGATCCTCCTCTCTGACCGATCGTCTCAACATGTGGAAGTATACATGAACCGATAGGACAGCTACTAGATAAGTACCTTCAGCCAACAGTCAAGAACATGAAGACATATGTTAGAGACACCACCGACTTTCTACTAAAACTTGAAGCAATTACAATCGAACCTGGAGAACACTTGATCCTATGTACAGCTGATGTACGTTCACTCTATACATCGATACCCCACTCATTAGGGATAGAGGCAGTGGAGAAAGCCTTGCTCACTACTGATCTAGACCTTCCATTCCAGAGATTCCTCATGGAACTGATGCTATTCACTTTGTATCAGAGCTACTTCCGCTATGAAGATGAATGGTACCAACAACTAGTTGGAACGGCCATGGGCAACTCGGCGGCGCCGGTGTACGCTAATATATTCATGCAGGACTATGAAGAGACTCACATCTTCACCAAAACAGAATGGCAGGATAACCTTAAATTACTTGTGAGATACATAGGCGATATATTCATTATCTGGAAAATCTCAAAAGAGAAACTTCATGATGCACTCACAGAGTTCAATGAAAGGGATGACCGCATACAACTTACCTGGGACATTTCAGAAACACGGGTTATTTTCCTGGATGTAAAAGTCTCGATAACAGACAAAGGTTTTGAAACTGATATATTTAGGAAAAGTACTGACAGGAATAACATGCTTCATTTTCTGAGTTTTCACCAGCAAAGCCTCAAAAACACCTCCCTTTCTCCCAAATGGCGAGAGTGAAAAGAATTACTTCCAATAACACCAAATTAAAATCCAGAATGGATGAAATGGCGACAATATTTTCGAGCAGAGGGTACCCAGAACACATCATTGATGAATCTAGGAAGCGAGTGGATTCAATTGAGCGAAGAGAGCTACTAAAAACCAAGACTAAAAAGGAGGAGACAAGAATTGTAGCAGTTTCAAAATTTTCTACACTCAGTGAACGTTTCAGGAAAATTATCACAAAAAAAATTGGGCAATACTGAACTTAGAACCAGATTTCAATGGAGTTTTTGAGAGACCACCTCTGTTCGCCTACACCGAGCTCGCAATTTAGGAGAAATACTGAAAAATAAACCACCAAAGGTTGAGATATTTAAAGGAACAAAAGCTTGTTTGAATTGTGGAAACTGCAATAGCATTATCAAGGGAAATAAGATCAGCCACCCTATGCAAGGGCATGAGATAAAACTCAAGGTTAATGCAACGTACAACACAGCAAATGTTATTTATGCTTTGAAATGCCCTTGCCGAAAATTAAATATTGGGAAAACCAAAAGACGGATAAAAACAAGACTCACAGAACATAAATCCAATATATGTACAAAAAACATGAAGTCTGCAATTGCTGCAAACTTACAGATAAACAAATCTCTTTGGCACAAAAAGGAGCAGACTATACGGTGCTGAGCATTGAAAAACTAGAAAGATTACCATTAACAGTTTCCGAGAAGCCTGTCATTGAATGGATAATACATGGTACCATAACAATACCAATAACGACATTCTAGTTTCAATACTGCTTACAGCATATACCAGCTGGCCTGTATGAAAGGTTGGGTAAAGGATACATTAAGTCGACCTGGGATTTACCTTACACACATAGATGTTGGAGTGGGCATAAAAAGGAAGTATTTCTTAGTGGGAAAAATTGTGAAAACTCGCTAAGTGGTACACTTCTGTGTCAAGAAATTAATTTACATGGAGCCTGTGAGCGTTCATCTATTGACCTTTCTTGCCACTTGCACGGCACCCCAGCCACACAAATAGAACCTGTTTTCAGGCAGCTTTCCAACGGCAGCTACGTAATGTTAAGTGACCACATCTGTTTGGCATGTTTCCAGGAACGGCCTATCTCGTCAGTGTTACATCCAGGGTCACTTGTTGTATGCAAGTATTGTATCCAAACAGCAAGCCAGACAAGGAGGCAAAGATTTGGCCTTCTTTGAATAGCTCTTCTATACGAATTGATACATTAAGCAGAATGAAAGCCATTATTTTACAAAAAACTGTGCCTTTGACTTCGTCTAGAGAAACGTATGATCTGCAAGTTGCAAGGACCTCAGCAGAGATACATACATTATTATCAACAAACTGCCCCGTACATTTTGTAGAAATGTTAGGTCAAATTTTAAACATGTCAGATACCAGTGGCATCGCACATGTATTTAAGACACTTTTTTCTGGACTGTTAGCACCCTTTGAAGCACTCCTGAGCATTTTCCCGAATTTCGTGCACTCTGTGTTCGGTGGTCTGCCTCTCATTTTGGGACTCGTAGCAGGAATTCTATTTTTATTCATTCTGCTCCGATATGGCAAGTCCAGTAAAAAGCGATACCCAGATAACCATGGAACAAACTATCCAGGCAATGCGTTACCGAAATAAGATAACACAGGTCCTCGGCTTGACTCGTCTAAGAGATCTGAATACCACATGGTTTCTATCATTCAGACCAATCTGGCAAGATTGCATCTTACCTGTTCTACGATGCCTGCTTTGCAGAGAAGTATGCGTGTTAGACATCTGTCTCTCACTTCCATCAGCAGTACCTATGGATATCGATACTTTGCTTAGTTCGGTAACGGCTCATGCAACGTGTTGTCCCCAGCGGCTACCAATTCTGATGACGGCATTTGTTGAGACCTCACCATTACGACTAGGGGCGGTGAGGTAGGAGATGAAAGTGGCACACAGGTACAACTTTCTGTGAACATTGCTGATCCAGATCACGCTGACGGTAATGCATCTCACATATGCACCATTTCTACTTTTTCGGAAATGGCCCAGCTTTTACCTACTTTGGTAGACAAATTCTTTGCCAGCCTATCTGAGTTAATGTTTTCTCCTAACAACGAGAATAACTCTTGAGAAACAAGCACACAGCGGTCCCTGAACTTTGATTTCGGCCTTCAGTTTTGATAATCAGAACTTCTCAAATTTGGAGCTATTTTTTACTACAACAAAATTATTTTTTCTTATACCAAATTATTTACCTTTTTTTGGCACAGAATAATCTGCTTAATGTAGAACTATTCTTAGAGAACAAGATTTCTATTTTTGAAACCTAGAGACAATATTTAAACTTAGCCTCTAGCACTTGTACAGTATTATATAAATCTGTGATGAAATGGTCTCGACCTTCTCTTCTGTATTAAGAGCCATTTCATAAATGTAATTTCGTGAATCATTCAGCCAGCATTTCAAATGTAAAACTATATGCATTATTTGAATGATACCACTGCTTAGAAAACGTACAGTACAGTACTAGTTTTCGTGTACAAACCATTTCAAATGCATTTTTATGTATTTTTGGGGTGGGATTGTAAACAATTGCTTAGAAATGTTATAACTGCTTAGTATTTAGTAAAGATGGACATTGTACGTGGAGTGGGTGTTGTAAACGTATCTAGGGCTCTAGTGTAATTTCCCCGATTCATGCCCTTATATAGGTATAACTTATCATATCCTTATATAGGCATTAGAATCATAACCATATTTAGACACAGCCAATGCAGTCCAAATACCGCATGGCTACTTCCACTAAGCTCCTAGAGTACGAGTTCTTGAAGACAACCAGCCTTCAGCAGTACGGGACTTCCCCCTGCTTCAGTATTGATTTGTCCCAGAACTCCTGGAGTGTGTAAAGAACTTCGAGTTCTTAGTGACGTTATTATGTTAACCCTTACATCAAACTCGGCACCTTCCAGGTATAAATATACCCACATCTGCCCTAGCAAACACACAGTGGTTTGGAGCAGATCGACGAACTACTTGGCCAACAACCTGCTTTAGCGAGTGCCGAAGGAAGCCGACCCTCCAGCTGACGCACTGAGAGAGACGCTGTCTTTTCTACTGCAGAGAAATCCAGCTCCAGTGTTTCCCTGCTACCCTTGCGGGTTTCTGGGAGATCGAGTCCTGAGAGAGAGATACAAGACCTCCTTCATTCTATAACCAAGGTACGGAGCTGATTAGACCCTTAGAGAATTCTTGGATAGATTCTTGGCAGAAACTATTTAACTCAAGCTACACCTCAGTTACTTCTTCCCTTGTAATTAGGTTAGGTACACCGAGGTAGGCGTATTTTAGATGCACCAGTTGAGTACTTTTAGTCATTATTTATCATTGTAGGTATTTTATCTATTTTAAGTATCTTATGGCTTAGAAACCATATCATGCTTTTACAGTATTATTTCATAATACTCTTTTTACTGTACGCACTTTACTTCATAGCAAGTATTACGAATGTAGCAATTAACTTCTCTTGCATGAGAAAGAAGACGGCTCAATAAATAACCTTTTTATTGAAAACGCCCGTCTCTCTATTTCTCTGCAAAAACCCTGGTGAAACGAAGCATGCACGATAGACTGAGTGAAATAGCCATCTATTGTTTCCCGAACTCTGAAGATATATTTCTTATTCTTGGGGAACAAAGTTGTCATGTTATATGGTCGTCAGAAACGAATCCCTTCTTTTGTATTCGAGAAAGTTTCTAGTGACCTCTGAGCTAGCTGGCATTCACAATTAAGTCTAACATACTCAATAGAGACCTAGTCGACTTCAGTCCTACGTCTAAACTATCGTTTATGTTATTCCAATGCGCAGAGCCTATTGGGAATACAGGAACTACACTACAGCGGTAATGCCTCGCAGAGCCATATTGGAATCTCAGGCGCGTACGAGGGACCCACCTTAATTCTCCTAGTGGCTCTATTCCAGCATTTTCCCACTACCCACAGATCCCTCGTCACCTCTCTTTCGCGTAACGGCAGCTGGAGAAGAATCCGAGCTAGCTGGCGAAGGCCCAGGTCCATACACCTCTGGTCCATCTCTACCCTCAACCTCCCCGCCATCCATTGTGTGAACCCCTGAAATTGGGCCGCAGTATTACAAAGACTAGAACAGGCAGTACGTTTTATCCCCAAACCCTTGTATAACTTAAACAGAGAGGAGCATAGAGCACTACATTGTTTAGCCAACAACAATGACTTAGTGATGAAGAGCTGTGACAAGGGAGGAGGCTTAGTAGTTAATAATGCAATTAATTACGAAAATAAAATGAGAACTATGCTTAACGATACTGCCTTCTATTCCTCAATAACCACTAATCCTATGATAGGAATTTCGAAAAAAATACAGGATCTTACACATCGAGCTTTAACTGATGGAGAGATCACAATAAAAGAATTTGAATATTTGAACAACCACAAAGGCAAAACAGCATGCATTTACGGGATGCCCAAGGTGCATAAGAATACCGTTGACCCCCCATATAGACCAATAGTATCCACAATTGGTACTAATACAGAGCCTTTATCTAAATTTATAGACCATGTACTTCGCCCCCATATCCCCAAAATAACTTCGTACATTAAAGACACAGGAGAAATGATTAATAAAGTTGAAAACATGAATTTTGATAGCAATAAAGATCTACTAGTTACCTTGGATATAGAATCATTGTATAATAATATTCCATTAGAAGGAGCCATGGAAGCGACAAGTTGGTTTATTGAGGAACATCATATATCATGTTCCAAGTCTTTTATCCTGGATTGCCTCAGTATTGTCCTAACTGATAATATCATTGAGTTTGGACATTCTTTGTTTTGCCAAGTAAAGGGCGTGAGCATGGGCGCATCAGTTGCGCCTTCTATCGCTAATATATACATGGCTGCGTTTGAAAAGCGATTTATATACGAGATCGCTCCATTTTTTGAGTCAGTCTCCCTTTGGTCCAGATATATAGATGATATCTTTTTTATCTGGACTAATGGGAGAGACTCTTTACTGGAATTCCTCGAGTGGCTTAATGTCACTGACCAGAATCTGAAGTTTACAGCTCAGATTAATGATGAAAGAGTGGAATTTTTGGACATCTGTATTTTCCATAGTGAAGGAAAATTAAAAGTAGACTTACATGTGAAGCCTACAGCAAGGAACACTCTCCTGCATTTTAAAAGTTTCCATCCGAGAAACCAAAAGCAAAGCATCCTCTTCTTGCAATTTTTGCGAGTTAGAAGAAATTGCTCAGATTTGAAAGATTATGACAGACAGGCAGCCATAATGAGGAAAAAATTCTTAGATCGAGGATATCCCCACCGATTAGGGAGGGATTCGTTTAAGCGAGCTAGATTTTTTGACAGGGATCACTTGTTACGATCCAAAGTGACTAAAGAAAAAACTCAGCTTGTGTGTGTTACCAGACACTCCACTTTGGACGCAAAAATTAAACAGATCATTAACAGCAACTGGCACATCTTGAATAGTAATCCCACACAGAATCTTAAATTACCAAAACCTCTCTTCGCCCACCGACGGAACCGGAATATATCAAAGATCTTATTGTACATTCTAGATTTGAGGATAAAGCTAGAATCTGAAACTTTATACAAAAATCTATTGATAGTACCTCACCGGTAAGAGGAACAATGCAACGCTCCTCATGTAAATCCTGTGACATGATACTAAAAGGAAAAATGTTCACCCATAACGGCTACACCAGTCGGGCCACAGAAATGTGGAACTGCAAAACCTCCAACATTATTTATTTTATCCTATGCCCATGTGCATTAGGATATGTTGGCGAAACATCCCGACCCATACAAATCAGATTGACTGAGCACCGTTCAGTCATTAGAACGAAGAAGCTCCTATCACCTATGGTGAAGCATTTTCTAGAGATGGATCATAAACCTGAGGATTTCAAATGGAGAATCCTAGAAAAGATTAGAATTCCAGATACTAAAGGAGGTCTAAAAATACGTAAGAAGCTAGAGGTACTCTGGATTTTTTCTTTGGATACCCATAGGAAAGGGCTTAACAGCAAAATTCCATGGGAAAAAGCTAATATTTGACTATGTATACCATCATTGAGAAGATTTTGAAATGGAACTATAGATTAGCATATATAATAATAAAGGTTGACCTAATGAGACAATAAAAAGAATTGGATAAGCTCCATAATTAGAATATAAGGTATTAGTTATAATAAGAATAAGTTCCCAGAGTGAGATTTAGCAATACCATCTAACACGAACAGTGGTGTCTTCTAGTTATTAGAAATATGGGCCAGTTCTGGCTATGCAATTTAGTAATACATCATTTGTATCCACTGCTGATATCATAATTTTTGTCAAATTCCCCCCGCTCCCCCCCCCCCTTGTTCCTCCTCCCTTTCCTTTACTTTCCCAACCCCCATAAACCCTCCCTACCAATAAGGTACCTGTGTTAGCTAGGTAGACTGAATATAATAGAAGTTTGTCTCATATCTGACTATCTTAGAAGATAGATAAGAATAAAGAGAGGCTGATATGAACAGCAAGTGTTTTTTTCTTTCTTGCGTCTTATGTATAAAGGAATGTCTCTACATAACTACAGGATTATTAAGCATTGTGAGGAATATGATATCAATAATATAATATTAATGAGAATCTTTGTCGTTTAAATATGTAATTAAAACAATCCTTTCCCTCTCACAGTTCTTGGCAATTAATCCACCAAAAAATCAAAAACATAAAATGCTAATTAGCTCCGGGACATTCGTTCTGACTTCATGTTTTAAGGTAATATATTAATTAGTGAACTATTATTAGTAAGCAGTTCGCTTCTTTCGTATTGTCTGTACTTATCAGATATCATTAGAAAGTGAAGAGTCAATAAGGAATCATGTTATTGAGTAGATTCTCCAGACCTCTTACATAATATAAGATAAATTGTAGAACATGATTGGAATAGAGTTTCATTTTAGAAACTCATCTTTGTTAATATCAGATGTATAGACATTGTTTTATAAATTTTTTCTAATGTCTTCGAATTTATATAGGTCACAAAACTGATTTGTTCTCTTTATTCCGTATTAGTCTATCGTAGCTGGTCCTATCTAGAATAACAAAGTACCTTTGGAATATCGTCTTGTTTTGGACAAACACATTTATTTTTAGGTAACTAAATATGAGTGCAAAATAAAAAACATAATAATTAAGTTAATGAAAAGAAAAAAAACATTAGTGAGGTAATAGACGTATTCTATTCTCTTTTTTTAGCAAGAAGGAGAAGGTCATTACTCAAAATATTGTATCCATTACTATTACTCTCCCGAAACCATTTAAAGGGGATTTTAAGTAAGTTACCTCTATAGAATATATTTGGTAGAAATCGAAACAGTTTATATCTATGCAAATAAGGTAATTCTGAGAATTTAAACTTTTGTATTACAGAATTTTATCAGTCAAAGAAAATAGCATAACCATCCAAGTTTTGCATTTTCACGTGATCAACAAAGTAAGTTTCGACAGTAACATCGCCTAGCTGTACATTATAGGAAGAGTGGATGCATAGATGTTTTATCTATAGTCTCCCTATTCATTACACTTTGAGTGTTGCAATTTAGTACTCAAATAGGTTAAATGCTTAGAATAATACTAAGAGATCTGTTTTTTATATCTATGGAGGTGATATAGAAATGTAGACTTAAGGTCTAAGGTTCAAGTAATGTTTTTATATGGTATTCAAGATGTTCTTGGATTTATATTGTTTGGTATATCTATGTCATGACAACGAGTTAAAAAATGTATATAGCTGCCAACCAAGAGAATGATGGCAAGAACAATGAATACACTGAAAATGTAATTGTATTTTTATCTTTTTTTTTTATTCTGCCGGTTTCTTGTGGTAATTTCCTGAAGAAGGCGTTTTGATACGCCGAAACGCGCGTCGATAATTACTACTGTGATAATTACTATTGTTACAAACAGTGTTTTTAATGAAATTTAAATGTATTGTTTTGTAAAATTGACCACATGACATGTATTGATTGTTACAGACTTATTATAGTGTTGTGTTCCTTTTTGAACAAAAAACATTTTTTTAATAATATGAATGTAAAGAATAATGAATAAAATACATAGTTTTTTAGACCTTCTGTTTTACTGTCTCTGTAGAGCCCTCCACACATCGCTGTCTATAATATCTTTAGTTGCCTAGATAATGTTTATCACACATATTGGGCCGCATGGTAACATGCCTTAAAATCAGGGGCTGCGAACCCCCCCTCCTGTCTAGGGCGCATCATAGTATTCAGCGCCACTCTGCGCCTCCCTGAACCCCACAGAAAACTTGTAACAATAGTATTAAGTTTGGCCAAATATTTTCCAGGTACCCAAAGCGGTATTGCTCCAAAATAGTACAGTAGACATTGCAGGGTTATCATCTTTAGCAACGCCACTCTCCCCGCTACTGATGAAGGCAGAGTCCCCCAAAAATTACTCCTGGCAGCTCTCAATTCACACCCTATGTTACCCTCGAATAAGTCAGCAGCCTCATGATAAATTCTACTCCTAAATAAGGCAAGCAACTGTTTTCCCACAGCACATCTAGCCCCTCAGGTGGATCAGATCTACCCCCTTGTACCGGAAATAGAGACATATTATTCCAGTTAACTTTGCGCCCCGCCACTTGCCCCAGTCTAGCCAGCAAGTCTCGGGCTCCCTGCAGCTCTTCAGCAGCATTGGCGAAAAACATAAGATCATCTGCATATAGAGCAATGCAGTTTGCCTGACCCATCCCATCCAAGCCCCTGTAGTACTTCCCCGACCGTGCATGGGCAGCTAGTTGTTTTATTGCCAGGGCGAACAGGAGGGGAGACAGTGGGCAGCCCTGTCTCGTCCCCCTACCCACTGTGCAGGCTTCGGAAGTCATGCCCCCATTCTGACCCTGGCAGTCGAGCGGTTATACAGAATCTTCGTCCAGGCCACAAATCCCTCACCCAGACCAAATGCCCTCAAGACCCTGACCAGATATGGCCACTCCAAACTATCGAAGGCCTTTTCAATATCAATCGATAGTACACAAGCCTCTCCCCCCTCACCAGCCGCCCCGTGTACCAATTGGCACAGCCTTCGTATGTTCATTTTTTTTTTTTTAAATAATTTTTATTGTAGTCATACCTGTACAGGCCAATACACACATAGCAGTAGCATCATAAGTGTCAGCAGATATATAATACATTTCTTCAATCAGTACACAGCCGTCCGGCCCACAACCCGGGGGTTGGGCGGCGTTGAAGCCTCTGCACATCCATGCCTGACGTTCCATACAGAGGAGTGGTTAGTGTCCGGATTAAGTGTATGTCTACTTTTATAGTCCTACTAAACTACGCGCTAGACCCCAACTCCCCTTCCCTGCGCTAACCCATAAAACTCCCCCCCCCCCCCCCCCCCATCCCGCACACCATCCCCCGCCTAAGGCCACGCTATTACCATCCCTGGGTTGCTAGCTTCATGCTCCCCATATTCCTGCTGTTCCCGGGGCCTCAACTCGCCTCCTCCGTGCCCTCCACCCCGGGAGTCTCCTCCTCTGCGTCAGCTTCGCTATCCCTGAGTGCCTGCACCATTACTTCCCATGCGGTCGCAGTGTCAGCCGCTGTCTGGTTAGGGGTCCTGCACGCAAGTTGGTATCTATGTGTGCTGTCAGCCGTGGCCCATTTCAGAAACTCCTGCCGCCACCTCCGTGGAGTAGGCCCCAGCCTCGCCTTCCAGTTCTTGGTGATCTCTCTCTTAGCTACCATCAGTCCCATGTCGATGAACTTACTCGTGAGCTTATTTTTGGGGGTATGGGGAAACCAGTGCAAAAGACATTCGGCCGGTCCGTACTCTATCGATCGTTCAGTCACCTCATTCAGTACCTCCCCTACTTCCTGCCAAAAGTCCCGTAGGGCCGGGCACGCCCACAGCATGTGCACTAACTCAGCCCCCTCCTCCGGGCACCGGGGGCAGGCTGCTGTGTCATCGCCAAAATACCGCCTGATTCTACCTGGGGTCATGTACGCCCTATGCAATACATAGTAGTGGATCAGCTGGAACCTGGCGTTCCTTGTGCTGTTGCGAGCCCTACGGACAAGTTGTGCCCAGGTCGTGTCCGGTATGTCCCTATTCAGATCCGCCTCCCATTTGGTTTTCAGGGATGTGAGAGGAGGGATATTCTCCCTAATCATTCGATTATACAGGCATGTAACCGCCTTAATCGTGCCCGCCGCCATCATGGTGTACTGAAACGCCGCTGCCGTCTCGGGTTCCCCAAGCCCCGTGCCCCAGTGGGCGTGCATCGCCCTGGTTACCGCTGCGTGCAGCAGAAATCCCCCTCTCGGGATACCGAAGCGTTCTATTACCTCCTGGAACGGGAGCAGTGCTCCACTTTCAAAGAGGTCCCCAACTACCTGTATTCCCGCTTCCTCCCATTCCTGCAGGTGCGACCAGTCGCCGCCATGTGGTAGTGCCGTCAGCATGGCCAGTGGTATCTCAGGCGCGTAAGGGCGCTGGGTACCCGCTCTCTTCTGGGTCCGGTTCCAGCATTGACGGTACGTGCGCTGTTCCAGCGACAAATCCCGACTGTCCAGCCGCTGCTGGAGGGTTATATACGCCAGGACGTGCCTGGGCGTTCCCCGCGAACTTTCGTCCTCTGGGCCCCGAAATACCCTCGCTACCTCCTGCGTGAAGACCTGTAATTGGGCCGCTAGGTAATAGAGCTCAAAGTCTGGCACCGCCAAACCCCCCTCATCTTTCGGGCGAGAGAGCGTGGCCAGCGCTACTCTGCACCGTCCCGCTCCCCAAATGAACGATGTGATTTGAGATTTAAGGAGCTTAAAGAAGGAGCCAGGTATCCAGAGTGGGAGCGTCCGGAAATAGTACAGTAATCTCGGTAGGGCTACCATCTTTAGTAGGGAAATCCGGCCCGCTACTGATAGTGGTAATGTGGACCAGAAGGACATACAGCCCTTCAGTCCACGCACACATCGTCCCAGGTTGCCCTCAAGTAAGTCTTCCGGCTTATGGTAGATGTGGACCCCCAGGTATTTCATGCAGGTAGGGTTCCAGGTCGCCTCCGACTGGTGTTGCGGCTGGGCAGTGCCCTCCAGCAGCGGGAACAAGCTTGTCTTGGGCCAGTTGACCCGCAGGCCCGATATCTCTCCGAAGCTCTCAAGTAGAGCTTCCGCCCTCCGTAGGTCCTCATCACCGTCGCAAAGGAATAGTAATAAGTCATCGGCATACAGCGAGATGAAATGATGTCCGTCACGGGTCCGTACTCCGCGGGTGTGCCGCCCCGTTCGGGCCGCAGCCGCTAGCGGCTCAATAGCCAGTGCAAAAAGGAGCGGTGATAGGGAGCAGCCCTGTCGAGTGCCCCACTCCACCGGGTATCGGAGGGACACCGCCGGTCCTACCCTTACTCTCGCAATCGCTTCCGCGTAAAGGACCTTAGTCCAGTGAATATAGCCAGCTCCCAGGCCGAAACGCTCCATGACAGCATAGAGGTAGTCCCACTCGAGGCTGTCGAAGGCCTTTTCAATATCAACCGATAGGACCAGCTCCGTCCCTGTCCCCTCGGTCAGCCCGTCCATGATACGGATGAGCCGTCTGATATTAGCCGTGGTGTTGCGTTTCGGTATAAAACCGTTTTTGTCGTCATGTACAAGCCCCGCCATGTGAGGCAGGAGTCTCACCGCTAGTATGGAGCTCAGGATTTTATAGTCTGCGGTGAGCATAGAGAGCGGTCTATAGGACGCAGGGTCATCACTCTCCCTGCCGGGCTTCAGCAGTGGGACCACTAATGCCTCCCTCATCGACTGCGGTAGTCGAACCGACGCCTTGGCCTCCTTATAAACAGTCAGGAGTCGCGGTGCCAGTATGTCTAGATATTTGTTATAGAACTCTATGGGGAGTCCGTCTATCCCCGGCGATTTGGTCCTCGCCATGCGCCTCACCGCTGATCGTATCTCACCCACGTCAATGTCCGACCCCAAGTCCTTCGCCTGCTCAGCCTCTATCCGGCGTAGGGGCAGATCAGCCAGGAAGGGATCCACCAGTCCCGCCCTGTCTCCCGGGGCACTCTTGTACAGGCCCTCGTAATATTTCTGGAAAACGTTGACTATGCCTAGTTGAGTTTGTTGTACCACGCCCATCATATCCCGCAGCTGGAGTATGGGAGCGCATCGCCTGGAGGGGTTCGAGAGCCATGCTAGGAGGGTGCCCACCTTATCGCCGTCAACATGGGAGCGTAACACATAGCGCTTGTAGTCAAAGGCTCGGAGCCTCTCCACCTCGACGGCTACCGCCTCCCTGGCCAAACAGAGAGATTCCTGAAGTTCCGGTCGTCCAGGCCGCCTCCTCTCCGCCTCCCTCAGTCCAGCATCCGCCTTCGCCAAGTCGCCCAGCAGTACCTTCCGCACGCCTACATAATCTCTAATACAGATACCCCTCACCACTACCTTGAAGGCATCCCACTCCGTCGCCCTTGATGTTGCTGTCCCTACATTCTCCGCGAAATACAAGGTCACGCCTTCCGCTAGGGCCTCCCCGAAGAGGGGGTCCTCCAGTGTCTCAGGCCGCAGTTTCCAGAGCGGAACCCTGGGCTTCTCCGCCACCCACGCCAGCCGGATCAGGAGCGGGTTGTGGTCTGAGATTGTTCTCGATAGGTACTCTGAGCCAGTGACGCATGGTTGCACCTCCCGGGAGCAAAGTATGGTGTCCAAACGGACATGCAAGTCATGGAGCCCTGAGAAAAATGAGTAATCCCGATCAGTCGGGTGTTGCCCTCTCCAAACGTCTATGAGTCCCCAGCTCTCCTGCCAATCCCTCCTACCCCTAGAGAGCCTGTGAACCGGGGAGTCACGAAGGGGGGGGTGAGACCTGTCCAGCAAGGGGTCGGCAATGGAGTTAAAGTCACCCCCCAGCAGGACCGGGCCCGCAAGGGAGTGGGCCAGCGTCCCTGACAGTGTAGCTAGGAAAGCTAATTAGTCCGTGTTTGGGGCATAGATGCTAGCCAATACTACATCTCTACCTTCAAGCTTCCCCTCCACCACCACATATCTCCCTTCCTGGTCAACCCATTGACGTATAAGTTGGAAAGGCGTGCCTGCCCTAATCCATATGAGCACCCCTCGCGCATAGGCCGAATAGCTGGTGTGATAAACCTGTCCCCGCCATCTCCTTTGTAGGGCCTCCCCCTCCTGCCTTGTGAGATGCGTCTCCTGCAGCAGCGCGATGTGTACTCCCCTCCGTACTAAATAGGCATGCACTTTGTGTCTGCGGTGCATAGTGTGTAGGCCCCGGACATTCCAGGTAATACAAGTCAAACCATTTACATTAGCCATTATCCCAGTGATCTGGTCGAAACCCTCCCTCCAGGTCCAGCCCGTTGGCGGTGATGGTGCCCCCTCTGTAAGAAACAAAACTCCCCAACAGCCCTGCCCATGGTACACCCAGGGTCAACAATATAAAAAAAAAGCAAACAATCCCCAACTGTGGTACCCCCCCCCTCCCCCAGAACAGGCCCCAATATCGAAATACCAGTCCCCATCCAAACTCCCGTACCTGATGACCCAGGTCTCAACTACACAGCCGTAGCTGTGGGTGCCTTAAGGGCCTACGGAGCACGGCCTTGTCCAGAGGGAGGCCGCGCCGCCCATCTCCACACTCCCTCCCCAGTTCCTCATGGTCCTTCTGCCCTGAGCCCCGCCATGTGCCCCGGCCCCTACTATGTGCGGAGGCAGCGATCCCCCCTCCCGGTTCCCCAAACATTACCCATTCTGCATCGACAGTAGTTCATATGTTGAGGATCTCGTCCGCCGTCTGCGGCGTCACCAGCGGTCCCTCCGTGCGGTGTATCCCCGACAAGTCCGACTCCGATCCAGAGGCCGATACATGAGTGTCCGAGTCTGTGGCCCCTTTAGATCCGGGACCTTCTGCTCCGCCGAGCTTCCCCACCTCCAGCAGCGCCGCCTGTCGTTCCGCCTCAGTTTGAGAGGCCGATGGGCCCAGCTGCCCCCGTCCCCGTTTCCAGAGTCTCTTCGATTTCCGCAGCCGCTTGGGCGAGCGTTCCCGCTCTTTCTCTCGCTCTTCTCTCACCCTGGCTCCGTCAGTCCCGGCCTTGTACGTCTCCCACCAGTCCCAAGCTTCCGCTGAAGTCGCGAAGAAGATCGCCTTGTCGTCCACTACCACTCGTAGCCTGGTTGGGAAAAGCAAGGAGTAGGGAATCCCTTCAGTCCGCAATTCCCTTTTGATCGTGAGGAAGGAGGCTCGTTGTTTCTGCGTTTCGAAGGTGAAGTCCGGAAAGAGTGTAACTCTACTGTTCGCAATCTGGAAGGGGCCATCCTCACGAGCCCTCCGCAGGAGCAGATCTCTGTCCTTGTGGTGTAGCAACTTGGCTATGATCGGTCTGGGTGGGAGCCCGGGCTTGGGTGGTCCTGAGGGGACCCTGTGTGCCCGCTCCAGAGTGAAGAATGGCGAAAGTCCCTCCGGCGCCACCACCGTCTTCAGCCATTCCTCCACGTAGGCAATCATGTCACCCGTCCCCTCCGTCTCCGGCACACCTACGATCCGTACGTTGCTGCGTCGGTTTCTATTTTCCGCGTCCTCCGCCCGCCTTTCCAGGGTGCTTATGCGGTCCAGGGCCTCCGTCAGCTTACTCTCCATCGCCTTGTGAGCCGGCGCCATGACCCCGATCACCACCTCAGCCTCCTTAACCCTGTCTTTCAGTTTGTCGTGGTCCGCCCGGAGTAGGCCCAGCCCCGACGCCACCTGCGCTATGTCGTTGTGGAGCGCATCCCTGGTGGCCGCTATGGCGTCCAGTATTCGGTCCTGCAATCGCTGCAGGTCTGTCCGCTCCGCAGGGCCCCCCTCCACTGCGTCCGATGTTGCCGCCTCCTCCGCCTTGGTCCTCGGCTTCCCCATCGTGGCCGGCCCGCCGCTCTCGCTCTCCTCGTCTGCTTGCTGACCCCGGGTCTCGGCCACGTGGTCCACCCCTGTGCGCTTCGGGGCCTCGCTGTTCGTCCACTGCGCCCCAGTGTGAGCGTCCGTCGCGTTGTCCGGCCCCTGGGTACTGTGGGGTACCGTTCACTCCCCCCCTGAGGTGGCTTGGTGGGCCGGACGCCAAAGGCCCTTCTCTGCCACTTGGGATCCTTCCTTATGTCCCCATAGGTTGTGTGGGCCACTGCTGCGGGGGCGAGGGGGGCCCAGGATGAGCTGCCGCGTGCACCGTCTCCCACGGATCCCCTCTCTGGGCGGCCCCCGCTCACCTGCTGGGTCGGCCGGTGCCTGGGGCCGGGTCGGGGCTCCGATTCTCGTCTGCACGGCAAGGGGCCGCTAGGAGGCCACGTCCGCACCGCCCACTTCCGATAGCGCCGCACACCGCAGCCGGTCGCTAAGGAGCAATCTTCGCCGTGTGGGGTCCGTCGCTGCCGGCGATCGCGCCTCCACCATGCACGCCGGCAGTGCGTTCCTCTGGTAGTCCGCCGCCTCTTAAGGCTCCGCCGTGGCCGCCATCTTGCTCGGCGACATTCTCCCCACCGCTCCAGAGGCCGCCGCGATCGGCGGTCGTTCTTGGGTCCGCGACGTCGCCGGCTGCCCAGATCTCGCCCGGGCAGTCACCGCCGGGCTATCAATCGGCGCCGGGGCACACACGGGCTCCACGGCCCCTTTATCAGGATTCCTGTGGGGAAGAGGCGCGGAGCTCCGGGCTCACGCCGCCATTTCCCTCGGCGCTCAAGCCACGCCCCAAGCCTTCGTATGTTCATGGCCGTATTCCGGGAAGGAATAAACCGGGCCGGGTCCCCATGCACAAGAGTTGTCATATGTACCATCAGTCGACTGGCCAGAACACTGCTCAAAATCTTATAGTCAAGATTGAGCATCGCAAGATGGCGATAGGCTGTACGATCCCACGCCGGTTTGTCTGGCTTGAGAAGGGGTATAATTACTGCTTCCCTTGTTGAGATAGGTAGGTAGCCATCTTGCTTTGATCGATTATATAGGGTTAACAGTTGGGGAGCCAGCAGGTCCACATACGCAATATAAAACTCAGGCGGTAGCCCATCAGTGCCCGGAGTTTTGATCTTAGCCATATGTTTTATGGCTCCCCTGATCTCACCCAGCTCCACTGGCCGACCCAAGCTCTCTGCATCTTCCGCTTCAATCTGTGGCAGTTCAATGTCCAGGAAACCCCCCTCCTCCAGAACCCTGGGATCTAGCCGACTGCGATATAGTGTAGTGTAGTATTCCAGAAACTGCGTGTTGATAGACTGATGTCCATAGTATACTGCACCACCCTCACCATGTAGCTCCAAAATCGGTGTCCATCTGCTCGCTGGGTTTGCCAGCCAAGCCAAGAGTACCCCAGATTTATCCCTCTCAGCGTGTGCCCTTGCCCATTATGCCATGTAATCAAAACACCTCAGCCTCTCTACTTGTGCGGCCATCCCTTCTTTCGCCACCAAAAGTTCCTCTGGTTTATCCTCCCATCCCGGTCTTTCCTTTTCTATCTCCCTGAGCCGTTGTTCCGCCTGTTTCACATCATTCAATAAGGCTTTACGAACTCCCACTACTTCCCCAATACAACGACCTCGTATCACTACTTTGAATGCATCCCACTCGTTGTGTAGGCTAGTGGATGTGTTGGTGTTGTGTTGAAAGTATTCCTCAATAGCATTACCTTTGGTGGTTCGGAAGACCTGGTCTTCCAGTATTTCCGGGCGGAGACGCCAGCTAGGGATCGCAGGTCTAATTCGAGCCCAATTCGAAGACACCAGCAACGGGTTGTGATCAGAGGTCGTCCTAGCTAAATACTCACTCATCGTGACTGTCATATGCACATCAGGGGAGCAAAGTATAGCATCCAACCGGACGTGCAGCTCATGTATAGCTGAAAAATAAGAGTAGTCCCGCTCCCCTGGATGATAGGCCCGCCAAGTGTCTGTCAGTCCCCAGTGCCGTTGCCAGTCCCCTCGGGGTTCTGCATTCCTATGAGTGGGGGCGTTAGGAAGCGGAGGGTGTGAGCGGTCCAGGCCTATGGCAGTAATGCAATTGAAATCTCTCCCCAGAAGTATAGGGCCTGTCAACACCACCAGCAATTTCTGGGACAACTGCGAAAAAAGCAGGTTGCTCAATATTAGGGACATATATGCTTCCGAATGTAATGTCCCGGCCATCAAGCTGCACTGTTACTACCGTGTATCAGCCTTCGGTATCGACCAGCTGCCTAAAACATTGTAATGGTACCCCTGCATGCACCCATACCAAGGTCCCTCTTGCATAGGCCGAATATGTGGTGTGAAACACCTGCCCCCTCCAACGACGCTGTAACGCCGCCCCTTCTGGCTTAGTCAGGTGGGTTTCTTGCAGCACTGCAAATTGCACCCCTCTCTGCACTAGGTAGGCATGAATTTTGTGCCTCCGGCCCATAGTGTGCTTCCCACTTACATTCCAAGACATTCCTACGGAGGTACCCAAGGCTCCAAATCCAGGTCCTGACCGCAGATGAACCCCTAAGCGACATGTCTGACCCCCCCATCCGCCCCCAACTTCAAACTTCACCCAACTCCCAATCCCCAGGACAGGTACGAAAGAACAGGCCCCCATCCAAACAAAGATATTCATACAAAGAACCAGAAAAGGAAGGTGGCGTATTACTCGCATCCGATGCCCCCAGAATGTTAGACCTCGAATCAGGGATACACCAAATGCACTACCAGGACCATAATGCATCATAAGGGGGATGGAAGGTGTGCTGTTCCATACTGCCTTGCGGCAGGTCATCTGGTACGGAGGGAAGTTCTTAAGCTTCCAGAGAGGAAATGGCGGCGCTTGGCTTTCCTTCCCTGTCCTGATCGTGACGATCTGAATTCCCTCGTTCCTTGCACCGCGAGCTATATTTTCCTGGTGCCTTCTGTAAAGGTTCCCTTTGCAATGATCACGCTGGAGCATAAATGTGCTTCAACTTATTTATTAAACATAATACAGCAGTAACTGGAGAGCGCCGGCCGGCGCTGCTGTCTGTTCAGTCCGCGGCGCGCTGAACGAATCTGCGCGCGCACCGCCTCCTAAAATGGCCGCCGCACGTCACGTCTACGTGACGTGCATAAACTAGTGCGCTCACTACATATCTCCCCTTTTTACCAAACACTGAGAAGTCACTTACAGTTCATTGTCCATTTCGAAATCACGAAATCTGGAGGGCCTTACCACCGGCCTTCCGCTCCCCGTCATCCTAGTAGGATTCTCCAGGGTCTCTTGGCTCTGCATCTCGGTGCCTTCCATCCTTTCCTCCATAACCCCGTTCTCTTCCATGCTTCTCTCCGGCCATTCCATGTCAGTCCCTCGACTCTCGCTCGCTCCTTCTTCCTCCTCTCGTCCTGCTTCCACACTTACTCCACCTTGCTGCTCACTTTCACTTTGCCCTTTCTCCGTGTTCGACTTCACAATGTCCTCCCATTCCGTTCCGGTGTGCCCCATTGCAATACCTTATTGCATCTCGCCATGCGGTCCTGGGACCACACGTTACCATCACTCAGCAGGGCCGCTCGGTCGTACACCTCCCTGACTTGCAATGGTTTGCTATATTTACTGTCTCCTTTCTTCTGTAGAGTGGCTAATTTTACTCTCACCCACTCTCCCTTATCCAGCTCCGTTCCCGTGACTTTCCTTCGTTTGCTGTAATGATTGGTGTAGATGGCTTGTGCTTTTTCCAGGTTGGCTCGCACCACTGCGGGAGACCACTCACTGGTGATGACCTTCTCCTTCCAAATCCTGTTATCATGCGTGAAGGGTTCACGCCCTCTCAATATCTGGAACGGGCTGTACCCTGTGCTCGTGGGTGTGATCTGTAGGCCCACACCATGTTCTCTAGCGCTTTCTCCCAATCTTTGTTGTTGGAAATCGCGGCTTGTATGGCTCCCATCACCACCCTATTGAACCGCTCCACTAAGCCGTTACCAGCAGGATAGTAGATCGCTGGGTGTTTGATGGTGATGCCGTTCCTTTGCATAAATATGCTCCATTTTTCCGACCTGAACTGGGGGCCATTGTCACTCAGAATGGACTTAGGGATTCCTTCCCTGGTAAAGGTCTCTGACAGAAACCTTAAAATGTTCTCCGTGTCCATGGTTTCATCCACCCTTGCCTCCGGCCATTTGGAGTATCGATCCATGAGGACACATACATACTTCTGCGTGCCCTGATCATCTAGAACTGGTCCCAAGATGTCAATAGACAGTTCTTCCCACGGGTTCATTGGGGGATCGAACCTTCCTAACGCAGGACGTAGGGGCTTGAGTGTCTTGTCTGCGCCCTGGCACTGTGAACACTCTCTGACGTGCCTTTCCGCCCTCATGTCCATGCCTGGCCACCAGTAGTTTTGTTTTGTCCTCAATTTCAGTTTCCCTATGCCTAAGTGGCCCTCATGTAGCATGTCCAAAAGTTTGGTGATGAGGTTCCTTGGGGGGGATCACCTTGTCTCCTCTGTATGTGAATACCCCTTTGTCTCCTACCGACAGTTCTTCCCTTACTTCGTAATATGGTCTCATACTTTCTCTCACGTGTCTTTTGTCTGGCCAGCCTTGTATGATGTATTTCTTCACTTCCTTCATATTGCTGTCCTCCTCGTATGCCTCCGCCCAGTCCTGGTGGCTGATTACTTTCTCCTGGTCTTCTACGAGAGCTACCAATTCCCCCTTTCCTGTAGGGTCTTCCTCTCCTGGCTCCATGGCAGCCGCTCTGCTCAAATAATCGTCTACTCGGTTCCGATTCCCCGGAATGTACTCCACATCATACCTGAACTCAAGCAGTTTCAAGGTCATTTTGGATATCCTGGGAGTGGCACTGGCGTGTCCACTCAATGTTAATACTTTTACCAACGGCTTGTGGTCTGTTTTAAGTAGGAATCGGGTACCCCTTAAGAATTGCCGGAATCGCGTCATGGCCCATACCACCGCCAGCATCTCCTTTTCGATCACGCTGTATTTGCTCTCAGTATCCGTCAGTGCTCTGGATGCAAAGCTGATCGTCTCCATTTCTCCTCGTCCCGATCCTGCATGAGTACAGCACCCAGGCCCTTGTCACTGGCGTCGGTCGTGAGCACCGTGGCGCCCTGTGGGTCATATCCTTTGAGCGGTACAGCTCCTGTGACATCTCTCTTAATTGTTTCAAACTCGGTCTGAGTTTCTGGTGTCCACTGGAACACTGTGCTCTCCCGGGTCAGCAGCCTCATATGATGAGTCTTCGAGGCAAAGTGTACCACAAACTTGCTGTAGTACTCCGCCATCCCCAAGAACGACCTGACTTCTTCCTTGTTCTTGGGGGGCGGCGCTTCAGCGATTGCTTTTACGTTTTCCGCCTTGGGAGTGATGCCCTGTACTCCAATTTCATGGCCCAGGTATGTTACCGACTCTAGGCCCAATCAGCACTTTGTCCACTCAGCGGTGAGGCCCTTGCTTTCCAATGTCCGTAACACCCTTCCGAGCTTCTGGTCGTGGTCCAGTCTGTCGCGCCCCATCACCAGAATATCGTCCTGGAAATACTGGACGCCTTTGATGTCTCTGAACAACTGGTGCATCATTTTCTAAAACACTGCAGCCGCCGAGGCCAGCCCGAACGGCATGCGGCAAAACTGGTAGCACCCAAACGGTGTGATGAAGGATGTAAGACGTTTGCTATCCGGATGTAGTGCTATTTGGTGGTAGGCAGAAGTCAAGTCGATCGTGGAGTACCACCTTATTCCCCTGGTCTTAGCCAGCATTTCTTCAATCCTTGGGAGGGGAAATTTTTCTACAACAATGTTCTTATTCAGTTCTCTCAAGTCCACACAAAGCCTGACCTTTCCATTGGGCTTCATGACTACCACTAGGGGCGCAAGCCATTCGGCGCAGGTGATTGGTTCAATTATTCCTCTCCTCTCCAACTCTTGGAGTTCAATTTGGACTGCTTCTCTCACCGCTATGGGCACGTTCCTCACCTTGTGGGCTACAGGGGTGGCTCCTTCCTTGAGCACAATCTTGTGTTGGAATTTCTCCATCCTTCCTACCGTGCCTCCAAACACCTTCGGGTAGTTCTCCTTCCATTTATTCAGGTCAGGCCACACTTCCGGTTCTGTGAGTAGAATTTGTTCCTTCCCTCGTGGGTCCAATTTGATTCCAAGATCGCCCTGGTCGAGCCAACCCAGCACGGAGGGCCCTTTCTCTGCTATGTACAGTTTGCACGACGCTGAACGGCCTCTGAATTCAAACTTCAAGCATCGGAATCCCACCATTGGGATGCGATCGCCGTTGTACGTGACCGGTCGGATGTCCAGTTTCTCCAACTCTGGGCCTAACTTCGGTCTGAATGTTTCGTCCCACACGGCCCGCTGAACTATGGTGTAGGGGGAGCCTGTGTCTGCTACTACGCTGATGGTGATTCCGCCCATTGACATTTCCAATACAGGTTTGGTTGTCCTCTTTCCTTCTACACATAATACCTGGTCGTATATGCATAGGACAGTGACTACATCTTCCTCCGCGGCCTCCACCTGATCTTCTTCACCTTGATCGACGCATTTCACTACGCCCTTGGATAACTTCTTCCGGCACACTTTCTCATAGTGGCCTATGATGCCACAGTGCAGGCACTTGGCCCGGAACGCCGGACATCTTCTGTCGTGTGCTTCGTGGGACCAACTTCCGCACCTATAGCAAGTTTTCCTGCCGTCATTACTTGCTTGCTTCCCCTGTGGTCCGGGATTTCCCTGCCATCTGTTGGCTCCCTTGGGTACTGGGTTCTTGCCTCTTTGGTCTCTGCGATGTTCCTCCTCCTGTATCCTGTTCACCATGGTTGGGTTTGCTGTGTCCTTCTTGGTTGCGTCGGCGCACCTCCGTGCGAGCTCTGCTCTTTTGACAATAACCATTACGTCTTTGAGTGTGGTGTCTCCACTGGCCCATAACTTGTCCTGCACGTTCGTGCTAGTAGTGTGCATTACAATCTGATCCTTGATAAACTCGTCCTCCCAAAGTGCGTACCTGCACGTGGTCGCAAGCTTCCTCAAGGCCGCTACGTATTCTTCTATGGACTCTCCAGCCCGTTGTTTCCTCTGCTGGAAATTGAACCTGTCCACTGACACGCAGATTGTGGGTCGATAACGTTCATCCAGATCTTCAACTGCGTGGGCATACACGTCATCGTCGGTACTGTCTCTCTGCTTGGGCACCAGGCTCTTGTAAATCCGGAGTCCCTCCGGTCCCAAGTTTAGTAGCAGTATGAGTTTCTTCCTCTGTGGGGTGAATTTTTCCTCATTCTCATCCTCCAGGACCCCTATGAAGTTATCTATATATTCCTTCCAGTTCTCCCACTTCATCAGTGGATCTCCTGGTTTTGGTAGGAATTGTACTGGTGCAATTGCATACCCTGCCGGTGTGCTCATTTTCACTTCCCTGGTTACACTTGCTTTATCTTCTTTGCTGGTGGGGCTACCTGGGGTGCTGTCCTTTATTACTGTGCTGGTTTGTGCCTGGGGACTCTCCGTGCTAGTCCCCAACTTCTCCTCTTTGGTAGCCAGCTCTGTTCCTCCCTGACGCAGTTACTTGGGAATTAGCGCGCTTGCTCTGGCTGATATGGGGTGTCTATATCCCCTTCCCAACCTCCTTGCCGCCTGTGTGGGTAGCTGTGGCACTGCCACGCTCTCCAGGTTCGCCGTACCTTCCGGGTGTCTTGCTGTGCCCCCTGTGCTGTTCGGGGTAACTGGGCTGTGCTGGGGTGGATCTCTGCCCTCACCGGGTGGGCGGTGAGCTGCCTCTTCTGCTCCTGCCCACGTGGTGGGTCCGATTTATTTTTATTTTTTTTCTGTGCGTGGTCCTGCTGGGTGGGTCCCGACCTCGTCGCCACTGTAAAGTTGCCCTTTGCAATGATCACGCTGGAGCATAAATGTGCTTCAACTTATTTATTAAACATAATACAGCAGTAACTGGAGAGCGCCGGCCGGCGCTGCTGTCTGTTCAGTCCGCGGCGCGCTGAACAAATCTGCGCGCGCACCGCCTCCTAAAATGGCTGCCGCACGTCACGTCTACGTGACGTGCATAAACTAGTGCGCTCACTACACCTTCGTGTCAAGCTCCTCCCCTCCAGGCTGCGGCTCCCCGTTTGTGTGAGATCCGGTGAGCTACGGTTCCTAGTGAGTAGCTATTTAGCTGCATATCTCCCTGTGGTGTTTAACCGTGATTCTCCCTGTGTTCCGTGACTCCTTGTGTGCCGTGACTCCCTGATCTCCATGTCACCCACACCTTGACTCGACTAACGTGCAATAGCGCTGCTTCCAATCATTAGGCAGCGTTAAGCCTGTTGCACTTTCAGAAAACATTGCACTAAGAAGCATTGAGAGACAAGTTACGTCCCGTCCCCGTGGTGAAACGGGCTGACGCGCTCCTTCTTTTTTTATTATTACTTTGTTGTTTAAGCTTTATGCGAACACTCTCTTCTCCAAGTCTTCACAGCGCATTGAATGCGTGTACATTGCCACGCCCGGAATCAATAAATGCTTCATAGAGTGTGTGGGATGGCTCGGCTACCTTGTTGCTGCTTCATCGCCTATTTTAGGATACAAGCAACACTAGCATTCTCGTGTCATTCAGGAGAAGTTATTTTGGCATTTGTGAAGATATTTTAGAGTCCTCTTCGAGCCTTGACTACTCGGACCTTTTTGCGAAGTTATTCTTCTTTTGTTTATGTTGTGGAGGATCTGGCTCTTTACATGCTGTTGATGAAATTAACCTGAAGCCTTTTTTGCTCAAGAGACCAAGACATTCCTTATTAAGTCTTCTGCAAGTTGTTCACTGGTAAGTGTGGGACAGCACACTGTAAGGGGGTAGGATTGAAAGAGATTAGTGGGCATATATAATTTCACTATATGTAACCCCATTGTTTTTGTTCTGCTCTCTCCTTCACTGTTTAAGAAAAAATTGGTTCTGTTGGGTGACAAATAAATTACTTTAAGTAAGGCTAAATAGCTCAAGAGACAAAAACAAAGACCTCTCTGAAGCAAAGTTGTTTTATATAAATTTAGAAAAAACAAGGAAAAAACGTACATTGGAATTACTTCATTCCACTAAACTCATAATAGACATTTCAAATTTGTGAATAGTGACTGTAGTGATCCAAGTGACTAGTGCAAAGCATATAGTGACACTTATATACAAAATCTATGTACAATAAAATCACAAGGGGGAAGAAGGGGGCAGGACAAAACGAATTGTTCTTTGTCGTTATGTGGCCAGTATTATAAACATGAATGTTCCAAGGAAAGCAAATGGTTGATGTCCACGTTCCTGGAATTAGCTTGGCCAGAAAAAAGCGTCGACGTTTCGACCCTAATTGCGCCCCAGTTGGTGGTCGCGGCGGGTCTTTATCAAGACAAGGGGGAGGGGAAGGGGATGGTCAAAATGTTGATTTAATCCAAAAGAGTAGCCCGTCGGTCAACCCTCAATGTGTTATTAGTACACACGGGAAAGCAGCGGTCCCGAAACGGCAGCCGACACCAAGCTGTCCGGGGAAAACGCTCGGTGTCGGCTGCCGTTTCGGGACCGCTGCTTTCCCGTGTGTACTAATAACACATTGAGGGTTGACCGACGGGCTACTCTTTTGGATTAAATCAACATTTTGACCATCCCCTTCCCCTCCCCCTTGTCTTGATAAAGACCCGCCGCGACCACCAACTGGGGCGCAATTAGGGTCGAAACGTCGACGCTTTTTTCTGGCCAAGCTAATTCCAGGAACGTGGACATCAACCATTTGCTTTCCTTGGAACATTCATGTTTATAATACTGGCCACATAACGACAAAGAACAATTCGTTTTGTCCTGCCCCCTTCTTCCCCCTTGTGATTTTATTGTACATAGATTTTGTATATAAGTGTCACTATATGCTTTGCACTAGTCACTTGGATCACTACAGTCACTATTCACAAATTTGAAATGTCTATTATGAGTTTAGTGGAATGAAGTAATTCCAATGGACGTTTTTTCCTTGTTTTTTCTAAATTTATATAAAACAACTTTGCTTCAGAGAGGTCTTTGTTTTTGTCTCTTGAGCTATTTAGCCTTACTTAAAGTAATTTATTTGTCACCCAAGAGAACCAATTTTTTCTTAATCATATATACCCAGGTTCTGAGGGACACAGGGTCACCCCTTTTTGTTTAAACAAAAAACTCTCCTTCACTGTAGCTTTTATCCGCCCTTCATGCCTGAGACTCTCCATCTGCGGACATACTGTCCTTGGTCTCTTCATTTTCTGGAGTTGTTCTTGCCTGACTGTTGTGTTCTCTGTAACACAGAGAGGGAAACACCTTGGGGAAAGCTGAGGCATTGGCTTCGCTCCTGGGATTATTGGATTACTGCCTGGACACCCTGTGCGCCCCACACAGAACCCCTCCCGGCCCCCCCATTATAACTAAGTCATCCATCTGGGCCCCGTAATTCTTGTAGATTCTCCCTTCAGCCCTCCCCAGTGCATCAGCTGGGTCTCCAGGCCCAGGAGTCGCAGCGGGCATCCTACCATCTTTTCCGCATACCCTCTGCAGTCCAATCATCCAAACATCCCATCTGCTGTCTGCGGAGTAACATCCGGAAGTTCAGTATCGGAGAGCCCCTGGGCACTACTCGATCTCGAGCTCTCCGCTCCGCCCCTCTCGTTGTCCGTGTCGTTGCTAGTCAGACTGTCTGCGCCCTGGCTAATGGCAGCCACTGCTAGGACTGCTCTGTCTCGTTCCTGTCGATCATTTGGAGAGATGGGCCTCTGTAATGGCGATGTGATGGACAACCGTCCTTGGGGAGAGGTCGCTTGTGTCGAGCGTGTGCCAGTGCTGCTTCGGGTTTCCAACCAGTCCAAAGCAGCCTGTGGGGTGAAAAAGAAGTGCATTTCCGCATCTGCTGTTACCCTAAGGCATGCCGGGAACAGCATGGCGTAGGGAAGACGGAGCTGGTGCGGTTTTCGTTTAACAGCCAGGAAGGAGATTCTTTAGCGCTGTACTTCCCTAGTATAGTCTGGGAATATCATCACCTTGTTGTTCCCAATCTCTATATTCTGTTGCTCCCGTGCTCTCTGCAGTATGAAGTTGCAGTCTCGATAATGCAGCAGTCTCACCACCATTGGGCGGGGCGGGGCAGGGCGGAGCCCAAGGTTTAGGTGGGCGACCCAGGACCCTGTGTGCATGTTCGAGCGCATAGAAGGGGGATAGGCCCTCCGGTGCCACCTCCGTTTTCAGCCAGGTTTCCAGGTACTGTGCCACATCAGCTCCCTCCTCTTGCTACGGAACTCCCACGATGGGGAGGTTATTCCGTCTTGAACGCCCTTTGCTGTCCTCAGCCCTCATCTCCAGCACCTTGACCCTATTCATCACTTCTTTCAGGGAGTCTTGTAGGGTGGCGACCGTGTCCGGTATGTCTTTCATGTTAGTCTCATTGGTCGCTAACCTCTCCTTAAGTTTTCGGTGGTCATCTTTCAATAGGGTGAGATCCGACCCAATGGCATCCATCCTCTCCTCAAGCGCCTCTCGCGAAGATATAATAGCCTGCATGATATCCCCCAAGGAGGGGTCCCAGGCCCTCACCCCCCAGCGGCTGTTTCATCGTCATCAGTGTGCTGCTCTGACTCGTCCATACGCAGGACCTCAAATCCCTTTTTCCTGGACACTCTGCCCATCTTGTGGTCCGTTGGCAGTAGTAGTAAGATGTGTAAAGTAGTACCAGGAGCCCCTCTCTCACCAGTCAATTGGAGTTGCAACCACACTCCAGCAGGTGCAGTACTGCCAAAACTTTTCCAGAAGTCTGCGGATCAGATGGACCCAGCCCGTGTGTTCCCCAGAGAATTGCCCCACGAGCCTCAGGTATGGGGGAGTGGTCCATCCAGGAGCAAAGGGCTCCAACCCTGTAGAGGATCGAGAATTAGGCTGGGCTGCTGCGTTCTCTCTGAGGCACTCTTCATCCACAAGCGCTGTATGCAGCCCTCCTTGCCTTCTGCGGTGGTGCGTACAATGCCCAGTTCCAGTACTAGATTGTGCATGTGCTTCTAGGGGGGATGTATCTCAGGCCCCTCTCAGCAGCTAGGCCCCGCTCTCAGTGCTCCCAAGCACATGGCATCCATGTTGGTAGCAGCGCTGTCAGCAAAGCTGGCCTCCACAGGCAATCATCCCCCCACTCCCTCACCAAGGGGTTATCATGCGCAGGGGGATCGGCTCAGCAGTTACCGGCTCCCCCACAGCGCCCCCAGCGCCGCCACTCCAAAATAAGGCATCCCCTTCTGGGCTTGTGCAGGGCGCGCTGCAGCACTCTTATCAATTTGGCTATGTTGCTTATGGGTAGTTCATTAGGGCGGCATATAATAGTTTTGTGCAGGGGGTTCCGCTTGGCCGCTACCAGCACCTCCACGGCAGCTTTGAAGTCTCCCGCGCCACCATTTTAGGGTTAGGCGTCCTCCTCTGGGTCTTTACAGAGTGTGCTTTAACCCTCACCTTGGGTCTGAGATGTCACTCAGTTGTCTCACGGGCAGGTTCTCGTCCCCGCTCAGCCCTCAAGCTCCAGTCCGCCGCTCAGAGACTGCCACAGGCGCAGGAGTCTTCATTATTGGTGGGAGCGTCTACCGCCAGGTACGGCCGCCATTTTGTCCTCGGTCGAGTCGGAGCGCGCAGGGATGATAAACTTGCCCTTTCCTCTGCTTTTCGTCACCCTAACTGCTTGAAAGGGCAGCTAAGGCATCCCGCCACGTATTGCTGTTCTGGTGGTCCCTGCAGCTTATCAAGATCTCTTGCGGTAGAGGAAGGCCGCGGAGGAGCTCCGAGGTTTGCTACCCCCTACATCGGCGCCAAGCCACTCCCCTCTGGGCTGGTCCCTTAATGGCGCCCCATTGGTCAAAAAGGCCAAAGAGGATCTCCATAAATGGAAGACACTGCCCCTAACCCCCTGGGGAGGGTTGCTCTGTTTAAAATGATGATCATCCCCAGATTTCTTTACGTCCTTCAAAATACCCCCTTCTGTTTTCCCAGGACCTGGTGGTTCCGAGAACTGGACAGTCTAGCTACCAGATTTCTCTGGAACGGGGGGGGGGGGAAGGGGGTTGGGCAGGGCGCGCCTGGCTCTGTCTGTATGCGGATCCCCTCCTTCGACGTGGGAATGGGTGTGACGCACTTACATCTTTACTTCTTGGCTGCGCATCTCCTGGTTCAATGGGGGCTGGTCTGATCCGGCCTACCGGCTCGAGTTGAGTGTGCTGGGACTACCTAAAATCCAAGCTATGATGTATGGGGGCCCATTCCATCCCAACTACCTGATGTGACATGCTCTGTGTTACTGGCCTAGCGGGCCTCGTTACACCACAACGGCTGGACGCGTAGGTTAACACAATGTACACCCCTCTGGCATGGGGCTTGGCTGTAGAGGTTAGTGGGCTGCCGCGGTTTAAACTTTGGGACCTCATTGGCATTTCACAGCTAGGGGACGTTTGGGCTAAATGCCATATGCTTTCCTTCCAGGAACTTCGAACCCGTTATTCCTTACATTCATCCCAATTCTATAAGTATTTGCAGCTCCGACACGCCCTCCAAACGCACATCATGGATGACACAAGGCTCCCCGAGTATAGCCCTACCGAGGTGCAGACAATGCTGGAAGATCTAGGCAAGGGGGCATCTCCGATATATACCACTCCTTAGTCAACAACACCCCCACCTCCCTGGATAAATTGAGGGACCAATGGGTAGGCCCCCTCAACGAGGTGGACTGGAGCGACGCCCTCATGGCACCCAGGACAGTCACCGCCTTCGCCAAACTTAAGCTGATCCAACTCTACTACTTACATGCTGCTTACCTCACTCCCCTGCGCATTCATCGAGCGGGCTTGCGCCCGGATGCGTCATGTACGAGATGTAATCATGCCCCGGCAGTTTTTTTCCATGTGGTTTGGTCCTGTCCCCGCCTGGAGCGATTTTGGGAAGCTATTGAGGAGGAGCTCACGGAGGTCTTGGGATGGGGGTTCTCCATGATCCACTTTATTTAATATTGGGGATCATGGACAGGCTAGACGGGTCCAGGAATGATAAGATATTTTTGAATACAGCTATGATTGTGGCCAAGCGTGACATAGCGGCGGCATGGAAATGTCCTGACCCGCCTGACCTTGGGAGGTGGCGATGGGGGGTGGATTGGTGTGCGACCCAGGAGAAAGCCCTTTATGTGGTGAGCGGGTAACCCAAAAAATACCGAAGGGTGTGGGGGAAGTGGTTCGTTACTGTGGAGGGTTCGATTTGATTTGCTTTCTTACTTTTGCCTGTGTATGTCTTCTGGGATATAAAACCGTGGGATGCTATATTTTCAAGAATGTACTTGAGCTACTGTCTTCCGTGCTTCTGTTGATTTGTTTTATATTATAAAACAATACATTTGATTATCAAAAAAAAAAAGAAGACTCTTTCTCCGCTCATGAATGATGGCTGAATTGGCCTTGCCCAAAATGCAGAAAGCTCTCTGCATCCATAGTGAAAGTTCTTAGGGATCCACTGTGTGTCCAATTTAGAGGATTCTGCCAAATCAAAAATGCGAGCCAATGGACCAACAAGATCAAGTACTTTGTCCTGGCAGGTAGACCAAGCCTTGTCACCACCCTTAGGTGGGTCCTTGCCAAATGTAGGAAAAAAACGTTAGGGGATTAGGATCGATAGCAGGGGTAGAAGTAATATTAGTGGACAGAGAAGGTCTAGGCCAGGGCATTCTGATTTTAGTTTGGCAGTGGTTTGCTTGTCCAAAGGTAAACGAAGTCTGGATATCATATAGCTCCCACCATGTTCCATAGTGAACCATTCTGTGGAATTTGGATGTTGAATAATACCAGGATTAAACATGGGGAGGCCCTGAGGATCTAGAATAGTTTGTGCCTCAAAGGGATCATTGAATGAAAATGTAGGTTTTTTTGTAGAAGGGGAAGAGGTATCAAAGGCACACATATTATAATTATCATCATCTGTATCTTGGCTACCTAAGTCGTCATCAGTGTCCAAAATTTGAGAAATAACGATTTTTGCCGACTTCATCTGTATATTTTTGATATAACCTTGCACTTAGAAGGTGTCTTGGAATTCCCCTCCTTATTAGGAGGACTGTAAGGAGCCACATCCTAATCCACATGCGAGGAAACCTCACCAGTCACAAGTGCAACTTTTGGGGAAGGAGAAACAGTGTGTGCCTTCTTAGCCATCGTAGTAAGAACGGAGGTGGCTTTTCTTTTTCTGCTATCCCACGCAAAATAGGCCGTCAGAGTCTGAGACATTATGTGTGCCACAGAATTGTCAATGCTTTTGGACATTTTGCTCATAGAAGCTGCCACAGCTCTTTCCACAGAAGAGTTGATAAACTCATTCAAATCACTTTTTAATTGATCCTGATCCTCCTCATCAACTCTTGAAAGTGGAGACCTAGCTAACTCCCTTCCAGTTAAAAGACACAATTTACTTCACCAGGGAAGTAACATGTTAACAACTGTAAGGGCTTAACCTTCTGAAAACACTCCCTGGAGTTGCCAGTACAGGCTGAAGCACAGGGGCGGGAAGAAAAACAGGCCGCATCCACCAGGCGTGTTGAGGAGGCGGCGATCATTGCTGGATAGGACCGTGATGAACTCCCGAAAGGTATCGAAGGAAAAAGGTCTCTGGAAAGAGCTGTGGAAGAGTGATGGTAAGATTCGACAACGCGGGCAGATACGAGAAAATGGTAGGCACACGAGGGACTTGAAGCCGCAGCAACAGCAGTGACATAACCTAAGTGGCTAGAACAAAGGTACTATAAGCATAACAACATACTAAAGACTTGGGAACCATTAATGAGAAAAGAAATGAAATTGGAACTTATCTTGACAGTGAGCAGCAAGAAAAGAGGAGCTGTTCGCAGTCATGGTATCTGTTATAGTGTTTACTGCATGGTTATTGGTGCACCTTTGTTCTATTGCTTCGCATTGGTCTGTTTCTTTCGGCCTCATGGGATTTGTAGTTTTATATAATTGTTTTCCTGACTTCTGCTATTAATAAAGCAAGATTGGGGAAGGCATTATTGAAGGGAGCCTCCAGTCTTGCAATAAAATTTGGATAAACATAGAAACAAGCATTTATAATGCAACGGTCTCGCCTTTGCAAAAGTTAGAGCTATTGGCATTGTAAATGACAATTTGTTTGGTTTTGAAAACAGATAAATAAATGGCATTGTCATTTACAATGCCAATAGCTTAATCTCTCGCAAATGCGAGACCTATTGCATTTGCACCCACACATACACACAGCGCCACACACACACACACAGGCACACACACACACACACACACACAGAGCCAGCCGCACACACAGAGCCAGCCGCACACACACAGAGCCAGCCACACACACACAGAGCCAGCCACGCACACACACAGCTAGCCGCACACACACACAGCCAGCCGCACACACACACACAGCCAGCCGCACACACACACACAGCCAGCCGCACACACACACACACAGCCAGCCGCACACACACACAGCCAGCCGCACACACACACAGCCAGCCGCACACACACACACAGCCAGCCAGCCAGCCGCACACACACACAGCCAGCCAGCCGCACACACAGCCAGCCAGCGGCACACACACACACAGAGCCAGCCGCACACACACACACAGAGCCAGAGGAATGTAACCACAGACAGTGAGAGGCCATAGAGAATTCAGTAGGACGACCAAATGTTGTAGGCAAGGTAAGTAAGTAGAGGATGTAAGGGTGGAGGAAAGGCCAAGGCTGCAAAGAAGATAAAAAGTAACTGGGTAATATAAAGGAGGTACAGGAATATGAGTAGTAGAGATTGAAAAGGTGTGTGGCACGTGAAGAGGTCTGGCAACAGGTTATGAGGTAAAAAGGCTGAGTGGGTGTTAAGGAATGGGTGGGATTTGCAGAGTGGGAATGAAAGTTGTCAGGGGTGGAAGAAAGGAGCCCAGGCTGGGGTTCAGGATGAAGGGAAGAATAGCAAGCAACACAGAAGGCAAGGAGCAGCATTAGCACTCCATGTGACCTCACACAGGACAACCGGACAGAAACCGCAAGATTTCCAGCCCACAGATTTACATATTCTGAGCACTAATGCACCGCACCCATCACTGGAGAGACTAAATTGCATGCATCCTAGCATCAGAGCGCAGACCGCAATGGGGAGGGCCAAATGGAGCAAAGAGGCGGGAGATATTACCTGTAGCAATGGAGGAGGGGGCACAACTGGGTGCCCTGGGCCATTACCTAGAGCAAAATGCGAGCGGGGTGCATCGCCTGCAGCAACAGGGGAAGTGGTGACGTAGCAGGGGCAGATGGAACTGGGAGCATGAACCACGGCAGTCAAGGTGGGAGGTAAAGGGACGGGGCAGGGACAGCAGGCATCGAGTGTTACTAGCAGCACAGAGGAGAGAGTGCAAAAAGCGATGGCAAGAAAATAGGAGGAGCAGGGTTAGTAGAAAAGAAGGGAAGAGGCGATGAAACGAGCTAAGAAATGAATGAATGGCAGAGCTCAGAGGAAGTTGAAAGAACAGGAGTAGTAGAAAAGCAGTGGGGGGCAGAACAGAAGGCAGTGACAGCGGTATGGGAAATAGGTGAGTGATAGTGCGAGGGATACGGATGAAGCGGTGGAGGGGGTTTAGAGAACAGACACAGAAGGTGCACTGAGGATATGGGAGAGTAAAATGGGAACGTAAAGAGTAAAAACTGGGGGGAGGGAAACATATTGTATAGATAAGAAAACAGACGGGGCAAAGTATACATGGCTGCGGGGAGAAAGAAAAGCAAGCATTGGCTAAGTCAGCAGGTCAAGCGAGCGCCTGCTAAATTATTAAGAGTGGAGCCCGTATTGTTGTTAATGCTGAAAGTTCAGCGCAGCACCCGGGGACAGGACAGAGATGAGGAGCAGTCAGTAGGGTGAAAAGGCGGGCGCTATGCTGCAACCTAAAGCGCGGTTTGTGCATTGTTGGTAATGCTGAGGTTATCGCGGCGCCGGTGGGGAGGGGTGGGGGGGATTACGGGACAGCGATGAGGATCCGCCAGCAGAGTGTGAAAGTGGGTGCTGTACTGCAACCTAAAAAGCGGTGCCTGTGTTGTCAATATAAAAGCTGGGATGTTGAAATAGAGTAGGGCGAGTCGTGTGGCAGAACTTGTTTGCTTAGTTTCCCCAGTCAGCCATGATTACATGCGGTGTTGCTTACTGTTAAAACAAGCATTTACAAGTGGGGCGGGAACGGGCACACGGACAGCGGGAGGGGGGGCGGGAACGGGCACACAGAGGGACAGGACAGAGATGAGGAGCCGTCAATAGGGTGAAAAGGCGGGCGCTATGCTGCAACCTAAAGCGTGGTTTGTGCATTGTTGGTAATGCTGAGCTTATCGCGGCGCCGGTGGGGAGGGGTGGGGGGGATTACGGGACAGCGATGAGGATCCGCCAGCAGAGTGTGAAAGTGGGTGCTGTACTGCAACCTAAAGAGCGGTGCCTGTGTTGTCAATATAAAAGCTGGGATGTTGAAATAGAGTAGGGTGAGCCATGTGGCAGAACTTGTTTGCTTAGTTTCCCCAGTCAGCCATGATTACATGAGGCGTTGCTTACTGTTAAAACAAGCATTTACAATTGGGGCGGGAATGGGCACATGGACAGCGGGAGGGGGGGGGGGCGGGAACGGGCACACGGAGGGACAGGACAGAGATGAGGAGCAGTCAGTAGGGTGAAAAGGCGGGCGCTATGCTGCAACCTAAAGCGTGGTTTGGGCATTGTTGGTAATGCTGAGGTTATCGTGGTGCCGGTGGGGAGGGGTGGGGGGGATTACGGGACAGCGATGAAGATCCGCCAGCAGAGTGTGAAAGTGGGTGCTGTACTGCAACCTAAAGAACGGTGCCTGTGTTGTCAATATAAAAGCTGGGATGTTGAAATAGAGTAGGACGAGCCGTGTGGCAGAACTTGTTTGCTTAGTTCCCCCAGTCAGCCATGATTACATGCGGCGTTGCTTACTGTTAAAACAAGCATTTACAAGTGGGACGGGAACGGGAACACGGACAGCGGGAGGGGGGTGGAAACGGGCACACGGACAGTGGGAGGGGGGCGAGAACGGGCACACGGACAGTGGGAGGGGAGGGGAGCACTCACCTGGACTTCTTCCAGCGGCGGTCGGCCTGGAGGAATGACCCAAAAAAACACTGAAAAATAAATAAATAAACCACCGCCCACCACCGCAATGACGTTCACAAAGGGGCGGAGAGCGAAAAAAATCGCCGGAACGACAACCAATCTGCTCGGGCAATGACTGACGCATCTCTGTTCCAATGGCTAGCCTCCATTTATGGAGCTAGCCAATGGAACAGAGAGGCGGGACAAAGCCACAGACTGCTTCTCAAAAGATTTCGCCTGCGCGAACGCTGCTGCGCAGAGGACGCCAGGCGAAACCTAACAAGATTTGCTGTTACATTATTCCGATCTGAATCATGGGTTAGCATCATAATAGTGTGTCATGGCGCCTCATATCATCTGCTCAGTCCGATGCAACCCTTGACTCACAGAATTCTATACCGATTCTAGCCGTCAGTGAGATCATGTGCACGCCATAAGTACACAATATTTCAATGTACGACATAGTGTCCCATGTTGCTAATGCCACCTACTAGCTTCAATCTGTACGTATTTTGTGTACAACATCTCTGAATTAAATTAATGGAATATCAAACAGCGAGCCCAAAATCATATGACTAATGCATTTTGTATAACGGTTAAGACCTTAGTGGTCAGAGTAAATTCTCCAGTTACCCTTAATCAGAGAAACAGTCTTGTACTCAATGTAATAAGTTGTAAGCTCAGCATTGATATGCATCAGTGGTTTCCAAGTGAGCTTTATGGACTTCATTAGATGTGATTCAACCACCAACACAAAAGAAGGGGTGATACAATAGATCAGCAACAGATCTATTTGTTAAAAACCTCAGTGCTAGTGTATGAAAATCAATATATTAAAAATATATATATATACAGAACAATATAATTACATCCCCTTAGGGTGCAGTCAAGATTTTCAATTAATTATTATAAATGGACAGGTAGTTCCTTACGGACATGGATCCCTTTGGCTACAGGGCATCTAGTTTTATTATACATTTAGATTTCAGAATGTGCAATGCATTAGTTCTATCATCTCCTCGAGGATTCTTTGGAACCATATCCAGGCCAAAATACCGTAATCTTTTCCAGCCGCCATTATGTGACTCACAAAAGTCTTGTGTAGTATTGTATGTCAAATCATTATTTGTTATCGGTCTAATATGCCTCAGTATGTTTCTTTACTGGAAAGATTGTACTTTCAATTAACCATTTCAGGTAAGGCCATACGACAACATATGCAACGTAACCGGTTTTGCAGGCGATGTGTTTGTTTATAACATATCTCCTTAACATTGTGACTGAACTTGCAGGCCTTACAATGCCCACATGCAAAACAGCCCTTATATGGATTCAATCAGGTATGGAACTGATTCGTTATTTCAATACATCACCATTTCTGATAATTATCCAGTGTTTCTCTAAGGATACTTCTCAGGGAATTAGATTATGTACTACATGTAATAGAGTGGACTGGCCCAATATTATCTTTGGGTTCCTTCACCGAGACCTTGTTATTATACAACAGGCAGGGGCGGCTCTAGGCTCATGGCGGCCCTGGACAGGGAGCGTAGGTAGGGGGCACCGGAAGAGGGGTCCGGGCGGGGCGGAGCTCGGAGGCCAGTGAAGATGGGGGGGTCAGGGTGTTTGGAAGTGGAACAGACCCGGAGGCCGCCAAATCCCTACCAGGGGCCGCCACGCAAATATGTATCCATCCTCAGAGGATTATTATATTAAGGACATATATTGGCGTGGTGGCCCCTGGGGTTTGGTGACCCTGTGCAGGTGCGCAGCTTGCACATGCCTAAGGCCGCCCCTGCAACAAATAATCTCTGTCCAGGTCGTCAGTTCGATTGGATGACTGTTTCAAATTTCTTTCCCCTCTGTTTCAATATCTCTCCATCATCTCATTGCGTGTTTTAATGTAGTTTTCTTTTGAACTGGCATTCCCTTTAGCTCTCAAGAGTTTGCTGTAGGGAATACTCCAGCGAAATGTGGATGATGGTTGCCGAGGGCATGCAGTATCGAATTCCCCACTATGGGTATCCGAAAGAGACACGTTTCTATGGCAGAATTTACTTCTGAAAAGAAGCCTGTGGCCAATCCCTGCTCCCAATGACCCCGTGGTCTCGCATGGCTGGCTATGTGATGTATCTATATAAAGGGTACCATTTTAAGTAAGACAGACCAGTTGACTTTGTTATAGAGTCGGAACACCAAATTATAAAGAGGGGGCCGGTTGGATGTATCAAGTGGACAGCACCACAACAGATATAAACCAGACCTATTATCTAAGTCAAAAAGTCACCAATAACTATAATCAAATGTATACTTTATAAATTTACACATTGCAATGTTTAAGAAAAGTAGTTTTTCCTGGGTGCAGGTAGTCGCACCTCCCAAAAGCTAGGAAGAGCCATCTGTGGCAGGGGAGCTTCAAAGGCCTCACCACCTTTGTAATGTGACCCCCAGCCTCTCGTGCTATCAGGAGCAGGCCCCGTTCCTGTCTCCCCTCCTTTTCGGCAGGAAGACAGACGGTAAAAATTAGTCAGCCCAGAAGGTGTGCCCACTCTTCAATGCCCGCCATCTTGCAGATGGCAGGCACTCACCAATCAGGATTAGGGATTGTGCCCACTCCCCCACATGGGGTGAGTACATGAAGGGTGTAATCACCCTAAGGTCAGTAGCCCATTGGCTACTGACCTTGAGACCCCTAGCACACCCCTAAATACAGTATTTAGGGGGTAGCCCTGAACCAAGAAAACCGATTCATGCAACCTACGAAAAAGAAGGATGAAAGAAGACCCCCAGCATAGGAGACTGTAGAGAAGAACAGACTCGGCCCTAGCCCTACCGGCCCGTCTGCAGAATCCAGAGACCCTGCGCCAAAAGTCACCATGTCCTGCAGCCAGCCACCTCCAGAACCCATGGGAGGACTGACTGCCTGCAACAAAGACCAGATCTCCTGTGAATAGCAGCTCTGTTCAAAAGAAACAGCCAAGAAAGACTCAGAGCCTGCTAAGGACAAAGAAACCAGACACCTGGAACCACCACTGCACCGACGCCTACGGCTCGAGTCCAAGCGGCCCACCGGTCCCAGCACGGTCCCCCAGTGCTCTGGAGTCTGAGTCCACCATGAGTTGCCCCTCCAGGACTCCCCGATGTCGCCTGCAGCCTTTGCAAGGAGACCACCCCAACCGCGAGTGGCCTGGTAAGGTGAAATACGACCTGAAAAGACATCCCTGCTGCATACAGCCACCCTGCATCCTGGAGAAAAGAACCTGATGTGCACCTACATATCAAGACACCACAAGTCGTACCTTCTGCTTGTAGAGCGTACTCACAGGGATGATATGAACAACCTCTCTCACCTCCCACCTCTCCCCTGTCCTAGTATACAACCTGACCGGGGTGATGGTAGAGGTCGGGGTAATGAATCCTAATAAGTGGTGGTTTGTTTCTAGAGCGCAGGCCCTGTTGGATGTGCCAATGGAGATAAAGGAACCCCTCTTGGAACTACTGCCTGTAAGTACAAACCATAAGGTAATCAATACCACCCTCACAGGCACACATGCATATACACTTGTAGGAAATGCAGTCAGGGGAAACATCTATAGTCACCTGGGATGTGGCACTCTGATAGGTTGTGATGTATGACCTCACACACCAAGGAACACAGAACATAAATGGAGGCGCACCTGCGCATGTGTAGGAGGTAACAGGGTTTGTGGATTCCACTTAAAAGAAATGATGTATCAAGCGCTCCTGCGGGGAAAGCAATAATAAGATGAGATACAATGCACCCTTGTGCGTGTTCTTTACAAGGATAAAGAAGCCCTCTTATGCTGTGATCAAAAAGGTGCAGAAAGGCAAAGCGCTCATGCGTGTGCCACTATACAGCGAATGCTGAAAGCTCCTCTCCACTTTCACTGTGGACAAGATGCTGAAAATAGCCAAAAGGCTCCTGCGCTTGCCTCAGCACAACCTGGCCGGAAAGCGCTTCTGCGCTTCTTCAGAACTGAGTTGCTGGTCTTATGGCCATGCGCTCCTGCGCTAGCCACGCCAGAGAATACTGCACAGGCACTCCTGCGCCGATGCGGACATGGAAGGTCAGTGCCTTCCGTGAAGGCTGACGCAATTATTGGTAACGCGCTCCTGCACATACCGTCGTACGAAATATGCCTGAATAAACAATTGAGGAAAGTAAAGGCAAGGTGCCCCTGCGTGTGCCTCGAGTAACAATGCTGAAAGCTCTTCCGCGCTTTTGCTCCGCAATAGATGCTGGTCTTGCAACAACACGCTCCGGCACGAGTCACATATTGAATTTTGCACCAGCACTCCTATGCTGGTGCAAACACTGTAATACCTGTGTCTTCGACAGAATCCAGGGGAAGATAAATACTCGGCGGGCTCCGACTTCCGCCGTGGTCATAATCAGGATCAGAAGCAACCGGGGTTTTGCACCGCTGGTTCTTATGCGGTCTCACCCGGAATTGCTCTAGTGTCGTGTTCTAATCTAGGACCCCGATCAATACTGTGACCTTATGCCCCCATACGGCTATAATCCATTCATACCCCTATAATGGCATACACGATCAGAGCCATATTTCAGCCTCATTTCTGAAACTCGCCTCTGCAGCTCATTACAGTAGATGACACAGCAGAAGCCACTATCTTAGATTCCTAGATTACACTCCGAGTTCTTCAACAAGATAAAACTCAGCAACCTGGGAAAGCCCTGCTTGCTATGTTTTGATTAGTAATAGAACTCTAATGAGCAATGAAAGGACGATCACTTCCTAGTGACATCTTTATTGACGTCTTATGTCCAAAAACTTACGTCAAACAAGGCACCTTTCAGGTATAAATATTACCAACGTTGCCTTAAGCAAGCGCAACATCGATGATAGCGATGGTGTGGTGAATACAGGAGCAGAACAGCTGTCCCTTGTAGAGCCCAGCAGATGCAAGCAGCCCACGGACGCTGCCCCTCCTCCTTGATGCGCTGAGAGAGACGCTGTCTTTTCTCCTGCCGAGAAAATCCAGCTCCGGCGTTTCCAGCCTACTCTTGCGAGTGACTGGGATATCGAGTCTTGGAAGGAGATACATGACCTCCAACATTCTATTCCAGAGGTATGGTGTTGACTAAACCCTTAGAGAGAATTCTTGAAGAAAACCTTGGCAAAACCAACTTAACTAAAACTGCTACTTACTTACTCCCTCCGAAGTATTAGGCTTAGGTCAGGTACACTGGGGTAGGCGTAGTTAGAAGCACCAGTTGAGTACGTTAGTCTAATGTATATATGAATGTATATATTTTATTCATTTTAACCATTGTATGGCTAAGAAACCATATCAATGCTTTTACAGTATTATTTCGCAATCCTCATTTTACTGTACGCACCTTTTATAATAACTAGTCTTGCAATTGTGGCAATTCATTTCTCTTGCATGAGAAGAAAGACTGTTCAATAAACAATACCTTTTATTGAAAACGCCCGTCTCTCTATTCTCTGCATCTTCTACGTCTATACTACTGTTTATGTTATTCCAATGCGCAGGGCCTATAGGGAAAATAGGAACTACACTACATGGCGCCCAACGTTTGGTAAGGCGATAAAACTAACGCAAGACGTTAGAGTAACTCAGTCGTGCATTTTTCACACAGACCCTTTCTCCCGTAAATAATCCAATAGACGTCTGGAGTGGGTGAAAGGTTAAAATCCGCCCGAACTTAGTAGGAAGAGATTCCTATGTAAAGCTCTGGTTTATTCAATGTTGAAGGATACAGTGTTCCAAAATATTGTGCACCTAATTTTGTCTCCTTGGAGACCTGCTCTGCAAAACCTTTCTGACAATAAAATGTCAGACACTGAAAACGGAATCGTTGATGCCGCAGTAAATGCGACTCAGCAGGGTCCCGATGGTACAGGGACTACTGAACCGGGTGCAATAATCATCCCGGTCAACATAAGAAAAACTATAACGTCAAAACTTATAGAAAATGGACTGACCACACAAGGTGGCACAGTCGTCTTCGTGATGAGGCATTATCTTATGTCGATGACATCTATCTAACAGACGAGGACTTGGATACTCACTTGAAAAGGGTGAACACCATTATACTTGGGTTCGCAGTAGAGGGTTACAAATTCAACTTTAAAAAGTCCCGAATTGCCCATCTGACAGTATTATCTTTAGGATACGAATTATCAAGTGAAGGAAAAAGCCTAGCGGACAACTTCTTAGAGAAGTGCGCTGTACTCCAAGCACCAAAAACGCTGAAGAACTTACAATCGATTCTAGGCTTCCTGAATTTCAGAAGAACTTACATTCTAAATTATACGGAGAGGGTTAAACCTCTCTACGAATTAATTAAACCTGATTTTAAACCAATCAACTGGACTCAAAAACACACAGAAATTTTGAGATCATTGCAAACAGACATGTTAGCAAAAACAAAATTAGAAACACGTGACAACACACGCAACCTTGTAATCCGAGTCATCCCAGGAAGATGCGGATTCACGTACCTGACCTCTAATGAGGGGAAAAGGTACCAATAGCTTACAAATCTCACTTGTACACACAAGCAGAAAAAACATTCAGTCTCACAGAAAATACTGTGAAAGCAGTACTAACTGCAATAGCTAATGAACGAGAACTAGCACATGGCAAAAGGATCAATGTCCTCACAGCGGAATCCGCCTTCGAGGCGCTATTCAGCCCAGTAAACCTGCCTACAGAGTCACTGGATCCAAAATGGATACAGTGGGAAAATTCTCTTACTGTGGACGACGTGAAATACTATTTTGCTCCGCAATTCGAAAAACTGAATGATTTGACTTATGAAGAAGAATATCCTCTGCCAATCGAACTTCTGCCTCTCCAACAATACTCTTGTATAATCTATACAGACAGATTTGTCCAGCACTACAACGTAGAAAACGAATCCTACGATGCAGCCTGTGCGATTGTTAAAGGTCGCTGGCTGTGCGGTAAATTCAGACCGAAAATAACAAAAACTGAATCAGTTAGAAACTGTTCGGCTCAAGGAGCTGAAATTAGATCTTTAAAGATGGGGCTTGAAAATGCAGAACGTGAATTCCCGACACTAATCATGTGCGATTCGCATTTTTGCGTCAACTCTTACAACAATAAGTGACAGAGCTGGGTTCAAAATGATTGCAAAGATGACACAGGTGCCACAATCAAGCATAAAATGCTTTGGAAACAGGTAGTTCTTTTACAGAAAGAACTACAAAAGACTCACGTGATACACACTCTGAGTCATCAACGTGATGGCGTTCACGTTGCAGGGAATTCATTGGCTAATACAGCCACAGCGGAAGCAACTACACCGGCTTCAGTTGCCACAAAAAAGTATTCAGAAAAATACATAGACGGGGAAACCATGCTGGCAGTGAAAACGTCCGTAAAAGGCGACTGTGCAGCACTACCCGTGAACTATCCACTCAATTATGCATACGTAATTGATTCAAACTCCGTTCCTTTTGCTCGAATCCCTGGAGTGGGGGATAGGGTAATTCCAAACATGAACCGGAGAAAGTTATTAATAGCAGACGCACACATGGGTGAAGGTCCAAGGCACAAAAAGATCAAAGAATCTCTGACTGAATTACAATCAGTATACTGGTGGCCGGGGATGAGCGTGCATCATCAAATATATGTAAAGAACTGTCCCGACTGTGACAGGGATCGCAGTAATGAACGGGTCCAGTCTGTTGCCCAATTACCGTTTATAGACAGGGTAATCCATGTCGTCAGTGGCCACATGGATGAACAACAACTGCCTGCGCCTGAACGGCGACAAAACTGAACTTTTGGTGGTGGGCAAGTCCCCATCAGCTTGGTCTCATCTGTGGTGGCCTATAGAACTCGGCAATACACCTTCCCCCATGAATCCTGTTAGGAATCTGGGAGTTATGCTGGACTCAGACCTCTCCTTTAAAGCCCAAGTTAGTAGAGTTACGGGAAGATGTTTCGGCATTCTGAAAACCCTGCGCAAAGTCCTTGACCTTCTCCCCATCATCCATCAATGCCAGGAAGACACTCGTCCATGCCCTGGTTACCCCTCACTTGGACTATGGCAATGCCCTCCTCCTAGGCTTAAGCAAAAAAGGCTTACATCAACTCAGTGTGTGCAAAACGCTGCTGCTCGCCTTGTACTCAACCTGCCCCGCAGAGCATCTGGGAAGACGGCTCTAGCCAAACTTCATTGGCTCCCGGTCAAGGAACGTATTATTTTTAAAGCTTTATGTTTCGCGCATCGTATCGCACAGGGGAAAGGCCCGGGATATTTGCAAAAGCTTCTCACAATTCACCGCCCCACACGAAACCTTAGGTCAGCAGGAACCATGCTGTTTAAACTTCCCCGCATTCGCAGAGCTAAGATGGTGGGTCGCTCCTTCAGATACCTGGCTCCCAAGCACTGGAATGAGCTACCACTCGATCTTCGAATGGAGCCCTCGGAGACCAGATTCCGCGCCAAACTTAAAACCCACCTGTTTTCCAGTCATTTAATTTAATTTTCCTCCTTTCTCAACCTGGACCTGGCTCGCTCTGCGTTTTCCACCGGTCTTAAGATAGTAGTGATCTAGCGCGGGGACACACCGTCATGAGTGTAACCAGGCGCTTTAGAAGTGGTTTTATTATTATTATTATTATTAATGCTGTCTACATGCCATCCAGCGTCCTATTAATCCTTTAAGACTAAAACTCACTTAAAAAATGTGGCCCCAGCGCTCGGCTGACGCCAGAACGGTTATAAAAGATCTGCGAGTCTTTATCGGCACATACGCAATTGCCATGTTCCATTCTGAGCAGGGTCCTGCTTTCAGCTCTCGAGCTTATAGGGAGGCCATGGCCAACATGGGCGTTGGGTTGCGATACTCTTGTCCATCACACCCCGAAGGGAACAGTGTAGTGGAAAGAAAAAACCGAGACATAAAGCAATCTATAACAGCGAAGGTATTAGGTTCGGGTGATGGGTGGGTCAAACATTTAATAAGTGTCCAGCTTAGTCTAAACAATTTGCCAACATTTCAGCCCATACAAACTATTGTTCGGAACTAGAATGCACATTCAGGACTTAGTTAGTCAGGTATCAGTGGTAGAAGATAAGAATAAAGACTTTGACATCAAAGATCGTTTGGGTGTTTTACAGGACTTGAATGAAACAAGAAAATCCTTAAGCAACATAAAGTTAAAGCAACAGCCAGCTATCACTGACGAGGCACCACCAGCCCCAGCAACACCTGTCTGGATTCCAAAGATTGGGGATCTAGTCAGAGAAAAAATAGCGGTGAAGAAGGAATTTGGGCCTTCTTACAGAAAAGCAGTACCTGTCTTGGCAATCAACGGAACAAGATCAGTAGTACTACCGCCTCTTGCTGGTAAAAAGGAGAACAGAGTTGTATCAATCGACCTGGTAAAACCACAAGCATGTGGCCTATAATCAACAGTAGGCCCAGTGGACTCCAGAGAAACAACAGATTACCCAAACTTGCAACAATCCAAGAGGCTCAAACTGAAAGACTAATCACATTTGATAAACCTGCAGTACACAGAGAGGGACTATGCAATAATGCCATGGAACTCGTGCCACTTGGAACACAGATTGAATCAGTTCGTCAAGAAACACCAGTCTACAATGATGTGGCATCAGAATGCGCTACCGAAAGACAAATTGAGAAAATAATTCCAACAATTGACAGAACTGCCTCTGGCTACTTCATCAATTTCGACAACTTTTCTGAAGATCAAAACGACCCCGAAGTGATGCCAGAAACAAAGACTTTTAAAGAAAAAGCAACAGGACTCTTTCATCAAATCAAAGAAGTATATCTGGATGCACCATTGATTGAACATTGGATTATCTCAGGGGTACTTATACTCCTACTAAGCCTAATTTTAGTTTTAATTTTAGGAAAGTTTATTACAATTCAATGGACACAGCAAGTCAGAACATCAACTTAGTCCTGAAACCACACAGATCATCCCACGTGAAGAAAAGAGAACTATCAACCGTAAATGTCACAGCGATTCAAATACCCGGCGGGGTAGTATGGGACAAAACTGACTATGAAGTATATGGCCCGGTCGAAATCTTGAAATATCCTCACCAGTTCAAGGTTTCCTTAAGTGACTTTGTAAAACCAAGTACATTTTCTGATGATTGGGATTTTGAAAGTATTAATAATCTGATGTCTGATTTAGTGTTGTCAGCAAGATTTACAGAACATGATTATTTACAAGGTTCGTCTAATTATGAACAAATGTACTGCTTCTCACATTACGGAGATCATTACTTACATAAATCTGCACAACCTAGAAATGTTTTTAAATATAACCAATGGGAACATTGTGCTACTCCACCTAAAAGCAGTTCTAAAACATTCTATGAGAAATTCCAGTACTTCTCAGGGTTTAACACCAGTGATGCAGAAATATTTTATTATAAACTGTTGGATAAAACAGGGTTGAAAACAATGCTGACAAATACTAAATTGATATATTCAGAAGCATTTTATGAAAAAATGATGACATTTGTTTTTGATTTTTGGAGAAATAACAGTGAAACAAAAACCATCTGGGGTACAAAAGATTGGCAGGTACAAGGCCTAGAAGCATTATTTCGAGCCTGCGTGATCCCAGAACAAATATTGTTTTTAAATGACACAATTCACCAAACTACTTGTCTTGGCCTAGCTAAGATTAAAGACCTTAACAAACCGTCTATTCCAAAGCCAATACCTGATAATGCAACCACAGATATTGAAATAGACGTATCTAAAAGTTTACATCTAAACACATCCTGATTGGAAAAAGTGGTTAATCTGGCCTACTGACACGAACAACTGTCAAGATAGATTCCTGAATAAAACACAGGGGTTAACAATGACCAGACCAGACCTTGGATACTCCCAGAGACAACATCCAGGGATAGTAACAACATACAGTGTAGGGAAGCTGTGCCTTGAATGGCTAGAATCATCCACACTGGCAGAAATTAAGCAACACTTATCTTTACTTAAAGATGGTGCTGATTTGCGCGATTTCATTTTGGGACCACGCAAACAGCGTCAAAAACGTTTCATAGCGACCAGTATATATGCGGCTTACAACGAGGCTTGGAAAGTCACACAAATTGAAACAGCTGAAAAAATACGAGAAATTGATCGTATTAATTTGGAAAAATCACTTTCTGTAGTGGAAAATGGGTTAATGACTCTGTCCTCCAGAATATATTCACTGGACAGTATTGTATCATCTGCTATAGATATAATAGACAAAGACTTGCTAATGTTAGAGCATGGCCAGTCACAATTGCGTTCTATTGTACAGTTAGGCTGGACGCTGCAAAATCTTCGTTCAGGCTATGTGCCTTGGCGTTTAATCAACACAACGTCATTGTTTTCCACCTTTAACCTTACTGATAAACAAATCAGCTTGGCAAAGAAAGGAGCAGACTATACAATCCTGAGCATCGAAAAACTTGAGAGATTACCATTGACAATGTCAGAAAGTCCTGTCATTGAATGGATAATACACGGGATTATCACAATTCCGATAACAACTTTCCGATTTAAAAATTGCCTTGAATACATTCCGACTGGCCAGTATGTACGTTTGGGTAAAGGGTACATTAAGTCAGCATGGAAATTACCATATACACACACATGCTATAGTGACAGCAACAAAAAAGTATTTCTTAGTGGTGAAAATTGCAAACATTCACTAAGCGGTATACTTTTGTGCCAGGGTATTAATTTACACGGGGTCTGTGAAGGAACTTCAAACAACCTTTCATGCCACCAATATGTCACACCTGCAACGCAGATAGAGCCTTTCTTTAAGCAACTCTCGAACGGGAGTTACATTCTAATAGCGGATCACAGCTGTTGTGGCCTTTTGCCAGGGAAAGCATATCTCGTACAAGTAACTTCCATGGTCAAATACTGTATGCAAGCATTGTTTCCAAATGGCCCTGGAGACTCCGAGACTCCCATATGGCCTCGTTTGAATGTCTCTTCTATACAAATTGATACTTTAAGCAGAATGAAGTCTGTGCTTTTACAGACAACAGTGCCCATCACGTCATCAAAAGAGACGTATGATCTCCAAGTTGCTAGGACGGCTTCGGAGATACATGACCTTTTATCAACAAATTGCCCCCTGCATTTCACAGAAATGCTTAGCCAAATTCTAAACATGTCAGATGCCGTAGGTATCCCAGGCATATTTAAGAAGATTTTTTCAGGACTGTTAACACCATTCAAAGCAATTCTAGGAATCATTCCTAATTTTGTCCATTCAGTCTTTGGCGGCATACCCCTGATTTTGGGATTTGTAGCAGGCATTTTATTTTTGACCCTCCTGCTCCGATATGGCAAGCCAAAACACAGACATGACTCCGGCAGGGATGGAAGAAACGATCCTAGCAATACGCCACTGGGACCGAATAACTAGAGTCCTTGGATTGGCCAGGCTGAGAGATCTAAACATGACCTGGTTTCTTTCATTCAGACCTATATGGCAGACCTGCATCTTACCTGTGCTTCGATGTATGCTAGGCGGAGAAGATTGTGTGTTGGACACCTGTCTTGCACTTCCATCAGCAGTACCAATGGATATAGATACTTTACTAAGTCCTGTAACGGCTCACGCATTGTGTTGTCCCCAGCGGCTACCAAACCTGATGACGGCATTCGTTGAGACTAATGTGCTACGACTAGGTGGTAACAGTGGAGCGAGAAATAAAAGCAACAACATCCAGGTACGACCCTCTGTGAGCATTGCTGATCCAGACTTTGATGATAGCAATCATTCTCACACCTGCCAAGTTACAGCACTATCGAACTTGGCCGAACTGTCACCTGATTTTGTAGATAAATTACAACAGACCTCTCTTCTTACAGATATTTAGAGTAGGGGATGTCTCAGTCTGCTGCCGTTGTTAAAAACAGCCCAACTCTGATCAACAAACTTAGACAAACACAAAACCCACATACACCTAAAATGACAACAGAAAAAGGTGAGAAAGGTGAGATGGCACCTCACGGGCGCACCACCAATGGGACCCCTGGCTGGTACTCACCAGGATGGCCCTGTTACCATCATTGGTGCCATCAAGCCGTAACGGAAACGTGTCCTAAACCCAAAGAAAAGACAGCGAGTGGTGCAGTGAACACAAATTATATGTAGCAAAACGTACAACACTTAACACTTAACATATAATCCACTGTGCAACCAGGACAAAAACGTTACTAGTGTTCCTTTCTTGTTGCATAGAGTACACATATAAACAATAAAAAGAAGGATGTGAATACTACCAATCGATTCACACCCTACTTACAGCCGACATGTTTCATTGTCTTAGTTTTTATCAGGCAATTTCCTCAGGGCAAACCAATTTAAATGCCACTGCAAAGGACACTGGGCTTTGTGTGCCTTCAGTTAGCCATGCCTCTCATACCAGCCAAGAGGAATTGGAATACAACCCCCATAGGTGAGCTGGGTCCAGTCTCCCTTCGTTTCTGTTGCAGTGGAGAATAACTGTCCGGCGTCTTCTCAGCACTCGAAGACGAGGAAATTGCCTGATAGAAACCAAGGCAATGAAACATGTCGGCTGTAAGTAGGGTGTGAATCGATTGGTAGTATTCACATCCTTCTTTTTATTGTTTATATATGTAGTGTATGCAACACGAAAGGAACACTAGTAAAGTTTTTGTCCTAGTTGCACAGTGGATTATATGTTAAGTGTTAAGTGTTGTACGTTTTGTTACATATAATTTGTGTTCACTGCACCACTCACTGTCTTTTCTTTGGGTTTAGGACACGTTTCCGTTACGGCTTGATGGCACCAATGATGATAAGAGGGCCATCCTGGTGAGTACCAGCCAGGGGTCCCATTGGTGGTGCGCCCGTGAGGTGCCATCTCGCCTTTCTCACCTTTTTCTGTTGTCATTTTAGGTGAATGTGGGTTTTGTGTTTGTCTAAGTTTGTTGATCAGAGTTGGGCTGTTTTTAAAAACGGCAGCAGACTGAGACATCCCCTACTCTAAATCTCTGTAAGAAGAGAGGTCTGTTGTAATTTATGTACAACTAGTGATGTCTGTAGATCATTAGACGAGAACTGCCTTGAACACTAGGACATTTTGTATTTTGGTGATTTACTGAGTGGAGGGCGTCCTAGTTTTCCTTTCCCTCTATACTCCTACCTTGTTCTCACCTGATTTTGTAGACCAATTTTTTGAGAGCCTGTCTGATATGATGTTCTCCCCTGAACAAAAACAATAATTTTTGAAAAGCATTCCGACACACAGCGTTCCCATGAACTCTGAATTCGGCCTTCAGTTTTGATCAACAAAAACTACTGAAAAGCGTTGGAACTCTATTTCCCCGTTCACCAAGATTTTTTTTTTTTTTAATTGAACTATTTTTCAAAATATTTACCTTTTTTCTGGCACGAAATTCTTTGCTTAAAGTAGACCTATTCATAAAGAGCAGAACTTCTATTTTTAGTAAATCTAGAGACTAAATAACTTTACATCAGCCTCTAGCTCATGTTACAGCAAATGCATTTATATGTGATTAAATTATCTCGCCCTTCTTTTCTGTATAAAGAGATATTTCATGTGTAATTTTTCGCAAAATCGTTCACTGATTACATATGCTATAATTTTTGAATGATTTCTATGCTTAAAGACGTACAGTACCTATATTTTCATGTATTTCAAAATACGCCATTTCAAATTCAAATATGTATTTTGGGGTGGGCAATGTTACACATGCATCTTATTGCTTTAGTTTTTAGTAATTTTATGGACATAAATTCGTGGAGTGGGTGTCGTGTTCTAATCTAGGACCCCGATCAATACTGTGACCTTATGCCCCCATACGGCTATAATCCATTCATACCCCTATAACGGCATACACGATCAGAGCCATATTTCAGCCTCATTTCTGAAACTCGCCTCTGCAGCGCATTACAGTAGATGACACAGCAGAAGCCACTATTTTAGATTCCTAGATTACACTCCGAGTTCTTCAACAAGATAAAACTCAGCAACCTGGGAAAGCCCCGCTTGCTATGTTTTGATTAGTAATAGAACTCTAATGAGCACTGAAAGGTCGATCACTTCCTAGTGACATCTTTATTGACGTCTTATGTCCAAAAACCTACGTCAAACAAGGCACCTTTCAGGTATAAATATTACCAACGTTGCCTTAAGCAAGCGCGACATCAATGATAGTGATGATGTGGTGAATACAGGAGCAGAACAGCTGTCCCTTGCAGAGCCCAGCAGATGCAAGCAGCCCACGGACGCTGCCCCTCCTCCTCTTTGACGCGCTGAGAGAGACGCTGTCTTTTCTCCTGCTGAGAAAATCCAGCTCCGGCGTTTCCAGCCTACTCTTGCGAGTGACTGGGATATCGAGTCCTGGAAGGAGATACAAGACCTCCAACATTCTATTCCAGAGGTATGGTGTTGACTAAACCCTTAGAGAGAATTCTTGAAGCAAACCTTGGCAAAACCAACTTAACTAAAACTGCTACTCACTTACTCCCTCCCAAGTATTAGGCTTAGGTCAGGTGCACTGGGGTAGGCGTAGTTAGAAGCACCAGTTGAGTACGTTAGTCTAATGTATATATGAATGTATATATTTTATTCATTTTAACCATTGTATGGCTAAGAAACCATATCAATGCTTTTACAGTATTATTTCGCAATCCTCATTTTACTGTACGCACTTTTTATAATAACTAGTCTTGCAATTGTGGCAATTCATTTCTCTTGCATGAGAAGAAAGACTGTTCAATAAATAATACCTTTTATTGAAAACGCCCGTCTCTCTATCCTCTGCATCTTGGTGAAAGTAATCTGCACAACTGACTGAGTAAAATAACTGTCTATTGTTTCACACGACTCTAGAGATTGACTCTTATTCTAAGGAGCAAAGTTGTCATGTTTATGCGGTTGTTGGAAAACCGAATCCCTTCTTGTCTGTGCCAGGGAAGCTGATCACTTCCTATTCAGTCAAGAAAGTTTCCAGTGACCTCTGAGCTAGTTGGTACAAACCCAATTAAGTTTAGCATAGTCAGTAGAGACCTGGAAGACCGCACTTCTACGTCTATACTACTGTTTATGTTATTCCAATGCGCAGGGCCTATAGGGAAAATAGGAACTACACTACACTAGTGGTGACCTCTGGTTCTGCTTCCTGTTCAGGAAGATAGACCAACAACCCCACATGGAAGAGGTTCACGCACATGGACCGGATCCATGACACTATATCCTGAGCCCTCCAACTTACCTGCCCAGCTATTGGTTCCTCCCGGAAGTCTTGCTGGACCGAGCCTGCAACTAAAAACCAAAACTGGCAATCTTCATTAAAAACAACAGGGCACCTGAGCCAAAATAGCACCTTGCACCCAGCCACCCCTGCGCCACTGTGGGTGCACCTTGTGTGCTAACTCGGATCCCCCTTTGTCCTGAGACTAAATCCAGGATCTTTGCTCATGAACAGCCACCAACCAGAGGCTACCTATCCTCCATTGGATAACATTGGGCCTCAGCACTCTGCACCCGGCTGCCCTAGCGCAGCTGAAGGTCTTTCAAGAGTGCATCCTTGACCCTGGGGGAACTCTGGTTCTAATCCCAGAATACCAACTCCCACAAATAAGTACTTATCTGCAAACCGTTAACTTAATTTCCTTCCATAGGATAGCACTGCCTGCTTTTCTTGAAAATTGTTTTAAGTGGGAAGTAGGTTTGTATGGAACATAGAAAAACTGCATATATAGTGAAAGTGAATTACTTACCTTTTGGCTAGGCGATGTCTCAGTGTGATATCCAGGCATAGCACACTGATTAGCAAATGTAATCTGAAAAGTAATCTAGAAAGTAACATACATAGTAATCTGATAAGTAACTGAAAGGTAATTTCAAACTGTTGATTTACCTGTAATTCAACCAACTACATTTGAACCTGCATTCAACTGTAAATCATCGCATAAGATTTTGCAAAGTATTATTTCACTTACCTGCACCAGGCTTGACTTGGTTTTAAGAAATAAAATAGCGAAATAATATTTTTGATACAAACAAATTGGCCTGAGTTCAGTCTTTGAGCATATGATATTATTTTCTGCCTGATTGTGTACAACAAATGCTTAACACTACGCTCTGATAAAGCCTTACTGTTCGACCACACTACCACAAATGGAGAGTAAGGTACTATCTACTTTTACCTCTGCTTACCTTCGGGGTTCCACTGGACTCTGTGCACACTATACCTCATTTTGGTATACTATACACAGAGCCAGCTTCCTACAAGGGGGCCCTGCATTTAAGAAAATTGCTTCAGCTCCAGAGATTGGGTCTTCGGGGCTTAAAGGCTTGGGGAGGTAGACCTGCACACCCCCTCCCCAAAACAGTATATTGGCCCCAGAGAATGGGCTCCTCAGGACCTAATTTGGCTCATGGACGGGGACAGCTCACCCCATCCCCAAAAAGTGAATCGATACTCAGGGATGAGGTCCCCGGGGCCTAGAAAAGGCTTGGGAGAAGGGCATGTACCCCCACACTCCCTATTAAATGTTAAGTGGCCAGGAAGATAGTGACACCAGGCCTACAAAAGGCTTAGGGAAGTGGGCCTCATCCCCAAATGAAAATGCTGTGCTGACCCCCTCCAGGCCCTGGTCTACCCTCAAGGTCATTTTGTTTTTGTTGTACCACAGACCTGCGGTGCCACTAAAAGAAATTCTGGTTCTGGGATCACTCTGGGACCCCACCCCCATTCAGGCCTACGGAGGCAAAGTACCTATTTTCTCCGAAAGGGCCCGAGTCCCCGAGTCCAAAAATCATTCTTGGCAGCCGATCAGATCTTCTCTTGAGAATTGTTGGCTCCGCGGATCATCCATGGTGTGATATATATGTATACATTTTGAACCTTAATGTCTCTAAAACTACTGACTGGGGGGATTATCTCTGTTGATGTGATGGTATTGTCTTTTTATGGTAAATAATGGATTGTTAAAATGATGTTCTTCAAACCAAAAGATTTGTGCACCTTGAAATAAGGTGCATCAGTCTGCTTTACATTGTCCTGAGTCTTGCGAGCAGGGAGAGAGCCCTTGATGAATTCTGTTGACAGTCTGCTAATTTTAACAAGGTGGTCTAGTACATACTTTCAAATTTGTAATTGTTGAGAAAATGTGGTCTTGGTTAAGCTAAAGCTACATCATAAGATATATTACTGACTTGAGCAATATGCATGTCACAGTATTCCTGGAGAACTTTGGTTTTTCCATTGACAATTTAAATTATTGAGTGTCTATCATTTTATTCAGTTGCTGAATGCATTATTCTAGTGTTGGCAGTCATATACTGCTGTGATGGTTGACTGGAGATGTGTGCTTTATAGCAGCCTCTTCTCTTTTAGCAGCGAGTCCCATGGAAAGCTGAGCTGGGTGGATGGTGATGAACAAGTTACACACCTTTGTTAATGCTCTTTCGGATGAATACTTTTTTAACTGCAGATTCCTCACCTCTTGATGATTTTCTCTCAGCAATTCCCTTGCCCGTCGGTAGGTGCTGTCATACAGAACGTGCCAAACCTGTATGACCTAGATGTAATGTCAATGCTGCAATATAACTGCCACCTTCGCGCTTCAACGTCAATTCTTTTCTGAAATGTGTCTGCGCTATCAGGAGCAAAGCCCTTAGTAATCTGCCTGAGTGCAAATCTCTCTAATTGTAAATGTTCTGTATGGAGCAAAGGAGTCCATTCCACGGAATGGGGAGGAGGCTGGGTCGGTGAGAAATCTGAGGTTAGATATAGCATCGACCAGAAAGAGTGTTACCTAAGGTAAGTAATTTGTTCTTCTGACTGATACTTCTAACCACAGATTCCTCAACTTGTGATAGATACCAAAGCAGTACTTCCCTGGCTGGTGAACCTGTGGAACTGCTTAGATTAGGAAATCCTGTAGGACTGAACGGGCAAAGTGTTACTTCCAACAAACCTGACTATCCAGCCAGAAGTGATTTATGAACGCGTAACCAGACGCCCATGTCACAGTCTCGATGATATTCAAAATGGCTACTCTTCATGCTCGACTCTGGTAGAGTGGACAGAAGGCCTTCTGGAGGCTGTTTCTTGGTCAGTCCCAAGCAGATTTTTATACATAGGACAATCCATCTGAAGATGGTCAGTTTCTTAGCTGCTCTTACCTTCCTTACCCCAGAAGAACCAACTGTGGGCATTTGCAGGTGGTATCAAAGACTAGGAGGCCTTTGGATAGGTAGTCAAGAATTTGTTATTCTTTCTAGTCAGGAAATAGTCCAAGTTCTTTTTAGGATATGTCAGTTTTTCCTCTACTTTATGGTCCCACAGCACTCACTCTGGTGTTTTCTTCTTTCTCTCCTATGTTTTTCACCTTCTGGGCCATGTCCCAACTCTTCCACCCTTGAGAAAAGGGAGCAGACTCGGGTAAGCAAAAGTCTGTTTTATATTTCTTGCTTTCCCTATTTCTTTTCTCTCTTCCTTTCTCTATTTTCTAACTGTCTGTTGGCTTCTAACTATCAGGTACTAGTATGATATAATGGTTCTCTTCAGGGAACCATTACTTCCATTTTCAGTGAAAAAAAGCTTTGATTTCCTCACAAAATAAAACAAAAGGAACTCCTATGAGTTGCAAACAAAATTAAGCAAAGGGAAAAGAATTTACTAAGTTGCCACCCTTTGTATGGTGTACTTTGTAATATTTTGGATATTGCAGGGGAATGAGTGGCAGCTTACGGTCTTCTCCTAGACCCTATTGTTAATGTCCCTTATTCAGCCTCTCTTACTGTGGGCACTTTTCTTCAGTATTTTATCTCCATTTCTCACCCTCTTCTTATATAGTGCTTTAGATATTTTGAAAATCAGGCCCAGTTTTCTGCGCCTTGCACCCCTGCATGGAGAATCAATGGTCCTCAAGGAGCTTGCCAGGAGCCTGGCGCCTTCCTGGTCCACTTGGAGTCTGGGAGATGCTCTGGCTGACAGTGCTGTCCCCCTCCATCTCCCGCTGCTGTCAGTTTCATCAAGAGGTCCTCGGTTTGAATGTAGTAGTGTGCCCATTGTCCTTATCTGACCACCAGTTCCTGACTTCCTCTCTCCTTTGGCAGCGTCTGGTCCTTGGTGTTCTCCCAGCACAAGCTGTAGTTTCCTCGTTCTTCTCCTGCTTGCCTGGGGAGGAGGGTTTGTCAATATCCTGATTCTATGTTAATGTAGCCTTTCTGTCTTTCTTTCTGCACTTCGGATGGTATTAGAGAGGCAGAAGACATAGAAATCCTCAGGTAAGTTGTCTATTCCGTCATACCCACAAAGAGCAGATCGTTAACCAAGTTATCCTCTTCGTGAATGACGTCGATGCTCAAAGCTCTCTTTCAGGTCTAGACGTTAGAGTCTCTGTTCTTCATTTGATGGATGAGGAGGAGCAAAAAACCTCAGCATGGTGATAGACCCCCAAAGTGAAAAGGCAGTACAGTTTTTGGGGGAAACACTGTGAAGTGCCACCACACAGAAGATAGACAAATAGGCGTAGTCTTTGAGGATAGGACTTTAATGTAGCTCCATTCCATAAAACCTCATCCTACAACCAATAGCAACAACTGATCTTACATTCAAGTACTAACATTGTACATCAGTCAGATTCTAATAAGGAATGGCACTCCATGGTAACAAGGGAGAACAGGAATGCTACATTGCTTAGACTTGATAGCTAACACCAAGAACACCATATCACCTCTCCCTTTACCAACAAAATAGTAAAATGCACAGTTAAAAAAAACACAAAATACAATAAATGCAACTTTGCAAACAATGAGGAATTTTCTTGAACTTATTTGATCTCCTCTCCAAGTGCACAGTTAAGAAATACATGAAATATATGAAATACAATCCTGCAAATTATGAGGAATTTTCCTCATCCTACTTGATCTCCTCTCAACAGATTGTGGAGAAACAGCTTGATCACAGGAGGAATTCTCATTAACACATTTGGAAGGACACTTAACAATCCTGTTGAGATTCCATACCACTTTTATTTGTTGTCCAAACTTGGACTTACCAACCCTTCTTTCAGGGAGTTTCACTCTAACCCAATTACCAACTTGAACAACCGTTTTTTTTACAGCTTTACTCGCATCAAACTCTACTTTCCTTCTCTCTATTTTATCCAACTCATGGTCTTTCCATCCCGCAGTGCGATCGACCACACCACCAACTTCCATTCTTCTAGAGGTCACCCTAGAGAGGATTGACTTGAGTATTAGCTACCCTTCCTTTAAATAGCGTGATGGGGCAAAATCCGGTGGAAGAATGTGGTGTGAACCTGTATTCACGTACTTTTTTTTACAGTTTCCTCCCAGTCACAACTAGGGACGACTGCCAGTTGCATGGTCTCCTTGAGAACTCTCACAAATCTCTCGACAACACCATTACACTTGGGGTGGTACAGCGCGGCACGCTTATGGGTGATTCACCTCTCCGCCAAAAACTCTTCAACTGCACCAGAGGTAAACTGCACCCCATTGTTTGTCAAGACCGAAGCTGGCAAACCCTCACTTGCAAAAAGATTGTCCAAGAAAGAAATCACAGCAGATGAATCAACCGAATTAACTATTTTGATCACGGGCCATCTAGAAAACATATCCACACACTAAAATATAGCGATCTTGGGTCCTGACCTTTACCGGACCCAGGATATCCACCGCAACAACAACCCAGGGACCATTGTCTTGTTGCCTGACAACCATGGGTTGAGTCCTGTATTTAAGGATTTTATCACTGTTGAGCGTTTGCGAACAACTGCACACCAACCTTTCTATCTGGACATCCATCGCAGGCCGCCAATAGGCTTCCCTAAGCCTTTCTTTTGTTTTTGCTATGCCCATGTGGCTGGTATGGGCATTCTCTACCAATCTGTCACGTAGGACCGAAGGAACTACAAGTCTGCTACCTCTAAAAAGTAACCCATTCCAAAAAGACAACTCGTCCTTCACACACCAAAATCCTTTCGTTTGATCATCACAATCACGCTTCTTGCACCAACCATCACTCACACTGGCAATGACCTGCTGTAAGACAGGATCATTCTCTAAACTGGCATTCCATTCTCCTTCTGTCACCACACCTTCAGTCACAACACACACTTATAAGTCTTCTCTAATGTCCTCACCAGCAAGACAGTCATCACTGTCGCAACCATCAAAACTTGCAGACCCACCAAGCCTAGACAAGCAATCTGGTTGGATATTGTTTGCACCAGATAAATAGGAAACGTGAAATTCAAAGTCCTGCAGAGCAACAGCCCGTTTTCTTATTCTATGGGAAACACAATCAATCCCTTTTTTTCAAACGCCTCTTTTAGAGGTTTGTGATCAGAAACTACTGAGAAGTGCTTGTCCCGAAGAAACTTTTTGAGCTTGCGAACCGCCCAGCAGACGACCAAGGCTTCCTTCTCTATCACAGAGTAGTTGCACTCGGCACCTTTAAGTGGCCTGGAAATAAACAAAATGGTGTTATCAACATCTTCACCATGCTGCAAGAGAACAGCACCTAACCCCTTACAACTAGCGTCAGTCATGACAAACGATTCTTTTGAAGGATCAAAGCTAGACAAGTTAGGTGTCTTATTCAAACAACTTTTGATGAGATCAAATTCAACACAACAGGACTTGTCCCATGTAAACTCACGTCCCTTATTCAGCACACCTCTTACATTTTCTGTTTTCTGTGCAAAACTAGGGACAAATTTCTTATAAAATTCTGCCAACCCTAAAAATGTAACAAGTTAATCCTTGTTCTCAGGATAATTGAGATTAGAGATGGCCTCGACCACAGATGGTTTGGGTTTGATTCTGAGCCAGAAACCAAGTGACCTATATATTCAATCTCTCTAACATCGAATTTAAGAGTGAGCCCTGAGTCTTGCAACTTGGTCAACACCTCTTCCAGTCTTGAATCATGCTCTTGCATGTTTACCCCATGAGCAAGAACATCGTCTTGGTAAACCTTGATGCCTTCAATGTCAGGCAAAATATTTTCCATAACTCTTTGGAATACTGATGCAGCCGATATTAAGCCAAATGGCATCCTGAGGAACTTAAAAGTGCCAAACAGAGTAATGAAAGCTGTAAGATCTTGGCACGAGGGATGGAGCTTGACTTGGTGATAAGCAGAGGAGAGGTCCAACGTGGAGAAGTGAGTGGCACCACCAAGTGAGGACAACATTTCTGCAATATTTGGAAGCGGGTAGCGATCGACAACCACAGCTCTGTTGAGCTCTCTTAGGTCAATGCATAATCTGGCCTCTCCATGGACCTTATGGGCCATCACCACCAGAGAGACCATTCGGTGGCCTCAAACTCTTGTATTACCCCATTCTTCAACAGTTTGACTAACTCGGACATTATCTTATGTTTGACTAGCAATGGTACACTTCTAACTTTCTCTACCTTGGGTACAGAATTGCGTTTCAACTTTATTAGGTCTATATAATTTTTTAGACAACCTAACGTATTATTGAAAACTCTGGGAAATTTCGCAATCCAGGTGATGCGATCACTAACAGCAGCAGCAGAATGTAGATCCCTTAAGCACACGGAGGGGGAGACTCATTAGGGTCAAGGTAAACATGAAGGTATGCCTACAGATTGACAGTTGAACTAGGAAAGGGGGAGGAGGAAGTACAGGCCAATGAAAATCAAAAAGACACAAATGATTTTAAAGGACTGACCTATATATTCCCACCAAACCCCTTTCTGATGCCTCAGTGGGACCTCAATCAGGTTCTCACATTCTTGATGTGCACTCCACTGTAGCTAAGGCACAGTTGTTCTCAAAGGTTGTTCACATTAAAAACCGTGTTCCTCATTGCAATCACATCCGCTCACCATGTGAGTGTCCTGGGGGTACTTTCTGTCCGGTGACCAGACACCTCTTTTTAATGTTCAAGTTAGTGCTAAGGACCAGACAGTGTGTGGTTTTCTTGGTGTTAGCTATCTAGTCTAAGCAATGTAGCATTCCTGTTCTCCCTTGTTACCATGGAGTCCCATTCCTTATTAGAATCTGACTGATGTAGAATGTTAGTACTTGAATGTAAGATAAGTTGTTGCTGTTGGTTGTAGGATGAGGTCTTATGTAATGGAGCTACATTACAGTCCTATCCTCAAAGACTACGCGAATTGCGAATTGCATCGTCCGTCAGGAATGGTTCTGCCAGCATGAACCTGACTAGAGACCTCCTCGAAAAGTGGGGCCCAGAAGCAAAGGAAAGAGAGCCAGCAGGGCACCAATGATACAGAGCATGACTTCCTAGAAAGCCTGATCTGCGGTGTCTCTGATAGACCCGGAAATTCAGGTTACATTAGAACGAGCTCAGAAACCATATACATGAGGGTGGGCCTGCACCAAGATAAAGAAGTACCCAAGTATCTGCCCCACTTTTCCTAATAAGAGTAGCAATTAGAGTGAAGCTTCACGTTTTGGCTTCTTGTGCTTCTTTTTGGACTTGGACTTATCTGAAGTTTTCAAGTAGAATGATAACCACTCCCTGCATAGGCTTTGGGACAGAAAATGTGTTCACGTCCTTGACTGCGACTGGGACCAGGCCTTAAATGCTTTTCTATGATGTTCTGCAACGTAGATTTTTGCCTTGAGGTCCCCATGGGGCCTTTGGAATATTTTGAGAGCTTCTGAGAGCAAATATTCACGATTTAGAGTAAGCATGGGCTGAAAATTCGTTCCGCTCGCAGAATTTGTGAATTTTTGGCAATTTCGCAATCCGCGAATCGCGCGAAAATTGCCAAACAATTCGCAATTCGGCAAATTTTTTTTTGCTTGGTCGTGCTTCAAAAATACAATCTTGCGCGCGCGGCGTTGACTTACCGTGACTCTGAGTTCGCCGAGTTGTTTTCCTCCAGGTTTTCATGCGCTGCGTCATTTTGGATCTGGCTGCGTGAGACTTTGACAGCGAGTACGTCATGGAGTCCCGCCATCTTGCACTGCGAGACTTTGCGAACGCGAATACGTCAAAAGGGCCCGCGATCACGCAGCGTGGGGGTAAACAATAGCGAATACGTAGATGCGACGCGCAGCTGACATCCGGCGGAAGATTTGAACAGCTCGCTTTCCCGAAGTCGCAAAAATTGCAATTCTACGCAAGAAATCTATCGCTGGCAGCAGAAACCTTCTTAAAATGATGATTTGGATCAGAATAACTCCTCAGATTGACATTTGGCTGCACTTTTTTGTGCAAGGAGTCCATTTTTGGGGGGGTGGGAGGAAGGAAGCGCCCCAGAGTCTCCAACTTCCTGTTCCTGTCCAGCAGGCTCCTCCCAGGGCTTTGTCCATGTCCTGGTCACTTTTCATTTGGAGCTGGAGCTGTAAGGATATCTCTTTGTGGCTGCTGCTGGATATTTGTATTTGAGGACTTTTTGTTTGGATCACTTTTGGATTTGAGATTTTACAAGTAAGTTGGTCTTGTTTGTTTGGGGCATTGCAGTTGCTGCAACTACAATTTATAAACTTTTTCACAACTTTAAAAATAATATATTGTGGGTAGCCAGAGTATCCATTAGGCCCAGGGTTAGTCATGAGTGCATGATACAACTGTTTCCGTGAGTTTTGTTAAATTTAAACATCATTTAGGGCATGGATGGCATTGGATTGAGGTGATTTTTGTGTGTATTTCGATTTTTTGGGTGTTTTTGGGGCCTGGTCCAGGGCCTGGCCATGTGGGTGGGGGCCATTTTGATGTCTGGCCCATGGCCTGGCCATATGGGTGGGGGTCTAGGGGCTAATTTGAAGCCAGGCTGTGTGCTTTGTGCCATAGGCCTGCACCCAGTCTGCCTTGCTTTCATCCATTATGCCCAGGGGTACTCAGTGGTGCATGGACCACGTCTTTCTGTGGGGTCTCTTGAATTTAAACATCATTTAGGGCATGGATGGCATTGGATTGAGGTGATTTTTGTGTGTATTTCGATTTTCTAGGTGTTGTTGTGGCCTGGTCCAGGGCCTGGCCATTTTGATGCCTGGTCCAGGGCCTGGACATGTGGGTGGGGATCTAGGGGCTAATTTGAAACCAGGCAGTATGCTTTGTGCCATAGGCCTGCACCCAGTCTGCCTTGCTTTCATCCATTATGCCCAGAGGTACTCAGTGGTGCATGGACCAAGTCTGTTCTGTGGGGTCTCTTGAATTTAAACATCATTTAGGGCATGGATGGCATTGGATTGGGGTGATTTTTGTGTGTATTTCGATTTTTTGGGTGTTGTTGGGGCCTGGTCCAGGGCCTGGCCATGTGGATGGGGGCCATTTTGATGCCTGTTCCAGGGCCAATGCATGTGGGTGGGGGTCTAGGGGCCATTTTGAAGCCAGGCAGTGTGCTTTGTGCCATAGGCCTGCACCCAGTCTGCCTTGCTTTCATCCATTATGCCCAGAGGTACTCAGTGGTGCATGGAACAAGTCTTTCTGTGGGGTCTCTTGAATTTAAACATCGTTTAGGGCATGGATGGCATTGGATTGGGGTGATTTTTGTCTGTATTTCGATTTTTTGGGTGTTGTTGAGGCCTGGTCCAGGGCCTGGCGAAGTGGGCGAGGGTCTAGGGGCCATTCTGAAGCCAGGCAGTTTGCTTGGTGCCATAGGCCTGCACCCAGTCTGCCTTGCTTTCATCCATTATCCCCAGGGGTACTCAGTGGTGCATGGACCATGTCTTTCTGTGGGGTCTCTTGAATTTAAACATCATTTAGGGCATGGATGGCATTAGATTGTGGTGATTTTTGTGTGTATTTCGATTTCTTTGGTGTTGTTGGGGCCTGGTCCAGGGCCTGGCCATGTGGGTGGGGGAGGGGGGCATATTGAGGCCAGGCAGTTTTTGTCATAGGCCAGCACGCTTGTGGGGTTATGAATGGGTGCATGAAACAACTCTCTCTGTGTGGTCTCTCTTCTATTCATTTAAACATCCATTTTTTATTTGCATCGCAATTTTTATTTTGGGTCTTTCAGTTTTTGGGTGTGTTCTGTTAATAATAATAAATGCGTAGTTTCAATAGTATTAATTGAAGCACGACATATGCAACATTTATTTAACTGATGTTCCTCTGGCTTCTTTGCTTTTAGGTGCACAAAGACTGAGAACCAGGAATCATCCTCATCATCATCACTTGCTGTAGTGCCAGGAAGAAGTCCTGCTGCGGTGTGTGCACAACATCCCGTGACGTCACGTGTGGCCACAGACAACTCTGCAACTTGTGCAACTGCTTCCTGCTGTCCTGACATCTGACAAAGATGGCCCCAAAGAAAGGTGGCAGTAGCTCCTCTACTAAGAAAGCTGCCAGTGTCACTGCCAGTAAGAAGGAACAGAAGAAGCAAGTGGCGCCACTTACCAAGGAGACTGGTGTGCCGACCAACACTTTTTTTGGGAGATAAAAAAACTACGCCTGCAGCAGCGGTGTCCACTGGGGACCAAGCTTGGAGCAGCACCTCCGCTTCATTGGTCTCAGTGCCACCACGCCAAGTTAGGCCCAAGCCCATGAGTGCCGCAGATGCAGCCACTTTAATTACTCTTTCACCATCGACTAGCAAAGTAGCATCCAATCAACGCATGGTGTAACTCATCTGACGAGTGTTCAACCACAGCCGCAGTGACAACCACAGGTGCAACAAGGAGAAGCGCATGGAGAGGCGCAAGTAGAGAGGTGCAAGGAGAGGCACAAGGAGAGGCGCAAGGAGAGGCGCAAGGAGAGGCACAAGGAGAGGCACAACTGCCCACAATACTTGTTCCTCCAGAAGTAGCGGCACATCAAGTAATCGAGATTCATGCGGAGGTATCAGCTGAGCAAGCCACTCCTGATGATCCATTGTTTTCCAGTTCCCCAGTAAGGAAAAAGAGGGCTAGTATAACTTCTTCTTCAAGCCCCCTTCCTTCTGATGATCAAGATTTTGATTGGCACCCACCAATTCAGTCTGAGAGGGAGGCGCGCCATGAGCCCACAAAGCTAGGTAAAAGGAAGGTTCCCGCAAGGCTTTCAGTTATGGGAGATGACGAAGAAGAAGTAGAAGTGGTGTATTCTGCTGCTGATGAAGAGTCTGACGATGACGACCCAGTATTCATAGTCTTCACTCCAGCCCCAGCGGGTATGCAGCAGACAGATATTTTTACCCTATCCCGAAATGCTGCACGGGATGTGGGCAGCGTGGCACTGGTACCACCACCAACACAGGTAACTATTACACCAACACGACCTGCAGCTTCCATATTTTCTCTTCAGAAGGGCCGGCAGGGACCTCCATCCAGCTCGACCTCCATTACCTCAAGTAGTGGTGCTGTAAGTGCACAACAGAGTTAAATTCCACCACGCCCATCCTCCACTTCATCTGGCATTGAAAGTGGCACCTCCACCACCACCAGAAATCTCAACTCCCCAGTTTGGGACTTCTTTAGTATTAGCAAAAAGACGTAAAACCAAGTTATTTGTTCGATTTGTAAACAAGTAGTTAGTCGGGGTAAGCTTAGTACCAACTACGGTACCGGAGGCTAGAGAGGTCACCTCCAAGAACACCACAGCAACCAGTGGGAGGCGCACCTAAGTAACATCCGGAAAGCCAAAAATACAAATCCAAATGTAGCCATTGATATTGCATCTGATGACTAGGAGCTGATCATGCAGGGGGAGGTGAAGAAGCGAGAGACATTTTTTCTGGTACACACAGTACCCCTGGCAGCAGCACCGCAGTGGTAGCGCCCACACCCTCTACCCCAGCAACATCTAGGAGGCACACTATGAGTCTGGTAGAGACACCAATGCGAAAAAGTACATCAATGAGCCTAACTGGGTTGAAGAAGTCTGGATCATCATCACATATGAAAACGGTCCAGACCACCATTAAAAGCATGTTTTGGTCGGAGGTGCCATTTGAACGCAACCACCCAACGGCACGTCTGTATAATGCAATGCTGGTTAAATGTTTGCGCTGGACCTTCTCCCTTTTTCTTTTGTGGAAGGGGTGGGTTTTCTAGAATTTGTGGCAACAGTTTGCCCTAAATGGAAGGTTCCTAGCAGGTCCTATTTTGCCAGAGTTGTGGTTCCAGAACTACATCAAGATGTGCTGGACGCGATTGGGGCAGCTTTGCAGAAGAGTGCTGTTCACACTATCCACCTGACAACAGACATGTGGACCAGTTGCCAAGCCGTTGATTACATGTGCATCACTGCACACTGGGTCTCTTTTGCGGGGGTTAGAGAGAAGATAGCTACAGGTGTTGACAGTGTCACAATTTTTCAAGCTACTTGGAAACATGCAACAGTGCCATGTTTGCCATGGAGAAATCTCATACAGCAGTAAATATTTTGGAGGAGTTTAAAAGTAAGGCCTTTCAATGGCTGCAACCAAGAAGGTGCACGATTGGTTATGTATCCACGGATAATGGCAGTAATATAGTTAAGGCCATGACTGATGGTGACTATTTCACCAGGACAATTACAACATACAGTTACAGTATCCACTTCACTTGTCCTTATCTTTTAAATAATGTTATTGTAGTGAACTATGAATGTGACACTGTGCGTTTGCTCTCTGCTTCAAATCCATCCCTACAGCTATTTGATAAGTTTCTTTGCTATTTTTAAAACTAATGTAATGTACCACTAAGTGTTTATTCTCTCTGAGGGCAGATAGGCAAGTGAAATTGCGTAATTACTTCAGCCATGTACTGTCTAATTATTTAGTACTAGTTAGTAAGTTGTAGTAAGTACTACTTTTCAGTAACCTAACCATCCATTTAGCAAACAACTTCATGCATGCACTTCCTTTATGTCCCTTAAAAGATTTATGGATATCTTCGTATCCAAAGATTTGTTTTTCTTCATTTGTTGTTTGTCCATGCTCTGTTTTTTTTCTCTCTCCCAAAAACTTTCCCAAAAACCCCCATTCCCATCCATTTTTCAAACCCTAACCCTCTTCCCCCGTGCTGTCTGGTTTTCATTGAGGTGTGACTAAATGACACCAATATTTCCACACGCTTGCTGGGGAGGATAAGGTCAAAAGCAACAGAAAATCAATTTCAAGGCAGGTCAAGGAATCCGAGGATATATTCTTATTTTGCTTGACACACACCCATGAGTATTTGCAAATCTATTCAGAATTTCATGTCCGCCATCGAGTGGATTCATCATCAACAATATCCTCCTACACGTGACGAAAGCTTACGCTGCTGTGTCCTTCATTACTAGTGCTTGTAGTAGCCATAATCCACGCAACTAGTAGTTAACTTTTGATTGAATACTTTAGCATTGCTTAGGCTACAATTTATGGCACTATTCTTCTTTACTGTACTATCATACTGTTCTAATGCTCCTCTCATGCCACTCAATGTCTCATTTCCTTTTTTTTCATATGCTGCTACTGCCAGTGTGTACCACTACTACTACCACCACAACGATGCCATTTCATCCGTCCAGGATTCCATAGCCAACCTTAATCGCCATTTGCCATGCAGCCAGCCCTGTGCCTAGCCCTATTCTCAAACATGAATCACAGGTAAGATAAGCATTTTGGGGGAGGAAGTATAATGGAGTAGGAGGAGAGGAGAGACTGATGGTAGTACTAGTAAAGTAGTAGGACAATTGAATTCACTAACTCTGTCAGTGGCATTTTTGTACAAATTTGGGCGATTACTTCTTAGACAATTTGAATCAACCAGCCGGTTAAGCTTCAGGAAAACAAACGTACAGTTAACCCCCCTTGCCTCCCCAAAAACAGTAAAAACGCGTATGCTATGTTTAAGTGATAAATAAATAATTATTTTGACACAAAAATAAAATATCTAACAAGACCCGACCCACCCCCTCCCTAACCCCAACCAATGTCCATGAAATGTCCCCAAAAGTTCAAAAACCCCAACGCCGAATTCCCCTCCCTCCCCCCAAAGTCTTTAAAAAAGGGGCGAGGGACAGTCTCTACTTTGGCCGGCGGTGTCCTGTGGCCAGGTGGTCACGCAGCTCTCTCCGAAGGGCCTTGAGCAGGACTTTCTGCCTTTCCACCTCCTGCTCAAGGTAGGCCACTCGCAGGGTTAGGCGGTTCCCACGCTCCTTGCAGGTACTGTGGGGGGCAGCTGTTGGTTTCGCTGCTCGGCGGCGGCGGGTGGCTGCCAGACCACGGCACCGTACCGCTGGAGGATTGCACTGACTGTATGACCCAGGGGCAGTGGAGGAAGATGCAGCTGTTGTTGTTGACTGAGGGTCATCCTTCTCCTCCTGAGCCAGCAGCCGCCGATATTCAGCGACAATTGCCTCCAGCTTCCGTCGCCTGGCTCGGATAGCCAACTCCTTCCTTGATAGTTTAGAAGGAGTGTCTATATAAAGAAAGAAAAAAATACTGTAACCAATACTCTTTAAGATTAACACAAAATAATTCAACTGAAAGTTGTGTCACAGTAGCACTAGCAACTTGCGAGCACAGTAGATAACATTTGTGGCATGTATCTATCTAACCTCCCACTTCGTTGGCCTCTGCTTTAACATTAGTGGGAGTTTCAGAAATTCTACTAGCACTATGGACTCACTACATTAGACTCAGACAGTACACCAGTCTTCTTCTTCTCTCTTGTTTAGCGAAATTAGTACGTAAACTTGTGGAAGCCGGCATAAGCAAAATGCCAGCGCAGTCAGCTTGCACCCAAGAAAAACAGACGCAAGCCATGATGACGCAGACTCGCGTTACTTTTACCAGTACATGCAGGTGGGGAAACTCTTACTTTTCTATTATAGGTGGCACTGGCCATACCCTGTTACAAGGGCTACTTCTCAATTAATTTAACTTTCACCCTGCCCTGTCCCTGACTACTACAAAAAGAAAATGAAGAAGATAATATGATCATCTATCCCTTCACATGATATTTGCTTATATAAGGGATGACTTTAGGTGCTTTGTTTTTATTGATTGAGGGAACACCAATAGGCCACACATAAATGACAGAGTTGAAGAAGAATTATTAACATAGGTAGTGAGTGGTCCCCGTAATCGCCGGAGAAAGGCACTTGTGACTTGACTTGATAATGTGAACTATACAATATAGATACACAATACATGCTGTGCTTGCAAACTACTGTTAGTCCAGGGAGTATTCTGAAAAATTCAAACTTCTACTTTCCTCGGCTTTGCTACTCTGGCACGGACGTGCGGTGTTACATGCTCTTCAAACTAACACTCTTCATCCAGTGACCGTCTACTCTGTCTACTCTACATACACCTATGCTATCTATGAGGAAGATACCATCCAGGCATCCATCCATTCAAAGTAAATGTCAATCATTCTTCTTAATGTCTCAACTGGACAAACCTTACTTTTTCTCACCGAAAAACACCCTTTATTTTTATTTTGTAAACCGCCACCCATGCATCCGTGATTGACTTGCATTTGAATTTGACCCAAAGGATATATTGCACACACATACAGTTTCTGTTTCACCCACCCAGGCAGTCCTCTTTTCTTTCTCCTTCCACCCATCCTTGCTTCAACCGGCCATGCATCAGATTCCTACTAGCCACCTCTGCCTGCATTCAAAAAAAGGTATCATTCTTTGCCAGTCATTAATTTAACTCGCACGTCCTTCCTTACACCCTGCTTTCCCTTTTCGTTCATCCCATCCATCAAGTTCATCTCTGATCTGACTTGGCTTCTCGATAAAACTTTCACAGCTGAGTTGAAGTCAAATTTAGAGGAGGCCATTGGTTACTCGTCAACTCCCACCGCTAATACTATTGCTAATGCGAAGTCAAGGGTGACTGTCTTCCACCTGGTTGACAAAAACTTAGTTCTAAATTTGTAAGTCTTCTTAACAGTAAAGTGTACTTGTACTGTACAACATATACAACCCTGCAGCGAGCCTACTCTGCAATCTCAATAAGTAAGGAATATAATAGCTTACTACAGCCCACCACTACCGAGGCATCCCCCACAGCAGTTCTTGCTGGCACTGGTGGCACCGCATCCGCCCCTGGAGAGACAACCTCCGCGCTGGCCCCGGCACTGGTGGTGGTCTGTGCCGATGGTGTTCTGCCTAGAAAATACATTTCATATTTTTAGATGCCATATACACCACTCCCTATTTTGTCTAGGAATGAAAAAAAAATGTTACTACATAAACAAACTTATTTATTTGTGACTCTCTAGTCTAAACTAAAAATTCCCCTTTCGGAAGGGGAGGGTGTTTTTATTTATGCTTAACCATAACATGCTATACTTTTTGGCACACCTGATGAATGCTTGCTTTTTAACACGCACCATTTTTCTCATAACAGACAGACGCTTCCCTTCTATGAACAAGAGCAATATGTTACTCATTATCATCACCACCAGTACTTTAAGTTCCAACCAGGTGAGGGGTCTCCCACAATTAATGTGTAAAATCAGCCACTGTTCAGTTTTCATGAGTTCACCGTTTCTCTTCTATGAAGTTGATTTTAATAAATGTTTTTATATAATGCACAATTGAAAATTAATATACAGGGTACACACAGACCTAGTTGTTTTACTTTTAATAAAGCTTTAAAACTTACATAGACTCTGTGGTTTTTGGTCATGAGTGAGTGAGCGAAAGGGTTTGCAATTTACAAGCATGATTCCGTGACTCTGAGAGGTCGGGACTCTGACTCCGTAGTCTTATGTTCTGGGTTGTATAATCATTGGGGATCATCGCTGCATTCGGGAGCTAAATAATTACTCTGACACACTAGCTAGTCAGTAAGGAGATTGGGGGTTCAACTTCTGTTATGACTGAGGTATGTGGAAAGTCTAACTGCGCCTATTATCACCAATGCCCTATTCTTGTCCATAGTTCTGTATGTGCAGAATAGTCCCTGCAACAGTAGTAGTATGTCCTCCTATCAAATCAAAAAGTAAACTAGTATCTTATTGTTGGTGGCCATTGACATTTTATTGTTGGGAATTGTCAAAGCATAAACATTGAGAAGACTTCAATACACATTATGGACAACCCAGAGGACTGCACTCAGTGCTTGGAGCTATTGCTGAATAGTAGTTTTGTTTAACACCTTTTGCCAACTGTACAATCTTAGCTAGCTACACAGACAGACTAATAATAATAAATAGTAGTAGCACAGAGAGTCATAGTAGAGGCAGTATAAGAATTTAGAAACAGTCTACAAGAAGATCAAAGACGATTTAGGAAAAAATAGAATCATGATGAACATTTGGAATAAATAGGTGCTGTAAAAGTTAGGGAAGTATAATTATTAATATTAACAGGAAAACCTACGGGGACCAGCAGAAGAGCCCTCAGCGGACCGATCCTGGCCTTCCTGGTCCGCTGGCGCCGCCACCTCTGTCCTCTTGCCCCTCGGAGGTGCTGATGTACATGAAAGAAAGACACAAACATGGATGATTGTTGTCAAAGAAATCAAACATTTCAAAAAAACAATAACAAATTATTTCGGGGAAATAAACAACAATTGCACTAAATTTATTGACCTATCTGATGTGGTCTACTAGGATATTAGTATTGCTGGATTCGCTGACTGTCTACTTGGAAAGTTATGTAACTCATTAAACCAACTACAAAAAGGTACTACTGACAGATACAGTCCGTCATGATTGCAGACCATTAAAAAATGTCCTCTTAAATAACAAAAGTAAACAAGTGGGGAGCGCCAAATTCACGTTCCACTCCCAAACACACTGCATTTCGAGGATATTCTATCCAACTAATTATAAACCATTTGTCCTTATTTGTTCTCATCCAATCTTTTCAAAATGTTTGCCATGCTTTTCTTCTTTTCTTTTGCTTAATCCACATATTCGACATATTGCATTTTAGGAAACTTTTACATATTAGCATGTGCCCATCCAGGCCTCCTTGCAAATACGATCCAAACACAATAACCCCTCTACTTAAGAAGCCCTCGCTGGATCCAACAATCCCAGCCCATTTCAGGCCTATATCTCTTCTGCCCTTTCCCATAAAAATCCTGGAGAAAGTGGTTAGCAGGTCCTGGTCAAGCTACCTGGAAGATAATTGTTTATTGGACGGGGATCAATTTGGATTCCGCCCAGGTCATGGGGCAGAAACTGCATTGGCAACCATGTTGGACACTGGCAATTCCTCAGTACTGGTACTGTTGGATATGTCGGCAGCATTTGACACGGTTAGCCATGCAGTTTTGCTAAACAGGCTGGAGACACTGGGCGTGAAAGGCAAGGCTCTGAAATGGTTACAATCTTATCTGTCTGATAGACAACAGATAGTGACCATGACTCAGTTTGCTTCCCCTAAGTCCTCGGTCCATTATGGAGTACCACAAGGCTCGTCGATCAGCCCTATCCTCTTTAATATATACTTGCAGCCTCTGATCCCCATTATAAAATCTTATGGGATCAAATTGATTAATTACGCTGATGACACCCAATTGGTGTTCTCTCTGGAGGGGAAACATGCGGTACCTATGTACAGATTCCAGGAGTGTATGGGTCGGGTCTCCGCCTGGCTCAAAGCAAACTCCCTTCAATTTAATGAGGGGAAAACGGAGGTAGTCTGCTGCTCAACGGTTAAATTAAATCAACAGATACCATGTGAGCTTAGGCTCTCGCCGAGGGCCGATCCCTGCGTCCCAGTAAAGACCGTGCGGAATCTGGGAGTGTTATTTGATGAAAACCTTCAAATGGTGTCACAAACTAACAAAACAATTAGCGTCTGTTTTGGTCTGCTAAAAGCACTCAGGCAGATTCTCTCTCTCCTGCCCGATGACGCTAGACCCCTGGTGGTAAGGAGCAAAATTCTGGCTAGACTGGATTACTGTAACTCCCTTTATTTGGGCGCCCCCTTATACATCTTGCAGGGGTTGCAGAGAGTCCAGTCAATAGTGGCCAAGTTGGCGCTTAATAGACCACGTAGCTCCTCTACCACAATGGCCCTGAGAGACCTCCATTGGTTGCCTGTACGGGACAGAATCACCTTTAAATCTCTGTGCATAGTTTACAGAGCATTACACAGTACAGGTCCTTTACCAATGCAGGAAAGATTCACATGGTACAAGCCCACTAGGTCTCTTCGTTCCTCTAATCTAAGTCTGGCAACCACTACCAGATTTAAGAGATCTAGGCTGGGAGGCAGAGCCTTCAGCATAGCAGCCTCTCGCCTATGGAACGAGCTGCCCCAGAATATCAGGCAAGCCGACTCCTTGATAGGTTTCAGGAAGAGCCTAAAGACGTGGCTATTTGCCAAAGTCTGAGACCCTGGCGCCCATTATTTAGCCTTTCAATCTGCAGTTTCTATCTGATGATGTTTTTCCCCCAGAGCGCCAGGATACCCGTAGGGTGACAGTCGCGCCATACAAAAGCAAAATACAATACAATACAATACAAAAAGTAGTTCCGAGCAGCGTTTTTTATTCGTAACCCAATGCATTTCGGGCAATTGTGTGCCCTTCGTCAGGGGTAACTGAAAGTAAACATTTACAGAAATTCCATTAGTCATCACATTAGTTTTAATTTTTACTTAACGCTAATACTATACATATTTACTGAACCCATTGGGTAATTCAATTGCACATAAACAGTCAATTGTTTAGTTCCCACCCCCACTGACTCAATTAACTTACTTTCCTAAGCACCATCAAACAATGAAACAAGGAGACCTTGGCGATGAAATATGTGTACCAAAATCGAGTTTTAACTTGTCACTCGTAAGTCATAATATACTCAACCTATCAATCCACCACCACTATCTCTTCTTAGTGGCAGGGGTACAAAGGAAGGACTGGTCTTGAGTGTCTAGTCTCTCTAGCATTACGCAGTTCTGTAAAGTACACTCATACATAATCACTCAGGCCAAATGAGCACAAAATTGAAAACAAGTAAGCATAGTAGCAACGCCACTGAGCAGGCGAGCACCTGCAATCACAGAAACTTTTGAAGCATAATTTAACCGCAATGTAATCAGTAGCATTCTTGTTCTTCAGAAAAAACATATATTTGCAATATAACACAGAGCAGAAGAAAACAAAGTAGTTATTAAATAGCTACTGGTACTCACCAAGCCCAGGGATCTCGATGCCAAGCAGGTTGAACAGGTCTTCTTCCCGGTCCAGTATGTCGGACCACCGGTGCGTCACCTGGTTGTTGGTGTGGCGGACCCCTGACTCACGATACATGGCCCGGCACACCTTACCCCATAGCTGGCGATGTTCCCGGAGGCCGTACTCGGTACCGGGCCTGCCGCCTGCTGCGATGGTCTTTGGGAGGTGGTGCTGCACAAAGAAGACCAGTATGGCCACCTCCACCACTCTGAAGATCTCCCTGGGACTTACAGACTCCCCCCTTTAAACGCCCGCAAGGGAGCCGGCTGCGGGGTGCCCCACTCTTCCCCTTGGACTTGCCGGCTCCCTTTGCCATGGTCCTGGGTTAAAGAAAGGAAAAATAGGAAAGAATAGGGAAAAAAAAGGAAATAAAAGAAAAGAGAGAGCTACAAAAAAGTTGTTATTAAAGTAACAAAAAGTAGAAAAAAACACAAAATACAGATGTGCAAAAATAGAGAGATAGAAAATTAGTAAAAAAGATTTTAAAAAAGTTCAAACAAACAAAGGATTACAAAGATTGAAGCAGGATAGAAAAGGCTTGCCCAGAACCATAGCAGTGAAATTAAAACAAGATGGCCACGCCCATTGCAACCACGTGGGTAAGTTTGCGCAATATTTTCCTCGCGAGCACGCAAAAACGGAGGCGAACATGCAATTGCGACCCGGAACAGAAAATGCACAACGGGAGCATGCAACTAGCGACCGGAAAAGGAAATACGCAACGTGAACAGTGAAAACAAGATGGCCGCGCCCATATACGACCGCATGGGTAACTTCGCGGTAGCCGCGGTTAAAAAAAAATCCAGCGAACTCGCAAAAATAAAAAAATCCTCAATCTCACGAAAGTTCACGTATTTTGCGGATCGCGAGTATGCTTTCGCACGAATTTGCGTACCGCAAATTCACAAAATTCGCCAATACTTAATTTTGAGACAGACCTCGTGGGGGTTCGCCTCCAACATCTGTTTACGGCAATCTTTGCAGGTTTTGAACTCGGTAGTTTGAGGCGGAGACAGCCATTGAAGACTGAACATTTTATATAAACTTTCTGTCAAGTGACAGAAGAGAACCGGGGCCAGAACTGCTTGGGTGCTACTGCGACGACGCCAGGCTTACCAGGGGTGTACTGTCCATCGCGACTCCCTGCTTTACTCTCCCCCGCCGCCGCTTGTAAGACCCTGCGGCCGCCGAGTGGGGAGAGTGCTTTCCTGGACACCGGGGCTCCTGTCTTGTGCCTACAACCCCCAGCGTGCCCTGCTGCATTACGTGGACGCCGGCTGCAGCGTCCGCGTCACTTGCCTGCGCCCGGAGGCGCTTATCATCGAGCCGCTGCTGCTGGGGAGCGGGGGCCAGAACTGCTTGGGTGCTACTGCAACGACGCCAGGCTTACCAGGGGCGTACTGTCCATCGTGACTCCCTGCTTCACTCTCCCCCGCCGCCGCTTGTAAGACCCTGCGGCCGCCGAGTGGGGAGAGTGCTTTCCTGGACACCGGGGCTCCTGTCTTGTGCCTACAACCCCCAGCGTGTCCTGCTGCATTACGTGGACGCCGGCTGCAGCGTCCGCGTCACTTGCCTGCGCCCGGAGGCGCTTATCATCGAGCCGCTGCTGCTGGGGAGCGGGGGCCGGAACTGCTTGGGTGCTACTGCGACGACGCCAGGCTTACCAGGGGCATACTGTCCATCGCTACTCCCTGCTTCACTCTCCCCCGCCGCCGCTTGTAAGACCCTGCGGCCGCCGAGTGGGGAGAGTGCTTTCCTGGACACCGGGGCTCCTGTCTTGTGCCTACAACCCCCAGCGTGCCCTGCTGCATTACGTGGACGCCGGCTGCAGCGTCCACGTCACTTGCCTGCGCCCGGAGGCGCTTATCATCGAGCCGATCCTCCCGCATCGCGGGACGCCCGCGGGCGACGCCAGGCTGAGCCCGGACAGAGGGCGGGCCGTCTGTGGCCGTCCGGGGACGACAGGGGACGGGACGGGCCACCTCCCTTACCAGTGGTATTCAAACCTGAAAGCACTCGGAACTCACTAATAAGGTACTGTCATCCGCTCTTTCCTGCCTTTTAACTGTGGGTCATTGAGCCAGCTGCCTCCCTTAAGAGTGTGAGTGATAAATTTCTCTTGTGCGGGACTATTCGTTTCTTTAAATACTTTCTCCCATACTTTGCTGTTAATCAAGGAAGCACCCCCCAGCAAATATGAGTATCCAGGGCAAGAAAAGTAAACTACCTGCTTCTCGCCCAAATACTAGACTTCAGGCCACAATGCCGCAGTCCCTCCCAACACTGACGCCCATTGATAAAATGTTACAACAAACCATAGGGGTGGTTGCCAACGCAATTGAAAATACCGAAGGAAGATTATCCTTCCCACCCACAATAAGCTCTAAAGACCATGGCGAAGATTGCTCGGTTATTGCCATTGATCCCACGATTCTGGACTCTTATTTAACATCCACCTATGCCAAGCTACCCTGTGCACAGATCCCGGCTGAGACCTCAGTAGTTGATGATTTACCACTGGCCTCAGTTGAGTCCTCTATTAACAATGACGATCAACATTGTATCTTGACTCCCCCCCCCCCCTCTGTGGCAAAATCAAAACCTGATAGGGTGGGCTCTAAGACAAAAAAGGATAGTCTTCCTAAGAATTTAGGTACAAAGAAACAGCCTAATCATAACTTGGTAACCCCATCTGATTATCCCCGGCACCCAACTACAGGGATACCAATATGGTGACGGATCTTCAGAATAGTCTAGAGCAAATCATCGCTTCCCACATTAAACCTCTGGTCTCAAAACTGGACAGACTATCTTCCATGTTAAATAACAGGACTATAGGGACAATGAAGCCACAAAACTCCCAAGGTAACTCGGCACCCCCTGCTCTAGCCGGTGCCTCTACAAAGGCACCCTGTCCTGAAGTAGCTAAGTCCACCGTTCCAGTAGTATCAAACAAAAAACTAGGACCAGCAACTACTGCTGCCAAGCCCACAAACCTCGTACCCCCTCCTACACCTGTAGCCAACCCACTAGGTCTTAGCATATCTCCCGCTGTGGGCCAAACTTCCAAATCTAGTCAACATCTCAAGGAGGGTAAAAATACGGCACCAAAAAATGCTGCACCATCAGCGAGACCTCCCCCATCTACGGCAACTTTTAATCGATTGCCGTCAATAAATTTGCCCCCAGAAGCACAACCATATGTAGTTGCCCTAGTGGGTGTTCCAGTCGTGCAGGCCACACAAGTGGATACAAACTCCCCAGATATCCAATGTGTTTTGCTAACATCCGTTAGTAAATCTACATTGGCTATTATTAATATCTGCTCTAGGCCTACCGTGAACGGAAAAGAATCGAGTACTATCAAGGCACTCGACCATTTCCTTCAGACACTTGATCCCGCAACTCCGATTATTCTTGGTGGCGGTCTGAATTGCCAGTTCCAACCATTGGGTGGATCCGAGCTGTGTGAGGAGGATGAGGTCGACTTGCTCTGGCACATTCCAGCCCCAAGAATTGCCCCGGTTAAGGCTTGGACCTCGTTAGTATTACAAATCAAAGCCTTGACCCTTGCAATGTCTCTGCGGGCATGCAATGGAAGGGGCAATAACGAAAGTTCCGGCCTGCCCACATATAATAGGATAAATCGTACTTCCACCATTGACTATCTTATGTTGGAAGCCAAACATTGGGACAAGTTTAAAGATTTTGGGGTTGTCCCAAGACACGATAGCGACCACAATGCGCTGGTCCTAACGCTCAAACCCGGTGCGTTTGGACTAACTAACCCGGACTCTAGTTCCAGCCTGACAGTCCCACCACATATTATATCTAATAATAGAAGAAGAGTTAAATGGCCTTCTTGCCTGGACTCTCCTACCCGTCTCGCAAAAATCTACCAGATAGCTATCCCACTAATAAGCGATATGGGCAATTCCACCTCCCATGGGCAGACTATAGAGACCCACAGAAAGTTAGTTGAGAGTCTAGGGGACGTATTCTATCCGGTCAGTGGGACTAAGTTGCGTCGGAACAAAACACACCCCTGGCACAACCACGCATGTAAAAATTCAAAGAAAGACCTTCTTAAGGCAATTAAATCTAGGGATATCCTTAAAATTCGAGCATCTAGATTGCTGTACAAGAAGGTGCTCATTAGGGCAAAGAGCGAGTGGGAGGAATCTAGGTGGGATGAATTGAGACAGGCACTACTCCTAAAAGATTTCAAGACCTTCTGGTTAATTGTTACCTCCTCAGTGGTAGGGGAGAGAGATGCTGGGGTCTCGAATATCGCTCCTATAGTGTGGGAGGCACACTTTAAGTCACATTATACAAGTCCTGAGATGGAGGAAACTGGGTGCCAGGGCCAGGATAAGTTGCCACAACTGGTTTTGGATCTTTGAGCCTGTGCGCCACGGGACCTCCAGCACGAGAGCCGACTGCCGGGGGCCCCGGGGCCCGGGAGCTCGGTTCCATGTACCTGCACGGCCCGGGACCTCCCGCACGAGTGTCGTCTGCTGGGGGCCCCGGGCTCTGGGACTTCCCCCTGTAAAAATCACAGCTCCAACCAAGCTCCCGAGATTCCCATGGCCCCAGACCCCCTTCACGAGAGCCAACTGCCGGGGCCTCGGGGTTCGGGATCTCAGTTCCACGCACCTGCATGGCCCAGGACCTCCCGCACGAGTGTCGACTGCTGGGGGCCCCGGCTCAGGGACTTCCCCCTGTCAAAATCACAGCTCCAACCAAGCTCCCGAGATTCCCACGGCCCCAGACCCCCCGCACGAGTGTAGACTGCCAGAGGCCTCGGGCCCTGGATTCCCAATGGTGAGACATGATGCCCATAACAGGACTTCCACTAATAGCTTAGACCATATTACACTCAGGGAAGTTGAACTGGCAATTGAGAAACTGCTCCCGAATAAGGCCCCGGGTCTGGACATGCTCCCTGGAGATCTTATTCGCTCCCAGCCAAAAATCTGGACCCCATACTTGATGGTCCTGTTTAATGCTGTTCTACAGGGTTCCCCAGTACCGGAGACCTGGCTGGGAGCCGAGATTGTTCCAATCTTTAAAAAGGGCTGCCCGCTTGCCCCATCAAATTATAGACCAATTAGTTTACTCGACACAACCCAGAAGCTGATGGGCCGAATCCTACTGGAGAGATTACTGGGCTGGATGGAGGAAAATAAAACTTTGACCACCCTCCAAGCTGGATTTAGATCAGGGGTCTCGACTCTGGACCAGATCTTTCGACTCCAGGTCCTATACTGGAAAACTGCAAGAGTAGAGGGTGGCAGCCTCTACCTTGTTTTTGTGGACCTGCGAGCCGCATTTGATCTGGTTCCTAGGGAGAGGCTCTAGACGATGCTTGAGGAACTTGGTCACCCTCCTTACTTACTAGATGCCCTAACCCGACTTCATACCGGGAATTACGCCCAGGTGAGGTGTGGGAAAAACGGGGAATTATCTGACCGCTTCCCTGTTACCTGGGGCGTACGCCAGGGTTGCGTACTGGCCCCTACTCTCTTCAGCTTGTATGTTAATGGCCTGATAGATAGGCTTAATTGTGTCAGGGACAACGATGCTCCACGCCTGGCTACTGGTAGGGTGCCCGCTCTGATGTTCGCGGACGACACTATGTTGTTGTCGCGACATCATCGGGCATCCAGCGGGTTCTGGACGGGTTTGTCTCCTTTTGTGCCTCGCGGGGATTGGAGATCAACTTGGAGAAAACCAAGTTCATGATCTTCAACCCCCCGAGGCACACCCGCCCAAACCCCACATTGAATGGAACCCCACTTGAGCGAGTCAAGACCTTTATATACCTGGGGGTGACTTTGACTGAGCACTTTACATGGGACCATCAAGTCTCTAAATCCTCCCTGAGACTTGCACAGATTATGGGTGGCGTGGGCAGACTCCATAGTGCCTCAACCTTTAAACCGGCTACCCCTGCCTTAGAGATATACAAAACATAGGTCAGGTCTGCAGCTTTGTATGCTGCCGAACTCTGGGGACACACTAATGCATGTAATTTAATGAAAGTCGAGCAGTCCTTCATGCGACATCTGTTTGGTCTTCCACAAAGCACACCCCTCCTACCATTACGTTTGGACCTGGGTCTGGAACCTATTATTGATTTGGTGGCTGCACGACCCCTGCTCTATTGGAGAAGGCTCTGGTCTGTGCCGGAGCTTGAACCCTTTAGAGCAGAATTCAATACTATTTGGGGGCAGCTAAAGAACAAGAATATACCTTGGCTGGTACATGTTAAGACTCTCCTTTATCAAATTGGCCTACCCCAACTTTGGGACACACCGGAGGATAGCTGCATGAGGATGCAAAGGACTGTACTGGTGGCAGCTGTAAAATCGCATAATCTCAAATTGCTACTTTGTTCTACTTCCTTGGGCAGATTGTCCACTGAGTTCCTTACAACAAAAGTCGAATACAGGACGGAGGTGTTTCTGGACCTGGTGCAGCCTCCACTAGCAAGAAAACTATATATACAATTGAGGCACGGCTCTCTACCGGTTGGGGCATTGACATCCAGATGGGCAAAAACGACGAAGGCCAACTGCCCTGCCTGTAATTACGCCAGGGAAGACATTGTACATATCCTCTTTTTTGTCCAGCATACAGTGAAATTCGGAAATGCTGGATCATCCCATTATGCAAAAATCTGGGTTTCGGACACTGTGTACACGCTTGTAGAGTGCTAACTTATGACACTGCCCCTCTCATTGTTTTTGCCGTCTCCCGGTTTTTACTTGGCATGTGGCGGAAAAGAACTGTTTTTATTCACAAGAAATAACGGACTACTGCTTTTTACCCTCTACTATTTCTTTGATAGCCAAAGTTTAATAACTTTTTTATTCTAATGTATCTATGTTTTATCATTGTGCTTGTATATATTTTATTGCACTTTTATGGTCTTTGACCGAAATAAAATTATCAAAGAAAGAAGACAGAAGAGAAGGAAGGAGCTTTAGATCCGCCTAGGAAGGCACAGAGAGAAAGGAACTGACATGGACGCACACATGTGGCAGTTATATTGAGACCCTGATGTCTCTTCCAGGTCGGAATCTAGAAGATATGTTTGGAGTGGCTGCCATATATATTTCGGGCAAGAGGTCGGCGGGAATAAATATCACTATTAGTAGAACAATATATCAAGCTAGCAATCCAGTGTTACAATATTGGAGGATGTTTACCAGCCCCACCCTATTGCAATTTCCGCTTTGCCAACATCAAAGCTATTGCTACATATCTACGCGCAGCTTTCGGAACATTGTGGACCAACCCAAGCAGCGCCCCTAATGCGTTGGGGGCGAGCGTCCGATCCATCATAAGTGATACTTCCCCATAAACGGGTATCCGAAATCCAGCTATTTTACTGCAAGTCCAGGTCATCTGTATGAAATCGGTGTGGGGGGATTTGCATTTAGGCCATACATTTGAGCGAGCATTGTCCATGTGGTGTATCTTCTGGGGAGTCATGTAAGCCCGCCATATGAATTTAAAATGTAACAGTTTGTGTTGGTGATTCATAGAGATCCTACAAGTTTGGGTACAGCAGTGTTGCCATTGGAAATCAGATATTGTGTGGCCCACATCCCTTCCCCATGCCTCTTTTATTCGTTAATCTGTAGTAGGGAGCAGCATGACATGGACATGAGATGTTCCTCCTCAGTATCCTAAATGATTAGGGTTAAAGGGGTGATATCAGGTGGCTCAAGTGGATAACTAAGAATACGTGCATGTAGAGCCTTTTGTAACCTATGTAATATAAACTGATCCATTTGCGTCGCGCCTTGAAGTCTAGTGTCTTCTGTTCTGGAAAATGCATGCCCCTGAGGGAATAAACCAGTCAGCATGGTGGGAGAAAATTTAGCAAGGGTGCGCTTAATTACTTCCTGCGTGATGGGCAACCAAGTGTTACCCACCAGTGGAAGAGCCAGGGAGTACAGGAGGGTGCCACCTGAAAATGTCAGTAGGTACCTCCATGCCCAGCTAGTTGTAGAGACAGTTTGGATGTCCAGAGGGTCAAGTTTCAGATCCTCTGGTAGGATTGCTTAGATTAGTGTTGTATGTGTAAGACGCCTCCAGTCTAATAAAAGGAATTCTGTTGTCCGGTTGTATCAGTGCCTAGCAAAGCTGCATTGAGCCAATAGATGATATATTCAAAATTTCGGCACTCCCTAGCCGCCTCATTCATATGGTAACGTCAGGGTGTCCCACATAATCCTAGGTTGTTTACTACCCCACACTAGCAGCAATATTATTTTGAATTTTAACCCAACTTACTCCTCCATTTTATAGTTTTTTAATTCTTTAGCTACCCTATGTCTGACCTTTCTGTGCTTATCATTTTTCCCCTTGCTGTTCTCCTTGCAAGGTAAGTAACCCTACCTTCTCTGATCAGCTTCTACTCTAGTCTTGACTTATTACATGTGCCACTGTAAGAACTAGGGTCACAAATTCCACCACGGTAGCTTGGCGCAAGGCAGGAAGGCACCCGAAGGCAATGTGTTGAGCAGAAGTGCAGCACACACTCGCGCTGAGACAGGGAGGCACACGCAATAAAATGACACCACACCAGACTGTTGTTTAAAACAAGACTCTTTTATCTAGACTTTTTAGGGCAGGTAAGTCACTTCTCTTATATACCAGGCTTCAATTCAGGTGTTGAACATTTCTCAAACATCAGGCAAATATCACTGCAAGTATCTAGATTTTATGTAGGGGCAGTGTAGGCAGTCACATTCCTCCTAAACAGGTTAATTTAACTGTAACATTTTACAAGTCTGGTCTCAATAACAGAACATCTCTTGTGCAAGGGAATCATTGGAATACTTCAACAGAAGGATAAATGGCACAACAGAATCATGCTTTACATTTCCTAAGTAGGGCCACACTAGAATGATCAGTTCCCGGAAAAGGAGGTTAACTTAAGCAGAACACAACAAGAAATAAAGAAGTTTTTAAGCCCAGTTCAAAAGGCCTTGGATCCCTTTCACCCCACTCACTTCCGACCTCCTGGGCCAATACAGCCGTTGTAGAGTTAACCAGGGCCAACAGGGCCGAGCTGCAGTCTCCGGCGGGGGAGGGGCGGTCACCGGGCTGCCTCTCGGGTGTTCTGAAGCTCCTCAGCAGCCCCGCTATCCCCGTGTACTGTCACCCTCCCCCAGGGGGTTGTTACCTTTATTTTCGGCCCTTGGCACGATGCGGGGGCCCGCGCAGGCTAAGCGGGCTCCCCTCAGCTCCTCGCAGATCTGGGGAATGTCGGGGGCTCTCTCTCTCCTGGGAGGCCCCTCGCCGAGATTCAGGGCCAGTCCCGGGCCTCCAGATGCTTCCTCCGGCCCAGAACCAATTAGGATACAGTGTGGCGGGGGCGCGGCAGCCTTGATCAATGGTTGCACGGCGTGGGTGTGGCCTATGACGCGTCCGGCGTCCCGTGACGTGACGGTGCCCATGGCAGCTTCCAAGGCCCAGCTCGGCCTTCAGTAATACCGCGGCAGCCTTCCCCAGGCTTCGGGGGCCGCAGCGGTGCACTCGGCAGCAGGAAGGAATTGTAGAGTCAGGCGCCTGGGTCACGGCAGTAATTTTGAGCCCGAATACGCTTCTTTCAGCGGCACTTGGGCTGCGGCAGTGAGTTGAGCCCCACAACAGTGTGTCGTCCCCGCCTCAGCGCTCGACCACGCTACCAGCAGGTACTGGGCTGCGGGGGTGATTTCAGGCCCACAGTAGCGCTCAGAGGCCCCAGCACTAGGGGGTATTTCTGGGACAGTAAGCGCTTGGATGATACAGCCCCTAGACCACACAGCTCGGCGCTTTGGGAGGCAGACAGTTCTCCAGGCACATGCAGCGCTTTGATAGCTCAGCGCTGGGGGGGCACAGATCAGGCAGGTTAGGGCTGGTTACCTGATTGATCCCCCAGCAGTGCTCACAGCAGGCAGGTGCTTCCTGACAGCGCTTGATGGTAACAGCGCCTTTCTTGGGGGCATGGATGGCAGGTCCCAGTGTAGGTTCTTGGGGGGAGAAAGGGAGGTGTTGAGTTGGTGGGCTTCAGAGGCAGGATGGTTCCCTTTTAGCACACTGGAGGTGGTTCCCTGGGTTCCCCCTCGCTGGGCTAGATCAGCAGGCTGGCAGAGTCCCTCAACTAACTTAGGAAGAGCAGTGCCTAGGCCCAGTCAGTCCCAGTAGTGTAGGTTCCTCCCCTAGGCCCAACCGCTTATACTCCTTCCAAGGTTCCCCCAGGCCCAGTGGTGCCCCAACTGACAATCAGGTTTCCCTTCACTCTTATACCCCTAGGTCAGGTGACCCTCCTCTAAAGGCAGCAAAGCGAAACCCCTTGCATGGCTGAAAGGTTCCAGGAGCTTTCACATATTAGGCGGGATGGCAGTGATACTGTAACATGATGTCCCAGCCTGCTCCTAACTACTAGTGCGTGTCTACAATGGCCACTACGCAGTAGCAGGGGCCTGTGGCAGCCATGTTGTTGGGAGAGAGCACCTGCACCTCAGCACTTTTGGCAATGGTAAGGCGCCCAGAGACCTAGGTCCAACAAAAGACGATGGCAAAAATAAGGCGAAAAGGACAAATAAAAATGGGGTAAGACCCCCTAGGGCTGACAGATCTAACAGCCACACTTTCCTGTTCACCCTCCCTGTTCTGTAACTTACCTGGTCGGTTCTTTCCTTCTGCCATTGATTCACCTGCCTTTCTTTGGATTAGGCTATTTTTTTTTTAAATCTGTTTAATTGAAACACTTGACATACAGTTACATTTCTTGTGTGTATAATTCAAAGGGGAAACAGCGATTTGAGTAGCTCGTACAATATCTGAGCGAATGTTGACGACGGTTGAAAACCCAATAAATGCACTCATAAGCGAATAACACCAACAGCTGTAATGGGGACAGTCTCTGCATTCACCATAATGGACACTCCATCATTGTATTACAACTTATTTCGCAGTGTCGATCCCACCAGAATATCTGGCCCTACCCTTCAAGACGGGCATTCTTCTGGCCAGCTGTACCCCTGTTGCCCACAACCCTCCAGCCAATGATGCAGCGTGTTGTTCCTCAATGGTAAATATAACCAACCAGGCCCGGTTCCGGGCGACGTATATGAGTGCCGTGGGCGGCTAGAACGTTCAGAGTGTTGTCGCGGTGTGGTAGAGGGTTGCGGCAGGGGCCGCTATGTGTGCTACAACCTCGTGTTTGGTCGTCGTGTGCAGAAAAGTAAGAAATTTGTTTGAGAAAGGCAGATCCAGCGTAGTCAACCGGGGGGCGACAGTCGCTGCAATTACCTCTGACCCAACCGGGGGAAATAGGAAAGAAATTGGGGGTGTAATGAACCTTAACTCGGGAGGGGGGAGGGGGTGCTGCTGTATGGGTCCTGACGTGCTAGGTCCGGGTAGAGTGGCTACGCAGGGTGCTGGCGTCTAGTGTTCGCGGGCGACGGTTCGGGCGGTGTGTGGAGGCTCTAAGGCCCGGGGTGGGGCTGCACCGTTGGAGTCGGCGTGTGTGTGGCCCCTCCCGATTAGGGGGGGGGAAGAAGGGGGGGCAGGGGAGGGTCGGGTGGGGGGGGGCGAGAGAGAGGCTGCGGGGGTGGTAGCTTATGTCTATATGTGTGCGGCTCTTGTTTCTCCCTATTGCTATGCATCATTCTACCCAAATGTGTCCCTTCACTCCATTGGGGGGGAGGGGGGCGAGTTGGCTATCATCTCACATCACCCCTTTATCGTGGCAGGCCTTGGTGAATGCTTGTAGGAAGCCCTCCCAAATCTGGGCTATCGGGATGGCCCTCCGTCCCGCTGTTTCTTCCCTGCGTAACACTGTGCCCTCTGCGGTCGCCCAGTAAATGAGGGAGGCACTCCAGTGTTTCGTCTGTGGTGGGTCCGTGGCTTTCCAGTAACGTGTTATGAGCCTTTTGGCGATTATCAGTCCCAGATCCCAGAACCTCGTGTGGGCTTTGTTGTGTTTTGTTCTGGTAAGTAGGCCCAGCACACAGGTGTCCCAATCGTGACGAAGTTCCATTGCCGTCCCTTTCGTCAACAGTGTAGTGACATTGTGCCAGTACGTCCGCAGTTCGGGACATGCCCACAGCATATGCAGGAGATCTGCATTTAGCAGTGCGCATCGTGGGCAGCTGGAGGTATCTAGGCCGAAATAGCGGTTGATCTTGTCCGGGGACAGGTATGCCCTGTGTGTGATGTAGAACTGTATTATTTTGAATCTCGAGTTGCGGGGAATGTGTTGTGGGCCTTCCAGGATCCTCTCCCACTCCTTATCTGACCAGTCCCTCCCCCTGTCAGTTGTCCACCTGTCTCTTAGTGACTGTAGTGAGCTTGTAGTGTGGGTCCTTAGCGCTTGTGTTAGCCAGTGTATTACGTGCGACCCTGCCCCCATAACGTGCAAGTATTGTATCAAGAGGTGTGTCTGAGGTTCCTCAGACATGTCGCCCCAGTGTTTCGTTAGGACCCGGATCAGAGATGCATGGAACAGGAACTGTCCAGCTGGCAGTCCGGGATTCTCTACTAGTCTCTCGAACAGGACCAGGGCGCCGTTGTCATATAGGTCCCCCATTGTCTCAAGTCCCACCTGCACACAGTCGTTCAGGCGCGCTGCAGTTACCACACCTCCAGGCCTGGGCATTCCTTCCAGCGGAAGGGCTTTCTTTGGATTAGGCTATGTGATAATTTCCCTCCTGAGGCGGAAGCCGGGAGGTTGCTGTGCTGCGATTATCTTGTTTGCTTTTAAAAATTATTATTTTGGCTTGACTGACAAAGCTTTTTACTTGCCACCACCTCCCCCCTCTTCCTCGCTACCTGGGCCACTCAGCCGATTGTTGACGCTGAGCAGTCCGGTCCCGGGTAGATGAAGAATTTTAGCGGCCATATTGGGTGTGTGCAAGCGCTCTGACGCGCTCTAGCTGCGCATAAAAGGGGCATCCCTGAGCCCTGCGCTCGATTAGGCTATGTGATCATTTCCCTCCCGAGGGGGAAGCCGGGAGGTTGCTGTGCTGCGATTATCTTGTTTGCTTTTAAAAATTATTATTTCGGCTTGACTGACAAAGCTTTTTACTTGCCACCACCTCCCCCCTCCTCCTCGCTATCTCAGCCGAGTGTTGACGCTGAGCAGTCCGGTCCCAGGTAGACGAAGAATTTTAGCGGCCATATTGGGTGTGTGCAAGCGCTCTGACGCGCTCTAGCTGCGCATATAAGAGGACGGTTATGTCTCTGCGCAGCGGACGCGACCAGCAGACGCACCGGATCTGTGCCGGAGTCGTGCCAGAGTCCTGCCCGTCTGCGCCCGTCAGTGCTAAGGAAGCGCCAGGGGCCAGGGAGGCTGGCCCTATACACATCTAAACCTCATGTGAGCCATTGTATACCCTATCCGTCTTAAAATCCCTCAAACCTCCTTGGCAGCCCTGCCATTACTCCTATGCCCCGGACTCGCTCATGACTGACCCTGACTGTGGTTGTAACAAGAGAGGCAATCATCATAACTTCCCTGACACCATCCACAAGCGGGTTGCGCCTAAGAGACCAGCCCCCCCCCCCCCCCCCCATTTCGAATTACTCTGGGTTTCTTATTAACACCTGCTCATTAGTCAAAAATAATGTCCGGGCCCCAGGCCCGCTTTCAGTCTCGGACTTCTTAAGACCTTGGAACCCTATATAAATAGACCCAACCTCACTATTCTTGGGGAATTCAATTTTCATTTGGAGAAGTCTAATTCCTCTGACACCATCCACCTCGCTTCCTGTGGATTGTCTCAGTTAGTGGGGAGCCCGACTCACCTTGCTGGGCGGGGTATTTACCAATGACCCCCGGCTTCAGATTGGCTCTCCCCTTCCCCTGTCCTGGTCGGACCATCTGGCCGTTCCCCTCGATCTTGTTCTTCCCCTTTCCACTGTGCCCCAGTTGGATAACAACAAGTGGGAATCGAGGAGGAACTTCAGGGGACTAAACAACAATACACTTACCCCCTTTATGTCCAAAATCAAGCCTCTGTTAGGAAGTGGTGCCGATGCCGCGGCCCTTGATCTGTCAAACACTTTGGCAGGTGCTGTTGAATCCCTAGCACTGACTAAGCAATACTACTCTGCCAGGAAACGACCCTCTGCCCCCTGGTTTTCAGTCAAGTCAAGTCAGAGAATTTGTATAGCGCACTACATACCCAGAGGGTTTCAAGGCGCTTAGAAAGGGGAGGAGGATTACTTGTCAAATATCCACGTTTTAAGTTGCTTTCTGAATGCAAGGTGGTTCTGGGTAAGGCGAAGGTAAGCGGGGAGTGAGTTCCATGTTTTAGCAGCCAGGTATGAGAAGGATCTGCCTCCCATGGTGGTCTTGTTGATGCGAGGTAAAGTGGCGAGGGCTTGGCTGGAAGAACGTAGATGGCGGGAGGGGGTGTAGAAGGACAGTCGTGAGTTGAGGCATTATGGTCCGATGTCGTAGAGTGATTTGTGTGCGTGGGTTAGCAGTCGGAAAGTGATCCTCTTATTGACGGGCAGCCAGTGGAGGTCTTTAAGGTGACCAGAGATGTGTTCATTGCGTGGGATGTCTAATATGATCCTGGCTGAGGCGTTTTGGATTCGTTGGAGTTTTTTCTGGAGTTTAGCGGTAGTGCCTGCGTAGAGGGTGTTTCCGTAGTCCAGTCGGCTTGTGACCAGAGCATGGGTGACTGTTTTCCTTGTTTCGGTGGGGATCCAGCGAAATGTTTTTCTGAGCATGCGGAGAATGTTGAAGCAGGAAGAGGATACGGCGCTGACTTGTCTGTTCATTGAGAGTGAAGAATCCAGGATGACGCCTAGGTTCCGTGCGTGGTCTGTCGGGATGGGTGCTTTTCCGAGGGCTTCCGGCCACCAGGAGTCGTCCCAAGCAGTGGGGGATGTACCTAAGATGAGGACTTCAGTTTTGTCTGAGTTCAGTTTCAGACGGCTTTGTTTCATCCATTCGGCAACTTCTTTCATTCCTTCGTGTAGGTTAGTTTTGGCGGTGCTGGGGTCATCGGTGAGAGAAAGGATTAGTTGAGTGTCATCAGCGTAAGAGATGATGTTGAGGTTGTGATGGCAGGCGATGGCCGCGAGGGGGCTCATGTATACGTTGAAGAGGGTGGGGCTGAGTGAGGATCCTTGTGGTACGCCACAGATGACTTCAGTGGCCTCGGACTTGAATGGTGGTAGGCGGACTCTCTGGGTTCTTCCAGTGAGGAACGAGGTGATCCATTCAAGTGCTTTTCCTTGGATTCCGATGTTTCTGAGGCGTTGTAAAAGGGTGCTGTGGCAGACTGTGTCGAATGCTGCGGAGAGGTCGAGGAGGATGAGGGCGACTGTGTCTCCATTGTCCAGTAGAGTTCGAATGTCGTCTGTTGCTGCGATGAGGGCGGTCTCAGTGCTGTGTTTTGCTCGGAAGCCGGACTGTGAGGGGTCGAGGGATTTGTTGGCTTCGAGGAAGGCGGCGAGCTGGTTGTTGACAGCTTTCTCGATGACTTTGGCCGGGAATGGAAGGAGCGAGATGGGGCGGTAATTTTTGAGTTCGGTGGGGTCCGCTGTGGGTTTTTTCAGAAGGGCGGTGAGTTCTGCATGTTTCCAGTCTTCCGGGAAGGTGGCGGAGTTGAAGGAGCAGTTGATGACGTCTCGGAGGTGCGGTGCTATGACGGAGTCTGCTTTGTTGAAGATGTGGTGAGGACATGGGTCTGTGGGGGATCCTGAGTGGATGGAATTCATCAGGCGGATGGTGTCCTCAGTGGAGATTGGGTTCCAGTCGTTGAGGGTGTTCAAGGGGGGAGAGTGTTCAGCAGAAGGTAGGGTGGGTTGGTTTCCGGGTTGGTTGTCGAAGCTGTTGTGGATGTCTGCAATCTTGTTGTGGAAGAATGAGGCTAGGGAGTCGCAGAGGGCTTGAGAGGGGGTGATGTCGTTGGAGTTGGCCGAGGGATTGGAAAATTCCTTGACGATGTTGAAAAGTTCCTTGCTGTTGTGGGCGTTGTTGTCAAGTCGATCCTTGAATGCTGTTTTCTTGGCCTTTCGGATTAATTGGTGGTGAGTGCGGGTGGCGTTTTTGAAGGCGTCCCTGGTGCTGGTGTTTGGGTCTTTTTTCCAGGCCTTTTCAAGGGAGCGGCAGAGTTTCTTGGACTTCTTAAGATCATCGTTGAACCATGAGGCCTTTTTGCTGCCGGGTTTGCTTTGGCGTTTTTTCAGTGGTGCCAAGGTGTCGGCGGTGTTGGATAACCATAGGGTGAGGTTGGCGGCGGCTTCGTTTGCGTTAGAAGAGTGGGCTGGGGTGTTTAGAAGGAGCGATGCGGAGATCTGGTCCGTGGTGATTTTGTTCCAGTTTCTTTGCAGGGTTGGTTGGAGGTGGTTGGTGGGTTTTGGTTTGTTGTAGGTGAAGTGAACGCAGCTGTGGTCAGTCCAGAGGAGATCCGTAGTGTGGCTGAAGGAGACATGATTGCTGGAGGTGAAGATGGGGTCGAGTGTGTGACCTGCGATGTGGGTGGGGGAAGTGACTAGTTGTTTAAGTCCGAGGTTGGCGAGGTTGTCTAAGAGGGTGGCGGTGTTGCGGTCGTTGATCTTTTCAAGGTGAAAGTTGAGGTCTCTCAGAAGGATGTAGTCTTTGGAGGGGAGCGCGTGTGGGGTGATGAAGTCCGTGATGTCTTCACTGAATTTTGCGCGGGGTCCTGGTGGTCTGTAGAGGAGGGTGCCTCTGAGTGTGGTCTTGGGGTCGATGTGGATCTGGAAATGAAGGTGTTCGGAGTTAGCGAGGTTGGCGTCAGAGCTGGTTGAGATGCGGATTGATTTCTTATGGACGATAGCGATTCCTCCTCCTGTGTGGTCGGTGCGGTCCTTGCGTGTGATCTTATAGTCTTCAGGGATGGCAATGGTGATGTCTGGGGCGGAGGAAGCGTTCATCCAAGTTTCTGTAAGGAAGGCGACGTCTGGAGAGATGGTGTCTAGTAGATTCCATAGGTCTATGGCGTGCCTGTGGACCGATCGAGTGTTGAGCAGGATGCACTGTAGGTGGTTGGGGTCGGGAATCTGTGTTGTGGTCGTAGCGGAGATGTTGTCGGTGCCGATGAATTTGCAGGAGTAGCAAGAGAAAGGTCCATGGGTGTGTCCGGGAGCGGCTTGGACGCAGTTGGGGGCGCGACCGGGGTTAAGGGCTAGGAGGGTGGCGGCATCGTAGGAAATGCGGGGGGGCTGGGAGGGACGGGGGCCAGGGGGTCTGGCGCTGGGCGCGGTCCAGGCGTAGACGGGCTTACCTTTGGCGCACCTTCGGCGAGGCCGTAGCGCGTGGACGCTGCGCGTACACCCATGCGTCATAAATGGAGTGTTGAGGGGGGTGGGGCGAGGGGTGTGTCAGCAGGGAGGCGGGAGCGGGGTGGAGAGGCGGTGCTGGGAGGCAACAACAATCAACAAAATGGCAGTGACCCCAAAGCCAAACAGGACGAGGCTGGGATTTTAAAGTTAAGGTTTGGACAGAGAGGAAGCGTCGTAATAGCCAGCACTAAACAATGAATACAGTTGCAGGCAGCAATGCACAGCCAGAATCAATACATGTAAATAGCGCTTAGCGTCTACAATCGCGCAGCGAAGTTAAGCTAACGAGGCACAAAAGGGTGATTAATGCAGGGGTCAGAGCGAGCAAAGGGCAGTGCTTTAAAGATCGTATTGCAGTCTGGCAGTGTGGCGATACAATACCAGCGTGGGAGCAAGGGAGCAACCGCTTCAGAGGAGCTTCAGGACGGTCACAGCGCTAGTGGCCGAGGGAAGAGGCTATCCTATCTGTGGGAGGGGTGTGTCGGCAGGGAGGCGGGAGCGGGGTGGAGAGGCGGTGCTGGGAGGCAACAACAATCAACAAAATGGCAGCGACCCCAAAGCCAAACAGGACGAGGCTGGGATTTTAAAGTTAAGGTTTGGACAGAGAGGAAGCGTCGTAATAGCCAGCACTAAACAATGAATACAGTTGCAGGCAGCAATGCACAGCCAGAATCAATACATGTAAATAGCGCTTAGCGTCTACAATCGCGCAGCGAAGTTAAGCTAACGAGGCACAAAAGGGTGATTAATGCAGGGGTCAGAGCGAGCAAAGGGCAGTGCTTTAAAGATCGTATTGCAGTCTGGCAGTGTGGCGATACAATACCAGCGTGGGAGCAAGGGAGCAACCGCTTCAGAGGAATGCAGGACACAAGAAAGACTTTGGAGGCTACTCCTGGACCCCATAGAGAAGGACAAACACAAAAGACTTCTCAAGGGCTATAAAGCTGCGGTTCTGGCAGAAAAGAAGGCGCATTTTGACAAACTTACGGTTTTAACACAGCTCCCTTAGGGATCTGTTTAAAATAGTTGACACCTTGTCCCTCCTTTAGTCACCCGACCCCATAGTCGCCTCCCAAGATCTGTGTGATCAGATCTCCACCTTCTTCCATACTAAGATCATGGAGATCTACACAGACTTGGAAGCTCTCAACCTTAGTCCTGGGAGTTCCGTCCCGATCGTCGCACCCCCGTTGGAAAGTCAGATGCCCGAATCCTGTTGCCTCCTCACTCACTTTCCCCTCCTCACACCCGAGCTTCTTAGTCCGCTCCTAGACAAACTTAAGTCCGGATCCCCGCTTGACCCCTGTCCTTTGAAAACCCTCAAAGAGCGCAGGGAGGTAATATTACCCCCTCTTTCTGAGGTCATGAATCTGGCAATCTCGGAAGGCGTCTATCCCCTTCCCTGGAAACTGGCCATTGTTAAGCCCTTGCTGAAGAAACCTACTCTGGACCCTGGGACATTGAAAAACCTCCGCCCCATTTCTCTCCTCCCTGCTCCTGCCAAGCTACTAGAGGCACATCTCAATCATCATCTGAGTGCCTTTCTGGATAGCTCCAGCTCTCTGGATCCCTCACAGCACGGCTTTGGAAGGCTCATAGCACTGAGTCGGCGCTCACAGTGGTTGTCAACAGTATTCGCACGAAGGTCGACAGTGGCCAGATTGCTTTACTGGTGCTGCTTGACCTTACTGCGGCCTTTGACACCCTGTCCCCTTCCATCCTAGCTAGCCGACTCAGTAAGGTAGGAGTGGCCGGCCCAGCACTCAGCCTCCTAACATCCTTCCTTGACCAGTGGAAGCAAAGGGTGAAGCAGGGCGATTTCCTCTCGCCAGTCACGCCTGTGAAGTGTGGGGTAACCCAGGGCTCCTCCCTGAGCCCCACGCTTTTTAACATCTACGTGGCTCCACTCGCCAGGCTAGTAAGATCCTTTGGGCTGGAAGTTCTTTCCTACGCAGACGACAAACAGATTGTGGTCTCCATATCACAATCGGTGAACATAGCGGCCTTAAATTTCAAAAACTGTATGGAGGCAGTCGCAGGCTGGATGGTTCAGAACTTTCTCAAGCTGAACGGGGAGAAAACGGAGGTCCTCATTTTCGGATGCGAACACGAGGCCTGGTCAATGGACTGGTGGCCTTCTGCTCTTGGCGCCTGTCCCACGCCCTCTACCTCGGCCCGAAATCTGAGTGTTATCCTGGACACCACCCTTACCCTTGATAGACAGGTTAGCAGGACGGTTTCTACCTGCTGTGGTGCCCTAAGAATTTGAAGAAAAATCTCCCACTATCTCTCCCCAGAAGCACGCAAACAGGTCACGGTGGCTCTTATAGCCTCCCGGCTGGACTACTGCAATGCACTGTATCTAGGCATTAACAACGGCTTGGTCCAACGCCTTCAGATTGTGCAAAAAGCAGCGGCCTGCTTTGTTGTAGATGCCCCGAAGCGTGCGTCAGGCACTGCAATCAGGAAGAACCTGAACTGGCTCCCCATTCAGGCCAGGATTAACTTTAAGGCCCTCTGCCTTAGGCACCATGCCCTAAATGGGACTGGGCCAGAAGACATTTGTCCCCTCGTGTCTTTTTATGTCCCCGGCAGGGCTCTTCGCTCTGCCAATAAACATCTCTTGACTGTCCCCTGAGTCCTCAAGGCCAGTTGGGGTGGAAGGGCCTTCCGTTCCCTCGCACCCAAACTATGGAACATGCTCCCTGATGACCTCAAGGGGCTTGCCTCTCACGCCCTTTTCCGCAAAGCACTCAAGACCTGGCTTTTCCAAGAAGCCTACCTATGATCTGCCCACCTTTTGTTCAAACAGCTATACCATCTTTTAGCGCCTTGATGCCTTCGGGTTTAGTTGCACTCTATAAATTAAAATTAATTCATTCATTCATTCAACTCTGTCTAACAGTTTCTTCTCATTGACATCATTCTCTTTGTCACTATCCCCTATCATCAGCACTATTTTCATATATTTATGTTATTGTTTTTGTATGGCTGTCATGTGGCAGGAGGCTACAGATTGACAGTTGAACTAGGAAAGGGGGAGGAGGAACTACAGGCCAATGAAAATCATGAAGACACAAATGTTTGGAGAAAGAGATAAATGTTCAGCTGCTTGCAGAAGAATATGATGTTGGTTTCACAGCGAAGCTGCAGGGGTAGAAAGTTCCATAGGAAGGAACCTTGTTGGCCAAAAGACCTTCTCTTTGAAGATGCATTTGTTTCAAGCTTGGAAGATTCATCCTGTGTTCCTTTATTTCAACTGCAGCCATATGTTCATCTTTCATTCAGAAATTTGTGAATGTCTGAAATTTCAAAGTTATCTGCAATTCTTGTTACATTGGAAAGTTTCCCCTTCAAGTGAGCATTCTTGGGAAGATGCTTCTTATGTTGATGCACCTTTGTTGATTTGCCTTTTCTTTCAGTAGCACCCTGGTAAGGATGGAGCTTCTGAAGGTGGGCAAACTGTTATATTTGTGCTGAGATGGAACTTGAATGCTTATTGTAGGACCTATATGGGATGAAGAGGGATGGCAGGCACCATTTCCTGAGATGGCATGCTTAGTTTTTAGCTGAGCACACAGACAGCCACAACTGCCTTAGAATCTTAATGCTCACAGCCACCTGGAAGGGTGTCCTGCAACCTGTTGTATGCTTGGGAAGTGTATGATAGCAGTCACCTTGCAGAATTCTGCTCTGGAAGAAAAATACAAAGCCACAGTTACCAGTTCCCCTGCCTATCTACCTGATGAGCTAACCATCTCCAGTAGCTGTATACCAAAAACTGGAGGCAATAAGTGAAAAAAACAAGGCAGAAGGCCTTCTCCATCAATGCAGCCAGATCCTGAGCAAAAGCACTCTATCCATCAGGACTGCCCCATCTTTCCCTAATTTAAGAAAGAGATGAAGAGGCATCTCCTTCAAGAACACTATATAATGTTGTAGCTTCTAGGACCTAGCTACCTCTGCAATAACTTGTTGACTGTAACTCTGCCTTTGACTCTGTACAACACACAGCTGCCTTCTACAAAGAGGAACAAGATAATAACACCACACAAATACTTACATGCAGTTATCTCAAATGCAATAGCCCCTCTTACACAACTGACTGAAAAAAGGTTTATTATTCTGATGAAGCCACACTAGCATTTGATCATCTAAATCAGGCATTCATCCACTGTCTTGAAATGATGGTGAAGTTGTTGTGTAGTTCCTTTAAAATCTATACAGGATCTGTGCGTTTGGACATCATATACTGAGGGCTTAGTGTCTGAACTGATTCCAGATGCCCCACTGTGTATGTTGGCCGGTATGCCAGCTAGCTCACAGTGGCACTAGAAACTCCTCTTATCAAGGAGAGAATAGTTCCTGGCAACTATCGAACATGATAACCCTGATCCCTCAGACTCAGGGAAACAGTGCAATACTTTTAGCTAAGTCACTCGTGCTCACTTAGTCGCTGAGATGTACACAGAATAAACGGTAAGGACATTTTCAATAAGCATTTATTGAACATTTGTCATTCTAGTGTAAAAAATATGGGCAGAAACCATCATCAGGCAGTAACAGATATAAATGATTAGAAGCACTAGAAAAGTGAAAGGATGGTAAATCTTTACCATTTTGTTATAATCATGAATACAGGCAGGTATATAAAATACATGACAATAAAATGCATACTCCTACGATGCAATCCTAACTAGATGTACCTAAGTGCACCTAGCATGTGTGTGGGTGTCGAAGCCAAGAATCCCTCTAGGATCAAATCCACCCCATTACCTGCAGTGAGATACTGTGGGACCCCATCTTGGTCACGAGTTGGACAACCCGCAAGCGATTTTCAGACCACTGCAAGCTGGAGTGTCTGCATGCAGGAATCTCAGCATCTCGTGTCAGTGTGTCAGCATGGAATTGTGATATCCTCTATCTATCTAAGAAAGATGTGATATTTATATACCCGAAGGGATCCCCTAGGGGTTCTTCCTTGCTGTGCCACTGGCCACTGTCGGACTAAGGATGACGTCAGGAATTAATCTTTTACATAGTTATTATACAGCAGAGGATAGTCCTCCTGATTTTCTGAGAATTCTGAATCCTGGATAATGTATGAGCCTATCGTTCAAGGAAAACCCCACGTTCTGTAAGGAGTTCTGTAACTAGGAAAAGGGTCAGTCCTAGCAGCCGTTATGTATGTAATGCAGGGACGAATATAGGTGAAAGGTTGTGACGTTACCTGGGCTTTTAGTGGGGTACCTATATGGAATATAACACCCACTCCTTATCTGACCGACAACATAATCTAATACTAACGTACTACTCGTCTAGGTACCTGTAAGCTAACATACTTAAAAGCAATAGTTCCATTAAAAAATGTAAAAATTGTTAAAAAGTCTAAAAAGGTGCTAAAAACAGAACTTGCCACTCAAGCAAAAGCTCTAAAGTGTCCGTATATATAGTTCGAACTACTACAAGCATTAGAAAGCCATGCTGCTCATAAAACTGTCAATTCGTTCTGGAACTCCAATGTGCATTTGTTTTTTAAAAAGACAGAATTGGGGGGCGTGTCCAAGATGGCGACCTGATCGGACGCAGGTCTCCGCGGCTCCCTGCCCCGATCCCTCCTACAGCCCCTAATAGTGGCGTTTAACCTCCCCAGACCATCACGCACAGCTGCAGCCGAGATCTGGGACCGACTGTTGCCCCCTGAAAGCTGTCGCGGATCCTGCTCGACCCCCGTGGGGCTCTGAACCGGAGTGATATCTCGGCAGCAGCTCCTGAAATGGCAGCCGCCCTGGTGCGGTGACCGGTTCGCACACTCTCTGCCCCAGCCCCTGATCATCGGAGGGGCTGACGAGCTGCCTGCAGAGCCTGCGGGAACGATCCGCTGCCCCCGGCCCCGGGTCTGGGACCCACTCAGAACACTGTTTGCCACCAACGCGGTCCGGCCGGCGGTGGAGGTGAGGCTGGCCGGGTGCCGTGGAAATTGAGGCCCCGGTCTTGGGCCTAGCAGAGCGGCGCAACTGCAGTCTGTACCACGGTCTACCGGTATACCCCTGGGGTGCGGAAGCAGCACCCAAAGCGAGACCGGCGCATCAGGTGGCCCACGGGTGAACTGGCTGGATGTCCTGAAGCGGGAGATCCCACCTTGAGGCCGGCAGAGCTATCGCACCCGGAGGGGACGGAGATCGGCCTGGGCGCGCCGGAGACCGACGAGCTGCACCGGGCTGGTGCGCAGAGGTTAGGAGAACAGCGGTGGGCACTGCGGAGGAGGTTCGGGGGGCATACTCGAGCTCCCGGTGTTGGGACCGCCTAGGCCTGAGGACCGCGCTGCGCCGGAGAGGAGGTGGTGAAATAGCGTGCTTCCCTGTGGTGCTGTCTGCCATTTGTGACCCATCCACGTCTTGCCGTCCGTGCATATGACCACCCGGGGATCGCCTGAGGACCGATGCTAACGTTTGGAGGGGGAGGCTTATCACGATACACGACCTAGCTTGACCTCCCCTGCCCGCCGCTGGTGGTCACCGGGGAGTGGCAGTGAGACGCCGGGGCTCCCTGAAGAAGCTACCCACTGACGCAGTATTATTGAGCCCTGAGCCCCGGAGGCTTCCTAGAAGACTGGCGTTGACCAAGCGGGGAGAGGCGAAGAGTGGACCGTCATCGCCGCGGCGGCTGGCCGCCTAGTTCTCCATCAGAGACCCCCGACGCAGCTGCGAAGGCGCCATTCTCCATACAGCACAACTCGCATTTAACCTCGGGACTGCCAGACCTCTGCACTTACATCCGCCCCCTGAAGCCAGCAGGGGGGAACCGCTTAGACTGCTGGACGCAACATGGCAGGCCTTAGAGGGAAGAAAATGACCCAGACACTCCCAGAGATGTTGGCAAAATCCCAACACAAGGCCGGCAAGGACCCACCCTCTCCTGAGATCGCAAGAATGCAGCCGGAACCATCCGGGGACCAAGTGCCCAACCCCAGGTCCTTTTTGGAGGCATTGTTCAATTCCCTCAGGGACGATTTCAAGTCCTTGAAGCAGGAGGTGGCGGGAGAGGTCCAGGAGCTCAGGCGAGACGTGGAGGGTCTTGAGGAACGAGTAGTCGCCATAGAGGAGGCCGATCAGACAAGAAGCAGCGAAATCGAACAGCTCCAACAGGAAGTCCTGAGACTCACGGACCAACAACTGGACCTCCAAGCCCAAGCGGAGGACCTTGAAAACCGCTCCCGTCGCAACAATATACGGGTCCGGAGGGTCCCTCAGAAAGCAGAAGGGACGGATGTCACCAGCTACCTACAATACCTTTTCCGAAGCATCTTGGGAGAATCTGTTGACTTTCCCGTCCGCATCGACCGGGCACACAGAGTTGGGCTTCCTAGACGCGCTTCCACCCCACCGTCGGACATCTTGGCCTTTCTCCCTGACTTCCCGCTAAAAGAGAGGATTCCTCGGGAGGCCAGGCGAGCACAACCTCTTCAATTCCAGGGCCACCTGGTCGCCCTATACCAGGACCTTTTGGCCATCACGCTACAAAAACGAAAAGCGTTCAAAGTTGCGACAGACTTTCTGCGACGGCAAGAAATTCCATATTCATGGGGCCACCCGTTCAGGTTGATCTTTAAATGGAACGGGGCCCTTCACCAAATGCGCTCCCTCAAAGACACTTGCATTCTTTTGGGACTTGATTTGGAGGAAGACGCACCAACAGTGAGAGCATCGCAGGGGCTATCCAGAGGAGACTGGCAAACGGTGGGCCGTAGACGATCCCCGTCGCAACGCTGAAAACCCGAGGCCCACATCATAACACAGGAGAGGGCGACAGCAGTGGTGGAAGTAGCCAGAGAGACATCACCCTCCAAATGATTTTTACGCTTGATGGGGAGATTGATAATAGCATGTACCATGCTCATGGGCTGGGGGTTGCCGGGTGGGGGGCCGCGACGGTCACCATTGGACATGACCCTTGTAAGTAACTTTACCACGGCCCTGTGTGGACTGACAGGACTGAGACTGTATATTTTTTTGGTTTGGGGGTTAGGGAGTGGGCGATGGGTGGGGGGGCTGCACCTTCAGGTTTGAGGGTACGGGTCTTGATCTGGGCAACCTGGTTGGGGAGTTGGGGCTTTGGGGGGAGGGTGACGGGAGGGGGGGGAGAGGTTGCGATGGGGGGTTGGAGGAGGGATGGGGGGTGGGGGGTGGGACCCAGTGTGCCAGGGGGGTTCTGGGAGTATGGAATGCTCACTGAGTTGTCAAGGGCTCCAACAATGGGATCGCATATAAACAGCCCATGGAAGTCTGATCTCCTATGATGGAGTCTAGTTTGAAAATATTAACCCTTAATGTGAAGGGCTTGAATAACCCTATTAAGCGAAGGGCTGTGGTCTCGTGCCTGGAGCACTCCGGGGCCGACATATATTTATTACAGGAAACTCATCACCTACCTAAAGATTGGCATAGGATGCGCTCACGCACCTTTCCCCAGCAGTTTTTTTCCTCTCTCCCAACAAAAAAGGCGGGGGTGGCCATTTTGGTATCCAAAATATTCCGTGGCAGCGTGGTTGACAGAATGGGGGAGATCAAAGGCAGGTTGTTAGCGTACACTTTTTTACTGGGGGGCCAACGCTTCACGATTGTCTCCCTTTACGCCCCGAACTCGGAACAGGAAGCCTTTTTAAATGGCGCCATTTCTGAGTCACTTCAGTCCCCTAACTCTCTCTTACTCATTTGGGGGAGACCTCAATCTAGTGATGGACTCAAATGTAGACAGGTCGGGACATCGTTACGGGGACACCGGCGCCATTACAGCCACCGGAAAAGACTGGTGCACGAGAGGGGCCTAGTAGATCTATGGAGGGCTACACATCCTAACATATCACACTTCACATTTTACTCCCGAGTACACCGCACGTATGCCAGGTTAGACCATTACCTGGGTTCCTCTGAACTAGTTGCCACTCTCAAAGACGTGAGCATCGTCCCGGCGGCACTGTCTGATCACGACGCAGTGGAACTGACACTCCAGGTCCCCAAATCCACCCGTCCCCCTGGAACGTGGCAACTGCGGGAGACCCTCTTACAACGGCCGGAGGTCACCAAGCAACTTCACACATGCCTCGCTAATTATCTGGCCGGAGGGCAGACCCGAGACTTCGGTGTCTGCCCTCTGGGGGGCCTTGAAGGCAGTTACCCGCGGCGAACTTATCGCTACTGCGGCGGCAGAAGCTAAAGTCCGCAAAGCAAAAAGGGACGACCTCACCGCTCAGGTCTCTGAATTAGAGAGGGTCCACAGCCGCACCAGAGCCCAGCGGCTCTGGAGACAATTGAAGACCGCCAGAGCCCAACTAGCCAGCCTAGATACAGATCGGGCGGAATTCGTCGCTCTACACCTCCGTCACTCCTATTACGTCGGGGGGAACAAAACTGGCCGTTTACTTGCCAGCGCCCTGAAGGCGAAAACCCAACGCTCCAAAATCACCAGCATCACAGATGACTCCGGCCTTGATGTCACTGGGGAGACCCAGGTGGCGGAAGCATTCCGGACATTCTATGCCACCTTATAGAGAGCTGACTTTGTGTCGTTGGAGGATGTTGATACCTACTTGGAATCGACAAAGATTACGGAGCTATCTCAGGCCAACGTGGCTGACCTGGATGCCCCCATCCGCCTGGATGAGGTACTCGCTGCTATCTTGCGCCTTCGTCCTCTCAAATCCCCAGGGCCTGACGGCTTCTTAGCCGGATTTTACAAAACCTTTAGCAGCTCCTGGCTCCTGTTCTCACCCGGCTCTTCAATTCCTTTCAGGGCCCGAGCTCCATCCCCCAGATATGCTTGCAGCCGAGATTGTAGGACTGCCTAAACCAGGTAAGAAGCCCACGAGCTGCTCCGCGTTCCGACCTATGTCCTTGCTTAACTTGGACCTGAAACTCTTTACGGGGGTCCTAGCAGCGCGTCTGGGTCCATGTCTGCCCGGAATCTGGGAACCCGACCAATCGGGCTTTGTTCCAAATCGCCAATGCAGCGATACTCGGACTCTGCACTGCTGGCTGTCGACACTGAGAAAGCGTTCGACCGGGTTGACTGGACCTGCGGCACTTTCAGATGGGGGACCGCTTTCAGGCCTGGATCGCGAGCTGCTACCACCGTCCGCAGGCGCGAGTTCGCCTGGGCGACCTCCGCTCAGCTCCCTTTGAGATCCAACGTGGCACGAGGCAGGGGTGCACCCTCTCGCCTCTCCTGTTTGCCCTGTACATAGAGCCCCTTGCGCAAAAGATCTGCGACAGCACTGCCATTCAATGCATGACCTTTGAATGAAAACCTCATGTGATTGGCCTTTATGCTGACGATATCATAGCTGCTTTGGACCGTCCTGACCGCTCCGTCCCCGCCTTCCTGGCAGAGTTAGAATCATTCGGACCTGTCTCTGGCTTCATGATCAATAGGGGAAAATCCCTCATACTGCCTCTGGGCAAAAATGCCCAAACACGGGCAACTCTACCTGCCTATGAGGGAGGATTAGCGTCAACCGCACAACTCCCATACTTGGGTGTCACTTTTACTTCATCCACGGAGTCTACAGTGACTCTCAACTAAGCTTCACTTTCCTCTCAAATTCGGTCCGATCTCGCACGCTGGTCCAAGCATCCCCTCTCCCTATTAGGACGTGTTGAGGCGGTGAAGATGTCAGCTCTACCCAAAATTCTGTACATCTTCCAGATCCTTCCGGTGTTCCCTCCAGCGTGCACCATTGCGACTCTACAAGCCGCCTTCCATCATTTTATCTGGGAAGGCAAGCGGGCACGCCTACATAAACGACTTGCATACAGAAGTGCAGATGAGGGGGGCCTTGGTATCCCCAACCTCTTACAATATTTCCAAGCCACACAGCTCCGTTACTTGGTGGAATGTTTCAGACCAGAACCTGAGAAGCAATGGTTGTTTCAGGACAGGGCGATGGCCCAGACATCCCTCTGGAAAATTCCGTTCCTTCTCCGGCAGCATCGGCCACGCTATCTCCTACGCTCCCCTATCACTCGTACTGTCATGCACTTCTGGAACGCGGTCGCAGTCAAGAGGGGGTTGACTACCTTTCTCTAGCCACTCACCCCTATCTTGGATAACCTGGAGTTCCCGCCAGGCAATGCTCCTCATGCGTTCCTGCAATGGCATGGCATCAGCTGCCTCTCTACCGGTCACCTCTTCGACTTACAGGGCTTTCTCACCCTAGCAGACATAATCCAGGGCTATGACGTTGCCTCCCCCCACTTATTCCAGTACTTCCAACTTAGACACTGGCTCACGCATCTAGACATAGCCCCCCAAGTTGGTAGACCTATGACAACTTTTGAGAAATGGCTGGTGACGAAGGACTCGGACATCGGACTCGGCATCTTATATCAGACCTCTACAAGATGCTCACACCCCCGCACCCCTGGGCAAGACAGCAGGCCAGAAGCGATGGGAGGGCCCTGTCACCCAAAGAATGGAGTTCTGTGTATTATAGAGCATCTCACACCACTCGCAATACCGCAGGCAGGGAGGCGGCAATGAAATTGGCCATATATTGGCATCTCACCCCAGTCCGCCTCAACAAAGGTAATCCAACACGTAGCGCATTATGCTGGAGAGGCTGCGGGGAGAGGGGCACCTTGACCCACCTTCTCTGGGGTTGTTGTGAAATCCAGGACTATTGGAGGGTGGTCCTGGATGACATTGACTCTACCTCTGATACTAAAGTCCCTAGATTCCCAGCTTATACCATCTTGGGCCTACCTAATGCAATCACCTTTCCCTTAAAGTCTCCCAGAGGTCGCCAGATGGGGATCGCCATGCAAGCCGCAACACAACATGTTCTATCCCTCTGGGGCTCAAATGCTAAGCCCACTCACACGGGATGGCTGCATAAAATCTGGTTCACCTTGGGAATGGAACGTATCCACGCCACGCTCACACACTCCACGGCTGCCTATCGGAAGGTATGGCTCCCGTTGCTTTCCCTCCTGTCCAAAGAATTCAACGAGATCACATGCCCCAAGTACCTTCGCTTGCTACGACTCACAGAGACCACACACGACCCCTTGTGATCCTCCGGATAACTGCGATATTTATCACAGGAAGGCATCCATGATTGCTTCACATGTTCGGCACACTGGGTGGGGTGGGAGAGGTGGGTGGGGCGGGGGCTGGGGTGGGAGTTCTGGTTTTGGTCTTTGTTTCTACAATTTTGTTACCTCACTGTATGTGACAACTGCAGCTCAGGCAATATAACTGTGTTATGTCAACTACAACTTAACAGCTATCTGATCCAGAGAGAATATGTGCTTATATATCTTGATTGCTTTTCATGCCTGATACATTTCCTTTGTATGGTACTGCCTGCTGTTGTTCTTAAAATCAATAAAAACAAATTTGAATTTAAAAAAGACAGATTTTTTTCCCAGCACAAAAGTTTATGTGCCGATCCCTGTAATACCTCGCAGATTACGTCAAATGAGCACAGATGATGTGGTGTGGCTCACTGGTTAGAGGTGGCAGACCTGGAAGCAGAGAACGGCCTGGGACCAGGGTTCAATTCCCGACGTGGCAGGGTCGTGGACCAGGGTCAACGGACTCGATAATTCTCGCCTCGGTGCCTACTCTAACCAGGGATCACACTCGGCAACTCTGGGCATTAACCTTGCCTCATCTCTACAACAGCCCCCTACCGACGCCAGGGATGCCTGGTTTCACCTTGGAGATACCCAGAAGGGACCATCTCGCAGGGAAAGCCAGGACGGGTTCCCCAGCGGTCTTCAGCGCCAGGACACCCCGAGATGGGGTAACAGTGCGCTTTACAAGTATCATCATTCTGCCTGCAGCCGATGCTGGGGCAGCCTGTGCACCACCCAAAGCCTTGGCGTTCGTGGAAGAGCCGGAGTCCATACCAACAGGAGCAGAAATTTCCTGTGGTTCCTCCAAGAATGCAGCCATCAACAAAGGAATACGCTGGGGACACTGCAGAAAATGGACCGTTATTGGGTCCAGCAATGCATCAACGTCCGCTTGGGCAACTGATGTAAGTGTCAGTCACAGATCTAACAAGCATTACTCGCCGCAGAACAGGCATCGGAAAACAGGTAAGATGCAGTCCATTCAGACTGGTCTAAATGACAGGAACCAAGAAGCACTCAGTTCTTGTAGGCGAGGTGTGCCCAGATTTTGTACCATGCGATCACAGTATTTGCGATCCAGGAGTGCCTTTTTCCTCTCCTTGGTGACTGGGACGTCCATTGCGTAATAGAAAAATTACAATCAGGATATCTGCTATTAAAAACAGGATCAGCAGAAGGTCTCCAAAAATGCTTCCAAATACGGAGTGTATAAAGTTTAGTATAACTCCGAGGACCATCTGATAGGTGCTTAATAGTCCTGAACCTATGGTCTTAAATAGGTGGACTATATCGGTCGTATCAGACATGTTAAAGATACGATTTATAATGTCTAAGAAATGGAAAGGGCAGTTTGTTCGTATTAGTGCCTGTATCTCGGCAGAGGACCTTGCAATCTGGAGAACAAAGTCTCCCGGGGGGAGGTTAAGGGCACGGTTTTCTGTAAATGCAAAAAACACGGTTGATGGACAGAATGCAGAACAATGTCATACATTCACCCCAGTACAGAGATCTGGGCCTAAATCCATCGTTTTTTTGCACTCCACACCACCCCAGTTAAGACATGGCCATATACAAATCAGTCTGACCCTGTGCCTCATGGGACCGGTCCAGCCCGAACTGCCAAGCCATGCCTTCCCTGGACCGGAAACAAGCTTCCGAGGACCGGTTTCTGGCATTCCAGCCGTCTTCAGCCCGGTTTGCTTGAATCCAGTGGTGTGGAGTGCATGGGACTCACGTCTGAGCATACCCATCCCACTTGGGGTGACAAATGCAAAAACCACGGTTGATGGACAGAATGCAGAACAATGTCATACATTCACCCCAGTACAGAGATCTGGGCCTAAATCCATTGTTTTTTTGTTCTGCATTCTGTCCATCAACTGTGTTTTTTGCAATTTTCACCCCGAGTGGGCTGGGTATGCTCAGACGTGAGTCCCAGGCTCTCCACATCACTGGAGTCAAGCTATCCAGGCTGAAGAAGGCTGATAGCCAGAAACCGATCCTTGGATGCTTGATTCTGGTCTAGGAAAGATATGGCTTGGTAGTTCGGGCTGGACTGTTCCCATGAGGCACAGGGTCAAGGCTGATTTGCATATAGCCATTGTCTGACCTAAGGTGGTGTGGAGTGCAAAAAAACGATGGATTTAGGCCCAGATCTTTGTACTGGGGTGAATGTAAGACATTGTTCTGCATTCTCTCCATCAACTGTGTTTTTTGCAATTTTCACCCCGAGTGGGCTGGGTATGCTCAGACGTGAGTCCCAGGCTCACCACATCACTGGAGTCAAGCTATCCAGGCGGAAGAAGACTGATAGCCAAAAACCGGTCCTTGGATGCTTGATTCCGGTCTAGGAAAGACATGGCTTGGTAGTTCGGGCTGGACTGTTCCCATGAGGCACAGGGTCAAGGTTGATTTGCATATAGCCATTGTCTGTCCTAGGGTGGTGTGGAGTGCAAAAAACAATGGATTTAGGCCCAGATCTTTGTACTGGGGTGAATGTAAGACATTGTTCTGCATTCTGTCCATCAACTGTGTTTTTACGGTTTTCTGTAAAAGCATGGCTTTCATTCTGCTCAGAGTATCAAACCGTATGAGAGAAACATTCAATAAAGGCCATAGCAGCGCCTCCTTGACTGTATGTGTCTGTGGAAACAATACTTGCATACAGCAAGTTACCCTGGAGCCAACGAATACCAGATATGCGATGCCCTTTAGCATCCCACAAAAACCTTGATCGTTCAGCATCAAGTAATTTTCATTCGAAAGAAACCTGAATACTGGAGTGATCACAGCTACGGGGCCACCTTTCAAATTACAGGATAGATTTGTCACTGAACTCTTACAAGCTCTGGATAGCATAATATCATGGCATATGAGAGATCCACTCAAAGCGTTCTCACAGTTAGTACAGCTAAGAAGCACTTCAAGATCCCCACTCCTGCATCGAATTCTGTAAGGTAATTCCAAAGATTTCCTGATGTATTCCTTACCCATCTTTACATATCTGCCTGCCTGTTCTTCTTCCAGGCAATATTGAAAGTGAAAATTTGTGACCGGTAGGGTTATGTGGCCATGGATTAACCATTCTGTGGGCGGTGACTCAGCCACAGAAAATGGTAATCTGTCCAGTTTTTCGACAGGCAGCATTGTATATTTCGCTCCCCTCTGTGCCATTTTCATCTGTTTTTCTGTTAGATTGTGTGCAGAAAACAGGGACGTACTGTTTATATGGGAACATAGCACATAACCAGCCAACAATGATTGCCCGGTCCAGCTCAATAACATAATAAAACGTAATGGTGATTGCCCGTGCTGTAATATGGACAAGTCCTGTTCTAGTACATCAATAGCAGAAGATACAATGTTGCCCAGCGAATATATCCTGGATGTTAACGTAGTCATGCCATTATCAACCACGGCTAATGCCTTTTCCAGGTTAATCCTATCGATTTCTCGCAGTCTCTCAGCTGCTTCCTGTTGCAAAATTTTCTACATTTCATAGTAGATGTCCAATATGAAACCATTGTGATGTGGTTTTCTGGGGACTAATAAAAAAATCCCTTAAGTCCACGTCCTCTCATAGTAAGGATAAGTGTTGTTTCACCTCTGTTAGTGTTGAGGTTTTTAGCCAATCAAGGCACAACTTCCCAACACTGTATGATGTCACCACCCCCGGATGTTCTCTTTGCACATATCTTGGGGCTGGACTACGGATACTGTACCTTTTCGGTGTTACACCTGAATCTTTATTGACATCTATTAGTGTATGTGGGCCAAACCAACATCCCTTCCAACCAAGGTCTGATCTATTGTAATGTATGATGTCATCTATTGTTGCCCCTTCTTCTGATGTATTATTTTTCTCTGTTTTTGTCGGTGTAGGAATCCGAGGTGTGTTCAAGTCCTTGTTCTTGGCTATACCAAGACAGGAAGTCTGCTGCACAGTCTCATTTAGAAAAATCATCTGCTGTGGAATGAGGCATGCTCTAAATAGCGCTTCAGTTCCCTGCACTTGCCAAACCCTAGAACCCCGGACTGATTTTAAGTCTACAGTGTCTTCCCATAAGTCAAAATGCTGTTCAGACAGCTGTGTAATAAAGGACGCAGAGTAAATCTGTTTTGTGTTTGTTAACATATTTTTCTGTGCTGCTGTAGGTGCAACCTTATGGTAATATGAGGTTGGATCCTGAAAAATATGAACATTTCTGTGCAAACATTTTTGAACTGCTTTTCAGAGGTGTAGAGCAATGTTCCCATTGATGATAAGTGAAAACATTCCTAAGGCTGCTGGAATTTTGTAGAAAGTGATGGCCATAATGTTGATAACCATACATAGTGTCAAAATCTGATGTGTATTCCAACGTTTCATTGCTAGAAAATGCAGCAGATTGTTCTAAATCAGAAAACATATTATTCACAGTTTCATAATCTCAATCATCTGAGAATGTACTGGAGGTAATGATATCATTTAAGGAAATTTTAAACAAATGCGATACTTTTAAAAGTTCCGTCGGACCAAATATATCATAATTAGGGCTCCCGGTTTTATGTTATTTTTTTTTTAACATTTCCGTCTGTATTTATCTATATTTTTGTTTTGGTCATTCTATCTGTATTTATCCATATTTATTTTTGTTGCAAGCAAAAGAAGACGCTGCAGCTAGTATTTTTCCACATTAATTTAAATAGACCAGGCACACTTGTGCTCGATTTTTACCGGTTTAGATATATTTATATATAAGCCAAATGAAATAAACCCGATACGATTCGTAATTTTCAAAAGAAAAGGCACTCGTGTAATTTTAGAGTCGCACTTGGAGGATCATGCATGTCCAGACTAGGCATGAGTGCAGTCAATGTTTGTTCACACCCACTTGGGTTGTTGGTGGCATTGTTCTGGATACTTCATTCAATGAAATGTTTATGGCTTTAGCATGTTTGGCACGGCCACCCCACAGCTGTTTCTGAAATTGGAGCCTACGGTAAGTGCTTTTTACATATTGGAAGCAAATGTCTTCCCTGTGCTCTTGGAAAAGATGTGTGAATTAGTGGTATTGATTAGGTCTTGTTTGCATAGCTGACTTCAAAGTCCTATTGTTACCCCTTCTTTAAAATATACATAGAACGAACTTTGTATCCACCTACAAGAGTGTTTTTTTTTTCTCACCACATGCCATTGGCCGTTTTGTGCTTCATTGCACCTTCTAGAAAGTGCTTCCATCGGAATGCATGAGGAATCTTAAAAGTGCATTACTACTAAAAAGTAAACTAAATCATTAGGGTCTGTCATATTAAGTTCTTTATCTCCTAAATTATATGCAGAAAGCCATACTTAGTTTTTTTTCCAGTATTGGCAAAGCCAAGACTAGTTTTAATGTGCTTAATGGCATGTGTATAGGTTTGTGCCTGTATTTGCTCATCAAAGCCAGTCATATTGGTGTTGCCAATGCTTGTTTTTGGTTGCTTCTGCAACACTTAAGTTTATAACCCCTCTGGTACTAGGATGGTTCTACAGCCGTCTTTACCCCTCCCCTGTGCTCCCCTTGTCCTCTTTTTCCATAAAACAAAACAACAAAGGTTGCTGAGGCTGCAGCAGATGTCCTGGGGTGTTTTTACACTTTTTTTTTTACGTTGGTCTTTGTGAAAGGGCGCCTGCTACCTGTAAACAGGTTTTTCTGTGAGCCTCTTAAGGGGGAACTCTCAGTACGAAGCAGCTAGGCCTGGGTGGGCTGAATTTCCCTGGTTATTGTTGCCTGCCTCGTAGTCTGTTTCCACGTTTGGGATAGTGGTTGTTTCCATTGTTTCTTTCAGTAGTGAGCTATTTATGAATGAATGCTAATAACAGAAGTAACCATGTATGCACAAAGCAACTTTCAGCCACATCATATTCAAAAGTGCACCATCATTCAAAGTGGAAACATGCTTGGCACCAAGCCTGATGATCTGTGCTCTCAAGCAGGGGCATCGGTGCATTTGACTGATGACATATATATTTTATCATAATCCCTCTCTTTAGGAAAGCGTCTGAAAAGGGTTCTTCCTTCTTTTTGCATACAGCATCGCTGCAGAACTTGGTATGGATTATCCATAACCAGTTAGAATTCAAGAGAGTGGTAAAGACATAGCTGTTCTCCAACAGATAATTCAATGATGGACAGGTGGGATGAAAGGATGAATGTATCCGCGCCATACTCTATCTTACACTTCTCTGCAGGCGCGCAACGCCCATGGGCTCAAAAGTCTTCAGTCTCCCCGCCCGCCCCCCCAGGTCATGTGTGTCAGCCCGGCTGAGACAGCTTTCCGGGCGCACACACAGCTGCACCCCAGTGCTTCACAGGTCTTTAACTTGTTAACGAGGCTTCGCTCTGTCACCCTTTCTTAGAGCCCCTGCATCTTCTATCTGCCGATTGCTGGAAGAATTAGCCCCCCACAAAATGTTTATTAGTCCCCCTCCCGCCCTCCCCCATGAAATTTCACTATAGTTGCGCCTCTGCTTCTCTGTCACAAAGCATATGTAAAGCGACCACATGAACGATGTGTCAGGATCGGAGTACCTGTCTTGGGCCAGTTCATGATTCATTAAGGTTGATGGCACATACTACATTTTCTATCCTGCGTGCTCCATTTCTGCAGAACATTCTGCTATCTCGGATTTGTACGGACTTTCTGTGCAGGGGAGAAATGAGCAGCTAATGCCCTGTATAATCCCCTCGGTCTGCAGGTTTGTAGTTGGAATACTTCCTTCTGCTTGGGGTGGAAAGACACAGCGCTTCAGTGTGCACTTGTTCATCCCTCTCCAAAGCTGCAGAGTAACGGCAGCGATATCAGATTTCACCTACCCATTTCTTTTGACAGTATTTTTCTGTTTCTACTTATAAATACAGACAAAGGAAAACAAGTTTTCTGTCTGTATTTATATGTAGAACTTTGTTTAAACGGAAAACTGGGAGCCTTAATCATTATCAACCTTGTCCCATACTATACCATCAGGTATAGGAACTGTTGTAATGTTCACTGATGACAAGTCTCTTTGTTCACGATGTGATGAAACATGAAGTTTTAGGACCAAGTTCACTTTTGACACTGCAGAGCTTTGGCGAAGATACGTTCCATTCACAATTAAGTGGAAAGTAGTCACTAAATGAAATTAAATGAAATACCAACATTTGTAAAGCTACCTCCGGAGAGGTGTCCCGGCGCTGGGGGCCGTCTGGAAGATTAAGCGAGCTATTGCCCAGAGTCACATGGTGCTGGGCTAACCTGCCACCGGCACAAGGGATCGAACCCTGTGGTCCGGAGTCAGGGCACCGTGGCCACTGCACCACACCTCTTCCACTAAGCCTACCCAGAAAACAAAGAAAAGGTTCCCGGTGATTATCCAAAGTTCTTTCCAAGGTGACACCAGGTAAGTCTTTTTAAGAGAGATGAAGAAATCTTTGATTTGCTGTTTATGAGTTTTTGGGGCTGGCGATGTTTCAGGTTCACTTGGATCCAATGAAAAGATATCAAAGTCGATGAAATAGCTAGATGCAGTTTGATCTATTTTTGGTAGCTCAGCAGGTTTGTTTGAAATTGCCGATTGCTCTTGTTGAGGCATGTTTATGTTGAATTCATTGTATGGTAGCGAGAGGAGGACGTTGGCTACCCAGGAGCCCACGAGGCCTACTGTTCAGTATCGGCCACATAGTGTGGTTTTATCAGATCAATAGAGACAAACCTTTTCTCCTTTTTTCCGGCAAGAGGTGGCAGAAGTACAGTTCTTGTTTCTTCAACTGCCAGGACAGATACAGTCTTTCTTTAAGATGGTCCAAATTATCTTCTGTCCGTTATCTTTTCTCTGACCGGATCCCCGACTTTAGGAATCTAGACAGGTCTTACCGAAACTGTTTTGACTTCCCCAGTGGCAAACCTTTACACCTGGACATTGCTCTGTAGAGCCTTTGCTTCATTTAGTTCCTGCAAAACAGCCAAAAGTTAATTGATGTCAAAAGGGTTTTCACCTGCCACTGCGCCATCACAATCTAGGTCAGGTACCCACATTTTCATCCCAAAAAGGACCTCATAAGTAGTGAGTCCCCCTAGGTCATCATCCGTCAGATAAATATCGTCTACATAGCAATGCCTCTTTGTCAATTTCTGAAGTAATTCAGTTACACTGGCGTAAAATAACCCCATGCTGTTCTTATACCCTTGGGCAAGTCGACAAAATTGCCACTGAGACCCCAGCGCTGAGAATGCTGTCAAATATCTGTTCTCGGGCGCTATATTTTGGCAGAAGAATCCATTTGAGATATCTAGTGATTCGTACTTTTTCCGCACAATGTTATTCATTAATGCTGCTCTATGTGTGTTTTGTACTACTAATGTTTTTGTGCATAAGTTTAGAGGTCTGTATTCTAAAACTAGACGATATGAACTATCATATTTAATTACGGGATAAAAAGGATTTTTCATAAATGAGATGCAAGTTTCAATCACACCTTGGTATCAGGGATTAATTTGTGCTGATGTTTCGCACCAGCACTTATATGACAGGGCCGTGTCTATGCTCTACATGCATCATGTCAAATTTTTCAATATAACTTTCACTACTGTGTGTGTCCCTCCCGTGAATGCATCATAGCGCTGTAGTGCAAGGTGCGCATACGTCCTTGTGTAATGTAACTGTGCTGGTGCAAAGTGCCCCAATACCTTCAGTTCTAATTTGAGCCGTATAAAAAGTGCAAAAAAAACCTGTCACTTCTAGGATGTGGGTTAGGTGCATTGGTAGAGATGTATGCGGGGCTTCTGTAAGTGCAGGGGGGTACCACAGGCCTGAGCTGCATTTGGAGAGCTCTGTGCCTTGAAAACGCATGGTGCTGTAATGGATACAAGACATCATCGAGGCGCTTTGGAATGCAAGACCGAGGGGCATTGGCACAACTAAATGCAGGGCTTACTTTGAATATTTGGGATGCTGGAAAGGAGGATTGCTGTGGATTGGAAGTGCTGCCTCTGGATTAATTGCTGTAACAGTAGAGTGTGTGGCACGGCAGGGTTGTGTTGGGGCGCTCTGGTGGGATTAGACAACAAAGCTTACCTGCTGGCATATCAAGGGATGCTGTGGGGCACGGCTGAGGTACCTCGGTGGAGGTATGTGCAGGGTTCACTTCTGGATTAATGAGGGCTCCTACAGTTCACTGCGGAGGTACCAGTCCCTGGCGGAGGTTGATTCCGCTTTAACTTCCGGATTAATGAGGGCTGACGGAGGGCACGGCTGAGGTACCTCGGCAGAGGTTTATTGTGGGGTCACTTCTGGATTCATGATGGCTGACAGAGGGCTCAGCCTAGGCACCTCGCAGCAGGTATGTCCTGGGCTCACTCATGAAGTATTGACAGGGATTTAAACTGACAGGTAAGGGTGTAGCCATCAAATTAAAATATCCCCCAAATGAAGCACATCTTAATCACACAAGCACACAAAGAGAGCATCCCCAACCTTCATTAGAAGCGTTCCTTCCATCAATCCATACTTCCATCCTCTGAGCCTTTATCTAGTCATACATCTATCTATTTCTACACCCATCTGTCCATGCCTTCACCTTTCCATGATCCACCTATCCTTTCACCGAACCATCCTTTCACACTCCCTTTCTCCATCCTTTCTCCCATCTGCCCATTCTTCCACCCTCCCATTTATGACCCCTTCCACCCACTGGTTCTTTCACTCTTACATTCATTCTTTCACCCTTTCATCTATTCTCCCTCTAACCATGCCATCCTTAGTACTGACTACTTACTGTGTGTCTGTCTGTACTGTCAGACTCTCATCTCGCAGTACGGACCTGCTGGGGTTAAGACTCCCTCACTGTGATGTTGTAAACAAATTCCAGGCTGCACTGACTGTGCTCTGAGACAGCCTTTCAATGCTGGGCTGGCTCTGCTCCTTTGACAGTAGAGAACACATCTTCTGGCTGGGCGCGGGAGAGGGATTCAAAGAGGGTGCGTGCTGGGTTTATTTGTACATGTTTGAGCAGTGGAAGGAGTGGATTGAAGAGAGCTAGTATGGGCAGGTCGAGGACACTAGGTTTCATTTGCAATTTAGGAGAGAAGAGGATGATTGGGGGTGTGGCAAAAACCAGGGATAATTTTATTTTAACATTTCGGTAGAGAGGAACTGAACAGAGGTGAGTAATGTCGAAGGTTGTGTGTGAGGGTGGCAGGAAGAGAAATATTGTTTTTAAAATGTGGGGGTGTGGGGGAGAGGACGTCAGAGAGTGATGGGTGACAGACACCACGCTTACTATTGTGCAGGAACGGGCACACGTATGGCCATGTTGTGTATAAGCCTTCCTATGTCACCTATGCTCCTGAACAGCAGATGAGAGCAGTGAGAGATGAAATGGAGAGGCCATACATAACAGAAATGTTGTAAATAGAAGTCCAGAGCCAGGTGTGTAATTAGGTTACTTTATTCAGGCTGGATTCCAGGTCAAGTCATTACACAGAAGATATAGCAAAGACCCACCAGGAGTGACCTCCTTGTCACTCAGCCTGCCTGGTGCCAACTGCCAGTAGAGACCAGGGCAAGCCCCCAAAACTCCATGATGTCACCAAAGATTCTAGTGGTGACATCATGTGGGTGACAATGAAAACCCAAAGACAGAAAAGAGACAGGCTAAATATAACACATCTCCTTTCTTTAGGGAAATCAAAAGATGAAATTATAATAAGTAAGATTAGCTTCAGTGTACATTTCCATGTGAAAGTACACAGTACACTCTAGAAATAGACCATTGAAAATAACGTGCTCATGGATATAAAAGTACACAACACATTCTACAGATAGAGCATTAAGAAAACAATCGCACTACCTTACACCTACAGGTAATCAGTAACAAGTCCCAAAGGTAATAAATAACAAATCCCAAACACAACTAGTCCCAAGTCCCTTCCCCTTTCCTTGGGAAACACAAACACAAATTGATTTTGTGATAAAATGGAGTCCACTTTGCTCCGTAACGGGTACAACTCACCCCGTGAACCACACCTTGGAGTACATATTGCTCCACCACCAAATAAGTCAGGGTATCCCCACCCCTAAAACTAAATTTGGAGTCGCGGACAAACTGTACGGGTCCCAAAATATTCCTTAATTTTCTGTAGGGTGAGATATGCTCTGTGGAGTACAAAGAACTGGATTAGCTGGAATCTCTCGTTTTTTGAACAATACCATGCCGTCTCCACCATTGCCTCCCATGGCTTCTCCTCTATAGGTATCCCAAAGTCCCTTTCCAATTTGTCACACAGGTTCTCCAAGGGGCACCTGAGCCCCTGGGTGAGCCGTCTGTATAGGCAGGTGACCGCCTTGACCATCCCAGCTGCTGATACCACATATTGGCATGCCAAGGAGGGCGGGGGTTCCGCCATCCCCACCTTCCAGTGTTTACGGATGGCTGTCGTCACTACGGCATGCAAGAGGAAGCCCCCCTAGGTAGGGCGTACCTCTCTAGCAAGTCATTAAAGGGTAGCAGGGTGTTGTCCTCATATAGGTCACCGATGGTGGAAATTCCCTCCTCTTCCCAGTCCTGTATCCCTTGCCAGTCCCCCCATGTGGTAGTGCCTCACAAATCAGCGGCGGAATCTCAGGTGTGTATGCAGGTCCTTATTTAGCCCTTTTACTAGCCCTATTCCAGCATTGACACACCACCCACAGGACCCTCGGGGCCTCTCTCTCACTCAGGGGGAGCCGGAGTAGAACTCGAGAGAGCTGTCGTAAGTCCGGGTCCAATCCCTTGTAAGCTTCCCCAGTCCGAAGCCTCCCCGCCATCCATTTTGTAAACCACGGTATTTGGGCGGCTTGGTAGTAGGCCTCGAAGTCGGGCACCGCGAAGCCTCCCTGGATCATCTCTACCACTTCGAACAGGAAAGAGGCACGTCTTATTCCAGTTGACCTTGAGGCAGGCCACATGTCCGAACTGGGTCAGCAGTTCCGTGGCACCGCGCAGATCTCCTGCAGAGTCAGCCAGGATCATTAAAAGATTGTCCGCGTAAAAGGCGATAAACTGGGACTGATCCACCCTAGCAAGGCTCCGATAGTACCGTCCTGATCGCGCATGTACCGCCAGCGACTCCATCGCTAATGCAAAAAGGAGGGGAGAGAGTGGACACCCCTGTCTCGTGCCCCTGCCCACAACACAGGCCTCTGAGGTCACGCCCCGTGCGCACCGACCAGTGGAGTCCTTAAATAATATCGCCGTCCAGGCTACGAATCCCTCACCCAACCCAAAAGCTCGCAGCACTCTAAAAAGATATGGCCATTCGAGGCTGTCAAAGGCCTTCTCTATGTCAATGGAAAGTATGCACGCCTCATCCCCGTGCTGCCCGGGGCCGTCCAGCAGCCGGAGTAGTCGGCATATATTCATGATGGTGTTCCAAGATGGGATGAAGCCCGCCTGGTCCACGTGCACAAGGGTCGTCATGTGAAGCATCAGCCGACTAGCCAATACGCGACTCAGTATTCTGTAGTCTAGATTGAGCATGGCAAGGGGCTGGTAGGCAGTTCGATCCCATGCTTGTTTATCCAGTTTTAGGAGTGGTATGATTATTGCTTCTCTAGTTGATACTGGTAGGTGGCCGTCCCACTTTGATTTGTTGTACAAGGCCTGTAAGCGGGGAGCCAATTCGTCCACGTACGTGGCGTAGAACTCAACCGGGAGTCCATCTGTGCCAGGGGTTTTATTCTGGCCATGTGCTTTATCGCTCCCTTGATCTCCCCTAGTTCTATATCCCGACCCAATGACTCAGCCTCCTCAGCCTCAATTTGGGGAGTTTTGTATCCAAGAATCCCTCTTCCTCCAGTACCATGGGATCTAACTGGTTTCGATATAGGGCAGTATAGTGTTCCAGAAAATGTGCGTTTATAGCCTGTTAACCATAATTGGTTATCCCATCTCTCCCCCGTAACTCTAAGATTGGCGTCAGTATTATCCTGGAAATATTCCTCTATGGCAGCGCCTATTGTGGTTCGAAATACCTAGTCTTCTAGGGCCTTAGGACAGAGATTCCAGTTGGGGATAGTGGGCCTAATTGGCATCCAGTTCAGAGACACTAGAAGGGAATTGTGGTCAGATATCATCCTGGCTAAGTACTCGCTCTGTATAATTCCCCCATGCACATCTGGGGCGCAAAGAATGGAGTCTAAGCGGACATGCAGCTCATGTAGCCCGGAAAAATAAGAGTAGTCCCTCTCCCCGGGGTGATGGGCCCTCCAGCTGTCCATCAGCCCCCAATGCTGTTGCCAGTTTCGTCAGGCTTATGCTACTCTGTATGTAGAAGTGTCAGGATGGGGGTTGGTGAGAGCGGTCCAAGTTAATGTCAGTTATGCTATTAAAGTCCCCCCCTAGCAGCACGGAAGCAGTCAAAGCCTGCGCTAGCGTTGGTGTGAGTTGAGAAAAGAATGTCAGCTGGTCAAAGTTAGGGGCATAGACACTCACTTTGGTAATGTCCCGGCCATCCAGGCACCCCTCCACTACCACAAATCTACCATCAGGGTCTGTTATCTGTCGAACACATTGAAAAGGTACCCCCGCCCTAACCCATATTAGTGTCCCTCTTGCAAAAGCTGAATATGCTGTGTGGAATTCCTATCCCCTCCAGCGGCGCTGTAGAGCTGCCCCTTCATTTCGTGTCAAATGGGTTTCCTGCAATATTGCAATTTGCCCTTCTAGCCTTATCAGGCAGGCATGTATTTTGTGTCGCCTCCTCATAGTGTGCATCCCTCATACATTCCAGGTCATGCACTTGATACCTACGGGGGAACCTATTCTAGCATCACCAGATCCTGTTTGTGCGTTTCTCTGATAGTGACATGCCTGACTCCTAACCAACTATCCCCAACAATAAAAACACCCCAACTCCCACTCCAAACAGAAGTTATCAAACAAGAAACCTAAAAGTGGTGGTGCGTGCTCCGCTCTCAATGGACCCAGAACACCCCCAGCTAACCCTCCCCCACGTAAGGAACCCTCAGCAACACCTTGTGATACAAACCTGCCCTCTTGCGGTAAACGCTATCGGCCTTTTAGGCTAAGGGCTAGCGTTATGCAGTCAACCATCCCCTGTGCCTTCATCCCATGGTCCAATCAGCCGAAGATGCCATTCGCAGTCTGTGGAGTGACGACCGGTAGTTCATTGTTCGAGAGCCTCTGCATACTACTCGCTCTTGAGCTCTCTGATCTGCTGTGCTCAGGGTCTGTGGCATTGCTGGTCGGGCTAACCACCACCGCCTTCACCGCCCTATCACGTTCCTGGTGCCGTCCTGCAGGTGAGGGGGCCCTCGGAAGTGGTGAAGAAGGGACCGACCTCAGTTGTGTTGAGGGTCTCTGCGGAGAGCGTGGTTCGTTGCAGCGTCTAGATTTTAGCCAGTTCCAAGCGTCTCGTGGGGTGAGAAGAAGTGCGTCCCCATGCCTGCAGACACCAGAGACGAGCCGGAAACAACAGAGCATAGGGAAGATGAAGCTGGCGCAATTTTCGTTTCACCGCCAAAAAGGAAGATCTCTGCCATTGCACCTCTCTGGTATAATCCGGGAAGATCATCACCCTGCTGTTCCCTAGCTGCAGGTTGTGCTTCTCCTGGGCTCACTGTAATAGGAAATCTCGGTCACAGTAGTTTAGTAGTCGCACCACCAGTGGACGGGGTGGGGCACCGGGTTTATGCGGTCTAGCCTGAACTCTGTGGGCACTCTCAAGAGCATAGAAGGGAGAGAGGCCCTCCGGGGCCACCTCTGTTTTTAGCCATGTCTCCAAGTACTGGACCGCATCTGCTCCCTCCACCAGCTTCGACACTCCCACTATGCGCAGGTTATTCCATCCGGAGTGCCCTTCACTATCCTCTGCTCTCACCTCCAGCACTTTGATCCTGGCTTCCACCGCCTGTAGGGCATCCTGCAGATTGGAGACCGTGTCTGGAATGTCCTTCATTGTGGTTTCATTAGTCACCACTCTGTCTTTTAGTTTGCGGTGTTCATCTTTCAGCAGGGTGAGATCTGTCCCTAAGGCGTCCATGTTTGATTCCAGCGCCTCCCGCGAGGAGGTGATGGCCTGCATTATATCCGCCATTGTAGGGTCTCCGGTGGGTCCCTCCTCTCACCTCTCAGATGCACTCTCCTCTTCATCAGAGTGGTGCCCCAGCTCGTCCGTTCGCAGGACCTCATATCCCTTTTTCCTGGATACTCTGCCCATTCTGCCAGTGGAGGGGTCTAGTTGGTGTAAGGGCCTTGCAATCCTCGGGTGTGCAGGCATGGGCTTGTTTCAACTCCCTTCCAACAGGGCAGGTTTCTAGTCTCCCCTGGCGTCGAGTGATAACTCAGATGTGACACTGTCCAGTAGCAAGTAGAGAAGTCTTCCGGGTCAGGCCTCTATGGGCGGTCTACGGGTTGTCGTTGCAGGATGGCGGGGCGACCCAATTAGGGGCAGCCAATCGATACCACGCAGGAGGACCTCAAATAGGTGCTTCTCAGGCGCGGAAACCGGAGCCGGCTCTGTCCATGCAATCTGTAACCCTGCGCAATGAGCATCAAATGCAGGGCACCTGCTGTCAAGGTTCCACTCAAGGGCACCTAAGCACGAGTTGTCAGTACTCGCACAGTGCTTGTGGCGCCATTCAGGTGCGTGGGGAAGCTCCAAGTGTTCTCCTCCACCCTGTCAGGTCACAGTGTCTTAGGCCTCCCGGTGTCACATACAGCTCCCCACCAGGGCTCCCAGTGCGCTCCCAGGTCCAGCCAGCAATGCAGCCGCTTCGCGTTCAGGTCAAGGAGCCCCTGCTTCCAGCGAGTTTATGCTGGGGTGACAGCCACAACCGTCAACAGCCAGCACCTCCATTTTGTGGTCAGGCAGTCTCCCCCAGGCTTATTGTAGGGCGCGCTTCAGCGCTCCCCTAGATTCGACTGTGGCTGCTATGGGTGGACTACCAAGGCACTTCGTCAGGTTCTCCCAAAAGAGACCTTTAATTTTCCTGGGCTTGTCCCCTTCCATTTTCAGTATTATTTCATATAACCTATGTGGGACACTTGCCCTTGTATCAGGTGTTTCGACCGTGATATACTCATTCAACTCCCCTGTCACAAGAAATTCCCTAAGGTTCTGGCGAGCTATTGTTACTTCATCGTCAGAGCCCATTCCACATCCAGTAGTTGAGTTCTCAGAATTCTGGGCATGTCTAACTTTTAGATCTTCTTTCTTTTTGAATTGAGGATTTACTTTAGGCTTTTCTTCGTTTTTGGAAGCGTAGTCTGAAGTGCGTTGTGTCTCTGGACTTTGTACGCTCTTCTTGTCTGTGTTGTGAACGTTCTTCCCTCGCAGAATTTTTTAATTAACCCTGAAAGGAACAAGAGGAACTTGTATCAGTGTCCTGATGCCTGTCAGGTTTTTTAATGTTATCTCTATTCCTTTCTGGGGGTTCTTCTTGAGGAGACCTTCGCCTCCATTCTTTTGTTGTTTGTTATTATCCCATTTCTTTTTTGAAGAAACTGGATTTTGTTTTGCCTGTTCTTTCTCTTGACCTGCCACAAGTTGAGATGTTACTGGTCTAGTGCCCAGACTATCGCTACCTAATTCTGCATATGCAGTTTCAATTATTTTAGGTAGTTCTGTCTCCTGTTGTAAAGGAGTGAGGTTTCTCAGGCGTTGGTGTATTGCCACTGATGCTGCTTCCACTTTAATGTTTGCTAATATTATAGCCGATACCTTGGAAAAGTTGTTTAGTAACTTCATCCTTAAGTTCAGAGCTGGTTCTGCTCCATACTCATTCTGTATTTTTTCTCAATACAGCCGGTATTACTGCTAATGAAGGGATACCATGAGTCCTGGTATATATTGCAGCGAAGACTGTACTCCAAGAAGTACAATCCTCTATTGAGGGAGCTATCCCCATTGGTAAGCCAATTGTTAGTATTCTATGCTTTTCCTGCCGGCCAGTATGTGGAACCACTGCCTCCAACTGTTATTTTTTGGGCTAGCCAGAAAGGCATTAATTCACGTTTAGTGGGCATTTTACCCATCACTCCGTGTAACGTTTGTGGTGTAATCTTGGTTGTAGAAGTCTGGATTGGTCCTGGTTGTGTAGCCAATGTTGGCTGAAGTGTGAGTGTTCTCATCACAAATTGTGTCATGTTTCTGTAAAGTTTTATTAATTCTTTATGATGTATTATTAAGTCTCCTCCTGGCATTGTGTCAATGACAGGGTATGGTGTGTAGGCCGCTAGTACCGGCCATGTTGTTCCGTCTCTTCCGAACGGACTGAGTCTTACTCCATTTCTCGCATGGGGGAGGGCACCTTTAAACCAGTATAAATGTTCCTGGAAAGTTAGTGGAATTTGAATGTCCCCATATGGGCTATATTTGTTTGGTATGTCATCTTCAACACAGTAATGAAATGTTTTGCTCGTTCCTTTGCCTGCGGGAATCTAATCCAAGAATAGAATACCTCTGTTCTATATGACTCATGTTCCTCAATCACGAAGTTTACTTGCCCACCCCTAGATGCAACACCGTATGCTACTAGTTTTAGAGTGATGGCATTTCTAACATTCTCTGCAACTTCTATTGCATCAGCATCTTCTTCCTCTATAGAGAAGTTTAGTGCATTTACTTGATCTACGTCTCCCTGCTCAGTCATTATTTTTAGAAAGGAGAGCTTTTCAAGGGAACTGAGATAAGGTGTTATGCACAATAGGAACAAGGTATCCTTCAAGCTTGATTAAACCAACAGCCTATACATAGGATTTTGCCTACTCAGCTGTGGCGGATTTTGTTCCCTCTCACTCCAGACGTTTCTGGGGAGAATGTTAGAAGGGGTGTCTGAGAATAGTACGACTGAACTACTCAGATGTGACCGTTAAATAAGTGCCCAACCAACATTGGCGGCGCCATGTCGTGTAGTTCCTATAAAACCTATACAGGATCTGCGCGTTTGGACAACATTTACTGCGGGCTTGGTGCCTGAACTGATTCCAGATGCCCCCACCGGGTATGTTGGCCTGTATGACAGCTAGCTCACAGTACCACTAGAAACTCCTCTTATCAAGGAGAGAATAGTTCCTGGCATCTATCGAACATGACAACCCTGATCCCTCAGAATCGGGGGAAACAGTGCATTACATTTTGCTCAGTCACTCATGCTCACCCAGTCTTAGAGATGTACCCAGAATAAACGGTATGGACGTTTTCAATAAGCATTTATTGAACCTTCGTCCTTCTAGTGTAAAATAGATGTGCTAAAAAAATAAATCATCATACAGTAAGAGATATAAATGATTAGAAGCACTAGAAAAGTGAAAGGATGGTAAATCTCTACCATTTTGTTATAATCATGAATACAGGCAGATATATATAATACAGGACAATAAAATGCGTACTCCTACGATGCAATGCTAACTAGATGTACCTAATTGTACCTAGCATGTGTGTGGGTGTCTAAGCCAAGAATCCCTCTAGGATCAAATCCACCCCATTATCTGAAGTGAGATACTCTGGGACCCCGTCTCGGTGACGAATTGGACACACCACAAGGGATGTTCAGATCGCTGCGAGCTGGAGTGTCTGCATGCAGGAATCTCAGCGTCTTGCATCAGTGTGTCGGTATGGAAGTCGTGATGTCCTCTTCTTATCTCAGCAAGATGTGATGTTTATATACCCAAAGGTATCCTTAGGGGTTCTACGTTGGGAGTGAACCTTGTACATAGTTATTATGCAGGAGATGATAGTCCTACTGATTTTCAGAGAATCTTGAACCCTCATGCATAATGTATGAGCCTATTGTTCAGGGGAAACCCCACGTTCTGTAAGGAGTACTGCAAATAGGTAAAGGGTCAGTCCTAGCAGCCGTTATGTATGTAATACAGGGACGAATATAGGTGAAAAGTTGGGACGTTACCTGGGCCTATATTACGGTACCTATACAGAATATAGCAAAGTGTGACAGTGAAGAATGGAAGTCACTAAAATCAAATGAGCACACATCTGGGTCATGGTGTGACTTTCCTTTCTCCCTTCCTTATTTCCCTGCTCATAGTCTCCTGATTCTAGCAGCAGGGCAGTCGAGCCACCTATTGGATATTCAACAAGCACTACATTTATCCAAAGCCTGAGACCTGTTACCTGAATAGAGTTACAACACACACATTTATTTAAATGTATATATGTTACTCATTTCCAGGCTTTTTTTACAACTCTGTTTTATTAATTTTATAATATCAAAGAACAAACAACAGTGTACAACATATATAGTAGCATTATACATTAAGAAACCTTATTGGTCAAAGTCATAATTAAATAAGCCACAGTTTTTTTTTTAGGTTTTTTTTTGAAGACCTTTATTCAAGTAGTTCACATTACACAAAATTTAGGCCTACAACCCAGCGGGCTTGGCCACAACAATGTTGCAGAGTCAGTATCGGTGCATGAAATACACAGCCCCTCTGCCGTCAACCCAGGGGTACGGCGGCGTGTTAAAGTGCATGTGCATGTGATTAAGAAGTATATGGTAGGATGATGAAGGTCTAATTTTTATATTTTACATTATATGATAAGGTCCACAGTTTTTTAAATAAAACAATCCCCACCTTAACTTGGTCGTCAAGTTACGGCACAATCAAGTGCTGCAGTTCCGGTGAGAAAGTGATATCAAATCGTGTTCAGGTGCTTAGAGCCATTTAGTAGTGAAATTCATTATATATCCATCGAGCTAGTCTGCGTGGTATGAGGAGGCTCGTAGATGTTTCCCCTAAATTCGTTCCAATTGGACCATATTTCCACCCACTTACGAGGACATCCTCTCGCTATATATACTGTCTTTTCCTGCAGCATACACCAGTCCATGTCACATTGCCAGTCTCTCAGCTTCGGTGGATTAGGGTTACCCCACAATCTAGCAATGTTTCTTTTTGCCACCATTTGCCCAAGCGTTACCCAAAGTTTCCCTTTGGACGATAGGTCTGTGGGTTCCCAGATGTTGAGAAGACATCTCTTAGCCTCTGGGCGAATCTCCACCTCCCACACCTCCTGCATGCACTGCACCACCCTCCTCCAGTATGTTTGCATTTTTGGGCATCCCCACAGTGTATGGAAAAAGGTACCTGTTGCACCACATCCCCTTCTACAGAGCCCGTCCCCCCCCTCTCTCCATCGCTTGCAGCCTCGTACATGAAATATATACTCTATGTAATATTTTCAGTTGAATTAGGCGCATTCGGGCTGATATCGCCACCTCAGGTGGCGAGGCAAGAGCATACATCCATTCTTCGTCGTTAATTTCCAACCCATCTGCAACCCATTTCTCTTTCAGGGGAAGGAGCAAGTCGGGGGGGTTATTGATTAGATTTTTGTATGTGAGAGATATGGCGTGTTCTGGCACATGGCCATCCAGTAGTCTGTCTTCAAGCGGGGAGATTTGTGGCAGTTTGGTATTAGGTGGAATATTTGCCTGAAGGGAATGTCGCACCTGCATATATCTATATATATATATATATCTATATAAGTATTTGGTGTGTGTCAGTTCATACGTGGCCTGCAGGTGAGCGAATGTGTGAATACCTTTAGGACCCCAGATGTCTTTTATTTGGAAGATCCTAATCAGGTCCCAGTTCCGGAACCCCTTTGTGCGACCCAGGGTGCCTAATTTTTCGGAGGCCCAGAGTGGTGTTGCCATGGTGAGGACCCCGGACCATCCGAGTTTCTTCTGGGCTATGTGCCATATCTGTACAGAGTGTTGTGTAGGCCCAGTGAGTTGATGTTTGCCCACCTTAGAGTAAAGTGCAATCTCATAGTTCCCCCCAGGGAGTAGCCATTTGTCCATCCCATAGGCCGGATCATTACCATCCCCATATGTCCCATGATTTATAGCTGCGAGGTGGACTGCCCAGTAGTATTTACGGATGTCTGGGAGGGCTATGCCACCGTCATACCACCCCACAGGAGTTTGCATTGAGCCGCCTCAACGGCTGTGAAGTAGGCATTAGGAACCAGGTCAGGATAGTTTTGGAGAGCGTAGAGAAACCGTGGTAGCGCCATCATTTTAAATAACAAATAAGGCCGCTCGGCCCAGTAACGACAATGGCAGGTGCTGCCAGGACTTGGCCTCGCTTTGAAGCCGGCTTCGAGGTGGTTTAAGATTACGCTTGTAAGATAAGGTCTTATTTGTGGTGGTGAATACTCCCAGGTATTTGAACCCGTCCTCCGCTACTGTGATGGGACATGTGTCGGGAAGCCTGGGGGGGTCCCCGTGTAGGACGTAGAGATACGATTTGCTCCAGTTGACTCGGAAGCCGGAATTACGACCGAAGCTTGCGAAGATGTAAAGTGCTGCAAGTATAGACCTTCTCGGCTTGGAGGGGTACAGAAGAATATCGTCTGCGAAGAGGGATATTTTGTCTTCCCATCCCTCCGCCCACGCTATACCTTTCAGGTAGACGTCTTGTCTGATCCAGGCTGCTAGCGGTTCCAGGGAAAGGGCAAATAGAAGGGGAGAAAGGGGGCAGCCCTGTCTAGTCTCTCTCTCTAAGGTGAAGACCTCCGATACCTTGTTGTTCACCAGTACCTGTGCCAGCGGTTCGGAATAAAGAAGACGGACCCAAGTTATAAAATGGGGTCCGAAGCCCAATTTGCGTAGGACGGCGAACATGTAGGGCCATTAAGGGTGTCAAACGCCATGGTTGCATCTAGGGAGACCACAACCGCATCCTACCGCAGTCTATGGCGTTGCCCGAGCACCCTGTTTAGGCGCCGATTATTGAGGGCTGTGTTGCGGTGTGGCATAAAACCTGACTGATCAGGATGGATCAATGTAGTCAGTACCGACTTAAGCCTATTGGCGAGTGTTTTTGCCAATATTTTGGGCTCCGCGTTGAGTAGGGAAATTGGCCTATAGGAGGCGCAGGACTCTTTGGGTTTCCCTTCTTTGGGGATCGCCACTATAGTTGCTATGCGTTGGTCACGCGACAGTATTCCCGTCTTCCTGCTCTTTTTGAACATGGATTTGAGGTGTTTACTAATAGTATCAGGTTTAAGCTTGTACAAATCTATTGGGAGGCCGTTGGGGCGCAGTGCTTTCCCTGGGCGGAGTTCCACTATTGCGCGCTGTATTTCGGCCTCTGTAAGAGAGCTATCAATGGCTTCACGATCGTCGTCAGATAGGCATGGCATTCAAATGTCTGCAAGGAGGGCTATAGAGTCCTCCTCTGGACGGTCAAACTCCCTAGTGTATACCTGTTTATAGTGTTTAGCAAATTCCTCCACTATTTCTCGGGGCTCTGTGAGTACCGTTCCGGATACCGTGTGTATTTCCGGCACTATCTTTCTGGCCTGTTGCTTTTTATCGAGCCAGGCTATGAGTTTACCGGCTTTGTCGCCCTGATCATATAGCCCACCCATCTTATGCCTAGCCACCGTCTGGGCCTCTTGAGTAACCAGTGCTTTGTACTCTGCCATCTTAATCTGCAATTTATGCCGTTTCGTATCGGCCCCTCTTTCGAGCGCCTCCTTCTCAAGTTCTGCAAGATCTGCCTCAACCGCCGTGACATGGCAGCGCATTTCTTTCCGTTTGCCGGAGATGGCTGACAACGCTTCCCCCCTAACCACAGTTTTAAACGCCTCCCATACGGTAACAGGGGAGTCCACAGATCCCACATTATGTTCAAAGTATTGGGTAATTGAGGTGGCAATTTTTTTTTTTGTGTCCTCGTTTTTTAATTGCCAGGGGTTTATTGGCGCTACGCAGCCCTCTCGCCTGATTCTGAATGTGATGTGGGTAGAGACCGGTGAGTGGTCCGATATGCCATGATTTAGGAGTGTTGCATCTCGCACTGTAGTGTTGTGTTGCAGTAAGGTGAGGATATAGTCGAGACGTGAGAAGGAATGATGTGGTCCGGAGAAGAAGGTGTATTGGCTATCTGTGGGATGAAGAAGGCGCCAAACGTCAGTGAGTCCGTAGGCCTCAAGAAAGTCAGCTAGCCATTTCTGCCCTTGGGGCAGGTCTCTGGGGGGTCGTCTGTCCAGGGTTCCTGACACTACTGAATTAAAGTCCCCGCCCAAACCCAACTGACCGTCGGGGAGGGAGAGTAGCAGTTTGCCCAGGTCTGTGTAGGCTCGAGTTTGGAGACCAGGCGACACATAGGCTGAAAGCAGGTTCAATGTGTATCCCTCCCATCGTCCAGAGACTGCCGCAAAGCGGCCCTGCGGGTCGGATTCAGTGCGGTCTATATGTAGGGGCAGTGAGCGGCGTAAAAGGATCCCCACTCCCCTTGAACCTGAGGTGAAGGCAGAGTGTGATGCGAGAGTGTATCCCCATCTGTTGAGGGCCTGACATGTATTAACCATGAGATGTGTTTCTTGCAGCATTACTACGTCTGGCTAGTGCCGTTTAATGAACTGTAAGACTATGGTGTGTTTAAGGCTGTCTCCCAACCCGTTAACATTCCAGCTCATAATTTTCAGACTCTTTTCCCATCTTTTTGCCATATCCATTACTTTGCAATGTTTCTTGACTCAGCATCTCGGAACTAGCATAGACTCTGTGAACATATACTCTGTACGACCGTAACAAATCCCAAACTCCCCGACCCTCCCTGGTTCCCCCCCAGCCTTTGTGTTCAAAGCAGCCGTTCATGTTTAACGCAGTACTCATGGCTCCCTTCTCCTCCCCCCCAAAACTGTTCGTCCCAACCCTCCCATCCTCTGCAAAAACAATACCCCCCTCCCTGCTCCCTGCTCCGTGGGTTCCAAACTACCCACCACCCCAATTAGCAGAGCGCCTGTCGCCCAACCTTGCCCCGGGGAGACCCACCCTCTAGAAAACTCTAGTAGGGAATAACGTGGGCCAGTCCCGTCCCGGCCGCCCCGCCCGAAGTCCCCAAGAAGGTAGACCCCTCAGGTAAACAGTGCATAGGAAGAAGTTTGTTTAGTTCAAGAGACCCCAGACCATACGCATTCTGCCCCATTGGGCGACTCAGTCTTACAATAGGCGCAGTTTATACTTTACTGTTAGATGGCCTTCAGTTCAAACCATAGCGTCCTTATCTCGCTGTGTTGTCTCTGGCTGAGTCCCAGCGGGGACTAATCGACCTGGAACGCCAGGATCTCTGACTTCGCTCGTCCTCTTCGGCTCTTCCCGCCATCGACCCCGGAGAGGCAGCTTTGGTTTCCCGCCATTGTCCGCCATCTTGTCTGGCTTGGGCCTTCAGCTCCGATGTGTCCAGCCAATCCTGGACTGCTGCCGGCGAAGTAAAAAAACGGGATTTGCCCCCTGAGATAATTTTCAGTTTTGCTGGGAAAAACATCATATAGCAAATTCCGCGTTCTCGGAGCGCAGCCTTTACCCCTTGAAATGAGCGCCTCTCCTGTTGAACTTGAAGCGTGAAGTCCGGGAAGAAGCGAACCGTTGCCCCCTCGTAGTGTAGATCGACATGTTGTCTTGCGGCCTGTAGGATGGCATCGCGATCTCGATAATTAAGGATCTTTGAGATAATTGTCCTTGGTGGGGCCCCGGGTTTGGGTTTTGGAATCGGCGCTCTGTGTGCTCGCTCAATTGTGAAGATCTTGGAGAGCCTCTTGGGTTTTAAGTGTCGGAGGATCAGGTCTTCAAGGAAGAGCTCCACACTGTCCCCTTCAAGTCCTTCCGATACACCTACCACGCGTATGTTGCTCCTCCGGGCCCTGCCTTCCTGGTCCTCAAGCCGTAAGGCCATCAGCCTGTGCTGGTGCACGAGTTCATTAACCCTTCCCTCCAGTCGCTTTTCAGATTCCTGTAGTGCCTTGATGTCCACTTCATTGGATTTGGATCTATCTGTGGTCTTTCCGATGTCAGCCCGGAGCAGATTGACCTCGATTGTGATCTTATCCATTTTCGTTTCAAGGCTGGTGCCCGGGGTCTGGATTGCCGCCATTATGGAGGTGAGAGAGGGTTCCGCTTGGTCCTTGCCATCCTTCGTCGCACCGCCAGACTGTGGCTCCGTTCTGGGCACAGCGTAGTGGTCCAATTTATTGGTTTGAGTCGCGAGTCCCCCTTTGGGCCGCATGGTGGATCGGGTGTCCAAGATTTTCCGCGAGAGTCTGCAGGGCAGGTTCGTTTCAGGCCTCCCGTTGTCGTCCAGTTCGTAGCTGCCTGCGGCAGCTGTATTGTCAAGGTTACCACTGGTGCACACCGTGGTCAATCAGTAGTAGTAAGCGGCGTGTGGGGGTCTGCTATCTTTGCTCACCACCACCGTTTGCCCCCGCTGCAACAGTGAGTCCCGTGACGTAGAGGCTGCAGTGGTTACTGTGTTCCGGAGTCGTTCAGCAGGCAGGTGCAGTCGTGTACGCTTGTGGCTCGTACCGCCACACCAGCTTTCCGGCCACGATCTACAGCGCTGCGGGTGTGGCCACGCCCTCCGTCATCTTCGCGCCACACAGGCCGCGCTGCGTCGTAGGCCGCAGACCGGGGCGTAGAGTTGAGCGGCTGGCTGCCCCGGGGCTCCAGGCCTGAGCTGTCGGTCAGCCGCCAAAAGTTCGGGATCCCGTAGTGGCTCTCTCCATGGGTCTCCGGACTTCGTACCAACGCTCGGAGTGAGCACTGTTCCCGTGGGAGCTTGGGCCTTCGAAGCAAAGCCCTACAGCTCGGATATTTAGCCGGATTTGTAGGGGAGAGCAGCGGTCCCGGCGGAGCTTGGGATCTAGGCGGCCATTTTCGACGGCGCCTGGCCACGCCAATAAGCCACAGTCTTAATGAAATCAGTCAGACTCTGAAACTCGTGGATTCTCCACCACCAGCCACATATCATCTGATATTTCTGTGGACATCCCCTCGATGTGTGCACATATTCCCCACTCATCCATTAGACCTCAAAGTGTCATCTTATGAGCCGGACTAATGGTCCTATCTTTAATGTGAGACAGGGTTGAATTTATTTTTTTTATATGAGAGAGCATTCCCAAATTGTCTGATAAAACGTACCTCACTTGGCTCCACATTATAAACATTGAGGACTCAAGCCCTTCCTCATTTCTGTCATTTTACAAGGGTACACCCTGATTTTGGCATTGTGAGGTGGGGGTTGCCCAGAATACAGGCCCCAGAGATGTCCGCTTCTAGTGTCACTGAGCACATGCCTGGAGGCGCCATTAAGTACCGGTCAGGGCTCCGGCTGTGCATAACGCCTGTTTTTGGCATTGCGAGGTGGGTGCTGCCCAGACTACAGGCTCCAGAGATGCCCGCTTCCAGCGTCACTGAACACACGCCCAAAGCACCATCAAGTACTGGTCGGGGCTCCCACTGTGCCCGATCGAGGCCGGGCTGGTCCCTTTTTGTTGGCTAGAGTGAGTCGGAGTCATTCACCAGGATATACTGCATCTTCTTTGATCGGTTGGGAGTAAGAAATGCATCTTGCCTTCGGAGAAGAGGGCTGATACGGCTTTAAAGTGAGTACATTTTTCTGCCTGCTTCAAAATCAGTGGCCTGACCCCATGTACTTTCCCATATCTGGTGGTTTATTGCGAGTAGACAGGTATGGGGAAATGGAAGGCGGTGCCCATTGTCAGCCAGCCCCATTGCAACAAGAAAGCCACTATTGTGACTCTTTCCTGAAAAAAGCGGTGGGGGAAATCTCAAAGGAGATTGATAAAGAGACTTCGGGTCCTGTCTCCCCTCCATCATCATCCCCGTCTGGGGAGTCTGCAGCTAATGAAGCTTTTAATCCACAGCCGCCAAACACATTGGAAATTTTGGATCCCATCAAAGGCGTTTTATTACCCCCACTACCTGTCTTAATAGACGTGAACTCTAGTATAGCTCCACCTGGTATTACTGCCAATGGGGGCAGGGTGACACCAGCTGCGAAACAAGGAGTAGCACCACAAGGCTCTCCAGCTCTAAAGAGGTTGCGTAGAACTAAGAAGCAAAATGAGCCCCAAAGAAGAGGGGAGGAACATGTAATAACAAATAACTGGTCAGATATGGGGGACGTTTGGGATTCTCTAAAGCTAAAAATTACGGAGGTGTTGATGAGTTTGCTGTCTCAGTGGTGGGACAAATTCAATAAGGCATTGTCTGACTCCAGAGATATTCTTGTGAGAATGGATGGCATATTGAACACCATCCCAGACCCCCGGCACAGGCAGTACAATCCGGAACGCCTTTGTTTCACAACTTAAATCCTGCACCATTGCCTAATAGATTCCACAGACTGTATGGTCCCTACAATGGTGGGAAGCACACAGTGTTCTTTAAATACCCCTCACACACCAAAAGGGCCCTTTGTGTCATGCTCCATCATAGGGGTCTTCGCATCCCTCTACGGAACACGGCGTGCTACTGACCAACGACTACGTGGAGCACTAATTTTAAATCTATGTGTGGTGCGTGAGGGTATAGAATGATAAGTGAGTGGTGGGATCAGAAGGTGAATAATTGTGTGAATGTTAAAAAGTACCTGGCATGCGAGGTCTAAAAAAGCTTTAATGGGCCTCTGTACTGGTATTGTTAAAAGGGGTGTGGTGGAGATATATTGTATTTAATGTACAATACCTCTCGTGTGCGTCAACATGTTTCAAAGCAGAGGCTTCTTCTTCAGGACAGGGTGCACAGATCCCCACCTTAATCATGTCAGGGTGTCAATTGGCGATAATATACCAAAACACTGTATGTTTAATAAAAGTAAGAAAGAGACTAAATGTGCCTACTTGCATGATTCTTACTCAAAGGTACCTGCAATGAGGACCTGGAATGAAAAGTAAAAAGAACACAGGGAAGGAGAAAGAATGTACATGTGGTATTTTAGTTATAATATCCAGCATGATTGGACAGTGACCTAGAAAAAGTGAAAGCAGCACTCTAGACATATTGGGGCCAATTCCGATCCGGTAAAAAGCACTCCGAATAGCCGCTCGGAGTGTTTTTCCCGTACGAATCGTACCCTGCAACGTCCCCCGTATGTACGACGAAGTACGATTCGTACCAGGAGCAGGACTCGGTACGAATCATACAGAGACCGTACAAATCAAATCCCTGTACGAGTCTCACTCGGAACCCGCTGTACGTGACATCTGTACGGTTCGCGGCTGGTTTATATGACCCAGCAAGTACGATACTGTCGGGTGCACACCGTACGACCCTTTTTCTACGGGAGCTGAAAAGAGTCATAAAAGCAGAGTTTGCCCCGAAACAGGTACGATACGGCCCCCCCCATGTACGTCGCGTACCCTCCACGATCGCAGGGGTATGGCGCGTACCCCTGCGATCATGGGGGGTATGTGCCGTATACCCAGCGTACATGAGTTACGCACCGTACCCCATGCACGCAGGGTGTACGGCGCATAACCCATGTACGCTGGGTGTACGGCACATACCCCCCTTGATGGTAGGGGTACGCGCCGTACGGTGTGTGTGATTGTGTGCTTTTCCGTACGAATTGCCCTTACCTGACGTGGACCGAACGACTCGCGTCCTGATACCCCGGTCTGGATCGTACTCGTTGGGTCATACGGCGTGTGTACGAGTCGTACGGAGACAGCTCCGGATGCGATTCATGCGGAAGGTAATTTTATCGGATCGGAATCGGGCCCATTATGTCATCCTATTTCAGTGTAGTGCCCTGTAAAAAAAGACAAGTACAAGACAGACTCACACAAAACATAAAACACATACTCTATTCAAATTCCACTGGTTGTTGTTGTGGTCTAGGATTCAGATAAGTTCGATTGTTTGAGTCAAAAAGAAGAATGTTAAATAATGCATACTTGCTGCCATTTAGTTGACTGGCATCCTGAGCCTGAAAAATAGAGGGATCACGTGCTTAATAGAAACCTGTAACATGAGGCACAAAGGACATATAGTTTTAGTTTGCCATTCATTGTATTACTCACTTGATTAGCCTGTAGTCTTGTTGTTTGTATCTCGGCTATGCTGTACTTACAAAACAGGGGATTCACAAATGGCCAACCATCCCATCCGCGGCTCCGTGGTTGTATGTGGAGCGCGGCGAGACCCGGTTAAATACCCCATTTAATTGGATAATTGGAGAAATCATCCGGAGTAGTCCGGAAGCGCCCCCAAGCCATCTAAGGTATTTCCGGTCATCGCGCCTCCCGCGATTGCTTTGTTATGAGACAGTGCCTCATATAACAGGCGTACTTCGTTGCAGTCCAAAATCTACTGAGAGGGCGCGGGATGTCCTGCGATTGGTCCATTAGGCTCACCACGCCTCCAGTTACATGCACATCTGGTAGCTGTTCCATTTTCACTTGGCAGACGCGCAGAGTGAAACGGAGCTTACTAGCGCATGCGTGATAGCTGGCTGTCTCGAGCATGTGCATCGTTATGACAAATGTTAGGCAATGCAAGTGCTATGTCAAATGGTGCCAAGAGAAAGGCTGAGTTTTAAATGAAGCGATGGGGAACAACAATAAATTAATGATATTCAAGCGGAATGAATGTTACCCAAATCTCAAGGATATGACATATGTTGACAAATTTCCCCAAAAAATAAAAAAATTCTATAAAAAGGGGAATGTATTTACAGGGTCGTGGACCGTTGTCCCATAACCGATGGTCATGGTGTAAAGACCAACTAAGAGGTTTGGGGCGTACATGTTTAACCATTTTTCGGGGGTTGGAGGGTTCCCATGGATTAAAACACATAGTTTGAAAAAGATAACCCCATATGTCAAGCTAGCTAAGCTGACTCCACGGGCTATCATCATTCAGCCCAGCAGTATTGGTCCCTAGGCGAAACACCCAGCGTTGTTCCTTTTCAAAGAGGACATTTTCTGAAGGTAGCTGTTCTATTATTGTCCAATTAAGATCATTCACTGTATGTGTCTCAGATACAAAATGGGACGCCATTTTGGGCGTACTCTTTTTACATCTAACATTACTTTTGTTTTCTCCAATTCTGATCTTGGCTGGTCTTGACGTCATGCCAATGTATTCAAGGCCGCAAGGACTTGTGATCATATACATGACATTCTTACTGTTGCAGTTGGTGAATTTCCTTTGTTCCTATTCACTTCCATTCCGGAATTTTAGTCTTCTACTCTTTTTTTTTAGGTGGCAGCTGCTGCAATTGACACAGGGATGATGTCCTTGGACCCATTGTACAGTAGCTTGCTCCGGTTGGTTTGTTCGTGGCCGGGTATGGACCAGGATGTCTTTGAGGTTCCTGCCCCTACTGTGGGTGAACAGCGGTTTCTCCAGGTTAAAGCCGTCGCACACAAGGGTCCTCCAGTGTTTGTTCACAATTTTAGAAATATCGTTGGAGTGGGTATTAAATGTGGTTACACAGATTGGTCTTTTGTTAGGTTCTTTTTGTACCCTATCCAGTCCAACCGTGCATGCCTGTTATTATTGCGTGCCCTTTTCATGGCTCTGTCTATCACTGGTGCTGGGTACTTCCGGTTGTGCAGCTTGTTTTTGAGGTTCACTGCTGCTTGTGCCTTGTAATCCCTCAAATTGGAGCAGCTTCATTTAAGACGGAGGAACTGGCCATAGAGGAGATTTTCACGTAGGTGTCGTGGGTGGAAGCTATCATATCTCAATAGGCAGTTTCTTGATGTAGGTTTAAAGTGAGTGGTAATCTTCAGAAACCCCTCTTCATGGTAGATAGTGAGATCAAGAAACACCATCATGTTACGTGATGCAGAGCTGGTGAATTTTAAAAAGGTGTTCTGTGTGTTGAGCCATACCATGAAGTGTTCAATGGATTGATAATCACCTTCCCAGGTGACAAAGACCTTGTCTAAGTAGCGTTGCCAGTTTTTTATGTTGTGTTTGTAGGGCTTACTTTGGTGGAGGATTCTGTGAGCCTCTAGATGGTGAACATAGAGCCCAGCCATGCTGGGAGCAAAAGTGCTCCCCATTCCGGCCTTGTGACTCTGTAAGTATAGTTTTTTATCATACTGGAAGACATTCTTTGTGAGTGCCATAGTGATGCACTCCATCACAATGTTCCTCTATTCTGGTATTCCCATGGTGTGGAAAACAAGATCTCCTCTATGATATTAAGTGTTTCGTCATGAGGCAAGCTGGTGTACAGACTTTCTACATCCAGACTCAGTAGTAGTTGATAGGTGGGATTGCCAGGTAAATTCTGTAAAAGCTGAAGTACTGCTTTAGTAACTTTCAAGTAGGTATCTTTCGCTTGGACCAGAGGGCGTAGAAAGGCGTCTGCAAATCTGGAACCGATGCCCAAGACTATTGGTTTGCCTGGGGTTTTTTTCAGATCCTTGTGTATTTTGGGAATGGTGTAGAAATACGGAGTCCTTGGTGATTTTTGGACCAGAAAATCTGCCTCTTTTTTGGATAGCCAGTCGTGTGCCAGGGCTTCTTCCACCATTCCCATGATCCTGAGGCGTAATGCTTATGTAGGATTCTCATGTAAGATTGTATAGTTCCTTCTGTCGGATAGGAGTCTGCGACATTCTTGGTCATATGCTAAGGCTGTTTAAACAACAATCGCACCCCCCTTGTCGGCGGGTTTGATAATGATTTCTTTGTTTCCTGAGAGTTGGCGGATAGCTTCCTGTTCCAACTTGCTGGTGTTGTGAAACACGCTCGTCTTGTTTGTAGTTAGTTTGCTTAGATCCGGCATTACAGCTTTTTCAAAAGCCAGTAGCTCCACCGGCAAAGTGGCATTAGGTGGGGTAAATGTCGATTTTAATTTCAAACCGGTGTCTGTGGCTATGGAGGTATCCTCTTTGTCCTTGAAAAAAGCTTGAAGTTTCAATTTACGGATGAAATCCTGCATTTCTGCGTGGATCTTGAAAATGTCCAGCCTATTGGTAGGTACAAAGCTTAAGCCCTTGTTCAGGACCGCCTTCTGGATGTCAGATAGAACTAAAGGGGTTATATTCACCACTAGGTCCCCCTCTTGCTGGTTGAGGCTTGATTCTGGAGAGCGCCCGTCATGCTCCTTGTCGCCACTCGTGGCTCCTCTTGGTCTGCCTGTCTGCCAGTCACATCGTTCCCCCTCCTGTTCCTGCCTTTTCGGGGTCCTGGGCGTGACCCTAAAAAAGGCGGTGGTCCATAGAAATTCCCATCATACTCCAGTGTCCATTGTAGGAATGGAGCCCCCGTCGGATGCCGTCTATATTGGTATTGTAGAAATGTCAGCAGGCCCTGGTAATGTTGATATACCGGTGGACCTTGGTAGCCTCTCCATCCCCTCTGTCTAGGGTAGAATGGTCTGTGTTGTCTTTGGCCTCCCTTCTGGTATCTGTAGGGATGGTGCCCACTATAGCCTGACCCGTTTGAGCTGCAATCCAATGCGTCACTGTCCAGATCACTGTTATTATCTCTTGCAGGGTAGTCATCTCTGGGGTATCGGTATGCTCTTTTGTGTGTAAATCATTCTTTATCTTTTTTTTAGTTTGTTGAACTTACTCTGCTTCAAAGTTACTTCAAAATCCGTCATCTGTTGGTTGAGTTCCTCAAGGCGTTTTTTGAGTACGGCATGGAATTGGTATGATTTGAGCTGCACTTCCAAATTTTGAATATCAACCTTCAGTTCTTGTGCTATTCCTGTTGCTGTTTTTAGAATGAGGACTAGCCAATCCCTGGTACAGTGCTATGAAATGAGTGACCAGTCCTTCTTGAAAGCCATATCGTTTTGGAAAATATAGGGTTCGTTCTTAACAATAAGACCTTGTGGGGCCACCTTAGCCCTCAAGTATGCAGTCATCAATAGCCCATGCAGGGCCGCTTTTATCTGTGTTCTTCTTAGATTGGTAAATTCGTCCCAATCTGCTACACTTGGGCCTGGCTCCGTATTACTCAGACCTGATCGATCTCATTATCACCAAAGGTGAGGCCATTCTCGTCTGCATTTGTTGTGGAGTTTTTTGATGTAGACAGCGGAAAAAAAGTTGGTTTGTTGCAAGTGTGTGTTGGAGAGGTGTGTACGTTATCTGTGCTTGTATATACATACAATAAGTCAAAAGACTTGGTTAGTTCCCACAGCTGTGCGCTGTCTGAATAATAAATACAACAAAAGGGAAGTGGAGAGGAAAAGAGGATTTGATCTCCCCGGACACAATTTTTAAACAAAAAGAATCCACAGACTGTGTAGTATATTGTGGCCCCTACAATGGTGGGGAGCACACGGTGTTGCTTAAATACCCCTCACACACCAAAAGGGCCCTTGGTGTCATGCTTCATCATATCTTCATCGCGTCCCTCTACGGAACGCAGCGTGCCACTGACCAACGACTACGCGGGAGCACGGATTTTAAATCTATGTGTGGTGCGTGAGGGTATAGAATGATAAGAGAGTGGTGGGGTCAGAAGGTGAATAATTGTGTGAAATTAAAAAATACCTGGCATGTGAGGTCTAAAAAAGCTTTAATGGGCCTCTGTGCTGGTATTGTTAAAAGGGATGTGGTGGAGATATTTTGTATTTAATGTTGTGGTCTAGGAATGTGGATTTAAAATCAGTGCTCCTGCGTAGTCGTTGGTCAGTAGATCGCCACGTTCCGTAGAGGGATGCGAAGACCCCTATGATGAAGCATGACACCAAGGGCCCTTTTGGTGTGTGAGGGGTATTTTAAGAACACTGTGTGCTCCCCACCATTGTAGGGACCACACTATACCACACAGTCTGTGGATTCTTTTTGTTTAAACATTGTATCCGGGGAGACCGGATCCACTTTTCCTCTCCACTCCCCTTTTGTTGTATCCATTACCTAATAGACATCTGAGGGGGGATGGGGCACAAACACACGAAAGAGACAGTGGTGGGGTGGCTCCCTTTAGCTTCACTAACCTCCAAGTCAGGGTAGGGGACAGGGATTTTGGTAATCGGGTATATGGTGACTGGTGCCATATGCCAACTAAGCGTGCGACACCCAGGGAAAGCTCATCCATTAAAAATAGTCCTGGTTACCAGTCACTGATCTTCCCCTTGCTTACTGCCTCTGTATTGTGGTTTGGCAGGGGTCCCTGGGTATGGTACTCACAGTGAGGAACCCACGGATAAATTAATCTACAAAGTGACACATTTGTTAGGTAAACATAGCAGATTCAATGTGGCAGATCATATCCAAATTCTGATGGCAAGGAGGGTCTCTTGGCTCAGCCATTCTAAGAAAACATTTGAGGAGACTGTGTGATTGTCCCATTGAGATTTCCAGAGCTTGCACGTAACATCCTGAGACATTCTGCACAGTTTCTTTTTTATGCCTCTGGCATCAAGCCACTTCTAATGGGATTTTTTATAGACCTTCTCCTACCCTGTAAATATTAGCCCGGTTCTAGGCCTAGAAAGGAGCGTCTGTGTTAAGGGGAGCAGAATACAGGTCACATCTAATCCCTTTGCCCCCTGTCCGATCTTAAGGGTTTAGACCACATAAGGTGGGCGATTTGCAATACCATAGTACAGGTTACGCCAGCTAAATTACCAACACGTGAAAGTAAGTCCATTAAGCAAGGATCAGGTGCAAAGGAAGAACACCTCTATAGACGTCTCAACCCCAATTAGTACACCAGACCCCAATGTGGAAGCCACTGCATGCCCCACATCCTTCAAGCAGGAACACAAGCGAGACCTAAATGTCATCTCTTGGAATGTGGCAGGCTTAGTCTCCAAATTTGAAGATGTTCGGTGGATCCAATTAATTAGAGCATTTAATATTATTTTGATCCAGGAGACAAGGGAGGTGGTAAATAAATTCTTCATTGAAGGATACAAGATAATTTTCCTTCCGGCAGTGAGCTCCATATCGGGCATGACGAGGGAAGGATTAGTTATTTTCATAGCCCTTAGGCTTAGTGGGTCTGTGAAGCTGGTGAACTGGGACTCTAAAGTGACACAAGGCCTTAAATTAGTGGTAGGGAGAGCAATGAGGCTGCCAATAATTAATTTTTCTAATGCCAAAAGAAATGAGCAGGACCGTTCTAGTCTGTCGGAGTTAAGCTGCCTCATGGAAACGCTCCAGGGAGATGTTCTCTCTCATGTGAACATTATGTTTTTTAGGAGATTTTAATTGCCACTTATGCCCAAATATGGATCAGTCTTCGCCAGATCCCCCCATATGCAGGGCCTCAGAAGACCTGCACATGGAGCATTCTCCAGATGGCCGAGAACTAAATGCAATCTAAGATACCTTTGGGCTAATATTTACACTAGATAAGGCACCTAAACCCCCAAACTGTATTCAGCCGTCATCTTATACAACTATTGATTTTATTTTGGTTTCTCTACTCTTTAAAAAAACTTTTATGTAGCCCCTTGAGTGACCGCAACCCCCTGAACCTGGCACTTGTGATGCAGAGTACCGAGGTGGCGCCAGACGGTAGGAACATGGGTACACTACCAGCCACAGATCAGGTGAGGCACCTACGATGGTCACTGGTGGATATTAATGTTTTGAATCATTCCCTTTTTAAATTGCGGCAACAGGAGATAATGAAGTATTTCGACATGGCATCTTCAGAAGAAGAAATAGCTCATTTATTGTTATTGCTCAGTCGGTTGCAAGTTGTCGGCAGAACTATAAAAGGGACACCAAGGAACGGAGGAGAAAGTTACAAAAACAAGTTTGGGAGGAGCTGCTACAAGCTAAGGATTTAAAAGATATCACTCTTTTCTGGAAGTATATTAACAGCCCGTTTTGCCGAACCAGACATGCCGAACTCCTGTCATCATATTCCTGCTTACTAACGGAGGGCTCTCTTCCAGACTGTCTACAATTTAGGTAATGAAGAGAGAGTCATTAACAATTTACAGCCGCTGCCTTGTGAGGTGCCCATTAACTTCCTTATTGATGAGGTTAGGTTAGGTATAGAGGGACTGTCTCGGAACAAGGCACCAGGACCTGATGGGATTCCTCCAGATCTGTTCCTGAACAACACTGAGGTGTGGGCCCCGGTTCTGACAAGGGTTTTACATGCTGCAGTCTCGGCAGCTATGCCACCTCCATGGTCCACTGCCACAATTGTCCCGATTTTTAAAAAGAGTGATAGGGGTAACCCCCTCGGTTATCGGCTCATTTCCCTGATTGACTCTATAGTGAAGGTTCTGGGGAGGGTGTTATTAAACAGGCTTGCTGAGTGGGCAGATAATAAACAAATTATATTGGCGGTGCAATATGGCTTTCGTGTAGGTAAATCTACAGTAGACCGGTATCTGAACATTTACCTTTTAATCTCCAAATATACGATTGCCAAAGAGGGAACACATTTCCTGGGTTTCATGGACCTGACTGCAGCATTCGATCGAGTGAATCAAAACAAATTGTGGATGATACTGGGTGAGTTGGGGGTTGAGCCTGCAATTATAAATGTTTAATGACTCTCAATACTGATACCACTGCTGTAGTTAGGTGCGCTAAAGATGGAGGACTCACTGACAATTTTAATTGAACTAGAGGGGTGCACCAATCGTGTATCCTTGCTCCTTTTCTTTTCACGCTGTGTATAAACAGATTAGAATCGGCCCTGTCATCTGTACAGACAGATATACCGAGAATAGGTAGGAGACTAGTGCCAGTTTTGTTGTACACGGATGATGCTGTTCTGTTAGTGCATACACCACGGGCATTGCAACCCCCAACAGACGGGTTTGTTTCCTTTATGAATGGGTTGGACCTGTTCTCTAATTTTACGAAATCATTTTTTGTTGGAGATAAGTAGTGGAGTACCAGACCAAAAACTTACAATGCAGGCTCATATAGGCTAGTTAAGGTCCAATTTTTTTTTATACATGGGCACTCTGTTTGATGATAAATTAAAATGGAAAACGCTGGAAGAGAGGAAGCTAAGGGATATGAAATCATTGGGCCAATTACTAATTACGCACACAGAATGGATGGGCACATGGTCCCTAGGGGTGATTTTAAAATTGTACCAGTAATTTTTTACCTCTAGGGTTCTGTATGGTGGAGAGGTCTGGGGGTACATGGGGGTTGACATAATTCAGACAGCGCAAAACACATTTTTAAGGTGGACGCTGAGACTCCCTCAGGGCACTCTGTCATATACTGTACATGATGAACTAGGTATTAAGTATATATCCGACTTAGTCGCTGTCAAGCCCCTGTTGTGTTGGGTGAATGTTTGGTCTAACGAAGAGTCATCTTTTAACCAGGAAGTTATCCAGGATTGCCTTTCACTTGGCAATGCTCTAAAAACCCTGCGGCTAAGGTATATAAAGGAAACTTTATCAGCCCTAGGAAGAGCTGACATTTTTACGAAGTATGACCAACTAAGGAAACAGGACAAAAATCTGGTCAAAGACCTGTTTCTTAAAAAAGCCATGGTAGACCGAGAGAGCATGGAACTTACCGCCATATTCATGAAAATCGGCATTTGCGATTCTGTAATAGCGAAAAAAAGCGAATCGCTATTCAGCAATCGCAAATCCGAATTCATGAAGAATTGCGATAAAAAAAGCGATTTGCACGCGATCGCAAATTCCGTTTGCAATTACCGATAATCGCAGAAAAATCGCTATTTTCGGCTACCCGCGCCGGGATTGCGAACTCGCAAATAGCGATATCGCTATTTGCGATATCGCTATTTGCAAGATCGCAAACTCGTGAGATCGGGAAGTCGCATTTCGAGCCCAGTGATGACATCACAACCAGGAAGCTGCCAGTTCCCACCCCCATTCTCCACAGTGAGGCTGACTGAGAGGGATCAAGTTGGAGAGCTGCAGCAATACAGGAGAGAACTACAGAACCACAACTCTGCTACAATGTCTGAGGAACCTGTACCTGGCACCAGCAGCTCGTCTGGGCGCAAAAGGAAACTAAAATTTTCGGAGCAGGAGCTAGAACACCTGATAGAGGGGGTGGTGGCAAACCATGAGAGACTGTTTGGAAAAGATTCCAGGAGGGTCCCTGAACAAGAGAAACGCAGGATATGGCAGGGGATTGCCTCCACTGTGAACTCCGTGGGAGTGGCGGACAGGTCCCTAGAGGAGTTAAAGAAACGCTGGTATGACCTCCGAGGCCGTGCCAAGGAGAAGGTGGCGGCGCGCCTTGGAGAGTCCTCGGGCACTGGAGGAGGAGGATCAACTGTCCCACCCAATACTGCCATGAAGGACCAGGTGGAGGACACCCTGGAGAAGGAGGCCTGTATAGGATTTACACGACTAGACTCATCCCGCACCACCCAAGACACCCAAGGTAAGTGGCATGCGACTGCTACCCTGCCCCCTATGAATGTCCATGACCAAATAGGCTCCCCAAATGTCCCATAGGCATGCCATAGTTGCACATCAAGGAATGTCCTGAAGCATTGTGGGAGATGTAGTCTGGCCACAATGTTGTAGTACCACAATGCAGCCAGACAGGTCCCAAAGCACACAAAGCCACACCCATTCAGGGAATGTCACCCAGCATGCATGTAGCAACTGCACGTCTACCAGATACATGCAACTAATGATCCACCACTTACCCCCACAGGTGGCGAAAGCAGCGATAGCGAAAGGCTGCAAATCGATGAAGAGGTCCAGGAGGAGGAGGTGCCACCACCAACCCAGGCACCAGCCCCTGCCGCTGCATCAACACCAGCAGCCAGATCCACCTGCAGTGTCTCCCCTGCGACTGGTGCAGCACCCACAGCCGCTGCCAGGCCAGCTACCATTGTGCCTCCTGCTACCGCTGCACCACCTAGAACCGCAGCCAGGGCAGCTACCATTGTGCCCCCTGCATCTGGCACACCAGCAACACCAGCAGTCACACCCCCTGCATCTGGCGCACCAGCAACACCAGCGGTCACACCCCCAGCAGCTGTCGCCACAACATCCGGGCCCGCGCCAGTTGCCACACAGCGGCCAGCCACAGACTCAGGCCAGCAGGGCAGGCGTGGCAGGTCACGCCAGCACTCCACTCCAGCAAGCAGGCGGGCCAATGAACAGGGACTGGCGCGTCTCAGCGTTGAAAGACGCATGTTGCGGATACACCAGCGCCAGGCACAACAGCAAGGAGCTATTCAGCTGCAGCTCCATATGATAGGGCGCAATGTGGCCACAGTTGCAGGCCACATGGACGGCATGAGGGTGGCCATGGCAGGTGTGGGGGAGCGCTTAGACAACATGACTGCAGCCATGGCAGGTGTGGGTGAGGGAATGGCCCGCATGGCTGCAGCCATGGAGGCCAACACCGCTGCGATGTCGACACAGCGCAGTGCAGCACGCCGCCGCCACCGTCAACTTATGAGCCGGCTGGCCTCATACAGCAGGGCAAGTTATGTAGCTGCATATGCAACTTCTCTGTTGGCGCGGCGCTCCCTGACACAGCAGCACCAACTAGTCCAGTGCAGTGAGGACATGACCAGGGTGCTGGAGCACCTCACCACGGCCGTCATTGCACTACACCCTCCAGCAATACCATCCACTGTGGGGGGTGATGATGCTAGTGAGAGGGCGTCCAGCGTCAGCAGCCACTCAGCCTCACAGATCCCACCACACAGCCGCAGCACCAGGCCCACGCCAGGTCCTGAAGCCCCGGAGGAGGATGCCCCTCAGAGGCGCTTGGGCGCAACGCGCAGTAGGCGCACCTGAGAACTTCAGACTATCATTGGCACAGGCTGACGTTAAGCCTGCCATGTTCTAATACACAGCAGTATGCTGTAATACTGTTAGTGGGAGTTATTTGTACTGGAACCTTATTTATTTTTTGTGAATTGAACAAATACATTTATTTTGCTACACACATTAGCGTTGTGTCATCATTACATTTTGCATGCATTGTTGATTTGTGGGGTGATGGAAGAAGTTGTACTAGAAACTGTTCACTGTGATGTGGTTGCGACGTCTGTGCCCTTCTGCTGGGTTCTCCCCATGTGCATGGCGCGCATGTGCAGGTGGCCGGTTGTCCCCCTCAGATTCACTGCCAGAGATGTCAACAGGTATCCGGCGCTTGGTTGCAATGTTATGTAGTATTGCGCAGACAGCCACAATGCGGCAGCACATTGCAGGACCTGTCTTGTGCAGTATGCGGAACCTGCTCTTGAGCAGGCCAAATGTCCTTTCTATGCAATTCCTTGTCCGTATGTGTGCAATATTGTAGCGCCGTTGCTGGGGTGTAGCAGGGTTGAGGTATGGGGTCGGGAGGTATTCACGGAGGGCGTAGCCACTGTCACCTGAATGAGAGGAGAAGATGGTGATTGCCTGTGCTGCGCTGTTACATCTTAGCAATGTGACATTTTCAACAAAGTGTACTTACCAAGTAGGTGTCCTTCCCCAAACTCTCCCCTGACCAGTCGTGTGTGGAGGCCGCTGTGCCGGAAAATAAAGGAGTCATGGGTACTCCCTGGGTACTTTGCGACAATGTCAGTGATGTATGTCTTAGCATTGCAGACCATCTGGATGTTGAGGGAGTGGTAGGACTTTCTTTTGCGGAACATATACTCCATGGCAGCTGGTGGGCAGATGGCGACGTGGGTACAGTCTATGCATCCGAGCACATGTGGAAAATGGGCTACATTGTAGAATTGTAGCTTGGTCATGTCCAATTCCTGTTGGCTGGCGGGGAATTTGATGTGACGGTGTAGCTGGGTGAGCATGGCGTCAACAAAAGTGTGGAGGCAGCGTGACATGGTGGGCTGGGATATCCCCCCAGCAGCCGCTACTATCCCCTGGAAACTCCCGGAGGCCAGGAGGTGCAGGCTACACAATACCTGCACATGTGTAGGCACCGCATTGGTACGGCTTGTTGGGTGCTGCATCAGGGGGTCAAGGTTCTGTATTAGCTGCATTATCATTTCCCCATTCAGCCTGTATTTAGCATATATCTGCTCTCTGGTTTGGCCCAGCAAGGTGACCCGCTGGCGGAATATCCTGTCCTGGATCCTGCGTCTCCTCCGTGCTAATCGCTGTAGCCTTCGACGCCTCACCACCATGTACATTCCTGGCATTGTGGGACTCCTAATGCTGCTGATGATGATGGTCCTTATGTGTGATTGGTCAGGCCAGAACCTGTTGGTGATAGGACAACGGTTTTTTGAAAGTTTTTTTTGCATGGCTTTTATGGTTACCACCTGCTTTGAGTTGTCCTTATTTTGCGCGGTGCAAAATGCGATTTTTGGGTTTTTCGCTATTAGCGATTTTTCTTGAATACCGATTGCGATTATATAGCGAATTCGCTATTATTTTCGCAGAATCCGTGGTTTATCGCATTTTCCGATTCCCTAATGCTCACCTGCCGGGATTCTGCGAATATATTAGCGAATTCGTTATTCTGTTTTTGCGAATTCGCTATTTTGATGTTGAATGCCGATTACGGAAATTGCGCCCGCATTTGCATTTTCGCAGTGATTGCGGGCGCAATTTTACTTCATGAATCAGGCTGTTAGAAACTCTACTGTGAGAGGATTCTCCCTAGTTAAGTCAGTACAGGGCATGGAGACTTATCTCTCAATTTTAACTAGTGCACACAACAAATTTTTAATTACCCGCTTTAGACTAAATATGCTTCACCATTTATTGGCATCCCCACAAGGTTTCGTATTGCATATTGAAAACAGAGGTTCCTGAGGCTGCAACAATAGGTCTTAACAGGATCCCCTACATTATGTATTTTTATGCAAATACTATACCCATCCCAGGCGATTGTATCTCAAACCCTACCATAAAGATATGGGGTTTAGGCAGGCTTGTGTAGCCCTTTTACATGTGCAATTAATGTCAAATGTTCAAACTCTCTTTATTAAGAGCAGTATTCAAATAAAGAAACCCAAGACATTGATGTTTAGAGGGACCTCTGCATCTTTGTTCAAAAGATTTTAATGGATTTGTAACAGTTTTTATCCCTTGTATGTGTACTTTTTATGGACCCATTTTAACATAATTTTATGTCAAGACTGGAGACTCATATTATGCTTTTCTAATCTTGCTTTATATCAATAGCAGCCAAGATAAACAAACACAAAACTACAGTTCCCAACAGGCCAAGCAAAATATTGGCCAATGGGAGACAAACGAATCAACAGTATCAACCAATGAACGGGCAGTCTAGGCTAGAACGAAGGGTCAGACTGCGAACAGCTGCTAGCAGTCAAGATAAGTACCCTTTTGATATCTCTTATGTGTTATTTATGACGTTTATGTATTATGCTTATAAGTGGTTTATATTGCTGAATTTGGCCAGCGCGCTGCACTTTTGTTCCCCTGTAGCTCTTGTCCGAGCATCTTCCTCCTCATGCCCTTACCGCTCCCATTTGTTTCCTCGCGCATCACCTATGCCTCAAGACGCGCTGCGGCCATTTCCAGCACTTCCTCTGAGTGCGCTGTTCTCGCTGCCTGCTTCGTTCATTTTATCGTCAGCTTAGCATCTGTTGTTGGTGCTAGCCCCTGGGAGGGGTTTTCTCAGCTCCCGGTCAGGGGTTTTTTCCTCCTGTTTATACACGTCCATAGGGAAGGGCTTATTGGTGCGCAGAATTAACCCCTTGGTGTCTGGTTTTGCAACTTGTTTGAACATGGAGCTAGATAGCTCTCAGAGTTCTGAATTTAACAATGAGGAAGGGGTGGCATTTAAGACAGATTTAAATACTTTCATTAATAATTCTGTTGAACATGCAGTTGAGGCTCCTATGAAGCGTTTGTCTAAGCATATGGAAAATTCCTTATTGTCATTAATGTCCAAAACTTTGGCCCAGTCGGCAGGGGATGGCAGAAAAAGAAAACTGGTACCTTCCAGCAATAAAAGTGTTTCTGTTAATGCGCCACGTGGATTGGAAGAGGTTTCCTCTCGTAAGGTTGAGGACTTGGTACCTCCCAAGCCTACTGTCAAGGAGGGGTTATCTGTGTCTTTTACAGAACGTAAAACGAAATCAAAACATGTTGAAGTACCTGAGAAATTGGTAATTTCTCATATTTTGGACACTGACAACGATTTGGGTGGCGCTGATGATAATTTTGATGATCTTCATGCCAAAGATCCTAGTCCTCCACCTAAGAAAGCAAAGACTGATCCATTTTCTTTTGACCCTATTCTGGATGCAGATGGTACTCCTATGTTTGACCCCTCTATCCGCTATCCTAATTCCACCGAATGGTTTCCTCTTTCCCGTGTTGGCGAGTATATTTCCGCCAGGCTGTGTTTGCCTTTGGATAAGACTGTTATGTCCAAACTAAAATCTGAATGTCCCAAACCTTCTCTTCCTTCTTACGTTTCTAGTACTCCTACCATTGACCAGCTTCTACTGACTTTCTTTTCCAAGTTTGGGAAGGATCCACACAAGGGTGTGGCTATAGCTTGGTCCACGTGCCAGGACAAATTGCTGGATGTGGTTGGTCCTCTAGCCCGTATTTTTGATCTGGCTGAATCCGCCCTTTTGGATGGCACAGACCTTGATCCTCAGGACGTTTCTCTATGAGTGCAATGAGCCTTCTGTCTTCTGGGCAATGCCAATGCTGTCATCACGCGTGAGCAACACAAAGGCCTCCTGATCAAGCTGGACCCCAAATTTGCCAATTTGGCCTCCTTGGATCCCGGTATCAAAGCAGATGGTTTCCTGTTCGGAGATTCTTGTCAAGGATCTTAGAAAATTCATTACTGATCAATCAATCAATCAATCAATCAATCAGTCATTTGTAAAGTGAACTACATACCAGCGAGGGTCTCAAGGCACTGGGGGGGCTCTACCGATCGAACAGCCAGGTCTTGGGCAACCTCCTGAAAGTCAGCAGGTCGTGGGTCTGTCGTAGGCTCAGTGGGAGAGTGTTCCATGTCTTGGCGGCGAGGTGGGAGAAAGATCTCCCGCCGGTGGTTGTTCTTTGGATGCGCGGGACGGTGGCGAGTGAGAGGTCGGCGGAGCGTAGCTGGCGGTTGAGGTAGGCTGGGCCGGTCTTGTGGAGAGCCTTGTGTGCGTGGATGAGGAGCTTGAAGGATATCCTCTTGCTGACGGGGAGTCCGTGCAGGTCCCTCTGTTGGGGGTGATGTGGCCGTGGCGTGGTACATCGAGGATCAGTCGTGCCGAGGCGTTTGGGATGCGTTGTAGTCGTTTGATGAGCTTGTTCGGGGCTCCCGCATAGAGGGTGTTTCCGGAGTCTAGCCTGCTGCTGAAGAGGGCCTGGGTGACTGTCTTTCTTGTATCTGTCGGGATCCATCTGTAGATCTTGCGGAGCATGTGGAGGGTGTTGAAGCAGGAGGAGGAGGAGATGGCATTGACCGGCTTGGTCATTGAGAGCGTTGAGTCGAGGATAATTCCCAGGTTGCGTGCGTGGTCTGTGGGTGTCCAGCTGCTCCCTGTGCCGTCAGCCACCAGGAGTCGTCCCAGGTTGAAGGGTTGGAGCCGAGGATGAGGACCTTTGTCTTGTCCAAGTTCAGCTTCAGAGGGCTGGTCTTCATCCAGTTGGTGACAGCCTTCATTCCTTCGTGGAGGTTGGCTTTGGCGGTGATGGGGTCCTTGGTGAGGGAGAGGATCAGTTGAGTGTCATCGGCGTATCCACATTTGCATCCATCGACAAGGCCCAGCAGTCTATCAAGAAAGTGCTTTCACCTCAAGTTTTTGGACTTGCCGGCAGAGGCAGGAGTCACTTTGCCGGCCGTTCCTCCCACAATCAAGGCACCAGAGGTTCCTTCAACTCCAACAACAATAACCAAGAATTCAAACCCCAGTTCTATCCACAAAGGGGCTGAGGTTTCCATGACCAGAAAAACTTCGGAAACAATTACCAACAAGGTAAGGCTTCCAGTTCTGCCCCCTGTAGGCGGTAGGCTAATGTTTTTTCTTCAAAAATGGGGGTCTCTGACTGCAGATCCTTGGGTCCTCAACTCCATCCAAGGCTATCTTATAGAGTTCTACGCTCCTCATTTCCAGACAGTTTTATTTCCTCCTCTCGCCTTCTCAAATAAAAAGACAAGTCTCATCTCTTTAGAGGTTCAGTCCCTGCTCCAAAAGCACGCTATTCATGTGTCTCCTCCAGAACCTTCAGGTTTCCTAAGTTCCATCTTGTTGGTTCAAAAGAAAAACAAAAAAATGCATCCGGTCATAAACCTCAAATGGTGCAACCATTTTGTGGTCTATCGCCACTTCAAAATAGTGACCATCATTCATCTCAGAGATTCTCTGCGATTAAACGACTGGATGGTCAGAATAGATCTACAGGACACCTATCTCACGGTTCCTATTCACCATTCCCACAGGAAATTTCTTCAATTTCAATGGTTAGGAGTGTCTTACCATTTTTGTTCTCTCCCCTTCGGGCTGTCTTCAGCCCCATGGTGTTTCACTAAAATCATGAAATCAGTAGTGACTTACTTGAGGTCCCTCGGGTTCCGTTTGATAATTTATCTCAACAACATCCTACTGATTCATCCGGACAGACCAACTCTGTTATCGCACTTAGACATTACTCAGTCTCTTCTTTCTGATTTGGGTTTCCTCCTAAACCCCGAAAAGTCTATGCTTGTACCTTCCCAACAAATTGATTTTCTAGGTTTTCTGGTGGACTCCTCCACCGCTTCCCTTGACTTCCCTCAATCAAAGGTTTCCACTATAGAGTCTGAGATTTCCCAAGTGCTCAGAAGCGATTTCATTTCTCTCAGATCTCTTGCAAGAGTCGTGGGCCTGCTCTACGCTTCTATCCAGGCTATCTTCCCTGGTCCACTCCAATATCGGGCCCTCCAGTGCTTAAAAATTCGACATCTGCGTCGAGGCCTGGCGTATTCAGACCTCATTTCTTCAGATCAAGAATCCTGTTTGGAACTTCAATCATGGATGGACCATTTAGATGCCTGGAACGGCAGAACCATCTTTGCCTCAGTCCCAGATCTTGTGTTTGAATCCGATGCAAGCTTGACAGGTTGGGGCGCCCGGTGTGGCACGATATCGACTGGAGGTACTTGGTCTCTAAAGGAGTCGAGATTGCACATAAATTGTTTAGAGATGCTTGCAGGCTCCTTTGCGATCAGAAGCCTCGCCAAAAACAAAGTGTGTTGTTCTATCCTCCTTCGCATGGACAATGTTTCTGCAGTGTGCTACATCAACCATCTAGGTGGCATCAAGTCCAAACCCCTGGCAGAGTTAGCAAAATGCCTGTGGGAGTTTTGCCTCCTCCACAAGATTTCTGTCAAAGGAGAATACCTCCCAGGCAATCTCAACTCCATAGCCGACTAGCACTCTTGTTACCTACGAGACACCAGTGACTGAAAGCTTCTTCCATCCGCTTTTCACTATCTCTTTCAAAAGTGGAGCCCTTTGCATATCGACCTCTTTGCCTCTCATCTCAATTCTCAGCTTCCATGGTTCTTCAGTTGGCGGCCAGATCCTTCATCCCTTGCAAGAGACGCCTTTCTCCAGGATTGATCTTCTCATCTCTATATGCCTTTCCTCCTTTTCTCATGATCAGCCGGGTGTTAGCCCAAGCATCCCGGCAATGAACCTCGTTGGTTCTGGTGGTTCCCATCTCTTCTGGAGATATCGATGGATTTTCCAGTTCTTCTTCCCTCCTTCAACAACCTTCTCTTAAACCCCTTGTGACATCCTCACCCTCTGATTCTAGACAATTCTCTGACTCTGTCCGCATGGAAGATCTCGGGTCGATCCAATCTGACAATGTCATTTCGCAAGAGGTTTCTCTCTTCATCAGCAGGGCCTGGGCTCCAGGAACGACTAAGGCTTACAAGTCAACTTGATCTTTATGGGCAAGCTGGTGTCTGGGAAAAAGTGTTGATCCCTTTTCAGCACCTTTAACTTACATTGTCAATTTTTTGGCTTCCGAGGCCAGTTCAGGTAAGTGTTATAGAACGGTCAACCTCTACAGGTCTGCCATTTCTCTCAACCATTTGCCTATTGATGGTAAACCAGTTGGTGAACACACCCTTATTTGTCGCCTCCTGAAGGGTGTTAAGTTTTCCAAACATCCTTTATCTAAATACTCAAGATTATAGGATGTGAACTTGGTTCTTAAACTCTTTGTCGATTGGCCGGATAATGACGATCTTTCCTTAAAAATGCATTCTGCCAAGCTTACCATGCTCTTATGTCTGGTTTCCATTAAACGTGTTTCCGATGTCAAAGCCATGGATGTGTCCTCTCGTCAATTCACTCCTTCTGGTGTGTTATTTCATATTAATAGACGTACTAAAACTAATTTGAATTCTGGTTTTATCCTTATTTTCCTGAATACCCTAAACTATGTGTAGGGTTATGCCTCAAAGTTTATGAACAACATACGTTTGATCTCAAAACGTCCTCCCTTTCCCAGCTTCTCATTTCCTTTAGTAAACCTCACAACCCTGTCTCCTCTGCTACTCTTGCCCGCTGGGTTCATTGAGTCATGTCGCTTGCTGGCATTGAAGTGTCTCTCTTTTGGGTCCATTCTGCCAGGGGAGCCATGGCTTCCAAAGCCTTTTGGGCAGGCTCCAGGTTGGAGGACATTCCGAGATCAGAGGATTGGTCCAATGATAAAGTTTTTCTTATCTTTTTTTGTAAACCTCTGATTTCTTCTGTTTCTTCTGTAATTGATATGCTTTGAACAAGCATAATATGAGCCTCCGGTCTTGCCATAAAATGTAAATTTTCCTAATAAGTTATGACGGAAAGTCTTAATTTTATTAAAGACACAGAGGTGATTATTATCCCACTTCAACACTTCTAACTTGCGTTTGTCTCCCTCCCTGCAGGGACTCCAGCTTTGCCACCAGCTTCCTCGACAGAGTCCTCGTTGGAATGAGCCTCCACTTCTTGCTGACGTTGCCAGGACCTCACTGATGGACTTCAGTCAAGAACTGTTTACTTGGACTTTGGCTTTATGCATTGTTTTTGCTATTGATCCTCTCATTATGAACTCTTCTTAACTTGCTCGCCGAAGAAAAGACGGCTGTTCGCAGTCTGACCCTTTTTTATATCCTAGACTGCCCGTTCATTGGTTGATGCTGTTGATTCTTTTGTCTCCCATTGGCCAATATTTCGCTTGGCCTATTGGGAACTGTAGTTTTGTGTTAGTTTATCTTGGATGCTATTCATACAAAGCAAGATTAGAAAAGCATAATACTCGCCTCCGTGTCTTTAATAAAATTTAGACTTGCCGTCATAACTTATTAGGAAAATCTACATTATACTGCGCCCATCTATATCTTGCATATCTGGATGACATGCTGCTAACAAATGTAATTGATGTTGTTTTTAACTGTGGTTTCTTTTATGGCTGTGATTACTGCAGAATAAAGATTATTATTATTACAAGGGCTATAGTATACACAATGGTAATATCTCAGCTGAATTGTCCTCATTCCAATGGACACTGCAAGGAATTTTGAAGCAATTTTTGCTCGGGCCCAATCTTCCTCCCCCAGAGGACCAACATCCTTTGACCATCCATCTTGTAGTTTCAATAGGACATTGTCTGTGTTATTAACCATTGTGCTGGATAGTAAGGATATACCCCTTCCCCCATAGAATGTATGTGTTACTTTAGCTTCTAAGGCACATGCATGGAGCAGCTGGAGTGATCAATAAAGACTGGAATATTCGGAATAAGCATGGCATATGTCTCCATTAAATAAGTGGGAAGGGTATGCCCAGACGTGAGTCCTGTGCTCTCCATGCCACTGGAGTCAAGCTATCCTGGCTGATAAGGGCTGAAAGCCCAAACCCGGTCCTAGGATGCTTGTTTCCAGTCCAGGGAGGACCTGAGCTGGCAGTGGGGGCTGGACTGTTCCCATTGGATGCAGGGTGAAGACTGATTTGCACATGGCTGGGTCCAACCTGGAATGGCATGGTGAGCATAAAACAATGGATTTAGGCCCAGATATCTGTACTGGGGTGAATGTATGACATCTTTCAGCATTCTGTCCATCAATTGTTTTTTTTGCATTTGTCACCCCAAGTGGGACGAGTATGTTCAGACGTGGGTCACGTGCTCTCCATGCCACTGGAGTCAAGCTATCCGGGCTGATGAGGGCTGAAAGCTCAAAACAGGTCCTAGGATGCTTGTTTCCAGTCCAGGGTGGACCTGGCCTGGCAGTTTGGGATGGACTGTTCCAATATGGAGCAGGGTCAAGACTGATTTGCATATGCCTGGGCCCAAACTGGAATGGCATGGTGAGCAAAGAAATTATGGATTTAGGGCCGAATTTCTGTACTTGGGTGAATGTACAACATTGTTCTGCATTCTGGCCATCAATTGCAGTTTTTTTTTTACTGTTAGAAAGTGGACATTTTGCTGCTCCTAACTTTGCCTCTATGTGCCTGCAGCCTGTCTCCAATACACAATAGGGCAGAGTGACAGCTACACTTTGTGCATTCCCTCTAGATAGCACCATAGGAAGGGTTGGGTATGCCAAGGGATACATCTGTGTTCATCTGCATGCTGATAGCTTTCGTGGGCAGGAAGGGGAGAGGTAGCTCACACTTACATCTAAATAGGTTGTGTCTGTCCCTCACACAGAGGGCTGATTTACCCCCTACTGGCAGTCCGGAGCCAGGGCTGGGTTGTAAGGTATGCTTGTGCACTTAAGAGAACTCTTTTAAAGTCACCCCCTACATCAAAGACCCTTTGGACTATGGCCCAATCAAATCAGTACACTACTAGACCTGGGAAGAACTCTCTGGAATAAACACTGCTGTGCTGAAAGGATTACCACCTTGCTGTGATTAACTGTTCTGAGGAACTGCTTCTCTGCTTAGCAGAGCTGTCCTGCTACCTCGTGACCGAGGCCCTGCTGAGGACAAGGACTGGAACCATCTCTCCTGAACCCAAAGTGACTCCAAGGTCTTACTGGCTTGCCTCCTGCTCTTTCTGAAGTCTCTGGGACACAAAAGATTTCCTGCAGTCCGGCTGGTGCCGCTGGACTCAGTCATCTGTGAGTCCTACCCTTGCCTGAGATTCTGCCTCCAGTTCTGGGCCTCAGAAGTGGGTTCTGCAGCTGATTTCTACTAAAACTGACTCCTTGGGGGAGAATTTATGATGCATTGGCCACCGATGGCGACGCAGAAGGTGCTTGAGTATGAAGCTTTCCATTGATTTAAATGGAGCAGACAACGACACAGAACCCACTTTGAGTGGCTCGACGATGGTGCAATGAACTTTCGACATCGATGAAATCTCCATCTAAGGTATTTCTTCAGCAGGACCTGTCTGGGTCCTGTATCCGGCCTGCCCTTCATTGTGGTAGGCCCAAACATTTACTTTGCACCAGTCCTTTGCGACCTCAAGTAACCTTTTGACCGCAAGTGACTTCTAAGCACTGTTTTCACATTTAATCTTTGAAAATTCAGATCTGGACTTCTACTTATTGGAGTTTTGCCGTTTTGGTCCTGTTTTACTATGGTAAGTATTCTCTATTCTAAACCTGTGTGGAGTCTTTTGGTGGTGACTTTCCTTGAGTTACAGTACTTTAAGCATTACACAAATATGTTACACATTGCCTCTTACGTTAAGCTTTACTGCTCTGTGCTAAGCTACCAGAGGGAGAGGATAGGTTAATTTAGGGTGTGTATCTGGCTCACCCTGACTAGAGTGGTGGTCCCTCCTTGGACAGAGTGCAAACCCCTGCCAACTTGAGACCCCATTTCTAACACCATGCCTCCATATTCCATTTAACCAGAGACCAGGCGTAATATTCAACTGCCACACCTTCTGCACATGAAGGACTATGTGCACGCTCAGATATTTAAAGTGATCTGAAGCCCTTGTAAGATTGTTTGTTATTGTAATATGCGCATCGACTTCTAATATTGCCACATAAGTAGATTTATTCCAATTAACTTTCAGGCCCAGGGCATCCCCATAAATTTCAAGCAATTCCTGTAGTCTCTGGGTTGCATAGTTAGAGCAACACGTCATTGGCATATAAAAATATTCTATCTTCCCCAAATGTCACTCAGCAGAACCCCTGCAGCTGCAAATCTCTATTCATCCATTCAGCAAGTGGCTCAATGATGATTGCAAGCAGGAGCGGTGGCAGGGGGCATTCCTGCAGGTGCCACAATCAATTGTGAAAGGTTGGGATATTACTCCACTTACTATCACACATGCCCATGCATCAATGTAGAGGACCTGAATGCATCTATGGAAAAGTGGGCCGAAATTCATGCTTACCAGTAAAGAGCAAACAGACAAAAAATACAGTTGAAACACTGACCTGTTGGACCAGCCCTTCTGGCAATGCCAGATTTTCCTATAAACAGTAGCGGCCAGTTTTGTGGAGGAGTGGAGGGCAGGCGGTGGGGGAGTGGAGGTGGAGACAGGACGGGGTCACAGGAAAAAATGATAAATTAAAAATAAACTTACCTGCAGCCAGCCGCGTCGTGCTCTTCTGCTCCTCTCCTCAAGGCACAGGCTCCCAGACTTAACTGTGGCCAATCCTGACGCTGCTCTCATTCGGCTGGTATCCGCATTAAAGCAGCGTCAGGATTGGCCTGGGCACCCCGAATTTGCACTCCAACTGACACTGGGAGCCTGCTCTCTCCCAACGAGCAACACAGCTGGGTTGGCGAGAGCTTAAGTCTGAGACGGCCGGCCAAACCGTCATGCTCACTGACAACAGTGCCTACTATTCCACCTGTGCCCACCCCTACCATTCCACCTGGCCCCACCCGAAGACTCGGCAGGAAAGGAAAAAATAAAACAATAACAAAACATGTTTATTATCATTTTATTTTTCATTTCCTGCCGTTCTGAGATGGGGCGACCCTCTTCTGCCTTAGCGGAGTAGCCGCCACTGCCTACAGGCCAGCCCAAATCTGCCAACACACCACAGCAGAAAGCACTTAAATCAGAGTGACTTCTTAATTATTACACTGCAGGCCATAAACATTTTCAGTTTCACTTGTTTGGTTTGAAAGTGTTTTTTTCCCGAAAAAGAAGTACATGATCAAACATTTTATCTGTTGGCTAAATCCGAAATGCTTTCTTTGGGGCCTCTTGCTGGACTAAAGTAATTGAAAGGCTAGACTGCAGTAGCCCTAAGGCACAGCAAACACATTGCTCAGGGCATCTGTTGGCAATGCACTTCTATCAAGTGGAAAATCTGCAACAAACAGGTAAGGGACCGGTTTGCTTTCCGGTTTATTTCTGTATTTGAGGTAGGTTGAAAAAGATTCTTCACCTGACCACCATAAATGTAGGGGTGGCCACCCACACTGAGGATCAAAGAACTTCTTTTATAGCCCAGCACTTCCCTTTGCCAAGGGGGTGTGAACCCTCCTACCCAGAAGCAGTGGCAGAGGCCTCCCTGCTGTGCCCTTAGCCCAGACTAGGAGGAGACGCACCACATGCAGCACCTTCTAAGGCGGATCATTGTCATACTAAACAGAATGACGATGGCAGGCCAGCAGTTTGTTCTAGGTGGGGAGCCTGCCTCAAACCTAGGAAGAAAAGACCTACATCTGGCCTCAGGAATTTGTCCTCAGTCACCGGCAAATAACCCACCTTCTGAATCGGACCCTGTCTGAAGGCAGGTTAGCAGGACAAAATTCGGGCCGTCATAGGTAGCGCTTTAACGCTCCCATGGCCCTGGAACAGTGGAAGTGCGCAGGTGATTTTTTTGTACCCTTTGTCCCCTTCACTCCAAAATCAGGGGGGGGGGTGGAGTAAACCCCCACACACACTTCTTTCGCCCATGAGGGATGATGAAACTGGATGCAAGTATCAAATCTATTTTGGTGTAAAGGAGGGTAAAAACGCCTGTGTGTAGCAGGTCAAGTAGATTAGAAATGTAAGAAAGACGGATAAGAGAAAAGAGTAACCCATTCTTAGGATTTCAGATAGTAGTGATTTTTTATATGAAACGGGAAGCTAAAGATTTGAGAATCGAATGCTGGATCAGAGTACGGATTCAAAAGGAACTACCTTTTTCACAAAAGTAGAACTCTGGAAAGAACTGTAAAAATGCCTTAACCCCTTCCACGCTGATGACGAGCTGGGCTCGTCATGGCGTAGCCTCCTCGCACGCTGATGACGAGCCCAGCTCGTCACGTAACATGCGATTTAAAAAATCTCAGCGTGCGAGCGGAATTCCGCTAGCGCGCATGAGGTTAACCAAATTGCTGTAATCGTTCTGTTGAGATGATGTGTCATTTGTCCCCATAGATGAGCTGGAAGTAATCAGAAGGCACATTCCTTGATTTTGGGTGTGAAAGGGGTGGATTCACAGGACTGAGCGGGGATGTATGTCGTTACAACGCATGCTTTTACCACGCAGGTTTTACAGCGTAAGTCGTTACAACGACTTGCGGTGGGGGGCGCTGGATAGTGGAACAGTTTAATTTACTATTCCAACTCTAGTCCCCGTGGATAGTAGGGAAGGTTTGGGATAGTAAATTAAACTATTCCCTATCCTACAGCGCCCTCCAGCGCAAGTCATTTTAACGACTTGCGTTGTAATACCTGCGTGGTAAAGGTACTGCGTTGTAAAAGTTGCGTGGTAAAGGATGTTACCCACTGAGCTGTCCACTGAGCTTTCACAAAGTATCCATGTTCTCATTTGAAGACTGTCAAGGAATTTCAGTGGTGACACTTTCAAAGCACTTTTAAAAATTATTTTGCGGCTCATATCACTTGAATGTATCTAAATATATAAAAAGAATATTTAACATATTTTCAGTTCCATTTTCTGCAGATATCAGTATATAATGCTTTGTATCATACAGCGAATTGATCTTAGCTTCTATTCATTCCCTTCTTTAGCTCAAATATTCATTAGTACCTGCTATAGTAGACAGTCACCAGAAACAGGAGATATCATTTTCTGTTCATAGACCGAATACAGACTGTTAGACCTGGCATTCTTGGTGTAGTTTCGCCTGTATTTTTGACTGTATGCTCAACTTCTTTTTGGCTGTTATTTGTACTCTGTATTTACCACTGCTGATCAGTGCTAAAGTGCAAATGCTCCCTTTGTAAATTGTGATTATAATTGGTTAGCCAGAATTAGCATATTTGGTTAACTGGTAAGTCCCTAGTAAAGTGCACTGTGTGTGCCCAGGAACTGTAAATCAAATGCCACTAAAGGGCCTGCCGCACTGGTTGTTCCACCCACAGTAGTAGCCCTGTAAACTTGTCTCAAGCCTGCCACTACAGTGTCTTCAAATGCAGTTATTATTCTTCTTCTTCTTCTTCTTAAATTAGTTTTGTAACGCGCGCAGCTACCCAAAAAGGGTTTACCGGAGCCTAGCACACAAATTGCTAGAAAAGGAGCAGTCAAGAATCATTTGCTACTAAAAGGGCCAAGTTTTAAGATTTCTTCGAAAGCTGAGATAGGTCGGGTCATTCTTCAAGGACACCGGAAGAGAATTCCAGATTTTGGAGCCAAGACAAGAAAAGGAACGGCCTCCCATTCTTGCAAGTTTAAATCTGGGAATCACGAAGTCTCCGTGGGCTGTAGAGCGCAGGGGACGAGAAAGAATGTAAAGATGGATGAGCTCTTGCAGGAACGCTGGTGCCATTCGAAGCCAGTGAAGGTCACGTAAATACGGTGAGATGGAAGCCTGTCTAGGAACTTGACAAAGAAGGCGTACTGCAGAGTTCTGAACTACCTGTAGCTTTCTCAGTACCGTTTGGCAGGTACTGAGATAGAGAACATTACCGTAATTGAGGCGAGAGGTGATGAGTGCCAGGACTACTGTGCGTTGGGTTGAGGCAGGGAACATCCAAATGATCTTACGAAGCCACCTCAAGATCGTAAAACAGATGGCAGTAACACTCGCCACCTGTTGTCTAATAGAGAGACTATCATCAATAATGATGCCCAGATTACGGACATGGGTGACAGGTAGGGGAAAGGAACCCATTTCCTGAGGCCGATGGTGAGGGCCCCATAGATCCTTGTGCTTGCCCAGGATAAGGACCTCAGTCTTATCCCCATTTAACTTCAAAAAGTTAAGGCTCATCCACTCTGTCACTTGCCGTAGGCCGTACTGAAGGGCAGATGTTGTGGCGTCTTTAGTGGTGGAAAGCGAGAAGACAATCTGCGTATCACCAGCATACGAATATAGGGAAAGACCCGCCTCTTCCATAATCTCTGCCAGAGGTCTGACATAGATGTTGAAGAGCAGGGGGCTTAAAATGGATACCTGTGGGACTCCATGTGCTGATACGCACATCTTAGATGATGCCTTATAGCAGAAAAGTCTTGAAAAGTGCAACCCTCAAGGAATGAAGCAAACCAGTATAGGGCAGTGCCGTCCAGCCCAAGAGACCTAAGGGTGTTAAGCAAGATGTTATGAGACACAGTGTCGAATGCGGCACTCAAATCTAATAGAATGAGTGCCTCAGTTTCCCCTTGATCTAAATGCTGGCGCAGTTTCTCAGTAACTCCAAGCAGAGCGGTTTCTTTTGAAAAGTTTGCTCTGAACCCGGATTGTGAATAATGAAGAAAGCCAACTTTATCTATGTGTTGTGTCAGTTTGGTATTGATATGTTTCTCCAAAATTTTGGAGAAAGCCGGAAGCAGAGATATAGGTCTAAAGTTAGATAGTACAGAAGGATCTGCTCCGGCCTTTTTCAACAAAGGGATGACCATGGCTCGCTTCCACTCGGGGGGTACCAAGGCTTGCCGCATAGAGGCGTTAAGAAGATCGATAAGGACGCCTTTAGATGTGGCAGAGAGCTGACCAAGGATGTTAATAGGCAAAGGATCAAGAGGATTTAATATTGTTTAAACAATTTTGGAAAGATGCCTCTTCAAATGGGTGCCAGGAAGAAATCTTGGTCATCTGGTCACAATTACTGTGATATGTAGGGTCAAATGCATAAGCCATACTACACAAGGAAGGGGAAGAAGCAGAGTGTGACTTGTAAATAAGTTCACCCGTCTGAATAAAGAAGTCAGCAATGTTGTTACATTGATTTTCATCAAGGACAGGAGGAGGAGGGATGGTATCAGAGCCAGCTAACTTCTTCACTACCGAAAATAGAGCCCGAGGATGATTAGATGCCTTAGTTATTTTGTTAGCCACGTAAAAAATGCGTGCCTCTTTACACTCTGAATGATAACTTTAAAGAGCAGCTTTGTAAGCATCTTTACAAGTTAAAGAGTATGATCTCCATCTTCTTTCTAGTGCTTTACATTTATTTATTTAGTGTATTTTGCATAGCGCACAGCTACCCCAACAGGGTGTCCCGGCGCTTCCTGTGCGATCTTAAGCTGAACTAGATGTTTTGAAGGGGGGTTCAGCAGAAAAGGAAAGTTTTTGAGGCTTTCCGGAAGGGGAGTTCTTCCTGGATCGTCCGGATGGAGATTGGTAGCTTATTCCAAAGGGCAGAGGCACATACTTGAAAGGTTTTTCCACCTGAGCGGGTTTTTTTAAATCTGGGAGTAGTGAGAAGGTTTTTTTAGGAAGAACGAAGAAGCCTGGTGTTACTGTAGGGGGAGAGGCATGTGGAAAGGTAGGCGATGGCAAAGACCTGCAGACAGTCCAATGTATAGGCCATTGGCATAGTCCAGATGGGAGGTAATCAGCGCCTGGACTATAGTCTTCCTGGTGTTGTTAGGTAAGAAATTGATGAACTTTTTCACTATCTTGATTTTGACAAAGCATGCTGCAGAGACCGTATGTACTTGTTGTTTGAAAGAGAGGTTAGAGTCCCATCTGACCCCTAGATTTTTCACCGACTCTTTAGGCTGGGGGGCGGGGTGCTCAGATCAAGGGGCCACCAGATGTCGGGATCCAATGGGGACGGCTGGTGAAAGAATAATACCTCCATTTTCCCGGCGTTAAGCCGGAGGAAATTGTTGTCCATCCATTGGGCAATGGTGCACAGGCAGTTTTTTAGTGGGTCAAAGGTAGATTGAGTGATACTGTTAAAATTGAATAAAAGTTGAATATCATCTGCGTAGGAAGTGGCCTTTATTCCAGTTTGGGCAATGATTTCAGCAAGGGGTGAAAATAAACATTAAATAGGAGGGGGCTCAGAGAGGAGCCCTGAGGGTCTCCCCACCGAAGCGGACGACTGTCCGAGGTGTAGGGGGGGTAAACACTGCTTGCGTCCGGTTGGACAAGAAGGATGCAATCCATTTTAAGGCCGTACCCTGGATGCCTTTTGAATGTAGGCGGTCCAGGAGGAGGGGGTGGGAGACGGTGTCGAATGCTGCCGACAAGTCAAGCAGCACCAACACCGCTCTTGATCCCTCGTCCATCCTCCAGCGTACAGCATCGGCCATCTCAATTAGTGCTGACTCGGTGCTATACCCTGGTCTAAAGCCGTGCTGTGAGTCGTGGAAAGCACCATGTGTTTCTAAAAACTTGCTAGTTGTTGCTGTACAAGTTTTTCGAGAACTTTGGCAGGAGCTGGTAAGAGAGAGATAGGCCTGTAGTTGGCGGTTTACCAGGGTCGGTATTGGCTTTCTTCAATATGGGAACTAACCCTAGCATGCTTCCACGAATCTGGGAAGATGCCGGTATGCAGGGAATCGTTCCATATCCCGTTCAGGATGGGATTAAGAAGAGGTGCCAGGGATTTGTATTGCTTGGCAGGCCAGGGATCAAGAGGGGAGCCAGATTTACATTTTAAGAGTTCTTTTAGGGATTGATCCAAGGTAATCTCTTTAAAGTTAGAGAAAGTACCGTCTGGTCCTATAGCGACAGTACTGGTTACACGGTTGTCTGGATTAGTATTGCTAGGGAAGAAGTCATATATTGTGGCAAATTTGTTATCGAAAAAATCAGAGACTGTTGCATAGTGTCTGAGACACCAGGGGAGGTCGTTTAAGAGCTAAGGGGTCGGTGAAGGTTCTGACTGTATTAAATATTTCCCTGGATGATCCCTGTGCACGGTTAATTTTTTCTTCCAGAAAAATTCTTTTGTGCTCAGTTATTTTTTTCCTATACTCTTTAAGGGCAGATTTGTAGAGGAGCTTACGGTCGGGAGAATAAGTTAATCTCCAGCGTCTCTCAAGGAGCTTACATGCCGATTTACATTTTCGAAGCGCATCAGAGTACCAGGGGGCAGAAGGGGCGGCACAATAGGTTTTAATGGGTCTGATAGGGGCAAGATGGTCAATGGCGGAAGAAATTCAGCCATTGAAGTTAGTCAGTCTGGCATCTAAGTCAGAAACTGTATCAGAAGGATGGATGGGGGAAAGATGAGCAGGTAGACTATCAAGGGAGATCTTACTCCAGTTTTTACCTTGTAATGTGGCCGGGCGTCTAAGGGGGTCTTGATGGTGCGCAGAAGAGGAGAATGGAATAAAAAAGTGATCGGACCAAATCACCAGGAGGGGTTCATTTATGGATAGTCCATCCAAGTTGGTACAAATCAGGTCAAGGGTATGTCCGGCCTTATGTGTAGGTCTGCTGATAAGTGGGTTTAGCCCTCCATCTGATAAGGTGGAAAGAAAATTGATAGTAATGGATTCCGAGGGGTTATCAACATGAAGGTTGAAGTCCCCGAGGAGAGTAAAATTTGCGTAACGCAATGTTGCTTGCAGGACAAAGTCTAAGAGAGCCGGTAGATGGGATGTTTTAGAGTTAGGGAGACGGTAAACCAGAAGGCCAGAAAAGGTCAAATTGGCCGCCATTTTAATACAAAAGAGAAGTGCTTCAATGCGTTCTAATTGTATGTAAGGGAAAGAGGAGATAGTCCACTGAGATCTATATATTATGGCAACTCCTCCTCCAGGACGAGAGCCCTGTCTGTTAGCGCACAGTATGCTATAGCCAGAAGGTATGGCTAGGTGTATAGCGGGATTAGTTTTGTCCCCTAACCAGGTCTCGGTTAAGAAGAGGAGATCCCACTTCTCATGTTTTGCTAAAGAACGGCAGTTAATCATACCAGATTTTATGGATAAAGTGTTTGTAGTGGGAGAGGTAGGGGCCAAGGTTCGTGAAATGGAACATTTGTACCTTATATCGTCATTAGACTGTCCAAGACTGCAAGATGTAAAAGGCAGATGAGGCGTGAAATCTTGAGGGAAATTAGTGCCGAGGTACATTGATTGGGCTTAAGTTTCATAAGCATAGCCCTGTCATAAGAGATGGGGGATGAGGAGTTGCAAAATGTTACAGTACTTACGTCTGCGGCCGCTTCCTGGTCGGGGAGAGGCACAGATGGGCAGGATTCTGGCACGACTCCGGCGCAGGTCCGGCGCGTCCGCTGATCACGTCCGCTGCGCGGAGGCATGACCTCCCGTTTTTATACTGGCCAATAGAGTGCGTGTAAACGCTGCCCCAAACTAAGATGGCCGCCAAAGTAGATTAAGTCAAGCGGGGGGCAGGAGTAGAGTTACCACCACTTATTTAATCAAGCAGGGGAAATCACACGAAATCACAGGAAGGTTCCTAACAGTGTTGCAAAGCTTCGTGGTCAAGCTAAGAGAGCAAGAGTGCAAGTAATATTAAAAGCTGAGGGTACAGCGGGTTTAAAACGTGCAGGAAATAAAAAGACTCAAACAAATAATACAACTACCTCCCGGCTTCCGCCTCAGGAGGGGATTAGATGCACAGCGAATTAGAGAGTCTGGTCTAAGGAGTCCTTTTATACTGGCCAATAGAGTGCGTGTAAACGCTGCCCCAAACTAAGATGGCCACCAAAGTAGATTCTATCTGCCCGGGACTCGGCTGTCTCAGCACCCAAGTCGGCTGATGTTGGTCCGAGTGGCAAGGTAGCGCTTATTAAGTCAAGCGGGGGGCAGGGGGAGAGTTACCACCTGTTAGACCTGACATCATTGGCTTGAGTCTCTCCTCCATTTTTTCTGTTTGCCTCTACTGTTTTACGATGTTTTGCTGGTACATGCTTTGGGCGCCGTGTCACTGCTGATCAGTGCCATAGCGCAAGTGCACCCTCTGTTAAAATGATATTGTATCCCTGTTTGGCTTATTTGGTTTACTGTCAGTCCCTAGTCTAGTGCACCAGGAGTGCCGGGGCTTGTAAATGCAAATACCGCTCGTGGGCTTGCAGCACGTGTTGTGCCACCCACAGGAGCGGCCTTGTAAACGAATGTCTACGGGTCGGTCATTGCGAGACCCACGTGCAGTCTTGCACTGTCACGTCGGCTGCGCAGGTATACCTACCTGCCAGCCCCTCCAACCTTCCCTTAGCTTCATGTTAGTCACCCCTATGGTAGGCCCGTGGGCAGGGTGCATTGTAAGTGTAAGGTAGGACAAGCCTGACCAAGTTGGCATGTCCTGATAGTGAAGTGCCGCCATCTTAGGGCTTCACTATTGCGAGGTAGCCTGCTCTCCGTTGGATAGAATGGGCCGCCGGGATTATTAACGCTATAATCCTAGCTGGCCCGGGGAGCATGGTGCAATGTCGAGTTTGGTATCCCTGAGCTTGGGGTTTAATTACGCATCCGTTGGTGTGGATGGTCTTTGGACTCTGGGTTCGAAAATAGCACTTTTAGAAAGTGTCTATTTTCTTGTCTAACCATATCTGGTCTCTGCTGGTCTTGCGTGTGTGTGACAGGAGCTGGGTGGCTCCAAGAGGTCTGGATGAGTCAGTGTGGGATGAGTGGGACATTACGTTGAGAGTAGGGGGAGAGTAGTTGTTGATAGCCTGCCTTGCCTGATACAATGCTGGCTCCACCTCCTGCCGAGCGACTGATGGCTCTGTACCTGCCATGGACGATCCTAGCCCCACCTCCTGCCAGGAGGGCGATAGCTCTGCTCCTGCCAGTGTCAATGCTGGCTCCACCTCCTGCGGGGCGTCTGAGGACCCGGCCCGGCTCAATGAATAGGCCAGGTGCTACTGCCTAGCTCCACCCACCACAGACCCAGGGTGTTGGGAAATCCCCAGCATAGAAAAAGGGATCAAAGACGAAACGGGGTATAAGAGAAGGACCCCTGAACTAGGAAATCAGATCACTTCTGACAAGGAACCCTGTAACCAAGGACAAGAAGCCTACTGATCTAAAGGACTGCCTACCCCTTCTGCCGGTGTGCTGTTGTTGGGGGAATCCTGCGGTGCTTCTTTATTTTTGCCAAGGAACCAGGAGAGAGGAACTGTGTGTGTACTCTCACGCTTGCTAAGAAAATCTCCAAGGACTGGAAGAGTGCCAGTCTCCTGCCGAAGTCTCAGGGCCAAAAGACTTCACCTGCTAAAAAGTGCTATCCGCTGGAAGCTTGAATCCAGCACCTCTGAAAGGAACAGCAATCACGACGACCGGACGCTGGGCCCAACCGACGCCAGCAGCGACGCCAGTGAGTAGGAGTACGGCTCTAACTCCAGAGGACCTCGTGTCTGCCCCGCTGCTGATCGCATCAACCGTGTGCCCTTCGACGCCGTGAGCGCTGCTCACTCTGTGCAACTGCATCATCGACAACGCCTGCTGAGGCCTGATCGACACCAGAGACGCGACGCCGGATTGCTCGACGCCGCTGATCATCGTGTGCTTCATTTTCCTAAGGTACTGTGTTGTTGGGGGTCCGTGTGGCTCCAGGCCCGACGCAGCGCTCCTCGCGGTCGACGCCGAACCTGTGGATTATCTTTGCCCCAGCGTTGTGTAGCTCCCGTGTGAGTTACCCTGTTGCTAAGAACTTTGTTTCCAAGAAGAAGATTTGCTTGATACTAAAAGACTTTTGTGCTAAAGAAGAAACTACCTGTGAACTATCCTTTTCCTTCCCGAACGTATTTATTCCGATTGTGTACAGTTTTGCCGTTATTTTGGTCTTGTGCTAAGCCTTATATAAAAATACTTATTTTTATAATACTACGGTGTCATGTCCATTTGTAGTGTATTCACTGTATTACTGTATGTGGTCATAATTGCTTAACGCACAGCCTCTGAGATAAGCCTGTACTGCTCTGCCAAGCTACCAAGGGGGTGAGCAGGGGTTATCGAAGGGTGTGATCCCCTTGCCCTGACTAGAAAAGGAGTGTCCCTATTTGTCAGAATTGTATACCTCTGCCAACTAGAGACAGCCGGTTCTAACATTGGTGGGTCAGCGGTGAGGATTTGGACCTTGCATTTATGACCCATGTACAGTGATTAGTGTGCGCTACGTAGTGAAAGCAGACCATAACGCAGTCACAATCTGATTCGGAAGGATCCTATTTTTGTTCTCCGCTTTCCTGAAACTTGATTTTCCGAACACTGCCAGTTTCATCATGAGTGACAACGGAGTCACTGCCCCTGCTATCGTTGTTGTTGAAGAGTTCGAGAGGAGTAAGCTAAAAAGATACAAGAAAGATGAGCTGAAACACTTTTGCAACCAGTTTGAAGTTCCTACCACCGGCCTCTCGAGAAAAGATGATTTTTATAAAGCATTACAGGCCTGGTGGGAATCCAGAAATCCCTCTGATGTGGTGGTGGTACCCACAGAGGAAGGGGATGAGGAGGTGCCAGTGAATGGACCTGTGGCCTCTCCCGGAAGCAGTGTTTCCTCCAAAGGTCTTTCCCCTGAAGAAAGAGAAGAAAGGGCGAAAGAGCGAGCTTACAACATGGAGATGGCAAGGCTAAAGATAAATGGGCAGTTGGAGTTAGAAAATGCGAGAGGTAGAAGGGAAGCTGATTTAGAGATCAAAAAGTTGGAGTTTGAACGAGAGAAGTTAGCTTTGGAGCGTGAAGCCAGGTTGAGGGAACTGGATATCCAAGCTAAAAAGTTAGAGTTGAATCCCTCTGGTGGCAGCATTCCATCCGAGCCTGCAGAAAGTAAGTTTTACTTCCCGAAAGATGTGATCAAAGATTACAATAAGAATGAAGATATTGGTCAATGGTTTAAAGCATATGAGTTAGCATTGTTGGCCCACCAGGTCCCTGAGAAGAATTGGGGAGCGGGGTTGTGGGGTCGCTTTGTGAGTGAGGGAAGAGATACCCTGTTAGACATGCCTGTTGCAGATAGGATGTCGTATGCTCATATGAAAGAGGCTTTAATGTTGCGATATGGTTTAACCCCCGAACAGTACAGACAAGCTTTTAGAGAATGTAAGAAATTGCCTGGTACGACGTGGGTTGAATATGTGTCTTATTTTTGCAGAGCCATGGATGGTTGGGTAAAGGGCAGCAAAGTGGAAAGTTATGAAGCTCTCTATGATTTGTTTGCGTGGGAGCACTTGTCTAATAACTGTTTTCCAGAGCTGCGCCAGCACCTGATTGATAGCAAGATATCTAACCCTAGAAAACTTGCTGAGGAGGCGGACCGCTGGGTCAGTACCAGGGTCCACAAGGGTCCAGTGGGAGACTCAGCCAAAGGTGGGCAGGGTCCCCAGCAGAAGAGTGGGGGGGACAAGGGTAAACAGAAGGAGTCTCAGAAAGGGCCCCAAAGTAATCCCCAAGGGAACCAAGGGAAGGGTTCCCAGCCTCCCCCTGAGAAGAAGTCAGGGGCCCCGACGGGTAAACCTGTTCATAGGGGCCCCCTAACCTGCTACGGTTGCGGGCAGGTGGGACACCGGTTTTATGACCCCCAGTGTCCCAAGAAGGATTCGAATGCACCGCCGCGTGCACCCCCTCGTCAGTTGGCCAGTGTAGCCTTGGGAGGGGAGGAGATGGTTGTCCATGATGGGAGGGGTCCCGCAGAAATGTCCCTGGTCTCGCTAGGAGACATGCAAATGGTCCCTCCACCCCCTCTGCCTAGTAACACTAGTAAATATAGGCAGTGGGTGACCATTAATGGCCATAGAGTGGAAGCCCTCAGAGACACCGGAGCGAGTGTGACAGCTGTCAAGTGTCACTTGGTGTCCAGAGAGCAGGTGGTTCCCCACGCATTCTACCCCGTGATAGCTGCCGATAACTCCCAGAAAGAGTGCGAGGTGGCTCAGGTTTCCTTTGAATGGGGGGGAGTTTCAGGTACTCTTCAGGTTGCTGTGAGGACCGCCATGCCTGTCGACTGTCTCCTGGGCAATGATTTGGAAGACTCCCCTTGGGCTAAGGTGGAGAGAGCGGCGCACTTGAAAATGTTGGGTTTACCGGAGTGGGTGTGTGCAACCACTCGATCCATGACAGCGAGTAAGGGTGTTGATGGGGTCCCGGAGCCTGAAAGTACGGCCCAGGACCCAGCTGTGAAGAGAAGAGGCAGGAGGCGCGGGAAACCGGCCCCCGTTGTTCCCGTGGTCCAGAAGGAGGTAGACCCTGAGGGGGATGCCCTGGAGCCCACCGGGGAACAAATTGCCGAACTGGGAGATCTGCCCGAGCTGACCCACTGGCAGCAGGATGGTGGTCCCTCCAGGGAGGAATTCTGTGCGGAACAGAAAGAGTGCCCTTCTCTTGTGGGCATGAGGCAGCAGGCCTCAGCCCAATCCTCAGGTGATCAGTCAGGGTCACATTTTGTGTACTGGGAGAACGACCTCCTGTATAGCGAGCCTAAGGCTGCTGAGCCTGGGTCAGCCCGTGTGCTGGTGGTACCCCAGCGCTTCAGAGCCTTCCTACTGGGGCTGGCTCATGACGTACCGTTAGCTGGACATCTGGGGCAGGACAAGACCTATGACAGGCTTGTCACCCATTTTTATTGGCCTCAGATGCGTAGGGATGTAGACATCCATTGCAAGACTTGTCGCACTTGCCAGGCAAGTGGGAAAAGCGGAAGGAAGCAGAAGGCTCCCCTCCAACCTTTTCCAGTGGTCAGCACCCCCTTTGACCGGGTGGGTATTGACATTGTTGGGCCCCTGGACCCCAAGACAGCCCTGGGCAACAGGTTCATCCTGGTCTTGGTGGACCATGCCACAAGGTACCCGGAAGCCATCCCTCTCAGGACAGTGACGGCCCCCGTGGTGGGACGGGCACTGATGGGTGTTTTCTCCCGGATGGGGTTCCCCAGAGAGGTGGTGTCCGACCGAGGCACCAACTTCATTTCGAACTATATGAAGTCTCTGTGGAAGGAGTGTGGGGTAACCTACAAGTTCACCACTCCTTACCACCCTCAAGGAAATGGGCTGGTTGAGAGATTCAACCGGACCCTGAAAGGCATGATTATGGGTCTTGAAGAACCAATGAGGCGGAAATGGGACGTCCTCTTGCCATGCCTGTTGTTTGCTTACCGTGAGGTGCCGCAGAAGGCTCTAGGGTTCAGCCCCTTTGAGCTCTTATACGGTCACCCGGTAAGAGGACCTTTGAGTCTGGTCAAGGAAGGCTGGGAGCAATCTCCCAGGAAACCTCCCCAGGATGTATACAGCTACATGCTGGCCTTTCGGAACCAGACTCGGCGCTTCAGAGAACTTGCTCAGGCGAATCTGGAGGCCAGCCAGGAGGAGATGAAGCGATGGTACGACCGGAATGCCACTCTGGTAGAGCTTCAGCCTGGTCAGGAAGTGTGGGTCATGTCCCCTGTGGAACCTTGTGCGCTCAAGGACAGGTGGACTGGACCGTTCAAGGTTGTGGAGAAGAAGAGCGATGTCACCTACCTGGTGGACTTGAAATCTCCCAGGAACCCCTTGCGGGTCCTGCATGTCAACCGTTTGAAGTCCCACTTAGAAAGGTCCGAAGTGGGCATGCTCTTAGTGACAGATGATGGAACGGAGGAGGAGAGTGAGCCCCTTCCTGACCTCCTGTATGCTAAGGAGCAAGATGGGTCAGTGGATGGTGTGGTCCTCTCTGACACACTGACCCTTGAGCAGAAACAGGATTGTCGCCACCTGTTGGGACAATTCCCGGATCTGTTTTCCTTGGTTCCGGGTGTCACGCATTGGTGTGTCCATGACGTTGACACCGGAGACAGCCCTCCTGTGAAGCACAAGGCTTACAGGGTGACTGACAAGGTCCGAGCGTACATTAAGGAGGAGGTCTCCAAAATGTTCGCGTTGGGGGTGATTGAGTCCTCTAGCAGTCCTTGGGCCAGCCCAGTGGTCTTGGTCCCGAAGGCTGCAGCGCCTGGTGCTTCACCAGAACTCCGGTTCTGCGTGGATTACCGAGGGCTCAATTCGGTCACGAAGACTGACGCGCACCCCATCCCCAGAGCTGATGAGCTCATCGATCGGTTGGGGGCTGCCCGGTACCTTAGTACGTTCGACTTAACGTCTGGGTACTGGCAGATCGCCTTGACTGATGGGGCAAAAGAGAGGTCAGCATTCGCCACACCAGATGGGCTATACCAGTTCCGGGTGATGCCCTTTGGGATGAAGAATGCCCCCGCCACCTTCCAGAGGTTGGTCAACCAGGTCTTGGCTGGACTGGAGGAATTCAGCGCCGCCTACCTGGACGACATCGCAGTGTTCAGCGCCAGCTGGGGGGAACACGTGCGTCACCTCCAGGAAGTGTTGTTGGCCCTGCGCGGAGCAGGCCTCACAATCAAGGCCAGTAAGTGCCAGATTGGGCAGGGTTCTGTGGTGTACTTGGGGCACCAAGTAGGGAGCGGCAAGGTTGCCCCCCTGCAACCCAAGATTGATACCATCCTGGCTTGGGCACCGCCCAAAACCCAAACACAGGTGAGAGCCTTCTTAGGACTCACGGGTTATTACAGGAGGTTTGTCAAGGATTACGGTAACATTGTGCACCCCTTGACTTCGCTGACTTCCAGGAAGCAGCCACGAAACGTGATCTGGACTGATGCCTGTCAAACGGCCTTTGACACCCTGAAAACTGCAATGTGCACAGCACCTATACTCCAAGCACCCGACTTTTCGAGAGAATTCATTGTTCAGACGGATGCTTCAGAGCATGGCGTGGGGGCTGTTCTAGCTCAGGTGAATGAAGAGGGCCGAGACTTGCCTGTAGCCTTCATCAGTAGGAGGTTACTTCCCAGGGAAACGAGGTGGAGTGCGATAGAAAGAGAAGCATTTGCTGTGGTCTGGGCGCTGAAGAAGTTAAGACCCTACCTGTTTGGGACTCACTTCCGGGTTCAGACAGACCACAGGCCCCTCAGATGGTTAATGCAAATGAGGGGTGAGAATCCGAAACTGTTGAGGTGGTCCATTGCTCTACAGGGGATGGACTTTACGGTGGAACACCGCCCTGGCACAGATCACGCCAATGCTGATGGTCTGTCCAGATTTTTCCGCCTTAGTGATGAGGACTCCCTAGGTTAAGGGTAGTTCTCCCCACCTTTCAGCTGGAGGGGACACGTGTTAGACCTGACATCATTGGCTTGAGTCTCTCCTCCATTTTTTCTGTTTGCCTCTACTGTTTTACGATGTTTTGCTGGTACATGCTTTGGGCGCCGTGTCACTGCTGATCAGTGCCATAGCGCAAGTGCTCCCTCTGTTAAAATGATATTGTATCCCTGTTTGGCTTATTTGGTTTACTGTCAGTCCCTAGTCTAGTGCACCAGGAGTGCCGGGGCTTGTAAATGCAAATACCGCTCGTGGGCTTGCAGCACGTGTTGTGCCACCCACAGGAGCGGCCTTGTAAACGAATGTCTACGGGTCGGTCATTGCGAGACCCACGTGCAGTCTTGCACTGTCACGTCGGCTGCGCAGGTATACCTACCTGCCAGCCCCTCCAACCTTTCCTTAGCTTCATGTTAGTCACCCCTATGGTAGGCCCGTGGGCAGGGTGCATTGTAAGTGTAAGGTAGGACAAGCCTGACCAAGTTGGCATGTCCTGATAGTGAAGTGCCGCCATCTTAGGGCTTCACTATTGCGAGGTAGCCTGCTCTCCGTTGGATAGAATGGGCCGCCGGGATTATTAACGCTATAATCCTAGCTGGCCCGGGGAGCATGGTGCAATGTCGAGTTTGGTATCCCTGAGCTCGGGGTTTAATTACGCATCCGTTGGTGTGGATGGTCTTTGGACTCTGGGTTCGAAAATAGCACTTTTAGAAAGTGTCTATTTTCTTGTCTAACCATATCTGGTCTCTGCTGGTCTTGCGTGTGTGTGACAGGAGCTGGGTGGCTCCAAGAGGTCTGGATGAGTCAGTGTGGGATGAGTGGGACATTACGTTGAGAGTAGGGGGAGAGTAGTTGTTGATAGCCTGCCTTGCCTGATACAATGCTGGCTCCACCTCCTGCCGAGCGACTGATGGCTCTGTACCTGCCATGGACGATCCTAGCCCCACCTCCTGCCAGGAGGGCGATAGCTCTGCTCCTGCCAGTGTCAATGCTGGCTCCACCTCCTGCGGGGCGTCTGAGGACCCGGCCCGGCTCAATGAATAGGCCAGGTGCTACTGCCTAGCTCCACCCACCACAGACCCAGGGTGTTGGGAAATCCCCAGCATAGACAAAGGGATCAAAGACGAAAAGGGGTATAAGAGAAGGACCCCTGAACTAGGAAATCAGATCACTTCTGACAAGGAACCCTGTAACCAAGGACAAGAAGCCTACTGATCTAAAGGACTGCCTACCCCTTCTGCCGGTGTGCTGTTGTTGGGGGAATCCTGCGGTGCTTCTTTATTTTTGCCAAGGAACCAGGAGAGAGGAACTGTGTGTGTACTCTCACGCTTGCTAAGAAAATCTCCAAGGACTGGAAGAGTGCCAGTCTCCTGCCGAAGTCTCAGGGCCAAAAGACTTCACCTGCTAAAAAGTGCTATCCGCTGGAAGCTTGAATCCAGCACCTCTGAAAGGAACAGCAATCACGACGACCGGACGCTGGGCCCAACCGACGCCAGCAGCGACGCCAGTGAGTAGGAGTACGGCTCTAACTCCAGAGGACCTCGTGTCTGCCCCGCTGCTGATCGCATCAACCGTGTGCCCTTCGACGCCGTGAGCGCTGCTCACTCTGTGCAACTGCATCATCGACAACGCCTGCTGAGGCCTGATCGACACCAGAGACGCGACGCCGGATTGCTCGACGCCGCTGATCATCGTGTGCTTCATTTTCCTAAGGTACTGTGTTGTTGGGGGTCCGTGTGGCTCCAGGCCCGACGCAGCGCTCCTCGCGGTCGACACCGAACCTGTGGATTATCTTTGCCCCAGCGTTGTGTAGCTCCCGTGTGAGTTACCCTGTTGCTAAGAACTTTGTTTCCAAGAAGAAGATTTGCTTGATACTAAAAGACTTTTGTGCTAAAGAAGAAACTACCTGTGAACTATCCTTTTCCTTCCCGAACGTATTTATTCCGATTGTGTACAGTTTTGCCGTTATTTTGGTCTTGTGCTAAGCCTTATATAAAAATACTTATTTTTATAATACTACGGTGTCGTGTCCATTTGTAGTGTATTCACTGTATTACTGTATGTGGTCATAATTGCTTAACGCACAGCCTCTGAGATAAGCCTGTACTGCTCTGCCAAGCTACCAAGGGGGTGAGCAGGGGTTATCGAAGGGTGTGATCCCCTTGCCCTGACTAGAAAAGGAGTGTCCCTATTTGTCAGAAGTGTATACCTCTGCCAACTAGAGACAGCCCGTTCTAACACCACCACTTATTTAATCAAGCAGGGGAAATCACACGAAGGTTCCTAACAGTGTTGCAAAGCTTCGTGGTCAAGCTAAGTGTGCAAGTAATATTAAAAGCTGAGGGTACAGCGGGTTTAAAAGTGCAGGAAATAAAAAGACTCAAACAAATAATACAACTACCTCCCGGCTTCCGCCTCAGGAGGGGATTAGATGCACAGCGAATTAGAGAGCCTGGTCTAAGGAGTCCTTTTATACTGGCCAATAGAGTGCGTGTAAACATTTAGACTTAATAACTTTAAGATCGTTTGTAAACCATGGGGCAGGGGGGTGATGAGTAAAGCTGCGTTTGGGTAGAGGGGACTGACAGATGTCAATGGCATTGTTTAGCCAGTCCGAGACAGCAGTATTTAATGAAAGCAAAAGTAAAGTGACATCAGGTATGCTAGTAGACAGAATAGTATTAAAAGACTCCATATTCAACTTGCCCCAAGATCTGAGACTACCTGAGGTAGTAGGAGGGGCCACTACCCTAGATGTGGAAGGCTGCAGGTTGAATGGAATTATTAAATGGTCGGACCAGTCTAACTGAAGCGCAGGAGTACTACAGTCATAGCAAAGATTGGATAAAATTGGACCCAGAAGGTCTCCCCCCTTATGAGTAGGGCCCAGATTGCATAACCGTAAGCTTAGAGCCTCCAAATCAGATAAAAAAGTGTGGTAGATGTTATTCTGATTATCTTCTAGGTGAAGGTTCAGGTCACCTAGAATTGTAAAATTCGCTGCCTTTAAAATAAAGGGAGCGATAAGGTCAGGGAAAGTGGAGACCCAGGGGCCGGGCTTCCCCGGAAGGCGATAAATTAAAATGTCAGACAAGGTCAGCTGAGGGGATACATAGAGTTTAAACAAAGCCGCTTTACACTCTGTGATGGAAATAGCTTTAAATTTACAGAAATGAGTAGATTTATAAATTATAAGTTATAAACTGCCATGCCGACCTGACAAGTGCACTCACTTGCCAGGCACAAACCTTCCCTTTTTCTACATTTAGGGCACTCCTGAGGTAGGCCCAAGTAAGCTCAATGGGCGCAGTGTATGTGAAAGGTAGGACATGTACTGGTGACTTTTTCATGTCCTGATAATGAAAACCCGTCTCTTCCATAGGTTATCATTGGCGCTACCTTGTAACATCTTACAAGTGTAACTTTCAATTGGAAAGATATTGAGAATTTGAGTTTGGCTTCCCTGAACTTAGGATTTAAAAACACCTCTTTCTGTGAAGGTGGTTTTCAAATTGTGTGTTTGAAAATTCCACTCGCTTTTAGAAAGTGGCATTTGCTTGCTTTATCATCCTATGCCTCTGCCTGCCTGGGGAATTAATGTCTGGTTTAGTCTGACAGTTGGGCTGTTTGTGCATTCTCTCTAACAGTCACACAAAAGGAGCTGCGGTGTGCGCTGCATATCCTGATTGCCATTACCAGGTTGATGGGCTTCTCTGAGCTAGAGTGGTGGGAGGAGTTGTCACTGACTACTGATTAGAGCTGTGTCTGCTGTCTCGCAAAGCTGTTTCCACCCCCCTGTATTGTGTCTGAAGCCAGGACATGGCAAGAAAAGATATGTGCACTAGAAAGACTATCCTTTGAAGTATGCCTACTTCAAAGGCCAAAAGGGGTTACGGATTGGACTTATAACCCTACATTTTTAGAACACGTCTGGACTAAGAGGAGATTCTGCCAAGAAGAAGAGGTGTAGAAGCTGTTGGAGGGGAACTGCCACTCTGCGTGTTGCTGTGTTGTGCTGGCCTACTGCTTGCTACTTCTGTCTTGCAGAAGTACAGGGACTGGACTTTGCTTTTTTATCCTGCTTATCGAGGTTTTCCAAGGACCTGTGTGCCTTGCCTCCTGTTGGAAGTCTCAGGGCCATCAAAGACTTCACCAGCAGCCCCCGGACTTCTCTAATGGGAGTCCTAATCTGCCAGAGGGTGGCAATTCCCATTCTGGGCCCTTGGAGGTGGCTTTGCTGCAGAAAGAAGAGGAAAATCCATGCAGCGACCTTCTGTACTTGTTTTTACCACCACAAGCTTGCTGTGAGTTGGAAAAACCACTGTGGCTGAAGGTTCGATACATCACCTGCCCACGGCAAGGAGAATCTACAGTTTCAGTGCCGCCACATCGACCCCAGTGCGTTTGGATTTTCCACGCTTCGCACCTGTGAGCCAAGTCAACATCAACACTGGGCTTCAGAAAGGAACTGAAGCCACATGTCTGGAGAAATGAAGCATCACCTCTCCGCACAGTAAGAAACCAATGAATCACCTCCCTGCACAGTAAGAAACGGATGGATCAGCTCCTCTCCCAGTCAGGAACCGACGCATCACCTTCAATGCGTCGCAGTAAGGAACCGACACATGTAAGGAACCTGTTAAAAGTAGAAAACTGAGGCGTCTGGTAAATAACTGCCTTTATTCACTGCTCCGCTCTCCGGCAAATGATAAACACCTCACATGAACATTCTAAGAGTAGCTTCACAGGAAGCTACCAAGTGCGCTGTCACCATGGGGGTGGATGGAACATACCAAGGTGGGCACGTTGTAAATAGGTGTATTTAATAATACATCATGTTGTAAATAGGTGTAAATATATAACATAAGATTGTAACACATCTTCCCCCCTATAACCATTGCAATAAATAACTACCCTCAAAACCGTTTAACATATCTTGGTGCAGGAACATTCTAGGAGCAAATGATGATCACCTCACATGAACATTCTAAGAGTAGCTTCACAGGAAGCTACCAAGTGCGCTATCACCATGGGGTGGATGGAACATACCAGGGAGGGCACGCTGTAAATAGGTGTATATAATAATACATCATGTTGTAAATAGGTGTAAATATATAACATAGGATTGTAGCACATCTTTCCCCCTATAACCATTGCAATATTTACTTCCCTCCATACAGTTTCACATAACATATCACCTGGAGGAAGTTCATTTGTAAACAAGAAAGTCTTTATGCGAACAGGTGTCTTGCGTGTTATTTTGCCATGTACTCTGCCAGGCCTAAAAACTTTAGTTCTACTTTATTGGTCAATGCAAGGGCTTCTATTACAGCCTCAATTAGATTTTATGTTGGTAGACTTTAAGCAGCCCTAGCTTTTCCTAGAAAACTTCCTTGAATTCTTTAACGACATGTTCATAGTCGTTTTCCGGGTTGAGGCATAGTACTAGCTCCGAATGATTGGGGTCCAATTTAATTCCCAATTCCTTCTGGTGACGCCACCCTAGTAAGTTAGGTCCCTTTTCCACAATGTAAACTTTGCCTACTGCGATGCGGTCCTTGAAGGCGATTATAGATTTGAGCATTCCCTTCATAGGAATAGGATCTTTGTTATATCCGCTAAGATTTATGTCTGCTTTTGTTAAATTCTTTTGTTCCTGGCCCATTATGGCAATGAAATCAGAATAGTTCACTAGGGTGTATGGAGAGCAAGAGTCTGCAAACATTTTAATCTTCCTTCCATCAATGTTGACTTCACATTCTGGATATTCTTGTTTCTCCTCCCCCACTTTCTTGACTTGTAGAATTATTTCCTTCACTTGGGCCTTGTCTTCTCCTTTATTGCTCCGCGATCTCTCTGGAAAGCAACCACACAAACTTGCCAGGTGCCCTTTCTTATTACATTTCCTGCACCACGTCGACTTTGCTTGACAATTGGGGTCATTTGCTAAGTGGTTGCCGCTACCACAGCGGTAGCATTTTAACTTGGAACCTTCTGAATCACTTGTTTGGCTTCGTCCAAAATCCTTCTTGTTTTGTGGTTTGTAGGTATCATCCTTAATTTTACATACTTCATTTTCTTCCTCTGTGTTACTTATTTCCGCTACTTTGTTCTCTGTGTTGTTCATTTCTTTTATACACACGTCGGTATGTTCAATGGACTTAGCAATTTTTATTGCCTCCTGCAGGTCTGGTTGCTTATGCAAAAGCTTCTTTTGTATTTCTTTGTTGTTTGTACAACGTACGAGCTGGTCTCTAATTAAGGAGTCGTTTAAGTCCTTGAAGTCACACAATTTACTGAGACCCCTAAGTATAGCTACATATGTAGAAACACTCTCCTGCTTTCCCTGTATGCGGCTGAAAAATTTGTGCCTCTCTAACACTATGTTAATTTTATCACCAAAATGAGTTCTTAGTTTTATCAATGCGATGTTGTAAACTTCCTCATCATCATCTTCATCTTCCGGTTCTGGGAGTGATTCAAACACCTTTCTGCCTGTTAGACCCAAGTTGTGCAATAAAATATGTTGCTTCCTAAACTCACTGAATTTTTCTCCACCAATTGCCACTAGATATGACTCAAAAACTTTTTCCCATTCTTCCCAAGGCATACTGGGTTCCCCACATTCATTCAAGAATGATGCAGGTTGTGTCATACTTGCGGCTGCCATGATGATCTAACAGAATAGGTTGAGTAAGGTTCTGTGACAGAGGGTATTCCGATGACCTGAGAATTCCTTGGAAACTGATGTAAAAATTATTAAACCACACCCCTTAACTGGTAACGCTACACTAATGCTCACAATGCTTATGAAAGTTGTATGATACTTTGTGCTAAACAATACTTAACTAATGACTGTTACAATATTCTCCGTGTAAGAGTATTCCTGAGGAACCTGTGAATTCCTAGAAATATGATCAAAGTTATACTAAACCACACTTACCAACATTAATACATTCAATGCTTTTATATTTGTATTATGCTTTATGCAACCTGACCTAGGCAAAGCAACTTTTACTGTAAATATGCTCCCTCACTAACTTTCCGTAATTTAAATCAGCTTTTACAATCTAAGGCTCACTGACAGTAACTCTGCCTATTATGTAATTACTTGCAGGGAGTAGAGTGTGCGTCTCCGTGGGCAGATTCACATTTCCCCCAAATTATGACACACACAGGAGTGCATATCTCCGACGTTTGCCTTATTTAGACCACACTTATCAACATGTAAAGGGTACATTAATACATTCAACGTTTTTTCAAATTTATCTTATGTTTTTTTTTTTACAATATGACTTAGGCAAAGCAATTTTAAACTACAAATATACTCCCTTAACTTTTTTATTGATTTTTTTAACACAGCTTTTCACATACTAAAGCTCAATGTAATTGTACGCAGGCAAAACAACCCTTCCTCTGCACCTATTTCTTTAATCTGCCTACTGCACCTTAAACCAGTTTCCTACAGACTAAGGTGACAGTATATTGACTTTTAATGTAAATCTGACTGACTGCATTACTCTAAGTTAAAGATCACTTAAACACAGTAAGAAGGCAAACTGAATACTTTAGCACAATGACCTAAGAATTATATATTTATAATGGGCCACTCACTCTTACTTATAATATACCTTGTGCTAATTGACCTAGAATAAGTAAAACTTTAACTGTAACTCTCACACAACTTGCTTACTGTACATTTTTAACAACTTATACCATCTAAGGCAGTCGTTGACAGACACTGTCTTTAATTGTAGTTGTCCGTTAGAAAAGGTGTGTATGTCACCGTGGGCAGATTCAATTTTCCCATAATATGACACACACTGGAGTGCGTATCTCCAATGTTTGGGTTAAGATTCATTTGGTGTGCGTGTCACCGTGAAGAAATTCGATATTTCCTTCAATATGACACACACAGAAGTGAGGTGCTGAGCCTCCCTTTACTTGTGCTCCTAAGACAGGCTATTTAATGAATGGCTGTGCCTGTCAGCGATTAAAGCACTAGCACAGCTGTCACCAATATGCTGGTTTTGGCAGTTTAACAAAAGCACTAAATTCCAGGTTGCTTGCACACCGGGAACATGAGTCAGATCACTAGGCGAATGATGTTAAAAGCACAACGCCCTCTAGCGCCAGAAACGCGCTATCGCACACAATTCAGCTGAGGGAACAGCAGCTGACTGGAACTGAATCGCTCGTGTACAGAGCGTCGGCGCCTTCTACGAAGGAAAATGAGGCTCTCAGACACTCTCACCATGAGCCTCTTTTCGCGCTCAGCTTTCCACACGATAAAAGATAAGGCAAAGACAATTTCATGTGGCAGAGATATTTCAGTCGTGCCTGTTAAGGAGATGAACAATACTGCTGCAGGCGCCCCCAGCACGAGCCTCCCTTCACACCAGCGCAAATCAATTTCAATCTGAACAGCACTTCCCACCGCTTCTGACACGGAGGAAAAAGATTATTTCAGCGCCAGACGTTTTTACATGACAAAAGTGTGCCACTTTAACCTTTAGCATCCCTTTCCTGACAAACTCCGATTATTTCAATTAAATACGCTTCCGTGGTGAAAGAATAGACGCCCTCTTCACGCGCACCACCTGTGTTTTTCAAACAGCAGACTCTTCCTGAAAAGCTCCGGTTTACACAACCTTCAAATGCCGGCACTGTTCATTTTGGAGAGTAAATGCGTTCCTCTCATGAAAAGCTCCGATTGCTAATCTGTCAATTGCCGGAAATGACATTTAGAAATACCTTCCGTGGAAACAGAAAGGCTTACTTAATCAAGTACCCTCGCTGCGTTTCTTTTAGTCAGCCGTCTGCCCAAAATGTATTTAAATTCTGTCAGCGCAGGGCGGGTTAATTTCCAGATTCATGTTTGTCTCTGAATGCCTCTCACCCCCAGCGCTAACCTCTCAATTTAATGTACATTCTTTGGCATGCCTCCCTTCACCCTCAGCTCCACGATGATGTCAAGAAATTAATTCCTTGCAGGCGCTACCACCAAAGCCTTCTTTCACACACGGCTTCACACAGCAGTAGCTCAAAGTGCCAAGGGAGGATGATTAATTAAACTCGCTAGGGACATCAAGCCTGTAACACTCGAGCATAGAAAAGTTTATCTTTCTAGATGACACATGAGTCCCTTTCATTTCGTTTTAGCTGGGTTGAATTGAAACGCTCAGGTATTCGAGCCTTTGAAAAGTCAAACTGTCAGTGATCACAGCCAGGTTCAGATCGGCATACACCAGCAGCTCCTTTCATAGTTTACTCTCAGAGTGTTTATTTATCTTAGACGGAGCTTCCTTTAATTAACTCCGCAGTACTAGGGGCTGTTCGGACGTTTTCTCTACTGACTTTACACTGTCAGCTGCCCTTTTTATGTTCATTCGCCATGCATATCCTGACGGTTTAGTTTAACAAGACCTCACCAGATAAGTTGCTAGATGAATCTTTGTGATGATTTCCTGATGGAGGCTGTCCACAGCGTTTCTTATCTTCCTAGTACTTCCTTGCTGCCAGAGTCCATTAAAAAGGGGAGGAGCAGTGGATTCTGTCCCCTTACACAGACCGTCGCCACTGTTAAAAGTAGAAAACTGAGGCGTCTGGTAAATAACTGCCTTTATTCACTGCTCCGCTCTCCGGCAAATGATAAACACCTCACATGAACATTCTAAGAGTAGCTTCACAGGAAGCTACCAAGTGCGCTGTCACCATGGGGGTGGATGGAACATACCAAGGTGGGCACGTTGTAAATAGGTGTATTTAATAATACATCATGTTGTAAATAGGTGTAAATATATAACATAAGATTGTAACAGAACCGTTGCATCACCTTCCCTTCATATAAGAAACCGATGCATCGCTTTGTTTTCCGGCACCCCACTCCCCCGGTGCCTGTTTTCGTCTTTAATTTTAATGCATTTCAGGGACTTTGTGCTAAAAGTGACACATTCATAGTTTTATCTGGACTGAATTGTTTTAAACCTTTTAAAAGTGATAACTTAATTTGTGTATTTTGTATTTTGTCGTTTTGGTCTTGTTTGGTTTAGATAAAGATTGGTTATTTTTCTAAACTGGTGTGGTGTCCATTTGTAGTGTTTTCACTGTGTTACTATGTGTTTAGGTACAAAAACTTTACACATTGCGTCTGAGATAAGCATCTTGGGTGTGTAACTTCCTTACCCTAACTAGAAGGAAGGGTCCCTACTTAGACAGGGTGCAAGCCACTGCCAATTAGAGACCCTCATTTCTCACACAGGCCAACAAAGACCAGATCACAGCAGTGTCACAGTCAGGGCAGAGAGGGTACAGGTTCACCACCTGAGCAGATGCAGAGCTGGACCACCGCATAAGCCTCCACAGGATTAATCTCTGAATGCAGAGCTGCTGTCCAAACTTACTACATCAACAAACAGCAGGATTACTACTGATTTCTGCTAGTTGCTTTACATGGTCCCACTTTTTATATCACATCTACGTCAAGTCCTAAGCAGATAAAGTTATACGTCAGATGCACTAAACCCTTTTTACGGTCACGGTCTAAATCATGGTTTGGGACCACAAACGCATCCTCTTTGTGAATGAATGAGGTGTTTTGGGGAGTAGGCAGGGATGTAGCGACTACTAACAACTCTCAAACTTGAAAAAGTAAGCTTTTATCTGAAAACACAATGACATTTCCATTAAGGAAAATGGGCTGCATTGTAAAATCATGGTGGTTCCTAGACGGTCAGCATCCCTGTGATGGCAACCAATCGGAATTGCAAAATATGTTGAAGGCTCAGGAGAGATTGAGGACATGCAAGGAACACCTTCATTGACAATGAGCAGGCATCTTCTATGAGCTAAAGTGTTGCTGTCTTGGTACTATATTATGTCCATACAGGATATAATAATGTTCAGTAAGGTGGGTTTGTAGCTGAATGGAGACAGCCTGCTTGCTTATATTTCCTGAAAATGGTAAAGGTATGAATGATCAGCAGTTGGTGAAGCTCTCTAGGCCATTTCTAAATGAAGTCGTTGGAACTGTCCTGTTTTTTAGTGCATTTGGGACTAATCCCTGAGTTGAGAAGGTTCCGAAGAAGCATAAGTGCTTCTCCAGAATGGGTCTCCAAAACAATTAAGGGCAGTAAACTATCCTCGTAAGGACCTAAGAGTTGTGTGGTGCACAGGGGTCGGAATCATTGATTCCAGCTGGTAGATTTATTGGTAATCTTTCCAATTACGGACCTGGGTAAATATCCCCATGTAACTTTCCACTGCATGCAAAATAAATGGGCATTCCCCCCTCACATGTACCAACTGCGTTGAGTAGGTGGTTAATGGGTTTAGGCAAGAGAGAAAGATGTCTAGAGACAGAGAGACTTCTCTGCTGCCACGTGGCACAGGAAAGGGGAGGTCTGTGCTTGTGCCCAAAGCCTCTGGCCAAAGCCAAAGCCTAGAGGCCCATAGGAATGAATGGGGAGTTATTCCTTATTTGCGATTAGCAATTTGCTAATCGCAAATAAGGATGCGATTTCAAGGGTGCTAGGGGTGTCCAAAGGACACCCTGTAGCACCCCTGAAATGTAATCTAAATTGGTGTGGTCCCAAGGACACGTATGTGTGCAACATGCAACTTAGAAAAATGCATTTAAAAGCATTTTTCTAAGTTTTCGCTATTTACTACGAGGTTTGACCTCGCGGTAAATAGCGGCCCGAAATTGCGAATTCGCAATTTATAAATGGTTAATGAATTGCATTTAAGGAATCTCAAATAGAGATTCCTTAAATGTAATTCCTCGCAATTTAGCGAAATCGTATTTACTGATTTTTGCATTTGGGATGATGAATCCCAAATGCAAAAATTGCGCTCGCAAAGGGCCAGATTCTGAGAATCTGGCCCTTTGCGAGCGCAATTAAGCTTCATGAATCTGGCTGTAAGATCTTATATACCCGTGAGACTACATGGCCCAGAGATGTGAGCTGGGTTAATTTAGTGCACAGAGTAGGGTTCTTTGGCGTGATGTCTTTAGCCGTTATTAGTGCTTTAAGGCGTAGGAATCTGTAAAAGTCAAGAGGTTGGAGGACATAACGTGATTGTAAGGTGATATAGGCAAAGGTGTGGATCCCTCGTACATATCTTGCAATAGGTTTAATCCCATCTTGGACCATTCTTCCCAGAAAATAAGGTGACCATCATCTTTTAAAGACGGATTAAGCCATAGCGAAGTTAAATTAGATTTGGAGAACCTTTCTTTCGCTTTACAGTGCCTTTCTAAGTTTAGCAGAGCTCTTTTAGTGTTGAGGAATATATATTTAGAATGTGGGAAGGCGGAGGCGTCCAAAGTCATTATGGCCGGGAATGGAAGATTGTTAATGATAGATTTTTCCACTTGGGTCCATTCATGGATATAGTCTTGGTAGTTGTGGAACCAGTTGGTTCCTTGTTTGCATAGATATGTAGTCTGATAACATCTAAAGTTTGGGAGACCTACCCCACCCTTGTCTTTGGTAGTTGCAGCTTCCGTAGTGAAATTCTCGGTTTCTTATTTTGCCACAGTAAGGCATTAAAGATTTTTTGTAGCTTTGTGAGAAAGTCATCAGATAATAACATAGGTAGCATGCTTATTAAATAATTCACAAGTGGCGTAATCATCATCTTCAGAGTTTCCACTCTGCCCCACCAGGACATGAATTTTGGGGACCAGCCCTCCAATAAGGTTGAGATCTTTTTATATAGGGCAAGTTCGTTAATTTTAAGAGTGCTAATTAAATCTTTTTCGAATTCTATGCCAAGATATTTAAAGCTTTTTGGTTGCCAGCATAGTCCTGAGTCACCTCGGATACCCTTATCACCTATGTTATTGAGTAGCTTAACCTCCGTTTTGTCCTTATTTAGTTTATATCCGGATACTTCGGCAAATTCCGCCATTGAAGCTATTAGAGCCGGAATTGCTGAGTCCGCGTTTTCAGATACTACTAGCACATCAGCTGCGTAGGCCGAAATTTTTACTGTGACATCACCAAACCCTATCCCGCTGATGAGGTCATTATGTCTCAAGGAATACAATAAAGGCTCAATTGCCAAGAGGTACAACGAGGGAGAGAGTGGACATCCTTGCCTTGTACCTTGTTGGAGTTCAAATGAGGTTGATAGGCAACCGCCCGCCCCCACTCTAGCTGAGGGGTTAGCGTACAAGGCCATCACCATGCGTATGAAATCCGATCCCAGTTCGAATTTATTCAAAGTTGCTTCCAGATAAGCCCAGTCAACCGTATCAAAGGTTTTTTCAGCATCTAATGTTACTGCCGCTGTGGGTGAATTAGTTAATTTAGCCTTTTCTATGACATGCGTCAGAGTTCTTGTGTTATCGCTCGACAATCTATTCTTAAGAAACCCTACTTGCGAAGGGTGTACCAGTTGGGGTAGCACTTTTTGTATTCTTTTTGCTAAAATCATGGCATATATCTTGCAGTCAAGATTGATTAGGCTTATCGGCCTATAGTTTTTTGGATACGTGGGATCCTTCCCTTCTTTAGGGAGCACTGCAATAATTGCTTCTGCAGGCGTTCCGTGAATTTGACCACTTGTGGTGAATTGGTCATACAGATCCTGAAGTGGTTCTGTTAGAACATTTGAGAATTTTTTATAAAACATGGCACTAAATCCGTCTGGTCTCGGCGCCTTGGAGTTTTGAGGGACTTAATGGCTTGGGCAATGTCTTCTTGTGATATAGGTCGGTTTAGTTCAATACGGTCAACGGGAGGGAGGGAGGGAGGGAACTTTACATTTATCTAAGTATTGTCCTAGTTTTGACCCGTCAATGTCCTTGTTCTTACTGTACAATTCACTGTAAAAATCTTTAAAGATCTCCGCGATTTTTGTAGGATCTGAATGCGGTACTCCTAGATTGTCTATGATACTTTTTATGGAGGTTTGCTGAAGTTTAAATTTCAAGTACGACGCAAGACTTTTACCTGCTTTGTTAGCGTGACATAATATGAAGTTTTTTTGGTGCTGGAGCCAGATAACTGCCCTTTCGCTAATAAGTTTGTTGTATTCATACTTTTTATTCATCATGTCTTTAGGGTTTCGGCGTCTTTTAGGAGTATATGTCGTTGTTCCAATGCAGCAATATCACTTTCCAGCTTCGAGATGGCAGAGATAGCATCTCTATTCATGGCAGCACGTATCTTAATTAATACTCCCCTAATTGTGGACTTTAGGGCTCCCCATCTCATTAGGTCTGCGGTCTCGCCCTTTTTGTCATGAATAAGATAGTCCTTTATGGCTGTTTCTATTGCCTCCCTATGCTCCTCCTTTTTTAGTACTGCATTGTTAAATCTCCACAGAGTAGTTCTCTGTACCCTGTTATGTATGGTTAGAGACATCGTTATGCATGAGTGGTCGGACACTACGTGTGGTTCAATTGAGGTAACTTCAATGTCAGCAACGGAGTGGGCCGAAGTGAGTAAGTAGTTTATTCATGAGTATGATCCATGTGGTGGGGAGTAGAATGTATATTCTCTACCTGTTGGATTCATCAGTCTCCATGAGTCCACCCCGTTGAAATGCTTACATAGGTTAAGAGAGCTTTGTGTGAATTGGATGATCGGAAGGGACAACGTGAGTCTCTGTCAAGAAGAGGATCCATGGGAAGATTTAAGTCTCCTCCTAGTATGTGTGTCACAGAATCCGGTATTTCATCAATGTGTTTACCTAGTTCCTTCCAGAAATCCTGGTCATCCCTGTTGGGAGCATATACATTAGTAACATAGAACTCTCTCCCATCCTTCGCTAATTTAGTTGATACCCATCTGCCTTTGTTGTCGGCACTACTCTGTAGGACATCGATGTTTGCTCTCTTGGCAATGAGTGTAAGAACCCCGTTCTTCTTTCCCAAGGCGTCAGACCCAATCGCATCGCTATAATACTCATTTTTCATTGAATTAAATTGGGGTGAGTCAATTTTAGTCTCTTGTAATAATATTATGTCGCCCTTCTGCTTGTAAAGGTAGTCAAGTATTTTCCTCTTCTTGATGGGGTGATTGATCCCCTTTACATTAAGTGAAACTATCTTAATTGCTTGTTTATTTGTCGCCATACTAAATGTGTGTGGATGATGTGTCAAGTCTCACTCTAGGAGATTTCGTCATAGACGATATTGTGAAGACAGTTATTTAAGACATTCGTATCAAAGACACTGACGGGATCCCACACTGGGAACATTAGCTTGCATTTGTACTCCTTAAAGACACCATGAGCACCATCTGCCCTTTGACATTGACGTGTGTTATTGCCAGTACACAGAAACAAAAGGGGGTTGGAAGCAAACATAAACCAAAATACACAAGAAAAATCAAGCAATCTTTGAAAAAGCCCTCCCCTCCCCTCCCCATCCCCATCCCAAACCCACCCACCCCACCCTCAAAGTACCTTAGGATCATGGCGACCAAGGAGAAGAAACCAACCAGTTCCACCTCTCCGTGGCAATTGCATAATACTTTGCATACCTAGGACATTAAGGCGATTCGAGCAAGACTATACAATGGTATTTTAGGTTCTTTCACTGTCGGATGTATGACCATACAGATAACAGAAACAAATTCCTTCCATAGAGCTACTGACCCAAGTAAATCAACAGCAGTGACTAACCCCAGAAAGTCAACAGTGACTCGTGTATAGGAACATTGCAGAACTTGTATCAAACTGGTAAGCAACTTTACCCAAATATTAGTATCATCCTAGAAAGGACATGTTCGTTCTGTCCCTTTTGAACTAAGGAGTGGTACAAAAGATAAACAATTAACTCCGATGCCAGGCTGTGATCTAAATGTACTCCATACCTAACCAGCGAAAGTCTAACCAGCCTAGTCAGTTACATAGTGGACACTGTGGGGTGACATCGTAGGCCCCAGGAATTTGCTCATTAGATGTGCAGCTTCTTGTTATACCTCCTTACATGACTGCAGTATGAGCAGGTATGGGATCAGCAGGAAAGGCATCTAACTTTTCACCACAAGTATTATGTCTACAATCAATGTTTCATCAATCTGCCATGCCCCCTGTGTATCATCTCAGATATGCCATCTAAAAGAACAGTGCAGAGGTACAACAGTGGGATGCAGACTCTCCACATATTGTGGTAGAAAACGCCTACCCTCTCAACGAATGTTCGTTTACTGAGTAACATCGTACCCAAGCTGGAAACTTTGATCAGGACTGTTCATGGCACCTCAGCTTGGTAATTCGTCGCTGTAGCAGTATCCATTTTTGACTCTTCTGGGCCGTCAAGAAATTTCTTCAGCTGCATTGGATCAGAAAATATATGTGGGACTCCCCGGATTATTACTCGAAAACGTGCAGGGCCTACAAACCCATGTTGATATTCAAGAGAACGAAGACGTGGACGAAGAGCAAGGAAGCCTTTTCTGAGATTGACCGTCTCTTTACAGTAATCTTGGGAAATAAATATCTTGTTGGTCTTCCAGAGTATATGGTTGTGTTTGCGGATGAATGTCAGGATTTGTTCCACATGTTGGTACCTCAACGGTTTGCAAACTATTGGCCTGGGACCCCTTTGCTGGTGTGTTATACGACCTGGGACCCTATGTGCTGGGTCAAATTCCAGAGGGTTGCTGAAAGTAAGGTTTGTTGCTCGTGGGAACCAAGACTCCAGGAATGCTACCCAGGAGCCATCTTTATCCTCTGCTCCTTCCAGAATCCCAAAAATGCGGAGGTTCCCTCTTCGGTTTCTGTCTTCCAACTCCGCTAGGCGCCGTGACATAGATGATGTGGAAATGGAGAGGGCCTCAAGGGTTTTAGCCACCTTTCCATCCGAGTCTTCAAGTTGACTAATCCTGCATTCTGCTTCCGACATCCTTGCATTAGTGTCTTTGATATCTTGTCTCACTGCCGCAATATCCTCACATGTGGATTTCGTGATCTCGTGGACTTCAGCCAATTTTAGAAGTATTGTATCCAGCGTCGTGTTGATATCCTGTGCTCCTTTGGTTGGTGAGATTGGAGTCGGTGGTTCGGCCTTCAGTGTTTTAAGAGTCTTTGCCTCCTTCTCGCCCATGGTTTCGCTCGAGTTAATTCAAACACCCGGTCGGTGTTATTCCAGGTGACCTTGACGTCTAGATACGAATGATCTGTCACTAAAGCTCCAGCAGTTATTCAAATCGCCAATGCTGACTTGGTTAACAAGTTATTGAGTGTCTTGTATAGTGTTGGACTTAATTTAGCTCTTCTTGCTTGGTACCCAGTTGTGCCTCATGAGCTACTTCCAGCACCATTATAGGGTTATCACAGCCATTGCGGTATTGTGGCCTTCAAACAGCAGCTTTCTCATGAACAAGTGTTGGGCAGGCGGACAGCGGTTTTGCGCGCATGTGTATTTCTTCACCCTACAGGCTGGTATTGAGCAGAATGTTCAATTTGTCATCCATTACGGGTCAGGCATTGTGTCGGTCACCCATACAGATCCAGATTCTGTTAGGCACAGCAAATATCTCCAGCACAGCTTTGCTTAATCAGGTGGACACCAGGGGGTACACCTTGTATTTGGTCAGGGTCTCAGAGTCAGCACTCGGCCTCCGGCTTGCATCCGTGATAGGAAGCGTCACGATTGTCGGCCATTTTGAGTTCAGGCAAGTAAGATGAGAGACAGCCTGCCAGCTGTGTGTTCTGTAGCAAGCCCTAAGCGTTATTATTTGTCACACATCCCCACTGCTGATCGTGTTTGCCCAAATAGGAGCAGTCCCTCGCATAATATGGGGTCGTATTTAGATCGGTAGAGCCCCGCTGGTATTATCATTTAGCAGGAGTCTCCCCTCCACAGCGTGCGGATTTGAGCGCTATTACAGGACTACAGGTCATGCCACATATCGCGTAAGCGCTCGAGTCCCTTCTGTGAGCTGCGCTTGAATGAGCTAATGCCGGCAGCCTTCTGTGGGGGTTCACGGTGTCGGGCTGGGATAAAGTGCGGCGGCCGTCATTTTAAATCAGAGGAGCGCGGTACCTTAAAGTCGTTTATCCGGCGCCAGGCACCACTTTTGCACACCGTAGCGAAGATCAGGCTCCTGGTCCGGGGCAAACATCCAGATCGCGGTTGGTGCGCTTCTTTACAGCTATTTCGAAGCAAGTGTAGCCTTCTTTGACGTGGACTGGGCGGAGTCCCGTAATGGAGATCGGCCGGTCTCAGGAGCTGGTCAGATTTTCAGCCGTTCTCTCTTGTTTCAGGTGATCCTGGACATATCTCTTTATTCCCTATGTATTCCGACACCACATCAGCTAATTTGGTGTCGCCAGTACCTGCATTAAGGCTGCAATAATATCGATGATTTAGTCGCCACGGAGGAGAGAAAGGCTCAAGTGGCCATCTTCCCCGGCGTTCAAGCCACGCCCCCGAGTACTAATAATTTTAATGCACTGTTACACAAGTCGCTTTTGTCTTAAAATCGCCATAGCTACTTGTGCTTTCATTGCTCACCGCTTCATTGCCTGTGTGTCCCCTTGAACCCCGGTCCACCGCAGCAAGTGCCGATTGAGTGGAGGGAGGAGGAATCAGGTTTAGCTGCCTGCAGCGAGGAGAAGGAGGGGGGGGGTGAGACTCGTCAAATACCTTAAAAGCCCAGGTGCAACCGGGCGCGCAGCGGAGGAAGGCAAGTTCAAAACGCGCTGCCACCACTGGGACCTGACGCTCCCTGTTAGAGTACTAATAATTTGAATGCACTGTTACACAAATCGCTTTTGTTTTAAAATCACTGTAACTACTTGTGCTCTCATTGCTCACCGCTTCTTTGCCTGTGTATCCCCTTGAGCCATGTCCACCGCGGCAAGTGCCGATTGAGTGGAGGGCGGAGGAGGAGGAATCCGGATTAGCTGCCTGCACAGAGGAGAGGGGGGCGGAGGCTCGTCAAATACCTTAAAAGCCCATGTGCAACCAGGCGCACAGCGGACCCGCGCAGAGCGCCAAAGGCAAGCCCGTCTGCGCCCGTCCGCGCAAAGACCGCGACAAGCGCAGGAATCCCTGCCCCAATGACCCCGCAGATCACCTATAACGCTAATAGCTTAAAAAATTTAAACATAGAGAAGGCTTGTAGCGGCAAACTCTCCTTGGCCAATGTAACAGGACAAATCCCCTGTAAGACCTGTAGATGGACTCTGCTGCCGCTAACTACCACACATGAGGAAACCGCCTCTACCTCTACCACTTTTAAGGGAGGGCTACTCAATGCCCGGTCGCTTCCTAGGCACTCCCAAGACATAAGAGACCTGATCCTCGATCATCAACTCGATATACTCTTCATAACCGAGACCTGGCTAAAAGATTGGCGTAACCCAGACCTCTCAATTGTGGTCCCACCTAACTTTTCGCTCCATAGAAGAGATAGACAGAGTGGGAGAGGAGGGGGTGTTGCTATCATCATTCGAGAAACATTTAGCTGTACCACCTTTAATATGGACACACTAAAAGATGCGGAAAGCATGGGTTTCTGCATCAAACTAACAGGCACCCTTTCATTCTGAGGAGCTCTAATATATTGACCCCCAGGTACATGCACACATTTTCTTGACTCATTAGGAGACATCTTAGGGAATTTCACACTCAGGTACTCTAACTTCACGCTCCTAGGAGACTTCCATCTCCACTTAGATGACCCCACAGACCCAAGCGTGGAGAATTTCCTACAAACCCTAAAAATCTTTAACCTAAAACAGCAAACGGCCAGTCCGACCAACATAGCCGGACACATTCTGGATGGAGTCTGCTCCAATCTCACAGAGCTAGGATCCATGCCCCCTATACACCAAACATGGACAGACCACTATTTAATTCCCTTTTCCTTTAAGATCCCCAAAACAACTCACTCAGGTAAAATTCCAATTGAAGAAAAATGCAGAACCAAATGGGCCAAAATAGTAAAAAATCCTAATTTAATATCACGGGCACAAGCAGCAATACCAATCCTCTCAGGCAATGTAACCAACGATTCTCGACATTTCATACCTGGATGGAAGAAGTCATTAATGACTTCACAAACCAAGAACCTCCAGCCAAAAATTCAAAGGTCATAAAACACAGAGCCCCCTGGTTTACCCCAGAATTAGCTCAGGCTCATCTCTGCTGCAAACAGAGCGAGAGGAAATGGAGAAGGAACTACGATGTATTATAAAAGATCAATTTAAAAAATGACAGAAGGATATATCATTCCCAGATAAAGCTAGCTAAAAAAGAATATTACACCAATAAAATAAATGAATCCAAGCAAAATCAAAAATAATCTTCAACATCATAAACTCGTTTTCCAACCCTAAAGGTCTCCAGAAGAAAATTCGCCCCACACAGGATCTCTGTGACCAAATAGAAGATTATTTTGAAAATAAAATACTTAAGATTCAAAAAAATTTTGGCCAAGACATCCAGATGAATATACCTGTAATACGGGAAATTATTGTACCCACCTCGGTCCTAAAGTCTTTTGTACCGGCTTCCCTAGTAACTACCCACCAAGTCATAGCATCTAGTAAATCAGGCTCCCCCTAGACGCCTGCCCTCTGACGATTTTACATAAAATCATCGATATTGTCAACCCAATAATAAATGAAATTAACGCATCCTTAACATCAGGAATAGTCCCAAGGGAATGGAAGCTGGCGCTGGTTAAGCCCCTGAAGAAGAAACAACACATTGAAGACCAAAGAAATGTCTAATCTACGCCCCATCTCACTGCTTCCCATTTTAGGCAAAATAACTGAAAAAATTGTCCACATGGAACTTACAACATACATTGAAACCAACCATATCCTGCACCCGCAGCAATCAGGATTTTGCCCAAGACACTCCATGGAGTCAGCTCTGGTCGAATTGACAGACACCTTGAAAAACATAGCTGACTCAGGAAGGAAGGCGGTCCTGATATTATTAGACCTCCTCGTGGCGTTTGACACCATATCGCACAGGGTCGTGATTAACAGACCAGAGAACTGTGGCATCAGAGACACTGTCCTGTCCTGGTTAAAATCCTTTCTTGATGATCGGGCCCAAACAGTCATCTTATGTCCCTTCTCCTCAAAGGAACGTAAAATCACAACCGGAGTTTCCCAGGATTGTCCCTGAGGCCATTGCTCTTTAATGTCTACATGACCTCACTCATTGAACTGATTGAATCATTCGGAATTCAAGTAACGTCTTACGCCGAACGATATTCAATTGATTGTCTCAATGGGAAACGGCTCAATAGAGGCTGAACCTAATTTTAAAGAATGCCTCTCTGAAGTGTTCAAATGGATGAGGACAAACCATTTAAAATGCTTATCGGGAAAGATACACTATTTAATCCCATCAATTGGTGGCCGGAAGGGGCTGCACCTCCACCAGAAACAGTTAACACAGCAAGGAACCTAGGAGTGCATTTTGACTCAGCACTCTCATTTGATCACCATGCACAGATTACAGCAGGTACCTGTTTCAGCATTATTAAATCATTAAAAAAGTTTTTCGATTTCCTTCCGGTGGCCACAAGAAAGACAGTAACAGTGGCACTTATCCTTTAAGGAATAGATTACTGTAATAGCATCCTCACAGACATAAAAAAGCAAACACTGAGAAAAATTCCAGGCAGTACAGCATGCACCAGCACGCCTGGTTCTAAGACTGCCTCGAAGAACTTCTGCGTCAGCTGCCCTGGAAAGCCTACACTGGTTCCCGCTTCACGAAAGGATCCTTTTTAAAATTGTATTAATTACTTTCAGAGACATGAACAACATTGGCCCTAAATTGTTGTAAATGATTCTCGGACCCTAGTATAAATTTCCCGATTCATGCCCTTATATAGGTATACTTTATCATTTCCTTATATAGGCTTAGAAATCATGACAATATTTGGGCTAAACCATACAGCCCAAATACAACATGGATACTTCCACTAAGCTCCAAGAATTGGAAAAACCCGCCTTCAGGAGCCCGGGACTTCCCCCTGCTTGAATATTAAGTTCTCCTAGAACTCCCAGAGTTTTCCAAGAAATGAGCCTATGAGTGACGTTATTAAGTCCAAACATCCGTCAAACTCGGCACCTTCAAAGTATAAATATGCCTTGATTTGCCTAAACAAACACACGGTGGTTTGGAGCAGATCCACTATCTACTTGCCTGACAACCTGCAGCAGCAAGTGCCGAAGGAAGCCGACCCTCCACCAGACGCACTACGAGACTGTCATTTCTCTTGCTGAGAAATCCAGCTCTAATGTTTCCAGGCTACCCCTGCGGGTATCTGGGAAACCAAGTCCAGAGAACGAGATACAAGACCTCCTTCATTCTAGAACCAAAGGTACGGCGCTGATTAGACCTCTTAGAGAATTATTGGAATCAGATTCCTGGCAGAGAACTCCTAAAACTTAAGCTAATCCTCTTATACTTCCTCCATCGTACTAGACATGGGTTAGCTACACCTGGGTAGGCGTATTTAGAAGCACCAGTTGAGTACTTTTAGTCATCCTTTTATCACCGTAGGTATTTTATATATTTTATCCATTTTGTGCACTTTATGGCGTAGAAACCATATCATGCTTTTACAGTACTACTTTATAATACTGTTCGTATTATATGCATTGTACTTCATTGTAAGCTTTACTATTGTAGCAGTTAATTTTCAATGCTTGAGAAAGAAGACTGTTCAATAAATACCTTTTTATTGAAAACACCCGTCTCTCTATTCCTCTTGCACCTCTGGTGAAACTAAGCATGCATGATTGACTGAGTGAAAATAGTTATCTATTGTTTCCGCGACTCTAGAGATTTGATTTCTTATTCTTGGAAAACAAAGTTGTCATGCTTTATGGGGTTGTCAGAAACTAATCCCTTCTTGTTTATTCGAGAAATTTTCTAGTGACCTTTGAGCTAGCTGCCACTCACAATTTAGTCTAATATAACTGGTAGAGACCTAGTAGACCTCAGTCCTAAGTCTAAGCTACAGGATATATTATTCCAATGCGCAGAGCCTATTGAGAATATAGGAACCACACTACATGGCGCCCAACGTTTGGTAAGGCGATAATTTAACGCTAGATACTAGAGTGACTCAGTCTTGCTTTTCACACAGACCCCTCTTTCCCGTAAAAACTCCAATAGATGTGTGGAGTGGGTAAAAGGGCATAATATCCGCCAAAACTTAGTAGGACGAGAATCCTATGTATTAGTTTTCGGTTTATTCAACGTTGAAGGATACAGTGTTCCAAAATATTGTGTACCTAATCTTTGTTTCCTTGGAAACTTGTTCTGCAAAACTTTCAGTAAATAAAAATGTCGGAAAGTGACGACGAAAGGGAGAGAGCTAGAATAGCAGCTCAAGCGGCGTTAGATGACACAACTCTCCAACAAAATGACCCGGATGCTATATTCATCCCGGCAAATGTAAGGAAAACCATAACTATAAAACATATAGAAAATTGGGTATCATTGAGAGGTGGTAAAGTTATATTTGTGATAGAGGCACATGAATATCGGCAGTCAGAGGTATTCTATTCATGGATTACTTTTCCACAAGCAAATCCAGTAACACGGGAGTTCCACTCCTACAAAGCAGAGGAACCTCCAGCGGAATACGTTCGTTCGAGGACGTTGAAATTCCACTAACTTACCAAGAGCATCAGCTCTGGTTTAATAGCGCCCTAAAACATCAAAATCACATTACCAGGCTCGGTCCACTAGGTAGACCAGGAGCTACATGGCCAGTACTAGCCAGCTATACACCACATCCTGACATTGAAGAAATGTCAAATAGAGAACTTTTAGCTCAACTAAAACAATTAACAAAAGCATATAGACAAGTGGTCTAATTGACAATTGACAGTCCAACCTGCTACCAGAAGTTAAAAGAAACAGAAATAGCAGATTAACCATATGAACTTGCTAGAATTATTGAAAAATCATATGAAGAATTAGATAGAGATAGTTTGGGTGGAAAACCATTGAAGCCCCAACTAACTGAAAATCCTGAAAAAACATTTATTAAGAATAATCTCACTACTCCAAAGAAGAAGTGGGAGAGTAATAAACAAACTCTTCCTAGAGAAAAATATTCTCAACCCAGAGGAAGATCTCCCCAATAGAGAGACAAGTCTCCCCAAAGGGAGCCCTCTGAAAAGAGATATAATCTTAGGAATAGGGATAATTTGAAAAAAACCTGATAGATATCAAGATAATGATACACGTCCCTCACGATCTTTTCCGCCTTCCTCGCAGAAATCGGAAAGAAGAGGACGGTCAGAACACAAGGAAGAACGCGTCAAGTCTAAAGACAAGGAACCCGTTCACCAAAGTAAAAAAGCTCAATTTTCCAAAAAGAAGGTAGCAAGCATAAAAGTCAGACATGCCGAGGATCTTGAGGACACAACTCAAGAACGGGGAGTGGGCTCAGACAATGCTAGACAGCGCAGCAGAAGTAACCATAGTTCACAAGATCCTGAAGGATCATCTGGAGGCAGTGGACTTGAATGAATGCATTCAGGTTGAAACTGCAGACACCAGGGTTAGTGTACCCCATAAGTTATATGAAGTAACACTCCGGATGGAGGGGGACATGACTAGAAAAATAAGAGCACTCTTTTGGGAGAAGCTCTCTAATGGTTATGTCATTCTTCTAGCTGAACAAGACTGGCCACCTGAATTTGTCAGGGAGTGCCCACATGGCGAAGAGATTATTATTCCAGCCTTCTCTAATCACATTCCAATTCATAAAAAATATACATATGCCAGAAAATGGGCAGTAGCCCAAGCTCCAGCATTATATAAAAATCATGCAGGATGGGATGAGGATTCTCCTCACCATAAAATCCAGTTAAAAAACCAGCCCACTGCACAAAGGCAGTACCCAGTTAAGCAAGAAGCTAAAAAAACAGGTCAGGGAGATTTTAAATCAACTTGAATACCAAGGGGTGATTGAAACATGCACCTCATCTATAAACAATCCTTTGTTTCCTGTATCCAAACCAGACAATTCATATTGTCTAGTATTGGATTACAGACACAAACTCCTTTTGCAAAATATTTGCAGTACAAATTTCACACAGTGTAGCACTGATGAAAAACATCATGCGCAAAAAATGTAAAACGACATAAGATATTTCAAATGGATTTTTCTGTCAAAATATTGCACCAGAAAGCAAGCATTTGACCGCTTTCTCAATTTTGGGGACACAGCAACAATTTTGTCATCTCCCCCAAGGATTTAAGAATAGCCAGGGTTATTTTGAGCAAGAGTAACGGAGTTACTCCAAATGTACGATGATGAGGCATTATCTTATGTCGATGACATCTATCTTACAGATGACGACTTGGACAAGCACTTGAAAAGAGTGAACACCATAATACTTGGGTTCGCTTCTGAGTGGTATAAATTCAATTTAAAAAAATCAAGAATTGCCCACCTCAATGTCATATTCTTGGGATATGAGTTGTCAAGTGAAGGCAAAAGCCTAGCAGCAAATTTTCTAGAGAAATGTGCGCTGCTCTAACCTCCAAAGATGCTGAAAAACCTACAGTCAATTCTAGGTTTCCTGAATTTTGGAAGAACTTACGTTCTGAATTACGCAGAGAGGGTTAAACCTCTCTATGAATTAATCAAACCTGATTTTAAACCAACACATTAGACTCAAACACACACAGAAATTTAGCATTCAGTCCAAACAAACATGTTAGCAAAAACTAAACTAGACACACGCGAAAACATGCGCAACCTTGTAATCTGAATCATCCCAGGAAGATGCGGATTCACGTACCTAACCTTTAATGAAGAAGAAACAGTACCAATAGCTTACAAATCACACTTGTACACACAAGCAGAAATGAAGTTCACTTCTACAGAGAAAATTCTGCCAGTGGTTCAAACTGCTGTAGCAAAAGAGAGAGCTCTCGCGCAGTGTAAACGCATAATGATCGTTACACCTGTACCTGCCTTAGAGGTAGTGACAAGAGCAAGCATTCCTAATTCTAAAGCTTTACATCCGAGATGGATACAAAGGGTTAACTCTCTTGCTGCAACAGACGTTCAATACTTTTTTGACCCTAGTATCAAGACACAAGAATTTCTCCAATATGAACACGAATGTCCTCTGCCGACCAAAATTCTTCCTCTTGAACATTATGGCTGTTTAATATATAATATATAAAGATGGATCAGCACAGCCCGCAATTGGGGGTAAACAAGCCTATAGTGCTGCGTGCGCGATTGTTAAAGGTCGCTGGCGTAAAGGCAAATTTAGACCTATGGTCACAAAAACTCAATCACTCGGAGACTGTACAGCTCAGCAAGCTGAACTACAGGCTTTCAAGATGGCGCTTGAAAATACCGATCACGAATTCCCCACACTTATTGTGTGCGATTCGTATTACTGCGTTCAATCTTACGATGAGTATCTGCAGAACTGGGTTTAAAATGGAATTAAAGACGCTAAGGGTGGCACAATCAACCATAAGTTGCTTTGGGAACAAGTAGTTCTTTTACAGAAAGAACTACAAAAGACTCATGTTATACATACACTGAATCATCAGCGCGATGGCGTTCACGTTACAGGGAATTCATTGGCTGATGATGCCGCGAAGGCAGCTGTGCAAGCGGATTTCATAGCTACAATTAAACGCTCAAAAAGAACGATAGATGGTGAAACGCTATTAGCAGTAAAAGCCTCAATGGATGGCAATCATGCAGTGTTACATCTAAACTATCCACTCGGAAATACATACATAATTGATGCAAACTCCGTTCCTTTTGCTCGAATCCCTGGAGTGGGGGACAGAGTAATTCCAAACAGGAAGCGGAGAGTTTTCTTGATACAAGAAGCACACATGGGAGAGGGTCTAATAAATCATAGATTCCATACTGGAATTAGACAAAGTGTATTGGTGGCCAGAAAGGAGCTTGCACAGCTACGAATTTGCAATTAATTGCCCAGACTGCAACAGAGATTGCAGTAATGAACCGCCCCAGACACCTGACTACAGAGTAGCCAGCCAGATACAGACACCTCTGTTAGACAGCATTAGGCTATCTACCCGCAGGCATCCCTACAGACAAATGCAGTCCCACAACAACTAGGACGAGATTTATTTGGTTATGGCCCCAGCGCTCAGCTGGCGCCAGAACTGTTATAAAGAATCTGCGAGTCTTTATCGGCACATACGCAATCGGCACGCTACATTCTGATCAGGGTCCTGCGTTTAGCTCTCGAGCTTACAAGGAGGCCATGGTTAGTTTGGGCGTTGCATTGCGGTATTCTAGTCCCTTGCATCCTGAGGGTAATGCGGTAGTGAAAAGAAAAAAACGTGACATAAAGCAATCCATAACAGCAAAGGTATTAGGTTCGGGTGATGGGTGGGTCAAACATCTAATAAGTGTCCAACGTAGTCTTAATAATCTGCCAAGAAATTCTCTGGGGGGAATCACTCCATATGAGCTACTATTTGGTACAAGAATGATGATTGAGGATCTCGATTGTCAGACTTCTGTGGTAGAACAGAAACTCTTTGATATCAAAGAACGTTTGGCTGTCTTACAGGACTTGAACGAAATAAGAAGAAGTCTGAGTAACACAACACAAAAGCCAACAGCCACTGAAGATAAACCACCTGTCCCAGCAAGACCTGTCTGGATTCCAAAGATTGGGGATCTAGTCAGGGAAAAGAAGATAGCGGTGAAGAAGGAATTTGGGCCTTCTTACAGAAAAGCGGTACCTGTCTTGAGAATACAAGGAACGAGATCAGTAGTACTACCGCCCCTTGCTGGTAAGAAGGAGAACAGAGTTGTGTCCATCGAACTGGTAAAACCACGACATGTGGCCAATGATAAGTAGTAGGCCAAGTGGACTCCTAAGATGTAGCAGACAGCCAAATCTTGCTACAATCCAAGAGGTTCAAACTGAAAGACGTATCACCTTTGATAAACCTGCAATAAGAAAAGGACTATGCAATAAAGCAATGGAACTCGTGCCTCTTGAGACCCAAATATCTGTTCGACCAGAAACACCAGTATACAATGATCTAGCACCTGAATACACTAACATGACAAAGCCATTCAAACAATTGACACAACTGCATCTGGATATTTCATCAACTTTGATAACTTTTCTGAGGATCCAAGTGAACCTGAAGATACAACAACAAAGAAAACTCTCAAAGAAAAAACAACAGAACTTTTTCATGAACTTGAAAAAATATATCTGGTTTCACCATGTACTGAATTTTGGATTGGTTTAGGTGCATTTTTCCTCTTGCTCTGGCTAATATTGGTTTTAAGCCTGGGACAAATGATAGATGGAAAATACAGTACAATGGACACAGCAAGTCAGAACATCAACTTGGTCCTAAAACCGCACAAATCATCACATGTTGAAAAAAGAGAACTGTCATCAGTAAACATCACAGCCATTCCTATACCAGGTGGTATAGCATGGGATAGAACTGATTATGATATCTATGGCCCGGTAGAGATGCTGAGGATTCCACATCAGTTCAAGGTTTCTTTGAATGACTTTGTAACACCCAGCACATTCTCTGATGATTGGGACTTTGAGACAATTAATAATATGATGTCAGATTTAGAAATGTCTGCGAAATATACTGAACATGACTATTTAGAAGGGTCATCAGACTATGAACAAATGAATTGTTTTAATCATTATGGTCATCAATTCAATTTATTTATTATGTTTTGGCTCTCGACGAGGGCCACATAAGATTCACAATACAAATTACATGCAATAGAATATTTCAATAAACAAACACAAAACAAATTATATCCATTGGCAAAAATAGTCCAGAATAGGCAACAATTAATGAGACTAAGACTGCGGGAGTTGCACTCCTCTGTAACCACATTGCTCTCCCCTATATACCATTATCCTAATCAGCATAGGTATACCTCTTTACTCTTTATTTTATTTAGAAGGTTATTTTTTAGAATTATTGATCTTTGTACTTACTCTTTTACTGTAAAGATTTTAATTAATTGTGCAGTCAATAAAACCTTTGTTAAACCTTTGTTAAAATAGGCAACATCAGACATCTCCATAGCACATTAATAAATAGCTAAAAAACCTTTAAAAAAATTAAAAATATTGAAGCAAAACATTTCATTTGGTGGGCAGTATAGAGATTGTAGAAAGATATTTACATTAGAGATACCTAGTAGGAGACATATTGGTTTTAACCATTTAAATCGCAATAAGCGGAGTGCAGGGCAAATCAACAGGACATGCGTTCGATCCTGAATGCTCAAATTACAATAATTGCACGCGGGAGAGTATCCATACCATTTAGATAACAGAAAATTTAAGGGCAATAAATCATATCTTAAAAGAAACCATAATCTACAGACACCATGTGGCAAATTCCATGTGGCATAAGGTTGGGCCAACTTCATAGAATAAGAGTTAAGAAGGAGATCACAACCTCCTTTTGCACGTATTGTATTCTTATCAGTTTGAAAACAGAGTTCCCACGATGCCTGTTTTAGCAGGATTTTTAACTGGGCTGGTGAGTGAAGGAACAAAACACTTTCATCTAACTTTAGAAGTGTCACAGCTCTTCTAAAGTTCCTTACTAATCGAGAGAACTCTTTGAAGTTGCCCAACAGTTCTCCTTTAAGGAGAGCTCTCATCGTACCCGGTTCAGCTCTGGCCAAGCAAGCCACCCATCGTACCAGGGAGAAAATTACATAAAACAATTTGATGGACAGAATGTAGATCAATGTCTTACATTCACCCCAGTACAAGGATCTGGGGCTAAATCCATCGTTTTTTGCACTCCACACCACCCTGGGTCAGATAATGGCTTTATGCAAATCAGCTCTGACCCTGTGCCCCATGGGAACAGTCCAGTCCGAACTACAACAGCCATATCTTTCCCAGACCGGAATCAAGCATCCGAGGACCGGACCGGTTTCGAGGTAACACCTCTCATCAGCCCGGCTAGCTTGACTCCAGTGGTGTGGAGGCTCTGGGACCCACGTCTGAGCTACCCCAGTACACTCAGGGAGAAAATTACAAAAAACAATTTGATGGACAGAATGTAGATCAATGTCTTACATTCACCCCAGTACAAGGATTTGGGCCTAAATCCATCGTTTTTTGCACTCCACACCACCCTGGGTCAGATAATGGCTTTATGCAAATCAGCTCTGACCCTGTGCCCCATGGGAACAGTCCAGTCCGAACTACAACAGCCATATCTTTCCCAGACCGGAATCAAGCATCCGAGGACCGGACCGGTTTCGAGGTAACACCTCTCATCAGCCCGGCTAGCTTGACTCCAGTGGTGTGGAGGCTCTGGGACCCACGTCTGAGCTACCCCAGTACACTCAGGGAGAAAATTACAAAAAACAATTTGATGGACAGAATGTAGATCAATGTCTTACATTCACCCCAGTACAAGGATCTGGGCCTAAAACCATCGTTTTTTGCACTCCACACCACCCTGGGTCAGATAATGGCTTTATGCAAATCAGCTCTGACCCTGTGCCCCATGGGAACAGTCCAGTCCGAACTACAACAGCCATATCTTTCCCAGACCGGAATCAAGCATCCGAGGACCGGACCGGTTTCGAGGTAACACCTCTCATCAGCCCGGCTAGCTTGACTCCAGTGGTATGGAGTCCCCCCCCCCCACCACCGGAGCTATACCCACACAAGCAGTCAGGGAAGCGGGAAGGTCTACAGTGTACAAGGAGAACAGTAATGGAGCCAGAAGGCAGCCTTGTTTAAGGCCGTTCAAAGATGGAATTCGGTGCGAGAGTCCCCTTTCTCCACCTTGGAGAACACAACACCAAGTATCCGTATGGAGAGCACGTACAAGATCCAGTAAATAGGATGGCAAACCAAGGGCTGCTAATTTTCTCCACAGCGTTCGACGATCTACTTTATCGAACGCTGTGGAGAAATCAATAAAAGCAGCAAACACCACCCCCCCTCTCACATGTGTGTATTTATCCGAGATCACATTCAGGGTGGTGAGGTTATCTAATGTACCGTGCCCCCTACGGAAACCAGTTTGTTCTAACGGCAAGATGTTGTTCTCCTCAATCCAATCGTTAAGTAATATTAAAATACATTTTGCAAAAACCTTTCCGATTGAATCGAGGAGGGCTATCAAACGATAGTTCATGGGGTTGTCCCTGACTCCCTTCTTAAAAATAGGAATCAATATACTTCCCCTCCAAGAAGCGGGAACCGTTTTAGTAACAAAACAGGTTTTAAACAGTGGGTAGAGGTTCTTACTCCATAGCAGGGGTTCCTGCTTCAGAACCGTCATAGGTAGTTCGTCAGGTCCCATTGCGCCGGAGGAGCGCATTGTCTTTATGGCCAGTTCTATTGTTTTCTCTGTTGGAAAATTAATAGGGCCCTCAGGTACTAGATCAGGGTCACCATCTACAGCCAATGTAACATTCCCTGCATACAACTTCCGAATGTAGGAGGACCATACCTCTTCAGATATAGGGATGGGGTGAGGGCTCGCTCTAGTACCACAGCCCTTGCCAACTATGGACCAAAATTCTCTAGTCTTGCCATGTACAACCGCCTCCCGCAAGTTTATCCATATGGAGTCTTCCTTCTCCTTTTTCAGTTTCACTTTTAATCTAGTTCTTCTTTTTAACCTCGATATTTCTTTTGCTAGTTCACCAGATCTACCTAAAAATTGCTCTCGCACTAATTTATTTATTTCCTTATTCAGAATACGCAATGCACTAGGATAAACTACCTTTTTCCTAGTGCAACTAGCCTTTTTCACATCTAGGATGATCTTCCTCATAAACTTTTCAAAGTTAACAATTTCGGAACCATGCCAATCGTTTAATTCTAATATAGTTTTGCATAGGATATCCTGCACACCTATAATGGCAGTTGGATTCCAAAAACATCTACCCGACGATCCATGAAAATTAACATCATTATATTAAGGGACCAAGACTCAGTGGGGGGAGGTTTTAAAGAAATAGTTATAATGATTATGCTATGATCACTCAAAGATGTAGGGGATACCATAAGATCCTGAATACATGGGAATATGTCATGATCAGAGATCACATAGTCAAGTATTGAGGCACCAAAGGGGGACCTGGGCAATCTCCCATTTAGAATAAGCCCCTCGACTGCCGATAATTCTTCTAGAAGAATCTTACCTCTTTTGTTAGTTATTATTTTATCTGGAAAGAGGGATTGTGGTTTGTTTCTAAATAGATTCAAACTAGCATTAGAAATTTTACAATTCAAATCTCCTTCTAGGATAACTTCAGGTGGAGAATAAACATTTTTAATCTGTCCAATATACTGAAACACTTGCTTCAATAAAATGTTAAAACGCTCTTCGGGAGGAATATACACATTGATGATTACAACTGCCGATTTATTTGGCGAGCTAGGGAGATTAGCTATTGTTATAGCTTGGAAGAGATTACTTGGGTCAATATAATGAGAAAATCTCCAGTGCAGTTTGTTAGATAATAAGCAAGCAATTCCCCCTTTGGCATGACCTTTCTTGGAGGGAGCAGCCGGCGCTTCCAACACATAGTAATCCTTCCCTGCATAAATGTTATTAGTGCACCATGTTTCTTGGATGCAGATAACATTTGCTCCCAGCGAGAATAAAAACTCTAGTTTCTCTGAACTACTATGTATTCCAGCTGCATTCCAAGAAATAATTTTCAAATTATTGCTAAAGAGGATGGAATAATTTGGGATTTTCTGTGCTCTTATTTGATAGGGCACTAGGCAGCCAGTTCCACCGATGATTATCCTCTGATGGAATAGAGTTAAGAATTGGCGGAGGCAATACCTGAGAAACCGAACGTTGCCCCTTAGAAACCCAAATCTTTAAATCTTTAAATGGAGAGAGGGCCCCATCTTGCTTATCACCCTTTTGGGCCATCCTGTGGGGGTGGTTGGTATTACCAAAACTAAAAATAGGCAAAACGTCAATACCTCTGCATTGAAAGTTCTCCGCTTGCTGTAATATAACATTTACAATAATTTTGGAATAGAATTTGACCCTTATGCGTGAAACACTATCTCCACCTAGCAAAGAAACTAACTCAATGTCACTTGACTGAATAAGGTGAAGACTTTCCAAGTCACTGAAACATTTAAGCAACCATGATCTATTTAAAGGCAAATCAGCATCAAATAAAGGCAAGAAGTCCAAAACCAGAGTGTCCACAAAAGACATTGAAATTTTTGCCTGGGAAGAAAGATGTGGATGTACACCAACCCCATCTGTAAGAGAAAAGGAAGAAGCCAAAGGGTTGAGAGCCCCAAGTTCAGCCGAGGTTGAGCTCCTTATCTCTACCATTGGGGGGGCAATCAGTCCATGTCCACCATTCTGAGGTAGGTCCTCCACAGTCAAAGGAAGAGTTTTACAAATGGTCTCTGGACCACCATTTGGACGGCAGGGTTCACTAGCCAAATTTGTGGCCAACGGGTTATAGACAATGGCCATATCTCCATTATCAGTTAAAACAATTGGATCTTGGAAGATTATCCGCCTTTGTCTTTTCTTCCTATATTTGCGCACAGGCTTCCTTTTTTTACCCTTATTATTTCTATGTTTGCCGATTTTTTCCTTTATCTCTTTCTCATCATCATGTTGCCCTTTTTTCTCAGAGATAAATAATGGAAATAATTCTTGTGTTATTTTTAAAACTGAAGCAGACAGATTTTCTTCCTCTATTTCAAGATCTGAGTTCTTTATACAGTTAGTTGCCGCAGTAGCAGGCAAGACCGTGGCATTATTTTCTTGAACTACTACTGTAGGCTTTATACCAGAATTTTCTGCAGGGGTCTTTACGTACCCTGTTGCCAAACTAATTACGGCCTCGGGGGAGGGAGCACTCCTCATTTCAGGCGCCTTTTGCAGCAATGTATTCAATATTTGAGTGACAGAATCCAAGATACAGGTCATCACTATTTGCACAAATCTGCAAGCCCTAGAAATGTTTTTATGTATAATCAATGGGAACATTGTCCAACACCACAAAAAGGCAGCTCTAAAACATTTTATGAAAATTACCTTACTTCTCAGGGTTTAATGTTACAGATCCAGAAACGTTTTGTTTCAAAAATGTAAATAAGACAGGATTGAAAACAATGTTGACCAATACCAAACAAATTTATTCTGCAAACTTTTATGCAAAGTTGTCCACATTGGGTTACGACTTCTGCAAAGACAACATCGAGACAAAAACTGTCTGGTGCACAAAAGAATGGCAGGTGCAAGGTTTGGAAGCTTTATTCAGAGCCTGCATTATACCTGAGCAAATAATGTTTTTAAATGACACTGTGCAACAAACATCTTGTCTTGGCATAGCAAAAATAAAAGATCAAAATAAACCGTCTATACCAAAGCCCATACCTGAAAATAACAAAATCACAGAAGGGGAGACAGACGTACAATATGTTTCAAATTGAATAGAACTAGTCCTAATTGGAAAAAATGGTTAATCTGGCCCACAGACATCAATAACTGTCAAGATAGATTCCTGAACAAAACACAGGGTTTAATTCTTAACAGGCCAGATCCAAGATACTCCCAGAGACAACATCCAGGGATAGTAACAACATATAGTGTAGGGAAACTATGCCTTGAATGGCTGAAAATGTCTACACTTCCAGAAATTAAACAACACTTGACTTTACTTAAGGAAAGCAATGATTTGTGAGATTTCTTATTGGTACCTCACAAACCACGGCAAAAACGTTTCATATACACCGGTATATATACACCGCGTACAACGAAGCTCGGAAATTAACACAATTAGTAACTGCAGAAAGAATACGAGGAATTGATTGTATTAACTTGGAGAAAGCTCTCTCTGTAGTGGACAATGGGTTAACTACTCTGTCCTCCAGAATATATTCATTGGACAGCATTGTATCCTCTGCAATTGACATAATGGAATAAGACTTGCTAATGTTACAAGATGGCCAGTCTCAATTACGTTCTATAATGCAGCTAGGCTGGACATTACAAAATCTGCGTTCAGGCTACGTGCCATGGAGGCTTATCAACACAACGTCATTGTTTACTGGGTTTAACCTTACAGATAAACAAATCTCTTTAGCACAAAGAGGAGCAGACTATACGGTGCTGAGCATTGAATAACTGGAAAGATTACCATTGACAGTTTCTGAGAAACCTGTAATAGAATGGATAATTCATGGCACCATCATGATTCCAGTGACGATTTTCCAATTTCAGTATTGTCTACAGCATATACCAGAAGGCCTGTATGAAATGTTGGGTAAAGAATACATTAAGTCAACATGGACTTTACCATATACACACAAATGTTGGAATAAGGGGAAAGAAGTATTCCTTAGTGGGAATTTTTTTTAAAAATTCACAAAGTGGTACACTTCTGTGCCAGGGTATTGATTTACACGGAGCCTGCGATGGTTCTGCAAATAACCTTTCATGCCACCTGCACGGTACTCCCTCCACACTGATAGAACCCGTTTTCAGGCAGCTATCTAATGGCAGTTATGTTATGTTGAATGACCACAGCTGCTGTGGAATGGTGCCAGGAAAAGTTTATCTGGTTAGTGTGTCGTCCATGGTCACTTGTTGTATGCAAGTATTGTATCCAACTCGCAAGTCAGACAGTAAGACGGCAATATGGCCTTCACTGAATATCTCTTCTATACGAATTGATACTTTAAGCAGACTAAAGTCTATTCTTTTGCAAAAATCTGTACCACTGACATCATCAAAAGAAACGTATGATCTGCAAGCTGCAAGGACATCTGCAGAGATACATGCATTATTATCAACAAACTGCCCTGTACATTTCGCAGAAATGTTAAGTCAAATCTTAAACATGTCTGATACCAGTGGCATCGCACATGTATTTAAGAAAAAAATTTCGGGACTGTTAGCACCATTTGAAGCAGTCCTCTGCATTTTTCCAAATTTCGTGCACTCTGTGTTCGGTGGCCTGTCTCTCATCTTGGGACTCGTAGCAGGAATACTATTTTTATTTCTTCTGCTCCGATATGGCAAGTCCAGTAACCGGCGATACCCAGAACCTCATGGAACAAACGGTCCGTGCCCAGAGGTATCGTGAGAGAAAAACACAGATTCTCGGCTTGGCTCGTTTAAGAGATCTGAATACGACATGGCTTCTCTCGTTCAGACCAATCTGGCAAGATTGCATCTTACCTGTTCTACGATGCCTGCTTTGCGGAGAGGAATGCGTGTTAGACATTTGTCTTACACTTCCATCAGTTCTGCCATCGGATGTCGATGCCTTGCTAGGTCCGGTAACGACTCATGCATTGTGTTGTCCCGAAGGGCTACACATCCTGATGACGGCATTCATTGAGATCTCGCCAGTAAGTCTAACTGAGGGTGAGGTACAAGAAACACCAGGCACAGAGGTACCATCTGATATGACCATTGCTAACGCGGCAACAAGTGCTGACGACAATGCTTCTCATCTATGCACATTTGGTCTGCTAGATCAAGTGGTTCCACTTTCACCTACTGTGGTAGACGATTTCTTTGTCAGCCTAGACGACCTGATGTTTTCTCCTGACATCGAGAATAACTTTTGAATCATGCACACAGTGTTCTCTGAACTCTGAAATTCGGCCTTCATTTCTTAAAACAAATACTTCTAACATTTGGAGCTCTATTTTTCACAACAAATTGAATGTTTTCTCTCTTTCCAAAACAATGAACTTTTTGGCACAAACTAATCTGCTTAAAGTAGAACTATTATTAGAGAACAACAAATTCAAGTCATTTTTTGAAGACTGACTAAAAGAACTAATTGGCCTCGTCCCTATTAATAGAAAGATTGCTATGACATGTTATGTTATGAAATGATCTAGACTTTTCTTCTGTATTTAAGAGACGTTTTCATAAATGTAATCTCATGATTCTTTTCAAATTGCATAAATTAGACTAAAGACTGTATGCTTAGAAATTCTTCCCTTAAGTATATTGTGTACTGTAGAAATGCTAAAAATTTTTTTGCTGCATACCCAGTTCAAATGCATTTTATGTATTGTGGTGATATTGTGAACACTAGCTTTAGATATGTTCAGTGCTTGCTAGGTTAGCTTTATTGAACTTAAAATCGTGGAGTGGGTGTTGATCTTGGACCCTAGTACAAATGTCCAGATTCATGCCCTTATATAGGTATACTTTATCATTTCCTTATATAGGCATAGAAATCATTACCATATTTGGGCTAAACCATACAGCTCAAATACTGTATGGATACTTCCACTAAGCTCCAAGAATTAACAACGTTTTCTTGAAAAAACCTGCCTTCAGCAGCCCGGGACTTCCCCCTGCTTGAATATTAATTTCTCCTAGAACTCCCGGAGTTTTCCAAGAAATGAGCCTTTGAGTGACGTTATTAAGTCCAGACATGCGTCAAACTCGGCACCTTCAAAGTATAAATATGCCTTGATTTGCCTAAACAAACACACAATGGTTTGGAGCAGATCGACTATCTACTTGCCCGACACCATGCAGCAGCAAGTGCCGAAGGAAGCCGACCCTCCAGCAGACGCACTGTGAGACTCTGTCATTTCTCTTGCCGAGAAATCCAGCTCCAGTGTTTCCAGGCTACGCTTGCGGGTATCTGGGAAATCGAGTCCCGAGAACGAGATACAAGACCTCCTTCATTCTAGAACCAAAGGTACAGAGCTGATTAGACCTCTTAGAGAATTATTGGAATCAGAATACTGGCAGAGAACTCCTAAAACTTAAGCTACTCCTCTTATACTTCCTACCACGTACTAGACATAGGTTAGGTACACCGGGGTAGGCGTATTTAGAAGCACCAGTTGAGTACTTTTAGTCATCCTTTTATCACTAGGTATTTTATGTATTTTATACATTTTATGCACTTTATGGCTTAGAAACCATATCATGATTTTACAGTACTACTTTATAATACTGTCCGTATTATATGCATTGTACTTCATAGTAAGCTTTACTCTTGTAGCAGTTCATTTTCAATGCTTGAGAAAGAAGACTGTTCAATAAAAACCTTTTTATTGAAAACACCTGTCTCTCTATTCCTCTTGCACCTCTGGTGAAACTAAGCATACACGTATGACTGAGTGAAATAGTTATCTATTGTTTTTCGCGACTCTAGAGATTTGATTTCTTATTCTTGGAAACAAAGTTGTCATGTTTTATGCGGTTGTCAGAAACTAATCCCTTCTTGTTTATTCGAGAAAGTTTCTAGTGACCTCTGAGCTAGCTGGCACTCGCAATTAAGTCTAATATAACCGGTAGAGACCTAGTAGACTTCAGTCCTACGTCTAAGCTACAGGATATATTATTCCAATGCGCAGAGCCTATTGGGACTATAGGAACTACACTACAAAATATGTGGCAAAAAGATTCATCCATTACGCCCCTAACAGAATATTGAGGTCCCTGATGTTCTAACCTCCTTAGGCAGCCAAAATATAAAACAAGAGGAGGCAAAAATTCTTTTTAGAAAGTCCCTCAAAACATGGATATACAGAGCCACCGACAGCCTATGCTTATCTTTAATTTAAGGCTTCAGCGAGCAAGACTTTCCGCTTCTCCACATAATGCCAGGATGCTCCTTCCGGAACAACAGTTCACACTTTATAAATGCCCACTTACATTACATTACATTACTTCCATTGAGTTACTCCATTCAAATAAATGAGAGACTATCTTAAATCTGAAAAGCACACTTAGTCATCAAATATTCAATTAGTTATGGCATACATTTATAGCATTCAAAAAGCAACACTATGTTATCTTCACTGTAGCAATTGGTTATATTGCTTTTTGTCACGACTTGACCTTGTGATATCCTTCTAATTTTTTTGCTTTACACATGTGGATGGTCAAACCGAAAATGGCTACCTCGCACTTCTTATAGTATCTCAGGGCGGTACCAGCTTCTATTTTTCCCCATCATCTTTGCCACTGACTCGGTGCAGCTCAGGGATTCCTGCACTTGCTGCCTCTTGGCCTACTTATTACCATGGCTCATGTCAGTCCTGGCTGCTGCTGTCCCCCCACCCCCTGTGTAAGCCCCCCTGAGTGGTAATGTGTAGTAAATGATTATGCAATACCAATGCATAACCTTTTGAGATCTTCACAATGTAATGCCTCACTGTAACAAGCAGTCTCTGTATATACTATACCAAAATGAGGTATAATGTGAACAGAGTCCAGTGGAACCCCAAAGGTAGGCTGCGGTAAAAGTAGATACCACCTTACTCTATTTGTGGTAGTGTGGGCAAGCAGTAAGGCTTTATCTGAGGGTATTGTTAAGCATTTAATGCACTGGTAACTGTATATGATAATGTTCAAGGCAGGTTGAACAATACAAGCAAGCTGAATGAAAATTACTTTGTTACAGATTTGTAAATGTTTTCAATACTGTGGAAATTACTGTTAGATTAATTTGGATTGCTTTACATATTACTTTTTGGATTACTTTTTCTACACAGTGTGATATACCTAGATATCACACTGGGACATTTCCTAGAGAAAAGGTAAGCAAGCAGTTTATAGTTATTTGCAATTTTTAAAGTTTTCATTCAAAATGAACCTCACACTTAGAACAATTATTAGGAAAAACCGGTCAATGCAATCCCATGGAAAGAAATTGAGTTGGCGGTTTAAAGGTAAGTACAAGTTTGTGGGAGCTGGAATTCTGGAGTAAGAACCAGGGTTCCCCCAGGGTCAAGAATGCACTCTCAAAGCACCCTCAGCAGTGCTAGGGGGGCCGAGTGCTGAGGCCCGGTGTTATTCAATGGGGGATAGGGGGCCTCTGGTTGGTGGCAGCTCATGAGCAGGCCCAACGGTTGTGAGAGAAAAGCTCCTGGTGCAAGGCTCAGGGCAAAGGGGGATCGGAGTTAGCGCACAAGATGCACCCGCAGTGGCGGCAGGGTGCTGTTTGGCATTGGGAGCCCTGTTGTTTTCAATGGGATGGGGATTCTTGGTTTGGTTGTTAGCTGCAGGCTCGTTCCAGGAAGACTTCCTGAAGGAACCAACAGCTGGGCAGGTAAGTTGGAAGGTCCGGGACATAGGTGCACCTCGGATTCTCTTCTTCAGGGCGCAGGGCGGCTGGATGTAGGGGTGTCTTTTGAGGTCGGATTTCACCTTACCGGGCCACTGGCGGTTGGTGGAGGGTCTCCCTGCAAAGGCTGCAGGTGACATCGGGGAGTCCTGGAGGTGTCAACCCACGGTGGACTCAGACTCTGGAGTGCTAGGGAACCTCGCTGGGACCGGTGGGCCACTCGAACTCGGGCCATAGGCGACAGATGCAGTGGTGGTTCCAGGTGTCAGTTTTCTTTGTCCTCAGCAGGCTCAGAGTCTGTTTCTTTTGAACAGAGCTGCTGTTCACAGGAGATCTGGTCTTTGTTGAAGGCTGTCAGTCCTTCCAGGGTTCTGGAGGTCGCTGGCTGCATGACAAGGCAACTTTTGGCAGAGGATCTCTGGAAACTTCAGACGGACCAGTAGGGCGGGGGGCCAAGTCCGGTCTTCTCTGCAGTCTCCTCTGCTGGGTGTCTTCTTTCGTCCTTCTTCTTTGTAGGTTGCGGGCATCTGTCTATTTGGTTCCAGGCTGCCCCCTAAATACTGTATTTAGGGGGCATTTTAGGGGTCTCAAGGTCAGTCTCAAGGTCTGTCGCCAATGGGCTACTGACCTTAGGGTGACTACACCCTTGCTGTGCTCATCCCACGTGGGGGAGTGGGCACAATCCCTAATCTTGATTAGAGAGTGCCTGCCATCTGCAAGATGGCGAGCACTGAAGAGTGTGCTTCACCTCGCCTCCTCCACCTGAGGGGTGGGGTTGGCAGAGGTAGGCACACCTACTGGCCTGAGCTAATTTTTCCCACCTGTCTTCCCACTAAAAAAGGAGGGGCGACTGGAAGGGGGCCTGCTCCTGACAGCAGGAGAAGCTGGGTGTCACGTTACAAAGGCAGCAAGGCCTTTGAAGCTCACCTGCCTCAGATGGTTCTTCCTGACCTGGGGGAGGTTCTAATACCTCCGCCGGGGAAAGGCTTTGTTTCTGGGCTCAGGGAGCGTGGGCTCCCACCCTAGTGGTCCAGAAACATGTCTTGTGATGGTAGGCTGGTGTGTACCAGTCAGGGAACCCACCAGAGGCTGGTCGTTTTTCAGGGGGCATCTCTAAGATGCCTTCCGAGTGCATTTTTCACTAAATCCTACACTGGCATCAGTTTTCAGTAAAGCCATTATGATGCTGTGGAGTTTGTAAAGACAAACTACCAGCACCATATACTCTTAATGGCATTACTGAACTTACAATGTCTAGGAATTGGCCTAGTCACTGTAGGGGTACATGGCCCAGACACCTGTACCCTCACCACTGGTATAGTGCACCCAGCTAGAGTGGTGGCTGACCTATGCCAGAGCAGTGGGTTGTCAACTCTTCACTTTGCTCTGCACCAAAACACTCTTTCTGCAATGGCAGTTTTTATGTGTAAAGGTACAGGGCCTCTAAGGGTAGCACAATAAGTGCTGCACTAGCCGTTAGAGGCCTTTCCTGGTCATAGTGCCCTTGGTACTAATGGTACTTTTTGTAAGGAACTGATATGTGGCCAGAGAAGTGCCAATTGAGGGTACAAGAAACTGTTTTTGGAAGGAACACAGGCCCTGTGAACCTGATTAGCAGGGACCCAGGTCACATCAAGTCAAAGTGCACAGTAGTCTGGCAAAAAGTGGGGGTGTTTCTGCAACAGAAGCCCAGCTTTCTATACTCACTGCTTCCACCATCAGCATCACCACCACCACCACTGCCATCACCGCTATACCACTATAACCACTGCCATCATCTAAGCGCTCCCTTTCCTCAACACAATTGGCATTTCCGAATGGCTTAGTTTCTTTTTATCTAAGAAGTCTGTATCTTTCAGGAAGAATCTTACTTTCATTTTGGGCATTCTTGCTCTTTTTGCCAAATGTCTATCCTGTCCACACGTATAACATAACTGCTGATCCAGCGGAATCGGTGTAAATTGTATAATCATTCACTTTATCACTAATTTATTATAATCAGGAACTTTTCTATAATCCTGAGGTTTGGGCCCATATAAACTCAATACCACTTACATAAATCAGGTCCTCAGATAGACCTTTGGTAAAGCTAATAGGGACTCCATAATAAGACATGGATGCTATTTTCCTCATGAGGACCTATAATGAAGGAAAAGCCTGTCCAACAATAGTAATCACAGTATACAAACATTATCCGATAATTCACAAATAAAGACACATTCTGAATACTTATCAAGTTATTTTGATCTAAATACTTCCAAATATGAATGGTTAATACACAAGTACATAAGGAAAATTCATAAAATCAGTGTTATTTCAATTTTACAGGTAAGTTCATAACAAAGATATACTGCTCATTGACAAGTGCATCATATAATCAATAACAGCATTGAGAGGAGAGGAGAGAAACAAAGGAAATAGTCATTGCAAATTCAGTAAGCAAATCAGAATTCATACAAACCTAGATCAAAGAATACTAATGCACAGCGTGCAATAGTCAGAAATAGCTAACCGTTCAGCCGAATAGGTATAGCTTAAGCAATATCACCATCCAATGAAGTGCAAGATAATCAGGGTGGTTTCGCTCAGGATTTGTAAGGATAATAGACAGCCAGGGTGGCATAGAGTACAGCAGCATAGGCTCTCCTCTCATAGAAACAGCTACTTCCAAGTTCTTTTCTCACAGTAATAATTATACCCAAATGCTGAAAAGTTCTATCTCCTAAAGTAGCAGTTTCACACAATTCCATTGGTCCAATTTATAAGGTGATCATCGTCTCAGTCAGTTCATCCAGATTTTCTCTGTTAAAGTTATTTGTTAAAATGAATGTCATCATAGTTCTTTCAGAAGCAGGAAGAAAATGAGAACTCCATGTCCTTGCGCTTACGTCCACATCAGCTTGCAACATTAGTTGAAACAAATATTCATAGAAAGAAGTACTCTTCCCGCGGAGAGGAAATCCTAGTGATACGCTAAGCACAACTAAACAAATAAATCAGCTTTTTAGAAATAGTCAAGGACTAGATACAGTCTTCTGTGACCTACGTTAGAAGAAAGGAAAATGAATCTAGTAGGGTTTTGAGGCCTTCATAGAGAAAACATCATTCGTAATTTGTGAGGAAATAAAACACAAGCATTAATATTTTAGCAAAAGAAAGAAACACAGAGAAATAGGAAATAAGGACTCATTATCCTAATTAAATCCATAAGTATAATCTACTTTTCAGTAATCCAACTATTGATAGGATTTGTTTTTCTCTTGTTATGAAAATAGGATAAACATTTCACGAAACATTTTCTATAAGCGTTTCATATTATTACTATTTCATATTTTTATGTGAATGATTCTAAATCTTATTTACTCTAGACTCTTTTATAACATGTAAAATCACTTCATAGAATTTTCATGCTTTCAGCATGTTAACCGTGGCAGCTAATCAACCTATTTTTATTACACGTTGCGCCATTCTTGCATAACTTCACATCGTACCTTCAAATACACCCATGTATGTAAATGTTAAAAAGTCACATTAGACATTTTGTTGATAACCGTTATGAGCAGATTTGATCAAGCAAGATTTCACAAAAAACATGCTTCATCAATCCCCGTTTGATGGTGACTCAAGCCATCACACAATCTACAAAAATCTGATTACGATCTGGTTTGCTTCAAAACTCAGTTCTCATTTGTTTCAATCTAACACCCTCTATATCTTTCAGTACTTCATAGTGAGCACCCTTTTTATCTTCTAATTCTGTTTCATCTCTTTTCCTTTTCCTTGCTCTTCATTTTATATTTTGCTTTGCATTTGCATTTTCAGAATTTATATATCAGTATTATTATTAGTATGCTAGCAGCAATAGCAATTATTGGTGTTAGTATTCTTCATAAAAAGCTGTTACTTAGGGTTTTAAACCAATTACGTAATGAGGAAAAACTCATACCAAGTTTTTCCCATGCATCGTCAACTTTCAATTCTGCTAAATCATTACGCAAATGTGTAATGTTATTAATATATCCCTCCAAGTCTTTTCTTTTGTCAGGAATAGAAGTGCACATTGTTGAATTTTCAGCATACTAGACTCCACCCTCTTTTGTCAATAATACATCAAGGGCAAGCCTATTTTGCAAAACCATTGATCTCATCACAACCATTTCAGTGTCATTCACCAAGAACCCACCAGCAGCATCCGTTGATAAACGATCAACCACTGTGGACAACGTACTCAAGCAACTAATCATATGTGAGCTCAAGATTACTCCCACTGAAGTTATTAATGCACCAAATATATATCCTACTATCTCTGCAACACTAATTCCACTTTTACTCAGTGTTAGTTTCTTGTAATTGGTTATATGATTCTCATCCACATGATACATTTTGGGGGAAACGATACCCATGTAACAACACCCATACCGATGTTGTGGCAATCTATAGTAAGCTTTTCTACCAGACACATAATAAACTGGTTCAGTCCCACCTCCTAATCCCCAACCCCTGTAATTAGGTAGGTCTGTCCACATTCACTAGAATCAATCAAATAATTATTATATTCAGTCTTTTGTCTTAGTAAGCAGAGCTTCCCTTTGTGGTGCCAGTCTAGAATCATTGTAGCATATGTCTCTCCTTTCTTGTAATCACCCTCCCTAAGAGCCCATGGAGGTATGTTAGGCGACAAGTTTAAAAGAAGAACTGCTGAACTAAAGACTATCTTCTACAGCATGTATAAACTCTATTTCTATACTATGTAAGCTACAATTTAGATTATTTTAATGCACATATACAGTATCTATTGATTTAGTAGTATGAAAAAATTCTCCCATATATTCTGTATTTCTTGCAATGTTCATTATATACATACTCTTCTTAATAGAACCTTCTGAAAACACAAAATCAAAATTAGAGTAATAATACTGGAATTGCTACTTGCCATAGAATGAGCTTGTAATATACTACACAAAATTCTATATGTTAATGGAAGGTGGTGATAAGTCACCCCTTCTGACACAGACAAGGTAATTGCATGCACACAATCTCTTGCATCCATAGTATTAACATTTTTTTAGAGAGGTTTTGTTAAAATATTTAATGAAAAGTAATTAATAGAATTATCTTGATGTAAACTATTCCGCGAACTTTTTAATTTTAGTCTCTGGATCTTCTTTAAGAATTTTCTTCTCATCAGTTAATACACTTACATAATTAGTAGTAGCAGGGCATGTAAAAAAGGGTACTACCAAAATTCGTATTGACCAAACAAAGAACATTATAAGAACACTTATAAAGCAAGCGTTAAAACACGTTTGCCTAAATAGACCTTGGTTTTGATTACCAGTCTGTAGGAAGAGGGAGTCTCTAGTTGGCGCAGTGTAGCACTAGCGACAAGCAGGGACTCTCTCTTCCTCGTCAGGGCTGAGGGTTACCTTCCAGACAACCTCTGCTTACCCTCTAGGTAGTGTGGCTTAAGCAGTCTTAGGCTAATCTTTGGGGCACATAGGGTTAAACATTTGCAATATCACACCATCACAACCAACCCACCACACAAGGACACCAAACTGTATTTGTAAAAATATATATCTTTATATAAATTTCAAGCAGGCTTGTAAATACAGTCTTGATTCAATGCGAAAACGGTTCCAGTATACTTTCAATTAGGTTGCCACAGTTCTTATCTATAGCAATAATCAGTTCGTGATTCAGAACAGTTCTTGTTCAGCGTGAATCCCCCGCATGGGGATTCTGGGCTCCTTACGGTACTTTTCTCGGTCCTGGCGGTCCACCAGGATTCCTCCAGCGGTCTGCTGGTCTCTCTGCGCCGCGGGGCGCGATTGACGATGGGAGAGAGAGCGGGGGCCCTGGGAGCGCTCCGCACGCAGCTCCGAGGGCTGGGCGAGGCAGCAGGAAGGAAACAGTACCTTGCGGGAGAGTTGGTGGGGCGCAGGTCAATGCGGCAGTCCGCGTCGCGTTGTCTTCCGTCCGGTGCTTGGAGCGAGCAGCAGCTCGGCTCTGGCTCGTGGGTCGACGTTGCTTTGCGGGCCGGGTTGCACGGGGCCAGCGCCTCCGGGTGTCCTGATCAGGAGGGCGCACTTAGGGGACAGCGCTCCTCGGCGCAGGCCTCTATCAATCCAGGCGACGTTCAGGCACCCCACGCAACAGCTGTTTCTCGGACAGCGGCGGCGCGTTCAGGGGTACGAGACACGAAGGGGGCCAGCAGGCACCGGGCGCCACCTCTCTTCACGTTGCAAGCTGCAGCTCGGGTCAGTCACTGTGCTCGGATCAGCTGGGCCGATCTTTACGGTGCTTCTGGGCCAAGCAGGCGGCGGTCACTTTGTTCAGAGGGAGGGCAGCTCTCAGAGAGTTGCTGAAGAGCGCGGTGGTCACAGCGCGCTCCGCTTTTCCTGGAGAGGCCTGCAGAGGAGAGACAGCGTCTCGCAGTGGTTCCTCTGTCAGGGGGTAGCGCCCACTGGTCCTGGGGCGCTGGTCAGGGGGCAAGTTCACAAGCAAGCCCTTGGAGATCTCTCAGCAAAGTTTGGCACAAAGTTTTACAAAGCAAAAGTCCTCTTGTAGTCTTTTCTTTTCCTCTCCTTCTGCAGCAAGGCACCAGACACAGGCAAGAGTCAGCACTCCTCCTTGTCCTTCCAGGTCCTTCTCGTCGGGCAGAGTTCCTTCTGTAGCACAAACAGGATCTAATTTACAAGGAGCAAGGCTCCTTCTTTTATACTGCATTTCTTTTGTTCTTACAGGCCTAGGGGGGCCTTTTGCATAGCCACTTTCAGTCCTTGAGTACCTTGCTGGGTGCAATCCGGCTTCTGCTTTCAGTGTGAGGGGCAGGCACATCAGACGCTCCACAGGAGGTGGAGCCAGCATTGTGTGGACAGGGGCAGCCAGAAGTACCTTGTTGATGGGGCTTCGCCCTTCCTGGGCCAGGTGCCGGCTGAGTCATCAGTCGCTCCCCAGGAGGGTGGAGCCAGCATTGTGGTGGCAGAGCACAGCTAGATTTCGAGTCAAGAGCCACTCCTACCTCCCACTAAGGTGTAATCTGCGCATTCACCACCTGTCATCCCCCAGCCCTGTCACTCACACATCCCAGACAGTCAGATACACATACCAGCAGAGGCGGGCTGAAATGGTTAGGCAAGCAAATGCTAACTTTCTAAAAGTAGCATTTGCAAACACAGGATATTAAAATAAACTTTACTAAAAGAAATATTTTATTATTCTGAGTTCAGGCATACTAAACATGACTCTCTACCATGCTCCCTGAGCCTGCTGGGATTATAGAGTGTAATAATTCCAGCAGCCCATTCTGGCCTGAAGGAAGCAGGTAGCCTTACAATAGTGAAATACGAATTTAGTTGTAATTCACTACTAGGATATGCCACACACATCAGGGCTTGTCCTACCTTACACTCATAATGCACCCTGCCCTCAGGCCTACCATAGGGGTGACTGATATGAAGTTAAGGGAAGGTTTAGAGGCTGGCAAGTGGGTGCACTTGCCCAGCCAGCATGACAGTACGAGACTGCACGCGGGTTCTGCGATGGCAGTCCACAGACACATCTTAAGGCTGCTCCTGTGGGTGGCGCAACCAGCGCTGCAGGCCCACTAGCAGTATTGGCATTCACAAGCCCTGGCACTCTTAGTGCACTTTACTAGGGACTAACAGTAAATCCAATGAACCAATCATGGACATCAATCACATGTACAACTTACAGTAGGGAGCACTTGCACTGTGGCACGGGTTGGCCGTGGCGCAGTGCCCTGAGTAGCGGAAAACCAGCAAAACATCGGAGGCACACCAGCAAAAAGTGGAAGGGAAACTCACGCCAAGGTGCCAGGTCTAACACAGTCTCAGTTTTATCCATTTTAAATTTCTGAAAAAAATCAAAAAAGTAAAAAATCACAGCAATACATTTAGCAAGGCAAGATTTGTGTACCACACGCTTTCTGATCCTAGCCTCTGGTCACTGCCCTGTTTTCAAATCTCTCTTTTTTTCTGAACCACTTTTCTTATTCACTGTTTATTTAGGGTGGCTCATATGATGCGTTGTCTTTGGAACAAAACTCGATTAATTATTTTTCCCAATCATTTGTTGCAGCAGCCAAATATGTCAATTCAGGTGATGTGTGTTTCTTATTAGGGATTCTTGTCCTTTTTGTTCTCCGCACAGTATTTTCGTCTTCTTCAGTCTCACTTTGTTCAGATTGGCTAGAGATTTCAATCACAGACTCTGGAATTTTCTTATTCAAGGTATATTTCACTTTCTGTACTCCTTTAGGTCATTTATCATCATTTCTTGTTCTCTTTCCTGAAACACTGCCTTTCATTTGATTCAAGACTTCGCTTATCTTATTCCCTTCTTTCTTTTTCTGTGACTCTTTCAGGGATTGACTGTCTCAGTGACAGTGTTACAAGACCCAGTAGCTTGTGCCCACTCTACTTGATTCTCATTCTGTTCAGGTTCTCTTCTTTCTCTTTGTTCGACTTCAACTGACTTTGTGCTTTCGAGTTAACATAGGACTCAACGAGTGCGGCTTGCATGGATCCAGTTAGGCAGGCCACCACATTTAACTGCTGTTGCTGTCACAGGGATCACTTGATATGGCCAACGAGGTTCCAAACAAGACTTCCTCACATGATTCTTGATGAACACCCAGTCACCAGGGCTCAAATCATGTGCTTGTTCTTGTTGAACTGTAGTTGCAACTTCTCCAACCTGGTGAGACACAGAACTCACTACATCAGCCAATCCTTTGCAATAATAGAGTAGTAAATAATGAGTTATATTCACAAGTTGATTTGCGGGGACTGTTGGTTGTCTCATAGCCATACCCATCACAATCTTGTGTGGGGACAGTCCATTTCTTCTGTCTAGAATACTTCTCAAACTCATCAATAATGCAACAGGCTAATTTATTGTTGTGGATGCTCAGACCTTAGTCAGTCTTGATTTTAATGTGCAGTTAACCTGCTCAACCACTCCAGATGCCTCAGGTGGATAAGCACAATGCATTTTCTGCTCAATTTGTAATGCTGTACAAATCATACAAATTATTTCGTTATTAAAAGGAGTTCCTCTGTCAGATTCTAACAAGACTGGAAATCCAAACCTTCGTATAATTTCTCTAAGAAGCAGTTTAGCAACAGTTAGGCTGTCATTACGTCTTGTTGGATATGCCTCGACCCGACATGAAAACAGACACACAATCACTAGTACGTGTTTTAATCCATGGCAAGGAGGCATGTCAACAAAGTCGACCTGCATATGCAAAAATGAACCTACTGCTTTTCCAATTCCTGTTTTCCTCCCTGCATTCTGTTGTTGACAAATTATGCATCTTTGACAGAGACGTTCTGCAATGACTCTAAACTTGGGATTATACCAAGTTTGTTTAAAATGTATAATCATAGCATTTCTACCCACATGTGTAGGACCTTGATAAACCTGTGCAATTTGAGACAATAGACTATCTGGCAATTTTGGTCTTCCATCAGTGTACATCCGCACCTCATTTATTTGGGGTAAATATATTTTTATTGCAGCAAAAAACTGGCATTTATGACATCATATATTCGCCCTCCCAGACATTTATCCGCGTGTATGTAGACCCCCATTTCAATCTTCACACAGCCATTAAGCTCACACCCCAGAGGTTGAGCGGCGCAAATGTAGTGAAAGGTCCATCCTGGGGGGTGTCGCATGGATCGGTGAAATTCGTTGTCTGGAAGACGGCAAGGCCACTTTTCGGTCCCATCAGTCCCCCCCACTTTTGTAACTGGCAACAGTCCCAACCAAACTTCGTCCCTTCCGCTAAACTCACCACCCTCCCCTACCCAACCCTCCCCTCCCCCCCTTCCTCCCCCAACCCCCCACCCCTCCCAGGCGTGTCAGAGTACCACCAATGCGGATCCGCATATCATTCATTGAACCCAAACCCGAGGCAGATCGTCAGAAGTAATCAACTAAGATTGACGGTCAGCACGTAGGAATCAGGGGAACAAGGGGTGGAGGTCAGGCCAACACAGCCCTAGACAGCTACTCCGCCGGAGCATGGCTATGCGCTGGAGTATCATCCTCCTCCAGGTCTAGGAGTTGGAGGTCGAGGACCAGCCGCTCCCACGCCCTGGCCCTCTCCAGCGCCATGTCGTTGTCCGCTCTAAGCGCAGTCTGCATACGGAGTTCCCCTTCGCAACGGGCCCATTTGTGTAGTTCAGCCTTCCATTTCTCTACAGTGGGACCCCTACTTGATTTCCATTGGGATGTGATGGTTCGCTTCGCTAAGAGTAGGCCTAGTTCCAGAAATTTACTAGTGATTTTGTTCTTTGACGTGTGTGGGAACCAATGTAGGATGCAGTGTGCCATGGTGAATTGCAAGTCCCTCTCCGTGATTTCTCCCAGAATATCCACTACCTCCCGCCAAAAGGAAGTTAACTGCAGGCAGGACCAGAGCATGTGCTGGAAGTCAGCCACGTCCGCTGGACAGCGCGGACAGTCCGCTGGGTGGGACGGGAAATATGTATGCAGCTTGTCTGGGGTCAGGTAGGAACCTAGCGTTGCGCGTCCCGTTCCGGGCCCGTTCCACTATGCTAGACCATGCCTCCTCAGGTATGTCCGTCATTAAGTCGGCCTCCCATTTAGCTTTCAGAGATAGGAGTGGGGCAATAGTCTCCGAGATCATGCGCCTACATAGGCACGTGACTGCTTTGACTGTCCCTGCCATCATCACTACGTATTGGCAGCCCAGCGAAAGCGGCGGTTCTGACATGCCCGTCCTCCAGTGTTTGCGGGTCGCCGTCGTTAGCGCCGCGTGGAGGAGGAAATCCCCCCCCGCCAGTTCGAAGCGGTCTCGCAAGAGGTCAAAAGGCAGTAGCGCTCCGTTCTCATATAGGTCCCCTATGGACTCCAGTCCCTGCTGCCCCCAGCTCTCCAGTCGGCGCCGACCCCTCTGTCGGTATCTGTTCCAGCATTTCCGTGCCGTCGCAAACTCCTGGGTGAGGTGAAATTCTCCCATCGGGAGTCCCAGGACAATCCGTGCCAGCACCTGAACCGGTCCCGCCGGCTCCCCCGATCCGTCTCCCTCTCTCCTGGCTCTCGCGACCCACTGTGTCAGCCATTGTAGCTGGGCCGCCAGGTAGTATAGCTCATAGTCCGGCACCGCGAGTCCTCCCTCTGCTCTGGGACGGAGAAGCGTGTTGAGTACAACCCTGCGCCTACCCGCCCCCCATAGGAAGCCGACCACCATCGACCGCAGTTTCCGGAAGTAGCTCACCGGTATCCAGACAGGGAGGGTCCTGAAGAAATAGAGCAGCCGCGGCAAGGTTACCATTTTAAGGAGCGCCACTCTTCCCATCAGCGACAGTGGGAGCGTGCCCCAGAAGTCGAAGTTCGCCCTGGTGAGCCGTATTGCCGACCCGATATTGCCCTCGAGGATGTCCGCCGGATCATGAAAGATCGAGGTGCCCAGGTAGCGTAGACTCCTCTCCTCCCACGTCACTCCTTCCGTAGACTGGGAACAAAGTCTGCGTGGGCGGGCCGGGAACAGGTAGGACTTCGTCCAATTCACCCGGAGGCCAGATACACTGCCCAGAGATTGCAGGAGGGACTTAGCCCCGTGCAGGGATGCTGCTGAGTCCGCCAAGAATATCAGGAGGTCATCGGCGTATAGGGCGATGTGGTGTACTTGTCCGTAGACATCCAGCCCCTGATATGCCTGTCCCTGCCTGGCACGTGCCGCTAAGGGTTCGACCGCTATGGCAAATATTAGGGGGGAGAGAGGGCATCCCTGGCGGGTGCCCCTGCCCACCGCACGCATCTCTGAGATTATCCTGCCAGTCCTAACCCTCGCTGTGGCGTTGCGGTAAAGTAGCGCCATCCAGTCCACAAAACCCTCGCCCAGGCCCAACGTGCACATGACCTGGAAAAGGTACGGCCATTCCAGGCTGTCAAAGGCCTTCTCCATGTCGACCGCGAACACCGCCGCTTCCTCGCCGTCGTAAGTGTCGGCCTACAAGACATGTAGGAGCCGTCGTATATTAATCGCCGTGTTGCGGGTCGGGATAAACCCGGATTGGTCTGCGTGGATAAGCGTGGACATATGGGGCAGTAAATGCGTCGCTAGGATCTTACTCAAGATCTTGTAGTCCAGGTTGAGCATGGACAGTGGCCGATACGCCGTCCTGTCCCATGGTTGCTTGCCCGGTTTCAGGAGCGGGGCGATGAGCGCCTCCCCAGTGGTCACCGGCAGGCTGCCCAGCCGCCTCGCCTCGTTATAGAGCCACGTTAAGCGGGGCGCAAGGAGATCAGTGTAGGGGAGATAGAATTCAGTAGGGAGTCCATCAGAGCCCGGTGTTTTATTTCTCGCCATGCTCTTAATGGCGACCCTCACTTCCCTCTCTTCCATTTTGCCCCCGAGCAGCTTTGCAGCGTCTTCCTCTAGCTCCGGCAAATCTAGTCCCTCCAGGAAGCCCCGGAAAGCGTCTTCCGGTGGTAGGATCCTGCTACGGTAAAGCTCTGTGTAGTAGTCATAGAAAATCCCATTAATCCCCTGCTGGTCAAACCGCGCCGCACCCGAGTGGTCTCTGAGCTCAAGGATGACCGAGCTTCGTCGTGCTGGATTGGCCAACCAGGCCAAGAGAGCTCCTGTCTTATCTCGCTCAAGTGCGCCCGGGTGAGGTAGGCTTTGTAGTCGAAGCATCGCAGCCGCTCCACCGTCGCCGCCACCAATTCCCGCGCCTCCAGCAGGGCCTCCTGAGTGTCTGGACGCTCAGGTCGCGCTCGTTCCAAGACTCGGAGTTTCTCGTCCTCCCGCGTAATGTCGGCCAGCAGAGTTTTCCGAACGCTCGATGCCGCCGCGATGCATTGCCCCCGTACCACCGTCTTAAAGGCATCCCATTCAATTGTGGCTGAGCCCGTGGAGCCCGCGTTGACCTGGAAGTAGTCCTCAATGTTCGAGGCTATCGTGGTGCGGAAAAGCTGGTCATCCAGTGCCTCCGGGCGCAGCTTCCAGGCATGGACTCTGGGGCGGCACTGCGACCAGCGCAAGTGCAACAGGAGCGGGTTATGTTCGGAGATCGTGCGCGTGAGATACTCGCTGTGACACACCTCTGCATGCACGTCTTGTGAACTCAGGAAGGTATCAATGCGGACGTGCAGCTCATGAAGAGCTGAAAAGAACGAGTAGTCCCGGTCTGATGGATGGCCAGCTCTCCACGAGTCAACCAGATTCCATTGTGATTGCCAAGCGGAATGCGCAAGCGCCAGTCTGCCAGTTGGTGCATTTGGAAGGGGGGGAGCGATCTGTCCAGTGCAGTGTCAGTGACACTATTAAAGTCTCCCCCAAGGAGCAAGGGTTCTACCAGGAAAGGGGCCAGCCTGTTGGACAGCTGAGCAAGAAAGGCCAATTGCTCCACATTCGGAGCGTATATACAACCCAATGTTAGGTCCCTCCCATCCAGCTTGCCTCTCACCATGACATACCTCCCCTCTGGGTCAGCTAGTTGTTGTGTGCAGTGGAACGGAACCCCCGCCCGCACCCAGATAGCCACCCCCCTAGCATATGCAGAGTAACCAGTGTGAAAGACCTGTCCTCGCCACCTTCTTTGCAGTGCCTTCCCTTCCTTAGCTAACAGGTGTGTTTCTGGAAGAAGGCAAAGTGAATACCCCGTCTAACCAGATAGGAGTGGATCTTGTGGCGTCTGTGCATAGTGTGCATCCCTCTGACGTTCCACGTGAGACATTTGTAGCCTAGGTCGGGTCCCATTGCAGTACCCATCGTGCCTCACACATCCTCGCGATGACTTCTCTGACACGCCCAGGTCCCCCCCCCCCCCCAGTCCCCCCTCCCAGTCAAACCAAGCAAACCCCCCCAACTCCCACTCCCCCGGACAGACCCCCAACATGGAAACCCCATCCAAACTCTAGTAAAGTTAGTGTATCTTAACAGAAGAGGGTTAGGGTGGCCAGTATACCGACCCCCACAGGCCCGAAGTCCCCCGCTCCCACCCCCTCTCCCTGGAACCTTCAGGATGCACCCCTCCCACGACTCGGCCCCCCCCCGGCATTTCAGTGATAAGTCTCAGGAGGGGTGGTCACCCCAGCGACCAGCTTCTGGAGTCATCCGCTACTCACAACCCAGTACCTTATAGACATGACCAGTCTTGTCCAGGCCGGATCAGCTGAGGATTCCGTCCGCTGTTTGGGGAGTCACCACCGGCAGGTCCACCTCCGAGAGGTCCTGTGCACCACTGGAGCCAGGGCTAAGTGCACTGTCCTTTGATAGTTCCGATGCACTGCTGGAAGGGCTGGCGTTCCCCTGGCTGATGGCTGCGACCGCCAGTACCGCCTGAGCTCGTTCCTGCTGCCATCCCGACGGGGATCCAGGTCTCTTTGCTGGTGTCGTCTCCGCAGAGCGCCTCCTAGGCGAAGCCATCAGGGGGGCATCCGTGCTTGACTCCTCTCTAGTGTCCAGCCAGCTCCAGGCCTCCTGCGGTGTGTGAAAGAAGTGGGTGTGGTCCCCAGAGACCACCCTAAGCCTGGCCGGGAACAGCATAGCATATGACAGCTGCAAAGACCTCAATTTTCGCTTGACCGCCATGAAAGAGGCCCTTTGCTTTTGCACATCTCTCGTGAAGTCTGGGAAAATCATGATCTTGCTATTGTCAATCCGCAGGTCCGGCAGGGTCCTGGCCCTTTGGAGGATATGGTCCCGGTCCCTGAAGTGCAGGAGGCGCATCACTATCGGGCGCGGCGGACCCGCAGGTTTAGGCGGCCGCGCTGGGACTCTGTGGGCGCGCTCCAGGGCAAAGAACGGGGAGAGTCCGTCTGGAACCACCTCAGTACGCAGCCACCCCTCCAAGTAGGAGACCGCGTCTCGGCCCTCCACTTTTTCTGGCACTCCCACGAGGCGGAGGTTATTGCGTCTAGAGCGCCCTTCACTGTCCTCAGCTCTGAGCTCCAGTACACGGACCTTCTGCGCCACTTCCGCCAGCGAAGCCCTCAGTGTAGCCACGTTGCCAGGCAGTTCTTTCAGGGTCGCCTCCGAGGACGTCACCCGCTCCTTCAGCTTCCTATGGTTGTCCCTCAGGAGGGACAGGTCCGACCCGATGGTGTCCATACGCTTTTCAAGAGCTTCCCGCGACGCCACAATCGCCTGCATAATGTCACTCAGTGAGGGATCACGCGAGCACGCCGGGCCCCCCGAGCCGGTAGTCGGCGCCTCCTCCTCCACGAGATGGCCTGGGTCATCCAGTTTCAGCGCTTCGAAGCCCTTCTTCCTGCCGCCTCGCACCATGTTTCCGGGTGTCAAGGCAGGTATGCGTCTGTCCCAACCTCCAGCAATTCAGGGCACTTCTGGTCTCCGCTCCGGCGTCGTCGCAGGCACTCAGCCCCGCTCCTTTTCTCGTCAGGCAGTGCACCAGGTCGTCCACAACCCCAGGGTGCGGGTCCCCACCACACCAGGTCAGGGGGGGTCCCCCGAGGGGGTCCCCTCTCCAGGCGCGGGGCGAGTGACTCCCTCTCCGGGCCGCTGCCGGTTTATACGTCCTGTGCCTCCGGGTGTAATGGCTAGGGCAACCCCCGGTGCCCGGGCGCCCAACAGTACGCCGCCCTCGGTCTGGGGCTGCTCCACACCGCCGACAGCTGCAGCGCCTCCTCTACTCTTCAGCGCCGCTCACTGTTCGCCACCTACCTGTGGCAGAAGCAGGTGTCCCTCCTTCATCTGCAAGGCGGCCCTCCTACCTAGCGAGGTCCCGGGCCCAGCTGCCGCTCAGATCAGTAGCTCAGGTCCGGGTGCCTGGGATCTGCTCCCTCTCGTGACCCCCGCCTTGCCAGCGCCCCACTTGGAGGCTGCGCTGAGTCAGGCGGCAGCCACCATTTTAGCCGCCCGTCGCTTCCGGAGTCTCGTCTCAGCGCCACTCACCCCCGGTCCTCCAAGAGCGCTGGCGCTCGTCGACTCAGGGTGCAGTGCAACAGGGGTCTATCATAGTGTCAGAGCTGGGTCACCAGCCTGTCCAGCCACGCTGCCGAGAAGCCCGGTCCAGCTCCGTTAGAACGGGCCGCCATCTTGGGGTCAGGCGGCCTTCTGCTAGGCTCTGCGCCGAATTCCGCCAACGCCGCCGCGCCAACTGAAGTCCTTCACTCACAGCGGATCCCTAGGTCAGCCCCGGGCGCCTGGGGGTGAAATGTCTTGCGCCCCTCCAGGGTATCTCGGCTCCACCAGCGTTCCCCTGTCGGGCGTTAATGCAGGGAACAGCCGCCATTTTATATGCACGGCGTTACAGGCGTCTCGCCTCGGCGCCACTCACCCCCGGGCCGCCGACAGCGCCGGCGCCAGTCCCCCCAGGGCACGGGGCAGCAGGGGTCTCACCACAGCTCGGCCTCTCAGTCGAGAAAGTCCGGATCGGCTCCGTTATAATTGGGCCGCCATCTTGGGGTCAAGCAGCCTCCCGCCCGACTCCTCGCCAATCTTCATCAATTCCGCCCCACCGGGCTAAGTCCTCCGGCACCGAGGGGCTCACGCTGCAGCGCGGGCGGCCCCTACTGCTTACTCGTGGTATCCGCCGTCTGCAGGGACCCGCCGTCAGGCAAAGGGGGCCGGGACAACGGCTGCCATTTTGGATGCCTGCAGCTCCTGGCGCTCCCCAGGGCGATCAATGCTCGTTGCTGGCAGCTGCCGGGGCTCCCGGGCCAGCAAAGTGCTCCCCAGGCCCTCCCATGCGTGCCAGGGGGTTGAGGGTCCGAGCCGGGGGTCAGGATCTGCTGCGGAGCGGGGCGGGAGCGGAGGAGCTCCGGAGTCCCGCTTCCAGTTACATCGGCGCCTTAGCCACGCCCCGTACATCCGCACCTCATCATCTGCACTTGTACATCCTGCTTTGATCCATCCTTCTTCTTCTGCATCACTAGCTGCATCTTGTAATTCTCTAAACTCTTTCCATGTTTCACCAGATGAGAACAATAATTTGCATTCAGCTTGATCAGATCGTTCTTTCAAATGTTGTTTGTATGTGAATTTATAGCACAAAATCTTGCAATTTCATCTGCATATCTGTTGCCCACAGTGACATCGTCACATCCAGATTTTTGTGCTTAATATTTCACCACCCCACTTTGTGCTGGCAATTGCAGTGCCATCAATAGATCTTTTACACACTCTCCGTTTCCTATCGGTGAACCCGAAGAGGTAAAAAATCTTTGCTGAGACCACAACTGCCCAAAATCAAGGACAAACCCAAAACCATATTGACTATTTTACATATAGTTACTTGGATTTGCTTTGTAAGGCAACATGCTCTTGTCAGAGCAACCAATTCCACTCGCTGAATTGAATTCACTTATTTCAAACATGATGCTTCAATGACACTCACCACTGTAAAAATTGCATATGCTGGTCGATAGGTGCCTTCTGTATCTCCCAAGCATGATCCATCCACAAACAAAACAAGATCAGATTCAGGTAATGGTGTATTATGTATGTCAGGTCTTGGTTTTGTACACGACTCCGTAACATCCGTACAATCATGATCTGCATCATCCACCACTACTTCACAGTTTGCAATCAGCAACAGAGTAGCTGGATTTAAATTCGTACATCTTGTCATTGTCAACATTTCAGCTCCCAATATCACTTGTTCATATTTTGTTAACCGACTGCTTGTAAGATCCTGTGTGCAAGTTCGTGTTAACAAAATCTCAACTGAATGTGGCACATACACTTTCAATGGATATACCATTACAATCGTTTCACTCTGTTCCAGACTCATACAAATAGCAGAAACCGCTTTCAAACAATCTGGTAAAGCTGCAGCCTCGGGTCGAGTAGTTGAAAAATATGCCACTGGACAGCGTTCTGTTCCATGCATTTGCTTTAGAACTTAAAGTGCACATCCTTCACGCTCACTGCAAAATAATGCAAAGTCCTTATTGAAATCTGGCATTCCCAATGCGGGTGCTCAACACAAACTGTCTCGCAACTAATCAGTGAAAAACCAATGATCCACTGCCTGCAATATCCAACCATTCCCAAAAACATTCAAATTTATTTTTATGTTTTTGGTGGATTCATTTGCATAATAGCATAGAACCGATCTTGAGACACTTTTCTCATTCCTATCTCAATTTTGTGACCCAAGTAAAGAACGTCTATTTGACAGAATTGCAATTTTGCTGGTGACACTTTATGGCCACCTTTTCCCAAATGGTTCAGTAGAGCTATCGTATCTGTCACACAAGCCTCTTTTGTCTTTGATGCAACCAATAGATAATCTATATATTGAATAAGGAGCAATTTTTCAGGCTTTACCAGTCATTCCAAACATTTCTTCAATATCTGGTTGAAGATCGAGGTGCTCTCGGTATACCCTTGAGGAACTCGGCACCCTGCCAAAACATGGTTTTGGAAGCAGAACGCAAATAAGTATTGGCTCTCCGGATGCAAAGGTATCCAGAAAAATGCTTGACACAGATCAATCACTGAAAACCATTCTGCTTCACAAGGAATTTGATAAAGAATCATAGCTGGATTTGGCACTATTGGACAACAAGGTATTCCTATCTGATTAATTTTGCGTAAAACTATCCTGTATTTACCGTTAGGTTTGCAAATTCCCAAAATAGGTGAATTGCATGGACTCCCTAGAATCTCTTTTAGAATACCTTGTTCAATCAATATTTCAATCACAGGTGTTACTCCTGCAATTATTTCTGGCCTCAGTTTGTAAGCTAGTGTTCTTGGAAATTCTGCATTTGGTTTTACTGTAATCTGAATTGGAGCTACTCCTTTCATCAATCCAATGTCTTTCCCTGAATAATTCCACACATCAGTCAACACTGTATCTCTCAACAGGCAAACCAACTGCTATACATAGAGGATATAAATCATCTACCTCAGTTCCCTGCCTCACCATTTTAAAGACTAAGTCTTCATCTTTTGGAGCCCTTTTTTCTCTACTTGCTGGGCAGAACTTACTTGTTGAAGCTGCTGATCATTGCCGCCCACCGCCAGACGAGTCAGTTGGGCAGCTTGTAGCGACGGTCCCGGGTGTGAGCGGACGTCGCGAACCGGACGGAAACTACGGATCCCAGCCTCGCTTGCGGCAGCGGAAACGCCGCTTAAACCGCCCACACAATGTCACGCTAAGTGCGCCAGGAGGCGCTTAAATCATCGCTTGGCTCCCACAGCACAGGAGTCTTTTTTTCTCTACTTGCTGGGCAGAACTTACCTGTTAAAGCTGCTGATCATTGCCGCCCACCGCCAGATGAGTCAGTTGGGCAGCCTGTAGCGACGGTCCTGGGTGTGAGCAGACATCGCGAACCGGGCAGAAACTACAGATCCCAGCCTCGCGCGCGGAAACGCCGCTACACCGCCCGCACCACGTCACGCTAAGTGCGCCAGGAGGAGCTTAAATCATCGCTAGGCTCCCGCAGCGCGGGTGTGCCCAGGCCAAGGACGGGCCCGTCCGCGCCCGTCAAAGGCCGGGCTGGGCCACCCCCCTTGCGTCCACAGTCGGGGCAACCTTTCATGTTGGGACTAAAAAGACTTTGAGAGGTAATATACGGACTGGCGGGTTTACAATATCAAATTGCTCCACATATTGGGATCAGGAGTTAGGAGGGCTGCTGGACGTTGTCAAGGTAGTAAGACACACTGTGGCAAAGAGTTAGAAATTACTGGTTTAGTAGTTGCCCCTGAGGTATTGCTGTGGCAGATCATACCCAAGCCTTCAGCCCTTTATCTTGTGTGTATTACAAGACAAACTTAAATCGAATTTATGCCAGCATTTTTTCAGATTAAGCCACCAGTATGAGCAAGCGGAAGGTGACATGTTTGGGGTAGGGAGTGGGGTAAAGGGTACCCTTGATGCCTTCCTTTCGAGAGCGGAGTCTCTGTTAGTTCACGAAATCCAGCTTACAGAAAAGAGACTATCCCTAGACACACTCTTAGACCACAAGCGATCATCTATGGGATCCATAGCTAGGTGTATATCCCCAAGTAAAGGCACTCCCCAAGGCAAGCTAAAACAAAATTCTACCCATTGCACCAGTGCGCTAGTTCATGCACCTCACATTGCACAGGCGGCTGGCTCACCTACACACTCCACTGATGCGCCCACTACTGACCCAGGCCAGTCTCAGGTTATCATTGTGGAGGCGGAGGGGTACCTCGATCCAACCTCAGTAGTGATTGATGGGTCAGAAATAGGGGAAGCAGAGCCGGTAGTACCTAGGGTTAAATCAGGAGCAGGAAGTACAGCTAGGGAGGGTGGAGAGGTGGTGACACGTTCGAAAAAAGCTACAAAAGCCGTAGGCATCTTACAGACGGCATCGCCCCTAGCTTACACTAGGACCCGCGGCACCCGATCGGGGGGGAGGGGGCAGCTCCCACCAAGGCCTAAGCCAAAACAGAGGGGTGTGGCAAAGACGAGTAGGGTCAAAATTACAGCAGGACCATTAGATAGCTCACAGTGTCAAAACTGTAGGAAGAAGGAGGACGACCAGGGAGAGGAAAGTCCATTATGGCTTATACTGGAATCACTTTTAATTACCCACTTGGTGCCTGTGTTTGAGAAAATCAAGGCGATTGAGGAAAAACTTTCCCTGCTATGTGATCGGGGTAGCAATGTGTCTCCCAGACCCACGAGGTCAGTGGAAGGGGTACTGGGGTCGTATCACAACCTAAGTCAGCTTTGAGTAATGACGGTCAGGGGGTGGAGGGGGAGGGGGGGGCGAGACTGTGCGCAACTCGATGGAAGCAGTGATGTTACCAACAAGGGTCCTCTGGTGGGAACTACCAATGGGACTAATCAAGGCATAGGCCGAATTGGCTCAATTTCTATACCTCACCCTGATGCAATCCACAGGCACCCGGAGGATAGAGGGGCAATAGACAGTGAAACAGAGCCAGTGCCGGTAGACCCTGCACTGACTACCAGGGGCCTGCCAATTTTGGATCTTCCACCAGCTTCATGCCCCTACACAGTGGTCATAGCAGGGGTTCCGACTTGTGGGGATGACAGGGAAGAAACCCTGCACACTCTAATTAATAAGACAGCACATTGGTTGGTCAAAAACACAGGTTTTAATATCGGATACCACAGGCATATCTTAATGGCAAGGAGGGTGGCCTGGATAGGAAGTAGTAGGAAGAGCCTGCCCGGTGACTGCGCGATACTAAACCTAGTTAAAAACCTAAAGCTGGTAAGAGACCTGCACCACCAATGAAGGGGCCCAATCCAAGGTCAGGGTGGGTCTAATATTAAATTGCTCCCCTTGGGTTTTTTCTATAGGGACACAGCGCGTGTGAACATGCAATGTGACTATAGGCGGAATTTGGTTGTACCACAACGAGAGGGCTGGACAATCCCACTAACCAATCGATATGCACCCCTTTACAGTGCCTCAACACTAAACGAAATAGACTGACTGACAGATAACTCCAGTCTCAATGGGGGAGACAAAGAGCCCAGGGGGAGGGGGCCAGTGGGAAAGGCAGGAATATTGGGTGAGCCTTCAAGAACGCATATTTGCTCCTCAATTGACAATGCAGGTACCCAAACAGTGGGAGAGATCAAAATAATCTCCTGGAATATCGCGGGTTTGTCATCTAAAACCAAAAATCATAACTGGCTAACCTATATAAAGAAACATCATCTCTTACAAGAAACGTGGGAGGTACATAGCGAAGCCCAGGCTTTAGAAGGATGCAAAATGTTTTTTGTCCCAGCTCGTAAGTCAGCCTCGGGGAGTGCAAAAGGTGGCTTGATCACGTACTGCGATCTTAGACTACAAGGAAGATGGGATGAATTGGGTTGGGCCTCAAACTGCATGCTGGGAATTACGTATAGTAACAAGGGCCTTAATCTAACCTTGGTTAATTTCTACAATGCAATCATTATAGGACAACCCCTCAAATGCCTACTCGAACTGGGGACCCGGCTGGCATGAATAGAAGAGCTAGGGGTACCAAGCTCGTAGCTAGTATTGGCGGGGGAAACTGGGCGACCTGCCCAATGATAGAGGGGTGGCACCTGAATCACACTAGGGAGGGAGGGGCTCTGAGTAAGATCTTGGGCAGTTATGCCCTCACACACACCATGGATCTGATTGGAGTGGAGGGAAACAGTACAGTTAACCCAACTTTTAAAGGTAGGGGAAAGGATTCCATTATTGATTTTATTTTTGTTACCCACACTCTAAAGTGTCGGATCACAAGTTTCAACATCGAGGTTAGCATTTTTAGCGACCATAACCCGCTGCTTTTGGGTATTAGAGACCAAAATCTGACAAAGCATCTCTCCCGAAGGGCGGCCGGCGGTTTGTTAAAAGCCACCGACCAGGGCAGGAGATTACGGTGGGTCAACATTGATAGTGAATCATTTTACAGAACCTTACTGGCACAGGATGAGTCTGATGTTTGGAAGTGTTTGGATTTGGAAGTGGAGGTGGCAGATTTGATTAAAGCTTTTGAGGGTGGTGCCCAACAAATTGACGGCTTGCTTAGGAGTAGTAAGACGAAGAAGGATCCTGATCTATTCTTTATGTGCGAAACATAGTTAAAAGATGAGATGATAGCAGAACCGAACTTAGCTCTACCCTCAGGGTACTCCATCTATACGATCAACAGGGACTCTAGGGGAGGTGGCCTAGCTGTTGTTTTTAAATCTCACTACTCCTGTTTACTTAATAAAGAAACTATTGTAGGATGTGAAGCCGCTCGCTTCAGGGTTTCTGTGAGCCCTCAGTTTACCTTATCCGGCCTCTTGATATATCGCCCCCCGGGACCGGCCGTCAAGTTCAAAGAGGCGCTCTTAGATGTAGCCAGTGTGCTTGTTGTGGGCTCAGCCAACTTTAGTATTTGTGGGGATTTAAATCTCCACCTTGATCAAACTCAGGACAATGCCACCTGTCAAATGTCAAAAGCTCTTGTATAGCGCACTTATCACCAAAAGAGGTCTCAAGGCGCTTTGCAGAGGAAAGGCATTGACCTATCAGAGTGGGGACACATCACAAGAAACTTTATTCAGGAAAAAGCCACGCCTTTAATCCCTTTCGAAACTCCAGATGGTTGGAGAGGGACAGGAGATGAATAGGCAACTTGTTCCATAATTGGGGGGCCACGTATGAAAAGGATCGACACCCGTTTCTGGACGTCCGAACTCTAGGCTGAGACAGCAGGAACTTTGAGCTGGAGCAAAGGGCTCTAGACGGAGTGTACCACACTAATTTTTTTTGCTAAATAAGAGGGGCCGATGCCATGAAGGAGTTTATGAGTTAAAAATTTTAAAGTGGCATCTTTGGCGCACAGGTAACCAGTGCAGTTTTTTAAGATTGGGTATAGAAGCAGACCTAGGAGGCAAGCCCAGCACTAGCCTTGCCGCCGCGTTCTGGATGGTTTGTAGTTTAGTCAGCAGATTCTCATTTATGGAAGCAAACAAGGCATTTCCATAATCAAGCCTGCTGACGATCAATCCCTGTACCAGGGGCTTTCTGTCTTCAGGTGGAAGCCATTTGAAGATTTTAGGCAGTTGGCGAAGTATTCCAAAGCAAGTCCCGGCTACCTGATTGACGTGAACTTTCATAGAAAGCGCCCCGTCAAGCATAATCCCTAAGTCTCTCACGGCTTCTTTGGGCTCTGGGCAGGGCCCTAGATCATGAGGCCACCAGTCCTGAGACCAAAAAGTCTTAGCCTTACCGAAAAGCAAGATTTCTGTCTTGCTGCAGTTAAGTTGAAGTTTGTTTTCGCTCATCCAACCTGTCGTTTTCTTGCAGATCTAGCGACACTACAGCTGGACCAATTAGTTTCTGGACCCATGCACCTTGCTGGGCACCTGCTAGATCCTCTATTTTCTAATCTGCAATCCCTAAAAATGGAGATGCCTAAGCCTATGGGTTGGACCGACCATTCCTTGGTTAAGTGGTCTGTTCCGCTCATAGAGGCCCCCAACTCAGGGACCTCAAAGTCGGTCTTTAAGCGACCTTGGCGTAAATTGAAGCTGGAAGATTTCCATACTTTCCTCAATACCAACCCGCTAGGTCCTCTGTTTGACATCAATGTAGACTATGGTTTGTTCTGTGATTGGATTAAGAGTGGCTTAGACACCTTAATCCCCGCTAAATGGGTGTAGGGACGTACTTCTACTACTAGCCCTTGGTATAAGGATTCCCTGACTGCTCTAAGGAAAGCATGCACACAGGCAGAACGAGACTGGAGAAAAGATTATGAGCCTGGGAAGAAGCTTTGCTACCTGGCGAAAATCAAACACTATCACAGATCTATCTGTAAAGCTCGTGCTGCCTACTATGCAAATGAGATCAGGTCAAGCCCAAATCCAGCTAAATGCATTTTTAAAATCCTCAAAGACCTCAGGACTAAGAAAGCGGATACACCTATTATATCATCTACGAACCATTGCGATGAGCTAGCGACCTTTTGTGTGGAAAAGGTTCGCACCATTTACCAATCCTTTCCTCATACTTCTACCTTTCCTACCTCCTTGAGGTCTAGCCGGGGGTCCGATGTCATACTGGTAACAATCCCAAGTTTGTCGGAAGTGGATTTTATTAGGCTGAGCGGTAAAATTAAAACTGGCTCCCCTTTGGATCCTCTGCAACCATCGCAATTTAGAGAATCCCTTTCCATTTTTATGGCCCCGCTCTGCAAAATAATCAACTCCTCTCTCTCAATCGGGATTGTTCCTGCCCTCTGGAAACAGGCGTGGGTCTCTCCTATCTTAGAAAAACCCACACTGGATCCTATCAAACCGGAGAATTTCAGACCCATATCCCTTCTTCCTTGGGTAGCCAAAATCGCAGAGGCACATGTTAACAACGTGCTAACTCAGTTTGTGAATTCCAATAAAATCTTGGATCCCTCACAGAATGGGTTTCGTCTGGGGCATAGCACGGAGACTGCCCTTCTGGCCACAACTGAGCACCTGTGGTCCATCATGGATACTGGTCAAAGTGCGGCGCTGTTTTTGTTAGATCTCATCGCCGCCTTTGACACAGGCTCCCATGGTATTCTACTTCAGAGGCTAGAGGAAGTAGGGATAAAGGGGGTGGCCTTGGAATGGTTACATTCCTTTTTGACCAACAGATCTTTCCGAGTGTCTACTCCCCCTTTTTTCTCCCAGACCTACTCCATTGACCAAGGGGTTCCCCAGGGAGCGGATTTGAGCCCATCGTTCTTCAATCTCTATGTTCAGCCTTGGGCTGCGGTCGCCAAGCAATGGGACCTTACTATGGCCTCCCACGCTGACGACACGCAGCTTGTCATCACCTTGGCTGAGGGATACTCTCCATCTGCTTCTAGATTTAAAGAAGGAATGACTGCAGTAGCAGAATGGATAGCTGCTAATTGCCTGCAATTAGATGCTGGCAAAACTGAGATTCTGTTGGTGGGAAAAAACGTCAAATTGTGGAACGAGCAGTGGTGGCCTACTGCCCTGGGGGCAATACCCACGCCCAAGAGAGTGGTTAAAAATCTTGGGGTCTTGATGGACTCATCTCTCACTTTTCAAGCCCATACTAGGCAAGTTGCCGCCACGTGCTTTTGTCTTTTTGCGAGGCCTTCGACCCATTCTGAAGTATTTCGATCCACCAATAAGACAACTGATCGTCCAGGCGACTATTCTATCTCGCCTGGACTATGCGAGCTCCCTTCTTTTGGGGGCGAATAAAGCGGAAATACGCAGAATGCAGCGTGTCCAAAATGCGGCTGCCAGAGCCTTGGTGGGCCTTCCACGCTTCTGCTCTGCCACTAGTACTATCCGGAGGCTACACTGGCTTCCCGATGAAAAGCGTATTCATTTTAAGACACTGTGTCTATCCTATAAGATCCTGATATCCGCTAGTCCTGCCCTGTTGGGCAACATGCTCACCCTTTACTTTCCATCTCGCCAGCTTCGTTCCGCAGAGCAACATCTGGCGGTTGTGCCTAGAGTTAGGCTTTCCCGGGTGGTCGACGTTCTTTTAGCTACCTCGCGGCCAAGCTTTGGAATTCCCTGCCCGAACATATTCATGCTATTGACTGCCTACTTGCTTTTAGGAAAGCTTTCAAGGCTTTTCTCTTCCCTTCAGTGTAGTCTGTAACAGGATATACTGTTACCTTTCATATTGTTATGTGTTGTTTTTCCCCTCTCCGCGGCCAGCGCCGGGACGCCCCTTCGCTGGGGCAGATGTGCGCTTTATAAAATGTATTAACATAACATAACATAACATAATCCAGGCTGGTTTGATGATGAATGCACCCACGCTCTGAGGGAACTGAAGCTAGCCCTACAACCTACACCTAAAGACAGGACTAAGGTGTCAATCAGCGGGGCAAGGTACAAAAAGATGCTGAAATGCCGCAAGATCGCATTGCAGAATCAGGCCTGGGAGAACCTGAGAGAAGCGGCTGAGTCAAAGGACTAGACCGCTTTCTGGAAAGTCATTGACGAACCGTGCTTCCAGGATTCAAACAAACCCAAGTTGGCTTGTAATATTCTGCCGGAAACGTGGTTGGAGAACTATCATGGCCTTTATAACTACAGCAGTTCTGCTGATCTGATCTCAGCTGAACCAGAAAGCATGAGTCCATCACAGATTATTTTTTCCTTAGGAGAGATAAAGGCAGGGATTGAGGGGCTGACGCAAAACAAGGCGCCAGGCCCTGATGGGATTCCCCCAGACCTCCTCTTGAGCCAGAAAGAACTCTGGGTGCCCATACTTACTACGGTAATAAACACTGCAGTGGAGACAAAGATGCCAACGTACTGGTCTACGGCCACAATAGTCCCCATATTAAAAAAAAGTAACAGAAACAGCCAACACTATTATCGGCCTATTACACTTATTGATGTGACTATGAAAGGCCATTCTTAACCGATTAACGGACTGAGAGGAAGAACCTGACATTATTACCGACACCCAATATGGGTTCAGGCAGGGTCGCTCTACCACAGATCAATTCCTTAATTTGTATCTCCTGGCAGCCAAGTACACTGTGGCCAGTGAGGGGACAGTGTACTTGGCTTTCATGGACTTAACAGCAGCATTTGATCAAGTAAATCGGAGGAAACTGTGGGAACTATTGGGGGCCTTGGGAGTCGATCCAGGACTGGTAAATATCCTAAGAGCAGTGCACCAGAACACCTCTGCCCAGGTCAGATATGATGAGGGGGGAAATGTCACCGATCGCTTCCCAAGCTCAAGAGGAGTGAGGTAGGGGTGTATCCTGCTCCCTTCTCATTTACCTTATATATAAATGGTCTAGCTCAGACGTTGGTAGCATTGGGGGTGGATTGTCCGCAGATAGGAAGGAGAGGGATTCCCGTGTTATTGTACGCGGATGAAGCGGTGCTTCTGGCGAGCACAACGCGTGGCCTCCAGTGCCTTTTAGATGGTTTGGTGCGCTTCATGGACTGCCTAGACTTGTCACCGAACCATACCAAATTATACGTCATGGAAATAGGAAAAGAAATCACTAGGACCACTAGGTATACAATAGGCACTCATGGACTGGAAAAGGTCAATACATTTTCATACCTGGGGATCCTTTTCGATAGCCGCCTTAGTTTTAAAGCCCTTGCAGACGAGAAATGTAATACACTTATTAACTCTACGGGGGAAACAATGAATATTGCAAAAAGGCTAGGCTGCTGGTCCCCGGAGCAAATACTGAACCTGTACAGTTCTGTTAGTTGTGCCAAAGTCCTATATGGCAGTGAGGTTTGGGGCTTCATAGATCCACATAAACTACAAATAGAAGAAAACAAATATCTGAGGAGGGTATTAAAAGTCCCCCAGAGCACATCCTCTTACATTGTTCATGAGGAATTGGGCTTGGCCCACATTAGCGACAGGTTGCAATGGATGTACGTTATTAGCACGCACACTTTTACAACGCGTTCAATTACAATGCGGTTGTAACAACGCAAGTCGTTACAACGACTTGCGTTGGGGGGCACAAATTAAAAAAAAATAATTTACTATTCCAACACCAGTCCCGGTGGATAGTAGGGAAGGTGTTGGGATAGTAAATTAAATGATTTACTATCCTTGAGCGCCACCCAGCGCAATTCGTTGTAACAACTTTCGTTCTTATGACTGCGTGGTAATGGTACGGCGTTGTAACGCTTGCGTTGTAAACGTCGCATACCGTTGCAATGGAAACCCATGGCAGCCTGGATTAAAATGTGGAAAAATCTGGAGGCAGCACTAAGTAAGCAGATAATACTGGATTGTATGGACCGGGATCAGGGTTACAATATTCCCTGGCTCAAATATGTCAGGGAAAACCTGACGGCCTTGGGTAAAGCTGAATATTTTACTCACCCAACTAAACTGTTATCCCGGGACAGGGGCACCATTAAGACAGAATTTTTTAAGAGGGTAATATCAAATAGGGAAGACAGGGAGCTGACCAAGTCATCGGTGAGAACTCACCAGCTAACAAAGTCGTGTCTGGGCTTGGAACCTTATCTGTCCTATATTTACAACACCCAGGACAGATTTCTTATGACACGTTTCAGGCTGAACTTATTTCACCATATTCTGGCAGTTACGGGAGGGTATACAACGCAGTTAGAGTTAAAGGGGCTATGCGGCTGCGACCAACGGTCTCCGCAGGATAAGCTTCATTTTGTTTTATTATACCCTTTTTACATTTACCCCAGGCAATTATTTTTAAAAGGTATTTTAAGAAATTCTAAGTTTAAACAAGCTAAGGTAGCCCTATTGTTTTTTAAATTGTCTGCAACGCTTTTTTGTACAGTAAATTTCCTAAGATTGGCGATGAAACTGAGAACTAGCAGAGGGGAGGGATAAATGATTTTGTGTCAAACATCTGCCACTCAGAAAAAGGGATAGTCCCCCTCGGGTACTTATGAATTATTTATTTGTGTTTTGATCATGTATTCGTCTAATGCAACATTTCACCATACTTTTCGATGAGCTATCCTTACTCAGGACATTCTATGTTAACTCGAGATGATTTTTGTGATGAATCAACTACTTTTTATGCATGGTTTATAAATAGATGTTTTAATGTGGTTTTTAAAATGTTTGAGATAACTTTTTAATATTGTACTTTTTATGGTATTTTCTTATGCCGAACAAAGTATTTTTTGATTGATTGTATTAAATGCTATTCCGTCTAGAGTGCAATAAATGGAAAAGTTCACCTTACACAAGTCCCTTCCTAATAGATTAAATGGACTTGTGTCACACACCACAAATCAGTGTAAATCTTGAAATTCCCCAATTTACACTTTCATTGGTTTAGTCACTAGCGTCTTAATCAATTTGTTCAAAACTCTTCCAACCTGGCTACTTTCTCCCAAGAGGGGTAGGCTGGGAATTTCCACAGTTCTTACAGTGGAACGAGTACCACCAGTATCTAAAAGGAACCTAATTGAATTTCTGTCAACCTCGCCATCCACATAAAGACATGACTAATCTACCTCTAAGGATGCACCAAGTACTCATTCCTCCTCCCCCTCAGGCACGGTCATTGAGATGTTTCCGAATCATTTTCTTCCCACTGCATCAAATATTATGAAGACACCTGCACAGTAGAAGTCACTTGATCATTTGAATGGAAACCCACATTTGCATTGTATTTCTTTATTTGATCATTCACGTTCTGATATGGCATAGGACCTTAGAAAATCTGCAAATTATGTCCTCTGCCAATTGTCATTTGCTGATTCTGTTGATACACCTGCATCGGATTCATTCCATCTACTTCTGTCTCATTTGTGTTTACCTGCAGACTTCTACACGCGCGATTCCAATGTCCCAATTTTCCACATGCATGACAAGGAAGCTTCCTTTTCTGTTCATCTCTATTACCTCTACCTCTCCCTTGTGGAATCGGTATAATTTGAGTCACAGTATTTCCATTTGACACTACACCTCTCATACCAGTAGTAGTCCAACCATTTCCTTGGTAAGCTTCTGTAAAATCTGTATTTAAAAATCCTCTTTTCTTTGCCGCTTTTATCAGAGCTAACATTAATTTCTCTTATAATTTTTTGTGTCTTGTTTCAATGTATTCACCACAACACTTAGCATTACGAAGAATTTCGTCGATCGTCTTGCTTTGCCAACAAATTCAATGCTGCTGAATCATAGCCCTTATTTCTGGTCTCAATCCATACACAAATCCATACGCACAATGTCCCATATCTTTCTCAGTTATGTTTTCAATTCCACTGTACTGTTTAAACACCTGTAGAAGCCTTTCATAGTAAGCATGTACTGATTCTTCAACTCCTGGGTAGTCCGGTCTAATCTTACCCAGTCTGTTTCTTTTGGTGAAATTTCTCCTCTTAAATAGGTGCTAACCTGATTATATTTTTTCATAACTTATTCTGATGGTGGTCCTGTCTTAGGATTGCTTGGATATTCTTCTTTCGGCCAATCTGCTGCAATTTTACACTCAACCCACAAGTCAGCTGGAACTACAATATAAAACAAGCCATCCAAATACTGCCATAAAACATTCAAAACCTTCACAAACCTTTCTACTTGTTTGTACCATTCTACTGGGGTTTCTCTCAATCTTGGAAAATCATTTGTAAATTATAATATATCTTGTCTTTACAAAGGGACTTGAACATACAAACCCTCTGGTACTTCTCTCATAGGATATATCATAGCGTCAGCAGTCTCTGCTCCTTTCTCCCTCACAGGATACAACGGTAAAGCCTGCAAGGTCTCTGTTGTATCTTCCTTCTTTTTAGCCTATCTTCCTTTCCATTGATCTAACTCACCCCAACATTTCAGTGTGCTAATTAACTCTTTAATTTGCAAACATTTTCCTGCAACATTCAAACTCTCCAAATCTTTGTCACTGAAATCTAATCTATATGTTTTTTGTAAGGCTTTAGACTTTTCTATATAAACTCCATACGTTTGTGCAATTTCAGAAAACGTTTCATGTATGTTTCTCACTTTCTTTGTAATATTTTTACACATAAAAAGCAATTCTTCATCCTGATATTTACCTAATCGATCTGGGCTGATTGTTCCAAGAATAATTTCTTCCAAATCTGCTTTCAACCTACTTACATCTAGACCTGAATTATTTTTTTTTTTTTTTTTTTTTTGAAAACCTTTATTGCACAATTGAACCATACAATTACGGGCCTACAACCATCCGGCCGGCCTCGATAGCATCTGAAGTGCAATAGCAGACGGTAAAGGCGTCCCGGCAACATAGGAGCATATCCAGGATAATATCAAGTTACACTGAAAACGTATACGCCACCAGGAAGCAGGAGAATTGAGGTTTAATTTTAAAGTTTTTAGTATGTCCATAAAAGGGGCTAGAAAGGATCTGAGGCAAGATAGACCATCCAGGACATAAGTGGGTGAGTATCAGCATCATTGTTACGCAAACAATTTCCTATCAGCAATGGACCGCAGAAGACCCGACAGGAGAAAAGGTGAGCTAGCACTGCTACGGTCGACAGGTACCACCCACACCATATCGTTCCACCCAAAAAACCCCAGGAAAAAGTGAAAGAGAAAGAGTAAAAGTAGGAGAATAAAAAGGCCCATAGTAACAGAAAGAAACATAAATGCACCCGCCCCACCCTACACACATGCAGAGGCTACGGCCTACCCCCCCCTCGCAGAGTGCCTGTCGCCCCAAAAGAGTACCCGAAATGTAGAGAAGAAAAGAGAGAAAGGAATGCACAAAAGACCGGGGGAGGGCCCAGGCAAAGGAAACAGACAGTCAATAAACCACCCTCGGCCTTCCCTCCTCAGCCCCGACCCGACACCGTAATAGCATATACCATCAATACATTTTCAGATTTCCGTCAACCATGTAGCATCCGACCATGTTCAAAACACTAATAATGTCAGCCTTGTCCCCGTCGATCCAACACAGCAACGAAGTCCAGGCGGGCAGCGGCCATCTTGGACACGAGGCGTAGATGCAAAGACCACCACCAGCGCAAAAGTCCCTCGCAAGAATCTGTCCCACGTAGTGCAGAACAATCAGTAGCTACCCGGCAAAGGTGGAAACCCAGCAGCAGTACCTGAAGGCCGATTGGCCAGGGCCGTTGCAACAATCCCATGGCAGAGCAGGGGGGTCCTCCAGGGGACCCCAAGGTGGACACGGAGCAAATCAACCTGCAAGCACTATCCAGCCGGTGGGCAGGGTCCAGCGTCGCACACCCTAACATCTCTAGAGTAGAGGGCCCAGCAGCCGAGTCATCCGGGGTGAACCATGTCTCGACACACGGCGGGTCACACGGGTCCCATCCGCCGGTCGCCGGGTCCGGCAGGTCCGGCGGGGAACAGCCGGCAGCGCAGTCGCCTGGGAGCCCCCCGGGCATAACTCCATTCAGCCGGTCTCCCAGATCACGGGCACAAGCCCGCATAGATGACCGCAGATCGTGCAGGGCAAGGAAAACATCTGCTAGGGCAATGGGCTCCACAGCAGCAGAGTCCCGCACCCAGAGGGCGTCGCCATCTTGTCGTCCACTGTAGTGGCTGCCTGAGCCCATCTCCAAGGTGAAGCCGATAACGCAAGCAATGGGCGCAATCACCACTACTCCACGAAGAAGGTCAAACACCCGCCGTCCGGGTCCTGCCGTCAGAAACTGACCTCATGGAGAGCGTCACATGGAACCCCCGGGGGCTACCAGCAAGGATGCAGAGCGCCTGGTAAAATGGCGCCCACCGCGGCACCAAAGAATAGAAAAATCCCCCAGCGCCGAGCCTGGGACGGGTGAGGGATACAGTGTTGCTCCTGATGCAGTAGGGAAGCAAACTTGGAAGGGCGGGCCGGGCGGCACACTGTAGCATTCGCTGCAACAGTATCACCGTAGCCTCCGGCCCCTTCCACTGCAGGCGTCCGCGGCTGCCGAGTCAAGAGGCAGCCGATCCAGAGAACAAAGACCCGGTCCCTCACGCGCCGCGGTGGGGCAGGACAAAGGCAGATCTCCGGTTCCACCGCGAGTTGGCCGACGGGGAACACACCATTCGGGTCGGAAGCCCAGCGCGGCTCAGAAGCGCCGGTGTTCCGTCAGGATAGTGAGCAGGATCCGCTGCGCTTCGAGCAGAAGGCGGGCGGGTCAGCGGAGCCGAGGAGTCAGGCGGCCATCGCGGTCGCTGGCTTGGCTCCTCCCCCCCCTAGACCTGAATTATTAATCTGTACACTGTACTGAGGAGAAGGACCTAACAAATTCGGAGTATTTTCACCTGTCTCACTTCTTTAGCCTCCAGATGTAGGTGTCACTTTTTCTCATTCTGTAACAATCTCTTTGGATCTATGTATATACCTTGCTTTGGAGTTTCAAAGAATCTTTCTGAAATGTTAATCAACTGTTCTGATTCTCCTATACTCACACTTGCATTCGTTCCACTATTTTCTATCAATCCTGGATTAGTCTCATTAATTTTTCTATAAACTGTCTGAATTCCATTCATATTTCTATTGGGTTTCGTTAGAGGATGCACTCAAGAAATTTCTTGTCCATCATTATATAATGGAACAATTGGACCAATAGTCACTGGAACTGACAAAACATCTGCTTATTGGTGTCATCATTCTTGGCAATTCTTCTCTAACTATATTTTGATTTTAAATCATGCTTACTGAAGTTTTCTCTTGAGGCACTTATATTTGAGTTAATGGAGCACTTGATAATGTATTTGACTATTCTATTCTGATCCTCTTGATAAGGTGGAGGTTTATTGATCAATAATTTATCTAAAAATTCATCATCTATGTCATCAAATTCCTCAGTATTTCTTTATCTTTGTTTCTCAATATTCTCCTTACATGTTTCTCCCTCTTTAGTTTCAGTTCCAATAACTGGAAACATTTTCACTCCTGCTATGTCCCTCCTCCATATTTTCTTTTGGGCATCCCATTATGCTTCTAAATATCTACTCATAGTGTTCTTATATCTATTCTGGTACCTATCTCTTTCTCTCTTGTATGCCTCATGCTCCCATTCTTCAAGAGCTTCATACTGCATTGGTCTAGGTCTCAAATTATTCATTTGTCTCCTTAAAGTCTCTCGAATTTTGGTATTAAAAGTACCATTCTCTGGAAATGCTTAAGTACCATCTTGCTCAGTGTATTTCATCCAGTTTTCTAACCATGTACACGTATGATAACCCCTTTCTAATGACATATAACCAACCGGTGTTCCTTCAGGAGCTACAGGAATTCCTTCTCTAATGGGTATCAGCTCATCTTTACTAAATAAAGTTTTCAACAATTTTAGTAACTTCTTGACTCTTCTACGCTAATAATAATTTATATAAGTAAATCTTCAAAAAATCTTTTTCCATATTATGTTTCTCTGGTACCAATCAAGATTTATCATGCTGTCCAATCCCAGCATGACTCGCAGCAATCAAGCTATCCCAGCTCGTCACTCTTTGTGACGTTTTTCCCAAACTAACCAATACCAGCGCGGCACCTTGTGACGTGAGTTTAACTCCTGAGACTGATCCTCCCTTTACAAATCAGCATCAGAGTGTTAGACCTGACATCTTTGGCGTGGTTTCCCCCTATCTTTTTGCCTCTACCTCCTGTATTTTTGATGCTGTGCTGGTTTTCGTTTTTGCTGGTTTAGATGCTTTAAGCACTTTGCCACTGCTGTCCCATGTCAAAGTGCTAGTGTTTCTTGTGTAAATTGATATTGTGATTGGTTATCCATGATTGGCATATTTGTGTCACCAAGACGTCCCTAGTAAAGTGCACTAAGTGTGCCAGGGCTGGTGATAACAAATGCTACTAATGGGCCTGCAGCACTGATTGTGCCACCCACATGAGTAGCCCTAAAATGGTGTCTCATGCCTACTACCGCAGTGCCTGTGTGCAGTCTGTGAACTGCCATGTCCTCCTCGTCAGTGTCCCCAATGGCCAGGACTAACCCTTCCCTTTCTGTACACATTGGCCACCCATATGGAAGACCCAAGGTACCCCCTTGGGCAGGGTGCATTGTATAGGAAAGGGAGAGCATGTACTTGTCTAGGTGACATGCTCTGGTCGTGAATTACAGCCATTTTCGTTTTTCACTATTGTAAGGCTATCTTGCCCCTCAGGCTATCATGGGGGATGCTGGCTACCAGCATATCTTCCCATAGGAGCAAGATAGGACATAAAAGTCTGGTATCCCTGAACTCAGAATTTAATAACACATCTTTTAGGAAAGATTGTTTTTAAATCCTGTGTTTGATAACAGCACTTTAAGAAAGTTGCTGTTCTCTTGTCTGACCTTTCTGTGTGCCTTGGCCTGTTTGTGAATTGGATGTCTGGTGTGTGAGGGGCAGGGGCTGGGTGGCTCCGAGAGTCTGAGTGGGCTATCCCTGATAGCTCCATCTGCATCCAGAGTGGTGTGAGGGGGTAGCACCTGGTCCTGAATAGGGCTGTGCCTGCCTTCCACAATACTGGCTCCACCTCCAGCTGGGCGGCTGACAACCCTGCCCCTCTCTCTGAAAGGAAAGGCCAGGAAAACAAAGTACTCAAGGATCACCCACAACTGGTTCTGACCGGACTCAGAGCCCTCCTGCACAAAGTGAACAAAGACTTTTAGGGGTATAAGTACAGGACCCCTGACTACAGAAAATGAGATCATCCTGGAAACAAGAAGGAACCTCTGCCAAGGAGAAAGCTGAAACTGAAGAAGGAAGATGGTCCTGCTGTTGCTCTGCTGGACTGACCTCCTGTTGCTTTGCTGCCAAGGAGAGGGGAAGGACTTTGCTTTGTGCTGTGTCCCCTTGCTTGAAGGAATCTCCAAGGGCCTAAGAATAGTTGGCTCCCTGTTTTTGAAGTCCCAGGAACAAAAGGACTTCACTCCGAGCTCCCCTGAACTCTTCAGAGAGTTTTCTGTCCTTCCTAGAGTGCTTGGGCCAGTTGTGGTGCCTCTGGAAGTTGTACCTGTGTTGGGAAGCTGGAAACCAAGCTTTTAAACACTTTCTGCAAGTTTTGTCGCATCGCTCGCTTGCGGAGAGCATCCCCGACAGTGCGAGGAAATTCCCACAGCTACGAAGGTCGAGATCGTCGCATCGCCTGTTGCCGCTGCCAGAGCCGTTGCATCCTTCGTTTGCGGGAAGCACCAGACCGGTGCGGGAAGATTACCATCGCTGCGAGTGTCGTCGCAGAGCCGGTCATCGCTGGGTGAGATCGCCGCACCGCTTGCTTGCAGACTGCATCACGTCGCTGCGAGTGTCGTCACAGAAGCCATCGCATCGAGGAGCTGCAAGAGAGAGATCACCGCTGGTCTGCGCATCGTCGCCCCGGAGATCGTCGCAACTCCAAAGATCATCCCATCGTGCCTTTGCGAGAGAAAAACTTCCTACGGAACCTACGCACTGGAATCCATACAAGTCAGCCTTCTTTCCCATACAGACCAGATTTGTCGCAACACGCCCGCTGCTGCAGCGGGGTTGTTGCACCGCCTCCCCAAGGTCTCAGGAGCATTGCATCACTTGTTTTCCACCGCACCAGCTTCTGCTTTGGAACTTTGACGCTTTTAAGAGGTACTGTTGGCAAAACATGACGCAACTGTGAACTTTTCAAACAACTGTGGATTATTTTATCCCAACCTTAAGGATCCTTTTGCAACCATATTCTTGAACTGTGTATGTTGGATTTTTGTCGTTTTGGTCTTGTGTAGTTTAGATTAAATACCTTTATTTTTCTAAACTGTTGTGGAGTCAGTTTGTGGTGTTTTCACTATGTTACTGTGAGTGTTGGTACAAATATTTTACACATTACTTTTGGATAAGCCTGACTGCTTGTACCAAGCTACCAAGGGGGTGAGCAGAGGTTATCTAAAGAGTGTTTCCTCTTTACCCTGACTAGAAGCAAGGGCCCCTATTTGGGAAGTGGTATCCACCTCTGCCAACTAGAGACCCCCAGTTCTAACACAGAGTATTTTCGAAGGCTTTAACAAAACTACATAAAACAGCTCGTCGATATAGCTTACGCAACATCACCAGCCAATGAAGTGCAAGATAATCAGGATAGTCTCGCTCAGAATTTGCAAGGCTAATAGCCAGCCAGAGTAGCATAGAGAGTACAGCAGCTTAGGCTCTCTGTTCATAGAAACAGCTACTGCCAAGTTATTTTCTCTCGGTAATAATTGTACCCAAATGCTAAAATGTTTTATCCCCCTAAAGTTGCAATTTCACAGTTTCACGCGATTCCATTGGTCCAATTTATGAGGTGATCATCGTCTCGTTCAGTTCATTCAGATTTTCTCTGTTATAGTTCTTTGTTAAAATGATTGTCATCATCGCTCTTTTGGAAGCAGGAAACAAATTAAATAACTTCATGTCTTCGCGCTCGCTTCCTTATCAGCTTGCAACATTAGTTGACAATTATTCATAGAAAGAAATACTCTACATGTAGAGAGGAGATCCTAGAGATACGCTAAGCACAACTAAACAAATAAATCAGCTTTTTAGAAATAGTCAAGGACAAGATACATTCTTCTGTGACCTACATTTGGGGAAAGGAAAATTACTCTAGCAGGGTTTTGAGGCCTTCATAGAGAAAACATAATTCGTAATGTTCTGAGGAAAAAAAACACACACATTAATATTTTAGCAAAATAAAGAAACACAGATAAATAGGAAATAAGGATTCATTATCCTAGTTAAATCCATAAGTATAATCTACTTTTCAATAATCAAACTATTGATAGGATTTGTTTTCCCGTTCTGAAAATAGGATAAACATTTCACGAAACATTTTCTATAAGCGTTTCATATTATTACTATTTCATTTTTAAGTGCATGATTCTATGAATATTTACTCTAGCCTCTCATAATCATTTCATGGAATTTTCATGCTTTCAGCATGTTGAGTTGCAGATAATCAAATTATTTTTATTAGACCTGTTGTGCCATTTTTGCACAACTTCACGTCGTACCTTCAAATATCCCTGTGTCCGTAAATGTTAAAAAGTCACACCATTAGTCATTGTTTTGTTAATTACAGAATTATGAGCAGATTTGATCAGGCAAGATTATTTAGCAAAAATCATGCTTCATCACTGCCAACGTCCTTGCGCTGTGGCAGGCAGTACCTGTGGCTTCGGTGTCCTTCTGGCACTTGTACTGCCTTGATGGCAGAATTAACAGTCCAACTGGTTTGGCCTACTAAATCGGTCTTCCTTACTACTACCTGTACAACTAATTGGCTTGACTTCTACTACCTGTTGTAAGAGAAGCGCAGCAGGTACACTCCATGGACACTTGAGTGCATCTTTAAATGGGTGGAAAGTACTTTGTAATATATTCTCTTTTCACCTTGATGAAAGGTAGGGAATCACCTGTTTACTCAGCAGCTCTAGAAGACTCAGAGGACTGCAGCTGACTCCTTGCTAAATGTGCTTGAGTCTATAGGAGTAAATTTGTTCACCTTGCAATCCATTATCATTTACGGCAAGTACCCACAATGTTAACATCATTTCTTTCTCTTAGATTTATGGAACAAAATCATACCAAAATGTCTTGTTCTGTTGCTTCACTGACATACACTCCCTCATGTGATTATCTGTTGCACATAAATATGGGTTGGATCCTTTAATGCCTAGATCACTTGTAACTTTCCACTTGCTCACCATCTCTGAGGCTTGCTCTGCTAACACCCTCTACTCAGGAAACAGCCTGTACAAAGCAGTCATTATCATGCGTTACCTTTATCACACATCCTGACAGTGCGTACGTATTTACCAAGCATGTCATTACCACATAAAATGTTATCATGGATGCCTTTACAAAATAAATTACATATATGAAAAAACACGTAGTTTTCAGGGACGTTATAGTTAGAAATTAGCATTTAAAAAACCTTAGAAATTCACTTAAATAAACACAGGTTTCAGGGACGTTATAATTAGTTGGACATTTCACTAATACAAAAACCAGAGAAATTTGTCGATTATAGTTAGTTGAGCTAACTATAACTTGCGCCCCTGCAATGCACTGTTGATGATATCACTCATGTCATGGTCAGTGACATCACTGATGACATCATCCACTTAATATCTGATGTATCTCCTCACACTGTTATATAACCTTTCATACACGTACTCAAAAAGACAGGCTAACATTCTTGAAACCATAGACACACCAATAGTTACTAAACACCCACTCACTGATTCGTAGTTCTACGCACATCCACTCACTAACCCATACAGTCACTCATACACAAAGTCACTGATCAATACAGCCACTGATATATGCACTCACACACCTATACAGATACTCACACACCGCCACTCACCCAGAGTTACTCACACACCTAGTCAGTCACCCAAAATAATCAATCACACTGCCATTTACTAAACAATACAGTTATACCCATACTACCTCACCTATTCATACAGATACTAACACATACTTATTCTTATACAATCACAGACAAGTATACACTCATCCGTACAACCAATCTCACAATCACTCACTCTCGCATATATACTCCAACACTAACATATACTGCCTTTCAAATATGTAGTTACTCATTGATGTACCATTGAGTCATCCATTCACTTACCAACACAGGTATACACACACTCGCCCACCCAAACAGCCCCTCACAGAGGCACTCATCCCCCCACATCAACAGAGGGAGTCACCCCCCCACACACACAGACATTCAGGCACCCATACATGTACTCAGAAAACCAATCATTAACCCATATAGACACTCATGTAGCTGCCCACCAACCCATGCAGCCGCTTACATACCAAGTGACAGACTGATACAGACATTCACCCAGATTTGTCACTCACCCATGCATTTACTAAGACATGTTTAATCACTCACCTGTTCAGTCAGTCATGCACGTACATCATCATCCATTTAGACACTCATATACCCACTCATTCTTCAATACCCCTTGGCGTACATATAGATACAGTTCTTAAATTTGTCAGAAACAGTCACTGGATCAAGTCATCACTGATGACACTTACCATGTCATGAGTGGGGCATGAGTTATAGTTAGCTTAACTAACTATAGTGGACAACATTTCTCTGATTTTGTATGAGTGAAATGTCCAACTAACTAAGGCGTCCATGAAACCTATGGTTTTTTCAGTGAATTTCTAAGGTTTTCTTAAATGCTAATTACTAACTATAACATAAACCTACAGCAATGGATAGTGGACCATACACAAAATGCAGCACCTGTACCATCAATCACCCATATACTATAAACAATAGACAATAATGTGTGCTAACAAACCAAAGAGGCCCCCTGTCCAGGAGCACCTCTCCACTGACGGGGATACAACACAAAAAAACACTGGATTGGTTCTGCACCAAAATCAGTCAACAAAGAATCCGTAATTATTCATAATTATTAACAGTAAAACCAAGTCACTGCCAATGCAAAATCGTCTTGTCTCATTCTTCTACTGCAAATAGGTAAGCAAGATGACTATATATGGAACACTCCAAATCATCATATCTTGAACAACGTGAAATGTTCTTTTTTCAACTTGTGCTTTTCGAAAGCCACTTGGTAGTAATAGCTTTGCTGTACCGATATCAATGCAGGCCACCTCAGAGGTGCCACTGGGGGTAGGGTCTGGCACTGCATTTGGAGACTCACAGCATTGTCAAGATACTTTCATGCAGGATTCTACCTCAGGTCATGATTTAAAAAGTAGGAGTACGCCAAAGTCCTTTAAAGAGGGTGACTCAGGGGAAAAATATTATTCTTTTTCAGAGTCCTCGGATCTATCGGAAGTATCGAAATATCGTTGGCTGCGATCTACCAATCCATCTTGGATCACAGACTTGAAACCGAATCGAAAACCATAAGACCCATACCGCCTGCCGAAAACTCCAGAACACAGTCAGAAAAATTGCAAAAACTTGCAATGAACTTACGGACCGAATAAGTGAGGCGGAGGTGAGAATATCAACCCTAGAGGATGAGGTAACTGCACAGAAAACTACCCTTAATGCTATGATTTCGAAGAGAGATGACACTCAATTGAAAATCGTGGATTTGGAGAATCGCTTACGCCGGAATAACCTAAGAGTACTAAGTATTCAGGAAGGCTCTGAAGGGTCAGATGTGCGTAAATTCATGATTGATCTCATTAATGAAGCTTTCCCTGAACTTACAATGTGGAATAAGTCTAGCGAAATTCAGAGGGCCCATAGATTCCCATTTAGGCTGTCATCATCCAGGTGGTCTCATTCAGTGATCAAGCCAAGGGCCATTCTGATCTCTCTAAATAACTTTTTAGCGCGGCAGGCATTATATGACCTGGGGCGACCAGATAAGAAGCAGCTAGGTAAGGGTGCTTAGTTTTTCGTAAGGCCTGATTTTTGCCACTATACGGCAGAGAAGAGGTGGCTGTTACGACAACTTATTACACCGTTCCAAACCAAGAGAACACAAGCGTTTTTACTATTCCAGCCACACTAAAAATTGTCAATATAGGGAAAACAAGGTTTTTCACATCAGAAATCCAAGCCAATGAATATCTAGACGCTATTGGAACTACACAAGATGAAAGGACAGGAAACAGGATTGAGAAACTGCCGGACGCTCGCTGATCATATCAGTGGAGGACATTGGCTTGAGACTAAATAATGTGTAAATAAGCTCAGCAATAATATATGGGTATATACTTTTGGGAGGGTTAGCCCCCATTATAAAGAAGAAGGGGAGACACCAATGAGCAAGTCTCTCTCCATCGTAAGGGCCATAAGACCTTTTGCCTATGTAGAGGGAAATGGGTGGGGGAGGAGGTGTGTCTAACTGGGGTCAGGGGGGGCACAGGAATGGGTGAGGGGGGATGAAGGTGGGGTTTGTGTTTGGGGTAGGGAGGACGAGGGAGGGGGGTGGCAAGTAGGGGGAGGGTTCATGGGCAAGATAAGCAAAATGAAAAACTGAAATCAGAGATATCTATTTTTATTCAAAACTACCAAGCTGGGATGCAAGTGTATCAATGGTCAGGTAAGGGAATTAACAGTACTAAATATGGACAAATGTAGGATTTATTCATATAACGTGACAGAAAAAAACAGGAAAAGGTTTTTGAGATAATTAGAACACTGAGTCCAGATGTAATATGTTTGCAAGAAACCCATATACCATGGCAGGACAAGAGCCTCTTAGAGATCAGGGGATATTCCCTAGCTGCATGTTCTTTTCAAGATATGATGATCAGAGGGGTAGCAATATATCAGACAACGGGATTTGCAGGTAATACAATCAGCCGCGGACAAGTGGGGGTGTTGGGCAATAGTAGAACTAGCCAACGGTCTTACAGTTGTGAATATCGATGCCTCTAACTTAGATGATGATGATATTTGGAGTGTACTGGAAGTGGAATTAGCTAATTGGTCTCAGGGGTTGATAGTATGTGGGGACTTCAATATACACCAGGATGTGATGAATGCTCAGATACAAACATACGTAGGAAGGAAACCCAGGGTATATGGGGCAATTAGGGCATTTAAGGATACTCATGGTTTGTGTGATGTCTGGGCTGAAAAACAGCCAGCAGATCCTGGATTTACATATTTTTCCCATTCGCATAGGAAGTTTGTACGGCTGGACTATTTCCTTGCCTCTCATTTACTGATAGGCAGTTTAGACATTATGAAACTGCCCCAACTATATTCTGACCACAACCCCTTGATATTAGAGTTAATAGAGGCCATGAAAGGTAGACAGAGGGCTCTTGTGTTGGGAGGAAAACACGAGAAGAACACGTATCATTGTGGCCGTTGATTTAGAGCGGAACTCAGGGACAAATGATTAAATCCCTTGAAAGAAAAAGAAGTGGTGATCCAATTTTGCAATTTTTAAGACCTATGGTGGAAGATAAAACACCACATATTGAAGGGTTTTATGAATACATGAATAACTGACAAGAAAAGGTTTTCGTCATAGGAAGATTGAAATATATTTTTGAACATCAAATAAAAGGTTGCCAAAATTAAAAAATTGGGGAATCTGACGGCAGTCTTCATAGAGGATCCATCAGGGACTGTGCTAAAGTTTTTAAAGATTAATGTGTTTTTAACTGTCCTGAGGAAGGTGGTGCGATAGCAGGATCCACAAAAACACGTTGACAATAAACCTCTGTGGTTTTTAACTTTTTTATATATATATGTTTGCAATTATATGTGGAAACTTTGTAATTATGTATTGTAATGTGAGATAGTGCAGCAAATGTGTTATTCCAGCACATACACTCACTGATTTGTTGCAAATTGAGAAAGGAAATACTCTAATCTGTTAAAATTGTTGAGTTGTTTTTAATTTGTTTTAATAAATGGAACACAATGTACAATTAGCATAGTGAGATTGTATATCCTTATTGAATTTAGCGCCTTTTTGTGGTTCGACTTATACCATGGGGGTATGATAAGTCCCAGCATGATGGGTATGTGGTTTGAATAAGGAGTATTGGTATGTGGTGTGTAAGTGATTTGGTCAAACAAAATATTCTTAGAATATATATATTAGGAGCCACCAAGGGGACAATTTTATTTAACTAAGAGCAAAGATACCAGACGATTTGGGTAAAACATAATCTAAGTGGACCTGTAAGCTTGAAGATGGGGAAACAGACCTAGATATGGTGTCAGAGATTGGGACCAAGTTACTTATGGCAGCTAACCTCAAAGCTCATCAATATAAAACTTTATACAATCTTTATTACACCCCGGCTAAATTATTTGGGTGGGGGAAAAGGCCAAATGATAAATGCCCAAGATGTCAGGGGGGCACAGCGGACAGCATACATATGTTTTTTCATGTGAAAAGTTGAATCCGTTAAAAGAGGGTATTGAAAAATGTTTGTTTCAAATATTTAATAGAGAGATTAAAATTACCTCAGCAGCGTAGGCTTTGATGCTCAATTAAATGTAACTTTGAGGGAACAGGATTTTGTGTTCTTAACAATGGTGATAGTACGCTTATTGATAACAGCAGTTTGGAAGGATAATGAGCTACCTACATATTTTCAAGGGCTGTATAGGATATTACATCTTGGCCGTTAGGAAATTGCTGTGTAAAAATGTAAAGGGAAAAAGACCAGGAGAAAAGGCAAGAGTATATGGGAACCTCTTACAACATGGATGGAAAACAAGGGGTGGCAAGGGATTGGGTAGATATGTTTGTTTATTTATAGAAGAAATATGATTTCGATTTCTGGGAATAAAAACTGTGTACATTCATGGACTCAAAGAGCGTTATTGTTTCTGGCCTATAGGGGAATTGTCAATGGTACGTAAAAGATGTGATCTGATTTGTATGATGTCTCCGATTTCAATTTTTAAATAAAGGAAAACCGCAGCATACAGGTGACTTAGTTTTTCTCAAGTATTTAATCTTTCATAGATTCATATGCTTGAATCGGAAAAACAAGCAATTACTAATCTGTGTGTATGGGTGTGTGTGTATATGTATGTATGTGTCATGCCGAAGCTATTTGGGAAATAAATCACCTACCTGGATCCACGCTGTGTCCCTCTGATTCTTCCTTTGGTTTGAATCTTTTGTGGCATATTGTGCGCGCCGGCCCGAGTTGCGCTGGAGGGACCCGGCTCCCAAAGTGGACAGAGTCAATAAGGGCACATTGCAGCATTGTTTTCCAGGTTACCACCGCACCCGCATTTGAACAGTGCCGCTGCAGCCGCAGTCTGTGAACTTGCACGGAGGAACCAAGGGCCACTGTTTCCAAGGTTGCAGGACTGTCTTCATGTGGATACTTGTGGTAGAGGTATCCTGGGGACCCAGTGGGAGGTTTTGACTCTGCAACACAGTTGACCAGGACACCAGCACCACGTTCCTAATTCCGTCCTGGATCCCAAAGATGGACACTGGGACACGAGAGGAGCACCTCACGCCGCATGTAGTGAGAGGTACATGCTGGGATCTGTAGTCTTCCGATACAGCTACAGCATTCTGTGAGACTCTGACCCGGCTCCCTAGGACAACCACCAATGGTAGAACAAGTGGGTGTTTATTTGCTGGGTACTGGTGAGAAACTGTGATGTTAGCAGGCATTTGATAAAGTCACTTACGACGAAACGCGTCATGCCGAAGCTGTTTGGGAAATAAATAACCTACCTGGATCCCCGCTGTGTCCCTCTGATTATTCCTTTGGTTTAAATCTTTTGTGGCATATTGTGCGCTCCGGCCCGAGACGCGCTGGATGGACCCGCCTCACAAAGTGGACAGAGTCAATAAGGGTACATTGCAGCATTGTTTTACAGGTTACTGGGAGTACTCTGACCCACCACACCCGCATTTGAACAATGTCGCTGCATCCGCAGTCTGTGAACTTGCACGGAGGAACCAAGGACCACTGTTTCCAAGGTTTCAGGACTGACCTTATGTGGATACTTGCGGTAGAGGCGTCCTGGGGACCCAGTGGGAGGTTATGACTCTGCAACACAGTTGGCCAGGACACTTATGTGTTATAGCTAGTGAGCTTACTATAACTCCGCCCCCACAATGCACTGCTTATTACTTCACATATTACATCACTCATAACATGGTCAGTGACATCATTGATGACATCATACTGTGGCTTGATGTTTTAAAAAAGTTACGAGTGTTAAATATATGTACCAAGGTGTACTGGTGAATCAGTGGACGAATGAGAGTCTGTATAGATGATCCAGTGGGTGCGTAACTGAATGTATAAGTGAATGATTAGGTGTCTCAGGGAATGTATGGGTGAGTGACTGGTTGTGTGAATGTCTGCATCCGTCTATCAGTTGGTGTACCGGGTGTCTGAGTGCCTGTGTGGGTGGGTGTGACTGCCTGTATGGATGAGTGACTCAGGGAGTCAGTGGCTGTATGAATTAGTGAGTGCATGTGTGAGGAGCTGTATGAGTAAGTGTAAATGTGTATGGCTGTGTCAGTGAGTGCATGTGTCCATATGTGAAAAGCATTGAAGGTGAATGATGGGGTATGCGAGTGACTATGGGTGACTGAGTGAATGCGAGTGGCTGTATGGGTGATTGTGTGAATGTGTCAGGGACTGTATAGGTGAGAGGGTACATCTTAGTATCTGTATGAGTGAGTGTGTAATTGTATGGGTGAGTAAGTGGCTGTGTGAATGACTTTATGGGTGAGTGTGTAGCCTTAGGGGTGAGTGACTGTGTGAGTGGATGTATGGTTGTGTGAGTGGATATCTCAGTGGCTGTATTAGTGAGTGGGTGCAGGAGTGGCTGTATGGGGGAGTGGCTGTGTGTGTGGATCTATGAATCAGTGAGTGACTGCGTAAGTACTGGTGTGGGTGTGAGAATGGATTTGAGAATGGTAGAGTGGAAGTTGGAGTGGGTGTATGCATGGTATTATGGAGTGTCAGTGGGAGCATCAGCGATTCAGTCATGTAATTTGAGATATTATCAGTCGAGTCACTGGTCATGTCTTGAGTGATGTAATATGTGAGGTCATGAGCAGTCCATTGCTCAGGTGCAAGTTATAGTTAGCTCACTAACGGCTGAATTTCTCTGGTTTTGTATGAGAGAAATGACCGCCTAACTATAACGTCCCTGTAACTTTTGGGTTTTTCAGGGAATGTTAAAGTTTTTTTAACTCCATTAAACTATAACGTCTGTGAGAAAGTGCCCTATTTCTGCATGGTTGCCCCCACTTTTTTCTAAATTGCTGATGTACTTTGACGGAGTGTGCCCTGGGCCCCTGCCAATCAGGTAACCAGGGTTTATGTTCTTTCCCTAACGGTGCATTGAAGCCGAAACCCAATTGGCATCTCTGGCCACAGGTCAGCCCTTGGTAAATGGTCCCGCAGGTACCCAGGGCACTGTGACCAGAAAAGGCCTTTAAGGGCTGCAGCACTTATTAGGCCACCCTTAGAGGTCCTGTACCATCACACGCACAAACTGCCTTTGCAGGCTGCGTGTTTTGGTGCAGAACAAACTGAAGAGTCGACATGGCACACATCTCTGTGTGCCATGCCTACAACCCACTGCCCTCTAGCTGGGTACACTATACCAGTGGTGAGGGTACAGGCACATGAGCCCTGTACCCCTACAGTGTCTAAGTACATTCTTAGATCACCTATAATGCAGAAAGCTTAAAGTTAAACATAAAAAAGGCCTGTAGCGGCAAGCTCTCCTTGGCCAAAGCAACAGGACAAATCCCCTGTAGATGGACCCTGCCGTCTCCAACTGCCACACATGAGGAAACCACCTCTACCGCCACCACTTTTAAGGGAGGGCTACTCATCGCCCGTCGCTCCCCAGGCTCTCCCAAGACATAAGAGACTTGATCCTCGATCATCAACTCGATATACTCTTCATAACTGAGACCTGGCTAAAAGAGTGGTGTAACCCAGACCTTTCAATAGCGGTCCCACCTAACTTTTCACTCCATAGAAGAGATAGACCGAGTGGGAGAGGAGGGAGTGTTGCTATTATCATTCGAGAAACATTTTGCTGTACCACCTTTAATATGGACACACTAAAAGATGCTGAAAGCATGGGTTTCTGCATCAAACTAACAGGCACTTTCTCATCAGGAGCCCTAATATATCGACCCCCAGGGACATGCACACATTTTCTTGACTCACTAGGGGACGCCTTAGGGAATTTCACACTCAGGTACTCTAACTTCACGCTCCTAGGAGACTTCAATCTCCATTTAGATGACCACACAGACCCAAGTGAGGTGAATTTCCTACAAACCGTAAAAATCTTTAACCTAAACCAGCTAATAGCCAGTCCGACCCACATAGCTGGAAACATTCTGGATGGGGTCTGCTCCAATCTCATAGAACTAAGAGCCATGATCCCTATAACCCAAACATGGACAGACCACTATTTAATTCCCTTTTCCCTTAAAACCCCCAAAACAACTCACTCAGGAAAAATTCCAATTGAAGAAAAATGCAGACCCAATTGGGCCAAAATAGCAAAAAATCCTAATTTAATACCGCGGGCACAAGCAGCAATACCAATCCTTTCAGGCAATGTAACCAATGACTCTCGGACATTTCATACCTGGATGGAAGAAATAATTAATGACATCACAAACCAAGAACCCCCAGAAAAAACATCAAAGGTCACAAAACACAGAGCCCCCTGGTTTACCCCAGAATTAGCTCAGGCTCATCTACGCTGCAAACAAAGCGAGACGAAATGGAGAAGGAACTACGATGTACTGGAAAAAATCTATTTAAAAAATGATAGAAAGATATACCATTCCCAGATAAATCAAGCTAAAAAAGAATATTACACCAATAAAATAAATGAATCCAAGCAAAATCAAAAAATAATTTTCAACATCATAAACTCGTTTTCCAACCCTAAAGGTCTCCAGAAGGAAATTTGTCCCACACAGGATCTCTGTGACCAAATAGGAGATTATTTTGAAAATAAAATACTCAAGATTCAAGAAAACTTTGGCCAAGACATCCAGATGAACATACATGTAATACAGTAGAGGATTGTACCTACCTTGGTCCTAAAGTCTTTTGCACCAGCCTCCTTAGTAACTACCCACCAAGTCATAACAACTAGTAAATCAGGCTCTGCCCTAGATGCCTGTCCGCCGACGATCTTACATAAAATCATCGATATTGTCAACCCAATAATAAATGAAATTGTTAACGAATCCTTAATATTAGGAACAGTCCCAAGGGAGTGGAAACTGGCGCAGGTTAAACCCCTGAAAAAGAAACAACACATGGAAGACCAAGTAATGTCTAATCTACGCCCTATCTCACTGCTTCCCATTTTAGGCAAAATAACAAAAGAAATTGTCCATATGGAACTTACAAAATATATAAAAACTAACCATATCCTGCACAAAAAAAGGATTTCACCCAAGACACTCCTCGGAGTCTGCACTGGTCAAACTGACAGAAACCTTGAAAAACTTAGCTGACTGGCGGTCAACCCGTAACCTCCCAACTTACCTCTCGAAGTGATGGTCGCACCCAGTCGACCTTCGTACTCATGCCTGCAGTGCCTTTGGAAACCAGAGGTTCTCCATTGAAAACAACAGGGCGCCCAACGTCGAAACAGCACCCGGCGCCCTAGTGCCACTGAGGGTGCACCTTTGGCGCTACTTTGTTTCCCTATTTGCCCTGAGCTTAAGTCCAGGAGCGTTGCTCCCACAACCAAGTGGCTTGCTAGTCAGCAGCCACTAACCGGAGGTCTCCTAGCCCCCTATCTCCCATTAGATAACATTGGGCCTCAGCACTCTGCCGCCCTAGTGCCGCTGAGGGTGTAACTGGAGTGCATCCTTGACACTGGGGGACCCCCGAGTCTACCCCCAGAACCTCAATTCCCACTATCAAATACTTACCTTAAAACCGATAACAGTATTTTCCTCCACAGGATAACACTGACTGTTTTTCTTGGAAAAGTTGTGGAGTTTGAAAACCTAAGGAAATTCTTTAAAATTGCACTGACTAACAAAAACGATTTTACTTATCTGTTTGCAGGAAATGTCCCAGAGTAGTATCCAGGTATACTATGAGGAAGAAAATAATTCTCAAAAGTAACTTACCTGTAATATTTCTGAAAAGCCTATTCAATTCTATGTACTGTATTAACAAAGCATTGCATTTCTCTGAAAACGATACTGTACGTCCAAACAAAGTGCATATACTATTACCAATCCAAACTGTATTAAAGCTGTATATTTACTGCAAAGTACTTACCACTTACCTGTGCCAGGCCTGCTTGGTTCTAGAAAATAAAATAACTAAAAGAATAATTTTATACAAAAACAATTGGTCTGTAGTACAGTCTCTGAGTGTGTGAATTCATTTGCTGAGTGTGTACAACTAATGCTTACACTGTCCTCTGACACCGTCTTACTGCTCAACCACACTACCACAAATAGAGAGTGAGGTGATATCTAACTTTACCTCTGCCTACCTTTGGGGATCCACAAGACTCTGTGCACACTATACCTCTCTTTGGTATAGTATATATAGAGCCAGCTTCCTACAACGTCCCTGTAACTTTTGCTTTTTCCAGTGAATTTCTAAGGTTTTTTGAATGCTAATTCCTAACTATAACGTCCCTGTAACCTTTGCTTTTTTCAGTGAATTTCTATGTTGTTTTTAAGTAATACTTGTGTTTACAGAGTGGTGGAGAAAGGGGGCTGGACCTCTGACTACCTCTCAGGAATCCCGCTGTGTAGGACTTACAAGAGGTGCCAGAAAGGATACTTGACCCTCAAGGTCCCCCAGGAGTTAAGTGTACTTCACCCCCAACCAGTATTGCACGTTTGTAGTCCTTGTGGCCTCCATGGACTTGGGCACGGCATCCGAACACCTTTTAGCAATCCCACTGTGTGGGACTTACTGGAGTTAACAGGAGGGATACATGGCCCCCCTCCTGTTACCTCCAGCAAATCCCACACAGTGGGTCTGCCAAGAGGTTTTTGGTAGCCGTGCCCCTTTCTCCAGCCCTCTGCAACCCCGCCTCCTGGTGTACAACTAGTTGGGGCATGAAGTTCATTTGGCGGTCCTTGGGGCCCAACTAGCCCTCCTGTTACCTCCTGTAAGACACACACACAGCTGTGTTGCTGGGAGGTCATAAGAAGCGACGCCCCCTTTCTCCACCACTCTGGTGCACTGTTGCTTGGGGGAAGTAGTCCACTTTAGTCCTGAGGCCCTAAAGAGGCACGGGACCTCATCCCCCCCACCAGCAGTGCGCAAAGAGGTGCATTTGCAGAGTGTCGGAGAAAGGGGGCATGGTCTCAGACCACCTGTCAGAAATCCCACTGTGTGGGGCTTACTGGAAGCAATACTAAGTCTTGTTGGCCCCTAAGGATTCTCAGCAGCCAAGGAGACTTCATCAATGCGCCAGGAGGCACATTTGCAGAGTGGTGAGTCATTTTCGGCCCCAGGGGACTCAATCTCCCAAGGACTGGCCTGCAGTGTGGGTGTCCTGGTCCAACCCAGGGTACCCACATTTAAATTATTGGGGCCCATGGGGGGGGGGGGGGGGGGGGGGAGCCTCAAGGCCCTGTGGTCCCTGCCAGCTTCCCACCTCGTGCGGCAGCCAAAATTGCTTTGAGGTCCAGGGAGCTGCTAACATGCAGCCCCCTTCAATTCAAATTCAATTCAAAAAGTCTTTATTCGGATTTCAACAAATCCATAAAAGCAACACATTTAAAATACATTATAAGAATTGAAGAATTGTCGCAAAAAGCTGAGGACTACGAAAAGTGCATACAAACATAGATGTAAACAATCAATGTGATCCAATTACTAAAGTGCAAAAGCATTTGGAACTATGAGACACAAACAGTTCAAGGGGATTCCATCGTTTTGCGTCTATGGAAAATGACTTTCAAAAATGAGCTTGCACGAAAAATCAATTCATCATTTTCTAGTATTAAAAGCATAGAATAGGATTGAATCAGGGAAACTGGTCTGAATTTTTTAAAATATGGGGCTAAAAACCATTTGGTATATTTCATATAAAATTTACAGTTAAAAAAGAAATGTAAATCATTTTGTCTGCTAAGTCCATCGCAAGGGCAGGGGCAAGGCATATTTCCTGAGTTCATCATGCTATGGCCCAAAGGAAAACAAAGTGAGAATTTTATAGTCCCTGCTCTCAGACGAAATAATAACAATCTCTCCCAATTCGTCATTGGGAGTCTTAGATATAGAGGATTTTGTTGTGGTGATGGGTCATTATTTACATTGTTCACATGGGACTTAACAGTTTGTTTTTGCAGTTCTTCCAGCCTCTTTTCCCTAAAAAAGGCATAAAGTCCGGATTGTACTTCCTTTTTATCCGTATTCTTAATCTGGGAGGGATCATTAAAGAGATGGTCTTTGCCTATGCTGTTCAAACTTTCCTGTGTCGCCCGAAGCCACGGAATGCTCATTCCTTTATCACAGTCTAAGCACTCCTTCAGGATTTCCTGTGTTAGGGTGGCACGGTCGTTGACCCAAATAGCCAACCAGAACAGGGCAGGCCTTGCAGCGATGAAGTCATTAATGTAGGGCAAGTTTAGTTCAGCGTGGCAAATATACCCAGATGCAGCCCCCTTGATTTCATAGAATTGTCTGTTTTCCTGCTCGCTTCACAGGGGCAGGGAATCAGATATATGCTCGGTTTTCAGCAAGCATGACCATTTTGTGCACTCGCTTTCTGAAAGCAGAGCACTTGTTTGCTATGGTGCTCCAGCCAAGACATAGCAAACTGCAATGTCCCGGGGGTGGGTCCCAGAGAAGTTGTGGTAACTGGGCTGCGGGGGAGCTCTTGAGCCTCCCCCGCATTTATTTTTAAATTAATGTTTGTGCCCCGGGGAGGTATCGGTCCCCAGGAGGTGAGTTGGGCCACCCTGCATTTGTATACCACATGTTCTTACTGCCCCGGGGATGTGGCAGTCCCCGGGCTGCAGTGGAGGCCTAAGGCCTCCCTCACATTCTTTTTTTATTTAGTTCATGTATGTACCCTGGGGAGGTGGAGGCCCTCGGGCAGTCCCCCGCATTTATAGTACTCATTGCCCCGGGAAGATGGCGGTACCCAGGGCTTAACAAAAGTCTGGGCTGGCCATGAGCCCCCCCTCCTTCATTAACTTCATACCCCCAGGACTTGGCCCACCCAAGGGTTATTATAAAGCAAGCATGGGAGTCCTCGCTTGCTTTATTTAAAATAAAATTCTGCAGCAGATTTGCGGATCCGCCTGGTAAATACTTTTAACCAAATCACATCCGCCTGGTAAATACTTTTAACCAAATCACAAAAAGCACATTTTCTGCTGAATTTGGTGTCATTCCGTTAAGCTATAGCCATGTACAAAAAAGATAAAAAGTCCCAAAAACTAAACATGGAGAAAACACATTCTCAAAAAGTCCCAAAAACTAAACATGGAGAAAACACATTTTGGGACCTCCCTTTTTTTCAGCCCCCGCTGGACAGATTACCCCAAAACTTTCAATACAGCAGCTAACCCAAAAAGGGGATGTTTTGTGAAAAGTTCGTAGGGATCCGTCAAGCTGGTCGAAAACAGGGCATGTATGCATCACCACCCAATCTGGCTTCTGGTGTCCTATAAGGCAAACTGGTGAATTGTCTGGGGACTTGCATTTTTTGTTTAGATGGGTTCCTCATTTGTTTCACCCCCTATGCCCATTTACAGTTCACAATCAGTATGGCCATTACTGCTTCTTGGGCCACTCGTAAATGTCCCAAGGGAAGCAGCCCGCCAGCTTAGCACAGGAAAGGCAAATCTCTTTGAAGTTCTCTCCCTAAATAAGCATTAAATCCTTCAATGTCAGGAGAGGAACTAGCTGCAGTAGATGGGCAGATAATAGTGTCATATAGTCATCCAATTCTGATCCAGCATCAGTAGGTTTGTCTTGAGCTATCTTTTCCTCCTCTGGTTCGGCCTCATAAGTTCGTCATCATGAATAGTAGTGGGTGGAACCTTTCTGTGCGGTGGCGCTTGCCCTGCATGTGAACTAGGACTTACTAAATTGTGAACCAATAGAGTATATGATGAAACAGTATGGATGAACTGGTTCCTTTCTGCAGGCTCATCCTCACATTTTTTGTGTTCGCCCTCCTGTTTTCTTAACCTGTTTTTGTTGGCTTTTAGGACTCTGTGCAATTACCATTGCTAATCAGTGCTAAAGAGCTTGTGCTTTCTCCCTAAAACATGGTAAAATTAGGTTACACCCGATTGGCACATTTAATTTACTTGGAAGCCCCTAGTAAAGTAGTACTACATGTACCCAGGGTCTGTAAAATACATGCTACTAGTGGGTCTGCATCACTGATTGTGACGCCCACTTAAGTGGCATTTTAAACATGTCTCAGGCCTGCCATTGCAGCCTCCGTTTGAGGTTTTAAACTGCTATTTCAACTAGGCAAAATAACCCTTTTGCCAGGCCTAAACCTTCCTTTTTCAATACATATAAACCAGCCTTAGGGTAGGCCCTACTTAGCCCATAGGGCAGGGTGAAGTGTATTTAAAAAAAAATAGGAAGTATACTTTTAAGTTTTACATGTCCTGGTAGTGAAACACTCTTAAATTAGTTAACAATGATATCATTGGGTTACCATTTTACATTCTATAAGTAATAACCTTCAGTTGTGAGCAGATAGGAATGTCGAGTATACTATCTAAAGAATTTTACTTTGAAAACCTCTTTAATGGTAAATTTTGATGAGGCGCTGTCTGCTGCCCCTTAGTGAGTAGGAATGCCGCTGTAGTTTTGTGGACGGGGTTGGGGGCCTGACCGTCCAGCCAGACCTGTTTGCTACTAGGTGGACGCTGGGCCTAGGCGTGCTCCAGGCTGCTCCATGCTGCTGCCGTGAGCGCCCAGACCCAGCGCTGCGGGCCCCCGCGTCTCACCGCTCGATATTGCCACAGTTTGCCATGCACCCCCCTCCTGGGGGGAGTGGCCACTGCCCGAGGTAGCCTGTACTCTGCCTGCCTTCAGCATCGGCCCCCCCTACCCGCCTGCTTGCCGCTCATCTGTAACCGGGCCTTGGTTCTGCTCCGGCCCCTCCAGCTCCTACCTGCGGCCGTCTGGAGCTCTCTCGATGCTGCCCTCCAGCTGCGCTCTACAGTGGAGCCCCTTCATCGTTCTGCTGCATCAGGCCCGCGACCTCTGGACTACGAGGTTGGGCATTTTCCTGCCCGTAGGCGGTGTGGCTAAACATCACCACTGAACATAGTCTGAGGCCCGCGGGTGAGTGGGGCAGCTTCTGTGGCTGTGCGGGCAGGGTTGGGGGCTGGCGGTCCGTTCCGCCTGTCCTTGTGCGCTACGGGGAGGGTGTCAGTGGCTTAGCTGCTTCTGGGCCGCTTTCCACGGCAGCCGCAAGTGCCCGGGCTCAGGGTTGTGAGTGGCGGGCCCCCCACGAATCCCCGCTTGCCTGCGCCGCAGTTAGGTTGCCTCCCCCTCCTGGCATAAAATTGTTTCTCGAGCTGCGTGGGAGCTGCCTGCCATTTACTGCGCCTTGCCTGCTTTCGCCTCCGACCCTGGACCTCGCCCAGGTGCTGTACTGCCAAGACTTGGTCTTAAACCTGCTGCGGTCCCACTGGCTCCCTGTCTGCTCTCTCATCCGGGCTGACTGTTGCTCCCGCTCTTGTGGGCTCATTGAGACCGCTTGCCCCCCTGCCCTGCTGCCTGTCGCTATGTCTGGTGCCTGGCTGCGCCTCACTGCCCTGGCCTTGCCTCACGGGGTGCTTCCTCGCCGGACTTTCTTCTTCCTGGTGTGGCTACTCGGCTGGGTGCGAGGTGTGTCGCAGCCCTGGTCCCTCCTAGGGGCTCACTGTCTAAGGCTTTGGCGGTGCCCTCACCTGACATTTCTATGGATTGGCGGGTACGGGTTGGTCGCCTGTACTGAACGGACCTGCAGCCTGTTGAATGAATTCCACTGGACAACCTCACTAACGTGATGCCTTGGGGGGAGCTTGCACTATTTGTGCCGCCGCTCGCCCACGCTACGTTCCATCCCCAGGTGGCTCCTAGCCTTATCTTCTCTGCTCCTAGGTGAGACCCTCGCCACTCCCTGGATGCGTTATAGAGGCGACTCCACTTACCCCTTGCTCCACTTTTGCTGTTGGCTGTTGGGGGTCTGTAGGCCTCTGGCTCTTCTTGACTGTGCCCTTTCCCCTGCGGGCTGCTCCTCGCCTCCGGGGGGCCTCTCACCATGGGGAAAAACGATCCAAAACAGCCCAAGATAGCCTTTGACCTCCGGAGGTCTTCTCGTCAGGACGTTGCGGGCTCAGAGGGTGGCGATTCTGCTGTCAACATGGAGGCCCCCTCAACTCGCAAAGACGACCTCAAGGCGATTATACTGGACGTCAAATCCACGGTGACTGGCATAGCCGCCCAGCTGGACCAACTATCCGCCCGTCTAGACACGGTGAAGGCCCGTGTCGACTCCCATGACAACCGGATTCTTCACGTTGAAACCAGGGTCTCGGACACTGAGGACGCAGCTACCCAGGACCGGCAGAAACTAATACAGATGGACAAGATCCTAGTCAACATCTGGGATAAGAATGAGGACTTGGAGGCCCGATCCCGACGAAGTAACCTCCGCATCACGGACCTTCCGGAGTCCACAAACATTTCCAGGATGGAGGACTTTGTGGAACAGCTGATTAAGGAACTTTTCGGTGACGTCTTGTCCTCAGTCTTCATTGTGGAGCATGCCCATCGCTCTCTGCACTGAGAGAATTCCTTCCTGCCAAATGCATCCTCCTAAAGCACGAGGTTTCGTACTCACTGGCTTACCCGGCGAAGCTGAGGGTTCGCCAGGGCACAAAAACACTAGTTTTTCCTGACCCCAAGGAGGCCTTGGCGTTTGCTAAGAAATTGGACAAAGACGCCCGCTCCTCTCCCTCTACATCTCAGCCTGACGGGACTGGCTGCCTCAGCGATAATGACTGAGAAAGTGCAGACATTACTGCTTCATCATCTTCTCCCCTTCTTGCTGAATGATGTCTGAAAAAACTATAGCTTGGCCACCCTGCTTTTCTGCAGGGCCGTATGCCTAGCCCCGCCATGCCCTCACGGGATGATTCCCTTTTCTTCCATTGTTCCTTCCTCTCCTATTTGTGGGTTTCTGGGGTAGGGTGGGTGGTCAACTCAGCCTGTTTGGGGGGTTGGAGTGGGTGCTGGGTGGTTGGGGTTTTCTGGTATGGGGCTGTTATGCAGGGTTGGGGTGAGGGTGGTGGGGAGGTTGCGGGGTCTTCTGCTCCTCTTTTGAGGAGGCCTCTTCAGGCTGCCGCCATATTGTTGTTCAGTGTTGTTGCCGGGGACATTCTCCATGCTCCACTCCCGGTAGGGGAGGCAGGGGTGGTTGCGGGAGGTTTTGCTCCTCTATCGAGGAGCAAAACCGGCCATGCTGCCATGTTATTGCTCAGTAATGTTTTCGCATGCTTCACCATTGACACTTTGCTGTGCTTCTTGTTATGGCCATTTGCTCTTACATCTGCAGGCTACGTCCCATTGTATTCTTTGATCTGTCCTGCTCCCTGGGCTTGGTTTGTGGGTCAACCTGTAGCTCACCTCCCCAACATGCCACTTCTTTTACGGTCTGTCCTGTGTTGGGCTCTCATTGATCACGGTAGTGATCTGCGCTTTAGGCCTTACCCGCCCGTTAGCTGCTTGCGTGCCTCTCCCTTACTGTTCCGATTTCATATCTCTCCCTTGGGATGATTTAGGGTGTCTCTCCTCCCCATCGCCTGGGTTGCTGGCCGCTGCCCTCCTTTCCGCTTGTTCCCCATGTACACTACGCTCCTCTGCAGGGCTTGCTGCCTGCACCACATGGTACTGTGTTCACTACTGTCTCCTTATGGCTGATGTAGTATCCTGGTCCTGGAATATCCGGGGCTTAAATGATAACCGCAAAGCCCGCCTGATTCATTCCCATTTACAACGCCACAAAGTGGATATATGTCTCCTTGCGGAGACGCACCTGCTGCCGGGCACTATCTCTAAACTCCACTCCAGGTACTGGGGGGAATCCCACTCCTCATATGCCAGGGGTGTCTCTATTTTGATAAGGCGCGTCTCCCTTGGCGGACTGACAGGGTGCTTCTTGATCCGGAAGACAGGTATGCGATTCTTCATGGCTTACTACTGGCACAACCTATTACGGTTGCCGTGGTCTATGGCCCCAACTGTGATGACGCAGACTTTGTAAACCATGTTTGACACCTTATCTCCACTTGCGGACCCGCAGCAATGCTTTGGGGCGGGGACTTTAAAGTTAACCTATCTGCGACTTTGGACCGGTCGGGTTCCCAAACAACCCATCCGCGCGCTGCCATAGCTCTGATGTGCGGGAGGGCATCTGTTTCACTGGTGTGCTGGGCTGTTGGTCGCGTATAGACTTTTGGCTAACCTCCCCGGACGTGCTTTCCTGGCTCTCGGACGTGATGCACATGGATCGCACCTTTTCGGACCACGCGCCAGTCCAGATCCATCTTCGCCCTCCTCATTCTCTGCGACGGGCCTTTACTTGGCGCATCCCCCTAACGCCCTCCGGGACTCTGCCTTATGTGCAGACATCCAGACCGCGATCACCAATTACTTTGATCTCAAAGCGGGCTCTGTGGAGTCTGCTTCCACCACCAGGGGAGGGGTTTAAGGCCGTCATTCGCGGCAAGTGTATTTCTAAGCAGGCAGGCGTCCTTCGATCTATTGGTGCCACTCTGGCAAAGCTGGAGGACATCAAGGACCTGGACGCCGCCCAGGCGGCGAACCCCAGTCCCGAGACTCTGCCACAATTGCGTCAGAAACATACTGAATTCTCCAATGAGGCTGAGCGCGAACTGTCCTTTCTAGGCAGGAAGGGCCGGGCACGCTGCAATGGCGATGGGGACCGCCCGGGGCGTACTCTCAACAACCTTCTTCACCCTCGCGTGCCGCTTCCTATGTTACGGCCTTAAGAGATTGGTGGCCCGGACAGGACTACCTCCCCGGAAGACATTAAATCCAGCTTTCTCGATTTTTACTCACAGCTCTACTCCGCTGGCACTCCCTTGCCACGGGAGGACTTTGATCGATATTTCGATTCCATCACGCTGGTCTGGTTGATAGACTACCACCGGAAATTCCTGGATGAACATTTTCTACAGAGAAGAAATATTGGCTGCCATCAATAGTTTACCCGGAGAAAAGGCCCCTGGATTAGATGGCCTGCCTGCCTCTTTCTACAAAACATTTGCCAATGTTTTGGAACCACATCTAGCTGCAATGTACAATGACTCGTTAGACACCGGCACCTTCCCTCCTTCCCTGAACGAGGTGCTGATAACCCTGCTTTTTAAACCTGATAAGCCTCCCGACCGTCGCGACTCATACCGCCCCCTTCCGCTAATTAATATAGACAACAAGATCTTTGCCAAACTGATCGCCTCCCGCCTTCTCTTACTTATGCCCACCATTGCCCTTCTCGATCAATCTGGTTTCATCCCCGGAAGGACGACTTCGCACAACTTTCGCACAATTTTTTCGGTATTGCATCAAATTAATCCTACCTTACCGGCCGTAGCTGTCCTGTTGGACGCCACAAAGGCGCTTGATATGCTGGAGTAGCCCTTCTCATTTTACATCTTGCCGCGTATGTGCTTCAGTGACCACTTTCTGCGCAATGTCAGACTCCTCTCTCTACACCAACCCATCAGCACGCCTCGGCATCAACGGCCAAGTCTCAGACCCCATTACCATCGCCCGAGGCACGCGTCAAGGGTGTCCACTATCGCCCATGCTTTTTGCTATAGCGATGGAGCCCCTGACCGCCAGATTGCGGCAGCCCCACAGGGGTATTGGTTTTTCATCCCGTTCCCTGCTCGTCTCAATGTATGCGGACGACATTGTGCTCTATGTCCGTCATCCCCAAGAGAACTGTAGCCCTCTAGTCCGCGAGATCATTCGGTTTGGTGGGCTGTCGGGCATCCAGGTGAACTGGAGTAAGTCGGTTCTTTTCCCATTGACTGACGCAACTGTGCCATTCTTATCTGACTACCTTTGTGTGGGCTTCCGGCCGACGCGCTATTTGGGCATTTGGCTCAGTAGGGATCTAGATGAACTGTGGAGATCCAACTTTGGTTGTGCGGTGGACTGGCTGGAAACAAGGATTCCATCATGGAGTTGGCTTCCGCTGTCTCTGGCGGACCGCATCGCAATCGCCAAAATGGTTGTCCTTCCAAAATTCCTCTACTTGTTTTTACATATCCCAATCCCTCTCACCTCTCATTTTTTCCGCAAACTACGGTCCCTAATTATTTCTGGTCTGGGCGAGTAAACAGCCAAGAGTAGCTTACGATATCCTTACTCTACCCATGTCTGCCGGCGGGATGGGCGTGCCTGACTTCAGGCTTTATGTCCTGTGTGCCGAGGCCAGTTTCCTACATTTTTGGAATCAACTCTCCACTTATGAACCTCACGTCGCCGTTCAAACAGACATAGCTGCTCCCTGGCCTTTGTCCACAACTCTAACTCCGTGCCCATAGTTAATCACCCGGATTTTCCTTTACTTCAGGCCTCAAGAATGTCCAGGAGTGCGGCACGCTTGGGACTGACAACGGTGGCAGACCTATATCCGGAGCACACCTTCTATACGCTCCCTGATGCCTCGGGCCACTGGACATGCTCCTATTTTATCAGCTGCGCGTCACGTGCCGGAAGCTGCATCCCACTTTTCCTCAACTCCCACCAACCATGTCGGCTCTGGATTTCATCTATTCCTCATCGTCCCCGCACAAATAAGTCAACAAATTATATGCCCTCACTCTGGTGTCCGCCTCATCTCCTCTGATCGTGCTCGGGAGGCATGGGGTGCTGATCTTGGCTCCGACATCTAGCCAGCTGACTGGCTCTAGTGCTGTAATCAGACGAAGAAATTGTCACCGAACTACCGGCTTCGTTTGATCCATTTCAAGTACTCGCATAGGCTTTACCGCACCCCGGTACAGCTTCATAGGCTTGGGTTCACTCTCGGAGACAGTTGTGCGCGTTGTGCAGCTCCCGCAGCGGATTTCGCTCATCTTGCCTGGCTTTGTCCTAGGGTCTCAGGGGTTCTGGCAGGCGGTGTGTTCTGCCATTTCAGCGATTACTGGCACTACTGTGTGCCCCAATCCAACTCTGTGCCTTCTCGGTTTTGTTGAGTTCTGCCCTGACGCCTCCCGCCGTCTGATCGCGATGCTGCTGGTCCTTGCTAGGCATAGGGCGGCCATGTGTTGGGATCGCAGGCCGGCTCCCAGGGTTGAGAGTTGGCTGGAGGACGCCTCTCGGTGCCAGACTCTCCTGTAGGAGTTCTGGGATTTAATGCCAGCTAGGTCCCGACCTGTTGACATCTGGGGTCCTTTGATTACCTACCTTCTTTACCGCTCCCACCCTAGCGGCGCTGCCTCTCCTGCGCTCCCCACCGGCCTTGGGTCCACAGCGGCCGCCCGTGCTGGTCGGTGACTGCCTCTCCTACCTGCAGCTGGCGCTCTCGCCCCTTCTTCCTTAGCCCTTCATGGCCGACAATGCTCTATCTATGTTTCCCCACGTGGGAGGAACCTTGATGCGAGAGAGCTGTGATATTCTCATCATGATTATTTACTGAGCTGACAATTAACACCTATGTGTAGTTGAGCGTTTGACCACCTTTCTGTTTTGCATATTGCACTGCGATGTTGCACCATGTACTGTGTCTGCCTTGAGTTTTTTCAATAAAGGTTAAAAAAAAAAAACGGGCATGTTCTGGTCCCAATCTTTTGGTGCCTGTGGCCTGCATCATGGGTCACATAATGAGGTGTAGCTGGCAGTTGGTCTTTATGTATTGCTCCCAGACAGTGAGGCAAAGAGGAAATAGGTGTTGGTAGGATGGCCCATCTCTGACTTGATGAGGGGAGGAGCAGTCACCTACCACACTTACACATCACAAAGGCTCTGCCTGAGCACACTCACAAAAGATTTGACACTACTCTTTTGTGGTAAGACAAGTTGGGCCAGGACAGGAAGGCAGGATATTAAAGCGCCTCGGCAGGTGGAAGCCTCTAGAAACTTCTCAAACTTTCAAGTTAGCACCACGTATAAGTATTACACAATGCGGCACAACTCTTCAGTACACCTCTGGACCTGTGGAAAGCTCTGAATTACTGCTGTGGTGCTCTGCAATGAGGACTCCTACTCTACTGCCTGAGTGAAAGGACTTGACAAGCATCTTGAACTCAAGACCACCAGAGTGACTCCAAGGGCTAGTTGGCTGGCCTCCTGATCAGAGCCTCAGGGAAAAAAAGGCTTGAACTCAGCACCTGGACTCTGTCTGCCGTGAGTCCTACCCCTCAAGTTGGGCCACTCAAGTCCTGGACCCTTGGGAGCGGGCCTGAAGGTGCTCTACCAGCCCAGCTACGGTCCTTTGGGCAGAACCAGTGCAGCGTAATGCATCTCCTCACAGCTCCGCTTTATAACCACCACAGCACAGTGCATCCTTGAAGACGAACCCTGCATTGCAGCCTCCTCGGAGCTGCAGCTGTGCAATGCATCCTCTACGCAGGCCTTCACATTGGAAGCCCCTCATCAATGGCATCCTCCACGATGATGCAGGACTCCATACTGCAGCCCGGTTGCTTCTTCTGAACCTCTGCCACATGACGTTTCGTTGATGCCTAACTTCGCACTGCAAGCCCCTTGTCGACGGCATCCTAAACAACCTAGGACTCTGCATTGCATCCCTGCTGCTTCCTTCTAACTGCTGCTGCGCATTCTTGATGCAGGATTGCCCAAGGCTCTGCAAACCATGATCTAAGGAATTTTGTTCACTGGGGGTAACTTGGTCCCTACATCTGGCAAAGGCACTTCCTCACGGTCGGCCTAAATGTGTGACTTTGTCTCAGTCCGGCACAATCAGATAACCACAGTTGGGGCTTTGTGCCTCCAGGCATGATTTCCAATTCTTAGTTTGGAACAAATACATTTCGGATTGGAGCTCCGCTGCTTTGCCAAAGTTTTTCATAGGTAAGGTATATTAAATGGAAATACTTAAATTGGATGAGGCAGTATCTGCTAGAAATGGCTACCTGTTGGGGGGCTAACAGAGGGAATATCCATTCATTGGTCTCCACTAACAGGATGTATTTTTCCCAGGTTTCTCCAAGTTGGGCAAACATCTGGTATATTGATTATGAAAGATTTGTGAATTCAGGAGATTTGGCATTTTTTAGCATGATGTGACACTAGAATTTAAGGGCCCGATGTAGGTAAACGCGATTTTCCGATTTCAAAATACCGAGGCGGGCCGAATCGGTATTCTGAAATCGGAAAACGAGATGTAGGGGAAAAAAACCGAATGAATACCGATTCGGTCGGCATCGGTAATGAGATTCGGTACGTTCCGATTCTGCTCGGTCCGAATCGGAAAGTACCGAATCGGCCAACAACGAATCGGAAATCACCGAATCGGCTACCACCGAATCGGATATTCCCGATTCGGCGAATACCGATTCGGTAAAAGCCGAATCGGTAAAATCCGAATCGGCAATCATAGACCCATGGCGAAAAAGCCCATAGGAATGCATTGAAAGAACCGATTCGGCTTTTACCGAATCGGATAATACCGAATCGGATTTTACCGATTCGGATATTACCGAATCGGTAAAAGCCGAATCGGCAATAGGCGATTCAGCCAATGAGGTGGCTCCCCCTCCCCCACCCAAACAGGGAGTGGCAACCCTGGCAGGTGCAGCTAATTAAGAAGTTTCTGGAAATATCTGGAAAGCCTGCCTGAGCCCAACACACACAGTTAGCAGCAGTTGGAGAAGGAGGTTGCAAACTGAACAGGAGAAAATGGCAGATCAGGCAGGAAGCCAGAAGTCCTCCCAAAAGAGGAAGCCCAAGTTCACCACCACCGAACTTCAGGTGCTGGTTGAGGAGGTGGTGAGGGTGCACCGCCAGCTGTTTGGCAAGCTGTCCCTCAACGTGCCAGACAGCACCAAGAGGAGAATGTGGGCCGACATCGCCCAGAAGGTCAACGCTGCTGGTGTCACCCCCAGGTCCATTGAGGAACTGAAGAAAAGGTTTTACGACCTCCGCAGCCTCACGAAGAGGAAGCTGGCTGACATTCAAAGGCAGGCTGGACTCACTGGAGGAGGCAACAACCCGGCGCCACCCCTCACCGAGCTGGAGGAGATTGTCTCCAGCACCATCGAGAGGGAGAGCATCGTAGGAATTGGGACCCTGGACAGCTCTGCCAGAGCCACAGCTACAGGTAAGAAGCATGCGCATCATGACACACCCTACCAGACACCTCCCCATTAGACACAATGCATAGGCAAACACCAGCACTGTACTGTCACCAACATACAAGAGACAAGCATCATGGTACATGTAGTCAGCAGAAGTTAGCCAAATATGTCAGTGCAGAATCACAAGACAGGAAACAGTGTGACACGGTGTAAGGAGATGCAAGGACATGTGGAATGCCATAATTGTACTGACTGTAATACATCGGCACTCAGTTTACAAATGCTTCTTTGTACCTAGGGGCACCATCAGGCGGCACAACTGTGACAGCAGAGGGAGCAGCAACGTCCAACACTGCAGTCGCAGGTCCGAGCACCAGCCAGGCTGGCCAGGAGGAGGAGGAGGAGGAGGAGGATGAGGAAGGAGACACCCCAGGGCTAGGAATGGAGGGAGTCCTGGTCATTGACTTCCAAGCAGTGCACTCACCAGTACTGTCCAGCACACCCCCCTTGCAATTCTCTCCACAAAACCCCCCTACAAGGCAGACCATTCCGCCGACACCAGCTCCTGCCACAACCGTGGCCTTGCCACCCGTCCAACCTGTCCTGGGAGCAGGGGCTCCGGGACCGGCCAGCACCACACCCCCACCAGTGGCACCCCAGCCCACTCAGCAGGCCGGAGGCAGCAGTGCCCGACGCCGTGCCACCACCACCACCACTGCTGCACCAGCACGGGAGGGCAGTGTGTTCCTGGGCCTGGAGGGCCAGATGGTTAAAATCCAGCGCCAACAGGCCAGATCCACCATGGCCTGCCAACGCCAGCTCCTGCAGCACAACATGCAGATGGGGGAGTTGGTGAAGGGTTTCCAGGCTGTTGTGGACAGCAACAAGGAGGTGGCAGCAGGGTTAGGCAGGCTGACCACTGCCATCACCCACTCATCTGCCAGACAGGAGGAGCATGAGGTTGCACGCAGGAGGGATGCCCGGGTGCTGAACCGGGCCATGGCCCGCCTTGCAGCGGCGACCGCACAACTGTGCCATCGCAGCTCCAACCAAGAGTCTGTGCTCAGTCAGCATACGGCTGAGCTCACCAGGGGGATGGCCAGGATCACCACGGCCATGGAGGCCATGTTAATATCAAACGCTGCCTCCAATCCTGCCCTGGACCTGGGTGATGCTGGAGACAGCAGCAGCCGCAGCAGCCCGGCCAGCGCTGCATCTGAACCACGGAGGAGCACCAGGCGATCCGCTGATGCTGCTGGGCATTCGGAGGGGGCCGAGGGACACCCCAGTGGGTCTGGCAAGCGGGCCAAAAAATAGCCTGACAAGGGGGGATGAGCAAACCAGTACCCTGGACTTTATTTGATTTTACAAACTCCATTTTTTGATGCACATCAGTGCTGTAACTGTGGTGCATCACTATTAAAATTTTATTTTTTGCAAGCAACATTTAGCAGTCTTTGCATCTGTACTCAGTCAGAAATAGTTCTCAGTGATCTCCTCACGTCTGTATCTGCCATCACTTGGCGTACACACCCCAGCTGGCTGTGTCAGTGGCACAGCTTCGTCGTCGTCATAGTCCTCGTAGTCAGACAACTCCACCTCAGTGCCCTTCTTGACCGCAAGGTTGTGAAACATTGCACATACAGCTATGATCTTGCAGCAGGTGATGGGGGTATACTGCCTTGCACCTCCACTCTTGTGCAGGCATCTGAATCTACTTTTCAAGATGCCAAAGGTCCGTTCGACAACATTCCTTGTGCGTATGTGGGCCCGGTTATACCTCCTTTGGCTGGGTGTGGAGGGGTTGAGGTAGGGGGTGAGTATGAATGAGCGGAGGGCATATGCACTGTCGCCTGGAAGAGAAAGGGGTCACATTAGACACATGCATACATGTATTCCACCTACCTACTATGTGTTATGGGGGTCTGATGATGTGTCTCACCTAGGAGGTATCCTTCTCCGAATTCGCCAGCCATCAGCCGTGCATATATGCCGCTCTGTTGGAATATATAGGAGTCATGGGTACTCCCTGGAAATTTTGCTACCAGGTCTGTGATGGTGCACTTGGCATTGCAGATCACCTGCACGTTGATGGTGTGTGTAGATTTCCGATTGCGGTATATGTATTCGGTGTCCGCTGGTGGGCAAATCGGAATGTGTGTGCCATCTATGCAACCGATGATTTGGGGAAATTGTGCCATCTGGTAGAAGTCAGCTTTAGTTTGTAGCAGTTCCGTGTGGGTTGCAGGGAAAGAGATGTATTGGTCCATCCTGTCTATCATGGCGTCAAGGAATATGTGGAAGAACCTTGACAGGCTGCTCTGGCTCACCCCTCCTGCTGCTGCTACTCCACTTTGATAGCTGCCAGACGCAAGCAGGTGTAGGCTGCATAGCACCTGGACGTGCGCTGGGATGGCGTGTGCCCTTGGGGTGTGGTGGTCCAAGAATGGCTTAAGGTCCCTGATGAGCTCGAGTATGGTGTCAGAGTCCAGCCTGTATCTCTGTAGGATCTCAGCCTCAGTGAGCATGAACAGGGTTACCCTCTGTCTGTAGACCTGTTCATTTCTTAGCCATTCCCTCTGTCCTTCCTGCTGTAGCCGTAGCCGCCTCGCAATGACATAGAAAGCTGCCATCCTGCAAGTTGCAATGCATTTTGGGACTGTTTATATGGGTTGGAGTTGGTTACCACCTGATTGCAATCCATGGTAAATACCGAGTGAATTCTACCGATTTTGAGCCGATTTCGGTGTTTCTGTGCCTCCCTACATCTCCCCAACTGTCGGAATCGGGGAATTTCCCGATCGGAGAATCATACGAATCGGCATGTTTTCCGATTCGGATCATGTCCGATTCGGTATTTGTACCGAATCGGTAATTGGACCGAATCGGTGAATTTCCGATTCGGTGTCACTTACGAATCGGTAATTGGACCGATTCGGTGATTTTCCGAATCGGTGTCACTAACGAATCGGTAATTGGACCGATTCGGTGATTTTCCGATTCGGTGTCTCTAACGAATCGGTAATTGGACCGAATCGGTGATTTTCCGATTCGGTGTCACTAACGATTCGGTAATTGGACCGATTCGGTCTTTGCATCCGAATCGGTGTTTTTCCGATTCGTTACATATCCGATTTTCGGTATGTACGTATCGGATTCTTTCCCATTCGGTACTCATTCCGAATCGGTTTTCTATCCGATTCGTTCTGTTTTTGGTTCCCTACATCTCGATGGCTGTTTACCGATCGGTAAGGGCCAAAAATCGGTATTTCCGGCCGATACCGATCGGTAAAGCCCTACCTACATCGGGCCCTTAGTCTTTAGTGGATTGAAGTCTGGGGTCTCCTCATTCACCAAATTCCTCCCTTAGATCTGTGAAGGACTTCAGAATTCCAGAGGAAACTACATATCACAGTAGAGAAGTAATCCCATCCTTCGTAGTCCTCATCGGAAGCTGCGTCTGGCAGGCCAGCGCCAATTCATACGTTTTGGAAGAACTTTCTGGGGACACGTGAGGCATAGTTTTGTAGGGCACAGATCATTTTGTAATGGGATGTCATTTTTATTGGAGCGATCCTGCCCAACATGGATATGAGAAGGGGTTACCATGGGTCTCTCTCTGCAGTCATTCGAGCAATGGTATACTGTTTTTCTTCCAGGCCGTACACCTAAATAGTTAATACTGTTTGTATTAATACATGGCTCAATAAGGTCTGTTCATCCTCTGTATTTATTAGCAGGACATAGAAAGAAGAGTCAGGAATTATTTCCAGTGAATGTTTAACTCAGAATATCTGCCAAATTCATTAAAAAGGTTATCGCACACCTATGGGCCCCTTCCATCAGGGGGGTACTCAGGAATAGGAGCACAATTTTTCCATATATTGAGATGTTGTCTTCAGATAGGTCCACAAGGCATGAAAAGAAGTTCTTATAATGTGGGACACATCTAATTTTGGTACTAAAAACGATTGATACATGAAAAGTGTTTGACTGCCCCTAAAGAAAAAGTGTATCCCCCAGTCTACAGATGGTAATGTTTCCATATGTTGCTTAAACGTAGAGAATGAGTACATTTTAAGCCAATATGGATGTTTTTGGTTGTAAAGTTAGTAGTGGTGGACAACATCGGTCTACTGAGTATTCCAACAGCCCATTGAAATACCCCCAATAATTTGTAAACCACTGGGCACTTCCAGCAGAAAGCAGCAAACTAGATCTAAAAGAATTTGGACATAAAGAGCAGAGCATACACTGTCATCAGAGTTATTTGCATACCATGGTTTGTGCCTTTCACCATGGCATATCTCTTATATCAGTCTACCATTGTATGTCCTATAGGCGAGGAAAGCCATCTACGTATAAGAATCACCCAATCTACCCAATGCAGTGTGGGCCACCGTCAGACATCCATATCTACAAAGGCATCTACCGTTGTCACCCATGAGGTGAGTCTCCTGCAACAAGTCTATAGTTTAGAAGCGTTTACCACTGCTTCTCTTAATCTTATTGAGATCACTGACATTCCATGAGATGCACCTCACGGGTGTCTGGGAAATGGCCATTTCGCTGTCACACTTCATAGCAAGTCTCTAAGGTGGGCTAATCAGCCCCCAGGAACCAGTGTGTGCACTTCAGATGCATTGTACTGTGTATCTGAAGAACAGTTATAAGATCCATCTATTCCTTCTCTACATTTCCAAACAATAGCTAGAAAGGAGCCTTGCACATAGCTAGGGTTCAGTCCTGTGGTCCCCAGAAGTCAATCACTAGTAACAAACCAGGAAACCAAATGTATAGACAAACCTTAGGGATCAGTGTATGTCCTTCCAAGCAGGTCTTTTCTCTTTGGGTCTGACAGCAATTGTTCCATTACATTCCCTTTGTCTGCAGCAGGTCACTTTTCTGCCCATTCCCATACATTCTGAGGATTACTTAAGAAGATCATGGGGTTCTGGAAGATGACAAAGTCTGACAAAAGCATGTACTGAATGTTCATTGCTTCCATTTTCACTTTCACTTTCACAAAGGATTTATACTTGTGCTGAACATTTGTGGTATTATCTGGGGAAATCAATATCTATACAACTTCATATTGCAAGGAATCTTTTTCTCGGGCTGCAATCATGATCTCATCCTTTCCCTATAATTAAAGAATCAGAGCCAGATGATCCTACTCAATGACTAAGCAGAATGACGTCTCTTACCCAATTTATTATCCACCACTTTAACAAATGGACCAGGCCTCCATTATCAATGGATTCAAGAGATCCTATGAAGCAGAGGTTATTACATCTCACACATCCCTGAGCAGTGTAGATGCAATGGAAAGTGTGACACCTTCTCGCGAAGCAACTTAACTGTGTTCTCAACATCCCCGAGCCACCCCTCTATTTTGGTAATGGTTTCAACTGCATTTCTTAAATATTGTCTGGGCAATGACACATTAAATCTTACCGCCTCAATTTTGTTTTCATACACCTCATTCAAATAATGTATTGTTTCCAACATTATGTGCATGTCATGCAGCATTTTGGAGAGCTCTTCTGGAACGGCCTGTTAGAGAGCTGAGGCACCCAGTTACGACTATGTAAGGGATTTGATTGAGCAAATTTATCCAAAGTATTCTGCTTTGAGGTATTGGTATTCTATTCTTTAACCATAGAGGGACCAGGTAGTGGCTGAGTCCACCTCGAGTCCATCCACCAAAGTCTGACTTGTGTGAAACTCATTCTTACCAGAAAATAATGACCTGCAGTCTCTAGATTGGACGGTGGACCTGCCTACACTATGGCTCTTAATGACTTCTCATTTTGTTTTGCCTAGTTTGCCACCCTCTCCTCTAGTCTCATGTACTAGGCAGGTACGCTCTACTTCAGTCATCAATAGCAATGTCGCCCCAGGCAAAAGAAAGGCTAATGACCCCCTCAAAAATACCTGGCGAAAAGCTAAGCAGCCCAGGAATTGTAAAAATAAAAATATCTTGTCTGGGCAGGCTAGACAAGACGGAAATGTAGAGCTACATGAACATAATGTAAATGATACCATGGGGGGCAGCCTGGGTGACTTTATTACAATTATGGAAGAACGTTTGAAAGCATTTATTACTCCTGTCATGGACAAATTAAAGCGAATAGATGGTAGATTAGATATTATTGAAAAATATTTCACAAATCAGAAAGCCCCATCGCTTGGGTCGAAGCAACTGGATGTACACTCTTTGAGTGCACTTACGAGAGTAACTGATTTGGTAGACTCCATGATGACTCCAGTACCTCAAGTTGTAGCACCATCTATCCCTGCAATAGTTCTGGGAGCGGGGGTTAGCCAAGGATCAAAACAGGGGCCAGTAGGCCCGGTAGGGAGAATAAGCCCTCCAGCTCGGGCTTGCGCCCGCAAAACATCGCTGCACCTCCCCTAAGAAGCCAGCCCATATTCAATAATCTTGGCAAATGTCCCAAAGACACAGGATGGTAAAGAGGAACACTGGACCACCCTTAAAAACAAGGCCCTCCACTTCTTGAGTGTTAAAACTGTGTTAGGTGAACACTTGTTTAATAACTTTAAAATGGTGAGAAGGGTATCATGGGTGGGGAAAACTAAGAAGACTCTCAATGGTGACTGTGTTATTATAAGTTTTGGCTGTCCAATATTGGTTGAACATATTCTGAAACAGGCAGGTTCAGCTAGGATAAATCCTGATTATTTTAACGTTCTCCCCCTGGGGTTTTTCTATCCTCCAAAGAATATTAGAATGTATGGGGAAGGCAGGGACAGTACCCAGTTAGCAACTTCCATTGGGCCAGTCGCATTGAGTAATAGGTATGAGGCGTTAAGCTCACTGAATATTAATGATTGACTCTGTGGTGAGGAGAACCTAGAGCCAGGAATAGCCAGTTCAGTTGACGACCGTAGAGCGCGCTCGCCTACTGAACTAGGTTCACAGGGTCCGGTTTGCACCTCAGGGATAGATAGTAATACTCTCACTTGTGATAGTCTTTCAACTATCGCACTTATTGAAGCGGATCGGGTGAGAGATAGGTCTGTGGTACGATATACACTAGAAGGTTCTTTTGCAGAAATGGACACCCAGACTTTGAGGTTTGCCAATTTAGTGACATCAAACCCCGCATCCACAGAAGGTGATGATATTAAACAATTTAGAGCCATCTTGACTGAGAACAAGATGGCGATTTTTTCATGGAATATTGCGGGGTTGCGCTCAAAAAGAGGGGACCCAAATTGGGAGGCTTCTATTATCATACCATATCATTGCACTGCAGTAAACCTGGGACTCTGGAGAATGTTACTATTTGGACGGTTATCAATTGTTTGATAAACTTGCAATACCATCGCCAATGGGGAGATCCAGGGGGGTCTTTTGTTAATATTTAGCCTTAAATTATTGTATAGAGCTGAGCTAGTAGTGACAAGCTCCCCAAACATTTTAGCGGTAAGACTGGAGGGTGACAACTTGCCCAAAATCCTGGTGGTAAATTTTTATAATTCCTTCACCAGGATTGATGAATTGGAACATTTAAGAGCACTGTCAGTGTTTTTGGATGAATATAATGCAAACAATGAGGTACACTATTATTTGTTAATTCTTGGCGATTTTAATATTCATGTTTGCCACTTAAAGTGTCTGCAGAACATTGATTCTGAACAAGACCCGTGGGGATGTACACATTTTGAGCACACCAAGAGCGGGATGTATCTTGAGAGTCTTTTATCTGAGTTTTATTTGGTTGCCCTTTCACAAGGTGAAGTTTTGTTCCCTGTTCCCTGTTTTGTTGGCCAAGGTCACAAGTCCATTGTGGATTACATTTTTGTCTCATACCCTCTGATGGACAAAATCGGTTTGTTTGGTGTCACACAAAATGGATTTAGTGATCATAACCCTCTTAGTCTGGATATTAACATCAGGGCCCTAAAAAGCGAAAATGCACTGGCAGCTATTAAAAATTCTAATATAGCCACTATATGCCAGGGGCGGACACTAAGGTGGGAAATGATTACCCTACGGACTTTTTAGAAGATCTGTGCAGGAGTAATGCTGAGGATTTGAGTATATGTATAGATATAAATTCAGACCCAATTGAAATCCTCGGTGCTTTTAATCGCTTAACAACACAGGTAGCGGCAAACCAGACTAGGAAAAGTAAGCCTAGTTATAAAAAGTTGAAAAATTGGTTTGACCAAGCTTGCAGCAATACGCACACGGCTCTCCTAGAAGCTCTAAAAGAATCCGATAGGGACTCACATAAAATTGCTGAGGCTAGAAGGGCCTATAAAAATGCTACTAAACGGAGGAAAATTGAGCTGAAAAATATGGCATGGGAGGAACTGACCAAAGTGAGTTTTCTGAAGAGTAGCACTCAATTTTGGAAAGTGATTAATAGTCCACTGTTTAGTGAGACAGATAATACAAATAAGGATTGTCTCATTTCCCCAGAAAAGTGGGTGGAGCATTTTAGTGGTCTCTATGCACGAGGGGGGATTTCAGAGGCTGCCAAAATTATTTTCACTGAGGAGGAAGTATTGGAGGCAATTGAGTCCACTGCAAAGGGGAAAGCTCCGGGCCCGGACGGGGTTCCGGCGGACTTGTACAGGGCTGATCAGAAATATTGGGCAAAGATTTTAACTTCTGTTTTTAATGCAGTTACTAAATCTGACCCCCCAGTGTCCAGGGGCAAAGCAGTTATCGTCCCAATTTTCAAGAAGGGCTCAAGAGAAGATCTGGCATGCTACCGGCCGATCTCACTCTTGAACTTGGCTGCGAAAATAATGGGTAAAGCTGTTTTAGACCGACTGTCAGACTGGTTGGAAGAGAACTCTGTTGTTTCGGACTTGCAGTACGGGTTTAGAAAAGGAAGAGGTACTGCTAGCCAGTGTCTAAACTTACATCTTGTAATAGGGAAAAATACGGTCGCAAAGCAGGGAGACATACACTTAGCATTTATGGATCTGTCCACTGCCTTCGACCTTGTAAACCGGCAAAAACTATGGACTTCCCTGTCTGACATTGGGCTGGACCCTGTATTGATTTCCTTCCTAGCAGAAATCCATGAGAACACCAGCGCAGCAGTCCGTTACGACGAGAATAGGAGTCTGACTGATGCATGGCCTGTAAAGCGAGGAGTAAGGCAAGGGTGCATTTTGGCGCCCTTGTTCACGCTCGACATAAATAATCTGGGGGACGCATTAACTCTAGCAAGTAAAGATATCCCGAGAGTCGGCCAAAAAAGGGTTCCAGCTTTATTATATGCGAACGACGCTGTTTTATTGGCGAGAACGACGTGAGGTTTAGAATCTCTTTTAGATTATTAAATACATTTTATGGATTCTTTAGATCTAACAACAAATTAAAAAAAATCACATGCTATGTCGGTAGGTGGAGGGCGGGCGAAGAAGGCATCTTTTTTCTGTAAAGGGCAGGCCCTCTCCAAAGTACCTACATTCCCGTATTTGGGGATTGTCTTTTATGACCGAAGGTCATGGGTAGCACAACGCGCGTTGAAAAAGAACACATTAGCAAAGGCCTCAGGTGCCCTGCTAGGTTTTGCTAAACGGCTGGGTTGCAAGCCACTCCCAGCTGTTATGAAAATCTACAATGCTAAGTGTGTACCTATGGTGACATATGGGAGTGAGGTGTTGGGTTACACTGATGTGAGCGAGATACAAACCACAGAAAACATCTTTTTAAGAAAAGTGTTGTCGCTCCCTCAAACTGTAGCTACTTTTAACGTACATGAAGACTTAGGTGTTGGCTATATCTCAGATCAGATCGCCGTGGCCCCGTTACTGGGGTGGCTGAGAATATGGGCGCAGCAAGCTCCGAATTTAAATCAATTAATTATTCAAGATTGTTTGACCTTAGACAAGGCCTTTGCTATTCCCTGGATCCGTTATATTAAAACCCAAATGGATTCAATGGGTAGCCTTGAGCTGTTTACGAATCCTAGGGCCTTAAATAAAACGGCCATAAAGGCCGTAAAGTCCCACTTTCTGAACAGGCTAAAGCTACAGAGGGAAGGAGAGGAATTGGTAAAGCCATCAGTTAAAAGTTTTGTAATGCTGAGTATGGGGCAAGGCATCCAGCTGTACTTAACTTACATAAACAAGCCGTTTCATCTTTTTGCGCTATTAAGGTTTAAGCACAATATGCTTCCATGGTTATTATCTTTTCCAAAAGGCTTTGCTAAAAATGGGACTTTAGGGCCTTGCCCATGTGATAACTGTTCTGAGCAAAATATGCTTCACATGATCTTTTTCTGTAAGTTCTATGTATTCCATCGTAAGACATTTTTTGTCCCATTATTAAAGGGCTGTAATTTCGAGCAAGCCAAGCCTGCCCATACTTATTTACAAATGCTTGGGTCCTTGGTGGTCTGTTTTGGGGTAGCGAGCTATATTACAGGGGCTATCAGATGCCGAAATAAGTTACTGTTATCTTAATTTGCACATGCCAGGCCCCTTCTTGCATGGACATTTTTTAGTACAAAATTGATACTGAAATGAGTATTTAGATGGATTCTTAAATAATCTGTGGGTGACAAACTGTTTTTATTTTATTTATTTATTGTGTAGCCAATTGTATAGTATTATCAATTTGTAATGTATTTAGTGGTGCCATCTGTTTGTATATAATCATGTAGTTATGAATAATCCCTGAATGAAATACTGTTTTGTGCTTTGATGGTTTTAACATTTTTAATAGAATAAAGCAAAATTTTGACTTTGACTTCTCATTTTGTTTTGCCCCGAAGTCAAGCTCCATATAGGCTACATACAGTCACTTCTTAAAGATATTACAATGTCCATTGTCCAGTGCTATCAGTTATTTGGGGACATCAATGCTCAGTCCACGCGGGACAAACTTCACATCTTCTCGTTATTCCCTACACGTGGGTATTTCTCCTGCCCGAGCCTCCCAATTCCCGCGGAGAGCCCTAGTGCCAGAGCCCATGGGGCATCCTGCTTTTTTAACGTGAAGATGGCCTGTCAGATCAACCTCAGGGAAATGCAGGTAGGCAGGTATTCAAGACTAAACCCAGCTTGGAAAACATATACAGCACTATCACTTAAACTTACCTTACTGTAATATTGTTTATAAGAAGCTTTCTATGTAAGAAGTGTAAAACAGAACAATTTAGAAGGTTCTAGCACCTTCTCCGTTTTAGGTAGGACCATTCAATTATTTTGCAGTGCTTAATTAGGAAGGCCCTATAATAATTCAAATTGCACTGGTACTCATGACCTTAGCAATATGTCACTACTTGGGTCCTTGGTATTTATTATATATGTATATATTGTTTTTAAGTCCTGCTCAGTTAAACTAAAGATGCAAGTTAACCTGGTTATGTTTGCCCTTTGTATAGTTTCAAAGTACATTAGGTGCAACGGGGGGGAGGCAGCAACTCAGTTGGATCGACAACGGCTGAAAATTTGTCAAAGACCAAAAATATTCTAAACATTCAAAAAAACAGAATCCAGGGAGATTCCCAATCCCCCACATAATGACAGTTTCTGGATAGTCCAAAAGACTTGGCACAAGTTTGATAATGCTTATATATTAGGTGATCAAGTCTACAAGAATAAGAATGACCCAGGAGAGATAAATCCCATCCAGAGACAACCATATTTAGTTAATCTGCCATCGTAGGGGGCACTTTTTTAGGCTAACGGCATACCTGGTTAAATATTTTCTTGGGTACAAAGCTCTTCTTCCTTAAATGCGTTTGGGGAAAACCTAATGCATGAATTTGATCACTGACAGCGGTAAGCAATTCTAAAGCTTTTATTTTAGGTTAGCAACTACCCTCACATAGAACACATTCAACCCAGCTATTCTTTAAATCATACTTTGCATCAACCACTACTATAATCACCACTTTGTACCTCCGCCAACTAGCTGTATCTGTCCAAGGTTTCAGTGTTGAGAATTACTTCAAATTTGATGATTTCCAGTGGGGACAGGATTCATCGAGCAATCAGGGTCCTACAACTCCACTATGGTGAATACCTTGACCTAATTTTACTACAGCACATGTGTTACCTTGTACTAGAAAAGTAATTGTTGCAATTATAAATCATCTATCTCTGTAGTATTTTTGTGTTTTGTAATCATGTTCCCAGAAAAAGAACAAGCATTGGCATAGCCAATAGGTCTCACCTTTGGGACCTTATAAGTGTTTAGCCATGCAACACTTGATTTTGTTGCACCAACACTCATAAGGTCCCAAAGGGGAGACCTATTGGCTATGCCAACGCTTGTTTTTTTTAAAAGGACAAGCAAAGATATCAGGCTCCTGCTGCCACTTAGTCCACCACATCCCACGTAGACGCTGCAGCCATCTTTGAGAGAGGTAGAGAGAGAGAGGTAGAGAGAGAGGTAGAAAGGTAGGGAGGCAGAGAGAGGTGTAGGGAGGTGTAGAGAGGTAGAGAGAGTTACAGAGGTAGAGAGAGGTGGAGAGGTAGAGAGGTAGAGAGAGGTAGAGAGGTAGATAGAGAGAGAGAGGTAGAGAGATAGAGGTAGGGAGAAGTAGAGAGGTAGAGAAGTGTAGAGAGGTAGGGAGGTACAGAGGGTTAGAGGTAGACAGAGAGGTAGAGGTAGAGAGGTAGAGCGAGGTAGAGAGATGGCAAAGAAAGGTAGAGAGGTAGAGAGATGTGGAGAGAGAGAGGTAGAGAGGTAGGGGTAGATAGAGGTAGAGAGAGGTAGAGTGAGGTAAAGTAAGGTAGAGAGGTGTAGAGGTAGAGAGGCAGAGAGAGAGGTAGAGATGGATAGAGAGGTAGAGAGAGGTATAGAGAGGTTGAGAGAGAGGTAGAGAGGTGTATAGAGGTAAAGAGAGGTAGAGAGAGAGAGAGAGAGAGAGGGGTAGGGAGAAGGAGAGAGTTTGAGAGGTGGAAAGAAAGAGGTAGAGAGAGAGGGGTAGGGAGGTAGAGAGAGAGGTAGAGGTAGACAGATAGAGGGAGAGGTTAAAAGGTAGAGAGGTTGAGATAAAGGTCGAGAGGTAGATAGAGGTAGATAGAGGTAGATAGAGGTAGAGAGAGGTAGAGAGGGAGAGGGTTCGAGAGGTAGAGAGAGGTAGAGTGGTAGAGAGAGAGGTGCAGAGAAAGAGGTAGAGAGATAGGTGTAGAGAGGTATAGAGAGGTAGATATATAGAGGTAGAGAGAGGTAGAGAGGTAGAGAGATGGCAAACAAAAGGTAGAGAGAGAGGTAGAGAGGTAGAGAGAGGCAGAGAGAGGTAGAGAGGTAGAGGTAGAGATGTAGAGGTAGAGATGTAGAGAGATTGCAAAGAAAGGTAGAGAGAGGTAGAGAGGTAGAGGTAGAGAGGTAGAGGTAGAGGTAGAGAGGTAGAGGTAGAGAGGTAGAGAGAGATGTGGAGAGAGTGAGGTAGAGAGAAAGGTAGAGAGGTAGAGGTAGAGAGAGGTAGAGAGAAGTAGAGAGAGGTAGAGTGAAGTAGAGTGAGGTAGAGGTGTAGAGAGATTGAAAGGTGTAGAAAGATGGAGAGGCGTAGAGAGGTAGAGAGAGAGATAGAGATAGAGAGAGAGGTTGAGAGGTAGAGAGAGAGGTAGAGAGAGAGAGAGAGAGAGAGAGAAGTCAAGAGGTAGAGAAAGATAGAGGTAGAGAGAGAGATAGAGAGAGGTAGAGAGGGAGAGCGTTTGAGAGGTAGAGAGGGAGGTGTAGAGAGAGAGGTAGCGAGATAGAGGTAGAGAGAAGAAGAGAGGTGTAGAGAGGTGTAGAGGTGTAGAGCGGTAGAGGGAGAGGTAGAGAGGGAGAGCGTTCAAGAGGTTTAGAGAGATAGAGAGGAAAAGAGATAGAGAGAGATAGAGAGAGGTAGAGGTGTAGAGAGGTAGAGCGAGGTAGAGAGAGGTACAGAGGTAGAGAGAGTTAGAGAGGTAGAGGGGTAGAGAGGAAGAGAGAGAGGTAGAGAGGTAGCGAGAGGTAGAGAGGTAGCGAGAGGTAGAGAGGTAGTGAGAGGTACAGAGGTAGAGAGGTAGAGAGAGAGGTAGAGAGGTAGAGAGGTAGAGAGAGGGGTAGGTAGGTAAAGAGAGAGAGTGAGGTAGAGAGAGCGAGGTAGAGAGAGAGAGAGGTAGAGAGAGCGAGGAAGAGAGTTGTAGAGGTAGAGAGAGAGGTAGTGAGAGAGATAGGTAGAGGTAGAGGGAGAGAGGTGGAGAGAGGTAGAGAGAGGTAGATAGAGAGGTAGAGAGAGAGGGTTAGAGAGAGCGGTAAAAAGGTAGAGAGGTAGAGAGAGGCTAGAGAAGGGTAGAGAGAGAGGTATAGAGAGGTAGATAGGCAGAGAGGTAGAGAGAGGTAAAGAGATAGAAAGAGGTAGAGAGAGATAGAGAGCTAGAGATAGAAAGGTAGAGAGGTATAGAGGTAGAGAGAGAGGTAGAAAGGTAGCGAGAAGTAGGACGGTAGAGATAAATCTTAGGCAGGCCTCAAGTGCAGGGGAAGAGAACGTCCTAGATAAATGGGAGGATGAGGGCCGCTATCCCTCATCAATGCAATAATAGTTTTTTTTCTCATAAACACAATTATAGGTTGCTTTGAACCAGCTCCCCTTCCTGGCATCTTTTGGAATATGAAAACATGCTTTTATTAACTCTGTAAGCAGCACGGTAGACCGCCCTCGCTACATCATGGAATGTGTTTAAGTAAAGACAAGAGAATCGCATCCAGGCGGCGAGATCTAGTTGCCTATCTATTTACCCTTGGTTTTCTGGGCCCAAATAACCAGATGGAAGATCTGGAGTAGTTAAGTTGTAAGGGGCTGGGGTTATTCTGGGAAGCAGAATATTGTACATACTTGGTACTCCGCTGCACTGTAGCAGATCACAGGACTCAGGCAATGCAGCATTGGCCATTGCCTATGTCTCAGGATTATTGATAACTAGTCATGTCAAGTTAGGTGACCTTCAGCTACAGGGAAGTAAAGGCTACGAACATGATAGATGGGAAACAAAAGGTTACATACAAGACAGATGGGAACAAAGGCCTAAATACACTAATAGTAGCAACAATGGGCTGCAAATATAAAAGATGGGATCAAAAAGTTATACACAAAATATAGGAGTAAATGGCTACATGCATGATACATGGAAATTAAAGAATGCATATACGACGGCTGGGAAGAAAAAGTTACACACAGTTAATATGTGAACAAAAGGATTATGAATGGTGAGAATAGAAGTCTTAAGTACAGGCATCTTCACTGACTGATGAAAAATATAAACCTTAACTTAATTATAACAAGAGTTGCGGCCGAGTGGTACGTGTGAGGTTCAAAAGCAGACATGGCAGGAGCCACAAGACGTGCAGCCGAGTGGTGCACTTAATGACCCGTGAAAGATAGATGGCGGCAGCGCTCGCGTGAACGCAAGCGTTAGGCTAGCAAAGGTTTGGGGTAGCACTTTGAAAACTCACCTACTAAATGTCTCAGAGCAGTGCCTGCACTGGCTCCGCGAGACCTAAAAATCACACCACACTCAAGAGTTTGGAACAAGAGGCTGAGTAAACACACAACGGAAAGAGGACAATCATACCTAGGGTATCCAACTGGATACTACATTTGGCCCAATCCAAAAAGAGCTTGGTAGGTAAATGCAGAGGGGACCTCAGGCTCATTCAGCTAGATCCTTTTGCACAGCCCATTCTTCATCATTGCAGTAGTACATTTCTAATATGAGGGTATGGCTTATTTATAGCAAAAGTCCAGACCCTGTACAGTACAAAAATCTATTTACCAAATTAATGGCCCCTGCAATCCTGTACAACAGTGATTAGCCACTAATGGTTTATCATACTTCCACAGATATTTCCCCAGCTTGCCCAAAAGCTTACCAACTGAGAATCTAAAAACATTGCCAAGAGATCACTGTACGTTTTACATAATTTAGAAGATTTTTTTTTATAAAATTCATTATTCGAGTAACCTTTTCACAGCAGCCATTGTCAATTTCACAAGAATGTGAGGGGGATCCACCTAACCACATTTCTTTTCCTGGGAAAGGATATTAAAGTGATACATTATAACTTATGGCATCCATACCCAATTGAGTTTTGTCTCAGAAAGACAAATTTGTCAACTTTGCTGCGGTGATGAATACTGGCTCCGATGGCCAGAAGCGATTTTGTCCTGCTCCCCATAAAAGTCAAAATGTTAACGATCAGAATGATGTTCTCTGCCCCCTTACTTCTGCCCCTGGATCAGTTTGATGTCAAAGACAGGTTCACCAGCCCAAAGTCTGGCAGCAAATAGATGCCGACAGGGAAGGTGACTATATGTGTATATGGAGCAGCTGCAGCTGGTTAGTTCCTCGTCTATGTGGAAGTCTGATGTGCCATCATTCAACACAAAACCATGCTCCAGCTCAGTCACTTCATAGCAACCCTGCTTGCTTAGGGCGATTTCCTCTTGCACTAACTTGAGTCCAATGTGTGGGCAGGCCGATTGATAGAGGGCATAAAGTGTTTCTTCATTCAGTGTTGCAGTTAACACAGAGAGGCTCTGTAGTCGCATTATCCCACTCACACATTCAGCTGGTGTCATGGGGGGAGTCAGGGCTGACCTTAGCATTACCTGATGATGAAGCACCAGCTCAGAGAACCGTACACGCTCAGATTTCTTGAGTCCCCAGCAGGCCACCCACATCTCCTTGCGATGGTGCCAGTTCTCCAGGAAATAGGTAAAAAATCCAGAGAGCGCGACAGCTGCCAGCTCTTTCAAATGAAACTCATATGCCTCGGGTGTATGGGAGAATACTATCTTTTGGATGATGTTCTTCAAGGTCTGGCAGACAGATGGGTCTTCTTGATCCACCCGGCTGTACAGGGCCTCAAGTGCATAGGCTTGGCTCATTACAACCGTACTATTTGGAAGCAGTGGACTGATAAGATCCAGCTCCGCCAAATCTGTATGAAGGACAACACTCTTTATATGAGGCTTAAATATACCGGGAATGCTCTGCATCAAGGACACCACCATGAACCTCACAGGTGTTTGACTGTTCTTGTGGGTAAGGAAGTAGGCACATTCACGGCCCCTACCATCTGCGTCCTCACACAGTACTGTGTACAGGTTGAAGTTCCTATTCACACACAAGGACTGTTCCAAGAAGAGGATTGAGGGGAAACGTTGGAGCAAGCTCCTCATGCGAGAGGTCATAAGGAAGACACATTCCAGTGCCACTTCTTCAGGGTAGAAAACCAGCTTCACTTTTGCCTTACTGTCTACCTCAAATAAGGATAACAGTTCTGCCACGAGATGTTGAAGATCTGCTTGTTCATCACAACTTCGCTCCATCAGCTTCTGGAGGTCACTGGCCGTCACAAACTGTTTAGACATGCTGTTGGTCAACTCCAGTAAAAAGTGGGGGTTGGCCTTCAGCCTGCCCTGTGGGTAATGCATGGCAAACTCCTCTTCACTGATATCATGGTTATGCTCCAACATCGCCTGCTTGATGGATAGACAGTCAAAGTTCGGACCCACTCTCAATATGATGTTTGATGGGCAGGCGAATGTATCCCTGGAGAAGAAGGAAAGATATTTCTGAGTAAACATGGAAAAAGTTCCACAAAGAATCATGTTCATACAGAATGTTACGTTACAAAAAGAAGGGTAAACTCATAGGCAAGTCGCTGGGACCTGTGTATGTAGCAGTACAGAAAGAAGGGTCCCAGAACAAATGGAAAGTACAGTAGGAATGACTTATGGCAAAAATAAACAGAAATATACAACTTAGGAGTACATTGTTATTTAATCACAAGGTACTCACACTCATATTTAAGTACATTGCATTAGTTCATAAGTTCACAAATAGTAGTGCCCAACGAATAGAGGAGGGGGGGAAGTGAAAGTGGTAGGAGGTAGTGCAAGGTGAGGAACATGAAGCAGGACAAGCGTACTTATTCTCAAACAATAAGAAACTTCAGAAATGGCTTCAAGTGAGAGCCAGGCATAGGTACATCAAATGATCATGTAGTTCCAAACAACTAAACTTCTAGAGTCAGCAGTATAATTTGTGCTAGGGATAGAAATTGGTAAGAGAGACGGTTGTCTACATTTCGACCCGGATAGGCGTAGGGTAGGTTGGCCCTTACAGGTGGGTTTTCATCAGGACAGGGAAGGGTGGTGAGCAAGCTTCCATGCGGGCGTGGTCGCGCACGGAGATCAGGGCAGTGCATGCAGCCAGATAATTATAGGGAAATCATATCTCGAGTGAGAAACACATAAGGTGGAATTGTTCATGGGCAATGGTGTCGGCTAGTGAATAGAGCCGCCAAGGAGCGGTCGGTAATACCCCTGTCTTCTGAAGCAGGGAATCAATCCGTCAATGGAGACCGAGGCTTTAAAAGCCTTGGTCTCCACCTTGTGTGTTTTTCACTCGAGATATGATTTCCCTATAATTATAGGGGAGGAGCTGTCACCTACCACACTTGCACATCACAAAGGCTCTGTCTGAGCACTCTCACAGAGCGTTTATCAGTAGTCTATTGTGACCCAGAAAAGCTGGGGCATGAACAGGGAGGAAGGGTTCAAAATTAATTTGTTATACAGCAATAAAACTAATCATCAGTGGGGGTTCATGGTTTCCAATAAGGATTGAGTGGGGGGCCCGGGTTTCCAGGAAAGATTAAGTGAGGGTCCACAGACGTTTAAAGGTTAAAAACTATTGTTATACAGTAAACCTCACTCTCAAGCCAACTCGTGTAGTTTTGCTGTTAAGCTAATATGTCATTTTCGTCATATATGTAAGGCAATGGCAGCTTTAATTAATTTGGGTGTGCCTATATACTAATGAATATTTATTAATATATGTACCAACAGTGCATAGCACGGTATATAGTTTAACCAGATTCCCTCGAAGTGGCATACAGTAAAATAAAGACTGCATAATGGTAGTTGCTCACTGACTAAATTATGAGAAAAGATATCTCTTTGCCTATGTATATTATAGAGCTGCATGCGTCCTTCTGCGCATCTTCCCCGGGATTTTGGTTTGATACTAAATTTGGTTTGAGAGTTGTGAACACTACTATTAATTGAATATATGTATGTAGACAATGTTAGAATGGTATCCTTTCACTCATCAAAATGTTTTGATTAATCACACACAAAATATTGATGTATAAATTAAAGATCAGTCTTTGTAAAATAGGGCTGAATTTTAGGGGCCAATGCATCGCTATTATGATTATCTGGCAGAATTCAACAATATTGAGTACAACATCTAAACGTGTTTATGTCTTTCGACCCCTTGAGACAAGGTACAGTGTTTGCATTTCTTTTTGGGGCAGATTGCTGAGCACACTGTTATGCTAGTCAAATTTGCCATTTACAATGGCATTAATTATTGTCCCTCTTCTTTCACCTCTGCGTCACCCCACTGGCTCAGAGCAAGCAGCTGAAAAATAAAATGATGTTCTATCAACGTTTTCTTTTCACCTGCTGACTGAGCCAGCGTGTGTAGGGAGGGGTGAGGCCCGGGCCATGGGAGGGGGAGGAGGAGGAGGAGGAGGTGGACTGGTTTATGCAATCACACCGGCTGGAGAAACCCAAGTGTGCATGTGTGTTTACACATGCACACTTCGGTTTCTCCAACCTGGCTCTATTGAAAAGTTGGGTTGGAAAAAAAAGGACAGACTCCCCGTCCTGAGCAGAGCATCAAACCAGCTTGCTCAGGCCAATCCCTGTGCTGCTCTCATAGCATGAAGGCAGTGCAGGGATTACACAGGAAGTCTGTGATGCCGTCCCAGTGTCAGCTGGTACCAGGAAGAACACGGAGGTGAGTTTTGAGCGATTTTCTGAAATTAAGAAGGGAAGGGCTGGATTTGATGGAAAGAGGGAGGGGATTCCAGAGACTGGGAGCCAGGTGGGAGAAGCGACGGCCACCGAATTTCTTGGTTTTAGCTTTGGGGGTGACTAGCAGATGAAGATAAGCTGATCGGAGGTTGCGCGTTGGTCGATGTGGGATGATTAGAGATTTGAGAAATGCGGGACCGGTGCAGTTCAGGGCTTTGAATGTGAGGCAGCCCACCTTGAAGGCTGCCCTTTGACCTATTGGTAGCCAGTGCAGTCGGTGAAGCAGGGGTTTTGCCGATTGCCATTTGGGAGTTTTATGGATGAGACGGGCCGCCTGGTTCTGAACAACCTGAAGGCGGTGCAGCAGTGATTGTGGGAGACCGTAATAAAGGGAGTTGGAGAAATCCAAAGGGGATAGTACCAGAGAGATGACAACCTGGGTTAGTGCGGCGGGAGGCAGTAAGTGGCTGACTTTGCGGATCTTCCGGAGCTGGTGCATACAGGATGAGATGACAGCACCCACTTGAGCTTTGAGGGATAGTTCGGTGTTGATAATCACACCTAGACTTTTTACTGATTTGACCAGGACTGGGGGGGGGCCTAGATCAGAGGGCCAGAACTGCGGGCCCCAGTGAGCAGGGCTGGATCCAGGGAGGAGCAGCTCGGTTTTCCCAGGATTTAGCTTCAGTTGATTCAGGTTCATCCAGTGTTGGATGTGGTTCATGACGGTGTGAAAAGTGTTAATGGCATGAAGGGAATTGAGTGGGAAGACAATCTGCAAGTCATTGGCGTAGTTGTATACAATAATGTCCCAGTTCTGAAGTGAGTGAATCAAGGGCCGGAGGTACAGGTTGAACAGCAGTGGCGAGAGGGAGGAGCCTCGGGGGACTCCACAGGTCGTGGGAGTTTTTGCCGCTGTATAGGGGCCCAGACGAACGGCCTGTGTTCTTCCAGTCAGGAAGGACTCGATCCACTTAAGAGCTGTGCCCTGGATGCCTGCCTGCCCGACACGGTGGAGGAGGATGTTATGGTCCACCGTGTCGAACCCGGCCGACAGATCCAGGAGTACGAGGGCTTTGTGGGTCTCCCATGAATGATGTAAATACCTGGACATGGGATGAGGGATTTATGGTCCTCTCTGTTACAGCTTGCATCATTGGGGCTATGCTGGTTTGCAGTTCATGAACTTTGCTAATACTGCATACAATTATGTAGGTGGGTAGGAGGACGAAAGGGGTTAGAGAAGGATTTCAACTCGGTGACATAGAATTCCTAAGCAATGTACACACTTGAGGATCCCGTAAGATAATTGGATACTGTTGAATTCTTCCAGGAAGTGCTTTGAACAGACCATTAATAAACTTTTGTTTTTAAGACAAAATATACTATGAGACAATGGGGTAACGCAAAATGATGGGGCCTCATGTAGAATGCAATGAGGGCCCACATGAAGGGTTGGGCCCCAGTGAAGACTTGGAGGGCACCCATGTGCCGCCGGGGACTACATTACTCCCCTTCTATAAGATGAAAAAGGGTATTACTCTGAACCTATCTATAATTGTTGTTTGTACAATATGCTTGTGATGTCCATATTCAGCTTGATTGCTTGCACAGATATACTATCCCTTGGAATAAACAGATTGTTCAAAACCTTCCCTTCAGCTTTTAAAAAAAATAAAATACACTCCAATGATAAACGTTCTATTTCATGTAAAAGAAATCTTATGCGAGTATAAAAACAGACTCATGCTGTTTGTCTGTTAAAATGTATACAAGTGCTTTCCACCCCTAACACAGCATCCAATTTTAGCAACTTGATATGATATCTGTGATAATGTATTTGTTATCACTACTCCATTTCCAGGTCTTGCCTACGACAGTTTATGTGCTGACTCTTGCCAGACCTTTTGTTTTTTAACAGTGGGTTGGGAGAGTATCCATTGGTGGCTTCATTGTCACTCTTTTCCTTCCTTCTTCTAGCACCTGCTTCATACCATCCGTTGCTATTGGCTTACCCCAGCTCTCCTTCCAAACCTCTGATGTTTGTCTGCTTACTCCCAGTAGCTGTGTTGCTTACTCTGATGTCGGTGTTGCCCCCGCTTATGCATCCTCTGTTGTCTCACCCATGCTTCATCCATTGTCTGTGTTACCCCGCCACCAAATCTCCCTCCCGTGTCTGCATTAACTCCCACCCACCCTCCCTCCATTGTCTGTGTTCCTTTCATCTTCTTTCTCTCGGTTGTCCATGATTGCACCTAGCTGCCCTAACTCCAATGTCCGTGTTGCCCCCTCCATTGTTTGTGTTACCCCTCACCCGCATCAATTAAACAAGCATTTGCAATGCAATAGGTCTCGCATTAGGAAAGTTTGAGCAATTGGTATTGTAAGTGACAAATATTTTATGTATGTGTTGGTTTTGTAATTAGCGATAATAATAGCTTTGTCATTTACAATGCCAATAGTTTTAACTTTCGCAAACGTGACACCTATAGCATTTGTAATGCAATCTGTGTTGTATTTACATGACTTAGATGTATTAATATTACAAAAAACAATGACATATTTTTTCTAATAATTAAAACTTAAATAAAAGTTATTGTAATTTATAATGGCAATAGCTTAAACTTTTGTAAATAACTTTTGGGAAGATTATGTTCATTGTATTTTATTGTGATGCAAATCCACGAACAGCAGTGAAATATTAACATCTTTTTGGTGACATTTGTAATAAAGCTTGAAACATTGAGAGAACATATTAGAACCAGTTGTTGTTGAATGGTTGCACAGAGTGATGCTGTGGCGTTCAGTGGTGCTGAGTGATGCTGTGGCGTTCAGTGGTGCTGAGTGATGCTGCGGCGTTCAGTGGTGCTGAGTGATTCTGCGGCGTTCAGTGGTGCTGAGTGATGCTGCAGCCTTCAGTGGTGCTGAGTGATGCTGCGGCCTTCAGTGGTGCTGAGTGATGCTGTGGCGTTGAGTGATGCTGTGGCGTTGAGGGATGCTGTGGTGTTGAGGGATGCTGTGGCGTTGAGGGATGCTGTGGCGTTGAGGCATGCTGTGGCGTTGAGGGATGCTGTGGCGTTGAGGGATGCTGTGGCGTTGAGGGATGCTGTGGCGTTGAGGGATGCTGTGGCATTGAGGGGAGCTGTGGCGATGAGGGGAGCTGTGGCGATGAGGGGTGCTGTGGCGATGAGGGGCGCTGAGTGATTCTGTGGTACTGAGTGATTCTGTGGTGCTGAGTGATTCTGTGGTGCTGAGTGATGCTGTTGCGTTGAGTGATGCTGTGGTGTTGAAGGGTGCATTGACGTTGAGTGGTGCAGTGGTGTTGAGTGGTGCTGGGGCGTTGAGTGGTGCTGGGGCGTTGAGTGGTGCTGGGGCGTTGAGTGGTGCTGGGGCGTTGAGTGGTGCTGGGAGCGTTGAGTGGTGCTGGGAGCGTTTAGTGGTGCTGGGAGCGTTTAGTGGTGCTGGGAGCGTTGAGTGGTGCTGGGAGCGTTGAGTGGTGCTGGGAGCGTTGAGTGGTGCTGGGAGCGTTGAGTGGTGCTGGGGCGTTGAGTGGTGCTGGGGCGTTGAGTGGTGCTGGGGCGTTGAGTGGTGCTGGGGCGTTGAGTGGTGCTGGGGCGTTGAGTGGTGCTGGGGCGTTGAGTGGTGCTGGGGCGTTGAGTGGTGCTGGGGCGTTGAGTGGTGCTGGGGCGTTGAGTGGTGCTGGGGCATTGAGTGGTGCTGGGGCGTTGAGTGGTGCTGGGGCGTTGAGTGGTGCTGGGGCGTTGAGTGGTGCTGGGGCGTTGAGTGGTGCTGGGGCGTTGAGTGGTGCTGGGAGCGTTGAGTGGTGCTGGGAGCGTTGAGTGGTGCTGGGAGCGTTGAGTGGTGCTGGGAGCGTTGAGTGGTGCTGGGGCGTTGAGTGATGCTGTGGCGTTGAGTGTGGCATTGTGTGATGCTGTGGCATTGAGTAATGCTGTGGCGTTGTAATGCTGTGGCGTTGAGTGGTGCTGTGGCATTGAGTGGTGCTGTGGCATTGAGTGGTGCTGTGGCATTGAGTGGTGCTTTGGCATTGAGTGGTGCTGTGGCGCTGAGGGGTGCTGTGACGTTGAATGGTGCTGTGACGTTGAATGGTGCTGTGGTGTTGAGTGATGCTGTGGCGCTGAGTGATGCTGTGGCGCTGAGTGATGCTGTGGCATTGAGTGGTGCCAAGTGATGATGAGGTGCTGTGTTGGTAGTCAGTTGATGCAGCACTGGTGCTGTGCTAGTGCGGAGGTAGTGCTGCGCTGGTGCTGAGGTGGTGCTGTGCTGAGGCTGAACAATGTTGACGTGGTGTGGTAGTACTCAGATGCAGCTGAGTGACGCTCATGTGGGGTTGCGGTAGTGCAGCTGAAGTGGTGCTGCGCTTATGCTGATATGGTTCTGAGGTATTGCTGCACTGATGTAATGGTGCTTGGGTGGTCCTCAGGTGGCGCTAAAGTGGTGCTGTCCTGCTGAGTGATACTGAGGTGGTGCTGTGCTGGGGTGATGCTGCGCTGAGGTGGTGGTGTTGTAGTTGCGGTTGTGCTCGGGTGCTGCTGAGTGAAGCTCAGGTGGTGCTGCAGTAGTCCTGCTTTAGTGGTGATGAGTTACACTGACTGGTGCTGAAGTGGTGCTCTGTGCTGAGGTGGTGCTACAATAGTGACACGAAGGGGGGCAGGGGGTGATCACAGACTCCCGGACTCACTCCAGGGGCAGGCACTGCCCTGCTGCACTGATAGCTACACCTCTAAAGAAACTGGTACAGGGAGAAACGGGTGTAGAAAGGAAGAGGGGTAAGAGTGGAACCTGGAGATGGCAGGAAATCGGTGAAGAGAGGAAACTGGTGAAAGTACGTAACTGATGTACAGGAAACTGGTGTAGAGATCAAAGTGGCGTAAATGGGAAACTGGCGTAAATGTAAAGTCTTTGTAGAAAGATAAAACTGGCGTGAATAGAACACTGCTGAAGAGAGAAAATGGTTGGAATCTGATACAGGTGGGACATGTATAGATGTGAGAAAGCTGAAAACCGGAAGCCCAAATAAAAGGCATAACTGGTAAATGTGAAACTAGCAGAGAGAGGGGTCTGGTAAAGATGTAAAACTGTTGTAGACATAATTTGGTACAGATAGGCTCACAACAAATATAAAGCTATCTGTAAGAGAGAGGGGGAAATAGAGAAAGGAACCCACAGAGAAGAACAGAAACAGTGAGAAAGAAAAGAAAGAGAACAAGCGGACTGGGGTAGGGAATATCAAATTCTTTTAATTTGCTTTTATGTAAATAGGTGACATTTTGACAAAATTCTGCACACTCTTGGAATGGCAAACTCCCATTTTGCGCTACATTTTAGCGTGAAATTAAATGGAGGAGAGAAGAGGACACTTTGGCATTAACAATAATATCGCCAAAAACACAAGCACCTGAACGTGTTTTGCTTGTTCGTGATGTTCCCATACAGGATTGCACATAATTATGCAAAAAACGTAAAGCAAAATTACACAAGATTATGCCTGCGGAACCAAATTTTCATCCCCTGTCTGGAGCGTGTGGTATGGAGAAAAAAACACATGTCCGACGACCAAATCTCATGCGGAACATCTTCGTCAGGCTACTCTTTTAAGCACACAACTCAGCATTCTGGGACTTGTAGTTTTGGGTTTAACGTGAAAGGTATCGTCCTGTAAGCTTAAGACTCCAAAGAGCTGTTAAAACATCTGCAATGACTATGTGTTCTACATAATATAAGATCACTAAAAAGCAAGGGTATGGACTTAAACAATAGGGCGTAGGAAGTGAACACGGCAGCTGTGTGAGAAGAAGACGGAAGGCCAGTCCTTACCCAGGAGGAACAGGAGGATGCAGGTCATTAGCAAGGGCCGCTGCAGCTTCATGGTTGTCGCCTTTCGGGTGTCGGCACCAAGCTGCTGGCGGAGAATCTGTTAGCATTCATGCAAAGTGAAACGCTGTTCAGCTTAGTGTGTTTACATTAACGTTTAACATTTGAGCTTACTAAAATAAATGTTTTGAATAATTATTGCAGACTAAAAGACGGAAAAAAAAAAAAATCAAACCTTAGGAACGGGTCCCAGGAAGCACGGTGTGCTCCGTGGCTATAAAGCAGGGAGGAAATGTTATTAAAACAGGAAACATCTACAGATGCTGGAAACAAGAAACACCACGGAGGAATGCTGACGTTAATTAAAGCAGGACAGACGATGGGGTGGTGTGGCAGGGAAAGCAAGCAACAAGCTCTCGGCATTGCTGTGGGGGGGGAGAGGGGTGGGCGGGGGAGCAGCAGCCTTTGATGTGCGAGCGAGTGGGAGGGAACGACCATATGGGGTGTGATTGAGAAGTGAGGACAAGCGCGCGCTGGGGAAGCGTCGCGCTTGAGTACCTCACATGCATTGGGGACAATCCTCGCTGGTTCCAGAGTTTGTTTCGCCTACTATGGATCTCGACATCTGCAATGCGCAAGCGCATGGGCAGAGGTCGAGACCTAAAAAGCGAGATGGCGTGTCATAGCAGTCCACCCCCCACATCCTCCACTGTCCGTGTCTCCATTGTCAGTGTTAAAAGCAATCCGTACTGCCTTCTTGCCCGCTATAAAAAGAAAATGCTATGACTAGGACACTGCTGGCGTCGTCATTTCGCTTTTATTTCCCCCATAACCTACGCTGTGGTGCCCTCCACACATGTCCTCCGGCCGTCAGCCACATTATAGCGCTTTATTTATTTATTTTACTTTCAGCCATGCTCTACACCATTGACAAAGCCAATACTCCTCGTAGGCGAGACCTATTACCAATGCTGGTGTTTGTTGGACATCCATTTTACGAAAATCTTGAGTCACTGGGATAAAGCAGATTTATTTTATCCCGCCTCCCATTAAAAAAAATAGTTTATTGAATCAGTATTTGTTGGGAACCTTCAATTAGCTCTTTCCGGACTTGTAGAATAATATAGGGCCCGATTCACATAACTAACAAGACAAAATCGGTATTCCTTCTGTTTACGTGCCGGATTCTTTCAATTCAGAGTTCTTGTAACATGTGGCACTGCAGTTCTTATTAACATCTTTGAAGTATTTAGTACACTTTTTGTGTTTCTTACACATTACACTGGTCACATTATGTGCACTCTACCAGGACGGCTTTTTAACCCAGTTCCCCGTAGCCCGTTTTTGCTGTTTGAGCGAATTATGTGACCCTGTTAGGAACACCCTCTTATGGTCTCGCGTTATGTTCAGTTTTGGAAACCGGGGAATTCGTCGGTGAGCTGCGTCCACCGGTAACACACAGGTCACGTTTTAGGTTGACCTTTTCTGCTCGACTTTTTAATCTCTCAGCGAGTGACCAAGTGTCCGTTCTCGCTTCGTTTTTGCATTGCAGATTCACGTTATAAATTGGGGACTCTTTCTAAGTGTCTATCAGGCATGTGGATTACCATCAGGTTTATGAACTAATGGGCGTGTGTCCGGTCTCAGTACTAGTGTAGCTCCCTGTTGTGTTTTCCATTTTTGTAGCACTAAGGACTATAGCTGTTCCAGCTAACTCCTCCAGTCACTCATATTTTTTCTTTGGTACGTAGCTTTGCATGCCAGGTACTCATTTCTTTTTTGTTCCATATCCGATAGTTCCGTTGTATTCATGCAACTCTTTCTCATCACGCCATTGATGCTTCACTACATAGGTAATTCGTTGTTATTCACACTCTTTCTCTTCTGCTTCACTATTGGGGTCCTTACCTTTTCTTTCATTCACTTAACTCTCTATATTCAAACCTTGTGGTGTCTAAATATGTGGTAGCTATGTATAATAAAATGCATATGATCTATTTGTAAATATAAGGTGAATATACATACATTCTTGTATTTTTTTAAATTTTAGCGGCCCCAGAAGAAGGGACGTGGTGTCCCGAAAAGCATCGGGCCACCCTGGAATGTATTGCTTTGCGTTTGATATAACACTGCTCAGTTACAATGTCAGTTTATTGAGAAAATGGTAATTGCATCACTGCATAAAGATTGTTCTAATTTTTGAATTTGGATTTTGAATTGTGCAACAAATAATAATTCATTTGACAACAATCCTGTGTTTACGTGGTTTAGTTTAAACAATGTTTAATCAAGAATAGATGTATATAAGTGTGTATACATTGTTTAACTTTATTTAGTCGTACACACAGTTATTCAAGGGATAGTTTGCTTGACAGTTCTGATTCACACAGGGATGTGTGCCATTTCGACTCTTCACTTTGTTCTGCACCAAGACACGCAGCCTACAATGGCAGTGTGGGAGTGCAAAGGTTCAGGGCCTCCAAGGGTGGCACAATAAGTGTTGGAGCCCTTAGAGGTCACAGTGTCCTGGGTACCTGTGGTACCATTTACCAGGACCTGACCTGTGGCCGTGGATGCCAATTGGGGTTGGGTTTCAATGCAGTTTTAGGGAAAGAACATAGGCCTTGGGTACCTGATTAGCAGGAGCCCAGGGCACACTCAGTCAAAGCACATCAGCAGTTCAGCAAAAAGTAGGGGCAACCATGCAGAAAGAGGGCACTTTCTCTCAAAGATGAGGTGCAGGCATGGGTCTGTGGGAGCTCCAGAGTGGATAGAGTGTGAGGTTAGTGTCAGATACGGTGGTGGTATATCTGTCAAAGATTCCTTAAGTGTGTGTTGAGGTCTAAAGTTTCTGTATATGGTTGCGATCTTATTGAAGAAGTGGATGCGACTGTTAGGTCTCTAATCGCTTATTATTATTCTCTGTATGGGGTTTAAATTCCTGTACGGGACGCATCTGAAGTCTTGGGTTGAGAACAATGAAGATGCAAGACGCCATAATTCCTAGTAACTGCATGAACACTTGAGCTGGTAAGGGGGATGTTGAGGCTGAAACTGAGACAGTACGTTGTAAAACATCCTTAGTCTGGCTGGAGTTGGGTAAGCTACAGCTTTGTGTGTGTCTATGGTAGCTCCTAGATAGTCTTGAGACATTGGAGGATGGAGATGGGATTTGGCCTGGTTTATTGTGACCCCTAGTTAGTTAACGGTGTTTCACAGTGTTTTTTGTTCGTCACAGGCAACAGTCGTGTGAACTGGCCTTTATAAGCCAGTCGTCTAAGGAGGGGAAGACGTGAATTTGATGTCTTTTTAGATGTGCTGTGGCTAATGCCAAGCATTTTGTTAAAACCCTGGGAGCAGTTGTGACTCCGAAGGGTAGGACCTTGAATTGGTAATGTTGGCATGCAACCACAAACCTGAGGTATTTGCGGTGCCCAGGGTGCATTCGGATATGGAAATAAGCATCCTTTAGATCCAGAGTGGAGAAGTGTGGCTCAGGGGTTAGAGGCGGCAGACCCAGAAGCTGAGATCGGCCCTGGACCAGGGTTCAATTCCCCGCCTCGGTGGGTCTTGGGCTCAAAAAATTCCACGGACTCGATAATTCTCGCTCCGGTGCCTTCTCAACTCATGGGTTCACACTCTGCGACTCTGGGCAATAGCTTGCTTAATCTCCACAACCGCCCATCGCGGCGGGATGCCTGGCTTTCACCTTGTGGATACCCTGCCGGGGTTATCTCACAGGGGAATACCAGGACGGGTTCCCTAAGCAAGCGCCGGGAAACCCTTTGTGGGTAGCTGTGCGCTATATAAGCTCAAATACATTTACATTTACATTTACAGAGTGGATAGAAAGTGGCCTTGTTGAAGGAGAGGAAACACTTGCTGTAGTGTTACCATGTGAAAATGGTCTGACTGAATGTACAGATTGAGTTCTCTGAGGTCCAATATGGGTCTGAGAGAGCAGTCGTTTTTGGGAATCATAAAGTATAGAGCGTACACTCCTGTTCCTTTTTGTCGTAAAGGGACTGGTTCTATTGCATGATTTTGTAATAACGAAAGAACTTCTTGCTTTAGAAGCGTAAGATGTTCTTGTGACATGAGGTGTGACCTTAGAGTAATACTGGGTGGAGTACTTGTAAGTTCCAGGCAATAACCAGACTAGATAATTTGAAAAACACATTTGTCGGATGTAATCGTATTCCAAATGGGTAGAAATTGTGAGAGACGTCCCCCGACGTGAGTGGAATGATCGGGAGGTATGGGAAATAAGTCATTGTTTGTTATTATTGGTGGGGGAGGTGCCTGTAGAATTACTTCTGGTTCTCCCCGTGCCGTTATTTCCTCTATATCCTCCTCGAAATAACCTTTTGAAGAGGCCGACTGATTTTTGCCTTGTAATTGGAGATATTGCCCGTAGAAATGTTCTTGGAACCGCCCATGTAGAATAAGCAACGAAAGGAACCTCTGTTGGAGGCTGCTTGTAAGGCACCCATGGACTTGGCAACGTCTGTCTTTTTTCATCTTCTCTAAGAATGCATCAATAGCTGGGCCAAAGAGATGTTGTGCATCAAATGGATGATTAAGGATAGAAGCTTGTACCTCGGGTTTAAACCCAGAAATCCTCAACCAAGCATGTCTATTAAGCAATACACTAGTGGTTATCGCCCAAGCTGCATTGTCTGCAAGATCTAAGGCGCATCTGACAGAGTTATTAGTTATGAATTTACCCACTTGGATAAGGTCGGTGTCCTTAGCTTTATGCTTGTCAGGAAGGAACTCAACAAGCTTTTGAAGTTCATCATAATGATCCCCGTCATATCTTGCCAGTAATGATTAGGCATTGGCAATGCACCAATTATTAGCTGCTTGTGATGCTATCCATTTACTGGAAGCATCCAATAATTTGGACTCTTTATCTGGAGGTGGGGTATTTCCTGTAGTTTGGGAGTTAGCCCTCCTAAGAACATTGGAAACAACCAAAGAGTCTAAAGGTAACTGTCCTTTGATGTAGACTGGGTCATTAAGTGCAGCCCGGTATTCTTTCACTACCCTGGGAGTGATGATCCTAGCTTTAACAGGGTCTTGAAAGATATCATCAGTATGTTTAAGCAGGGCCTTTAACATTGGTAAGGTTTGTGTAGCCCTTTGAGACGAACTAAGGGTCTCTAATATAAAATCCTCTTCTAGACTCTCCTTATGGAGCTGTACTCCATGGTATTGTGCAGCTCTATTAATTAGCTCAATGTAACCAATATTGTCACCTGGAGGGGAAGGTTTGGATGGATACAAATACGGGTCATTATTCGGCTGAGGGACATTATAATTATCCCATGGATCAGGATCCTGTGGGGCATCCTGTGGTACGTAGTCATCTAATTCGTCATCATCACCCCTGTATCGTGTGGGTTAGTTGATGGTGGTGTAGCAGAGTGTGTAGGTGAAATATAAGGGTCTTCAGGAATGCAAGGAGAAGAAGAGTCAATGAGTCAATAGCCACATTTTTCTTCTTTAAAGGAATGTGGTATTCCTCTGAATAGTCCATTCTTCTCTTTTCAGGGGTTTGGCATGGATTTGTCCAGTGTCTGGGTGGATTGCGATATTTCTTTCTATCGCGGATCCGGTGTGCCTCCGGTCCGAGATTCTTTAGTCGCTGTCTTTTCTTTGGCCGTGGATCTTGGCGTCTAGATTTTCGGTTCTGAATCTTTAGGGTCCTAAGCTTTAGCTTTCCACAATGGCGGAACAGAGATTAGAAGATGTTTTGGTTTCAACACCGAAGGTTGTGGGTCGGTCACTAGCATGCGGACGGGTCGAGCCCGAGCCAGAAGGCTGTTGGTAATGTTTTGGCGCCGAGCCCGAAGGCGGGTTTGCTCGAAACCTTTTCTCGGTACCGACCTTGGCCCGCAGGCAGAAAAGGGACTGGAACCTTTCTCTTGCAAAGGAGATGATTGAGGAACAAAGGGTGTTTACTCATTGTCCGTTGTCCTGGTATGAGGCCTTCAGTATCGGAGTTAGCTTCGGACACAGAGATGTGCTCCTCCTCCATCTCCTGCGATTCTTTCTGGTTGGACTCTTCTGTGAGGAGGTCTGGAGCAGGGCCACTTTGCTGGTACATTTCGTGACGTCGAGCCAGACGATCATAAAGGGTTTTCTTCGACCGAAACGATTAGCACGCGGCGCTGTTTTTCTCGTCGTGTTCCGGGGATAGGCAGGGTTGCACACTTCGTGTAAGTCGGTGCATGGGAACTTAGCGCGACATCTTGGAAATAACTTGAATCGAGTTCGTTCCTTCAGCTGCGACTGATCCCGGAGCGGGTATGTCCAACAGCCTTCCACAAATGATCCCATCAAAGTGGAGAGTAAACGATACGCGGAGAAGGTGAAATGCGGTTGATTAACAATACCGTTGAGGGCAGTGGATTGCGCGTCCAAGGGGGCCCGAAGAACGGTGCCGAACCAGAGCGCAACAATTTACATCCGAACACGATGGCGGAAAAGAACAATCTAACAAAGGAGTCAATGCCCATGTGCACTATCAACTAAGGGAGGAGTCACCTACCTTGTGACTGGAAAGACTTCTTCGAAGAAAAATAAAGTGCAAACATCCGAGCCCAACACTGGATGGCGATCTATGCAAAAGCATAAATCTACAGCTCATATGCCTTGAACAGGCAATTATCAGGCAAATTCAAGCCATCCAAATCATACAAACAGAATCATGATCTGTTTAGCACACAAACTTTCGGATCCCTAAAGACTGTTTAACCCCGAAGGCGGAGGGTTCAGTTTCTTTTGTCATCCACATCAGAGATCAGAGCTATTCTAGTATTGTCTATTTACTTCTCACTCAGCTCAGTTACACCTTGTATCCGCCTCAACTACAGAGCTAATTGCTTGCACCACAGTACACATAATAATGCACAATTTTAGGAAAGTCATCTTTCCTGCATGGCACCTCCCCTGATTCTTCTGGACCCTATTTTTGCTGGTTATCGTTGTGACCCTGCCAATCAGTGCAAACGTGCATGTGCTGTACCCTTAACATAGTACTATTTAGTTTCACCTAGCTGGTGCATTTAACTCTCCAGTAAGGCTATTGAAAGAAATTGCACTAAAAGGCATGGCACTTAAATATGTGGACTGCAGTGTGTATTTACATTACCCATATATATGGCACAATATACGATGGCCAAGAGGATCACAGCACTCTACCGCAGCAGTAGGTAAAACGCACTGTGCCTTTGCCAAAGTGCCTTTGCCATGGAAGAAAATGTATTTCGATACATTAATATTCCAACCGTATGGTTCACCTTGTAAGCCCACACACATAATGTACAAAAAGTAGCACACTACACATTAGAAATAGTAAAATGAATAAATACCATAAGGCTGTTTGACTGTGTAGAATAAACAGTATTTTGCACGGATAGGCCTAGATGTGATTAAAATCTTTGTTTCTTATCTTTGTGTTGGAAAATGAAAGGAAAAATATTTAAAGTTATTACAAACATAGCTTCAAACTACAATGGTAAAAATAGATTTTTGGTAACTTTAGTGGAAAAGTGTACTTTCTGCTGCCTGAGACTAAACTGATTTAAAATCAGTTTGACCTCTTAGCCAATCGCAGAGGTCCAGTACATATTCCTGGCTAAATTAATAACCTTTCTCCCAAAGGACTCGGTCTCATGAAAGTTGGGGCATTAACAACTGGCCACTTAACAGGGATGAGCATTTTGAGGCACGGAGAAGAATCACTGGCAGAACAGAGAGCATCCTTCCAGTGTCCACTTCACTTTTGATGGCGCATATATGGGTCTACTCACAGTTATTTTTAAAACTCTCCTAAAAGTTCTCGCTCCAATCCCAGCAGGTGGGAAAATTAGCTTTGTCCTACACAGAGGGCAATTAACCCCTTGAATGCTCATGACGCGCTGAGCTCGTCATGAGCCACGGCGCTCCGGTGCTCATGACGAGCTCAGCTCGTCATGAGCCGTGGAACGCTCGCATGCGGGGATAATTCCCCTGCTGTGCGGGGCGTTCCACGGGAACGGGTGTGGCCGTGACGAGCTGAGCTCGTCATGAGCACAGGAGCGCCGTGCCTCATGACGAGCTCAGCTCGTCATGAGCATGTGAGCGCTGTGCGCGCCCCCCGTACCCTCCAGCACAGCGGGGGAATATCACCAGCATCGAAGGGATTAATATTAATATATATTATTTTTTCCACTGAAAAAAACAAAGGTTACAGGGACATGAAATAAGTACAATTTCAGGCAAGAGTGCAGGTAAGTAGCTTCTTTAATTACGTTTGTAATTACACCCACAGGGAAAGGCCGCCGCTCGACTCCAGGACTCCGGGCAACTGACTATCGTTGCCCAGAGCGCTAGAACCGAACGGAGGGGCAGAACACAAGAAGAGAAGGCAATCCCTCGTGCTGAGCACAGCACGAGGGAAGACATATACTACAACTTCTCCCTCTTCACAACATTTCAAACAAAATGAGAATGTAAGGGAAGCAATGGCATGTAAGTTAGGACATGAACAGAATTTTATAACTGAGACATAAAAATAAGTTTCAACTTAAAACATAATCATTAAACCTGACAGGTAACCTCCTACATCGAACAGATGGGGCGGGAGCTTGGAGTGAAACCTCCTCAACAGTCTCAGAGAGAATGGAAGGAGGAGAGGTAGACGACAAAGAAGAGGAGAGACCTGAAGAGGAAGGAGGGGAATCAGTTACAGAAACAGAAGCATCCGACAAAGGAGATGAGAAAGAAGAACATGTAGGATCTAACCAAAAAGACCAGTCACATTGATCAAACTGTTGTTTGGTCAAACGCAACAAGGAACGAGCTTGTGAGTCCGAAAGGAGAACCAGAGCCCTTTTGTTCCACCACCCTCTGCTGCCAAGTAAGGCAGAGGCTTTACTGACAGCAGTTACCTGAACAGGTGTGGAAAACTTAGAGAGTCCTTTGGCAACCTTTCTAGGATTTTTGATGAGGACCCAATCACCAACTTTTAGGACAACAGAAGTGAAAATTTTACCTGAATCATGCCTGGTTTTCATAAGGGATTGTTTCTGAGAAACTTTTTCAGAAAGAGAGACATCAGAAGGTCGAAGGGTCTTGACGTTTTTCGCAGACAACCATGTGGGACACAATTTGGTATGTACATTCCTATTTCTTAACAAAGAAAAGGGGGAAACACCAGTAGTACAATGGGGAGAAATGTTATACGACCAACATTTCTCTTCAACAAAAGTCCTAACGTCATTGTGTGAGGAAATGGCTGTTTGAACAGCATCTTTAAGCAGTCTATTGGCCCGCTCAACTAAGCCGTTTGAAGTGGGCGAATAGAGAGCAACCTTGAAATGGACAACATCATGCTCCATTAAAAATGAGTCAAATTTCTCAGATATGAAATGGGAACCATTATCGGTAACCACCACAGAAGGACAACCTTCGATGATGAAAAGATTACGCAAGAATTTGATGGCATTGGCAGAGGAAGGAGAATCACAAAACATGTGGTACAACCATTTGGAATGATAATCAATGAGAAGAATGACATATTTCATGTCATGGGGAAGGACATCAAAGGGGCCAGAAAAATCCAATCCAACCTTTTCCCAAGGTTTAAGTGGAAAGGGAACGGGATGGAGGGGCGTACCAATGAGTTTCCATTTCTTATCCGAGAGCAAACATTCATTGCAGGAATCAATGTAAAATTTTACCTGGGACTCAATAGAGGGCCACCAATAATGTAATTTGATGAGTTGAGATGTTTTAGTTATGCCAAGATGTCCTTGATGTGCAAATTTAATGATATCGGGTCTGACATCAGAAGGCGGAACAAAAACATCATGCCTCATAATTAGGTTGTCAACAAGAGAAAGTTCAGAAGAAACCATGGAAAATGCCTTAAGTTCATTTGACAAATTTCTACTCTCAGGCCAGCCCTGAGAAATGTATTGTGCAACCAATTTCAGATTCTGGTCATTTTCATAAGCTCTTGACCAAGAATCCTCTGTAATAAAAGGGCACGATTTGGTGGCGTCAAGGGTGGCGACAACACACTCAACATCACCAAAATCTTGAACATCTGAATCAGAATTGAGTGACATGCGAGATAAACAGTCAGCACGAAAATTTTTGCCACCTGAAATGTGCTTAATATTGAAATGAAATTCATGTAATTTGGACAAAAGTCTGACAAGTCTTGAGGAGGCTTTACCTAGGCCATCACCATTGAGAAGTTGAGTGAGAGGCTTGTGATCGGTGAACAAATCAAATTCTCTACCCCAAATGTAGTTCTTACATTTTTCAATTGCCCAAACGCAAGCCAATGACTCACGCTCAATGGTGCTATAGTGGGTTTCAGAATCTTTAAGTGTTCTGGAAGAAAAAGCGACAGTGTGTTCCCTACCAGAAACCCACTGGCCAAGGACAGCACCCAAACCAGTCAAGCTGGCGTCAACCATGATGAAACACTTGGCAGAGTCCTGAAAGGGATGCAAAGCAGGGGCACCAACAATCATGTCCTTGACATGTGAAAAAGAGGAATTGATCTCTTCAGTCCAAGCATATTTGGAACCTTTGCGAAGCAAAGAGCGAAGGGGTTCAACAATTTGGGCATAGCCTTTTACAAAACGGGCGTAATACTCCGCTAAACCCAGAAAGGAGCGGAGAGCATCCTTGTCTTTGGGAGGAGAAGCTTGAGAAATAGCCTCAATGAGGGAGGACTTGGGTTTTATGCCTTCGGGAGTCAAAGTGTGACCCAAGTAATCCAGGGATTGAGAACCAAATTTACATTTGTCAGCCCTGACGGTCATTCCAGCTTCATTAAGCTTGCACAACACAGAAGAAAGATGGGATAAATGAGAATTCCAATCAGGAGAGAAAACCAAGATGTCATCCTGATAGGCCTGAACACCAGGAACAGACTCGAAAAGATGATCCATGATTTTTTGGAAAACACTAGCTGCGCTAGCAAGTCCGAATGGAAGTTTCAAATATTTAAAAACACCAAATGGGGTAACAAAAGTGGTGAGATCTTGAGAGGATTCGGTAAGGGGTACCTGATGGTATGCGGAGCTCAAGTCAATAAGGGAAAAATACTTGGCACCACCTAGGTTGGCAAGAAGGTCATGAATTTTGGGAAGGGGGTGGCAATCAACCAAAATATTTTTATTAAGGGTGCGAAGGTCAGCACATAGCCTGACCTCACCGTTCTTCTTACGAACGATAACAATGGGGGAAACCCATTCGGAGGAATCCGAAGGTGCAATGATGCCATCCTTTTTGAGGGAGGTGAGCACAGATTTAAGTTTGTCTCTGGCACTGATGGGGACAGGACGGACTTTATGAACAATGGGTTGTGCAGAGGCTTTAAGTTTGATCTCATGTTTAAAACCTTTGACGGTACCTGGTTGGTTGGACAAAACATTGGGAAATTTGTCCAAAATTTGTTTGATGTCTGACTCATGATTATCAGAGAGAAGACAAACAGAAACAAAAGGTGGAACAGGGGAATAACCTTCAGGTGGGTCACCAACTCTAATGGGATGATCCGAACCAGGAACTAGGAATATACCCATTTTGGCAAGATCTTGCCAGCCAACTATATTGGGACCCTTGGTTGCAATATAAATTTTTGTGATAATAGATCTCCCAAAACATTCAAGCCTATAGTTGAAGTAGCCAAGCAAAATAATATCAGATTCATTAAATGCTTTGGGACTAAGGTCAGGTTTGAGCAAAGAAATGGAATTGTTCCATTTTTCAAGAAAAAATGCTTCATTAAGAATGGTTATTGGAGATCCAGAATCTGCCATGACTGTAACTTCAATGTTCCCAAACAGTGCAGAGCAATAAGGACCTTTAACCAAATTAGAGGTATCAATGAAGTTGCAATGGATAGATACAACCATGTCTTGAAATTCATCAATACAATCATCCAAATCAGGACATACAATACTATTTACAGAGGGTCTGGACGATCTCTTGACAGATTTGCACATACCTTGGAAATGACCTAATTTTTTACATAAGACACACCTTTTTCCTGAAGCAGGACAAGAGGGGTTGTTGCCAATATGTGACTTAGAACCACACCTGTAACAATAAGGATTAGGGTTAGGTTTCTTTTGAAATGATCTAACAGACCTATTAGTGTTAACTACACTAATTGAAGTGGCATTGTCATATGAAGAAGAATGAAGAGAAGAATGAGCTTGGTCTTTTTGCAGTGCATTAGAGGTGGTGATGGATCTTTCAATGCTCTTGGCAATGTCAATAGTTTCTTGAAGTGTAGGCTTCTTGCAGCTCAAAAGGCGTTGTTGAATCTTTTTTGAAAAACACGCAAAAACAAATTGATCCCGAATGTAAATGTCGGGATTAGACTCAAATTCGCAAGTAGATGCCAAGATCCTTAACTGAGCAATGTACTCCTCAATGGACTCATCTTCTCGTTGTCTCCTTTTAAAGAAGTTATGTCTCTCAAGCATTTCATTAGGTTCTTCACCATAATGTCTTGCGAGTCTAGATAAGGCTTCCTTATACTCATCCCAATTATCACCAGCATCCCCAGTGGGAGGAGGGGATCTTGGGAGATTTTCAAAAGTATGTTGCGCAGCAACGCCCAAGCAACCATATAAAATGGCAACTTTCCTCTCAGGAGTGAACTTAACTGCATCAATGGCTACGATATGGTTGGCAAAGGCTCTAACCCATTGACGCCAAGGAATGGTGGGTTTTCCAGGGAGTTGAAGAAAAGGAGGGGGTTGGGCGAATTGCTGAGAAGAAGCCATTAAAACAGAATGAAAAATATTAAAGTTGTAATTGTAAATAAGCAGAAAACTATAAGCATGTATTGAAGCTTAAAATGACAAATAAAATGAAGGTAGGGTGTGTCTGTCACCGAAGGAGCACACACAGGAATAAATAAATTTGTCAAATATGGTAAAAATAATGTAAAAGTACCAGTATTTATCTCCAGCGTATGAATAAACACCAAAGAGACGAAGTGAAAGTCGCGCTGCAACGTCAGTCATCAGGAAACTGACTCCGTGTGAAGATCAGCGCGGAGCGTGTGGATGTTGACAGTCGTAGCTAGGCAACGCATAGAAATGGCTGCCGATCGTAGCGTGATGACGTGTCAGCGTGATGAGATGAGGCGCTGAAGAACAACGTGTGGCAGCGTCAATTGCGCGAAGGAAATGAAGGAGCGCAGGGCGATGACGCTTTAGAATGTTGTAACTCACCGGCTGAAGCTCGAGCACTCAGGCAACCGTCAGCATGACAGGCAACGCGGTGAAAATGAAGGAAAATCGCCGGAAAGCAGATCACGGTTGCCCTCAGCAGGTAGAAGTGATGTCCGTGATGCGTAGATAGGTCCTTGTTAGGAGCGGGAGGGCGGGCATAGGAGGAGTAGGCCGAGTTCTTCCTGGTGGGTGTCTCGTAGGTTCGGGACCCGCTCTTCGCCAAATGAAATAAGTACAATTTCAGGCAAGAGTGCAGGTAAGTAGCTTCTTTAATTACGTTTGTAATTACACCCACAGGGAAAGGCCGCCGCTCGACTCCAGGACTCCGGGCAACTGACTATCGTTGCCCAGAGCGCTAGAACCGAACGGAGGGGCAGAACACAAGAAGAGAAGGCAATCCCTCGTGCTGAGCACAGCACGAGGGAAGACATATACTACAGGACATTCTAGTTAGGATCAGATTTCACACGTACAAACCATAGAAATATAACAGTTATAGTTACCTGAGCAAACTGTAACTTACGCCTCACAATGCACTGCTTATGACCTCACATAATAAGTCACTCATAATATGGTCAGTGACATCACTCATTATACCTCAAATGACATAACTGATGACATCAGCCAGTGAGTGTGTTTTGTGAATGTTTCTGAGACTTAAAGATAAATACTAAGCTAGTGCATAGGTTCAATTGCTTTTCTTTATGTACTACTGATACAATATCTAACATATATCATCTGAGTGGCTGTGTGACAGTATACTTGTGAGAATGGCTATCTGAGTAGTTGTATGGGTGATTGAGTGGCTCTGTTGAGAGGCTGCATGGGTGAATAGGTGGTTGTCTCAGTATCTAGGTGAGCAGCTGTATGGTTGTGTGAGTGGCTGTATGGTGGGAGAGTGGCTTTGTGAGTGGCTCTAAGGGTGATTGACTGGATGTATAAGTGGCTTTGTGGGTATGTGAGTAGTTGTATTCGTAAAAGAGTTGGTGTGGCTCTGTGAGAGGGTGTGTGAGTGCCTGTGTATATCTGTGAGTGGGCGTATGAGTGTCTGTATGGGTCTGTGAGTGAATGTGCGAGTTCCTGTGACAGTCTGTCACTGGGCATGTGAGTCTCTGAATGGGTCTGTGTGTGGGTGTATCTGTGTCTTAGTCCGTCTGTGTTTGTGGGTGTGGGTGTGTGGGTGTGTGAGTGTCTACATGGCTCTGTGAGGGGGTGTGTGAATGCCTTTGTAGGCCTTTTAGTGGGTGCATGGTTGCGAGGTTGGGTCTGTAAATGGGTGTGAGAGTACCTGTGTGGGTGTCTGCGTGGGTATGAAAATGTTTTTTTCTTTTTCCTAAGTGCACCAAAATTCATAACTCTGTCACGAATTTACGCAGGGGCCGTGCTGACACTCATGGGGGATCTGCAAATTCCAGAGTGGGAAAAAATACATGATATAACTCAATTTTGTTCCCAAAATAGTTCCCTCTCACACTCGACTAACACACCTATGGGGTCAAGGTACCTCTACCGAGACACCTTCAATCATATTTTTTTTCACAACAAATTTTGTTGATTGATCAGGTAAAGGCAGGTATACAGTTCTCCACAATCAGGAGGTCACTGCAAATTATCAACACATATATATCTTTGTAGCCCAATCAATAATAGAAACATTTCGCCCTAATCCCCCCCCTCCCCCCCTCCCAGGAACCCCACTACCCACCCCTCATCCCTCCCTAGCCCTGTACACGCGATCATATCAAGCCTCCTGTAAGTGCTATCCGTATTTCAGGCGCCATGCGTCACTCTAGGCCTGGCGTCCATCACCCAAATCCAGATCGTCGTCAGGTTCTGCTGGGGGATCTGGAGATCTAGAGCCAAACCTCTGTAGTCTGCCCACTGCTTCCAGATTTTATAATGTTTTCGGGGGCAACCTCTGGCCCCGAACACTGGGCGCTCCAACCCCATAAAATAATCCAGTCCAGCCTTCCACGAACCCGCGGGGGGGGGGAGGGGGGCTCGCTCATTGTTCCAAGCTCGTGCCAAGTCCCGCTTGGCCACCACTAGGCCCAACAGCAAGAGATGACGTTTGTAAATATTTCCACCTACCCCCTCTAACACATGAAGGAGACCCAGACGATGAGTGCGGGGGAGATCACCTTCAATCATTTTCGCAGATACATTTTAATACCCCAGGACCGTTCCCTGATACTTAAAATGGTGGCTGCAAACTCCTGGTCAGCCAATCATGGCAGTGATGGAGGTGCGTGGCTTTGCAGATCCAGCGCAGGGTATCCACGGAGTGTCTGCGTCCCTATATATCTATATATTTTTCCTTTAATAAATCAAAAACAACTAAATGGATTTACACCAAATCACAAAAAAAGGTCTTATTCTAGACCAAGTGCCAAATTTGATGTAATTCCGTCCAGTAGTTAGAGCTGTAGTTGTACTCAAAGCACTATGAGAAATTGCATGGAAAACGCAAATTGTTTTGACCGCCCCTCCCTTTCCTCAGCCCCCGCTTGACAAATCTCTCAGAAACTTTAATGCAGAACTAGACATACTGTGTCAATTTAAAAAAGTTTGTGAAGATTTGTCAAACGCCCACAAACTTATAAGCAAGTATAAAGAGTTTTCTATGGAAACTAAGTCGTAACTATAACTACTATATTATATTATATAAATATATATATATACATACATACACACATTTTAGATTTAGGGACGCTGGGAATTTGTTGGGTAATGAGAAGAGGAACTACTGAAAAAGGAGGTGGGCACAGGATGAGAAAGTGGACAGGTATAATGTTGGACATTTTCCAATACTAGGGAAGACTAGCACCTCACCATCACCACCTACGGACATTTCTCGACCTGAGAACACAACACCTTAAGAAAGGAGGCCTTTCTAGGGATTAAAAAAAGGACTGTAGGATTCCTACTGGATCTAGGGACAAGAACTTCTCTCCAAGAGTCAGGTAGTTAACCTAATGTTCGCTTGTTCCAGAGACACAAAAAGGAGGAGACTCCTGACTCCAACAATACCCAGCTGGCCAACCATTGACTTAACCCCCAATGAGCCCAGGCTAGAGAAAGACCTGGTCCCTAGAAGACTGCCTTTAAGAGCTTCAGGAAATACCAGAACTAATTTTTCCAGGAGTTAGAGACCTCAGTGGAACCATGATAAGGTGTTGATGCTTGCCCAGGCAGGATGCACCTGGGCAGGCATTAATGCCAGATTCACTCCATGTGCACAGAAAATTGGTTTAGTGGGACCGTGTGGTAAAGATATTTGGCCTCGGGTAGCCCTCCTTGGCTGCAACTCTCACCCTTGCTCAGCCTCTCTTGTCCAAACTGTTGAGGTTCATCAACCCTTTGTCTGGAGGAATCCCACAGAAACCTTTCTACTCCATGGCAGCTGAAACTACTACTGACGGATGACTGGACACAGACCATCTTGTCTACAGGAATTCTTAACTTTGTTTTAATAGTCTTATATATGACATGGACTATCCCAAGGGTATGAAAGCTTTTCTGTAGCAAAAGCTTTTGTACAATTAATTTTATCCCAAGCTACTAATATAATTAGTGTTGTAACAGTGATCATGTAAAACATAGTTACAGACATTGCCTCCCCACGCAAGGCTGTCAGCAGTACTGACCTCCGTGCATCATACAGGGTTGCTAACAACAGAGTAAAAATCAATTTGGAATGCCTCTAAAGGGGTATCACTAAAGAGCCACATATACAGTGCAAGTGGGACCAAGGTAATATGACTGATAAGTCTCCCTGCCACCACATGATTTATGAATTATATCAGATTTCTATATATATATTTTTACAAAAGTCATCCATTTTTCTCCAAATACCAGGTTCTGAAAAAAAACCACATTTATATCTTGAATACATACTTTTCAACTTTTGTAAAGATGTATTAATTAGACAAAGCAAACGCTTCTACTTTAATTGGCTTGGCTGCACACATGAGAGCTATTTACAGGAAACTGTAGAGCTACCCGCGGCTCATAAGCTACTAGATGGAGAAGCATGGACTATTTTGGGTTTCTTTTCCATCTTTTGGGGCAAGTCAGTGTGAATTTTTAAAATGTCATTCATTAAATGAACTTACTAACCAATTTTGTGTATTGTGGAGACAATCTTTTTAAAGAATTCAGACTCCGTATTCTTGTCAAAGAGCCCCTTATCAATTAAATGGACTGCGAGAAAGAAGACCATTCCATTGGCATCATTCATCACAGGACATTTACCGAGCAGCCTAAAGTTGCAGATGCAGATTTGAGAAGTCCCAGCTGCAGTTTTCAGACTGGCGAATAGGCTTGAAGGTTTATCGAGAAGAATGCAGCAGCATGGACTTGTTGAGACATTTGGCTATTTATTTTTTCTACTTTGAGCCCGAAGCACAACTGATAAAATATCCCAAGGTTAACCCCCTGTAAATTAGACCGACAACTGAAGAATGTGTTTTAAATTATCAGAAATATATAACAAAGTTAATCAAATTGATGTAGCATTTGGAAATGAAAAATACAACTATACAATGAGTTCTGTTGAGCCCAATTTCCTCAACTTAGTACCCATCTTTGAATTTACTAATTCAAAGATGAGTTAGAAAAATATAATGCTAAACTAAACCTACTGACCACGTGCATAATCAAGGAAAGAGCATTGAGACAATTGCTGGTTGGCTGGAAATGGATATGCTGGAAGAAACATATTTTTTGTATCTATCCAAAGACTGAGTGGTTCGCCATTTTTTGGCAGCATACAAAAGGTAAAACAAAACAAAAATACAGCTAAGACCTTTCTTCAATTCACACTGAATTAACTAGTATCACCCCATGTGCGACTGCAGTTGCAATAATCTCATAATGGATGGAAGATTCCACTGGCCCAATAAGAAAGCACTACTGAACATCACATAAACGACAGCCCTCCCATGTAAGAGTTTCTCTCATCATTGCAGAAAGAATTACATTTTCCACAGTTGCTCACGGAAAAACACTCTCGCCATCACAAATAATTGGCCTTCCTATTCCTAAATCAGAAAAACCCTTACACAAAGAGCAAATTGAACACAGTCTAGTCAATCCAACTTAGCAGCTATGTTTGGCTGCTTTAAATGATTTGAGCCATACATACCTGTAAGACTTTTTCCTAAACCTTTTGGCACAGATGGAATTCTTGCAGACGAGTCGTACATAGCTATATCTCAGCTGTACTATAGTGCTTGCATTGATTTGGTTGGATTTTTTAACTTTGTCGAGAGTGGTATAACTCTTGATTTTATATAGCACACGTTTTTGTTCACACCATTCATCAAAGAAGTCGCAGAATTCTGTCCAGCTAAGAAACTCACGACCCTTCAGGTCATTGGACCGGTGAGAAACCTGAGAACAAGAAAGAACAGACAGAATGTGCTTTTATTAGGTGAATTCAAGGTACACAAAATAAAACAACCAATGGCTGAAGTCCCTGTGTAATCTAAAAAAACTTTTATAATTAATTTGTATATTGGTTTTTAACACCTTAGCTGCTTCGCAAATATCCCTCCCCAGTGCTGCGCTGTCCATTGGAACTAGTGCTGAATGGACGTCCAATGGTCGTGCGCAGCACTGGGGAGGTAGCGCTTGTGACGACCGTTGGCCGTCAGCAGCACTTAAGAGGTTAAGAAAAAACAATTGCTATTTACAATACAGCATATTAGCCTTGTCATAGAAAGTGATTCACTATGTGGCTTTCAGACTACAACAATACTCAGCATATGTACAGCATTATGAAAGAGATCAACAGTGAGTTCACTATCCACCCGACACCATGTAAATCTATCTGTCAGCTGAAGGTGGCGAAAATGCCTCTAACACCACATGTTTCTTGATCCAATCCCACTTTTCACGTACTTTACTTCAGTGATTCAGCGCAAGGATGAATATGAGAGCTCTATGTTTGGCCTACTCTATGTTAAATGTTTATGGGGGATCATCATATGACTTGGGGTCTACTTTTAGTTGGATGATCAACCAGTCTGACATTTTACTTGGTGATGCACAAATAATAAATATTCACTGAAACTCGATTTCCACACGTTATCAGTTGTGTGCAATATAGTTTGATCAGTAAAACTGAAGTCTGTGAAAATGTAATGACCATTTCAAAGGAAAATGTGGTGTCTGTAAATGTCTAATGGTTGCAAAAGTTTGTCGAACCAAAAATTGGGTTGTGGTACTAAAAAACGTCTAGGAAGCACTAACCTAGAGACTACACATATCTTAAAAAGATTCCAACATTTCCGCAGTTAATCGTTGCACTACTATTACAGCATTAGTTGACTTCACCACATCAACTGATCGACAAATAAAATGCAGATCAGGAATGTGAGAGACTTTTCAGATGCTTTGCGGGCTCTATGGGTCGGGTTTCAAGACATCTCTGGTCACGCCCAATGTTCCGGTGGGGTGAACATGGGCTAGTGATCGTGGTAATAACAGAGACCATGATGATGATGATGCCTGGGTGGAGCTTTATGTTTTCTCTGCAGACAGGTTATCTGCACCTATTCGAGTGAGACACGTTTCAAGGTGGAGACCGGGGTTTTGTTTTATTGCACACCTCCAAAGCGGAACATGCGCAGGTGCAAGGATACATCAATTCTATTGTGTGGTTTTGCCAAAATGTATGATACCTAGAAACATTGTGAGATTAAATCACATTTGTGCTGCAGGATTCCAGAGGTAAGGCGGCCTCCACACATTTTGTCATGCTGAAATGTCTGTTAGTGACTAATGTTCATGCATTCCCTAAATGCAAATGTGAATCATGTATATATTGCTTTCTTGTTTGTTTGTGGGTATAATTGCTTATATTTTGACAGGGCACTCTGAAGAACTGCTCATAATCTTACTAAGCATTCCGGATCCGATACGTAATTCATTTCTCCTAAACCCCATATTTTTCATTTTTTCAAGATATGCTAGCTACTGATCAGTCAATAATGTAAATATCTGGGTGAGGCAGTCTGCCTGGGTTGTAACCACTTTCCTCAGATTCTGGCAGAAACATGGGATGACGAAGTGTGCACCTTCAGCAAAGGGGATATGTTCCTTGCGCAGGTGAACTAGTTACATCAGATCAATCACTGCAGACAGTGATGTTACATGCACGTTTTTCCAGTACACCAGCATTGCTTGCTCCTTCCATACCAACATTGTGCTACTCAGACATAGACAGTCCTAGACTTAGACAAAGGGCTAAATGGAGAGAATGTTCAGTTTCTAATAAATGATCACCTTTCAAAAATGGCAAAGCCTTCATCGGCATAAAGAAGGATCGCTCAGCCTTTATGCTAATCTCAGCGTACACATTGCCATGAATGAACAGCAATGGAACAGTTATCCCGCCTGATGCCAATGCACCACTAAGCCAAAATGTAAACAGGGCACAAATGCGCGGTACAGCATGGACCAACCATCAGTTCGCCTTGTTCCCAACATGCGTTCACCTTGCACTCACCCATCTCAATTATAATAGCTTGAGGGAGAATCCTTGATTGTAATATGATCATTAAGCTCTCCCTATACTAAGAGGGAGTGGAAGTAATAACACAAAAGGTGCATTTTTTGTTGTGGCAAACTGCATCTACTACATACAGTAGTGTTAGTGGTTTGTCACACCATAACCTTGCTGCACCACTCTCAGTCTCGGAACCTGCAGTCCCATTTGCTCATGGTCTGTTAGGAATAAATATAAAGGAAAGGAAAATGTTACTTTCCCAGTAAGCATCTGTTTTTAACGTTTAGTTCTGTAGCTTCTTATGCTTTGAACACTCTTCCCATCTAGTTTTGGGTTAAGAAATTACAAATTGTTTTTCTTCAAATCAGCTTTGAGGCACTGGATGTTGTAGGATGTCTCCCTTAATCCACAGTGTGCATGGGCATCTTAGATTATTTCTCGCTCAGTGGGTAAAAGGTGAAAGAGTTTAGAGTAAGAGAGAATATGAGGACATGATTTAAGAGAAGAGAATATGATGTAACATGTGCATTGGAAGTTGGCAAAAAATGAGTACTTAAGAAAACATTTGCTATCACTGCTGGCTTCCAGGGAGGAATGCGAATCTACAGCTCTACACGCGAGGAACAGATACTTACACAATAACGTTTTCTGTTTGTAGTATGTGTGGCTGTAGATACCGATGCTTTACAATGACTGCAAGGCAGTTTCCTCCCAGCGTTGGCTAGTAGGCAGATGCAAATGTTTGAAACATGGGCCTTAACACAGTGCAGTATTTCATTATCTCATCCTATTGTAAGGACTTCCTCATGCCAGGCCATGCTTATTACTTGTTGTGGAATTTCATTAGTTGTTGTGGAATTTCACTGTCACACACCTTGGCATCTCATTTAGAATGTTACATTTTGAAATCATCTGTTGATCATCAAGCTGCTATAAATCTTATGAGCGCCTATGGTTGGCTCGCCAGCTCTATGGAGATAAGCATACTTAAACTGCTACTGGTCTTCATTATTGGACGATACCACAAACTGGTGACAGGTTTGTGAGCCCACCACCATCTACAGGTAGTATCTCAAGCGGGTAAAATCTTGCTGGCTCCCATCCATAGTGCCAAGTAATGCTTGCCATGAGATGGATCAGTCCATGGCGCTATCTCTGGCGGCTTAACTTCAGCGTGTACATAATGGGATCACCAGCGATATGCACATGAGAGTTTCAACCGTACCAGAGTATCTAGGCAACACCCTACCTTGTCTACACTCCTGTGGAATGCAAGGTGCATCACAACACTTCCCTTGGAATGCAACAAGCATCTTGACACAGAGGGAATATCTGACCCTCGTTTAAGCACTTGCTGGAACACAATTCTCACAAATATGCAGAGGCCAGACGACTCTCGTCCTGATTTTTGAGCAGCGGATCTGTGAGAAACGAAATGCACACAAAGTGACTATGTTCAAGCTTCACTTGGGTATCTGTGTGATTCTGGCTGGAGTGGCTTCTCCAATTTTGGCCAACACATTCAAGAAAGTATTTTCAATTTTTGTTTGACTTGAGTGGTGAGCCCTGCCATTTTGACTGGCATCACATATTGTGTGCACACAGGTATATCCGTATTCTTTGGAAGTGTTCAATCACACCTGCATACTGGTCATAAACACCATTATGGTATTGAAAAAGGTTTCTACAAGACAAATTCAATTAGTGTTAAATTGTTTTACTACACCATATAAGGTGTTCTTCAATCTTCTCTTCTACCAGTTTACAATGCTGATTCACCACATTATTGCCTAATACTGCGCATTTTAGCATTTATTTTAATCCGACAATTTGGTTAAAATGTGTTTTTTGCCCTCTATTGTACTATTTCTCCTCAGTCTGATGAATACATCTTAGTTTTTAATGCTATAAGTTTAACAGTTCTTTACTGCATACCTGTTCATATTTAATACACCCTTTTTGCAGTGACTAGTCAAACTATTTGTTTCTCATACGTGCTAGCTTAAGATGTAATTAATAAATTTGCCTCCACCATTTTTAGATTCACCTCAAGAACCACCAAGTCCATGGAGGAATTGGTTCGGATTTCCAAAAGTATAGACACAGCTCAATTTTCTATATGTTTCTATCAAACACAAATTGCGTAGTGTTCCTTTCTGTACAAGAGAAGAACTTGAAAACAAATTGCTGGATTTCTGTGAAACCAGGATCATTGAGCAGACTGAATAATCTATCTGTCTTTCACCCATGGTTGTGATGTGCAAGTGCAGTGGGGATTTAAGTGTGCCAGTTGACCTACGTAGCCTTAAAAAGGCGATATGTATCAACTCACATCCTCTGCCCAAGATCACATAATTGCTAGCCACGGCCGGAGCTCAAAATTGTTTATAAAATTGGATTTGGCTGCTGCACACTGTAGTGTCATGAGACTATGTGCGCTAGGACCACTGCAGTTCTGGGCGGATTCCACAGTGGAATTGCATAACTTGCTGGGAGGTGTTAAGGTGTGGTTATTAATAGTTATGATGTAATGAGAGTGTAGTCTGTGATCGTATGATGTGGAATAAAGACATTATTACAGGAGCTCCATGTGTGGTGTGCTCATTTTCATGCTTCCGGGCTGAGGAGAATGCAACAACTGGTGCCGATTAGCGCATTTGTGCCCCTGAGAAAAGAGACTGCCCTGCCTGAGAGTTCGCAAAGATACAGCAAACTGCTCAAACCGATGGGAAGCAGTTCAAAGTTGGAATGTGTGGAGTTGAAGCCCAGCCCAGACATGGCTCTTGAAGAAATGAAGGCCCAATGAAGGAGCATATATTCGAAAGCACGCCAGAAACCCACAGGTAAGGCCAAAAAAAGAGGTACTGTGCCACTTCATAAAACAGAGCCATAATCGATACAAAGCGAAACGCTAAAGGTAGTGACAACCAGGTATGATGTAAGAAGCTAAATGCAACGATGACCAAGTGTGAGAAACTGAACCATTCCTCACAGTCAAGAAGGAGCACTACCTTAGATTGGACGTATTGACCCTAGTGCAAGCACACGGCCAGTGATTGCAGAAGTTACAAGTCTCGTTAAACAGCGGCAATCGTCTGAACAACATATGCTCTACACAGTAGTAGAAAGGAATGCGAAGTATGATGCAGCTTGAACTGCCATTCGACATCACCAAGAAGCAGAATACTGATGCCAGGTGGAATGCGTAGATCAAGACATTCGATGAGTTCATAGATGCCCTAGAATAAGTGATAAGGAAATAAATAAATATTTACAGAAACTTGCCATTGACAGAGTGAAAGAGGTGCTGAAGTAAATCTCTCAGACTGATTCAAAATCGTGCTTTCAGCTCAAGGAAGCATTGGGAACCAAGTTCCATCCAATGTCGACATTGAAAGGTACATTTTCAATCAAGCAAGACAGCAAGCTGGTGAAATGATGGATGGGTATGTTGAGAGACTTGACGTGCTTATCAAACACTAAGTTTAGTGAAATTAATGATGAAGAGCCATAGGCCTCAGAGGCATTGATGGCTGTCTTTCAGAAGATGCATGTTGAGAGAGAGACTCAGTTTAGAGAAAGTGCTAATGGCTGCAAGGTCGATGAAAGAGCAGATCGACAAGCTCCAGATATGGAAGTTAGAAAGCAAAAAAATAATTAGAATTGGTCATGCACAGCAATTACAAGGTAGATGCACGCAAGAAGATGTTTCCAAAGAGGAAAAAGTTGCGTTTCGAATGTGGGTTTTCATTTCCACAATTGAAGGCAAATGTCCAGCCATTGGACAGACATGAAAAGGTTGCAGGAAAAAAAAAACTGTTGCAAAGTCATCCTGTGCCATGGACACCCCCAAACATTTTGCTGACTGGTACTGGTGGTAACTGACTGACTAACTAACTAAACCTGGGCTCTGCCTAACGAGGCCCAGGGCAAGTGCTATGCTGAAAACACTTAGAATACAGCGAAAACACCTGCATACACCAGGGTACACTAAGGGTCGTGGTACCATTGTGATTGGCATGACCTACCCCATAGGGCTCTAGTACATATTAAGCATGGGCGAATTTTGCGAATCTCGCGTTCGCGAATTTTGCGGATTTGCGAACTCGCAAAATCCGCGAATTCTCGCAAATTTTTTTTTTTTGTGTGTTCGTGCGGGTTTCTGCCAGTTCGCGAGGGTTTTGTACAATTTCGCAAACGCGAACTTACCTGTCGGGTCGCAAGTTTCGCGAACTTGTTGTTTCTACGTGTCCAGCCTGTTTGGGACACTCTTCTTCATCACTGCCACTCTCTGTCACCACTGCCACTCTCTGACTACTCATGCCACCCTCTGGCCCACCCATGCCACCCTCTGTTTCACCACAGCACCCTCTGGTTGTCCAGTCAGTGTACATTATTGTGGCAAAGCAAGCACACCTTCCCTGCCTCAAGTGACCTGAATTAATTTGGGGCTGATTAATGTGTCACAGAATATTTTTTTAGCTGGCACCTGCTTCCTTAGTGCTTCCTGATTAGTGATCTTTTGCACTTGCTAAGTGCTTTCATTGTTGCAAAATTAGTTACAACACCTGCCTTGCCCCAACTGACAATAATGAATTAGGGGCTGATTAATGGATTTGAACTTCCAGCCTGGCTCCTGCTTGTCTCCCTTAGCTGTAATTCAGGACCTTTGTGGCATATGTGTAACTATTCTGAGGTTCAGAGCAGGGTCACATAATAGTTGCAACTGGCAACTGAACTCTGGAGGGGCCCCTCAGGAAGCACTACAGGAAATGGCTACTAATGATGAGCCTGAACTTTTGAACCTGGTAAGTAGTTTCAGTTTTGCTAAGATCGTATTTCTGCAATTTTGCGCTTATTCGCGGGGCGCGAAGTTGTACTGGGAAGCCGCGAACTCACGCGAACAGTGCGAGCAAGCCATAAAATCTGCTGCTCGCGGATGTGCGGATTTTGCGGGAGATTCGCGAATCTCGCGGATTGCGAATTTACCGAAAATCCGCAAAATCCGCGAGCGAAACGGATTTTCCGCCCATGCTTAGTACATATTAAGGCTGGGGCGTTGAAACTACCTATCAGTCCCTACTATATAATAGGGCACAGCAGTTTAAAGGCCAGCAGACCTGGCATGTGTGCACTGCTGAAGCCTGGGGTCATTTTAAAAGTGACTGTTTGTGTCAGGACTGCTTTAAAAAAATATATTGTGTCCAAACTCGACTTTTGTGTTTGGGCACTTATATATGGTTAACCTACAATGTTTGGGCATGTTAGGTATCCCCAGGGTCTCCCCATGGAGTCCTATGGGTGGGGGTCAGGTACCTATAAGGTAGACCCTTATAAAAGGAGTTTTATATGCCCTGGGTAAAGTGAAATTGCACATTTCACCCCCCACATGATGATAAAGTGCTGCCCAAAATCGACTTTGGTAGTAGGAGCACTGTGGGGGGGGGGGGAGGATCTGCTGCTTGAAACTTAAGAAAGCAAGATGGGCCATGATGGAAGTTTGATAGTGCAGTCCTTTGGAAATGCATATCTGCAACTACCGCATGTGGATTACTTTGTTGTAAAAAGACTTAAGAGTGGACTCCCTGCAAAAAACAGGTTAACAGAGCTCACCTGGACATCACCACAAAGAATCCCAAGCCTGGAGTACTACCAGTGGATTTGTAAGGGTTTTGTTCAAGTGGATTGTGGGAATTGAAGTCTCACACTTTCAAGGACCCTCTTGGAGATTCCAGAACCTTGGATTGTGTGCTGGATATTTTGGGACCTGCAAGTAGAACTTCATTTAAAAGATACAAATATTTCAGATTTTGTATAAATTGGTGTTGGATTTTTATTTTGTGATGTGTCTTATTTACTGAATTGGTGTTTTTGAATGCTTTACATACCTGTCTTTGAAGTTAAGTCTGCCTGCTCACAGCCACGTTACCAAGGTTTGAGCAAAGGAATAATTTTCTAAGACCTACTTTGAGCCATATTCTGTGTTAATGGCCTTATTGCCAGCGACAGACCTACATTTGTCCATACCAATAATCCACTTTCCAACAAAACCACTTCATAACGATTTGAAAAGCTAAAGAGAAACCAAAAACGTCACAGCGAGATGAGAAAATGGACACCACAGGGTTCCATAAGCATTCTCGCCACGCCCACAGGGCCAAAAAGCAACACCAGTTACAACAATTAGAAAACAGGCAGAGTCGATCATTGTTATAATCATATTGCAAACGCTCTTCAAGATCATTATGAAGCACCAGTGAAAAAGATGAATTTGCGATGATGGTATCGTCCAAGGATCAACATGCAGGTTCGGCTGCCTGCAACGAAGAACGAAAGACGAAGGCAAACCACCAAATGAAACAAATTTATTTGGACACTGCCCCAAGATTACAATAAATGTCAACAGTTGCCCAATAACCTTTAAATAGACAGTGGACCATCGATTAACATCATGGCAGTTAAAAAGTACAATAGGCTGTCTCTTGTGCCATGCCTCAACCCATTAAACACAAACTTATACATGTGAGCTTCTTCTAAACTGTTTCAGAATAAAGGGTCATTCATAGCAACAATGCCACATAAACCAGTATCAGTGCAAGTTACAATTCACATTCTTCAAGGAATTTCACCCAGTGCATGCCTACTCAATTTTGCCACTACTGCGGACACGGGACTGACATCTCTCAATTACAACCTCCACACTCAATTAGAAATTATGATCCAGTTTCCATCTTTGTTTCATGGCCTAGGAAGGCTCAAGGTAATGAAAGTGCAACTTTATATTAATGAAGACATTCGCCCTGTTGCCTAGAGGCACTGCAGAGTCACAATTCACTTTCAAAAAGCATTTGAGAAAGAACTAGAAACACTGTTGAAGCATGACATCATTGAGCGTCCCATCAGTCCTACACCATGGGTTTTGCCTATAGTGGGGGTGCCAAAATAAGACAGAGGAGGTGCAGTACACATCTGTGTTGATATGCACCTGGTCAACAAGGCAATCGAGAGAGAAAGACATCCTGGTCCACACATAGTAGACGTGATCATGCAACTGAACGGTGCCAAAGTCTTCCCCCGTCTTGACCTGAACAAGGGATACCGTCCACTTGAGTTGAAAGAACTGTATGTAAATCACTACTTTTTCTACACTTGTTGGTCTGTTCAGCTACAAAAGGTTGAGTTTTGGAGTGTTGTCAGCTGCAGAAATATTTCAGGATGTTATGCGTCGAATAATTCAACCTGTCACACAAGCTTTTAATTACAGTGATGACATAAAGTGAAACGCAAAAGGAGCGTGTCAAGGGTCTTACACAAGTGTGCTAGTTACTTCCTGATGCAGGTCTCACTCTGAATGCAGCAAAGTGTGAGTTTCACAAGACCAAACTTAAATTCTTTGGACACATATTCTCTGATGGGGAATGACCCCTGACCCAGATAAAGTGCAAGCACTGTCAGCTACTTTGCCCCCACAAGATGTGACCATGCTGCAAACCTTCTTAGGCATGGCCAGGTATCGCTCAAGGTCCATTTATGATTTTCCTACTGTGAGTGCCCCATTAAGAGACTTGACAAAACGAAATATCATTTCCCAGTGGTCTACTGAAAGTGATCAAAGCTTCAAAAGAATAAAACATGAGATTGAGAATGCAACCAAGATGGCCTATTTTGATCCCAATTTACATACTGAGATCACATTAGATGCAAAGCGGGTGGGGCAGGGGGCAATCCTTACTCAACTTAATGGTCATCCGAATGCTCAGAGACACATTGTGGCCTTTGCCAGTAGAAGGCTGTCTGACATAAAATGTGCCTATTCTCAGCCAGGGAAGGAGAGTCTGGCTGAAGTGTGGGCCTGCAAACATGTTCATGTGTTTCTATACAGAAAACATCTCACTATCATAGACCACTGAGCGCTGCTCACTATTTTTGGAAACCCGAAAGCCAAGATTCCCCCTTGCATTGAGAGGTGGAGGTTGCAATTGCACACAAGCTGGGTAAAGATCCCTGTAGATTACTTTTCACAAAGTACTGTTATATCGTCACAGCTCAACATCAAAAACGGGTGAAGAGTACATTAACTTAATTGAGAGGTTTAGCACACCTAACCATTGAACAGATTACTGTTGCTGCTAATGCCGATAAGAACATGCTTATCCTCAAAGACATAATTTCAACTCAGTTGAAGAAGACGAATGCTCGACCTTTTGAAGACGATGTTGAATTTCAAAAATTAACAAGCATTGAAAATGCAATAGGTCTCACCTTTAATTAAGTTAAAGCCAATTGTTTGGCTTACAGCTCACAAGACTTGTCCACCCATTTATTCTGATGCTGATTCACTTCAGAAACAGTTTACTTACAAATACTTCGAAACAGGAGTTGGGGTGCATATAGTACATGTGAGCCCTGGAGTGAAAACTGGAGTTTCTAAAAAATATCGCAAAAATAAGGGGAGCTCTTCCACACCCAATGCCGTTTAAAAATGCCTAGACAATTACGAGATGCTAGTGTGTAGTACAAATGTATACATACATATTTGGAAACAATCAAAATGAATAAATACGCCATTAAAAATGTAATCCTTTAACTACTAAATCACATTTACCAAACTTAACCCATAAACACTTAATTGAATAGCAAAATGTACCGCCAAAACTAGGGTGTAGACTCAAAGTGTAAACTAAACGGACTACGGGGTGTGTATGTAGTGTATGGCCCACAAAACATTTCTCCTTACAAACTACAAAGATAGAAAGTTACCCGCCAAGAGTATGGGACAATGCAAACTATTGCCAGGTCACATTATGTAGGGTATGCACATTCTGAAACCCAACCAGACGACCCTCCCTTAATGCGTAGAAATTGGAACATGTGCGGCCAAGAGTATGGAGATAAAAGTTGCCAATTCAATCACCACAGCTAACGCTCCAAAGGAGTGAAGCAGAACAAGACAGTATCGCAAAGTAGTATTTTACAATGTTTAGCAAAAAGCCCACCTCCGTATTAGCTACAAAAATTAAGCCCCCAAACAAAGCCTTGTCATCATGATAACCAAACAAAGCCTTGTCGATTGTATAGGTAACAAACATACAAAGCTACTCTAGAAACTCCTTCCGCTGCTTGTGAAACGATGCAGAAAACGTTAATGAAGTTCATGAAAATGTGACATTTGTCACTGGATGTCACATTGAAAGACAAAAATCTAGTGGCTGGACTAAATATTAAACATTTATTATTTGAGACTTACATTCAACGTAATGCATGTAGAACTCCTCGGCGTTCTCCTTGGTCTTGCGGGTCTTTATGATCTCAGGAGCGTGTATCAGGAAAAAAATAACGTTGGATCTCGAACCATGAAATGCTGCGGTTTACACAAGCACGTCCGTATATTCCTTACTTAAAAATAGTTACCAAACATGTGAAAATTCATACCAAGTTGTCGTGGGGTCATACCTTCCATGATAAACTTCTAACGTTGCCCTTAAGTGGATTTGAAACGAAATTAACCTTGTAGGAGAGGCATCTCCAAAACAAGGCAGTGAGAGGAGCCCCTGCAACAAAATGATTTACAGCATGCGTGCAACAAAAGCCGGGAGGAAGGAGCGTGGGATGGTATTACACGTGCAGTAACTCACATGCACACCTTATTACAAGCTGTGTGATAAGCAACACACAACCGCAAAATGGCTGCTGTAAGTACCAAAATAAGCAGGTTATGCCTGATTTTAGTGGCAGTAAATCGGGCACTGCTTATCGCACCGATAACACCAGAAAATGTTATTTTGTGCGATAAACAGCCTTTCTTGGGGGAAAAACTCATGACCCAAGACGAAAGCGGCATTCAATTGTATCACTAAAAGTGACATATTGTCACCAACCCAAGATTGAAACTAACTAGCCGGCATACAAAATGGTGGATGAGGAGCGTGCGCTGTAAGAAATGCAGCTCCCACGTCACGGGAATAAAGATGACGTCGGCCTGTCCACACGGGACGGCCTAAAAGTGGACAAGGAGGTAACCAAGAAGTCATATTTCCAATCACGCGCCATTGTTTACCATAAATGATGACACAAGCCGATAGGAAACAGGGGCGAGGCTTCAAGTCCCTTCTGAATCCGTATCGTTTACATAAGGCACTCGCATGGTGAGAGAAGCATATGTGCGCTGCTAACGCCAGGCGAGACCTAAAAATGGACAGGCTGAACTGTCTGTTACCATGGAAGATGTTGTATCGAGAGGCTCTCAGGTCTGATGATTCTGGAGCCTAAGACAGCAAGTCATTGAACTAGCACATGTTGTGGCCTTGTAGCCATCAAAAGAGCCCTAAGAGCCGGAGTGTGGTTGCCACGCCTAAGTGAGCGAGTTGAGCGGGAACTAAAAAAGTGCCATCTTTACAACTGTTTTTCCTTCAAACAGACCATGTTTGATCTTTTGGCACATGTTTGGGAAAAAGTTGCAGTTGATTTCTTTGGGCCTTTAGGAAATGGACATCAGCTCATGGTAGTCATTGATGAGCCTCTTGCTTTCCTTTCGTAGAGGAGTTATCAACAACCCATTACAAGATCCTCGAGCGGCTGGATGACATCTATGCAGCCCAGGGTATCCCCACCATTCTCAAACCTGACAATGGCCTGCAGTTTAAAAACAAAGAATTCAAGGAGTTTCTAGTCAGACTAAATGCCAAGCATCAAGAGTAGACCTCTGTTTCAACGAGCATCGATAGAGGAAATAGAGTATACAAGGCCCTGTGTCAACCCCTCCGTGCTTATCTTTCCAGGTCTCACTCCACAACGGGTGAGAATCCTGCCGCCTAGGTATTTGTTAGGGCCTTCGGAACCAAACTGATAAGGTTCCTGTCACAGACATTTCTCGAAAGTGCAAAATGAAAACATATGCCAATCGGCATCTGATGAGCTCAGGAAACAGTTTTCAAATAAAGTGAATGGATCCTGGTCAAGTAGAAACAAAAGTGGAAAACAGGCACTCCATTTGCTGTCGATCCTCTGAGGGCTGTGAAGTGCAAAGAACAGACTGTAAATCCTCCCAGAAAATCCATCACACGGGACTTGCCACACTTTAAGCACCAACCTTGACATTTGCCAGCTCCTGCAATTATGAATGAAGCGATCCTGCCTAACAGTCCAGGGCACCAGAATCTGTGCCATCAGTGCTCAATTAAAGTGCAACTCAACCACCTCATACCGCTTATTCTGGACGACTAGGTAAGCCCCTTGAGGATTTATTTAAGAATTATAACGTGACTGCTATTTATACTTTTTTATTTAACAAAGGGGGAGATGTAGTGTTGTGAGACTGTGTGCTAGGACCCTTGCGGTTCTGGCAGGACTCCACAAAGGAGTTACGTAACTTCCAGTGAGGTGTTAAAGTATGGTTATTGGTTATGAAGTAATGAAAGTGAAGTGCGTGATAGCACACTGAGGGATAAAGCCGTCTGTTACAGAGCTCAGTGTGTGGCATGTTAATTTGCATGGTCCTGGGCTAGGGAGGATGCTACACACACCACCAAGTTGTATTAGAACTGAAGTCAAAACTGCATCATATCTCCGATTGGTACATGCCCATATTGCCGTATGCCACTTGGACTGGCATCAGTCACCTCTCTTTTTCTGAGAATTATGTTTCAGATGCTTAAAAGACATGAATGGTGTAGCAGTTCTCCAAGACTATGTCCTTGTGCATGCCACAACGAGAGTGGAATATGAGAATATACCTAGAAGGCCTTTTTGACCATGCATAAGAGTGAAGTGATTCTGAAGGCTGAAAATGTAAAATTTGTCGAGGACATGTTTCTGGTGATGGAGTGAAGCCCAGAGTTAGTCTCCTAGCCCTTTTTAAAAATTCCCTATCCCTGCTCTTTGCCTTCAAATCGGTCCACGGCGCCCACCTGGCCCCCAGCCCTTGTCAAAAATACCTATTCCCTGCCATCAACATTAAAGCTATACTTCTGTGCAAAATACCAATGGACCCCAGTCCCTTAAAAGAAACATTTTTTGTCTAAAACCATGAAACCATAACCCCCCACCCCCGGCCCAATCTCCCTTACCTCACCACGACAACGAGGCAAATTTTCTAAGGTCGTAAAGAGGAAGTGGAAGGGTGTCTCAGTTTCCTCTAACAAAGCTGATAGCCTTTACCACACTGGTGCCTTTACCACCACGTACAGGCCCTTACCACCAGTCCCACGTACAAGCCCTTACCACCAGTCCCACGCATATGCCCTTACCATTCAGACCTTTACAACGTTAATTTGTTGTAAAGGCATATGTGTTGTAAAAATAAATGTGTGGTAAAGGCAAAGCTTGGTAACAGTACATGCATTCTAATGCATCCATGGTAAATGTTCTGTGTGGTAACAGCTGCATTAGAATGGCTGTTTTGCCATCCAAGGACCTCAGTTAACATCATGGCACTTTCCTTTGCTGAATGACTGCTAAGAGAAACAACTATTCGGTTTGCTTAGGCATTATAGATTATAAGTCGGCATTTGACAGGGTCGACCAGGGGAGGCTCTGGAGAAAAGTGCCCAAACTGAATATTCCAGACGGCTTATTAAGGGCCCTGGAATTACTGCATATGGATACAGTGGTAAGAATAAAACTAGGTGATGGTTCCCACTTATCTAGGCCAAGCAAAACAGCACAAGGTCTGAATCAGTGCGCAGTGTCCTTCTCCAACTCTGCTTAATCAGCTTTTATCAGATATTAAATATCATATTAAATGCAGTCAACTCCAACCCTCCCAAATTGGGGGGCCTCCACGTTCAAAACTTCTGTATGTAGATGATATAGGCCTCATTAGCAAAACCAAGGTTGGCCTGCAGTGCCTTTTTGATGCAACCTTGACCTACTCAGTAAGAAATGGAATATTAATGGAAAGAATACAAAAATACTAATAGTTCAAGGCGAAAGGCAATAGAAGCAGCACTGGTCGTAAGTGAAAATTCGTAAAAAGCTTCAAGTAGCTCGGAGTTTACTTCAATGGAAATGAAAGGTACCGTTATCAACTTGAAGAAATAAGACAGAAAGGCAATGCCTTGGTCTCTATAAAACAATTTAAAGGACCAACGCTTATACCGATCTTGCAGGAGGACCAACCAAAGGTCCTACCAAACTTGAACTATGGAAGTGAGGCTCTCAGGGGATGCGATAGTGCCAACCTGGATAAACTGATACTCAAAGTATATAGGTTAATCTTCCAATTAGGCTGAAGTTTGGCATTGCCAAACAATCACTGGTTCGGAAAGCGGCCTCCACGACCTGTTGTGACATACTAAAACTGCCATCTGAGAGTTCCCTGGGTTATCATCTTTGGTCTGAACTGAAAGAAGGGACGAGCTCCCCGGCATTGATTTAGCTGCATCAGGCTCTGTGTACCCTTGGTCTAATCAGCGCTTGGGACTCAACCCTAAGTTACACGGAGTTTAAAAAACGGACTTAATGTAGTACACAGCTGCTTTCAGTGCTTGAGAATAAAGACAGCCTGTCCAAACATAGACATGGATGTCTGACACTTCCTAGTTATACCAGGCTGAAATCGCAGTGTTACTTAAGCGAATCCTCCAGAAATCAGGTTAAGGGACGGTGAACTGTTAGCCATGTACTCTGGTTGTGCAGTTCTGTTATGGGAGATCGGCGGGTGTTCCCTGTGCAGAAAATGGAAAAATCTAGGAATAAGGTCCTGTAGGGACCTGCTTTGAACCAACAGACAACAGACTCAACTGTGCAACAGTGACATTCCTCCAGAGGTTTGGGAAGAATGCTGTGGCCTAGGCTTCCGTGAAAATAGGAGAGGAGGGAACAGCTTAAAAATGTTCTTGGCACTGCAGAGTGACCTGCAGCATCATTGAGGTTGTAGCTTCTCCAACGCAAACAGGTCCCTCCAGCCTAATTTTAGTCACCACAAGGGGCTGCTCAACTGGGGAGCTGAAGAGGCACAAATAACACTAAAGCCACTTGCTTTTGACCCTTGAAGACCCACGAAAAGTTGCCAAGGACCTGCTCTATATTTTACAAAGAGTTTGCACTTTAATCCTTATAAAGCACTGTGCATTTTAACTGCTTCATCTGCATTTTAATACCTATAATGTTCATTGAACTTTAATTGCTGCACTTGCACCTAACACCCACATGGACTATAAAGGAATAAAAAAAAAAAAATAAAAAAATTGCTAGGTGTGTGTCTTCGTACAGAAGGTTGGGTGTCTTCAGGCAAGCCTGCACTAGCTTTTAGGAATTTTAAATCTTTCGTATCCGTCGCCAAGCCTTAAGGCAAATTTACTCAGGGGGGCCAACAATCTTTTTTTTTTATGTCCTCATTCGCCATTAGATAAACCCAGAGCAATTCAGATATCTCTTCTGCCACCCCTCCCACTTAATTGGCACTTACTGGAGAGTATCTAAATGGTTGCACATTATACAGAACCTCCCTTTCGGTCTGTTCTGTTTCTCTCTGGGCACCTCGAAGAACAACCAGAGGGGTGAAGTAACTCAGTGTAGAGGCATAATCATTGGACTGATTTCCCCTTATGATCAAAAGAACCCAGCTACTCCTCACATGGCTCCCAAAAATCTTTTTTCTTGCTCTTCTTTTCTAATAAGGCTTTATCAAGCTTCATCGTGTATTTAATAGAGAGTAACCACTCTAGAAGCGTCAGAGATGTACTTTGAACCCCAAATTTACACATTTCTCTCTGTGCATGTAAAATTACATAAAAAAATAACTTATTTTCCTCCAGGAACATTGACTCATAAAATGGAGACAACCCCAAAAAATACCAGGCCCAAACATAGCTACCATACCTCTACTTACAGCGATCCAAAAATGGTGTAACATTGGACAAGTTAAAAACATATGGACATCATCTGCTTTAGCATGGAAACATTTCGGACATTTTGGAGTAGGACGCTTCGTTAATTTGGATAGCTTGAAGGGAGAAGTGGAAGGGGTAGAGCATAAAATCCAAAAGGCAGAGCAAAACCTCATTACTCATGGGAGTAATCTGTCGGACAAAGACATTTCAGCAAATCTCCAGTCTCTTAAATTAGATCTGACTGATCAATTCTATGGGGTGATCGATTCTAGCCAGAAAAAGAGGTGGCAAGCTAGCTCACTTCAAGTATGGGGAGGGCTGCCGGAAGCTTATGGCGTGGAAGACCAAACAAGATATTGCCAGAGGAACCATCAAAGAAGTAAACTCTGATATTGCAGGGATTTTACTTAAGAGCCCTGTAGAAATTAAAGAGGCTTTTCAAAAACATTTTGAAGAGGTATATCGAGAGGATCTGATTGTCCAGGAGGAAGCAATTAGGGCCTGGCTGGGCCAAGATCTCCCGAATAAAATCACTGAGGATGAATCTCATAACATGAATAGCCCAATAACATTTAATGAGATCAAGAAAGTATTGGCAGCTGGAAAATCTGGTAAAGCTGCAGGACCCGATGGCCGGCCTGTGGAACAATATAAAGTGCTAATGAAAGCCCTTATTCCCGTTATGGTGAAGCTATTTCCCATATTTTTGAAAAGGGCTGAATATGCAGCTATCTTGGAATGAAGCTACAGTAGCTTTGATTCATAAACCTTCAAAGTCGCCTCGCTCATGTGATTCATTCCAACCCATCGCTCTGCTGAATCTTGATTATAAGATCTTTGCCAAGATTTTGGCAGAGGTTGAATGGAGTGATAGAGGGTCTACTGCATAGGGATCAAACAGGTTTCGTTCGAGGGAGAGGAATTCGAGATCTTACATATAATTTGATTGGGGCAATTGATTTAGCAACACTTTATAAAACACCATTGGCCTTTATTATGTTGGGTGCCACAAAGGCTTTTGACAGAGTTAATTGGGCCTACTTGAAGTATATACTGAGATTATGTAATCTAGGGGAAAACTTTTGTAGGACAATTACTCCGATCTATCAAACTCCTATAGCCAGAATCCTGTCGGCTTCAGTTAAAATGCAAAGGGGCACAAGGCAGGGTTGCCCATTATCCCCATTGCTTTTTAATCTATATATTGAGCCCCTAGCTGAAAAGATTAGAAGACATCCCGGAATACTTTCGTTTAAATATAAGATCTGGGAAAGGAAGGTGGCTCTATACGCCGACAATCTGATGGTATTTACATTAGATTTAAACACTGCAATACCAATAATTTATAAGGAGGCACAACAATTGGTCAGGTTTCTGGTTATAAAATCAATGTGTTAAAGACTGAGTGTATGGCCTGGAACCTAGACTCAAACGTCCATTGTGAGAAGTTGGCCTGGCATATGCTGTCCACTAGTTATAGTGGGCACCTTGCACCAGTCCAAACAACCCCTTAGAGGTGATAGGTTAAAGACAACATTATTTGAAAGCTATCCTAGTGGTAGCTATAGAGAGCAGCCTTCAGGCTAATTCTTGAAGGAATGTAAAGCAGCTTGTTTTACCAGTCTATAATCTCTTGAATGACCAAATGAAAGGAGAACCACACCAGTTATATATATAAAATATATGTATTTATTCTAAACACACCCTACTAGTCTCTTCATGAGGCTAGAGGTTACAGCACATTATTTACACTTAATATCACACTGTAAATTAGCACAATATACGTTGAGCCCTAGGGGCACACCAAGCCATATATTAAGAACGTGGTAAAAGAACCACGACTTGACTAGACACAAGGCCTAGGGCCTGTAGAATCGCTGGGACCACAAGGAACAACCCAAGGTAGTGACACTGGAGACCCACGGGGGACGCGTGCAGTGTGAGAACACAGCCGCGAGACGCCGTTAGTTTCTATGGGGAAAGTCGCAGTTGGAAATTTAATGCTTAAGGACACTTAGGAGAGGACTTTGAGCAAACCCCTTTAGACTTAAGGGGTTCTAGGGCCAACACCCACGGGAGCACCCGAGTACTAGAGTTACTTCACACAGGGAAGCCGGGTGCATATTGTCGGGAATCGTCGTTGATTTCAATGACGATCTGCTGCAAAGTGCTGCTGCCGTCGGAGTGGAAAGTGTCTGGTGTGATGCAAGCCTGGATTGAAGATGAGAAGAACCTGAAAGCAGATGGGACAGAGTCTGGGTCACGTGCCTGTGACCAGGGGCACGTTAGTCGAATGCCCACCGATGTCGGGTGATTTCAGGTTGAAGAGGTGAAGCTTGACTCTGCAGCCACGAGGACCAGGAGGCGTCGACGACAACCAGGGGCTGTATTCGGGCTGTCCCACGAAGGATGTCGAGTGCTGCTGCGGCGTCGGTGACCGAATTGGACCCAACAAGTTTGGCAACCGCAACCCATGCAAAAATTGAAGAAATGATTCGGTGTGGACTAGCAAGGTCAGAGGGACTCACCAAGTGGTGGAGAGTCTGGAGCAACCAGGGAAACCCAATGAAAATCAAAGTTGCCTTCTCAGGGACCCACCAGTCAACGGACCAGTGAATGCGAAGGTACCACGAGCGAAGGGCGGCTCACGGAACACTCGTGGAGTGTAGGCCAGCAATCTTCGGTGGAAAAGGTGCCTGGGGTCTGGGATACAAGTAACCCAATGCACAGCCCCAAGGAACATCGAGAAGCTAATGCACTTGCAAATGTGCAAAGTGTCCAGGGGTTCTGGTTCCACGTTACCACACAAGGGCTGTGGGTCTCAGATTTGCTGGAGACTCAGGTCGGCCTCAGAGAAGTCTGGAAATCCACCTCCTGGGCAGCAATTACTTCGGAGTCCATCGGGAACTTTGGAGATGCAGACCGGTCAGATGCGCCTTTGGTGCCTGCCAAGCAGGGAGTAACTCCTTTACTCCAAATGAGATTCTTCGGCCATCTAGTCGTGTAGATCGTCGAAGTTCCAGGATTTCTGTAGCAGAGTTTCGTCCAGGTGTAATCTAAAGTCCTGTAGTCAGGGGTTCCTTTCTTACACCCAAGGAAGGGGTTGGACTTACTCTGGGGATCCACCTATGGGAGGGTTTGGAAAGAGTGGTGGCTACACCCATTTCCTTTGTTCAGTTTCGCACCAGAGTAGGGGCTGGTATTCCCTGCAACTGGTTTTAAGTGGGCTATGCACAGGGACACCAAATGTGCCCCCAGTGCAGACTTCAAAGCACACTCAAAGTGCACCCACCCAGCCCCAATACACTAAATCATGTCTGGGAGGTGGTGACACCTCCTTGTGACAGGAAACCCATTGTCCAGGCCTCCTCTGCTGGAGTTTCGTCCAGCAGCAGGAGGCCAGATCTGTGTCAGTAGCATCCATTTTGTGATGCCAGGGCTCTTTAAAACTGGTACCGGGTATACCGGTGTGTACATGTCTCTCCCTCCAGAAGGGTGGAATCACCCCCCCAAGGGGGTAGGGGTTGGGATGATTCTAAAGTTTTTGACACCTAACACAATATGTTTCTGTGCAGCCATTCCAAAGTTAGCATTTACCGCAAGGTTGATCTGACTGCATCACAGAACAGCCCCAGAGAATAGATTTCGAAGCCTGCAGACGGGTCCCGCTCATGCATGGGCACCCTCTCACACAAAACCCAGCTCCCTGCCTTCAGGATCGATAAGCCCTTCAATAGGGGTGACGGATAGGTTCATATGTGTAGTGATTTAAAGTAGATATAGGTAGCCTATATCTCAGTAAGGGGTGCATGCACCACCTTACCCAGGCTGCAGTAGCTGTCCTGTGGTGTCATTTTGGAAGGCTTCCCAGGGGTGGCATAATGCACAAGTTACTACTTGTGTAACGATATATCTGTAAGAGACATTAGTTAGTGATAGAGTCCTTACCTTAGAATATCCCAAGGCGTCAGACTGGATCCGGAAATTTTTGCGTAGCAATACCCCTGCGTCGTCTGCGGCTCCGCGTTTGTCGTCGGCGTCGTTAGCGCTGGAATGACGTCGTCGTACTTAGATGCCGCCCATGCCTGCTGACGTCAGTTCTGATACACAGCTTTTCCGCGCCAGATACGCAGAGCCATGATAGAACCAACATTGGTGCCATGAAACTAGGGCCCTGAAAGGGGATGACCTTAACCCTAGATATCGGTTCGCAGAACGGGGAGGATGGGTGGGTCGGTAAGGAATCTATCACTAACTAATGTCTCTTACAGATATATCGTTACACAAGTAGTAACTTGTGCATCTGAAAGAGAACGTTAGTGATAGTTTCCTTACCTTAGAATAGATACCCCAGCAATACCAACCCCGGTGGTGGGTCTGCGAACCAATAATCACACCAGAAAGTCCTGGAGGACACAACGGCCAAAGAAGCCATCCCTCCGGACTTGACTGTTCAGGCAGTAGTGCCTTGCGAACGTGTGTAGCGAGGCCCACGTAGCTGCCTGGCAAATGTCCTGTAAGGGGACTCCTCGGCCCAAGGCAGTTGTTGTTGCCGTGGCTCGAGTGTAATGAACCCGCAATCCAGCAGGGGGCTCCTTTTTGGCCATGGAGTAACATGCCTGAATACACAAGATGATCCACCGCGAAATGGTCCTCTTGTGTACCGCCTTTCCCTCCTTCGCGCCCACGTAACCAACAAAGAGTTGGTCATCCACCCGGAACTGGCGATCTAGGTAATAAGAGAGCGCACGTTTTGGGTCCAGACGGTGGAGCCTCTCTTCCTCTTTCGAGGGATGCGGAGGCGGAAAGAAGGTGGGCATGGTAATGGACTGCCCGATGTGGAAGGCCGTGACAACCTTGGGCAGAAAGGAAGGTCTTGTCCGCAACACAACCTTGTCCGGATGAACAGAGAGGAAAGGTGGAGTAGAAGAAAGAGCCTGGAGCTCACTCACTCTCCTGGCAGAGGTGATGGCAACCAGGAAAGCAGTCTTCAGGGTAAGAAGACGGAGACGACAGTTATGGAGCGGATCAAAGGGAGAACACATTAGATAAGTGAGTACGAGATTCAAGTCCCACTGGGGCATCACGAAGGGAACGGGAGGGAACATGTGTGTGATGCCCTTCAGAAATCTATTTACAATGGGGGACTTGAATAAGGAAGGCTGATCAGGTAGCCGTAAGAAGGCGGAAAGAGCAGAAAGGTACCCTTAAGAGTGCCCAGAGCAGAGCCCTGCTGGGCAAGGGAAAGAAGGAAGAGTAGAACTTCAGAAAGGGGTGCAGAGAGAGGGTCCACAGCCTTTGCTGTGCACCAAGCCACAAATCTGTTCCACCTGCAGGCGTATACCGACTTTGTGGAGGGACGCCTGGCTGCCACAATGATATCACAGACTTCGGGAGGCAAGTCAAATGGCCTCGACTGCCGCCGCTCAATCTCCAAGCTTGTAGGTGGGGACTGGACAGGTTCGGGTGCAGGACCGTCCCCGGCTGCTGCGACAGAAGGTCCTCCCGAAGAGGCAGACAAATCGGGGGATCGACTGACATGCTGAGTAGCTCGGGATACCAGTATCTTCGTGCCCAGTCCGGAGCCACCAGGATAACTTGGGCCCGGTCGCGCCCGATCTTCTTCAGCACTCTGGGCAGAAGTGGTATAGGCAGAAAGGCGTACAATAGACCGCAACTCCACTCGCAACGAAAAGCATCGTCGAGCGAGTGCCGCCTTGGAAATTCCAATGCGCAGAACTCATGACATTGCGCATTCTCTTCTGTGGCGAATAGATCTAACCAAGGCTCTCCCCATTGCTGAAAGAGGCCTTGCGCCACGTCCGAGTTCAGACGCCATTCATGATCCATCATGCATCGACGGCTGAGTTCGTCCGCCCTGGCATTCAGAGAGCCTGCCAGGTGTTGAACCACCAGGGTCACGCCCTGATGTTCCAGCCACTGCCAGAGGCGCAGAGCCTCCGGGCATAGGGTCCACGACCCCACCCTGCCTTGTTTGTTGCAGTACCACATGGCGGTGGTGTTGTCCGTGAACACCTGCACTACACTACACTCCCCCGGACAGAGGGGAGGAATGCCTTCAGTGCTAGAGGAATCGCCTGCAGCTCCAAAAGGTTGATATGAAGCCGGGACTCCGCCGGAGACCAGAGGCCTCTGGTCTCCGCCTCTCCCATGTGGCCTCCCCAGCCCTGGAGGGACGCGTCCATCACAACCACGTGCTCCGGGTGGGGTAGGGAGAGGGATCTGCCACCGACCTAGTCGCGGTCCGTGAGCCACCACTGCAGTTGTCTCGCAGTGCCCTCCGAGATCAAGACATGATCGGATAGGTTGCCCTGATGCTGGGCCCACTGAAACTTCAGGTCCCACTGCAGAGCCCACATCCGCTACCTGGCGTGATGCACCAGAAGGATGCAGGAGGCCATCAGCCCCAGAAGCCGCAGCGTCAACCTGACCGAGACTCTGGATAACGGCTGAAAGATGGGAATCCGAGCCTGTATATCCCAAACCCGCTGTTCGGGAGGGTAAACCCGAAACTGCGCCGAGTCAAGAACCGTTCAGATGAAGAGGAGCTTCTGAGAGGGACACAGGTGCGACTTCGGCACATTGATGGAGAACCCCAGCAAATGCAGGAGGTCGGCCGTAGTCTGGAGGTGGCTGACAACTGTCTGGGGCGAGCCCGCTTTCAACAACCAGTCGTCTAGGTAGGGGAAGACTGACACCCCTAACCTGCGCAGATGAGCTGCGACCACCGCCATCACCTTCGTGAACACCCGTGGGGCGCTGGTAAGGCCGAAGGGGAGCACGGTAAACTGAAAGTGCTCTTGGCCTACTGTGAACCGCAGGTAACGCCGGTGGGCCGGCAGGACGGGGATGTGGAAATAAGCGTCCTGCAAGTCCAACGCTACCAGCCAGTCTTCCGGGTCCTGGGCAGCTAGGACCTGAGCCAAAGTCAGCATCTTGAACTTCTCCTTCCGGAGGAAGCCGTTGATGTTCCGTAGGTCCAAGATAGGGCGTAGGCCCCCATTGCCCTTCTTGGGTACCAGAAAGTAGTGGGAGTAACATCCACACCCTACTTCTGGCCCAGGAACGCGCTCGGGCCCCCTTGGCCAAGAGGGCCGCGACTTCCTCTTGCAGAAGTTGCAAGTGATCCCCCGACACGCGGTGGCATGGATGGAGGGGTCGCCTCGAAGGGGAGGGAGTAGGCCCTTCGGACGATCTGCAGCACCCACCTGTCCGATGTGATAGTGTGCCAGTGGGAGAGGTGATGGCGAACCCTGCCTCCCACAGGCGTCACATGGGCCTGAAAACTCGGACTAGGAAGGTTTTGAGAAGGATACTGTGGAGGGAGGTGTCGACTGGCCTCGCCACTGCCCCGACCGCCGCCACAGCTGTTTCCACGGCCGCCACCGCGCTGTTGAACATTTTGCGGCGCGTGGCTGGCAGCACGTGTGGGAGCGCCCCTTCCGTGGCCACGAAAGGAGCGAAAGGCACCTGTTTGCTAGCGTGGGGCCGCGAGGCCCAAGGGCTTGGCCGTAGCCCTGGAATCCTTAAAACGTTCCAGCGTATGGTCTGCCTTGTCGCCGAAGAGGCGACGGCCATCGAACGGCATGTCCAGAAGTGTGGCCTGGACATCGGCCGAGAAGTTGGCAGACCTCAACCAGGCGTGGCGTCGAACGGCTACCGTCGTTGCCATTGCCCTGCCCAGTGAGTCCGTTGTATCCAACCCACACCGGATGGAATAACGCGCTGCATCTCGGCCCTCCGCAAGGGTTTGGGCGAGTTTAGCCCGGACCTCCTCCGGGCACTGTGGCAGCACCTCCGCAACCGTGTACCACAGAGTGTGGGTGTAGCGGCTCAAGAGACAGGCGGTATTTACAGACCGCAGCCCTAAGCTTACAGACGAGAACACCTTCCCGAACTGTTCGTATCTCTTGGATTCCCGGTCGGGCGGGGCCGACCGGAATGCGGTCTGGGAATTGGAGGCCTGGATGACCAGGCTCTCGGGGTGGGATGGGTGGACAAAAAGCATGGGTTACCCGGGGCCGGGCGGTAGTGTCTGGCCACGTTCCTATCCACAGGCGGGCTTGGACCAAGTGCCCACAAGAACGTCACATAAGGCCTCATTGAACGGCAGCAGAGGCTCGCTGGAGCTTGACTGAGGTTTGAGGACCTCAGTGAGGAGGTTAGTCCTGACGGCCGCGACGGGGAGCTCAAGGTGTAAGGCCTTGGCTGCCTTTGTCAACACTACACTATATGTAGACCCCTCCTCCGAAGCCACAGTCGGAGGCGAGGTAAATCCAGTGTCTGGCGATGTGTCAAGACCACTGGCCTCCCATGCTCATATGTCCAGTCCTGTTGAGACTCCAGTGCCAGAGGGTCGTCAGACCCCTCCCAATCCTCCTCGTCACCCGTTACCTGTAAAACAGGATTAGTAGACGGGGCCTCCTCGTGGAAATAAAAATCTCCCTAGGCTGTCGGAAGCGGCGCCCAGTGGCGCTGTTCCGGCGCCAGAGTCGGACCGTAGGGAACATTGGGGTCGGCGTCCACAGCGGGCGCCGGGGGCGACACCCATGGGGCCGGCGCCGGCGAGGTCGACCAGCGACGACCCGGATCCGGAAGCGGATCCAGTGAGGTCCCCCGGAGCACCCGACCCGCTAGGGCCTCTAGACGGGACCGTTGGGCCCGAAGGCGCCAAGGAACCCGACTGAGGAGGGAGGGACCTCATGGCCAAGAGGTATCGCTCGATCTCCTCCGGCGTCGCGCCGTGCCCAGGGACCCGAAAGGTGTGGGGCAGGCAGCGACGCTTGCGACTCCCGCAGAGCCGCGTAGGCGGTGTCGCCCAAGCCCCCGGCCGCATCGTGCGAGCGCCGTGGTGGGTCGGAGGAACGATGACGTCTCTCCGACCTCTCATGCCTCTTACCTGAGGACTTGGAACCTGATGACCAGTGTCCACTCCCGAAGCTGCGATGACTCCAACCTCGCGACCTGTCCCTCGAACTCCCGTGGGACCGGGACCTGGAGTGGCACGGGCCGACTGCCGGAGCTCGAGCCGCTTACGGGACCGCTCCCGCCTAGCCTTCGACGTCAGGACCCGGCAGTCGGAGTAGGTGCGGTCGTCATGATCGAGGCCTAGGCACTTCAGGCACCGGCGATGGGGGTCCATGACCGACATCAGTCGGTCGCACTTCGAGCAGGGTTTGAACCCGGGCATCCCTACCGGCACCAATAGAGTCGAAGACTCGAAGAAAAAGAATGATCAAAAAGATCAAAAGTTTAGTCAGAAAATGACTAGGGGTAGAGCTGCTCTAGCTGGCGCGGAAAAAAGAAGAACTGACGTCAGCGCGCATGGGCGGCGTCTAAGTACTCCGACGTCAATCCGGCGCTAACGACGCTGACGACGGACGCGGAGCCGCAGAAGACGAGCAGGGGTATTGCTATGCAAAAATTTCCGGATCCAGTCGGACGCCTGGGGATATTCTAAGGTTAGGAATCTATCACTAACGTGTCTCTTTCAGATACATGCTACAGCCCCTGCTAGGCCTCTAGGGTACCTATGCCCTGGGTACCTAGGGTACCATATACTAGGGACTGAATTTAGAGAGGAAAGCATATAGGATGTGGTCCTGAATAGCAGGATCCCAGCCAAACTAAGGCAAAAACCATCAACACCCCAGGAAAAAAGTGGGGGCAACCATGTAATCAGATTCCACCTTCCGACATCCATCCAACGAAAAAAGTGATAGGTATCTGGGCATAATGATGGGAAACATCCTAAACGAAGAAGATCAAACAACGGCCTACCTTAACAACGAAGTCTTAACAATGAAGATTCACATTCCACGAAGTCCTGAACCACGACTCTTCAATTAAGTCCTTTACAATGAAGAATCATACTTCCGGGAAGTATGTGAAGCCCATCACTTCTCTCCGCACCCCTACCCCTACCCCTCAACTACACTTTGATTGGGCAGTGTTGGAGTGTTACGTCACTCATCTCCGCCCGAAGCAACCCACGGCCGACTTTAAGTCAAAAGGAAGTAATTTCTGTGTTTTAAAGATCATGACAGAAAAGACAACAAAGGCAAGTAACCTTGATTGCTAACTGAAGTGCAAGAAATACGCAGTGAAAGGACAGAAATGCTTACTTCAAACGAGCTCCAGTCTTCACTTTTAAACCTGGTAAAAACTTCATCAGGCAGATGCGATTAAAAGGCTCTGCATGAGGAAATCCATCTTGAAGAATTTTGGGCTGTCACTTTTGAAGATTGCAGAATGAAGGGCAGAAGCCCCTGCGCATGCTTCGGAAGATCTTCTGGTGGATCCCCACAGAGACCAGGAAGACCGTCACCCAGGCCCTCGTCACCAGCGACTGGACTACGGCAACGCACTCTACGCCGGAACCACGGCCAAGATCCAGAAGAGACTCCAGCGCATCCAGAACGCCTCAGCCAGACTCATCCTCGACATCCCACGACACAGCCACATCTCCGGACACCTAAAAGACCTGCACTGGCTCCCGGTCAACAAGAGAATCATCTCCGCCTCCTTACCCACGCACACAAAGCTCTCCACGATCAAGGCCCGAGCTACCTCAACAACCGCATCAACTTCTACGCTCCCAAACGCCACCTCCGATCTGCCAGCCACGCCCTCGCCGCCGTCCCACGCATCCGCAGAGCCACTACAGGAGGAAGGTCCTTCTCCTACATGGCCGCCAAGACCTGGAACTCCCTCCCGGCCGACCTGCGCCTGACCCAAGACCACCTCTCCTTCAGGAAGAAGCTCAAGACCTGGCTGTTCGAGCAGTAGCGGCACCCCCCCCCCCCCAAGCGCCTTGAGACCCTACGGGTAGGTAGTGCGCTCTATAAATGTCTTTGATTGATTGAAGCGGTGACCCATGACTCCGCGGTTTAATCAGCAGACAGCTCAGCTTTAACACGTTGTCAAGCAAACAAAAATGGAAAGCAAACAAGGTGTATATATCACAAGACTATAGCAAAGAAACTGTTGGCGTGAGAAAGGCCTTTCTTGCCATGCGCCCACAATTGCGTTCACTGGGCCACCAGTTCGGATTTGTCGGCCCGGCTAAGTTCCGGGTGACCATACAGTGAGTCTCCCACATATTAACAGATCCGCAAAAACTCAAACAACTCCTACATGGTTCAGAAGAGCTATCTATGGACACAACGTCGGCTGAAGCAGCCGGGGCGTCTGCCTCTGGATATAAATGAGTATCCTTTACTTGTGTTGCCAATTCTCTTCCACTGTAATGTACTCGCCACAGACTCACTATTTGTTACATACTGTTGTTGGCATTTCTATGTCCATGTCTAACACATTGCTTTACCTAAAATAATCTGACATGATGTTCGGCTGGTCATTATCATCATACTGTTTTCTTGTTGACTCCAAAACCATTGTTATTACATGACACACATTCTCAAGTCCTCAACACGTATGATTTACATGGGAATGTTGATGCGTCTCCTACACCCTATGTTCACCTTATGTGCAAATTATTAGTCACATTACTAGTCAAATCATTGACAGATATCATTTGATATCCGTAAACTACATGTAAACTACATGTATGCTTTAATGGTTCTTCAAAGGTTATAATTGACGGTATAGCTCCGTGGTTCCAGGCTGTACGCACAGGGGTCAAAAGCTCTAAATGTTTTCACTGTTAAAACTGTTGGAAATGTGGGTACTGTTAGAACTGGGTTGCTTGCCGAGTACCTATTTGCATAGTGCTCTGTCATTACTATTGCAATGAATCGTAAGTTATCGTCATACTATTCGAAGTCACCAACCGATTCACCTAAGCCATTTAACCCACTTATGCCGTTCACGTGGGTAATGTTATTCCTCGTTTGCGATTATTTCAAAAGTTGAACACTTGAAGTTAAACACATTGACCTCACATTGACGCCAATATGGCGGTTGACATAGCCTTTTCTGCATTAGAAAGGTCCCTATTTTAGTGTCTAACACAATACATTGCAAAATACATAGCACTGACTAAAACTGATACTTGCCTTGACACAGATACCCGTGGGTCAGAATGATTTTGGAATGTATGCTTATGTTAACTAATTTTCAATCCGTTGAATTTGTTCCCAAATTCTTAATACATTGTGATTGTGGGCCATGGGAGGGACAACACTGTTGTTCTCCTAGTCACCATGCCCATCGGCAATGTTCGGGGTGGGGTGGGTGGGTGGGTGGGTGGGTGGGTGCTCGGGTTGGGAGGGGGTAAACGGGAGGGTGGGGGGAGGGAGGGGGAAGGGGGGTGTTGGAGGGTTCTGGTTTTTCTTTTGTTCCTTGTCCCTGTCTTTGTCTTTGATTATGCTTTTATTAATAGTTGCATAACAGTGTCAGGGTGCTCACACCTCAAATGTTCAGTAGTCATTTTTTCTTACTCTGTGAGGCGTGTTGCGCTCATTACGAATGTTATCAAGATCTTCATACTCAGGCCGAAGGGTCTCAAGTCGTCCGACCACAATCGTTCTCACACTTTAGAATGGATGGAGGTCACTTCACACGGGTGCTTTGTTAGCGTGATTTATTTGGGTGTAATGATTTGTCTGACTTATACTCTACACCCATAATTATTACACCACTCGGGGCATTAAAGGTAGGACACCTGCAAATTCCCTCCCTCAATGTCAAAGGTCTTAATAAACCAGTCAAACGCCAGAAAATCCTAGAATACCTACGCAGACAAAAAGGTGATATTGCTTTACTACAGGAATCCAAACTAGATTCCAAACAATTTCACACACTTATGAATAAATTCTTCACCGGGGTTACCAGCTCGGAAGCTGTCGGGAAAAAAACACGGGGTAGTAACACCGAAAGCCAAAAAATCCAATATTGAATTGCTTTCCTCCACGGCTGATTCCAAAGGGAGGTGGGTCACCACCAAACTAATAAAAGAAAATACGGAATTTTTTGTTACAAACGTCTATACCCCAAACACATGTGACTTGAAATTCTGGTCAGACCTAGCGAAACAAATTGATAGCATCCCGGATTCGGCAGTTCATATTCTTGCAGAAGACTTCAACTTTCCCTTTGACACGACCCTTGACAGGGACTCCCGATGTTCTTTCCGCAGTAACAGATCACATAAGGCCTTCCTCAACCTCTGTGACCGATTCCATCTACTCGACTCATGGAGACTGCAGAATCCTGATGGGAGGGAATACACATTTTACTCTTCCCCTCACGACTCATTTTCTCGAATCGACTATTTATTTATTTCAAAGAACGCTATTCCCAGAATAGAAGATACATCGATAGAACCGAGAGTGCTATCCGACCACTCCTGCATCACACTAACCATCTCTGATATAAAACCATCTGCCCGCCAATCTCTTTGGCGCCTTAACGATGAAGTCCTCGACATCGAGCCACCATTAAAACAGCCATCAGGGAATATTTGGAACACAACGCTAGGGGTGACATCACTGACTTGACTCGGTGGGAGGCTTTAAAAAGTACAATTAGAGGGATCATTATTAAGATTAAATCTGCCATGAACAAAAACCACACTAGTAAACTAGAGAATCTAGAAAAAGAAATATCTATTTTGGAAACTAGGCATCTGCTAGATAGGAAAGATGAGACACTTAATAAGCTGGCCAACAATACGAGTACAATAAAATAGTGAGTAAGAGAGCAGGTGTGTGGCTGAACAGGAGAAAACGATTCAAACTATGTGAGTCAAATAAAGCTGGGAAAAGTTTAGAACCCTACTTTGAATTCAAAATACAGAAAAACACGATTAACTCTATCGTAGACCAGTTTGGTGTGGCTCACTCCGATCCTATTAAAATCACAGAGATATTCAAAGATTTCTATGAACTTCTTTACGCTAAAAACACGGAAGTCGAGAGCAACAAGATCAAAGACTACTTATGTGAATGCACGCTACCGTCTCTCTCCTCAGAAGAGCAAGCAGACATTAACAGCCCAATTACAAACCTAGAAGTGGAAAAAGCCATAAAATCTCTAAAATGTGGGAAGGCCCCAGGACCCAATGGGATTTGTGCCAGATTCTATAAATGCTTCTCCTCTGTAGTATCACAACCACTCCTTCACATGTTCCGGGAGATCCATGAGACAGGAGAGACAAAAGGCACACTATCAGAAGCCATCATTGCGGTCTTACCTAAAGATGGGAAAGACCCAACATTGCCCAAGAACTACAGACCCATTTCACTTATTAATTTGGACTGCACGATTTTAGCCTCAATTTTAGCCGACTGCCTCCAGAGAGTCTTACCCAAACTCATACACCCATCTCAAGCAGGGTTTTTAAAATACAGGCTGTCCAGCGATAACACCAGGACTCTAGCACACGTTTTAGAGACAGCGAAGCTCCTCTCCACCCCTACAGCAGCAATCACACTCGATGCCGAGAAGGAATTTGATAAAGTGGATTGGATGTATTTGGAGGCTGTTCTAAATAAATGTAACCTGGGACCATCATTCATAAGGATGGTCATATCCCTTTATATCTGTCTATCAGCAAGGGTCAGAGCGGGGGGGTCGTTCTCATCATCGTTCAGTCTACACCAAGGCACCAGACAGGGTTGCCCCCTCTCCCCGTCACTGTTCTTACTGGCCTTCGAACCGTTCCTACACCATATTAGGCACAACAAAGATGTATCAGGCATTCGTTTTAACGATTGCACTATAAAAATAACGGCTTATGCGGATGACGTCTTAGTCGTATCAGAGAAGGCGGACGAGGTTATACCGGCCCTCCTGACTACTATTGAGGAGTTCTCCAAGGTCTCTGGATATAAATTAAACAAAGACAAAACAGAAGTCATACTACTAAACAACCAAGGACATAAAGAAATTCTAGGGGATTCTGGCCCGACGTGGAAGCCAGGCTGCTTCAAATATTTAGGTTTGGATTTTGATAGGGACCTAATATCCACATTAAGAATTAACAAAACTATACTACTGAAGAAAAAATCCAATTTACTTGACGGTTGGTCCCCAAAATATTTATCCTGGTGGGGTAGGGCTGAAACCCTAAAAATGATGGTTACGCCACTGGTAAATTACTTAGCGAGTATGTTGCCAATGACTTTCTCAGAAGATTTCCTACATAAGGTAGATAAGCTATTTGGTAAATTTTTGTGGCAAGGGAAGAAGCCTAGGATATCAATGAAAAAGCTACAACTAGCTAAAGAAAAAGGCGGCCTGGGCCTCCCAAACTTCAGACATTACCAAACTGCGTTCCTCTGTAAACAGGATATACAATGGTTATGCGATGACTCAGCATACACCCCACTGTGGCTGGATATTGAAAGAGCCATCATGGTAATATTCCCCTCTCGGCCCTACTCACCATGGAACTCTCACTTCTACCCCATTCGAAATACATCTTACTGAACACGAGACGGGCCCTCCTGAAACTCGACCAATCACACCACAAGGGCCTAAAGCTCAAGAAATCCACCTCCATTGACTTATGGCATAATCCCATGCTTAAAATCAATGGCGAACCTCTCCAATGGGCACACTGGTCTAACAAAGGCATCAACCTAGTGAGCGATCTGTATGTAGGAAGCAACCCACTACCTTTCTCTTCAGTTCAAACCACACATGGTCTCGCGCCAATAGACTTTTATGACTTTCTGAGATTAAAAGAGCTTCAGTCTGCTCGTTCCTTGACACCCTCGGTACCTTGGCTTTGGAACAACATCACCCGTATCAGAATGGCGGGACCCTGTCTCGAAGGTTTACAAACCTCTTCTTCCCCGGCCCCAGAAAACACACAGACGAAATGTGATAAGATGGGAAACGGAGCCCAATACAACGGGCCTGACTTTTGATTGGGATGTTATTCACACCACTTCCTTCAGGAACAAGATCTCCCCCATACTGGCACAAACTAAATACATGATAATCAACAGAACTTACTGGACCCCAGAGAAGCTATTTAAACTCCATCTAAAAGACAGCCCTAAGTGCAGGAATTGTGCCTCAGGAGTGGGTGACCTGGCACATATGCTTTTTAATTGCCCCTCCTTGGGGAAATATTGGGAAAGAATCTTTGAATGCATAGAACATGTATTCGGTATGAAGCCTACTAGGAGTCCTTGACCAGCGGTTGACAAATGTTATCGACCGACAGCTCCTTGATTTATTACTTACTTTAGCATGCAAAGTGGTATTATGTAAGTGGAAGAGCGCCTCCGAAGTGTCGTTCAAAATGTGGCAAGAATGGTTGTCCTTTTTAAGAGGGGCTGATTACCCGGCCCTACACTCCACCCCAGGGCGTGTTTCCAATAAGAAACTATGGAAATCGCTTGATGCTTCCTTCTTTTCATTTGACCCGCCGTAGGTGTGTTGGTGTAGAGTCTATATCACACTCAATGTCGGCAGTAATCAAACACCATACTCAAGTCAATATCCCCACAGACAAACTGAACTGTTTAAGCGCCTATAGATGCTAGTGTCATAAGACCCTAGATAAATATAAACACATAGATATATACACTGTATATGCAATTGTATATGTATTAACTGTGCAACGTTTGTTCATTTGCTTTTCGTATGATTCTGATTTTGTTAGAACTCAGCATTAGGCATGTCTGTACTTTTGTTCAAATATGTATTCAACTCATTCCAACTTATCACAGAATTCAATGTAATCACATGCTTTATTTTCCTTTTGCCTTATTATTGCATTTATTGCAGTCATTGTATTTTATTATTTCTTTCTCTATTTCTTTCTCCTAATAAAAATGATTTGAATAAAAAAAAAGGATGAAATAAGGAGAGGTGTCACGAATCTCATGTGAAGGGCTGCAGCTGAGAATAATTTTGAGTTCGTGAGGTATAAAAAAATATGAATATATATATAAAAATATAAGAAAAATAAATTATCAAACAAATGGGTAATGAGCAATTAAAACTATTTCGTGGAAGTATTGTTATTACAATACTGCCATCTATTGGCCAGTCACGAAGTTATTCTTTTTGTGGTTCAGAAAGTCGTTGGAAAAAAAAGTAGTGGTTTAGGATAGCTCGTTGAAAAGCTTTCTTGGTTCACGAAGTCGTGGTTTAGGCAGTAGTTGTTTAGACATATAACCCACAATGATTACACACAACATTGAAGATATTACGGATACAAATTTCTACAAAATTAGCAAAGAAGTACATAATTTCTTAACGAGCTGGGTTTACCTACCTCTAACATTAATAGGCAGAGTTAATTTAGTAAAAATGATAGTTCTACCTAAACGTATTTTTTATGACAAAAAATCCCCTTAGCATTTAAAGAAGAGGGACTGAAAAAACTCCATGCAAAATTAAACAGTTTTATATGGGCCTCGACAGGTATGAGGATATCATGGAAGAAATTAGGCAGAAAGAAAAACAAGAGTGGACTGTGTCTGCCAGATTTAGTTTCTTATGCGTGGGTATTCCTACAGAGGGCCGGGAAAATGCTCATAAATGTACCAGACAACTCAGACAATGTTCAAGGAGATGCTGCTAGATTTAAAGTTAGGGGACCAGGGCTTTATATCTAAATTTGGCGACTTAAGATCTTTTTTAAACGGTTCGCCTAAAGATCTTAAATGGTTTAGCCTCTACATGGTTTAAGGTTAGGAAGTTATTGAAGATCGGTTATTACTGCGCATTGACACCCATCTGGGATGCTCCGGGCTCGACTGAACGGACTAAGGACTCTGGTAACCCCCTTAAAAATAGCTGGAATATTACGTTGGGAACAACTTGCACCGGAGGTTTTTTTTTAGTACACTTACGGATAATGGATTATCCAAATTTAAGTATTGGCAAATTAAGAGCTGTCATCAAGCCGTTGGTACAACAGTTGGCATGTCTAACGAAGTGGCGATCCTATATTGGCTTTTGGTAGACTTGGCAGAGGGCGTATTTAAACTTCCATCTTAGCTGTGAGGAGAGTGCTTGCCTGGTGCCTATCCAGAAGACTTATGGCAAGTATCTTATAACACCTTGTACACCACAGTTCAAGCTGAAAACCTTATGAGAAACCACATCTTTTGCCCCCACAAGGTGTACTGGTCTCCCTTAAAGCTATCCAAATTCACATAGGGGAGCCAACAATCTTGAGACAGAGTAAGAAGAGGGCCCTCTCCCTCAAATGTGCTTAATTAAGGCTTAAGCAAGAGGGTTTTAAGCTTGTTAAGTGCTGATTTAAATGGACTTACAGATGACAAACTCCGCTATATATTTTTTATGCAGACGGTTTGATGTGTGCATTGTATGTTTTATAATGTGTTTTATTGTGCACTATATTGCAACAGCTTTTATTCATCAAGCAATAAAGATCAACTACTACTTTGAGGCTGTGGAAAGAATATGGGCAGCTCAGTAGTCTGATTAGTGTGACAAAGAGAGACTGCCTTAGGTAAGAACCTCAGATTGGTTCTAAGAACTACTCTGTCCTTGAGTACTTGGAGAAAAGGTCTTGAATAGTAAGAACTTATAATTCGCTGATGCCCATGAGTGAAGTTAAAGCTACAAAAAGGTGAACTTCCAGTAGCTATTGATTACATAAGGGGAGGAGTTCAAAGTCAGTACCAGAAGTCTTGTGAGAACCACATAAAGGTTTGAAACTGGTGATGGGGTTATTCCTGGGGATATCACTATTTTGAGTCCCTCCAGAAATGCACTGACCACAGGAATTCTGAAGGGGTATGAAGGATATCTATACAGAATGTATGCGGCTGCAGCAGTTAAATGGAGGCATAGAAAGGTGTATGCTAGACTTGCTTTCTGAACACATACAAGGGAGTAAATTATTAACTTTTGCTTTGAAGGGGTCTAATTTCTTTGAGATGGAAAGTGGACAAATCTTTTCCGCTTAGCTGCATACCATAGCATGCAGATGCAGTGGGCCAACTAGTACTATATATAAAAGTTGCAAAATCCTCTGCAGTAATGTGTCCAGACCAAATTCCCATTAAAGTTCTGAAAAGGCCAGGGCAAGATGGCGGCCGCTACCATGGCCGTGTGAGCTGACTCCCGCATCCCCTCCTGCTAAGCCCTTCCTCTCCTATCGCGGACCCCTCAATTACATATTGGAGAAAATCTTACTGCTTTCACAGATTCCTGCCGATCCCACCGCATGCTCTGGCGGTCTCGATCCTGGCTCTGGGGAGCACCACTGCCGTGTTTAATGGCGGCGTGGAGAACTCCCGGTGCTCTCTTCCCACGTTGTACCTACCTCGCCGAGGTGATGCCGCTGAAGACAGGGACAAGAAGTGTAAAGAGCTGCGCTCCCCCAGGGAACACCTCCAGTCAACAACAGTCAGCCTTGGATGCCGCAGCAATTGGTGCCCTGAGGTAGGGAAGTGCAGTTCCATGTCGTTAGAAGACCATATAAATCATGGAGAGCAGACAAAGAACTTTGGCCTGCTTTGTTCAAAGTACAGGGTGAAAAGGATAAATTACCACAGGACTCTTATCAGCTCCAAAGATATTTTGAGAGCAAAGCATGATACTCCTGCACCGGCCCCCGCTGCTGCCCCTGCTGTTGGCTCCGCCTCTGCCTCTGCTGTGGCTGCCGCTCTCAGAAATCCAGCGTAAGCCTCTCAAGGCACAGTGAGATTGCCTACCCCTGGTGCGACTTTAGGCATCGGGATGTGTACAGATGGAGGCTCGATTACCACTCAGCCCACTGTCAGTCTGCCCCCGGCTGGTAACCCCCCTGGGGGCAACGAGGAAACTGACTGCTGTTAAACCAAACTGTTGCATTATGGTTCTTGTAGTTTCTTTAGAGTGCTCCCAGATTAATGCATTAATCGACCAGTACCCTTAGGATGCTCTGAAGGGGATCATTTAACAATATCTAACGATGAGGAGGTTGCAGTTGAGGAAGTTTTGGATAAGTTTTACTCACTGTCGGACTACACAAACTCCTCGGAGGAGGAGCATTCAGTTCATGATTAGGCAGCTGACCAAAGCAACAGTAGCAGTCTGCATTGGGAGGAGGAAAATGACAAACCATTACTTGGTCACGGAGCAATTGTTACTCCGCATGAAAAATCTACTTTAGCTGGACAATGTAAGGGTATGGCGGGCTCATTGACCTGGGATTATTCCTTCTCAACGGCATTGCATGATAAAGACACCCCGGCCGAGACCTAGCCAGGAGAAGATATCCAGAATGCCAGGAAAAATCCAGAAGGAATCACACTCCCTATAATATCATGGCCTTAAGAGAGGAAACAAGAACCGAGAGGTCAAGAACACAAGGCGCATATCGGAAACTTCAAAATTCAGAGTTGTTAAGTCTTGCGCTGATTTCTCATTGAGAATGGGAGAAGCAAAAACTAGAATCTCCCAGCTTGAAGACTAACTAACCGCCCAAAAAAAATCTCACAGAATCAATAAAACCATTAGAAATGATACAGTGTGGAAGCTCACTGACATTGAAAATCGCTCCCGGAGAAATAATATCCACATTTTAGGGGTTCCGGAGGGGAAAGAAGATGGAGATGCTCGACAGTTTGTGGCTGAACTGTTTGATGAAGCATTCCCCGAACTAAAACATTGGGACTCGAAAACACAAATCCAGAGTGTAGGAAGGTGGCTACCTGACTATGGTTACCCCAGATTTTTTGCCCTGTGTTTAGCTGGTTTTCGACTTAGTTGGCCTGGTTCCCTGCTAATCAGGGCCCCAGGCTATCTGCTCTCTCTGTAAAATGGATTCCATGTACCCTAGGTGCATAACTAGATTGGCTTGGGTCACCTTATCAGCCCCTGTACAGAGCACTATAGGTGCCCAGGGCATAGGTGCATCCAAGGCCTACCAGGGGCTGCAGCATGTCTTTTGCCACCCCTGGCTGGCTATCTAAATTGACACAACTGGCTGATCACTCAGCTGGGGCAAGTGGGTGTAATCACCCCTTGCTTAGATATAGTATACCTATATCTAAACCTATATCTGGACACATATATAGCCTGTAAGCCACTCCTATGGAAGGCCTCATCAATCCTGGAGGCAGAGTGCGTGGTTTTATGTGAGATGGTGCTCTGGCATGAGCTGAGCCCGTCTGCAGCTGTCGGGAACAACTCCCTAAGCTGATCCGGGATAATGCCAAACCATATACTCTTAAGCGCCTTATAATCCTCGCGGTTATATAGCAACTTTGGTTTGGCTTTATCAAAACATGTCGTGTAAGGTGTCATACGAATTGGAATACTACCCCCTCGCCAGTTCTGGCGACGGGGGTAGCATTCCACCCTTCTAGAGGGAGAAGACATGTTACTTTGCTGAAACGCGGTTGATTTAAAATGAGCCTCAGATCCACAAAATGGATGCCCCTGCCACAGACACGGGTCTGGCCTCCTGCTGCTGACCGAAACCCGGCAGAGGAGGCCTGGACAAAGAGTTTCCTGTCACAGGGCGGTGTCAAACCACCCCAGACAGGAGATAGTGGATTGGAGTAGGGAGGTTTCAAAGAAACCAGACACTGCCTGGGGAGCACAAGGCTGCCCCTTGCATAATCCGGCCAAACCGGTTCTGGGGCCTCCCAGCCCCTGTCCCAGCACGGCCAGGATCAAAGGAGAGGGGTGTAACCACCCCCTTCCTGGGTCCCACCCATAGGAGGGGACCTAGCAGGATGTCCAACCCCCCAGATTCGAATAAGAGGGGGAGCAGTCCCAATGGAACTCAGATCATCCTGAAGAAACATAAGAAACGAATTCTGGACCCTTCGACTTTCTACACGACGTGAGAAGACTGAAGAATCTCCCTTGTGGTCAAGGAGTGACCACCCTGTGCAAACAGGCACCATCCAGCCCTCGACCCTTGCTTTGTTGCAGTTCCCGCCGGAACTCGAGCGACAGAGATCGACGAGATCAAGCTTGCCTGCCTTCTACCTGCCCGATCCACAGTCCCTGCAGAGCTGAGACCCGTGGAGGCGACCGGAAGCGTGGGGCACGCCATCTTGAAAAGGCCACGAGACGCTGACCGTGCAGCCCACGAGTGATCCTCGAAGCTGTGCACCGGGGTTTGAGAAGCCCCAGCCCCGAGCTCCACTTGCACCAAAGCTCACCCCTCCACACTCGACGAGTGCTGCGTGGGGCCCTTCTGCTTGTGTGGGCTCGACGCGTTGGCCCGGTCACTTGCCAGCTGGCTTGTGGCCCCTGTGCCGACGAAACTTGAAATACGACTCGCTTTTCTGGTTGCTCCAGATCTGCACCAGCTCCTGTGAAAAGGAGCCCCCACTCTGACCCTCCTGGTCCGAGTGATAAGCAATCTCCCGGTTCCGCGTGGATTGCTTTTGCCAAGTGCTGTTTGCTGCAATCTTGAAGCCGACGGTGCTGACGGCGAGAGCCTACGTGGGACAGATCGTGACCTGCTCCTGGACGTCGCAGATGCCCCAGAGCCCACGTGACAGCGGAGAGAAGCCTATCGACAACCGCCTGATTGCGCCCGACATTGCCTGGTTCCGTCCTGCTTCCACCCTGGTCACTGCTGAGTGACCCAGACTCTGTCCCCTCTGCTTTCAGGTACTTTTCTCCTTCGATCCACCCTTGGATCGCACCGGACACTTCTGCTTCACATCGCCTGCAGCTGCAACAGCTTCAAGCACCAAGAACCTGCGTGTCAGAACCCGACGCCACTTCGACCCTGTGCACCCACGGCCTGTGGGTGAGGTAACATTGCAACGCCGGTGTCTATACACTGGTACACACCTCTAGGGTCTGTGTCTAAAGTTTTGTGTTCCTAGGTTCAGCGGAAGTATCTTTTAATTCACTTTAACTGACTTTTACGCACCATTGACAGTGCATTGGTGCGCGCCGCACTTTCCGTGCTGCACCCGTCTCCTGTGGGCTACTCCCTCTTCATCATTGCTAGTCCTGACTGCTCCCAGCGAATCTCTAGGCCCTAGGCCTAACCATTGTTCGATAAGTGTTACTTATACCATTTTTTTAGTATATGGTCTGAGTGGCCACCCGCCCTCATCCATAATCGTGCAACTTTATATGTGTAACAGTGCTTTTGATTTAACGCTTGTGCCCCTTTCCTCATAAAGAGTACTGGGGAGTAATTTAGAAATAAATACATATATTTTTATAATATATACTTGTGTGGTGTCCTTTCATTTGATTACAGGATTGTATGTGGTAAAACAGCTCGCTTAACACGACCTCTTAAGTTAAGCCTTTAAGGCTGCTTAGTCCATGCTACCACTAGGATAGCTTGTCTAACAAGGTTGACTTACAACCAGACATCTTTGGGGTTTGTTTGGACTGATACCCAGTGGTTCCAGAATTGGAAACACTACATATCAGGCCAACTTCTCACACAGAGAGCAACCAGTTTCCCCTTTAATGTTCGCAAAAAAACTGGGGGGCAAACTGATACTCTGCCATGGGCCATTCTAATATCGCTCAATAACTTTCTAGCTAGGGAGGCTCTTTAAGACCCAGCCAGACCAGACAGAAAGCGTAGGGGGAAGGAATGGGATTTCTTTGAGCGCCCTGATTTCTGTCAGGCTACAGTTGAGAAAAGATGGCTATTCCGGCAACTTATTCGGGCATTCCAAGCCAAAGGGGCCCAAGTTTTCCTTCTTAACCCCGCAAAATTGAAAGTTATCTTTAAAGAGCAGACACACTTTTTCCTGTCTGAGATTCAGGCTCAGGAATTTCTACCCTCCATTTAGGTCTGTTATAGGGGTTCACTAATTTGAGGTCTTCAATACTTAGTGGGGTAGGTACCATATTAGATCAGATCAGGAGTTTCCACTGGCTATGACTTTTCTAATATTCACTGCTACTTTTCTTTCTCCTGTAATTGATGAACAATGATTAGCTGTTTTGTACCTATCCTGTATTAGCCTGGTTTTATGAAGGGGTGAAGGTCTGCAGTGGTGGGGGTTTCTTTGCTCTACATCACCAGGGAATCAGTTCCCTTTGCCTCTTGGAATGGGGGGGAGGGGCCTCTTGGGTGTGAGAGGAACATGGGTGGAGGGGGTAGGTGGGGTGGGGAGCACATGACCTGATCAATTTATCTGTACAGTATGTACACCCTTTTTTGAAAGCTACATCCATAATGTTAAATTTGGCAATGTTTAAAGTCTTTTGTTGCATCTATACTGTAAGTCTAATCATTATTCTTCAATGCAATCTGGAAAATGGCTAGAGACAATTTATCAATCTGTTCTATAAACATCCGCGGCCTTAATGATCGCAAAAGAAGGGGGATATTTGCTAGAATAATTAAGCATATGCAAATAGAGGTGTTGTGTGTACAAGAAACACACATCTCCTGGTGCAACCTTAGTTGGCTCTGTGATACCGGTCTTGACATTCTAGCATGTACGCATCAAGGGAACAACACACGGGGTGTAGCCATTCTAGCAAACATTGAGTAATTGTCTGTAAACGTAAGAAATAGCCCAATTTGGGACAGTGGGTGATCATAGAGGCAGACATCAAGGGCTTTATTTTCACTATTTGCTCCATATATGGTTCGAATCAGGATGACCTGACTATCCTGGACTTTATAAATATTGAATCAGCAACCTGGCCATCCCCGCTGGTAGTATGTGCCGATTTCAACATTCACATTTAGCACAGCTTTGATTTATCTGGTCACATACCCTATTCCGGTCGTAAGAATAAGACGTTCATTGTATTACAGGGTTTAGTCAAGGAACATGGTTTATTGGATGTATGGCATAGACACAGACCAGGGGAACCAGGTTACACATTTTTTTCTTCACCCCATAATAAAATGGTGCGGTTAGATATTTTTTTTTGCTCACAACAATTGGCAGACAAAGTGGATATTAATCTTTTTCCGAGAATCATTTCTGACCATAATCCTTGAATTATTAAGATTCCATTATCTGGGCTTCCCAGGATATCAAATCCATTGACGTTTGATAAGAAATTGCTGCTAGATACATCCTACTCTCAACACATGGCCAAATGTATTTCTGAATGTTTTAATATTAATAAGGGTACTGTCCCAGAAATAATAGTATGGGATGCATTTAAAGCTCAGCTTTTCTTCACACTGTCAGAAGGAGATTAAGGATATGATCAAAAAATGGGTCAGTGTTCTCGCTATTGCCGAGTCTGAACTTATTAAACAAATAGGTCTTGGCCAAAGCACGACTGCTTGTCAAAATAAAATATCTGTTACAAAGTCAAAAATTCACTAATATTACGCTGAAGAGATTGCTGCTAAATATGTCCTGCATAGGTCTGATATCTACGAACTGGGGGAAAACACTGGGAAATTATTGGCCAAACGTTTAAAACAAAGAGCGGTGGCAAATATAATTAGCCATATCAAAGACCCGCAGGGCCAAATATTGGATACATCTCAAGAAATACTCAATATTTTCCGTAATTTCTATACTTAATTATATACTGCAGAAGCTGAAGCTACTATCGCTAATATCATGTAATACTTAAATGGGGCTGAAACTGCAAAAGTTTCTTCTGAGTAGAATGAGACCCTTAATGCCCCTATTAGTTGGGATGAAATTGAGTCAGCGGTCATATCTCTTGCCCCCGGTAAAGCGGTTGCACCCGATGGAATTCCTTTGGAGTTCTTTAGAACTTTTCTGCAAGCACTGAAACCTACCCTAATTTCTCTATTTCAGCTTGCCCTACAGGGACAGACCCCCAACTCTTGGCACCAAACTACAATCATTATGTTTAGGAAACAGGGCAAGCCTGAACTAAATCCATAATCTTATAGGCCGATTACACTCATCACTTCTGACAGCAAGGTGTATTAAAAAATAATGGCTTCTAGGTTTGGTACAGTTATAACGCCTTTAGTATCACCCAGACAACACAGGTGTATCCCCAAAAGAGACACGACAGACCATGTAAAGAGAGCAATTGCTCTCTTTGACTGGACATAAGACACAAGATACCTGCTCGGAATGATCCTGTTGGACACGGAAAAAGCGTTCGACAGGGTCTCCTGGCGGTTTCTCTGGTCTGTTTTACAATGGAAGGGTTTCACACCTGAGTTGATCCAAGCAATTCAAGCGCTATACACATCCCCTGAAGCAACTATTGGAATAGCCGGACAATACTCACAACCATTCAATCTCGCCAGGGGCACAAGACAGGGCTGTCCCTGTTCTCCATTATTATTCTCACTTTATATTGATCCCTTTTTAGGAGAACTGGAAAATGAAGTCAATATTGAGCCTGTTACTCTGAATAATTTCACATATAAAACACTGGCTTACGCCGATGACATTGCATTTCTTAACAGCAACTTAAGGCTAGCCTTCCCTATAATGAACATGAGCGCCAAACAGTTTGGCGCAGTATCAGGCTATAAATTGAACGTTGATAAAACGCAATGCCTACATTACGATAATTGTCGCCCATCTGAAATCATAACCGTCCAGATGTAAACTATCTGGAGGTTAGAATAACAGCGGATATTGAACACATTCCAGCACTTGATGTACAACCAGCTACCCAAACTGTTAGTAATCTTTTGGAGAGGTTAGATTGCTTACACCTATAATTACATGGACGATGCAATGTCATCAAAATGACTATCCTACCTAAATTTCTATATTTTTTTTGTACTATACCATTCATTTTCCCCATGTCGATTTATTTAAAAATTGAAGAGATTTGCTTTAGATTCTTGTGGGGCTACCATAGACCAAGGAGGGCCATAAAGTGGATGACTCTTCCAAGATCAAGGGGGGTGGGGTATGCCAAACTTGTTATTTTATCATTGGGCTGTTCTTTTGCAACACATGGAAAATCTCATATCCGCTAAAAAACCAGGTTCAGCAGCCACCAATCCCTCTATCTATGAGATGCTCTTGGGAGATAATTCACATCAAAGGTTAGTCAAAACTTTGGAGCCAAGCTACTTTAAGAAAACTAGATTCAAAACCATTAAATCTGCTTACTCTGTTTGGAAGAAAGTTCGGAAAAGATTCGTAATCTCAAATATCAACACAATAAACCCCTTCTCTGCTCAAGGTCTTCTATCATCAATATTTCAGGATAGGACTACGTTTAGATGGGCCGATTCGGTGATCATTCTTCTTGGGGATCTAAGACAAGGGGGCAGTCTGTCATTTACCACTCTACAAGAACTATTTGGCCTATCCAAAAAAGATTTTTTTTAAATTCTTGCAAATCCAGAGCTTTTTAGGCCGAAGATTACAAAAACATCAGGTGATCCTGGAGCCTATTAGCATAATTGTACTGCTCCAAAGACAATCACGGATTGGGGTAATCTATCAGTCTCTAATAGTCCAGCTGCCCGATGATTTAATATCCCAAGGTGATCGCTGGGAACGGAAATTAGGGGGGAGTAAAAATCAATCTACCGAAGTCTCATGAATTGGCTAATTCTGTGATTTTGTACGGTAGCCTGAAAACACGGCATTTTATGTCCAATTTTGATTCATATTACTCCCCCTCTAAAACCTCAAAATGGACACAGTCTATGTGGAGCACAAGTAATAGATGCAGATTATTCGGTGCCGATTCCCTACATATGTTTTTTACCTGCCCGGGGCTGGGAACATTTTTTCATGATAGAAGTCACTTTTTAAATTTAATATTAACAAACCCAGTTACACTTACCCCAGAGCTGGTTATTTTTGGGGTTATGAGCCCTATAACAGGGACGGTCCGTGTAAAAGCAGAAGTTGATTTTCTTTTTATTGCTATGTCTACACTGAGACTATGTATCACTTCTTCATGGATTAGTACTGATGCCCCTACATTTATTAACTGGAGATCCAGGATACTTGGTGTAAGGATCTATGCTTCATAGAACTGTGAGCGGGTTGCTAGGAGCTTAGAATGTTATGTTGTGAAGTGAAGACCAGTGAGAAGAAGCTGGAGAAGGAACTGGAGGTCTCTTCATGTATGACCATTAAAATCAAGTTTTGTATCTACCACACTGTATGTGGGCTGGAAGTGATAAAACAAAAGTAGTTAGGCAGCCTCCCCTTTCTTGTGTTGATTTTCCGGCACGTCCCTGGGAAAAATTAGCGATTGATTTTTTAGGTCCAATCTCTAAATTGGGTGTTTGTAATACATTTTTAATGTTTCTTGTGGATTATCACTCAAAATGGTTTGTGGTAGAGTCTACTGAGAGTATTGATACCAGAAGAGTGATTGGTTTTATGGAAAGAGCATTTCTAAATGAAGGTATTCCTAAAATGTTGGTATCGGATAATGGAGTAAAGTTGGTTTCAAGGGAGATGAAAGAATTTTTGGATGGTATGGGAATTTGTCATGAGAGGGATGCGTTGTTCAGTCCACAGGCTAATGGTCTTGTGAAAAGAATTAACAGATTGTTGATGGAAAGTATTCAGTTGTCTCTAGCTAATGGTTTAGCATAGTATGATGAACTTAAGAAGATGGTATGGTCTTATAGAGTTACGCCACATTCAGTTACAGGTGTCTCGCCTTTTGTTTCTCTTAAGGGGCGTGAGCCTGGTGTGAAGGTGGTTCTGGGTTGGCTGAGGAATAAGGAGTGTGTTTGGGTTGATCGTTTGGGTGTGAAATGTGGTGTTGACAAACAGCAACGTGATTCTGCTCAGGCATATAATTTGAGAATGAGGGTGCGAGAGACTGACATTAAGGAAGGGGTTTGGGTTGTGACAAGGAAAGGTGGTATAGTGATAAAAGGAGAGAGTAAATTCTCACAACCAAAACAGGTGAAATGTGTCAAAAGATATGTACTTATCTTAAGTGATGGTTCTGCTTGGAGTTGTGGCAACGTTGCAAAGTGTCCTGCTCCCTAATGGTTTACATCTTACTTATTTGATTTACTTTTGTGAATATAAATTGCCATTGAATTGTTTTATGTTATATTGTATTTTTATTAATATTTGTGATGGGGGAGATGTGTAAGGATCTATGCTTCACAGAACTGTGAGCGGGTTGCTAGGAGCTTAGAATGTTATGTTGTGAAGTGAAGACCAGTGAGAAGAAGCTGGAGAAGGAGCTGGCGGTCTCTTCATGTATGACCATTAAAATCAAGTTTTTTATCTACCACACTGTATTGGACTCATCTTTACACTTGGTTTATACAATTTAGAAATATCTGTTTATAAAAAAAGGGGTGTTAAGAAACGCATCTGGGGGCTAAAAATCTGGTCTCCGATTATTAGTTGGTTAGAAAGCATTGTTTAGATCTAGATGGTAATCCGGCTATTGTATTTTCCCCAGCTGTGCAAATTAACAATGTCTTATCTTCTGATATCTTTTCTCTTTCTCTTTCTTTCGTATATTTGGATATGTATAATTGTTTATCAGGCTTGATTTGAAAAAAGGAGAATGTACCTACTGTATTATTTAAATGAAAAAAAATATATATTTTTAAATTTAAAATAAAGTTCTAAAAAAGGATCCTGCGTAATGTGGAAAATTCTACTACCACTTTATGAACATAGTTATCAAATAGGTCAAATCTCCTCATTTAGAAAGGGAGTATCATGATACTTCTCCATAAGAAAGGCTCTGGTAGGTCTACAGGCAATTATTGCCATTTGACTGTTCTCATTGCATTGGAAACAATTTTTGCTGCTAGTATATTAGAACACTTGCAAGATTGGGCACTTTCAAAAGGAATTATTTCACAAGAACATGCTGGCTTTAAACCCATCCACTCTGTGAAGGGCAGCAGTGCAATTGTTTCTACCTTAATAGATACATATATGGTAATGGAATGGCAAATCCTTTAAAGTATCTTCATTGACTTTTCAACAGCATTCAATAAAGTGGACAGGCCAACCCTTTGGAGAAAACTACTTATACTGGAGATTCATCCGAACATATGAAGACTACTTATAGCATTACATTCTTCTACATGATGTAGAGTGTTAATGGACAGAAACAAGGTCCTAGCTCCCAAATGTACAAACAAAGAACAGTGTATGATAGGGCTGACTGTCGGCCCCTCTTCTTTCCTTCATATGCCTGTATGGTCTTCTTGCTCAATTCGTAAATACTAGGAACTTTCCTGAACGTGTTGCATCTTATGATTTACATGTTTTAATATATTCAGACACTATGGTTTTATTTGATCTTACACCATGTTATTTACAAAGTAATTTGAAAGCCTTGAATGATCAACACCTCTTGGACAAAAATAATGTTTTTTAAAGTAAGAAAACACTGTTACCCCTTTAGTTGGTATCTAGGTGGAACACTAATGGAAATGATAAAACCTTATACATATTTTTGAAAAGTGTTCTCATATTCTCAATAACAAACCTCACTTGATGCATCTAAGAAATAATTCATTAGGGCTTGCGGGTGTCTTAAATCAGTTTTATAAATCTTGGGAAGGAGACACTTTAAATATGTATTAGAAAATTAGAGAGTACAAATACCACCAGCTTTCACATACGCACTTGAGTATTACACCTTTCAGCAATGATCATTTTTTAATCAATATGAAGGAAAGACCCTACAAAAACTAGCCACAGTAAGTCAATTATTCCCTATGCAGGCACTGCAGTTAGAATTTTTCACTTATAAGCTCATTTGCCACTTCAATGACAAATTTGTGGACTGGGCTTATTGCTTATTTCATGCAAAAGAGGGTACACTTAGAGATATTTTGAAGCAGGACTCACTTGTGGTATTAAAGAAAGACTACACTTTTTTGAAATTCTAAAATTGGTTCTAAATAAATTGGAGTGCACAATGGAATTCTTATACGCTTGGACTCCTGCACAAAGTAAGCTTTTTTAAAACAATTTTATTCCAAGATTAGATCACATGTGTGACAATCATTGTTTGAATTTAAAATTATATAAATCATTGCCAACTATTTTAGATGATACACGCCCACAGAAATACTTATACCTCATTTTAGATCATGGCATTAGGTGGGTAATAGTGTCACTTAGGTTGTGGGTGTTACCACTTAATGCTTACAAAACTGACAGGTGTAATTCTACACGATTGTATGAACTGTGTAATGAAGATATTCAAGTTTTAAAACATGCACTTTACATCTGCCCTGCAGTCTCAGCAGTACACTGTTGATATTTACTACCCTTATATATAACATTTTGCATACCAAGAACAGTTGAATTGAGTAATTAAATATTGTTCCCGTCGAATGAATATGTATACTATATTGTTTTTAAATTTTAAGTCATTTTTTATACTGTTTCAAATATTTTATGTTTGTGCAGTAATGGATTTATGTTATGATTGTGGTAATATTGTTGATCCCTGTCAGGGTCATCATCAATAAAACATTTTGACTTGATTTACTTTAGTGGGCCTGCGTGACTCCCACAAGATTTCCATATACTCCTCAGGGAGGTTTAGGTCACTGCAGACCTCATGCACCAAATTGTTTGCTTGAGTTGTTTGGTGTGTGGGTGCTTAACCTGGCCATGCTGCTGTGTAAAATGGCCATGCTGCTGTGTAAAACGGCCCTGTCTTGTTTGAAGTTTCTTGTTGGGCACTGATCAACATCATGAAGCACTGAGTACCAGGGTGCCTGGTCCTAAATGGACTATTGAGTACCAGGGCTGTCTGGTACTAAATGGGGCAACCATTGTACAATTTCCCTGTGTAGCTCGCTAGTGGTGCTTTAAAGCATGATAACGTTGCTTTGGCCATGCAGTGTCTGTATTAGGAATGGAGAGAGAGAGGCACACACATAGGTACTTACCTGGCGTACAGTTGTTTCTGGTGTCACAGAAGCAGCAAGAGTTCCTGGGGAAGCCGAGTTATCAATGTTAGCAGTCCTCCTTGTGTCAGCAAGCTCTTCAGTATGGCTGCATTGTTGACCCTGAACAGATGGGAATAAGTTTAATGACAAAGAAGAGAACATTTCTAGTTCTCTGTTTAGGATATGTTCATCAAATTCATGAACATTTAATTGTCTCGCCAACGCCTGGGATTCCAGAACACTTTTAAAAGCATAAAGAAAAAACATCCAACACAATAAAATAATAGTATGCCTACCAACAGGCAACATTTGTTGTACATTTCATTTTGTGAACTTTTTTTTTAAAAACTAACGAGAAAAATCATCAAAAAACATAAAATGAACTTTAAATTGGGTTACTAAAACACATAATTAAATATATTGCTCATAATTATGTCATCCTTCCCCCTTCTAAAAAGCAAGGAAAATGAAAAGTATTGTATTAGATATATAGTATAGCACAGAGAAAAATCTGCGGGCACTTAAAGTCTGCTGTTGCACCACTATAATTCCAATACAGTGAGCTAGTCCCACAGATCATGTTGACAGTCTGAGGATAAAACCATAAGGTCTTATGACAAAACTCCTGCTCCTATTCCTGTGAAATTTCTAGGTTAAGAGCGAAGGTAGTTTATGAATTTAAAATATAAATGTAATAAAGATACCTTTCACAGAAAACTAGTGTTACAGGCAAGTAATATTTTGGTTTCTGTCAAGTGATCTTCATAAATATTCATAAATATTAATAACAAGGTGATCCCTTCCTAAAGGTAATTAGAAAGACACAAGGAATGGGAGCTACCAACTTACATCCTCATGGCAATGAGGCCCACTAGTTTGCATATATTCAGAAAGTTAAACACTTCTGAGGAAATTCTATAGTCTTGAAAAGGAGAGATACAGAATACAATAGGCTATAGAATACCTTGTCTCCCTATGTTTTAAATATTCAGTATTATTTGGGTTCACAAGATGCTACAGATCACAAACTGTATGGCTACCACAACACAACAGAAAATGTAAAAAAAAAAGGCTTTCTTCAAGATGTAATTTGGGAATGTCTGTAGTCTTTTTGATATTACAACTTCCGCTTTCTCCCTGCCAAAAGATATGAATTTGAATTTAAAGTAGTTATATAGTGCGGCGTACACCATGCGGTTTCTTGGCGCTTATAAGTACAGGCATAGATGGAACATATAAAAAGGACCGCTAAGCTGAAATGGGAGAGGAGTTACAAATGAAAAGCTTGAGAAAAAAGGAAGGTTTTAAGTAGCTTACGAAAAGGAAGATACTGGGTGGAGGATCTAAGGTGAATGGGAAGGGAGTTCCAAAACACCGGGGCCAAGGAAGAGAATTTAGCTCCACCCCATTTCTTGCGCTTGAAACGTGGTACCGTGAGTAAGCAAAGGGAAGATGAGCGCAATTCTCTGCAGGGCACGTATGGCTGTACCGCCGAGGAGATGAAGGTGGGAGCGAGACCCAAACGGGCCATGAAAGTCATGCATCCCAGTTTGAATAATGCTCGTTCACGAACCGGGAGCCAATGGAGTTCCTTTAGCAGAGGAGTAACACGGTGAGATCTGGGGTGAGAGCAGACTAAACGGGCCGCCTGGTTTTGTACCAATTGCAATCTCCGTAGACTATAGGCCGGGATGCCGTTATAGAGGGCATTCCCGTAGTCTAAACGGGAGATGACCAGAGCGGACAAGATAAGTTTACGTGCAGAAAAGGAAAAGAAACGGGAAACAGTGCGGATAGTGCGAAGAGTTAGGAAACAAGCGGAAACAACAGACCCGATCTGAGAAACGAGAGTGAGATGGTCATTGAGTTTAATGCCCAGAGTTTTAACGGAGGTAGAAGGAGAGGGAGGGGAACCTAAAGAAGGAGGCCAAAACAAAGAATTCCTGGGGCTGGATGAACCCCCCGTCAAGACTAGCTCGGTCTTGTCCGGGTTCAATTTAAGATGATTATGATTCATCCAGTCCCTGATGAAAGACATCACCGAGTGAAAGTTGGAGACAGAGTGAGAGGAAGAAGAAAGATTAAAGATGAGCTGGAGGTCGTCGGCATAATTATAGACGGTGACCTCCAGCTTCTGAAGAGCAAAAATCAAAGGGGCGATATATAAATTAAATAGAAGAGGGGAAAGAGAAGAACCCTGGGGAACCCCACATGAGATCCGAAGAGGAGTAGAGGAGAAATCTCCCAACTGGACCGCCTGGGTGCGGTCTCTCAAAAAAGAGGAGAGCCAGACAAGGGCTGCCCCCCCGATACCCGCCGCCCTGACACGGGAAAGACGAATGGAATGATCCACGGTATCAAAGGCGGCAGATAGGTCCAGGAGGATCAGCGCCTGTGGTTGATCAGAGTCCAGGCCCTCTCTCAGATTATCCAAGACCGACACCACAACAGCCTCAGTGGAGTGTCTAGCCCGAAAGCCGGCTTGGCAGGGGGCTAGCCCCCCATTCTCCTCCACAAATGTGCTGAAAACTGCGGTGACGTGGCGTTCCAGCACCTTGCCCAGAAAAGGTAGCAAAGAAATGGGGCGATAATTAGTTAGGGAGGAGGGGTCAGCCCCTGGCTTCTTCAAGATGGGAACAATGGTAGCTGCTTTCAAAAGAGGGGGGACAACTCCCTGCGCAAGGGAGCAGTTCAGGAAGGAGAGAGGGGGCAGGGTGCATGCAGAGTAGATTTGACGAAGAATGCGGGCAGGGCAGATGTCAACAGGGGAGCCTGACTTGACTTTGGGGAGGATGGCAAGAAAAGAATCTACAGTAAGGGGCGGAATAGAAGACAGGTGGGCCTCAGGAGGGGGGGACAGGGGTCTACATAGGACTGGGACGGGAGGGGGATATTGGATTTGATGGTCTCAATTTTCTCCAAAAAATAGTTGTTCAAGGAGTCGCACAAGTGTTGGGTTGGGGTAGGTTTCAAAGAGGTTCTATCAGAGAAAGCCAGATCGTGGACAATGGAAAAAATTTCCTTAGGCTGGTTCTCTGCGGTCAATATTTTATGTGAAAAGTAGGACGTTTTAGTGGAGAGAATGGCTCTTTTGTATTCCCCTAGGCGAGATAGGAATTGAAGTTTCAGCTTGGGGCAGTAGGCCCTTCTCCACGAACGCTCCGCCTGGCGAACCCCCAGCTTGAGTGATTTTAGCTCCTCAGTAAACCAACAATTGGCCTCCTTGAGTCTTCTGATTGTGATCCGTCGAAGTGGGGCCACCGGATCGCAGCCACTCGCAAGCCAGGCATTAATAGTCTCTGCTTGGAGAGAGGAAGGGAGATCCTGCAAGTTGGGTGGGGAGGCCAAGAGGGTAGACGATAGGGATGACACATTCATGCGGTTCCAATTTCGAGCCCATAAGTTCTTCTCCAGCTGGGTTTTTTTTTACTGAACACAGGCAAAGGGAAAAGGAAATCAGAAAGTGGTCGGACCAGGGACAGGGAGCAATAGACAAAGACATAACTGGACAGTTGAGGGACCAGACCTGGTCAAGGATGTGTCAATGGGTGTGCGTTGGGGCATGGACATGGGAGATGAAGTTAAGCTCACGCAGTGTCTACGTGAAGTCTTTGGAAGACGCACATTCTCGAGGGTCAGAGGGCCAAAAATTGACATCCCCGAGCACCAGGACTGACGAGTTATTGACCGAGATGGTAGATAGTAGGTCCTGAAAATCAGAAAGAAAGGAGGGAGTAGACTGGGGGGGCGATACACCAACAGACAGGTGAGAGGAGGAGAGAAGGCAGAAGATCGGATAAGTAAATGATCGGTGGCCGCAATGGGGGAAGAGGGGAGGAGCTGGAATTGATGTTCAGAGCAAAAAATAAGGGCAACGCCACCGCCGAGTTTACCTGCCGGCCGGTCAGCCCGGAGGGCACAATAAGAGGGGGGGAGAGCCGCAAGTAAAGAGGGGAGGGAGGACTGGGAGAACCAAGTCTCCGTAAGAAATAAGAGATCCGGTTTAGTAGTGCCGAGCAGAACGAACAGCTTGTGATGGTGACTAACAGCAATTAATGGTGACTAACAACAATTAATGTATTAAATAGTCTATAGTTATATTATTTAGAAAATACCCTCTCAGAAAATAGTTTCAAAACACTGAGAAGAGGCAAAGAGAAAAGAAAACTTACTCTGAATTAATACGAGTTGCTTATAAAACCGTCAACATATCAGCCAAAACATTCGCAATTAACACCAGAAAAGAGAACGAGACTTATTTGTGTTGAAAGGATACCACCAGTAAAATGATGTCATAAAAGAATATACATAGGACACTGCATTAGCAAATTGCCATGTGACAGGGTCAAGCTTAATTTGACTTAATCATCATTAAGATCAATGTTGCTGGAGGAGGGACACCAGAGATTTGCCAATAAAACCTGTGTGAATATAAACTTATATTATGATTCCCCAAAGTGGACATTAATATTGTTTGAAACAAAAAAAAGATTAAAAGGATTACTTCATCTGATAACTTTGATCTCCATGTGTTAACTAAAAAGTTAGGCATCTGTCCTAAAATCTATGAATAAAGATAATAGGATACCTTAGGAAGCAAAATTAAACTGCCAAGGGTTTAGAGATCGGAAAAAGAAAACTTTAGAGTGGAAAACAGAGTGATGCCAGAGGCTATCTAGGAATATTTCATAGTTTTCTACTGTACACCCTAAAGCTAGAAAACTAAGGAAGCAGGCGTTACATTTCCAAGGCATCAAGGCCCATTCATCTGTGATGGATTACCACATTTAACCCCTTCCATGCTGATGACAAACCCCAGCCGTCATGCACTACGGTGCTCGTGTGCTGATGACGGCTGGGGTTCGTCACGGCCCGCCCCTGTTCGTCTTGTTTACAGCACACCAGGGGAATCGCGGCCGCATGGAAGGGGTTAATGAGAAGGAATGTGTTGCCATTTTTTATACCAGCCAGGACTATCCCATGCCCTGAAGAAATACAAACATGAATCTTTTAACAGTATGCAGGACGTCTAAACAGTTGAGTTTCATTCTTGAACAACATATTAATCATGTGCAATAAGATTTTTAGAAAGTCCATTTGAAAAGAAAAAGTGACAAATGAGGATTGTACTTCTAGATTTGACTTATGGTGAGGAAGCATAAATTTATTTACTCCAGGCAGGTGAAAGAAGAATATTACATTTATAGTATAGCCATGACTGAGGAAGATACTAGGAAACCATGGGACGATCTCAGTTTATAGAGAGTAGCACAGCCAAGTGGAGGATGCAGAAGGATTAATACAGAAAGGAGGAAAGAATTTTGGTGCATAATAAGATCTTGTCCGAACAATTATATTAAGGTATTATCACACTTATAGAAAACGAAATGTTACCTAGCTGTCTGAGTAGGTGTGCTTTGTTTTGTAAGTGATGAAGGACAAGTGTACATACCTCCTCTTTGATAAGTTCATAAGTTAACAAATTGGTCGGAAGTAGGCTGTCAAAATCGTTTGTTGCAGCTGTACACTGAATTGCTTCCTAGACAAGTCACATTACACCAGTTATGTTTAAGGCTGAATAATTACAATAATGTTACAGCATAATCCTTTTACTTTTGAAACTAAGGTGGCCTATCACGATGCACCCCACACACAAGCAAGGATTGATACTCTCTCCGTTTCTGACTTGTTCGGTCCAAAGATCATGCAGCAACTGGGAGAAATTCAGAGTGATATGTTTGAGCTTAAGAAACTGAGAATGCAAAAAAACAGCTGCATCGTGATTATTTCCCTGGTCTTTTCATTTCTATGGAAGTAACCAGCACTATACATTTATTAACACATAACAAGCTTTATCAGCACGGAGACAGTGGCAGCCACTCCACTGTGTGTTTCTTAGCATAGGGACTCCAGGCATATCCTATTTAGATGAGCTGACATACATATTGTTTAAAAGTAACGATTTCAAGTGACAACATACAAATATACATTAGGCTAGAAATTATTATTTCAAACACTGATTGTATAGTTATTTGCAAGAATGTAGCTGAAATGAAATAAAGGAAACAAATTGTACCAACACAAGTCACATGGGTCACAGAAAAACACAGTTACAAAGTCTGTTACAAGTCTAACAGCTCCCAACTATGGCCATAGTAAAACTTTGCAAACCAGCACTATTTAAAAGGCCAGCTACCTCCTGAGACTTGGTAGCATCAACTCGTTCTAATTATTCCATGGAATTTATCAAAGTCTCAAAAAAGCATCAATCTCTTCAAAAGTTTTTGTACAGTTCCCCAGGTTCCAAAATTACACCCTGTGCTTGTACAGCCTTTAAGTTTACAATTGTAAACCTTTACACCTAAACTACAAGGCTGGAACTCACAACTGTACATGTGGTTTTTTGAACATATGGTGAACGATGTTAGGGCATAAGTCAGGGGTCCAGAGGACACATATCCCCTTTCCTACTTCATTTTTTGTGCCCTTGTTTCCTGAGGTGGCTTACAGCAACATTTCCTTGCTACGAATAGGTCATTCAAAGCTAGCATGGCTCCACAGGGCTCTGCCCATTTATTTTATTTTTACGTTGCTACCAGTGCATCTTCATCTGCATCAAAAGCAATGCTGTGGCTGTATTGTCTTCTGTAGCTAATCTATGATCCCTTAATACATTGAGCTGGTTTGATTTGGTCTCATTTCCCCTCATCTTACTTTATTCCCCTATCACAGTTTGCCCTTCGTTGTCCCAAAAGAGGTTGTTCAGTTCTCTGAAATGCAATATAAAAGATCCCGATGTATTTGCTCTTCGGATAAGTGGTCTTCCAAATTTCATTTTTAAAAATTTTACTCCACTCTTGTTTTATCAGCCCATGAGATGGCATTTCACAGTCTGCACAGAGGGCACCTATTTCCCAAAAAATGTTTCAAATATATGTTTATTAGCATTTCATCACTTATCACAAAGTAAACTGGCATACTGTACATCTGGATAAACACAGACGACTTGACAGTTTATAAAGACCAAAAGTCGATATACTTCAATAGGTGTGTACCACCTGCAGTATCCCAGACAACCTAAACGAGTAAGCACAGTTTCTCCAAGAGCAAGGACGGGGAGTAAGTCTGCGCAGTGAAACATAATATTCGTCTGTCTTTCTTTTGTGATAATGTTAACCCAACCCAACCCCTCCAACTGGGAAGGTGCCCTTTATAGGGAGCAAGTCTAAACAAAGATTTCCAGAAATTATGAAGAACACGGAGGACACGAACCGGCCAGTGGGACCTAGCCACTTGCGCTTGACTCGCGCTGCCTTCCGCGCTCTTAGCGCACATTTAATTCACTTTTAAAAACTATTTTAACTGTATCTGGCATACGACTAACCTTTTTTGTTGTGCAGGTTGCCGCTACCTTTCATCTTGACAGCCGCCCTCACGGGAGATCAATTCCCGCCGGGTCGCGCTGTTTGGCCGCCATATTGGGTGAGGACGCTGAGCAGGCGAGCGTTGCAACGCTCGGCCCCTCACGACCTCAGCCCATAAAAACCATTGTGCTGCCCCTCATGACTGGTTGGAGGTCACGAACCGGCCAGTGGGACCTAGCCACTTGCGCTTGACTTGCGCTGCTCGCGCTGCCTTCCGCGCTCTTAGCGCGCATTTAATTCACTTTTAAAAACTATTTTAACTGTATCTGGCATACGACTAACCTTTTTTGTTGTGCAGGTTGCCGCTACCTTTCATCTTGACAGCCGCCCTCACGGGAGATCAATTCCCGCCGGGTCGCGCTGTTTGGCCGCCATATTGGGTGAGGACACTGAGCAGGCGAGCGGTGCAGCGCTCGGCCCCTCACGACCTCAGCCCATAAAAACCATTGTGCTGCCCCTCATGACTGGTTGGAGGTCACGAACCGGCCAGTGGGACCTAGCCACTTGCGCTTGACTCGCGCTGCTCGCGCTGCCTTCCGCGCTGCCTTCCGCGCTCTTAGCGCACATTTAATTCACTTTTAAAAACTATTTTAACTGTATCTGGCATACGACTAACCTTTTTTGTTGTGCAGGTTGCCGCTACCTTTCATCTTGACAGTCGCCCTCACGGGAGATCAATTCCCGCCGGGTCGCGCTGTTTGGCCGCCATATTGGGTGAGGACGCTGAGCAGGCGAGCGGTGCAGCGCTCGGCCCCTCACGACCTCAGCCCATAAAATGGCGCCCCCTCACAGGGAGCGCAGCGGACGGGCGCAGCGGGCACGCCATCAGCGCGCCGAAGTCGCGCCTAAGTCCAGCCCGTCTGCGGCCGGACGGGCCAAGGGGCTAGGGATGCTTCAACTCCTATATCTTACTCTCCTTCCTCTCTTAGGTGCCTACATGCCTCTGCCAGCCTTCTCTCCCCTGACACCTGGACTCGGATCACGCCACTTGGCATTGCCGCCACCTCTCTCCCCCGTCTTGTGCCGATGTCATCACTCATTGCCCCGGCTCCTATCGAGTCGCAGATTCGGGTTTTATATCTAAACACCCGCTCTATGGTTAGGCACTAAGCCGATATTTTACATCTACTTATGACTGAAAGTCCTGATGTCCTACTGTTATCGGAGACCTGGCTCACCAATGATTCACTCCCCGACATCTTGGCTGCGCTACCCCCAGACTATTTTCTGCTGAATACCAACCGATCAGGGGGTCGCGCCGGGGGAGGGGTGGCGGCGGTAATACGCAAGGATCTTAAGATCATTGCCTCCGCGGCCATGACTCTCCCGGAAGTGGACACCCTGGTCCTCAGCCTCGGGACTGAGGTAGGTGCTGTCACTCTTATGGTACTCTATCGTCCCCCCCACCCTATGCCGTCCTTCCCTTCATCTTTCATCGATCAGTTGACCAATATTGCCACCTCCTCCCCCCGTATCGTCATCATTGGTGACTTTAACTACTGGTTTCAGCATGAGGACGCCGGCCCGCATGCTTCCGAACTGTTTGAGGGTCTTTCGAGCCTGAACTTTATCCAACTAGTCAGATCCGCCACCCATAAGGGCGGCCACATCCTCGATCATATTTGGACCCATGGGGTCAAGTCCTCTTGCCCACTAATTACCCCTTGTGTGTGGTCAGATCATTCCTTGATCGACACCACAATCTCGGTGGTTGGCCAGATCAGGATCCCCCCGCGGGAGGGTGGTACTGCCCGCAAGTGGAAGGCTGCCGATTCCCCCAAATTGCTGACCCATCTGTCCCAAACCTGTCCCTTGCTTCCCAATGACATTGGTACTAATGAGCTTCATGGGCTTGTGGCAGACTGGCTCACGACAGCCAGCGACATCTTTGCTCCCCTAACCAAGTTCCCCCGATCTTGGCACAGCAATTCCCATAAATGGTTCACCCCCCATCTTAAAACCCTCCATTTGGAACTTCGTCAACTTGAGCGTAAATGGAAGAGAGACTACTGCTCTCTAAGTAGAGATGCCTATGTGGCCGCCCGCAATGGGTACAAACTTGCCATCCTCGCAGCAAAAAAAGCCTACGCTTCAGGAAAAATTCTATCAGCCCCCTGCAAGTCCAAAGAAATTTTCAAAGTGCTCAATGAATTCACCTCCGATCCTAGGACGCTCCCAACTCAGGCCCCCACACAGGAAGCATGCAACACCCTCAGCACTTTTTTTATTCAGAAAATTGTATTGATCAAGGACACCATTCCAGTCACTCCCCCTGGCGCTGGATTTGATTCCCCCCCCTATAACACTTCTTTGCTCACACAACTCCCTCTTCTAGACCCTACCTCTCTGGCCACCCTGGCCACCCGCATTAAGTCTGGATCCCCAGACGATTGTTGCCCCCCTTCCATACTCCGGGACATCTGCCATTCTCTACCCGACTGCATTCTTCCCCTGCTAAACTCCTCTCTTTCTTCCGGTACGGTGCCCGGCTCCTTCAAGGAGGCCGTACTAGTGCCCCTTTTGAAGAAGCCGGGGGCTGACCCCGCCGTCCCGGCGAACTACCGCCCCATCTCCCTCCTGCCTTTCTTTTCTAAAATCCTGGAAGCCCACGTCACCACCTGTCTCTCACAGTTTATCGAGAGCTCCAACTTTCTCGAGGCTAACCAGGCCGGCTTTAGACCCGGCCACTCTACGGAGACAGTGATCTTGGCCGTGCTGGACGCCCTGAGAGACGGTGTTGACAAGGGTACCCCCCAGGCCTTGGTATTATTAGATCTGTCAGCCGCCTTCAACACGGTGGATCACAACATCCTCCTCCACCGTGTCGAGCAGGCTGGCATCCAAGGCCTGGCGTTGGCCTGGGTCAAATCCTTCCTGACCGGTAGGTCTCAGACCCTCAGCCTGGGCACTTTCAGGGCTCCTAGGGAGCATTCGCCCTGTGGGGTTCCCCAGGGTTCCTCCTTATCCCCTCTTCTTTTCAATCTTTATCTTCGACCACTTCTTTTTTCTCTGAGGCAGTGGGACGTCACCGTCTTCAACTACGCTGACGACCTGCAACTCATCTTCTCTCTCAACTCCCCCTCTGCTATTTCTACCTTTCAGGCAGTCATGTCCCACATCCTCCAGTGGATGGGCCAAAACCAGCTAAAACTGAACCCCGGTAAGACGGAGCTCCTCCTTCCCGGTAGGAGTGCCACCTTCTGGGGGCCACATTTCTGGCCGGCGGAACTTGGTCCCTCTCCCACCCCCTTGGCCTCGGTGAAGAGTCTGGGGGTCACAATTGACTCCGGTCTATCCCTTGGGCCGCAGGTGGGGACGGTGGTCTCTTCCTGCATTTACCAGCTGCGCAGGATCAGGAAAGTGGCATACCTCCTTTCACCTGATGCCCTCCTGCAAGTCATCATGGCCCTCGTCCTCTCCCGCTTAGATTTTTCGAACGCGATCTATCACGGTCTGCCTAAAACATCTTTGGCTAGACTACAAGCCGTTCAAAATCAAGCGGCGAGACTGGCCCTGGGGATCCCGAAGTGGCAATCCGCCATGCCCCTCCTCGTCAAACTGCACTGGCTCCCTATCACCTCAAGGGCGGCCTTTAAGATCGGTTGCCTCATCTTTAAGTCGTTAGCTGGGCCCTGTCCCGCCTTTTTGAAATCCCTCATCAGACCTTACTGCCCATCCCGGAACTTGAGATCCTCTCATCTTCATTTCTTGACCGTCCCCTCTTACAAGCTTTGCAGATCTGGAGGCCGGAGATTTGCATACCTGGCCCCCAAGCTTTGGAACTCTTTTCCTTTTCCCCTTAAAACCTCCAATTCTTTGATTTTTTTTCGTAAATCCTTAAAAACCTGGCTCTTTCCCCAATCTAGTTAAGTCTTTCTGTCCTCTCTGCCTCCAACCAGCGCCAGGAAATCCATGGTGTCAGTGCGCTCTATAAGCACCCCTTACAATACAATACAATACAATACAACAAGGACCCCCCTCCCCAGTACTGGTCGCGACTACCCAAGTGAAGTTAGGTTTCAAATCATGGGAGAATCAAGTAGGTTAAAATTGAAACAGGTGCATAGCTCTGACTGATGCAGGACAAACGGCTGAAAGTAATCCCTTTGTAAGGAGGGATACCAGTGGGCCCCGAAGTTCTTATAATCATCCCTGAATGCATCGGCCATCCTTTCAAGGCACAGAAGTTTCCAGACTCTGGAATGCCATAACGAGATAGCGGGAGCCTCCTATTTCTTCCATGCGGCCGCTAGGCCGCTATTGCTACTTTTGCAGCCCCAATGCAGGTCCACATAATGTTATGTTAGGTTATACTTAATTTGTAGAGCGCACGTACACCAGATTGGTTTCTTGGCGCTACTCTAACGGTGTTGGTCTGAGATGTTACTCGTATGCCTGTCTAAATAGCCATGTTTTTAGGAGTTTATGAAAAATCATGAGGTCTGTGCAGGATCTAATTTCTAGAGGCAGGGAGTTCCAGTATCTGGGACCAAGTATGGAGAACCGTGTTCCACCAAAGCGCTTCAGTTTAAAGGCAGGTAAAGTCAGGAGATGCATATGGGCAGATCGCAGGTTGCGGGTCGGAATGTATCTATCGATCAGGCTGTTGATCAATTTGGGATTTCTACCATTCTGGAATTTAAAGATAATACATCCCACCTTGAAGGCGCATCTCTGGGTTATAGGGAACCAGTGTAGCTTCCTTAGAAGAGGAGTGACATGTTGGCACCCGTTTTCCTGAAGGATCAATCTGGCTGCCTGGTTCTGTAGTTGAAGACAGTGGGTGAGATAGGCTGGGATGCCGAAGTATAGTGAGTTGGCGTAATCTATACGGGATATCACCATAGCAAGTACTGCCTGTATTTTTGCTTCCTGTGTAAGGAACCTGCTGATTTTCTTTATTTTTCTTAGTTGGAAAAAGCATTTTGAGATTACGATCCTATTTGAGTTTTCATTGTAAGATCATTCTTAATTATGACTTCCAGGGTTTTGGCAGATATGGAAGGAGTGGGAGGCTGTCCCAGCTCTTTAGGCCAGAACCGGGAACTCCAGGGGTTTAAGGAGCCTCCCGTAAGAATCACTTCCGTCTTATCTGGATTTAACTTCAGATGGTTGCTGTTCATCCAGTCACTGATGAACAGCATCGTAGTCTGGAATTCATGAACGATTGTAGGGGAGTTATTGCTAGAGAACATTAGTTGGAAGTCATCCACGTAGTTTAAAGTTTGAACTTTCCTTTCTTTCAGGGCATGGATCAGAGGGAGAAGGTATAAGTTGAATAGATGAGGGGAAAGTGAGGATCCCTGGGGAACACCACATGCGGTTCTTATCTTGGGGGTCGTGAATTGGCTTAGGCGGATCGCCTGAAATCTGTTTAAGAAGGAGTCAATCCATTCAAGGACTGTTTCTTGAATTCCTGCATCCGTGACACGGTCGACCAGTACGTTATGGTCGACCGTGTAAAATGCTGCGGAAAGGTCCTGCAACACCAGGGCTTGCGGACAGCCTCGGTCTGCCTTCTCTTGAAGGATGTCCAATACTGACAGTATAACTGACTCTGTGGAGTGAGCTGGGCGGAATCCTGCTTGATGTGCTTCCAGATAATCGGACTGCTCCAAAAAAGCAGATAGGCTTTTGGCCACATGGGCTTCGAGTAATTTGGCCAGGTAAGGTAGCAATGACATAGCGCAGTAGCTGGTTAGGACTTTAGGGTCTGCTACTGGCTTCTTTAGGAGGGGGAATGCAGAAGCCTCCTTAAAGGTGTCAGGTACATAGGCCAGGGACAGGGACTCGTTTGAAAGGGTAATAGCTGGACTCGGCAAGCAGTAAAGGCTTCCCTTAGGATCCAAGGGGGGCAGCAATCCCCAGGAGAGCCAGATTTTACTTTTGTCAACAAGTCTGTGAATATTTATTGACTTTTTACTAGAATCTGTTTCAACATGTAAGAGTTCTTGGGTTTTGGTGGACACGCAGGGCTCGAGCATATGGGGATACTTGCTTTAATGGCTTTGATTTTGTCAATGAAGAAGTTTTTCAAGGAATCACATAGGGTTTGCGAAGGTGTGGATTTTGGTGTCACTCTGTCGGGTTGGATAGTTCATAAACTATCGAGAAGATTTCTTTTGATCGATTTGAGGAGGTGACAATTTTTCATGAGAAATATACAGCTTTTGTAGCCAGGTTAGATTTTTGTATTTTCCAAGTGCTGCTAAGTAGGTGCTTTTATCAGGCAAGTATTTACTTCTCCACTTCCTTTCAGCTTGATGCAGAGCAAGTTTTAATTTTTTTAAATCAGTGGACAACCATCTCTGGGCTTCATGACCTTATCTGCTTTAGTTTGATGTTTGAGGGAGGGATTGTGGAGGCCGAGGAGAGTGTTTGCCATGGACGTCGGAATAGGGTACCCCAGTATATCTTTATTTTGTGCGAGGATTTCCTCCCAGAAGGGTCGCATCACTGGACAGTCCCACCAAATATGTTGAAAATTGCCTAGTAGCCCACAACACAGATCAGACGAGTCGGTAAATATCTTTTTGATCTTGGTAGGGTAGAGGCAGCAGTCCATCATCGTTTTAGGTGGGCCTCCCTTAGTTCTATAGAATGGTTGAATTTCGTGATATCTGACCAGAGCCCCGCCCATTCTCCATCTCGAATGTCCCGTTGGAAGACATCCTCCCACGTGTACAAGTAGCGAGGCCTCGGTGAGATCATACCTTTCATAGTGTCCACAATTTGTACATATTTTTCAAATCTCGTGAGGGTGCGAGTGACTGCTTCGTGAATGTGAGGTGTAAGCGCCCAATGTTTCAGCTGGAGATAGTGGTAATATTCGGCAGGTCCCAACCCATAGTCCCTCTTGCAGCTATCAAAGGTGAGAATATCATAGTTATGGAAAAGGTGCGTCAGTGCTCTGCAGCCTCCCTCCCTCCACTGGTCAAAGGGTCCTTTCTGTAAGGCGGGAGGGAAGGCCAAAAATTGAAGTGTATTGGCGTATAAGCTGACGGAAATGTGGTCCACTGTGCGTTATGTGATAGAGAGTCCCATACTTTTAGGGTACTTCCAGTAGGCGTGCTGATGTAAACATTCTCTGGCCTATCCCTTTTGGGTCACCATATGAGGTCCCAAATCGACCTTCCTGCCACAGCCCTATCCATATGGAGCCAATGCTTCTTCGAATCCCCCTTTGCCCACTCGGTCACCTCTCGCAGCTGAGCTGCCTTGTAATAAAGGCCATAGTCCTGGAGCCCCACTCTCCCCTCCCCCCTCCCCCGTGGTCTTCTCAAAATGGAGAAGGAGAACCTCGCTCGTCCTCCCTGCCAAACGAACCACAGCATCACAGATTTTAATTTAGGGAGAAAGTCCTTGCCCAGTTCAACTGGGAGAGCTTGAAAAAGATACAAAAGTTCAGGAAGCACTGTTATTTTAACTGCACGAATGCGGCCAAGCCAGGAGATAAAAAGTGGCTTCCATTGTGTGAGATCTGTCTGGAGTTTCAAGAGAGAAGGTGGGAAGCTAGCTTTATATAGCTCCTCTACCCAGGGTGTCAATTGAACTCCCAGGTATTGGAGAGGCCGGGAAGTCCAGTGTAGTTGTGTGCATGTCCGGAGTCTCTCAACTTCGGCAGCAGGGATAGCGAGGTTAATGATGTAGGATTTGTCTAAATACACCCTGAAGCCCGCCACTGCGTCAAAGCGTGTAAGTTCCGATTGTAGAGCAGGTAGAGAGGTGGCCGGTTCCGTGAGCGACAGGAGAACATTGTCTGCGAAAAGGGATATCTTAAGCATTTCTCCACTAAAAAGGATGCCCTTTATCTCTGGTGCCGCACGGATGGCCAAGGCTAGTAGCTCTATACTGAGGGTGAACAAGAGGGGTGACAGAGGGCACCAGTGGTGGGTACCCCTAGTCAGGGGGAAGGGAGCCAATAAAATCCCATTTACCTGTACTCTAGAGCAGGGTTGAACATAGTTAGCCCCAGATCTCTGTATTGGGGTGAATGTATGACATTTTTCTGTATTTTGTCCATCAATAGTTCTTTTTGCATAGTTAGCCCGTACCATATTAATACATTTGTTTGCAAACCCAAAGGATGCGAGTGTAGTAAATAGAAACGCCCAATCCACCCTATTGAATGCCTTCTCTGCATCTAACCCCACCTGTACTGCCGGGATGTGTTTCTTATTAGTTTTTTCGATTAGGTGGACGATACGTCTGGCGTTATCAGGAGCCTGGCAGCCTTTAAAAAAAAAAAACTGGCCTGGGTGGATGAGAATTGGCATGAGGTCGTTTAATCAGGCCACGAGGATAGAGGAGTACAATTTTGCATCTAAATTGAGAAGGGCGATAGGACGGTACGAACCGCACATCTGTGGATTCTTCCCTGGTTTCGGAATAACTGATCACAGCTTCCACCATCGAGGGAGTGACAGAGCCTGCCTCTGCCGTGGCATTAAAAAGGCGGGTAGGAGGTCAGGGGTGAAGGTTTTGAAGAATTGGGCTGTATACCCGTCGGGGCCTGGGGCGTTCTATGATTTGATTACTATAACCACCTCCTCGGTCGTTATAGGAGCCATAAGTCTGTCGTTCCATGGGCAGGAATCTGTAAGGTGCTGGGGACAGTTACTCAGATGTCGGTACCGGAAGACGCCCTATACTGCTCAGTGGGACTCTGTAAAAGACCTAAACAGTTGAAGGCCAAATTGAAATTCCTAGATCTAGCGCTCCTATTGGGGGTCAGTGCCTTGACAATGAGATGGAAATCCCCCCAGGATACCCAAAACGTCCGTATGGCAGACAGACCTAGTGAAATGGGGCCGGGCGGAGAGGTCGGCCCTACGAAGGGAGGAAGAGAAGGGACAGAGACAAATAACCTATAGCACAGGGCTGGGAGGTGATGTTGATGGATCTGGAGAGGGCTGATCTTATAAAGTCGCAAGGAGGTGGGGAGTGATGCCTACAATTGAGGAAATATAAATTCTATGGTCAAGTTGTGTTCCCTAGCGCGTACCCCACCGTCTCCATGTACCAGCTTAAAGTGCATGTAACTTCCCTCCTGTGCCAGCTATGAAGACGCAAATACATTTGCGTCCAACGTTAACTTGTCCTCTTTCAGACCCACCCTGAATGGGTTAAATAGTCCGTTCCTAAGTATGCTATGCCAACGTCTTTTTATAGTGTACCTTACACGTTTTTCAGCTCTAGCAAAGTAGGCCCTGAATTTCTGCCATCGAGCCATTTTTCTGGCTTCTGATTCTGAAAACCTCAGCCCAGGCTGCTCCTGTACCCGTGAACTCTGACTTACTTCCAGCGCGGCCCACCGCGCTCAGCTCAGCCTGCTGCCTGCCAAGACTGACTATAACCTTCGAGTTATCTGTTCCGCTCCTCGAAGATACATTCCTGCCTACTAGCTTCAGTAAACATCCCCCTCAGCTGCAGAGCCAAAGGGCCAACCTGTCTCCGTGCAAGTAATTCATAGCCTCTGTTACCATGCTCCCATGGAAGGCCCTTGCCCCCACGCTTCTCATGCAGACACCCAGGCGCTTATACACGCATTCACAGTCAGTATAGAATAGCTTCTGCCCCAGAGACCTTTCCCGTTCAGATAATATGGTTCCCAAACATCAGATATCAGATATGATAGAAGTACAAGTTGATCTGACATGCCAGACTTCTGTCTCTTTCCGTCAGTGAAAATGTCAAGCTCCCTACGCCCTCCAGTTCCATGTCAATTACACGTCATGCAGCTGCGCGCGCATCCAAGCTTCCGATTTCTGCTGACATTGCAACATTTCCGTTAGTGCCACCCCTTTGTGACACCTACCTGTGACGTTTCTAGCACACACCTCTAATTCACGCCTAGTCCACGCCTTCTGATTACGTACTAGTAACACGTGGATACTGTTATCTTGTCCTCTCTCAGCTGTTACGCCTACTGCATTGCTTTCTATGACATGAATTAAGTATATAAGCTGTGTACTGTCAATAAAATGGAGCGCGCTCTATCCCTTCTTCCACCCCTGTGGTGGGAAGAACATGATATTCTGGTCTTGACCATTCCTTTTTGAGGAATAAAACCTCTAAGAACTCTAACACCACGGACTCTGTTTTTTTCTTTCCGATTTGAGTTATTATTGATTAAGTACTTACCTGCATAGAAATTAAGACGGTAAATTATATATTTACATCATTTTGGCGCCCGAACAGGGTCCCCTCCCCCACCTCACGCGCCGGTTGGTGCGTTGCAAGCTCTGTCCCCTGCCATCAGTTAGACGGAAACTACGCGTACCGGCAGGATTTCCTGCATCTCCCTCTGGCCCACGGAGGTGACGAAGACTGCGATCAGTACCCAGACGAGGTGGTGAGGAGTGCGGAGGATCCCGACCAGAGCCTAGCCGAAAGAAGCAAGGTCCGAGGTGTCAAGAGGCCCACCAGTTTTCCGAAGTTTTCCGAAGTTTTCCGAAGTATCCACGTGCCGAGTCCAGTCCAGTCGAGTTTTCCGAGGCCTTCAGTTTCCGTGCTTCCCGGTGAGTACCATTGCTGGGACGTATCTAGACGGGTTTGGGTACACAAGTCCGGTCTGCACTGTTTTAGACAGTGTATCTGTACTGTTTAGCAGTACATCCGTTATTCAAGTTTCTGCGCTGTTTTTAGACAGTGTATCTGTACTGTTTAGCAGTACATCCAGTATAGGGGGTAGTCATATATGTTTCAAAATGTCTTTTCATGTGATTAATGTCGTGGTATGAATGTGACCGTTTTTTTTAATGTGCATTATTGTGTTCTTGTATAACTAGCTGTATTCAGTATTAAGTAGTTAGGGTTGAGCATTCAGTATTAAGTAAACAAGATGCCATTCTTCAACAAGTTAAAGCAGATAGGAACTAGGAAAGGGATACTAGAGGAAGCAATTCCTATCCCCCCTAGGGACACTCCAGGAAACTTTATGTATCACAAGCATGGCTTAGATGCCATATTGTATCTAGATTTATGGGCCGACTATACTAAACATCTAGACGAAAGACACAGATGGCCTGTTACCGGAACATGGGATGCCGAGTGCATCATGAAGGTAGAAGAAGCATTATGGAAAAAGAAAGCCAGACAATCTCAGAAAGACGCCATAGAGTTTTGGCGTAAGGAATCACATAAACGTGCTGAAAAAGCACTACGTAGAGAAGACAGACTTAAAGAATCAGACAAGGCCCAAGAAAACGAGTTAGTTACCGAGGGGATCCGAGTAAAAACAGAGCAAGTAGACCGCGCACGAAATAACCTCGTAAACGGTATGTATCTCGTGGCCGAGGGTTCGCCCGAGGCCATTTCAGAAATGCCGAAAAATCTGCCGCCACCATTAGTTCCAACCAAAGTAATTCATAAGACCACTAAAGACATATTCCTGAATTCCTATCTAGAGGATGTAGCACCCGCTTACACCAATCTGCCTGTCCGCGCCCTGCCTAACGACAGGGACGGGGGTGGTAACCCGCCCCAAGATCATATTCCGTCAGTACCACAACAGAATACTGCTGTTCCACCACCTCCACCATTTCCCGTACCTAAAGTTGATCTACCGAAACTACTTCTACCTGATCCTACTAAAAGGAAAATTCCAGTTCAGGTACAGACTCCACAGAGAGATAATGCCCAAGCTTCCGCCTCAGGGGGCGCGACCGGGGGTCTGCACACCCCGCCATTAACACGCAGGTTACAGCTCGGGGATTTGCGGAATCCTCTTGTGTTCAAGTCACCCCGCCTTGACATATTCAAAGAAAATCTTTCAGTTTGCAGATATGATCCAGTACCCGGTAAAGACGATATAATGATGATGGCATCACTACGGTTAAGATCTGCTACTGATTTCCTGCTGTGCTATGCAGGAATGAAGGAACGCCTAGATAGAATATATGAGTTTGTTCAGACTGGGAAAGACCCTGACAGTATTCAGGAGGCCATGGAGCGTCAGAAAGTTGACGTTCAAGCACAGATACTACGTTTTTTCATAAATTGCCTAATAAGAGAACGAGACAGGCCTGAGACAGATCAGAGTGAGTTAGATGCACTAAACAAGTGGGGTCAAAATATATCTGAAGGAAAACATGACAAGGGGACTTGCATAGCCAGTATGTACAAGAAAATTAGAAAGACAGTGATAGATATACACGAAAAAGAGAAAGAAAAGGCTTCCTCTGAGGAGGAAGAAGGACCTGAAGAATCAGAAAAAACTACAGACACTATAGCGTATGTAGGTAAGGGAACTTACCTTAGGAAAGGTATTCGTCCAGAAAGCAAGAGAGTTTTTCTCTCTGCCTTAACAAACCCGAATTCTTCTGAACATCAGTTCCAGGAAACTGATAAAAGACTCCGAGAGAGAGTGGGGTACCACGTACTCTATTCTATGGATGAACAAGAACTAGCTCGGTCAGCCATATTATGGTCTGAAAATCCCGACATATATAATGATGACACCGTAGCACAGACATTCCTGAACCTTTCCCCAGACGAGCAGAAATTAGCAGGTGTATACATGATTCAGCACCTCCTCACGAAATACAGAAACCAACATTCTGATCCAGGCCCCTTACCCGAAATACTAGAAGCACTACTCATGGATAGATGGAGAGGTTTAAGTACCAAGTTAATACAAATAATTCTAGAACAACGACATAGATATAACACTTTTGTAAGCACCGAATATGTTCCCGCCCCACACCCAGAAAGAAAAATGTATCATATGGAACGCATGAGTGGCATTGAAAGTCAGAACCCCTTGCGAGAAGTACACCCAGTTATGGGTGAGGATAATGTCTTGAAACGCGTGTATGTACACACGCCACTGACTAAGTTAGAACTGTTAGAAATGAAGAAACTAGTCCCGAGCCATGATAAAGATCCTGCAGGTTTTCACAGAGAACTTAAAGACATGTTACTGATGGGGGATTACACATACGAAGATATCATGAAAATGTTAAAGGTACTGCTGCCCACGGGCATCTACGAGAAATTAAAGGAAAAGGAATGGAAGGTGGGAGAGAAAAAGATTGTATGGGCAGAAATAGAAGATGAAGAGAACAAACGTGTCCCAGGGGTAGGCCTTGGGGACAAAACTAAAGCATTACCAGGTTTGATAGTACAGGTTCTGCCAAGATTATTGACAACTAGAAAAGAAGACTGGGATGCAATCTCAGCATGTAAACAGAAACCCGACGAAGATACTAGTGACTTTTATTCAAGATTCGAGAAATGTTTTATTATTAATAGTGGTCTTAAACCAAGTAGCGAGTCGTACCCGCATCTTTTTGTATCAAAGTTAGTTGAGAATTCCCTGTTAGCAGTCAAGAATTGTGTATACAAGGTTGAGAGTACATGGCAAGCAAATACGCCATCCCAGATGTTACAAATGTTACAATACCATCAGAATAGAATTAGAGAAGAACAGGATCAGGAACAAAAACGTATGAAAGACACGAAAATGAAAATGTTAGTAGCCCAGTCGGTCCATACCGACGGAAACAGAAAGGGTACGACCCAAACAAATCATTCTGCAGCTCCCGTTAAAGGGACATGCAACTATTGTAAGCAGCCAGGTCACTACGTACACGAATGTCCAGTTCTGAAACATAACATAGCAACAGGTAAAACTAAAGAAAGACCGCATCCACCAAGACAAGACCAGGCCCAGCAACAGACCTCACAGAATGTACAACCTATGCAGAACACACAGCCTACGCATGCTTCATCTCACACAGCACAGACAGTAGCGGTACCACAGCCCACTGCTTCGACTCAACAAGTTTCCCAACAGATGTATCAGTATGCCCAATCTGCTTATCCAGAGTATCAACGATACACATGAAACAGCCTAGAGAGGGAATTTGGCTTGCCTCTTATTGAAATTCCTGTAGATCAAGAGGGTCCTTATGTACACAGTCAAGTATTGGGAAAAGATAGAAAGTTTTTAATTGACACAGGGGCAAGCCGCACAACGATCAGTCATAATGAAGTCCCAGGGGCACCCCTCTCAGGCTCACAGAATGTTTCCCTTGGTTTTTCAGGCCAGCCCATTGTAAATGAAGTATCTGAACCAGTCCCCCTGGCTGTGGGTCCATTATCACGAGTTACAGACTTGTTACTTACGAAATCATGCCCAGAGAATCTGTTAGGAATTAAAACATTGAAGGCTCTAGGAGCCATAATCTGCTGTTCCCCGGAGGGGGTTAGACTCTTTCTGCGGGATTTCAAGGGTCATTATGTGTTGCGAGAATTCGATGTCAGATTGAAAAATGTACCAGATCACTTGTGGGCAAAAGGCCCAACTGATGTAGGTTGTATGCATATCACACCATACCGTGTTACACTCAAGACAGGAGTTATTCTACCACGAATCAGACAATACAAGTTACCACCCGATGCTGTAGTGGCTTTACTGGAAATCATTGAAGAGCTCATAGCCCAAGGAGTGGTCGTAGAGACCGACTCCAATATCTGTAATTCACCCATCATTCCAATTTTTAAACGTACTGACCCCAATGCACCACCAGTATATCGGCTGGTGATTGATCTTCGAGAGCTGAATAAATGCATTGTACCACAGTACCCTGTGGTCCCCGATATCTCTTCCCTATTGACTGCTATTGATTCTGAAGCGACGTTCTTCACTGTAATTGATCTCAAGAACGCCTTCTTTAGTGTACCTATTGATCCAGAGAGCCAATATCTCTTCGGATTCAGTTTAAATGGACGAAGTTTCAAATTTTCCCGCGCACCTCAAGGATTCACAGAAAGCCCCAGCATCTATAGTCAAGCACTGAAAAGACAACTAGATTGTATTCAAATGCCAGTTAACACTGCTTTACTGCAATACGTCGATGATCTGCTGATCACCGCACGAAGTGAGCCCGAATGTGAACAAGCATCACTGACAGTCTTACATTTTCTGGCCGACAAGGGACACAAGGTGTCTCCTTCGAAGCTACAATTCTGTGTTCAGCAAGTTGTGTACTTGGGTCACTTGCTGTCCAAAGTGGGGAGACAGCTCACTCCCGATCGCATTCAGTTAATTGTAAATATGCCACGACCCCAGACACAAAAGGAAGTGTGGGCCTTTATAGGCCTCACCTCGTACTGCAGACAATGGATTCCTCAATATGCATTTCTAGCTAAACCACTCATCCAGTTAACGACGCAGGAGGCAGCGACTTCGACTGTCCTCCCTTGGACTCAGGAACATACACAAGCCTTTGAGGAACTAAAGAAAGCATTATGTCAAGCACCAGTTTTAGCAACACCATGTTACAGCAAACTGTTTACACTTTTTGTTACAGAACGTGATGGTACAGCATTGTCTGTCCTCACTCAAGATCAAGCAGGTTCACATAAGCCTTGCGCTTATTTCTCAAGTACATTGGACTCAGTAGCCCAGGCACTCCCTGCGTGCTTAAAGTCTGTAGCAGCAACAGCATTAGCAATTAGACAGAGCGATTCGATTGTTCTAGGACATCAGTTAACAGTACAAGTTCCACATTCTGTAGAAGTTCTGTTAAACAGAACCCAGACTCAACACTTGACCATAGCACGACTGACAGGTTACGAATTAACGCTATTCCAGCCACACATAGAAATCAGACGCTGCAGCATTCTGAACCCCGCAACACTGTTACCTACAATTATGACAGATCCAGCCCCGCATGATTGTATAGAAATCATCAATGCAGTAACAAAGCCCCGACGAGACTTAACAGATGTTCCACTGACAAATCCAGACCTGACACTTTATGTGGATGGTTCATGTATGCGAACAAGTACAGGAGAATTAGTGGCCGCATATGCCGTGACCACTGAAACAGAAGTAAAAGAAACACATCGTATTGACACACTGTCCGCTCAAGCGGCAGAGCTTATTGCTCTGACCCGAGCCTGTATTCTAGCCAAGAACAGAAATGTTAATATATATACTGATTCCCGTTATGCGTTCGGAGTTGTACACGACTTCGGCATGTTATGGCAAGAACGAGGTTTTCTGACCTCTCATGGTGCCAAGATCCAACATGGTCCCCTCATTCAAGCACTGTTAGAAGCAATACATCTGCCTTCAGGCATATCCGTCATGAAGTGTAAAGCACATACTAAAGTTACAGATTCTGTTTCCCAGGGTAACGACCTGGCAGACCAGACAGCAAAACATACAGCACTGACTCACACTCAGACAACGGATATGACAAAGACAATAGGACCAACAAATTGTATGACAGTCAGGGATCCCACACTAGATGTAATCGATAATTAGGCACATGCTACTCCAGATGAAATAAAGAAATGGACTGAACTAGGAGGGATCCAGACAGATCAAGGTTGGATGACGAAGGGAAAATCTACATGGTTTCTCCCTGATTCTATGGTTCAAGTCATGATTAATACAGCACATAGTCCAGCACACCTAGGAGAAAAAGCGATGTTAGACAGTTTACAAAATCTTTGGAGCAATAAACACTTACGAGCAGCAGCAAAACAGAAAGTGCGTACTTGCATAATCTGTTGTCAGTTCAATCCAGGTAAAAGCGTCCCTGTAGAGCAAGGTGGATTTCATCCTCCCGATCACCCTTTTGAAGTCCTCCAGATGGACCGTTGTCGAGGATTCAAATATGTCCTCGTAATTGTTTGTGCACTGTCCCGTTGGACCGAAGCATACCCAGTCCCAGATTACACTGCTCCGACCACTGCCAGGCAGTTGGTTCGTGAATTCTTCCCACGGTACGGCTTGCCTCGTGTCGTGTACTCAGATAACGGTCAGCCATTCTCATCTGAATTAATGAAGCAGGTTTCCCTATTGCTAGGATACCAGTGGAGATTCCATTGTGTCCGACATCCCGAAGCCGCAGGCCTTGTAGAAAGGCATAACCAGACATTAAAGACCCGTCTTGCTAAAATATGTCAAGAGAAAGGGGTCGACTGGATAGTCGCCCTGCCAGTGGCACTGTTCTATATGAGGATGGTTGCCCATTCGAGATCAGGACTATCCCCGTACGAAGTGGTCTTTGGCAGACCACCGAATATGTGGGGGACGCCCATTCCGAAGAAAATTACTGATGTTGATTGCAATATGTTGACAGATTACCTTGCCTCCTTGATGTCTGCACTCCAATCATGTCGTTCACAGGTTGCCGCAGCCTTCCCTGACAACACTGATGTAAAGCCGCATGATGTCCGTCCAGGCGACCTGATTCTCATAAGGAACTTTGACCGGAAAAGTCCGCTGGAGCCCCGCTGGAAATTGCCGAAGACCGTTCTACTCACTACGAGGACAGCGGTGAAAGTTGAGGGCAGAAAGGGGTGGATCCACATGAGCCATGTTAAACTGTGTAATGAACTGAAATCCGATCCAGGCTCATCCACCCCTTCCAAAGACTGTATCGAGCCCAGTGACTTCAAGGTTTCCGAACGAGAGAAAACTCCACAAGAACAGTATCGATTAAAGCTCCGATCTAGCAAGTCAGACAGTTTAATTGTTTAAGTCCTCCCCTAGGTGAATCGGTTAAATAGTTTCTGACATGTATCCCCTAGATCGAGATCGAGATAGAGAGAGAGAATTCAAGAAACGTACATACTGCAAATCACTGCGTAGTCACTGTATAGTGACATTATTAATCATGTTTTTTCTAAGTCTTCTAATTATTGTTGCAAGCATACTTCTCCCTATCTATTTTCCTATTTTCAAGCGTGAACAATCTGCTTACAATGTCTCTGCTGAACACACTTTTAGCGAGTTACCTCCACATGAACTTTCTTACAGACTTGCGCTGCGCAACAATACATTCATTAGTATGCTACATCATTCCCATCAGACGAATAATGCTACAAACTGCTGGATATGTGGCCGACTCCCTCCCTACCAGAATTACAAGGGAGCTCTGCCCCTCTTTCCGTACCCGTTCACTCACAATGGCTCCTGTGGTGCATGGTTTAAAATAATTAATTCCTTAGATCCTGATATTGCTGTTTTCGATGGGGGCTGGGTTTGGGGAAACTTGAACTTGGTCCTGCTCGACGTCTGTTCCCCGGATAAGGAGGGACTCCCCATTAGAATAGGAACTAATCTAGAAAATGAAGTATATGGACTAGGTAATTACACAATTAACCTTATGATTCTTACTGTTGAATCCGAAGCTGCACCAGTTCTGCCCGCTATGTCAGTATTACCAGTCACTGGTGAATTATGTGTCAGGAAGAAAGGTTCAGTACACTTAGGTCATAGTAAATGTACTACTGTGGTCGAATTCAGTGATCATGGTAAATCGTCCTTTAAAGCTATCAGTCATTCCTATTTTGTTTGTGGTCATACCGCATACATACGCCTACCTCCCGATTGGGATGGTACCTGTTATATTGCATTCCTTCTGCCACCTGTTTTTCTAGCTCCTCCTGATTATCACAGAAATACAAACATAGTAAAGAATAGACTCAGAAGAGATATCTCACTTGTCGACTACACTGAAACGGCATGGGAGCAATACACCGATTTTAATAAAGGATTCTTTTTCTTTTTAGGCCCTGTCCAAAATAGTAAACTAATACGCAGATTAACTAGAACACTTGAAGCAGTAGTGAATGAAACTGCCTCCGCCCTAGGTAACTTAACCGAAGAACAGTCCGCCATGCGGATTGTTGTCCTTCAGAATCGTCTTGTTATTGACGTCATCTTGGCAGATAGAGGTGGAGCCTGTAAGGTCATCGGGTCAAGTTGCTGTGTTTTCATTCCACAAAACGCACCATCTGTATATCAAGCTATTACACGTCTCCATAAAATTGCAAATCAGATACATCAGAATCCAGGCACCTGGACTTGGTCCGGTTGGTTCTGGACAACGTTAACCACTTGGGGATGGAAGATCCTATCCTTCCTAGGCATTGGCCTAGTCTTAGTATTCAGCTGCTGCCTGTGCTTACAGTGTGGGCCAGCGATTTGTGGACTGTGTGCCACATCATGTATTGAACATTCCAGTTTCCTTTCAGGACGTAAAAGAAAGAAAGAAGAGCAAATGATGTTACAAGAACAAACTGATCGATTCATGAGGATCGATATATCATGAAGGGTCCGTAGGGAACAAGGAGGGAATGAGGAAATATAAATTCTATGGTCAAGTTGTGTTCCCTAGCGCGTACCCCACCGTCTCCATGTACCAGCTTAAAGTGCATGTAACTTCCCTCCTGTGCCAGCTATGAAGACGCAAATACATTTGCGTCCAACGTTAACTTGTCCTCTTTCAGACCCACCCTGAATGGGTTAAATAGTCCGTTCCTAAGTATGCTATGCCAACGTCTTTTTATAGTGTACCTTACACGTTTTTCAGCTCTAGCAAAGTAGGCCCTGAATTTCTGCCATCGAGCCATTTTTCTGGCTTCTGATTCTGAAAACCTCAGCCCAGGCTGCTCCTGTACCCGTGAACTCTGACTTACTTCCAGCGCGGCCCACCGCGCTCAGCTCAGCCTGCTGCCTGCCAAGACTGACTATAACCTTCGAGTTATCTGTTCCGCTCCTCGAAGATACATTCCTGCCTACTAGCTTCAGTAAACATCCCCCTCAGCTGCAAAGCCAAAGGGCCAACCTGTCTCCGTGCAAGTAATTCATAGCCTCTGTTACCATGCTCCCATGGAAGGCCCTTGCCCCCACGCTTCTCATGCAGACACCCAGGCGCTTATACACGCATTCACAGTCAGTATAGAATAGCTTCTGCCCCAGAGACCTTTCCCGTTCAGATAATATGGTTCCCAAACATCAGATATCAGATATGATAGAAGTACAAGTTGATCTGACATGCCAGACTTCTGTCTCTTTCCGTCAGTGAAAATGTCAAGCTCCCTACGCCCTCCAGTTCCATGTCAATTACACGTCATGCAGCTGCGCGCGCATCCAAGCTTCCGATTTCTGCTGACATTGCAACATTTCCGTTAGTGCCACCCCTTTGTGACACCTACCTGTGACGTTTCTAGCACACACCTCTAATTCACGCCTAGTCCACGCCTTCTGATTACGTACTAGTAACACGTGGATACTGTTATCTTGTCCTCTCTCAGCTGTTACGCCTACTGCATTGCTTTCTATGACATGAATTAAGTATATAAGCTGTGTACTGTCAATAAAATGGAGCGCGCTCTATCCCTTCTTCCACCCCTGTGGTGGGAAGAACATGATATTCTGGTCTTGACCATTCCTTTTTGAGGAATAAAACCCCTAAGAACTCTAACACCACGGACTCTGTTTTTTTCTTTCCGATTCGAGTTATTATTGATTAAGTACTTACCTGCATAGAAATTAAGACGGTAAATTATATATTTACATCACAATGAGTGTGAAGTTGGCAGGACACGTTAGTCTGGCACCCAGGGCAGCGCACAGAACACACATAGGCCTACGTTCGAATTTGCTTAGTATTGGGAGGAATCAGAAGACAATATACTATAGCTGTATCACTGCGACCAGGAGACGAGGGTGGGACGGGGTGGGTGTGTTGGGGAGGGGAGGGAGGGAGATAGAAGCTGTTATTTTCTTGATATGTTTGCAGATGACTAACTATGCAGTTCCTGGGGAGGGTGAAAAGAGAAATTGGGACTGATGAAAGTAACATATGTTAATATGGGCTATTATCACCTTGATGTAATCAGTCTTGAATAAAGAGTTAAAAAAAAAAAGTTTGTCGTTCCAGTCTTGGGAGACCTGGGGGAGTTGCAGTGTCCGTAGATAGTTACTTTGTGCATCTATGTCCCGCGGTTCCACGTATATAGGTGGCCGTAAAAGGCGCCAAAGGTATCCTCTTTCTCTGTGAGTCAGCTCCCCTTGTCCATCCCTCATGCCACCTATATATTCCCACTCCCGCTTTTCCTTCAATTGTTGAGCTAAATGTCTACCTATCTTGTTTCCTTGTGAATATGAGAGTTGTCGGAGTTTCAGGAGGCTATACTCTGCCCGATTGTTATATAAGGCCCTGAGTTTCCCCCTCAGTGCAGTGGGCATGCAAAGAGACATTCTAGTGGGTTTGTTTTTATGGATCCTTTCTGCTGATGATAGTTTGGCTTCTAAATCTACTCGTTCTTTGGTCCAATGTTTGTTCAACTCAGAGTTAAGAGCAATACAGCCGCCTCTAAAAACTGCCTTGAAGCATTCCAAATATTAAACATGGAGGTGGCTTCGGGCACATTCCTGGTGAAGAAATCTGTGATTGTATCTCTAAGTTCCGTACAGAGTACCCTGACTCTCGTCACGGAGGCCGGAAAATACCATTTGGGGTATGTGGATGGTAAATTGCCCCATGACAGACCGATCGTAACGAAACAGTGGTCGGACTTGGAGAGTGGGAAGATATTGGCTTCCCGTAGAGCTCCAATCAGATTTTGGCTAGTGAATATATAGAAGAGCTGGGAGTATGTGTGGTGCCCATTCGAATAGAAGGTGTACTCCTGTGTCTGTGGATAGAGGGTCTGCCAGGCGTCTCTAAAGCCCATGTCATGCATCTGTTTAGCCTCTGTGGAGAAGACGCCAGACTCCACGCGATGAGTGTGCGTGCTATCTATGTCTGCCAGCCGTGTGAGGTTAAAATCCCATAGTAGGAGTGTCGGTCCCTCCGCGGAATCCTGAATCCTCCCTAAGAACATTTGAAGGAAAGCTGCCTGCCCTGTGCTGGGTGTATATGCCAAAATGAATGTGCAGAGCCTACCCTTCAAGATGCCTTTGACCATTACCCAACGTCCCTCCTTATCTGATTTGGTATTGGTGGGTTGAAATTTCGTAGAAGTGTGAAAGAGAATTGCGGTCCCCTGGTGTTTAGTGAGTGCAGAAGCTCTGTATATTAAGGGCTAGCTTTTGGGGCGGAGGCGGGACTCTTCCGCTCGGGCAGATGTGTCTCTTGCAAAGCTATTTTATCTAGGTGGTGATCAGAGATATATTTCCAGACCTTTTGTCGTTTTTGAGGCGAGTTGAGGCCTTTTACATTCCTGGAGCCTACTGTGATTACCATTGGTTCTGTATCGCCCCTCTCTGCCTTCTCAAGGACCCATGTGTCAGCCCCCTATGACCTGCAACATAGCTCCCACCTGGGAAGAGACAAGAGTGTACCTGTTGTGTATCCCTCAACTCAATCAAAGTGTTTCTATATGATAAATCGGTAAAAAGCCGCCACCAGTCTACCTCCCCCTCCCCCGCATAACCAAAACCCCAAACATAACAAAAATTAACGTTCTAAGTGTCGGATAGATGGTAAGTGTCTGACTGCGGGTTAGAGAACCCACATGTGTGGGCGGAGGGACGATAGGACCGGGTCCCAGCTTGCTCCTCCTCCGGACATGCTAAGGAATTCCGCCCACCCCATATGCTCAGTCTGGCGGCCTCGCCCTGGCCAAATGATCAAGTCTCGCCTGCTGGCATGGGGGAGTATCATGCATGTATGTCTATGTACCAAGCCATGTGGCACGGTGTAGTGGATGTCACGCCATCCCTTAACCTTGGGCTCTAACAGGTCCCATTCATGTCTACATGTCGACTAGCGGACAGCATGTGGCAACGTTGAAGTCTTAAAGAGTCAACTTGCAGTTGAAAGGATCCCAAGGGTAATGTGGAGTAATCAGGTGCACCGCCAACTTGAGGTTCGGGGTCTCCACTCAGCGACAAGGCCTCCGTGGCAGAGTCAAAGTCCTCTCTCCAGGATCACCTCCAAAACAGTTAGTGCGGCTGATGTGTTGGGGAGGTCCAGGTTATTTGTTGTTTCCTCAAGAGCTTTTGGACCATTGTGAGTTGGGAGGACTGGTAATCTGCGTGTCTCGCGGTTTGCCCTGTGATTGTTCAGTGTCATCTACTGGGAGACCCAGTAGGCCCATCCCCTCCTTCAGGTCCACCACGTCTCTGTTTGTTATGGTATTCAAAGCTTAAACCAGAGGGATAGATCCATCGGTATCTAACCTTATCTTCGCGTAGATTCGAGGTGATGGGCCGAAATTGTTACCGTCTGGCCAATGTTGCAGGAGCCAAATCCTAGTAGATGGTGCCAGAATAATCCTGAAAAGTTACTGTGCCTTTCTTTCGGGCCGCAAGGACTGCTTCTTTCACTTTGTAGGAGTGGAACTTCGCGAGAACATCTCTTGGTCTTTGTCGTCCTCCTGTCACCAGGTTTCCGACCCGGTGTACTCTCTAGAGCTTGATCTTGAGTGTCTGCAGGCTGATCATCTCCGGAAAAAGGCTCTCCAGGAAAGCCTCTACGTCTGGCCCTTCCGCCCACTCCTTGAGGTCGTGAATCCTTATGTTATCTCGTCGAGCTCTGTTTTCCAAGTCTTCCGCTTTTAACTGGGTTTGGTGGAGCTGGTCTTGGAGGCCGAGTACAGTGTCATGCATCTCAGAGGTGCGCTTGTCCGTTTCTTCAGTACGGGTTTTCCGGTCGATCACTCTAGTGCCCACTGAGTCCACATCTTGTTGGAGATCTGTCATTCATGTGGTAAGATTGGACTTCAGCTGATCAATTGAGGTTTGGATGTATTGACTCAACTCTCCTCGCAATTCCGCTTTAAAGTCTTGCAATGAGGATATCAAATCTTCCTTGGTAAGGGCCATATCGGATGTCTCGCTGTCGCGATCTGAAGCCCGGTGTTTGCTGGCGGAAAAAAGCTTGAGACCTTATTTGTCGCTCTGGTTATCGTTTTCTTTGGCGGCATAGGAGCTGACCTCGCCTAGTGTCTTCTGGTTTGGCACGGAAGGGTTGGAACAGTAGACCCAAATGGTACCGTGGCTCGGGGAAGCACAGCAGTCGCGATTGACCAGGCTCTGCGCCTCTGTGGTCACCTTAGGGCGGCTATCCGTAGTGAACCTAGAAGGGTGCAGATAGCGAGTCATGAGCGGGGGCCCCATCAAAGGCTCCGTACAGCAGGGAATGGCTGGGGTGAGATGTTCCCTGGTGTGAATGCATTGTCCGGGCGTGTTTTGGGTGGGGCCAGCAAAAGCTCTGTTAAATATGTGCCAGGGCCAAGCAGTCATTGGGTGCAGGCCTCACAGGAGGGACGACATGTAGGTCAGCTTTTAGAGCCTGCATTGGCAGTGGTTCGATTCAGCATCCAGCTGCCAGTCGTCCCAAGTGTTCTCTTCTGGGGCCGAGGGGTAGAAGATCTGTTGCACCTTATTGCCAAGATCTTCTCTGTTTATTTGTAGCGGGAGGGAATGGCTCCTGTTCTAGTGTTGGCTGCCATTTTAGGGTCAGGCACGGCGTGGTATGGGATCGAAAGAGTCCGCCGGCTGTATTTCTCCCTTCATATGGAGCGCCTCCATGAACTATCGCCCCCGCTCAGGCACAGGTCATCCTGGGGGGCCTCGGATTGCCCGCACTGTCCCACTCCTGTGACCTCCCGAGAGTCAGGAGTCCAACGCAGCGCCACACCGTTTGCCGGGCTCAAAGGCAAACCGCTCACCTCAGTATTCGTAGCGTTGTAGTCGGAGTCCGGTTGTGATCGTGGTGGGCGTCAGCAGGTCTCCCCATGGAGCGCTCTTCACGGCTCTCCGGCGTACGCGCCTGTGGAACTGGCGGCTGCCATCTTGCTATGTGTCCAGGCCCCCTTGCAAGAACTTCGCATGGCTCTCAGAAGCAATTCTGATGATAGGATCATCCTCCGCTCCAGTCCCTGGGTCGCCATAGGATCATTTTGCATGCAGGTAGGGCGGCAATTTGCAGCGATTTCAGGTCTGGAACAGCAGCGTAGCTCGGGAGCCAAGACGGATTAAGTCCGTTCGGCCATCTTGCCCGGCCACGCCCCCTTTCTTCAATTTTTATTTACGAAGTGGGTATCTAGATTAAAAGACATTTTAAAGCAAAATGTCCAAGTAATAAACAGAAGATAGTCCACCCTCTTGAGTGTCACAGTATGAGCAACATTTACGAGTTCTCCAATGTCCTGTAGGGTAATTGTCACACAAGATAACATCAGATATCAAGGTGTTCAGAAGTTACTGGGGATGATAATTAGATTTTGAGTTTTCCCTCAAAATGAGTAACTCATGTTTTAATATTGTGGTTATGTGTCAGAAGTGAAGAGTTAGAACATTTGGACAATATAGAACGTCTTACCACAGATAATGAAGTTGGAGGAGCCTGGAATTTCTGTTTTTGTATGCATACGTCATTAAGAACTAGGCTTTATATCTCTTCTTAAGTGTGAAAATTAAGTGCTAGAAGAAGAGACGAGGTGCAGATCAACAAAAGACAACTAACTGACAGAACGCTAAAGGCTCTGATGGGACATCCAGAGACCGATTAAATGTTAGTTTTCTGAAACCTCTATTTCAGCTGCAGAAAGCAATACAACTCTAGTGAGCAACAGGTTATAAGTTAGGGGTTTTGCCTAGTTACCTGTAAACAATGGTTTTCAGAATATATTAGGCAGACTGCCGTGAAGATGGGATTCCCCTTCAAGTTGAAGTCAAAAACAAATCTTTGTGGCCAAGCTGGCTATTAAAGAGTCCCTGTAGTTGATCTGGGTCAGTGTGGAGGACATTTATTGAAACCATTTGGCAACATATCGGGTAAAGGAACGGGAATTGGGTCACCTCTACTGGTGCAGACAAGAATGCCCAGGTGTTTGACAAGAAGCACTCGAACTAAGATGGCGTGGTTAGCAAGGTGGAGGGAAACGTCTGTATTTTAAGAGATTCATTTTAAATAGTATCTTCTACTGTGATTTGGCATTTTTAGTTCGGTGCAAAAGGATTTGGAATGTGTAAACTTATGTAAAGCTGAATGTGAAAAATAAAAGGAAACTAAAAACGAAACTGAAATATATAGTGTTTTCCTGATTAATATGCCCACACTGTCAACCTAGACTTCCACAGGCTTCATTTACATCAATATGAAGAGCACTGTGAAGAGAGCTTTATATTCAGCATTGTGCCTGGTAATGATACAGAATTGAACTTCCCAATTTTGACCAGGTAGTGGAGGCACAGCAGGCAAGAGAGAGAACCAAGCATGCTTTGTGAATCTTCAGCTGGAAAAACCAGTGTCCAGGCATCAATCTTATGGGTGGAACATATTAGAATTAAATAGAATGACCTTGGGCAGTATATAGGGCTTGGGGGCAGTATATAGGGCTTGGGTACACTATGCAGGGTGATGCTGGGAGCAAGGTGTAAAATCAGAATGCTATACACAAGGTTCATGCAGGCGGAAAGTCAGAGTTGACAAATATATTATCTATTTAACAGGGGCGGCTGGTCAATAGGGGCGCCACAGCGGCGCCTCACTAGTTACGCAGCAACACAAAAAAAAAACTGCTCACTGCAGTTCAGGCAACAGGAATGTAAGCTGACAAACTGACAGCTTTCACAATTAGTCTGTTTACATTTCTGGCCTGTGCTTCACACAGGTGAAAGTGAGCATGTCAACGCGCAGGCAGGCGAGAGCAGGAGTCCAGAAGATGGACTGCACATGTGAGAGAGGAGCGCTCTTCATTTCAGCTCCCGACTCACATTCACAAACCATTAGATATGCTGGGCATGCCTAGTGTAGTGCAGCATGTCTGAAGATAGCATCCTGCTCAGGCGGTGACATGTTTTGACACAGTCGCCCCAAGCCCAGTCAAGTTTCAGGATACAGCTGAGTAAACAAAGGGTCAGCCGCCCCCAGTCGCATACAGTCTTCTGGTTTGGCAATCAAAGTAGGTCTGATGCGTCATGAGTGCTACCTTCAATGGAATATGTCTGGCCACTGACAGAGAATGATGCGGTTTCAGAGCATTAATAACACCATCAAATGTACTGAATCTCAGAAGAGAAGGAATTACGGGTCATTCTGTCAGGAATGTGGACTAACATGCAGACCTGATTTCACCAGGTAAAACTGCATGTAGATCCTAATTCTTTGTGGAAAGGAAAACACGTTTACGCACCCATTAGTACGTGGTAAATGGGGGCGGTGGGCTGTTGTGCATTGGGGGTCATTATGTCTTGTCTCAAATCTAGTTTGTGATCTGGACATGTAGGGGGACTGAGCCCCTCCCGAGGACACCACTACACCGACTCATAATCCAGTGACACAAATGAGAGCTTTGGGGTTCTCCTTCAAGTGATGGCTCTTCACTTCTCTTCATCATTTGTTGTTTCCAGCACGGGTTCATTTTTATACTCAATTTGTCATTTATTTCTACCAGATGGAGAGAAACCACTTCATCCAAGCTCCATCGAGGTGGCACCTGGCTTGGCTCAAGGGCCTCTTGTGCCGTCGAGCCACACGAAGTAAACCATTATGTGGCTTCTGCCCCGCCCTCTTACAGCAGCACCTAGCAGCACCCCACCCTCTTACCACAGTGCCTAGCAGCGCCTTCCCTCTCAGAAACAAATGACACAAGACGGGAGTAGTGTGTACAATGGGAAAGGATGTGGCGCAAGGGGAGAGAATGCGGTGTAAAGGCCGGAGCGGCCGACCTTGCAGCTAGTGCACAGTGTTCCAATATCGGCGCCGGCTCAACATCCTGTGATTCTGAGCAAATCACTTGATGTGTCCATTCAGAACGTGCACCTTTAAGAAACGGGATAAGAGAGGGGGCTTAAGGGGCAGATTGTTAGGGGTACTTAAAAACAATATTTTTCAAACAAATCAACATTTTTAAGGCCTTCAAAAGAGAGAGCTCGAATGTGTGTATTTTTTTCTCGGGGTCGGTATGTACACGGTATGTACAAATCCCAGTGTAATACAACAGACACTTCACATCACCCAACTGAAAGCACTTGTATCCAACTATTACTACAGAAAGCATGGTTAGGGGGTGTAACGCGGCACCCCAAACCCCCACCCCGAGCTACGCCTCTGCCCACACAGCAGATATCCCACTGACTTCTTCCTGTCCAAGGCTCTTATCTAACATGACAAGTATATGGTAGACCATCCAGGAACATACCCGTGAGATTAGCCCACCACATCCATTAGGTAGAGACTGAAATAAATGCATTGCAGAGTTAATCAGGGAGCACCATTTGATAGGAACAAAACAGGTCTTTAATTCCTTTATGAATTTCAAATGGTTTTAAATGCTTTTCTTTGCTAGGAGTTCCATAGTTTTGCTATTTGTAAAGTGAATGTGGTTCCATCACTGCTCTTCTAGGATAAGGTGAATAGACTAGGTGATAGTCTACAGCAGAGGGCTCTGTTCGGTGAGTATCTTTATCACTACAATTTAACTTGGATAACCAATGGTCTCTTACCATGTATGCACTGTGAATGATGCAGAGTGTATTCTAATCCTAAAAATGCATCTCGTCCATCCTGCCTTTGTGCCCTGTCAACCGTTCATTAGACTACCGCAATCTCACATCTAGCTTCGTGCCTTTTTTTCAGTCTGGTGGCTTTTGTCAAAATTCTGTGTAATGAACTATTGCAGGATAGCCTTGTATCTCTAGGACTCTGAAATTAAGTATTTGGCATGCAATCACTTGGACTATTCCTAGATTAGCTTCAGGCTGTACCAGTTTCATGTTTGTCTTCTATTGTGATTGCCTTCCCTTAGTCGCTCTGACTGAGGTGGCTTTTGTTCAGTGGAGCACCTGGCAAAACCATTAAATAAATTATGGAAAAAGACCTTACAGGGCATTTGCTGGGGAACACGAAGCACACAATCAAAGTGGTAGAAGTATTAGTAAGAATGTGCATTAAGCCACTCGACATGTGAGTGGGCAAAAGGAACCCACTCTTTTAAGTCTGTATTGAAGATCTGTGGTTATATTGATAAGCAGCAATCAAGATTATATTATCAAACAAAATCTCTATATTGATGTAATTGCTAACTTTCCCAATTGCTTTGTTAACATTCTTGCTTTCTGAAATGTCCTTGAAAATGCACTATTTGGCCACTCTTTTTCCAAAATTTTCTCGGGGAGGAGATCCACTCCGAAACCGCCTTCATACGTTCGAGCACGCTCACTACGCTCGGTCAGCACTGTGAGCTGCCCGCAACTTTTATGCCTAACCACTTTCAAATGCCACTAGCCGCCACTGCTATTTAACCACATGTAGCTTTTCTGTAAACAAACAGGAATAAAGTATGGCATCCGGACCCATTTGACCTTGCAAACCCTTTTCTTATGGGTGTGTCTTTAATGAGAATAGCATTATTATGGCTTCTATGATGTGATAGAAAATCTTTTCCTTCTTTTATGTCACAAAAGGTCATTATAATGACAAGTGTTCTGGCAATCATTGTGAATAAAGACTCTCTCAACTCCCTGACATCACAGGGATCCATTTGTTTGGATATTGATATAGGCATAGTTCCAATTTAAATCTTCTTTGCCTTTCTATTTACATGGCAGCATACAGGGTCTATTTAAACAACACACACACACTCACATGATTGATTTTAAATTAACTTACCTCGTGCTGGCTGGTCTTGTATGGAATGAGCTTGTCTGGAGGAAGGCATGGGACTGATTTCTCTGGCTCAATAGACACGTCCATACCCTTTAGAGAAAGGCAAACACAAGTGTGTCACAAATGAGATTAGTGCTGCTGACATGAGGTACCAGGACCTGAATGAACATTTAGGACCTGCAGAAATATCCACCTATCTTTGTTTTATCAACCCTCTCAAAGATGGGTCTGAGCATCTTTAAAGTGATCAAGAGTGAACCAATCGAACAACCTGCACCCTATTTTAAACATTGTAGGGTGCGAGTCGCTTCCATGTGGAATTTGTCACAGCATGCAGGAAAAATAAAGAAAGAATTACGTGTTCACTAATGGCATTTCTACCATGAATCACTGCACATTTCTCCCATTTTGGCCAAGACTTTGTTTGTTCGTCCACCAGCACTATGCCAATAATGGCCATTTTACTTTGATGATAAAATAACCACATCTCAGCAAGATAAATGTCCAATTATGCAACAGTTTTCTGATATTCTCTTGCTTGTCATAGAAGAAACATATGTGAAAGGGATTTGTTTGCTGTCAAATCATAGAATAATCACTGGTGTGCCAGCAACTGCAAAACTACTCAAACAAATGGTAGTAGGACATCTTCGATAACACGTCACAAAAACCATCACTCCCTCAGTTTCAACAAGGATTGCACCTAAAATAATCAGAGAAGGTAGACCTCACAAAAACCATCACTCCCTCAGTTTCAACAAGTATTGCAACTGAAATCATCAGTGAAGGTATCAATAAAACAGTGGATAATTCTGTGCCTTCCTAGCACTTGTCCAATACACAGCAAACCCTACTCAACTCTATGCTGCATGACTCGCCTCTGTTCATCCATTTTATTTAACAATGATCTCATACTGCCATCAGCTACTATCACATTTTCAGGACTCCATTGGCCAATAGTAAACTAATGACATCCTAGTATAATTCACTTTGGACGGATTTGTGATGATTTCACGATGCAGGGCGATACCCATTCTAAACTGATGAAAATTAGGATAACTTCAGCTTAACTTCTAAAACATCGCGTTACTCCTGGTAAACTCTCTAAGATTAAGACCAGGAAGCCAATGTGTCCTAAATCCGGTTTTATCTAATGTGATATTAAAAAGATTTCATTACTTAGTACATGGCTGGATGAACAGTTGAGGTGAAAAGGCCAAATTGCAGCCTAATAAAAATAGCTTTTCCCAAATAAAGAGCCTCAAATAGTAATCATTTTCTCCCCATGGAGTAAAAGTACCATTATGGTAGAATCAGCATTATATATGAAATTGAGTTGTTGCAAAAGTGTCATCATCGCTGTAACAAAAAGTACTTGTCACATGCTTGTTAGACCATCGGCCATAATGCCAGAGGGGAGTCACAGCTAAACTAAACAAAAACATAATGAGACTAAGTATAGACAATTGGTGCACTGGTAAACTGATGAAATTCAAATTTTATTTAGATTAAGTTCGGACTATGTTTACAGTGCATAAAACTATCAACAGAAGTTCAGCTATATGTACAAAATCTAGTGTAAAATCTGATATACTTCACCATTCCTTAGATCAGGATCACAGGTGCTCTTTAAGTCTAGGTTTTGACAGTGTAGTGGCCAAACAGACCTACTGTTAACCATATATATATATATATATATATATATATATATATATATATATATATATATATATATATATATATATATATATATGAAACAAGTTACTTACCTGTAACTTTAGTTCTCCAGTATTGGTAACTTTCATAGATTCCCATTGCTTGTATCATTCCCCGTCGTCGGAATGGGAGCCTCGGTAATAATATATATATATATATATACCTAGGTAAATACACCCTAATAGGTGTAAAAAAGGTAAAAAATTAGGCCTAGGCCTCATTATCTTTTGTAGCCTATTGGTGTCATTATGTAAAAAGACCCAAAGTCACCTTAGCAACCAATCAGATCAGCCTCACCCTGTAGAACCTTCCTGAGAAAGCTCAGAGCCTCAGATTTTCGTAGCCGTTGCTTTGCCACATAATCACCTAGCCCTAAAGTGAGCTTTCCCAGGGGAGGCGGGTGGGCGCATGGGAATCTATGAAAGTTACCAATACTGGAGAACTAAAGTTACAGGTAAGTAACTTGTTTCTTACTCCAGTATTGGAACTTTCATAGATTCCCATTGCTTGTATCAGAGTAGATAGCAGTTAGCATACTTCAAACATTTCGTGCACAGTTACAGAATCATTATAAACTAATGACATCACAGATTATAACAACCATAAAGCAGTAACAAAGCATAAGAAACGAAATGTTTGAAAAAACAGGAGGAGGGAAGAGAGGAAAGCTCACCTCTTATTGGAAGAGATTTCTCAGGACTGCCTGTCCTACAGCCGAATCCTCCTTTGCAGCCGCCTCCAGGCAGTAATGTCTCGTGAAGGAGTGCGTACTGCTCCAGGTAGCTGCTCTGCAAATGTCCTTTATGGACACTCCAGCAAACAGCGCCGTTGATGCTGAGATCGACCTTGTGGAATGTGCCTTCACCTGTCCTTGTAAAGGTTTGCCTGCCGCCTGGTGGCAGAACCGGATCGCACTAGTTATCCATCTAGATATCCCTTGTTTTGACAAAGGAAATCCTTTCCTTGGGGCTCCGAAAGCCACAAACAGTTGGGGTGTCTTTCGAAATCCAGCTGTGCGTTGCAGATAGAATTTCAAACATCTCTGAACGTCCAGAGAATGAAGTGTCCTCTCAGCCTGGGTTGAAGGTCGAGGAAAAAAAGATTTTAAAACCACTGGCTCGTTAAGATGAAAGTCTGTCGGTACCTTCGGAATGAACTTGGGGTTCATCCGCAGGATCACTGTATCATTCTTGAACTGTAAGAAGGGTTCTTTGATGGTTAAAGCCTGAAGCTCTCCTACTCTCCTTGCAGAGGTGAGTGCCAAAAGAAGCGCCACTTTCCATGATAAGAACTTCAGGTCCGCTTTATGTACTGGCTCAAATGGCGGTCTCATCAGCTGAGCCAGGACCACATTCAAGTGCCACACCGGAGGTGGGGGCCTAACTGGCGGGAAAACTCTAAACAGTCCTTTCAGGAATTGTTTGATTACTCTCGCTGACAATAGAGAGGGGCCCGATCTTGTTCTCCTATACCTGGAAATAGCTGCCAAGTGGACCTTGATAGAAGCATGAGCCAGACCTGCTTGTGCCAACGAAAGAATATATGGTAAGAGTTGATGCGGAGCTGACGTGAAAGGATGTACTTTTTCCCTCTGACACCACAAATGGAACCTCTTCCATTTCGCTCTATATGTCTTATTAGTGCTAGGGGCTCGTGCCTGTGCCAAGATGGTCCTGCATTCTTCTGGGATGTTTAAATCCTTAAACTCTCTGTATTCAGGAGCCAAGCCGCCAACTGAAGCGAGCTCGGGTTCGGGTGAAGAACTTGGCCGTTGTACATTGACAGAAGTGTCAGTTTGGGTTGCAGATGAATGGGTTGTGCCTCTGATAGAAGAAGCAACTCCGTGTACCAAAACTGGCGAGCCCAGGCAGGCGCTATTAGTATCATCCTGCACCTGTCCATCTTGAGTTTTTTGAGGACTCGAGGAATTAGGGGAAATGGCGGAAAGGCGTAAACAAACGCGCCTGACCAGGACATCGAAAGGGCATTCCCCAGTGACCCTCGATGGTGTTCCCTGCTTGCGTAACACCTGCATTTCTTGTTCCCCGGTGTTGCAAACAGGTCGATCGCTGGGGTCCCCCAACGGAAGAAGATGTCCTTGATCACTGCGTCTTCCAATTCCCACTCGTGCGAGACTGCTCTCAGGCGGCTTAGCGTATCCGCCTTCGTGTTGCATACTCCTGGAAGGTGTTCTGCTACGAGTGTGATGTTCTGCGCTATCGCCCATTCCCACAGTATTTGGGCTTCCTGTGAAAGCAGTGGCGATCTTGTGCCTCTCTGCTTGTTGACGTAATGCATTGCGGTGGTGTTGTCCGTCCGCACCAGGATTGCTGAATCTGTAATCCTTGGGAGGAAAGCCAACATTGCCAGTCGAATAGCTCTTAGCTCCAGAACGTTGATATGTAGACGACGTTCTTCCGGAGTCCAGTGACCACTGACCTGGAGGTCTTGCATGACCGCTCCCCAACCTTGAAGAGAAGCGTCCGTGGTAATGACCTGAGGAGCCCGTGCAGCCTTGAAACTGAGTCCCACAGTGAGGTGAGATCTTTTCATCCACCATGAAACCGACCGTTTCATCCGCTGGGTTATCGTCACCCTGTCGTCGAACGAACCTTCCACTTGTCTCCACTGAAGGTCCAGCTCCTCCTGCAGGGGGCGCATTCGCAGTCTGCAATGCGGAATCAATTGAATGCAGGATGAAATCGACCCTAGAAGAGATTTGTACATCCTGACTGTCATCCAACTTCTCTTTTGGCAACGGGTGGCTGACGATATGAGTTTCATCTGTCTCTCTTCCGATGGGAAGGCTTTGCACTCCTGAGTATTGAGTATCGCTCCCAAGAACTTCACCGTACTTGCAGGCTGAAGAACTGATTTTTCCTTGTTGAGTTGTAAACCCAGATGAATAAAGAGGTTCAAGCATGTGCCCACTGCCTTCGATGCCTCTTGCAAGCTTGGGGCCTTCAGCAGCCAGTCGTCTAAGTACGGGAATACTTCCAGCGACTGCCTCCTCAGAAATGCTGCTACCGGTGCCAGCACCTTTGTGAATATCCGAGGAGCGGACTTTAATCCAAATGGGAGCACCATGAACTGGAAGTGACTCTTGCCTACTGTAAAGCGAAGGAAACGTCTGTGAGCTGGATGGATCGGGATATGAAAATAGGCATCTTCCAGGTCTAATGTTGCCATGTAGTCGCCTGGGTTCAAGAGGCGCAATATGTCCTGGAGTGAAATCATCCGAAACTACAGTTTCGTGAGATAGGTGTTGAGCTCCCTCAAGTCCAGGATAGGACGCCACTTTTGTTTTGTTTTGCGGATCAGAAAAAATCTTGAATAGAAACCTTCTCCCCTTTGTGATAGGGGAACACGCTGGATCGCCCCTTTTTGAAGCATTTGTTGAGCTTCCTCTTGAAGAAGGTTCAGATGTTTCGAAGTAGTGGCGTGGGGAGCTCTTGTAGGTGGAAATTCCTGGAATTCTAGAGTATGCCCATTTCGGATGATGTTTAATACCCACTGATCCGATGTAATCTCTTCCCAGCTGCTCAGATGTTGTGATATCCTGCCGCCCACTGGAGATCCCAGAAGCGGAGGAACAGTTGGCAGAGTCAGGAGGCCGCTATTGACGCTTGCCAGCGTTCTTGCCCTGACGCCCCTGTCGTCCACGAGCGCTTTGGCGAGAGAAAGACTGGGATTGCGACTGCCGCTGATAGTATTGATTGCCGTACTGGGGCCTGTAAGACTGCGACTGCTGTGAATATCGCTGTTGCTGATAACCTCCTCTAGGTGAAGAGAAACCTCTTCCTCGTGCTCCACGGAACGGTGTCTTCCTATATTGCAGGTTCCCCAGGGCCCTTGCTGTCTCTGTGTCCTTCTTTATACCCTGTAGGGTCTCATCGACATGTTTCCCAAACAACATGTCCCCGTCAAAGGGCAAATCCAAAATCCTATTCTGGACCTCTGGCCGGAAGTATGTCGCTCTCAGCCACCCTTGTCGCCGAAGAACCGCTGCACTGCCTAGGGCACGGAAAGAGATGGTGGCGATGTCCATCGCGCAGTCAATCATTTCCGAAGAGGAACGTTGTCCCTCTTCCAGAAGTTTCCGTGCTTCCGCTTTCTGGTCATCCGCTAGCAGATTCACATAGTGTGCCACATCACTCCACATCTGGCGGTCGTACCTTGCTAGGATCGCCAAGGCATTTGCCGCTCTGACCAACAAGCTAGCCATCGACGAAAAACGCTTTCCAGCGTTGTCCAACCTTCTACCCTCCTTATCTGGCGGAGTCGTGAGGGTGGCCGAAGGATTCCGTGATTTCTTCTGTGCCGCTTGCGATATGACAGAGTCAGGTCGAGGTTGTCCAATCAAACAGGCGGGACTGTCATCAGGAGCTTTATATTTTTTCTCCAGGCGCGGAAGAGTTGGAATGACCGTCACTGGGGTCTGCATCACTTTCTTCCCTTCCTCCCATATGTGCTCTACAATGGGAATCGAGCGCACGGCCTTACGGTATGCCTCTTTAAAATCGTACAAGAAACAATCCGTAGATGTTGTAGGCATCGCTAACTTAAAGCGCGCTGTGGCCCTTTCCATCAAGCTGAAGAAACCTCCTACATCAGCCGGAGGCGAGTCGACCGGGTCTGGCACTGGTGAAGCCGGATCCGGAGCTATATATTGGTTCCATTCACTCTCCTGGTCTTGATCTTGGTTCTGCCCCGTTTCATCCTCATCCGAGGTATCCACTTGGACTTGCCGAGGATATTCCCTCTCATGTTCTTCCTGTGCAGGCCGTACTGACTGTGCTGCCACCACCTGCGGTTGAACCTGTGCTTGACCTTCCACAGGTTGCGACCCTTTCTTGCTCCTATACTCCTCCAGCATTGCCCTTAAGTCTGTCAAAAGACTCATAGGCATCGTTACCATGCCCTGCTGTGGTTGGGTATCTTGGTATGCCACCTGTCTTTCTGGCCGCTGCTCCTTTTGATAATAATATTCCTCATCCAAATCCGAATCATGGTATTTCAGATTCAATTGAGATGGACTGTAAGCATCCCCATACATCTCATTTTCCTCTTCTGAGTAGTCATCTTCATCCAACAAAAGGGGTGGAGGTAGTGATGGCACTTTCCTTGGAGAAGTCATATCTGGGGTTATCCTCCTCCTTCTGCTGTGTTCTGGCGCTCCTGTCGTCAACGGCGTTGAAAACAAATCCACCGTTTCCTTATTTTGAATCGTCGTCGACGGGACCGTCGACGAGAGTCCCTTCACCGTCGACGGCATCGTCGACGGAACCATCATCGTCGACGGGTCCATCGTCGACGGGATCGTCGACGGGTCCACCGTCGACGGGCTCGTCGACGGAGCTGTCGTCGTCGACGGGCTCGTCGTCCTCGTCGACGGGATCGTCGTCATCGAGATTGCCACCGTCGACGGAATAGTCATCGTCGACGGGATGGTCTTCGTCGACGTGGTGGTAACCGTCGACGTGGTCATCGTCGACGACACCGTCGTCGATCCAGTCTTCGTCGACGGAATCGACATCGAGGTCCTCGTCGACGCTCTCGTCATCGTCCTCGTCGTCGCTGGATGGCTCGTCGACGACTGAGGAGACAAAATCACCTCAGATGCTTTAGAGTCCTTTTTGACCCCTGTAGAGGCCTCTACAGTCGGTTTTTTGACGGACTTGGCTACTTTAACCTGGTGGGAAGGCCCAGCCGAGCCCTCATCCAGTTTAGCCTTTTGCACCTGCAGTGCCTGCCTTTCCCTCTCCTTTACACTCACGTGAGGAGATTCGATAGGCCCTGGCTTGCCAGACCTATCAGAGGTCCCACGCACAGCCTTTAGGGGGGTTCAGTTGAAGTGTCCACAGACGATCCGCCCCTCTTCAATGAAGTCTTTGAAGATGTTGATCTGGCATCTTCCTCATCACCAGAAACTACTTCATCCCTCCTTTCCAACTTCCTGAGCCACAGAAGCAGCCGTCCTTCACGATCACGGAGGGTTTTAACAGACATTCTCCTGCATATACTACACTTATCAACCTTATGGTCTGGGTATAGACAGTAAATACAGTCCTGATGTTGATCCTCTGTATAAAGTCGTTTTTTGCCACAAGTGGCACAAGACCTGAAAAGGCTCTTCTTTTCCTTATCAGCCATGACAAAGCTGAAAGAAATCCTCAAAGAAAACTGTTTAAACAGTACCTCAAGTTGAAGTTAGAGCAGAGCTCTAAGGAGACTCCCTGTCACCAACGAAGCGGTAGAAAATATGAGGCTCTGAGCTTTCTCAGGAAGGTTCTACAGGGTGAGGCTGATCTGATTGGTTGCTAAGGTGACTTTGGGTCTTTTTACATAATGACACCAATAGGCTACAAAAGATAATGAGGCCTAATTTTTTACCTTTTTTACACCTATTAGGGTGTATTTACCTAGGTATATATATATATATATTATTACCGAGGCTCCCATTCCGACGACGGGGAATGATACAAGCAATGGGAATCTATGAAAGTTCCAATACTGGAGTAAATATGTATATATTCAATGAAAAAACCATTGGTTTTAGGCCATATATAGTTAGGGATTTGCATTTACAAAACCTTATTTTACTCGCATAAAACCATTGAAATTCCATATATAGTTATAAGCGCTAACTATATATCGCGCACCCGCAATCCACTGCTGATGATGTCACATATTACATCATTCATGACATGGTTAGTGACATCACTGATGACATCACTGATGACATCTCAAATGGCATCACTGATGACATCACTGATGACATCATCCAGTGACTGTATGTTTCTGTAAAGTTAAAATATCTCTTACATATTGAAGAATGAGTGGATATATAAGTGTCTGGATGAAGGATTTAGTAGGTGCATGACTGACTGTATGAGTGAGTGATTAAATGTGTCTCACTGAGTGCATGGGTTAGTGACTAAACTGTCTTAATTTGTGCATCATTATGTCTGTTGTTCTGTAAACTGTTGCATGTGTTGATAAGTAGCTATATGAGTAACTATATGGGTTATTGATTGGTTGCCCAAGTATTTGTATGGGATACTGAGTGTGTGTGTGGGTGGCTGGGAGGTGTGTGACTCTGTGCATAGATGTGTGAGCAGTTGATTCACTAGATGTATGGTTTCAAAAGTGCATGTGGAAACAGCTGTATGGGCGGTTGACTGTGTGCATGAGTGTATTGGTGAGTGAATGGATATCTCAGTGCTACATGTCAAAGTAAGTACATATGTAAAACACAGTACATGTGAGAGTTGACATATATAAATAACTGTGCATAAGAGCCAGTGAATGTGTGAGTGGCTGTATGGATCATTGTGAACTTGTATCAGGGATTGTATAAGAGAGTAAATATGTGTTAGTATATGTTGGAATAAGTAAAGTTTGTATAACTGTATATTTGAGGAAATGGAGGTGTGATTGATTCTTTGCATGACTGACTAGGTGTGTGAGTAACTCCATGGATGAGTGACAGTCTGTGAGTGTCTGTTTACACTGATTGTATCTAAGGTTATATTAGAGTCTGAAGAGGTTCATCGTATTATCACATGAATGATATCATCAGTGATGTTATCAGTCATGTCAAATGAGATGTTTTCAGTGATGTCATCAGTGATGTCATTTGAGATGTCATCAGTGATGTCATCAGTGATGTCACTAACCATGTCATGAATGATGTAATATGTGACATCATCAGCAGTGGATTGCGGGTGCGCGATATATAGTTAGCGCTTATAACTATATATGGAATTTCAATGGTTTTATGCGAGTAAAATAAGGTTTTGTAAATGCAAATCCCTAACTATATATGGCCTAAAACCAATGGTTTTTTCATTGAATTTTCAAGGTTTTGTAAATGCAAATTCCTAACTATATATCCACTATAACCTATGGTTTTTTCTGTGAATTTCATTGGTTTTTTAATAGCAAATATGAAAAGCTTTAAAATGTCAAGTACGTGATAAAAACATTTTCGTATTTATGCACGCTGATGTGCTTTGAACGCTGCACCCTCCCCTCTTTTGTCTTAGTAGTACTCTCTCTTTGCAGATACTGAAGGGTAGTTAACGCAGGCCTTTACCCCCGTTGTAATCCGTCGTGCCTGCTTGTCTCTCCATTTGATTGATTGTTGTCCAAGCATTTACTGTTTTAGAATTGGTTCTCTTTGAATCATTCTCTATTTACAAACAAGCACAAAGTCGCAATACTCTGTTTAGTCTTTGCAGATAGTGAAAAATCGTGTAAAAAAATAAAAGTAATCGAGCAAAATCAGTAGGCCACTAATTGGATCTCTTTTTGACCTCGCTAAAATAGAAATATTAGGAACAACCCTTCATGAGAAATACGAAAATAGTGAGATGAACTGAGCTCCACACCATGAGGGCTGCAAGACAGCTCGGCTCCATCACCCATCCCGCACAAAATAACGACAAACCCTATGCAAATATTAAAAATATAGACAACACACCAGCAAAGAAACAGGGTAAAACATTTTATTAAAAAACTATTTACATAACGTTGGTTTATAAGATGATGTCAGTAGTGGACCGATGTGTGAATAGGTCGAAAGCAGCACAAGGCTCCAAGATCCGGATGGCAAGCTCCTGGATGTTGGGTGCCATAGTTCAGAGTTCTGAGTTTGAGCCTTTTTCAATGCCTGTGCTTTGTTGAATCAAAATGGCGGCTTGACACAAAGCTGACTCAAGCGTTGCTACTGATGCTATGCAGACCAAAACTGGTTTTCAGTTTGTACATTTTTCTAGATTTTTCAATCCAAGTTTGGTTGACTTTGTAGAACGATGGCTTCAAATTTTCAACATACGGTGTGGTGGCGCTGACTGGGAGGGGGCGCTTCGCTCCTGCCCCCTCCCCAAGTAAGATTTTCATACGTGAAAGTACGTTAATGGTTTTGGTCCCTGAGTTGCTTCGATGTCACTGCCATTCTCAAATGGCATAAGTTCTGGATGTTGGGTGCCATAGTTAAGAGTTCTGAGCAGCGCTTGTAACACTGTCTGAAGCTTATTTCCACCTACTGCAGCTTCACTATTCTCAAAGTAAGTGAGTGTCGTTTGTGGACCTGACTGCATTAGAAAACAATGTGATATGTTACCTTCCTAAACAGCTTGACGGAGGCCCCTGAGGGGCGGTGTGATGGCCATGGACTCGGAGAAGACGCTTGGCTCCGACACCCTCCCCAAGTCTTATAGCACTGGTGTAGCCTGAGATCGCCCCCGACATAGGCGGCCGGCTCCCGGGGTCCGGCGGAACTTTTTGCCTTTTGATGACTCTTCAATTCTGAACCTTGTCCCATCCAGCTGAGTTGCGCCCACTCTTGCGGCTACAGCGTCTTGCCCACCATCCAGCTGAATTGCGCCCACTCTTGCGGTGCAGCGATAGGCGGCTGCCACAGGACTCTCAAAATGGCGGCCGGCTCTTCGGTTTTGGGCCTGGTCCACTAAAATGGCCCTGGGACACCTTTGAACTCGGACGCTTCCCTGATAGGGCTTGGGTCCCATTCTCGAAAAGCGTCCCCTCAGCCGTGAAGATTCTACAAAAGTCTTGGGGGCCTCCGACTCCCGCAGGCTTCTGGTGGGGAGCGGCTGCCATGATTGCTCGTGGAATGGCCACGACGGAGCTACGAGATGGTAGTGGTCTCATGCTGACGCCAGCTTTAGTCTGAAACATCCAGAAACACTGTAGACTACCAATTCGATCAGTTCCGGTAGCGCCCCAACATGACCCGGAAGAGAAGAACTTGCCCTCCCCTCTTTGACTGATGGTTCTTGTTGCCTGTCCCCTCTGTTGTCATTTAACAGAACTTTTTGGACTGCTGAAAGGGGTTGTGTTCCGAACGCTGGTTGGTGGAGACATTTTGACTATATTCTTGACCTACGTTGTCGCGTAATGCGTTATATGACACGCCGCGTTACCGCACCCGGAAGTGATCCGAGGCGCGGCGCGCAGCGCGTAACGTAAGCATAACAGGTCATGTGACTTGTTAATAAAACTTTTCATTGCTTCATTTTACTTTTGTTAATTTAATGATGAAAAGCTTGGTCATATGACCTAAAAATTACGCTTTTTATTGTTTTCGAACAATATTTTTTTTTCAAACATATGTTATAATATTCCAGGCTAATGTACTTTCCCGGAAAATTTACAACTGTCTTGTAAGTAAAATATATTCCTTTTTCGAGAAAAAGGGCGTTTCTTCCTTCCATGACGGAGCCGTTGAGTAAAAGAGATTCGGCCTGCTGTCTTAGTCGCCGATACGCCTGATTATCAGATTCTTATCGATCACTTTATATTGCAGACATGAAAAACACAACTGCCCTTAAGCATTTATCTTTACTGCGTTCCTACATATTATACCTTTTATCCGTCATGTAATTGGACTGCTTTATTTCACTTGCCTTTACTGATTCGAAAACAGTGACTAAAAGTAAAAACTTTACCAATGTAAATACTACTACCGTGTTTTGTTTTAAAAACCTTTATTGTGAAAATGTCAGTATACAAATACGGGCCTATAACCACGTGGGCCGGCCACGGAGCAAACTGAAATCGTATATGATGAGGAGACATTTACACTGTAGAAGAACGTAACGAGCGGGCCATTAGGTTGCAAGAACAAAGGTGTCTAACAGTTGCGGAATCGGTGGACGTACATTTTGTAATTAAAATACGACAGGGCCACTTACAATAACATTTTCTAGATATACATTTGCGGGCAAGGAGTTACGAGTCCCATTTATACCGGCGCCATTTTGGGCGAGGCCGGGCAGGTCCAAGATATAGTCAAAATGTCTCCACCAACCATCGGCCAGACCAGAACCCCTTTCGGTCCTTTATGCTACAAGATGGTGTCTTCCATTCAGAAAATATTGTTGGCAGCATTTTGAAAGGAAACAGAAACAGCCGTTCTCCTAGTGAGTTTCACATTGTTACATTTAGGAAGAATGTTGAAGAGTAGTATGTGGAAAATCTGAAGCCATTTTTCTACAAACTCTCAATCAGACTTGGATGGAAAAAAAAAAACCTGAAGAATGTACAAACTGAAAAACAATTTTTGTCTGTATAGCATCAACAGTAACGCTTGAGTCAGCTTTGTGTCAAGCCGCCATTTTCATTCAATCAATAGCGTCCCCCTGCACACATTCAGGGACCTGGTCGTGTCTTCAGATGAAACGGATTGTAGGAAAAGAAGCAGAAAGGAAAAGGAAAAAAGTTCCGCCGGACCTCGGGAGCCGGCCGCCTATGTCATGTGCCACCTTTGGCCACACCAGGGCAATAGTGAAGCTGCAGCAGGTGCAAATAAGCTTCAGACAGTCTTACAAGCACTGCTCAGAACTCTCAACTGAGGCACTCAACATCCAGGACTTGCCATTCGGATCTTGGCGCCGTGTGCTGGTTCCGACCTATTCACACATCGGTCCACTACTGACATCACCTCATAAGCCAACGGGGCACCCCACGCCGACTTTCGGCGCAGCATTGTAGGATGGCCACACCAGTGCGGCAACTTGCTGGACACAACATCGGGGCCATCCAGATCTCGGCGCGTTCGACTCACTGTACCGCAAGAGTGACCGCAACTCAGCTGGACACGCCATCTTTCGGCGCAGCATTGTAGGATGGCCACACCAGTGCGGCAATTTGCTGGACACCACCTCGGTGCCATCCGGATCTCGGCGCGTTCGAGTCACTGTACCGCAACAGTGACCGCAACTCAGCTGGACACGTCGTCTTTCGGCGCAGCATTGTAGGATGGCCACACCAGTGCGGCAATTTGCTGGACACCACCTCGGTGCCATCCGGATCTCGGCGCGTTCGAGTCACTGTACCGCAACAGTGACCGCAACTCAGCTGGACACGCCGTCTTTCGGCGCAGCATTGTAGGATGGCCACACCAGTGCGGCAATTTGCTGGACACCACCTCGGCGCCATCCGGATCTCGGCGCGTTGTGCTGCCTTCGGCCTATTCGCACATCGGTCCGCTACTGACGCCGCCTCACGTGCCAACGGATTTTCTACGCTTTTTGTAGCCCTATGCCGCATAACAGGTCATGTGACTTGTTTATAAAACTTTTCATTGGTTCATTTTACTTTTGGTTTCCTAAAGATGGAAGGCTTGGTCATATGACCTAAAAATAACACTTTTCATTGGTTTAGAACATTTTTTTTTCCCAAACGATGAAAGCCCCACCTTGTTTCTGGATCATTCAGACTGAAGCTGGCGTCAGCATGAGAGCACCACCATCTCGTGGCTCCGTCGTGGTCATTCCGCGAGCAATCATGGCAGCCGCTCCCCACCGGAAGCCTGCGGGAGTCGGGGGCCCCCAAGACTTTTGTAGAATCTTCACGGCTGAGGGGACGCTTTTCGAGAATGGAGCCCAAGCCCTAGCAGGCAAGCGTCCGAGTTCCAAGGTGTCCCAGGGCCATTTCAGTGGACCAGGCCCAAAACCGAGGAGCCGTCCGCCATTTTAAGAGCCATGTGGCAGCCGCCTATCGCTGCACTGCAAGAGTGGGAGCAACTCAACAACATGGTGAGCGAGACGCTGTAGCCGCAAGAGCGGGCGCAACTCAGCTAGATGGCCACCACCTGGGGAGGCCCGTTCACGCCGCCTCCCCCACGCCCCCCCCCCCCGGGCCGCCGCACGCCAATTTTCGGAGCAGCATTGTAGGATACCAAAACCAGTGCGGCAGTTTACTGGACATCACCTGGGTGCCTGTCGTACATGTTGTGTCAGCCATGGGACACTGGACACAGTCCCATCAACATCTCAACGCGTTCTGCTGCCTTGGGACTATTCGCACAACAGACCGCTACTGACGAGGCCTCCCCCCGCACCACCCGGGACGCCCCACGCTGTTTTTCTGTGCTGCATTGTAGGATCCCAAAACCAGTGCGGCACCCAGGCGACATCACCTGGGTGCCGTCCAGAACTCTGCACGTTGTGCTGCCTTGGGACTATTCGCACAAAAGACAGCTTCTAACCATTGTTGCTTTTTGAGTTGAAAAATGTTTAAATGTTTTTAGTTTTTGTTCCGTTCATTATAGTTAAAAGTTAATAAAGTTTTATAATCTTACTTTGTTGGAGTGTTATCTATTTTTTTTAAAACGGGTGAATAGGGCCTTGAATCGGGTTATTGTCATGTGTGGGCTTTGGAAGTGTGCTGCTGCAGGATCGGACATTTCAAACTCAAATGCACGTTCTTTTTCTTACCTTTCCGAAGCATGGAGCGCAATAGCAGGCAGAGAAAGGGTGATGCACGTGTTGAACACTACCTGACCTGGCAAGTTGCTGGCAGTGCCCCCCCGCCCGCTCCTGAAAGAGGGCACACACACACCGCCGCCCCGAGTACTTCACAAATCTTTAAAAGACCATGCGCTTGTTCATGAGGCTTAAATGGTTTATCACCTCTTCTAGAACCCCTGCATCGACCCTCTGACGTTTCCTGGAAAAATTACCATGTAACACAATACCAAGCCCTGTCAGCTGAAACCCCCAAGGAATCGTGGGGCATATTATCAAGGGGGTTTATCTCCGCTTTTTTGGCTTTAAAAGCCATGAAAGCGGAGATAAAATTATCTCCCTATTACCAAGCTGTCGCTAACACCAGTTAGTGACAGCTAAAAGGAGATAGCGACCATCTTGGGCCCCGCTTTGCATGTCAGTGATACTTATCACTAATGACATGCAAAGTGGCGTGCCAAGATGTTAGCGACTGGAAACAGTCCCTAACATCGCTATCTCCTATTACCAACTTTTGGAGATATTCGCGCTAAGCGCGAATATCTCCAAAATCTAACACCTGCCCTGAGCAGTTCTTAGCCATGTTATCCAATGGGAGGTGGATAACATGGCTAAGAGCATTTGCTCGATAATACATGAATATCGCTGACTTTTCTGCGATAATAGCAAGGTTTATCTGCGATAAAAATCGCCGATGTGCGGCGATAATTTTTGTCTCTAAACAAGTTAGAGACAAAAATTATCGCTAGTTGTTCGTAATATGCCCCCGGGTTTTTGCTTGCAGAAATCGGGAGGCGGGAGACTAGCACTGAAATCAGTAGTCACACGCCTGAATCGGGAGGGTTGGCATGTCTGAATTCTCTACAGCTGGGGCCATAAACTACATCCGCAGGGGTAGGTGATAGCCTGGGACCAGCCTGGCATCTAAAATGGCTGCCGTGCACGACAAAATTGTGGCATTGGAAAAAAGGCAAGATGGCGCAGCCGCTGGAAGAGATGTATCAACATATATCAGCCTCCTCAGCCACCCTCAGGAAACATAGGGGATTAGGATACGTCTCCCGCACCCCCTTATACCTAGCAATTTAATTAACGAAGCACAAAATGGCGAATTCCCGTTTCGCTACCAGTTTGCGGCCCAGTTCGCGGCCCGTGAAGCACTTCTACCGTGAAAAATCATTTTTTTTTTTTTTCCCCACGGGACCCTTTAATAACCCCAACAACATTCCTAGGGGGTCAAGAGGGTGATACCTTGCCCCCTTTCATTAAATTCCCCCTTCGTTTTTCACCTCTTCTTCTCTCTCGATCCTACCGAGAGACAAGATGGCGGCCGCTCCGGACTGTCACGCAGCAAAAAAAAAAAAAGCTCACGCACAGCCGCTGGAAGAGATGTATCAACATATATCAGCCTCCTCAGCCACCCTCAGGAAACATAGGGGATTAGGATACGTCTCCCGCACCCCCTTATACCTAGTAATTTAATTAACGAAGCACAAAATGGCGAATTCCCGTTTCGCTACCAGTTTGCGGCCCAGTTCGCGGCCCGTGAAGCGCTTCTACCGTGAAAAATCATTTTTTTTTTCTTTTCCCCACGGGACCCTTTAATAACCCCAACAACATTCCTAGGGGGTCAAGAGGGGGATACCTTGCCCCCTTTCATTAAATTCCCCCTTCGTTTTTCACCTCTTCTTCTCTCTCGATCCTACCGAGAGACAAGATGGCGGCCGCTCCGGACTGTTTAGAATGTTGACAGACACCGGAGAGCCAATCAGCTTTCTGCGCGCAAAGTTCCGAAACGCGAAAAGTAAGCGGACCGGATCGCTGCCCGGAGCGCTGTTACAGATATATATCTTGATTTAAACGTTAATTTCTCAAAATCCACTGAAGCACATATATTGAGACCTAGCAAAGGCACATCGGGCTAACAGTCCCTACAATTTTGCCAAGTTTCGTGCAAATCCATTCAGCCGTTCGAGCTAAAAGTGAGTCCAACCGCCCTATGGAAAAATGAATGGGAAAAACGCGTTTTGGGACCCCCCTTTTTTCTAGGCCCCCCCTTGACGAAACCCCACCAAATTTTCAGGGGCTGCTCAGAAACAAAATGTGCCATTTTCCTGAAAATTTCAGCCGATTCCGTCCACAAACGCCAAAGTTATTAGACATAGAATTTTCAAAAATCCCATAGGGAAAAAATCCTAACTATATATACCTACTGGCGATAGCCAGTAGGTAATATATATTACCTACTGGCGGTCGCCAGTAGGTATATATAGTTAGGATTTTTTTCCCTATGGGATTTTTGAAAATTCTATGTCTAATAACTTTGGCGTTTGTGGACGGAATCGGCTGAAATTTTCAGGAAAATGGCACATTTTGTTTCTGAGCAGCCCCTGAAAATTTGGGGGGGGGGGGGTCAAGGGGGGGCCGAGAAAAAAGGGGGGTCCCAAAACGCGTTTTTCCCATTCATTTTTCCATAGGGCGGTTGGCCTCACTTTTAGCTCGAATGGCTGAATGGATTTGCACGAAACTTGGCAAAATTGTAGGGACTGTTAGCCCGATGTGCCTTTGCTAGGTCTCAATATATGTGCTTCAGTGGATTTTGAGAAATTAACGTTCAAAAAAAGATATATATCTGTAACAGCGCTCCGGGTAGCGCTCCGGTTCGCGAACTTTTCGCGTAACGGAACTTTGCGATGCGAAGCGGATTGGCTCTCCGGTGTCTGTCAACATTCTAAACAGTCCGGAGCGGCCGCCATCTTGTCTCTCGGTAGGATCGAGAGACAAGAGGAGGCCAAAACAAAGGGGGAAATTACCATAAGGGGGCATAGTAGATCCTCGTTAACCCCCTAGGTTTTATGTGGAGGTTTTAAAAGGGCCCAGCAGGGCAAAAAAAAAAAAAAATTTTTTTTTTGCGTGGGGAGCGCCCAGTCCGCGAACCGGAAAGCATTCTGGGCAGCGTACTATAAGGAAAAAAGAATGATAGACTTTTCAAATACTGTATGTTAATTGTTTGTTGTTTTTGTTGATTATTTTTTAATTTCTTTATTTTTTAAGCATTTTTTTTTATTGTGATTGTGTTTCATAATTTATTAAACTTTCTAACATTTCACTGTCAGAAATTTCATAATTCTCATTGAATATACTTTGTAGTCTCTGAGGGTGTAAAATGTCCTTATTTTTAAGGAGGTCATCTACTGCTTGCACACATTGCAGTAGTTCTTGGCCCCTAGTTTCATCCATAAATTCATTTTCATTTTGATAAATGATTTCTTGGCTGCTCTCTTGCAGGACAATTTTAAATTCAACTTTCTGTTCGCCTTCCATTTTGCCTGAAATTTGGGTAAAAAAAATATATATTAGTAGAGATAGGGCACTGTTGGGATTAATTTTAGATAGGCAGTTTTTATCAGTGAATTTATCTTTTGGCAGTGTATAGTATCAGAGTGGAAGTAGGAATATAAAAAAGTGTCTGTGATTTAACCAAGAGAAGCCTAACTCCATCCATAACTATAACAGAGAAGTCTATCTAAATCTATAACTACTACAGAGGGATAGTATATAACTATCAGAAAAAGTTTACCATATTAACTTATAGTGCACAATATACTTCAGTTTTAAAAATAACAACTTACCTTTACAAACAAGTTGAAGTGTTTAGTCATAATTCAATTGTAATGTACAACAAGAAGTAGCAGTCAAAATGGCTGTGTTTCCTTCTCTTCCTTTATATATATTCAGGTATATAACCAATCAAATGTCAGGTAATAAAAGTAGAAAATGAAAGTAACATTTTCATTGGTTGTCAATTCCAACACTTCAGATGTGTTTTGTGAAGTAATTTACCTCACGGTATTTAGAGAGGTCTACAGGCTAAATGGCTAAATGGAATTTCAATCAAATTTGTGAAAATGAAAGGGATTGTTATGTAGTATGAGCAGATCTATATTTGGTGAGAGTGTCTCCAGTCGTTTTTCTGTGAATTACTTTCCCACCTTTTTTATTGGACCGCTTCCCGGTATGCGTCCCCGTCCGCGAACCAGCAGCGTTACGGGAGTCCACCATTTTGTGTTTCGGTCGAATCAAGATACAAGATGGAGGGCAAATAATGTTCAGAATGGGTAGAAGGGGGCACGGTAGATGTATCTTGACCCCCTAGGTTTTCTGAGGGTGGCTGAGGAGGACCATATGTGCTGGAAAAAAACATTTTTTTTTAGAAATTTTGCGCGGTTAGCTTCCGGTTTGCGTACCGGGTAGCGCTCTGGGAGCGTAGTTTGTTGAAAATTAGAGAAAAAAGTTAGAGAAAAATAATAATTGTGAGTGATCAGATGTAGGGTAGCTCTGAGAAGAGCTTTTGGGTTTATGGTACATTTAGGTACTTATAAGTAGGTACCAATGCACAGTCTTAAATTCAAAATGAAAATTCTGTTGCCCTCATCTGAGAAGTGAACTCCATCACCTCTGTAGATATCTTGCATGTAGTAACGCAAGTTATTGTTGTACATGGAGCCCATTCCATGGTCTCTCATGTAAGCTGAAACAGATATGTTGTGTTTAAAAACGATTTTTGAAAACAATTACATTTCTGGATATGTTCTGCTAGAGCTTCATAGGTTGTTTGGGCCATATTTATAAGGCATTTGAGTGTCTCTGATGTTATTGTTCCCATTTTAATTGAAGAGCTTTCTTCATGGGGCTAATTTCTTGTAAATACGCTCCCACCTGTGCTTGGCAAATTTAGATTTTGATTATGGGAGTTACATAGCCATGTTAAAAATGTCCCAAAAATGGTGCAAGGGCATTCAAAAAAACGCTTTCATGTGTCTTAAGGACATTTTTAGTCATTTCCTCTTGAATGTAGGTATACAATTGATTTATATGTTGTGTTTAAAAACGATTTTTTGAAATCAATTACATTTCTGGATATGTACTGCTAGAGCTTCATAGGTTGTTTGGGCCATATTTATAAGGCATTTGAGTGTCTATGATGTTATTTTTCCCTTTTTAAATGGAAAGCGTTCTTCATGGGGCAAGTTTCTTGTAAATACGCTCCCACCTGTGCTTGGTAAATTTAGATTTTGATTATGGGAGTTACATAGCCATGTTAAAAATGTCCCAAAAATGGTGCAAGGGCATTCAAAAAAACGCTTTCATGTGTCTTAAGGACATTTTTAGTCATTTCCTCTTGAATGTAGGTATACAATTGATTTATATGTTGTGTTTAAAAACGATTTTTTGAATTCATTTACATTTCTGGATATGTACTGCTAGAGCTTCATAGGTTGTTTGGCCCATATTTATAAGGCATTTGAGTGTCTATGATGTTATTTTTCCCATTTTAATTGAAGAGCTTTCTCCATGGGGCAACTTTCTTGTAAATACGCTCCCACCTGTGCTTGGCAAATTTTGATTTTGATTATGGGAGTTACATAGCCATGTTAAAATGACCCAAAAATGGTGCAAGGGCAATAAAAAAAACGCTTTTATGTGTCTTAAGGACATTTTCAGTCATTTCCTCTTGAATGTAGGTATACAATTGATTTATATGTTGTGTTCAAAAACGTTTTTTGAAATCAATTACATTTCTGGATATGTACTGCTAGAGCTTCATAGGTTGTTTGGAGCATATTTAAAAGGCATTTGAGTGTCTATGATGTTATTTTTCCCATTTTAATTGAAGAGCTTTCTCCATGGGGCAACTTTCTTGTAAATACGCTCCCACCTGTGCTTGGCAAATTTTGATTTTGATTATGGGAGTTACATAGCCATTTTAAAAATGACCCAAAAATGGTGCAAGGGCAATCAAAAAACGCTTTCATGTGTCTTAAGGACATTTTAAGTCAATGAGGAAACATAGGTGAAGTAATTCTGAAAAAAGGAAAAAAACTCCACTTTTTCCAATTACATTAGTAGTGTTTCCTAAGTTTATGAATGACATTGTGCAGATGAAGTTTAGGTCTGACCACAGATTCAAAACAGGTCTGGCCTTTGTTCAAGAGTGAAGTGGACATGACTTACTTTATTGGTAGGCCTTCACATGTATTATCTCCTTTGTATTCTTCAACAAGCGAAAAACTCTTCTGCAACCGTGAGTAGGCCTCACCTTAAACAAACCTCTGGAAAGGCCACACCTTATCGTCATCCTGAATCAATCATTTAAAATGTTACGGAGAGATTTATGATAGGTGTATGCCTGTTTTGTACCACTGTGCGTCACGTTTGTGACGCAGTGGTGGTGCAAAAGATTTGCTATGTTAAATAATAAGTAGGGTGTTAAGTTTTTGATGACTGTTATTCATTTACTGTTTGGTAATAGTGGTTAATAACCTTTTTTATTATATTTTTCCACAGATTCAACTGCAGATCATTTCAAAATTTGAAAATGCCAACTAAGAACCGAATTAGAAAGGCTAGAAAACGTCAAAGACAGCAGGATCATCTATTATTGCAGCAGTCCTCTCCCAAAAAAACTTGTGAAATCACCAAGAAAGCTCCGGGTAAGACCACGAAATCATTCATAAGAAATATTTGTAGTAAAAAAAGTATTTCTACAGAAAATGTTTCAGTCCAGAAAAAGAGAAGCAATTTAAATGGAAAGGAAAGACCAATCAAAAATGTTACTGCTAGAGCAAGAGATAACTCTGTGCATGATAGTAGAAGGAAACAACAGTTTAGGGACATTCGAAAACGAATGTTCCGCAACAGGATAATAGTTAATTTATTAAAAAATATTAAGAAAGGCCAACAGAAAGTGGCATTTTATAAGAAAAAGAAAAATGTAGAGAAAATTATTGATCATGCTTTCGAAATTAAGCGAAAGTTGTTTATTTTGGTAATCAATAGAATTAGGACACTAAACAAGGTAATTTCTGATTTCAAATCAAATAGTAGATGGAAGAGAGTAGTTAATCGTAGTAACTTTTGCGAAGTTTTTTCCGGAGAATGGATGCATAGTTCAAGTTGTGAGGCATTTTTTAATGAGGAGAGTTATTTTCAGGATAATGATTTGGTGTTTGCAGTTGACACCAGTGGTCGAGCTTATGAAGTGAAGGATGGTTATCCAGTTGAAAAAGAAAAACTTGTGACAACAGAGATAGAAGAGGTGTTAGGTAATGAGGTTTTAGAAAGACGTCCTAAAGGTCCTTTGTACATTTGGAAGTGTAGTTCTATTTGCAGTGTGCGACAGGATTCCATCAATTTGCTTTGTGATTTTGTACGGACATTTAATAAGAAAAGTTTGAAGCAGAAAATGAAGTTGTTGCAAGATTTAGATCCTTGCAGAGTGAGACAAGTGACAGGTTTGCGTGGTCATTCACTGGCTTGTCTTTCCAGGAGAGTATGCCAGAGTGTTTTTCATCATTTCAGGATGCTAGCAGTGCATCATAATAAAGTGAGGAAATTAGTGAGAATGTTGTATCATGCTAAGAGTCCAGCAATTATGCTTAAACAATTATGTGCTGCTCTTTTGCATGGTTCTGAAATAGATGTCAAGAATATTTGTGAAGAAATTGAGTTTTGTTACTTTGGAAGTAAAGATGAGAATGTTCAAATTGACCCAGAAGTAGAGGGTAATGTTGAAGATAATGTACAGGTTTCCAGTACAGATAATTTTCAGAAGGAAATTGCCGCGTTTCAGATGAAATCAAGTGAGAGGCCTAATTTCACTTGTGTGTGTTGTCGACGCACTTATTATAAGAATCAGATTAAGTTAGTGGATTTATATGCAAAAAGTGAAAGGGAAAATAATAGTGAATGGAAGGATTTTGCCACATACTTGATGGTAGAAAATTGTTTTGATTTGGGATCGGACCAACGTGTGTGTACTTATTGTTGTAACAAATTAAACCAAAACCAGATGCCTGCTAGGGCGGTTCATAATAATCTGGAATTGGTTGAGATTCCTTCTGAATTGAAGGATTTAAATACTTATGAATCTATTTTGATTCAAAGTATCCATCCCTTTCAGGCTATTGTAAGAATGGAGCCAAAGACAGGGAAGTTGCCTCCATCAGATTTACAGAGAGGATTAAAGGGAAGAGTTGTTTATTTGCCTCTAGATTTGAACAAAAACATAAACACAATTGGAGTAGAAAAAGTGGAAGAGGAACCTCTGGTTATCTTAGTTAATGGGGTTCCGACAAAGAATAAGAAAATATGGCAAGATTTAGTGGATGTTAGGAAAGTCAAAAAGGCAACATTGTATTTGAAGAAAAATAATAAGTACTATAAGAATGTATATGTTGCAGAAGAGGAAGTAAGTGATGAAGAGGATAGCGATTTGTGTGCTGGCCAAATTGAGAAAGTAGAGGCCTCTAAAAGTGAAGAAATATATGAACATTATAGTGTTCATCCTTTGCATTCCAAGGAAGTCATGGGGAATGCTATTGAGTTGTTTCAAATGAAAGAAGCCAAAGGGAGTCCCATTAGTGTTTGGGAGGAAAGTTTGGAAGCTCGGTGTTTCCCACAGCTATTTCCAACAGGTCAAGGAGGAAGATATGATGAGCGACCTCATCAAATTCCTGCGTCTGAATACCGGACTTTACGATTGTATGCAGAAGATCCTAGGTTTCGTCAATGCATTCCTTATTTGTTTCATCTCCTGTTTGAAAGCGATCTGTCTGGACTGTCATATGCAGTGAACCACATCTTAAAAAGTGGTATACAGATGCGAAACATCTTGGCAAGTGACTTTATGCATAAAGTCAATGTCCAAGACAGTATTTTGGATTCTCACCTAATTAATCTCATGGCGTGTCAGCGTGGTACTAATGAATACTGGTACCGCTGTCATGGTGATTTAAAATGTATGCTGAGGAACTTAGGAGCTCCAACATGGTTCCTCACTCTGAGCTGTGCCGAGTATGGCTGGGAAGACTTACTTGAATTTCTACGAGAGGCAAATGGAAACATTGAAAACATTGAATTCAAGACACCCGGAGAACTGTGCTCTTTGGATCCAGTAATTGTATGCAGGTACTTCAATCATAGATTTGAATCTATGATGTCTTTCATCACAAATAAGAAGAATCCACCTCTTGGAGAGGTGTTGGATTTCTTCTGGAGAAAGGAGTACCAAGCAAGAGGTGCTCCTCATATACATATGTTGCTGTGGATCAAGGATGCACCTAAATTTGGAACAGATCCGGATGACTTAGTGATGAATTTCATAGAACAGTATTCTACGTGTGCTGTTCCAAACGCAACGGAGAAGAAAAGCCTAAGAGAACAAGTTCTACGTTTCCAAAGCCATCGTTGTGGAAAGTACTGTCGTCGTAAATTCAGAAACAAGGACAAGTTCTACACCAAATGTCGTTTCAACTTTCCACGACCGGTGATTTCTAAAGGAAGAGTGAACAGTTTAATGTCTTCTCTGCGACATAATGTGACGAGGAAATCACCCAAAAATACATACAATTTGAAAAGGAACGAAGAATCCAAGTACATCAACGACTACAACCCAGTGATTTTGTCCATGTGGAATGCGAACATGGATATACAGTTTGTGGCTGACAACTGTATGGCTGTGGCTCGGTATGTGACATCTTACATCACCAAAAAAGAAAAGACAGAATTGAAGGATATGTGGGAGGACATTTCCCATGAAAAGAGCCTCAGTAAGAAGTTGTACAGTTTCAGTCTGAAGATGTTGTCGCATCGAGAAATTGGAGCTTACGAATGTTCTGACCGGTTGTCTTCAGCAAGTCTTTATTCTAAATCCAGGAGTATCGTTTGGGCGAGTCTTGGTCTTGCTGCAACGCGTAATCGAGTTCTGAAACCTGTGCGGGAAATTGAGTATTTGGCGGAAAAGGAGCCAAACAGTACCGACATTTTGAAGACCAACATGTTGGATACATATTATCCAAATCGAAGCACTCACCTCGAGAATGTTTGTTTGTATGAGGTTCTACAAAATTATATATTCAAAAGGAACATCAAAGAAGATATTGAGAAAGGAGTGTATGCTGTAATTGGAAGTGAGAGATGTCTGGTGAAGCAAAGAAAATGCCACTTGGTAAATCATCGAAAATTGAGTGGCGAATCTCCAGAAAAAAAGGAGTTTTTCTATTTAGCACTTTTGCAACTGTTCAAGCCTTGGCGTGCAGAAGAGGAACTGCTTGGAGATTTCCTCTGTTACGAAGACTCTTTCACTGCCGCCAAGGAGACCATAGAATGTCCTGCTTTTCCCAAATATCAAGAAATGTTGACTTTGGAAATTGAGCAGGAAGCAACGATTGCAGCCGAGATTGCCAGAGACAGTTCTCAGGACAGTCAGAGTTCTGTTTCATTGAGTCAGGATCCACTAGGAGGACCTATTATCGAAAATGAAGCTGCCACTGCTATGAATGAAGTGCAAAGAGCCATGGCACATGCTCAGGAGGATGCGGTTAACTTAGAAGACTTGGAAAAACAACTCAACGTTGAGCAGAGGAAAATATATGACGAAGTTACCAAGCAAATTGATCATGGATTAAGTCATGAGAAGAAAGAGTGCTCATGTACGTCGTTGAAGCCTGTCCGACTGTACGTGAGTGGAGAAGCGGGAACTGGAAAAAGTTTCCTTATTAAAGCAATTTCTTGTTATTTGCAGGAAAGGACTGAGTCATCGCTGTCTTGTGTTGTTACCGCTCCTACTGGACTGGCAGCACATAACATTAAAGGTATTACTTTGCATCGTCTACTGATGCTGCCAGTGGAGCATGACAACAAATTACAATACCACAAGTTATCTGGGGATGCTTGTTGTGAAGTTTCAAGAGTCTTGAGGAAAATGAAACTTCTTATCATTGACGAAGTAAGCATGGTTTCCAATGTCATGCTTGCCTTTGTGCATTTGAGTATGCAAGAAGTTCTTAAAACTGAGTATGATGTGTTATTTGGTGGCAAACACATCATTGTTTTCGGAGATCTTCTACAGCTGACACCAGTAAAAGGACAACCTGTGTTCAAAATACTCACGCATGAAGATACCAGGAAGTGCCTAGGGAGCATTGGCAACGTCAATATATGGTTAAACTTCAATTATGCTGAACTGCATGAAAATATGCGTCAGGCAAAGGATGAAGATTACAAGAATATTCTACAAGATATTAGAATTGGAAAAGTGACCGAGCATGGAAAAAAAGCATTACATGCACGATTACTGTCAAATTTATATCCAGAACAAGACGTTGTGCCTGAGAATATTTTTCAGAAAATTACTGAGAAGAAATCCGGAATATGTTTGATGCCAACTCTTGCAGAATGTGCCATCTTCAACAACAAAATGTTGAATTTAGAAAAGCAAGAGATTGTGAAACTTGAAGCTATTGACAGAATAGAGCATATGGGATCAACAATTATTTTGTCTGAGAATTTGAAATCAAAATTGGATTCATTAGAGAAGACTATATCTAAAACAGCGGGTTTTGAAAAGACTTTGAATGTGTGTTTAAATTGCCGAATCATTTTGAGAAGGAATTTACATGTTGAAAGAGGTCTGGTAAATGGATCAATGGGTAATGTTGTTGATTTTGAGAAATACAGAAGTAGAGATGGAATTGAATTTTTAAAAATTAAATTTGATGGCATTGAGGAAGTACAGCTAATTGGTCGTTGTTCTGCAAGGTTTTTGCTTGTTAAAGACTTATATGTTCGCCGTAAACAGTTTCCTGTTTGCTTGGCATATGCGGTGACAATCCATAAATCGCAAGGTTTAAGTGTAGATAGTGCATTGGTGAATATAGGAAGTTCTGTGTTCAAGGAAGGTATGGCATATGTGGCTTTGTCACGAGTTAGATCTTTATCAGGATTGTACTTGATTGACTGTGATGTCACAAACATTTGTGCAGATCTAAATTGTGTTAAGGAATACAATAGGTTAAGAAGAGAGTATGCGCCACATTTGCCTCAATATCCTTTGTTTGAGAAACGTGTGGTAGGCCGGAAACGAAGAAATATCAGTAATAGTAGGGAGGTTGTAGCAAAAAGCCCAAAAGTCGATGAACCGAAAATTGTAAGCAGAAAGAAAATGGATTCTGTTGAAGATGTTGTCGGTTTTCAATTTGAAAACAGTTCTGGTGTCAACTGCTATGCTAATGTAGTGGTTAATGTTGTCTTTTCACTAGAGACTTTAAAAGAACAGATTGTGATCAATTCTGAACAAAGTTTATGCTGTTTGTTGAATTCTGTGTTAGAGAAATGTAGCACTGATAGAACAAAAGTAGAAAGTGTGTCTGAAGTTCGTTATCTGTTAGACGAATGTTCAGGTCAAACAGACTTCTCTGAAAATATTCAGCAGGATTGTCAGGAGTTTTTAATGTATATGCTTGATGTATTGCAAGATGAGGGTGTAGATGTAGATCACCTGTTTGGGCTTTCTTATCAATGGCAGCATGACTGCGAGAACTGTAGGGTATCAAGTACTACTAGTGTAGACTCAGAAAGATTTATATATTTAACTTTGCCAGACAGTAAATCCGTGTCCTTTAATAAGCTAGTAAAAGCAGCTAATCACAACATGGAGTGTAGCCATTGTAAATCTGAAATGATGTCAACATTATTTATACGAAGATATGGCCAGTATGTCATTTTAATGATCCAACGATGTAGGCCTGATGGATCAAAATTGACAACTTTAATAAAAAATGTTGTTGCTTCGCAGTTGTCAATATCAGGAAGGACTTTTGTAACTGCAGCAATTATCTATCATGATGGTCCTTCAACAACATCAGGACATTACACAGCTTATTTAAAGTCTAGAAACGGCTGGTCATTCTGCAACGATTCTGTTGTAACTTTCAAAAAAAAATTGCCGTATGACCTTAAAAATTCTTACCTGGTGTTTTTAAAACCAAAATTTTAAGGAAAGAATCTCGGGATTTGCTCTGAGGAATTGCAAGAGGTTCATGGAATAGAGGGAATGTAAGTCTGCAATGCTGTCTAGATTATTGGTCCAAAACTTTTAATTATAATGTCATTTTAAAAATCCAACTATATAAACCTGATGCAAGTAAGTCTGCTTCATAGTAAGCAGTATCAGTGTCATAGGAAAAGTAGAACATGAGTGAGCAAGAAGGGTAAGATATTAGTAGTCCAGGATTGTGAAAGTAATCTTAAATGTTTTCTTTCTGAAAGTTGCGAAAATAGAAAATGACGGGATTTGATTACAAGAATTCCAAGAGTTGTAAATCGCTCCAACATGATTTGGCCATGTGGAAACATGTGGTAGAATGTGAGAAGTCTTTTATCGTATGTAACATATTTTTCAAAACGATGGAGGTTTTCTTTCAGAAAGTGGCGGGCTGAAAATATTAATAGCACAACAGAGTGTACGCTGTTCATAGGACATCCTTCGACGTTATGGAAAGTAAGTTAATTTTAAGGAGTTTTGAATTCAGATTTCTTATGTTGTATGGGTTTTTTTAAACACAATCATTTTGATTGTGTTTTTTTTTTCCCCGCTGTTACATGATGAATACCTTCAAGTCACTGATTTAAGTGAAATTTGATACATTCTGAGAACAGCAAAAATAAACCATTTAACATGTATAATTAATGTTCTACTTTTTGTACTTATGACATACATTTAGAAATGTGAGGTAAACATGGAGAAACTGAGGCTTCTGTAAATATCAAAGTTAATGCATACACTGCTGCACTTCTGGGTACTGTTTCATATGCTGGACTACATCTGCACTATGAGATACCTAAGCAAAGGCAACACAGGTGATGTGATTGTGAAATGAGCAAAAGAAACTCCACGTTTTTCTATTACATTACTTGTGTTTTCTAAGTTTACGAATGACATTGTGCAAATGAAGTTTAGGTCTGTCTATGGACACAGAAGAGGTCTGGCCGTTGTTCAAGAGTGAAGTGGACATGTTTTACTTGAATGGTAGGCCTTCACATGTATTATCTCCTCTGTATTCTTCAACAAGCATAAATTTGATATGCAACCCTGAGTAGGCCTCACCTTAAACAAACTTTTGGAGAGGCCACACCTTATCGTCATCCTGAATCAATCATTTAATCTATCACATTTAACTTCTATTAGTTCTACTGCTTCATTTGTTTAATCCTTACTTTCCTGCGTTTGCTACTTCCCTCATTCCTTTCTCTATTACTTAATTATTCTACTCCTTCCACTATTTTTCTCAGTCCCTCTCTTCTCATACTTCTTCACTCTTGTTCACTCACTCTGTCTCTATTAATGTCATTGTTTCTGATTGATCACAATTTTTTTTTAAAAAAAAGAACAGTAAGTATAAGGGAAGGAAACAGACAGTTATGTTACAAGAAAGACAGCTATAGGGAGTAAAGAAAAGATACTGTTACTCGCAATCCACTGCTGATGATGTCATTAACCATGTCATGAATGATGTAATATGTGACATCATCAGCAGTGGATTGCGGGTAACAGTATCTTTTGTTTACTCCCTATAGCTGTCTTTCTTTTAACATAACTGTCTGTTTCCTTCCCTTATACTTACTGTTCTTTTTTTAAAAAAATTTTTTTGATTCGCTCCCGGTTCGCGTACCGGAGTGCGAACCGGGAAGCGAACTAAAAGAAATAGAGGTTGGCAGAGTTCCAAATATTCTACCAATTTTTTTATAATGGGGAGGTAGTTCTGAAAAGAACTTTTTTTGTTTTTGTTGTTTTAATTTTTTTTATTATTTTTCAGAACATTTTTTAATTTTTTTTGTATTTTCTGAACATTTTGATATTTTTTTGGTTTTTTTGGGGGAGAGGGAAAAACAAAAACGATTCATTGTAAAGGGCTCAACAGGAGCAACAAAAAAAAGAAGAATTTATTGTTTGGGGCGTTTCGGGCAAACATGATTATCAATAGCTTTGATAATTAGAGTAATGCTACTTTCTCTGTAGCAAATGAATTGATTACAGCGCATGCACACTTGTTTCACTTCCCCAAACGTCATTTGTATGTTTGGGACCATCTCCCTCGCCTCTGGTCACGTCACTTCTTGTACAACCGATCTTCTGGCCATCGAAGGGGGATTTTCTTGCTCGTCTCGTAACTGGGCAGCACTATAGTTGTTAGGATGCCACCTACTCATATGCCGATGCATAGTGTAGTTGCCGAAACTGTATTTTTTATCAGTCCCCCTGGACAGTCTTTCTTTACATATACGGCAAAACACGTAGCGTGCATTTACTTTCTTTTGGCCCTCGGGAAATTTAAAAAATTGCCAAATATAGTTCTCCTTCCGATTATACCTCCTGGGCTCCTCTGGCAAAAACAGTGTCTCTTCCTGCTCTTCCTCCTCTTCCTGTTCTTCTTCTTCTTGTTGAATAACAACTTCAGCAGGTGGTCCTCTCTTCCTTGGATGTGGTGGAGGTGGTGGGGAAGAACCAGCTGAAGCTACTAATGAAGCCATATCTCAATGTTAATAAAGGGTCTTTCTCTCACCAAGATGAAAGTCAGAGTGAGGAAAGAAGGAGGGGTTTTCATCATTTGGGAAAAGCAAAAGTTCTAAACCAATGAAAAGTGTTAATTTTAGATCACATGACCTAGTATTACATCATTAGGAAACCAAAAGTGAAATGAACCAATGAAAAGTGTTATTACTGAGTCACATGACCTGCTGTGTTTACGTTACGCGCTTTTCAGCCGCGTTCCAGTTCGCTTCCGGGTACGCTAACTTGGCGCGTCACATGACGTATTACGCGACAACGCAAAACGTCATGCTAACGCAACAGTTACGCAAACGGAACGTTTACCGGTTCGCGGACCGAGTCGCGGCTCCAAATTGAGCTAACGGGAAGCTAACCGGTTCGCGGACCGGGAGCGAAACAAAAAAAATACTAAAAAAAAAATTGTATCAAAAACATGTAAAATATATTTTAAGATTTAAAGAAGAATACATTTCACAGCTACAGATATTAGCTTTTAAAAAACCAATGAAATTCACAGAAAAAACCATAGGTTATAGACCATATATAGTTAGGGATTAGCATTTACAAAACCTTATTTTACTCACACAAAACCATTGAAATTTCATATATAGTTAGTTGCACTAACTATATATCGCGCACCCGCAATCCACTGCTGATCATGTCACATATTACATCATTCATGACATGGTCAGTGACATCACTGATGTCATCACTGATGACATCACTGATGACATCTCAAATGACATCACTGATGACATCACTGATGACATCTCATTTGACATTACTGATCACATCACTGATGACATCATTCATGTGATAATACGATGAACCTCTTCAGACTCTAATATAACCTTAGATACAATCAGTGTAAACAGACACTCACAGACTGTCACTCATCCATGGAGTTACTCACACACCTAGTCAGTCATGCAAAGAATCAATCACACCTCCATTTAATTTCCTCAACTATACAGTTATACACACCTTACTTATTCAAACATATACTAACACATATTTACTCTCTTATACAATCCCTGATACAAGTTCACAATGATCCATACAGCCACTCACACATTCACTGGCTCTTATGCACAGATTTTTATATATGTCAACTCTCACATGTACTGTGTTTTACATATGTACTTACTTTGACATGTAGCACTGAGATATCCATTCACTCACCAATACACTCATGCACACAGTCAACGGCCCATACAGCTGTTTCCACATGCACTTTTGAACCCATACATCTAGTGAATCAACTGCTCACACATCTATGCACAGAGTCATACACCTCCCAGCCACCTACACACACACTCAGTCTCCCATACAAATACTTGGGCAACCAATCAATAACCCATATAGTTACTCATATAGCTACTGATCAACACATGCAGCAGTTTACAGAACAACAGACATAATGATGCACAAATGAAGACAGTTTAGTCACTAACCCATGCACTCAGTGAGACACATTTAATCACTCACTCATACAGTCATACACCTACTAAATCCTTCATCCAGACACTTATAAATACACTCATTCTTCAATATGTAAGACATATTTTAATTTACAGAAACATACAGTCACTGGGTGTTGTCATCAGTGATGTCATCAGTGATGTCATTTGAGATGTCATCAGTGATGACATCAGTGATGTCACTGACCATGTCATGAATGATGTAATATGTGACATGATCAGCAGTGGATTGCGGGTGCGCGATATATAGTTAGTGCAACTAACTATATATGAAATTTCAATGGTTTTGTGTGAGTAAAATAAGGTTTTGTAAATGCTAATCCCCAACTATATATGGTCTATAACCTATGGTTTTTTCAGTGAATATAGATATATATATATATATATATAGATATATAGATATATAGATCAAGGAATTTGTAGTACCCCTTTCAAACCCAAATCTGTTTTCCAACCTATCATGACCCACAATAACTTGGATGTTTATCAGGAACTTATCACCAAGGATCTGAAAAAATTATATACAGCCACAAACAAGAAGCATGCCACCATCAATAAAATGGATCAAAGCTATAATAACTTGATAAAAAATTTAGATTCAAACAAGAATATAATTGTCCGCCAAGCGGACAAAGGCGGAAATATTGTATTGTGGCCCCGCCAAATGTGCATAAGTGAGGCGGAGAATCAACTACAAGACCCCTTATGTTACAAAAAGAGCAATTTGGCAGCGATAAAAACAGCTTGGCAGGATCAAAATTCCAAACAGGTAGCATGGAGAAATGAAAATCTTATCTCCAAAGAGGAATTTGATTTTCTCAAGAAAGAACATCCGGTGATACCATCATTCTACCTGATACCGAAAGTTCATAAAAGTGTGGACATGCCACCTGGACGTCCCATTATCTCCGCCATCAACAGCTCAACTGAGAACATTTCGAAGTATATTGATTATTTTTGCAGGACTGGGTCAAGGGCTTAAGGTCATAAGTGCAGGATTCCTCAGATTTTATCCAAAAACTAAATGATGTTGTCTGGAATTCAGAATGTTTGCTCATTACACTTGATGTGTCTTCTCTGTACACTTCTATAAAACACTGTCATGGGATAAGGGCAGTCAAGCATTATCTGAACAAACGTGCCATGAATTTTTCAGCACACAACAAAATGCTTTTAGTCATGATCCAGGTCTGTTTAGAGCAAAATTATTTTTTGTTTAATAATAAAGTGTATCAACAGATTAGGGGAGTGGCTATGGGGGCCTGCTTTCCCCCCAGCCTAGGATGCTTGCATATGGTGGGAGGAACAGGGCATCATGGGACAACATCTAGTCACCATGCAAAACCATGAACCCCTTTATCTTAGATACATTGATGATCTATTTTTGTTCTGGCAAAGCACCAGAGAAGAGGCACAACTATTTGTAGAGCCGTTAAACAACAATGATTTGAATTTACAATTCACCTCTGCAATAGATAGTACATCTGTGTGTTTTCTGGATATAGAAGTGTACACAGCTGATGGAGCACTGGCTACTAGATTGCATAGAAAGCTGACAGCAGGCAATACTGTCTTCATTGCGGCAAGCCAACATCCCCACCACCTGATACGCAAGATTCCTTTCGAGGAAATGTTGCGTATCAGGAGGATCTGTAGTACAGATCAGGAATGCTTTAGGGACCAAGAAGACAGTAAGAAGCGGTTCCTAGCAAGAGGGTACTCGGAGGAGGTCCTCAATAGGGCAATGGACCGTTCCGAACTATCACAAGAACTCAGGCTCTAACACCTAGAATATCTACAGAGGGATTGATTGAAAACACTTCATATAGTCAACTTAGGGCAATTGTTACATTCAACAGACAACACAGTGACATCAGAAGGATTTTCTACAGAAATTGGAATTTAGTGACAGGGGATCCTGTCATTGGTGGGTTGGTTGCGAAAAAACCAGAGCTAACCTTTAGAAAATCTGTGTCTATGTCGGATAAATTAGTCAACAACCATTTGGATGTATCCTTTCATATACACTTGAGTTCTTGCATCGAACTGCATGGAAGACTATCAATAGTCCCTTCCATAAATCTTGATGAAATCTGCTAATGCTGCAAGTTTTAGCACAATAAACCCCGACCTACTGGCTTTGCCAACAATTGTTAAAATCCTGTTTCATAGGGAGGGACAAATTATATGTAGGGTTGAGTAAATTATGTGGCATCAAACGGCAAATTATGCGACGTAATTCAGCACATTTTCTTTATAGTATTTCTTCATTATTTTGTTGTTTTTACATTCTTAACACTTTCGCGGCATTGGGTGTACTTCATTAGTACCATTTTACCGGCCAAATATATCAACAAGCAATAGAAAGGTGACCAGTAAACTTTTGCAAAAGGCCCTCCACTGCGTTTTTGTAACTTTTGACCTGTTTGCTCTAGAAACAAAATCTTTTTGTTGTTAAAATCTGCAGATTATGCAGCAGATGATTGATTATATGGCAAATGCAGCAAATCTATAAGTATGTGAAAATCGCATAATTCCAGTGGCCCTGGTTATAGGCTGACTAGTAACAAAGGCGGAAAGGAGTTTTGCAGTCAGACCTCATATGGTTGTACAAATTACCAGTACCACTGAGAAAAAGGCTACACTCGTACGATTCTTTCACATAAACCTTAAAAGTTATTTTCTCCTCGTAAACTTCTGAGCTCCTTGTGCATATTTCTTCGCATTGCTCCTTCATTTTCTCTCAACTCCTCCCAACCAATTCAGCCAAGGTGAAGCCACTCCTTTTGTATTTCCCTCTGAGCTGGTCGTGTGAGAGTAGCACCTAAAGATGGTTCTCACTGTAATGCTATCTACTCAAACGTGCACATTCACTTTCTAACACTCTCCACAGAGGGAGAACTTGTGTTGCTCCGCTAACACGGTCTTCTCTTTCACGATATCGTCGCTGTTGGTCCAAGATTGCCTAGGATGTCAAACAGCACAGTAAAGAAACAAGACCTTTACAAGCTGGTACAGAGCCCCTTCAACATTGCTTTGGGCATAACACTTGAAGGTATCCAGACAACCATGCCCGCAAAATGTGTTGGAAGATGACAGTGTAAAATCACCCAGGTCTTATAAATGCCTTTGTGATGGCCTGGTCATTGCAGGAGCTTCATTGCGCTCATCTCTAACATGTGGCTCTTTCTTCTGCTTCTTTTACAGTCTCCCATCGTGGACTGCATTCATCCAAGTTCCCCTCCCATTCAATCGTCTTTCTATCTTCGCTTGGAGTGACAGCATTCTGCTTTTTCACAAGGAGCACATACAGAGTATCAACGACTACCATAATATTGGCTTGTCAAAACCAAAACTGTTTGTTTTCAGACTTTTTTTAAAATTGCGAGAGACTGGCAGCTTCCCCAACAATAAAGCTTTTTAGAAACCATCACAAAATAAACATTGACAAAGCCAAAACACTGGCAGCCAACGATGGCTTTGCCAGTGCTTGTCTGTCTCAATCAGAGTGCTGCTACTGCAGTGGAGCAATGCGTTGTTCGCGTTCTGTTTTCCCAATGTTGCTGTGCTTCAGGTGGGTCAAACTTCATAATACTGTGTGTCCAAATGCAAACACTGATGTAAACTAGTCCCTGGCTATGCAAGATCTAGATTATTTTTCCCTGACTTTACAAGATCTAGATTATTTTATCTCTACCTCAATCTCTAACTTAAAAGCCTTGTTCATGATTTGAGTTTTAATTATTAAAGTCTAACTTTCGATGGGCCTGACAGCCAAAATATGTTAATAAAAGTAGCATTGAAAATGTTCAGGTCTGGTCAGTGGGATTTAGACTTATAGTACTGTAATTTTTATTCCCCTATTAACAAGAAGAAATTGTAAAAATGCTACTAAACTGAGAGGGGTGTTTAGCTTCAAAAAAGAAAGAGCATGTCTAAAAGACGGTTAGAAATGGGGCTCTAGCTGGCTTGTTCAAGTAGGGACCACAATTTTAGTCAGGGTAAGTCCGTCACACACCATAAAATATCCTGTCGTCACATTTCTTAGTTAGACCCATGTAGAAACAGTGTTATCTTTCACCATGAACATGTTTCTTGACTTGCCTTCCCTTCCACAGAATAACCTTTTAAACACATTTGCGTGTGTGACAATTCTGGATTCGTTTTTCTGAAACCTCTTAGCTTACAAATTCCACTTCGCGAGACCGTTATCATGACTCCCTGAACACCAAGTACAAGGCGTAGACACACATTGTGCAAATGTCGTTCTATTTTTCATACATGAGGCCACACAGCTATCTACAGACCATAACAATGCTGGCTTGCCCAGGACTCGCAAGGAAGCTTTTCATTTTAAATAAACAAGCATTTCCGCGTTTACTTAGAGGAACGATTTGCTGTCATTGGCAATGTCTCTACACGCTGAAACTTAAGCCCAGCAGCTTGCTGATATCTCTGCGAAGAGTGTCCAGTTTGTGACCAAGACGTTCTTTCCCTTCAGGTATCAGGGGTTGGATCATCCAGTATGGGGATTCTTGGAAGAACACACACACCCTAAACATTTAGGTTAGGGACTGCATAGTAGGAGTACACCAGATTTCTATATTGTTTCATATGACTGCATATACATATTGTCTTAGCACAATGGTGGAACTTTTTATTCACTGTCACTGTCTTGGTACTTCTAATAACCTTAATCTGCTTCTGTCTATTGATCATTGCAGCACACATACTCTATACAAGAATCCTATTGCTTCAATAAACATTGAAAATGTGCCACTGTGTACTCCTCGTATTTTTCTTGTCCGTTTCAGTGTTTTCCAGAATCATATGCTATTTGTCTAGGTTTAGGGGAGCTTATGGTGGCATTGAGCTAGCTGGCTTATAGGGAAAAATATTCTGAGACGGTGCATAGAATCAGTCTAGCACCATCCCAACGGTTATGCTATCCACAAACGCGCACATCTTACCGTAGGGTGGGAACCAAACCACATGGCGCCCAACGTTTGTTAGGTACTTATTTTAATAGATCACCTTAGTAGTTCAATAGTGCCTTCTCAGAGATCCCTACTTATCTCCTAACCTAAGATGTCCATGGTAGCGGGGAAAATCCTCCGCAGTGGAGTAGGTCACCCCTATGTTTTAACTGTAGGATTTTCAAGCTTTAACTCTAAAAGGATCTACTTTCCATTGTGCATACTCACTCTTTAATTCATTTCATATTAAGTCTGAGGACGAAGGTCCTCTGGCATTAAACTACATGATACTGTGCTCACCCGATTGGCATTGAGCAGGCAGGCCAAACTTAGGAGGCAATGTTTAAAACTATTTGTGCAACATAACACACCGTAACACAATGTAAACAACACAAAAAGATTCCACACCAGGTTAGAAAAATAGTCAAATAATTTTGTAAATACATCAAGAATAGAACAACAAAAAAATCCAATTAGTAAAAGTCGAGATATTAATTTTTCAAGAATCAAAATGTCTGTAGCGTTTTGAAGCAAAAAGCGATAATGGGGGCGGTGACAGCCATTGCATCGCAGCTGTTACCCTGCATGCCATTACAACTATGCATGATCATCACAACACAATTTTTTACAATGCATGAATGGTAAAGGGATATGCTTTTCAAATGTAAGTATTAGATAAGTGTGGGTGTTGGGGTGTTATGGGTAAATTAAGGTTTTAGGGTGGGTATGGGTTTTGTGGTGGCATGGGCAATTTTAGGGTTTAGAGTGGGTATGGGTTTTTGAGGTTGCATGGATAGTTTTAGGGTGGGTAGGGCTATTAGAGTGCCAGGGTAGTTTTAGGGTGGGTATGGGTTTTGGAGAGGCAAGGGTAATTTTAGGCTTTATGGTGGGTATGGGTTTAGGGGTGGCATGGTTCATTTTAGGTTTTTAGGCAGGTATGGTTTTTGGGGAGGCATGGTTAATTTGTGGGTTTAGGGAGGGAATGGGTTTTGGGGTGGCATGGATAGTTTTAGGGTGGGTATGGATATGGGTTTGGATGGTATGTGTAATTTTAGGGGTTATGGTGGGTTTGGTTTTTGAGGTGGCATGGGTAATTTTAGGGTTTAGGGTGGGTATGTGTTTTGGGGTGACAAGGGTCGTTTTAGGGTTTAGGGTGGGTGGGGGTTTTGTGATGGCAAGGGTAGTTTAAGGGTTTAGGGTGGGAAAGGACTTGGGGGTGGCATCGGTCATTTTAGGGTGGGTTGGGGTTGAGGGGTTGTTGGATTTATATGTATGGTTTTATATATTTCAACAGACATCATTGTGTGACATAAAAACATACATAAAAATAAGTACATTATTTTCGTTTTACTGCATTTTCATGCATTACAATGCACACCATTACTAAGCAATTATAAGTATTTTACAGGAAAATATAAAGCTATAATGTATAGATAAATAGCGTTTACATTTACCTGTAAAATAATATATTTTCAAGCACAACTTTAACCACACATATACTTTTACAAAACATGCTTTTACAACAAAATTCGCTATAAAGGCATGCGTTGTAAAGGTAAATGCATGATTAAAGTTGGCATTGTAATGGTACTGCGTTGTAACCACAATTTCACTGTTACAACCACGTTGTTAAGACATGCAATATAATGGCATACGTTGTGAAGACATGCAACCAATGGGGGTATCCTGTCATGCTGAGCTTGGGCAAATTCAAGAGTTCAGGCCAACCGCGATGTAGGGCATGATGGATACAGGAATCATGGAGGCTCACTGAACACAGTTCCTTGATCCTGGTGGCAACAGCAGGATGCAGACAAGCGAAGCCTCGGTGTCGATCCTGTCGTCGAGGTGATGTTGCAATTTTCTTCACGCAGCGGTAGCGATGCTTCAGTTCCGATTAGAGTGCGCCAAGCTGAGTGGTGCTGGTTCCGTAGGAGATGTGCATGGCTTCTCCAAGCAGTCAAGGGAATGCATCGATCAACAGCAGTGATGAGTTAGTTCTTTGTGGCAGTGCGCTGGTTCAGAGTGCGATGCGCAGATGCCTCTCCCGAAACAGGGTCAATGCGGTGATTCTGCAACATGCACACTGGAAATGCGTAAATTTTTCTGGAGCAAGTATCTGGGTCCACTTCTAATGGACCAAGCACAGGAGCAAGTGTAGAGACTTTGATATCCCAGAGTCTCAAGGAACATGAGGAGAGCCAACTTGGAGATCACTTTTGGTTCAAGGAAGAGTCCAGCTCTCCCTCAGAGAGCAGCAGGTAGCAGGGTACCCAGCAAAATAGCAGGTCTTCAAGATCAGCAATCCAGCAGAGTAACAGTCTTTGAGCAGCACAGTACTTCTTCTGACAGGGGTTCTTTGCAGGTCCAGAAGTGTCTGACCTGGTGTGGGCAGAGACCCAGTAACCTCTACCCAGTTGTGCCTTTGAAGAGCGGTGACTCCAATGAGGAGTCTTTAAAGTGCAGAGAGGTTCCTTCTTTCCAGTCCTGGCACTGCCTACTCAGTTGTACGTGTGAGCTCTTCCCTCTTATCCTGCTCAGGATAATCTTTCAGAATTCAGATGGGCACTCGGACACATCTGATCTTACTTTGTGTGGGGCTGTCTAGAGGGAATGCACATAGTCAAGCTGTCGCCCACACCAGCAATGTATTGGAGACAGGCTGCAAACACACAGAGCAGTAAGAGCAGAGAACTGTCCACTTTCTAAAAGCGGCATTTCTAAAATAGTAATGTTAAATCCAACTTTACCAGAGTAAAGATCCTTTATCATTATCATTCTAAAGATATAAAACATGACATAGCTACTCCTTTCCAATGAGGAGTTACAACTCAAAAGTGTAATAAGGAATTCCCAATGTTAACCTATGAGAGGAGTAGGCCTCACAGCGGTGAAAAAAAATGTGGGTATTTTTCACTACCAGGATATGCAAAACTTAAAAGTACATGTTATACATTTTACTTACACAGCAGCTTGCCCAATGGGATTGTTTTGAGTTACCTTTAGGGCCCACTTAGTTCTCGTTGCACTCAGCACATTTATTTTTGTGCCACAATATTATTTTGCGGAAAACACTAAGGGGGTCATTAGGATTGCGGTTTTTCCGCATCCTCGGGGCCGGCGGAAGCCACCGCCGGACCCGAGGATGCGGAAAAACCGCAGCGGACTGACCAAGGACCCACCGCCACATTAGGATGGCTGGTGGGTCCTGGTTTCCGTCCGCAGCTTTTCCGCCGTGGCTGGCTTACAACCGCGGCGGAAAAGCTCTGATATGGTGACGGTGTCTCTCAGACACCGTCCGCCATATCAGGATGGGATTTTAAAAGTGCTTTTCCGCGGCTGGTTTTCCGCCGTGGAAAAGCATACGGATCTTCACCTAGGGGGCCCGTTGCGGGCCCTCTAGGTGAAGGGGGGGTGAGGGGTGCACATGGGGGGTACCTATGGTACCCCCCTGCATTTGCATGCAGAAAGCGGCAGGCACCGCGCGGTGCCTGCCTCTTTCTGCATGCAAATGCAATGCGTGCATTTTTAACATTGCCGCGGATGCAGCTTGAAGCTGCACCCGCGGCAATGTTAAAAATAGAGGTTGTGACCGCCAGGGTGGCGGTCACATCCTAATCGCACAGGAGGGGACTCCGCAGCCCATGCGGACGTCCCCTCCTCCTCAATGATCGCGGACGGACGCAAGTCCGTCCGCGATCATAATCGCTCCCTAAGTGTTTTTGTTGTTGGTTCTTCTCTTTGGGAGTATGTCTGAACATCACATAAAAGATCAAACAAAATGTGCCCTGTATTCTGTGCTCGTTTAGCAATGTAGCTTGGCATTTAGACACAGCATTCATTCACTTCTGGTTTTATCAAAAAGACATTTCATATTATATACACCAAGACGAAAACACAGAAGGGAATTCTTGCAGAGGAGAGGTCCTGAGACGAATGCGCCAGCCTTGCCCAACCTGAGATGCAGATTACTTAACAATAATACAAGGTATGGGGTTTGGTTTGATTCCCAAAGATCTATGATACATCACTGTGCCCACGTAGTGAGGCGAGGCTGAGACACATAGATCTTTAAACATGGTAGAGCTTCTCATTGTAGAAGGTTTACTTGTGATTTTACTCGTTTCGCTGGCATGCATATGTTTTATAATTGCACTGCAGTTGTTTTTTAATAGAGCACAGTAGTTTACAAAAAAACAACATTATTTTCATGTTTTTGTTTTGTTTATTATGGACATGCATAAGTGAGAAAACGAAAGGTGACAATCTGTTTCTGCAGTTCCTTGAGAGGACTAGAGTGTTGTATTGTGGGGTGCTAATTTACCTGTCACTCCGGGTTGGTTAGAGGGTCAGGTAAGGCACTATGTGCTAGTCAGGATTGGGTTTCATAGGAACTGATGTGTTATGGTGATTCGTTTCCTACATACTGATGTTCTGTAATACCAGGCATAGTTTTGCTTACACAGAATCATTGCAAGAGGATACCTGGGGCTTACCTTAGGGGTGACATAGTAACAAGCATTTGCAATGCAATAGGTCTTGCATTTTGTGAGTTTAAGCTACTGGCATTGTAAATAATAATGCGTTTTATTTATGTTTCAAAAACCAAAACATGAATAAAAGGCATTGTCATTTATAATGCCAATATCTCAAACACGCGTAAATGCGAAACCAGTTGCATTGCAAATGCTTGTTCAATATTATATACAAGTTATAGTTGCTGCTTAATTATCTTATGCAACTAACAACCATTGACAAAGCCAAAAGGAAATGGGATGTTACTTGGTGTATCAGATATCTGGTTGCAATGACAGAAACAGCAAAATAGCACAGATTTTTAATGTATGTGTTTTAAGCCACACCCTTAATTACATTGGCCACGCCCCTTTGAGAGATTCCCCAGTATTTTCATCCCACTTAAAGCCCTGTTTATAACCCATAGGAACATTTCTTAAAACGTCAAACCACAAACAAATGTTAAACCACAAACAGCTTGGCTTTCAAAGCAGCGCAAGGGGACGTGTACCCAGGGTCAGCGTCACAGCTGCTAAGCTGACTGACTTCATTGATATCACCTATAGCACTTGCAAGCTGGACCAAGTTGGCCGTGGTGGAAAGGGGGGACTGGAACTTCAAGTCCCAAAATGTAAAGTGCTGCTGAATGGAAGACAAGACAGGCTACAGGTGTCACGCATGACACAGGGCAATGGATAATCTATTCATTTAGCACTGTATGTTATAATGCCGTTGTGTTTTTTTGGCATACCTGGTCATTGGTAGCTCAGTTGAAAGATAAATTAATGTATGAAAATATGCATGCTGCTACCGCACTGTGGAAACTATAGCCCAGCGAGTAAGCGGGTGGGGGGATGCATATTGTGGCTCCCGCTCCTGCGCCGAGTAAGGAATATGCTACTTACCAGAATGCATCTGTTCTTGGCATGTAGGGCTGCTGACATTCATATCTGTGCATAGATCGCCGCCTAGTGTTGGGTCCGGATGATTGTATATTGTTGTCCTGGAAGAGTCTTCGAAGTATCACGAGATAGGTGGCTTCTCCCTTGGACTACAGTGCGCATGGGCATCCTCTCCATCCTCAGATTGTTTTTCGCCATTGTGGCAAAGATGGAGTATAGTACAGTAAGAGATGTCCATGCAAAGAGTGAATGCTGCAGCTGCGACAGGCACCGGAGAGGTGGGTGGGCGATATGAATGTCAGCAGCCCTACATGCCAAGAACAGATGTATACTGGTAAGTAGCATATTCCGTTCGAGGCATGTGGGCTGCTGAATTCATATCTGTGCATAGAATGTATAGCAGTATCTCCCTTAGCGGTGGCTACCTGTGTCAGCTGCAGCAGTCTGGAAAAGAGTTTTGAGAACAGCCTGTCCTACAGCAGCTTGCTGTTTTGAATGTACATCTACACAATAGTGTTTTGTAAATGTATGTGTGGTTGACCATGTGGCTGCTTTACAAATTTCGTGTAAAGGAATATTATCCAGGAAAGCCATGGATGCCCCTAGCTTGCGTGTGGAATGCGCCCTAGGGGGAACTGTTAAGGTGCGTTTGGCTTTTAAATAACCTATTTGGATGCACTTAACGATCCATCTGGCTATACCTGATTTTGAAATAGGGTTGCCTTTCAGTTGCGGTGAGAAAGCAACAAACAACTGTTTTGTTTTTCGAAATGCCTTAGTTCTGTCTATATAGTATAGCAGAGCTCTCTTGACATGTAGCGTATGCAAGGCCCTTTCAGCTACTGTTTGTGGATTTTGAAAGAACACTGGCAGTTTGATGGTTTAATTTATATGGAAACGGGATACCACCTTTGGCATGAATTTAGGGTTTGTTCTGAGAACTACTCTATTTGCATGCATTTGAATGAATGGCTCTTGAATAGTTAGGGCTTGCAGCTCGCTAACTCTTCGAAGCGAAGTAATGGCAATAAGGAAAGCCACCTTCCAACTAAGAAATTGTATTTCGAAAGTGAGTGTAGTGGTTCGAAAGGTGGTCCCATAAGTCTGGTTAAAACAATGTTTAGATTCCAGACTGGTGAAGGTGGGTGTCTTGGAGGAATTACGCGTTTGAGTCCTCACATAAACGCCTTAATTGCTGGCACCCTAAATAGTGAAAGGTGCTGCCTGTTTTGAAGATATGCTGCTAACACAGCTAAATGTATCCTGATGGATGAATAGGCTAAATTGCAGCGTTGTAGGTGCAAGAGATAGCAAATGATGTTTTGAGTGGAAGCATCAACTGGGTTAATATCGTTGTTATGACAGTAAATGACGAAACGTTTCCACTTTGCTGCATAACATGTAGTCGGTTTTCTTGCCTCTGTGATAATATTCATGCAGTCTGGAGGCAAGTTCAGGTATCCAAATTCTAGGATTTCAGGAGCCATATCGCCAGGTTCAGCTGTTGCGGGTCTGGGTGTTGGATTTCTCTATGGCTCTGAGTTAGAGGATTGGGCGTGAGTCGCAGTCTTTGATGGGGCTCCACTGACAGTTCTAGGAACGTTGTGTACCATGGCTGCCTCGCCCATGTGGGAGCAACCAGGATTTCTATTTCCGGGTGTCCCCACTTCCGGAAGAATGGTTGGAGCACTGTGGGGTGAATCTATACCATTCGTGCATTTGTTGACTGTGCCTGCTGAGCAGGTCGGCTACTTGATTGTCCTTGCCTGGGAGGTGCTCTGCCATAAGAAACATGTTCCTTTGAATGTCCCACTTCCACATTGCTTGAGCTAGGTGCGACAGCTGTGGTGAGTGTGTTCCTCCCTGTTTTTGAATGTAATACATAGCTGTCATGTTGTCCGTCCGTATCAACATAGTTTTGTTGCATAAGTGGGTTTTGAACGCTTTTAGAGCTAGAAAGATAGCCATGAGCTCTAGAAGGTTGATGTGCATCTTCTTTTGTTGTACAGTCCGGAGTCCCTGTACTGTGCAGTGTAGGACATGGGCTCCCCATCCTAGTAGGGATGCGTCCGTGGTAAACACTATTTGTGGGACAGGCTCTTGGAACAGTCGTCCTTTGCAAAGGTTATGTGGATTCCACCAATGCAGAGAGTTGTATGCCCGACTGGTCACCAACATTAGGTCCTGCAGTTGCCTTTGAGCCTGGTTCCACTGCCTTGCTAGGCACTCTTGGAGAGGACGCATGTGTAGTCTGGCATGAGGGACTATGAATATGCACAAGGCCATCATGCCTATTAGTTGCATAAACACTCAAGCTGGTACGGAGTGTTGGGGCCTGAATTTTTGGATCAATGCTTGCATGCCGTTGATCCGTGCTGCGTTGGGATATGCTTTTGCTGCCAGTGTATCTATAGTTGCTCCCAGGTATTGTTGTACATGGGAGGGTTGCAGATGTGATTTTGGGTAGTTTAGCGAGAAGCCTAAACTGTGCAGGAGATGGATGGATTTTGACATGTGGTTGGCACACTGCTGGGCCTATGGCGCGTGTATTAGCCAATCGTCCAAATATGGGTACACATGGATGTGTTGCCTTCTGAGATGTGCCGCCACTGTAGCTAGACATTTGGTGAAGACTCGTGGAGCTGTTGTGACACCAAATGGTAGGACTTTGAACTGATAGTGCTGTGAACCTGAGATACTTTCTGTGGCTGGCTTTACCACCTTTTTCGGACCGAGCGGTTTGGTCGGTTCGACAGTGTCTTTAGGTGTTTTATGTGTTTGAGGTTTTGGCTCGATGCCCTTCTTCGGTTCGAGGTGCTTCGGCTCGACCGATTTATTTTGTTCCACCCTAGGTTTCACTTTCAGTTCGACGTTAGTTTTGGGCTTAGGCCTTTTACTTTCGTCAACTGTTTTTATCCCTTTGTCGATATTTGATTCGAATTTGCTCGATTCGAAATGCTTTGTCTTTGGGTTCGATTTGATGTGCTTTGGCTTTGGCGTTGAATCGACATTTTTAGGCCGCGATGTTGACCCGGCGGCTTTAGGCTTTGAGCTCGACTCAACAGCTTTAATCTTCGATGTCGACTCAACGGTCTTTGGCTTCGAAGGCTGTGTTGGGGCTACGGCCTTCGGCTCGATGACCTTTGGCTTAATTACTTTTGTTTCGACGACTTTTGGTCCAAAGACGGTGTTATCGACGAGTTTCGGTTTCAATGGAACCGGTGCCGTAAGGCGTGTCTCGGAGAGCTCTTTGAATATGTTCTTAGCCGGGCGGTATGGCAGGGCTGTAGAACTAGAATGTTGATCTTGGCTAAGGCCTGCTGGCGATGCCTCGACCTGAGTCTCTGATATCGGTATAGTGTCTATATGGGGCGGTGTACTCACGGTTCGCCCCTCGTCGTCATCTGAGTCGTCTTCAACAGCTACGATGTCTTGATCGCATTCCTCGAGATCGACGATTTGGTCCTCCTCTTTGAGGTAATCATCGGAGTCGTGCTCCGAGTACCTGTCTTCGTCTTGATCTGATTCTTCGGCGCTAGCTAGTTCTTCCTCATCGTCGAAGATATTATCGGGCTCTGGTGCCGACCGCTGCATTTCTTGCCTCGCAGCCCTTCGATTCCGGATAGTCTTTTTCGACCGGAACTGGGCACAGGCCAGGCAACTATCTTCTTTGTGATCTGGAGATAGGCATTTGTTGCACACGGGATGCTTATCTGTGTGCGGGAACTTAGAGTTGCACTGCGGGCAGTATTTGAATGTACTTCCTTCCGTCGACGGTTGGTCCACGTGGTGTCGAGAAGGCCTCACGGCCCGATTCGACGACCGAAGTGCAGTATATGTTTAGAAAGTATATCGGTACCGAGCGCTGAACAATACCGACGGATCCGAAGGCCTTTTGGCCTTTAGAGAAGTTAGTTAATTCCGAACTTGGAGTGTTGGAAAGTACATCCGAACCCAATGGCGGAAAAAAACAATCTGAGGATGCCCATGCTCACTGTAGTCCAAGGGAGGAGCCACCTATCTCGTGATACTTCGAAGACTCTTCCAGGACAACAATATGCAATCATCTGTACCCAACACTAGGCGGCGATCTATGCACAGATATGAATTCAGCAGCCCACATACCTCGAACACATGCTCGGGACTGGAGGTAGGCGCAGCAGCTACCGATCCTCAGCCGCCCAAGCAGCGAGCACCGCCTCCGTGTCCTGCCACTGCGCTTATTGTACCTGAGGCGGGGAGTCAGGGCATATCTGCAGAGAGGAGATGGTCGGGGGGGGGGGGAACTCCGCAGGCCGTCTCTTTAAGAGAGCTTCCTCTGACATCACGCTGGTGCCGATGGGAGGAAAAAGAAGAATTGTAAATTCTTGGCCAGTCAGAGGAGGGATAGCGGCTCCTGAAAAGCTTCGCGAAGGGGAGACAATTAGGGTGACCCTTCTGGTCTCCTGTTTCGCTGTGGATGATTAAACAAGGCTGTTGTGAAAGCGAGTACTTGAGGTTGACACCAGTGCAAATGTCAGAAGCGTTTCCTTTCCATATAGGATTTGATGGCAGAAGGGTGCGGGCAGTGATTGAGATAACATGAAGTGTATTTGTGGGACACCTACTGTTTGAAGGAGGGTCTGTGAAGGAGGCAATCCACTGCATCAGCGCGCTCTCTCAGCACACGAGGCTCCCAGCGCCAAACCCACTCCTCGCCGCACCCGCTCCGCGGGTGCCGCTTCGCTGGTGAGCCCCGGTGTGTGCAGCTTCGTGGGAGCACTTGGAAGGTCCGTGGCGGCAAGGCGGTAAGGGGCGCGAGGCACCAGTGGGGCTGCGAGCGTGCAGGGACTTCATTTCCCAGAAGTCCCTGCGAGACCAAGGAAGAGCTTCCGGTCCGCTCTCCCTGCTGGCCCGCCCCCCGCCCACCAAAGGACTTTTTAAAAGCGTACCTGCACTTCCCAATTCGTGGGACACCTACTGTTTGAAGGAGGGTCTGTGAAGGAGGCAATCCACTGCATCAGCGCGCTCTCTCAGCACACGAGGCTCCCAGCGCCAAACCCACTCCTCGCCGCACCCGCTCCGCGGGTGCCGCTTCGCTGGTGAGCCCCGGTGTGTGCAGCTTCGTGGGAGCACTTGGAAGGTCCGTGGCGGCAAGGCGGTAAGGGGCGCGAGGCACCAGCGGGGCTGCGAGCGTGCAGGGACTTCATTTCCCAGAAGTCCCTGCGAGACCAAGGAAGAGCTTCCGGTCCGCTCTCCCTGCTGGCCCGCCCCCCGCCCACCAAAGGACTTTTTAAAAGCGTACCTGCACTTCCCAATTCGTGGGACACCTACTGTTTGAAGGAGGGTCTGTGAAGGAGGCAATCCACTGCATCAGCGCGCTCTCTCAGCACACGAGGCTCCCAGCGCCAAACCCACTCCTCGCCGCACCCGCTCCGCGGGTGCCGCTTCGCTGGTGAGCCCCGGTGTGTGCAGCTTCGTGGGAGCACTTGGAAGGTCCGTGGCGGCAAGGCGGTAAGGGGCGCGAGGCACCAGCGGGGCTGCGAGCGTGCAGGGACTTCATTTCCCAGAAGTCCCTGCGAGACCAAGGAAGAGCTTCCGGTCCGCTCTCCCTGCTGGCCCGCCCCCCGCCCACCAAAGGACTTTTTAAAAGCGTACCTGCACTTCCCAATTCGTGGGACACCTACTGTTTGAAGGAGGGTCTGTGAAGGAGGCAATCCACTGCATCAGCGCGCTCTCTCAGCACACGAGGCTCCCAGCGCCAAACCCACTCCTCGCCGCACCCGCTCCGCGGGTGCCGCTTCGCTGGTGAGCCCCGGTGTGTGCAGCTTCGTGGGAGCACTTGGAAGGTCCGTGGCGGCAAGGCGGTAAGGGGCGCGAGGCACCAGCGGGGCTGCGAGCGTGCAGGGACTTCATTTCCCAGAAGTCCCTGCGAGACCAAGGAAGAGCTTCCGGTCCGCTCTCCCTGCTGGCCCGCCCCCCGCCCACCAAAGGACTTTTTAAAAGCGTACCTGCACTTCCCAATTCGTGGGACACCTACTGTTTGAAGGAGGGTCTGTGAAGGAGGCAATCCACTGCATCAGCGCGCTCTCTCAGCACACGAGGCTCCCAGCGCCAAACCCACTCCTCGCCGCACCCGCTCCGCGGGTGCCGCTTCGCTGGTGAGCCCCGGTGTGTGCAGCTTCGTGGGAGCACTTGGAAGGTCCGTGGCGGCAAGGCGGTAAGGGGCGCGAGGCACCAGCGGGGCTGCGAGCGTGCAGGGACTTCATTTCCCAGAAGTCCCTGCGAGACCAAGGAAGAGCTCCCGGTCCGCTCTCCCTGCTGGCCCGCCCCCCGCCCACCAAAGGACTTTTTAAAAGCGTACCTGCACTTCCCAATTCGTGGGACACCTACTGTTTGAAGGAGGGTCTGTGAAGGAGGCAATCCACTGCATCAGCGCGCTCTCTCAGCACACGAGGCTCCCAGCGCCAAACCCACTCCTCGCCGCACCCGCTCCGCGGGTGCCGCTTCGCTGGTGAGCCCCGGTGTGTGCAGCTTCGTGGGAGCACTTGGAAGGTCCGTGGCGGCAAGGCGGTAAGGGGCGCGAGGCACCAGCGGGGCTGCGAGCGTGCAGGGACTTCATTTCCCAGAAGTCCCTGCGAGACCAAGGAAGAGCTTCCGGTCCGCTCTCCCTGCTGGCCCGCCCCCCGCCCACCAAAGGACTTTTTAAAAGCGTACCTGCACTTCCCAATTCGTGGGACACCTACTGTTTGAAGGAGGGTCTGTGAAGGAGGCAATCCACTGCATCAGCGCGCTCTCTCAGCACACGAGGCTCCCAGCGCCAAACCCACTCCTCGCCGCACCCGCTCCGCGGGTGCCGCTTCGCTGGTGAGCCCCGGTGTGTGCAGCTTCGTGGGAGCACTTGGAAGGTCCGTGGCGGCAAGGCGGTAAGGGGCGCGAGGCACCAGCGGGGCTGCGAGCGTGCAGGGACTTCATTTCCCAGAAGTCCCTGCGAGACCAAGGAAGAGCTTCCGGTCCGCTCTCCCTGCTGGCCCGCCCCCCGCCCACCAAAGGACTTTTTAAAAGCGTACCTGCACTTCCCAATTCGTGGGACACCTACTGTTTGAAGGAGGGTCTGTGAAGGAGGCAATCCACTGCATCAGCGCGCTCTCTCAGCACACGAGGCTCCCAGCGCCAAACCCACTCCTCGCCGCACCCGCTCCGCGGGTGCCGCTTCGCTGGTGAGCCCCGGTGTGTGCAGCTTCGTGGGAGCACTTGGAAGGTCCGTGGCGGCAAGGCGGTAAGGGGCGCGAGGCACCAGCGGGGCTGCGAGCGTGCAGGGACTTCATTTCCCAGAAGTCCCTGCGAGACCAAGGAAGAGCTTCCGGTCCGCTCTCCCTGCTGGCCCACCCCCCGCCCAAAGAGCCGCCTACAAAAAGCCATTTCACTCCCGCAGCGCGGGACGCAGCCCGGGCTAAGACTGGGCAAAGACAGGGCTGTTTTAGGCCGTTAGAGGCTGTTAGAGACTGGGCTGGGCCACCCCATTTCGATGTTCGAGTCGACCTCTAAACTCCAACCCAGCATGGCTACCCGAGAGTTTAGAGACAGAGCAGCCAAATCAAAATTAAAAAATGGCACACTGGACGATTTCATCACCAGGACCCACACCGCAATTGATAACGAAATAACCAAGATGCAACACAGGGTGTCACTAGAACTTGAAGCTGCCAGACGACTCTCAGTGGAGTTGACTGCTGCTAAAAAATCCTCCCTTGGCCATATTGCCTGTGCAAAAAGTCCTGAACGTCCGCTAGGTCCTATACCCACCCTGATCGTTACCAATGCTGATATTCACGACATAAAAGTAGCAAGATTACCCTTATCAGAGGGGAACCATTTAGACAAATCAATCTCCCCCCCACTCACTCAATTGGGCGAGAATGTAGATCAAAAGGAAGGTTGTGCTGAGGGTGTTCCCTCAACACTTGAACCCTCCCTTGCCCTACAAGAAAAGGATGGTAGCCTATGCAAAGCACAAAAGTACACACATAATAAAAGGAAACGCAACCCTACTTCGGCATACTCTAGAAAAAAGGCTAAAGTAGCGAAGGCACGGCTACCAACCAAGGCACCTCCCCTTGATAAATCGCCAACACTGCAATCTTCAACTCAAACAATATGCAGAGAAGGCACCTCCCCTCACACAGCAATTATACAGGAAAACAACGATCTCACCATAGAAAGCGATGCTCCAGGAATCCCCCTATGTTCCATCAAAGGGAAGGATGTTGAATTTCTCACTATTGTTTGGGAAACATTAAAAAAACTACTCACCCCAATAGAAAAGAGATTCACACACCTAGAGACACAGCTTCTAGAAATCGAAAAAAGTATAATAAACCTGGCAACTGTCACTATGCAGAATTCTAATTCCACATGTACAACTATAAACCTTCCCCCAGCAGTAAATTTGGACTCTACCACCGAAGCAGCAGTAATCTCGCGGCCTCCCCCCAAAGCTAAGAGACCAGGTTCGACTAACATAATTCCAACTGCCGCATGCTCTTCCCCTAACACTTCTAATACTATACCCAAGGTCAAACCCACACCCAAACCCCGAACCAAGGCTACTGTCACTAATCCCCCTAGTGGGGCAATACCATCCACCTCAGCCGCACCTGCCCTAAGCACATCTTCCCCGACCGAGCACCCCAATGTTAGACACAATGGCCAGAGCACTAATCCACTAACATCGCAGAGAGCTAGTACCAGTTTCATTCGATCAAGGGGATTTGTAGATCTCCCCCCAGAGGTTAGCCCCTATGTTGTGGTGCTAACTGGGGTAACTGAACTGGTATATAACCAGCACGAAAATTTTGACTCTCTCAAGAACAAGGTGATCCACTGGTTGGAAACCAACAAACCTATCCCCAACCATCTAAGGAGCAAAATCCTCATGGTACGGAGGGTACCCTGGGTAGGGACTACACAAAAGACCTCCCCTGGAGATTGTGTGATACTCACCTTTGAGGACTCTAACACCGCTCACGCCATTTACTCATGGACCAATCATAGCTCATCGACAACAATAATAGCAAGACCACTCACCTTTTTCTACCCACCACGTCCCCCAATAGCTCAGGGGGGGAACTGGAGCAGGATGCAGTCGAGGAAACACACTTGGGGAGCACAAAGTAACTGGTGGGTAGATACCCACGGAGGTTGGAATGGGATCCCGACCTCCAATAGATATGGGTGTCTCGAGGAGGTGGACTGACTTACACATCCAGCAAACATTACACCTCCCTCAACCATTCAAATTAGCAATCACACTCACTCTCCAGACAATGCACCATCAACCAGTACTTTAGACACACCTACGATCGGCTCTCTCCCATCAACACCACTACACATAGTGTCAAGTGACCTTAGCCAAGGGGCAGTTAGATACACTAATTGCTCTGCTACGGGCGAAATTGCTGACCTCAACCAGGGGTTGAATATTAAACTTCCCATTCCACAGAGCCACACACCAAACAGTGCTCTACTTTATACTGCCCCACCCAACCAGTGTGGGAAATTAGTAGCAATAGGGCACCGGGGAACATCAAACACCAGAAGTACAATAGAGACTCATGGTACACTCTCTATTCTATCCTGGAACGTGGCTGGGCTGGCAAATAAACTAGACATCCCTGACTGGAGAGACTTAGTAGAGAGCTATGACATCTGCCTCTTACAAGAAACCTGGGCCAGAGAACAACCTAGCCCCCAGGGATTTGCGACCTTTAGTATTGAAGCAAAATGGGGGGGCAAAGGCCGCCCCTCAGGAGGCCTTTCAACCTGGGTGGGGTCCCACCTGGCATGTAGGGCCACATCCATGGAAACCAACTCTTGTGACTTCCAATGTGTTACCCTAGAATGGCCATGCGGAGGGAAACTGGTAGTGATAAATTTTTATTCAAGGCCAGTTGGGGTTGCTGCAATATCAGGCACAGTGGAAGACCTAGCATACTTCCTCGATACACACAACTTTTCCTCCCCTCTAATAATAGGTGGCGACTTTAACAATCAATTCGAACCACTCCCCGCCTACGTGGAAGGTATATCTGCCGAGGAGGATGAACTGTGGGATATTCCCTCCCTGGCAGATGTAGCTACAAAGGCATGCTCCCCTCTTGCCATTCAGATAATGTCCCTCACACTCAGTCACTCTCTTAGGGCATGCAATGGCCGGATGGAGGGTGATATTCCCCCTAAAAACACCTTTAACAGGCTGGGACACGAATCAAGGATTGATTATATAATGATACCTACCAGGGACTGGAAGAGGGTGAAAGACTTTAGAATCATCCCTAGATATGATAGTGATCACAATCTGCTCACACTAAAGTTCGAGACCCCCTATCGTCAGCTAGAAAAGGTAGATCCCAATGCACCACCACAGTCCGACCTAGTGCTAACTAGCAACAGACGCAAAATCAAATGGACCAAACTGCTGGAAAATCCATCCAACATTGAAAGACTCTATGCTCTAACCGCACCTGCCCTGGAAGAAGTAGAGTGCTGTCTGAACTCACTGGGGGCCGAATCAGAGACTAACACCATGAGTAGCCTGGACCCTCAGGTTCACTTGGCTGCACTCGGGAACATCCACTCAGAGCTATGTACCAACCTTGCAGATATACTGAACCCAGTGGCCAGGCTTCGCAAACCCAAAAAGAGAAGAGCGACTTGGTACAACTCCTCCTGCAGACAAGCGAAAACTCTCCTTCTCGAATCACTGAAAGCTCGAGAATCTCCAGCCGAAATCAGGGAGAAACGTCTTTCCTATAAATCTGCCCTCCACACCGCAAAAATAGAATGGGACGAGGAGAATTGGTCAAAGATCACAGCCGCCCTCGCCTACCAAGATTCGCGGACATTCTGGCAAATTGTTAGGCATGGCTCGCCCGAACCCCTTGCAGCTGTCGAGGCTTGTATTGCACCTTCGGTCTGGGAGGAACATTTCAAAAACCTATATCTCCCACATAACAGCGACAAGGGAAGTAGCAAATATGGTGGAGAGTCCTCTGTCGCTACAAACTGGACAACTGGGATCGAGGGCTTCACTCTAGAAGAAATCACACTGGCAATCTCCTCCCTGTCTGCTGGTAAGGCGCCGGGCCTAGACAGGCTACCAGGAGATCTCTACAAACATGAACCCAGTGTTTGGGCCCCCTATCTAGGGATACTATTTAATGCTATCCTGAAGGGCCTGTCAATTCCATCCACCTGGCCAGGGGCTGAAATCGTGCCAATTTTCAAAAAGGGTTCGCCCCTGCTCCCTGCAAACTATAGGCCCATAAGCCTAATTGATGTTTCTCAGAAACTCTTTTCGAAACTTTTGCTAAACCGCCTACACGAGTGGATCAGGGACTATAACATCTTGAGTCCCTTCCAGGCAGGTTTCAGGGAAAAGGTCTCCACAGTGGACCAGGTCTTTCGTCTGTCCATGATACACTGGAAAACAGTACTACTAGAGGGTGGCAGCCTCTACACGGTATTTGTGGACCTAAGGGCAGCGTTCGACCTGGTACCAAGGAACAAGTTATGGGAGGTCCTTGACAATCTGGGGGTCCCTGATGGTCTCCTGAAAATGATAATACGCCTCCACTCCAAAAACTACGCCCAGGTTAGATGTGGCAGGATGGGAGAATTGTCTGCGAAGTTCCCCGTTGGCAGGGGGGTGAGGCAGGGTTGTGTCCTCGCACCAACCCTGTTTTGCCTCTACGTCAATGGGGTAATTGCCCATTTAGCAGGTGTAACCAACTCCGATGCACCGAAATTGGCCTCCGAGAGGGTGCCAGCCATCATGTTCGCAGACGATACACTGCTTCTATCAAAGTCGGCAAAAGGTATTCAGTGTACCCTTGATGGCTTTGTGGACTTCTGTGGAACCCATGGGCTAGAAATTAACGCAACAAAGACTAAATTCATGGTCTTCAACCCACCACAGAAATTTCATTTCCGTCCCAGCATCTTACACACCAAACTAGAAAGGGTAAAAACCTTTGAATACCTAGGAATCATTGTGAATGATAAATTTACCTGGAGCTCCCACCTGGAAAAAGCGGCATTGAAACTGACCCAGCATTCGGGAGGTGTAATGAAGCTCATGGCAAATAATAAATCCTCGGTCAGGCCGATTGGCCCCCCACTACAGATCTACAAATCCCAGGCCAAGGGGGCTGCCGTCTATGGATCTGAATTATGGGGACACGTAAATACATCCAAACTACTGATGGTGGAAAACAGATTCATTCGTAACCTCGTAGGGTTACCATTGAGCACCCCTCTCGTCCCGCTGAGGATGGACCTTGGCTTACGACCACTTAATGAGGAGCTAGCCCTACGCCCACTGGCTTTTTGGCGTAGACTATGGTCAACCCCTGAGTTGGATAGCTACAGAGAAGGTTTACGAGAGATCCTAGCCACACCAGGTGCAGGAAAAATCAAATGGCTCGCCCACATTAAGCACGAACTGGAGGCTGCAGGTTTCTCAGGCATGTGGTCCGACCCTCAGAACGAGTGCCAAACCCTCTCTAAAAAAGATCTAGCCAGGTCCTATCGAGAACTAAAACTCTCACAGACTCTCAACCATCTAGATCCTGGGTCTTTGACAGAGTCCTTTTTCTCCCATAAAGCGAATTACAATATGGAACTGACTCTAGATAAAATTTATCCTAACATACTGAGAAAATTATATCTTCAGTGGAGGCATGGCTCTCTTCCAATTAAAACTTTTACGGCCAAATGGAACCATGATCCCAGCAGTACATGCCCTGCTTGCAGAACCACCGATGAAAGCGAGCTCCACATTCTTTTCTTTTGTCCTGCCTACCAGGGGATACGCAGGCACTGGATTCTCCCCATATGCAGGAACTTGGGATTCTACAAATGCTTGCAGGCTTACAGAGTTTTAAAAACCGATATGTCCCACCAAATTGTATTTGCAATGGCCAAATACCTGGGCGCCTTTTGGTTCACCAGAAGGAAATATCTCTAAAACTGGGGGCTGAATATGGTTCTGTCGTACTACATGTAGTTTTTTTCCAGTAACGTTTTTATGCATTTTTTATGCGTTTTATATTCATTGTACAACTCATTTTAACATATGTGTAATGTGACTGTCTTTTATGGTAATATTCTTACCGAAATAAAGGTTTTTCGAATCGGTAAAGCGCACGTTCGCACAAGGGTATTTTTGCGCTGAATAACAGATGTTTAAATGGCGGTAGAGGAGAGAACGACGTCAAGTGTCTGTGTACGTTACAGGATACATATTTGAATGGAGTGTGAGACTCCTGCCTCTTGGCGTCTGTCAACAACAAGCACAAAATCACCGTTGCGGCTCGGGGGGCAAAACCAGGAAGTCAGGCATCCTTGCCCGTGACATAGGCGGGGCCTGTGACGTGGCCGGAAGAGACTGGTGTGGCTCGTTCATGAGGGGCTCCCATGAGGAAGGGAGAGCTCAGCGGTAGCGGTGGAAGTCCTGGGTCCCAGGTGAAGTGGAGAGGCGGGCGTGTTTCTGCAGGGCTCCCGTATACTCTGGGAACCCCTGCATGGCGTTGCATTGGAACCCCACGCAGGCCGCCAAAAAGAGTCTCTGCACAGCAGCCCGGTGAGTGGGGCTGCATGATGGCACTAGCGAGTGCCTATCCTGAACGGTCCCGCCGTAGCGGGCCACTCCATTGCGGGCATATTTTATTTCAACGTTTAATTTTAATTATAGAACGTCTTGGGCATTTGGTGTATTTCACGCCGTGCAGCCGACGGGGAGAATGGAAAGTGAAAGTCCTGAGGACGGAAGTGAGACAGGAGATGTGCATGGCGCGTGACTGAACGTACGTGTTCATGCACGCGTTCACATTTCCAGTCCGTCTGCGTGTGCCCATCTCCTGTCTCATTTAAGAGGCAAGTCAGCGACAATAGGTCTCGCTGGCGACAGCGTTTAGCGCTGCGTCGCCAGGTGCGAGACCTAATAAAAGGGGAATTTAAGGCCTAGCAAAGGGTTTTAAATACAAAGTAGATTTGGCAGCAAAACTGCACACACACGTTTTGCCGTGGCAGGCCTGAAAAATGTTTAAAGGGTTACTTATGGGCACAATCAGTGCTGCAGACCCACTATTAGCATTTAATTTACAGGCCCTGGGCACAGGTATTGCACTCTACTGGGAACTTACAGATACTTTAAATATATCAGTTGTGGATATATCCAATACAACCATGTTTAGGAGAGAACCACATGCACTGTAGGAGTAGTCAGCAGTGGTAAAGATCTAGGGTCATCAATCAGCAAAAAGAAGAGGTAAAACATTTGGGGGAGTCCACCCTAAGGTTGACAGAACTAAGAAGGGCCCACACAACTCTTCAAAATAAGAATTTTCTTTCTTGAATTTTCTTTCTTGAACCCAGCTGTTAGAAGTGACACAGCAGCAGTGATGTGTTGCAACAAAACAGAGCTACATTGATAATGAGATCTGAATACTGAGCAAGTAAAGACATTACTGCCTCTAACCGCGGTACAATGGTTCCCTTTGAAAACTTCCCTCTATGAAGGGAAGTTTGTGTCCTGGCGGACAGATGTCTTAATGGTCAATATTACAGAACAGTTCCCTCAATTTGTTTTTTTTCAAACCTCTAAACTGTACATGTCACTCTCACAACTTTAATGTCAAGTTTCCAAACTGTTCCCTACGTTTTCATACATACTCTGAGTTTGTGTTGCCTGCGTTGGTTATGTTCCATACACAATCTTGTTTGCAAAGATCAAGTAGGTCCAATTCTCTGAAGTTCATCCCACAAGGGTTCAAGACGTGCCGGTTCTTGTACATCTTCAAACACCAAATCTTGGTTGCTCAATTTAACCAGTTTTATTTCAGTTAATGTGAATCCCAATTTAAGCCAATGCTGCAGTCACCTTACCATACTTTCCGCTTAGTAATGAGATTCTCTACAGGGGAATTCTCTACCGCTAATCACCTGCTGCGGGTCTTATGGATGGCCAGTGCTAAATTAGAGGTAGCCTAGGGAGTAGGATCCTCACTATGAGGAGGCATATTAAGTAGACAACTGGGTGCACATTAGGGTCTCTTGCCAAGGGGATGAATATATAAAACAGATACACTTTTCGACAAGGTAAATACAGTTCCCTTCATTTAATGATGAGAGGGTTCATGGACTAGGAGCACCGAGGTTTTATTGCAAATAAAATTTCCAAGATGAGACGAGGTCTCTCTCTCTGTGCTATCTCACTCACTTAAGAATTACCCTGACCTTGGAACCTTTCACAATTACAGTGGCCCTAGAAGGACGGAGGAGCTAACTATATGCAACTTGGCTGTGAAGTGTCCCTCCATGGAGAGACTCACTTGGCCAGAATCAGAGTCTACCTTCAGGCATGGGGATTTTTTATATCCGAACAAGAGTGGATTCTAGTTGAAATGAAGCTGTAATTGTTCTTTATCTGTCCGAACACTGCTGGGCGCACAGGAGCTGTCCTACCACATGTATAATACCATACTAACAAGTAAAAAGCAGCTGAACTGTAAGAAACAGTAGTACAGGGAGCACCACATCACACAGACCTGTGTAAGCTAGACAGGTCAGAGCAAAGGAACCAAAACTGTAGAGAGATCTAGCTTTTATTTGTGGGCAAGACCTAGGTACAGCACATTTGTTGGTTATCCTCCTTTAGCAGTCCCAAAAGACTCTTTTTTTCATCTTCTTGTCTAGATTACACAAAACTGGATTTACTAATATTGGAATTCAAGACCAAAAGAAACGACATATTGGTGATTAGGACCTCTTATCAAGTAAACAGAACTCCATTTTGAGCCAGACATACTTCCAATATGCCAATATTTACGCCATAAAGATGTAAAGAAAATGCAGAACAGACAGACAGAACTAATAAGCAATAATAAACAGAAAAACGAATCCCACTCTCTTGGAAGAGCATCATCAAAGAGCAAACAGATTTCTCATTATTGCTACATAAAAGAAAAATAAGAAAACCAAGATGGCCCAGTTCCCTGCACGATGATGTACTGGGAAGTGCTGTCACTACAAAAACACTTTATAAATCCACTGTTCTTTTACACAGAGTTTAAGGGAACATGCACTGGAAGTGAGAAGGTTGAACAGTGGAGATAATAGGGGAAAAGTGGCAGGGAGTCAGTGGCAATGGTGGGGGAAGATTTCCAACTTCTCCTCTAAAGATCTTAAGAAAAGACATCAGTTTTGTTGACCTAAAATCTTCTGCTTTAAGTAGGCATCAACTCACAGCCCCTCATAAACAAGCACTGCTTATCACCACATGTTGAAATAGTCCATCTAAGCCCAAACTACTAGCTTCTTTTAGTATAGTGAAATCGTTGTTTAAGCGGAAATCACTTCCAAAGCTATAACAATACAAGGAATATGCTGAAGCGAACATGTATCCTGGGTCAGCTTTACTTGTTGGATTCACCTCTAAGCCCCCACGTGCAGTATGGTAGCCTTAGAATGACTGGCTGATTCCCATATTTCTAAAGCACACAAGTTGCTGCCCAGCGGGGTCCTGGTGTCTATTGATATTATTAGTCAAACAACACATGCCACTTACAAGCAGGACACAGGAGCTACAAAGACGAAACAGACAGCTGTTCTACCCCTGAATGTGGATCGCCTTTTCCAGCTGAACTAGTTACACCGGAACTATTCAGCCTTCTCACATCCTAGTGCATTGGGTTGTACACCTCCATGAAGAGAAAGTCATACTGTCTCTGACACGGTTTTCTTGATCCTCCAGAGGGACCACGCTTCTAATATTACAAAATGTTTATGTTATTCTACGACCCTTCCTGAATTATAACTCAAATGCATGAACGTGGACCAACTAGTAGGTGTGAAAAGTATGTGATGGAATTGTGCAACAATCCAACATAAATGTTACTACTCTCGGATTCAAGTATTTACCTCTTGAATGCAGAATTGGCGATTAGTGGCAGCCTGCTTTGCAGTCGTCAACCAGCTGTTGTCCTCTGCACTCTGGAGTGTCGTTACAGTCACAAGAGTACTGATGCATGAAGAAAGCGCGCAGGGAAAGCTCCCAGTTGAGCGCAGCTCACAAGGCTCCCAAGCTGCAAACTCAAGGAAGTGTCCATCACGCATCTTATGTCCCCAGCTCTCTACCCAGTCCTCCTTGCGGCCATGCCAGGCCTGGATAAAGTAGTGTAGGAAGGCAGGCGGAGAAGTGGCCTCTAGCTGTCTGAAGCAGGAGCGGTATATGGCTGGTGTGCGGGCATGTACCACACTGTAGACTAGCTTTTTAAGTTTTTCCTGTATGGTGGGCTCCTCCAGGCTCGCCCTGCGGTACAAGGCGCCAAGGGCATGAGTCTGGCTCATACGTACACAGCAGGAGGGCATCAGGTCCCGGATTAGATCAAGCTCTTTTAAATTTACCTGTAGGATGAGCCCCTCTATCAGTGCCTGAATCTCAGGCACACCCCGGAGCAGCCACACCAACATGAACCGGATAGGGGTCCGACACTTCCGCCGAGTAAGGAAGTAAGCACATTCTCGTCCTCTGCCAACAGCATCTTCACACAGCACGGTGTAAAGGTCAAACGACTCATTAATGGCCAGAGAGTGCCCCAGGAACAGGACGGTAGGGAAGCTCTTCAGCAAGTTCATGGTGTGTGATGTCATCAGAAAGATGCTCTCCAACGTAAAGTCTGGCAGGAAGGTCATTTTCACTTTGGCTCCAGAATCCAAGGAGAAGAGAGACCCCAGTTCCACCAAACACTCACACAGAGCTGGATTCGGGACTCGGTTGCTAGCAAGCAGTTCTTGGACATTGTTTGGTGTAAGGAACGTGCAACAGAGTCTACTTATCTGGGTTGAGAGGCCAGGATTACTGGCTAAGTCAAGCTGGTTAAATTTCTGGTCAAATTCCACAGCATTTGTGTTGTGGTCATGGTCTGTTCGAGACTGGATGACAACCAGGCACTTTTTTTCCTTTGATGCCCTCAAAGTGATGGCTGCTGGACAGGATGATGAGGTACTGCTTCAGAGGATATACAAAGACAAAAAGAACACATTCAGGGAAAGATAAACAAACAGCAAAATTTACTGAAACTCACAACAAAGATTTACACTGCTGCGTTATTATGGCCAAGGCAGCAATCTGAATAGTTATATTTGGGTTTGCACAGCAGCATAGAAAGGATTGGAGATCCTGGAGGTAGGAGGATTGGAAGCACTTGTGACCTGTGTAAAGGCCGGGATGTGGGTGTCCTGCATGAATAACATAATGACAACAATTGCAAAACAGAGGAAAGGAATGCTATTAAGTGCAATACCCAGAGGTTGATTATGAGATTACTTTTTTTTATCGGCATAACATATTGTATATATAAATCCTTAAAATGTACTACATATTCATATATATATATATATATATATATATATATATATATATATATATATATATATATATATATATATATATATATATATATATATATATATATATATATATATACTTTTTTTCACAAAAACATAGGTTTCAGGCACGTTATAGTTAGAAATTAGCATTTAAAACACCTTAGAAACTCACTGAAAAACCATAGGTTTTAGGAAAAGTTATAGTTAGTTGGACATTTCACTCGTACAAAACCATAGAATTTCCCCTGTTACAGTTAGTTCAGCTAACTAACTCTGGCCCTGCTATGCACTGCTGATGACGTAACATATTACATCGCTCATGACATGGTCAGTGACATCACTGATGACATCTCAAATGACATCACCGATGACATCATCCAGTGACTGTGTGTTTCTGTTTAAATATGTTTAATATATATAGGGAAAGGCATATTGAAGAAAGAGAGGGAGTGTAAGTGTCTGAATGGATGATTTAGTAGGTGCGTGACTGACTCTATAAGTGAGTGATTAAACACATCTTACTGAATGCATGGGTTAGTGACTAAACTGTGTGAATGTCTGTATGCGTCTGTCTGTTGTTGTGTAAGCGGCTGCATGGGTTTGTGAATAACTACATGAGTGTCTATATGAGTTATTGATTGGTTGTCTGAAGTATCTGTATGGGTGCCTTAGTGTTGGTGAGGGTGGGGTGTGTGTGACTCTGTGCATAGATGTGTGAGTGGGTGATTCACTGTGTGAATGATTTCAAGAGTCTGTGATGGACTGTATGGGTGGGTGAGTGTGTGTATGGGTGTGTTAGTGAGCGAATTATATCTCAGTGGAACATGTGCGAGTGACTACATATGTGAAAGGCAGTATATATGTGTGTTGGAGTATTTAAATGGCTATAAGTGAGAGTGTGTGATTCTGAGAGTGGCTGTATTGATGAGTGTGTGCTTGCATCAGTGATTGTATAAGAATGTGCCAGTATTTGTATGAGTAAGTGAGCTGGTGTGTGTATAACTTTATAGGTGAGTCAATGGGAGTGTGAGTAATGTTTTGCTTGACTGACTAGGTGTGTGAGTACTTCTATGAATGAGTGGTGGTGTGTGAGTGTCTATATAGCTGTATGAGTGCATATGATAGTCCTGTACTTAGTGACCATAGGTATGAGTGACTGTACGGGTGAGTGAATGGATGCGTGTGTAAACCTAAGAATCAGTGAGTGTGTATGTAGTTATTGCTGTTGGAGTGTGTATGGTTTTGAGAATGGCATTCTGTAATTTAGACTGGGTGTATCGAAGATTATATTAGGGTGTGAGAAGATGCATCAATTTATCACATGGATGATGTCATCAGTGGTCATCAGTGTTGTCACTGACCATGTCATGAGTGATGTAATATGTGAGATCATCAGCAATGCATTGCGGGGGCGCAAGTTATAGTTAGCTGAACTAACTGTAACAGGGGAATTTCTATGGTTTGGTAGGAGTGAAATGTCCAACTAACTATAACTTTCCCTAAAACCTATGGTTTTTTGAGTCAATTTCTAAAGTTTTTTAAATGCTAATTTCTAACTATAACGTACCTGAAACCTATCTTTTTTAAATGCTAGTTTCTAACTATGCCTACAGAGGTTGCACATGTGAAGAAAGAAGAAAAAACGCACAGAAAGAAGCAAAAGAAATGCAGAAAGAGGCTATAGAAGTCCACAAAGAAAAGTGCAGGAAGAGGCAAGACATGTGCAGAAAGAACTAACAGAGTAGCAGAAAAAGGCATTGTTGCAAAATCATCCTGTACCCACAACTTTTTCAGACGGGTACTGGTGGTAACGGACTCTGACTAACCAGGCCTAGAGCCAGTGCTATGCTAAAAGACACTTAGAATACAGTGAAAACACCTACATACACTAGGGAACATATGCGTAGGGGTACCCCTGTGATTAGCATGACATCCTCTGTAAGGCCCTAGTACGTAATAGGGCAAGGGGATTGAAACTACCTCTTAAAACGAGCCATGGGGCGCGTTTGCACAGTGGTGACGTGTACAAACACGCCCTGTGGCCGTTTTAATTTGGGAGATTAAGTCCCCTTGAATCCTGAGGGTCCCTGGGGTCCAACTAGCCCACTAGGTACCTCCAGTAAGTGCCACAGAGCTGCATTGCACAGAGGTGTAAAAAGGGGCATGGCCTGGACTACCTCTCTGCAACACAGGCCTGTGGTGCTTACTGGAGGTTCCTGCTGGCCTAGTTGGCCCCCAGGGGCCCTCAGGATTGAAGGGGACTTAATTCCCCAACGTAAAATGTGCCACAGGGCGTGTTTGCACACGTCACCTCAGACCTCGCCCCCTCCCTGCACCACTGCACAAACGCACCCCCTGGTGCGTTTTAAATTGGGGGATTAAGTCCCCTTGAGTCCTGAGGGTCCCTGGGGGCCAAATAGCCCACCACTTACCTCCAGTGAGCGCCACAAAGCTGCATTGCAGAGTGGTGTAAAAAGGGGCATGGCCTGGGTCATCTCTCTGCAACACAGAGCAGTGGCGCTTACTGGAGGTAAGTGGTGGGCTAGTTGGCCCCAAGGGACCCTCAGGATTGAAGAGGAATTAATTCCCCAACTTCAAAACGCGCCACAGGCTGCGTTTTGCACACGTCAACTCAGGCCCCGCCTCCTCCCTGCAACACTGTTAAAACGCAACCCCTGGTGCGTTTTAAATTGGGGGATTAAGTCCCCTTGAGTCCTGAGGGTCCCTGGAGTCCAACTAGCTCACTAGGTACCTCCAGTAAGAGCCACAGAGCTGCGTTGCAGAGAGGTGTATAAAGGGGCAGGGCCTCTGAACACCTCACTGGAACGCAGTTCCCTGGAGGTATCTGGTGGTCTAGTTGGCCCCCGGGGACCCTCAGTATTCAAGAGGAATTTATTCCCCAACTTATAACTCCCAAGGGGGCGCGTTTGCACAGTGGTGAAGGAAGGGGGCGGGGACTGAGGTGACATGTGTGCAAACACACCCTGTGGCGTGTTTTAAGTTGGGGAATTAATTCCTCTTCAATCCTGAGGGTCCCTGTGGGCCAACTAGCCCGCAGGTACCTCCAGTATGTCAAGTCAAGTCAAAGAATTTATATAGCGCACTACATACCCAGAGGGTCTCAAGGCGCTTAGGGAGGGGAGGAGGATTACTTGTCAAATATCCACGTTTTAAGTTGTTTTCTGAATGCTAGGTGGTTCTGGGTAAGGCGAAGGTAAGTGGGGAGTGAGTTCCATGTTTTAGCAGCCAGGTATGAGAAGGATCTGCCTCCCATGGTGGTCTTGTTGATGCGAGGTACAGTGGCGAGGGCTTGGCTGGAAGAACGTAGTTGTCGGGAGGGGGTGTAGAAGGACAGTCGTGAGTTGAGGCATTCTGGTCCGATGTCGTAGAGTGATTTGTGTGCGTGGGTTAGCAGTCTGAAGGTGATCCTCTTATTGACGGGTAGCCAGTGGAGGTCTTTCAGGTGACCAGAGATGTGTTCGTTGCGTGGGATGTCTAATATGATCCTGGCTGAGGCGTTTTGGATTCGTTGGAGTTTCTTCTGGAGTTTAGCGGTAGTACCTGCGTAGAGGGTGTTTCCGTAGTCCAGACGGCTCGTGACCAGAGCGTGGGTGACTGTTTTTCTTGTTTCGGTGGGGATCCAGCGAAATGTTTTTTTGAGCATGCGAAGAATGTTGAAGCAGGATGAGGATACCGCGCTGACTTGTCTGTTCATTGAGAGTGAAGAATCCAGGATAACGCCTAGGTTCCGTGCGTGGTCTGTCGGGATGGGTGCTTTTCCGAGGGCTTCCGGCCACCAAGAGTCGTCCCATGCAGAGGGGGATGTACCTAAGATGAGGACTTCTGTTTTATCTGAGTTCAGTTTCAGACGGCTGTGTTTCATCCATTCGGCAACTTCTTTCATTCCTTCGTGTAGGTTAGTTTTGGCGGTGCTGGGGTCATTGGTGAGAGAGAGGATTAGTTGAGTGTCATCCGCGTAAGAGATGATGTTGAGGTTGTGTTGGCGGGCGATGGCCGCGAGGGGGCTCATGTATACGTTGAAGAGGGTGGGACTGAGTGAGGACCCTTGGGGTACGCCACAGTTGACTTCCGTGGCCTCGGACTTGAATGGTGGAAGGCGGACTCTCTGGGTTCTTCCGGTGAGGAACGAGGTGATCCATTCAAGTGCTTTTCCTTGGATTCCGATGTTTCTGAGGCGTTGTAAAAGGGTGCTGTGGCAGACTGTGTCGAAGGCTGCGGAGAGGTCGAGGAGGATGAGGGCGACTGTGTCTCCATTGTCCAGTAGAGTTCGAATGTCGTCTGTTGCTGCGATGAGGGCGGTCTCAGTGCTGTGCTTTGCTCGGAAGCCAGATTGTGAGGAGTCGAGGGATTTGTTGGCTTCGAGGAAAGCGGCGAGCTGGTTGTTGACAGCTTTCTCGATTACTTTAGCCGGGAATGGAAGGAGCGAAATGGGGCGGTAATTTTTGAGTTCGGTGGGGTCCGCTGTGGGTTTTTTCAGAAGGGCGGTGAGTTCAGCGTGTTTCCAGCTTTCCGGGAAGGTGGCGGAGTTGAAGGAGCAGTTGATGACGTCTCGGAGGTGCGGTGCTATGACGGAATTTGCTTTGTTGAAGATGTGGCAAGGACATGGGTCTGTGGGGGATCCTGAGTGGATGGAGTTCATCAGGCGGATGGTGTCCTCAGTGGAGATTGGGTTCCAGTCGTTAAGGGTGTTCAAGGGGGGAGAATGTTCAACATATGGTTGGGTGGGTTGGTCTCCGGGTTGGTTGTCGAAGCTGTTGTGGATGTCTGCAATTTTGTTGTGGAAGAATGAGGCTAGGGAGTCGCAGAGTGCTTGAGAGGGGGTGATGTCGTTGGAGTTGGCCGAGGGATTAGTAAATTCCTTGACGATGTTGAAAAGTTCCTTGCTGTTGTGGGCGTTGTTGTCAAGTCGATCCTTGAATGCTGTTTTCTTGGCCTTTCGGATTAGTTGGTGGTGTGTGCGGGTGGCGTTTTTGAAGGCGTCCTTGGTGCTAGTGGTTGGGTCTTTTTTCCAGGCCTTTTCAAGGGAGCGGCAGAGTTTCTTGGACTTCTTAAGATCATCGTTGAACCATGAGGCCTTCTTGCTGCCAGGTTTGCTTTGACGTTTTTTCAGTGGTGCTAAGGTGTCGGCGGTGTTGGATAACCATAGGGTGAAGTTGGCGGCGGCTTGGTCTGGGTTAGAAGAGTGGGCTGGGGTGTTTAGAAGGAGCGATGAGGAGATCTGGTCGATGGTGATTTTGTTCCAGTTTCTTTGCAGAGTTGGTTGGGGGTGGTTGATGGGTTTTGGCTTGTTGTAGGTGAAGTGAACGCAGCTGTGGTCAGTCCAGAGGAGATCCGTAGTGTGGCTGAAAGAGACATGATTGCTGGAGGTGAAGATTGGGTCGAGTGTGTGGCCTGCGATGTGGGTGGGGGTAGTGACCAGTTGTTTAAGTCCGAGGTTGGCGAGGTTGTCCAAGAGGGTGGTGGTGTTGCGGTCGTTGATCTTTTCAAGGTGAAAGTTGAGGTCTCCCAGAAGGATGTAGTCTTTGGAGGGGAGCGCGTGTGGAGTGATGAAGTCCGTGATGTCTTCACTGTATTTTGCGCGGGGTCCTGGTGGTCTGTAGAGGAGGGTGCCTCTGAGTGTGGTCTTGGGGTCGATGTGGATCTGGAAGTGAAGGTGTTCGGAGTTGGCGAGGTTGGCGTCAGAGCTGGTTGAGATGCGAATGGATTTTTTATGGACGATGGCGATTCCACCTCCTGTGTGGCCGGTACGGTCCTTGCGTGTGATCTTATAATCTTCGGGGATGGCAATGGTGATGTCTGGGGCGGAGGAAGCGTTCATCCATGTTTCTGTTAGGAAGGCGACGTCTGGAGAGATGGTGTCTAGTAGATTCCATAGGTCAATTGCGTGCCTGTGGACCGATCGGGTGTTGAGCAGGATGCATTGTAGGTGGTTGGGGTCGGGAATCTGTGGGGTGGTCGTAGTGGAGATGTTGTCGGTGCCGATGAATTTGCAGGAGTAGCAAGAGAAAGGTCCATGGGTGTATCCAGGAGCGGCTTGGACGCAGTTGGGGGCGCGACCTAGGTTAAGGGCTAGGAGGGTGGCGGCATCGTAGGTAATGCGGGAGGGCTGGGCAGCGCGAGGGGCAGGGGGACTGGCGCTGGGCGCGGTCCAGGCGCGGACGGGCGTAGACGGGCTTACCTTTGGCGCGGGTTGGGCGCGGTTGCTGCGCGTGAACGCTGCGCGCGGGAACTGCTGTCATATATGGATGGTGGAGGGGGAGGGGCGAGGGCGGCTCAGCTGGGAGGCGGGGCGGGTATCCTCCGACCACAACAATAAACAAAATGGCAGCGGAGCGCTGGTGGATAACGCGCAAGCACAGCCAAAGTTACACAGGCAGTTACAAACAAAACAGAGCAAAAGCGGCAATGAAAGTGATGACAGAGCACAAAAGCGCTAATCAAGGCAGAATGCAGGAAATGACAATGAGGCGCTGCACAACGATACCAGGTGTCGTCAAGACACTGGGGAGCGACCACTCGGCTCGGGAGAGTAGAGCGAGTCACAACGATGCGAGGGAGCGGAGCGCTGGAAATACTATGTGGGAGGGCGGCTCAGCTGGGAGACGGGGCGGGTATCCTCCGACCACAACAATAAACAAAATGGCAGCGGAGCGCTGGTGGATAACGCGCAAGCACAGCCAAAGTTACACAGGCAGTTACAAACAAAACAGAGCAAAAGCGGCAATGAAAGTGATGACAGAGCACAAAAGCGCTAATCAAGGCAGAATGCAGGAAATGACAATGAGGCGCTGCACAACGATACCAGGTGTCGTCAAGACACTGGGGAGCGACCACTCGGCTCGGGAGAGTAGAGCGAGTCACAACGATGCGAGGGAGCGGAGCACTGGAAATACTATGTGGGAGGGCGGCTCAGCTGGGAGGCGGGGCGGGTATCCTCCGACCACAACAATAAACAAAATGGCAGCGGAGCGCTGGTGGATAACACGCAAGCACAGCCAAAGTTACACAGGCAGTTACAAACAAAACAGAGCAAAAGCGGCAATGAAAGTGATGACAGAGCACAAAAGCGCTAATCAAGGCAGAATGCAGGAAATGACAATGAGGCGCTGCACAACGATACCAGGTGTCGTCAAGACACTGGGGAGCGACCACTCGGCTCGGGAGAGTAGAGCGAGTCACAACGATGCGAGGGAGCGGAGCGCTGGAAATACTATGTGGGAGGGCGGCTCAGCTGGGAGGCGGGGCGGGTATCCTCCGACCACAACAATAAACAAAATGGCAGCGGAGTGCTGGTGGATAACGCGCAAGCACAGCCAAAGTTACACAGGCAGTTACAAACAAAACAGAGCAAAAGCGGCAATGAAAGTGATGACAGAGCACAAAAGCGCTAATCAAGGCAGAATGCAGGAAATGACAATGAGGCGCTGCACAACGATACCAGGTGTCGTCAAGACACTGGGGAGCGACCACTCGGCTCGGGAGAGTAGAGCGAGTATGCGCCAGGGAGCTGCGTTGCAGAGAGGTGTTCAGTGGCCACACCCCTTATTACACCTCTCTGCAACACAACTCTGTGGCTCTTACTGAAGGTACCATAGCAACCCAAACCAGAGTTTGCTATGACAGGGCGGGAGCCGCGCAGCAAACAGCAGTGTCCCGGGGGTGGGCACCCCGGGACACTGTAGGAGCCGGCCTTGGGGGATTCGGTCCCCAGGGCCATCAAGGGCTCCAGGACGGGGGCCCCCCCCAACATTAGCGAAGCCCCAGGGAGGTGGTGGTTCCCGGGGCTCAGGGGTCCGTAACGGACCCCCAAATTTACATAGTTAGTGCCCCGGGGAGGTGGCGGTCCCCAGGGCGTGTGGAGGACGGTTTTGAGCCCTCCCCCCACACAAGTAGTTTTTTTTTTTTTTTTAAAGCCCAGGGGCTGGTGGTCCCTGGGGCTGCGGGAGGACATGCGCCCCGCAAATATTTTTGAAAACCCAAGGGGGGGGGCAGTCCCCGGGGCTTGGGGGGCCTTTGAGCACCCCCACCCATTTACAACACAAGCCCCGGGGGAGGGAGTTCCTGGGGTTGGGCCCCCCTCCCCCCATTACAATATAAACATTACCCCCGGGACGTGGCCCACCCAGGGGCTAAATAATAACGAAGCGCTACCTTTATGCCAAATTTGGTGTAATTCCGTTCAGCAGTTCAAGCTATAGCCGTGCCTAAAGTTTGCTATGGGAAATGCATTTTTTGACCACACACACACAGCAATATCATGTAAAGCGATCCAATACCTCTAGGTTGATTTTGCATTTATAAAACCGAGAAAACAAATGGAGCTATGAATCAAGTAGGACAATCAAATACTCAAAAAACATCCATAAACGAAGACAGCAGGGGTAGCGCAATGCACCATAGGGCTGTAAATATTTGTCTACAGGCGCAGCAATGCTCTTACCCCGGTGAAGATCTCCCAAGTTGGGAGCCAGAAGATGGCTTGCACACTAGCTGCACATATCTGTATTTTAAGTTTGATGCTAGGTCATTCACTGCCCCTTTCTTTAAAAGTTGTGCTGTGTTAATGCAGTACAGTTCTTTCCTTTCCTCGCACCATTGATCAAAGAACTCGCAGAAATTATTCCAACTTGGAAACTCCATTCTGTCAAGAACTGTGCCGATGTTTGCCTAAAGAAGAATAAAGAGGTTAACAGGTATCAGACAAATCCCTACTTGGCAAGGCACTCTACATTGTCGACTATTCCAAAAGAAGCTCTAATACAACAGCTCTTAACTTTTTGCCTTTTGTAGAATCCTAATGAATCACTACAATAAGCTGTGGACCCCACGTAAATAATTCCTATTTTTTGGACCTCAAAACATTACATAAATCAATAGAAATCTAACAAATACACACATAATGAAATACGTTATTTAGTTTTTTTTATGGAAAGATTGGAGCTTTTCAAAATATATTTTTATTATGTAGCAATATGTTAGAATACTTTTTGCTCCTAACGCATGGTCTCTTTTTGACGTAAAACATAAGTGCTTTTCATGTAGGCCACTAATCGTCCATGCTGATTTCTGTTGGCTGTTCTTCCTCAAATCAAGATAAGAATGCCAACTTACTTGTTAGCCTTCAATTTTTCATTCCTGCACATTTACAAAGCACTTTAAAATGTTCAATTTAGCATTTGTAAGAATATATATTTTTATTAATCTGCTAATAATTGCATTTTTGAATTGACTCGGACACCCTGAGTAGACGCTGCAGAACCTAAAATAAGAACCGATGCTCGACAATAAGCTATTGAGCGTGATTCAGTTTGCTAATGTTGTACAATGCAGAGGAATCCAATCTGTAACTTTAAGTCAGAGGTCTCATACTATCTCTGTATTCGAAATAGCGATCCACAAACATCATGATACAGGAATATTGTTGACATCATAGATTTTATTAGGTAAGATCCATGTCAAAAATATCTGTTAATATTGTTTACGAAAATATCTATGTTAATATTGATATTAAAAATATCTAAGGAGTTAATATAGTTTACAAAAATACTGTTAATATTTTGTGATTATATTTATGTATTTTAGTATTTGTTTTAAATGTATGTTATAAAGTGTTTGTATAATTATTGTTAATTTTTAATATATTTTGTGAATTCGTAGTTTTAACTTTTGTTTATTGTAATTTTTAGTGTTGCAGCAGGTTGTGGGTGTGTAAGGGTACAGGGTGATAAGTAAATTATTTATAGTAAATTAATCATTTTAAATTATAGTTTCATTGACAATTATGTAAATTGTGTAATTAATGTATTTTTTTAAGTTGCGTCTTAGGTGCGGTATGTGGGATTTGTAGGGGTACATGATGGGAGGAACATTTATTATAATTAATCTTGACTATTTAATTGATAATTACATAAATTGTGTAATTATTATGCTTTAATTATGTTTAAGGTACAGGTTGTAGGGTTTATAGGTGTACAGGGTGGGAAGCAACAATTAATTATTTAATTGATAGTATGTAAACTGTGTAATTAATGTTTTTAATCATGTTTTAGGTGCGGTTTGTAGGGGTACAGGGGGAAGTAAATTAATTATAAGTAATTAATTAATTTTGAATATCAATTATTTAATTGATAATTAAATTATGCAAATTGTGTAATTAAGATACATTTTAAATTATATTCCCAGTGTGGTTTGGTGGGGTAAAAGGTGGGAAGTTGAATAATTATAATTAATTAGTTTTTTTTATTATTGTATAATTGGTAAATAATTGTATAATTATAATAATTTTTAATATATATTTTAGGTGTCGGTTTTAGCGTTTTTTTAGGGTCACAGGGTGGAAAGTTAATCAAGAATGAATTTATTGATACTTATTCCGGTATTATTCATTTTTTAATTGATAATTGTGTTAATTGAGAAATTAGCATATTTTATAAGTTTTATTTTATATGTCTTGTTTATTTTAACTGCCTTTCATTGTACCAACTGACTCATTAAGCTGCAGCCTTCTCCTGTCTGCTGCTTCATTTCAAAAAGCTTAGAGTATGGATTGTGGGACACCACTATGTCTATTGGGCTGGCGAGCCTGCAAGAAAGAGAAGCATTGACAGGGACTTGGGTTGGGCTAATGAGGACATTACTTGGATTTGGCAGAGAGGATTAAAGTCTCATCAATTGATGCCTTTTGTTCAAAGCGTTGAGCATTTACCAGCCCATGACCTCATGATTGTGCACTGTGGTGGCAATGACCTAGGCACATTGACTTAGGTAGGACTGGAAATCCTAATGAAGGATACCTTTACTGATATGATGTTTTCCTCTCACACTGTCTTGGTGTACTCTAACATACGTCAAAAGCAAAAGTGGAAGTGGTCTAATCAATTCTGTCCACAGATTGACAAAGCCAGGGAACAGGGTAATAAAATGGTTTCTGAATTCCTCAGAGACCATAACAGTGGCTCAATCTATAACAAACTACATTTTGACATGCATGGGATTTCTAGAAATGGAGTGCTCTTTACAGACGAAGGCACCAGGGTGCTGTGACTCTGCATCCGGTCTTATGTGTAGCTGTCACACAATCAGCACAAATGCTTTTGTCAGAGCCACCGTAGTACCCCAAATATTGTTTATTTTCTTTATGACAATACTTTTTTTTAGTTTTTGGGAAACTTTGCAATGCTGAGAAATCGGAAAACAACAGCAGAGAATCAAGGGCCACAAGCACATTCAAAAATTATATCAAAACAATTCATTCTATACATTCCACTACACACACTACTATCTACAGGACTATTAAAAAGTATGTTTAAAATCATGTTTTTGTAGCAAGTTTCTATAAAAACCATCTTTTAAGGATTATGTTACTTATCCAGTAAGCATCTGCTCTTGGCATGTAGCGCTGTAGATTCCTGCCATAAAGTGTTGGGTCCGGATGTTTGCAAGTTGTTTTTCTTCGAAGAAGTCTTTCCTAGGCACGAGGTTAGATAACTCCTCCTTTCGGTGATAATACGCATGGGCATCGACTCCAATGTTAGATTGTTTTCCTCCAAGAGGGTGAGAATAGATTAAGTAAGTATAGTATAGAGATGTCCATGCGTTTGAATGTATAATCAAGAACTTCAAAAACTATAGGTGCCCGGGAAGGTGGGTGGGTGCATGTGAATCTACAGCTCTAAATGCCAGGAACAGATGCTTACTGGCTAAGTAACAATCGTTCAAGGCATGTGTGCTGCAGAGACGCATGCTTTGCATAGACCACAAAGCAGTATACTCACAAAGCAGTGGCTAACCTGTATATATTGCAGTTGTTTGAAACAGTGTTTTAAGTACTGCTTGGCCTACATTAGCATGTTGGCATGCTAACACATCTACACAATAGTGTTTGGTACGTGTGTGGTGTAGACCATTACATATGTCGGCTAGAGGAATGTTACTTAAAAAGCCCATAATAGCCCCTATTTTGAGAGTGGAATGAGCTTTAGGGGGTATGTATAAAGCTTTTAGCTTTTGAATAACATGTTTGAATGTATTTCACAATCCATCCTGTAATACCAGATTTAGAGATGGGCTTGCCTTTGTAAGGTGGAGCAAATGCATCAAACAGTTGTTCTGTTTTGCTAAAATCTTTGGTCCTTTGTATGTAGTACAATAAAGCTCTTTTGACATCAAGCAAGGGAAGAGCCTGTTCTGCTACAGAATCAGGTTGACAAAAAACACAGGTAACTCAACTGATTGGTTTATTTGAAAAGCAGAACCCACTTTGGGAAGGAATTTAAGGTTGGCACGAAGAACTAACCTAACTTTGTAGAGCTGAAAGAAGGTCTCTTCCATGGCTAATGCAATTAGCTCACAAACTCTCCTTAATGAAGTGATTGCGATGAGGAAAGCAATTTTCCATGAAAGGAACTGCAAAGGGCAATTGTGTAATGGTTCAAAAGGTGGACCCATAAGCCTTGTAAGGACAATGTTAAGAATCCATACTGGCACAGGGGGAATTCTTGTGGTATTACCCTTTTCAAGCCTTCCATGAAGGTGATAGTGATAAATGCTGCCTGTTCTGCAAATACGCAGCTACCGCTGCAAGGTGCAAACAAATAGATGTATAAGCCAGTCCAGTTTGCTGTAAGTGCAACAGGTAACAGATACTATTTTGTATAGAAGCATCGAGAGGATTGATTTGGTTGTTATTACAGTAGACAACAAATCTTTTTCACTTTGCTGCATAACAGGCTCAGGTAGTAGGCTTTCTTGCTTCTTTTAGAATAGTCATACAGTCTGGTGGTAGATTTAAATAACCAAGCTCTATGACTTCAGGAGCCAAATCGCTAAGTTTAGTTCTTTGGGATTTGGATGTCTGATTTCTCCATGGTTCTGCGTAAAGAGTCTGGAGGTGAGATGCAGCTTTTGATGTGGAACTAAATGACAGCTCCAACAGGGTGGTGTACCATGGTTGACGGGTCCATTTGGGAGCTACTAGAATTAGTGTGAAGGATGTTTGCCTGAGCTTCAGAACCAGACACGGAATGAGTGGGAGAGGCGGAAAAGCGTAGGCAAATGTCCCTGACCAGTTCATCCATAGGTCATTGCCCTTTGAGAGCGAATGCAGGAACCTGGAGCTGAAGTTGGGGCATTTTGCACTGACGACTGTGGAGAACAAGTCTATTTCTGGAAATCCCCATTGTTGGAAGTATGGACGGAGAACTTGGGGATGAAGTTCCATTTGTGAGTTTGCTGCCTCTTTCTGCTGAGGAGGTTGGCAATCTGATTGTTTACCCCTGGAAGGTGTTCTGCCAGAATATAAACCCTGTGATGGAGTGCCCAGTTCCAAACGGCTTTAGAGAGGAGTGACAGTTGGAGAGTGTGTGTCCCCTCCTCCCCCCTGTTTTTGTACATAGTACATTGCTGTCATGTTGTCTGGCCGGACTAGGACAGCTTTGCCTAGCAGCTGAGTTTAAAAAGCTTTGAGCGCTAGAAACACTGCTAGAAGCTCTAGTTAGTTGATGTAGAGGCTTTTATTTTTGTTGCTCCACAGGCCTTGTACTGTGTAATTTTTGAGATGGTCACCCCAACCTGTCAGAGCACGATCTATGGAATAGGGTCGATGTAAGGCCGTCCTTCACTGCAGAGAATGATGTGTCTGGCCTTTTACCAACACTAGATTGATTAATTGACCCTGCGACTGATTACACCTACTTGCTAAGCACTCTTGTAAAGGACGCATGTGGAGTCTTGCACAGAGTACAATCATTCCTAGCAGTTGCATGAACACTCTGGCTGGTAATGTTTGGTTGGATAGAAACTGTAGTATGATAGACTGAACATTGTGAATTCTGACTACATTGAGAGAGGCTAGAGTTTTGATAGTGTCGGGAGTGGCCCCCAGGTAAGATTGCATCTGTGAAGGATGCAGTTGAGATTTCTGTGCAATGACCATAGGTCTATTGTGGTCTGATTGTGTTTTTGGTAAGTGCTGGCTTTGATGAGCTTGTCGTCTAGGTAGGGGAATATGTGAATATGTTGTCTTCTGAGATGAGTTGCAACTACTGCCAGGCATTTGGTAAATACTCTGTGAGCAGTAGTCACTCCGATGGGAGTACTTTGAATTGGTAATATATGCCTACTATCACAAATCTGAGGTATCTGCAATGAGCTGGATGAATTGGAACATGAAAATATGTGTTAAACAGAGTATTGCAGCACTCCGCTTATCACATCAGATAAAGTCTCTTTTTAATTCTTTTAGCACTTCAAAATATCAAACAGTCCAAAAGGCTCTTGGGAATTTCTTCTTTTATTTTTTTTGATTCCAACTCCAATACCATGCCAACGCGTTTCGCCGAGGTTACTGATAACCTTCCGGCTTCATCAGGGCTGGAAGTAATACAAAATGCGTTTTTTACAATCCGCACCTTATCATACTAAACAATTTTTTAATTGTAGTGCCCTTTAAGACCCAAGAAACATCCCTGTGCTATTTACACCTATCCTAGGTGATAAGAACATGCACAGAATTCTTATCTGTTCGTACTCTGTTTAATGTTAATTGTGCCTAATCTGCTGATTACGAAGTGGGGTGTTTTCTTCCCCTATTGCATTGCAAGCACCCGGATCTTTTTGATAGTGACAAATCTTGATATTTCAGTGTATTCCTTCAAGAGCGCCATAATCTCATTTAGCACCCAAAGTTTTCATGAAAATATGTGTGTTTTAAAGTCTAGAATTGAAATAAAATCTCCCTTCTGTAAAAGTGGGAGTACCTGTTGAAGGGTTGCCATGTAAAAGTGCTCTGACGAACGAGTTACTTACCTTCGGTAACGATGTATCTGGTAGAGACACAGTCTAGCCACAGAATCCTTTACTTAGAAAAATCCCCAGGCGTCAGACTGGACCCCGAAAACTTTCCTCAGCAGCACCTCCGTGCACCTAGGGCGGCGCCGCACGGCTCCGCCCTGACGTCATCCACGGACGTGACGTCAGCGGAGCCAAATATCCCACTCCTGGCGTGCGGACGTCAGTTTTCGTCGGAGAAACTTTTCTGCGCCACAACGTGGAGCCACCACCAAAAACTGAGAATATGTGTGTAAAAATGATGCAAAAGGGAAAAGTTGAAGGATGAAAAATAGAACCATAAAGGACAGTGCAGAAGCAACCCCACAAAAGTGAAGGCCAAACCCCTTGTGGAGGTAGATGAAGATGTGAAAAAACAGCATGGCAGTCGACAAAGTCCGCAACTATAATGTATAACTGTGAAGGACAACAGGTGCGGAACATAGGAGCAAGGACAATTCACCACAAGGCGTCACCAGAAAGAGACTTCCTAACCCCAATAAGAAACCTATAGAATGTGGCAGAGCCAATAGACTTGAACCAATAGGTCGCAGGGGTGGTAAGAGACCCTAAGGTGACGGAGGAGGGAAGAGCTGGGGGGGGGGTCAACATTAATAGATCCCACACCGCACAATCCAGGCACAGGGTTGGAAAGGACATATGACATACAAGCATACAAGCATACCGCAAAATCCTGAGAATTGGCGGAGTAGAGCAATGAAAACAGAATGCAGCATTCGGTGTCTGAATGAAGTGAAAATGTCAGAAGGGTCAAGCCACCCAGAGGGAGGCGGGTATAGAAAGCCCAACCTGAAAAGGTCCCTCGCAGAACGGGCGGGCGTTAAGGAATCTGCGGCTAGACAGTTTCTCTACCAGATACATTGTTACCGTAGGTAAGTAACTCGTTCATCTGATAGAGAGCAGCAGATTCCTTAACTTAGAATAGATACCAAACCCATACCCATAAAGGAGGTGGGTCTGCGACTGAATCTCATCAATTTCCCGAGGGAACATAGCCGTCAACAAGGTGACGAAACACGGTGGGAACCGCAAGCCTGCGCAGCCTCACCAGACCATGAAGTTCAGAAAAGAGCGGAAAACATTGGGAGGCAAAGGCACCACAAGCCGTCCAAGAACAGCATGAAAATCCCGGACGCATACCGGGAGAGAGAAAAAAACATATACTAGTTATGTCGGTGTGAAAAGGAAAGGTCATGACTTCGGAAAGAAGTGGAACTGAACCTAGGGTCTGATGTATCCGCAGGATGCGGCGTGCTGACCGCAAATAAAACCCTGAGAGAGAGGGCAACTGACATGACAAGAGTCCACGCATACCAGTCCAGTATGCAAAACAGTGGAAGAAGCACTGTTGAAACCTGCACCAGCTAAAATACGTGGCCAGAAAGTGCCGGTGGTACTAGAAATAGAAGACACACCAGTACATAGTCGGTCTGTGACAAGACATATGAAAGGGCTGATGGCAACCAGCAGAGGCGCCCAAAACAGAACTACAGTAAGAACGATAGTCAAGTGGAAGACCGGAACATACATAAGCATACCGTGTGGGTGCTAGAACCACACGAAGTATAGGAAAGACCCTCTTGTTGGGTAGCGTGAGCAGCCTAGATGCGAGAGACGCAATAGCAAGAAGGTAACCAAGAAAAAGTGGCACCAGGCAAACTGGACAGCCACATAAGAGCTCGTAGTACGAGCAGACCAGGTCAGGGACCACGGACAGCGCATGAAGGACGTTGCCTGCACGATTCTGCTGTGTAAGAGCACACGGCAGATAAATAGAAAGAAGAAAAATGCTCAAAAATTAAGCATAAGCTAATAAAAGACCAGGGCACGCGAAAAGTGCCAACAGTTATGTGGAAGCAGATACCCCGCAAGACAGATGAGGAGATGGAGCCACACACAATAGTGGAAACAGTCAGGACTAACATAATGGTACAGGGACTCAAGAAGCGAGTATCCTGAAGAGAACACTCCCCTTGAGAATGTTACAGTATGAACCCAAAGCAGAAGTTTGGGAAACACCTGTGCAGCAGCAGCAGGGAATATGGAAAAACTCCAGCTGGGTAAGCACCCAGAAAACGAGGGCATAAGGCAATGTACAGCAGAGATGTACATGGCAAAGCAGCTACCTTGAAAGACCAGTCCAGTAAGGGCTGACCATAGAAGCAACAACACAAACACCCTATGATAGCAATGATACCAAGGTGCACTCCAGGTTCGCGCCAACACTAATAAGCATGCCGCACAGCAGCTTTTCCCTGGTGCAAAACGATGACAGGGCGTCAGTTGTGAAAGAACTGCACCTGAACTGAACAGAACAAGGGCCCCAAGAGACAGCGGCCAGCAAAAGAAGAGCAGCCATTATGGACACGAGGATTACTGCAATGCTGAAAATAGACCCCGTGAAGGCAGAGGCTGCATGCTAAGGAACCTATATCGAGCCTTAGAAGTACTACAGACAACTGGAGCCAACTGTAACCGAAAGTGTAATAGAGCGATGCTAACGTTAGGATCGCAGAAAAAGAGGACAGCCTGACCCACAGAAGGATGTCTGTGAGGAAGACTCCATAGGAGCGTACCAAAGCTAAGGCAGCTACCCACTAGCAAGCAAATACCCCACATAGGGTAAGTCTCAACCCCTGCGAGGGGAGTCCTCTTGGGCAAAGCACAGATTCAGAGGACTGAAAGGATGACAGAACCAGCCGTCTGGCTGTACTGAACAAATACTGAGATGGCGGAACAACCGCCTACATTATCCAGGTACACGGGACATTTTTGAAAATCAAATCAACAAGGCAACATCGCCTATGCAGAAGAAAAAGATACTATAAGGCAGAAAGTTGTGCCGCAAGAGTGTTGGTAGTTCAGACATGAGGCGGGAGAAGCTGAATCTGCGTGGCTGTCAAAAAGGTCCACGCCATTGAATGGCAGATCTCTTAGAGCATTCATAACATTGTCTGGGAAACGACTGTTGCGCAGCCATGCATGGCGGTGCAAAGCCACCGACCGAGCAAGAGCCTTACCCACAGTGTCGGTTGCATGAAGGGAATATCGAAAGGGAAAATTGAGTCATTTCCCTGCCAACAAGAAGAAGGCAATGTAATTCTGCCCGTGGCCATTCAGGAAGAGAAGAAAGAAGGATCTTGACTGAGTCCCAAAGGGCAAAGAAAGCGTGTGGGAACACGCAAGACGTATTTAATGTGCGAATGCCCGCACTGGCAGAGGCAAAAACCTGGCGACACATGAGTCCAACCACCTAGACTCCCTGATGGGAGATAACAACGACAAAGCGGAGGAAGGCTGCAAGTCAAAAGCCACCTGAACAACCAGACCCTGAGCTCTAGGGTAAAGGGACAGGCAGAGTGGATCATCCGGGGCAGGACGGTGTCGGCGAGCAATGGGCTGATCAACAGGGTCATCAGAGGAGGGCCTCGCCCATGTGCTAAGCAGGATGTCCAAGAAAGATCCCCCAAAAGGGAAGCAAAGGCTACACCTCAAAGGCTCCATGTGGAGAAGATCCAGTAAAGGATCAGAAGGCAGGGAAACCACAGGGGGCTGAAACCGAAGAATAGCTGCCGCCCTGTGAATAGCCCGTGCATAGGCAGCACTAGCCTCAGTTGCCATTCTGGGAGGAGACAATAATACGTCGGTAGGAGATGGTTGAAAACTAACCCGTCCACTTGACAGTAAAAGTGGAGGAGCCTGAGGCTGATCTGAAGGCCACGCAACACTAGGTACCAGCACCATGGGGCACCGAAACGACCTCGGAGTGTCCAGAGGAACATCAACCTCATGCAAAAGAGGAGGCGTAGGCGCCGGCACCGTTGTGGACCGACGCTGAGTCGTATCGACGACGACGACGACATTCCGAGGGGACTCGGCTTGGGCGCCGTCTGACTGCGATCCCACCGCAATTTGCGGGGAGGAAAGATGTTGACAGGGCATCGAGCCCAGTGCGGCACCAGACGTCAGCGCAGGAAGCCGCGCAGGGCTATGCGGTGACTGGACAGCTGGGCTGGACAGACGACTGGGATGGCCCTCTGGGCCATGTCCCGTCAGCGTTGTATCGACACCGGAACCGGAGTCGATGTACGCAGCCAGCGCCGAGCACGAATCCGCAGCGAGGACCCGCCATGAGTGCCTTCCACCTCTGTGGGACCGGAAGGCACACCAGGGAGAGGGGGTGACCCAAAAAAGAGTGGAGTGCCTTTAAATAAGCCTCCATTTGGACCCGCGTTGCTCCAACTCCTAGGAAGGGAGGGTATGGAGGAGACGACTGCCGGACGCCCGTGCCTGGCGAGGAGCGAGAGGAATGGGCCCCAGCGTCACACATATGGGAGGAAGACCTCCGCGACTTACGTTTGTGCTTACTCCACCTGTGAACGACGTCTGCCGGAACGGGCCCGATCCCGAGATGGAGACCGTCGGCGTGAAGGTGCAGGACCGGACAGACGTGCGGCCAGAAATTTCATACGACGCTCCCTCAAAGACTTGGGTTTCATTTGTTGACAGGCGTTACACTCTTTGGAGTCGTGGTGCACTCTGAGGCACCAGATACAGATGGGGTGCGGGTCCGTGACAGACATCTGGCGCGCACAGGTCTCACACGCTTTAAAGCCCGAAGGCATCGCACACTGTTCCGTGACGCCAAAGGCGTTGAGGAGGCCCAAAAACAGGCCAAGGAAACACTGATTTTCCTGGATCCGCGTTGGAATGTGGAAAATAAGAAAACTAATGTCCGCGCACCGGGAGGGGCATATATGGCTCCGCTGACGTCACGTCCGTGGATGACGTCAAGGCGGAGCTGTGCGGCGGCGCCGCCCCCGCCATGCAGAGGTACTGCTGCAGAAAGTTTTCCGGATCCAGTCTGACGCCTGGGGATATTCTAAGTTAAGGAATCTGTGGCTAGATGTCTCCATCAGATAGTATATATTGGTTTAACTCTCCGAGATCCAGAATAGGTCTTAAGGAGCCATCTTTTTGGGGAATCAGAAAATAGAGTGTGTAAACCCCTGAACTTTGGTACTTTACTGGAACTGGTTCAATTGCTCCTTTTAATAAGATAGATTGTGCTTTTGTCGTGTAGTTCCTATGAACCTATATAGGATCTCCGCATTTAGACAACCTAGATTGTGGGATTGGTGTCCAGCCTGATTCCAGACACCCCCACCGGGTATATTCAACTGTATACCAACTAGCTCACAGTGCCACTGTAAACTCCTCTGACTAAGGAGAGATTAGTTCATGACAACTATGTCCAATTGGGGATCGTAGAAACAGTACAGTTCTTTTCGCTCAGTCACTTGTGCTCACTTTGTCTCAGAGAGATACATGGCATAAACAGTGCAGACATTTTCAATATGCATTTATTGAACCGGCGTCATTCTAGTGTAAAATAGGTGTGCTGAAACAACCATAAGACAAAAAAGAATTGAAGTGAGTATAAGCACCAACTGAGTAAAAGGATGGTAGAAGTCTACCATAGTGCTAAAAACAATGAATATATGCAAGCATATAAATACATAACAGTAAAAATGCTTACTACTATGATGCAACCCTAACTAGATGTACCTAAGGTAACCAGCATGTATGTAGGTGTAGAGCCAAGAATCCCCCAGGCTGAACCCAACCCCATTACCTGAAGTGAGAGACTGTGGGACCCAGTCTTAGTCTTGAGATGGATGCCCCGTGAGGGATGTCAGACCACTGCGAGCTGCAGTGTCTGTGTCCAGAAACCTCAGCATCTCGCGTCCGGGTGTCAGCATGGAAGTCTTTCTCCTCTGATTGCCTTGGCAAAGATATGGTGTATAAATACCCAAAAGGTGGATTCTACCTTGCTGTGTCAAGTCGGTCGAGGATGACAGTAGGGATGACACTTATACATAGTTATTATGCAGAAGATGGTAATCCTGCTGTGATTCGGAGAATCTCCATGCATAATTAATGAGGCTAGTTTTCGGGGGAACCACACAACATTTTATGCAGTGCTTAACTAGGTAAAAGGTCAATACCAAAACCTGTTATGTAGTGTAAATGTGGGGTAAATGTAGGTGAAGGGTCAGGAGAATACTCAGGCCTATATTGGGGTACCCTATGAAACATAACACTTCCTGTTGGAGCAACTGCAAGTAGTCTGGAGTGCCTTGTTTGCGCCTATCAGATAATACAGAATCTTCCACACAGTAGACAACACCCACAAGGAGAAGCAGGAGACAAACATCACCTTTAGAAAAGGGTTTTATTTTACAAAATGCAAGTGCTCTCTCTCTTTCAGAATAAGGCTTGGGGTGTTATTTTACACAATCCTCTCTAACAGAAAGGCTTTCCCAGATGCCAAATGCACAAGATTCAAATACACAAAGAGATATATATGTTTATATGCAAGCAATAATCTAAATGCATGAATAATACTGATTAATAAACAAGCAGCAATTAATATGAGATAAGACTCAAGCAAATATACTGGATGTCCTGCAAGAGATCAGAAAGATATATATATATATATATATATACATATATATATATATATACACACACACACATCAGATTACTTCGGATGTGCACCTCAACTCACTCTTACATCACAAAGAAAACACCTCAAATGATCAAAGCCACTGGTCAATCATCACAATGGCAATAACCAAAAGTCAATACTTCACCTGGTGCAAACACTGCATCTCACCCACTCCTGACTGGAGAAATTAAACAGCCGCGATTGGGAGCCTCAGCAACCAGGGTCCTCCCAGTTTCTGAGTCAACAACCCTCAGATTTATGATCTCAAAGCACACTAGAAGGTTCGGGAAAGACCTCCCCCTGGGCCAAAGGAATCTTACCAGAACTGGCCAGGTTCCAAGCAAGCATTCCCATGGCAGAAAGGATTTCTCACGTCCCTTTCCCCAAATCTCGCATGTTATAGCCTTTATCTTGACGAAGCTCACAAAGCCTTCTGGATACATAAACAATCTCTCACAAAAACAAAAAGACTTTGAACGTGATTAACCCAAACAACTTGAAAGCACTGCTGTGCACGCAGAAAAGCTGAAGCAAGGCAAAGTCAGAAAAAAGGATGACATGAGGCCATGTCAAAGCCAATAGTAAGAACTTTATAATTCTCATCAATGTACACAACGCATAATTGTGTACAACTGCTTATAGATTCACATACTTCATCTCTCAATGTACAACACCGAGCACATGTGTGCATCACTGCCCACAACACTGCACTTCGAAACCAAAAAGTACACTCCACAACTCTCTTTCCCTCTCATGCTTTCAAATGCACATCCCACACGTTCTGTTCTTGGCAAGGCTGTCTTACTCGGTGACAGCTCCCACAGAAATACAGCAAGATTACAAGAAAGAAACTTGTAAGAGTACCAAGGCATATGCAGGACCGTCGTACATTCAGGCTAGGATAAAATAACACACTAAAGTCAGTTAAAATAATCTTAGTCAAAGGTCATCACAGGGTGTCAGACCACAAGAGTGCCTCTAGCACTACACTGGAGACAATTTGTGAGAGAGAGGCAGAATGTTTGGAGGATTGGTGGTAAGCTCCAGGCAATAACTATGTTGGATAATTCCGATCACCCATTTGTCGGTTGTTATAGGTTGCCAAATGGGGAGAAACTGTTGAAGTCTTCCCCAGACAGGAGCGGTATGGTCAGAGGGAAGCGTGAAGAAGTCGCTGCTTATTAGGGGAAGGGGAGGTATGGGGTGTGGTGCCCTACCCCTTCCTTTAGCTGTACTTCCTTTATATCCTCCTCGAAAAAAGTCTCTTGAGAAAGAGGACTAGTTATTACCTTTGTAAGAGGGGGTGTTCTAGTCTGAGGGTGCGGTTTTGGACACTGCTCGGTAAGATGAGCGACAAAAGGAGGCTCTGTTTGAATGAGACTGGACGTTCCTATTAACTTAACGACTCAAGTGTCCTTTTTTATCATTTTCTCAAGCACCTGATTGCCCTCAGGACCAAAGAGATGTTTTTTATCAAATGGTGTATTTAAAATACATTTTCAGACTTTCGGTTTAAACCGCGAAATCCTTACCCAAGCATGTCTTCTAAGTAAGACGCTAGTGTTGACCTCTCTAGCTGCTGTATCAGCAGCATCTAGAGAACATCTTATTGATGAATTGTAAATTAGATTTCCTTCATTTACCAAATCTTGCGCTTTTGCTTTATGCTCATCTGGTAGATGTTGGAGCAATTGCTCCATTTCCTCTCAGTGTGCCCTGTCATGTCTGGCCAAAGGGCCCTGCGTGTTTTTAATGCACCAGTGAGTGGCAGCTATCTGCCAGAAGCGTCTATTAGCATGATTTATTTGTCTGGGGAGGAGCGTGACCTGACCTGACCTGGTCAGAGCCGGTCGCTCCACCCGCCACGTGGTCCATCCTCGTGTGCCCGGTCTCCATTGCCGCCGCCGCTGCCCGTATTGTATCCACTGTTGTGCCCCTGATCTCACTGTTGTGCCAGTAATTGTTTTCTTTCTACTGTTGTGCCCCTGATCTCGCTGTTGTGCCAGTAATTGTTTTTCTTTCTACTGTTGTGCCCCTGATCTCGCCGTTGTGCCAGTAATTGTTTTCTTTCTACTGTTGTGCCCCTGATCTCGCTGTTGTGCCAGTAATTGTTTTTCTTTCTACTGTTGTGCCCCTGATCTCGCCGTTGTGCCAGTAATTGTTTTCTTTCTCAACTGTTGTGCCCCTGCTTGTTTTTGTGCCTATACCGCAGTTTTTCCCCCGCTGCTCCACCCCGCTCCCTACCGCTGCTCCCCCGCGGCCCCACCCCTGTTCCCGCCAGCATCACCGCATCGCTCCCCTCCCCACTCGCCACCTCGCTCCCGCCTCCCAGCTGCTCCTCCCTCCCACTGGATACATAAGCTTGGGTCCGCGAGGTGGGGAGCTGTGACCTGATCTGACCTATTTTCAAAAGGAGGGAGGAAGGAGATCACTTGATCAACGGACACCGTTTACCACTCAAGGGAGTGGAAGGTCCAGTCGCAGCGTGTGCCCGTATCAATGGTTACAACAAGGGGTTTGCTGGACTGTTCCTAAGCGTGACTGAGGGAAAGACTAGCTGGCGTGACCAAAGGTGTAAATGTAACACCCAAGGGCATCCATTTTGTTGGATGGATTTGCCTCACACACCCCGAAGGATGTCATGCTTCATCATCGGCGGTTGCTCCTCGTCGGGGAGGCTGTGCAATCCCCGACGGGCTCACCTCAAAGAGGGGCTCTTTGGCGGAGATCTTTTTCCAACTGCCTTATGGTGAGGTGTGGGTGTGTGGGCAGGGTGGTATGTGATAGTGAGAGAGGGATATTAAAATGTAGCTAAGGGTACCGGAATGAACTTTATTCTGGGGGTCCCTCGCTGCAGTTAAAAACAGGGGGCTAGCTCACTAGGAGTCAACGAGTAAGTTCAGGTGAACCTAGATAGGGCTAGTGGTGCAAACGGTCGACATGTTTCTCGCAGTGGGCAATAGTTACCCGCGATTCATCAGGACCTATAAAAGGTGATTAACCACATGCTGGTGTCATGTGTAGGTTTGTGTGTGCATTACCTCTGTGAGAGTTGTCCTATGCCTAAACATGGAAAGGAGATAAAACAACAACAATGGTTAAAAACAATTTGCAAAATGCAGAGTCGGTCACGCCATGGGGAAGAACTGTGAATAGCGTGGCATGCTATAGGTGTACTTGTGATTCAAGTAACAATCAATACATGCCTGAGTGGTTAAGTATGCCAAGTGTCTAAAGTATGGCATACAGAACAATCACTGAGTAGGTGAGGTGGGTATTTATGTGAAGTGTGAGGAGGTTTTAAAAGGTTAAAAAGAAATAACATGCAGTAGCTATGCAGGCTCAATTGTACAACTGGGTTCATACCATATGGAGGTATCAGTGAGTAACAGAGGGAGACACCCATAAAAACATGAAGATTATAAAGTGAGCAAATTGCACATACACTTTGACTCCAGGGAGCCTCAGTTCTAACAAAACTCCCATTGTCCACTCACCTATCTGTCAAGAACTAACTGCCACCAGAGGGGTCGGCGGGATGAGGCATCAAGGATGAGTCTAAAAGTCAAGACTGGGGTAGAAAGTAAACAAAACCGCCAGGCGACCATTAATGAGAGGGCAGAATCTACTACCTCGAGTGACTCCTAGTCTAGAGCCCTACTGTCCCGCTGTAGCACTTACCTCTGATCTCTTGCGCCCTGGCTGCTTGACCTACCCTTCTCCGCCGAGCTCGAGTAGATGTGAGAGCTCGGCGGGAAGGGTTATTTACATTGCTTACAGCGAATCAACACGGATTGAGCGTCCCCGCCTATCGGCGAGTCACGTGGTCACCGCCGTTTGAGGGGCGGCCATCTTAAGCTAGTGGGTCTAGGGCGTTTGGTGGGCTATGGTGTGTATCCGCGCAACTTAAAACTGTGTATAGTGCGTTAGAACCCCGTTGTTCAGGGTGTCAGAACACGTGGGAGCTGGGTTACAATAAGTTAGACCTAGCTTCAGTGTTAACAATGTGATGGGGCGACCTCGTGATGCTGGCAAGTGTGGCGGCGGCCATGATTGAATGGTGTCACACCGCCTAGGCCCCTGAGTGAGTCACGTGGTTACGCCGTTAGCGGGGCGGCCATCTTAAACTAGTGGGTCTACAACATTGGGTGGATTAATATGTGTATTCGCGCTCCATTAAACAGTGTGTAGTGCGCAAGTAGCCCGTTGCTCAGGGGGTTGAATCACGTTATAATTAGTTACGCCTTGTTACAATGATGAAAATGTGATGGGGCCGCATACTACCCACTTGACAGAGTCCTCACGTTCACCCCTAGGTCTAACCAAATCAGGAAGACTATCAAACACCATTGGGGAATATTGAGCACGGGCGACATGACCCTGGAAGACCCCAGGTTTGCCTTCAAGAGGTCACAGAACCTAAAGGATATTCTAATCAGTACCCGACCTAAGAAGGCCATAAAAGACACCCAACAGACACTGTGGCATCTTCCCCCGGTCACGGGCCACTATCCCTGCGGTATGTGTGGAGTCTGCCGGTACACCATGACAGTTAAAACTATACAGCTCTCTGAGACCTTCACATGGGAGCTTAGGCACCATACCAATTGCAACACCTCACACTGCATATACCTCCTCACGTGCCCTTGCGGTTTGCAGTATGTCGGAATGACAACTCGCCCTATCAAAACTAGGATCATTGAACATCGGAGCAACTTCCGCTGCAAAAAGACACACACAAAGATGTGTAAACATTATGTAGACCAAGGCCATGACGAGGACTCTGTCAAGTGGGTAGTACTCGAGTCCAGCCCTAATTGCCCCAAGAATGCCCTTTTTCGGAAGGAACAGAGATGGGTCCACCGTCTATCCTCTGACAGACTGGGTCTCAATGAAGACATCCCGTGGCATTCGCTATGAGCCATTGCAACCCCATCTTTGAACACCGTTGCCAACCAGGGGTTAGGCGCTGTGACACCACTCCATCATGGCCGCCGCCACACATAATAACATCACGATGCGGCCCCATCACATTTTCATCATTGTAACAAGGCGTAACTAATTATAACGTGATTCAACCCCCTGAGCAACGGGCTACTTGCGCACTACACAATGTTTAATGGAGCGCGAATACACATATTAATCCACCCAATGTTGTAGACCCACTAGTTTAAGATGGCCGCCCCGCTAACGGCGGTAACCACGTGACTCACTCAGGGGCCTAGGCGGTGTGACACCATTCAATCATGGCCGCCGCCACACTTGCCAGCATCACGAGGTCGCCCCATCACATTGTTAACACTGAAGCTAGGTCTAACTTATTGTAACCCAGCTCCCACGTGTTCTGACACCCTGAACAACGGGCTTCTAACGCACTATACACAGTTTTAAGTTGCGCGGATACACACCATAGCCCACCAAACGCCCTAGACCCACTAGCTTAAGATGGCCGCCCCTCAAACGGCGGTGACCACGTGACTCGCCGATAGGCGGGGACGCTCAATCCGTGTTGATTCGCTGTAAGCAATGTAAATAACCCTTCCCGCCGAGCTCTCACATCTACTCGAGCTCGGCGGAGAAGGGTAGGTCAAGCAGCCAGGGCGCAAGAGATCAGAGGTGAGTGCTACAGCGGGACAGTAGGGCTCTAGACTAGGAGTCACTCGAGGTAGTAGATTCTGCCCTCTCATTAATGGTCGCCTGGCGGTTTTGTTTACTTTCTACCCCAGTCTTGACTTTTAGACTCATCCTTGATGCCTCATCCCGCCGACCCCTCTGGTGGCAGTTAGTTCTTGACAGATAGGTGAGTGGACAATGGGAGTTTTGTTAGAACGGAGGCTCCCTGGAGTCAAAGTGTATGTGCAATTTGCTCACTTTATAATCTACATGTTTTTATGGGTGTCTCCCTCTGTTACTCACTGATACCTCCATATGGTATGAACCCAGTTGTACAATTGAGCCTGCATAGCTACTGCATGTTATTTCTTTTTAACCTTTTAAAACCTCCTCACACTTCACATAAATACCCACCTCACCTACTCAGTGATTGTTCTGTATGCCATACTTTAGACACTTGGCATACTTAACCACTCAGGCATGTATTGATTGTTACTTGAATCACAAGTACACCTATAGCATGCCACGCTATTCACAGTTCTTCCCCATGGCGTGACCGACTCTGCATTTTGCAAATTGTTTTTAACCATTGTTGTTGTTTTATCTCCTTTCCATGTTTAGGCATAGGACAACTCTCACAGAGGTAATGCACACACAAACCGACACATGACACCAGCATGTGGTTAATCACCTTTTATAGGTCCTGATGAATCGCGGGTAACTATTGCCCACTGCGAGAAACATGTCGACCGTTTGCACCACTAGCCCTATCTAGGTGCACCTGAACTTACTCGTTGACTCCTAGTGAGCTAGCCCCCTGTTTTTAACTGCAGCGAGGGACACCCAGAATAAAGTTCATTCCGGTACCCTTAGCTACATTTTAATATCCCTCTCTCACTATCACATACCACCCTGCCCACACACCCACACCTCACCATAAGGCAGTTGGAAAAAGATCTCCGCCAAAGAGCCCCTCTTTGAGGTGAGCCCGTCGGGGATTGCACCGCCTCCCCGACGAGGAGCAACCGCCGATGATGAAGCATGACATCCTTCGGGGTGTGTGAGGCAAATCCATCCAACAAAATGGATGCCCTTGGGTGTTACATTTACACCTTTGGTCACGCCAGCTAGTCTTTCCCTCAGTCACGCTTAGGAACAGTCCAGCAAACCCCTTGTTGTAACCTGACCTGACATGGTCAGAGGCGGTCGTTCCACCCGCCGCGTGGCCCATCCTCGTGTGTCCGGTCTCCATTGCCGCTGCCCGTATTGTATCCACTGTTGTGCCCCTGATCTCGCTGTTGTGCCAGTAATTGTTTTCTTTCTACTGTTGTGCCCCTGATCTCGCTGTTGTGCCAGTAATTGTTTTTCTTTCTACTGTTGTACCCCTGATCTCGCTGTTGTGCCAGTAATTGTTTTCTTTCTACTGTTGTGCCCCTGATCTCGCTGTTGTGCCAGTAATTGTTTTTCTTTCTACTGTTGTGCCCCTGATCTCGCCGTTGTGCCAGTAATTCTTTTTCAACTGTTGTGCCCCTGATTGTTTTTGTGCCTATACCGCCGTTTTTCCCCCGCTGCTCCACCCCACTCCCTGCCGCTGCTCCTCCGCGGCCCCACCCCCGTTCCCTCCAGCATCACTGTACCGTTCTCCTCCCCACTCGCCACCCCGCTCCCGCCTCCCAGCTGCTCCTCCCTCGCTCCGCCTCCCCCCCCTCTCCATTTATGGCAGAGTCCGCACGTACGCGCAGCGGGTGCGCCGAAAGCGCGCCAAAGGCAAGTCCGTCTGCGCCTGGCCCGCGTCCAGCGCCAGGACCCCTGACCCCTGCCATCGCCAGACCACACGACGGGCCTACAACGCCGCCACCCTCAACGCACTCAACACCGGCCGATCGCCAGCATGCTACCGAGCCACCCCGAAATGCACCCACGGACCCTTCACCTGCCAAGCCTGCAAATTCACCTGCCTCCGGACCTGCACTGCACCCGCCAAGCCGAACACCAACAGCAACCACCTCAAGTGCATCCTGCTCAACACCCACTCCGTCCACAGACACGCCATCGAACTCTGGAACCTGCTTGACACTACATCACCAGACATCGCATTCCTCACGGAAACCTGGATGAACGCCTCCTCAGCGCCCGACATCGCCATCGCCATCCCGGATGGATACAAGATCACCCAGAGGGACCGCGTCAACCAGACTGGAGGAGGCATCGCCATCGTGCACAAGAACACCATCCGCATCATGACCAGCTCCGACGACACTTTCACCGCCGCCGAACACCTCCACTTCCAGATACACACCGACTCCAAGACAACACTCAGAGGCACCCTCATCTACAGACCCCCAGGAGCACGCACACGTTTCAGTGAAGACATCACAGACTTCATCAGCCCGCACGCCCTCTCCTCCGTTGACTACATCCTCCTAGGGGACCTCAACTTCCACCTGGAGAACAACAAAGACAGCAACACCACCACCCTGCTGGACAACCTCGCCAACCTCGGCCTCAAACAACTGGTGAACACCCCCACCCACTGCGCCGGCCACACGCTCGACCCAGTTTTCTCCTCCAGCAAGCACATCTCCTTCAGCCACTCCACCGGACTTCATTGGACTGACCACAGCTGCGTCCACTTCAGCTTCAGAAGAACCACGACCCACCACTACCCGCAACAGGTTCCCCGCAGGAACTGGAACAAGATCACCGCCGACCAGCTCACCACCTCCCTCAGCCAGAACCCACCTGCCAGCACAACGGACCCCACCGACGCAGCCAACAACCTCACGCAATGGATAACCAACTGTGCAGACGTCCTCGCACCACTGAAGACCCCTCCCAGCAGACACGGCAGCAAGAAAGCCTCTTGGTTCACCGACGAACTCATGAACTCCAAGAAGAACTGCCGCATCCTCGAGAAAGTCTGGCGCTACGACCAGACCACAGTGAACTGGACTGCCCTCAAGCACGCCACCCGCAAACACCACCAGCTGATCCGCACCACCAAGAAGACAGCATTCAAAGAACGACTGGACAACAACGCAAACAACCGCAAGGAACTCTTCAGCATCGTCAAAGAGCTCTCCAACCCCAACGCCGGAAACAACAACATCACTCCCTCACAAGACCTCTGCGACTCACTCGCCTCATTCTTCCACCGCAAGATCGCCGACATACACAACAGCTTCGGCGCTCCGACCACGCACCCTAACACCAATCCATCGCCCCCCACCACCACCCTCAGAACCTGGACCCCGGTCAGCATCGAAGACACCATCCGCACGATGAACACCATCCACTCCGGATCCCCAACCGACCACTGCCCCCACCAGGTCTTCAACAAGGCCGACTCCATCAGAGATATCATCAACGCCTCCTTCAACACCGCCACCTTCCCGGAAAGCTGGAAGCACGCCGAGCTCAGCGCCATCCTGAAGAAACCAACAGCGGACCCCACCGACCTCAAGAACTTCCGACCCATCTCGCTCCTCCCTTCGTCATCGAGAAGTCCGTCAACAGACAGCTTGCCGCCTTCCTCGAGACGAACGGATCCCTCGACCACTCGCAGTCCGGCTTCCGAGCCAACCACAGCACCGAGACCGCCCTAATCGCAGCCACGGATGACATCAGATCCCTGCTCGACAACGGGAAACAGCGGCCCTCATCCTCCTGGACCTCTCCGCAGCGTTCGACATTGTCTGCCACCACACCCTAGTGCAGCGCCTCAGCAACACCGGTATCCAAGAGAAGGCGCTGGAGTGGATCATCTCGTTCCTCGCCGGAAGAACCCAGAGAGTCCGCCTCCCCCCGTTCAGATCCGAGGCCACCGAAGTCATCTGCGGCGTACCACAAGGATCTTCACTCAGCCCCACCCTCTTCAACATATACATGAGCCCCCTCGCAGCCATCGCACGCCAACACAACCTCAACATCATCTCCTACGCAGACGACACCCAGCTGATCCTCTCCCTCACCAACGACCAAGCCTCCGCCAGAACCAGCCTACACGAGGGGATGAAAGACGTCGCCAAATGGATGAAGAACAGCCGCCTGAAACTGAACTCAGACAAGACGGAAGTCCTCATCCTGGGATCATCTCCCTCCGCCTGGGACGACTCCTGGTGGCCCGCCGCCCTGGGCTCCACTCCCAAGCCAACGGACCACGCACGTAACCTGGGCTTCATCCTGGACTCCTCCCTCTCGATGACCAGACAAATCAACACCGTATCGTCATCATGCTTCAACACCCTGCGCGTGCTCCGAAAGATCTTCCGTTGGATCCCCACTAAAACCAGGAAGACGGTCACCCAGGCACTCGTCACCAGCCGATTGGACTACGGGAACGCCCTCTACGCCGGAACCACGGCCAAACTTCAGAAAAGACTCCAACACATCCAGAACGCCTCCGCACGGCTCGTCCTGGACATCTCCCGACACAGCCACACCTCCGGCCACCTGAGAGACCTGCACTGGCTCCCTGTCAGCAAGAGGATCAAGTTCAGACTCCTCACCCACGCACAAAAGGCTCTCCACAACCTGGGCCCCAAGCACCTCAACGACCGCCTGACCTTCTACACGCCCACCCGCCAGCTACGGTCGACCGGCCACGCCCTCGCCGCCGTTCCACGCATCCGCCGAGCCACCGCCGGTGGAAGATCCTTCTCCTACCTGGCAGCCAAGACATGTAACTCCCTCCCCATCCACCTCCGGCTAACCCAGGACCATCTCTCCTTCAGGAAGCAACTCAAGACCTGGCTTTTTGAGCAGTGACGGCCCGACCCCCCCCAGAGCCTTGAGACCCCCCCAGGTGAGTAGTGCGCTATACAAATGTCATGATTGATTGATTGATTGATTGAGCGTCCCCTGAGGTTTGGGAATTAGCTCGTCTGCGAGCATTGAACACTACCAGTGAGTCTAGAGGCAACTGGCCCTTAATAAATATTGGATCTGTTGGGGAGGCATTATACTTTTAGTCGACTTTAGGAGTCAAGATGGGGGCACGCACAGGTCCTTTAAAAATGTTGTCAGCGTGCACCTTTAAGCATAGGGAGTGTTTGTGTTGACCTGTATATTGATTCTAATGTCTCAAACGAAAATCCTCTTTGAAGGACTCTTTATGTAGTGCCACCCCATTGTATTCTGCAGCCCTGCCAATGAGTTCCTGATAAGATACATTGTCATCAGGTGGAGATGGCTTGGCCGGGTAAAGGTCTAGATCGTTGTCTAATGGAGGGTGAATTGTGTAACCCTTCCATGGATCTACTGCTAAATGTGTGTCCCCCTCATCAATATCGACCCTGTCATGCTGAGATTGTGGAGAATCCCGAGGTGTGATGTGCAAAGGATGTAAAGTGGGAGAAGATGGTGGTGGAGGGGATGCTGGTGGTGGATGAAGTGGGCTGGAACCAATCAATCAGGGAATTGTGAAGCGAGATACTCACCCGTGAGGGTTTTAAGGCGCTGGGGGGTAGGGATTTGCAGCTACGAGTCAGCTGAAGAGCCAGGTCTTGAGGCTCTTCCTGAAGGTGTGCAGGGTGGGGGAGCGTCTGATGTTGACTGGGACGATGCAGTGAGGAGGGCCATGTAGATGCTGGAGTGTGGGACTGAGCGATGATCCTAGGGGTACTCTGCAGTTGATCTCTGTGGGTTTGGAGAGAAAGGGTGGAAGTCTGATCCTTTGGGTTCTGCTGGAGAAGAAGGAGCGGAGCCAGTCAAGGGCATTTTTTTGTATGCCGGCATCGTGGAGTCTGGCTGTGAGAGTGCAGTGAGAGACGGTGTTGAAGGCTACAGAGAGGTCTAGTAGGATGAGGGCCGAGGTGTTGCCTTGGCCAAGCAGCGTGCGGTTGTCTGTGGCGGCGAGTAGGGCGGTCTTGGTGCTGTGGTTTCTGCTGAATCCAGATTGGGAAGGGTTGAGGATGGCGTTCTCTTCAATGAAGTTAGTTAATTGGGCGTTGACTATCTTCTCTGTGACTTTGGTCGCAAAGGGGAGGAGAGAGATGGGTTAATCGTTTTTCAGGTCCATTGAGTCTGCAGAGTGTTTCTTGAGGAGGTGCTTGACTTCTGCGCGTTTCCAGTCATATGGGAATGTGCCGAATTCGAAAGTGGTGTTGATGGTGCGTCGTAGCTCGGATGATATGGCAGCAGTTATGTTATGTTATGTTATTTGGGTTCTTCTATAGCGCAACGGCTACTCCAGTAGGAGTGTCCCGGCGCTTTGGCGAAGAAGTCCTTTAAGGAAAGGAAACAACTGCAGAAAAAAGGAACAGCAAAATTAACTAGTAAAAAGCCAGGTTTTTAATGCCTTTCTGAAAGACATCAGACAGCAGTGACTCTGTGGAAGATGTGCGGCAGGCAGGCATTTGTGGGGGCTCATAAGTGAGTGCTCTTCATGGTTGTGGCGGTATCTTCAGTGGTGACAGGGGTGCAGGAGGCAATGGTAGGTTGGCTGTCGTCGCTGGATGAAAGAGTGTTTTCTGGAGTCTGTTCCCAGAAGTTGTCGGAGAGGGCCTTGATTTTCAGATGGAAGAAGGAGCTGAGCTTATTACAGCAATCCTGGGAGGTTTGGTGAATTGTTGGATGATGCTGAAGAGTTTCTTGAGTAGCTGGCGAGGATTTTGTTCGGAGGTAGGTCATTTTGGAGGATCTGATGAGTAGGTGGTTCATGGCGTTCTTGTAGGTGGTCTGGTCTTCAATGGTTTTGCTGTTCCTCCATTGTTTTCCGAGACGCCTGCAGGTGCGCCTGCATTCTTGGAGGTCGGAGGTGAACCACGTGGCCTTCATGGCTTGCCTGTCGGAATTGCAGAAGGGGCGAGCTTGTCTGCGCAGTTGTTGATCCATCTGTGAAGTTAGTTGGCTGCGGAGTTGGCGTCTGTGGAGGCGGGGAGGTTTTGTAGTTGAGGGTAGAGTTGAGGTGCTCCTCGGTTACCTTGCTCCAGTTCCTTTGCGGAGGGTGGGATGCAGGTTTGGGTGCGCTAGGTTAGTTGACATGGAAGTGTACGCAGTGGTGGTCTGTCAAGGTGGGTTGCGTGGTGTGGACGTTGTTACCTCTGGTGAAGATAGGGTCGAGGGTGTGTCCTACCTTGTGGGTAAGGGTGGTGACGAGTTGTTTCAGTCAGAGGTTGTCCAGGACGGTGGCAGAGTTTGGGTCGCTGAGGTTGTCGAGGAGGAAGTTGAGGTCTCTGATGAGCAAGTAGTCCATGGAGGCGATTGCGTGGGGCGCAATGAGGTCGGTGATGGTAATGGTGAACACGGTTCGAGAGGTCTGTAGGCAGGGATGCCTCGTAGGGTTTTTCTGGGGCTGGTCTGGATGTGGAAATGGAGGTGTTCGGTGGTGGATGGGGAGTCGCTTGTGCTGGAGGTGGTGAGACAGATGGAGCTCTTGTGCGCGATGGCTAGTCCTCCTCCTGGGCGTTTTGGGCAGTCCTTCCTCTGGAACTTGTATCCATCGGGGATCGCACTGTCGGGTGCAGAGATGGGTTTGTCTCACGTTTCCGTGAAGAAGGCGACGTCTGGCGTGAGGGTGTCAAGGAGGTCCCAGGTCTCTATAGCATGTCTGTGCAGTGAGCTCAGCCTGAGGAGGATGCACCTCAGGCCTTCAGTGGTGCAGGCATCTAGCCTGGGTGCGGCAGGTCAGGGGGTGCGGAGGATAGTGAAGGATTGTCGGCAGCATCGGCAGGAGAACTAGCCGTGGGTGGTGTTTGGAGTAGACAACTGGCAGTAGTTGTTCCTTCCGGGCGGAGTGCGAGGAGGGTAGCGGAGCATTATCAGTGGGTTGGAGAGCCAAGGCCCCTGGCGCTGGGCGTGGACGGGCGCAGACGGACTTGCCTTTGGCACGCCCGCCATTAAATAGGGAAGCGCAAGGGGGAGGGGCCGCGGGGGCAGCAGCGGCGGGAAAGGGCAATGAAACGGGCACAGAGGACACAACAATGGCACAGGAACACAAAAAAACAGGCAACTTAATGATAATAGACAGAAAATAACACTTAAAAGGCACAAAAACAATTATTATTATCATTATTAATACATTTATATGGTGCAACAGCTACCCGGAGGTTTCCCGGCGCCTGCAGACACATGAAGAAAAGAGTGGAGCAGCGAGTCAAAGCGCAAACATTGAATAACCACATTTTGATCCTTTTCCGGAATTTAACATAATTTTGTTAAAAAACTAAACGAAAGTGGAAGTGAATTCCATAGAGACAAGTAGGCAAAAGACTGTCCGCCCACGCGGGCAAGTTTGAACCTAGGGACCATAAACTTTGCCTGCCTTGATGATCTGAGAAGGGGTGTATGGTTGAACTAGTGCATTAAGGTAGCAAGGGGCAATACCAGCATTGATTCTGTGCATATATCAAAGGCCTTAGAATTTGGACCGGTTTTCAATCTTTAGCCAGTGTAAATCCCTGAGAGGCCCTGTGTTGGGAGCCATTTGAGGTAGCTGACAAAGGAGTCTTGCCGCTGAGTTTTGGACCACTTGCAGCCTCCCGATTACATCCTTGCTGGCACCTAGATACAAAACATTACCGTAGTCCCATCTGGATACGATTAGGGCATGAACCACAGTTTTTTGAGTCATAGGTGTCAGCATCCATAGGATTTTTTAAGCCACTTCAAAATTCCAAAGCAAGTAGAGGCAACCTTGACTGCTAGTTGACGCAAGGACAATTGTTTATCTATATGAAACTGTGGAATGTCCTTCCGATTGGGCTTAGACACACTCCTGACCTCCTATTTAGGAGGAGCTTAAAAACATGGCTATTCCCGAAGCTCTAGCTTGTCATCAGTTTGGATGCCTTTTAGGTGATAGCGCGCTTTAGAAATGAAATAAATAATAAATATTAATGCCAAGGTTAAGAACAAATTGCAAAGGTAGGGGAAGGGCACCCATTTGCAGAGGCCAGTGCTGTGGGCCCCAAAGAGTTTTGTTTCTGCCAAGAATTAGAAGCTCTGTTTTTCCTCCATTCATCTTTAACTTATTAGTATGCATCCATCCAGCAATTTCTTGTAAACCTGATTGAAGAGAAGATACCTTCAAGGTGTCTTTGGTAGATAAAGAAAGGATAAGCTGGGTGTCGTCAGCATAGGAATAAATAGTTAGCCCAGCCTCTTCTGCTAGGGATGCTAGAGGGCTGATGTAAGTATTGAAGAGCAATGGGTTTAAGATAGAGCCCTGGGGCACTCCATAGGGGAGTTATGCGTTCTAGAGCTGGCTGTAGGGGAGAAAACCTGAAACGTTCGGTTAGTAAGGAAGCTTGCCAGCCAGTTCAGAACAGTGCCAACAATGCCCTTAGATTGTAAAAATTGAAGGAGGGTCTCATGGGATACAGTGTCGAAAGCGGTACTCAAATCTAATAATATGAGTACCACTGTATCACCCTTATCAAGACGTTGGCGGATAGTTTCGGTGACTCCGAAGAGCGTCGATTCGGTGGAGAAGCCTGTTCTAAAACCAGATTGGGATGGATGCAGAATGTTTTGAGAGTCCACAAATTGTGTCAATTGGCGGTTAATGTGTTTTTCTAGAACTTTGAAAAATGCGGGGAGCAATGAAATAGAGCGGAAGTTCGAGAGAATATCTGGATCAGCATTAGCTTTCTTTAACAAAGGGAGGATCATAGCATGTTTCCAGGTAGCTGGCACTGCTGCTTCTAAAAGTGATACAAAAGGGGGTGGTGATGGACGGAGCATCTGAATCGATCAAACACTCACACCCAGTCAAAAGATCTGGGTTTAATCCATCACCGTTCTTTAGCCCACTCTGCCACCCCATTTCAGATAGACAAGATGTAGGAGAGAAAAACAAGAAATGACAAGGCACAAAAACAATTACAAGGCACGGAAACAAGTAGACATGACGAAGGACAGAAGAACAGGCACAGACACAAAGGAAGACAAGAGCGGACCAGCAGAAAAGCAAGGCTCTCCTACTGGACCATCAGGGATGAGGCACAGCAGAGGTCGGCGGGTGGTGGAGGACCTCTAACACCTACCTACTTGGAGACGTGTAGGGGGCAGAGCCACAACAGAGGAGCTGCTGGGGCGGAGGGGAGAGTCGCTGACCAGGAGGTCAGAGGTCTTCCTCCAACACTCTTCTTTTTTAAAGGGATCTTGTAATGACTATCCTCATCAGGAAGCTTGTGTTTATGAATCAGCTTGGTATGAATGTGACCTGTTTCTGGGTTAATATAAAATCTCTTCAGTTTGGTATCCATTTTCTGTGGAACAATGTCTATATTTGGATCCAAAGGTACAACTTTCACTTTTGGCGCTGGCGTTTTCGGTGCCGATATGGCCTGGCCTTTGGGTGCAGAAGATTTCAGCTTCGAAGCTGGCTTATTTTTTGGCATGGAGGATTTTGGCTCAGAGCCGGATTTCGATTCCGAACCGGAGGGTTTTGGTTCCGAATAGGGTTTGTGTCGACTTGGTCCCAAGCTGGAAGGCTTGACTGGGTGTTTCTGAGCCGCGTTGGAGGGCGGGGCGTTGGAAACATTTCTGTGCCAACCTTGCCCAGAAGGGAGAAGCGGTGCAGAAGACTGAGGTTTATTGTGAGTGAGTTCATGGGGCAAGGGGTCTTCTGTACTCACGTCACTGTGTCCCTGCAGAAGTTCTTCGGCATCTGGGTCTATTTGGAGCTCCGAATCCGACACGGAGAAGGCCTCTTCTCTCCGCTGATACCAATATCTTCTTGATCAGACTCTTAACCGCAGATATCCGGCGTGTCTGCAATGCTCCGACGCTACATCTCTCGACATTTGTCTCGCTTTCCGGAGGCGTATGCCCCGTGAACCAGAGTTTGTGAGATACAGACCGCTGGCGGCACTGTCTTTTATATTACGCGGGAGTCTCAGAGGGTAATTTGGTACCTCGAGAACGACGTGGGAGTGATCTTGACTGCGTGTTCTTTAGCATTCCAGTGTAATACAAGATTCTTACTGAAGCTAAAGGGGTCAACATGTAGAATAGTATATGCTCTATTAATACGCTTTGAAAATAGCTAGTACAGAAGAGACATTGACAGTACTTATCTTCAAATTAATCGATTTCTGGAGGCTTCTTCAGCTCTAGGATTGACAGATTGAATTTGTTTATTGGGAAATAAATTTGTTTTCCTGAAGGTGGTGTTGGCTGTAAATTATTATCCCACCGAAACGCGTCGATGCTTTTAAGAGTGGAAACTACTTTAAGTCTGAGGAGACAATTTATTTGAATGAAGTATTGAACACAAATCAGAATTGATCCCTGTTTGACTATTGTACTTTCTCTCCATGAATAGGAATTATTTCTTCCTTACTGTATTCCCAATTGTGTGTTTTTATGATGTTTGTATGAATATATTTTTTTGTCTGATATTGTAGTATTGCTTTTTTATTCTTGTGTTAGGGAAAGACCACAGGGACCTAAGGACTATTTTTAGCATATGATGTCTGATATGTTTTAATTGATTCACTAAATAAACTGTATACTTTTTATACTCTATTTTTACATTTCCTCTTTTGTTCATCTCACTGGTGTGTAAAGATGGTCTGTGGCAAAATGAATGCAGGGTGTGTGATATTGACCCCAAGGGGATTTCTTTTTAGACAATTGTCTCTCGACATTGAGCCAGACGATCGCGAAGGGTTTTCTTCGACCAAAACAATCTGCAAGCATCGCAGTCTTCTTCTTTGTTCTCCGGGGACAAGCACAAGTTGCACACCTGGTGTGTGTCAGTGAGCGGATAATTTGCATGGCACTGAGGACAGAATTTGAACTATGTCTGTTCCAACGACAGAGACCTGGACCAACACGGTTAGGCCCGAAGCCTGTCCACAAAGCTTTTTCTTTTTTTTTTTTGTGAGTGTAAAATTCTTTTATTGTATAGTTAATAAAAACCATTACAAAGATGAAATGCAGTGATATTTTAAAATATAGCAGGAAATATATTCTTATACAAGTATTAAAACAATTGCTTAAAAGTGATGCCCTTAATGCTTTGAAGAGCTGATTCAATATCAAAGAAAGACAATTACGGAACTTTGAGATTAGAGTTTATGTTGGCCCTTTGCAAGAGTTCCTCTTTTTTCTTAAAATAAATTACATGTTTAACTGTTTGACAAATGAGTTGTGGGTCCACTGAGCACAAGACTTGTAGGATCGCTGAACGGCATGTGCGAATTCCTTTTTCATTGAATTTAGCCTTTAATAAGCTCCGGCGTTCCCTATCCAGTGCAGGACAAATGCAGATCAAGTGAATAAAGTCTTGCACAGCAGTACCACATAGGTTGCACTCCTTGGGGCCTGGTGACCTCCAGCCGGGTTGATCGACGTTTGTTGGCAAATTGCCCATCCTTAGGCTAAGGTATTTTAGTTTGCCGTGTGATGGAAAGGCAAGCCATAGATAGGCTGCTGGTGCCGGCTTATTGTAAGATTGTATTGTCATCCAAGCGTGTGAGCGGTGACTCAGAATTGTCTTGTCATTGATCAATAAATGCCTGTTAGCTGCCTTTTTTACTGCCTGCTTAAATGTGGATACGGGTAGCTTCATTTTCCACAGTGTCGCTAGTTCAGTAATTTCAAGGGAGGAATTTAAGTACTTGGCGTACTGAGAATTAGGACTGCTTTGCATTGCTTCCCAAGTGGTGCGATTGATTTCTGTTTCGCGGTTCATCCAGATGCCGTACCAAAATTTAACAGTCACGTATTTTTTGTGCAGTGTTTGAGACTGCAGGCCGAACTCGAGGCGGACCTGTGCGGGAGAAGCATCACACGGTTGGCTGATTACACGCTTGTACACTCTCGTTTGGATTTTGTCTAAGAGCAGTGCACTCCCTCCGTAATGTAGCACGCTGCCGTAAGCTATTGTTGGAAGTAGCTTGGCTTTGGTGAATGTTAGGAGGGGAGTGAACAAAGGGCCTTTTAATTGCTTGGATAAACTACTGAATGCGTGTAACAAAGCAGTTCCTTTCTGCTCGATGGCATCAAAATGCGCAGAAAAGTTGAACCGTCTGTCCAGATATATCCCCAGGTACTTGTAGCTTTCCACTACTTCCAGTTTCTTATTATCAATTGCGAAGTTTGGCGGTGCTTTACAGTGATGGGTTATTATTATTACCTTTGTTTTCTTACTGTTTATTTCCAAAAGGTTCGGTTTAGTGTATCCAGCCAGTTCTTGCAAGAGACGTTGCAGACCTATTTTTGTCTGACAGAGGAGGACTACATCGTCAGCATAGGAGAGATGTGAAATGGGCAGTGTTCCTAGCCGCGGTGGGTGAGCATTGATCCCATCTAGCCTTAATGTCAAATTAACCATAAATAAATTGAAAAGATGGGGGGCCAAGACGCAGCCTTGCTTTAATCCATCGCAAGTTCTGATCTTCCGCGTTAGCCGATGGCCATTATCAATCTTTACCTGCATCCAGGAGTTGGTGTATAGGTCCATTAATGGATTTAGGATCGAGTCCGGCAGACCCTGCTGCTTTAGTTTGGACCAAAGTAATTGTCGACTGACACGGTCGAAGGCCGCCTTAAAGTCCACGAGGCATGAGTATAGTGCTTGACAAAGCTTTTCAAATTTAAAGTAGATTTTGTTGACCGAAATAATACGCGGAGAGGTTGGAAACGTGAACGGAACAATACAGTTGAGAGTAGAGAGCATTGCGCACCGAGAGGAACCCGAAGAACGGTTTTATACCAAAAAAATCAATCTAGCAATGGAGTCGATGCCCTTGCACACTATCACCGAAACGAGGAGTCAACTTACCTAGTGACTAGTAAAGACTTCTTCGAAGAAAAACAACTTGCAAACATCCAGACCCAACACTAGATGGAAGGAGTACGCAAAGCATGTGTATCTACAGCACACATGCCCCAAACGCACAAGTTACTACTTGTGTAACGATATATCTGTAAGAGACATTAGTTAGTGATAGATTCCTTACCTTAGAATATCCCCAGGCGTCAGACTGGATCCGGAAACTTTTGCGTAGCAATACCCCTGCGCGCTGGTAGGCGTCGTCTGCGGCTCCGCGTCCGTCGTCGGCGTCGTGAGCGCCGGGATGACGTCGTCGGAGTACTTAGACGGCGCCCATGCGCGCTGACGTCAGTTCTGATAACACAGCTTTTCCGCGCCAGATACGCAGAGCCATGATAGAACTAACACTGGTGCCATGAAACTAGGGCCCTGAAGGGGATGACCTTAACCCTAGATATCGGTTCGCAGAACGGGGAGGATGGGTGGGTCGGTAAGGAATCTATCACTAACTAATGTCTCTTACAGATATATCGTTACACAAGTAGTAACTTGTGCATCTGAAAGAGACACGTTAGTGATAGATTCCTTACCTTAGAATAGATACCCCAGCAATACCAACCCCGGTGGTGGGTCTGCGAACCAATATCACACCAGAAAGTCCTGGAGGACGGAACGGCCAAAGAAGCCATCCCTCCGGACTTGACTGTCCAGGCAGTAGTGTCTTGCGAACGTGTGCAGCGAGGCCCACGTGGCTGCCTGACAGATGTCCTGCAGAGGGACACCGCGGCCCAGGGCAGTTGTCGTTGCCGTGGCCCGAGTGGAGTGAGCCCGCAATCCAGCCGGGGGCTCCTTCCTCGCCATGGAGTAACATGCTTGAATACACAAGATGATCCACCTAGAGATGGTCCTCTTGTGCACAGCCTTTCCCTTCTTCGCGCCCACGTAACCAACGAAGAGTTGGTCATCCACCCGGAATTGGCGTGTGCGATCTAGGTAGTAGGAGAGCGCACGTTTTGGATCCAGACGGTGGAGCCTCTCCTCCTCTTTCGAGGGGTGTGGAGGCGGAAAGAAGGTGGGCAAAGTGATGGACTGCCCGATGTGGAAGGCCGTGACAACCTTGGGCAGAAAGGAAGGTCGTGTACGTAACACCACCTTATCAGGATGAACAGACAGGAAAGGTGGAGAAGAAGAAAGAGCCTGGAGCTCACTCACCCTCCTGGCAGAGGTGATGGCAACCAGGAAGGCCGTCTTTAGAGTAAGGAGACGAAGAGGGCAGTTATGAAGCGGCTCAAAGGGAGCACACATCAGATAGGTGAGAACCAGATTCAAGTCCCACTGGGGCATCACGAAGGGAACAGGAGGGAACATGTGCGTGATGCCCTTCAGAAATCTACTCACAATAGGGGACTTGAATAAAGAAGGCTGATCTGGTAGCCTCAAGAAGGCTGATAGAGCAGAAAGGTACCCTTTAAGAGTGCCCAGAGCAGAGCCCTGCTGGGCAAGGGAAAGAAGAAAGAGCAGCACTTCCGAAAGGGGTGCAGAGAGAGGATCCACAGCCTTTGCTGTGCACCATGCCACAAATCTGTTCCACCGGCAGGCGTATACCGACTTTGTGGAGGGACGCCTGGCTGCCAGAATGATATCACAGACTTCGGGAGGCAAGTCAAATGGCCTCAACTGCCGCCGCTCAATCTCCAAGCTTGTAGGTGGAGACTGGACAGGTTCGGGTGCAGGACCATCCCCTGCTGCTGCGACAGAAGGTCCTCCCGAAGAGGCAGACGAATCGGGGGATCGACTGACATGCTGAGTAGCTCGGGATACCAGTATCTTCGTGCCCAGTCCGGAGCCACAAGGACGACCTGGGCCCGGTCGCGCCTGATCTTCTTCAGCACTCTGGGCAGAAGTGGTATAGGCGGAAAGGCGTACAACAGACCGCAGCTCCACTCGCGACGAAAAGCGTCTCCGAGCGAGTGCCGCCTTGGAAATTCCAACGCGCAGAACTGCTGACATTGCGCGTTCTCTTCTGTGGCGAATAGATCTAACCAAGGCTCTCCCCACTGTCGAAAGAGACCTTGCGCCACGTCCGAGTTCAGACGCCATTCGTGATCCATCATGCACCGGCGGCTGAGTTCGTCCGCCCTGGCATTCAGAGAGCCTGCCAGGTGTTGAACCACCAGGGTCACGCCCTGATGTTCCAGCCACTGCCAGAGGCGCAGAGCCTCCTGGCAGAGGGTCCACGACCCCACACCGCCCTGTTTGTTGCAGTACCACATGGCGGTGGTGTTGTCGGTGAACACTTGCACTACGTTCCCCTTGACAGAGGGGAGGAATGCCTTCAGTGCAAGACGAATCGCCCGCAGCTCCAGAAGGTTGATGTGGAGCCGGGACTCCGCCGGAGACCAGAGGCCTCTGATCTCCGCCTCTCCCATGTGGCCTCCCCAGCCCTGGAGGGACGCGTCCGTCACAACTACGTGCTCCGGCTGGGGTAGGGAGAGGGGTCTGCCACTGACCCAGTCGCGGTCCGTGAGCCACCACTGCAGTTGCTTCGCAGTGCCCTCTGAGATCAGGACATGATCGGACAGGTTGCCCTGATGCTGGGCCCACTGAAACTTCAGGTCCCACTGCAGAGCCCGCATCCGCCACCTGGCGTGACGCACCAGAAGGATGCAGGAGGCCATCAGCCCCAGAAGCCGCAGCGTCAACCTGACCGAGACCCGGGATAACGGCCTGAAGACAGGAATCAGAGCCTGAATATCCCGAACCCGCTGTTCGGGAGGGTAAACCCGAAACTGCGCCGAGTCGAGAACCGCTCCGATGAAGAGGAGCTTTTGAGAGGGACACAGGTGTGACTTCGGCACATTGATGGAGAACCCCAGCAAGTGCAGGAGGTCGGCCGTAGTCTGGAGGTGGCTGACGACTGACTGGGGCGAGCCCGCCTTCAACAACCAGTCGTCGAGGTAGGGGAAGACTGATATCCCCTGCCTGCGCAGATGGGCTGCGACCACCGCCATCACCTTCGTGAACACCCGTGGGGCGCCGGCAAGGCCGAAGGGGAGCACGGTAAACTGAAAGTGCTCTTGGCCTACCATGAACCGTAGGTAACGCCGGTGGGCCGGCAGGACGGGGATGTGGAAATAGGCGTCCTGCAAGTCCAACGCTACCATCCAGTCTCCCGGGTCCAGGGCAGCCAGGACCTGAGCCAAAGTGAGCATCTTGAACTTCTCCGTCCGGAGGAAGCCGTTGACGTTCCGCAGATCCAAGATAGGGTGTAGGCCCCCTTTGCCCTTCTTGGGTACCAGAAAGTAGTGGGAGTAACAACCACGTCCTACTTCTGGCCCAGGAACGCGCTCGATGGCCCTCTTGGCCAAGAGGGCCGAAACCTCCTCTTGCAGAAGTTGCAAGTGATCCCCCGACACACGGTGGTATTGAGGTGGCATGGATGGAGGGGAAGACTCGAAGGGGAGGGAGAAACCCCTTCGGACAATTTGCAGCACCCACCTGTCCGAAGTGACTGTATGCCAGTGGGAGAGGTGATGGCGAACCCTGCCTCCCACAGGCGTCACATGGGCCTGAAAACTCGGACTAGGAAGGTTTTGAGGCGGGGGCTGCTGAGGGAGGTGTGGACTGGCCTCGCCGCTGGCCCCGACCACCGCCACGGCGGTTCCCACGGCCGCCACCGCGTTGCTGAACATTCTGCGGCGCGTGGCTGACGGTCCGTGGTGGGGCGCCCCTTCCGTGGCCACGAAAGGAGCGAAAGGCACCCGATTGCTGGCGTGGGGCCGTAAGGCCCAAGGACTTGGCCGTGGCCCTGGAGTCCTTGAAACGTTCCAGCGCATGGTCTGCCTTGTTGCCGAAGAGGCGACGGCCATCAAACGGCATGTCCAGGAGGGTGGCCTGGACATCGGCCGAGAAGTTGGCGGACCTCAACCAGGCGTGGCGTCGAACCGCCACCGTCGTTGCCATCACCCTGCCCAGTGAGTCCGTGGTATCCAGCCCACACCGGATAGAGAAGCGTGCCGCATCTTGGCCGTCCGCAAGGGTTTGGCTGAGTTTAGCCCTGACCTCCTCAGGGCATTGTGGCAGCACCTCCGCAACCGTGTCCCACAGAGTGTGGGTGTAGCGGCCCAAGAGACAGTTGGTGTTCACAGACCGTAGCCCTAGGCTCACAGACGAGAAGACCTTCTTCCCGAACTGCTCATATCTCTTGGATTGCCTGTCGGGCGGGGCCGACGGGAATGCGGTTTGGGAGTTAGAGGCCTGGATGACCAGGCTCTCGGGGGTGGGATGGGTGGACAAAAAGCATGGGTCGCCCGGTGCCGGGCGGTAGCGTCTGGCCACGTTCCTGTCCACAGGGGGGCCTGTGGCGGGCTTGGACCAAGTGCCCAGCAGAACGTCACACAAGGCCTCATTGAACGGCAGGAGGGGCTCCGCGGAGCCGGACTGCTGTTTGAGGACCTCAGTGAGGAGATTAGTCCTCACGGCCGCGACGGGGAGCTGAAGGTTTAAGGCCTTAGCTGCCTTCGTCAACACTACGCTGTAAGCAGAACCCGCCTCCGAAGCCACAGTCGGGGGCGACGTAAATCCAGTGTCTGGCGAGGTGTCAATACCACTGGCCTCCCCAAGCTCATATGTCCAGTCCTGATGCGACTGGCAATCACGTGCCAGAGGGTCCTCGGACCCCTCCCATTGCTCCTCGTCACCTGGCTCCTGGAGACCAGGATTAACAGCCAGGGCCTCCTCGTGGAGATAGAAGTCTCCAAAGGCCGACGGAATCGGCGCCCAGCGGCGCCCCTCCGACTCCTGAGTAGGACCGTAGGAAACATTGGGGTCGGCAACCACATCGGCTGCCGGGGACGACACCTGAAGGGACGGCGCCGGCGAGGTCGTAAGGTCGACCGGCGAGGTCCCGGATCCGGAGCCGGATCCAGCGAGGTCGCGCGGCGCCGGGACCGAAGTCGCCAGCGGCGCCGGGCCCGAAGCACCCGACGTCGTCGGGGCCGAAGCGCCCGACCCGGAAGGACCTCCAGACGGAGCCGATCGGCCCGAAGGCGCCACGGGAACCGACTGAGGAGGGAGGGCCCTCATGGCCATGAGGTACCTCTCGACCTCCTCCTGCGACGCGCCGTGCCCAGGGACCCGAAGGTGTGGGGCAGGCGGCGACGCTTGCGACTCCCGCGGAGCCGCGTGGGCGGTGTCGCCCGAGTCCCCGGCCGCATCGAGCGAGCGTCGGGGCGGGTCGGAGGACCGATGGTGTCGTTCCGACCTCTCATGCCTCTTACCTGAGGACTTGGAACCAGACGATCGGTGTCCACTTCCGGAACGTTGATGACTCCGACCTCGCGACCTGTCCCTCGACCTCCCGTGGGACCGGGACCGGGACCTGGAGCGGCGCGGGGCCGAGTGCCTCAGCTCGAGACGCTTGCGGGACCGCTCCCGCCTAGCCTTCGACGTCAGGGCCCGGCAGTCGACGCAGGTTCGATCGTCGTGGTCGAGGCCTAAGCACTTCAGGCACCGGCGATGGGGGTCCGTGACCGACATGAGTCGGCCGCACTTCGAACAAGGCTTGAACCCGGGCATCCCTGGCACCGATAGTCGAGACAGTCGACTAAAAGAGATCAAAAAGGATCAAAAACTTTTCAGTCAAAAAGTGACTGGGGGTAGAGCTTCTTCCGGATCTGCGCTAGCTGGTGCGGAAAAAAGAAGAACTGACGTCAGCGCGCATGGGCGCCGTCTAAGTACTCCGACGACGTCATCCCGGCGCTCACGACGCCGACGACGGACGCGGAGCCGCAGACGACGCCTACCAGCGCGCAGGGGTATTGCTACGCAAAAGTTTCCGGATCCAGTCTGACGCCTGGGGATATTCTAAGGTAAGGAATCTATCACCAACGTGTCTCTTTCAGATGCCTATTTTTCGTGTCTGGGATTATTCAGGACATTGTGGCGATGACGTTAACTGCGACGATCATACTTTTTTATAAAGTGTAAAACACATTTGCACACATTACAGTATTTTACACACTAGGGCTTTATTACTATACTGTTTGTTAAAATGCAGGAGTGGTGGTGATTTAAAACATTTTTTTTATGGTTTCAGGGGATATGCAGGTGAATAAAAGTAGGTAACATTTGGAAATGATTAGTATATAGATGATTCATGCTTTACAGTATGTGAAGTAAACTACACCTGCTGTAGCTCACTTTGTAATATGACTCTACACTCTAGAATGCGTATGCACTTCTGACCTACTGGTTCTAGTGGGTTTCTATGGAGAATGTGCAGAGGGTACATTGGGGAAGTGTGTTAAAGAGACAGGTATCAGTTTTTACAGATTGGAGAGTGTAGGAGGCTGGCTTAGTATATGGTGCACACCTATGTATGTAGGCACCCTGCCCTAATCCAGACAACCCTTATGGTGATTTTAGCGGTCTTAGACAAACTTAGAAAGATCTCTAAGTGGTAGCTGTGGAGAGCAGCCTACAGGCTTAGTCCCGAAGGAGTGTAAAGCAGCTTGTTTTACCAGTACTTAATCTTATGGTATGGTTAAGTGAGAAAGAACCAGACAGTGTAGTTATAAAAAATATGTATTTATTATTAACACTCACTAACATAATGAAATATCTCCTACCCAGAGCTATAACCACAATACTTTGGCAATAGAATACGTAAGTATCACAAATACACAGTGGTCTCCAGGGGGAGGCCAAACCATATACTAAAATAGTGGAATGCAAACCACAACCTAAGTTGAGAATGGCCCCAAAAGATGTAGAAGAGCCAGAGACCCAAGGAACCACCCATGGTGAGTATCTAGGAATCACGTGGAGGTCGTGTGAAGAGTGGGAACACGACTGCATGCTCAATTCAAGTCAATGAGTAAGTTGTGGTTGCAATTTTAAATAAGGACCCTTCCCAGTGTACCCTGAATAAACCCCATGAAAGACAGAGGTTTGGAGAGCCACCCCATTCGTGGATACCCCTTGAACCAGGATACCTACACCAGGGAAGCCGGGGGCATAGGTGTTAAGTGGCGTCGGAAACCGATGTCGAACTCAATGGAGACCTACAGGAAGATGCAGCTGCTGGAGAAGGTGAGAGTGTCCGGTGGGACCCACAGGTTGATTCAAGATGAGAAGTACATACAAGCAGAGGGGACAGAGTCTACGCCACCCAAGAGTGACCAGGAGGCACAGAAGACGAATGCCCACCCATGCCTGGTGTTGCAGGAGAGTTGATGGTGACCTTGGAGGAGCAGCTGTGTGGACCCAGTGAAGCTGTGAAAGACAGGAGTATTCATGAGCTGTCCCATGCCGGATGTGGAGAGTTGAGGGGTTGCGTTCGTCTGGAGCACCAACAAGCCTAGGCAGCTGCAACCAATGTGAAAAGGGAAAAAGGTACGCCAGGAGCAGCACTGGAATAAAAGAAGAACCTCACAAGGACCTACAGGCCGGAGGCATTCACAAGAGGACCTCGAGAAGATGAATGCCCACCAATGTCGGGTGTTGCAGGAGAGTTGACGTGACCTTGTAGCTGCAGCTGTGTGGACCCAGCGATGCTGTGGAAGACAAGGAGCTGTTCTCAAGCTGTCCCACGTTGGATGTTGAGAGTTAAGGGGTCAGTGTCTGTTGGGAGCACCAACAACTGGATCAAACGTGGATGGCGAGAAGGGTATGGTGTCAGGACCAGCAAGGCTCAAGTGACTCACCACAAACAGGGGAGCAGAGTAAGCCCCAAGCAATCAGGGAAGCCCACTGAAATCAAAGACGAGCCTCACAAGGAGCCACAGGTAGGAGGCACTTGAGTCGCAAGAGGACCTCAAGCAGCTCACCAAAGATGCAGGCCCACGGTGCAAGCTATAAATAAATAATAAATCCACATTTGTAAAGCGCACAATCACCCGCAAGGGTCTCTAGGCGCTGGGGGCCGTCAGGAAGATTAAGCAAGCTATTGCCCAGAGTCACATGGTGCTGGGCTGACCTGCCGCTGGTGCCGGGGATCGAACCGTGATCCTCAGCTTTCAGAGTCAGTCGCCCTGGCCGCGGCGCCACACCTCTTCCAAGCTATGCAGTGAGGACGAAGATCTTGGTCACAGGAGATACTGGAGGTTGGGGCTACTTGGAGCCCTTAGATCTTGACGGAAGGAAGCCAACATTTCAGAGTCCGTGGGAGCCCAGGGCCAGCAGACCAGTCAGCTGTGTTGCGTAGCCTGCAGGTGCACAGTAGTGACTCCTTCACTTCAAGGGAGATTTCTTCAGGTGTCTTGGATGTCCAAAGGCCTTGGAAGGATCCTGTAGGGAGCACAGGTTCAGACTTTGCAGCACACTTGCAGAACAACGAGACCAGGAGCAGCAGGAGTCTTCCAAGTTACAGTCTCGGAGTCCAGTGCTAAGTCCAGAGTGTCCAGACGGTCACAGATGAAGTGGTGTCTTGATATGAATCTTGTCCCACGACGAATCTGGGGACCCACAGGTAAGCCCTTAAGTACCCTAAGGAAAGGTTTGGGACGATTCAGGGTTCCCTCCCAGGGGAAGGGCCGGACATTCGGGAGGATACTCCGATATCCTTTGTCCAGTTTCGCACCAGAGCGGAAGCCAACGGATCTTTGAACTGGTTTGAATCGGACTATACAAGAAGGGCACCACATGTGCCCTGCAAGTAGTCTCAGTGGTACTAACAAGCGCCCCACCCTGCCCCAATACACCAAACCCTGTCTGGGAGGCAGTCACACCTCCCTGTGACAGAATATCTGCCTTTCCCTGTTCGAGCTTGGCTTAGCAGCAGGAGGGCAGAACCATGTCTCTGGTGGACAACAGTGCTAGCTTGCGGTCGGGTTCTGGAAGACTGGTACCGTGAGCATTGAGAGCCTCTCGGAGAAGCTTTACAGTGCATGGAATCATACCTCCCACACCTTTTTAGGTATGATTCCAACATGTTGGATTCCAACCTTGCCTAAATTTGCAATTATCTGTATGTTTGTTTGTTTGCCTCGTTTCATGTTTTTCAAAATAACAGGAATGCCTTAAGAAGGAAGTCCCCCCTCTTACACATAGTGCACCTTAGAGGGTGCAACACATTTGTGATCTAACACATAATCCTCGTTTAGATCTCACATCTTACACATATTTCTAGGTCCTGAGGAAAGCCAGCACACATCCAAGGCCTGACTGATACATGTAGACCATTTTTTGGATGTAGGAGTTCTTAATTACCACTCCAAGCACACACCCACTGCCTTGTTTTTACTACTGCTTGTGGCCCAAACATTAAAACAAACCCTGTGGGTAATTGGACCACTGTACAGTTTTTAACCTCACTATCACTTCACCTCACTGCGCACTCAGTAAAGATACCTGCTTCGCTGTAAACCAGGCGTTGTAGCACACCAGGGACACACTCTGTGTCATCAGGTGGGCCCGATGATGAAGCATGCCACCAACTAGGTTGGTGGGTGAGGGCTTCATAAAAAGAAAAAAAGTTTTTTCCTTTACATTACAAAAATCATACAGTCTTTCGTTATCACGTACCCCCAGAGTAGTTCCTCTTGTTGATATATATTAACTTTGGGAATAAGGGCTAGTTCTTTAATCCTCACTCTCTCCTCTTGATATTTAAATAAAAAATGGTAAACAGTCAAGACAGCCGTTTGGTAATGCGAAGTTTTCTGAAGTTCTTGGCTGGCCTCCATGTTTTTACTGGCCTTCTTCGTGTACTTAGTTATGCGTGAACGCAGGCCAAGGACATAGTCCACAATGTCCTGTTGAGCAGGTTTGAGAGGTTGCTCTCAGCCTTGCTTAACTAGACACAGTAGACCCCTAACTGGATGTCCAAATAGAAGTTCAAATGGGCTGTAACCAAAAGCCTTCTGAGAAACCTCTCTGTAGGCAAAGAGAAGGCAGGGTAGTAAGGCATCCCATTTTCGCCAAAGTTTTTCTGGGAGCACCGTAACCATACCCTTTAGGGTCTTGTTGAACCTTTCAACAAGCCCACTGCACTGTGGATGGTAGTGTGTGCTAAGGAATATGCTACTTACCAGTATGCATCTGTTCTTGGCATGTAGGGCTGCTGACATTCATATCTGTGCATAGATCGCCGCCTAGTGTTGGGTCCGGATGATTGCACATTGTTGTCCTGGGAGAGTCTTCGAAGTATCACGAGATAGGTGGCTCCTCCCTTGGACTACAGTGCGCATGGGCATCCGCTCCATGCTCAGATTGTTTTTCGCCATTGTGGCAGAGATGGAGTATAGTACAGTAAGTGAAGTCCATGCAAAGAGTGAATGCTACAGCTGGGACAGGCACCGGGAAGGCAGGTGGGCGATATGAATGTCAGCAGCCCCACATGCCAAGAACAGATGCATACTGGTAAGTAGCATATTCCGTTCGAGGCATGTGGGCTGCTGAATTCATATCTGTGCATAGAATGTATAGCAGTATCTCCCCTAGCGGTGGCTGCCTGTGCCAGCTGCAGCAGTCTGAAAGAGAGTTTTGAGAACAGCCTGTCCTACAGCAGCTTGCTGTTTGGAATGTACATCTACACAGTAGTGTTTGGTAAATGTATGTATGGTTGTCCATGTGGCTGCTCTACAAATTTCGTGTAAAGGAATGTTTCCCAGGAAAGCCATGGATGACCCTAGTTTGCGTGTAGAATGCGCCCTAGGGGGAACTGTTAAGGTGCGTTTTGCCTTTAAGTAACATATCTGAATGCACTTAACGATCCATCTGGCTATCCCTGATTTAGAAATAGGGTTGCCTTTGTGTTGTGGTGAGAAAGCAACAAACAACTGTTTTGTTTTTCGAAATGCCTTAGTTCTATCTATGTAATATAGTAGAGCTCTTTTGACGTCTAGAGAATGCAAGGCCCTTTCAGCAACTGTCTGTGGGTTTTGAAAGAACACCGGCAGGTCTATTGTTTGATTTATATGGAACTGGAATACCACTTTTGGCATGAATTTTGGGTAGGTTCTGAGAACTACTCTATTTGCATGTACTTGAATGAATGGCTCCTGAATAGTTAGGGCTTGCAGCTCACTAACTCTTCTAAGAGAAGTAATGGCAATAAGGAAAGCCACTTTCCAAGTAAGAAATTGTAGTTCGCATGAGTGTAGTGGTTCAAAAGGTGGTCCTATAAGTCTGGTTAAAACGATGTTCAAATTCCAGACTGGTGAAGGTAGGTGCCTTGGGGGAATTACTCGTTTAAGTCTCTCCATGAATGCTTTAATTGTTGGCCCTCTAAATAGTGAAAGGTGTTGCCTGTTTTGGAGATGCAAAGCGTGAACATATCACCCGCTTAACGGTTTTAAGGCACAGGGGGCCATAAGGGAGATTAAGTGAGCTGGCGCTGCGGATCAAACCACTAACCCCGCGCTCCAGAGTCCATCACTCTGCCCGCTATACCACACCTCTCCGCTGCAGGCCCCATCCTGAAGAGGGCAGTCAACACCTGTTGCACACCTGCAACCATCCCCTATTCTGCTGCAGTAACACCACTCACTGTACATGGGTTTGGTCATGCACAGCAAGCAGAAGACGCCACGCATGTGGGTTGTCCCAAGCCCAAGCACTGCAGCAAACCTAGAACGGCCTTAGGCAGTGTGCAGCAGGGGTTGGCCACATGGCCCACACCAGCCATTGGGAGTCAACATCCCTTGTACATGGGCAAAGGGCACTATTCGGATTCAGGCAGCCTTCCCTCACTAGGCATGGCATTCGGCTGTGCACAGCGGGAGTTGAGAGAAGAGCCTGGTCTGCCGCCAGACCATGAAACTAACCCGGCAGGGAATGAAGGGTGGAGAGCAAGCCCCACTACGCATGACTGACTGGCCAAACCCGGTGCAGATGGACTTACTCATTTTATAAGTGCTTGCAGAACACACTTTGTGTTTATGAAACCACACAGACTCATGGGCACTTGTTTAACCTCCCACAGACCTGCATCTGATTTGCAAATCCTCCAGGTGGTCCAAAAAGGAACCACAAAAGACTGTTGTCCACAGGCCATAATCCAGGGTTAGCAGACCGGAGAAAAGGTCCAACAAGGGTCCTTAAGCCCCGCGTCCTGTAATGGCTGCCACAAAAGATTGTACTCTGTTACAGCCAGCCAATCAAACACTTAGGATCTTACAGACCAAAAAGTGATGACAGAAGACAAAAAGTTTCCTCATCCAATAGGATTCAGGTTTTTTTTAGTCCAGGGACGGTCTACACACCTGAGTTCCTACACCAGAAGCAGAATAACGTTTCAGATATCTATAACCCCTTCAAACTCACCCTTAAACATTGGTAATCAAGCAAAGGAAATGCCCTCATGTCAAGTTTGATTTAATTCCATTCAGTCATTTTTGAATAGCAGACAGTCAAAAGGAAGCAAAAATATGGGTACTAAAATTCACTTTTTTGATGTCCTCTTTCCCCTGCTCCATCCCAACAGATCTTCATGAAACTTGCCTTACTGCCCCCAGTTCAGTTGATCCTTTTGGGGGGAAATGCTCTGCGGATTGTTCAGAGGGTGTCAAAGTTCTTATAAAAAAACATATTTTCAATAGAAACATTCAAGGCGGTCAGCACTATTCATAATTCTCCTGGGTATGGAGATTGAGATTATGGGGCAGCCTTTAGGACCTCTAATGGGACTCAAATGGCCTGCTCGGGTGCATAAAACACTTGTATCTGCTGAAGAGAGAGATCTAGAAACCCTTGTGCTACTGCAGCTTTGTGCAATGTAAGACATAGTGGGTTTGCCATCGCTTGTTTAATTGCTAGATTTGCTTTGAAATTGCTACCCTGAGTCAACAGCTCACACTGCAGCCTATGTAGGAAAATGTTGTGTCAACGTGCTATGCCCACTTTACCTTAGAAGAACATTCACCAGTTGTGGTGACATCACCTCAAGATCCGACTACATTGAATAAACCACTAACCTAGAGCACTCTATGATGCTAGGGTGCTCCTGTTTTCAGGAAAATCATTTTAAACTGGCAGCTCAAATAGCAGCAGAATGTGGAAAAGTGTGTTAGCAATATGCACCTATCAAAATTGCTAAACCATGTTTTGTGTGTCCTCGTGAAATGAAATTAATAGAGCAATTAATTGGCAGACATGCACTATTAAAACGTGTAACATAATAAATGTTTTATGTTCATTCTATGACATTTTTCATATGAATCCCACTGATAGGAGCATTCCAACATACCTCTGATATGATCTCAGATGCTGGGCTTTCTGATGCATGTGTGTGTGCAGCATGTGTCCCTTCAGTGGTCTCCAGGAGCTGCACAGATTCTCCATATTCCAGGTCCTTGAATTCTTTGCTGAGAATGAGATGAAGGCAGTGCTGAAGAGAGGATATGGGGCCTGCTTTGTTCACCAGCTTTCGCTGTTGGTTCTTTAGAGTATTACAGATGCGGTCCTCTGTATTGCATTTACTGCTCCCCTCTTGCACCCAGTGCTTCCTCCGTGAATGCCAGACATCGTAGTAGTACTGAAAAATGTCCACAGGGCAGACGGTCACCAGGTCGTTCAAACACTGACTGGAAAGGGATGTAGACTGGGTATGAGCTAGGGTTAACAGAGAGTCCTTAATCTGATCTTGCACACTGTAGTCAAGTTGTGATACCTTCTGGTAAAGCATGTTCAAGACGGCCTTGGTGCAGTAGCTAACGTTGGCATGGGGAACCAGTTTGCCCAAGTCAAGACCATCCTGGATGTCAGGGCTCACAGTTATCTGCTTCACCTGCATGTTTATCTTAGGGATGCTTTGCATGATTGAGACCAAAGTGAAGCGCAAGGCATCGGACACACCCTTCTTTGAGATACAAAAAGCACAAACTTTCCACTGTGAGCAGTCATCGCACAGAACTGTGTACAAATCAAAACCGGACATGAAATTGGATAACACCTCTACATAGAGGTGACCAGGCACCTTTTGTGCGATGTCTTGCATGGGAGAGGTCATTATAAAGATATCCTTCACTGTCCCTTCGTCTTCTACAAACACCAACTTGATTTTCACCAAAGGGTCAGCCTCTAGGAGTGACTTCAGCTCTAATACAATTTTTGAGATATCGTCAAATGCTTCCAACCTGTAACGCAAGAGTTTCTTGACATCATTTAGTTCCAGAAACTTCCGGGAGATGTCATTGGCGACTCTGATGGAAAGCTCTACAGGGCGTTCTCCCTTACTCTTCTTCACTTTCCATTGAAGGGGCACACACTTAGACTCGTGGTTATGCTGAAGAACTGTTTTGATGACTATTAGTCTGTCTTGCTGGGGACCAAGACTCAGCCTTATGAATGCTGGGCAATTCCTTCAGAAAAAGAAGAAAAAAATAATGTCAGTCTGTATCCTCATGGAGTTCTGCAAAACGGAGCTGTGAATAAATAAATACATCAAAATTCAAAACTCTAAACAGTAAGTTCAGTATGTTCTCTCAAAAGTTCAGGAGAGTATTTTCTCGTTAACTATGTATGAAAAATATGAGAAAAGTGTATTCCAAATTGACCACACACAAAACACAGACTGGAATAAGGTCATTTGTCTTGCAGAATGAACATTTCAAACATTTTGTGCAGTTCACCCCATGTCATTAAAAGACCTCCACATCATAAAGATTTCAGTAATGCAAAGTGTCACTACAGTAATTGTGATAGTGTAATGAAGACAGGGTCCTACTTGCACACATTGCTTTGTTAGCATAAGCGTATTAGTAGTTAAACGCCCTTTTGCAGTTTTGCAGCTTTTGCACACAACACTACATGTAACTACTGTTGTAAGTTAAACTGCTTGATTTTCTTCGCATGAGAATGGTCTTGTTATTCACATCCCTAGACCTACACCACAACCTTAGTCTGTACTCACAAGTTACTTAGTTACTTACCTTCGGTAGCGAAATATCTGTAAGAAACTGTAGTTAGTATTAGATTCCTTACCTTGGAATATCCCCAGGCGTCAGACTGGATCCGGAAAATTGTGCGTAGCAGTACCCCTGCGCATCGGTAGGCTTCATCTGCGCCTCCGCGTCCATCGTCAGCATCGCCGGGATGACGTCGGAGTACTTAGACGCCGCCCTCGCACGCTGTTGTCCGTTATTAGTCCGTGAAGTAGTGTGGCTCACTGGTTAGAGGCGGCAGACCCGAGAGCAGAGGACGGCCCGGGACCAGGGTTCGATTCCCGGCGCGGCAGGTTTCTGGACCAGGGTCAGCGGACTCGATAATTCTCTCGCCTCGGTGCCCACTCTGATCAGCGATCACACTCGGCAACTCTGGGCATTAGCTTGCCTCATCTTCACTAACGGCCCCATCAGACCGCCGGGGATGCCTGGTCTCACCCTGGAGATACCCATTAAGGGACCATCTCTCAGGGAAGCCAGGAAGGGTTTCGCAGCGGTCGAAGCGCCTTGGGACCCTACGGGTAAGTAGTGCGCTATATAAATGCCTATACATACATACATACATACATTATGCACAGCTTTTCCTCGTCAGAAACGCAGAGCCATGATAAAAACCAACACTGGTGCCATGAAAACTGGGGCACTGAAAGGGGATGCCCTTAACCCTAGATATTGGTTCGCAGAACGGGGAGGATGGGTGGGGCAGTAGGGAATATAATACTAACCACGGTTTCTTACAGATATATTGTTACCGAAGGTAAGTAACTTGTGCATCTGAAAGAAACAGGTTAGTATTAGATTCCTTACCTTAGAATAGATACCCCAGCAATACCAACCCCGGTTGTGGGTCTGCGAACCAATGATCACACCAGAAAGTCCTGGAGAACGGAACGGCCGAAAAAGCCATCTCTCCGGACTTGGCTGTCCAGGCAGTAGTGTCTTGCGAACGTGTGCAGCGCGGCCCACGTAGCTGCCTGACATATGTCCTACAAGGGGACTCCCCGACCCAGGGCAGTAGTAGCCGCTGTGGCCCGAGTGGAATGGGCACGTAGCCCCACAGGAGGCTCCTTTCTAGCCAGAGAGTAACAAGCCTTGATGCACAAGATGACTCATCGAGAAATGGTCCGTTTGTGCACCGCCCGTCCCTTCTTAGCGCACACGTAACCAACAAAGAGTTGGTCATCCACCTGGAACTGGCATGTGCGATTCAGATAGAATGAGAGCACACGTTTCGGGTCCAGACGGTGCAGTCTCTCTTCCTCTTTCGAGGGATGCGGAGGCAGAAAGAAGGTGGGCAAAGTGATGGACTGCCCGATGTGGAAGGCTGTGACTACCTTGGGCAGGAAAGAGGGTCGCGTCCGAAACACAACTCTGTCCGGATGGATAGAAAGGAAAGGAGGTTGAGAAGAAAGAGCCTGGAGCTCACTCACTCTCCTGGCAGAGGCGATGGCAACCAGGAATGCAGTCTTAAGAGTAAGGAGACGAAGAGGACAGTTATGAAGTGGCTCGAAGGGAGCGCACATCAAATACGTCAGAACAAGATTCAAGTCCCACTGAGGCATCACGAAAGGAACAGGAGGGAACATATTGAGTGATGCCCTTCAAAAACCTATTTACAACTGGGGAATTGAACAAAGAGGGCTGATCAGGGAGCCTCAAGAAGGCGGAAATGACAGAGAGGTAGCCCTTTGGAGTGCCCAGAGCAGAGCCCTGCTGGGCAAGAGAAAGAAGAAAGAGGAGAACCTCTGAAAGAGGGTCGTAAAGGGGATCCACAGCCTTTGCCGTGCACCATGCCACAAATTTGTTCCACCTGCAGGCGTATACCAATTTTGTGGAGAGACGCCTGGCTGCCAGAATCACATCACAGACTTCAGGAGGCAAGTCAAATTGCCTCAACTGCCGCCTCTCAATCTCCACGCATGTAAGTGGAGACTGGACAGGTTCGGGTGGAGGACTGTCCCCTGCTGCTGCGACAGAAAGTCCTCCTGAAGAGGCAGACTAATTGGGGGATCGACAGACATGCTGAGTAGCTCGCTATACCAGTATCTTCATGCCCAGTCCGGAGCCACAAGGATGACTTGGGCCCGGTCGCGTCTGATCTTCTTCAGCACTCTGGGCAGAAGTGGTATAGGCAGAAAGGCGTACAACAGACCGCAGCTCCACTCGCGACAAAAAGCGTCTCCGAGCGAGTGCCGCCTTGGACAGTCCAACATGCAGAACTGATGACATTGCGCATTCTCTTCTGTGGCGAATAGATCTAACCAAGGCTCTCCCCACTGCTGAAAGAGGCCTTGCTCCACGTCCGAGTTCAGACGCCATTCGTGATCCATCATACACCGACGGCTGAGTTTGTCGGCCCTGGCATTCAGGGAACCTGCCAGGTGTTGAACCACCAGGGTCACGCCCTGATGTTCCAGCCACTGACAGAGGCACAGAGCACCCTGGCATAGGGTTCACGACCTCACCCCGTCCTGTTAGTTGCAGTACCACATGGCGGTGGTGTTGTCCGTGAACACCTGCACTACACTCCCTCAGACAGAGGGGAGGAATGCCTTCAGTGCAAGTCGGATCGCCCGCAGCTCCAGAAGGTTGATGTGGAGCTGGGACTCCGCCGGAGACCAGAGGCCTCTGACCTCCCCTTCTCCCATGTGGCCCCCCTCAGCCCTCGAGGGACACGTCCGTCACAACTACGTGCTCCAGTTGGGGTAGGGAGAGGGATCTGCCGCTGACCCAATCGTGGTCCATGAGCCACCACTGCAACTGTCTTGCAGTGCCCTCCGAGATCAAGACAAGGTCGGACAAGTTGCCCTGATGCTGGGCACACAAACTTCAGGTCCCACTGCAGAGCCCGCATCCGCCACCTGGCGTGATGCACCAGAAGGATGCAGGAGGCCATCAGCCCCAGAAGCCGCAGCGTCAACCTGACCGAGACTTGGGATAACGGCTGAAAGATCGGAATCAGAGCCTGAATATCCCGAACCCGCTTTCAGGAGGATAAACCACTCCAATGAAGAGGAGCTTCTGAGAGGGACACAGGTGTGACTTAGGCACATTGATGGAGAACCCCAGCAGGTGCAGGAGGTCGGCCGTAGTCTTGATGGTGGCCGACGACTGTCTGGGGCGAGCCCGCCTTCAACAACCAGTCGTCGAGGTAGGGGAAGACTGAAACCCCTAACCTGCGCAGATGAGCTGCGACCACCGCCATCACTTTCGTGAACACCCGTGGGGCGCTGGTAAGGCCGAAGGGGAGCACAGTAAACTGAAAGTGCTCGTGGCCCACCGTGAACCACAGGAAGCGCCGGCGGGCCGGCAGGACTGGGATGTGAAAATATGTGTCCTGCAAGTTAAACGCTACCATCCAGTCTCCCGGGTCCAGGGCAGCTAAGACCTGAGCCAAAGTCAGCATCTTGAACTTCTCCTTCCGGAGGAAGCCGTTGACGTTCCTTAGGTCCAAGATAGGGCGTAGGCCCCCTTTGCCCTTCTTGGGAACCAGAAAGTAGTGGGAGTAACAACCACATCCTACTTCTGGCCCAGGAACGTGCTAGATGGCCCCCTTGGCCAAGAGGGCCAAAACTTCCTCTTGCAGAAGTTGAAATTGATCCCCCCGACACGCGGTGGTACTGCGGGAGTAGCCCCTTCGGACGATTTGCAGCACCCACCTGTCCGAAGTGATGGTGCTCCAGTGGAGGAGGTGATGGCAAACCCTGCCCCCCCACTGGCGTTAAATGGGCCTGAAAGCTCGGACTAGGAAGGCTTTGAGGGGGATGCTGCGGGAGTGGATGTGGACTGGCCACACCGTTGTCTCCCGTTACTGCCGCGACGGTAACCACGTCCTCCACCGCATTGAATGTTAGTCTGCGGCCCGTGGCTGGCAGGACGTGTGGGAGCACTCCTTCCGTGGCCACAAAAGGAGCGCTGGGCAGAAGATTGCGGACGCGGGGCCGACAGGTCCAAGGACTTGGCCGTAGCCCTGGAGTCCTTGAAGCGTTCCAACGCATGATCTGCCTTACCACCAAAGAGGTGGCTGCCATCAAACGGCATGTCCATAAGGGTGTTTTGGACATCAGCCGAAAAGTTGGCGGACCTCAGCCAGGCGTGGTCACGAATCGCCACAGACGTGGAAATTGCTCTTCCTAGCGAGTCCGTGGTATCCAGTCCATCCACAAAAAACTGCATGGAGGCGGTCGCCGGATGGATGGTCAAGAACTTCCTCAAGTTGAATGGCGAGAAAACAGAGGTCCTTATCTTTGGGGGCAAAAGTGAGATCTGGTCTATGGATTGGTGGCCGTCTGTTCTTGGGGCCTGTCCTATGCCGACATTTTCTGCCCGGAATCTAGGTATCATATTGGACACCTCCCTTTCTCTGGATAAGCAGGTCAGTAGGACTGTGTCCACTTGTTGCAATGCCCTGAGGATTTTAAGAAAGATCACTCATTATCTTTCCCCTGAGGCACGCAAACAGGTAGCAATAGCGGTCATTGCCTCCAGACTGGACTATTGCAATGCCCTTTATCTTGGCATTAGCAGTGGTCTCATCCAGTGCCTCCAGACCGTGCAGAATGCGGCTGCCCGGTTTGTTGCAGGTGCTCCTAAACGTTCGTCGGGCACCACCATCAGAAAAGACCTGCACTGGCTTCCCATGCAGGCAAGGATCAATTTCAAGGCTTTATGCCTCACTCATCGTGCCCTTAATGAATCTGGACCGGAGGCTATTCGTGCCCTGGTGGCCCATTATGTCCCCGGGAGAACACTCCGCTCTTCCAGCAAAAACTTGCTTGCCGTTCCCCGTATAGCCAAGGTCAGGTGGGGAGGAAGGTCCTTTTGCTTCCTTTGGAATACGCTCCCTAATGACCTTAAGGTGATTTCCTCTCACACTCAGTTCCGTAAGGCACTTAAGACCTGGCTATTCCGAGAAGCCTATCTCTAATTCCCCCTCCGGTTGATATTGAGCCCTCTGGGTACCATCCTCAGCGCCTTGATGCCCACGGGTTTAGTTGCGCTCTTTGTATACAAATTTCCATTAATAATAATAATAATAATAATAATAATAACATCGTATAGACTACCGCGCTGCGTCTCTTCCCTCTGCAAGGGCTTGAGCGAGTTTCGCCCGGGCTCCCTCCGGGCACTCAGGCAGCACAGCCGCAACCGTATCCCACAAAGAGTGGGTGTAACGGCCCAAGAGGCATGTGCTGTTGACCGACCGCAACCCCAAACTAAGGGAGGAGAACATCTTCTTTAAGAACTGTTCATACCTCTTGGATTCCCGATCTGGTGGTGCCGTCGGGAATGCGGATTCGGAAGTAGAGGCCTGGATAACCAGGCTCTTGGGGGTGGGGTGGGTGGACAAGAAACTAGGGTCGCCCAGGGCTGGGCAGTGGCGCCTAGCGACGTTCCTATCTACAGGGGGACCTGCAGTGGGCCTGGACAAATTTCCCAACAGGACATCCGTGAGAGCCTCATTAAACGGCAGTAGAGGCTCTGGGGAGCTTGCCTGTGGTGTAAGGACCTCTGGGAGGATGTTAGACCTCACTGTTGCGACGGAGAGCTCAAGAGCCAAGGCCTTGATGCCCTCATCAGCACCACACTATAAGCAGCCCCCTCCTCCGTAGCCACGGTAGGAGGGGAGACAAAACCAGTGTACGGGGAGGTATCGAGGCCACTGGCTTCCCCTAGTTCCTGTGTCCAGTCATGAAATGACTGGCACTCACGTGCCAGGGGGTCCTCAGACCCCCCCAGTTCCCCTCGTCGTCCATGTCCTGAAATTCAGGTGTAAAGGATGGACCCAGATCCCCAAAGTACTCTCGACCAGCGGCGACCCGGATCCGGAACCGGATCCAGCAGGACCTTGCGGCGTCGGGACGAAGTCGCCGACGGCGCCAGGGCCGAATCACCAGTCAGGGCCACTTGGCCCAAAGGCGCCGCGGAACCCGGTGGAGGAGAGCATGACCTCATGGCCATGAGGAAGGCATCGATCTCCTCCGGCGTCGCGTTCTGCCTAGGGATCGGCGGGTATGGAGCAGGCCGCGACGCCTGCGGCTCCGGCAGAGCCGCGTGGGCGGTGTCACCCGAACCCCCGGCCGCGGTGCGCGCGCGTCGGGGGGAGTGAAAAGAGCGATGTCGTCTCTTCGACTTCTTGTGCCTCTTACCTGAGGACTTGGAGCCCGGCGAGTGGTGTCGACTCGCCGAGCTGTGATGACTCCGGGCCCGCAACCCGTCCCTCGACCTCCTTCCGGACCGGGACCTCGAGCGGTGCGGGGCCGACTGCCGGAGCTCGAGGCGCTTACAGGACCGCTCCTGCCTAGCCTTCGACATCAAGGCCCGACAGTCGGGGCATGACTTGTCATCGTGGTCGGGCCACAGGCAATGTAGGCACCGGCGATGGGGGTCGGTAACCGACATCAGTCGGTTGCAGTCAGCACAGGGCTTGAACCCGGGCATCCCTACCGGCACCGATGGAGTCGTAGACTCGAAACGGATCAAAAAAGTTAAGTCAAAAAGTGACACTTTCTCTGGACCTGCGCTTGCTGGCGCGGAAAAAAGAAGAACTGACGTCAGCGCACGAGGGCGGCATCTAAGTACTCAGACGACGTCATCCCGGCGCCAACGACGCCGACGACGGACGCGGAGCTGCAGACGACGCCTACCGACGCGCAGGGGTACTGCTACGCAAAACTTTCTGGATCCAGTCTGACACCTGGGGATATTCTAAGGTAAGGAATCTAATACTAACCTGTTTCTTTCAGATACTGTGTGCCAAAACCTTCAAGGTCATAATAACAATGTATGCGGTTATTCAGGTTGATCGACCCACCCTCAAGACACAACATGCACACAGCTGCAACCAACTGAAATTTTAGTGCCTTTGATATTGCACTGCATGCATGATTCGAGCACTTGGAGAAAAAACTTTTCCAGACGCAGAGAGCTTTGCTGATCCTGAGATGTGATTCACCTCTGCTGATCTTGGAGGTATGGGGTTCCCCATTTAAGCCTAAGAGACCTTCTATTATTATAAAACCTAGTTCCTAGAGGAGAAGGTGGCTCACAAGGTGCTATATGACCTGTTTCCACTATCATTGCTGTGGGGAGGGGGAGTGGAAATGCGAGACACGGCCGCCAAGACAGGATGTGGCATAACTGCTAGAGCGGTTGCTTTTGAAGCTGGGTAACAGAGTTTGAGTATCGGTGGGAGGGTCAAGATCCTGTGAATCTGGGCAAATCACTTAATCTCTCCATGCATAAAAATGAATCTGTCTGTGTGCACTGCAACTGGCTCATCATGTAAAGCGCTCCGATACCATCAAGCCGAGTTTGCGTTATATTAAAGTGAAGAAAAACACAGGAGACTGAGTTCAAACACATGCACTTGTATGGAGTGTGGGGGCAAAAGGACGTCCGTATGTGCGAGCATAACATGCTCTTGGCATTGCTGTGGGGAGGAGGAGGGTAAATGCGAGACACGGCCGCCAAGACAGGATGTGGAATAACGGCTGGAGCGGTCGCTTTGAAGCTGGGGAACAGAGTTTGAGTGTCGGCGGGAGGGTCAAGATCCTGTGAATCTGGGCAAATCACAGAAAGGGCGCCAATTAGGTGACCATGGAGGAGGGATAATAGGGTCGGATTGCAGGGTAAAGGAGGGATAAGAAGAGTTGGGGGGAGGGGTCCGTCCAGCACAATGAATGCAGAGAGATACGCATATGGGTGCGGGCAATGGAGGGACTTTTTGTTACCATTAAGAGATTTATTTATTTATGCGTTTCGATATAGTGCGGACTTTACCAGAAGGTGTCATGCCTCCAAAAGAAAGGGAACGAAAGTGAGATACAAAAGACTTCCCTGGGTGGGAACGGGTAATCAGTGGCAGGATGAAGCCTCGAGCCTGCTTAGAGGAGAAAAACAGATGGCCTGAGAAGCGTCCGTGAAGCAGGGGGCGGGGAGCCGAACCCTTTGATGTAGCGCGGCCGTGAAAACAAGCAATTAGGGGGAGGAGAAGGGAAGCCAGCGCGCACTGCGCACGCCTGTGGGATGGAGGCTGATGGCTTTGAGGTGGGGAAATGCGCGTGCTTGTGGTCACGTGATTTCACGTGAACTGTTGAAAATCCGCACTCGGTGAAACTTTCTGGTTTCGCCGCAATAGGTCTCTCTACGAGACCTAAAAAGGAATTCCCTTACCCAGACAAAGTATAAATATTAAACTAAATACGACAAGCAAAACAACACAGCAAAGGCTACCAATCTATTTGTATGGAACGGTTTTATTTAGCTTGGCGAACTTGCCCAAAATAAAATGACTTGTTACTTATTGCAAGACTATCTCTAAAGGTTTACAAATTAGAATTTAAGATACGGACTAAAAATGAGAGAAGATATATCTTAAACACTGCAAAAACAGGTACATTTGGGTGATACAGCTAGAGTACTGTGTTTTAGCCCGTTCCATGCATCGGACGCCCCCCGGCCATCTGATGTTACAGTGGGCGTGTACGCAGGACGGCCGGGGGCCGTCCGCCATCGGCCCACTGATTATTTTGCCTGCACCGCGCCAGAATGCGCGCCGCGGTCAAGGGGTTAAAATAGGTGGATGTGGCTTTAATAAGAGCTATGAACCACTGATTTAAAAACAGTGCTATAGTGTAAGTGATTGGGCTTAAAAATCACACCTGCAAAAGAAACCAAAATGGAGGTAAGGAGTTGCGGTATGCCTAGGAACCAGTAAAGCGATGTAAAAGCCTCCCCTCCCCCACCTTTAGCTGTTCTGTGCCCACTGCTGTACTGACGTGATTTCCTGGACCTGCTGCTCTATATCAATATATATCTATATCATGGGGCAAGGGATATGCCCCATGCCAGAGAAGGCTCTTCAGCATGGGCGCACAGTTCAGATTGACTGCCTTCTGAGTAACTGAAAACAAATAGTCATGTATACGAGGTGGGGGTGTTCCATGCCGGGGAGCGCAGCGTGCCAGTGGTCTGCCACTCAGGTGGAGCTGCGATCAAGGAAAGGAAGGAAAATGCTACTTACCAGTATGAATCTGTTCTTGGCATGTAGAGCTGCAGAGTTACACACTGTTGCATAGATCGTCATCTAGTGTTGGGCCCGGATGTTTGCACTTGTTTTTGTCATGAAAAGTCTTTGGAAGTCACAAGATAGGTGACTCCTCCTTTGGATCACATTGCGCATGGGCATCGGCTCCATCCTTAGATTGTTTTTTGCCAGCAGTGAAATGATGGGGCCAGGAAAAGGAAATAGGAAGGATGTCCATGTAAGCTGTATCTAATTAAGATAACACTGGAACAGATAAAGGTAGCCGGGGAGGCGGGTGGGCGTGTGTAACTGCAACTCTACATGCCAAGAACAGATGCATACTGGTAAGTAGCATTTTCCGTTCGAGGCACATGAGCTGCAGATTACACACTGTTGCAAAGATTATATAACAGTACCTCCTCTTAGCGGTGACCACCAGTATCTGTTGCAGTAGTTTGAAATAGTGTTTGGAGTACAGCCTGGCCCACAGTAGCTTGTTGTTCAGTCTGCACATCTACACAATAATGTTTTCTGAATGTGTGCGGTGTAGACCAAGTAGCTGCTTTGCAGATATTATCTAAGGGGATGTTCCCTAAAAATGCCATTGAAGCCCCTATCTTTCTTGTGGAGTGGTCTTTAGGAGGAACAGATAACGTACGTTTGGCTTTGTGGTAGCAAATGTGTATGTATTTGACAATCTACCTAGCTATCTCAGATTTTGATATGGGGTTCCCTTTAGGTGGTGGTGAGAAAGACACAAAAAGTTGTTTGGTTTAACGAAAGGGTTGTGTTCTCTAGATGTAGTAAAGCAATGCTCTTTTGACACCTAAGGTATGAAGAGCTCTTTCTGCGACTGTTTGTGGTTGCGAGAAAAATACATGTAGTTAGACAGATTGATTGAGATGGAATGGAGAAATGACTTTAGGAAGGAATTTAGGATTAGTTCGGAGAACAACCTTATTATGATGCATCTGCAGAAAAGGTTCTTGAATGGTTAGTGCTTGTAGTTCACTAACTCTCCTTAGAGAGGTAATTGCTACTAGGAAAGAAACTTTCCATGTTAAGAATTGTAGCTCACATATATGTAACGGTTCAAAGGGAGGTCCCATTAGCCTTGTGAGAACGATGCTTACATTCCATACAGGTGAAGGTGGTAATCTGGGAGGAATTATTCTTTTGAGGCCTTCCATAAAGGCTTTATTGGCAGGTACTTTGAAAAGTGATAGATGCGGTCTATTTTGTAGATATGATGCCATGGCAGCAAGATGTAGTCTAATAGACGTGTAGGCTAAGTTACATCTTTGGAGGTGCAATAAGTAGCCTATGATGTGTTTTATAGACACATCTAGCAGACTGATGTTGTTGTTGTGACAATATATTACAAAACGTTTCCACTTGGCTGCACAGTATGCACTAGTGGTGGGACGTCTAGCCTCTTAAATGAGGTTCATACAGTCAGGGGGAAGGTTAAGGTAACCGATTTCTAGGACCTCAGGAGCCATCACAAGATTGAGATGAGCTGGGTCCAGGTGTCTGATCTCTCCATGGTTCTGGGTTAAGAGGCGTGGAGATCGTTATAGTTTTTGGTGCAGTACTACAGAAAGTTCCAGCAATGTGGTGTACCACGGTTGTCTGGCCCAAGTTGGAGCAACTAGAATGAGAGTTAGGGAATGTTGCTGTAGTTTGCGCAGCACTAGTGGAATGAGTGGGAGAGGTGGAAAAGCGTACGCAAATCTGCCTGACCAGTTCATCCATATCGCATTGCCTTTGGACAGTGGGTGTGGATATCTGGCAGCGAAGCTTGGGCGTTTGGTGTTGTTGTGGGTGGCGAAGAGGTCTATCTGAGGTTGTCCGCACATCTTAAAAAATGGTTGAAGCACTTGTGGATGAAGCTCCCACTTGTGGACAGTTGTGTCTGACGGCTCAACAGATTGGCTATGGTGTGTACCCCTGGAACATGTTGGGCTAGGAGGAAAACGTTCTGAGGTATAGCCCACCTCCATATGTTCTGTGCTAGCTAAGAGAGTTTCAGAGATTGTGTCCCGCCTTGTTTTTGTATGTAGTACATGGCTGTCATGTTGTCCATGCGGACTAAGACAGCTTTACCTGATATTTGCTTTTGGAATGCTTTTAAGGCAAGGAATATGGCTAGTAACTCCAGGTGGTTGATGTGGAGTCACTTTCGTTGTGGTGTCCACCTGCCCTGCATGGTGTGTTGCAGTAGGTGAGCTCCCCAGCCGGAAAGTGATGCGTCCGCTGTCATGACTATTTGAGGAACCGGCTCTAGGAACGGTCGTCCTTTGGAAAGACTTTTTGGTGTTCCACCACTGCAGAGAGCGGGGAGTACGACTGTCCACCAACACTAGATCTGTTAACTGACCTTGCGCCTGGTTCCATTGGCGTGCTAAGCACTCTTGAAGGGGACGCATCTGGAGTCTTGCATGAGGCACTTTGAATATGCAAGAGGCCATCATCCCTATGAGTTGCATGAACACTCGAGCTGGAAGAGTGTTCCGGTTGAAATTTTGTTAGACGAGCTTGCATGTTTGCTATTCTGACAGGAGAGGGATAAGCTAGCGCTTTTGAGGTGTTTATTGAGGCACCTACGTATTGTTGTATTTGGGACGGTTGTAGATGGGACTTGGTGTGGTTTACTGTGAACCTCAGGTCGTGGAGTAATTGGATTGTTGCGTGAGTGTGTTGTACACACTGGCTGTATGAGCTGGCTTTTATGAGCCAGTCGTCAAGATATGGGAAGACATGAATGTGCTGTCTTCTTAAGTGTGCTGCCACCACTGCTAGGCACTTGGTAAACACTTGCTGTTGTGACTTTGAATGGCAGTACTTTGAATTGATAGTGCTGACCGTCGACTACAAATCGGAGATACTTCCTGTGAACGGTGTGAATGGGAATGTGGTAATAGGCGTCCTTGAGATCTAGGGTAGCAAGGAAGTTGTTTTGTGAAAGCAGGGGAAGGACCTTCTGGAGCGTGAACATGTGGAAATGGTCTGACTGTATGTATAGGTTTAGTGGTTTGAGATCTAGAATAGGTCTTAGAGAGCCGTCCTTCTTTGGGATAAGAAAGTAGAGGGAGTAAACTCCCTTGTTTTGTTGATGCAGAGGAACTGGTTCTATTGCATTCTTTTCTAAGAGTGATAATACCTCTTGCTTTAGCAGTAACACATGTTCTTGTGACATTGGATGCTGTTTGGGTGGTATGTTTGGGGGGTAGATGTTAGTTCGAGACAGTAACCCGGTTGAATTATTTGTCGCACCCACGTATCAGATGTGATGTTTTTCCAGATAGGAAGGAATTGTTGTAGTCTTCCCCCAAATGGAGTGGAATGGTGTGGGGGAAGCGGAGGGAAGTCATTGGGTAGGGTTGGAGGTAGAGCGGGAGTTATTAGTTTTGCCTCTGCCTTTTTTATTGTTACCCCTGTAACCACCTCTTTGGTAGCCTCTAGTGAAGGTGTATTGGGTAGGGGTTTTGAAAAAAGTGGAGGGGCTATCTGAGGAGTAGCCTCTGGTGATGCTTCTGTAGGATGAGCGACGAAAGGAGCGTCTGGGAGCTGGCAACTGCAAGGCTCCCATAGATTTAGCTGTGTCGGTATCCTTTCTCATTTCTCAAGGGTTACGTCAACATTAGGGCCAAATAGGTGTTGCTCATTAAATGGTTGATTGAGGATTGAACTCTGGACTTCAGGTTTTAAACCTGAAATACGTAGCCAGGCATGCCTACGCAAAAGGACACTGGTGTTAATTGCCCTTGAAGCAGTATCTGCGGTATCTAGGGCACAACGGATAGAGGTATTGGTGATAGCTTTATCTTCTTGTACGAGTTCATTGGCCCTATCGTTACATTTGTCTGGGAGATGCTGCATTATGGATTCCAGCTCATCATAATGTGCCCTGTCATACCTTGCTAACAGGGCTTGAGTATTGGCGATGCGCCATATGTTTGCTGCCTGTGACGTCGTTCTTTTGCCAGAGGCGTCAAGGAGTTTAGACTCCTTAACTGGTGGGGGGACCTTACCTGATATTTGGGAATTGGCCCTTTTTCGTGCATTGGAGACTACCAGGGAGTCTAGCGGGGCAGCCATATACTTCTTCTCAATCCGGGGATTGACTCGAGCCCTGACTGGATCTTTAAATACCTCTGGTGCATGCTTAATGACCCCCCTAAGCATGGGTAGGCTTGAGGTGGACTTTTGTGTTGGTGTCAAAAGTGTCCATGAGAAAATCTTTCTCCAAGGGGTCTGTGTGTAGGTCAACCCCATGATATTGGGCAGCTCTATGGGCGAGTTGGTTAAAGCTCATAGTGTCCTCTGGGGGGGGGGGGGGCCTGGAGCGGTATATGTCATCCTGGGGAACGTTAGGGATGTCTGGGGTGCTATAATCATCCCATGGGTTAGGGGAGTCAGGAGGACTAGGGTTACCTAGTGGTTCATTGTCCGCACCTCCCCCTGTATCATCAGAGGTGTTCGCTTCATCATCATCATCTTCTACTGGAGTAGGGGATGGTGTAGGAGAGTGATGTGGTGGTGGTGGTGGTGGAGGAGGAGGAGGAGAAGGGATCCTAAATGGAAAGGTTGCAATGTCACTCTTTTTAGGATGAGGAGCCGGTGCAGGGGCCTCTAGTGGTCTTTTCTTGGAGCTAAGAACCAATTGACCAGTTTTAGGATCTTTCGCAAGAGTTGTTTGGGTGGGACCTGGTCGAAATAGTATGAGGTAGATCCTTCGGTGTCGAGGTCTTTGTTTCCGGAGGCGTTTTCGGCACCGACTCAGTGGCTGGTTTAGGTTCTTTTGGCTTCGAACCGTGACCTTTTGCAGTGTCTTTGGCCGGAATAATGTGCTGTTTCCTTGGTACCGAGGCCTTTTTCGGCTTCAAGCCATGGGAGTCGAGCTCTTTGGTGGCGTTTTTTTGCTCGGCTCCGAATGTGTTTTAGGTGTTGAGGAGCCCGTGCTAGTCTTAGGCGCTGAGTACTTGGATGTGGAAGCAGCGCTCGGTATGGATGAGGAAGAGGATGGCTTCTTTTTCGGTGCCGGATGGTTTGTGTCGGTACCGGGGTAAGCTGACTCGAGTCCGAGTCGCCTGAAGGTTCAGTAGGCTTCTTTACCGAGCCCGAAGGCGGGGCATGGGAAGCAGTCTCTCAGTGTGCACCTGGGCCCAAAGGCAAAGGTGTGACTCAAGCCTCTTTTCGAGGAAGTCGAAGAAGGGTCGGGATCGACGTGTGCACTCGCTGTGCCGGAGTGATTTCCTCGACGTCTGAGTCCTCGACTTCGGAGTAGCTGACGATGCCTTCCTCGACCCGCTGTTGTTTTGGGACGTCGACGCCCTCTTGGAAGATGTCGTCGGGGATCGAAGATGACGAGCGAGCCATGGTCCTTCGAGCTTGCCGGTCCCAAATTGTCTTTTTGGAGCGTAAGGAGGCGCAAGCTGAACAGTCCCTGGCCTCGATCTCCAGTGTGAGGCAAAGGTTGCACACCTCATGGAGATCGGTGTGGGGAAACTTTAACACACATTGAGGACATTTCTTGAATGGCGTCCTTTCCATGAGCCAGAAGATAAGGCCCAAGTAGGCCCGAAGGCCTTCTTGGACGAGCGGAATCGAAGACTTCGAAGTTGTTGAGACTCGCGTCGATTGAGGAACGCGTTCGAGACAATACCGTCGAAACCGGTGAAGGATTGCGAGCCGAAAGAATCGATTCTAAAGTGGAGCGCCGGAAACACATCCGAGCCCGAAGGCGGAAAAAAGCTATCTAAGGATGGAGCCGATGCCTATGCGCAATGTGATCCAAAGGAGGAGTCACTTAGCTTGTGACTTCCAAAGACTTTTCAGGACAAAAACAAATGCAAACATCCGGGCACAACACTTTCCTAGTCACCCGTGGAGAATGTATATGAAAAATTATACCACCTGTGAATTACTGTGTTCTGACACCCACTGAACAAATGGCTAAAGCGGGCTCATGAAGATAAGCTGAACGAAGATGATCCAAAGCCCCCTCAGTATTTTGACGATGCCAAACTTTCTGGCCAGCTAATCGCCCCTAAAAGCAGCACAGGCTTTTCAACTTGGCAGTCATTAAATTTCTATCCCATGTGTTATTCCTGTGGAAGGTCACTTTAATTTTAAAGTGAAGAAATGTAATTGAGTGTTTAAAATAAACATTTCACATAATAGTAAGACTGAAGGGTCAATATGACAAAAGGGGTTTCAAAAAAGGTAGATGACTAAAAAAAATGTGATGCAGAATTATTTATTGTAATTAAATTCACATGGAAAGAAGAAAGGGGAGAAGATTCAGAATTGCAATAAGGACTATGCAAAGATAGGCAGGATAAAAGCGGGACCTATTAAAAGAAGTAGATTTACAGCAACTCCGAGGCAGGACACATACACAAGGCTGTATTGGCCTTTTCAGCTTGCAAGGGACCTTCATGCAGGCTTCAAAGCTTCTCCTTAATGAAGATGGTGGGTTTCTTTCTGCTGTGTTTAAAAAGTCCATCAGAGTGTTGCAGGGATTCTGCTCATGCACAGATCTATGCGCTGGAAACAACAAACCTCGGTGTATTGTGGTGTACCAAAAACCCACCTCAGTGCCCAGAATCCCAATCCGACTAGCATCTGTATCTCATTCGTTCTCCGTACTACAGCGAAACTACCAATGATTATACAATCCAAAACAAGTGACTTCGGAACCTCAGAAATGGTGGGAATCAAGAACACTCTTTCGTTTTTATTCTCATTAATGTCCACACCGTGTGTAAATCAGAGACACAGTATAGTTTAAAATGTTTATTTCAACTACGTGCTCCAAGATGCAGTATCTTTGCTTACATAAGTAAAAAGATGCATACAATCAATACAATCAGCATTGTTACAATTCCATAAAATAAAAAAGGAGAAATCATATTATAATGATAGTGAATCCAGGTATATAGTGCCTTGTGACCCACCCTCCCTTGCTAGGAGCTATGTATTATAAAAATAGAAGATCTCTAGAGTAAACCGGGAAACCCCATACCTCCAAGATCAGGTGAAGTGAATCGCATCTCAGATCAGCACAGCTCTTCGTCGATGGAAAGATGTTCTCAAATGGAATGCCCCTATAATGCATGAAGTGCAATATTAAAAGCATCCGAGTTTCAGAAAATGAGCAGCTGTGTGAATGTTGCGTCTAGAGCGTGGGCCGATCACCCTGCATCAACAGCATACATTGTTATTTAACCTTGAACACTTTGTGCAGACTAGAGGTCACAGTGTGAGTCTGGAGATGTGAAAAAATAACCGTTCTCATGTGAAGGAAAGCAAGCAATTTGTCTTTACCAAAACTGAGACATTTAGTGTTGTGTGCAAAAGCGGCAAAAATGGTGTTTGAGCAACTAACTTACTTAGGCTAACATTACAATGTGTGCAGGCAGAACCGTATCCTCACTACAAGTGTTGACCACACAGAATTCAGGCTAGATCGTGATGGCACATTGCCTGATATTTGGGTTTAAATTCTACTTGTGTGGCTCGCCCAATTCCACTAATGAGTAATTACAATAATGATTGTTCAGAGTTTTTACGGCTAACTGTAATTAACAAATGAGCCATTACGGTTACAAAATCAAGCCTTTTAACTTTGGATCTGGTATGCAAAAATCAGTGTACAGGAGGAGTTCTTCTAGAGATTGAATATATCCACAGTTAAAGACATTGATAATCGCTGATAAGCTGTAGAGGATGGATGACCAAAAGGGCAGTATAGTGATTTGTGTCAGGTTGTAGCTGGAGGTATTGTCAAAGGTGATTAATTTAGAGCCTGTAAATAGGAAATATTAAATAAGTCTACTCTTTTCACATTCGAAACTAGTGAAAAAGCTGCCAATGTTATGTGGCCAAGGAAGTTTTTTGGCACTGTCAAACCAGCATCTGCGCTTAGTTGCAACACCATCCATGTTAAAGAATTTATGTAATCATCTGTGAGACTTATTTGTAACTAAAACTGATAATACCAGCCTCCTCTGATCATTTTACTTTTTTCAGCTAAATTTGAGGTTTGGAGGGGATTCTGGGTAGGGAAAACGTTGGGGGATCCACGCAAGCCACACCTCCCTGGACTCCCCAGGGTATCTAGTTTTCAGAAATGTGTGGGTTCGGTAGGTTTCCCTAGCTGGCTGCCGAGCCTGGACGCACACAGAAGAGGGATTTCAAATGCCATGTACGAGGACGGCCGGGAGACGTACTGCGCACACGAGCACCATGGCACAGGACGGCTTCTGGCTGTCCTGCGCATGGAAAGGGTTAAACAATGGATGTGACCACAGCAATCGACACACCACCACCATTTCTGATGTTGCCGGGTGAACTCCCAATTGTATGGAAAGATTGGGTGGATTGCTTTGAAAATTATATTATGGCTCAGGATTGTGCCAGGTTTCCGGCTGTTAGAAAAAAAGCTCTATTATTGGGATCTCTGGGAAAGGAGGGTCAGCATGTGTTTAAGTACTTACCCCCTGTTTGGGATGCTCAAGGTGAAGCTATTGGTGATGTCTACAAGGAGGCCATGCTACGCTTGCAAATAAGATTTGCGAAACGAGTAAATGTAGTAATGCAATGCCCAAGCATAATACACTTCCCGCTCATGGCAATTTCATCCACCAGAATAGATTCTCTTGCCTTGACCAAGTAGATTGACCACAAACGGGAGACATACATCAGCCTTCAGAAAAATCTGCCTATGGGGTCCCAGTCAGGGGGGAAGTTATACCTGTACCCGTAACCGATAAAAGGGTCCAGGTCCTTGCCAATGAGGGAATGACCTCCTTGGGAAGTATCCCGGGTCAAGCAGAGGTATCATCAAACACACTGATTGCTCCTAATACAAAATCAGTGGAGGTGGCTGTATTGCCCTCCTCTCCGCCCATTACAACTGGCCCGTGTGACTCTGACGATCCTGCAGCTACCATACCGCGTGTCTCCTGTGGGGCAGGCTTGCAACCACAAGGTCCAGGGTTGAGAATTCTCTCCTGGAATGTGGCAGGCATCATAAGCAAGGCAGGTACACCGGATTGGGATTTCCTGGTAAATGGTAGCGACATCCTCCTTTTTCAGGAGACATGGGCAAGGGAACCACAGGCTAAAAGGGGGTTTGATATTTTTGAAATCCCAGCAAAGTGGAACGGGAGGGGGAGACCCTCGGGAGGTCTAGCAATCTGGGTTGCGAGCCACATTGGGTGTCAGGCGGAAAGGATGGTCACACTTTTACAGGACATCCAGTGTGTGCTGCTTAGATGGCCTGGTAGAACAACATGGGCCATTGTTAATGTTTATTCGCGACCAGTTGCTGCGGCCAATGAATCCCCCACCCTAGATGAATTGTCTTCCTTCCTAGGTCAATTGCCAGGTGACCTCAAAATAGTGATGGGAGGGGACTTTAACTGCCACTTCGAACCCCTGGAAGGTCTAAAGGAGGGTGCTCTCACTGCTGAGGATGATCACTGGGGAGTCCCACCTTCCTCCTCACCTCACCCCAAAGCTTGGTCCCCGCTGGCAGTACAACTTACGTCCCTCACCCTGAACTTTGCACTGAGGGCGTGCAATGGGCGCACCCCATCGGACACTCCCTCACTGTGCACATTTAACAGAAAGGGCCACGAGTCAAGGCTGGACTACATATTAATAGGCATCACCATGTGGCCTAAAGTTCACGATTTCAGGGTGCTTCCGAGGACAGATAGTGACCATAATTCTCTTTTACTGGAGATCCAGCATCCAGTCCCCGCAGTAGGGTCGTCAACTACTGCCTCTGGTGATGATCAGGGGGACATGATCCTCACCACAAATAGGCGTCGGGTGAAATGGGGGAAGCTGATTGACAAAGAAGATGCTATAAATAAGTTATATGGCCTAGCACTCCCCAGGTTCCAGGAGGTGGACGCTCTCATTAATCAACCGAGACCCCTTGATTATAATGAGAGATTATCTAGTATTCATCAGGAATTAGTGAGGGACCTTGCAGAGGTCTTCCATCCGGTGGTACAATCAAGAAGGAAAAAGACTCGTACCCCCACTTGGTACACCTCTTCCTGTAGGAAAATCAAATCTGAGCTAATCTCCGCCATTAAAGAGGGCAGTGACAAGGCGAAGGTAGTAGTCCTCAGGAGGGAGTACAAGCTAGCATTGGCCAATGCAAGGGCAGAGTGGGATTGGAACCATTGGCATGATCTGTCTGAAGCCCTAAAAACTAAAGACTCTAGAAAATTCTGGGCCTTGGTAAACAACGGGACAGGGGAACTCAAATCAGCAGTGGAACCTAACATCGCCCCCTCTGTTTGGGAGGCTAACTTCGGAGCACTTTATCAAGAACCCACTCTATGGCCCGAAGGGACGGCGGTGGAGTCCCCCTGTTCCCAGGATGTGGCCCTGGAATTCTCCTTAGGGGAGGTGGTGATTGCACTGGAGCGCTTAGCGCTGGGAAAGGCACCGGGGTTGGACAAGCTACCCGGGGATCTTTTTAGATACCATCCTGACATCTGGGGTCCGTACCTTCTTATCCTTTTCAGCGCTATACTAGGAGGTATGGCGGTTCCCTGTTCTTGGCTAGGGGCTGAAATAGTGCCGATATATAAGAAAGGGTCTCCTCTGAGCCCGGCCAATTACAGGCCGATTAGCCTTATAGATGTCCCCCAAAAGCTCCTACTAGACTGGGCAGAGGATAATGATATCATGAGCCCCTTGCAGGCTGGCTTCAGAAAAAGCACGTCGACCATGGATCAGATCTTCCGCCTCGTCCTCCTCTACTGGAAGACGGTGAGGATTGAGGGGGGAAGACTGTACATGGTCTTCGTGGATCTGAGGTCAGCCTTTGACCTAGTCCCGCGCAGGAAACTGTGGGAGGTGTTGGAAAAGCTAGGAGTACCCCCCCCCCAGTCACTTAACATCATAACCAGGCTGCACGAGAACAACTATGCGCAGGTCAGGTGTGGGAGGGATGGCAAACTTTCACCCAGGTTCCCTGTTCGTCCAGGGGTGAGGCAGGGTTGTGTCCTGGCCCGACCCTATTTTGTCTATTCATCAATAATGTCATTTCATATCTGGAAAACATCAAGGACAACGACGCCCCATATTTGGCAGGCAGGAGGGTTCCGGCAATTATGTTTGCCGATGATACCCTCCTGCTTTCCAAATCCCCTATGGGGATCCAGAGGATCCTGGATGGATTTGGTCTTTTCTGTCGCCAACACGGTCTGGAGGTGAACACAGAGAAGACCAAGTACATGATCTTCAATCCACCAACTAAAACCAGGCCCAATCCCACCCTGGGTACTGTCAGCCTTGAGAGGGTGTCTACTTTTATATATCTGGGGGTAACACTGCAGGAAAATTTATCATGGGACCGTCAGATAGCACGATCAAGGGTCAAACTGTCCCAGCTGTCGGGCGCAATCCTGAAGGTGGCCAATACTTCTACCTTCAAGCCCATAAGCCCGGCCCTTGAAACTTATAGGACTCAGGCCAAGGCAGCGGCCATGTATGGCAGTGAGTTATGGGGGTACAAAGCTGGAAAAGACCTACCAATAGTGGAAAATAGTTTTTTAAGGCGCTTGCTAGTTCTCCCACGAGCCACGCCACCCCTGCCATTGAGAATGGACTTGGGTCTCCCCCCTATTGCAGAGGAGCTTGTGTCAAAGCCAGTGAAGTTCTGGCACAGGCTCTGGTCCACAAATGAACTTCATCACTATAGGGAGGATCTTACCCACGTCATGAGCCTGAATTGCAATGGCAAAATCCCTTGGCTTGCCTTTGTAAAAAATGAACTGCTTACCATGAATCTCCGTGACCTATGGGAGGATCCTGCGCGAGGTTGCCTAAGGATCTCGCGCAAAGCCTTGACCCAAATCTATAAAGACAGGTCCCTTGCACATATGATGGATACTCAAAATAGCGGCACTTTAACTGCGCGATTCTTGAAATCCAAAAATTCTTATGTTTTTGAACCTTTTATGGATTCTATTTTCCCTACCCTGGCGAGGAAATTGTTTGTTCAATGGAGGCTTGGCACACTTCCCACTAACTCATTTACCCACAAGTGGACTAACGGGGGTGATAAAATATGTCCTTGCTGCAACATCCATGAGGAAGATGACCTCCACATCTTGTTTGTGTGCCCTGCATATCAAAGGCCTAGAAAATATTGGATAGCGCCGCTCTGTAAGAACCTGGGGTTTAGAAAGTATGCACAGGCATTCAGAATCTTGAAAACCAGCACCTTGGGTCACATTGTGTTCGCTGTATCCAAATTTCTAATGGCAGTATGGCTGATCAGAAAGAAAAAAGCCCCCTGAACTTTTTTAACGTCATTATAATTCCATCCTCGCTGGATGAGAGAGAATTTTATACAATGTATTTTAAAATGTGTTTTAATGTATGTAATGTCTTTTACTGCATCTTTTATGGTCTATATGGCCGAAATAAAGAATTTTTGGATTGGATTGGAGTAATGCAATGCCACCAATTTTACACACAACCTCAGTGGTCTACGGAGACTATTGATAATTTTGTAGCAAGATTAAGAGAGTTGTCTGCTAAGTGCCAATCTGGACAGATGACGGAAGAGATGATTAGGGATCAATTTATCCTCCAGTGCAACAGTAAAAATATTTATGAGAGACTGTGGGCAGCGAGTAATACCACTTTGAAAGAGGTAATAGCTATTCCAAAGGTGGTGGAGGAATCCGAAAAATGCATGCAGGAAATGAGATTTTCCAATTCAGACAAAAATGAGACTGAACTTGCAGTTTTGGTGGAAGATGGTGATCAAGTTAATGCAGTAAGCAAATCCCAACTAGCCAGAGGAAGTACCGGTAAGAGTGGGAGTTAGAAAAACTCCTCACCCGTGAATGTGCAAGGAAAATTATCTCGATTCGGTTTTAGATGTGGCAGCAATTATCATTTGGCACACTCGAAACAATGCTTTACAGTGTGAAAGGATTGTCGGCTATGTGGAAAAAGGAGACACTTAGCCTGCATGTGCAAGGTGGAAGAGAAGAGGGTTACTACGGTGGAGGATGAGCATTCGGACTACAGAGTACTCATGGTACAAGATGGCTAGGTGTTGGGAAGCATCGACCAGGAGAGGAGACAGTCTCGTCCTATGGCCAATTTTTAAGTCAATGGCACAATTGTACCTTTAATAGTGGACACTGGATCTCTTTACACCTTAGTTCCTAAATCATTATTTGATGTTACTTGGCCTGGGAAAAGTTAGTCACTTCAGATGTCGTTTTCAAAGGTTAGCACGAGGCAGGCATTCTAGTTTTAGGGTTCATGGGTGCAAACATCAAATTTGCAGATCACCAGACCAAAGGGAAAGTTATGTGGCTCCTGAGGGTCCCCCAATTTTAGGATGAATACACCAGTATGACCTTGGCGTCACAGTCAACCCCAGGTCCAATAATCAAGTCATGGTGGTGGATGCATAGGACTTTGATTAGCTGCTGTCTCGCCATGGTGAGTTTTTTGAGTACAGGTAGGGGGAGTTCAAGAACTATGAGCACAAGATCAAAATGAAGGATAGTGCTATTGCCATCAAACATCCAGCTAGACGGATACCTATTGCGGCGAGGGCGGAAACAAGGAAGATTATCTAGCAGCTCTTGGAGGATGTTGTAATAGAAATGATAGAGGCAACAAAGTGGTTGTCTCCAGTGGTTATTACAAAAAACTCTTATGGGTCCTTTAGGTTTTGTGTGAACCTCAGCAGCATCAACCAAAATGTGGTCATGGATAATTTCCTATTGCCCAATATTAATTAACTAATTTTTATGTTGTCTGGGCGGAAGTTTTTTTCAAAGATAGATTTGCAGAGTGCATATCATCAGGTCCGTCCACACTCTAAACATCTTACATCATTCATTACTTCGGAGGGCACCTTCCAATTCCACAAACTTCCATTTGGGCTATGTCCAGCTTTGAGTGTATTCAAGCTGTTGTCAGAAATTTTGCCTGGTTTGGGCAAAATCATTGTATTCCAGGATGACATCCTGGTGTTTAGAAAGGATGAGGTGGAACACAACTGTATAATGAATGAAGTGTTAACTCGCATTACAGAAGCGGGCTTTACCCTGTGCAGGGAGAAGTGTGTTGTCTGGGTGGAAGAAGTGGAGTATTTGGGCTACATGACTACTAGAAAGAAAGTAAAGCCCAAGGTGAAACTGGCGAGTAAGATTGTTCATGTGGATGTTCTGGGTGACAGGGATGCCCTTTGATCTTTCATAAGATTAGTGGAATTCTACTCCAAGTTCATGCAAGATTTCATACTGAAATCTGAACCCCTCAGGGAGTTACTGAGGAAGGGTAGGAGGGTTTTTTTTTTGGGGGGGGGAGGGCGCAACAAAAGGCATTCCTGGCTATAAAAATCATAATTGCATAGGCTGGTGTTCTTGCACCGTATCAAAGTACTTTGAAGACCATAGTCATAGTGGATGCCAGTGCAGTAGGGATAAGGGCAGCATTGTTCCAGGTGCACGGCAAAGAGTAGAAAACGGTAGCATTTGCCTCAAGGTCATTAACTGACACAGAAAGTAACTACTCAATAATTGAGCCTGAGGATTTTGCTGCTGGTTGGGCTACTACTTATTTCAGGGTGTTCTTGTGGGGAGGGGTGTTCATCCTCAGGACAGATCACAAGCCATTACTGAAAGTGTTAGGGCGGGGAGAAACCAGGAACTGCTCTGGACGCTTGGTGAGGTTGGCTGTTAGGTTTCAGGATTATGAATGTCAAGTTCAAAATGTCCCTGGATGGAAGAATAGGGTGGCTGATTGCCTTTATAGGCTGCCTGATGGGACTGCCGAGTTTACAGAGATGGTCACTAAGGAGGTGGTGGCAAGTGTGGAGGATGTCACAGAAGGTTTGGGGGCCTCCATCTCCACAGATGAATGGATGAGAGCCATGGAGTAGGATTTAACACTTCAGTGTGTGTTAAAGTTGATGGAGGTGATGGTCAGGAGATAGAGTGCACGTCCACATGCAGACAAACCATTTTTCAAGGTGGTCGATGAGTTGTCTGTACTCGGTGATCACCTGTTGATGAGGAATTAAAAGTTTGTGCGTCCTAGGTCACGCTTAATCATTGTGCCTCGTGAGGGGGCACTTGGGACAGACTTTGACCACCAAGAGGGTCAGAGAAAGATTTTGGTGGCCGCTCATGGACAGTGAGAGTAAGGAACGGATCGTGAGTTGCGGTGGGTGCAAGGATTCTGAAAAACAGTTGGGATTTGGTATTGGAAAATTGCAGGACGACGCACAGCATGTGCATGAAACTAAGGAAGTGTGGGAGAAAGTATGTTTGGGCTTCATTGGGCCGTTTTCCTTTCTACCTGAGCAGAATAGGTTTGCAGCTGATCTGGTGGGTGCCAAGTCAAAGTGGGTGGAAGTTGCGTTCATGAGGAATATTGCCACAAATTCTACGGTTGATTTTCTTTGTAATGTTTTTAGGAGAGAGGGAGTACCTTCTGTAATTCTCACAGATAATGCCACACAGTTGAGATCAGAGAAGATGAGAATGTTTTTGGACACTTTGGGTGTGAAACATGATTATTCATCATTGTGCAATCCCCAGGGTAATGGTCCCTTGGAGAGAGTCAACAGGCAGGTGAAAGGGACCATGCAATTGGCCTGCAGTGCTGGTTTGTCTGTTGAGAGGGCTGTCAAGGACATGCTGGCATATTGCAGCGCTGTCAGTTTGGCTTTAGGGAAAAGCCCATTTGAGATGATGCACGGCAGGTGCTCTGGGACTAAACTGGTACCATTGTGGATGCAGCAGAGTGTAACAAGGGGTCAAGTGAGGTTGAATAAAACTGTGGAAAAAAGCTTTATTTCAGCAGGAGATTGGGTCAAGGTCAAGTGGGGCGGTTCTGGTGTCAAGGACTTAACTAAATTTTGTGGCCCTTAAAAAGTTCAAGAGGTGGGTGGAACTTGGGTCAAATTGGAAAACGGGCAAACCTGGAACCTTAGATGTGTGGCTTTGTACCAGAGACGGGGAGAGGTGTTGAGGAGTTCTGTTGGTGCTGGAGATGCGTCGGGTCGTGTTCTCCTTGGTTGTTCATCAAAGATGGTTAATACAAAAGTGATTTGGGAGTTGGTGGGTCACAAGATGCTGCTCCCAATGTATTGGGAGGAGATGCGGCTGTTCTCAAAGACAGTGTGACAGTCTTACCACAAAAACAAGTGGTTCCACTTGGTAGTGGTATCATGAGCATTCATCAGGTCAGGAGCGAGACAAGAGTGAGAAAGCCTCCCGGCTATTTGGGGAATTATGTTTGTGATTGATTGGTGCATAATCCCGTGGTTTATGTGTCCGTGTGGTGAGTGAGGGTCGTGCCATGTGCTCAAACCTTCCATGTTATTTTTTGTGGGTATTTGTTTTTTTGCGCATTTTGTTCTTTGTCTACCTGGCATCTGTTGGGGGTTGTGTTTGTTTGGTCTGATGGTTCTCTTTGTTTCCCAAGATAGGGAGATGTGTAGTAATATGTTTAAGCACCCTCAGTCTGGCAGACGCTGCACTCCCACATGTTACAAGGCAACATTCCATCTCTGTGTCACTAGTAGAATGTGGGGGATTGGCACATTATGAGTCTGTTGCTGAGCTGTGCCCGATAAGACTGTGGTGTTGAGTCTTTCCTTATTCAATAAGCAAACCTGCTTTGTTGGACTTGTGAGTGGATTCTTTAAGCATTACAGTTCTCTTATTAAAAAAGGCAATGTACAAGCTCTTGAGTTTTTCTCACAACTTCTGCCGCCATACATATGTTGCCAGTAGTAGTACTCTCAGTTCCTTGAAGACCAGGTCATTTTAGATCCTGCAAAACCATGTTCTGGTATTCACACAAAACAGAGTCAGTTCTGGGGTCTGCCCAGGGTAAGCTCAATATCACGTCATCACAGACAGCAGAAGACGGATTCGTTTTCTCTTAGACCTTCTGCCTTGGTCAACACAGTATCAGATACCATTCTCCTGGAGACAGGTCATGGGAGGCATAGTTTTCAAATGGTTTACATATTTCCTTAAATCATGCCCAGTGAGTGTAGATCTTCCCTTTCTGTTAGAGTAAAAACTTGAGATGCTGGGTGCACCTTGGGTATGTTCACTAACAATTATATTTTTAATGTTCATGCTACCCCCTTGGGAAAACTGATTTGATTCTTTGAGTTTTCCTTCTATTCATTCACCGCGAACATCCACTAGAAGTGGAAACCTCTGAAAAGCCAGGCACGGCTTCAGGTTTCCTCAATTTGAAAGTACGAGAAAGGTGATTGTTGTTGGAGGGTTCTATGATCTTTGCTCCGTTGGCTGGTGGCTGTCCAGTATAGGTCTGGTGGCCACAACATCTAAACTTTTATATAGCCCTCTCCTTCAAACTATATGTCAGCAAATTTAAATTTTGTTCTGGCTAAACAAATGTCATGTCCTTTAGGCTAGTCCTGTCATGCATACCCCTTTTTACGTACATTTGTCCCATCCAAACGACAATAGCGATTCTAAGCAGGTGACCTTTTACCGAGTAGCTTGCTCCTCCCTCTACACCAGGCTCTCGGCATGCTATCATAATCCCTGTACCTGACGTACATAAACATGTCACCACTTTCTCATCCTAGGCAAACAGCCAGCTGTGCATGATTGCATTTGTTTGGAAAAACATTTACGATTGTTTTCAAAACATATCGATTCTAGAAGAAACCCTAGAGTGACCACTCTAGTATGAAAGACCCTTATTCCCCCCGCAAATCAGAGGAGAATTCCTTCAAAAGCTGACACGGGGTCCTGCAGGCTGAATCGTCGACACGCAGCAGTCTGACATTCCTTGAGCGGTGACATCCTCGAAGCAGAGACAGGGTCCTACATTCTCTAGTATCAGGTAAGGGAGCTGGTTCTTCCCTAGAGGTTTCTCGGCTACATACATACATATACATGCTACACATACAGATAAAGGCTAGGTACATTTAGGCAAATTACTCAGGTTGCACCTTTTAGGAATATGCAAGTGCCACTGTTTTTATCTGAACTGCCTACGTTCATCTTATTAGCACTATGGTAGAAATGTATCTAATATTTACTATATTGGTATTATCAATCTCTTTTGTATGCTTCTGTCTCCTGATTGCCGCAGCAAATATGTTCTAAACAAGACTGACGCTGGACCAATAAATACTTATTGAAACGTCCTAATCGCCATCCTTTGTATTTTCAGAGAGTAGGCGAGCAAGAGTGACTGAGCAAAAAGTACTGTGCTGATTTCCAAGATCCCGGAGGAATCAGGGTTGTCATGTTCAGTGGTTGCCAGAGACTACCTATACCACTGTAAGATGCAGGGGGTGATAGTGGCATTGTAGAGCTAGTTGGTCTAACGGCTGACATATCCTGTGGGGGTGTCTGGAAGCGGTCGGGACACCAAGCCCTTAGTTTAGCTCATCCAAAACGCGCAGGTCCTGGGGATTCCAAGGAACTACACAACACAAAGACTATTGAAAACATTTATGCTTCGATATCAAGTGCACTAACCTTGTAAAACTTCACTGGCTTTCAGTTTCCAAAATAAAACTTAACACCTTAATATATGGAAGGATGACTACTGGTCTGGTAGAGGAACCTCTACTTAGATGCAATTCTCATTCCAGACTCTTTGCAATGATGGCAATGGTGAGAATCCATCAGTAGGACTTAAATCTTGCCCTGGAAAGGAAGGAAGATCTATCTGCTTGCAGAACAACTGTTCCGGACATAAATAATGACAAGCTGCCAACAAAGATAGCATGAAGCCCATTAAGTGGAGGGACAACCATGAGAAAATCTTAAGGAACCAAGTCAGCTATAAAGTTGCCTAGACTTGCTAGCCAGGAGAAGCAACAGAAACATTTGCATCAATAATCTGCTCCATTGCCTTCAAGAGCTGAAAAGAGAAACTTCCTGTAGTGAGTTGGCCAGGAAAATGGTGCGCTTTTGCGTTCTGGTGCTTTAGATCTGCCTTTATTTATTTATTTATTTTCTTATATAGCGCAGGAATCGACCCCCTAAAGGGTATCTCCACGCTTGTGCCCAAGCTATGTTACCTTCTATTGCGCAGGGAGGGTGCACTATAGTTACAAAGATGGAAAAATATGAGTTTTGAGGGATTTCTTGAAGCTCAGGAAGTTGGTATCCTGTCTCAGGGTAATGGGGAGCGAGTTCCATAGTATGGGACCCTTGTAGGACAGAGCTCGGCCTCCCTGTCTTACTTTCCTCACACGAGGTACCTGAAGGAGCATTTGGTTACTAGAACGTAAGACACGTTCAGGCCTATAAGGGATGAATTTTTCTGTCAAGTATTTTGGTCCAGAACCAGAAAGACATTTAAAGATGGTACAGCAAATCTTGTACTTGATACGTTGTTGCACCGGTAACCAGTGAAGCGTATCAAGGAGGGGACGGGAAGGAGATCTGGCCGGGGCATTAAGGACCAGTCTTGCTGCGGTGTTCTGGACCACTTGCAATCTACTGAGTTGTTCCTCATTGGCAGAGATGTAAAGGCCATTACAGTAGTCTAATCTACTTATTACAAGGGTCTGAACAAGGGTCTTTCTATATAGATCAGGGATAAATGGAAAAATATGTCTCTTAGCAACAAGGCCTGGTCTAGGCGTACTCCAAGATTCTTCTCATAATGACCTCTGTTTCCAAACTTCTAATACAGCTGCAAAAGTAGATAGTAAGGTGGTGCAGACCTTCCACTCCAGCTGCTTATCTGGGGCTGGCATGATGCAGGTGCTTTGCACTGAGCAGATTACGGCAGAGCACCAGTGCTCACCATGTTCCCCTGAGGTCATGGGGCTCCATGAGCGGCACTGTGGCTGATCCGTGAACATGGATCTCTAGGACCAAAAAAGCTTACAAGACAAGAAGCCACATATGGATGAACCACCAATGCACTGAATGTACCAAGTTATCCCCCGCAACAGGTGGGAGCTCCCTCACACATAATAGAAATATTGACCTCTCCTGTGTAAACACACTCCAGGGATCCACAGGGCAGTCCCCTATGTCTTGTATTTACTCAAACAGACATGTTCTCATATTTATGGGCCTAGGCAGCCTGCTGACTACTCAGCCCCAAGGCATTCTAAGGCACCATAAGCACACAGAGCCCTATGGGCCAGCATTCTTATCTATGCACTGCCTGAGTGACAGACACGCTGCGGGGTGATCGGTTCGCAGTTGTCAAAGCAATAGACTTTTTTTGTTGTCATAACTACCGCCATGAAGGTGATCTCGAGGAGGACTGAATATATTTTGGCTTCACTGCTGCCACAATACAGGCTTTTTTTACCCACTGTCCAGAGTACCAGAGAATAGCAGTAGAGAACATGGAGTGAGTGGCTTTTACTTGTGCATTCTGTTACGGCTGTTTCAACCGGGTGTGCTGTGGAAAAAGTAAACAGTGTATTATGCAGTCCTTGTGCACAATGAATGGTGGCTGTATTTTCTGTTGCTGAAGCTACACCTTGTTGCCTCGTGACTGCCCTGATTTATGCTGGTGTTGCATAAACTGCTTTAATGTAATTGTTTTTGGAATGATGCTGTTGTTCGTCTTTCATTATTAGGTTGTGCATGAGCAGCGCATGCGCTGCTCTGCGAGCCATGCTGTATTGGAGTAGGTACTTGAAGTCCCGCCCACTCTACCCCCATATTTGTCATTGGCTAGTGTCATTGCCCTTCTTAAATGCTGGCTTCTGATTCGTTATTAGGCTTGTTTGTCCCTCCTAGTCTTCAGTTGTAACCTCCCATAAAAACTGGCCATTTTACTTCGCTGTTACACGGTACTTCTTATTTAGTCTGTAAGTACTTTTTTCTTTAATGAGTTTCTCAATGCAGGAGGGTCTTTCATGCACAGTTGTGACCAATGGCTTGTTTATTTAACTCGGGAGCTCTTTAGGGGCCATAGGAGACAGAAGGGGCAACTCAGCGATGCCTTTAGGGAGGTCAAAGGTGCGTGATGTAAATTCTGCTAGATCTGGCGTGTTTATTTTCTGAATGAACATCCATGTTAATCATGAATATGCTTTATGTTTGATCCTCCGCTCACTTGCAAAAAACCATGACTTCAACAGAGGGCTCTTATCCTCTTTTCTCAATTTGTTCCCCTGTGAAATGGATCCAAAAAAGAAAAACTCATTGGCTGCAAATGCCTTTTATTTAGGTTTTAAAAACCAAAAAAAAAAAAGAACATTTATTTTCATTTACAATGCCAATAGCTCAAACTTGTCTAAATGCGAGACCTATTGCATTGCAGATGCTGGTCGTGTCATAGTCCCTGGGAGCTGTTGCTATTACACATGCATTGCAGCTAACGTGGCGGATTATGTACAAAAAGTAGTACAGGTGCACACGGTTGTGTCACGCGCAGCGTATAGGTAGCCAAAGGGCTGTGCACAGCGGTTCTGTCCAGAGACGCGCCTCCATTGTTTACGAATTGCTTTGTGTGAATCTGTTCCTTCACTCAGGCTTTTGGGGCTCCTCTGCCACTTCAAAACCTGAATCATACAGAAAAGCTGAACTGCTAACCTTCAGCTTACCTCTGTCTTCTGACCTAAACCTTTTTAGCTCTATTGTCAACAACAACTGATTATTTTGACGTTTCTTCTCTAAAGACTGTTTTTGTTGGCGCTTGGAGTCTTTGATCTTGAATTTTTATCTCTGGATTTGGATGAAATCTTCTTTCTGATTAACGGGCCTTTCTTTATTGACTTGGAAACGGCTCTACCCTCGACAATAACATTTTTACGTAGTGTGCAATCATTAACTTAGTGTTCTTCAAAGTTTTAGGCTTGAACAATGCAGATTTGTAGCAGTGAAAGCATAACATACACGAGGGGAAACGGCCTTTACAACGCCGGGTGAGCCACATGTCCTTTTACCTGCAAGCGGAACCACACTCACCATAACCACTTATATGTGTGGTTAAGGCAATACACCGTCTAGATGCGCTGATGGGCGGGCACAGGACGAGGAAGGATAGGAGAGGAGGTCGTCAGGTAAGTGGGGCTGGGGCAGGTTTAGGGGGTAGGTAATATGGGTGTGGGTAGTTTTTAGGGCTGGTGTTGTTGTTAAAGGGGAGGGGGCCAGGTTTTAGGGCTCAGGGTGGGAGGGCTGGTGTGCCGGTAGTTTTTAGGAGGTGGGGATCAGTTTTAGAGCACAGGCGGGGGAAGTGACAGTTTTCAGGGCTTGGGGCTGTTTTAGGGCTCAGTGAGGGGGGTGGGGGGGTTAGGGCCGGTACATTTTTAGGAAAGGGGGGGGCAAGTTTTAGTGCTCAGGAGGGGAAGGGATATTTTCAGGACAGCTTTAGGGCTCAAGGACAGTGCTGGGGTCAGGGTAGTTTTCAGTACGTGTGGCAGGTTTCAGGTCTCAGGGCAGTCGGGCTGGGGTATGATCTTTACCACATATATCCTTTACGAATCATTCTTTTACCACGAAATTGTGTGGTAAAGGCATGCGTGGTAAAAGAATGATTTGTCAAGACGCATCCGTTGTTCGTACAGCGTTGTAGAGGCACTTGTGGTTTACCCATGCCTGCCTCTGTCATACAACCCACAAAGGGTTATCGCCCTAGGAAGTCATTTTCCTGTTAAATAAGGACAGAATTTTAATTCTATTCCATCTGAATTATGTGGAACAGAATCAAAGAAAAGAATTCCCAAAATAAATATTCTCTGTCCTGGCAGAAGACCAACCAAACAAATCTGTTCTCTTTGTCCCTGTGATGCCATCGGTTATGATTTTTCTGTAACTCAAACTCATCTGCAACTCTTGCACAAAAAATTGTACTCCCTTAACAGCTCTTTAAAAGCATCCCCTACCTCACCAATCACAACACATTTTCTAGAATGGAAGTCACCAATAGGGTAATTGAGGGATTAAGGTCACTGCCAAAATGAGCAATATGGTCGGCGCACAAATGTAAAACGTTACTGATATACATACATCTCTAGATTCAACCACTTGATGGCACAATAATGCACCATATATTCTACCCCAGGCCATGTCATTACCACGCCGTGTGTTTGGTCCGACCACTATTTAATTAGGGGCCAGAGGAAGGCCTACAGGGGCGGAGAAAGACCGATAGCGGCGTGGAAAATGGTAAGGAGATGGAATAATATAAATGAGGAAGAGCTGGCTGGTCATTTATTAAATTCCACTGCTTTAAACATAGTTAATGAGAACATCGAGGTTGGTAGTCAAAAGCTATTTGACAAATTGAAGAAAGCCATTGACGCCGTTGCTCCGGCAAAAAAGGTGAAATGGGTTGATAAAGGGATGGGGGCACCCTGGTTTGACAATACCCTGAGAACTAAGAAACAGGCTCTCCGGAAAGTGGAGAGAGCCTGGAGGAGGGATTATAATACTAATGCCCAGAACCTATACGTGCAGGAGCTTGCACTTTATAAAAAAGGCTATTCTGGCTCGCACAGCAGAGTTTTTTGAGACCAGAATTGCGACAGCTCGAGTCCCGCAGAAAGAAATCTTCAAGGTACTTACGGAACTGAGGAACAATAAAGAGCAGAAGCCGGAGTTCTCTCAGGAAGACTGCCAGAACTTCCAGGATTTCTTTACAAGTAAAATTCGGGGCAAAATATCTCGTACCCCAATTCTTGACTGTCCACTACAAATTATGCCAGACACCCCTGAGGCACACTACTCCCAAAACACATTACCCTTGATTACTAAGGAGATGTTAGCTAGTTTGGTGGAGAGAGTGAAATCTGGCTCTCAGGTGGACCCTTGCCCTCCCAGTGTTTTTAAGCTTGTTATGCCGGGCATTGAGGAGTACGTCCTTACCCTCTTAAATAGGTCTTTGGAGACGGGACAGGTTCCAACTTCCTTCAAAGAGGCCCGGCTGATCCCGCTTCTTAAGAAGCCAGGGGCCGATGTTAAAAATGTAAAGAACTATAGGCCCATCTCCCAATTACCCTTCCTAGCTAAAGTGGTTGAGCAGCATGTTCTGACGTATCTTTCGAAACATCTGGAGACCAACGATCTGTTAGAGCGAAATCAGGCTGGCTTTCGAAAACATCATAGCACGGACCTGGTGGTGTTATCCATTTTGGATGATCTAAGATGCAGAGCTGACAAGAAGATCCCCGGGGCCCTGGTGCTCTTAGATCTCTCCGCCGCGTTTGACACGGTGTGTCATAATTTACTGATGACGCGTTTGAGAGATCTGGGCATCGGGGTGACCGCTCTAGGCTGGCTAACTTCATTCCTGCAGGGAAGATCACAGAGGGTTCAGTTGTCAGACCTGGTATCTACAGCAGCAGCCATAACCTGTGGAGTTCCGCAGGGTTCTGCTCTTTCACCGCTCCTTTTTAATATATACTTGCAGCCACTGATTTCAGCTCTCAATCAGATGGATTGCCAGATTTACAACTATGCTGACGACACACAGATCATCATTCAAATCGAGGACTCCTCTGGAGCCCAAGCCAGGCTGCATAACATCTTAAAGTTCACAAGTAACTGGATGTTCACCAACTCCTTGAAGATCAATCCAGAGAAGACCGAAGCGTTGCCCATTACCATCTCGGGCAACCCGTGGAACGATCGCTTCTGGCCCAAGGAGCTGGGTAGGACTCCAGTACCAGTAGGGGTGGTGAAAAGCTTGTGCATCCACATTGATGGTAACCTATCTATGAAGAATCAAGTGTCTTCTGTGGTGGGCACATTCGTTGGCCTTCTTAGGCAACTGTGTAAAATCTCCCAACTGCTGTCTTTTTCTACTTTAAGGACTGTGGTGTCCGCAATGATCTTAGGACGTCTGGACTACGGGAATGCCCTCTATGTTAGGCTCCCCCAGCAACAACTTTCAAGACTGCAAATAGTCATGAATGATGCAGCCAGACTGATTTTTGGAAAACCCAGGAGTACGCATGCCTCTCCTCTCCTGTGCCAACTACACTGTACATGTATTTATATAGCGCAAACCACCCACATCGCAGGCATCTAAGCGCTTGCTTAGGGAACCCGTCCTGGTATTCCCCTGTGAGATAACCCCGGCAGGGTATCCACAAGGTGAAAGCCAGGCATCCCGCCGCGAGGGGCCGTTGTGGAGATTAAGCAAGCTATTGCCCAGAGTCGCAGAGTGTGAACCCGTGAGTCGAGTAGGCACCGGAGCGAGAATTATCGAGTCCGTGGAATTATTGAGCCCAAGCCCCGTCGAGGCGGGGAATTGAACCCTGGTCCAGGGCCGATCTCAGCTTCCGGGTCTGCCGCCTCTAACCCCTGAGCCACCTTTCTCCACCCCTGAGCCACACTTCTCCACTGGCTCCCCATTAGGCAGAGGATATTATTCAAAGGCCTATGTATCGCGCACAAGGCAGTCTATGGTAATGCGCCTAGCTACATCAAAGCTAGACTGGTGCAGTACATCCCTAGGAGGACTCTGCGCTCGTCTGAGGACACTCTTCTGGTTAGCCCTCGCTACCGCATGTCTACCCTTGGTGGACGTGCCTTTTCGACCACCCTGCCGGCAGCTTGGAACAGACTACCACTCTGCCTTCGGAAGGAACCTAATCTACTTCCTTTTAGGCGGATGTTAAAAACTGTACTCTTCCGAGATGCGTGGGGTACGATATAATCTGGTTGCCTGTTTTCTGTAATGTTCGGTCTTTCCAAGTACAAGCGCTTAGAGACCTATTGGTGATAACGCGCTATATAAATTGAATAAATAAATATATGAACCAAAACCAGGGCCAAGCTGCAAATAAGCAGGTTTTAGAGACAATTTTCAGTAAGAGTTCCTGAAGTTATACAACACTCCAGCACATTACCAGCCAAAACTGCTGGTTATATCTCATCAGCAGATTCAGATTTTCATTTACAATGCCAATAGCTCAAACTCGTCTAAATGCGAGACCTATTGCATTGCAGATGCTTGTCGTGTCATAGTCCCTGGGAGCTGTTGCTATTACACATGCATTGCAGCTAACGTGGCGGATTATGTACAAAAAGTAGTACAGGGCACACGGTTGTGTCACACATTCATTGCTCACTCATAAGGATTATTAATGTGGCATAACATGTTTGGTGGAGTAGATGTGCAGTTGTTCACGTTTTCCTGACAGAAACATTATGCACATCCGAATAGGAACATGGAATCGAGAGGGATGTACAGAGCGATCAGCTTCACACTAGCTCGCATGACAGAGATGGTTCCTCTCTGTTTACTGAAGAAGCAACTATGTCATGTGGCCACCTCAGAGTAGGCTTAGTCCCCTTCTGAGAATATTCAGGAATGGAGGTGATGCCACTGATCAGGATATGGTAGAGATAAGTTTGTTACCATTTTGGCATAAGTATGAGCCACAAGGACTTAAGAGGGTGATGTACAGGATACACGCTTGTATGTGCCATGTGTGAATGTATTGCACACTGTTGTCTGCAAAGCCATGGCTGTTCTCCGTTAAATTCATCCTGCTGTGATAGAGACTTGTAAATAAACTTTCCAAAGTTTGGTACCCGGCTTGTTTTGTATGTGTGACTGTCTTTAAAGCAGGGGTCTCAAACCTTTTCATTAATGAGAGCTACTTTTGTTTCACAAAAATCATCCTGAGCTTTTAAAATTATTATTGTTGAACACTTAAGTTAAGAGCACATTTGTGGCCACTCTATGCAAGATTACCAGCCATGATCACCTCTGTACAGGATTGCCAGCAGTAATGTAAACAAGCATTGGAAATGCAATAGGTCTTGGATTTATTTGAGTTAGAGCTAATGGCATTGTGAAGGGCAATGTCTTTTTGCCATGTGTTATGGAGAGTATGCATGTGGTGTGTAGTGGAATTATGTGGGTTGGATTGGAATTGTAGCAATGGTTAACTGTGGATGCGTTTACAATTGATGTGTGCACTGATGGCTTGTGGCGTGTGTGCCTGTAGAAATTGTGCACTGATGGCTGGTGGTGTGTGTGCCTGGTGAAAGCGTGCACTGACGGCTGGTGTTGTGTGTGGCTGGTGAAGGTGTGCACTGATGGCTGGTGGTGTGTGTGTTTGGTGAAAGCGTGCACTGGCGTCTGGTGGAGTGTGCCTGGTGGAAGCCTGCACTGACGGCTGGTGGTGTTTGTGCCCGGTGAAAGCGTGCACTGATGGCTGGTGGTGTTTGTGCCCGGTAAAAGCGTGCACTGATGGCTGGTGGTGTTTGTGCCCGGTAAAAGCGTGCACTGACGGTGTGGTTGTGTGAGTGGTTGCATGTGTGGTGGGAGTGTGTGGTGTTGAATGTGTGGTGTTGAATGTGTGGTGTTGAATGTGTGGTGTTGTGTGTGTGGTGTTGTGTGTGTGGTGTTGTGTGTGTGGTGTTGTGTGTGTGGTGTGTAAGTGGTGGTATGTGTGGTGGTGTTGTGTGTGTGTGTGTGGTGGGCTTAGTTTGAGTTTTCGAAACCTGCACACACACACACTGCCCCTACACACACACACACACTGCTCACCCTACACACTCACACAATGTTCACCCTGCGCACACACACACTGCTCACCCTACACACTCACACTGTTCACCATGCACACTCACACAATGTTCATCCTGTACACTCACACACTACTCACCCTACACACACACACTGCTCACCCTACACACTCTCACACTGCTCACCCTGCACACTCTCACACTGCTCACCCTGCACACTCTCACACTGCTCACCTTACACACTCTCACACTGCTCACCCTACACACTCACACACTGCTCACCCTACACACTCTCACACTGCTCACCCTACACACTCACACACTGCTCACCCTACACACTCACACACTGCTCACCCTACACACTCACACAATGTTCACCCTGCACACTCACACACTGCTCACCCTGCACACACACACACACACTGCTCACCCTACACACACACAATGCTCACCCTGCACGCTCACACACAGTTAACCCTGCATACTCACACACAGCTCACCCTGCATGCTCACACACTGCTCACCCTGCACGCTCACACACTACTCACCCTGCACTCACACACTGCTCACCCTACACACTCGCACACTGCTCACCCTACACACTCGCACACTGCTCACCCTACACACTCACACAATGTTCACCCTACACACACACACACACTGCTCACCCTGCACACACACACACACACACACTGCTCACCCTACACACTCACACAATGCTCACCCTGCATGCTCACACACATTTAACCCTGCATACTCACACACAGCTCACCCTGCATGCTCGCACACTGCTCACCCTGCACGCTCACATACTACTCACCCTGCACGCTCACACACTACTCACCCTGCACTCAATTTCAATTTCAAAGTGCTTTATTCGAGTGTTTACTCATAAAAGCAGACAAACAAACACATAATAAAATACAATTAAATTACTAAGTCGGCATGACTTTGAGCACAATACACAATAAAAAGAAGAGATTTAAAACAACACATTTCATCAAGTTATATACCATCGGGGTGCAAAGTTCATATTATAAAGTCATATTTAAAAAAACAATCCAATTACATAGTTAAAAATTAATTTAAAAATGTTTTCGTCAGACAGACACCTGGCATGGGAACAGAGAATAGATGAACTAGCAGTCTCTGATCAACTAGGCAGAGAGTAGTCACCCTACTAGCAATCTCTGCCTAATTACCCACGCCCACCCCAAGTACTTTGCGGTTGCTGTGATAATCCAGTTTAAGGAGGTAGTTTTAACAATACGTAGGGCTACCATGGAGTTTTTAGTACCCACATTTCTGCACATGAGGGCCAACCACACACGTCTAGGAACAGAATATGCATAACAAACAAACAAGAAATGTCCCAGAGTCTCATTGCCTTCCCCACAAACTAAGCAAGTTGCTGGACCTCTTTTTCTCCATTTAGATGTTAAATTACCAAGAGGTAGAGAGCCAGCCCTCATTTGGAAAAACAGTTTCCTGTCCATGGGTTTAGTTATAATATCCCAGTACATTTCAAACATTGGAAACAAATTAGCTTCAAGGAAGGCGGTCGTCATAGACCCATTGTTGTTGTTGAGGAGACTCTTGTTTTCAACCTGTTCCCAATAAAGGTTTTTTATAAACAACTTTGATGGAAAGGATGACCCGGTTGGATCCGACCACAATTCACTCAACCCTAGTTCACTTAATGCATTTCTCAAAGATTTAAACCATTTAATTTCATGAAATTGATCTGCTCTGATCACATCAGCAAATCCTTCTGCATATTGTGACAACTCGGGAGTGGTCCAGATTCTACGCCAATATAATATTGGTCGAAGTTTACACATAGCCGAAATTTCCTTCCTACCAAGATCATATCTGAGTGGCAAGAGGGGACTGCTCTGTGGGGTGCCAGTTAGTTTTCGGAGGAAGCTGTTCTCTGACCTCTGTAGCTCCTGGAGGTTTTCTTGCCCCCACAGCTTTAGCCTCGTATATGATTAGTGGCGGTTTGATTGGCTTAGTTAAAGATTTCGTGTGCTCCTTAATGATGGTACCAGCCAGTTGTTTGTGTCTTAATATTGCCAGATTCAAGTGGTGGTTCCATCTGTTGTCATTTGAGATGTGTATCCCCAAATAAGTAAAGGAATTCACAACTTCAAGGCAGCGCCCACTCATGGTAATTTTGGATTTATACTTCTTGCAAGGATTAAAAACCATGAGTTTTGTTTTAGCTGCATTTACCTCCAACCCATGATCACAACAAAATTTATCAAAAATTGCCAATGCCTTTTGCAGACCACTTGGGGATTTCGATAAAATTAAGGTGTCGTCTGCGAACATTAAAATTGGAAACTTTTGCACCAGCGAGAGAGGGAGCATCTACGGGCTCAGCTTGCATAAGGGGAACAATTCCGTTTATAAAAAGAGTAAACAGTGTTGGTGCCATTGAACAACCCTGCCGAACCCCCCGCTCGACAGGGAAGTCAATAGTATCGTTACCGTAGCCACCCCATTGGATCTTAGCGTAAGTGCCCTCGTGAAGTCTCATGATCAAGGTTAAAATAAGCATCGGGACCCCCAGGGCTGCTAACACCTCCCACAATTTTGCCCTCGGCACCAGGTCGAATGCAGCCCGTAAGTCAACAAAAGCTGCGTAGAGACTGCATCCGCCCAGAACCACTGTCCGCCATTGTATTAATTGGAAGCGAAAAACCTGGTCTACAGTGCTAGTTGCTCTGCGAAAACCCGCCTGAAAAGGGGATAGTACGTTCTGCTCCTCAGCCCAATCAAGCAGATTATTAATAATTACACGTCCTACCACTTTTTGGACCGTGTCTATTAGGCTGATTGGGCGATAATTACAGGGTTGGGCACAATCCCCCTTTTTGTATACTGGTATAATGACAGCACCCCGCCAGGATACCGGGATTTCAGCCCCCCTGGCTATGTGGTTTAATAAAAGGCAGATGTACTTACTCCACCTGTCGGTGTCATCTAAGAAGACATCCGCCGGGACGCCGTCATTACCCGGGGCCCTGCCCCGATGAACAGATTTCAAAGCAGTCAGGATTTCGCTTAGCATAAAAATATCTTTGTCTGCAAACAGATATGTAAGGTTAGAATTGCTAGCAGGCTGGTCCCTTGAGGAGTACTGCTCGCTAAAAAACTTGACCCAGGCGTCGTGAGGGACATTATTGTTGGGAGTCTCTGACGGACTATCATGGCCCCATTTGACAATATGCCAGAATTGTCTAGAATTTTTACTTCCACTAGCACTTCTCAGTTTCTGCCAATGGTCTTCATCCCAGTCTCTTTTTGCCCTGGCGATACAGATTTTATAATGCTTCCTAGCAGACCGAATCTCACTCAGATTCTTATTTTTGATTGCAGCTCCTAGTTTGGATCTTGCTATCCTGCAATCTTGGTTATACCACTTTGCTGTTTTAAATGGACAAGCCCTGTTGTTTCGTGCGGGTTTTAAGAAAAAGTTTTTGACTTCTTCAAAAAGAGTCATATGAACTTTATTAACATCTTCTTGTCCTTGTGCGTGAGCAGTGATATTTTCCAATGCCAGGATGGCCTTGTCTGCCGCTGCTCCTATCTTTTCCAGGGCCTGCTGGTCCGTTTTAACACCAGACCATCTTAACCTACGCATATTATTGGATTGCGTGATCGTTGGCGGCACAAGTAAGTTACCATGAATTGGAGTGGTTACATTAGATGTCCACCAGTTATGCGAGACGCATAGCGGGTCGTGGTCACTTTCTATCCTGGCAGTAACTACCATATCGCTAAGAGATGGCCATAGTGATGTACTACAGATGACGTAGTCAATACGGCTTTTGCTTCGCCCGTTATTAAACGTCATGGCGGGAACACGGTATGATTGGGTTCGGCCGTTCAGGGCTCGTAACCCATGCTCCAAGCACATGGCATTTAGGCCTAAGATGTCAGCCGTCCACCGAGTTATCGGGGGGGACTCAAGTGTAGGAATGTCCCAGAGCTTATCTTCCTCCGACCCCAGAGGAGAATCACCAGTGATAAGAGGTTCAAATGTTCGATTCAAATCACCTGCAATTAAGATGTTTTTTCCCGCAGATTCGGTCTCAAGAATTGTAGAAAGGCTCATAAGAACCTCGGATCTACCTTTGCTACCACCTCTGGCATAGATATTATATATATCCATGGAGAGGGGTAAATCACTGGTCAGTCTTATAAGCTGAATATCTTTTTGGTCAAGTTCCACACATTTTACAGCAATTTTTAAAGACTGCCTAACCCATATAGTAAGGCCCCCCATAGGCCGCCCTTTAGGGCCCTTGATAGCAGGAACATGAAAGTTTACATACCCCAATGCAAAAGTAGGCTCACACGCCCAAGTCTCTTGGAAAATACAGAGGTCATACCCATTTATAAAATCAAACCAATCTGCGCTATCCATTTTAGAAGATATACCAGCCACATTCCATGACAAAAGATTCCCTAAACTAGGTGTCATAGGAATACCGGCGCTTGTAGAATGCGTGTTTATCACCTTACCCCCTGTAACCTGGTCTATAGTTGTTACATTAGATACCCCAGGTAGATCGACAAACAAAAGCTCCAGAGGGCTAGTTGTTGAAAAATTACAAGCTAAATCTGGTGAACTTTTAGCACAGACAGGCACGGTCTCAGTATTACAGGTAGATGGTTGTCAGTCGCAATCGCTTAAGTTAGATAATGAAGAGAAACGATTTTCCAACCCCAGACCCCAGTCCACTGAAGCAACATCCTTCCTACCCCTCTTATTCACAATGTTCCATTTGGTTCTTAAAATACTTGAGTTTGGTCCGCTTCCCTTTCTCGGATAGAAGAAGTCCAAAGTCAATGGAACAATTGAAGTCGTTCGCCTTTGGGGTGGTAAGATGTTTGGTAGGATGTTAGGCAAGACCCCAGGATCAGAGAAGTGAAGGACGACACACTCCCCTTTAAACTTTTTCACCCTATCCCCGATCCACTGTACCCTTCTCGCTTTGACGAGCTCTTCAGACAGTTGCTGCTTTCCCCAAGGAGTAATTACCATGTTGGTGGTTAACCATGATAAAGATTTATTTCTTGGAGAAGATGTTGTTTCCCGCTCGCCTTGAGCCAAAGGAGGAACATTGGCAAGGACAAGTACCAGTGGGGAAGCTTCAACCACAAGTTCGAAAGTCCCCTTTTCAATGAACGGGTCTTCAGCAGCAGGAGCAGGGATTGAGGTTATGTGAGAATCATCTGGTAGAGTGTTATTACTTGCCATTACGGGGTTTGGTACAGGGACAGGGATGAGACCACTAACAGCTGTAATTACTGATTTGTTTACCGATTCCTCTATCTTAGCAGAGACGTTTTCCGGGAGTTTCTCTACCTCACATATAGATTTTTGTAGTAGACCTTCCAGACGGTTGACCTCAGAGGTTAGCTTGTCTATTTTGCTAACCAGGGGTTTGACCACACCTTTAATTTTTGTGTCCATCAGAGCCAATAGTTTGTTAAATTGGGCATTGGAAAGTGTAATGTAAGCTTCACTAGTCAGATCATGCTCTTCATCCTCAGAGTGTTTCCTCGGGGGGTTTGCTACTCTATTCTTGGCTGACCTGAGACATTCCCGTTTACCCGGAACGGGTGCTGGAGGAGAAGTAGAATGATCCTGACTGATAATTGTATCAGCCAATACCTCGTTGACACTCAGGTCTTCAACTCCAGCAACGGTACCACTTGGCTGTATAGTGATAGTATCTGGAAACAAGTCAGGTATAGCACTATTAGTGCTATTGTTGATTAGAAGGCCAAAGGGGTCATCAGCCTCGATGTCAATGAATGGGGATTGAGCAGATGAGTCTATTCCCAAAGAGGCTCTTCTATCGATGTTAATTTTTTCTACTACTTGCACCAGATAATTTTCGATAGAATTACTCGGAGTGGTTAACTTTTTTGGAGGCATAGTGCAATTTGTGAACAACCAAAGACAATGTGACTTACGTAGCAGTCTGCACAGCTGTTGTCAATACGCACCAACGTCAGTTCCAGGGCAGCGAGCCAAAGGACCAGGCCCAACCCAACCTTGTCCGACCTCGGACGGCCACAGACGGCCCGCCCTTTGCTCGGGCTTCGCTCGGCGTCCCGCTCGCGTCCCGCCTGATAGAGCCTTAGATCAGAGAGCGTTGCAGGCGGGGGGCGAGGCTGGTTGGTGGGCGCGTCCACTCGCGCAGCTGCGAGAGCAGGGACTCCTGGACCTTCGAGTCCCTGCTACAGCGCCAACGCCGGTTTGATGATACTCTCAGCGCCTCCAGAAGCCCAGCGCCTACACGGTGTTCACACCCTCCTTTTCCGCGAAGCGGCACCCGCGGAGCGGGTGCGGCGAGGGGCTGAGGTGAAATGCAGAAAACAGTCCCTGGGTCAGCGGGACATGCAAACGGCTCCCAACCGGCAGCAACTCACTTCTGCTCACAGGTAGGGTCCCGGGGAGCGGTAGAAGCACGCGCCTTTTCTGGCTGGTCAGGCGGGGGGCGTGGCTGGTTGGTGGGCGCGTCCACTCGCGCAGCTGCGAGAGCAGGGACTCCTGGACCTTCGAGTCCCTGCTACAGCGCCAACGCCGGTTTGACGATACTCTCAGCGCCTCCAGAAGCCCAGCGCTTACACGGTGTTCACACCCTCCTTTTCCGCGAAGCGGCACCCGCGGAGCGGGTGCGGCGAGGGGCTGAGGTGAAATGCAGAAAACAGTCCCTGGGTCAGCGGGACATGTAAACGGCTCCCAACAGGCAGCAACTCACTTCTGCTCACAGGTAGGGTCCCGGGGAGCGGTAGAAGCACGCGCCTTTTCTGGCTGGTCAGGCGGGGGGCGTGGCTCGTTGGTGGGCGCGTCCACTCGCGCAGCTGCGAGAGCAGGGACTCCTGGACCTTCGAGTCCCTGCTACAGCGCCAACGCCGGTTTGATGATACTCTCAGCGCCTCCAGAAGCCCAGCGCCTACACGGTGTTCACACCCTGCTTTTCCGCGAAGCGGCACCCGCGGAGCGGGTGCGGCGAGGGGCTGAGGTGAAATGCAGAAAACAGTCCCTGGGTCAGCGGGACATGCAAACGGCTCCCAACAGGCAGCAACTCACTTCTGCTCACAGGTAGGGTCCCGGGGAGCGGTAGAAGCACGCGCCTTTTCTGGCTGGTCAGGCGGGGGGCGTGGCTGGTTGGTGGGCGCGTCCACTCGCGCAGCTGCGAGAGCAGGGACTCCTGGACCTTCGAGTCCCTGCTACAGCGCCAACGCCGGTTTGATGATACTCTCAGCGCCTCCAGAAGCCCAGCGCCTACACGGTGTTCACACCCTCCTTTTCCGCGAAGCGGCACCCGCAGAGCGGGTGCGGCGAGGGGCTGAGGTGAAATGCAGAAAACAGTCCCTGGGTCAGCGGGACATGCAAACGGCTCCCAACAGGCAGCAACTCACTTCTGCTCACAGGTAGGGTCCCGGGGAGCGGTAGAAGCACGCGCCTTTTCTGGCTGGTCAGGCGGGGGGCGTGGCTGGTTGGTGGGCGCGTCCACTCGCGCAGCTGCGAGAGCAGGGACTCCTGGACCTTCGAGTCCCTGCTACAGCGCCAACGCCGGTTTGATGATACTCTCAGCGCCTCCAGAAGCCCAGCGCCTACACGGTGTTCACACCCTCCTTTTCCGCGAAGCGGCACCCGCGGAGCGGGTGCGGCGAGGGGCTGAGGTGAAATGCAGAAAACAGTCCCTGGGTCAGCGGGACATGCAAACGGCTCCCAACAGGCAGCAACTCACTTCTGCTCACAGGTAGGGTCCCAGGGAGCGGTAGAAGCACGCGCCTTTTCTGGCTGGTCAGGCGGGGGGCGTGGCTGGTTGGTGGGCGCGTCCACTCGCGCAGCTGCGAGAGCAGGGACTCCTGGACCTTCGAGTCCCTGCTACAGCGCCAACGCCGGTTTGATGATACTCTCAGCGCCTCCAGAAGCCCAGTGCCTACACGGTGTTCACACCCTCCTTTTCCGCGAAGCGGCACCCGCAGAGCGGGTGCGGCGAGGGGCTGAGGTGAAATGCAGAAAACAGTCCCTGGGTCAGCGGGACATGCAAACGGCTCCCAACAGGCAGCAACTCACTTCTGCTCACAGGTAGGGTCCCGGGGAGCGGTAGAAGCACGCGCCTTTTCTGGCTGGTCAGGCGGGGGGCGTGGCTGGTTGGTGGGCGCGTCCACTCGCGCAGCTGCGAGAGCAGGGACTCCTGGACCTTCGAGTCCCTGCTACAGCGCCAACGCCGGTTTGATGATACTCTCAGCGCCTCCAGAAGCCCAGCGCCTACACGGTGTTCACACCCTCCTTTTCCACGAAGCGGCACCCGCGGAGCGGGTGCGGCGAGGGGCTGAGGTGAAATGCAGAAAACAGTCCCTGGGTCAGCAGGACATGCAAACGGCTCCCAACAGGCAGCAACTCACTTCTGCTCACAGGTAGGGTCCCCTGCACTCACAAACTGCTCACCCTATGTAATGCGAAAAGACCTAGCTCTGCTCTTTGGCCTGTGTTGTAATCGTACAGTAGGTTGTGAGTAGTTGCGCTTGATTGGTTGGGGCGTCCCCGCCTTGCTGCTCCCCTCACAGAGGGACGGGTGCCTCCATGAAGCTCCCAAGACACGTGTTCAGCTGTTCTTTGTTTTAGCTCCTGTGTGTCAGTGCACCGTGTAAGCGCACAAGCATAACCTGCTCTCTCTGGAACACTCACACTGCTGAGTCGCTCTCACTCTTGCTGTCACTCTCACTCAGGGGCTGAGGTGAAATGCAGAAAACAGTCCCTGGGTCAGCGGGACATGCAAACGGCTCCCAACAGGCAGCAACTCACTTCTGCTCACAGGTAGGGTCCCAGGGAGCGGTAGAAGCACGCGCCTTTTCTGGCTGGTCAGGCGGGGGGCGTGGCTGGTTGGTGGGCGCGTCCACTCGCGCAGCTGCGAGAGCAGGGACTCCTGGACCTTCGAGTCCCTGCTACAGCGCCAACGCCGGTTTGATGATACTCTCAGCGCCTCCAGAAGCCCAGTGCCTACACGGTGTTCACACCCTCCTTTTCCGCGAAGCGGCACCCGCAGAGCGGGTGCGGCGAGGGGCTGAGGTGAAATGCAGAAAGCAGTCCCTGGGTCAGCGGGACATGCAAACGGCTCCCAACAGGCAGCAACTCACTTCTGCTCACAGGTAGGGTCCCGGGGAGCGGTAGAAGCACGCGCCTTTTCTGGCTGGTCAGGCGGGGGGCGTGGCTGGTTGGTGGGCGCGTCCACTCGCGCAGCTGCGAGAGCAGGGACTCCTGGACCTTCGAGTCCCTGCTACAGCGCCAACGCCGGTTTGATGATACTCTCAGCGCCTCCAGAAGCCCAGCGCCTACACGGTGTTCACACCCTCCTTTTCCACGAAGCGGCACCCGCGGAGCGGGTGCGGCGAGGGGCTGAGGTGAAATGCAGAAAACAGTCCCTGGGTCAGCGGGACATGCAAACGGCTCCCAACAGGCAGCAACTCACTTCTGCTCACAGGTAGGGTCCCCTGCACTCACAAACTGCTCACCCTATGTAATGCGAAAAGACCTAGCTCTGCTCTTTGGCCTGTGTTGTAATCGTACAGTAGGTTGTGAGTAGTTGCGCTTGATTGGTTGGGGCGTCCCCGCCTTGCTGCTCCCCTCACAGAGGGACGGGTGCCTCCATGAAGCTCCCAAGACACGTGTGTCAGTGCACCGTGTAAGCGCACAAGCATAACCTGCTCTCTCTGGAACACTCACACTGCTGAGTCGCTCTCACTCTTGCTGTCACTCTCACTCTTGCTGTCACTCTCACTCTTGCTGTCACTCTCACTCTTGCTGTCACTCTCACTCTGCTGTCACTCTCACTCTGATTAAGGTCAGTGGTAGCTGAACCTTCTAAAGGAGGTGGAAGGGAAAGGGGGGTCATCCGAGTTTCATCACTGGGGTTCGACACCATCAATGGAAACTGAAGGTCAATGAAGGATAAGCATACCATTATTAATATGAATTGAGCATACATAAGACTCGTGGCATAATCAATAGGTGCTGAGCTTAATAAAGGTGAACGTGGGTGTGCTCGTCTTCAACAATAAGAATCTCGAGGTCACGTAAAGGAAACACCCCCCCCCCCCCAAAAAACAGATCCAAGGGGGTCTCCCTTAGCCAGGTCGAAGGCACAGAGCCTTCGTACCGGCAACCAAAGGGCTCTGCAAAGCAGACTGGGAAATTGCGAGTGATACTTGTTTTTAAAACGTAGAGAGAGCACCGAGGGAGGGTCCTCTGCTAACTTGTCAGGCAGATTAGATCATAGTGTGGATTCTCAGAGCAGATGGCGCTTTAAAGAGACAGGGAGGGGGAGGATGCAGGAGACTGTCAGCATCTGACTGGGGGAAGAGGGGAAGCAGGGGAGAGGCGCAGACGAGAGGAGACGGACGGAGGGAGGGAGGAGTCAGAAACAACAGAAGGGAGGGGATAAGGAGAACCAGAAAAAAAAAGCATCACACTGGCCCAGGAAGCAGCCTCGCATCTCCGAAGGATGCGCACGACCCCCCGGGCTCTTCTGGCCTCCAGTGACCGCAGCGGGGGCTGGGGTCCTGCAACAACCGAGCTGCGGGAGGCCGGGGGAGCGGACTGTTCCTGACGGCACTGCGAGAGGCGCAGCTCCGTGGGGTGAGGAGAGACAGCATCCCCGCTCGGAAAGGCAGGACCTGAGCACCCCACAGCAGCGAGACCAGGGGCATCTCGGCAAGAGGAACCGAGGGGGCGCCCTGGCATCCGAACCTAGGGGAGAAAGGCACTGGTCGCAGGCAGCGGAGCTCGGAGGGAACGGGGCACGGGGTTTCACGGCATCGGAGCCTGGAAGGAAAGCCGGGGTCCCACAGCATCAGATCTCTGAAGGACGGGCAGACAGAGCGCCAAAGCATCCGAGCACGGCGCAGAAACCACAGCGTTAAAGCCACAGAGACTGTTGGGACAGAAGCACAGAGGTCCACAGAGCCTGGGGCAGAAAGTCTGAGCTTGTCAGCACCGGAGTTTACATAGGCAGCAAGAGAGAGTCTGGAGAGACAGAAGGACATAGCGCCTAAGCGTCAGAGCCTGGAGAGGCAGAAATACTACGCTCAAAACGTCAGAGCGCAGAGAGGTAAAAATACTGCTCTCCAGACTTCAGAGCCCAGAGAGGCAGAAAGACAGAGCTCGTAAGCATCAGAGCCTGGAGAGGCAGAAAGCCTTGTTACTAGCAAACAGAGGGCTCTGCCAAGCAGACTGGGAAATTGCGAGTGATACTTCTTTTGAAAAATAATCCAACCCCCGAAAACGTAAAGAGAGCGAGTTGTCTTGTGGAAGTGTGGGGGGGAGGGGAGGTGAGGGGGTGGCACCAAGGGAGGGGGCCTCTGCTAACTCACCGCACCTCACAGCAAACTACAAAAAAAAAACCCTGCGAGTGGTGAGCTCGCACGCCACTGCAAGCATATGTTTTGAATTATCGCAGCTGTCAAGCTGCGATAATTCTAAACATATGGCCTCTGGTGCGAGTAACAGACAGCAATAGGCCATAGACGGAGCTACGTGACCGCCTATGGCATATTGCGTGTTCTGTTAAAAAACAGCACGCACGCAAAGGCCAATGAAAATGGACCTTGGAAATCCACACACACGAGCTATGTGGAATTTCAAGGTCCATTTTCAAAACGCCGGGAATAGGACTCTTGCTGCGCCACACTGCATGCACAGTGTACGCAGAGCTTGAGCCCTACAAACTCAAAACACTTCGAAAAAACATCAAATAAAGTTAGTAAAAAAATTGGCTAATGGGTAGCCTTTTCCCAATGTGGGCTGACTGGCGTGCAAAGAAAAGAACGGACTTCAGCATGCTGGGGTGCTGCCTATATAGGCACCGCAGATGCCACTTTCAGCACGGACGACGCCACTTGGAGGCAAACATTGCCACCCTACTGGCTTGCAGGGGCACAGCTCAAGAAAAATTCCCGGATTCAGTCCCACGCCTGGGGATAATTTTCTAACAGATGTAATCGTCAGGGACCGCCACTCACTGGGAGATACATGGAACAAGGAGCAACTGAAATAGAGTAGCCAATGCAAACAATAACATGAGATACCAAAGGTAACAAGAGCCAACCCTGCTTTGAGTAGCAGCCAAAGACTGCAGTGTATATGTAAGGGTAATGAAGAGACAAAGGAGGAAGGCTTGGCCCTTGAGGTGTGTGGCTACAGTTCACTTTCACTGGATCCAGCCTAGTTCTCTTCAAACTGAAGTGGGGTTCGTTGCTTTCTCTGCATTTTGTGTAACATGCCGGTGTGCTGCATGTTAGGAAACGTGATGTGAGCTGTGACTAAGGCGTAAAGGTGACAGTTTCCAAAAATGATAAGTATCCAACAAGTGTCAGGGCAGAACACTGGCAAAATAATTCACATGGACATTTATGCAGGATCAACATGTCTATAGTTTACAGATCACAGGTCTGAATCATCATAAAATAGCACAGATGGTGAATTAATCTGCTACAGACATCTTAGAGGTAAACTGCATGCCAAATATTAATTTGCTAAAAGGAAGACAAGTAGGTGTTGTTTGTTGCAGAGATCCAGGAAAAACCGGATGGTCACAAGTGCCATTCCTAATAAAATAGCTGAGTGGGCTATATGCCTACTGAGAACTGCTGCAGGTAAAGTGAAACACTATGTTTGAATCTTTGCACAGCTTTATCAAATCTTTTTCTCTTCTTCTTTGGTTGATGAAAATGATATTATTAAATGCAACTGTAAATAACACCAATTAAGTGACAAAAACAATCCTGTATATAGTTATTATCAGTGTGATTATAGCATAACTTACATAGAGAGCTTGCAAAAGTAGAACCGTTATTAATTTGCTAAAAGGGAGCCAAGTAGGTGTTTCTGTTTGTTGCAGAGATCCAGGAAAAACCGGATGGTCACAAGTGCCATTCCTAGTAAAATAGCTGAGTGGGTTATGTTCCTACTGAGAACTGCTGCAGGTAAAGTGAAACACCAAGTTTAAATCTTTGCACACCTTTATCAAATCTTTTTCTCTTCTTCTTTGGTTGATAAAAATTATATTATTAAATGCAACTGTAAATAACACCAATTAAGTGGCAAAAACAATCCTGTATATAGTTGTTACCAGTGTGATTATAGCATAACTTACATAGAAAGCTTGCCAAAGTAGAACAGTTGCACATCGCAGTTTATCTCTTGGGGAGCGAAACTCCAAATATATCACTGTTTCCCCAATGGTCTTCTGAATGTGGTGGAAAGGTGTGTCAGTATCCGGCTGGGCTGTGTGCTACATCTGCTCCATCGCTGGTGCCTCAAGATCCGTATTTGATGTGAAGGCCTATGTAGCTATCATTTCACCAACCTCAAAGCGCAGCATTTTGGCCGTGTAGCCACGATCAAAACATAGCACCCCATTACCCAATATTGGATGAACTTCTTTCTAGAAATAATCTATTCATTGTAAGGTGTGATTCATCAGAACAGACTACTACTAATTTATAGACACAGGCATTATGTTGAGGACGAAATTTCAAGGATCAACTATGATGTATAATGTCTGTGCAGCAGGCTAGGAAGAATTAAGCACTATTGTTGTGTGATGTGGATTTGGAGGGTAGCTTTTAAAATCATCATTAGGGGAGGAATATCAAAAGGTTTCATTCACAACAGGAGCATCTCCTGTACATCCCTGCCTAGTAACCACTGGCAGCCTATCAAAGAGGTGGTTTCCTTCTACTGATCAGTGATGAAGCACTCAATGCTCATTAAGGGGTTCACTTATTGCAAAATGGGAAGGGACCAAGCAGTGGAAATCTGAAGGAAATGTAACATCTGGAAGCCTATAAGAGATGTTTGTTTCAAGAATAAAGGGTCAGTAAAGAGCTGGGAGAAAAATTAACAGAATGATAACTATCAGATCTGTGCTATGCTGTAGACCTCGCCGAAACAATGGAGCTAGGGTAAGTTTCCTTTCCCCACATGGCCTCTTTTTACCCTTAAATGTCATTCACTGCTAATAACTAAAGTAGAAAGGTGATATGTGAGAGAAGAGGTTGCTCAGAAAACCTGTGGAAGAAATGGGACCCTGAAGAAACGTGTATAGAGCAAAGTGAAATAGTATGCATCCTTATTAAAATACCTTACCCACAATAAAGAGGTCGGGGGAAGAGGGGTAAGAAGACTTCCTTTGAAAATGGGAAATCGCAAGTAAAATAAAAAAGTTAATTTTGTTGTAACAATGAAAACCAATCAAAATAATTTATGGAAAAAAAGAAAGCCTAAGTTTCCTAAGAGAAAATTCTAGAAGGTAAGTAGGAGAACCCCCCTTAAATAAAGCAGAAAGAGAGGAGGTCTCTGGAATCTAAGGAAAGCATTGGACTTCCAGGGAGGGGGTGAGGACAGAAAGGTAGCATGAGGCAGGCTGATGCACTCAAACAAGGACCTCTTGACTCTCATCCTCCTCGCATGTGTAAGGTGCCAGTCTAGCTAGTGTCTGAACCAGCACCAGACTAGGGCTCACTCGCAGGGGGGTAGCTACCATTGGTGTAGCAGGTGCAGGTACACCAGGGCACAGGATCCTTAGGGGCCTATTGCATCCTGATCATTGCTGTACTTTACTATGCTAATAGCAGTGAAGGGAGGCATTTTCCTTGCTTGCATCAAGGCCCATGGCATTCTTTCTACACTACTGTTCGTCTGGTGCTTGTTTGCTTTTGGGCGCTTGAGAGGGGTGTGGGGCTTGAGCTACTGTTCAAAATGTGGGCTTCTTTTGCTCCAACAAGAGTAGGTGGAATCTGAGCCTTATAAAGATTGTGCAAGTTTTTGCTCAGGTTTTCAGCATGAATTACTCTTCATGTCCTTCCTCATTCATGGTGCGTATTTGTTCAGCAGTAGGGAGAAACGTTCCTGGCTGCTGCTCACATCACCTATTCTGCCATTTTGCCATGTTTAATTATTTTAAGCGATCTCTGCCTGAAACTCTTTTACATACCATACTAATTCACCACTAATCCTTTATTGGTTCCAAAGTGGTGTGCTACTCACCGAAAAAGCACATCAACACCCAACAGGGGTAGCAAGCGCTATATAAAGTCAAACCTTTTTCCCTTCTCTGTCCCTCCACTATCCTTCCCAATCCAAATAACTGACTAACATATCCACCACTCAAATTACTTTGATATTTTCACTATACTAATTCACCACTAATCATTACTGGGTTCCTAAGTACGTCATACTTGCCGAAAAAGCGCTTAGACGCCCCGTCAGGGGTAGTAGGCGCTATAAATGCAAATACAATACAATATGGATTACTTATCTTTGTCGGATTCTGCCCTCCCCCCTTTTTCATATACACACAGCGAGTATCCGGTTTAGCCTCAATTCAGGCTGTAGCTGCCTACACATTTTAGTCTTTGTTACAATTATAATGTGCACGTCCCGTTCATGTTACACACACAGTCATCCATCACATGGCCATTCGCTGCGTCCCATAACACGTTATCCACACCTCTGGCCATGACACGTGACACAAAAGCACTTCTCACATAAGCCCAAAAACAACATCCTTTCAATTACATACTCTATATGGTGCAGCTTGCTCTCCCGTGTGGGTAAACGCCCGTAAGCAAGCGTTTTACAAATATGCTGCAGTACAACACGACATGAAAACATTTTTTTAAATGTGTTTTATTTTCGTTCAAACCTTAGATGTAGATTGACAGCAGAAAAAAGGTGACCATTTTGCCAGTCCTGAGGCAGTAATAGAGTCGTATGAACACAATAGCTCTGTGCCTCTGCCTGAGCAAGCCATAATTTAATCAATAAAGGTTCATGTCCTCTGTTTACCAACCGCACAGAGAGCGCTGAAGTACACGGAAGGGAGGGCGGCAGCCATTCTAATTGTAATGTGGCAGATTCTATGACGTCAGTTCAAGGAAACTCCACAGGGTTACAAGGTCGAAACAGAAGACTGCATAATTTATCAGATCAAGCAAATCATGTTGAGAGCACAGAGTTAAGTGAAGCATTAGCCCGAGATTACTGTCTTTCATGAATAAAGGTTAATATCAATGTTTACCCAGTTGCACTGTGGCTGGCATGCGATGTGTAAACTCTGCGCATTTTAAGAATTCCCTTCTGACAAGTCTTGGTTTTTAATCGTTAGAGTTAATGCAATACTCAAACAACGAGGTTTTAATGCAGTGCACGAAACCATTACGCTACTCACTGACATAATCACTGCTCCAGATTTAAAAGGTGGGTGTGTCTGCCGCTTGCCGGTTCAGGACATGCCCGCCTTCGATCGGAAGCGCCAGCTCCAGAAGGAGGGGTTTCACGCGGATAGGAGGAGGTTCCCCCGAAGCCGCGATAAAAAAAAAGCAGCACTGAAAGCGATCGCAAAAAAAAAAAAAGCTGGCGAGTGGTGCACGCTTGAGCGCCACTGCCAGCATATATCTTCTATTACCGCGGCCGTGACGGCCACGATAATTGAAGATATATGGCCTATGGTGCGCGTAACAGACACCAATAGGCCATGGGTGGAGCAACGCGACCGCCCATGGCCTATTGCGTGTTCTGTTTTAAAAACACGCACGCCGTGGCCACTGATAATGGACCTAGGAAACAACAGGCACGATCTGCCTGGAATTCCTATGCCCATTTTCAAAACGCCTGGAAAAGGACTCTGGGCTACGCCCACACTGCTTACGCAGTGTCAGCTAGGCCTGAGACCTAAAAAGGCTTATTGTGTTTGAATACTGATGGAGCAAGGATTTGCACGTAAGCAACTTGCTCGACTATAATCCTCTCATATAACATTGTAATAAATTACTAACATTGTTTGTAGTACTAATTTTACACAACATTTTACATTTACTAGTAAGGGGGGAAGCTTGCCTATGTGTTTTACTAACAATTAGCCCGAGTGCTAACACGGGAAAATGAACTGCGCATGCGTCAACTGCATGACGTCTTAATGCTTGGAGGGAAAGCTTTGCTTCTGCGCAATGACAATCAAAATGGTCGCTTAAGAACTCACATGCTAAGCATCTGCTTTGCCTGAAACTAAACCACGTTATATACTAAGTGCTAATGCATAAACAGTTTTTTTAATTAAATTGGCATAGAGTAGAGGTATGTGGTATACAGTCAAATCATTTTATTTGAATCAAAAATCTTGTCTTTTTGACTTCTCTATTAGTTCGTATTTGAGCATTAAAGAGAGCTAAGGGCTGACGCTCATGTGACACCCATCCGCACGTGCGTTAGAGACAACTCCGGAGTTATTATCTCAGGTCTTGGAACCCGATCAAGGACACCCTTTTCATATATCCTGGGAACCAGCTGAACATCCGGAAGACTCAATGGACAACTGTACAAAACTGAATACATTGTTGATAATGCATTATGAACATGGGAGGGAAATAAAGCTTGAAAAAAACAAATTAATGGGCGGGAACATAAGACAGAGGTCTTAAGAAAAAGTATTAAACTTGGCATGGTGTAATGATCATCCCCTCGGTCTGTCCAATCAGACCTAGGAGTTTCATAAGGTTGAAACATTTAGTGGTGGTACATGCCATTAAGAAAGTATAATTTGGATAGCTAATCAGATTAGAGAGCTCAATCGCTGCCAGAACGCTGAGAGATAGAGATGCTGTCCGATTGCAGAATGAGATACTCAAAGAAGCAGACTTAGAATTTTCAAGCAAAATAAAATTAGAAAGAAGATCACGGAAGAATGGAGGAGGTAATAGAATTATAAAATAGAGCGTGAAAGAATCGAGGAGGAAATTAGAATCAGAGAGGGGTGAGACACAGGCGTCAAATCCAGAAGAGGCTACCTGTCCTGTCCTAATCCTGTCCTGAACGTGTCACCTGCCTTTCCCAAGGGGCCCACAACTCTTGGCCAAAGGGGTCTGATTTTACACCATCCCAGGTAACTATGAATCTGTGTATTGTGTCAATGTGCCTTTTCTCTCTGTCCTCTTTTCCTGAGGTACTTGTCAAAGAAATGATAGTTAATCTACATAAGTTGAATCTTACCTCTTCAGAATGATGGAGTTAACACTGTAATTTGTTTTTGATTTATATGGTAAAAAATTCAGATAAACCTTTAAAACTTATCTGAGTCTGTAGTTATTTTAAATTAATAAAACAGGTAAACTTTTATTGGTCATAATTGCCAAATATAATTAACTAAAATGGATCCATTTGTAAAGATAGGGCTTAGTATTAAATAAGTTCAAGACTGAGAGGAAAAACGGACATATAGAATTAGCCCTAAAATTGATCCCCAGCGGGGTTTCATCAACCTGATAACGAGTGAGTGTGGTTTAAAGGCCTGAATGGGTATTTAGCGAATTTCGTCTGCAGGTTGGTATGACCACTGGATCAATACATCTACAAAGGTAATACATAACAGCCACAGCTGCAATGCCCCCTAGAACAAAGGGAATAATGTTAGTTATTAGTCTCCCAGTGCTGCATGATTCATGATTCAAACATCTTTAAATATATTTTTGATATTATGGGTTCTCAAAATACACATATTTTCATCTCATGTACACACGGGCATACACATATTAATTCAACCAAGCAAATGTTTCTAATTTGGTGTGCTGGGCTACACACAGGAGAGCTACTCACAGGTAGTTGGAGAGCTATCATACCATGAGCTACTAGCTAGAGAAGCCTGGTTAAAAGGAATACATTAATGTGTCTTTTCCGGACCAGCAACCAGGATGGAGTTACCATAATTGATTACACAATGTACAGTATATCCCTATGGCTTACTTTCCATGATTAATATCAAACTGACTACTCTGTAAGGGTTAGCCCCAACCAGTTCCACTCTATCTCAGTGCCTCGTGAGGGATGTATAAAGTGCATCAAAAGGGAAATGGACAACTCCAACAATATAAAAAAAGTTTACCTGGCACCGCTCATGCAGCCCAAACGCACACCTTTGTATTTTAGGGACCTGGCAATCTCAGGCCCAAGAGGGTACTGGTTGATTTCATGTTCACTGAAGGCAGTGGAACAGCGAATGACAAAAACCACATTCCGCTCCTTGGACCAGTTGTCCAAGAAGGACATGAAGTCCTGCCAGCTATGGAACTCACTCCTGTCGAGACGTTCCTCGTCAGCTCCCATGCATACCTGAAAAGGAATCACATATATGTTGAAAGGACCAGTGGAAATGGGAACTCATCAAGTCCCATATGTCACAGCACCAAGCACAGAGTGGAGGTGAAGAACACATAAGATCTCTAACATACAAAGAAAGGGTTTGAATATTCCACTAGACCATACAGTAGCAGGGCTGAATTCAGAAGAAACATGAAGTACTGTATTGACTTGGTAAGTGTATTTGTAAGGCCCAGCCCAAGGCGCATGTGTGAAAGAGCAACATACACAGTAAGGGGAAAGTGAAACAGTTGAAAGAAGCATGTATTGACAAGTAATCAATTTAACAGACAGCACACATGCAAATCTTTGAGTAGTTTACATAAACACTAGAGAAGTGGTTAATTTGTAAAAAATAAGTGCCGGGTCCCTCGTCAGGAGCCCGCTAGCAGCAGCCCATTTATACTGTTAGCGCAGCCGAAAACAGAACAAACTACTAACCATGAAAGTGGGGATATGATGTGGCATTACGCCCAGAGCTGCAGACTTAGAAGCTGGGGAACCGGGTGCGAGTCTGGTGTCGGCTCAACATCTTTTGATTTTGGGCAAATCACTTAATCGCCCGTAAATTATTGGTGCTCATGACAAGCACCGTGCTGAGCACCAAAAACTACCAGCTCAAATTAAGCACTGCACCAAAATCATATTAGTGATGAAACAAATAGCTAATCACTGAAAAGTAAAATGCCAAATTCTTCCAGGAAAGTTCCTCAATAGGCAGAGTGGGGCCCAGAATATTTGGCAGAAGCTAAGATTCATTCAATTATTCAATGCAACACTTTCTGATTATCTTTGTTAGAGTTCCGCAGTCAAATAGTGAAGAAGGATGTTCCTGTACAAACTACCTGTATAAATACGCCTTAAAGTGTTTATTAAGTGTAAATCATCTTGTTTAATTCGTTTAGAGAGATTAAAAAGATGATTGGATAGCAAATGTAATACATAATATGAAAAATGCCACCTACCCTGTAATCATCTATTTGTGGCATGGAGTGCTGTAGATTCACATGCTGTACATACTTGCACCATCTAGTGGTGGGTTCAGACTTGTACAACTTGTTTTCCTTCTTAGGAAGTCTTTTTGAGTCACAGGACCTAGTGGCTCCAACTTTTAGTGGTAATACACATGGGCATCAGCTCCATCCTTAGATAGTTTTTTCCTGCACAAGGGGTAAGATTGGAGATGGAACAAAGGGACACAGTAAAGATGAACTAGCATAGCAAAGTATTAAAGATATGAAAGGAAAGAATATCTAAAAAATCTACAGGCGATAGGGAAAGAGGGCGGCGGCAGGTGAATCTATAGCACTACATGCCACGAACAGATGCTTACAGGGTAAGTGACATTTGCAGTATGTGGCATGTCTATATATAGATGTACACGCTGTGCATAGACTGTAAAGCAGTCCTCCAAAAGTGGTGGCCTAGCCTTAGGATGTTGCAGGAAACTGTGAAAGAGTACGTAGGACATCCTGGGCATCCTTAGCTTGCTGTTTGGCCAGGACATAACACAAATTAGTATCTGGTAAAGGTATGAGGGGAGGACCAAATAGCTGCTTTACAGATGTCAGCTAATGGTTTATGTTACCTATGAAAGCCAGAGATGCCCCTTTCTTTCGAGTGGAATGAGGTTTTCTAGGGACGAGCAGGGTTCTTTTAGCATTAGTATAGCAAGTCTGTATGCAATTGACCAGCCAATGTGCAACACCTGTCTTGGAAATGGCATGCCCATGTGTTGCCTTGGAATGGTACAAAAAAAGCTGTTGTGACTTATAGAATGGTTGTGTCCAGTCAATATAGTACATTAGTGCTCTCTTGAAATCTAAAGTGTGCAGAGTGCATTCCGCTACAGTCTCTGGCTCCGGAATGAAGACTGGGAGCTTGACTGTCTGAATAAGGTGAAAACTAAAGACTACCTAAGGGATGAATTTTGGATTGCTTCTGGGAACCAGCCTCTCATGATCAACTTTGAAGTAAGGCTCTTCCAAATTAAGAGCGTGTATCTCACTGACTCACCTAAGGGAAAGGATAGCTACAAGAAAGGCCACCTTCCAGGAAAGGAACTGCAGTGGACAAGTGTGTAGTGGTTCAAAAGAAGGGCCCAGAAGTCTTGTCAATCAATGTATTTGTAAAGCGCGCTACACACCCCTGAGGGTCTCAAGGTGCTGAAGGGGGGGAGGCTGCTACTGATCGAAGAGCCAGGTCTTGAGAAGTCTTCTGAAGGTCGGCAGGTCCTGGGTCTGTCGTAGGCTCGTAGGGAGAGCGTTCCAGGTCTTGGCGGCGAGGTAGGAAAAGGATCTGCCGCCGGCGGCGGTTTTCCAGATACGAGGAACTGTGGCGAGGGCAAGGTTAGCGGAGCGGAGGCTGCGGTGGGGGGTGGAAGCAGAGTCGGTCCTTGAGGTATGTGGGTCCGGTGTTGTGTAGTGCTTTGTGTGCGTGGATGAGGACTTTGAAGGTGATCCTCTTGTTGACAGGGAGCCAGTGTAGGCCTCTCAGGTGGGGTGTGATGTGGCTGCGTCGGGGGACGTTAAGGATTAGTTGTGCCGAGGCGTTCTGGATTCGCTGTAGTCGTTTCAGGAGCTTGGTTGTAGTTCCTGAGTAGAGGGCGTTCCCATAGTCGAGTCTGCTGGTGATGAGGGCATGGATGACGGTCTTTCTCGTGTCGGGAGGGATCTATTTGAAGATCTTACGGAGCATTCGGAGGGTGTTAAAGCAGGAAGCGGAGACGCGGTTGACTTGCTTGGTTATGGAGAGGGTGGAGTCGAGGATGAACCCCAGGTTGCGTGCTTGGTTGGTGGGTTCCGGGGCTGTGCCTAGCGATGTGGGCCACCAGGAGTCGTCCCAGGCTGATGGGGTGTGTCCGAGGAGGAGGACCTCTGCCTTGTCTGAGTTCAGCTTCAGTCTGCTGTCCTTCATCCAGTCGGCGACGGCCTTCATTCCTCTGTGGAGGTTGGCTTTGGCGGTTTGGGGGTCTTCGGTGAGGGATATGATCAGCTGGGTGTCGTCAACGTAGGAGATGAGGTTATGTTGTCGTGCGACGTGGGCGAGCGGTGCCATGTAGATATTGAACAGCGTCGGGCTGAGGGAGGATCCCTGTGGGACGCCGTAGATCAGGGGTCTCCAAACCGGTCCTGGAGGGCTGGATCCATGCCCGATTTTTAAAATAACTACATGTATTTCAAAGGGGATATCCCAAAAATCTGGCATGGATCCGGCCCTCCAGGACCGGTTTGGAGACCCCGGCCGTAGATGGTCTCGGTGGTTTTTGAGCGGAAGGGTGGAAGGCGGACGCTCTGGGTTCTGCTGGAGAGGAAGGATGTGGTCCAGGCCAGGGCCTTCTCTTGGATTCCGGCGTCCTGGAGGCGTGCTGATAGGGTGCGGTGGCAGACCATGTCGAAGACTGCTGATAGGTCCAGGATGATGAGGGCGGCTGTTTCTCCTTTGTCCATCAGGATCCTGATGTCGTCGGTGGCGGCGATGAGGGTGGTCTCGGTGCTGTGGTTACTGTGGAAGCCTGATTGGGAAGCGTCCAGGATGTTGTCTTCGAGGTAGCGGGTTAGCTGTTTGTTGAAAATCTTCTCTGTTACTTTTGCCGGGAACGGGAGCAGGGAGATGGGCCTTGGGGTCCGCCTTGGGTTTCTTTAGTGAGGCGTTGATCTCGACGTGCTTCCAGCTTTCCGCGAAGGTTGCTGTCTCGAAGGAGATGTTGATTGTTTTCCGGAGGTGGGGCGCGATGGTTGTGCTGGTTTTGTTGAAAACGTGGTGAGGGCAGGGGTCAGATGGAGATCAGGAGTGGATGGAGTTCATGGTTTTGATGGTGTCTTCGTCGCTGACGTTGGACCAGGTGGTCAGGCGATTTGTGCGGGTGGAGGTCGCAGGGGTGATGGTCTCAGTGGTGGGTGTCGGGGTTGAAGCTGTCGTGGATGTCAGTGATCTTGCGGTGAAAGAAGGTGGCCAGGGAGTCGCACAGATCTTGTGATGGTGGGATGTCGTTGGTGTTGGAGCTGGGGTTGGAGAGTTCTTTCACGATGCTGAAAAGCTCTTTGGTGTTGTGTGTGTTGTTGTCTAGGTGGTCCTTGAAGGCGGCCATCTTCACAATCCTGATGAGTTGGTGGTGTCAGCGGGTGGCGTTCTTGTGGGCTGTGTGACTGTCTGGTGAACGGTCGCGGAGCCATTTCTTCTCCAGCTTCCGACAGGTGTGTTTGGAGGTCCGGAGGTCTTCGGTGAACCAGGCGGCTTTCTTGTTGTCTTGTGAGAACTATATTAAGATGCCACATGAGAGCAGGTGGTGTCGGGGTGGGATAATCAGTTTGAGGCCTTCCATGAAAGCTGGTATTCTGAACAATGAAGTACGTTGTCTATTCTGTAAGTAGGCGGCTACAGCAGTCAGACCTAATGGAATAGAAGTGTGGCAAGGCCTGACCTTTGCAGGTAAAGGAGGTAACAGACCATGCCCTGTACAGATGCTGTGAGAGGATTAATAGGATTAGAAATATAGTAGTGTACAAACCGTTTACATTTGGCTGCATTGCAGGCTCTGGTAGTGGGCCTTCGGGCCTCCTTGAGGATAGACATGCATTCTTCCGGTAGGTTGAGGTAACCAAAAGAACTCCGGAACCAAATCTCAAGGCTGAGCTGGTGAGAGTTAGGATGCCTGAGAGTGCTGTGGAGTTATGCGAGTAGGCCAGGTCTGTTAGGGAGCTTCTTGTGGAGAGCAAGGTGGTGATATGCCCAGGTTGGTGTCACTAACAGTGTGGGATGTTCACTTCATCCTCAGGACCACAAACAGGAGGTGTAGGAGAGGTGGAAAAGCGTAGGCAAATATCTGACCAGTTCAATTATAGTGCATTGCCCATGGACTGTGGGTGTGGTAGGCTGGCTCTGAAGTTTGGGGACTTTGCATTTTCGGTAGTGGCGAACAGGTCCATTTGCGGAAACCGCCAATACTGGAAGTACCGGAGTAGGACTTTGGGGTGGAGTTCCCATTTGTGGACTTGTTGATGCATTCCGCTTTTCAGTTTTACCAGATTGGTGGCCACCCCGGGAATGTGTTGGATGAGCAGATGTACTGTGTGATGTATTCCCCACTGCCAGATGCTCTTGGCTACAGTCGACTACTGGTGAATGTGTCCCCCACAGTTTTGGAAGTAAAACATGGCAGTTGTTTTGTATGTCTGGAATAAGATTGTCCTGTGAGAGGACGGAAGGCCAGGAGAGTGAGCATGGTTGCCAGTTACTCCTGTTGATTGATATGAAGTGATTGCTGGGCAGATTATTACTTCCTGGAGCTGAAAGGTGACTGAGATGCAAGCTCCAGCAGGTGAGTGGGGCGTCCGTGGTGATGTTCTCTTAGGGGTCCAGGTCTAGGAAGGGCCGTCTCTGCAACTGGTTGTTTTCTAACACTGTAGAAAGCGATGTGTGTGGCCCCAAACCAACACTAGATCCTCTAGATGACCCTCTGCTTGAGACTATTGTGTCGCTAGCCACTCTTGAAATGGCTGTATGTGCAGTTTGGCGTGAGGACTATGGCAATGGAAGATGCCAGGATTCCTAGCAAGAGCATCACAATTCTGACTGTTACTTAGTGATCAGGCTGAAAAAAGAGGCAGCAGGTTTTAAAATTCCTTCACTCTAGCTGGACTGGAGTAAGCCTTCCCCACTAGTGAGTCTAGGATGGCCCCAAATAAGGGCTGTACTTGATGGGGCTGGAGGTGGGATTTGGCCAGATTGATCGTAAAGCCTTGACTGTGCAAGGTCTGAATGGTCTGTGTGCGCGCTAGATCAGCCAGTCATCCTGGTAAGAAAAGATGTGGATGCTGACCCCCTGGAAGTGAGTTGCCACCAAAGCCAGACATTTGGTAAAGGCCCTTGGGAATGGTAACCCCAAGCTGAATCACTTTGAACTGGTAATGTTGGCCACTCACCACAAAACACAGATCTTTGATGCACACGGTTGATGGGTATGTGGAAGTAGGCGTCCTTTAGATCGAGGGCAGCTGTTAAGTCACCTTGCTGCAGTAATGTATGATGCCTTGTAGAGCCAACATATGAAAGTGCTCAGACAGAATACAATTGTTGCGATGCCAGATGCCACGGATGGGTCTGAGGGAACTGTCCTTTCTTGGAATAATGAAGTAGAGAGAATACACCTCTGTCTACAGTGTTTTGTGGCAGAAGCGGCTCGATAGCCCCCTTGGCAAGGAGGGCCTGTATCTCCTCCTGAAGGAGGCACAAATGTTCTGAGGACAGTTTGGGTTGGCGGACGTGCTTGGTGGTGTATGTATGAGTTCTAGATAGCACCCCTCCTGTAAGATATCCAGGACCCATCGGTCAGAGGTCCTTTCTGTCCAACTGGGCAGAAATCCCTGCAACCTTCCCCCAAGAGGTGTTGTGGGGTAGGGGTTAAGGAGAACAGAGTCAGTGTTTTGGACGGAAATCTCTTTTGGGGACTGTGCCAGTTCCTCTGCCATTGTTTTCCATGTATCCACCCCTTTAGTAGACCCTTGAAGGTGACTGCAGAGTGGACCTTGAAAAGTTGGAAGAGGGTTTCGAGGTGGGGGTTTTGTCTGCACTTTGGTATTGGGAGCCCTGAAAGGAAACGCGAGGAATGGGTGTCTGTAGGGGGCCCAGAGGTTTGGCAGTGTAGGTATCTTTCTTTGTCTTTTCTAGCAACTTGTTGACCTGAGGGCGAAAGATGTTGGCAATAAAAGGAAAGGTTAAGAAAGCGCAGCTGAACCTCTGGCTTTAAGCCAGACTTCTGCAGCCACAAATAGTGGCACAAGGGAAAGCTTGTGTCTAAGCTGTGAGCAGTTGAGTCTGCGGCATCCGGTGTTCAGCGGATGTTGGAGATGATCTTGCCCTCCGTCACCAAGTCCTGTCCCTTTTCATGGTACTGTTCTGGGAGATGCTGGACAAGGTCCACCATCTGATTCCAGTGGGTGCAGTCATACCTGGAGAGAAGGTCTACAGAGTTCGCGGCGTGCCATAGAGTAACAGACTTTGCCACTACTCACCCTTTTACCCCAGGCATTGATTTTCATACATTCCTGGTCCGGAGGGGTGGGTCCCCTGGGAGTTAGCTCACTTTTGATCTGTCTGGACGACTAAGAAGTCAGGGGTTAACTGACCCAGTATATGTGGTGGATCAGTGGTAGAAACCTTGAATTTCTTGTTGACCTTATGTGTAACAACCCTCATTTTGAATGGCTCTCTAAATATTTCAGTGGCTTGTCTGGGGACTATTTAGCATATGGATGCACGACACGGAGCGTTGAGTGATGGAGAGGGTCCCCAAGAGGAAATAATCCTGCTTGTGTTGCACATGCATCTCTACCTTGTGAAAGGTGACTGCCCTATACAGGACTTCTTGGTGAGAGGTGAAATTGTGGGGGTGGGGGTTGAGGGCTTTGTGCGATACAGGTCTGGGTCGGTGTCCACTTGAGGCTCTGCGTTAAAGTCAACCTAGGGGCCTGGGCCCTGTGGGTGATATGGAGGGTGCCCCACCCCCCCTTCTTTACAGGTGTGAGGATCCCTGTGGTGAGTGTTGAGGAGAATCAAGCAGAAAGAAGTTTAGGAGAAGGTCGAGCAGGAGGCAGTGGAGAGGAGGTCCTGTTTATCTTATGCTTCTTTGTAGTGGGTGCCACAGGGGGATTGAGGACTTCCTCAAAAGGCAACTTCCTCTTGTGAGGAACAGAGTTTATTGGCACCTGCAGAGCCTTTGAAAGCATCCAACCAATGCCAAGAGCTGGATATGGAGCCTTTGGTACTTAGCATCAAGGAGTTCTCGTAGCCGCTGAAAGATCGGTTGTTCAAACTCCTCAGAAGCGGTCAAGGACGGAGCTGCAGATGGAAGTCTAAATGGAGCCGAAGAGGTACGACATACAGATGGCACACAGGTCGATCTCTACTCTAAATGCCTCGACTCTAAATGCTTTGGGTCGATGTCTGTTGGCTCTGAATGCTTTGGGTCCACCCGTATCAGGTTCATGGGTGGCTGAGCCTACGTCTTCGGATATGGCACTGAGGCGTCAGCCGACGTCAATTCTTGAAGCTTCAAGGAGGACTTCGCACAGAGTGCAGTATGGGCATTGGGTCCAGTTTCGAAATAGCGTTGTCGACCATGGCAATAGTGCAAGGAAGCTTCAGAGGTAGCTGGGAGGTCGATGCTGATGCCCCTCTTTGGTGAGTAGGAGAGGTTATGATACTCACAGTGGTCTTCAGCGGACGCTGGGCCAGACAGTGGCTCTTCTGAATCTGCGTTCTCCTCTGAGTCCATGCTTTCCAATCAAAAAGCTGCTTCAACCTCGGCGGATGGAGCTTTCAACACCGCTCAACATCCGACTACTAACTCTCTTAAGGGGTCCAGCGTGTCTTCCACTTCTCTTCTATGAACCATGGAAGCCGAAGTGATGCGCCAAGCTCTTCAGTTCAGATGGGACATTTCGTTCCAGGACACAAGACATGTCAAACAGTAGTCTTCATGGTGTTTGGGGGATAAACACCAATTGCGGACTTCGTGGAGATCTGTCCTCAGATGCCTTGCATGTGCAAGTAGGGCAGAATCAAAATGGAATCTTTTCCACAACTGGGATTTCCTCAACCCCAAAGTAATGGTATTCCAAGAGACCATCAACCAGAACAGAATCAAAGAGTGAGCAATGGGGGAGACCAAGGAATAAGCATGATTGTTTCCACAACAGCTGAAGAACGGATCCGAAGGCCTGGCGAGAACACCACACGGTGCTGAACCGAAGCTTACATCAATGCATCTGAACCAGATGGCGGAGGAAAAACAATTTGACAACAGAGAGGTGTTGCACTTTTCTTAAATAAGAATTTGCATGCCGAAATCATCGAAACTGAGGAGGGCGGTCAAGGTCGTTGGTGTTGGGCCTCTTGTAAAAATAACAAATAGGCAAATACCCATAACGTTTGTTAGTTTTTATGCTCCTCTAAATGATAATTCTGCTATTTATGAAGACCTTATTCAGTCCCTATTCATGGTGGGAGGGGATATCGTTATCAGGGGGGATTTCAATATTCTTATGAATCTAAAATTAGACTCTACCACTTTTTAGAAAACAGTCTAAACCCAAGTCATTTAGATCTATTATTAATAATGCAAAGACTCTTATCTCGGGACCCTTGGCGCACTCAAAATCCTTCAAAAAGAGTGTTTACCTGCTGGTCGGGAAGATTTAAGTCATCCTCCCGTATTGATTTCTTTCTTGCCTATACAAAACTTAAATTTCTGCGTCAGCGGATTCTGCATAATGGCTTTTCTGACCATGCCATGTTAGTCATCGAATTCGTTCTGGGGGCGAGTAAGTTAACCCCTAAACGATGGGTTTTTAACAAGAGATATCTGTCCGATGAATTATGGGTGACATCACTTAAAGTAGAGATAGGAGCATATATTGCACGTAATATTGGTACTGACACTCTCCAGGTTGTTTGGGACTCTCTGAAGGCTTTCCTTCGAGGGGTAGTCATAGGAAGGGATGCAAGGGAATCGTTTATTCTAAGGAATACGAAGAATCTCCTGCAGCAAAAAATACAGGCATTGATAGAACAAAAGCACTATAATCCCTCTGTGAGCATACAGAATCTATTAAATGCTGCTGAGCGGGAGCTTAGCGCGCATTATTTCGCAAGGAGCGAGGAAATTTTCTGTAGGCAATCTCAAAAAATCTATGAACACAGTAATTTCACTGGGAAATTTCTAGCTTGGCAAATTAAGGAACAAGCTGCGGCAAACAAGATTCATACCCTAAAATCCCCAATTACTCATATAGATACCTCAGATTCTGGAGAGATAGGGTCAATAATGCTCTCTCATTATGACCATATTTATAGTACACATCATATCACTGATCAACATAGGCTAAATGACTTTTTAGATAAATATCCTCTCCCTACTCTCCCTCAAGTAGACCAAGGGACAATGGCAACTCCATTCTCTAGGGAAGAATTAGAGCTGGTGGTAAAAAGTCTCCCACACGGTAAGGCCTGTGGTCCGGATGGACTTCCTGCCGAGTTTTTCTTGGTTTTTTTCAGCTCCCTTTCTGAACTCCTCCTATTAGTATTAAACTCTATGTTGAAGGGTGGCCCAATCTCCTTTCAAGATGGAACGGTGGTTAGTTTTTGGAAAAAAAGGGAAGGAACCTAAGGATCTTAATTCCTATAGGCCAATTACATTATTAAACCTCAACTTCCATCTGGAGAACAACAACGACCACAACACCAGCACCCTGCTCGACAACCTCACCAATCTTGGACTCAAGCAACTGGTGTCCACCCCCACCCACCTCGCCGGACACACACTCGACGCAGTCTTCTCTTCCAGCACAGACATCGGCTTCAGCCACGCCACAGAGCTTCAATGGACGGACCACAGCTGCGTCCACTTCACCTTCAAGAGAACGACGACCCACCACCACCAGCAACAGGCCGCCCGCAGAAGCTGGAACAAGATCACAGCAGACCAGCTCGCCACCTCCCTGAGCCAGCACCCTCCTGCCAGCTCAGCGAACCCCAGCCAGGCCGCCGACAACCTCACGAAGTGGATCAGCATCTGCGCGGACGAGCTTGCCCCGCTGAGGACCCCGCCCAGCAGACCCGGCAGCAAGAAAGCCCCGTGGTTCACCGACAAACTCAAGAGCTCCAAGAAGAACTGCCGAGCCCTCGAGAAAGTCTGGAGAAGGGAACCTACACCGGACAACAGGACCTCCTTCAAGCTTGCCACCCGGAAGCACCACCAGCTGATCCGCGCCGCCAAGAAAACACAATTCAAGGACCGGTTGGACAACAACGCACACAACTGCAAGGAACTCTTCAACATCGTGAAAGAGCTTTCCAACCCCAGCGCAGGAAACAACGACATCACCCCATCGCAAGACCTCTGCAACTTCCTCGCTTCATACTTCCACAACAAGATCGCGGACATACACAACAGCTTCAACAACCAACCAACGCACACCATGACCGAACAACCACCCCCCACCACCACCCTCCACGCCTGGACCCCGATCAGCACCGAAGACACCATCCGCACGATGAACTCCATCCACTCCGGATCACCGACCGACCCCTGCCCTCACCACGTCTTCAACAAGGCCGACGCTGTCATCGCACCCCACCTGCGAGACATCATCAACACATCCTTCGACACCGCCACCTTCCCTGAGAGCTGGAAGCACGCCGAACTCAGCGCTCTACTCAAGAAACCAACAGCGGACCCCACCGAACTCAAGAACTACCGCCCCATCTCGCTCCTCCCGTTTCCAGCCAAAGTCATCGAGAAGACCGTCAACAAGCAGATGGCCGCCTTCCTCGAGACGAATGGATCCCTCGACCCCTCACAGTCCGGCTTCCGAGCCAATCACAGCACTGAGACCGCCCTCATCGCCGCCACCGATGACATCCGAGCCCTGATGGACAACGGAGAAACAGCGGCCCTCATCCTCCTAGACCTCTCCGCGGCATTCAACACTGTCTGCCACCGCACCCTAGTACAGCGCCTCAGCAACATCGGAATCCAGGACAAGGCGCTGGAATGGATCATCTCCTTCCTCGACGGAAGAACACAGAGAGTCCGCCTACCACCGTACAAGTCAGAGGCCTCCGAAGTCATCTGCGGCGTCCCTCAAGGATCATCTCTGAGCCCCACCCTCTTCAACGTCTACATGAGCCCCCTCGCGGCCATCGCACGCAAACACAACCTCAGCATAATCTCCTACGCCCACGACACCCAGCTGATCCTCTCCCTGACCAACGACCCCGCCTCCGCCAGAGCCAACCTGCACGAAGGGATGAAAGAGGTAGCCGAGTGGATGACGACCAGCCGCCTGAAATTGAACTCTGACAAGACGGAGGTCCTCATCCTGGGCTCTTCACCCTCCGCCTGGGACGACTCCTGGTGGCCTCCCGCCCTGGGCACCGCACCCAAACCAACGGACCACGCACGCAACCTGGGCTTCATCCTGGACTCCTCCCTCTCCATGACCAGGCAAGTCAACAACGTCTCCTCGGCGTGCTTCAACATCCTACGCATGCTACGGAAGATCTTCTGGTGGATCCCCACCGAGACCAGGAAGACCGTCACCCAGGCCCTCGTCACCAGCCGACTGGACTACGGCAACGCCCTCTACGCCGGTACCACCGCCAAGCTCCAGAAGAGACTCCAGCGGATCCAGAACGCCTCAGCCAGACTCATCCTCGACATCCCACGAACCAGCCACATCTCCGGACATCTGAGAGACCTTCACTGGCTCCCCGTCAACAAAAGAATCACCTTCCGCCTCCTCACCCACGCACACAAAGCCCTACACGACCAAGGCCCGAGCTACCTCAACAGCCGGATCAACTTCTACGCTCCCAAACGCCACCTCCGATCAGCCAACCACGCCCTCGCCGCCGTCCCCCGCATCCGAAGAGCGACTACAGGAGGAAGGTCCTTCTCCTACCTGGCCGCCAAGACTTGGAACTCCCTCCCTCCCGACCTGCGCCTGACCCAAGACCACCTCTCCTTCAGGAAGAAGCTGAAGACCTGGCTGTTCGAGCAGTAGCGGCACCCCCCCCCCCAGCGCCTTGAGACCCTACGGGTATGTAGCGCGCTCTATAAGTGTCAATGATTGATTGATTGATTGATTGATAGATTATAAAATTGTCATAAAATTACTCTCAATTCGTTTTAACAGTGTTTCCGCACAATTGATTCATCCTGACCAAAATGGATTTATTGCAGGTCGACAACTTATTACTAACACACATTATCTGATTGAAGCTTTAGAATATTTTGAAACTCGAAAGATTGCGGCCTTAGTTTTACTTTTAGATGCGGAGAAAGCTTTTGATTTGGTGGTTTGCGGGACACTTTTTACTATTTTACAGCGTTTTGGGATTCCATCACAAATCATTAATTTAATTCAGAACTTATAATGGGGCGCAAAAGCTAATATTATTATTAATGCATCTATGGTGGGCTCAATTGGAGTTTAGCGGGGCACAAGGCAAGGATGCCCATTGTACCTGCTTTATTTGTTTTTTATCGAGCCTTTAGCAGTGGCTATTCGGAATTGTGTATATATCTCCCCACCCGTTACTTCCATGGCCAAGATTAAACTATATGCGGACGATATAATGTTGCTGATTAAACCTGAGATGTGCTCCCAAATACAGGCTCTCTCGATTTTTGAAGAATTCGAAGCTCTGGGGGGGTATTGGATCAACAAAAGGAAAACTGAGATATTAGTTTGTGGTGGCATAGATCCTGAACTTCACCTTGATATACAGAGCTGTATTAATAACAGACCTAAGAGATACTTGGCGGTCTTCTTCTCTGCCTCAGTAAGGGGTTTGTATATATTGAATTTTGATCCCCTCATTCAAAAAGTACGCAATATGTTTACACGTTGGAATGTACTGCCATTATCCATTTTGGGCAGGGTGGCCTTAATTAAAATGTCAGTGCTCCCTTTATTTAACTTTCTGTACTCCACTATCTCATGCTCCTTGCCTGGTTCTTTCTTTTCAAAGTTTGAGTCCCTATTTTCCGCCTTTGTGTGGGCAAAAAAGACGCCCCGAAACGCAATTAGTACACTTTACGCAGACAAGGAACAAGGAGGTCTCGCTTTACCAAACCTTAAAGATTATTATTACGCATATTTCGCACAGTATCTGTCAAGATTCAAATGTTCAGTCTTTGGTCAGACACTATTTATAAATTTTTTCTTCGACCTAATTTGCAAAGAGATTAAAATTCCCTCCCCGCTTCAGGTCTTTAAATCACCTAAATGTGTTCGCTACAAGGTCCTGATCTGGTTTTTTAAAAAACGTGGTGTTATGCCCAAAAGGTATTCACTCTCCCTCTTGAATTTAACATCTCCACTAAGCAACGTTTTTCCTCTTATAGGGATTAAAATGGGGTCCCAAATTATAGCCAATAGGGGAAGAGCTGGGTTTTGTGCGCTGATGAATATTGTGAAAAATGGGTCATGGTTAACTTTGAATGAGATGGCAAGTTTAATTTATGGGAATTTTTTGTTGATAGGTTCGTATACCTTGATCCATAAGTCTTTGGGGCAAATTGATCTAGGACAGATCGGTCAATCTACACAATTGACCAATGATCTCTTTTGGCACCCTTGCTCTAAGAACCCCGGAAATTGGAGACGTTGCTTATCGCAAAGTAGGGAGGGAGACCTAAGTTCTAAAGCAATTAGAAAATGGCAAAAACACGAAAACTCTGAGCTGACTTTCAACACCTGGAAAACTTTAAATAAATTTAATTTGAGTGTTTTGAGAGGTGCCAATTGGCAAAGAATGCTTTATTTTAGTAAATGGCTCCTATATCGTACTCCAGCTGTCATTGCGAAAATGTATATCAACACTTCATCTACCTGTTTTAGATGCAGTCAACCGGATCTCGCTAACTGGTCTCATGTAATGGTCCACTGTCCTAAAATTATGTTATTCTGGAAGGGAATCTTTGCGTTGCTTGATCTTCATTTAAAGATTATGGTTCCCTGTTACGTGAATTTAATATTATATGGTTTCGATCCAGAACTTAAATTGTCAGAATCAGTTGCAAAACTGGTTTATATCATAATTGCAGTGGCAAGATCATTGATACTTCAGTATTGGAGGTCAGAGACGGTTCCCACCGTAGATGAGTGGCTTCAAAAAATTAAAAGAGTCGGGAAAAGTGAACATGTATTTGCACAAAGGATCGGGGTTTGAGAAAATTCACAAAAATTTGGGAATCTTATTTTGAATAGATGTTTTGCACTGTCGGCAGATTAAGTCTGGTAAAGTTTTAGGTCGGATGCCTCTTCGATAAAGTTCGTTCTCTGGGTGTCTGTAATATTTCTGTAAAATGTTTATTATCCAATGTGTATTATTTGTTACAATGTATGCTGCCAAGTACTTCAATAAAAAAAGTTAAAAAGACAATGGAGCCGATACCCATGTGCATTTCCACTAATAGTGTAGTCACTAGGTACCGTGACTCACAAAGACTTCCCTAGAAGAAAGACAAGTTGTACACATCTGAGCGCAACACTAGATGGTGGAAGTATGCACAGCATGTGTATCTCCAGCTAACCATGCCATGAATATTTACCTCTCTAACTCACCAGAAATAGAAAAAAATAACAATGGTGAGGGGAACTAGAAAAATGATCGCATGGTAGAGGTTGCTCTTCTTTCTTTGGTTGCACTTGGACAGATACATTGTATTTCCTCTCATCTCTGTTTTTCTACATCACTGTTTTAGAACACGTCTAACTACTCTCCCAACAGATCAGCTAGTGTTTTTGTTCCTGTCTTTAAGCATTTCTTTGTCTTGAGCCCTTCTGTTTGTTCCACAAGCATTTGTCATATTCTTTAATACCTGGCTTTTGCAACTTTAGCCATTTGTTGATGGGAGCCTCAGCCATTACAAATCACAACTGAAATCCAATTTAGAGTGTGAGTGTCTGAGAAAGTAGATTATTAGTTGGGGTGGATGGTAGTTCAGTGCTCCTGTTAGGCCCAATAAATATTTCAGTTGTTTAAACCAGAGCTCATCCCCTGGTAGCTATGGCACCGAGCAGGCAGGCTTAACTTAAGAATATGTATAAAGCATTTAGAAGTACCAAACATTTTAAAGAGTCAATGCTGTACTCGAAAAGGGTTCAACGTCTTTGGGTCCTGGTTCGCATTGGTGCTATTGAAACAGATCTGCTACTGCTGCTGAGAAGAACGTAGCAGGAGCTGCAGCAAAGTCATGTTCACAGGCCCTGCACCATTGGCAGATCTAGTGGCAGATTGACCCTGTCCCTCAACAATCCTGCACGCAAAAAGTGAACACAAATGTTTTAAGTCCCAGGTTTGTAGGAGGCATTCAATCTGAAACCAGCCAAGGGTTCCAGAACCTCAGGAAGAGCACTTGGTGGTCAGAATTATCTTCAACCAAAGTCATCAGCAGGGTCCAGAGATCTGTTTGAAACTGTTCAGCTGGGCTCTTCCAGGAAAGTAGGCTTCTTATTGCGTGCCCTGTAGCTGAAAAGAAGGTCAGCCAATGGAAACTATAAGTCCACTGCTTTGTCCTGGGTACAAGTAGGAGCAGGTTCAGACTTTCAGTTCTTCTCACAGGTCTCAAGAGCAAGTGCAGTCCTTCGGTCTTCCACCACATTTATGCATGGTGCTAGCTTATGTGTGCGGTACTCCTGCCCTCTTCCCTATTCAATAGCAAAATAAATCCCTAGGGCCACGACTTTTGCAGCAGTTCCTCTTTGCCGTACTGCAAACAATCCCACAGTGCCATTCTTTACCTAAATCCAACATAGTAGAACATTTATTCCCCTATGCAGAGATGCTGTACCCACACTAGAGGTGTGGCCAGGGAAATGAGCAACCCTCCTCTTTGATCATTCAAAACCAATTCTGTGGCAGCTAATCTCCCACTGGGATTGGTGCTTGGCAGACCACAGAGAAAATAGAAGCCAGACCCAGATGTTACATCTGACTTTGACAGGGCGGCCCTTTGAAGGCATCCTATCAGAGAAAACGAATATCTTCCTGCATCTCAGTCCTTTGGCTTAGCTCTGGAAGCAAGTTCACACCTCATCAAAGGGGTTATTCAGCTCCTGAGCGACATTTGGAAGCTCATTCAAATGGGCTTCTAGAGGCTTTAGGCAAGCACATGATGACTTTTTAAAGGTGCCTTTTGTAAAGTATCTACAACAAATCTGACTTTATCAGTGAGTAAATAGTTTAAAAAGTTTTAAAATGATCTTTGTAGTTGTTTCCTAAAAGGAGAACATTTAATTTGAATGATGTTTTCTAATGCTTTTCTATGGAACAGCTAACCCTGATACAGTAAAAACAGCTTTTTGGGGCCTTGTCATTGCAAAGACATATTTTAAATGAAACATTTACATGTCTAACTTTTTAATACAATGCAACCAGGCTTATTGGGCATTAAGGTTTACTTAAGTGGGACTTAATATTTGTAAGAAAGGTTTAGGCCTATCAAAAGAGATTTAGATAGGTCGAAATTGCTATTTTAAAAATGCACAGGCAAGCTACAGTAGTATGCCTACAGTAATATGTTGAATTGTCACTCTAGTGGCAAAGCAATGTGCACTGCATTCTGCTAGTGACATTTAACTTGCATGCCCTGGGTAAACTTTTTTTCATATATTAGGGCTTACGGATGAGTTTAATATGCCACTTAGGAGTACAGACAATGTGAACATATTTTAGGGGTCGGAGAACACGCACTGGGGTTGGTTAGCAGAGTCCTAGTCAAAACAGCAGCAGCATCTGTCCAAAAATTGACGGCTATCTTGCAAAAACATTTTCCTACAGGGTGTTAGTCAACAGGATTAAATTCTGCAGGGAAGTTGATCAGGGTGGGAAAGAAGGTCAAAACAGCATCATTAGCCACTTGCCTGGCAATGCTCTCTATAATAAACTTTGGCCTGAACCTGGCCTGGTAATGGGGTGGGTGGTGGGTGGGGGGAATAGCTACCATGCTGTAGGCAGCTTCTTAGACGTGCATAGGCTGTTGAGCTTACCTGTGCTGTGCCTGTGTCTGGTAGAGATTGCGCATGGCATGATCGACCGCAGCACCCTTGGAGGTGCACCCAGCAGGGAGGATTCTCCCTCACCTCTGCATCTCAGTGATTGGCCTGGTGGTGGGGGCCTGGATTTCTCCTAGGCTTTTACAGTATGTAATGGAGTAGATTACAGATGTCTGCAGCCATCTAAAAGGTTCAGTGTACGTCATGGAGGAGGTTCTTAACTGTGGTGCAGGGGACAAGGACATCGAGTTCTTGAGGAGTGATTTCAATGGGAACTTATTGGCAGTTCTGGCTGCTGTCTTTGCAATTTCTGGTTTATATGGTTTGTTTGAGAATGCATGGATGAGGTTTTAGTATCACACATTACCATATTTAGAATAATTTGTACTGGTTACATATGTGTATCGGACATGGTGGAAGTAGCATGCAATAAAAGTATGTGTACTGCTCAGGGTGGAAGTAATATATGTCCTAATGCTTATGAATAGCTAGGGGGGTGATTATGCTTTATACATCTTTATGTCATGTAAATTATATTTTTGTTTATTTCATGCATATTGCCCATATCATGCATGTGTAGCATTTCAAGAAGGCATAACAAGACCGGGATGAGTATGTGCATTTGCTGGTGAAAGAAAAATGCCCTGGGTATATAAGGTTCCCTTAGATTTTCATAAACCCTGGATGGGCAGAACTCTTAGACTGATGAAGAAAATGGAAATAAGCAAGCACTTGTTTGTGGGACTAGATAGAATATACTGCTGTGGTTCCATGTATTATGAATACTATGGAGGACGCATACAACTTTATGTGAAACTAAACTGTGTCCCACGTCCAATAGTGTAGACTATTGTCACTAAATGCTGCATAATATGGAGATCTGTCTGCAAAATCTTGGTGGACACTTTAGGGGAATTATGGTATTGTCCAGGTAGACCATATGTCACAAGATACAGCCTAACCCTATTAAGGAGACTTTATTTGGTCACTCCTATTAAGTAGATAAGAGAAGGAGGCAGGGTATCTATTAGGTCTACACCCCAGGGATATTATGAGATAACGCTCTAGCATTACTCAAACATTTTTGATGCATTGTATAAAAGGTGATGGAGAACATCTGTACTACCTTTGCAGCAGAGAAGTGTGAGAGGTGGCAGATATGGCTGTTCAGTAAAATTCTCAAGTACGATACATGGTCCCTGATACAGAGCATTCATGAATGACATGGCTCTGTGGATCCTCACCAGCGCGTGGATAATATTTAAAAAAAAACATGTATAGCATCTATAAAAAAAGTAGTACTTCAGAGAGTAACATAATGAATAAGCAGAATTACATACGCTGTTTCCTACAGTTTTATGTACCTATGCACTATTCTCTCCGAACAAACATTTCCATGCACGGTACTCAAATTTGGAACATGCTCACTGAATGGCAGGCAGTGGCTGGGTATTCTATTGTCCTCTTTACCTCATTCACAAAGATGCCAGACTCAATCGAGGTCTCATAGGAATCATCATCGGTGTCCTCTTCATCAGTGTCATCTGTCTGATGAATAAAACAATTAATCTGAGAGAGCAGAGATCTCATGATCAAATCAAGCACATTAATTGATTGTTGGTTAGTATGAATTCTATGTCTTTTTGAATCTACAATGAAACACTTGTGACGGCCATAAAAGCAGCTTGATACGCACAGCTCTCCATGGAAAGGTACATAGCTAATTTCAAGTACAACAAATTCAGTACTCTAATGGGAGCTCTAGGTACATCGTATTGACCAATAATCCAGAATATAAAAAAAGGTTAAAGGGGATTACTAAGCACATCTCTCCAAGCAGAAGATTCTCTGTGATTCAAGTTACTGAATATACATCAGGATACATTAAACTTTGCAACAACTTTAGTACGAAAGCCGAAACAACCAGTCTAGAGCTCAGTAAACAGCTAACTATATTGGCAAATCTCTACCTTCTTTTAAATTCTTCTTTCTTAGCACTTTCGGGAGCCCATGGGCCTCTCTAGTTGTAGACAATTTGTTGAAGATTGCTCACACCTTCTCAGGCATCTATAGAGCAGTTAGCACAAGTGGATACCAGTTAACTGGCTTGTATAATTCCAGACAATCCAACAAAGAAGTACACAACTTCTTATGCTAGCTGGATTTTGTACTGGGGGGACACAGAAGGGACAAAGCACTTCAACACATTCACTGCTTTTCTATGAATAATATGGTTTCACCGAGCTTTATGAATCTCATTTGCTAGATTCCTGTGTAAGAGCCCTGTCTAGCATATTTCATAGGACTGGTGTTACAGTGGAATTATAGTCATGTCTAGAATAGATGTTTTCTAAAATGTGAGAATTTATAGGCTAGTTATTTTCTAAAATGTTGAATTTTGAAGACAATTACTTTAGGTACTCATTCCATCATAATGACCTCTCACTAGATGACATTTTAAAATTCTGTATAACCAGGCAGAGAACTTACTAAGCCGATTTACTATAGAAGAGATCTGTAATTCCACACATCTCAAATAAACACTGTAGGAAAGGGCCCCTTTTTGACATGGAGACTCCCACTGTTGCTACATGATGAGATTTTAACCAGATGTGAACTGGGTTACTGCTAACCAGGTCCCCAGTGCCAGATCTCTTTCCCCAAAACTGTACAATTGCTTCCCCAATTAGCAATACTTTTAGCACCCTCTGTATGTCCCCAGTATATGGTACCCCTGATGCCTGGGGTACGAAAGAGGGTCCCTCAAGGGCTGCAGCACACATTGTGCCACCCTAAGAGACACCTCATCAAACAAATGCAAGACTGCAACTGCAGGATGCATGTTTTGGTGCAGACAAAAGTGAAAAATAACATCACACGCATCCCTGTGTGCCATATCTCATAAAATTGCAAGTAATACTTTTAAGTCACCGCTACAGCAGGCCTAACAGCCTTTAAAGGAAGGGTGGTTAGTACTACATGTGAGGACTTACCTGCATGAGCAGATATGCCCTTGTGCTGGTCAGTTTCTTTACTGCCAGTGAACGTGAACAGGGAAACCATTTTGAAAATGTGGTGGAAACTGGTGAAAACGAGTTCCCCAGCTACATGTTATTAAACATTTCGTATTAATAAACCCACACTGATCCTAGTGTTGGATGTATTAATACATGCACCCTGAGGGCAACTTAGAGGTGCCCCCTGAAAACCTACCAGCTTCTTGGGTGGTGCCTGACTGGTCTCTGCTAGCCTGCCACCAGAGACAGATTTCTGAGCTCCTAGGGTGAGGGCCTTTGCTCTCAGAAGCTCAGAAACCAAGACTGCACTGGAAGAGTGTGTTCACAACCCCTCCCTCAAGATGACCTGTTGATTAGCACTCCTAGGCCAGCAAGCTTCAAAGAAAGTCCCTCCTTCGAAATGAGTCTGGCTCCTATTACAGGGAAGGAGGCTGCCCCCGCTTTGTCCAGAGCCGCTTGGCACCCGGACAGGCAGGAACTTAGCTAGTCAGGTAGGCGTACCCGTCCCCAGGCTAGACCCACCCCAAGGTGACCTAACCTGATTTGCGTAGGACTTTTGAGAAGTGGCTATTATTTTTGTTTGGCACACTTAGGAACTCTAGGAAAGGGTTATGCCCACTTTCCACAGGATGTGGTCATATAGGGAGGCGTCGAGATGCCAGGGGTGAGTAGCCCATTGGCTCACCCTACAATCCCTTAAAATCTCTAAATTCGGAATTTAGGGGAGCCACTGGCACCAGAAAAGCAGATCCTGCTGACCTGAAAGAAGGATGTGAAAAGTTGCATCTTGCAAGAACAGAGGATCCAGCAAATGACTTGGCGCCAAAACTGCTGGCCTGCCTGCTGCCTTCACCAATTGCACCAAACCTTGACTTGTCCTGCAGTTGCTGAGTCTCCAAAGCCCGGGAGACCTGCAAGCACTTCACCCAGTAACCAAGACCTCCTGAGAAGTAGCAGACCTGCTTCACTGCTTCCTGCAGGCATCCAAAGACTCCTGGAAGGACCGCTGAAACCAGACGCCAAAAGCTACCACTTCACCCGTCGCTCCAAGTCCAAGTTGAAGTGGGTCAACGGTGTCAGCATGGTCTCTCTGCGCTCCAGAGACTGAGTCCAGTGTGGTGACACCTCTCTTACACTTCTCGACGCCACCTGCAGCCTCTCCAGGCAGGCCCCTTCTACCACAACTGTTTCGGGTAAGGAAAATCCGATGCCTAAAGACACCTCTGCACCCGTCGCCCCTTGGCCGTGGAAAAGAGGACCAACTGTGTCCCTACATCCCTGAGCATCATGAGGCCTGAGCCCCCATGGTGGTTCAGCCCGCTAGGCCTTCCAGTCCGACCCTGCACAAAGACCGATCTCCATAGAGTAACATTGAGCACACAACACTGTTTGGCACCTCTGCACCTGGACGTCTTAGTGCCGCCAGTGGTGTTCTGCTTGTGCTGCCTTGGACCCTGCCCACCACTCACCTTAACTCTTGGAGATTGGTCCAGTAAGCCGCTGTACGGTTATCAAATGCTGCATTGACTTTTCCGGCTTTCCACAGTTTTCAATACATCTTGTAGCCAGATCTCCTATTATGTGCCAAGGAATATTGAGAATGCAGTCTGGCCTGTCTCTCCACTCATATCTTCGGTGAGCTTACTAGCAGTGTTTCACGTTCACTTTCTCATGATGTCGACCTGACTCTCTCCTGAATTCTTGATGGCACTCCCACCAAAAAGAACCTCTCTTTCGGAATGTGATTGAGGATCTTAGTTTATCTTGATGTATCTATCATGAAATTCCCCATTCAACCTGAGGCATCCAGAAAAACTCTACATTATATTCTGGTGAGAGAAGGAGGACTTTGGCCAGAAGATCATACAGGTTTTACATGAGAGGTATGTACAAATGTATACATTTGCCACTTGTCCAGTTATTTCAGTCTCACAGCCACAGACAGAAACCCCAGAACCTGAAAGTAATCTGCAAAATTAGGGGCAAATTATGGGTCAATGCATGGTATCAACAGGAGTTTAGTGGAGAGCCAAACCCTGTCCCACTGTTTAGAATCGATCATTTTTAGTGCGTGGTAGCAAGATCACAATACACAGCTTAGCTACCTACATCAAGGCTTAGACAGAGCGAAGACCAAAGGGCAGTACACAGCGTTCAAGGTCGACATCCCGGGGGACGACCTCGCGGTGATTTAAAACCTTGAAATCGCAAGGCACCGTAGCCAAGATACCCCTTTTAGACACAATAAGAAACAAAAGGAAAAATGTAGTCTGATCCTTTTCTTGATGACATTAAAGAAGTTTATTGAGGAAAATTAGAGAACCTGTAGAAAACTAGGAGGGGTAAAGGACTCAATATCCTCTTCTAGAGGACAATATAGGAAGTCTGACAACCTGATGATTTCCAGATAGAAGCTGGCAAAAAATATAACGAATTAAAGAATAACTGGCATGAACTGCGCTGGCACCCTTCACTGATGTGAGGTATAACGCATTCCTATGATCCACCTGGACTGTAATTTCACGAATTGCTCCCTCAGGCTAGTGTTGCCAATGTGCAACAGCGTCCTTAATGGCCAGTAGCAACAAATCAAAAATAGTGCAATTTCTTTTCATGCTAAAGACGGTCCAACAGTAGAATGCAATAAGGTGAGGGGCTTCAGTTAGAAAGAATCTTTCAGATAGCACTGCTCATATGACATAAAATGGAACATTGGTTTCTATGATGCCTTAGGACTGATGCAGACGCGCAGTCCTGATGCCTCAGGACTGTGCAGATGTAAAAGTAGTTTTTAGAGTATTGTTGCTTGTTTTTTTCTTTACCCCATGCAAATGGCTTTTTACTTTTGGTGCACTGAGTTATGAGGTTTTTAACCTCATAGCTGCTATTATACATTCCTCCCCAGTGCTGCGCTGTCCATTAGAACTAGTGCTGAATGGACGTTCAATGGTCGTGCGCAGCACTGGGGAGGTAGTGCTGCCGTCGGCCAATGCACCGAGGCAGCACTTAAGGGGTTAAGGATGGAAAAGTATTGAATGAAGTGACAGTAAACATAAGCAAACCCAATGAATCTGTCTATCTCTTTGATGTTAGATGCAGTTGGCCAAACAAGGACTTCTTTCACTTTTGCAGTATTCATACTAATGCACTTTCCAGCGATCTGAAACCTTAAGAAGGTAATGTCAGGTACTTCGAAGACGTATGTTTTGACGGTGGCAGAGTGCAAATTTTGCTAAATGTGAGTCAAGGCATCCCTAAAATGACCTTCATGGTGTTGCAACGAATTAGAAAGAAAACAAACACTGTCATCTACATATGCCACAAAAAGGTATCTAGGAGATCTCAGAATAATACTCCTAATGTTCATAGCATGCATTTAAGCTGTTTTCCACTAATCCACTGATGAATATAAACTGATCACAGACTCCTCACAGATCATATCATTTGGAGAATATTTTGGTGTCTTCATCTGATCCAGTAATAGTGAAATGAGGGCAAGAGGATATTACTTTAATTGTTAAACATATTTTATTCTCAATAATCAATATATAGCATGTTATCACCGTAGACTTTTGGTATGAAAAGATCAGTTCTCCTGTTGGTTAAGAAGAGTATTTGAGAACGATTGCGCCCTTTATAAGATTTTCTTTCAAATATTATTTTAGAATTTCATCTTCCTCTATGGCGAGGGGATAAAGTCATCCATGCAGAATGGCAGCACTAAGAATCAGATTGATAGCACAATCCTATTCACTATTTGGTGTCAACAAATCTACCTCCATCTTACTAAAAACCCATCAGAATATTTTCAACAGGTTCCAGGAATATTCACATTCTCTACTATGTCTTCTCTGGTGTCCCTGTTTTGCCCCTGGTATGGGGTCCAAGGGCCAGCCTTGTCAAGGATTGTATGGGATTAACTGTTGTTCTCAAATTGCATTCTGTCTGGGAGCAGAGAGAAAACGTTTACCAACGGAAAACTGCAGTCAATCATGAGGTTGGGCAGCCATAACCACGAGGTTGTTAGGATAACGGTGGAAAATTCTGCATTTGTTGCACTTACAGTCTGGTGTATATTGGGCAAACGATCCAAAAAATAAAGTCTAGTTTAGTCCAGCATAAAAGTAAGACTTCACAGGGCATGGCAAGATGGCAGGGCAAGATGGCCAGAGGTACGTAGCTCGTCTCGGCTCCCAGTCTGTGCTGAAGCTCCGATCAATTTACTGCGGTGAGAGCTCGCCAGCCAGACCCCGAAACGCATCAACGCATCGGTAAAAGCAAGGGACATGCTTTGAGAGCCCTTTCTTGTTGCGGACCCCCCCCAAGAACAACCGGAATACAGCGAAGGTGGTCCGGCCACGGAACACCTAAAATGGTGGCAACTACCTGATGTGAAGCTGCGACTTGACCCCACCGTAAGATGACTCAGGGGCCCGGCGGGGACACAGCCACCACTGCTCGGACTTCCCTGTGAGCATGTCTGCTGCGGTGCTCCTGTAGATCGCTGCGATTGAGGCATGCCGAGCCTGGGCAGAGTCACATCTACAAGGTTCAGGAGGTGGGTTCACAGGCCCTGAATAACCAAACATAGACTGCCTTTCACGAGCGCCCCAAACAAGCAAAGTCTGCCCTGGTTGCAGGTGCCTGAGCATGACCATTGACTGTGAGTGAGACGGTCTATCTTTGCCGTACTCTGACTGCCACTACATGCGAGATTTAACAAATAGAGAAGGGTCTATAGCCACTGCAGCCAATAGAGAGCATCCAGTGGGAGGAACCCCTGGGCTGCCTGTGTCGAGGCGACGTTCCCTCGGCTGACGGGTCGCACAGGTGCCCTGGGGGACACGGGGCACCAGCGGCAGATTTTGACCAACGCAGCCCAGGAAAGCCAACCACACAGAACCAGTGGGCCCGGACCAAGACAACATATAGAGCGCGCTGCTCCTCTCAGGTGGTGGATGCCATGCCTGACCCTGGAGTGGCAGCCTGGTGTGGCCAACCCAGCATGGGCGCTGTGTTCTGCCTTCCCTTCGAATCTGCTGCCCCCTGGAATTGGTGAGCAATACCCTGGGAACCCCCAAGTCCTGGGAAGCGTTGGAGGAGGACCGTGACCGACTACTCTACACCTCGAGGGGACAATCAGTATCCTGTCACCTCGACAGCTCATGCAAAAATACGACAGAGGGACCCTGTAAACCTAATAAAACATAGGCAAGGGGAGCAACATTGTGAACCAACTTTTATACTGACCATGTGCTATGAATTTGGATCTCACAAGACCGCACAGATCCATGGATTTAATACATGCGCCCTGATGAAGGATTTTCTTAACCGCATCATTGCTACAGCAAATTCCCATGCTGTGCTGCAATTTTAAAAATCCCTTGTTATGTGACAAGGTCAACTCGTCAAACGCACAGCGCAGGTAACACCCATGACGAGTTGACCTTGTCACAAGCATCGAAGGGGTTAAAAACCTTTCTTTCTCCGAAACGCGCGTCGGCGCTTTTTCCTTACTGCATGACGTTTTGATGCTTTGATTGAGTGTGAATACATGGTTTGTTTGATAGAGAGCTTGTGGATGATTGACAGAATGAATGAACGGTGTGTCATGTTTTTATTGTCCTATTAGTAATAGGGCTGATGTTCACTTATATGTAAATGTAAATGTAAATTGATACTTGTATAGCGCACTACTCACCTACAAGGGTCTCAAGGCGCTTGTACGAATACCGCTGTGGAACCCATCCTGGCTTTCCCTGTGAGGCGTCCACTCCTGGGCACCCCAGGTGGAGGCCAGGCATCCTTAGCGTTGTGGGGGCCGTTGTGGAGATTAAGCAAGCTATTGCCCAGAGTTGCAGAGTGGGATTCCATGACTGGAATAGGCACCGAGGCGAGAATTATCAGGTCCGAGGAATTTTGAGCCCAAGACCCGCCGAGGCGGGGAATGGAACCCTGGTCCCGGGCTAGACCTCTGCATCAGGGTCTCCCGCTCTAACCATTGAGCCACACTTCTCCTTATGACTCCATTATCTAATAAATTTTTGTGTATTAGAAGCGGACCTACATTAATCATGGTTTAAATAATTCTATCAAAAATGATCATCTAAAAATAAATTTTTCTATAATATCTCAGCTGTTCTTTGGGTTTTCTTGGTTGATTTCCATTGTATGGTCCTCTATCCTCTGGGGAAGCTCCCTTTCATGTTTATCTAGTACGTCGACAGCTCATACCTGCAGCAGCTTGACCATGCTGATACCCACACCACGTGCCATCCTGGGTTCTGAATTAAGTTAGAGACGCCCATTGAAATGAAATCACCAGGAGCCTCCCTTCACTACAGCCTCCCCGCCGCCATCGCAGCCCCCAGGATAACTGTTTAACGATTGAAGCTCAGACCACGAGACGTACGAGTACTGGGGTATCCTTTAGCCGGGACCTAGGACGGCACCAGTAATACCGCCGGCATTTTGGGAGGCCCTGGGCCGCCTCCCACCACACTTTCTCCTTAGGCCTGCCGCTGTGACGGAGACCAGCCGAGGCCTGCCTCTATGTCACCAAAGAAGGTGACGAGCAAAGCAACGACCAGTGGATATGACTTCTTCGTGTCAACAGATAAAGGCTCGCTGTCTGAATCTGGCATGAAAACAGACACCATGGCTCTCACTAAAGACTATCTCCTGGCCACGCTAAGGGACTTTAAGACTGAGCTACGGAACGAATTAGGGCAAGACCTTAAAGCCTCGATCGACCAACTGAAATCGGAGCTCACCGGATGACTCGCCTCCCTCCAACAGGATGTCGATTCCGTGGGCACAAGAGTGATGGACCTAGAACCTCAAACACAAGATCTAGATAAGCAAGCTGCCAATATGCCAGTAGACTTCCATGCCCTTCAAGACCAATTGCGCCAGACGCAGCTCAAAGCAGATGACCTCGAAAACCGAGCACAAAGGGAGAATCTCCGCATCCGAGATCTGGAGGAGGGAGCAGAGGGCCCGGACCTCAAGGCATTCCTTATGGGCATCTTCGCGGAAATTTTCAGCCCGCAGACCATTAAGATACAGCTCGAGAGGGTACACCGTGTCGGAGGCCTGGCAACTGGTGAAAAGATGGCCACATGATGTTCTTGCCAAATTCCACTACTACAAAGCCAAAGAAGCTGTTCTGCTAGCCGCCAGGAAAAAATTAACAGTCTCTTTCGAGGACCACTCCTGCACCATTTTCCAGGACTTGGCACCGGCCACGCTAGCTCGGAGGCAGCTATTCTGCCCCATCACGATGAAACCACGGGGCGATAACATTAGACATAGGTGGACTAAGTCCAATGACACTAACCTAAGTCCAATGACACTCACATTAGGTTCATGGATCTGGAAATATCTTACAGACCATCATTTGGACGTCGTGGCGCTCCAGGAAACTCCCCTTGCAGGAGAGCCGAGGACACACGACCCGTCACAAACTATATCCACTGATTCATCGATCCTCCGCTCTGACTAAACATCGGGGAGTTGCCCTCCTCTTCCACAGCTCCACGAAATTCCAAACTAGCGACATTTGGAGAGACAAAGACAGACGAATAGTTATGTTTAAGGGCACCCTGCAAGGCATTCTATGTACATTTATCGCAACATACGCTCCCAACACAGGACAGACATCCTTTTTGTGCAAACTGCTAGGGAAAATGCGAGACTTTGCAGCAGGGAAGACAATACTGTTAGGTGACTTCAACCTGACATGGCAAGCGGACCTAGATAGCACCCACTCACACAGAGCAGGCGTTCATTCCTTTACAGAGGATACTAAACAACAACTACATAACCTGGGCCTTTTAGATGCCTGGAGCACCCTCTACCTGCAGACACGAAACTACACTTTTTTTTCCCCCGTACACCATACTTATTCGAGACTTGATTACATATTCATAAGCCAAAACTTACTGGGCAACCTGAGGGAAGCCAAGATCTTTCCCCTCTGAATCGGACCACTGTTTGGTCTCGATAGGCTTGTCCTGGTCCCATATCACATCCACAACACCTAAATGGTATTTCCCGACTTCCCTCACACAAGATAAAGTGCTTTGTACTGAGTTACGAGAGGCCATCACAGACTTTTTCAACCTAAATATACCCGAAGACACCAATGCTTTTAACAATTGGGACGCCTTCAATGCGGTATTTTGGGGGAAATGTATCGCCCTTAATTCTGCTCTGAACAAACAGAGGGCCAAGGAATGGAAAATATTGAAAAGCAACACAAAGCCAACACCACCAGGGCCTCCCTCCGCACGCTCACTGCTATCCGTGGGAAGTTACGAGCCATCTATAATAATAGACCAGAATTCACCCTTTTACGTCATCTGTCATACTCACAGGGTAACAAGATAGGTAAACATCTGGCCAGACAAAGGAAAAACGCGAACGGGAATATATAAGGGGGATACTAACTGAGGAAGGCACTCTGGCACACAAAGACACGGAAAAAGCAGAAACCTTTGGTTCCTTTTACAAAACACTATACCAGGGAGAATGAAGGGACGTAGAAACAAAGGAGGGCTTTCTTCAAACATTACAGCTTCCATGGGTTACACAGGTATAGATTGACAACTTAACAACACCCATAACTTCCGAAGAAGTGGCATCCATCATAAAAACCCTCAAAATACATATGGCTCGCGGGCCCGACCGGCTTACGGCCCACTTCTATAAAATACTTGCTCCAGATATCGTACCCCATCTCACGCTGCTTTTTAATAAAATGGCCACAGAAGGCGCACCCCCCCCTCCCCCATCGATGACTGAAGCACTTATCTCAGTTATCCGCAAGCCTGGGAAGAACCCGCAACTCTGCTCCTCATACCGTCCCATAGCCCTTTTAAACTTAGATGTGAAAATATATTCGCCCATTTTGGCTGCTCGGTTAAACGACCTCATGCCTGACCTTATCCATCCTGATCAGTCCAGATTCATCAATGGCCGCCAGACCCATGATAACACCAGACGTGTAGTGCTTTTGACAGAAAAGGCCACCAAACGGAAAATACCAGCAGACATGGTGGGTCTGGACGCCGAGAAGGCGTTTGACAGGGTGGATTGGTCCTTTCTTTTTAAAACGCTTACCCACTTCGGCTTCGTGGATGGCGTCCTTACCATGATAATTATAATTATAATAATTATAATTATGGACAGCCGCACTCTAGGGTACAGGTGAACAGGATTCCCTCAGACCCCTTCTCCCATACCAGAGAAACACGCCAGGGATGCCCACTTTCCCCGCTACTATTTGCCCTTAGCATTGAACCATTGGCGGTGGTCATAAAGGGATCACCGGGGATCAAGGGAATTCCCTTTTGCAGGGAGAGCCACAAAACTTCGCTCTTTGCGGATGACATACTCTTGTCTCTCACTGAGCAACCCGCTCTCTCCCCACGCTTCAGACAGAGTTGGCACGCTTTGAGGCAGTGGCAGGTTTCAAAATTAATTTCGACAAATCACATACTTAACTTAACCATCCCAGAGAGTGAAGTGAGAGAACTGCAACACCATACCTCGTTACAATGGACTTCCCATTCCCTGCAATACCTGGGGGTACAACTGACATCACGCGTTGAAGGGCTCTTTAAAGCTAACTTCCCTTCCACCCTCCGCAAACTCCAAACTGATCTCAATAGATGGAAACCGCTTTTTATCTCCTGGCTCAGAAGCGTAGATGCAGTCAAAATGACCATACTTCCTAAACTCCTGTACCTGTTCTAGGCCTTGCCCATTGAACTCGATAAGGATTTCCTACCTAAAGGTAAATCTATGATACTAAAAGTTGTATGGGAGGGAGGTCGAGCACGCTTCTCCTACCCTATACTACGGCGCCTAAGAACAGAAGGCGGGGTAGGCCTACCCGACTTTGCCCTTTACTACAAAGCGGCACAGCTAAGAGTGGTAACTGAATGGTCTAACCACGAGTCGGAAAAACACTGGCTCCATATGGACCACTCCATCGCCAGACGGTCTATTTGGGATCTCATATGGTGCCCAGGAGAGACAGACCTGAGAATGACTACATAAGTACCCCCACCCGGCACCACTCTGAAAGTCTGGGACACAATTTCTATAAACGAGCGGTAGACCACCTTCCCGCCGCCTTACACCACTCTCCACTTTAACCCAGAATTCCCACTGGCCTTTCGGGAGGGTCCCATCGAGGCCTGGCAAGAAGGCGGATGTCGAGCACTAATGCATCTCTACCATAACTCTGAAATACTTACTTTTGGGAATTGCAGAAGGGATTATAACCTAGAACCGACAGAATACTTCCATTACCTCCAGATTAAACACTGATTCACCGCACCTCACATCCACGACGCAGCCACAAAACCGCTCACAAAATTTTAATTATAGGTCCAAACTGCCAGTTCCATGAAAGGGGTGATTTCCTTATTCTACAAACATCTACTCAATACCCTGCACTCCCTATGACCACATTACATACACATGTGGGAGGAACTCCTCCAGTGAGCAATTTCTGATGGGGAGTGGGAGAGGGCCTGTGGGCCGACATTACTAAATTCAACCATTCCATTGAACTGCGGGAGGCAAAACTTAAAACAATGATGGACTGGTACCTGTACCCCTCTAAGCTTATGAGCATATTTCCAGACACGTCTGAATATGCTGTAGGGGCTGCGGACTGGTGGGTGATTTCTGCCACATTTGGTGGGACTGTCTCACTATTCGACCCTTCTGGGAAGAAATCCTTGCTCACATTAATGATATTCTGAGCTACCCTATTCCGGCCACAATGGCAGAGACTCTACTAGGCCTCGAGACCCCGCCCTAGAACACTAAACCAAAGCAAACAAGGCCATTATGTGGACCGTTTCGGTACAGGAAAAATTGCAATAGCGACCGCCTGGAAGAGGAGGGAGGCACCTGCGGTCTCGCTGTGGCACTCTCGGCTTTGGAGACTTTTGAGTCTAGAGAGGATGTTCGATATCTTTTGAGATAACTACAAAAACTATGAGTACAAGTGAGGCCCCTTAGTCACCTTCCTGACACAGGGTCTGCCACAAGCAGTGGGCTCTCCTTCCATCAGAACTATGCATCTCTTTCAATTCTAATGCTGTACATAAATTAACTTGTGCCTATGTCACTCTGACAATAGATTGCCGCCACTACCATTTCATGGGAGGATTTGTGGTGGGTTTATCTTTATCCTAATTTTGTTTTGGGGACTCATTTGGTTTTGTTCTGGGTTTAGTACTTCTTATGTTAAGCACCCTCCCTGTTGGAGAGTGCTGAGCTTTAAACTCGTCATAAAAGAAAGACGGGCTGAATGCATATACTATTCGATTGTAACACTCTAATCTTTCACATTACGGACAACTGTACCCTACTCATAGGTACCATTGAGAAGAAAGCTTAGGATGCCTCCGCTGCGCTACAAAACAGCCCTAAATAAGCTTTGCCACATTGTTATTTTTCTTTCTAATTCTGTACTCATTCTCTGTAATGTTGTGCACTCTTTGGAATGACGTCAATAAAAACAAGTTTGACAAAAAAAAGTAGGAGTTCACTTGGCAAATAATTGACGTCTTGAGACACCAACCAAGAGGAAAAAACAAAAAACATCTATTGAACAGACTTGAATGTACAAGGATTTTCAAATGTGACTCAGTATCCAAAAGGACTTACCACACATGAAGAATGGTAAAGTATTCTATAATCGTAGAAATATTCAAGTGTCTCTCACAGAAGAATTTAAAAAAAAAAAAAAAATCTGCTCCAATTTTGCTAAGTCACTGCTGCACTGAGTTTTCCCAGTTGCTCTGGGAACAACTTTTTTATTTTTATTTACTGAGCTTTGTTAACCCAATGTATTTTTTATGTAATGTTTTATGTGGAAATATTTATTGGAAATATAAACTAAGTTGGTAACTATTGAAATTGTAGGACAGCCTATTCACATGCAATGTTTACTTTGAGATGCCCTTAACTCTGAGTTTTTCAGTCCAAGCAAATTCCAACACTTAAATTCCACCTGTATTCAACTCATTCCGTGTCATGCCACATTAATCTGTCGACCTGTGAAGTTTTAGACTCGCTTGAGCAGTGAGCTGTCTAGTACTTACTCATGCAGAGTCCTTGCCCTTGCCCAAGCGTTCTCTGCTATTTCACATTCCCAGTCGCAATCTTACACGTGGATTCTAGGACGCATGCCGGCGCCCATTTAAATTTTGTCTCACGGCCGTGGCTCTATTAATTAGTACCACGGTTCTGGATTACGAGGAGAGGTATTTGACCTCTTCACACATACTCATTGGCAAGTTTTCGGCTGCCTTACACTTGAATTGTTTTCCCTTAGTTATAGGGTAACCAGATTGTCAAAACAAAAAACACCATATTGAACATGTAGTGTGTCGTTTGGCATGGTACTCGAGTGGCCTAAATATGTGGCACAGTAAATCACAGACACTCGATTCTCATTGGTATGGGCGGAAAGACCCGAGCAGCCGTCGCCCCTTTATTATATATCCTCTGGCACGCCTGGCCAGAGGTTGGTACAATGTGTGGGGACCCTTCCGGGTCAGGCTCATGGTCCTGCTCACGCGGTATTAGGATCATTACATTCCTTCCCAACTTGGTATTAAACGGTCTCAACAAACAAAATATTTAGTTGCTGACTTGACAGTGGATTCAGCCTCAGGTTATAGCGTTGAGAGTTGGACCGATAGCCGGTACTTTGGGTGTTCTGATCTGGCAGGGAGCTGACATTCGAATCTACGCTTCCCACAAGTGGGTCTGGCCCAGGGTTAAAAGGACCAGCCAAGTCTTACTCTCCCAAGCTAGGCTGTGAGTTTCCTTCAAATCAATCAGTTCTGGCTCCAGTATTTTCTGGATAAATGCTTCCTTAGTTCGGACGTTCTACTCTCCGGAACCAAGAGACATTCTTGATAACTACTTTGTCTCCATGCGTGGCAGTGATGGCTGTTCTGTTCACTCGCAAAACTGTCCAGGTCCCTGGTTCGTAGGGTGTCTTGAACTTCCATCCTGCTCGGCGGTTTCGAATCAGTACCAGGCTCCCTGGCATGAGGAGCTGTGGCGTGGTTCTTTGTCTTTTGCTAGGCCGCTCGTTGGTAAGGGCTCGTCGGTTCCGAGTGTTGGCGGGGTCATAAGGGGTCGGAGTCCAGTTGACAGATACGGGGATGATGCCATTGCTGTGTCCTGCAAGCATCAATGACCAGGGAGATCTTTGCATCGTACAATGTAGCGCTGCTTCTGAGTTGGTCTCCTCAGCCACAGCGATGTGAATGGCTTTATTCAGTGTGCGCATGAACCGTTCTGCCTCGCCATTGGCTTAAAGCCATTGAGGGGTGATGCGGCAGTGGTGTCTTAAGTGACACAAGCAGGTCTCAGAATTCCCCTCCTTGGTAGGGTGGGCCATTGTAAATCTTTGGTTCCTGTGTAAGCCCGAACAAAACAAAAATCCTTTTAAGGACTGGCGCGATGTGGGCATATGTGGTGGAATCCACCACTTCAACCACTGGATATTTGGAATAGTTGTTGACTATGACTGCTGTCACTCTTGCATCCAGGAAGCTACCACAGTCGAGAATGACTTGAGACCAGGGAGCTGAGGCTGGTTCCTCTGTGATGACTGATTCCTGCCTACTGGTGATCTGGCATGAGCGGCAGTTTCGGGCCAGCTCATCAACCGCAGCTTCTAGCCCAGGGAACCAGATCTTCGCACTCATCTGCAATTTTATTGGGACAGCCTCCGTGTGCAAGGGCTGTCACTCTCTCTTGGAGGCTCCCAAGAATCACGATTCGAGATCCTCTTCACACCAAACCCTCAGCTGTCATGCCTAGATCATCCGGCACTCTCCAGAGATTTCCAAGGTGTTCTTTGTCTGGACCGCACCCGTTGTTGGCGTCATGTAGAAAGTTCTCCTATGACCCTCTGAGTAGTTACTCTACGACCTTTGTTAAGATCGGGTCATTTTTGGTGGCTGAGCTGTTCTCCTCGATGGTGACGGCACTTGGGGAGGCTCCTTGTGTTACCATGTTTACGTACTCCTCTGCTCTTGCGTCATTGTAGAGGTCCCCTTCCCTGGAATCTGGCGGCTCCAGGAGAGGAAGTCCGCGGGATTCTTCGATCCCGGATGATACACTAGATCCATCTGGTAGTGCTGCAGCTGGATCGTCCATTGTTCATTGCGTGGCGGAGGATGTGGGCCATGCATAGGAATAGCAAATCAAGTGGCTGGTGGTCGGTGACTACTCAAATATGTGCCCGCTGATATACAGGTGGAAATGGCTGCACGCCCACCCGATTGCTAATGCTTCCCTCTCGATTTGGGTGTACCATCCCTCAGTGGGCATGAGAGCCTTGCTCATGAAGGCTAATGGCACCCACTTACCAGGCTCAACTTCCTGTGTGATCACACTTCCGAGGCCCACCGGACTAGCTTCTACTAGCAACTTGGTGCTTCATGATGCGTCGAAGTATACCATAGTCGTCTTGCTGAGCAATGCTTTTTTGACGCTCCAGAATGAGTCTACTTCTTCGAGTCTCCATTTCCATGCGGTGTCCATTTTGGTCAGGGCTCGGAGGGTTCAGCTATCGTGGCTAGGTTGGGGATGAATCGTCCACAGTACATAGCCATCTCCAGGAAACCACGCACTTCTGATACCATGAATTGTGATGGTGCCGGTTGTGTGCAGTGGGATTTACGTGGATCCAAATGCACACACTCCTGGTTAAACAAGTAACCAAAGAATTCAATGGAGTTTTGGAAAAAGGAACATTTGTCTTTGTGAAGCTGTACGCCATATTATCATAGCCGGTGCAAGGCTGCTCGGAGATACTTGTGGTGCTCTTCTATGGATGAAGAATGGAACAAGATGTCATCATTGACATTTAGCACTCCTTGTAGGCCAGAGTGTCTCGCGGACTGCAGCCTGGAAGATCTCAGCAGAAGATATGCCAAAGTTCATCCGTTCATAGTGGTACACCCCTATGTGATGTCCTGGTATCGAGGGCACGATCAGCGGCTGACAACAGGGACACCAGCAGCTTGCAACGGGCCTACCTCGCTGTGGTCTCTGCGCCAAAGATAGGTCAGTGACCACAGTTCTTGGGAGCAGAAGGTGCCGCAGGGTGGTTAGCACCCTCGTCGTCTGTATAGCGTGTTGTTTGGCAGGGTACTAGCACGGCCTAAAGGTGCAGCGCAGTAAATCACAGACACTCAATTCTAATAGGTATGGGGTGAAAGACCCCGAGCTGTCTTCCCCCTTTATTATATATCCTTTGGACACGCATGGCCAGAGGTTGATACAATGTGTGGGAAACCTTCTGGGTCAGGCTCCTGGTCCCACTCTTGCGGTATTAGTAGGATCATTACAGAACACACCACAGCATGGGTGAGCAAGTCTTTTTCATTTTCATGCTATAAGGTGCACACACACACACACACACACACCTCTGTAGCATGAAAATTAAAGACTTCCTTGGCCAAGCTGGGGTATGGTGCAAGGGGAGCTTTGTAATCCAAGCCTCGGGTAATCTGCAGGGGTTGATTCATCCCTCATTAAATCCTGCTGTGCTGTCGGAGTTAAGTCAGGCAGTACAGTAGGGTTCTCTTTCAAACACTCTCCCTGCTGACGTGAGAGGGACGGTGTCAACGTGAGACTTCACAGCTCAGTAGTATACATGTGCCTGTTTACCTGACCCTCTCTCAAAACAGGGAAATTTATTTGTTTTTGTAAAAAGTGTCCGGGTGCCAGGAGAGTCATGGATAACCCGGGACTGTCCAGGCAAATACGGGACATCTGGTCACCCTACTTAGTTATATGCTGAAATTTCAGCGTTTATACCCCAGCGCACCTGCCAACACTCCTAAGTTGCTACATTCCTGGCTGCCCTCATATCTGTGGATGCAAGGACTCACTCCGACACCGGTCCATTTTTGTCTCACTCTTTAGGCTCTGTTTAATGGTGATCTCAATAACAAGGAGAGTTATTTGACCTCTTCATGCATACTCACTGAAAAGTGGTCAGCTGCCTTACATTTATTTTGTTTTTCCTCAGCCATACACCGAGAACTATGGGGTTTCACTTCCTCCATCACTTGGTCAGTATCACTGACTCAGGTACTCATGGCCTTTTTATTCAGTCCACGTACTGTAATTACATCGTTACATCAAGTCTGCTGGTCTCCTTTTCACTGGGACCCTTAGACTGGCAACACGTTCGGACCGGTTAGTGGCTGCTACAGTCTTTCTCCACTAGCCGGCGGCCCACGGGGAACATGCACAGATTTGTTCTGCATTTTAATTAACCGGGTGGCAAGTAGCATTCCTCCACAGGTGATTATTCACTCATACGCTGGCAAAGTATGATTCATGCTTACTTTCTTGCATTGCCTTCTCAGTGTAACTATGTTTTTTCTGCCTTGGGCCGTACTGCTCGCCCTGACTGTGTTTCCTCATTCATTGATGGATCCCCACACTTGATTTACACTCCCACTACTACCAGGCAAGTTCTGATTACCTACAGTATCCAAACAAGCTACATTGTCTTCTGGGCACGTTTTTTATATAGACATTTCCTATTTAAATTCCAGGACAGGTGCTCTCGTTTCTGTCCTGTTGACCTCACAGTTATAGAGTTGAAACGCCGTCGACAACAGACTTATATAGACTCCAATAACAGTGGAATATTTTTATAAACAAGAGTCATATGTCTTTTTAGTAGTGATGCACGTTGTTTTATTTTTCAAGCACCTTGCACAGCATCTCCTTTTCACTTATAGCATGAGCACCAGATCTCCTTCTTTGATAAGAACAGTGTTTATCAAATGCAAAATTTCAAGAGAATGTAACTTTTCGCCCGTTGATTATCTGCCTTGGTAAAATTAAGTTGTTTATGTTTGTTGTCTTCAAACAACGGGAGAACAATTGTTACTTATCTGTAAACAGGTGGTTCTCCAGTATTGGTGTCTTTCATAGATTCACATGCTTGAATATTCCCCGTCGTCGGAGTGGGAGTCCCACGGTAAATAAAATAGCAATAACATACTCATAATATGTATATGTAAAAAAAACATAACACATGAAATACACATTAGAAAAAAGGCAGTAAAAGCCTAGACATAATTCCACATAGGAATACATGAAGAGAGAAAAGACACTAGTAGCTATTCCTGTCATTATGTTGGTCCAAACTGCAGCCAATCAGGTGCCAGCAGCCCTTCAGAACCTTCTCCTCAGACCTCAGTACCCCAGATTTTCGTAGCACAAGAGTGACCACAGAGTCTATGAGGAGAAGAGAGCCTCTGAGGGGAGGTGGGCGGGTCGCATGTGAATCTATGAAAGACACCAATAGTGGAGAACCACCTGTTTACAGGTAAGTAACAATTGTTCTTCTCCAGTATTAGGGTGTCTTTCATAGATTCACATGCTTGAATATAGAATAGAAAGCAGTAATAGCCGAAAAAGGCTTCCATAGTCATGATACACACGAACAGACTTATAAGACCAAAATATATATATAGTCATGCAAGTCATACAGTAAAATGGTAGGTAAACCATAATGGAGGAGGGAAGACAGAGGCTCACCTTATTGAAAAAGATTGCGAAGCACAGCCTGTCCTACTGCAGTATCTGCTTCGTTGATGGCACCCAGGCAGTAGTGTTTCGTAAATGTGTGCCTGCTGGACCACGTGGCTGCTCTGCAGATCTGATGCAGAGGCACACCAGCGAACAGGGCAGTTGAAGACGACATCGCCCTGGTGGAATGGGCCCTCACTGAAGACTGTAGAGGCTTGCCTGCCTTATGATGGCAGAAAGCGATGGCCGAGGAAACCCAACGAGCAAGAGTAGGTTTGGTAACTGGACGCCCTTTATGGAAGCGTCCATAAGCTATGAACAGTTGATCAGATTTGCGAAAAGGGGCCGTACTGTAGAACTTTAGGCACCTTTTAATGTCCAAGGAGGCAGGAAGGTGGGATTAGTGCGAAGCACTACACAGTCCGGCTGAAATTGAAAGAAAGGAGGATTTATTGTGAAGGCATGAATATCACTTACGCGACGTGATGATGCCAGCGCAAGGAGAAGAGCAACCTTCCAAGTGAGAAACTTCAAGTCTGCCTTGTGTACAGGTTCGAATGGTGCCTTCATTAGTTGTGCTAAGATGATCTTAAGGCGCCAAGTAGGAGGAGGGTGCCGAATTGGTGGGAATTTGCGGAACAATCCTTTGAAAAATTGAAGTATTATCCTGGAAGAACAGAGTGAGGTGGAGCCATCCTGGCGGAAGCGGGAGATTGCCGCCAGAAAAACTTTCAAAGTTGAATGAGAAAGTCCAGATTGAGCCAGTTGCAAAAAGAACGGGAGGAGTTGCGCAGGCGTGGAACGAATGGGATGGACACCAGCAGCTGCGCACCAATGGCAGAACCTTTTCCATTTAAGCTTGTAAGTTTTAACAGTTGACGGAGCTCTGGCCGGAGCGAGAATGTCTCCACAGTCTGGCGGGATGGTTAAATGGGCAAATTCAAGGTGCTCAGGTTCCAGGCTGACAAATTCAGAGAGGAGGGGTCTGGATGGCAAATCTGACCCTTGTCCATCGTGAGGAGGTCCATCCGAGGATGAAGGAGGATGGGCTTGCACTGGGATAGAAGAAGCATCACCGAGAACCATGCCTGTCGAGGCCATCTGGGAGCGATCAGAAGAATGTGGCAAGGCTGCCTCCGCATCTTCCACAATACTCGAGGCACCAGAGGGATTGGAAGAAAGCGTAAGCAAACCGATTACACCAATTGATCAAAAGGGCATTGCCCTGTGACCCTAGGTGGGGATGCCAGCTTGCGCAAGATGGGCATTTCCGGTTCTCTGGTGTTGCAAAGAGATCCGGCGACGGACGACCCCATCGCCGAAAAATTAACTCGAGTGTTGGTTGATGTAACTCCCACTCGTGGGTCGATGACGTGGACCTGCTGAGGGAATCCGCTAGGATATTGGAGACACCTGGAAGATGAACTGCGGTGAGAATGATGTGGTGACTTAGAGCCCAGTCCCAGATCGACTGCGCCAGTTGAGACAAGATTGGAGATTTTGGTCCGTCTTGCTTGGTATATAATGCATGCTGGTTGTGTTGTCCATTTGAATAAGGACTGACTCTCCTAGAATCAATAGATGGAATGACTTGAGCGCTAGAAAAATGTCCATCACTCCAGTCTGTTGATGTGCTCTGAGGCAGAGTCCACTTGCCCTTTATGGACAGACCTTGAAGATGTGCACCCCATCCTTCCAACGAGGTGTCCGTTGTTAGAGTAAGTTCCGGAGTAATGGAAAGGAACGAAGTCCCTGCCAAAAGATTGGATGGCTGCGCCCACCATTTGAGAGCCACCTTCATACGAGCGGTGACACAGACTATGTCGTTGAAGGAACCGGTGACCTGGCGCCACTGTCTCCAATTCTTCTTGAATGGGGTGTGTCCATAGTCTGCAATTTTGGATCAGTGCAATGCACGATGATGCCATTCCTAGAAATGACTTTAATAGTCTGACTGAAACAGACTGTTTTGTCCGTAGAAGCGACACCAATTGAAGTATCTTTTGTTGACACTCCTTTAGGCATGGGCGGAAAATCCGTTCCGCTCGCGGATTTTGCGGATTTTCGGGAAATCCGCAATCCGCGAGATTTGCGAATTTCCCGCAAAATCCGCAAATCCGCGAGCAGCGGATTTTGCTCGCACTGCTCGCACTGTTCGCGTGAGTTCGCGCCCCGCGAATAAGTGCAAAATTGCAGAAATACGATGTTAGCAAAACTGAAAGTAACTACTTACCAGGTTCAAAAGTTCAGGCTCATCATTAGTAGCCATTTCCTGTAGTGCTTCCTGAGGGGCCCCTCCAGAGTTCAGTTGCCAGTTGAAACTATTATGTGACCCTGCTCTGAACCTCAGAATAGTTACACATATGCCACAAAGGTCCTGAATTACAGCTAAGGGAGACAAGCAGGAGCCAGGCTGGAAGTTAAAATCCATTAATCAGCCCCTAATTCATTATTGTCAGTTGGGGCAGGGCAGGTGTTGTAACTAATTTTGCAACAATGAAAGCACTTAGCAAGTGCAAAAGATCACTAATCAGGGCGCACTAAGGAAGCAGGTGCCAGCTAAAAAAATATTCTGTGACACATTAATCAGCCCCAAATTAATTCAGGTCACTTGAGGCAGGGAAGGTGTGCTTTGCTTTGCCGAAAATAATGTACACTGGACAACCAGAGGGTGTGGTGATGAAACAGAGGGTGGCATGGGTGGGCCAGAGGGTGGCATGAGTAGTCAGAGAGTGGCAGTGGTGACAGAGAGTGGCAGTGATGAAGAAGAGTGTCCCAAACAGGCTGGACACGTAGAAACAACAAGTTCGCGAAACTTTCGACCCGACAGGTAAGTTCGCAATTTGCGAAAGTGTACAAAACCCTCGCGAACTGGCAGAAACACGGGCGAACACAAAAAAAAAAAAAATCCGCAAATTCGCGGGAATTCGCGGATTGCGAATCCGCAAATCCGCAAAATTCGCGAACGCGAGATCCGCAAAATTCGCCCATGCTTACCTGAGACACAAATGCTTTTGCAAGAGTTGTATCCAACGTGGCCCCTAGAAAATTCTTACAGAGAGCTGGATGTAATTGGGTCTTTTCGGTGTTGATGGAAAGTCCGAGGGAGCGAATACCTCCTGACAAAGGCGTGTGTCCTGAAGCAACTGCTTGAGAGTCTGTGATTTTAGGAGACAGTCCAGGTATGGAAAGATTTGGACACCCTGGAGACGCAGATAAGCTACCACGGGAGCCAACACCTTTGTAAAGACGAGAGCGGCGGAGCGTACGCCAAAAGGCAGTCCTTTGAACTGGAAGTCCCTCCTTCCCACGCGGAATCGCAAATACTTCCGATGTCGCGGAAGAATAGGGACATGGAAGTAGGCGTCTTGGAGGTCGATAGTTGTCATGAAATCTCTCATTGAGAGTAAGCGTAAGATCTCCAACTTGTTGAGTGCTCGCAGCGCCAATATCGGCCGCCAATCCCCGTTGTTCTTGATAAGGAAAAAACGGGAATAAAATCCCTTTCCCCTTTGAGACTTGGACACCACTTCGACGGCACCCTTCTGTATCATAAGGCGAACTTGATAGAAAAGTTCCTTGATGTGGGCTGGAGGTGGGCCGGAAGGTGGAGTTATTAGGAGGAAGTTTGATGAACTCTAAAGCATGGCCCTTCTATACAATGCCCAGAACCCTACGGTCCGAAGTGATGGAGGACCATTGAGAACAAAATAGGGAGATTCGACCTCCAACTCTTTGGGGCAAAGGCAAGTCATTGTCTCTTGGGGCAGATCCTCTGTAAGAACATTTCCCCCTACAGGTCTTAGAAGACTGCTGACGGGAAGACTGTTGCTGGTTATTGGAGTAGCGTTGGTTGCCTTGGTAGTAGGAACGATATTGGTTGCTTCCTCCTCGAAAAGTTGAAGAGGTGCCGCGTCCACGTGCACCTCGAAAGGGCTGTTTCCGAAATTGTAAATTTCCTGAAGAGCGAGCCAGTGTCAGTGTCTTTTTTGATAGATTGTAATGCCTCATCAACATGTGCTCCAAAAAGTGACTTGCCATCATACTGCATATCCAGTATTTTCGCCTGCACTTCTTGGCGAATGGATGTGGAGCGTAACCAACCTTGCCTGCGTAGAACAGCTGTTCCAGCGAGCTGCCGGAAACCAGTACAGGCAATATCGACGGCACAGTCTATAATCTCCTCCGATGTTCTCTCTCCTTCTTGGAGAAGTTGCAAGGCTTCCGCCTTTGAACCGTCTGGAACCAAAGCCACAAACGCAGTCATGTCTGCCCACATCTGGTGATCGTAACGCCCCAAAATAGCAAAAGCATTGGCCGCTCTCACTGTGGTGGAGGCCATCGTTGAAAATTTGCGGCCTATAGCATCCAGACGATGACCGTCGCGATCTGGTGGGGCAGTAAAAGTAGACGCAGGATTCAGAGAACGGCGCTGAGCTGCCTGCGTAACCACCGAACCAGTTTCGGCTGTCCAATAAGGCACGCTGGCCTGCCAACAGGCGCCATATATTTCTTTTCCAAACGGGTAATCTGTGCCGGTAGTGAATTTGGGGTCTGCATCAACTTCACTCCTTCAGCCCAGATAAAGTCAATAATAGGAACAGTATGGACTTGTTTAAATGGTTGGTTTTTAAAATCATAGAGGAAGCAATCTTCTTCTCTCTGGACTCTTGGCAACTTAAAACGTTGAGCTGCCCTATCCATCAGCTGATGGAAACTCACAATGTCCACAGGAGGAGAATCTCCTGGTGTTACCGGAGAGGGAGATGGTGTCTGAACTTGATAATTATCCCACTCCGCCATATCCTCATCATCATCATCTCGAACCTCACCATCTTCGCGGTCCGGAGTAATGTCACCTTTGTCGCCGTCATACACAGTCGTGTGTATCCGAGCAGAAGTTGGCAGAGGCGACAGAGGAGCCGTAGCAGGCACTGCAACAGACGTCAAAACAGAAGGAACCGCAGGAACCTGTGGAGAAGGTGGGAAACGCCTATTATAGTCGTCCAACATATGCAGGAGATTAGAGATGAGCGACAAAGGCACTGTCGTAGCAGGAACTTGAACAGGCGTTTCCTCCTGCTGGAAATGTTGGTCCTCATCATCATTGCTATAATCCTGGCACTTGATGACCAAATCAGATGGACTACGTGCCGCCCTAAAAGACTTGTGTACATCTTCCTCCGAGTCCGTGGCAAACAAGGGAGAGGGAGGTTGTGGATCACTGGTGATGGAAATCTGGTCAATAGGCACTTTGCGGCGTTGGTGAAGCGGGTCGACGTTGTCAGACCCCGTGGACGATAGTGGCAGCAAAGGCAGAGAGGCAAACGCGGAAGAAATCGTCGGTGGAGCGGACGACGGCGATGGAATTGCTGGAACCACACTGGAAGAATCCATTGTCGATGGTTCCGTTGTCGACGGCAATGGCGCCGTCGACGGAGCTTTCGTCGACGGAGTCGACAACGAAGAGGACTTCTTTTTCGTCGACGGAGCGGTCGTCGACCGGGCGGCCGTTGACGGAGTTGTCGTCGACGGGGCGGCCGTCAATGGAGTTGGTTTCTTAACACTCTTCGTCGACGAAGATTTGGTCATCGACGGCGGTGGCTCCTTCTCGATGACGTAGCAATCGGAATAACAGACGGCACAGTCTTGAAACTGAGGGTTACCTTCATCGACGACGATGACGTGGATGAAACAGTCGTCGACGATCCTGAAGCAGACGTCGTTGTATTTGTCGCCGTCGACGAGCCGGAGACGGCAGATCTCGTCGTCGGGACGACCGTCGATGCTCCCGTCGACGATGAAACATGTTTTTTCACAGAAACATGAGTGGAAGATGCAGCAGACGCCTGAGAGCCAGGTCTCGTGGGCGTGGACGTAGTAGGTAGAGGTGAAGACACCGCAGGGGCCATAGAGAGTGACATTTTCTTCTTCTTGAGGAATGGAGAAGGCAACTCTTACACACTACCACGTTTAGAAGCAGCTTGGGAACGACCAGACATGAGACTTTCGGCATCAGAAAGTATATTATACTTGTCCTTAAGTCTCTGAAGCCACAGTAGAAGACGGCCTTCCCTGTCCTTTAGAGTCTTTGTGGAAAAAGTTCTACAGAACTTACATTTACCCACATCATGGTCGGGGTAAAGACAGTAAATACACTTACTGTGAGGATCTTCTGAATAAAGGCGTAGCTTTCCACAAGAAGAGCAAGGTCTAAAAAGAGACTTCTTATTTGAAGACATGTTGAAAACACAGGAAAAACCTGAAGAAGTAGAGAAAACTGAGCAGAGCTCAGGGAGACTCACTTTCACGAAAATCTGGGGTCCTGAGCTCTGAGGAGAAGGTTCTGGAGGGCTGCTGGCGCCTGATTGGCTACAGTTTGGACCAACATAATGACAGGAATAGACTACTAGCGTCTTTTCTCTCTTCCTGTATTCCTATGTGGAATTATGTCTAGGCTTTTACTGCCTTTTTTCTAATGTGTATTTCATGTGTTATGTTTTTTTTACATATACATATTATGAGTATGTTATTGCTATTTTATTTACCGTGGGACTCTCACTCTGACGACGGGGAATATTCAAGCATGTGAATCTATGAAAGACACCCTAATACTGGAGAAGACTATTTCACTTTGTTATACAGATTTATATCCCAGTGAACCATTGTTTCTTCAAAAGGGTGACATTTGGAGAATCACTAATACAGAACTGAATCTTATCAAAATGCCCTGTCTGTATGATAAACACTGGTGCAGATTCTCATTTGACTCAGCCAGGAATTAATTGTGCACCATCAATACCCTTTATTTCTTTAGGTTTATCTTTTCTCATCACAGCAAATGCATGCCACTTTAGAAAAATATGATTCACAAAGTATCTGAAAGCACCAGAATCAACTATGTCCAACATATTCACAAGGCTTTGTATTAGAGGCATGGTTAGATATAAACAAATGTGAGCTTTACAGGTAAAAGATGTAGAGAGGTTAGACTGGCTCATGCTAGGTCTTTCAGCTATGGAGGAGCCTCTGCATTTCCTGACTTCTTTTATCTTTCCCATACAGTAGGGGTTGCGGATGGAGGTGATGGATTGGGGTTCTTTCCCTGATGAAGGAGGTTCGGTGTCTCTTGAGATTGTGGAACTGCATCCGCCTTCTAAGTATAGTGTGGTTTATGGGCCTCTTTTTGCGTGCATGTTAAGTTAGCATGGCTTATTAGAAGTTTAAACGCCATTTAACCTTTTGCTGCTTTTTGCACACAACACTGCTTAGCTGTTTTTGCAAAGTTAGCTTTCGCCAAGGTCTATAAATGAGAAAAAGGTTTGTTTTTCGACATCTCTAGACAGACATACAGTCTGTACAGTGAGTGCTGAGCCGCCACGGTTATCATAACATGTGAGCCTGTTTATAGGCATGTGCGTTTAACACATTCTAGACACAACATTTTGGCATCTGCGAGCCGAGCAAGAGTCTGGCGCCTTTATCATAGCAAATTTGCCATAATTTCACACAATTGGAAAATTCCTGGGATACAGACGCCACGCCACGCTCACCTCCGTGTATTCTGGACTCAGCCTGCTGTGAGCCGCTGCTGTGAGCCGGACCCGCTCCGCGGGTCCCGCTTCGCGGTCTCACAGCGGCTGTCAATCATCCTCAAGGGGCATCACCTGGTGACCGGCAGGGCTGCGAGGGTAGAGCGGGTGGACTCCACGGACCAGGAGTCCCCGCGCGCCCGTTTCCAGCTGGGCTCCTCTCCCTGCCGGCCCCGCCCCCATCACAGCAAGTGTTAAGAGGCTGACTAACCCATCTACGGCGGATTCCTCACTTTGACGCCACGCCACGCTCACCTCCGTGTATTCTGGACTCAGCCTGCTGTGAGCCGCTGCTGCTCGCCGGACCCGCTCCGCGGGTCCCGCTTCGCGGTCTCACAGCGGCTGTCAATCATCCTCAAGGGGCATCACCTGGTGACCGGCAGGGCTGCGAGGGTAGAGCGGGTGGACTCCACGGACCAGGAGTCCCCGCGCGCCCGTTTCCAGCTGGGCTCCTCTCCCTGCCGGCCCCGCACCCTTGGTGACCTTTGCAAAGCTACAAAGAGGAGCTATCATCCCCGCTGCGCGGGAGCGCGCGGGAGGGCGCCGGGAGAAGCCCGGGACAAGGGCGGGACCGTCTGTGGCCGTCCGGGGCCGCAGGAGGCCGGGCTGGGCCAGGTCATTTCCTTCTTGCTTGTTGTATGCTGTGTCCTAGTATCTTTGCTCTGTGTATAGCTAGCAGTGGTTTTTTAGTTACTACACAAAGCGTTTTTAATCTGGACAATCCTCTCTTATCATGAGTCACTCTGCTCCGCCCGGTGTGAGTGTCTCTGTTCTGGGTCCCTTGGATAAATTCTTTAAGAAATCCGCCAAGGAGGTTGATATGGACTTACTTCTTGCAGAAAGAAGAGCAGAGCGTCGACGCTCAATTGAGCAGTTAAAGAAAAATCCACTGCCAGTTTCAAATAATACACAAGAACTTGTCGCCCAAGACTTGAGCGTTATTGATGGGGATGCCACTGATCTTAACCTTACCCCTAGTATATTTAGGTTTCCTACTATCTCCCCGCCCTGTAGTAGTGCCACCTGCGGAGGTCAACTTGTTTGTCCCCCTATTGATCATTCAAGCATAATTGAAACAAACATCCCCGAGACCCTTATCAGGGAAGAAGAACCAAGCCCTATGCTGTCCAACCGGTCTCTGGTTTGTATCGATCCAGGCGAGATCATTCCTGAAAAGAGTGCATTAAAATCAAGAACCACGTCTGACAAGGCTATAAGGGTTGTACACTCCCCACCAAGGAAGAAAAGGAGAAAGGGAGGGGTAAAAAGGAAAGGGCGTAGCTGCCAGACTCTATCACCACCCTTACCCAACCCAAATAGTGAGCCTGGGCCCCCACACTTAGTAGAGCCTCCACCCTCAGTTACAAGCGAACATGTATCCCCAGAGCTAGTAACCGTAGGGGCAAATGAGGTGTCCCTTGGTATTTTGGAGAAGCTTATTAAATCATATATGCTTCCCCTGCTTGAACGTGTGAGGACTATGGGAGAAAAATTGGATCGCCTTGTGGCGACCATTGAGTCTTCACATAGCACTGGCTTGGAAAAGAATAAGGGCCCATCCAACAAACCAGCCGGTTCATCTCTTATTGCTGGCAAACCTCCTAGCATTACCAGCCAACACACTATCAATACTATTAAAGCAGTCACCATCTCAAATAAAGCACCGACTGTGGTTGCGAAACCCACCCCAATAATACCCCCCGTGAAAGCAAACCCTAGGGTGGTAGTCAGCAAACCACAGGCTAAGGGAGCAGCACCGCAGACAAAGAAAGGGATGGGTAAACCCGCTGGTTCAAATGGCAAAAACAACAAACCCTTACCTTTGAAGAGAAATGTAGATCTGCCCCCAGACTCTTTAAACTTTGTTATTGTTATGACAGGCGTGCCACCAGTACAGGAAGGGGATAGAGAAAATAATGAGAGTTTAAAAAATAAAGTCATCTTTTGGCTGAAAACAAATAGACCCCTTCCTCCCAACCTTAATGGGGATATCGTTACGGTCAGAAGATGTCAGTGGGTTGGGGTGCGCCCTAAGGACATAGAGGGGGACATAGTGATCATCAACTTCAGGGACCACAGAGTTGTATCTCACCTTACAGATTGGTATGTGGGAAACAACGAGGGAGGGATTTCCACAAGGAATCTAAGCTATTTCTACCCCGAGACCTTGATTAATTCAAATGACCAACTCCCTGGTAGAAATACTAAAAACACCAAAAGCCTCCTTAAATGGTCCAATTTCACGCCAAGTTTCCATGTACCCCATTTTAACCCAGAGGCGCTGTATCGTTCCTACATCCAATCTACCTACAACTGCCCTGTACAAACGCCGGGCTGGGCTAAGTCATACACCCAGCCCATTGGTCCTCCAGCCCTATTGGATTTGCAATTTTCAAATAAGCCCCCGTATCCCATGGTTCCCCCAACACCAGCCTTCACACAGTTACAGCAGCCTCCTAGCTTTTTTCCAGCAAATCTTTATGCCAACAGGCCTACCCACCCCAAAGACCTTTGGAACATTCCCTTGAGAAACCTATATGACCCACTTTCAGGGCTTGCGTCTAATGATTGACAAGCACTAGAGAAAAGTGATGTCGGCCCTTACACTCCGTGTGTGGGAGATGACACGAGCATCCTTCCCTGTAATTTTGCTAGTGCTAAAGACCCACACCAGTGCTGTGAGGAGGGAAGTTCAGTTCACCCAGGAGAGCTAGTCTTATCAACACTGTCTCTTGCCCCACGGCAATCTATGGTTGTCTCTCCCACGGGCACATCTCCTGTGCATGCTGCTCAGGCTGGGTTAATACGCTTGACTAGGGAAGGGTCGTGCATAGAGGCACCTCCGTCCAAAGAATCTTCCTTTCAACCCTGTGAACCCCTCCCTACAGACATAATAGTCTCGTGTGTTCAAGCCTGTGTTAAGGGTACTACTTTGGGATGTTGGAATGTGGCCGGTATAGAATCTTGTTTATGTATACCTGACTGGGCTGACTTCATCCGACAAGGTGATGTTTGGTCTTTTCAGGAGACACGGTCAACCGTTCAAGTTTTCCTTCCAGGTTTCCTGAGCTTTAATAAACCTGCTGTTAGAGGCAAAAGAGGCAGGGCCATGGGGGGCCTCACTACTTGGGTTCGTCAAACTGTCGGGGTCTCAGTGAAGGAAATCCATATTGATTGCCCTGATATTTTAATAGTTAGTATGAAATCTAATAGTGGGCTGGACATTTTGTTGTTTAATGTATATGCCAGAGGTACTCCGGGTGGTCGCGTTTCAACCACCTTAACATGTTTAGATGAATTCCTTGGCTCTACCCAACCATTGGGTCATGTGGTTGTAATGGGTGATTTTAATACATGTTTTGAACCTCTAAGCAGGGAGGATGGGTTGCTAACTGAGGCAGAGGACATGATGTGGGGTATTCCACAACTCGAGCTACCTCCGATCACTAAGTGGTCCCAAGGTGCCACTTTCATCAAAGGTTTATGTCTGAATTGGGGGCTGCGTGCCCTAAATGGCCGTACAAGATCGGATAGGTTGGGCAACCCAACATTCTTCAATGGCAGGCATAGTAGTCGCATTGATTATATCCTAGTCGACACAACCTTGTGGCCCATAGTATCGGATATGTCAATTAAACCACGACCAGAAAGTGATCACGAACCACTCATAGCAGAACTGAAAGACTTTAGTTTTGCCGGGCCGATTGTGCGACATCCCAATCCCGTTCATGAGGCCATGGTACTAACTAATGATATGAGGAGGGTTCGCTGGCCAAAGGTAGCTGTAGATGTGAATGCACGTAGCAAAATAAGAACACTGGTTTCTAACTCGCCAAGGGAACTTGATAAGTGTGATAATCTGAATCGGACAATCCCTAAAATTTCAGACATTCATGCCAGCCTGTTTTTGTCCCTAAAGACATTATTTGTTAAGTACGTAGCCAATAAGGGTTTAGGAAAGGCGAGGAAACCTGCTAATTGGTTTAATGAAGAGTGCGGCAAATCTCAAACAATCTTGTTCCAAGCTTTAAAATCTAAGAATCCAGTTATGATTAAAACCAGCAGGAATGCTTATAATGATGTTAAACGGCGGGCTAAAGCCGCATGGGATGATGAGCGCTGGGCTCTCCTAGCTGAGGCCTGCGGCTCTAGGAACCTCCAGCAATTTTGGCATCTCCTCAGATGGGGACAGTCCCAGGATGACCGTCCCAGCCCCGCTTCTGTAGATCAACTAAAATGGGTGTCCCATTTTCAGGAACAGTTTAGGTGTCTTAGGGCTGGGGAAGCCCCCATTACCTGGCCATTAACCTTTGATACCCTTGTGTTCTCAGCCAAAGAGGTTGAAAATGTCTTGAATGCCATCCCTAGGGGCAAAGCGCCCGGTCCGGACTGTATCCCAGCTGATATTTTCCAGCAGGACCAAGATTTATGGGTACCGTATCTGTTGCATTTGGCAAACACGCTGGCTAGGGGCGCCAAGGTACCCTATTCATGGGCTGGTGCCGAGATCTTGCCCATCTTTAAAAAGGGTGATCGGTCGGTCCCATCGAATTACCGGCCGATCAGTCTTATTGATGCGGTACAGAAGATAGTATCCAGACTTGTTCTATCTAGGGTCCAGGCATGGATCGAGGAATATAACGTTCTCACCCCCCTCCAAGCAGGGTTCAGACCTCATGTAAGCACCCTGATCAGGCTTTTCGCTTTATGCTCCTGCACTGGAAGATGGTTACCCTGGGCAAAGGAAATTTATTTGCGGCATTCGTAGACCTTAGGTCTGCGTTTGACCTTGTCCCGAGGGCCGGGCTTTGGAATTGTCTACTAGAAATGGGCATGCCTCCCATTCTGGTCCGCCTTATAGTTAATCTCCACGCAGAGACTTATGCCTTTGTAAGATGGGGCAAACCCGGAGAGGTGACAAAGAACTTCCCTGTGTCGAAAGGTGTCAGACAGGGATGTGTTTTGGCACCCACCCTGTTTTCTCTATACATTAACAGAGTTACTAAGTATTTTGACGGCTTTCCCACGGATGCTCCCAGTCTGGCTGGCATGAAAATCCCCGTGCTCATGTTCGCTGACGACACTCTCTTGATTTCACGAACTAGACAGGGCCTACAGCTCGCACTGTCGAGGTTTGAGAGTTTCTGCAGCGAACATGAGCTGGAGGTGAACGTGGCCAAAACTAAATTTATGGTCCTGAGGGCGCATAGACAGGTTGTGGCTAGGGTTACCATGGGGGATACCCCCCTGGAGCAGACAAAGCACTTCACCTACCTGGGAGTTACTTTTAGTGACACCTTGAGCTGGACCCACCAGATCGAGCTCATGACCCTGAAACATCAACAGTTGGGCGGAGCCTTGATTAAGGAACATAAAGGGTCATTTACGAAGCCTATGTCACCGCTGATGAAGATCTATGGAGGAAAGGTCTTGTCAGTGGTGTTATATGGCGCAGAGCTTTGGGGTGGTAGTAATCAGGAGTCTTTGAAACATGCCCAAAACAAGTTTTTAAGGATGGCAACAGGTCTGCCTCAGTCAACACCACTAATCCCCCTTTTATATGATCTGGGGTGCCACTCGGTGGTCGACCAAGCAAGATTTCGACCTCTATCATTCTGGCGACGCCTGTGGACGACGCCAGAACTACACCATTACGCAGAAGCATGTTTGGAGGTAAAAAAACAGCCCTGGAGCCACTAAAATTGGATGGTTTACAGATCTTAGGGCCACCTTACAATCTCTGGGCCTTAATGAGTTGTGGTTTTCGCCCGAGACAGCTAAATTCCCATCAAAAAATGAGCTTAAAAAATGTTACTGGGAATGGGTGACGCACAACATTTTCTTAAAAACAAGTACGAGCAGTCTTTCTGGACTGTTTATGGTACACAAAGATTCTCCCAGGCTAGAAGGCTACTGGGAAATTATTACTAAACCTCTGGACCGCAAACTCTTTTTTCAATTTAGATGTGGTTCACTTCCCATAGGGGACTTTACCAAAAAGTGGGGAACTGATAGATCGGGGTTTTGCGCTAACTGTCACGGTACCGGGGAAAGTTTGACTCACTTTTTGTATATGTGCCCACTATACTCAGCCCCCAGATCCAAATGGCTCAAACCAGTATGTAGACAACTAGGCACCAGATCGGCTGTCGAAGCCTTGAGACTGTTAAAAACTAATCTGGATCCGCTCATTGTTGTGGGGGTTGCTAAGTTTCTTGGGTGGGCTTGGGTGATCAGATGTAGGTTTATTAAAAACAACTTAGTGGAGATTGTCTAAATTTTTGTAAATACTGTGGTAGTATGGTCGTGCTTGACACCTTTTTAAACTTTTTGTACAAGCTTTGTAAGAAGTCAACTCGATGTTAATGATTTAATACTGGCTTTATATGTTTCATGTGTATTGTGTATTTATGTCTTTTATGATGAATTAATCGAATAAAGACTTCTTGAACTGACTAGCCAATTCAGATGTAATTTACACTTACTGAGCGGACAGGTAATGGGGTCCCCCAAAACAAGCTCCAGAGACCTTCTATAGCTTATAACACAAAGTTCCTATATAGGAAGGGTGTTTAAACTAGGCGCTGTATCACCTGTTTGCACCATCACCTTTTAAAAAAGATTCCTCCTTTTGTATTTTATGGAGTTGTAACCATGCTGACCATATTATTTTTAATCATGTCTGCTTATGTTGACTAAAATACTGCGCTTGAGATCACGTTGTTAAAATAAATATTTTAACCTTACTGTGTCTCTTATTTACTCCTGTAGTGGACTGGTATGAGAGTATAACAAAAGAGTGTTTTCACTTCCCACTACTCCTGATATGGTCCTAAGTTGCATGTTGTAGATTGTTTAATCATTGGTTACTTTGCTATAGGACGAAGAGCTAATGTGATACTGATTGCTAGCTGGTTGGAGTTTCTAAGTAATGAGGTGAGTTTCTGGTACACCACAATTCACTAATGTCCTAGGTCTCTGTGCACAGTTCTGTGTATGAGCAGAAATCCTTGCAACATAAGTGGCAGCCCTTTCGCAGACCTTCAATTGGTAAAGTGAGCTCAATAAGAGAACTTACAGAAGAAGATCTATTAAACCAGAGCTTCAACTCTGCCCCTAGGAGGTGACAGAAGGCAACAGCAGCTGATTCATACTCAGGCTGCTTCAGCCACTTTGGCCTTGTTGCAAGTACACCTGAATGAGCTGGTTGTGTGTGTTGTTTGCCTGTTGCCAAAAATGGCCTTGAAATGAGTGATAAACTGCAAGTAGATATATAGACAGAGTCTTACAATCATATACATGGCTTTAGCCAAAACTAAAGCTACCTTGGCTGAATCAGTGGGAAAGTACTGCGGTTGATGTTTGAAATGCAACTGGGACTGTGGCAAAAAGGTCTGAAACAATAGGGTTCCATGCATAGTTATCAGCCGGGTTGACAGGAATGACTCCATAAATAGAAGGAAAACTCCTCACAGATACTGAGCAAATAATCGAAAAGGAAGTTGTAGGAGATGAGGAAAGGCATGTGGTTACTTTGGTATAAATTGGTTAAGAGGCAATAATAAATGGACCCTTTCTTTTCTAGCTGTGTTAAGGCCTGCTTAAATCTTGGTTATAGTTTGAGCAATAACCTTAAATAGATTCTCGGCAATTTGCAGAGCCTAAAATATTGGCCTGTCAAATTGTCAATCAAGGATTGGAGAGATAGTATGCTGGAGAAAATCCCAAACTTCTAGCATAGACCTTGTCAATGAGACGTCATGCAAAACAATGTTAGACAATGAGTGGGAAAATGAGGGGGAAAATGAGGGGGGGAGATACAGGTACCACTCTTTTGCTTCTTTGGCTCATCAGGAGGATAGACTTGTTCAGCAGGTATTGGGGTTTTGATGGCGAAAGAACATAGAAAAGTGAGTAAAATATATGGCAGAAAGTATCCAATCGCAGTCCACCAATAATTCTCATTGCTTAATGAACACATTAGTGGGTTGAGCTGTTATGAACCCTAAGTCAACCTACAATCGTTAAGCCCCTAGACTCCAAGAAGAAACAACACTGTGAGAGGAGGAGTAAATACAGACAAGCATGAAGAATATAATCTGCTTAGTCCCACTAGCCCGTGAGAAAAGGAAAAGAGAGAAAACGTTGAGGGAAAGGACAGTGCCAAACTAGCAGGAATAGAAAGCCATACAACAAAAGTAAAGTTGTCAGGAAGTGGCAGCATCATTTTCTCAGGATCAGATAGACCGGTAAGCTTAGGCTGCACCAGACATGAACTTCCTAACATCAAAGTCAGTACAGAGGGGAGTTAATAGTCTAACTCTTGATCAATTTCCACAACCCATTCTTCTAAAGCTTCCAATACATCGTATAACCAGATCTTCCATTAAATGGTAAGGAATATAGGAAAAGTAGCCCGACCTCTATTCTACCCCTTGACTTTAATGACAGTCCTGAGTGTTTAACACTTCCTACGCTTTGACCCAACACTCTCCTGAACTCCAGAAAGTATGCAACTGAACTCTATCTCATCCTGAAATCCAGATGTCTCCTTATAAGTTATAATATTATATCACACTGCTAAAAGGCGAAAGCAACTTGCAGCAGAAAGGGTCTCTATCCAGGCATAAAACAGCCAAGTTCCCCCCAATATATCCATTTCTCTCATTGTTCTGAGATTTTAGTGATAGTCATTCTACACATACACATGCAGATTTACACAATGTACCTTTTTTTTCAAAGCTTGGTGGTTATCAATTGTGTCCACTTTCTGAAGGTGCAAACAATCTGCTGCCTGTGAAACCTGGAGGGGGGGTGATCTGGGATTGTTAATTTCTTCAGTTGTGTGCCATTCGGTAAGGATCACGTGCAGAGAGCGATGCAAGCTGGGTGAAGGACCAACTTGGGCCACAAGTGCTGAGTGCTCGGAGTGTACAAAGTCCCGCAAGCTGTGCTCTTCATCCTCATTCCTGCCATCCTGTTTAACCCACAACGTCCATCTTGGGTGCCAAACATTCATGTAGTAATGGAAAATCTCATCTGGGCAAATATCTATAAGGATATCCAGGTATTTGGAACATAGTTTGGTTGAGCAGGTATTAGCAAGTCTATGCAGAACGCTCATAATTTGTGCTATTGTTTTCTCATCCAGATGAGCTATTTTCTGGTACAAGAGATCCAACACCAATGGCAAACAGTACCTTATGACAGCACAGGGCACAATGGACTTCAGATCAAGTGGGTCCTGAATGTCAGGACTTATTGTTAAGTACTTGACCAGGGTTTTCAGCTTGGGTATACTCTGCATGACAGAGAGGACGACGAACCGTAGTGTATTAGGTGTGCATGTCCTTGCAATGCAGCAAGCACATACCCTCCAAGGCAAATCAGCGTTTTTACAGAGGACCCTATATAAGTCAAAGCCTGGGCTGAAGAGGGGTAGAACGTCTACATAGAGATGTTCAGGGCAATGCTGAACAAGGTCTTGCATGTGTGATGTCATTATGAATATGTTCTTTACTAGAGCTTTGCCTTCTGCATACACTAGCTTCACTTTAGCTGACGGATCTGAAATGAAGAGGGAGTCCAGCTCTCCCAGCACTTCCGAGCAGTCTTTGAATGTGCTGGAGTCAAGGCTCAGGAGTCTCTTGAGGTCCATTGGTTCCAAGAACTTCATGGAGATATCATTTGCAATCCTAACTTTCTCCACACAGCTCCTTGTGATTCTTCTTGCTGCAGGTAGGCAGGCAACAATTGGCAGTTCATGGTTGTGTTGGAGGGTTTTGGTGACAACAAGTTTGTCCTTGAAGGTACTCAGTCTCAGTTCAATGGCCGCTGGGCAGCTGTAGGTGGACAACAATTTAAACATTATGTGTAATTATTCTGAAGCAAAGGGCCACGATGATTAACAAAGTGTGACACAATCATAAAAAGATTCTTAAAGTGGCAACATAACCAAACTCAATGGATCTCTTGCTCTCAACTTACAAAATATTAGTAGCAGTGATAGCTCACTCCAGTTCTTGTCATTACGAACCCCTTCAAATCAAATACGGAGCACATGAAACAGTTTAAAAGAACTGTCACATAAAACGACAGGAGCAAAAACGTTAGCACCATTATTAATCTTTTTTCTCTGTAAAGCTGTCAATTAAATCACCGTCAGCAATAACAGTCCCGCTCAGATGCAACAAAGTGGCAGAAGGTTTATCTCGATCCCTGAAACTATGCTAAATTCAAAAAGAAAAATAGTCTCCCAATTCCTATATTCACTCTCTGGTGTAATGTTTCTTATAATATTATTTTTTTTACTTCACAGCATCCATACATATATTTCCTATTGGTGCAGTAATATAGTCCCTTTCAAATGCACAGGGTCATAGAGCAAAATGTTGTGTTTTGCATATTTCTTCTCATTTAAATATGCCTACACTTGTACATAACGAACGAGTTACTTACCTTCGGTAACGATGTATCTGGTAGAGAGACATTCCAGCCGCAGATTCCTTAAATTAGAATATCCCCCGATGTTAGACTGGATCCGGAAAACTTTCCGCAGCAGCACATGTGTGTGCCAGTCGGCGACGCCGCACAGCTCCGCCCCGATGTTGTCCACAGACGTGACGTTTTCGTCGGGGAAACTTTTCCGCGCCACAACGCGGAGCCACCACCAAAAACTGCGAGTATGGGAACACTGTGCAAAAAAGAGGAAAAAGAAAAAGAAATTGCATGGTGAGACAGCACCATAAAGGACAGTGCCAGGCACTGTATAGTGAAAAATAGTGAAGGGAAAGAGCAGAGCAAAGCTCTGAGAAGCAACCCTGCAAAAGCGAAGTCTAAATCCTCCCCGGAGGCAGAAGATAATGTGAAAAAACATCATGGCAGGCGACAAACACTGCATCCACAATATATAACTGTGAAGGGCAACAAGTCAGGAACACATGAGCAATGACAATCCGCCAGAAGTCGGCACCAGAAAGGGATGTTGTATCCCTTGTAAGAAACTTGGCTGGGCCAATAGACTCCAAACCAATGGACCGTGGGGGAGGTGAAAGATCCCAAGGCGATTGGGGTGAGGATGGGGTGACATGATTAGATGCCACACTGGACGACAGGTCGTAGGGATGTAAAAAGACACATGACACATGAATATACCGCCCAAACACGAGAATGGGTGTAGTACAGCTAGCAAAACCGAATGGAGCATCCTGTCGAGGAGTAAAGTGAAAGATGTCACCCCGCAGAAAGGCAAAGCCACCCAGAGGGAGGCGAATGCAGGAAACCCAACCTGAAAAGGTCCACGCAGAACGGGGAGGATGGGTGGGAGTTAAGGAATCTGCGTCTAGACTGTGTCTCTATCAGATACATCGTTAGCGAAGGTATGTAACTCGTTCATCTGATAGAGACATCTAGCCTCAGATTCCTAAACTTAGAATAGATACCAAAGCCATACCCATAGAGGAGGCGGGTCTGCAACTAAACCCCACCAAGTTCCAGAGAGAACTTAGCTGTCAACAAGGTGACGAAACACAGTGGGGAAAGCAATACCGGCGCAGCCAGCACCCGTCTACGAAGCTCTGAAAAGAGCGGAAAGCAATGGGAGGCAAAGGCACCACAAGCCATGAAAGAACAGCACGAAAACCCTCATGTGTATACGGGGTTGAGAGAAAGAGCACAGAGCCAGAAATGGCGATGCAGGAGTGAGAGTTCATGGCTTCGTAAAAGAAGATTAACTGAGCCCAGGGTCTGATGGATACACAGGATTCGCTGCGTCGACAGGAAGCAAGACCCAGAGAGAGGACAAAACGGTATGACAGACTATCCACAACAGTGGAAAAAAGCACTGTTGAAACTGCACCAGCTAAGATACGTGGGGCAGTATTGTCAGGATGCCGAACCATGGCCAGAAAGTGTCGGCAATACCAGAAACACAAGATACTCAAGTACGCAGTCGCTCTTTCACAAAAACATGAGGGTGGACGGCAATACGCAAAAGCACCCAGAACAGGATCACAGTAACACTGGTATTCACGTGGAAGTTAGGAATACATTTAAGAATACCGTGTGGCTTCCAGAACCACACCAAGTATAGGGAAGTCCCACTGTAGGGTAGCATGAGCAGCCCAGATGTGAAGGACAGGCAACCGGCAAAAAGGGTCAGCACACACACAGAAGAGCTCGCACCATGAGCAGACCGGGGCGAAGACCACATACATCGCAGCAAGGAACGTTGCTTGTGCGACTCCGCTGTGGGAACAGCACAGAGCAGATATACATTAAGAAAAATACACATCTAAAAAGGGTGTGTTGCATAAGAGAAGACAAGGGTACGCCATATGTACCAACAGTCCGGTGAAGTAGAGTTGGACAGGACAATGTCCAGATCCGTAAGTGACATCAGCCACCCGTCCAGGGGGAGCCGCAGTCCCCGGCTAGATAGATGAAGAGATGGAGCAGGACACAAAAGTGGAAACAGCCAGGACCAATGTAATGGCCTAGGGATGTACAGGGAAGACCACCCAAGAAAGCGAGAATCCTAAAGAGAACACTTCTCCTAAGAGTGTTACGGCAGGAACCCAATGCAGAAGCGTGGAGAACACCTGCGCGGAAGCAGCAGGGAAATAGGAAAAACTCCTGTTTGGGAAGTGCCCAGAAAATGAGGGCACAAGGCAGTGGACAGTATAGACATACATGGTGAAGACACCACTGCCTACAGACAAGTTTAGACAGGACTGAAGTACGAGAAATTATCACCTATCACGGAGAGTAGAGGGTAGAACTAGTCATCGCAGAAGCAGAAGAAAGAACGCAGGCACCCCATGATAGCTAACAGACCAGGGTGCACCCACACTATGCGCAAACACTGGAGAAGTGTGCCATGCAGCGGCTCTGCCCTTGCGCTATACGATGGCAGGGCGTCAGCTGCGAAAGAACTGTGGTGAAACGGAACAGAACAAGGGGAGCACAGCGAAGCTGAAAAGCACCCCTTGGTAGGGAACTTCTACTGATGCTTCGAAGTACTACGTAAAACCGTAAACCGCAACCCTAACTGAAAGCACAATAGAGCGACGCCAGCCTGTGGGTCGCATAACAGCAGAAAGAGAGGACAGACTGATTCACAGAAGAACCTCTGTGAGAACGACTCCACAGGAGCGTATTAAGCCTTCCTTGTAGAAGGCAGCTACATAATAGCCAGCTAATGCCCCACATAGGATAAGTCTTAACCACGGCAAAGGGGCTCCTCTTGAGACAAGCTCACCGATAAGAGAACTGAAAGGAAGGCAGAACCAGCTAACCAGCTGTACTGACCACAGACAAACACAGCGGAGTAGTCAATTAGACAATCTGGGTATTACGCCATGAACCCAGGGTCCCAAACAAACAAGGCCAAACTGCCTATGCACAAGAAAAATATAAGCCAGAAGTAAGAGAAAGGCAGGCCGCAAGTGCCAGACAATCATGTAAGACCAGGCATGAGGCGGGAGACCGCTGAATCAGCATGACAGTCAAAAAGGTCCACGCCATTGAATGGCATATCCCAAAGAGCGTCCCGAAAACGACTATTGTGCAGCCATGCATGGCGGCGCAGAGCAACCGACCGGGCCATTGCCCTACTCACAGAGTCTGTAGCGTCCAGGGCCGATCAAAGGGAAAATGGTGCCATTCCCCGGCCATCAACAATAGGGCGATGCAATTCAGCCCGAGGCCCTTCTGGGTGAGAAGGAAGAAAGAGCTCAACCAAGTCAAAAAAGGGCAAAAGATGCACGTGCGAACACGTAAGACGTGTTCACGGCACGGAGGCCCGCACTGCAGAGGCAAAAATGTGGCAACCACATGTCTTCAGCCACCGAGACTTCTTAGTGGGAGGTAGCAACAGCAGAGCAGAAGAAGGCTACAAAGCAAAAGCCACCTGGACAACCAGACCCTGAGCTTTAGGGTGAAGGGACAAGCGGACAGGATCGTCTGGGGCCGGGCGATGTCGGCAAGCAATAGCCCGATTAACAGGGTCACCAGAGGAGGGCCATGCCCAGGTACTAACCAGGATGTCAAACTAAAACCCACCAAAGGGCAGCAAAGGCTCCACGTCCACAGGCTCCATGTGAAGGAGATCAAGTAAAGGATCAGAGGCAGAGAAACCACAGGGGGCTGCAAGTGAAGAATATCCGCAGTGCTGCGAACAGCCCTCGCGAAAGCCGCACTAGCCTCTGTCGCTGTTCTGGGGGCGACAACAAACCATTGGTCGGGGATGGTTGAAGGCTAACTCGTCCACTAGACAGTAAAGGTGGAGAAGCCTGAGGTTGATCTGAAGGATATGGAACGCTAGGCACCTGCACCAAAGGGCATCAAAATGACCCCGAACACGGTGAGCCCAGAGGGATTTCATCCTCCTGTAATAGAGGAGCCGTAGGCGATGGCACCGGCACTGACCGACGCCGAGACGGCGTTGCATCAACGTCAAGAACCTCCAGAGGGGACTCGATCGGGCGCGGCCCGATGGCGACTCAACCTCCACCTGCGGGGAAGAAAGAGGTCGACAGGGCTTCTAACTCGGTGCCGCAGCGGACGTCAGCACAGGAAGCCGCACATGCCTATGCAGCGACTGGACGGGTGGGCTGGGCGGACGGCTGGGATGCCCCTCTGGGACGTCTCTCGACGTCGTATCAACTACGGAACTGAAGTTGATGCACACAGCCGGCGCGAGGACGATTCTGCCGGCAAAGACCCAACATGAGTGCCTTCCTCCTCTGTGGGACCCGAAGGCGCACCAGGGAGAGGGGGTGAACCTGAAGAAAGCCTGGAGAGCCCTTGAATAGGGCTTCATCCTGGTCGTCGTCACTCCGACACCCAGAGAGGGTGGGTACGGGGCAGATGACTCCTGGGCGCCTGTGCCTGGCAAAGACCGAGAGCAGCGGGCTCCAGCGTCACGTTTACGGGAGGGCGACCTCGGCGACTTATGCTTGTGCTTACCTGTCTCCGAACGACTTCTGCGGGAATGACCCCGCGAGGGGGCCCGATCCCGAGAGGGAGATCGGCGGCGTGAAGGCGCAGGACTGGACATCCGGGCGGCCACCAGCTTCATACGACGCTCCCTTGGTTTCATCTGCCGACAGGCGTCGCACTCTTCGGAGTCGTGGTGCACTCCCAGGCACCACATACATATTGCGTGCGGATCCGTGACCGACATTTGTCTCGTACAGGTCTCACACGCCTAAACGCCCAAAGGCATCGCACACTGTCCAGTGACGTTGAAGGCGTTGAGAAGGCCTAACAATTAGGCGAAGGAACCACTGGTTTTCCTGGACCCGCATTGGGACCCAGAAAAGAAGAAGGCCGACGTCAGCATGCCAGGGGTCTTATTTGGCTCCGCTGACCGTGGACAACGTCAGGGTGGAGACGTGCGGCGCCGCCCCCGGCACGCAGAGGTGCTGCTGCGGAAAGTTTTCTGGATCAAGTCTGACGCCTGGAGATATTCTAAGTTAAGGAATCTACGGCTAGATGTCTCTATCAGATAATCATAATCTATATATCAGGCGTTTCAAAATGAATCCCTTTGTGGTAAAAGTAATTCAGGCAGTCAATATGAAGATATCCCATAATTAGTGTCAAACTTTTAGGGATACATAGAGGAAAGAGATTGTAAGGACTTATCTCAGTGGGAAAGGAGTAGACCACCAGCACCTCACCGCACAATACATTCTTGCTCTTTCTCCCCAAACTCTTTCCCCGCAAACCTCGAGACCTAGAACCTCACATATCTTCCCCTTTCAAAGCAATGAAAACATTATTTCCATCCTCTTGTACAACAATCAAAACAATATTCAGCAATAAAAATAAAGTGAAAGATACATACAATGACATAAACAAAGATAAATGTGATGACATACACAAAAAAATATATATAAAAGGGAAAAATCAATGCATGACATAATTCAAATATGCAGGAACACAGCGTTTCCTTGGACAATGGTCATGTGTCGGGCTCCTGACAGGAGAATTATCTTTAACACCAAATTGCATATGCCATTCCACAAAAGCCAATTGTCCCTCCGGTACAACCAAACAATCTCTCCTTATTCCAGACTCTACCATTGCTCATGTGCACATCATTTAGCCAGAACCTGAACCGGGAAAGTAAACTTAGACCCCCCCAGAAATTACATGTCCAGGTTTTTACGCATGCAGCCAAAACACCTTCTGGAATTTGTCCTGCACTCCTATCCCATCTTCAGCAACACCCTGCATCTTGGTCTGAATGCCCCTCCTCACATCCTCAACTCCATGCAATAACTAGGGGTCTATAGGACGAGAATCCATCCATTCTCTCCTGAGTTTGGTGCCAGGCAAATTCCCTCGCAACAAAACAAATCGGGAAACACCTGTGCTGTCATTGGGAGTGGTTCTCAGGGCCCAAATCATGTCGTCGATAACTATTGTCCAATTCAATTTTTTAACCAAAGCCAACTGTAAACGTCCTTTCAAAGTACAATTAGATCATTCAACTAATCCATTGTTTCTGGGATGATAAAGAGCAGTCTATGTGCTTAATGCCTACCTCTTATAAATGCTATAATTTCAACAGAGAGTAAGGAAACAAGTTACTTACCTGTAACTTCAGATAGCCAGTATTGGTATCTTTCATAGATTCACATGCCTGAATCATTCCCCGTCGCGGGAGTCCCACGATAAAACAATAGGAGTGCCAAAAGTAAATAACAGTAGTAGTAGTAGGCACCAAGGAAAAGGCCTGAGGCCTAGATCTTAGCATCTTATCTACGTCATTATGCTAAAAGAACCAAAAAATTGTCCCAACCAATCAGCTATCAGAACCCTCTAGAACACACTCTGCAGAGCCCGTTCTCCTCAGATTTTCCTTAGCACAAGTGGGAAGTAAGTGTCCCAAAGCATAGAGAACTGACTCTACCGGGAGGAGGGTGGGCGCATGTGAATCTATGAAAGATACCAATACGGGATAACTGAAGTTGCGGGTAAGTAACTTGTTTTCTTATCCAGTATTGGGGTATCTTTCATAGATTCACATGCCTGAATAAGAGTAGCAAGCGGTATACCAAGTATACAGTCGGTTGCAGATGGCGGGAGACTAGAGCTCATAAAACTCCCAAATTGCATCCATAACGTGTTAACAAAAGGGTATAATAAACCAAATTTTAAATTTTCAAAGCATGCCACAGACACAGGGAAATGAAACATGCACAGTAATATCACTATATGGATATGCAAGTTATCATGAATATTAGCTATATATCAAAAACCAATCTACAATTCCAGAAATTGTGTGTATCATAAATAATGACAGCCATGGATATCATAAAAAAAAAACAGATAAGGTACCTGAAACTGACCTCAAAGAAAAAGATGGCGTAGGACAGCCTGTCCAACAGCTGCATCCGCTTGATGTGTAGATTGAAGGCAGTAATGCCTCGTGAACGTGTGGACATGCTTCCATGTTGCAGCACAACAGATATTTTCTAAAATCACTCCAGCAAACAACGCTGTAGAGGCTGCCACAGTCTTTGTAGAGTGGGCCTTGGCTCTCCTTAGCAATGGCCTGTTAGCCTTGTCATGGCAGAAATGAATTGTAGATGCTATCCATCTCGCAATTGTGGCTTTTGTGACTGCAATTTCCAGAGTAGCTTGGCCGTATGCCACAAACAACTGGTCAGATTTTCTAATGACCTTTGTTTTTTGTAGGTAGAATTTTAAACATCTTTTAATATCAAGAGAATGCAAGGCTCTTTCCGCTGGTGTAAACGGATTTGGAAAGAAAGTCCTTAGTCTCACTGGTTCATTGAGGTGAAACTGTGACGGTACTTTAGGTATGATGTAGGATTAGTCCGGAGTGAAATGTAGTAAATGGTTCCTTTATAGAGAAAGCCTGAATTTCACTCACTCTTCTAGCAGATGTTAGAGCCAAAAGTAAGGCAACTTTCCACGTGAGAAATTTTAGTTCAGCCTAGTGGATCGGCTCAAATGGGTGTTTCATTAGTTGCATCAGGACAGTGTTAAGTTCCCACTCCGGCGGGGGAGGCCGTACTGGAAGAAACGCTTGGAAAAGTCATTTCATGAACTGCTTGATCAATGAGGATGAACATAAAGAAGGAAGTTTCGTTATTTTTCTGAATCTGGAAAGTGCGGCTAAATGGACTTTAACTGATGAAAAAGTGAGTCTAGATCTAGCCAGATGTAGCAAATAAGGGAGGATCTGTTCCGCAGGAGCTTCCACCCGGTGAACATTGTTAGCCTCGCACCAGCAGCAAAAACGGCTCCATTTTAGTTGTTAAGTCTTATTTGTGCTCTGAGCTTGCGATTTTGTCAAGATGTCACGACAGTCCGGGGGGATGTTAAGGTCCTTAAATTCTAAGAAATCAGAATCCATGTGTGTAAATGTAGAGATTGAGGGTCCAGGGCAACCACCTGACCTCTGTCCCTCAACAACATTGTGGGTGTTGGAAGAAGACGGATCGGCTGTTCCTGGGATAGTAACAGAAGTTCTTGGAACCAGTACTGCCGTGGCCACCGGGGTGCAATCAGGATGAGAAGGCAACCCTCCAGCTTCACTTTGCGTATTACTCTCGGGATTAGAGGTATTGGGGGAAAGAATAAGCACAAATCCCTGACCATCGCATGGACAGGGCATTCCCCCTTGATCCCTGTTGAGGGTATCTGCTGGAGTAATATCGCCATTTTTTGTTGTCCCTTGTGAACAAATCCAGTACCGGCGTGCCCCAAGTTCGGAACACCTTGTTCACTTGAACCTGCTCTAGATCCCACTCGTGGCAGTCCGATTGGGTCCTGCTGAGCGTGTCCGCCAGGGTATTGTGGAGACCCCTGACATGTTCTGCTTTGAGGGTTATGTTGTGGAGTGTGACCCATTTCCACAACTCCCGAGCGGCTCATGATAAAGTTGCCGATCTTGTCCCTGCTTGCTTGTTTACGTAAAACATGCTGGTGGTATTGTCGGTCTGAACCAGTATTGATGAACCTGCAATCCTTGGAAGGAAAGCTTGCAAGGACAGAAAAATTGCTTGTAGTTCCAGGCTGTTGATGTGTTGTTTCTTGTACTCTTGAGATCACTTTCCTTGTATCTGCAAATCCTGGAGATGACCTTCCCATCCTTCCATGGAGGCATCATTTGTTAAAACAAAATCTGGAATATCTTGAATGAAAGTGAGTCCTTCTGTTAAGTTGATCATCTGTGACCACCAATGTAGAGCAGTCTTCATGCGTGGTGTGGCTTTCAGGGTGTCGTCGAAGGAACCCACGGCTTGTTACCACTGAAGGTGCAGCTCCTCCTGTCTCATTCTAAGTCTTGCCAAAGGGATGAGATTTATAGCTGAAGAGCACATCCCCGGGAGTGAACCATACAAGCGGACAGAAACTGACTTTTTTCTTGATATCAGAGTTGCCAGCTTTTGAAGACGAACCTGTCATTCGTGAGATAAGAATGCCTTGCACTGGACCGGGTCCAGCAGAGCTCTGAGAAATGGAAGGACCTGCATCGGGCGTAACTGAGATTTGCTCTTGTTCACAGTTAGCCCCAGAGAGTTGAAAAGATGAAGAGACCTTTGATTAACCAATCGTCTAAATACAGGAATACTTGGATTCCCCGGCATCTTAACGCTGCTGCTACAGGAGCTGGGCACTTTGTGAAGATCCTTGGAGCCGATTTCAGTCCAAACGGGAGCACTTTGAACTAATAATGGGCGCCAGCCACATTGAAGCGAAGATATTTGCGATGTTTGGGGTGAATTGGGATGTGGAAGTAAGTGTCGTCCATATCCAGAGAAGCCATAAGATCTCCCTCGTTTAGGCAACCTAGAATCTCTGAAAGTGTAACCAATGCGAAATCCTTGTTTTTTTAGGAATCTGTTCAGGTTGCGAAGGTCTAAAATCGGTCGCCATTCCCCAGATTTCTTTTTGATCAGGAAAAATCGAGAATAGAATCCTGTCCATTTCTCATGTGATGGAACCTTCTCTATTGCATTCTTGAGGAGCATTGTTAAAGCTTCTTTGAATAATAAGTGAAGACGTGGGGGAGGGGGTCCCTTGGGCAGAGTGGTAGGTGGCTTGTTGACAAATTCTAGGGTATGTCTGTTCACGAGGTCTAGAACCCATTGATCTGTTGTAATTTTTTGCCACTTGTCCACAAATGCTGAACTTTTCGCGACCACAGGAATGGGGATAGGTGTGATTGGTGCCCTGCGGAGATCACTGCTTCCTGTTGGCATCTCGTCCTTGATTATGTGATCGTTTTCGACCGCCCTGACGAGAGAAACCAGCCGTGTTGGATTGCTGGTATGAAGATTGATAAATCTGTCTATATTGGGGCTGGTATTGCCTGTTCTGCTGGTTTTGGTATCCTCCTCTGGAGGAAAACCCACGCCCCTTTGCGCCTCTGAAGGTTCCGCGTTTGTATTGCAAAGAACCCAATGATCTTGCAGTGTCCGTATCAGTTTTTATAGCTTGGAGGGCTTCATCAATGTGTTTTCCGAACAACGATACACCATCATAGGCCATGTCCAAAAATTTTATCGGGACTTCATGTCTGAAAGTGGTGGCCTTAAGCCAACCCTGACGTCTGAGTACTGCCGCCCCTGCTATCTGGCAAAAATTCGTATTAACAAGGTCTAGTGCGCAATCTATGGTTTTGGATGCCGCACGTTCTCCCTCTAATAGGATTTTCCTTGCTTCTTGTCTCCTGTACTCAGGAATAAGTTCAATAAGCCCAACCATATCTGACCACCATTGGCGGTCATAACGCCTGATTATTGCTAGGGAGTTAGCTGCTCTACTAGAGGCAGCGGCCATTGTTGAAAACTTCTTGCCGATCAAGTCAAGACGACGCCCTTCCTTGTCAGGCGGTGTAGTAATGGGTGTTGCCGGGTTCTTTGATCTTTGTTGAGCAGCCTGAGAAATGACCGAATTTGGCAGAGGGTGTGCAATAAGACAGGATGGACTATTAGCAAGAGCTCGATATTTCTTATCTATCCGTGGAAGCACTGCTGGTACAGATGCAGGAGTTTTCATGATTTTGATCCCTTCGTCCCAGATGTAATCAATTATCGGGACAGCCCTCATAATCTTCCTGGATTCCTCCTTGAAATCATGTAGGAAGCATTATGTTTGCTCAACTGTGAAAGACAATTGAAATCTAGCAGCAGCTCGCATTAGATTGTGAAATCCCCCTATATCCTCTGGGGGTGAATCAGATGGTAGAGGAGTAGGTGGTGAAGGCATCAGGATAATGTAAGAATCCCAAGGATCCGCATGAAGGGTTTCTGGTAGTTAACCCTCATCAACTTCCTCTTCAGAAGATGTGTCCTGACCACGATGAGGGTCTGGAAGCTGTTGTTCTTGAGGAGGGTCTGGAAGCTGAGGCGTTGGAACAGGAACGTCAGGTGGAGGCAAAGGATCCGGAACCACCACAGGTGGAGGTGGAACTTGTGGATAACTTGCTGAGGAGGAAACCGTTGTCTGTAATCTACTAACATGGCTTGCAGGTCCTGTATAAGGGTTGGAGGCAGATGACTCATCTCACTCTGGCGAGATTGTCTATGGTAAACTCTGTGATGTAGAACGACAATGTCCTCTTGGTAATACTGCTCATGGTAATCCTCCTACTCCTCTTCATTATCATCATCTTGACATTTGATGTGTAATTCAGAAGGATGATGAGCTATCCTAAATGGTTCTTCATCCTCTTTCTCATCATCCTCTTCCTGCACATATGTTTCAAGGAGATGTGAAGGGGTAAGCAGGGAAATATTGCTATACTCATGTCTTTGAAATGTTTTCAGCTGAAAACTCCTAGATGAAACAGGCATTGAATGAGTAGGATCCACAGTCAATGCAGGTGTCGTAGACGGAACAGGTAAGTCCACCGTCGATGGAATTGTTGTCGATGGGGATCTCCGTCGATGTACTTATTGCCGACTGGCTTTTTGTCACTGTCGTGGACGGGATCATCATCGACTGGCTCGACGTTGACAGGATGGTCGTCGACAGGGCAGTTGACAACTGCGTCTTCGTCGACAATACTACTCTCGTCGACGGTGTAGGCTTCGTCGACTGTATTGTCGTCGACGTGGACTTCCACGCTGACTTCGTCAACGAGGTCTTCGTAGACGATTCTTCAACGACGGTCTTTGACAGGATAGTAATCCTCGCCGACAGTATAGGAGAGGTGATAGACGTCATCGAGACAGTCTCCGTCGACGATGGAGCAGAAGAAGTGACAGAAATCACAGACGGAGGTAAAGATAGAGATTATGAAAGGCTTTTACTCACAGTTTTTGTAGACGCCTTCTTAGAGTCCTTGAGAGCAGGAGACTGCGCTGACCCAGAGGAGATGTGAGAAGGACCAGAAGTAGAGTGGGAAGATTTATGGTGTTTCCTCTCTTCACTCGAAGAGCTGTCCTGGGATCTAGCTCTCTTGCTAGAGGTTGAGGCTCTATCATCATCCTCAGCCGAAGAGGGTTTAGGCCACAATAGCACTCTTGCCTCCCTATTCCTGAGAGTTATAGTAGGGAAGGTACGACAAATTTTGCAATCTTTTGCCTCATGTTTAGGGTAGAGGCAGTAGATATTGACCTTATGTTGGTCATCAACATGGACTCTCTTCTTCTCGTAGGTTCTGCAATGCTTAAATAAGGCTTTCTTGTCAGACATCATGGAAAACTGAGTGGCACTCAGGTAGACTCCCTTCCATACGACGTGCAGTGAAAATCTGAGGAGAACTGGCTCTGCAGAGTGTGTTCTAGAGGGTGCTGATAGCAGATTGGTTGGGACCATTTTTTGGTTCTTTTAGCATACTGACGTAGATAGGCTGCTAAGATCTAAGCCTCAGGCCTTTTCTTTGGGGCCTACTACTCCTACTGTTATTTACTTTTGGCACTACTTTTGTATTTACTGTGGGACTCCCGTTTCGGCGACGGGGAATGATTCAGGCATGTAAATCTATGAAAGATACCCCAATTCTGGACAATTGTGTTCCATTATCGGTCACCAATTCACCCAGGTAGCCTTCCCTTCGACATACCTCCTGCATAAGTCGTATAATATCCAGTGTCCTAATTATGCTCACAAATTTCCCCTCAGGCCACTTAGTCAAATAATCAATTAAAACTAAAGTCTACTTAAATGTTGCTCCTAACACTTTATATGGACCTGAAATGTCCAATGCCAATTTATACTATGATGCCATGGGTTTAACTGAAAACGGATGCACCACTTGGGGTTTCAGGCTCTAATGGATTCTTGAAAATCGAAATATCTGCACATGTGTAAGATTATAGAACAGCAGCTGCAATTTTGACTTTAAAAATGAGGTCAGCATTTCTATATTTACCACATTACCAATAATGTTGCCTTTATATCATTTTACACTGTTTCTCCAATATACTTTTTAAATGATAACGAAAGTTGTCCTTTAAAACTGCACAATATTTAGTAAAAACTGACTGTAACCTTCATTATTGGGACACCTTTTATTTTTAAAACAATCACCAACCCTAGTTTCATTCTTGTGCATTTGTTTGTATGAAATTAAGGAGCATTAAAAATATCACAAACTGTTACACTTTGCAAACCTGTTCATATTTTTATACTGGGACAACGGTCAGTAATAAAGGCTAAGCTTATAGCTCACTATATTAGAGGGCTCGCCCTAAGTCTTTGCGATTCTGAACCATATATACCTTTGCAAACAATTTACACACGTGAAAGCATATTTTGCCTTTGCAGCAGACGGTCCTCTTTAAACAAAAATACAGTGGTACTGTTAACTGACAGCCAACTGTTTTGTACTACTTCTCTAGTGGACAAAATGGACATCAAAATGTGGCCATGACCGCAAAACAATGTGGCAACACGAATTCCACATCCCTAGGTTGGGCGATGCCCACTGTACCTTAGGACTGTTCTCTGCAAATTCAAGGCATAGGAGGTCAGAGAAACTACACATGTTATGTTTTATCTTTTGTAAAGTGCCTGGTTACTCCCGAAGGAGCGTCCCCACGCTAGAAAATTACAGCACTATTATTCAGTGGTGTCAGGTAAGGTCCCTCTTTAGGGGCTACCAGTCCTAGGTACTTCACTTGCATAACCAGGTCTTAAAACTTTTCCAGACCCACACATCTGATGGCTTCGTCCTGTGGTCCAGTGGCACAGACTGCCATAGTTTGACAGTAAGATAGCAAGATACCTAAAAGAACTCAACCCCCACCCCACACACATTCTGTTTATTCTGGGGATCGCAGTCAATGCGGCATCATAGAACCCGAGGTGTCTGTTTGGAACGGAAGTTTGAATCAAAGGGGACAAATATCGAGGGCCTTTGTGGTTGAGTACCCTGTGTGTAAAACAGATTGATTTAAAAAACTGTTTTTGTTAAAAAAAAACTTTATTTTTCATTTTTATTCATAAACGTAGTCAACTGGCAGTTTTGTAGCACGTTACACACGTCTGATATCATAGTGATGAATACAAGGGTGGTAGTAGGAAGTGCATGACATCACACAATGCTTTAGAATCGGATTATTCAACACCCTCTCCTTCCCCCTCATCAATTCTCGTGATATGCCCACTTATCCAGTCTTTTCGCCCGTTTCTAATCTATGCTATTGGGATTGTCTTCCCCCCCCCGCTCCCGTGCCCCCTATGTGCTATAATTGGTGGTAACTCCCGCCCCTGGGTCCGAATACACGTCTGACTCTTAGGAAAGGGGGCGGGGAGGGGGTCGGAGGTAGTCTGTTAGTGCTCCTAGCTTGTGGTCCCTCCTGCATAACCACATACGTGTTTCCTCAGCCAGCGCCCACTCCGCTACATCTTTGTGACACTTATCGAATGTTGGGGAATATATAGAAGAATGCCATGTAATGGCTACTCTACGAGGAGCTAAAACCATCGCTAGTTGTCCGAATTTTTAAGTAGTTTTTCTTTTCTAGGGTAGTTTGAGCAGCCCTAGTAGACAACATTCGGGTCAATTAAACGATATATGTGAGCGAGTCACCCATTTCAGGTCCTCGACTATTGAGTGCGAGAAGGAGTATATTGGCTTCAACCCCAAGCCAGATGCAAGAAGCCTGCTCCACTCGTGTTGCACCGTGGGCATGTGTCCGGTCGAGCAGGGTCTATCCTATGAAGATGTACTGGTTTTCTTCAGGACGTTTGTTTGCCCTGCTAGATTATGATGAAAAGAAGGGTTGTAGTCTCCAAACGCAGTTGATGAAGAAGTGGTCAGAGAGATATCGTCCCAAGTGTGTTACAACCACCCCATCTTGTATGATACTATCTGAACACAGTATTCTATCTAATCTGCTGTAGGTCTTGTATGCTGCGAAGTGGCATGTAAACCCCCTCTGTGAAGGGTAATTCAGCCTCCATATGTTCCAAATTAGTCATTCCGATCTGCAGCATGGCTGTCATGAGCAGTTCTGTGTTATGTTTAGGGGGCGAACTCGCTAAGTCTCCATCCAGGATACAATTGAAAACTTCTTTCGGTGTCCTGGATTAATTAATCTTGAATCGTCTGGTAGAGTGTTGGGTCATCGTTATTGGGGGCATAGGTATTCATGAGGGTGATTGACTTACCGTCAAGGGAGCCCTTTAAATAGTACATATCGGCCTGTTGTGTCTGCCTCTGTGTAGGTTACGCTACGTCGAGCAAAAACCATCGCTAGTTGTCCGAATTTTTAAGTAGTTTTTCTTTTCCTGGGTAGTTTGAGCAGCCCTAGTAGACAACATTCGGGGGCAATTAAACAATATATGTAAACAAGTCACCCATTTCAGGTCCTCGACTATAGAGTGCCAGAAGGAGTATATTGGCTTCAACCCCCAGCCAGATGCAAGAAGCCTGCTCCACTCGTGTTGCACCGTGGGCATGTGTAAGGTCGAGCAGGGTCTATCTTATGAAGATGTACTGGAGTTAAATATGTTCTTTGTAGACAGTTGTAGCGTTTGCGTTACTAGGTACCGTATGAGTTAACTCACAGGCTCGCTTCCAGTCATTCTCTTCTATCGGGGCTTCTAGCTCTAGATTCCAGGATGCCAGAGCTTGCTGAGCAGCCTCTTTCGCGTCTGAGCACACAGCCTTGTATTACACAGTGTGGTTAAGTGTTTGCTCGTGCCGCATGTGAGGAGGATATAGAGTGTGTGGGAGGGACGGGGGCTGCTGGGTAAGTTAGCCATGTGTGCCTGGCCACCTCTGCCAGGTCTGTATGTTGTAAGAATGGAGTTGAAGTCTGTTCGCACGGATTCAAATGAGAGGAAATACTCATCTGGGTAGAGTTCGCCACATTGATCCCAGTCACCCAATCCCGAAAAGACTTGGGTGTCATTTGTCTAACTGGCTTAAGGATCCATACCTGGAGTTCTCTATGGAACGGATCGCATCCATGAACGGTCAATATGAATCGGTGCTAGGCTGAAGTAGTCTGCTTCACTTTAACCAAACAAAAAGTGGGCATACCTAGATTTTAATAAAGTGCTTGTGTATGTTGCATCCGAGATCCGTAAGTAATGGCACCCAGGTAAATCGGTGCTCTTCTTACATTTATCTCAGACCTATGTATGGAACTTATCTGTACTAAGATTTAATAAAGGATTTTAAAAACCCATTGCGTACAAAGGGATTCAGCCCCCTCGAGGTGTGTGCCAGCCCGGCTGAGACAGGTTCTCGGTCACAAACACACACCGTTTTTGAGCTGCTGGTGTCTGTCTTCTTGCAGCAGCACCAGAGTACTACACAGGTCTTTAAAATAGCATTTACTGTCCGCCGTGGTGCTGGAAAAAAGACGCGTGGGCGGTTCGGACGGCCCCCAGCCGTCCTCCACACACTCCCACTGTGACTTTGGACGGCCCCCATTGAAGAGGTTAACGAGTCTTCGTTGTTGTTTTTTCACCCCTACTTAGAGCCCCTGCATCTCCACTCTGCATATTGCTGAAAGTGTCAGCCCCTCCACCCCCCCCACCCCCCGAAATTTGGCTCTAGTTGCGCCTCAGAGATATATTTATATATTTTTTTTTTAATAGGGTCCACACCCACAGGTACTACCTATGGCATGCTTCATCATTAGACCCTCACTCACACAGTGTGTGAGAGGAGTCGACGCGTTTGTAAGCGGAGTGCTAAAAACTGTGAGTAAAGGCAGGGAATATAGGTGTGTTAAATTAGCCAACTAAACATAAAAAACTATTTTTATTGATATATGTCTAGAGGCTAGATTAAAAGCTAACGATGCCCTTGGGGTTTTAATTATTCCCTGTGTCTATTTACGTCGACATGTTACAGCCATAAAGACTGCCTCGCAAGGTCAATTGGCTTTCTTCAGGACGTTTGTTTGCCCTGCTAGATTATGATGAAAAGCCTATTAGCTTGTGAACCTCGGGTTGTAGTCTCCAAACGCAGCTGATGAAGAAGTGGTCAGAGAGATATCGTCCCAAGTGTGTTACAACCACCCCAACAGGGTTCCTCTGGCATAAGTAGAGTATGAGGAGTGAAACATTTCCTCTTGAGGCGTACAGCCCCAGCGTCACCTAAGTAGGTTTCTAAGGAATGACAGCACATTGTAACGCTTTTTGAATGAGCCCAGACCCCTGATATTCCAGATCAAAAATCTATAGGTGCTACCCATGATCTGCTGGCTACGGTTATGTCATTTTCTCCCCTCTCAGGAAATTGGATGTGTGTCTTGCCTGCCATACGAAAACATTTGCAACTCAATAACCATAACATTATTCATACACAATCCCACCGTCTCACGGACACGAATAGTGTAACATGTGATCTATTTGCATGGACACACTGTATGTTCCAGGACTTGCACATCGACCCTCACCGTCCAACCGGACAAAGTACAAAGCTCCCCAAAGTGGGGGGAAAAACCCACCCCATGGCTACAGCCACTGCTCTTCCTGCCTCGTGTGTGTAGGATCAGCTTTCCACTTTTCCGACCCAGGTTCAAGGTGCCTCATCGAACCCTCCCCTCATGGAACACTTAATACCAGAGTTGTCCCATGTCTACTTCCTAACACTTAAGAAATATTAAGGATACAGTCAGTCAAAATTTCATGATCTTCTGAACGTTGGAGCCATTTCTCTGACAGTTTCTGGTATACAGTCATCCCGTGAACCCACTGCAGCTTCCGCCGGGTTAAAATCGGTCCTAAGGTCTGACCCCCAGTGCAGTCCCCGGGATGCCCTGCATGCACATGCTGCCATCTTCTCCGATTGTAATTTTCTGTGGGTTCTCAGGTGTTCTGCCAGAGCCTGTGGGACAGTTGTTGTTGTTCTTGCTGCCTCTAACTTTCCCGCCATTCCTGGAGGGCTCAGGCCCTCTGCGATATGAAGCAGGGCATGGGCCTTACATCGGTTATGTCCAGACCTCCTGTGGTCTACTGAAGTAACGCGAATTTCCTTGGAACAGGACCTTGAGTTTCGCTGGATAAAGTAGCATATATTTATGGTTTAAGGCGTGGAGCTTTTGTTTAGCTGCATTGAAGGATTCGTATTGATCCTGGACCAGATTCGTGTAGTCAGGATAAATGGGATATTCGGGTTCCTTCAAACTGGATGGCGGGGCACTCTTGGGCGGATCGGAGTATGCAGTCTCTGTCGATGTAATTCAGTATTTTACTATTAGTTCTCGGGTGGAGCACCTGGTGGCGGCAGAGGTGCCATAGCTCCACCACGAAGAATCCAGACATTACCAGTGGCTGCAGAACTGTGCGTAGACATTGTTCTAAGAATATCTCGGGTACATTGCCCTCCGTGTTTTTAGGTAAACCCAGTAGTGGATGTTGCTCCTCCTTGAGCGCCCTGCATCCTCCGCCCTTCGCTCCAGGTTAGCTGTTGTAGCAGCTGCTGCTTCAGTGTGGACACTTCCCCATGGAGGGCTAGGATGTGGTCATCCGCTGACGGTACTTTATCAGCTACTTTTCACAGGTCTGCAGGCAAAAGATTAACACTGATTGCCACTGCCTCTATTTTGTTCTCTAGGGCTGTGCGGGAACCGCACCTCAGCCTCCAAGGGTGTGGGACACCACTCACCCCCACTGGCTGGGCTATCACAGCAGTGGATATCAGGTCGTGTGCTCCCATGCAGCCCACCCAATCAGCACGTCAGAGGCTCGTGTGGAGGCCCGGGCAGACGCAACCAGCACCAACTCTGTAGCAGAGGACCAGGTCCAGCCCTCCAGGAGCTCTCTCCGCTGGGCACCATTAGTCGTCTTTGTGCCGCTGAAGGTACAGAATTGGAGTGCTCTGCAGGATAAATGTAGGATTTTGGTGAGAGTTGTCCAGGAGCTCAAGAGTTTACGTCCTGTTGGCCATGTTGCTAGGCCACACCCCAAGAAACTCTGTGTTTAAAGGGAGCCAGTGCAGTTAGTCAAGTTTCGATCTTATGGAGTACTGTTTTGGTAGTTATAGCAGTAACCAGGCTGCTGCATTCTGTACCCTTTGTAGCATCCCCAGCATGCCCTTAGAGACCCCAAATAAAGACACAATAGTAAAAGTGGGATACCAGCAGAGCCTGTATAACAGTTTTATTCCCGGTTCAGTTAAGAACACAAGAATCTTTCAAACCATCTCTAACACTCCATGACAGATGCAAACCGTAGTTGTAATCTGGTTTGCAAAGAAGAGAGAGGGGAGTAAAATAAAAAAAGACTCCCATATCTTTTCATTTGGGGATAGGGGTAGGGCCCAGTTTGCAAGTCCACCAGGCGGAGGACCATAGTGAGGGCTGTTTCCCGATTACCAGCACCTCTGTCTTTCCTGCATTTAGTTTCAGGCAGCTAGAGTCTATCCACTCCGTAAGATCCACCAAGCAGGACTTGAACTTTGCTGCTGCCCTGCCAGTGTGATGATCAACTGAGTGTGATCAGCATAGGATACAAATCTCGCCACGATCAATCATGTCAGCCAAATGGCGAAAATACAAGTTAAACCGGGTAGGGCTCAAGGCCCTACCCTGCCCCACACACACACACACACTACACGATTCTTGGGTGGTTTGAATAATAGAAATTAATGAGCTTTGCAGAAATTACATGTTATGACAGTGATACTAAATATCTAAGCTCTGTGCGTTTCAACTGAGCAGTGAAATAAAATATCGCAAGAATGGAATCTAGGCCTAGTACGAGATATATGACTAAGCTGTTTAAAGACACACTTCCAGTTTCTTTTAACTAGAAAATTGCTAACAGCACAATCAGTAAGAAACTCGGAGTGTTGTTGCTAAGGAAATATGCAAATGTAGGACAACTAACATGTTTCTGTCCTAAACATTATGCAATTAGCATTCTGCATATGCCACTTAACAGGTGACATACCTAATGTTAAAGAAATGCCTAAAATATGCACACATTTTTCACCCTTTGACTATGGGCTTAGTAAAAGCCAATTGTTGTTCACCAATTAATTATATGCCATGTTTTAGGAGTTGTGCAGAGAAAGGCTGTCAATTATTAGCCATCTTCTTTTCATGCCCAAGTTGAAAATAGTCTTTCTGTGCTGGTGTGCTGCTCCACAGGGATTGGCATTAATGCCCAGCTCATGAGAAGCAAGTAATGCAGATGGCTTCCCATTCATAAATAACAATATCAATTTTGTCGGAGGAAAAAAATACACAAAGCCTTTGCATTATACAAGGTTGTTCATTTACTTTACTTTCATTATTATTATTAAATTTCTTTATTCTGTATTTCAAAATAGAAATCCATAAAAGCAACATTATCCACATCAATACAAATTAGCTAATCAATTACACAATAAAATTATGTTCCCATAAAAAATAATTAGAATAGAATCTCTGCACTTTAAAAACATTATTCTGAGATCTAAGTATGCTCTTTCAGACGTTTTTCCTGTGCCTAAAAATACATTTCGGGAAATTGACCACATGATAGCAGATACATTCGGACTCTAAAAATTGGAGACGCAACATAGCTGGACGGCACTGTCTGAGACCCCACAGCTTTAACAGTGATAACAGCCAAAGTTTGCGGTGAACATGATAAAATTTGCAGAACAACACAGTGTGTATGGTAGTCTGTGCTGATGTATCATCACAGGGACAAAGTCCAAGGGTTGGCTCCCAGGTGTTCCTTGTTGGAAAGGCTACTAGGCGATGGAAGAGATTTAATCTAAATCTGGTTAACAGAAATCGATCAAAGATACTAATGTCAAGTGTTAAATAAGGCTGAATCATGACAGTGGTCTGAACCATAGTTGAATGGAGGACAGAGGCTTTGCCTGACTCATTAGCAAGCCTTAGTCCTTCTAGATGGCTCAGGGCCATTAGTTTCAGATCCTTCTTAGATATCTCTCTGATCTTTACGGGTGTGCTATAGAAAATCTCTAAGCCTATATCAGTGAGGAAATTTCGAATATAACGGAGCCACCTAATTTTCGCCGAATGATCTAATGCCATTGTATCTGCCACAATTGCCTTTGTTAGCATGTTTTTTTCAGAGGTCCATATACGTCGCCAGAGTAGCAAAGGTTACATTTATATATGTCGCCAGAGTAGCAGAGGTTGAATTTTTGCCAGATCCTCTATGTGTGGTATCCCTAATTCCATGTGGCATGTTTATGTAGAGACTCGTCTGGGTGCTGCAAGGAGGAATCTTAAGAATACATTTTCTGCCACCTGTAGAGCACTAACGTCCGCGTGTCCCCAAACGCCAGCTCCATATAATGCTATTGCTTGACATTTAGCTTGATACATTTTTAGTAATTCCACAGGGGACCTTTTGCCTAATTGTTGTGAGAAGCTTATCAGGGCGGCTATGGCTCTCTTAAAAAGATGTTTTCTAGCCTCAACTGCTGGTTTCCAGTTCAATTTTTTATCTATTATGATGCCTAGATAGGGATAATTTGCCGTCACTTCAAGTTTTTGCTTGTTGAGGAAAATATCTTTGGAATGTTTTCTTCCTGTGCCTGCTACCACAACAAAGGTCTTCTTGATGTTTATATGTAAGTCAAGACTGCCCATGTAGTTCGCATACCTGGACAAGGCCTTCTGTAGTTCACGCGGGGTACGCGCCAGTATGACGGCGTCGTCTGCATAGAGCAGAGCAGGAATCAGGCGTTGTTTTACTTGCGGAAGATCCTGGCCCCCCCTCAGTATCTCTATCTCCAAGCTATTTGTATACAGGGAGAAAAGAAAGGGGGCCAGGACGCATCCTTGCCTAACTCTACGCTCACTCCGAAAGATCCAGACAGCTCACCCTTCACACCAAAGCAGACTCTTGCGGAAGCTTTGGAATATAACTCCCTCAAGAAATCTAAAAGGGGGGATCCACTCCCATTTGTCTTAGGACCGACCAGAGCTTTGAGTGGGACACACAATCAAAAGCTGCGGACAAGTCCACATAGACCATGTAGAGCTTGTCCTGTTTTGCGTGGGTATATTTACCTAGGATCATAGATAGGTTTAAGGCCTGTTCAATTGTGCCGAAACCTTCCCGGAAGCCAAATTGTAATTCGTACAGAATACCCCCTTCTTCAGCCCACTGCTGGAGTCGCTCGAGGACAACCCTACCAGCTACTTTGCCCAGCGAGTGCAGCAGTGAGATAGGGCGATAACATGAGACCACCTGGCGGTCTCCCTTTTTAAATATTGGGACCATGATGGACTTGGTCCAAGAATCCAACAACCCCTTTTTTGTGGCTGCCATACAAACCTAGTTAGAATGGGAGCCCAGAGATACTGGTTATATTTAAAAATATCCACCGGGACCCCGTCAGGACCCTGTGCTTTACCATTTCTACTTAATTTTAGGTCTAGGAAGACCTCAGAGATGTCGAATTCTAAGGGAATGGGATAGACAACCGCTGGATGAACAATCTCTGCCCCTGCTGAAAGTGGAGTTTTCTGAAATATTTTAGAGAAATGGGACACCCAGACTTCTTCTTCAGTGGCCACTTCGATCTTTGGAAGATCGTCGTCAGCCAGAAATGGGGATTTGACTACCCTCCAGAAGGCCTCACTGTTTTTTTCTAAGGCACTTTTGTGGAGTTCGTCCCACAAGGCCTGTTTTAGCTCGGCCTTTCTTTGCTTTCGTGCGGACATGTACTCTTTTCTAAGTCTAGTAATTAACTGTGAATCTCTGATATCGTTATTCAATGCCACTTTTAGTTTGGAGTGTCCACAGTACAGCTATGGTTAAACCAGCCTTTCTTGGCTGATGTTTCTAGTTTTGGCTTTGCTGTCATAAGCCCCCTTATAGTATCTAATATTATAGAGAAATTACTTAAAACTTCCTCCTCTGTTACTGTTAGGTCTAGACATTTTATTTTATGGGGGTAGGCTGCTTTTATAAGATCTTCTGTAATTTGCCCAGGGTTTATCTTTTCCCATTTTAAAGTATACCCATTGGTCTGTGCTATATATAGTTTATTCTGGTTCAGTGCTTTTGCTATGGTTAGGGTGAGGGATTGTCGATGAGTTAGAGAAAGTTCTATCCTAAGGGCCGAATGGTCCCTTAGTATATTTGGTAGAACCTCAAAATGCTTAGCTCTATTTGACAGACCATCCGATAAGAGAATATAATCGACTGTTGATTGGTGACCCCTCCCCAGATATGTTGGTTGTAGCTAGTTGGTGTCAGAAATCGGATTATTTGTTATTTGGAGGTCTAGGTCCGATAATACCTCATTCATGACTGTACCTGACTTATTATTATGGGTAAAGTGGGTAAGGGGGATATCATGTTCATTTACTATCCCGCCACAGTTGTTCCCATCATGTGGATAGGGATGTAAATTGAAATCCCCCCCCCCCCCCCTCCCCTAGGAAGTACACGGTACCTTTTCCTCCATTAGCCTGTCTAAGATGGGAGAGTTTCTCATAGAGATTCAATACCACCCTCAGGAACTGTCCTTCCTCTAAATTGTTGTAAAAGTTAACAAGTAGGACAGTCTCATTGCTGGAAAAAGAGAGAGAGAGAAGCTGGAAATTTATGTCAAGTTCTACCTTAGTTACTCTTACATTATGGATGGTATTTGCTATATAGTTAGTCCTCCCTTAGGCCTACCCATAGTTCCTGCCAAAGCTGGAGAAAAGTATGTCCTGAAACCCAGGAGATTAAGTTCCGTCACAGCCCATGTCTCCTGGAGGCAAATAATTGTTTCCCTCCCCAGGAAGTTCGAGGCGCTCTCATCTTCGATCTTAGGGCGAAGACTGGCGATGTTCCAAAAAACAACGCTTAGAACTTGGAGGTCATTGTTGACCACGTCAACTGTTTGAGGTTTGGGCTCTGACTGCACTAGCTGAGGCCTAGAGGGGTCTTCAACCAATGATGGTCAATCAACCATCTCTAGGCAGCTATATCTATTCGTTGTTGGAATACCACTCCAGCCTTCCCAACCTGATGGTTCTTTATGGTAATCCCTCTGGTGATGTCCTCCCTACTCTTCCCAGTCTCCACCCCGATGCTGAGGGCCTACTGTATACCAAGATCCTTCATAAAGAGGACCTTTACGTATCTCGGGGGGTAAAAGAAAGAAAGGCGCTTTGTTCCTATTCCGCCATTTGGACCAGAGTAATCCCATGAACAGATATAATCAACTACTCTAGGGTCTTCAAAAGTGATAAGGACACAATCTCCCTGTATTGTTTTCTTGCCAAGCCCTACCCAGGGGGCCCTTCGTACCATCAAGATCTTGCTTGACCCGGTGGGCGGAAGTGGGCGATTCGTGTTAAGCCAATGTTGGGCCATGTTTTTTAGGGACCAAGTAGGTTCTAAATTGTGGTCTGCCAGTTCCGGTACACCGGTCATTACTACTACAAAGGGACTGGCTTCAGGTGGCATATTTACAGGGAGTCTGCCGTCAAGCGATCCTCTATCCCACCCTCTATTGGAATGCGTAGCTGGTGCTTTTGGGGCTGTGTTGTGTTCTAAGGTGATGTTTGGAATGATATTTGGGGTTGGATTTGATGGTTTCTCTTTTATATTACTTTTTACAATTGTGGATTGAATTGGTTTAGCTGTAGGTCCTTGGGGTACCGGTTTTTTAATTGGTTGGCCAGTAGAGTTGCTTGGGGTCTGTTTGTTTCCCTCGGTCTTTTGTGCCCCTTGATTTGGCTTAAATTTCGCAAGGTTTGTCAATTCGAATAGTTGTTTTTCTATTTGGGGCAATCTGGCTTCTATTGGTGTGAGGAATAAATTGAGTAGGCCCCAATTTTTGTTAAAAATTGGTTATTATTATTATCAACTGAGTCACTTGTTGGTGGTGGATCTGTCAGAAGTTCTAAACTGATAGGACCCTGGTTATCTTGTGGTGCTTGATGTACGATCACTGTGTGACTATGCTGATCTCCTCTCGTGGGGGTGCCAGATCGTTTCTCCCCTGCCTTGCTACAGACATTTTTGGTTTTGTTAGTTTTAGGGGTTTTTAATCCTGGTGCTTTTTTTTTCCTGACCGCACCCTCCCTCCTCCCTCTCAACTGCCTTAAATCTTCTGGGGTGGTTTGAATCACTAGGTCTGGGGTCTTTTCTAGATCCAGACTGAATTGTGAATCGGAGAGCTGCGAGGCCGATAGATCTATCATATTTGGTAAGCTATGCCTTTGACCTTGGGGTTTGCTTCGGTCCGTATTCCTGGGCTGTTCAGGTGTTCTTGCATCAGCTAGGTGACCCATGGAGGATCTTTTAGTGAGGGCTAGATCTTGGGACACTCTACGTTCCAGAATAGAAATACTTTGATCTATTAATGAATTCGCCCTAATTAAAAAGCTATCTAGAGGGCCTATAAGTTGACCCTCCCCAGCAGCGGTTTTGCTTCTGCTTCCTCGTGTTGACATGGTAAAAAGAGTTTAATTATACTAAAAAATACACTAGGAGCATAGAATTGGGGTTACAAAGGAGCCTAAGAAGTTGAAAGAAGTAGTGCAAAATTACATGCGGTTTAGAGGCTGGACCTTAACAATAAGAATTTAGGGGGGGGGGGGGGGTCCGGTCCGGTCTTTAACAGTCTCGAACGGGCTACAACGGGCCCGCCCTTGGCCCGTGCTTAGCCCCGAGCTTGGTCCCGCGTGCGCATCAAGGTTACTCCTAATGAAGGATAGGAGACAGGAAAGGGTGGAGCGTAGGGGCGGTGCGAGAAGAGAACCCAGGTGCGGCCGATTAGCTGGTTCTTGGCCCCCTGGTCCTCGCAGTCCCGCTGCACGCCCGTGCAAAGATCCTGTCTCTGTGGTCCCAAAATCCGCGTGCAAAGCGGCGATGTCCTTGGTCTCTAACAGCAGGCAACAGTGTCTCTAGTCTCGAGCGGCTCCCGCAGAGCGGGGGCCGCGAGGCGCTGATATGGGCGTAGGGGCGGAGCGAGAAGAGAACCCAGGTGCGCCCGATTAGCTGGTACTTGGCCCCCTGGTCCTCGCAGTCCCGCTGCACGCCCGTGCAAAGATCCTGTCTCTGTGGTCCCAAAATCCGCGTGCAAAGCGGCGATGTCCTTGGTCTCTAACAGCAGGCAACAGCGTCTCTAGCCTCGAGCGGGGGGGGCCCGGTCCGGTCTTTAACAGTCTCGAACGGGCTACAACGGGCCGGCCCTTGGCCCGGGCTTAGCCCCGAGCTTGGTCCCGCGCGTGTCCCGCGTGCGCGTCAAGGTTACTCCTAATGAAGGATAGGAGACAGGAAAGGGTGGAGCGTAGGGGCGGTGCGAGAAGAGAACCCAGGTGCGGCCGATTAGCTGGTACTTGGCCCCCTGGTCCTCGCAGTCCCGCTGCACGCCCGTGCAAAGATCCTGTCTCTGTGGTCCCAAAATCCGCGTGCAAAGCGGCGATGTCCTTGGTCTCTAACAGCAGGCAACAGTGTCTCTAGCCTCGAGCGGCTCCCGCAGAGCGGGGGCCGCGAGGCGCTGATATGGGCGTAGGGGCGGAGCGAGAAGAGAACCCAGGTGCAGCCGATTAGCTGGTACTTGGCCCCCTGGTCCTCGCAGTCCCGCTGCACGCCCGTGCAAAGATCCTGTCTCTGTGGTCCCAAAATCCGATGTCCTTGGTCTCTAACAGCAGGCAACAGCGTCTCTAGCCTCGAGCGGCTCCTGTGGAATATTAGTTTGCGATCTGAACATCATCTGCGCCAGCTTGTCACCTATGTACTACGTGCACGGCAGCCATTTTAGATATCATGGTTTCCCTGTCCACGGTCGATCGCCAGCGCGCCCCTCTGACCCAGCAAGCATCCTCCGCGCACCCTGGCTCCCCCTCCCTCCCCCTCATGAGCATGACCCTTCTGCATGACCCTGTCCTTGGGAGTCACGCCAGCGCCTGACCAACACCTCCTCTCCTCCCATGAATGCCCCTCTGTTGATAAACCTTCCCTCCGCACTGGATTGTCCACGCAGCATGAATACCACTCCATTGATGGCCCCTCACCCCGTGTCCGACTGTCCACACAGGTCCGAGGCCATCGCCTAAGCCGGGAGATATCATTTACTGCCCCTTATTGTATGAGGTCGCTCTCCTTCAAAGGACCCTCTATTGATCCAGGCCTCCCCACCCCCTGTGATATGATCAGGCGCACACATCCTAAGACTCGACGGAACACTCAGCTGCATGATGACCCCCTCCTCTTATCAGCAGGTTGAGGACCTCTATTGTGGAGGTATCTGGGGGTGGGATTGACACGAGGATTACGGGGATGCCTTTTTCTTTATGTCACAATGTTCTGATTGTAATAAAGGTCACATGTCATAAACCAGTGTATAAGAGGCCAGGCCTCCGAGAGGCTGTTAGAGCACCTCGAGACGATACCTTGTTGTCTGATCTGATGTGTTCTGCTCCGTCGGAATAAAACTTCTGTTTCCTGCCTTCTGGTCTCCGGCGCCTGCCTCATTGCTTGGTAAATTTGAATGGTACAAGGGCGGTTAGCGCCGGGCAAATCTCGAGAAAGGTCCTAGCCCTACCTTTTTCTACAATTGGCGTCCCAAAGCGTGGGGCCCATCAGCGACACGTGGATCCAGTGGGAGAGGTCCCGATGACGGAGTGAACGACTGCAACGATCGGGAAGAGCTCGTGTCCGATAGACCCTCGTCTGACAGCCGATCATCCGACCTTCACTAGTTCTGAACAGACCTCTCTCGAGTGATCTACGGTCCTGACTGGGAACCATCAGGAGTGCCACGGGCATCACGAAGGAGAGAGGACGATCGGGCGCTGGATCCAGAGGACAGGAAACCGTCCATGCGGTCCGGGTAAGGTCGTGTAAACACGACGAATTGAGAAAAGATTGTTTTGTTTGGATAATACCAGTATTACGCTTTGTTGAAACCTCTGGAGATTCGCTGTCTGCAAACGGAGAAAACAACAGGCTCTCTCTTTGCAAACAGTGAAGGATAGGTAACGCAGACTTTTGTCCCCGTTGTAATCCGTCGTGCCTATCTTCCTCCCCCACTGTTTCCCGAACTGTCGTTCGTGGATTATTGTCTGGAGATTCTTTGTCTGCAAACAGGGAAGAACAAGGTCTCTCTTTGCAGGTAGAGAAAGAGTGGGTAACGATAACTTTTCGTGCCCACTTATTCTCCCCACTGAATTGTTTTGATTGACCGATTATTCGGTATTGGTTCGTTTGAGGTATTCACCGCCGGCAAACAACGGAGAATAGAAATATTCTGTCTAGTCTTTGCCCGCCGTGATAAGATAGGTAGTGCAGACTTTTGTCCCCGTTGTAATCCGTCATGCCTATCTTCTCCCCACTGGTTGGTAGCCTGTTTAGCCCGGACCGCTTATTAGAGATGAACCATCCAACTCCACTGGAGGGCACCCCTAATAAGGACATGTTCACTAAGTATGGACTAGTCGCTATAGCTTACACTAAACTATGGCATAAATATACAAAAAAGAAACCTGAAAGTCAGTGGCCACTGATAGGTTCCTTTGATGATCATAAGATAAAAGCATTAGAAATAGCGCTCCAGAAAAATAAAACTACGCCCACTATGCTCGACAGTATCGGCATGTGGCGCAAAGAAACGGAACAACGAAAGAAAAGAGAAGAAGCAAAAATAGGGAAAGAATTACGAAAGGCAGCCCACCTGGCCGCAAAGCAACTAGAAGAGGAAATAAAAGAAAGAAAGGAAGCTACACAAAACCAAGAATCAGGGTCGACAGGCCAATGTCCTGTTAGGACCCCCTCTGCGCTCTACCCTGAATTACCCTCCAAACAGCGGGCGAACGATGAGTTACTACTAGGTCCTCCAATCATCTACATGCCCCCTCCGTATGCCCCCTGCCAGCAACACCCGCGGGCCCTAAGTGTAAACGAGAACGACCTTGGCGCTAGTGCACCGGCCCTCACGGCCTCCGCACCAGCCACATTAACAACATCGTCAGACGACCCCGAGGCTAGTAAACAACCACCAGCCAGACCGAATAGGTTGAGCAAAGATGAGCGGGATGGGATCGACAAAATAGCAAAGACGTTAGTAGAACGAAGGGAGAGCGAAGATTACACAATGAGCGTATATAATTCACATGCCGACAGCCACAGACGGCATTTCATCTTGCGATTCAGCTACCACACCCTGAACGCATATGAAGATAGGTATCGAAGTAAGGGCCCCGCTAAACTAACAACACTGTATAGGAAGATTGATGTTGGAGATGGGACTGAATGTGAGACGACGGAGCTCTTCATGCAGATGCTTGAGGTCTTCCGCCACCTCACGGAACAGAAACCAGAAGCCAAGGTTACAGTCCCTGAAACAACCTCGGTAGAAGTAGCCAATACTATGATGCCTATCAGAGAAGCGGCCCCTTACTGGATCCCGCCACGGGGCCAGGGAACAAGCGATGATATCAATAATGAAAATGCAAAAGGGAGGGTTGTGTACAATTGGGTTTACCAACCATGGGACCGACAGGATATCCTAACCTTCAAACAAACACTGCCCGATTTAAGAAAGAACCCGACGGCATTTTATACCGAATTAGGCACAGCCTTGGGTTCGACAATCATGACTTTAGCGGACATTGACTTGTTCTTTGGGTTATGCCTGCCAGCTGACGTGTGGAAACAAATCCGGAAGGCTGACCACACGGACCTGTTTGGACATACCTGGGACCAACTCGGTAAACTAGATAGACAGCGAGAGCCAGGAAGGAAACCAGTGAAGGACATACTGGAACTCCCAGACAAACTAGTTCAGAAGTTAAAAACACTGATCCCGGAAAGAAAGGTAGACTGGTCGATAGTCACGGCCTGTCGATAGAAACCCCAGGAAGATGTGTCAGAATACTTCTCCCGATTCGAGACAGTGTTCTCCGACTACAGTGGCCAAGACATGACCACTGCAACCGGACAGCACCTGTTTGTACAAAATTATGTAAAGGGCCTAACACAAGAAGTCTCCCAAAAACTGCAGACTAGTGAGAGTAGTTGGGGGGCCTCCAAACCCGCAGCTATCCTTCAGATGGCTCAGTATTACGAGCACCAAAAGAATGAGAATGATAGGGCGTCCGAGAGAAAGAAGGAGGATTTAAAGGAAAGGGTAATGATAGCCCAGATACAGGGTATAGCGGTAGGACGGGAACACCAAAGAGGGAACTACCAACCAACCACCCCCAGAGATCTACCTCCTAAAGATCACACCCCAACACCCCACACTGGACGTAGAGACATTAGCAATGACCAATGCGCCTTCTGCAAAGGGTTCGGCCATTGGAAATCCCAGTGTCCGGTTTTGCTAGAAGTGAATAGAAATAGGGACTCCAGGGATGTGGCAGGTGGTCCGAAAAATAGAGTACAAGAACGAGGGCACACCAACGACACCAACAATGACAGATCAGGGAGACTGAACACATTTGACCGTCCCCGACAGAACCAATATCAGCTGTCCGAAGGTGAAAATGCCCCCGACTTTGCATAGGACTGCCAGGGGCAAGGGAGGGATCCAGTCGAGCTCTGTGTTGACCAGCAAGGTCCTTATGTCACCGCTAAGGTCCTGGGTACAGAGTCTCCATTCTTGGTAGACACTGGGGCGACACGTAGTGTGTTATCAAAACGACTGATTCCAAGGGCACCCTTGTCTGGCTCACACATAACGTCGATAGGTTTCGATGGAACGCCCTCCACTAACCCCCTGTCCGTACCTATTACCTTTGACCTAGAAAACAACACCACTGACGCGACATTCCTGCTTTCCTCCAACTCCCCTGACGCCATTATGGGCATTGACTTACTGAAACATTTTCGAGCTACCATTAGGTGTTCCCCAGATGGAATACGAGTCATCCTGTACGACAACCCAGACATGCCCAGATCCCGTCCCCCACGACACATGTGCTCCATAACTGACGCTGACCTGTCCCTGCTTGACACCCTGCCTCCGTACCTGTGGGCCAAAAATGACTCTGATGTGGGGCGAATGATGATTGATCCTATTCACATAACTGTACGACAGGACGCTATGCTCCCGAAACTCCCGCAATACCGGATATCGCCAGAGGGTGAGAAGGCACTGGTAGCGATCATTCAGTCTCTGGTAGATGCAGGAGTGGTTGAAGAGGTGGTTAGCAACGTCTGCAACAGCCCAATCCTACCTATTGTTAAGAAGCAAGGTGAAGGAGATGAGAAAGCGTACCGCTTCATCATCGACTTGCGAGAGATTAACAAAGTGGTTGTACCCCAATATCCTGTAGTCTCTGATATCACCACCATTCTGACCCTCATCCCGTCCACTGCCACCACCTTCACTGTTATCGACCTTAAGAACGCGTTTTTCTCTATCCCCATCCATCCAGACAGCCGTTATCTCTTCGGCTTCACTTTAAAATCCCGCTCGTACCGATTTTGTAGAGCTCCCCAGGGGTACACTGAAAGTCCCAGCATTTACAGCCAGGCCCTCAAAAGGCAGCTAGATGCCTTCCAGCTACCAGATGGAGTGGTGTTGATCCAATATGTTGACGATATCCTTTTGGCGGCCGACACCACCCCACTTGCCACGACAGCCACTGTCCAACTCCTACACTTTCTTGCAGAAAATGGATGGCCATAAAGTCTCCAAAAAGAAGTTACAGTTCTGCCAGCCACAAGTGACTTACCTAGGCCATCTTCTGTCCAAAGAAGGGAGGAAACTTACACCCGACCGAATCCAAACCATCCTAGACACCCCCATCCCAAAAACACAAAAGCAGGTCCGCTCTTTGGTTGGCCTAACCTCTTTTTGCAGACAGTGGTTGCCTAATTACAGCCTCATTGTGAAACCATTACTTGCCCTGCTGACCAAAGATGTCCCCTCCTCGCTTCCTTGGACCACTGAGTGTCAAGCCTCCTTTAAAGAATTACGGGATGCACTCTGCTCAGCACCCGTCCTCGGAACCCCGGATTACTCCAAACCCTTCTCCCTCTTCACCCACGAAAGGGAGGGGTGTGCATTGTCTGTCCTAACTCAATCAATTGGTCCTAAGCAACGCCCTTGTGCCTACTTCTCCGCCACTCTTGATCCTGTAGCCAGAGCTTTGCCTGCCTGCCTTCGAGCAGTAGCTGCCGCTGCTGTCTCTATCCGCCAGAGCGAAGGAATTGTACTTTCAAACTCCCTCACTGTGTTAGTACCCCATGCAGTCGACACCTTTTTGAACCAAACAAAGACCCAACACTTGACTAGCGCACGACTGACAGGGTACGAGTTGACTCTGCTTGCACCCCACATCACACTAAAGAGATGCACGACTTTGAATCCTGCCACATTGTTACCTCTGCCTGAAAATGACCCCGACGTGCCTCCCATACACGACTGTGTGACCCTCACGGACGAACAGACTAGGAGTAGGGTTGACCTCCGAGACACTGCTTTTTCTGACCCCGATGGAGAGCTATGGGTAGACGGCTCATGCATCAAACTCCCAGATGGCACCACTTCAGCTGCCTATGCAGTAACGACAGCCCGAACAGTAGTTGAGACAGCCTGCATCACACAACGATCTGCCCAGGCAGCAGAGCTGATAGCCCTCACACGAGCATGCATCATAGCCACAGGGACCACCGAGAACGTATATACAGACAGCCAGTATGCCTTCGGAGTGGTCCATCATTTTGGACTCCTGTGGAGGGAGAGGGGATTCCTGACGTCCCACGGCACCCCGATCCTCCACGGAGATATAGTCTCCGCTCTGATTGAAGCAGTTCTCCTCCCCAAACGATTAGCGGTGATCAAATGTCAGGCACACAAAAGGGTGACAGACTTAGTCGGACAAGGGAATGCATTGGCCGACATCACTGCACGAACCACAGCTGAGAATAGGACGGTGACATGCATGTATGTGACCAGGTCACAAGCAGAAAAATGGAGTGACACAAGGGTAATGATCAGAGACATACAGTCAGCCAGCACCCCTCACGAGCTGACTAAGTGGGCAAGGGTGGGTTTGAAGGATGAGGAGGGCTGCTGGCGAACGAAGGATGCGAACAAATGGTTGCTGCCCGACTCATATCTGATCCCCATACTGACGATGGCACACTCCCCCGCACACATAGGATCTGCACCCATGATCGAACTCATTTCCAAAGTCTGGCACAACGACAAAATCCCTGACTCGGCCAGACGCCTAGTTCAGCAGTGCCTTATCTGTCTGCAACACAACCCCGGGAAAGGAACTGTGGTACCACGGGGAGGGTTTGGGACCCCCAATCACCCCTTTGAGGTCCTCCAGATGGACTACATCCAACTAGAGAGATGCCAAAGCCTGAAGTATGTACTAGTCATCGTATGTGCCTTCAGCAAATGGGTAGAGGCCTATCCAACCCGTGACAACACTGCCATGACTACTGCCAAAGTACTACTGAAGGAATTCTTCCCTCGCTATGGCCTTTGTCGAATTTTATGGAGCGACAATGGCCCCCACTTCATAGCTGAGGTTATCCAACTAATCCTAAAGGGGTTGGGGGTGAAGCAAAGGTTTCATGCGGTCTTCCACCCCCAATCCGCCGGTCTAGTGGAACGCCATAATGCCACACTGAAGCTGAAATTGTCAAAAATAGTGGCCACCACTGGACTTAACTGGCCGGATGCCCTCCCACTGGCCTTGTTATCGATGCGCTCCACTCCCACCAAGCACCATTTGACCCCCTACGAGGTCGTGTTTGGGCGACCGATGAATCTCTGGACTGCTCCCAAACCGACCTCCATTCATGACGTCCCAGACGTCCTACTATCTGATTATTTGTGCAAGTTAACTAAAACGTTGTCTGTCATTCATCAACAGGTGCAGCAGGCCATCCCCGATGCTTCCAGGGGCCCCGGCCATGACATCCAACCGGGAGATTTCGTGTTGATACGAAATTTCCAGCGGACCAAGAGTCTGGAACCGCGGTGGACGGGCCCCTGGCAAGTGCTGATTACCACCCGAACGGCGCTCCGAGTGGAGGGGAAGAAGCACTGGCTGCACGCACATCATTGCCGGAAGGTCTCTGCGAACCTGGCCATGACAGAAAACGTCAACACCCAAGAAGAGCTCCTGAGCAAAGACCGACCGATATTGGACTGTTATCCCGATACGGAGGCACTCGAACTTGCAAAATTCTCTGATCCCACTGTGCCATCCAGAGAAGGGTATTTCCTGCGCCGAAAGGAGGGAGTTTCGGCTAAGTAGACCACGGACTAAGTTGAATCTCAGAACGGTGACCTAAACATCCAAGGGTTACCGGGAGAGAAGCTAAGCGAAGTCTGTGGTTCTGCCCACTACCGAGCCCCTTGAAGGTGATGGAAGCGCCAGATAAGAAGATGATGGAAGCGCCAGATAAGAAGATGATGGAAGCAACAGGAAATACCCAGTATAGAAATCCAAAGACTGACAACTTGCACAAATCAAAGACAATCGCACTCTTCATTGTCTTCCTCTTCTGCCTCCTCCTCATGACCTCCTTCTGGATTCTGGAGGAAAGCACACCGGCTCATGAGGCATTGCTACCTACTGCACAGCCAACACCCCTGAAAGAGCATCACCTAATCTCTCTGTCGCCTCAGCTCCGAGAAAGGCGCAGGGAATTCTGGAACAATTCCTTCGTGCAACTGTTGCACCAACACAACCTTGCTGCAAATGCTACGAACTGCTGGATCTGCGGGTTGCTCCCGCATGCCACAGGACACTCCATCCCCTTCATCCCTTCTCCTTTCTCAGTTCACGGCTCCTGCCTCGCCTGGTTGATCCTCATGCAAGAGAGCCACAAGGACAACGCCACCTCCAGCCGGACAGTGTCACACTTCTACTCTGGGTTCTGGCTGAACAGAACCGGAAAGACCCCTGCTGCCCTGTGTCCTGCGCTCGCAGGCGCCACCTTCCTCAAAGACATTCCAGCCAAAGAACGAGTCGAAGTACAGGTACTCCACAATCCAGCCAGAACCACCTTCTCTCATCTGCAAAAACAAACTACCGCCACTCTGACTGTGGCCCTGTCCATTATCAATGTCACAGGTCTTGTGTGTCTTGAAGGCCACGGAACACAGCTGGTGGGTCACAGTGCCTGCCGAATCACCAGAACATTGGACTCAGTTGACCCCCCTTCCTTTGTTGCTTCTCCAAATATGTACTTCGTGTGTGGCACCAAAGCTTACACCTGGCTCCCGAAAGGTTGGAAGGGTACCTGCTACATTGCCTTCATCCTTCCCCCCACGTATGTAGCCCCTGCTAACCATCACCGGCAGAGGCGTGCAGATGACATGGAACAAGCCGACTCCACTGGAGCTCAGTTCCTAGATGCAGCAAAGGGACTTGTTCCTCTTGGGGCCCAATGGCAAACAGCCGCGCTATCCGACACCTGACCCAGGCAGTGGAAACAACGATCAACATCACGGCTGGCATCCTTGCCAACAACACTGCGGAGCTTCAGGCGGTCCGCCTTGTGACCCTTCAAAATCGTCTTGTCCTAGACGTGGTCCTAGCCGACCGAGGAGGAGCATGCCGCATCATCGGATCCAGCTGCTGCACCTACGTGCCAGACAACTCGCCTTCAGTCTACAAAGCCATTGAACACCTCCACAGACTTTCCTCAGAGGTTCACCAAGAACAGGAAGGATGGTCGCTTGGGAGCTGGTTTTGGGACACTTTGAAGAATTGGGGTTGGAAGTTGTTTTCCTTCGTGCTGATACCTGTTGTGATATTATGTGGGTGTTGCTTAGGTATCCAATGTCTGCCATCTTTGTGCGGCCTTGTTTCCAACTGTATGTGCCCAAAGACTTTGGACTTCCGAAATGAGCACATGAGTCCCCTCTATGAAGCAGAGATACGTGGCCTTATGGGGATAAACCCAAACTGACAAGTTGGCGAGACATGTTAAAAGGGAGGACTGTGGAATATTAGTTTGCGATCTGAACATCATCTGCGCCAGCTTGTCACCTATGTACTACGTGCACGGCAGCCATTTTAGATATCATGGTTTCCCTGTCCACGATCGATCACCAGCGCGCCCCTCTGACCCAGCAAGCATCCTCCGCGCACCCTGGCTCCCCCTCCCTCCCCCTCATGAGCATGACCCTTCTGCATGACCCTGTCCTTGGGAGTCACGCCAGCGCCTGACCAACACCTCCTCTCCTCCCATGAATGCCCCTCTGTTGATAAACCTTCCCTCCGCACTGGATTGTCCACGCAGCATGAATACCACTCCATTGATGGCCCCTCACCCCGTGTCTGACTGTCCACACAGGTCCGAGGCCATCGCCTAAGCCGGGAGATATCATTTACTGCCCCTTATTGTATGAGGTCGCTCTCCTTCAAAGGACCCTCTATTGATCCAGGCCTCCCCACCCCCTGTGATATGATCAGGCGCACACATCATAAGACTCGACGGAACACTCAGCTGCATGATGACCCCCTCCTCTTATCAGCAGGTTGAGGACCTCTATTGTGGAGGTATCTGGGGGTGGGATTGACACGAGGATTACGGGGATGCCTTTTTCTTTATGTCACAATGTTCTGATTGTAATAAAGAAAGGTCACATGTCATAAACCAGTGTATAAGAGGCCAGGCCTCCGAGAGGCTGTTAGAGCACCTCGAGACGATACCTTGTTGTCTGATCTGATGTGTTCTGCTCCGTCGGAATAAAACTTCTGTTTCCTGCCTTCTGGTCTCCGGCGCCTGCCTCATTGCTTGGTAAATTTGAATGGTACAAGGGCGGTTAGCGCCGGGCAAATCTCGAGAAAGGTCCTAGCCCTACCTTTTTCTACACTCCCGCAGAGCGGGGGCCGCGAGGCGCTGATATGGGCGTAGGGGCGGAGCAAGAAGAGAACCCAGGTGCGGCCGATTAGCTGGTACTTGGCCCCCTGGTCCTCGCAGTCCCGCTGCACCCCGTGCGTAGATTTGAGCTGTGCCATGGGCCCTTTTTTGTCTTACTTTGGTGTCCTCATCATTTCAAACATATGAGATTAGAGGAAGCAACAGTATCTCAAAACGTGTTATCAGAAACATTAAGACCACCGTAAATAGTACATTCAAGCTCAACATGTATGGCATACTTACAACAAAACTAAAACTTAACTTGTTAACTACTGAGTTTGATCTACTGTGTATGGAGGTGCGCAAGTTATAATAATTTGAAGGTGGTGGGTAAATTATAATTTAAGGTACAAGTATAACTTTTTGAATTTTGGTTTGTGTAGTCTAAGTTTATTTTTAGAAAAATAATAAATAAAGTTTTCCTAACTATAACTAGTGTTTTGTTCTTTGGATTTTCCATTGAATTTTAATGATTTTTTTCTTCTAAAAATGTGTTTCAAATTGTAGAGTCTAGTGGCTTTCAGTGGAGTGTCATATAAAACAGTGGAGTGCGTCATACAGTGTATTGTTGTAGAGTGGAGAAAAGTGGAGTGGTGTAGCGTAGAGTCAAGTAAACTTTCATAAATTGGTTTGACATCTTGTACAGTACTGTGGAGTTGTACGTCACAGAGCACTGGAAGGTGTAACAGAGTAGAGTGTAGGGGCATAGAGTGGAGTAGTGGGTTGCACAGTGAAGTACAGTGAAGTACAGTGACAGAGTGGTGGGCAGTGTGGGTAGTGGCACAGAGTGTAGTAGAGTATTTTACAGTGGAGTTGCATAGAGTGGAGTAGAGTGTGGTAGAGCAGTGTAGAGTAGATTGTCGTACATTGGCATAGAGTGGGGCTAAAGTGTTGCGCAGTGATGTAGAGCGGAGTACAGTGAACTGGTGCAGGGTCGAGTGAAGTAGCGTGTAGTACAGTACAGTGGAGTAAAGTGAACTGGCGTAGTATACAGTGAAGTAAAGTGTTGTAGAGTGGAGTAGTAGTGGAGAGGACAGGTATGTTATAGACTGTCAGAGGAGTGCCACAGAGTGAATTATAGTGTTGTACAGTGGAGTAGCACAGAGTGCTTTACGGTATCCTAGAGTGATATTAACTGTTGTAGATTTGAGTGACATAGAATAATATACAGTGGAGAGACGTAGTGTGCAGTAGTAGAATACAGTGGACTAGTGTTTCATTGAGTAGAGTATAGTAAAGTAGAGTGGAGAGGCATAGAGTAACATACAATGGAGTGTCAGAGTGCATAAGTGTACCATATAGTGGCAAAGAGTAAAGGATAATGCTGTATACACGCATTGAAAGGAGTACATTGTTGTACAGTGGAGAGCTACAGAGTGGAGTATAGTGTGTTAGAGTTGAAAGGCATAGACGGACTTTGAGTGCAGTACAGAGTTACCGAGCGGAGTACAGTGGAATTCAGTGGAGTGACATACAATGGAATATCCAAAATATATTGTTTCGTTAATTTAAATCATAACAATCTTTTATCACAATAAAATATAATACATATTAAAACAGAATTCATTATTGAGAGAAGCTTAACAGTGTTGAATCCATATGCGGGAGTAGACCAGACACTGCGTGTTATTTAAGTGCCTTGTAGTTAATCGTAGCTGTGGCCACCAGCTTCATTTTTAACAATGAAAACATTTTTAAGCAGGAAATTAAAAGTTTCATCTGAGATTAGTACACTATTGGCAGTCGGAGTGTCTTTTACATAACCTAATGTGAAACTTATGCTAAGATGGTGTGTTTATTCGGTTAACCAGTCCAATTGTTATGTCCTTTAGAATAGCTGGTACAAACAGAAATGTTAATAGCATAAATGTATCAACATTTAATACATTTAAAATCTGTGCAAACTCGCCAATGTTTGAAGAAAGATGGTGCCTGAGTCTTTAAATGTGTGGCAAGAGGCGTGTGCAAGCTTGTTAGAGTATTGAGGTTTATGGAGTACTTGTTCCAAGTACTACAGTTTTGTTGGGTTCTGACATGCGGGCCAGAGGGGGCTCCATAGAGAATTATCACTTCCCCCTGGTGAAAGGGCCTCATTGATGATTCAGACTCTTGTATCAGTCTGCCCGCTTCTGCGAAGAATTTGCCGAACTGTGCTAGGACCTTTGGAGTATCAGATGTATATATGAGTAGTAGTGCTTCCTTGCATGATCTTATCTCATGTTGCATAAAGATAGGCCTTTGATACCTGCGTCTCTGTTGCAATAAGATTGCACAGCAACATTACGATGTGGGCAAATGATTCAGAGTGGTAATTACACAGCCTGCATTGCTCCTGACCAGGGCCCAGCTGTTCCAATGTGCTCTGTAATCTCTGATGGGTGTAGTCAGCAGCCTAACTGACAGAATGTTCTTGAATGCGTACTTTCCAATTGCTGCTCTCAAGTATGGTTGGCCAAGAGAGGCTTTATGTGATGTTACAAGATCTTCTGCGCCTCTAATGCTTCTTGCCTTGTTTAAGTACAGATCCTTTGAGGCCTTCTTAGCTTGTGCCTTTACTATGCTTTTTAGTTGTACTTTGCTGATTTGCATGGCTGGCAAAGGTGCTTGTGAGAAAGTGCCATCTTTCTTGCATGGTATGCCCTCACTTTTTGCTGAATTGCTGATGTGCTTTGACTGAGTGTGCCCCGGGCTCCTGCCAATCAGGTGCCCAGGGACTGTGTTCCTTCCCTAAAACGGTGTTGAAACTAAAATCCAATTAGCATCTCTGGCCACATGTCAGCCCCTGGTAAATGGTGCCCTAGGTACCCAGGGCATTGTGACCAGAGAAGACCCCTAAGGGCTGCAGCACTGATTGTGCCACCCTTACGGGCCCTGCACCCTGACACCCACACACTACCTTGGCAGGCTGAGTGTCCTGGTGCAGAACTAAACAAAGACCACAAGGCACACATTCCTGTGTGCCATTTCCACAAACCCACTGCCCTGGCCTATATCAGTCACCCCTCTAGCTGGGTGCCCTATGCCAGTGGTGTGGGCACAGGAGCATGGCCCTGTGCCCCTACAGTACCCAGGGCCATTCCTGGGGACTGTAAGTGCAGTGATGCCATTAAGAGTACATGGTGCTGGGAGGTTGTCATCACGAACTCCACAGCACCATAATGGATACACTGTAGTCTGACAAGTTTGATATCAAACTTCTCAGCACATTAAACCCACACTGATGCCAGTGTGGGATTTAATGTAAAATGCACTACAGAGGGCATCTTAGAGATGCACCCTGATACCTAACCTACAATCCACCTCTTGTCTTAGAGGCTGCTTAAGCTGCCACATAGCAGACATGTTGCTGGACCCCTGGGTAGAGAGCCATCCACTCTCCTGGGTCTGCAACAATGCACGTCCTGGGCGAGGTGCTGGATGCTGCCTAAACCACGAAATTTAAACAACGAACTATTTCTAACCACTACTTATTTTAGAACGACTTCCTAAACAACAAAAATACTTTAATTTGCCAATTACTAACTGACACCAGTATTTTCTCTTAAATCAACATGTTTAATCTGTGCCCATCAGCGTGCTCAATCGAGCATAGCAAGATGAAAGGCTGTGTTTATCTTCTTAATCTCCTAACAAGTGACTAGCACAAACACATGAAGCTGAGCTCGTTGTTCTGACTTTGTTTAGGATGTTTTCCGTTATTAGAGGGTTGTGGATGTTAAAATGAATTATTTACCTAGCATGCTTTAGGGCGGAAGCTGCTTTTTTTTTTATTTGGATGGTAAAAAATCACGCCCACCAGGGGTGTTTTTATTGTTTATGTAATAATATTCTAATGACGTATTTCTCTGTGTAATGGGGGAGAGTGGTGGTGATCCAGAGGGAAATAATTTTTGTCAAACTTTGAAATATAAAAATATTTAAATAAAAAAGGTAGGTCAATTTCAGTGAGATGAGCACTCAGCTTTCTGATTCCGAATGGAGTGCGCACTCTGCTTTCTAGCAGTGAAATGTGATATTGAATAGTTAGGAATCCTGAAATCAAATTGTTGAATTCTTTGCTAAATCTATTTAACTGGGCAGCACCCAGGAATCGAATTAACATCTGCCTCTATAGAGATGCACACACGGGAGACAACAAATGGATTAGAAGTGAAAAGCTACAATGACTGGGGGTCTGCAACCCAGCTGCAGAAGGAATGAGAGCGTAAGCTGTGTGGTTAGTAAGGAAAAGGAAAATAGCCCTTGGAACAAAGAACATATTAAAAAAAAAATGCTTTACCATTCAATTGCAGAAAAAGTAAAAGGGTGGCAAATACCAGAGCAAACAGTTCAAAGGACTTGAAATGCTTTGTACTGCACTTGTCTCTCTCCCTTTCCTCTCAGTTCGCGAAGCTAACATCACCCAACAACATACATATTCTGTGCTACATTCTTTGTGGAGAAACTGACAATATAAAAATTCTGACGTAAACAAGCGATTGAAGGAAGTGAGAAATCCTCTTTCAAGACACATAATATATTTTCGTGTTGCCCATGAGGTGGGAGAGGCGAGGATGGGGAGCCCCGCCCAATCAGAGATAGGCTCCTGACCCCCTCCCACAGGAGAGGAGTAGGATAGGGGGTGTACTCACCCCAGGACAGGGACCCATTGGTCTCTGACCTTACCCTACCTGTAACGCCCCTAAATGTATTATTAACGGGCACCCTGAACCTTCCTTCCTCAGATCCAGATTCTGAAACAAGAAAGAAGACCAAGAAGAAGAAGACCTGCCGTGCAGCTGCTAACAAGAGCGATACAGAAAAGGGGGTGGTGATGAACAGAGTGTCTGAATTAAGCAGACCACTCTTACCCAGTCCAAAGATCAGGGCTTGATCCATCACCATTATTTATCTCACTGCACCATCCCAGCTCAGAACCTGGCTATATGCAAATCAGTCTGTCCCTGGCCCAGTGCATCATGGGAACAGGGCAGACTAAACTACCAAGCCAATTCTTCACCAGAAAGGAGACAAGCTACCGGGGACCGGTTTCTGGCATTTCAGCCGTCTTCGGCCCGGCTTGCTTGAATCCTGATGGTGCAGTGAGAAAGGGACTCATGTCTGAGTATACCCTGCCACACCTATGTTGGCCAAAAACGATACAGAAAAGGGGGTGGTGATGAACAGAGTGTCTGAATTAAGCAGACCACTCTTACCCAGTCCAAAGATCAGGGCTTGATCCATCACCATTATTTATCTCACTGCACCATCCCAGCTCAGAACCTGGCTATATGCAAATCAGTCTGTCCCTGGCCCAGTGCATCATGGGAACAGGGCAGACTAAACTACCAAGCCAATTCTTCACCAGAAAGGAGACAAGCTACCGGGGACCGGTTTCTGGCATTTCAGCCGTCTTCGGCCCGGCTTGCTTGAATCCTGATGGTGCAGTGAGAAAGGGACTCATGTCTGAGTATACCCTGCCACACCTGTAATGCCAGAAACCGGTCCCCGGGAGCTTGTTTCCTTCCCAGTGTAAGAATTGGCTTTTGTAGTTTGGTTTGCCCTGTTCCCATCATGCACTGGGACAGGAACAGACTAATTTGCATACAGCCAGGTTCTGAAACTGGGATGGTGCAGTGAGCTAAAAAACGGTGTTGGATCTAGCCCTGATCTCTTGACTGGGTGAGAGCTTTCTGCTTAATTCAGAGACTCTGTCCCTCACCACCCCTTGTTGTAAATATTTTTGTCCACCCTAAGCGTGGAAGGGCATTCTCAGATGTGAGACCCTTGCTCATTGCACCATCAGGATTCAAGCAAACCGGGCCGAAGACGGCTGTAATGCCAGAAACAGGTCCCCGGGAGCTTGTTTCCTTCCCAGTGTAAGAATTGGCTTTTGTAGTTTGGTTTGCCCTGTTCCCATCATGCACTGGGACAGGAACAGACTAATTTGCATACAGCCAGGTTCTGAAACTGGGATGGTGCAGTGAGCTAAAAAACGGTGTTGGATCTAGCCCTGATCTCTTGACTGGGTGAGAGCTTTCTGCTTAATTCAGAGACTCTGTCCCTCACCACCCCTTGTTGTAAATATTTTTGTCCACCCTAAGCGTGGAAGGGCATTCTCAGATGTGAGACCCTTGCTCATTGCACCATCAGGATTCAAGCAAACCGGGCCGAAGACGGCTGTAATGCCAGAAACCGGTCCCCGGGAGCTTGTTTCCTTCCCAGTGTAAGAATTGGCTTTTGTAGTTTGGTTTGCCCTGTTCCCATCATGCACTGGGACAGGAACAGACTAATTTGCATACAGCCAGGTTCTGAAACTGGGATGGTGCAGTGAGCTAAAAAACGGTGTTGGATCTAGCCCTGATCTCTTGACTGGGTGAGAGCTTTCTGCTTAATTCAGAGACTCTGTCCCTCACCACCCCTTGTTGTAAATATTGCTGCTAACAAGAGGACAACACCAACTGACTTGGCCCCAGCCCTACCGGCCTGTTTATCCTTGAACCTGCTCCTGCTAAATCCCGGCGTCTCCTGCGGACAGCAACCTCGAAAACCCTGGAGGACCTACCTGCCTGATCATCCAAAAGACTGGGACTCCCATGAGCAGTGGTTCTGCTCAAACAGCAATACCCCTGGTGCCAGCAACTGAGCTCCGCCTATGTCTGAGTGGACAAAGACCCTGAAGACGTCCCCCCCGGCGTTTGTGCCCTGCAATCCAGTACCCAAGGACCTTCCTCAACGACTCAGAAGATGCCTGCAGCCTCACTACCAGGCCCCCCCCCCCCAACCGCGACCAGCAGAGGGTAAGATTTCCCGGCGTCAAAAGACACCCCTGCACCTGGCACCTCATGTGCCCAGCTCTTGAGTGCCTACCTATCCTCCCAGATCCCAACTTACCCCTCGAAGTGTTGGTCTCTCCTGAAGAATCTCTGTCCCCGAGCCTGCAGCCTTTGTTCATCTTACAAGTTTTCCATTGAACAACATTGAGCGCCCGGCGGCTCAAAAGCACCCTGCACCCAACCGCCCAAGTGCCCCTGGGAGTACAACCTTTGTCCTAACCTACTTCCTCATTTGTCCTGAGCAAGTGACCAGGAGCCCAGCTCCCACAGTCGCGTGGTCTGCTTGCCAGCAGCCACCAACCACAGGCCCTCCGCCACCCATAGGCTTACCTTAGGCCTAACTACCTCAGCACCCGGCTGCCGCTGAGGGTGTATCAATTGTGCCTACCTGACCCTGGGAGACCCCCGAGTCTATGACCAGAACCTTAACTCTGCCAGTCGAGTACTTACCCAAAAGCCGATAACTTACTTTCCTTCCATAGGGTAACATTGACTGGTTTCACCTAGAAATTCTTTTAAGTGTGGAGTTTTGAAACTTTCAAGTATTCATCTAAAATCAGCTGGACAACGAATTCCGATTTACTCACCTTTTATCAGGAGAGAACCCAGTGCTGAATCTTTTAGTCCAGAACTGACCCTGAAAAGTAATTTAACTGTACTTACCAGTAATTTAAAATCCCTCCATAGGAATCCATTGTCAGCTTTTCACCAGAAAAGTTTCAAAGTGTCGATTTTCAAAAACTACAAATATGCCATAAAAATCGCCTGTATGACTTAAACGCATTCTTTCAATTGTTTACAGAAGATACACCAGTGCTGGATCCAGGATCCAACACGGAGTAAGAAAAAGTAACAAGAACATTACTTACCTGCTAAGTGAATTTCCTCCTATAGAATAACATTGGTGATTCCATGTCAAAAAGTTTCTAAAGTGTCAACTTTTAAAATACAATAACATTCCTTAAAAATCACTACTGTAACCAAAAAGCTTTTACTTAATTGTTTACAGGAAATGAATCTAGGATCCATTCCTGTGGTTAGAAAAGTAATCTACAAAGTAATTAATTGCAATTAATACGAAATTCCCATTGAGCTCAATGTTGCATTGTGTTTGAAATTGTGATGCCTATTGCAACAACTGTAACTATTGGAATCAAAAAGTCTATTGCCTATTTGAAAAGTATTTAACTAAAGTAATTCATTCTGAGAAAGTATATTTTGATACCTTGTTGGTTCTAAAATAAAACAACTATATATTTTAATACAAAACAATCGGCCTAGAGTTCAGTTCTAGAGTGTGTGAGACCATTTGCTGACTGAGTGTGTACAACAAATGCTTTACTTTGTCCTCTGATACTGCCTTACTGCTTGACCAAGCTACCACTTTAGAGAGTAAGGTTATATCTAACTTAGCCTCTGCCAAACCTCTGGGGACTGTGGACTCTGTACACACTGTACCTTACTTTGGTCCAGTATATACAGAGCCACTTTCTTACAGTGCTAGATCCAAATTTAATGTTGAAGCAGCTAGTTCCAGGTACTTTTCCCATGCGCTTTTCTTTTTCCAAGAACATTGCCATAAGGGCACCCCGCAGGGATTCAGGGTCATCCCAGCTCACCTGAAGATAGTAATTGATTATGTATTTTTTGCATTCTACATCCATGTTTACAAGGTTGAATTCCAGACATATTAAAGTGCGCAGAGTGTACCTTGGCATGCCAAATATCTTCTTGTATGACAATGTGTGGTTCCGCTCTAGTGTCTCAGTTACCCTTCAAAGATAGGCAAAGTGGCCGTAACTTAGTGTTAGTACACGTTTAGCCAAAATGACTCTTCAAATTGCCTCAGCCAAATCGCTGTTTAGCCTGTTGTGGAGTGAAGATAGAGCGTATGTGGTCTTTTCTGCTTTAGCTCCTATTGCCTTGGTCTGAAGTGTTTGTTTCCCTGTGCCCGTCAGCCAAACCCCAAGATAGTTGTACTTGGAGTCCATGCCAACCTTTAGTGGACCGAGCTGCCACTTGAGTTGACGTTTTAGAGGTTATCGGCCAAAAATTAAGGTTTTTGTTTTCCCGGTATCTGCATGGAGAGCATTACATTTGTTGTACTTGTGTAGTATGTCCAGGGCACTCCTCATTCCAATACGGGTCTGGCCCATCAAGACTAAATCCTCCATGTACTGTATTATTGATAATTTTTTCTGTCTGAGCAATGATGGAAAAAATCTGCCTTTCAATAACTCTTCCCAAAGGTCTGCTGTATATAGTTTAAATAAAGTTGGGGCAAGTATGCACCCCTGCTTTAAGCCTCTGTCGGTGAGGATCTGTCCCGTGGCGTGTGATTGTGTTAGCTTGATCCTCACCCATGTGTCGGTATATAAGGAGAAATGGACTCTGAGGACAGAATGCACAGGAAGGATTGAGGATGGAGAAGCTATGGAATTCTCCCTAGCATTATCCCTGCAATTCACTCTGGGGGGACTATTGATCTATCGCCCTCCGGGTACTCTAGGCAATTTTATTAAATCCCTGGAGGAGATAGCCATCCAACGCGCACTCAGATTCCCACACTTCCTAATGCTGGGAGACTTTAACCTTCATATGGACACGAGCTCCGCTACCGGAGTTAAAGAGCTGAAAGAAATCTATAGTTTGGCTCAGATGGCTCATCAGGTACAATCTGTCACTCATGAAGGGGGGCATTGTTTAGATCTGATATATTCCAACTTTAACATTTCTACCGATACACCATACCCCATTTCATGGTCAGACCACTTTCTGGTACACTTCTCCTGGCTCATTAACAAAACCCGTGTGGTTCCCACACTTAAAACTGAGGAACGCCCTATAAGAATTAATATTCCGGATCTAGTCAAGGCCCTCACCCGCTCCACCCCATTGAAAGCTCACAACTTGGATGAAGCTGTAGACAACTTCTCATCCTGGATAAACTCCTCCATCAAGTCACTACCAAAAAGCAAAGGTAAAAACAACCATAGGATCACCCCCACTTCCCCCTGGTATACTGATCAACTAAAAATTTTAAAAACAGGATGTAAGGCGCTAGAGCGAGTATGGAGAAAGAACTATTGTCCCGCTGCTAAAACTGAACTTCGCGCAGCCCAAAAAAGTTACTACGCAGCGATTAAAACAGCTAAAGGGGAATTCTACGCGTCTAGAATTCAAAAAGCTAAAAACAACAGACGAGAAATCTTCTCCATAGTTAAAAGCTTTACTGCCCCGGTAGCAGAGAAGACGGCAATTCCACCCTCCACAGACTGGTGCGAACAACTATCTACTTTCTTCATCGAGAAAATCCAAAAAATTCAAGACAGTCTGAGTATCCCTGACCAACCACTTGCCCCACAATCGGACCTAGCCTTAAATTGCCAACCTCTTCCACCTTCACGTCCCCTACTATCAAGGGTTAAAGCAGGAATGACCAAATTCACTCAGGTTGAAAGTACAGATGTAATGGCCATATTAAAAACTCTGAAGTCTGGGTCACCTATAGATCCTTGCCCTGTAAGGGTCCTGAATGGAATAGCTGAAGTAATCACCCCCATGGTCACCGCCCTGGTTAATGAATCCCTAACTTCAGGAACTGTGCCCACCAAGTGGAAACAAGCCAAACTTCTCCCTCTGATAAAAAAACCTACCGCAGATCCATCGATCACCTCCAACTACAGGCCCATATCACTCCTACCAGCCCTTGCCAAAGTCTGCGAAAAGGCGGCATTCCGGCAACTCGAGAGATTCGTGGAACCCTCTGAAGCTCTTCATCCTGCCCAATCAGGGTTCCGCACCTCTTTCAGTACGGAAACTGCATTGGTGGAAATGGCTGAGGCCATCAGGGAATGCCTTGACGGAGGCGGCAGAGCGGCCCTTATTCTTTTGGACCTCTCTGCCGCATTCGACACGGTGCCCCACCTCCAGCTCTTATTTAGGCTGGAGGACATAGGCATCTCTGGCACGGTCTTAGATTGGATTAGGTCTTTCCTATCTGACCGTACCCAACAGATTTGGCTTCCCCCATATCACTCCTCTAACAGAAGAGTAGAAACTGGCGTACCACAGGGGTCGACCTTAAGTCCCCTTTTATTTAACATTTATTTAACTCCTCTGATCCGGCTGGCTGAGAGCTGGGGTGCCAAGATAATGGCTTACGCCGACAACACCCAGCTTCTCTACACCTGGAAAAAGGAGAACTTGTGCACCTCTGGAGTACGCCAATGCCTTTCCTCTGTATTTGCCTGGCTAGCTAAATCATGCCTCAAATGCAACGAGGATAAAACAGAAATCCTGCTCTACGGCCAATTCCCCACTGACTTTAAGGAGTCTATTTGGCCCTGTGAATCAACATGCCCAACGGGAGAGAGCAGGATTGCCAAGAACCTGGGCATTTGGTTCGGAGCCGACTTATGTTTCCGTGACCAGATCTCACGCTTGGCGGGGACGTGTTTTGGAACCCTGACCACTCTTTGCAAATTCTTTCCCCTCCTTCCACAAACGGCCAAAGAAACGGTAGCCAGGGCTCTGGTACTCTCCCGTCTGGACTACTCAAACGCCCTTTATTTAGCGGCACCTGACTATATGATCAGAAAGTTACAGGTAGTCCAGAATGCTACAGTGAGACTCATTTTCAACATCCCCAGGAGACTCAGCGTTCGCAAACAGTTGAAGGATCTTCACTGGCTTCCGAGTGCGCTTTAAAACTTTGGTCATTGTCTACAAAGCCCTCAATGGACCGTGCCCTTCCTATCTAGCCAAAAGGTTCACACTCTACCTCCCGACCCGTCAGTTGCGATCTACCTCCAAAAAGCAGGTGGTCGTCCCCAGATTTAGAAGAGTCCGCCTGGGCGGACAATCCCTTACGGTAAAGGGAGCTCAAATGTGGAACGCCCTGCCAGACGCTCTTAGACACGCTCCCAATCTGACCAATTTTAAAAAACTGCTTAAAACTCACCTCTTTCAAGTTCATGAATAGCATACTCCTTTTTCCACTCTGTTTCAGTTTCTTCCCCGCGCCAGGACAGTCTTGACTATCGGAGCGCGTTACAAAACCACATATATATAACATATAACATAGAAGGCTGCTATTGCTGCGAGCAGTTGTTTCGGAATGCCCCATCCTGACAGTTTTTTCCACAATATGTTGCGGTCAACGCCGTCAAAGGTCATACTATAGTCAACAAAGACATTTAGTGGTGGAGTATTTGTTTCACACTCCTTTGAGTCCAGATAGGTGAGGGCGACAATGTTGTCTAGAGTCAATGCGTTAGACCTGAACCCCGTCTGGTAGGGCAGTATGATTTTGTTGCCTGTTATTCATTGCTCTATTTTTTAAGGAGGGTTTTTGCAAAAATTTTGCCATCTATGTCAAGGAGGGCATTTAACCCAAATTTAGTAAACGGGATTCTAAAAGTGCCACTAGAGGCTTTTCCTGGCCTCAAGCTCGCTTGAATGTGCGTGCGCAGCCGCCATGTGGGTTTCTGTCAAGGCTCATTAGGCCTTGCATGCCTCACTACGTGCTTCAATTCCCTCCCCCAACACGGATCACGTCACTTTACTGGCCTCCACTCCCCCCGCCTCTCTATACAGCAGCAGGCCGTAGCGTGCTTTTTTAGGTCGACCTCTGCGAATGCGCTTGCGCATTGCAGATGTCGATCTATAGTAGCTGAAACAAACTCTTGAAACCAAGCGCAGATTCGGATTACGTGCAGTTCATGTGATGTACTGTAGCATGACGCTTCGCCAGCGCGCGCTTGGCCTCATTCACACCCCATATGCCGTTCCCTCCCACTCGCTCGCTCCCCGCGCTCCCTTTGCACCGATAAGCATCTTCCCTCTGAGTCGCGTCCATTAAACGTCATCCCAGATGATGTATTCGTCACTAATAGTTTTACTTGCACAATGTTACTCTCCTTGGGACAATGGGTTCTGAATCTCCGACAAACCATGTACTGCGCATGCTCAAAGCACAGATACTAATTACATGACACTTCTCACTGCCTAGCTCAGAGGGAGAGCACCCATGGTTCTTTGCGCAAGCTTGAGTAGTGTCTCTACTTTGAACATGCGCATTTGTTGCAAGAACAAACCTGATAACATTTTGAGCCGTAGAACAGACGAGACCTATGTGAGAGTGGTTACGGTTTACAATTTGGAGCATCGTTGCGAAGCGTGGTGTATCTTTGGCTCAATTCTCCCGCTCTCCGTTGGCATAGGCACCGTGAGAGCTGACTGTCTACCTTTTCGGGAGAGTACCTCGTGTTTACCCTTAGGCTTAGAGCATACCTTACGGGTAACTTGTAATAAATTCGAAGAAAGACATGGCTCCGCGGGATTCAGAAAAGGTAATCCACTTCTCACGTAAGGTTTAAGTTAATAACATTTGTAAAATTAATAGTTAATGCAGCCTTTTTTCCTACCAACGATTCACGACTGTATTTTATTATTCGCAGTCACTTTAGGACTTCTCCGCACACTGGGTTGCCCAAAATGTCTACTGTTTTTGTGAATATTTTACTGTGTTTATTTAAAACGTTTTTCGAGGGTACAAAACTGAAAAATGACTTCACGTTTGAGGTATTTCCGCCTATTAATCAGCAGTATTTGTGCATGCTTCTGCTTTTAGGCCCATGACAAAGGTATTGCCTCGATTACTTACCGATAATTACAGGGAGAATGGACGGGTTGTAATGACTGTAGCAAGGGTGTAACAGACTGAAGGTTACTTGCGAGTTACCGGGGCTTTATCCTTACGTCCTCGTCCAGGTCATTTCTTGTCACCATATGTCTCAATCACTGCCCTCTCCGTCAGGAGGAAGACTATTCCAAAATCGGTCTGGAATTGTGCAGTAGTGAACACTATGTGCTGGAATAATCTAATTTTTTTACTATATTTATTAAAAGTCAATATTCTTGCAGTCCCTCCTCAATGGTTTCCCATCACAGAAGTGCTTCCCATCCCAGAAGTGCTTCCATCTTCGATGCTGCCTGGAGCAACCAGTTGTCCAAGCAGTTGTAAATTCTCCCGCTTTCGAGATATAGTAGGCCGCCAACTGAGTCATCTTGGTGGACACTATTGGTGCCGATTTTATCTCGAAAGATAGAACCTGTAACTGAAAGTAGCAACCCCAAAAGCAAAACCTCAGGAATCGTTGATGGTTGATTACATAGGCACATGTAGATAAGCATCTTCGAGAATCAAGAAATCTACTTTCAAAATTAGAAGAAATATGTTTTGGAGAATCTCCATCTTTAAAGACCTCATTATAGTGTTTGACAGACCGAATATGCCACACGCCAGAACCATCCTCACTGGCCTATGCACACACAACCTGCAACACATCGTTACAAATCCCACACACATTGCTTGACACACATTAGATATAATCTTCGCCAACCTAGGCTTAGTTACGTTTCAAACAGTTATACCAGTTACTATCTTGCTGCTATACAACACAAGACGTCAAAACTCACCCCAAACTAAAATCATCGTGCCCTCTACTACATATTGATGTTAGAACAAGCTACATTTGCAGAAAGCCTGCGTACCTCAAACAACCTCAAAATCAATTCTGTACAAACACTCTGTAGGTGGCTCCTGAAAGTTTTTCTATCTCATTATTCATCTGAAAACATCTACGCATACGCAATAACTTATTTAAGTATTAATTATTAAAAAAATTGAAAGCTATTGTTATTTATAATAGCAATACATCTAAGTCACGTAAATACAACACACATTGCATTACAAATGCCTTGAATCAAATGTATCACTCGCACTAATCCTAACTTTCACCCTCAAGACCTGCACCAATGCCTTGCCCCACACACAACCCCAAACACAACACACAACCACACACACAACCACCCACACACACAACCCCAGACACAACCCCAAACACAACACACACAACCCCACACACACAGCCACACACACACAACCCCAACCCCCCACACACACAACCCCCCCACACACACAAACCCCCCCCCACACACACACAACCCCCCCACACACACACCCCCCAACACACACACAACCCCCCCACAAACACACAACCCCGCCCACACACACACAACCCCGCCCACACACACACAACCCCGCCCACACGCACACAACCGCCCCCACACACACACATCCCCCCACACACACAACCATCTATCTATCGCCCTCACTCTATCGCCCTCACTCTATCGCCCTCACTCTATCGCCCTCACTCTATCGCCCTCACTCTATCGCCCTCACTCTATCGCCCTCACTCTATCGCCCTCACTCTATCGCCCTCACTCTATCGCCCTCACTCTATCGTCCTCACTCTATCGTCCTCACTCTATCGTCCTCACTCTATCGTCCTCACTCTATCGTCCTCACTCTATCGTCCTCACTCTATCGTCCTCACTCTATGTCTATCTATCTATCGCCCTCACTATCTATCGCCCCCACTCTATCGCCCTCATTCTATCTATCGCCCTCACTCTATCGCCCTCATTCTATCTATCTATATATCTATCGCCCTCACTCTATCGCCCTCACTCAATCTATCTATCGCCCTCACTCTATCTATCGCACTCTATTGCATCACCACAGCATCACTCAGCACCACCACAGCATCACTCAGCACCACCACAGCATCACTCAGCACCACCACAGCATCACTCAGCACCACAACAGCATCACTCAGCACCACAACAGCATCACTCAGCACCACAACAGCATCACTCAGAGGCACCGCAACATCACTATGCGCTACCACAGCATCACTGAATGCCACAGCATCACTCGTCACAGCCACAGCATCACTCGTCGCCGCCACAGCATCACTCGTCGCCGCCACAGCATCACTCGTCGCCGCCACAACATCTCTCGTCGCCACCACAACATCTCTCGTCGCCACCACAACATCTCTCGTCGCCACCACAACATCACTCGTTGCCACCACATCACTTGTCGCCACCACAACATCACTCGTCACCACCACAGCATCAATATGTGCAACCATTCAACAACAACTGGTTCAAATATGTTCTCTCAATGTCTCAATCTTTATTACACATGTCACAAAAAGATGTTAATATTTCACTTCTGTTCTTGGATTTTCATCACAATAAAATACACTGAATATAAGCTTCACAAAAGTTATTTACAAAAGTTTAAGCCATTGCCATTATAAATTACAATAACTTTTATTTAAGTATTAATTATAAAAAAAATTAAAAGCCATTGTTATTTGTAATATCAATACATCTAAGTCACGTAAATACAACACATATTGCATTACAAATGCTATAGGTGTCACATTTGCGAAAGTTATAACTATTGGCATTGTAAATGACAAAGCTATTAATTTCGCTATTTTCAAAACCAACACATAAATAAAGAAATTGTCATTTACAATAACAATAGGTCAAACTTTCCTAATGCGAGACCTATTGCATTGCAAATGCTTGTTTTTCGTTTTCTTCCTCCACAGTGTCTCAACCTGTTGTCTTTACTTCAGACATTGCAGAGTACTTGCGCTGTATTTAGCAATAGTCAGTCGGCATTGGACAGATAGTGTTATCATTGTGCCGTGGCACCCGGTTGACTGCAATCGCAGTGAAATGTCTCTTAAAGTGCAGTTTAATCACCAGAAGTCACTTTCACACCGTAGCTCTTTTCAAAATCCACCCAAAGCGGGGATGTTCCGTCTTTACCAGACCAAACGCGGCACCATAATTGTCGCGCACACAGAAATGGCCTTTATGGGCTCTTTGAAACAAGCGGTATTTGCTGAAAAGAAACATACCCGCATACTGACACCGCACCAGATTGCATGACTTTTCTTTCATTTACAATTTCAATAAAAAACGGACTTTAATATCACTCCGATTCAGCCCTCAGCAGCTTGGCAAAATTATCTGAAGAGAATAATGATTTCTCACATTAGGGTCTGCAGCCGTGTTTTATGACATCATTGAGCAAGCAAGTGCTGGTAATAGCAACTCCCCACTTAATTTCTTCAGGAAACTACTTTGGGCAACACGGCGAAATTACAATATCGACCTACCAATCAAGGTTTATTTTCAAAATACAAAAATATATGCATTTTGTCGTTCTGAAATCACAATTCTCATTAGAATATCAGGCAAGTAGTGACTATCACTGAAAACTATTTCATCGACTCTCCTAATAGAAGACATTAATTCAATACATTTGATGTTTGTAGATATGGATCTGTATGCTTTCAGATATTTGCAAATCCTAATAATATTGTAATTGTAATTAAAAATACATCTATATTTTGTAGTAGCTCCTATTTAAAGGTTTACATGATTTATGGCACTTAAATTAAATTGATTTAGATCATTATCAGTCCTAGATAATACTGCTCCGCTACTGGAATCGCTAGTATTAAGTATTTTTTAGTAGTCAATTGTTTCCAGAAAACAGAAATCGAGCAAGTAAGTGTTTTGTTCAGAACTAATTTTCAAACATGAAATTACAGTAATTGTAAGACGAAGCGGTGTCAATGGTCACACTAATGGAGCAGGAATGTTCACTACCCTTTATGAATTCATAGCACCAATATGAAAAAAATACAGCAAATCAATGGCCTCTTCTTAATATGAGCTGAATATGAATTGTGCTAACAACGTTGGCTTTGCAACGACAGACGTGTTGCTTGTTTAAGGCCCATACATTACAGTGCCCCTTACTGGTATTCTGCCTTACTTGAGTTTTTCAAAGAAGCTGGGCCAAGACAGGAGGACAATCATCAGGTCGTCATACATACATACTATTGGGGTGCTTATGAGTCTAGTGCTATGGGGTCAATATTTCCCACACACAATAAAATCCTGTATCCCTGGGCTTCGGATTTCCTGAGCATGATGAAATAGCATAAATTAAACCTTTTTAAACTATACAGTGGGGAATAACATGGCGATGGTGGTGGTTTCTGCACTTAATTAAACATGCACAGACATTTTTCATCCTGTAAATTTCGTTGGGATTGGCCTGCCTGATTACTTGGGGAAACGTGTTAATGCAGTAATTACTGCAAACTTTTAATAATGATCCCTGCAAGAGTTTGCACAGGATTCGGAAAAAACAGGCCACTCGTAGTGAGTGCCTATGTGCAAAGGGTGTGGTGTGGCCAATAAGCTCCCCTTATATTTTCAACCGAGACCATTGAATTTCTTAAGAGATTTAACAAGACTCTTAAAAGCATGACTGGAAGTTGTGAATAGCCCCATTATTCATACAGCATGCACTCTGGACACAAACATGATGTTTGCTACCTGGCTTCAGAGAAACAGGCAAGCATTGAACGTGCATTCGCTTTCTTCAAAAATAGGAAAAACAGTACGTTCTCTAAGGCAGTCTTCACTTTTTAGGTTGAGCCTGGTCAGCGCATGTGCTGCTCTGCGAGGCATGCTGTATTCAGGTATGGACTTGAAGCTCCGCCCACTGTCTGTCCATATTTTTCATAGACGTTTTTTATTGTCTACTGTAAACTATGGCTTTTCATTGGTCCATAGGCTTAGTAGTCGCTCCTTAGTACCGCCTTGTCTTATTTTGTAACCTCCCATGCGGATATCCTCTGTTACGTGTATTGTTACTCAGTAGGCTTTATTTACAGCCTCCGACCACAGTTTTCTCAAATTGTATGTCCTGCCTGCTGTTGCAGGCAGGACAAACTCGCTCTTAACGCTATTAAAACATGCACTGGTATAGCCAATAGGTCTCACCTTTAGGACCTTCTAAGTGTTTAGCCATACAACAGTTGATGTTGTTGCACCAAGGATATTGTGCTGCATAACTAAATATTTATAAGGTCCCAAAAGCGAGACCTATTGGCTATGCCATTGCTGGTTATGAATTGGGTAGAGAACTGAGCCCTTTCATGCTTCCGGGATGGCAGATGTGGCAAGGCATTCGTTGAACAGATTGAGCATCACTGGAGCCCAGAAAGTTCGGCCAACATGAAAAAAATCACTGGTATGCCATTTGGTCCTGAAGCTCTGTCAATCCGGCTATTTTTTTGTATCTTTAATAACTCTACCCCGGTTACTGTTGTAGCGCTGCCCTCCAAGTCTCCTAAGAGCTTCTTCAGCTGATCTTTATGGAAGGTCTTCGGTTTGTCCGAGTCTACATATAGGCCAGGGGTCTTCAAACTGTGGGGCGCAACACCCAGGGGAGCCGTGGAGTGATGCAAATGGGGTCGCGCTCCCAGTCACACTTCTGCTAATGCCCAAGGGCTTCAGCCCCCCTCTTCCCCTGTGTCTCAGCCCGGCTGCTGCAGTGTAACTCGAGCTGCTGGGGCCTCAGCTGGGCAGTGTCTGGAGTCTTATCTCCAGAACGCCCATCAGAGTTTTTCACAGGTCTTTAAAGACCATTTACATATTTACATGCCTTTGTAAACTGGTTACAGAGGCTTAGTGTTTTTTTCCTGATTCCAGTACACCCTGGGTCCCACACTGCCTATTCCTTACATTTGTATTTTACATTTAATGATTTAGTGTAAGAATGCATTTCATGAAAAGGAATATAAAGTAGGGTTGCCAAAAGTAAAATGCCTGTGTGTGTTGTTTAAAGAACCTGCAGAGACCTCCTATTGACACTGAATAGATTTATAAATAAAAAAGTATGTATTCATTCATTATGTGACTTTTCTGTGTTTGTTCTTTTTCATTATCAGTCTTGGATCATTGAGGAAGTCCTAGAACACAATTAAAAGTGCTTTCTATTTATATTTGCTGTTTGAAGTATGCACATATGAGTGCTTAAAATACAGCTTTAGGTGACTGCTTATATTTGTACCAACTGGGCCATCAAAATAATCTACTGTCAACCGTATCCATAAGACTGGAAGTTTGTTGCAGGATCAGCCCATTATTTATTTCGTCCACCCTGCCATAATAGCAAACGTTTAACTTAGATATTAAACCCTACGCCGCCGTCAATAACATGCTGGGTTACTTCAAGTGTCTGGGAATGGACCCTGCATTCAGACAACTCACTCCTCCTTCACGCCCTTCACTTTCATGCTCACCCTGTCCTCATAGCGATCACAATGCACTCACACTGATCACCATGCACTCACACCATTCACCTGCTCACCCTCCACTTACAATGATTACTCTGCACTCACAATGCACTTGCGCTGTTCACCCTGTACCTCACCCTGCGGTCACACAAGCACACTACTCATCCTGCACTCATGTGACACTTCACTCACCTGCCCCCCTCACTGCTGAATACACAACTCACTCAAACAATCCCAGCAGTAATCATACATTCATTCATCGCATTCTGAACTTGCATCCACACCCAAATTCGTACGGCCACCTCACTCACCCTGCAGTCACTCCTCTCACCCTACACTCACACTGTTGCACCGCTCACCGTGCACTCACATGGGTACTCCTGCCACCCACACAGCGCAGAGGGTTAATGTGCCTGCTACAAATAATATGTACCATGCAGATCACAGAAATGAGTGTGAGTAAACTATGAGTAGCGCTATAAAAAATGAAATGTTTGTCAGAAAGGTATTATAGAGAGATGAGGTGCATTGTTGGTGAGTGGTAGTGAGGGAATTCATGGAGAAGGAGGAAACGGGGGTGGGGCACCAAAAAAGACTGTTTCACCGGGTGGAACCAGTGTTAGAGCCTGCCCTGCCTGGGAGTGTTAGTCCTCCTCCCCCAGAAGTTCTGCTCTAGTGGCTCCCCTGCTTCTGCAGATTATTATTATTTACATTTGTACTGCGCTACTGTTACCAAAAGAAGCCCTGGGGCTAATAACCATCTGCTGCCTGAAGGCAAATGAGACACACACAGGAGGAGATGGATAACCAAATGGGGTAACCTACAGAGCATAGAGAAAGGTTTTTATATCTTCCTAAAGGATAATCGATTCTTGGTGGAGTAAAACAAAGGAGGGTGCAAGCCCCATAACTGCGCGGCCTGCACCAAAACAGCGAGATAGACAACTCATGCCTTCTTGAATTGGGGAACAATAAGCAGAGTGGCACAGGCTGTGAGGAGCATACAGGTCCTACCCATATGCTTGTTGAAGAGAGATGAGAGGATGAGAGAGGACAGCAAGGGATTGAGAGAATTTGATTGAAGAGGACAGGGATGAGGAGAAATGTAAATTGCAGAAGAGTAGTGTGGACACGCTAGAAGTGAGTGTGAGCCAAAGGTGAGGGCTTCTGTTAGAACAAAGGGGAGATGTGAAAGATGAATGGGGGAACGGGGAGGTGTAAGATACAAATAGACAATAAGTTGAATGGAGAGACGAGGTGAATGAGAAGTGCTGAGGGGAACGGGTGGTAACGGGGCCAGAGAGGCCATGAGATAAATGCGAGAGACTGTTAGAGGTGAGGGCAGTAAAAAGACCGAATGGCAAGAGGTGATTAAAGGTGAAGTGAGAGGTTGAATGGGGAGAGTTCAGAAATTGTAAAAAGGGGTGAAAGAAAATGGCCTGCAAAAGGAGAGAGGGATCCAGGGTTGGGAGAGGAGAGAGGGATGGGAGGGAGTGAGAGGAAAACTGCATGGGTAAACTGCTTAACTCTGCAGAAAACTGCCAGGGTTTCAAGGGACCGCTGATTCTCCCAGTCAGGACCAGGTGAGCTTCTAATGTGGCAGCTTGTATTCCTGCGGAGTGGAGGGCCCTTCACAAAGGTTGACTAGAAATCTTTCTAATGTTTATTTCTGTATTTTGGGTATCAACAGGTACTGATGAGGTGAAATCTTTCCTCAGTGTTACTGTGTGAAAAAAATTAATTTCAAAATAATGAAGTAATGCTATCCCAAATTACGCTGCGTCACGTAACATCATTTACATTTTCTTCACAAACAATTTAGTCAAGCCTGTTGCGTAATTTGGTCCTCAACTGCCTCATTATTCCAGTAGCCCTGCCTACAGGTTTAAAAGTTTTTGTCAGGAGGGGGTCCTTACACCTCAAAATGTTGACAGGGGTGTCTCGGCATCCAAAAGTTTGAAGACCTCTGATATAGGTGCTCCGCGTGCTGCTCCGGTATGATGCTACTCCCTTTTTTAAGACGTACTTGCTAAGCTGTTTACTTATTTCCAGAATTCTTTAGATTCACTGGGCGTAAGCAAGGAGTATATGTGTTTCCACTGTTCCTGAATTTCTTGATGTTTTTAGCTCCACACAATTTTTTTTGTTTTGATGTCTAGCCTCTTTCAGATTGCTTTCTATGGTGCTTTCCTATTAATGTTGTTGAGCAGAGCATTAGTACTTTTTTTGCTCTCGGGAATATTTTGTGTTCCGGGAATGTAGGGCACCGACCTTCTTTCGGCACAGTTTGACATTCTTTTTGATTTTGTGAAGTTAATGACGCATGGAGCTTTTCTAACAGAGAGGACCACTGCCCTGTATTTGTTACGTCATGGGTCCATTGGCCAGTTATAATAGTGTGTTTCCAGCCTTCATAGTTGGACATTCTGAATGGCCCCCAATTAGTTATTTTAGTGAGTGCGTCTGCTTTGTTCTGGACTCATGGCCAACTGGATTAAAAGTTTTATGGACCTTTACACTCATACTGATACCTATGGTAATTGAATTATGGTCACTTTAGTTCCTCCGGTGTACTTGGTATAGACTGTGCACATCTCTAGTAGCTCCATGCTTAGAAGGATGTAATCCAAGGTCGATAGGTCTCTGTAAGTATAGGTCATAGTGCTCCCTATGGACACCACCAGCACCGCCGACCCGAGAGCAAATTCACAGATGCATGCTTGGAAGATCGTTATTTCTCAGCTTCCTTGAGATATATCAAGTTGGTCTAAATTGCGGATATTGAAGTCGCCAGCCATTATATACTGATCTTCTGGATGTTCATTATTTATGAATGCCTTTATATGTTTGGTTATGTTATTGACTATGGCCAGTTTTGTGTCTCTGTGGATTTATGTACATTATCAAAGATATTGACTTAGGCATTTTGTGTAGTGCTATGCCATTTTTGTAGGCTTGGTAGTTCGGGCTGGACTGATGCCATTAGGCACAGGGTCAAGACTTATTTGCATATAGCTGGTTCTGAACTGAGGAGGCAAAGTGAGCTAAAGATTGATGATGGATTCAACCCAGACCTGTGACTGGGGTGAGTGTCTGAAAAGTTGCAGTGCTCCGTCCATCATCTCCTTGTGTTTGCTTTGTTTGCCCTAAGTTGGAAGGGTATGCCCAGATGTGAGCCCCTTGCTCACTTTGCCACTGGATTCAAGCTAGCCTGGCTGATGAGGGGTGTTACACCGAAACTTGTCCCAGGATGCTTGTTTCCGGTTCAGGGAAGACCTGGCTTGGCAGTTCGGGCTGGATTGTTCCCATGACGCACAGGGTCAAGCCTGATTTGCATAAAGCTGGGTCTGAACTGAGGTGGTGAAATGAGCTAAAGAATGATGATGGATGGATTCAACCCATTGATTCAACAATTGATTGTACATATATGAATATTGATAAAAACGTATTTACGGATATGCTTCTAAATTTTGTTTATTGATTGTCTCTTTTGGGAGGGAGATTGTATCCTTAGTGACGTTATCAGCACTTTTTTGATTCATTTCGGGTGGAGACATATTTCTTATTGAATAATATGCCCCAATCCTTGAATGGTTCGCTCTCACGTAGAATGTTCTGGACATCTGAGTCACTTGGCTATTCGGTTAGTGTCGATTATTTTTGGCTGTTAAAGTTTCATTGGAATTTGACTGAGATTAGGTGTACCATAGTGAGGTAGGATAGAGATGGTATATTATGTGTTAGGTGTAAAATGGTAGATCTGTTTAATATATCCAATGCCCCTTTCATGTTGAATTCAGGAGTGAATATTAAGGTTGAAAATGTCATACAATGTTCCACGATTGTGCCCTTCCATGATGGTGTCTAACTGAGTGACAAGCCTTTCGTTTATTTCAGGAAGTGGGAGTTCAGGGCAATCAGCTTTTGATGCGGATTGGTATGCCCTGTTCCTTTGTGCGTAGGTTTTGTTGGCCAGGACTTGCTTGTTCTCTTCATTCGTATACTGTGTAAGTATTTGGAGTTTCCCTGTTTCCAGCAGTTGCCTAGTTCATGATTTTGGCCATCCCTTGGTTCGCACGTCTGGCCAATCCGAGAAGTTCTGCTTGTTGTTTGCGTTATTTTCCTTCTTGTATGTATCCCTCTCTCTCGAGCTCTGCTGCTTGTTGTGTGTTTGAATGTTTCTGTGTGCAACAGCTTGTTTGTATAGTGCCTTCACTGTTAAGCCTATCTATGGCTGTTTGTGTAGGTGGGATGGTCTGCTGAAAACTCTGAGGGGCTGTCAGGATGTAGTTCTCCCGTTTTCCAGATGGTCCTGGCTGCATTTGTGGTTCAATGATTGTTGGCGTTTGGATGTTTCTGTTCTTGCCCCGGCGTGTCCATGTTGTGCAACTTCATCAAATGCTTGTACGGTCTGTGACCTTGGGAGGAAAATGTAGTAAGTCTTTGGAGTTTCTAAGTTGCTTGCTTCTATGGTGTCCTCTTGCTTTACCAGTGTGCTCTATATTTCCGTTTGTAGATCTTTTTGAGCAATGCTTTAAGCTTTGATTATTCTTTTGCTGACCCAGCATGCTTTGCGCAATTTCTTTTTTTTGTCTCCGTGACAATTGTGTCGTCTTTTTCTCTGGTTATGCCTTTTTAATTTGAGTGCATCTGGCTTGCATTGGGGTCTGGTTGCATTAAAGGTCTTCATTGGTTGTTTGGAAAGGCATTGTAATCGTAGAGTGTAGAAGCTCCTTGCTTGCATAACAGGCCTTTTCGCCACTTGATTCTTGTGTTTTTTGGTCTGATAGTATGCACCCATTGTCTGGTGGTTTATTCTCCTTCTTGCTTTCTATTGCTGATTGTGTGGTAGCCCTTTCGGTCTGCAGTTTGCTTTCATGGATACATTTACATTGATTTATCAGTGCTGTTAGTAGGTTGGAAAGTGAAGTTAATTTCTCAATTATAGCATCATTTGTGTTTTCTATGGGTCCCGCAGTATCCATGTTTACCAGACAGTCCATTTTTGATTTTGATGAAAGCATGCTCTGAGCGAGCATGTGTGTCAAATCGACTTGCATTTCTAGCTTGTGCGATTGCTAGGTGAGAGCCTTGATAGCCACTAGTAGGGAGGTCTTTATGGTAATTATAATCTGTTCCAGGTCTTCCTCGCTTGTCAAGGTCTTGCTGGCAGATAGTGATTCGAGTGTGTTTGACCTGGCTTCACTTCTGTGTTACTTCCTTTGTGTTTGCTAGCCATGTCAGCTGGGTTAGAGTCTGCTGATTGGTCCCAAGGCTCCGGCCAGTTGTTGCTAACTGGAGTCGAACAGGTTCGTTTTGGCCTTCTCTCTGACCCGCTCGGTTGCTCGTCAGGTTGACGTTCTCTGGGTGGGAGATTGTTGCTTCCACTATAAGTAAATGCCTATTTTGCCGCTCCATTTGCATATGCTCACTGGTATGTTTCGGGCTGCATCTCTGTATCCTCTGTGTCCTCCATGACTTTCTTTGTTTTGTCTTCCAAGTTGTTCATTGTGGAAGAGATTTCGATGGACTCTAAAAATTTCAGCCTCTATGCCTGACATGTGATGGGAGCTTAATATAGTTAGAACATTTCCTTCTTTCTGGTTCCTCTCCTGTCATCTTCCCTGCTATTATTGGGGAGCTCCCCATTTTCCCTATGGTGTACGCCTTTACTTTGTCCCTAATGGCTTTTCGGGTGCTGATTTCCCCTGCTTCTTGGTCCGCTAACTCTGCCATCTCCACCATTTCCGCTGTGGTTGGCACTTTAGGTGAGAGCTGCCATTGCTGGCTTCACACTTTAAATTGTTCGAGGCTAGAGGAGTCCAGGTCGTTGCTACAGGCCCATCTACCTGCAAGATTTGAGGGCCTGTGACTTCGTTCGAGCCTACCCATTTCCTAGTCAGGTACCTGTGTATTAAATTTTTAGGGGCCAATGGTCCCGGGTTCTGGTCGGTTGTCTCAAGTTTTTCCAACATGCCTTTCACCTTCCCCTCCTGTGCACTAAGAATCCATTTCTTATGTTGGTTGGACATTGTTTGGTCACCCCTTGCTGCCTTTGTCTTACGTCTCGTAGCTGTTTGCGTGTTTTTGGCTGAGTGTAATGTTTGGCTTTTTGTTGTTTTTGTTTTCCTCTGCGGTTTCTATGCTTTCCTTGGTTTACGTGGGCACTTGCACTTACAGCTCTTAAATAGCCAGTGAGAACATTTTCCAGATATCGCAGAAGGAGGCAGTTTCCAAAAAAGGCTTCAGTTTCTTCGGGGGCTATGGTTTAGAGTAGACTCTTCGCTCCACAGTGCGCAGTAATGATGGAGTTCACTGTGCTGGGTCACCGGACATTGTTCGCTGTGTTGGCATTGGCTGTGTTCTGATGTTGCCCCTTGTTGTTCATTGTGTTTTTTTATTTTGGTTTTGATCCGCTTTTGCTTGGTTTTGTTCCGTTTCTGATACTACTCATGTTTTTTGATTTTGTTAATTGTCTATGTTCCCTTTAGTTGTGTTTTTACGATGTTTTTGAATGGCTTGTCCTTTTGCAGTTTCTCTGCACCGCTGTACGGTTGTTGAGAGGGTTTTCAACGTTGGCTGTGTCCCCTTCAAACCTCTTCCAGTCTCTCGCCTCGGGCTCGCGAGCCCGGTGTCTTCCATGTCCTCATAGAAGGTGGAGATGGTGGTAGAGCCCACGCCCTGCCCTAAAGAGGGGCACGTCTTAACATGTTGAGGCTCCATGCAGTGTCCAGGGGTTGTCTTGTTCCCAACAGAACCCAAGCGGTAACACACAAGGCCCCCGGAAACCAAGCCCAGGCCTAACTTGGCCGCTTCTGCCGGGACCTGGGTTCACGCTCAGCAGCCAGTAGCTGCTACCACCGCAGCTTGGGCAACCCACCACCCCTCCTCCGCTTTGCCTTGCATATTAGCTATTGCCTGCCTTGCCGCCTTTTAACCTCCCACACCTGCCTCCCCGCCTGCCTCTGCCTCCCTCTGCAAAAAGTCTGGAGGGAGAACCAGGTAAGAGGTACAAGCAGGAGGCATGAACAGGGGCCAGGCAAAGCAACCAGCGTGAGCGAGGTGGTGGGAGACGGGTGGTGGAAAGAAAGCAAAGCAAGCTAAAGTAAGGCAGAGGAAGGTAGGCAGGCACGGACAGCAGCAGGATGAAGGGTAGTGTTCTCAGACATGAGGTAAGCCGTGCGCAGAATACGAGGTGTGGTGTGTGACTTAGCGGGACTAGCGGGTACGGCCTCAGTACAAGAGCCTATGTTTAGGGCTCTGTGCAGGGCTCGTGGGCCCAGGATCAGGACTCACCCTGCCACTAACGCTGCTCCGCCGCCGCCGTCCTGCTTCCCCCAGTACTGCGCTGGGCACAGCGCCTCTCCGTTCCGCAGCCACTGTGCAGCCACAGCAACTGCTCACACTGAGCTGCTGCTCCGCCCCTCTACCGTTCACGGTTTGCGTCCTGTTCCGTAAACAATTACGTTTTGGGGCGTTTTCCTCACTCCAATACCTCAGACCACAAGGTGCATTGGAATAGTGCAGGGTGCAGTGCTTAATTGGAGCCACCGGCACTTATGACAGTCTGCCACATGATGGGCAGTTTGTCCGATTTAGAGTGTACACAACAGTTGTTAACTAATTCAATATTCGTTAAAATTGACACTTATCCGCCGACCATGTTAATCTTATAACTTTGGGGGCCTGGAATAGTCTAAATTATCACACTGGGTGCATTGTGATGGTTAGTAGCTGGTTTGGTACTGTCATTGGCAGCGCTGGCAGGAGCAATGGGTGGTGTAGGCTGCAGTAGCCTTCTGATGAGGGCCCTGGCACGTCATTTTTTTTACAAATCAAGCACTGGAATGGCAGAAGCAGAGTGGAGTGGGGCACAATAGAATAGTGTAAAGTGGAGCGGCATACAATGGAGCGGCGTGGAGTGGCTTAGCGCAGAACAGCATAGCATGGGCTAGTGTAGTGAGGAGTTACATACAGGGAATAGCGTAGACCAGAGTGCCATTGAGTGGAGGTGTGTACAGTGGAGTGGCGTTGACTTTAGTGGTTCAGAGTGGAATAATGCATAGGGAAATGGCGTAGAGTGGATTGGGGTACAGTGGAATAGGGTACAGTGGAGTGGCATACATGGGAGTAGTGTAGAGTGCAGTGGCATACAGTGGAATAGCATTCAAAAGAGTCACATACTGTGACAGTGTATAATGGAGTGGCATAGAGTGGAATAGTATATAGAGGAGTGCTTTTGGGTAGAGTTGTGTACAGTGGAGAGGAGTAGAGTGCCTTGGAATGAATGTATGATGTTATCCCGCTGTATTTCTCCCCGCAGGGAATCACAACGCGGTTGTTACAACGACCTCGTTGTGATCCCGCATACCATTACTCCGCAAGTCGGAATACCGACTCGCGGAAGGGGGGGGGGGGGGGGGGGGGTTTGGGGGCGCTGGATGTTGGAATAGTACAATTTACTATTCCAACTCTAGTCTGTGCGGACAATAGGGAATGTGTTGGATTTTAAATGCAACACCTCCCCCCCCCCCCTTTTCCGCAAGTCGTTGTTCCGACTTGCGGAGTAATGGTATGCGAAAATCACAGCGCAGTCGTTATAACTTGGGATTCTCTGCAGGGAGAAAGATTTCTGGTAAACGTTGTTCACCCCGTGGAATAGAATAGGGTGGAGCTGCAAAAAATGGAATAGAGTAAAGTGGGGTGTCGTAGACAGGTGAGGCAAAGACAGGAGTGACACATGTCAAAGACATTAAGTCCTTCCCATAACAGGAGCATGAGGTGTAGAGACAATATATCTCAGTGACAACCATTGGACATCTTTACATCATAAGCCTGAGAATTTGTATTGGTATCTTCAACAGGCAGCTTCTATCTTAGAACACACTCTACGTCTCTTAAGATCAGGGAATTGTATTGGGAGATGCCAACCGTTCCTGACTGTGCTTGGGCTCTGCTTAACCAGGCCCAGTGCTATGCTGAAAATACAGTGAGAGCACATACATGCACTAGGGTACACTATAGGTTAGGGTACCCCTATGATTTGCATGACCTCTCCTATAAGGGTCTAGTGCATAATACGGGAGGGGGATCAAAACTACCTTTAATACTCTAGCATATAATGGGGTATGGCAGTTTAGACGCCAGCAGTTCTTTCTGCACTTATATATGTGTTAACTGCTGAGGCCTGAGGTCAATTTAAAAGCAGCCCTGTGTTGTAGGACTGCTTTTAAAATGCAAATTCCGCCTAAACTTGACTTTGGTGTTTGGGGGCACTTACGAATTAATAAACTACAATGTTTTTTAATCTTAGATACCCCCAAGGTCTCCCTTGGGTGTCCCAGGGGTGAGTGGTCGGGTCTTTATAGGGACGGAGGACACTTATAAAAGGAGCCTCTCAGATTGGCTGCTTGAAACTTAAGGAAGAAGGGTCCATGCTGGAAGTTTGATTTGCACCAACCGGGCCGTGCATTCTGACTGATTGCGACTGCTGCACAATCTGGAACTACAGCCTGTGAATCAAACCTGCTTAAAAAGGACTAAAGAGTAGACTGCCTGCAAGCTACAGGTTAACAGAGCTCACCTGGACCATCACCACCAAGAATCCCCAGCCTGAAGTACTACCAGTGGAAGTGTTTTGTCCAAGTCGATTGTGGTAAGTGAAGACCCAGACTTTTAAGGACCATCCTGGACCTTCAAGACCCTTGGAGTAAGTTTTTGATACTTTGGGACCCTCAAGGGCACTTCAGGAAGCAGTTTACTATTACCATGCTTTTTCTGGTCTCCCAAACCTAGTAGCGGAAGCAGATATTACTTCCACTTAACTGTTTCAGTGGACCTGTGTGTGCCATGCAACATTTCCTCCCATGACACAGACGTGGTGGCATTCACAACTGTTGCCTTGAGGAGATGAATGAGTAGTGATATGTTCCTTATGCACTTGCATAAATGGCCTGTGTGGTTCCAGTTCCTAGGGGCAGCAAAACCCACAATATCCCATAATTGGAAGAAACCAGATTGCCCGCCACAGATACAATGGCACAAGAGACTATGGAACATCCTAGCCACGGAAAGCTTGACTTGTAATAACCAGGGGTGTCACCTGGTCTTCGAAACCCAGTGGAGTCCTCTGGTGCATTAGCTTAGTGGAGGGGACCCAAGCCTTACTCTCCTCCCAACCTAGAGGACACTAGACCTTTTTCATTGATATACCCTGAGTGGGCCCCAATTGCCTTCTAGAGCGCAACAGTTGAATTTCCAGACTGAACAGGCAAGATATCAGTGGAGCAAAATTAGGATACTAGAAGAACACAAGCATTGGTGTCATATGGGGTACACTTACACCTCTGCAGTTGGGGGAAAGATGAGGTGGGGTGGCTTTGGAGGGAAGGGAGAGAACTATGCAAACCGATGAATTGAGAGATGAGGCAATAGTGGATTTGGGCACCCTCGGTTTAAAAATACATAGCCAGCTTCTTGAATTGTTCTTAAGCTTGCTGCGCCCGCTGCCCACTTTGGTCCATCTTTATGATTCTCTGTCTGTATAGGATTACATATGTTGTGTTTTGGGGAAAACAACAAAAAACGTTTTGGAACAAAAAAGATATATATTAAGTGTCTAATCTAACCAAGATGTACCTTTTTGCTTTCAATATACCATACAGGACTACTGGGTAAATATCGGATTATATTACATATCAGGCTGCAAACTTTGCCAATTTTTCTGTAAAAAATGCTTAAACTTAAAAAAAAACAGACTTGTAAATCCTGAGTTTGGATTGATAAGAACGGATATGTGATTTTCACATATACACGAATCAAACAGTTTTTGTCATGAATCGCATCTAATTCACATTAACCACTTCCGTGCTCAGGATGGCCAGGAGCAGTCCTGAGCCACAGTGGGGGTGTGCTCAGGATGGTTCCTGGCCATCCTAGCACCCACCCATGGGGGAAGCGTTGGCGCTCATCCCTTCATAGTGCCCCCATCCCCATCTCCACATCATCTAATGACGTCAGCGAGCATTGTGCGTCAACATCATTAGATGAAACTGGACGCCCTGGAAGCCATTTGCTTCCAGCGCAGCCAGGAAAGAGGAGACGAGTTTCTCCTCTGGTAGGGGGGGGAGTTTGTAATCAAAGAGGCATAAGGGGGAAGGAAATGGTTTTCCTTTCCTCTGATGCTTCTTTGAGGATTCCTGTTACACGTTTGTGCGATCATGCAGCAGGTATTTCCACTAGACACCAGGGATTTTTGGGGTTTTAGTATGTTTTTTTTATTGTTTGTAATGCATGTGGGTGCACCTTGGGCAAGGGTTGCTCCCCTTTTGGGGGCATTTAGTGTGGCCGTTTCTACCCCCCTGGATCGGCCATAAATTATTTCAGACAACCAACTGGGCTAACAGGTATTTCTTTTTTACATTAATGTTTGTGGAGAGCAGCGCCTTGGGCAAGGGTTAATCCCCTTTGGGGGGCATTTTGTGTGGCCATTTCTGCACCCTTGGGGAGCAGATCGCCCCAGAAATATTTTAGATGGCCCATTAGGCCACCTGGAATTTTTTAATATATAAATGTTTGTGGGGAGCAGCCCCTAAGGCAAGGGTCGCTCCCCTTTATGGGGATGAATATTATGGCAGTTTCTGCCCCATTTGGGGACAGGTCAGCCTGATATTTTAGGCCCATCTGCCCCAAGGGGGAAGAAGCCCTTAGACACCAGCTATTGTGTTTGTGTTGTTTGGGGACTGACCCCTTTGGGGGCAGATAGGCCATAAGTTTTCAGGCCCATCTGTACCCAAGGGGGGCAGAAGTCACTAGACTTCAGGTTTTATTTTTAAATGTTTTTGGCGAGCGCGCCCTTGGGCAAGGGACGCTCCCCCTTTACAGAGGTGAATATTTGGGGGCAGGTCTGCCTTGTGTTTTTAGGTCCACCTACCCCCACCTTGGCAGGTGGATTGTGTGTGGACTGGTGCATTATTTGCATTTGTTTTATTTCTCCTTGTTATTCTGTTTTTTTATTGATTATTGCAATTTGTCATGGCAGATACATTACAGATGATACTTTACCATTCTGTGATATCTTCACACATGATTAAGGAAAACACAAAAGACGGAACAAGAAACAAGTCCTAACAAGGTATAATAAAAATCCAAAAACTCACCACATGGAGGAGAGAGGGAAAAAAAGGGAGGAGCATCTGAGCAATAAAGATCTGGAAAAAATGGGAGGAAACCCTTGACACGACTTAACCGCTACCATAACTTAATTTCCCTCTAGCCATCTGGTATTTGGAGCCCAAATTGTCCTCCCTAATTCACGTCCCCTGTGTCCTCTCAGCCGATATAGAGCAGCTTCCATATTATATATGGCTAATAACCTAGCCTGTCAATTTATGAACGTAGGAGAGTCAGGGCTGATCCACTGGGAGGTTATACATAGTCTTACAATAGCCATTGCAATGAACATAAATCCAATCTCTGAGCTTGACCGATCAATACATTGCGGATTACCTTCTAAACCCAGAATAAATAAATCTGCTGTTACTGTTAACCGGATATCAAGGATCAGGTTCCAAAAGGCTTCAATATCCTTTAAGTATTTTACAGGAGTACAATATAAATCAAAGACAGACAGGTGGGTAATCCTTTTTATTCTAGTGCAAAGCTTTTGGTTAATGTTTGCGGTTTCAGCAGTGGTTGATTTGCAGTTTTGCGTAGTTGCATTTATTTGGTAAGGAAAGGAAAATGCCACGTACCCAGTATGCATTTGTTCTAGGCATGTAGAGCTGTAGAATCTCATGCTATGCATAGAGCACCATCTAGTGTTCGGTCCGGATGTTTCAACTTTGTTTTTCTTCGAAGAAGTCTTCTTAGTCATGAGGTAGGTGACTCCGCCTTTCGGTGATAGTGCGCATGGTCATCAACTCCATCTTCAAACTGTTTTCCCGCAGAGGGTGAGATAATGGAGTAATAGGAAAGAATAGAGATGTCCATGCTTATGTATGCATGTATATGACAAAAGAACTACATCAGCTACAGGCACCGGGGAGGCAGGTGGGCACATGAGATTCTACAGCTACAGGTGCCAAGAACAGATGCATACTAGGTAAGTAGCATTTTCCGTTCGAGGCATGCGAACTGTAGATCGCATGTTGTGCATAGACTATACAACAGTCTCCCCTAAGTGGTGGCTATCCTGTAACTGATGGAGTTGTCTGAAACAGGGTTTTAAGTACTGCTTGGTTCACATTAGCTTGTTGTCTTATAACACATCTACACAATAGTGCTTGGTGAATGTGTGTGGTGTGGACCATATTGCATCTCTGCATATATCAGTAATAGGGATGTTCACTAAGAAAGCCATAGTAGCCCCCATTTTACGAGTGGAATGAGCTTTAGGGGGTACAGTTAGAGTCCTCTTGGCTTTTGCATAGCAAATTTGAATACATTTAACGATCCACTTCGCAATTTCTGATTTGGAGCTAGGATTGCCCTTATTAGGTGGTGCAAAAGCGACAACAAGTTGGTTGGTCTTAAGAAATGATTTTGCTCTTTCTGTGTTGTTCAATAGTACTCTTCTAACTTCTTAGGTGTGTAGAGCTCGTTCTGCAACAGAATCAGGTTGAGGGAAGAATACAGGTAATTCTACTGACTGATTTATGTGAAATGCAGATACTACCTTAGGTAAGAATTTGGGATTTGTACGAAGAACCACTTTATCTTTGTGTAGTTGGAAAAAAGGTTCTTCTATGGTTAGTGCCTGTAGTTCCTTAATGAAGTGATTGCAGTGAGGAAAGCTGTTTTCCAAGTGAGGAACTGTAGTTCACAGTTGTGCATGGGTTCAAATGGTGGGCCCAATAATCTTGTGAGGACTATGTTAAGATTCCATACTGGGGCAAGTGGAATTCTTGGTGGTATAACTCTTTTTAGTTCTTCCACGAAGGCTTTGATTAAAGGCATTCTAAATGGGGATAGATGCTGCCTATTTTTAAGATGCGCAGCGAGATGCCGTCTGATGGACGTATAGGCCAATGCGGACTGCTGCAAATGCAACAGGTAGCAGAGAATGTTTTATATGGAAGCATCAAGAAGGTTGATGTGATTGTTATTGCAATAGATAACAAAACATTTCCATTTGGCTGTGTAGCAGGCTCTTGTGGTAGGTCTTCTGGCCTCCCTAGTAATGTTCATACAGTCAGATAACCAAACTAGGACTTTAGGAGCCAGATTGCGAGGTTCTGTTGTTTGGGATCCGGGTATTTGATTTCTCCATGGCTCTGTGTGAGGAGATTGGGAGTTAAATGTAATTTTTGATGTGGTACCCGGGAGAGCTCCAACAGGGTTGTGAACCATGGTTGGCGTGCCCATGTAGTAGCTACCAGGATTAGTTTGAGAGATGTTTGCCTGAGTTATTGAACCACTCCGCCGGAGTGGAAAGTACTGTGGAGTTGGAACAAGATTAATGCAGACGACTTGGTAACCACCCTACTTCACCCCGATCCATCTCTGACATTAAAAGGAAACTTAGAGGTTGACTGTGCCACCCTATCGTCAAGGCTTAAGAATGCCATTGACGTTGTGGCACCAGCGCGAAGGGTTAGAACCCTGTACGAGGGAAAACAGGCACCCTGGTTTAACGATGCACTTAGGAAAATGAAAATTACTTCGGCAGTGCAAGAGAACCTGGCGCAAGGCATACGACCCCAGCTCCCGGGCAGCCTATGTTTCAATGTTCGCCTCCTACAAAAAGGCTATCGTACCACGGAAGGCTGAATTTTACGAGACTAAGATTGCTGAGGCAGTTAAATCCCAGAAAGAGACCTTCAGGTTCTTGCATGAATTAAGAAAGGACAAGGGGCAAAAACCCTCCTTTAGCCAGGAAGACTGCCAGAAAGTCCAGTTCTTTTTCTCTGGGAAAATTAAAGAACTTTTGACGGAAATTCATTGTACTCCGACTCTCCCCGGTGCTACAGGCCCTACCGCCGTCCCCCCACGTTCACTAATCCCCTAATCACCCTGCCACCACTCACCAAGGAGTCCCTGACCAACCTATCCGGGCAGGTGAAATCAAGTTCACCAGCTGACCCATGCCTACCTAAGATTTTAAAAATGCCCTTCCCGGGAATTGATGACTACGTGCTCTCTCTCCTTAATCATTCCCTGGAAGCAGGGCTTGTCCAGGTTAGTTTCAAGGAGGCCGGTGTTATCCCGCTGTTAATAAAGCCGGTCTCGGACTCCAGTAATTTAAAAAAATTTAGGCCAATCTCACAGCTGCCTTTCATGGCCGAAATACTTGAACAGCACGTTCTACAATCTCTCTCCCGACATATCTTGAAGACAATCACCTCTTAGAATCCAAACAGGCTGGATTTTGGACCACCACAGCATGGAATTGGTCATGCCTTCCGTGCTGAATGATCTGAGACTCCGGGTCGATAAAAAATGCTGTGTGCCCTGGTGTTGTTGGACCTATCTGCGGCCTTTGACACGGTCAATCATGACCGTCTACCGTCACGGACTGAGGAACTGGGAATTCGAGGAATGGCCCTGGTCTGGCTCACATCCTTTCTCAAAGACCGTTCCCAGAGAGTTCAGCTAACCGACCTGATGTCCGACCCAGCCACTCTTCAATGAGGAGTACCCCAGGGGTCAGCATTATCGCCCCTCCTTTTTAATGCTTATTTACAGCCCCTAATCTCGGCACTGAATCAGATGGAGTGTCGGATTTATAATTACGCCGACGACATCCAAATCATTATCCAGAGAGGAATATCGGATCACTCCCCTATTCGCCTTACTTACACCGCACACCTCCCTAGGAGGCAAAGAATCTACCCTATATACCCCAGGTATTTACAAAACCACAAAATAGCTACAACTCTACTAACTACAACAGAACACTATTTCGAGGAAAATCTGGCATCAGTGACCTCGTCCTCCACAATCTGGGAAGCGTAAAAAACGGTCCTTAAGGGACAAGCCATTTCTGCAATCACCAGGCACAAGAGGGAACATAGAGAACACATTGACTCCTTGGAATCCGCTGTACACAGGGCGGAAATGGCCCACGCATTAGACCTCGCTGACGACGCAGCGCATACCCTGCGACTCGCGTCACAAGAATATAAAACTTACGCAGAAAATATGGCGAGGGCTAGGCATACAGATACATTGCAAAGAGTCTATGAGTTAGGAGACAAAACGGGGAAAATGCTAGCCTGGATCGAAAAGAAAGGAAAGGCAGATAGATGGATAGCCCAGATGACTCTAGGGGACGGCTCCACCACCACAGAACCCCCTAAAATCACAGAAGAACTGGCTACATACTATGAGAGAATCTATGCATCGCATACTACCATGACAGTCGAGGACTGTTCGACTTTCCTCAAAAGCATTCCACTGGCTACACTGTCGCCTGAAGACTCACTTTCACTTGAATCCGAGCTAACGTGGAGGAAGTCGGGATAGCATTGGGGGCCCTCCACACCGGAAAGGCACTGGGACCAAATGGTATACAGGTGGAACTCTATAAAAAAAACTGGCCCAAAAGATTACCCCACACATGCTCCCTATGTACAATGATTGCTTGTCACAAGGAGCTCTATCCAGAGACCAAAGACTGGTCACTATAGTGGTAATACATAAACCAGAGAAGCCTCCAGACCGGCCGTCCTCTATCATCCGATATCGTTAATGAACTCGGATGCCAAAATACTGGCAAAACTTTTAGCACTTAGACTGCAACCACACCTAACATCCCCGATCCACCCGGACCAATCCGGCTTCATGCCCGGACGTAACACTTCCCTTAATCTTAGGCGGCTAAATCAGGTGCTCCACCGCCTCCCGCTGCTACAGGAGGACACAGTCATCCTTTCATTAGACGCCACAATGGCGTTTGACCTCGTGGAATGGCCGTTTCTATTTGCGGTGCTCCAGCGGATAGGTTTCGGCCCTAAATTCTGCGCCTGGGTAAAACTTCTCTACAAAGACCCAGTGGCCCAGGTGGTAGCTAACGGGCATCTCTCCAGGGAATTCACATTAGGGCGGGGAACACGACAGGGGTGCCCCTTATCCCCACTCCTTTTTGCGCTCATTTTGGAACCACTGGCAACGAGAATACGCACAGAACCATTAATTCGAGGGATCACATGGGAGGAAGGCTGGGAAGATCGTATATCACTCTACGCCGATGACGTATTGCTATATCTGACATCCCCGACAAACTCCATAGCGGCACTGATGCGTGTCCTCACAGCCTACGGAGAAATGTCCGGCTATACGATAGATTGGGCAAAATCGCTACTGTACCCCTTGCGAGGTCCATTGCCGGTACTACCCCTGGATTGTACGCTACAAACAGCGACTAGGGGGTTCAAATACTTAGGTATATATGCAACCCCGCAAGAATCCATATTTATGGAAGAGAATCTAGCAAAACCCCTACAAAGACTCAAATCTGATGTTTCTCGCTGGAGACCACTCCCGTTGAACACTCCTTGGATGGGCTGCCCTTTTCAAAATGCTTGCACTCCCTAGGTTCCTTTACGCACTCCACAACACTCCTTTCCCAGTCCCCCTTTCCTATTTTAAAGCTATTGATGCAGAACTCGCTTCCCTGTTGTGGGATGGTAAGCCGGCTCGGATAGCACCTACCAAACTAGTTCGGAGTTGGTATGATGGGGGTATAGCCCTACCAAGCATTAAAATATACTACTGGGCCACACAGCTCATGATAATAAACCAATGGCTTCACTCTCCACAAACTGATCCGGCATATAGGCTCGATAGACAAGCACTTCCTGTAGACCGACTGATGAAGGCCCTATACACAGACAAAAAACGTCATACACTCACAGGCCCAACCGCGCACACAGTTAAAATTTGGCACACGGCACAACGAGCGCTGGGATGGGAGGGAGTACTTACACTGGCCACCCCATTATGGGATACACGCCGTCTAGGCACTCTAGCTCAAACCAAGGGTTTCAGACAATGGGATCTTATCGGGATTTCTAAGATAGGAGACCTATGGAATAAGGGAGAAATTGTATCATTTGCGACCCTACAGGAAAGATGCGGGATGGCAGATACTGAATATGCAAATTAGGCATGCGCTGCAAAGTGCAATTCCACGAGGCACCACACCCGCTGAATCCTTTCCCCTTGAGGATAGACTCCTCACCGACTACCTGGGCAAAAAGGCTATCTCACAGACATATCGCAAACTAGTGAACAACCTATCGGACCCTATGGTGGTGCTGCGTAGCAAGTGGGAGGTAGAGCTAGGAGACATAGAGGACTCGGACTGGATGGACGCGTTAGCGTCAGCAAGGGAGGCAGCTATCCCTTCCCGGTTGAAATTAATCCAACTTAAGGTGCTACACCGCGTATACTATTCACGCACCCTGATACACAAACTAGGACATACAGCTGATCCGCTGTGTTTACGGGGTTGTGGGCTCAATGGAACGTATTTCCATATAATATAGGAATGTCCTAGAATACAAGTATACGGGGCCCAAATACTGAATGAGATCACAGAGGTGGGTGGAGTAGAGGTCCAGCCAGATGCTGCCTGTTAAACATTTGGAAGCCCACAGACCTTAACCTAGAAATGCAGACCTGGGTGACACTTGGAATGGCGCTTGCGAAGCGAAATATTGCACGGAATTGGGGATCGGGTATGGTACCTACATTGACACAATGGGAAAATGACATGGACACAGCAATGTTAGCGGAAAAAGCAGTTTATACTCACAGAGGATGCCCCTGGAAGAATCGAGAGGAAATATATGCGAGCCTCCACGGTCTGTAACTGGCTCCGCACCTAGTCCATAACCTCACACAGTATGGATGTTCCTTCTTACCACTGCCTGATGGGGTGCCAGGGGGAGATGGGACTGATGCATTACAAAATCCGGCATAACTACGTGTATGTAACAAAGGTTCCCCGTAGTATAAATGACCAGGTTCCTACTAATGGTACGGGCGTCCGGACACAGCACTTATGTTCACCAGTCACTGCGGGGGGGGGGACTAAGGGGTGGGGCGGAAATTGAGATACTGTCTGTCAAATGCAACGATAACTACGTATTGTGCGATGAACCAGAGAATTATATATTGTACATGACTGTGATTTATGGAGAACTTGATGTTATTCCTATCCGTGGCTATACTGATTTAACAATTTGTGAAAAACCTAATAAGTTTATAAAAAAAAGAATAATAATTATCCAGATCGACAATTCATCAACGGCTCATCTAAGGATGTAAATTTTTTTTTACATTTATTGTCAACTGGATGGCGGCTAACTCTCTAAAGATAAACCCAGACAAAACAGAGGTACTGGCAGTAACGACAGCTTCCAACCCTTGGAACGACCTCTTTTGGGCCGTTTCCAGAACCAACTTTGGCCGTGAAAAGCCTCGGCATCAAAATTGATGCCAAGCTAGCCATGACAACAGGTGTCGGCAGTTGTAGGAACTTGCGTTGGTCTGCTGAGACAGCTGCGAAAATGGTCCCCACTTCTCACCTTCGCCACACTCAGACAGGCGGTCTCAGCTATGGTACTGTTGCGTCTAGATTATGGCAACTCTTTGTACTCTGGCATCTCTCAACAACAGTTGACCAGACTACAGGTTGTCATGAATGACGCAGCCAGACTAATTTTTAAAAAGCTGAGACGGGCACACGCCATGCCTCTACTATGCGACCTACATTGGCTCCCGGTCAGGCAAAGAATCAAGTTCAAAGGTCTCTGCATTACTCAAAAACCCATGTATGGCCAAGCCCCAAAATACATCAAGGACCGCTTAGCCACCTACGTACCCAGTAGGGCGCTTCGGTCAGCTGAGGCCCGCTGACTGGTTTGCCCCCTTTTCAACCTGTCCTCTATGGGCGGGAGAGCCTTCTCAACATCAATACCTCAGGTGTGGAACAGCCTCCCGGAAAACATGTGCAAGGAAGCTAACCTCCTACCTTTTAGGAAGAAGCTGAAGACGATGCTCTTCTCAGAGGATTGGGGCAATATTTAAGCAAGCCGCCTGTCCATTTTCATCAGTTTCAGGTGCTCCCTCTAAACAGCGCTTAGAGACCTCTGGGTGATAATGCGCTCTATAAATCTAAATTACAATTACAATTAGTGGGAGAGGCGGAAAAGCATAAGCAAATATCCCTGACTAGTTCATCCACAAAGCATTGCCTTTGGATAACGGATATGGGTACCTGGAGGCGAAGCTTTGACATTTTTGTCTGTTGCAAACAGATCTATGTGAGGGAAGCTTGGACGTATGGTAGGAGAACTTGAGGGTGAAGTTCCCATTTGTGCATTTGAAACCTCTGCCTGCTGAGGAGGTCCGCAATCTGGTTGTTCACTCCCGGGAGGTGTGCTGCTAAGAGATAGATATTGTGGTGAATAGCCCACCTCCAGATGTCTTGGGCTAAGTGGGACAGCTGGAGATAGTGTGCCCCCACCTCCTTTCTGTATGTAATACATAGCAGTCAAGTTGACGGTTTGAACCAAGACAGCTTTGCCAGACAGTGGATCTTGAAAGGGTTTTGAGAGCTAGAATGATTGCAATCAGCTCTGAATGATTAATATGGAGCGATTCAGAAAAGGGGGTGGTGATGAACAGAGTGTCTGAATTAAGCAGACCACTCTTACCCAGTCCAAAGATCAGGGTTTGATCCATCACCGTTATTTATCTCACTGCACCATCCCAGCTTAGTACCTGGCTATATGCAAATCAGTCTGTCCTTGGCCCAGTGCATCATGGGAACAGGGCAGACTAAACTACCAAGCCAATTCTTCACCAGAAAGGAGACAAGCTACCGGGAACCGGTTTCTGGCATTTCAGCCGTCTTCGGCCCGGCTTGCTTGAATCCTGATGGTGCAGTGAGAAAGGGACTCATGTCTGAGTATACCCTGCCACACCTATAGTGGCCAAAAACGATTCAGAAAAGGGGGTGGTTATGAACAGAGTGTCTGAATTAAGCAGACCACTCTTACCCAGTCCAAAGATCAGGGCTTGATCCATCACCGTTATTTATCTCACTGCACCATCCCAGCTCAGAACCTGGCTATATGCAAATCAGTCTGTCCCTGGCCCAGTGCATCATGGGAACAGGGCAGACTAAACTACCAAGCTAATTCTTCACCAGAAAGGAGACAAGCTACCGGGGACCGGTTTCTGGCATTTCAGCCGTCTTCGGCCCGGCTTGCTTGAATCCTGATGGTGCAGTGAGAAAGGGACTCATGTCTGAGTATACCCTGCCACACCTATAGTGGCCAAAAACGATTCAGAAAAGGGGGTGGTGATGAACAGAGTCTGAATTAAGCAGACCACTCTTACCCAGCCCAAAGATCAGGGCTTGATCCATCACCGTTATTTATCTCACTGCACCATCCCAGCTCAGAACCTGGCTATATGCAAATCAGTCTGTCCCTGGCCCAGTGCATCATGGGAAAAGGGCAGACTAAACTACCAAGCCAATTCTTCACCAGAAAGGAGACAAGCTACCGGGGACCGGTTTCTGGCATTTCAGCCGTCTTCGGCCCGGCTTGCTTGAATCCTGATGGTGCAGTGAGAAAGGGACTCATGTCTGAGTATACCCTGCCACACCTATAGTGGCCAAAAACGATTCAGAAAAGGGGGTGGTGATGAACAGAGTGTCTGAATTAAGCAGACCACTCTTACCCAGTCCAAAGATCAGGGCTTGATCCATCACCGTTATTTATCTCACTGCACCATCCCAGCTCAGAACCTGGCTATATGCAAATCAGTCTGTCCCTGGCCCAGTGCATCATGGGAACAGGGCGGACTAAACTACCAAGCCAATTCTTCACCAGAAAGGAGACAAGCTACCGGGGACCGGTTTCTGGCATTTCAGCCGTCTTCGGCCCGGCTTGCTTGAATCCTGAAGGTGCAGTGAGAAAGGGACTCATGTCTGAGTATACCCTGCCACACCTATAGTGGCCAAAAACGATTCAGAAAAGGGGGTGGTGATGAACAGAGTGTCTGAATTAAGCAGACCACTCTTACCCAGTCCAAAGATCAGGGCTTGATCCATAACCGTTATTTATCTCACTGCACCATCCCAGCTCAGAACCTGGCTATATGCAAATCAGTCTGTCCCTGGACCAGTGCATCATGGGAACAGGGCAGACTAAACTACCAAGCCAATTCTTCACCAGAAAGGAGACAAGCTACCGGGGACCGGTTTCTGGCATTTCAGCCGCCTTCGGCCCGGCTTGCTTGAATCCTGATGGTGCAGTGAGAAAGGGACTCATGTCTGAGTATACCCTGCCACACCTATAGTGGCCAAAAACGATTCAGAAAAGGGGGTGGTGATGAACAGAGTGTCTGAATTAAGCAGACCACTCTTACCCAGTCCAAAGATCAGGGCTTGATCCATCACCGTTATTTATCTCACTGCACCATCCCAGCTCAGAACCTGGCTATATGCAAATCAGTCTGTCCCTGGCCCAGTGCATCATGGGAACAGGGCAGACTAAACTACCAAGCCAATTCTTCACCAGAAAGGCGACAAGCTACCGGGGACCGGTTTCTGGCATTTCAGCTGTCTTCGGCCCGGCTTGCTTGAATCCTGATGGTGCAGTGAGAAAGGGACTCATGTCTGAGTATACCCTGCCACACCTATAGTGGCCAAAAACGATTCAGAAAAGGGGGTGGTGATGAACAGAGTGTCTGAATTAAGCAGACCACTCTTACCCAGTCCAAAGATCAGGGCTTGATCCATCACCGTTATTTATCTCACTGCACCATCCCAGCTCAGAACCTGGCTATATGCAAATCAGTCTGTCCCAGGCCCAGTGCATCATGGGAACAGGGCAGACTAAACTACCAAGCCAATTCTTCACCAGAAAGGAGACAAGCTACCGGGGACCGGTTTCTGGCATTTCAGCTGTCTTCAAAGAGTAGTCTGCTTAATTCAGAAACTCTGTTCATCACCACCCCCTTTTCTGAATCGTTTTTGTCCACCATAAGCGTGGAAGGGTATACTCAGATGTGAGTCTCTTGCTCATTGCACCATCAGGATTCAAGCAAGCCGGGCCGAAGACGGCTGAAATGCCAGAAACCGGTCCCCGGTAGCTTGTTTCCTTCCCAGTATAAGAATTGGCTTGGTAGTTTGGTCTGCCCTGTTCCCATGATGAACTGGGCCAGGGACAGACTAATTTGCATATAGCCAGGTTCTGAGCTGGGATGGTGCAGTGAGCTAAAAAACTGTGATGGATCAAGCCCTGATCTTTGGACTGGGTAAGAGTAGTCTGCTTAATTCAGACACTCTGTTCATCACCACCCCCTTTTCTGAATTGATTAATATGGAGCATCATTTTCTGTTGGCTCCAGGGACCTTGTACTGTATTATGCTGAAGATGAGCTCCCCAGCCAGTAATGGGCGCATCCGCTGTTAATATAGTCGCGGAATCGGGTCTATGAAAGGCCGTTCTTTTAACAAATTTTGTGTGTTCCACCACTGCAGAGCGATGAGTACGGCCACTTACCAACAATGGATCGGTTAATAGGCTGTGTGATTGGTTGCACTCACTGGTTAAACATTCCTGCAGTGTACACAAGAGCAGCCTGGCATGGGGAACGATCATGATGCAAAACGCCATCATTCCCAGTAGTTGCATATAAACTCAAGCTGTAAGTGGTTGGTTGGTTGGTTTGAAACTGGAGAACGCCTGAATGTTTTAAATTCTGGCTGCGCTGGGAAACCCCAGAACCCTTTGAGTATCCAAAGTGGCTCCTAGGTAGTTTTGAGTTTTGGCTGGCTGAAGATGTGATTTTAACACATTGACTGTAAACCCCAGTCGTTGAAGTAACTGAATGGTTTTGCTAGAATGCTTGAGACATTGCTGGTATGTGCTGGCTTTGATGAGCCAGTCGTCTAGGTATGGGGAGACATGTATGATTTGTCTTCTTAGATGAGCAGCTACTACCGCCAGACACTTTGTGAAGACTCTGGGGGCAGTAGTGACTCTGAATGGAAGTAGCTTGAATTGGTAATGTTGACCTGCTACCACAAACCTGAGAAATGAGCAGAGAGCAGGGTTGATTGGAATATGAAAGTAGGCGTCTTAAGTCTAGAGTAGCCAGAAAGTCGCCCTTTTGCAAAAGAGGTAGTACCTGTTGAAGTGTTAAGTGTGAAAATGGTCTGACTGTATGTAAAAATGTAGTTCTCTGAGATCTAATATTGATCTGAGAGAGCAGTCCTTTTTGGGAATTAGGAAGTAAAAGGAGTACACACCCGATCCTTGATGTTGTGGTGGTACGCGGCTTATAGCTCCTTTTAGTAGTAGAGACAGTATCTCTTGTTTGAGGAGGATTAGGTGTTCCAGTGAAAGTTTGTGTGGCTTTGGGGTAATGTCTGGAGGAGTGTTGATGAACTCCAGACAGTAACCAGAACAGATAATCTGTAGAACCCAGTTGTCTGTTGTTATCGACTGCCAAGTCAGTAAAAAATCTGACAGTCTTCCCCCGACAGGTGTTAAGTGGTCGGGTGAAGTATGGGTAAGCCACTGTTTTGTATTGGACGTGGAGGTGCTTGTGCTAGAAACCCTACCTCTGCCTTTGCCATTGTTTCCTCTGTAAACCCCTCTAAAGTATTTTTTGGAGCCTAAGGGTTGGTTATTGTCCTTTTTATGTGGATGCAGTATTTTTGGACGCTGCTCGATAGAAGGAGTGCCGAAAGGAACCACTGGCTTGTGAGGACACTAGTGTTTACCGCTCTGGCAGGTGTGTCAGCAGCATCTAGGGAACATGTGATTTTATTGTTTGAAATAAGCTGCCCCTCCCGTACTAAGTCTTGTGCTTTAGATTTATGCTCTTAGGGTAGAAATTGGATGAGTTGTTCCGTTTCATCCCAATGAGCACAATAGCCCTCGTGTGTTAGATATGTGCCAGAAGTTTGCTGCTTGTGAGACCACCCTTTCCCCTGACGCATCAAGAAGCTTTGATTCTTTATCTGCGAGTGGCGCATCCCCTGTAGCTTGGGAGTTTGCCCTTTTAAATGCATTTGAAACTACCAGTGGGTCTAATGGTAATTGTCCTCTTGTGTACACTGGGTCAGATGGTGCTGGCTTATACTTTTCATCCACCCTAGGGGTAAGGATACGTACCCTGACAGGATCGTTAAATAATTAGTCTACATGCCTGAGCTTTCCTTTCAGCATGGGTAACATGTGTTGACTTTTGTGTACTATTAAGGGATTCTAAAAGAAAATCCTCTTCGATGGATTCTTTAATGAGCGGCACCCCATGACTGCCCTGCAGAGTAATTCAATATAGCCTACACGGTCATCTGGTGGAGAGGACCTGGTATGGTTTAAGTCAGGATCGTTGTCTGTGGGTGAGTCAGTGCTGTAGTCGACCCATTCATCTATAGTTCCTGGCTGGTTATCATCATTACCATTTCAATCATCCTGATTGTCAGGTGTATGTGGTGGTGAGTACTCAGGTGGAGTTGGCACAGGTAGAAACTGAGAAGGTGCTGCTGCACGAGGAGGAGGGGGAAGGGTTAGTTCCAATATTTCTCTTCTTCAAAGGGATGTGATATTCCTCTTCAATATCAGTCCTTCTTTTTGGAGTCACCTTGGTGGTAATGTGTCCAGTTTTAGGGTGAATATACAAAACCTTCTGTTTCGGGTCCGGTTTATTGAGCGGATTATTGAAACTGTGCTATTTAGGTCATTTTGGTACATACGTCTGTTTTGACGCCGAACTTTACGGTACCGGCGGTTTAGGGGTTAGTGTCTTCGGATCCAAAGTGTTTTTTGGTGCAGAGTGGTGATGTTTGGAGCCGGACTTGGGCTTCAACCCAGATTGCTTTGGCTCTGTGTTTGACTTGGAGTGGGGCTTTTCTGAGCCGGATGGCTTTTTAGTAGGCTTCGGTGCCGAGCCGGAAGGCAAGGCGACGGAAGCGTGGTCTCGGTGCTGACCGGGGCCCGAGAGGAAAGGTTGATCCGGCGCCTTCTTTTTAGGTTGACTTGGGAGTTTAGGTGAGGTAGGGGCTGTACTTACAGTACGTTGTCCATGCATGAGGTCTGCATCCTGAATGGAGCCGTCCTCGGAAAGGGAGATTGGATCCTGTTCCTCCTCGGCCAGATAGCATCGCCGGCTTCTTCATCCGATTGAGGTCCGAAGAGGTCCGGAAAGGAGCCTGTGTGTTGGCTCTGCATGTCGCAGCGTTCAGCCCGACGGTCACAAAGCGTCTTCTTGGAGCAGAAAGCTTGGCACGCGTCACAGTCATTTTCACTGTGTTCTAGTGACAAACACAGGTTTCACACTTCGTGTGAGTCGGTGCGCGGGTATTTCACCTGGCACTGAGGGCAGAATTTAAAGGGAGTTTGTTCCATCGACAGAGTCAAACTGAGGCGGCTAGGCCCAATCAAAAGAGGGTTTTTCCGAAAAAAACACAATACGCAAGGAATGGAATATGCGATTGAAAACAATACCGTCAAAGGTGAGTGTTCTACGCACCGAGGGAAACTGAGGGATCTGTATCGACACGGAGCGCAGCGAGTAACATCCGAACCTGATCGCGGAAAAAAACTACCTTGTGACTAAGAAGACTTCTTCTAAGAAAAACAAAGTACAAACATCCGGATCCAACACTAGATGGTGATCTATGCATAGCGTGTGATCTACAGCTCACATGCCTCGAATACTTTTTTTGTGGATACACCAAATGAGTATTATTGTCATGCAGGAGTGAATTTTTTGTAAGTGGTGTCATAACAGCAGCATATTTAAGTTTGTGTTTTGAGCGTGAAATTCTTTGTGACGTCTTTCGTATTGTCATAGCTTTAATTTTCTTTTCTTTTTTAGTGGGATATTGTTGGTTCTTGCGTCTGTGCAGCGTAGGTGGTGGTGAGTGGTATGGTTTTGGAGTATACAGGGCTTTGTGATAAAGCCACATTTTGTTTATTACTTATTTTACAAAGTGTTTGTTGACTTGTTTGACAAGTCAACTTTTGTTAGTAAGAATTATGGCTAGGCACAAAATTTCTGCTCAGCATGTGGTTGGTATGCTTTTTGAATCTTCCTTTGACCATGATTTTGAGACTGACTGTGCATTTGAGGGAGAGGAGGAAGAGCAAGATTATGACAGTAAGTGTTCTGTCCATGAGGAATCATCGGATGATGAGCCTACTCTCAGTGCAGATGAATCTACTTTCAGTGCGGATGAAGTGCCTGTTTAAGAGTAGGACACTGATGTGTCGATGGTGCATCAAGTAGCATCTGGATTGCAGCCTGGGGCGGCAAGGCTTCCAATTGGAAGTGCTGGACTCTGGCTTGATCCAAACATGGTGCAGCCGGTGTTTCCTGCATTTAGTGGGGATGCAGGGTGTAGCCGATACAGTTTTTTCAGTTGTTTAGGGATTATGTATTTTTGGCTGCGATTGTTGAGCAGACTAGTTTGTATGCTGAACAGTATTTGAGGGACAACAGTGACAGACATAGGCCCCACTCTAGAACTACCTGGTGGACTCTCACAAATCCTAATGAGATGGAGTTTTTGGGTTTTAAATTTGTAATGTGCTTGACAAGGAAGCCGTACATGTCCTAATATTGGTCTACCAGACTATTGATGGCAATAGCCATATTTCCTGCAATTATGAGTCGTGATCAGTAGTTACTTGTGCTTCGAATGCTGCATTTTGTTGACAATGCTTCGGCATTGCTACAAGATCACCCTGACTGTGACCGTCTTTTTAAGATTCGCCTGTTATTAATAACTTTGTAGATCGATTTTTAGAGATCTATTCTCCAGGAAATAAAATCGCTGTTGATGAGTCTTTGGTCCTGTTCAAGGGTAATTTGGTTTTTAGACAGTACATTCCTAGCAAGAGGGCACGTTCTGGAATTAAGATGTATATGTTGTCTGAGAATGGCACAGGATAGGGCTATCATTTCTGGGTGTACACTAGTAGGGATTCCACTATTGTCCTCCTTGGTTGTCCTTCCACTTTAGGAGTTTCAGAGAAAATTGTGTGAGAACTTGCTAGAGGACCTTTTAACAAAGGTCACCATTTGTACCTAGATAACCTCTACACTGCTGTGCAATTGTTTAAGGAATTGTTCAAAGTAGACACTCTTGCTTGTGGCACAATCCTCTCTAACCGTAAAAGTTACCCAAAAGAGATTGTGTGCAAAAAGCTTCAGAGGGAACAGTGCAGTGCCTTGCATAGTGATGAACAGCTATCTGTGAAATGTGTTGACAGGAGGGATGTGTACATGCTGACTACCATCCATGATGAAATTACTTCACCTGTGGCTGTTTGGTGTCAGGTTGATGAAGTGCGCAAACATGTGTTCATTGTATACTACAATAAGCACCTGGGTATGTTGATAGAGTAGATCAGAGGTTGGAACCTTACACTGCTATTCGTAAGGCTTATATTTGGTATAAGACGTTGGCGATTTATCTTTTCAATTTAGCAACTTTTAATGCCTTGTTGTAGTGGAACAGGCAAGTGTTCCTAGAGTTGGAGTGGTGGAGGATGTGGCTAGATTGAAAGCTCGCCACTTTCCTGATTTAATTTCTCCCATGCACAAAAAGAACAATCTCTGTGAGAGATGTCGAGTCTGTTTGCGACGAGGTATGCGGAAGGAGAGTTGTATGCACTGTGCGAATTGTCCTTCTAATCCTGAGCTGTGTGCCCCCACGTTTCAGATTGTTTCATACTCAATAGAGATTTTGGGAGCAACGGTGAGTCTAATAGTGTAGTGCCTGTTCTGTATGATTTTATATTTGTTGTTCAGTTTCATGGTTGGCATTAGAATGATGCCTTTAGTTACCACTGTTGTGTTTGTAGGTATAGCTTTTTATCTAGTTCCAATTGGTTTGCTTTTTTCCTTGTTAAAAAAATAATTTGATGACCGTCTGTGTGGACTGGTGCTTGGCTGGGAAGTGTGTTTTTTGGCCGTTGACGTCAAAGAGGCAGTCAACTGTTGCTTGTGCCGCTATTTTTTTGACGCCGATGCGTCCTTTTCTCTAGCGTCTTTCGACGTCTTCGCCCTTTCGAGGGCCTTTGCCGCTGTGGAGTCCTTATCCAAGGATCCTACGGTGTGTTTTGGTATGGACGCTGTCGCGGTTGTCGAAACGTTCGACGCTGGGTCCCCCGTGTTAGTTTTGAGCTTGTTTTTCGAGACTCTTCTGTTTTTTTTCTGGGTTGACGACTCCTTTACCTCTTTCAAATTCTTCTTTGACCTCCACGACCAAAACAGCCCTTTCCTCGCAGCCCTCTGGTCCCTCTGCGACATTTTCTTCCTCTGCACTGGAGAGGCCAAAGTCTTGCAATGAAGGCAGTGGTCCTTGGCCCTGCATATTGCGATTGAGAGTGAGGTGACATGCCAAAGTCTTCGGGGTGAAGACAGAGCTGGCGTTGCAGTCAGTGATCTTGTGATCCAGTGGTAGGCACAGGTTACAGACTGGGTGCTGATCCTTCTGTGCGTACTTGTGGTGACAGTTCTGACAAAATCTGAATGGTGTTTTGTCCATCAACATGTCCAGGGAGCCCCCTGCATGCGCATTCTCCGATTGTCGTTGTAGATCTTCTTTTTCGACTCCTCGTTGATCTGCGGTTGCTCTGGGAAGTCTAAAGAACTTCCTCACGGTGTCTCTTCTTTATTTTCTTTGATTCTTCTGTCCAATTTTGGGAGCTTCTCCGTAACGATCCAGCCCCAATGGTGGAGAAAAAAAATCTGAAGATGGTTACCAAAGGTGGGAGCTTCCAGAGGAAGCCCGTCAACGTCACAGAAGGGCACTAAATGGTACTAAGACGTCAAAGCTCACCAACAACAACAAAAAAGAGAAGACATACTACAATTCCGGACCCAACCACTAGGTGGCAGAATAATGCACAGCATAGTGAATCCAGAAAGATTCACCCTGCTAAATAAGGGTTCCCCCAGGCTCAAGGATGCACTCTTGTTACACCCCTAGTGGGACTAGACTGGCCAGGTGCAGAGTGCTGAAGCCCAATGTTATACAGTGGGAGATAGGGGGCCTCTGGTTGGTGGCTGCTTACAAGCAGGCCACTGGGTTCTCGGAGCAAAGCTCCTGGTGTTAGGATCAGGGCAAAAAGTGCATACACAGCGGCGGCTGGCATCAGCGTGCTGTTTTGACATTGGGTGCCCCATTGGTTTCAATGGTGATTATCCGATTTCAACAAAGACTGCAGGCTCGAGGACGAAGATCTTCTGGAGGTTGCCACTGGTTGGAGAGTTTGGAGAGGTAAGTTGGGTTGCCGGAGGATGCTGGGACACTGTTGTTTGGGCCACACTAGGCTGTTGGGCTTTGGGTGCAGGGTGTCTTTAGGTGTCGGGTTTCTCTTACCAGCTCTGGTCGAAATTGAGGTGAGTCTGCAGAAAGAGGCTTCAGGCTTCGCTGGGAGATTCGAAGCAGGTAGGAGATCACCAGATCTCGGGCCAGAATCGCCAGGGCAACCTCCTCATGGTGTTGGGCCACTTGAACTCGGGCTGTGGGCGAAGGGTGAAGAGTCGTGCAAACTCACAGATTTTTCCAGAGCTGGAGTCGGTGGTTTAACAAACCTGGTGTTCAAGGAAGACTAACTTTTTTTGGAAGGCAGGGCAGGGACTCCGGGTTCTTGAGGTTCCTGGCTGCAGGACACACTGGAGTTTCATTTCTGCAGGTTAGAGGTGGAGACAGGCCGGTAGGGCTGGGGCCAAGTCATTGGGTGGTGTCCTCTTTTTAGCTTCGGCAAAGCTGTTCGGTCCATCTTTTCTTCTTGGTCGTTGTTTGTCTGAGGAAGTAAGGTTCAGGGGTTCCCCTAATTATTAGATTTAGGGGTGTTACAGGTAAGTGAAAGGTTGGGACCAATATGTCCCTTCCTTGGGGTGGTTACACCCCTTATTATGCCACCCTTCAGAGGGAAGGGGGCATATGCCTCACTCAGGTTGGCTGGGTCGAGCCCCATCTGCAACATGGCAGGGCCTGAGAGTTGTGCCACGCCTCCTCCACCTGAGGGGTGGGATTGGCAAAGGTGGGCACACCTCAATTCCTCACTGGGTTTTCCTGCCTTTTCTCCTGCCCAAAGCGGGGATCAGAACCGGTCAGGACCGCTTGCGGGAAGCAGCAAAAGGCCTAGGGATGCTCACAAAGGCGGCAAGCCTTTGAAGCTTTACCTTCATGGTCCCTGTCCATCCTGGGAGAGGATGCTTGGCACCTTGTCCCAGGATGTGCATTTCTTCAGGCCCACAAGAGCAGCAGGCTTTCAACCCAGGAGTCCAGAAACATGTCTGGTGGTGGCAGCTGGGGAGCTGCCACTCAGCCTGGTCACTAGTGTTAGGTAATTTTTCATCCAACCCTGACATCAGCGTGGGTTTAATGTGCTGAGAAGTTTGATACAAAATTCTCAGTTTTCAGTAAAGCCATTTTTGTACTGTGGAGTTCATAATGACAAACTCCCAGCACCATATACTCTTAATAGCATTACTGCACTTACAATGTCTAAGAATTGGCTTAGACACTGTAGGGTACTGGGCTTGTGCACCTGTACCCTCGTAACTGGTATAGTACACCCAGCTGGAGGGGTGGCTGATTTATGCCAGGGCAGTGGGTTGTAGGCATGGCACGTAGGGATGTGTACCATGTCGACTCTTCACTTTGTTATGCACCAAAACACACAGCCTGCAAAGGCAGTATGCAAGTGTAACGGTACAGGGCCTCTAATGGTGGCACAATAAGTGCTGCAGTCCTTAGAGGCCTACCCTGGTCACAGTGCCCTGGGTACCCGTGGTACCATTTACCAGGGACTGACCTGTGGCCAGAGAGTGCCAATTGGGTTTGGTCTTCAATTCAGTTTAGGGAAAGAATATAGGCCGTGGGTACCGGATTGGAAGGAGCCCAAGGTCACTAGAAGTGCATCAGCAGTTCAGCAAAAAGTGGGGGCAACTATGTAGAAAATGGGTACTTTCTCACAAGGTTGAAAGCAACAAAAATGGCAAAAATAGGTTATGTCCCAGTAAAATGCCAAAATTGGGTAAAAAATGTTTGGTTTTCTGACAAACGTCTGTCCGTCCCCAAAAGCTGGGAAGATGGTGATTTCAGCACCACAAACCCTCTGTTGATACCTTTGCAAGGAAAAAAAAACCGCTTTCTTCTGCAGCACTTTTTTCCCATTTTTCCAAAAACAACAAATGTAGCTGTATTTTGGCTAATTTCTGGGTCTCCTCACGGGGAATCAACAAACCCTGGGTACCTTTAAAATCCCCATGATGTTGGAAGAAAAGGATGCAAATTTGGCATGGATACCTTATGTGGTCAAAATGTTACAGGGCCCTAAGCGCGAACTACCCTAAAACACCAAAAAAAGACTTCGCACGGGTGCACAAAGGGGTTAAGACAAAATGATCCCAAATCGAGCTGGCAAGTTAGACTATTTTTTTTTGCAAACTGAGTTCTGTTTAATTGGTTTCTCCTTTCTCAGCTGGACTATGGATCTTTGGACCTTTTAAAATGATTCTAGGTAGTAGCTCTTCTGATTCATGGAGGTGCTGTTAATCAACTGCTTGAATGTTCACAACCCTAGGCCAATAACAATCAAATGACAAAATAATACCACAAACGTTTCATTACAATCTGTATAAGTATAGAATGTAATATTCAGCCCATAGAAGACAACAGACTCAATCCTTTCCACGTCTATTGGCCAATGAAAACAGCAGTAAAGATAATAAAAAATATATTCGCATCTATGCAAGCCAATTTACAGATGTCACTGAATTTAGTCACACTTGCCGCATGCTCTTTGTTGCTGAAATTAAGAGGTCTCATTCTGAACGTACCTGGGGTAGTGGCTGCAGCCCAACTGCACTTCTTTGTATCTCAAGGATTGTGCAGTCTCCGGTCCAAGCATATACTGGTTGATTTCTTTTTCAGTGAAGGCCACAGAGTGAATATTGGCAAATTCCACTTTCCTGTCCTCACACCAAGCATTAAGGAAGGAACGGAACTCATTCCAGCTGTGGAACTCACTTCCTTCCAGCTCATCTTTGTCTGCTGGTCTCGGGGCCTGTTAAAACCCAAAGATTATGGAACGTGTTAAATCAATTATCGTGCAGACAGTTTTAATATTAGACAGCACCAAATGTACATTATTTATTAACATGCATACACATCTTATTTTCAGAGGTCAAACGTAATTGCTCTCCCTATGATCAATGGCCACTTTTTCAGCATTTTGAAAAGAAATAGAATCTCAGCTGCCAGGCTTGAGGTGATTGTCCTTAGTCAAAATATTTCCTGCTTGTTATTAGGCCCATTTCGCCTTTCTTCTTTTGAGGGTAGACTCAGCAGGTAGGTCTTTAGTCACCCTTGAAAGGAACCCTTCCAAAACTCACTTCAAGACAATGAGCGTCCAGCCACAGGGAGGCCCTTGTAGTCCCCCATGAATGGAACCCTTCCAAGACTCACTTCAGTGAAGTGAGGGTGCAGCCACTATTCCCTTTTAGGTGCTGTAGCAGTGCTCTCTCACTTGAGGCACTAGCTGGGGCACCTCTGCTATGCAGTCCCCCCGGCCCTCACTCTGATCAACGTACCTCAAGCTCGGTAAATCTCTGTGCCGGGTTGGTTTTGGAGGATAATCCTTGCAGCCCCTGAATTTCGCAGGAAGATCTGAAGTTGATCATCCCGCATTCCTGTATCCTGCCCTGTGTGTGAGTGCTGATAGCTCCATTACAGTTTGGGCCAATGTGGCCTGCAGGTTCAAAGCTAGTTCTCGCCAAGATTCTTGAAACAAGACTTCCCCGGTACAGGTAACACCCCAAACTAGGGAGCAGGAAAATCAGCGTAGGAGAGCACTAGTAGAACAAGACAGCAGTTGGCTCAGCAAAGCTCCAGGCTGTAGGCTCCATTACCAACATTGCTCTTAGGGCTTTGTGCTGCTTTATCTTTTTCCATACTTCTCTTTATTCATCCAGGCAACTCCTTCCTTCAAGCCTCCTCCCAAGCAGCACTTATAGTGGGATTACTGAAGGTCTTTAGGTCGGTTCCTGACCTGAGAATGTGGCTGTGTGCTAAAGGAACCAGCCCTGGAACACAGACACTCACCATCAAGCAGCTGAGCACCCCATGACCACCAGCCAATGAAGTCCCTTGAACACTGATCTGTTAAGGCATATAAAATAGGCAGATTCCCTAGAAGTCTAAACCTAAAAAAACAGAGTTCTGTCCTGGAGTGTCTCTGTTGCCACAGGGATGACATATCTTCCCAGTAACGGTTTATCCATAAAACTTTTGATGTGGGGTCTGGCAGGAATAAACAAATAATATCTGTGTAAGCTCTCACTTGAATATAAAGATAAAATGCCCATACGAGACCCTTAACTACCTGGTACTACCAATTTCTATGTACATCCCACTTCTGAAAGAAAAGGGAAGCAGACGGGGCAGGAGCTATCTTGCACATGAAGACTATTTGATCCCTTACTATTTTTCACTGGAGCCTAGCCCACTTCAAAGCTAACTGAGGATCATTCTGGGTGGTTTCCTTGAGTTCACACACCTGTCATGCAAGGGTCAGCTATGACATACATCTTCCTGTCCACTTGCAGAGAGTAGTTCCAAAATAGATTCCGGTCTCCATTAAATCGCCCACACATACAACATCAATGTTCATCTTACTGCATACATGAAGACTGCACACACATACACCATCCATTTCCAGATGTTCAGCAGAAAGCTGTTGTGAAAATCCACTAGCATATCAATTTAAATAGGACGGTCAGTACATGCTATCCCGCTGACTGTAAGAGGAAAAAGGCCTGCCCTTCCCATAATGATCAAAGCTGCTGCCACCAATGCAAGCCCTTCCCAGCCCACTATCCACAAAGCAAGGGCGCACTTTGAGTGGCTCTATGGAACACATGGCTCCACTCTGGGTTTCAAGCCAGTTGCACCCAATGATCAAAGGAAGCATGAATGATTGCTGCAGGCGTGGCAGCAAACCTATATTTGTTCTGTCAGAAATTCTTCTCCGATCTGAAACCCTTGGCATGATCTACAGGCATCACTGAACATCTTTCTTCTACTTTCACTACCCACAATCGGAGAAAGTTTTCCCAGTCAAACTAGAAGAAAAATCAAAGAAAGAGAATGGCCTAATATTGACCTTAAATTTCTTGTGGTCCCGCTAGAAGATTATCACCCCAAAAGGACCACCAATTGACCAGAAAAAGCCTGGTATTTACTTGGGATTGAGATGCATTGGGTGATCTAAACTGATTGTTCCAATCAGTGACCTGATTTAATGCGGACCTTGCAGCCTAAAAGACACAGGTGATTGGGATGGCAGCGTGCTTTTGCTCCAAGATGGCTGCTGTGCCATGAGCTCTGTCACAAACCTGCTGGATGCCGACAACTTGAACAGTGCTGGGGAGATTTTTGCTGATTTTGTATTTTAGCTGGCCTCATTGGCAGGTAGAGACCAGGTGGTGAGGTTTTTTCTTACTTTGGTTTATTTTTGGAGCAGCGAGTCTCCCTAGAAGTGTTCCTTTGACTTTCCTCATGCAGCGACCCGCCTTTTATGAGGAGGGAGGTTCGCAGCCTCTAATTATTTCAGTCACGCTTTTTTAAAGAAGTCATTGTCCTCCTGAAACCCACTTTAGTTTCCAAGTATCTGCAAATTTGCCTTATTAACCAAGATTGTAAGATTTACGCAAAAAATCGTGCAAACAAGTTAATACCTTTTCAGGTCGAGCATTCAACCTCTTGTATATACTTTAGTATATACTTATATGTGTATTTACTTTGTGAGCTCCGGAGATCACCTCTTGTTAGGTTGAGCATTCGAGACCTCTTGTATATACTTTAGTATATACCCTCTAGTATATACTTTAGTATGTATTTGTATTTGAGCTTATATAGCGCACAGCTACCCAAAAAGGGTTTCCCGGCGCTTGCTTAGGGAACCCGTCCTGGTATTCCCCTGTGAGATAACCCCGGCAGGGTATCCACAAGGTGAAAGCCAGGCATCCCGCCGCGAGGGGCCGTTGTGGAGATTAAGCAAGCTATTGCCCAGAGTCGCAAAGTGCGAACCCGTGAGTCGAGAAGGCACCGGAGCGAGAATTATCGAGTCTGTGGAATTTTTGAGCCCAAGACCCGCCGAGGCGGGGAATTGAACCCTGGTCCAGGGCCGATCTCAGCTTCCGGGTCTGCCGCCTCTAACCCCTGAGCCACACTTCTCCATGTAATGTGTATGAACTTTGTGGGCTCTGGAGATCAACCCTAAGACTTGTCTGCTACCGCTTAGGGACTTTTTTCTGTTCAACTGCCTCTATTTAACTTTCTTGATAGAAAACGACCAGCAGAGGTCAGTAAAACACCGGAATCACTTTAGTATTCTCTAGATTCCAGTCCATAGAAATAGTCTTCCAAGAGCACCCGTAGACAATAATATATTTTTTTAAATATTGTATTTTCAGTGATATGGCCACCGAAGGCCCTGATTTTATATTAAAAACAGAGCTTTGGACTATACCATTTCACACTGAAAGGCAATATTTCTCAACATATGTTCCCAAACCTGGCGTGTAACGCAGTTTGGTGCTTACTTTCCCTCCCTAAACAGTAGCTGTTTCAGCACCAAGGCTAATATGCAGAATAGCTAAATATATGTAAGGTCCAAAAGGCGTGACCGATTGCATTACAAATGCTTGTTCTGTCACACAACCACATAAAACAGGTTTTATGAAGGGTAGACTTGCTGCACATAATACCAGACTCCGGTGTTTTATATTATATACAGCTGATAAGCTTCAATATCCAGCGGGTTTATTAGCCTTGGATTCTGAAAAGGCTTTTGACAAAGTGAATTGGCAAGTCATGTTTCAAACATTTGTGGCTTTTAATTTCGGTTCTAATTTTATAAACATGTTTAAATCATTATATACAGCCCCATTTGCCACGATCTAGATCAATGGTTCTCGTTCCTCTTTATTTAAACTAAATAAAGGTACTAGAAAAAGTTGTCGGTTATTCCCACTTTTGTTTTTTATTGCTATTGAACTTTTTATTTTCTTTTGGAATAATAAAGGCTTTACTGGTATGAGCTTCAAGGACCTGGTCTTCCACGTGTCAGCCAATGTTGATGATATGCGATTATAAGCCAATGATCCTGCTACAACACTACCTATTATACTAGGTGTTATGAATCAATATGCTAATATTTCCAGCTATTCTCAATGTTGGCAAAATAGATTTTTTTTACATTAAATGTATTATGTACTCCTGATATAATAGCTGGTACACATATCCTATGGAACTCTACTTCCCTAAAATACCCAAGTAATTCTATTTCCCATACTACTAAATATACAATAACACTTAATTGTTCTAAGATGCTTCACAATACCAAAGAAAAGCTTGATAATGTTCCAACTCTTCACTTGAATTGGTAGGGACGCATTGAAGCGCTCATCACTCCCCAAATTCTTTATACACTATCTATGCTGCCAATTTGTTTCCCCCTCCACTTTCTTTACAAAAATATACAAATTATTTAACGTTCATCTGGAATAATAAACCTGCATGAATAGCGATCAAATGCAAATTCCTAAGAAAGAAGACAGTGTTGGCTTAACTTACCTCCAGAAAATATCATTCATACGTCTCATTAATCAAAGCTCAGAGTGGTTTCAAACTATTGATCTTAAATATGCTTCAAAATGGCTTATATTAAAACTTAATCTCTTGCAACCTTTTCCTTTACCTGTCTTTATAACCATGGCCAATACCAAGATTGGAAAAATCGCACCCATATAACATGCCACTAAACTGCCACTACTTTCTGTAGATAATAAAGGAGATATTCATATTCGGGCATAAAAAACCCAAAATGTTTTACTTTGATATAACCCCAAACTAAAACATTTAACCTTTATCTCGCTGGAATTTGTGGATTAAAGCTGGTATTTTTTATATTCCTGATCTTAGTCAAGGAGCTATGTTCTACTCTTTTACGGAGTCAAAAACCAAATACCATCTCCGTGATCAGATTTCTCTAAATGTGAATGGTTATGTAATTCCATCATAAATGCTTATTTTAATTCGCCATCTGCTAAATTATCTAACATGGAATTTTGTATAAGGCTTTCAGTAGGTCAGATCACATAGCCTCCAAAGGGTTTTTAAAAACTCACCATTACTTCAGCTAACTTTGCAATTTAGGGCAACAATGGTCTTCAGACTTCGATAATCCTTCAATTGTACAATGGAATCAATTTGGTTGTGTAACACTGCAGGATTGCTCCCTGTTGCTCTTATACAAACTAACATATACCTTTTTATAGAAATGTTTTTGGCCTTCAGTTAAAATGCTTAATGCAAAACTGGCACACCAAACTGCTGGCACTGTAAAATGAATTTGGGAAGTTTACAAAACATACTGTACGATTGTCCTGCTATTTGTACCTTCTCGATAGAAGTATGGAACATTATTTTACAGATTTTTCAACTTCAAGTTTCTTTATCATTTAATATCATTATTTATAACTCTCAGGCTCTTCAACATTTCCTTACATCTGCTGATTGTAAGCTTTTTGATTTTCTCATATCTACGACTGTTACATCACTAACTTTTTAAGCTTGGTGGTACTGGATACTTTTTCCACTATGTGGTCAGTAGACACGATTATGTACCCGTAAGGATTATGCTACACTTAATACTAATACAAGTATTACTTAACAGTACTTTGTGATATGAATATGCAAGTTACGGTTACTATAATCCCTTCATTATTTCAATGGATATTACTCCATACAGTTACAATACTATGTTATGCATGTTCTTTATGATTAGACATACTAAAATTCAATAAATCCTTTTTGGAAAGAAAACAAAAAGACGCACGTGACCATAAACACTGAGCACAATGTGTGAAGAACTAAGTAACGATTTCTGGCAAAACTGTCCAGAGGAAGCCTTCTTGTGCCTTTACTCTTAGCTGGCAAAGAGTGATATTTAACATTGTAATGCTGCGCTCAGTTGATAAACTGCTGCTAAACCCTTAACAAGTAACAATGTGGCTGCAAAGCTGTCAAAGGGTGCAGAGTTAAGAAAGGGATTGCTTGAAACTTTTAAAAAAAAGTTAAACCTTTAACAGTGTTCTAGTACTATATTTTTTTACCTTATTTTAAATAGTGTTACATTACTGTAATTTATAAACTTTTGCTTATTTTCTTTTTCATATACATTTTCTTTTTTATTGCTTATGTTGTTTGCATAATCTGTGTGATCTCTGGTTTTGAGATGGTCCTTTAAGGCTTTCCCTGAACTTATTTGTCTAGCCAGATACTATAAGCCTTCGTCCCCCTCCCATGGCCCTGCCCCTCCCTACACGTTTGTTCAGGCAGCAGGTGAAAAATAAAACGATAATAAAATATGGTTTTATTTTTCACCTGCTAGCTCTGAGCCAGTGGGGACACGCTCCTCCTCCATTCTCGAGGAGCCATCCTGCTCCTAAGTCAATTGTATTGGAGTTCTCCTGCACGCCACTTAGACAAAATAAAGTGTCTGCAGAACTGGGCATCTGCAAAGTGTGCCTGAAGGAGTTAAGTCTTGGTTCGAAAAATAAATACTCATTTAGAATCTCTGGTAAGCTTAAGCATTTAAAGACATGACATGTGGCAGCTGAGATGAAATGATGACAAGGAGGCGTCTATTTCTTGAGGTGTAGTGTAAAGTGTGTTACTGGACGATCCTGTTCTAGCACAAGTACTTGCCACCCAACAACCCAAATTTATATTTAACCATGTATTCAGTGTTCCCCAAAAATATATGCGGAAGGGCAGAGTGCAGCAACTGGAGACAACAAGGTGGCAGCCCACCGACCCACCTGCAACAAAAATATTTATTGCACCCAAGTTTTGTTTGATTATTTTGAGGAATCCCACAAAAATAGAATTCGATTTAAAAAAAAAATGAAAAATGGAAAAACATGAAAAAAAGTTCTTGTTAGAAGCATCTCTATTGGTCAAAGTGATGTAAATATATAATTTACCGTCTTAATTTCTATGCAGGTAAGTACTTAATCAATAATAACTCAAATCGGAAAGAAAAAACCAGAGTCCGTGGTGTTAGAGTTCTTAGGGGTTTTATTCCTCAAAAAGGAATGGTCAAGACCAGGATATCATGTTCTTCCCACCACAGGGGTGGAAGAAGGGATAGAGCGCTACATTTTATTGACAGTACATAGCTTATATACTTAATTTACATCATAGAAAGCAATGCAGTAGGCGTAACAGCTGAGAGAAGACAAGATAACAGTATCCACGTGTTACTAGTACGTAATCAGAAGGCGTGGACTAGGCGTGAACTGGAGGTGTGTGCTAGAAACGTCACAGGTAGGTGTCACAAAGGGGGTGGCACTAACAGAAATGTTGCAATGTCAGCAGAAATCGGAAGCTTGGATGCGCACGCAGCTGCATGACGTGTGATTGACGCGAAACTGGAGGGTGCAGGGGACTTGACATTTACACTGACGGAAAAGAGACAGAAGTCTGGCATGTCAGATCAACTCGTACTTCTATCATATCTGATATCTGATGTTTTGGGAACCATATTATCTGGACGGAAAGGTCTCTGGGGCAGAAGCTATTCTATACTGACTGTGAGTGCGTGTATATGCGCCTGAGTGTCTGCATGAGAAGCGTGGGGCATGGGGCCTTCCATGGGAGCATGGTAACAGAGGCTATGAATTACTTGCACTGAGACAGGTCGGCCCTTTGGCTCTGCAGCTGAGGGGGATGTTTACTGAAGCTAGTAGGCAGGAATGTATTTTCGAGGAGCGGAACAGATAACTCGAAGGTTATAGTCAGTCTTGGCAGGCAGCAGGCTGAGCTGAGCGCGGTGGGCCGCGCTGGGAGCAAGTCAGAGTTCACGGGTACAGAGGCAGCCTGGGCTGAGGCTTTCAGAGTCAGAAGCCAGAAAAAAGCTCGATGGCAGAAATTCAGGGCCTACTTTGCCAGAGCATAAAAACGTGTAAGGTACACTACAAAAAGACGTTGGCATAGCATACTTAGGAACGGACTAATTAACCCATTCAGGGTGGGTCTGAAAGAGGACATGTTGACGTTGGACGCAAATGTATTTGCGTCTTCATAGCTGGCACAGGAGGGAAGTTACATGTACTTTAAGCTGGTACATGGAGACGGTGGGGTACGCGCTAGGGAACACAACTTGACCATAAAATTTATATTTCCTCATTCCCTCCTTGTTCCCTACGGACCCTTCATGATATATCGATCCTGATGAACCGATCAGTTTGTTCTTGTAACATCATTTGCTCCTCTTTCTGTCTTTTGCGTTTTGAAAGGAAACTGGAATGTTCAATGCACGACGTGGCACACAGTCCACAAATCGCTGGCCCACACTGCAGGCACAGGCAGCAACTGAATACTAGGACTAGGCCAATGCCTAGGAAGGATAGGATCTTCCATCCCCAAGCGGTTAACGTTGTCCAGAACCAACCGGACCAAGTCCAGGTGCCTGGATTCTGATGTATCAGATTAGCAATTTTATGAAGACGTGTAATAGCTTTGTATACAGATGGCGCGTTTTCTGGAATGAAAACACAGCAACTTGACCCGATGACCTTACAGGCTCCACCTCTATCTGCCAAGATGACGTCAATAACAAGACGATTCTGAAGGACAACAACCCGCATGGCGGACTGCTCTTCGGTTAAGTTACCTAGGGCGGAGGCAGTTTCATTCACTACTGCTTCAAGTGTTCTAGTTAATCTGCGTATTAGTTTACTATTTTGAACAGGTCCTAAAAAGAAAAAGAATCCTTTATTAAAATCGGTGTACTGTTCCCATGCCGTTTCTGTGTAGTCGACAAGTGGGATATCTCTTCTGAGTCTATTCTTCACTAGATTTGTATTTCTGTGGTAATCAGGAGGAGCTAGAAAAACAGGTGGCAGAAGGAATGCAATATAACAGGTACCATCCCAGTCGGGAGGTAGGCGTATGTATGCAGTATGACCACAAACAAAATAGGAATGACGGATAGCTTTAAAGGACGATGTAGGAAGGTGGCTACCTGACTATGGTTACCCCAGATTTTTTGCCTTGTGTTTAGCTGGTTTTCGACTTAGTTGGCCTGGTTCCCTGCTAATCAGGGCCCCAGGCTATCTGCTCTCTCTGTAAAATGGATTCCATGTACCCTAGGTGCATAACTAGATTGGCTTGGGTCACCTTACCAGCCCCTGTACAGAGCACTATAGGTGCCCAGGGCATAGGTGCATCCAAGGCCTACCAGGGGCTGCAGCATATCTTTTGCCACCCCTGGCTGGTTCTTAAATTGACACAACTGGCTGATCACTCAGCTGGGGCAAGTGGGTGTAATCACCCCTTGCTTAGATATAGTATACCTATATCTAAACCTATATCTGGACACATATATAGCCTGTAAGCCACTCCTATGGAAGGCCTCATCAATCCTGGAGGCAGAGTGCGTGGTTTTATGTGAGATGGTGCTCTGGCATGAGCTGAGCCTGTCTGCAGCTGTCGGGAACAACTCCCTAAGCTGATCCGGGATAATGCCATACCATATACTCTTAAGCGCATTATAATCCTCGCGGTTATATAGCAACTTTGGTTTGGCTTTATCAAAACATGTCGTGTAAGGTGTCATACGAATTGGAATACTACCCCCTCGCCAGTTCTGGCGACGGGGGTAGCATTCCACCCTTCTAGAGGGAGAAGACATGTTACTTTACTGAAACGCGGTTGATTTAAAAATGAGCCTCAGATCCACAAAATGGATGCCCCTGCCACAGACACGGGTCTGACCTCCTGCTGCTGACCGAAACCCGGCAGAGGAGGCCTGGACAAAGAGTTTCCTGTCACAGGGCGGTGTCAAACCACCCCAGACAGGAGATAGTGGATTGGAGTAGGGAGGTTTCAATGAAACCAGACACTGCCTGGGGAGCACAAGGCTGCCCCTTGCAGGATCCGGCCAAACCGGTTCTGGGGCCTCCCAGCCCCTGTCCCAGCGCGGCCAGGATCAAAGGAGAGGGGTGTAACCACCCCCTTCCTGGGTCCCACCCATAGGAGGGGACCTAGCAGGATGTCCAACCCCCTAGATTCGAATAAGAGGGGGAGCAGTCCCAACGGACCTCAGATCATCCTGAAGAAACATAAGAAACGAAATCTGGACCCTTCGACTTTCTACACGACGTGAGAAGACTGAAGAATCTCCCTTGTGGTCAAGGAGTGACCACCCTGTGCAAACAGGCACCATCCAGCCCTCGACCCTTGCTTTGTTGCAGTTCCCGCCGGAACTCGAGCGACAGAGATCGACGAGATCAAGCTTGCCTGCCTTCTACCTGCCCGATCCACAGTCACTGCAGAGCTGAGACCCGTGGAGGCGACCGGAAGCGTGGGGCACGCCATCTTGAAAAGGCCACGAGACGCTGACCGTGCGGCCCACGAGTGACCCTCGAAGCTGTACACCGGGGTTTGAGAAGCCCCAGCCCCGAGCTCCACTTGCACCAAAGCTCACCCCTCCACACTCGCTGAGTGCTGCGTGGGGCCCTTCTGCTTGTGTGCGCTCGACGCGTTGGCCCGGTCACTTGCCAGCTGGCTTGTGGCCCCTGTGCCGACAAACTTTGAAATCCGACTTGCTTTTCTGGTTGCTCCAGATCTGCACCAGCTCCTGTGAAAAGGAGCACCCACTCTGACCCTCCTGGTTCGAGTGATAAGCAATCTCCCGGTTCCGCGTGGATTGCTTTTGCCAAGTGCTGTTTGCTACAATCTTCAAGCCGACGGTGCTGACGGCGAGAGCCTACGTGGGACAGATCGTGACCTGCTCCTGGACGTCGCAGATGCCCCAGAGCCCACGTGACAGCGGAGAGAAGCCTATCGACAACCGCCTGATTGCGCCCGACATTGCCGGGTTCCGTCCTGGTTCCACCCTGGTCACTGCTGAGTGACCCAGACTCTGTCCCCTCTGCTTTCAGGTACTTTTCTACATCGATCCACCCTTGGATCGCACCGGACACTTCTGCTTCACAGCGCCTGCAGCTGCACCAGCTCCAAGCACCCAGAACCTGCGTGACAGAACCCGACGCCACTTCGACCCTGTGCACCCACGGCCTGTGGGTGAGGTAACTTTGCAACGCCGGTGTCTTTACACTGGTACACACCTCTAGGGTCTGTGTCTAAAGTTTTGTGTTCCTAGGTTCAGCGGAAGTATCTTTTTATTCACTTTAACTGACTTTTACGCACCATTGACAGTGCATTGGTGCGCGCCGCACTTTCCGTGCTGCACCCGTCTCCTGTGGGCTACTCCCGACTTCTTCATTGCTTGTCCTGACTGCTCCCAGCGAATCTCTAGGCCCTAGGCCTAACCATTGTTCGTAAAGTGTTACTTATACCACTTTTTTGATATATGGTCTGAGTGGCCACCCGCCCTCATCCATAAACGTGCAACTTTCTATGTGTAACAGTGCTTTTGATTTAACGCTTGTGCCCCTTTCCTCATAAAGAGTACTGGGGAGTAATTTAGAAATAAATACATATATTTTTATAATATATACTTGTGTGGTGTCCTTTCATTTGATTACAGGATTGTATGTGGTAAAACAGCTCGCTTAACACGACCTCTTAAGTTAAGCCTTTAAGGCTGCTTAGTCCATGCTACCACTAGGATAGCTTGTCTACAAGGTTGACTTACAACCTGACATCTTTGGGGTTTGTTTGGACTGATAACCAGTGGTTCCAGAATTGGAAACACTACCTATCAGGCCAACTTCTCACATTGGTGTGCAGCGGTGCGGATTTGAGCTTGCTGTTTGTTTTACCATTGCAATCTTTATCAAATTGAAAGATCACATCAAGTACCTCTAGGTACATATAAATCAAAAGCTTAGCATATTAAGTTCTACTGAACTTAGTAGTTGTAGATTAAAGGGATTAGCACACCCTGACTACAACTCACTAGCAAGGTACAGTAGGAAACCACTTAGTGTAGGTAAGTGCACCACTTACACCTCACTAGCAGTCATGTCTGATACAGGTAGAGCTTCAGGCTCTGCTCCTGTAATAGTTGATCCTATAGGGACAACATCCAGATATGACAACCTTAGCCACAAAGACCTGAGTGCCTTGTGCACAGCCAGGGGGCTAAAAAAGGGCAGAGGCCCTACCATTCCTTCCCTAGTAGCTCTCCTAGAAAAGGATGACCTAGATAAGGTGAGTCAGACTCCCTTAGAAACAGAGGAAGGGATAAACTCCCCTGAGAATGAGGATCTTCAAGATGATGTAGTGGAGGAGGAAGAAGAAGAAGAAGGCTCTGATCTAGATGAGCCTGAAGATCAGGATCAGGGGGGAAACCAGGTACAGGTTGCCAGGCTTAACCAGGCCAACTTGGACCTACATGGGAATGGAGGGGGCCAGCACCACTCCAGATCTCGTAACCAAATTCTCCCAGGTAACAGAAGGGAGAGATCTCTATCAAGGGACTCTCACCTTTCTAGTGCCTCAAGAGAATCTCAGAGAGGGATGACTCCCTCCCAGAGAAAAGAGCATAGGGCTAGAATGAGGGCTGTCCAACTCCAGATAGAGAGGGAGGAGGTAGCTCTGGCTCAAGCTAAACTTACCTTAGCTCAAGCTAAACTTACCTTGGCTAGGGAACAGAAATTAAGTGGCTTAGATGCCACTGGTGGCAGCAAAATTCCTAAAGAGAAACCCAGGTCCTATGATAGTAGAAACCTGACAAAGATTGTGCCCCCCTATCAGGAAGGGGATGACATCCACAAATGGATGACTGCTCTGGAGAGAGCCTGCATGGTACAGCAGGTTCCTGAGGAACAGTGGGCAGCAATCTTATGGTACTCCTTTTCAGAGAAAGGGAGGGATAGGCTCCTCACTGTCGAACATGAGGATGCCAGCAATTACAAAGTCCTGAAGAGTGTTCTGATAGATGGGTTTGGCTTAACCACTGAACAGTACAGGTTAAAGTTCAGAGATACCCAGAAGACACAGACTCAGGACTGGACTGATTTTGTTGATTGTGCAACTAAGGCTCTGGAGGGTTGGCTGAATGGCAGCAAAGTACATGACTTCACAGGATTGTATAATTTGATTATGAGGGAGCAGATCCTTAGTAATTGTCAAAACCAGCTCTTACACCAGCACCTGGTGGACTCAGATTTGACCTCTCCCCAAGAATTGGGAAAGAGGGCAGATAAGTGGGTCAGAACCAGGATTAGGCCTAAGAATCAGGACAATAACCAGAAGAAGGAGTCTACCAAGCCTCAAGATAAGGGTGGGGATAAAAGTAAAGAAAACACTTCCCCAGGGCCCCAAAACTCCAAGAAGGGGGGTGGGTCCCAAGACACTTCTTCCACAGAAAAAAAGCCTTATTGCCATGCCTGTAAACAGGTTGGGCATTACAAAACAGACAGCTGTTGTCCCAAGAATGGCAATAAAGAAAACATACCTCCAAAGCCAGCTCCAACACCTCCTGTTACTGTCAGCAGTAATCCCCCAGGAAGTGGGAGCACACCCAGGAATCTGGGTGGGTTTACTTTTGGAGCCCAAGGGGACCCTGGCCTATCCAGGTCTCCATCCCCAAATGATCTTGTCTATGAGACTGGCATGGGGTTTGCCAACTTCTCTGTTTGCCCAAATACCTTGAGCAAATATAGACAGGAACCCATTATCAATGGTTTGAAAGTTGAAGCTTTTAGAGACACAGGGGCTAGCATCACCATGGTGGCTGACTGTATAGTCCCCTCTAAGCAACTTTTACCAGGTGCCACATACCAGGTAACAAACATTGATGGTATCCAAACAAATCATCCCATGGCAGTAGTAAGTCTCAGCTGGGGAGGTGTCATTGGCCCAAAGAGAGTGGCAGTGTCACCAAACTTGCCTGTAGACTGTCTACTGGGTAATGATTTGGAAATCTCAGCCTGGGCTGAGGTTGAACAGGAAATCCATTCTAGAATGGTAAATTCCAATGGAAAGGTTAGTGGGGCTGTACTGGCTATAGCCCCAATTCAAGATGTCCTTCCTGACAAGGTTGGTAGGGCTGAGCAACTCTCTGCCCCATCTTTACCAGAAGCTCTTCGAAACCAGAATAGCAAAGCTGTTATGATAACAGCAGAAACCCAAACTGAGTCCCCTCCTGAAAAGGTTGGTGGGGCTGTGATGGCCACAGCCCAAACTCAAACAGATATGTGTGTTGTGAAGCCTGAAATGATGGATCACTCCACCCAAACTGAGAGCATGGAGGAGGAAGAGAAATCTCCCCCTCACCAGACAGTAGGACAGGATCAGCCTCCTCAGGGAACTGATCTTACCCCTGATGAAGGAACTGCCCCAGAGGTTGTTAGGCCTGGCCTGACAGAGCCTCTGATGGCAGTGGACCCTTCTCAGGTGGGATCCAGTCTGGAGCAGGTAACCTGCCCCTCTCTACCTTGCCTTAGTCAGCCCAGGGCTGCAGAGGACAAGAAGGACAGTGAGACCCAGAGGGCCCCCTGTCAAATAAAGCACCCCCATCAACAGATTAGGGGCACCAAAACTAGTAGGCCTAGTAAGGTGAAAACTTTAAAAACTCCTAAGGGAGCCCCCTTAAAAACAGTTAGGGACCTCCCACAGATGGATTCTGTTGGGCACAGCCAAACCTGGGACCCAAAGGGCCCAAACCTGAACTGTCCCTCCAGCAAGCCAAACAGAGGGACCCAGCCTCCAGCTTTAGGTAGCCAGAGGTTGACCCTGAGAGCTCAGTGCAACTCAGTTGAAGAAAGAAAGGCACATATGGTGGAAGATAATTGGAGGAAGTTGAGCCCAAAAATAGTGGAGCCTCACTTCAATACTCCATATCCAAACCAGCCTTTAACTTTGCATAAACACACCCAAGGTAGTGATTCCCTATGGTGGAGACCCTCTAATACCCCTAGGGTGAGGGACTGCTTAGTGGACCATGAGACAGGGGGTACCCATGCTAGTGCAGGTACTTCCTTATATGGCCACTCAGGCAATATAGGCTTACCTGGCCAAGGATAGCCTTATCTCCTTTCGTTTGGGGGGGGGGTTATGTAGGAAGGTGGCTACCTGACTATGGTTACCCCAGATTTTTTGCCTTGTGTTTAGCTGGTTTTCGACTTAGTTGGCCTGGTTCCCTCTCGGCCGCGAGATACATACCGTTTACGAGGTTATTTCGTGCGCGGTCTACTTGCTCTGATTTTACTCGGATCCCCTCGGTAACTAACTCGTTTTCTTGGGCCTTGTCTGATTCTTTAAGTCCGTCTTCTCTACGTAGTGCTTTTTCAGCACGCTTATGTGATTCCTTACGCCAAAACTCTATGGCGTCTTTCTGAGATTGTCTGGCTTTCTTTTTCCATAGTGCTTCCTCTACCTTCATGATGCACTCGGCATCCCATGTTCCGGTAACAGGCCATCTGTGTCTTTCGTCTAGATGCTTAGTATAGTCGGCCCATAAATCTAGATATAATATGGCATCTATGCCATGCTTGTGGTACATAAAGTTTCCTGGAGTGTCCCTAGGGGGGATAGGAATTGCTTCCTCTAGTATCCCTTTCCTAGTTCCTATCTGCTTTAATTTGTCGAAAAACGGCATCTTGTTTACTTAATACTGAGTGCTCAATCCTTACTACTTAATACTGAATATAGCTGGTTATACAAGAACACAATAATGCACGAAAACAGTCACACTCATACCACGACATTAATCACATGAAAAAAAGACATTTCAGACATATATGACTACCCTCTATACTGGATGTACTGCTAAACAGCACAGATGCACTGTCTAAAAACAGTGCAGACCGGACTTGTGTACCCAAACCCGTCTAGATACGTCCCAGCAATGGTACTCACCGGGAAGCACGGAAACAGAAGGCCTCGGAAAACTCGACTGGACTTGACTCGACACTTCGGAAGACTTCGGAAAACTTCGGAAAACTTCGGAAAAACTGGTGGGCCTCTTGACACCTCGGACCTTGCTTCTTTCGGCTAGGCTCTGGTCGGGATCCTCCGCACTCCTCACCGCCTCGTCTGGGTACTGATCGCAGTCTTCGTCACCTCCGTGGGCCAGAGGGAGATGCAGGAAATCCTGCCGGTACGCGTAGTTTCCGTCTAACTGATGGCAGGGGACAGAGCTTGCAACGCACCAACCGGCGCGTGAGGTGGGGGAGGGGTCCCTGTTCGGGCGCCAAAATGATGTAAATATATAATTTACCGTCTTAATTTCTATGCAGGTAAGTACTTAATCAATAATAACTCAAATCGGAAAGAAAAAACCAGAGTCCGTGGTGTTAGAGTTCTTAGGGGTTTTATTCCTCAAAAAGGAATGGTCAAGACCAGGATATCATGTTCTTCCCACCACAGGGGTGGAAGAAGGGATAGAGCGCTACATTTTATTAACAGTACATAGCTTATATACTTAATTTACATCATAGAAAGCAATGCAGTAGGCGTAACAGCTGAGAGAAGACAAGATAACAGTATCCACGTGTTACTAGTACGTAATCAGAAGGCGTGGACTAGGCGTGAACTGGAGGTGTGTGCTAGAAACGTCACAGGTAGGTGTCACAAAGGGGGTGGCACTAACAGAAATGTTGCAATGTCAGCAGAAATCGGAAGCTTGGATGCGCACGCAGCTGCATGACGTGTGATTGACGCGAAACTGGAGGGTGCAGGGGACTTGACATTTACACTGACGGAAAAGAGACAGAAGTCTGGCATGTCAGATCAACTCGTACTTCTATCATATCTGATATCTGATGCTTTGGGAACCATATTATCTGGACGGAAAGGTCTCTGGGGCAGAAGCTATTCTATACTGACTGTGAGTGCGTGTATATGCGCCTGAGTGTCTGCATGAGAAGCGTGGGGCATGGGGCCTTCCATGGGAGCATGGTAACAGAGGCTATGAATTACTTGCACTGAGACAGGTCGGCCCTTTGGCTCTGCAGCTGAGGGGGATGTTTACTGAAGCTAGTAGGCAGGAATGTATTTTCGAGGAGCGGAACAGATAACTCGAAGGTTATAGTCAGTCTTGGCAGGCAGCAGGCTGAGCTGAGCGCGGTGGGCCGCGCTGGGAGCAAGTCAGAGTTCACGGGTACAGAGGCAGCCTGGGCTGAGGCTTTCAGAGTCAGAAGCCAGAAAAAAGCTCGATGGCAGAAATTCAGGGCCTACTTTGCCAGAGCATAAAAACGTGTAAGGTACACTACAAAAAGACGTTGGCATAGCATACTTAGGAACGGACTAATTAACCCATTCAGGGTGGGTCTGAAAGAGGACATGTTGACGTTGGACGCAAATGTATTTGCGTCTTCATAGCTGGCACAGGAGGGAAGTTACATGTACTTTAAGCTGGTACATGGAGACGGTGGGGTACGCGCTAGGGAACACAACTTGACCATAAAATTTATATTTTCTCAAAAGAATCGAAATATGTTTTTCCATGTTTGCCCATACCCATTAAAGTATGTTGCTAGGGACCGGCACCCAGAGATAGTAACGTTAGATTTGCAATAAGTGGTTGCACTTGCACTGATTTTTTTTTTCGATCAAGTGATATTTTGTGAACCAACCTATTTCCTGATAGGTCGTTTCACAAAATGCTGAATCATAGTATTTCGCAATCCTACTTCCCTTAAGATAATTCATGAGATAGGCCACACATTGCAATCTGCTATGATTTTCTGTTGTTGTCGCACAGATTGTGGCCTACTGGGATCAGTATTCCAACATGTTTGTTATAACTTCAGCAAGTTGCACAGCAGGGATTTGCCGCAAAGCCAGTCTTCAGCCAGACTCTGCGCTTGACCCATCCCTGTGCATGGTCTTCAGCAGTGCGCAGCAGGACTGAATGCAGGTCCCTGGCCTATGCCTAATTCCCTGGGAGTAGCCAACTCCTGCTCTGAACCGTCTTCGGTTATGTGCAGAAAGGGTTTGGCCAGGTCCTGCACTTGGACCCACTGTGAGGTTGCCAAACTCGCAGGGAGGCAGTTCCTATTTTCCCAATAGGCTCTGCGCATTGGAATAACAAACGATAGTGCAGAGAAATAGAGAGACGGGCGTTTTCAATAAAAGGTGTTATTTATTGATCAGTCTTCTTTCTCATGCAAGAGAAATGAATTGCCACAATTGCAATACTTGTTATAAAGTAAAGTGCGTACAGTAAAAGGAGTATTATGAAATATTACTGTAAAAGCATTGATATGGTTTCTGAGCCATATGATACTTAAAATGTATAAAATATATACAATTACATACAATGATAAAAGTTGACTAAACGTATTCAACTGATGTTTCTAAATACGCCTACCCCAGTGTACCTAACCTAAGCCTAGTACGTGGGAAGGAGTAAGGGAGTTGCAGTTTAAGTTAAGTTAGTTTTGCCAAGAATCTGAGTCAAGAATTCTAATCAGCTCCGTACCTTGGTTTTAGAATGAAGGAGGTCTTGTATCTCGTTCTCAGGACTCGATCTCCCAGTAACCGGCAAGGGTGACTGGAAACACTGGAGCTGGATTTCCTCGGCAGGAGAAAAAGACAGCGTCTTTCTCAGTGCGTCAAATGGGAGGGACGGCTTCCTTCGGCACTCGCATCAGCTGGGCTTCGGATAAGTAGATAGCCGCTCTGCTCCAAACCACCATGTGTTGCTTAAGGCAAACGCTGGTATATTTATACCTGGAAGGTGCCGTGTTAGACGTAAGGTTGGACATAAGACGTCAATAAAAGATGTCACTAAGAACTGGCAGTTCTTTCAGTGCTCGCAGGAGTTCTAGGACAAATCAAAACAAAAGCATGGGGAATTCCCAGGTTGCTGGAGGTTTGGTTTGTTGAAAGAACTCGTTGTACTTTCTAGGAGTCTAAGGAAGTAGCCTTGCCGTATTTGGACTGCATTGGCTATGACTAAATATGTATATTATTCTTATGCCTTTATAAGGATATGATTTGTTATAACCACATAAGGGCATAAATCGGGAATATTTAATTAGGGTCCTCGATACATTCACAACAACCTCCATTGCCAGTGCACTGCCTTCTTGTGGTGGACAACTTTTTTTGGGGGGAGGGGGGGGGGGGGGAGTTCTTTAAAAATTTTGTTGGAATCAACACCCTGCCGTCCTACATACCTATTTCTCTCTAATTCAGACTGAGTTTGTGAGTCCTGCAGTGGCAGCTGCAACATTTTCTTCAATGTTGACACCAGTCAACAGATCATTTCTGTTCCACAGTATCAAAATGGCAAACAGGAGAAAAGGCTTCCTCGTCTAACCAGGTTCCAGTATTCATTTTTGTCTTTTTTTGTTTAACTTCAGGCTTTATGAGTAAATAGCTAACTTTGTGGCAAATGTTTTGTGAATCTGTTTGGCCGTTTTTTTCTGCATAAGAGAGCAAGCTTTCTTATGAGACTTAAAAAGGCAAATTGTACTTCTGAGGCCCCTCCCCCTTTTCTTCACTCACATTTGATGGATCAGTGCACAACTTTCAATAAAGGAGCCAAAGTGGATGTACTGTTTTTTTTTAAAGGTTTTGTGCAAATACGTCAAACGACGCCAAAGTTACTAAGAAAACGGCCTAACTATAACTACTTAATGGTGTTCCTATTCAAGCACCCCATTGAGTCCCCAGATTCCAGGGTTGAGAGGAATTAACTAAACGTTCTCCTTCAGCAGGAAGGCATTCAGAGGCTGAAGGTCCAGAATTGGCCTTAGACTCTACAGAACAAGAAAGTAGGTAGAGTAACAGCATCCGTCGGGTATGACCTCTCTCAATAGCATCATTGGAGAGCAACAACTGCAGTGCCTGTAACAAAACAGACAGGTGCTCATCTGAAATCGCTTATCTGTGGGAGGATGGGCTGGGGCAGAAAGAAAAGGCAAGAGATAGCCATTAGGAACAATCTGCAACCAACATCTGTCGGACATGGGGAAAAAAAAGACAACCTGGGAGGAAATGGTGAATCGTATTCTCCACGAGTTGGGATAACTAAAGTTGCTTTGTGGCCACTGTAGAAATTAAAGGAATTGGAGGACTGATGTCCCTGCTGTCCTGCATATTGCCTGTCAGACCAAATCTTGGACCTTGAAAGGACTGAGGTGTCTGCTGCATCACTGGTTTGGAAGGACGTTTTTGTCCATACGCAGCTCCCTGGAACAGCGAGTAAACTTTCTAAAATGATACAGGAATTGTTTTGCAGGCGGTAACAACCCAAGGGAGCATATGCTGCAGCTCTACTGTCCTTAAAGTACTCCACTGCAGACTCTACATTGTCAACAAAAAGACAGGAACCATCAAAAGGCCTATTAATGAGGTAGGTCTGGACATCATCAGAGACCCTGCCCCCCCCGCCATACTACATGACAAAGGACAACACCAATACCAAATACCCTCCCAGACAGTGGGTAGTAACATGATCTGCTTGGATAACAAATGTGGCTGTATCCTGACCATCAATGGTCATCTCCTCAGCCAAAGAGGTTTAATTGTCTTCCAGAACCAAGGGCGAGGTTGGTAGCGTCCTAAAGGGCATATGTATAGTGGCCCAGCAAACAAACAGCATTTATAGAGTGCAGTAATGAACAAGTAGAAAAAAATGGTGCTTGCCCAAAGAATCAGTCTTCTTAGATTCCCTATGCAAATGGTGGTAAATGAGTTAAGAGTTCACCTTTCGATCAAGATCTGTGCAATAAGACTAGGCACTAGTCTATGATCTCTGGCCACCTGTCTATTCAGAGGCGGACAATAACAAGGCTTCAACCAAGGGCTAACAAAGTATAAATTAAGACACTGTTAAAAGGAAGAATGGGCAAAGAAGTCGCTTGCATTGGCTTCAATATCTTGGTTAGAACATTAGTTTTGGTCTCAACTGAGGTTAGCTGCAACTCCAGTGCCTAAGCTGCCCTCTGGGCCATTAGTAAATGAGGCACTCTCTTCAATGGTGGTCCCAGAAGTGAGTCAAGCTCGGTCTCAAACGAGGTGTAATACCCACCAGCATTTTGAAAATCAATTCTTAATGAATCATAGTATAGTGAAATGGGAGCAAGGTAGCCTCATTACCATCGTCTACATCCATATCTTTTGGTGTCCCTTGCTTTGGTACAGGATCAGAGTCAGAACCAATGGATATAATTGAGCCTCTGTGGCAGAGGCACTGGGTTAGTCAGGTCTCATGACAACCGGTTGCAATATTTCGTTGTGCATCATTGGTCGGGCACAAGCTGAAGTTGGTTTGAAGTGCATGTTAAGGCCAGTTGAAAACATCCATGGGCAGAAACCTTTAAGGGGTGCTACTGACATTGCGACAACCTTGTGCCTTCTCTTTGGAGTCAGACTGCGAGATGAGGCAGTGTCTGATTCACTTGCTTATGCTTGCACTTAGACATGGACTTCGAGCACAAATTTCAGTGGTATCGGGACGTCTCAAGGGCCAGGACCGTGACTGTACCCAAGACTTATGACCTATGCATAGGCAGCAACTTATGCTCGGCGACATACAGCTTTGCCTCCCAGTTTCGGATCGCCTTCAGATGCAAGAGGGTGCACTTATGACATGACACAGCTGCTTCCCGAACCCAGACATCAGACACACATTTTGTAGGTCTGTGACAGATATCAGCTTCCTGGAGTCACAGCATAGTTTGAAAACTGTCATTTTGGGCGGGGACATTGTTCCCTAGCACACTAATTAAATAATTTTGGACCTCTTTGGAAAACTGACTAAATTGGGTCTGGGCCACATCCACGTCAGAAGGCATTTAAAGAAAGAACTGTGGTCGGCACGCAGATGTGGCACTTATAGGCGGCTCTGCTTAGTCACGGTTAGTATTGTGTGAAGTCAGCTCGGAGCCACATGGCGCCACCTAGCTAAGTGCAGGAGCATTGGTATGGAAAGGTTTTCTTGTTCAAGTATTTTATGGTGAGGAGTCTGAGTTTAGAAGTATCAGAAATAAAAAGCAGACTGCAACATTGAAGAACAGTGAAGCCCATTATAATGGTGTTACCTATATATCGAATTACTTGTATTACATATTCCAACCATCCCTTCACATGGAGTAGAAGGTCAAGGGCATCTTCCAAATGAGTCTTTCTTCTTTGTTGCTGTTTGGGCAAGCTAGGTCTTTTCAACAGAACCCCTAAACTTCCACCCTTCTACCCCTCTCCACTAGATTCTGGGTGAACACCAGACATTACACCTTTTCCGGTTTAATGCCTTCAATGGGTTGCTGTTCTACTGCTTTTTTGTCTTTCCTGGGGGAAAATCATATAATACTCTTTAGTGGTTTAACAAAGACTCCAATGGGTTGCTTCTGGGCAGAACTCAATGTAATTCTCCATGGCGGTTTATACAGTGCTGTCAGTGGCATATCATCATATGGCTTTCGTGTGCAACACGGGTGGAGAATAAAGAAGCTTTGACCATGGTTTTTGAGGTACATGTTTCTTTAAAAGTGTCTTTGTTCGCTTCCAGTGTTGCACGACAGGCCCATCTTGAAGTTTCTGCTGTGGGCTGATTCCTCATCGTGTATTTCAGTGTTTCTTATTCAGTCTGCATACCTCCAGTCCTGCCCTTGATTGTGCATAGATTTCTTGTCTTGCTTTTTCAGTTTTCCTTGATCTACACAGAGTTCCAGTGCTTGTTTCTTACTCAGGCCCTGCATCTTCTTGAGTTTCTCTTATTCCATCCCCTTTGCTCTTGCGTGCTTAGGCTAAAAACCTTTTTTTAAATATATATTTATTACATTTTGCCAACATTTTTGGAAAACTGTAGTTTGAGTTATTGGAGTAGCCTTATATCTCCTTCTCTACACATGTACAAATATAGCTCCATATGTTCAGTAAGCATAGCCTTCGCCTATTCCATATCAGCATCCCATTTCCCTGGAAGACTAGGAACAGTTTGCCCCCTTTCTTATCAATCAGATGTAGTGCTACGAATGTCCTTAGTCAAATCTCTAGTCATCGCAGGTATCTATCAATTATCACCACTGGTACGCATAGGTTGACTGAGCTAACCAGCTCCAGTCCAGTTATAGTTTATCCGGTCCATCACCTCCTTTCAGAAATCTGGCAAGCTGGGGCACGCCCAGGTAATGTGTAATGCCCATTTGAAATACCAAGGGCTTGCCACATTTTCTGAAATCATGTGCATAATTTTTTTCTTTTGACACTCAGCAAATCTTTGACTGACGTATGGCTTCATGATTCTCATTCATAACAATTTTGTCCATAATGCATCTAAATAATTAGGCGGGATAAAGCACTTATATAGGTCGACGACCCCTAAGTGACATAAATGTACCATAAATGGAGTGACTTGTTACCGATATGTTAAAACTACAGCATGGATTTTATGGCTTGCTCAAAGTTGTAATTGTTGTTGCTTGCTGTTCCCACTTGATGCAGTCCGTTACCACTCTTCTCATTCAATCTACCAGATCATTTGTTTGGGGGTGATCAATAGAACTTTCGAGATGCTTAAACCCTGCTACCTTAAACATTTTCCACAGTAACAAATTGCACCCCATTGCCATCTTAGAACCCTTCTCAAGAGAAAATGTCTCCCAAAAATAACAGCATTAAATGCTGTGGGAGTAAAAAGAAACCTACATCTGGCCACTTACTACGGTAGTCCATAAGAACAATTGTATAGTGTTGAATGGTCCAAACATATTACTTCCTATTTTGATCCAAGGGTTGTACGGGTATTGTATGGGCTGTAACAGTGAAGCCTCTACCTTAAAACCGCTCTGCCTTGCTGCTCACTATACATTCCTTCAAAATAGCATCAATGTCTTTGACCACTGAAGGCCACCAATAATGGGACCTAGCTCTCCTTTATGTCATGTTGGACCACAAATGCCCCTCATGGGCCATATTTATCAGCTTAGGACGAATCACCCTAGGGGGAACACACTTAACAGCCCTTATAATGACTCCATCTTATATAGAAAGCTCATCTGCAATCTTGCAATAGGGGTTTAATTCCAGACACACAAATCTTTCTTTACGCTGCCCATTCACTATGTACTCCACTCCTGTATTTGCCTCATCATGGCATCCTCTCCACAACCAGTTTTCCAATATGTTTCAGCAGAACAAGCTTAATTAGCAGACATATCCACCAAAGCAATTTTCATTGTAGTCTTTAGCATCTGCCTCTTCTTGGTCACAAACCAGCAGCCAGGAGAACAAGTCTACAGTTACATTGTCCCTACGGAATGTGGTAATATCAAAATTGTACTGTAACACTTTTGTGGTGAGCAGAGCTATTTGGGCGGAGTATAGTTGGCTCTTTCACCTCTGAAGATGTACACAAGAGGCTTGTGGTCTGTCTCAAGTTCAAACTTCTAACTCCATATATATGAGCTGAACTTTTCAATGGCCTAGTAACAGGCTAATAACACTTTTTTATTACTGTATAGTTTAGTTCCAGCTTAGGTACACTGGTCACATAGCTTATGGTAACTAAACAATGCATCGTATTCTGAGCTAATACTGCCCCTAGCATATTTTTGCTAGCATCCACAGTAATGGTAGAAGAGAATTCTGGATCATACGGATGCAAATCTCTAGCACTCCTCATATCAGATTTAACCACTTCAAAAGTCTCTTGAAAGTTCTCAACCCACACAAACTGTAAACTCGTTTTAAGCATATTCGTACGATTTTACATTTCAGATATATATCCAGGGATGAGTTGAGTACAACTCACATGGCCCAATAAAGCGGCATAACTCATCTCTGTTCTTTGGTTATTCTAATATCTGAAAAACCCATCAAAGTATCCTGTCATGATCATCTAATCATTTGGCATGTATCAGATCACCATCACGAAACACTACCCCCCCCCACCCCCCCCCCAATGCTTCCTAACAACTGATGCATGATGCGTTGACAGAGGCCACCGAGGACAGTCCAAACGGCATGCAATAGAACTGGTATGTACCAAATTGTAAATTGAATGCTGTGTAATGCCTGTAAGATTCCTCCAAACCACCTGATGATAGGTCGAGGCTAAATAGATTTAAAAAAAACATTAAGCCTCACCCAGGTCTCCTAATAGATAGTTGACCTTAGGTAACGTATGGGAGATCACCCATATTTTCTTGTTAAGTCTGTGCAAACATGCATGTCCCCATTACATTTTCTAGACACCACTAAAGGGGATAACCACAAACTTGATTCAGCAGGTCTTATCACCCCTTTACTTCTGTCAACTTAATGCCACCAAACGGCGCAAGAAAACATCTTGAACCTCCAGGCACATTTAAGCCAATCAATCCAGGCAATGCGCCTGGTAGGCCACTCCTGGGGTGGTTGGTCCATCGTAGGGTGGGACAAGTTCCTTGGCCACACTTTCTGGATGGTCTGCAGATCTATCTAGCTCATCGGATGAGGAATCCTCCTTCTTGGGCAATGTGCCATACCCCTGGACAAGGATGCAGGCGACTCACTGTCAGAGGCTTCTCCCACACTCCCAGTCTACAGCGCTGCAGTCAGTAAACCTCGGTCCAGCCCTGGCTTTGCTGTTAAGAACAAGCCGCTTGCAGCACTCTATGGCTCGCTTTCGCCTATATTTCCAGTCAAGCACACATCTCCTCAGGATGGTCAGATATGACAGTCTTTCCCTGGGCTGTCACTTTCGGGCTTGCCAGGAATAACAGCATGTAACGTCGACCTGGCACCCGCAGTTTCTGTTTCACCTCCATATAGGATTCATGTTGAGATTGGACTTTCCTGATACAGTCAGGGTAGATTTCTGTATTATGATTTTCAAAGGAGCTCTGAGGCACTGTCCTGGCGGGCGGAAGGATTACAGTTCCCATCTCTGTAATGTAGAATTTGATCTATCAGCGTTCTTGGAGGTGGTCCTGGCAGAGGAGGAGCTGCAAGGCCTCTGTAAGCTCGTTTCAGAGCGAATAGTGTTGTTAAGCCCTCTCGGCACAACTCTGCCCATATCTAGTTTTCCAGGAAAGACCACGCATCGGAGCCCTTAGCCCGGCCCAGGAACCCCAGAAATCGCAGGTTGTTGCAGTGTAAGCAGTTCTCATTCCGCCCGGCTACTATATCCTTCAATCCAACAGGGCTTCCGGCAAACCCGGAGGGGGAGTGGCAGCCATCATTAAGCTTCCTATTAGATTTTCCATCCTCACCGTACCCTGTATCCCTCAGGTCGACTGCCTAGCACTCAGACTGGAATCCTCAGTGTCACCCCTTACTTGTGTCTTAGTCTACCGCCCTCCTCAGTCCATGCCCGATTTTCCGTCTATGTTCGGAGATCTTTTATCCCAGGTAGTCATTAATAACTCTAACATTCTAGTCCTCTGAGACTTTAACTACTTGCCCCAGGATGAGAAGGAAAGTGCCTGTTCTGCGGCCTTCTCCGACCTGCTACGCAGTCTGAACTGCTGTCAACATGTTAACACTGCCACGCATACGAAAGACCACACACTGGACCAGGTCTGGACCTCCAACCTAGAGATCTCGGCCCCCCTCATACTGCCGTGTGTATGGTCTGACCACTCCCTTATTTCCTTTTCCCTTAAAGCTCCTACCTGCCCCAGCAGGCCCCTGGAAACCAATTTCTCAGCCCGAAACTGGAATAAAGCTGATATCAGCCAATTCATCGACCTACTCAGTACCTCCCTTCCCCCTGAATCCGACTCAATAGACACTCAATCCTCAAACCTAAGCCACTGGCTTGAGTCCGCCAGCGACGTGGTTGCCCCCCTCAAACGGGTTAAAATCAGACGCCCTCATGACGCTCAGAAATGGTTCTCCGAGGACCTTAAAGTCTTCAAACTCGGACTCAGACAAGCCGAGCGCTGCTGGCGCAAAAATTATGCCCCCGAAGCTAGGCTAGAGTTCTTAACCCTACTTAAAGGGTTTAAGTCTTCCATTGCGCTAGCCAAAACCATGTACTTTTCCAACAAAATAGTGGAGTCAGCTAACAAAGTTAAAAACATCTTTTCGATCGTGGAGGAGCTATCTCACCCGACAGGGTCTCCATCAAACCCCTCCCTTCCCAGGGGCTCTGTGACTCTGTCAATCACTTCTTCGTTGAGAACTAACCCCCACGCTGACCCTCTTAACCCCCACTCTCACTCAGATTCCGCTCATTTCGGAGGCAGACTTCTCCGCCCTCCTAAGCAAAGTCACCTCAGGATCTCCTACTGACTGCTGTCCCCCCAAGATCCTACGCGAGGCCTTTACTGCCTGCCCTGACCCCCCCCGCCCGCCCCCCCCCCCCCCCTTGGCACTTCTAAACAACTCCCTCACTTTCGGCCTAGTCCCTAGTACTTTCAAGACAGCCGAGGTAGTGCCTATCTTAAAAAACCGACAGCTGATCCCACGATCATGAGCAACTTCCGCCCCATCTCCCTTCTCCCTTACCTCAGTAAAGTGCTCGAGACCCACGTCACTAACATCCTGAGCTTGTTTGTTGAGCAGTCTCACTTTCTTGACTCCCAACAGGCCGGGTTCAGACCCGCGCACTGCCCTTGACTGGGTCCGCTCGTTCCTCACCAGCCGCCAACAAGCGGTCCGGCTATCCCAGTTCTCCGTGGACAGGGTAGGGCTGACCTGCGGCGTGCCACAGGGCTCCTCTCTGTCCCCACTCCTTTTTAACTTATACCTCACTCCTCTGATCAGTTCCCTCCGAGATAACAATGTCACTGCGTTTAATTACGCGGACGACATCCAGCTAATCTTTAACATCGACTCCTCGGACCAGTCAGTCTCCGACTTTCAAGCCACCCTTTGACACATCAGCAACTGGATGGGGGCAAATCACTTGAAACTCAACCCCGACAAGACCGAATTGGTTCTTGTCGGAGGGCCTTCCAATCCTTGGAACTCCAACTTCTGGCCCGCTAGCTTGGGCCTTCCCCCCGCCCAGCTGACTCGGCCAAAAGTCTGGGGGTTATTATCAGTAAAGATCTCTCGATGAAACCCCAGATAAACGCCACTGTCTCCTCTTGCTTCTTCCAACTGCGCAAAATCCGGAAAATCGTGCATTTTCTCACCACCGAAGCTCTTACCTTGGCCCTCTTGGCGTTAGTCGTCTCCAGAATTGACTGCGCCAACTCCTTGTACGTAGGCATCCCTGACTACCAACACAAACGTTTGCAGCTTGTTCAGAACCAGGCGGCTCGCCTCATCTTCCATCAACCGAGGCACCACCACATCCGCCCTATGCTAAAATCCCTGCACTGGCTCCCTGTTTCTGAACACTGCAAATTCAAGCTAGGCTGCCTTGTCTTTAAATCTCTGGCCGGCCTAGGTCCTACGTTCATCTCTTCCCTCATTCATCCTTATGTCCCCTCCCGCAATCTGCGCTCGGCTCACCTGGCTCTTCTCAAAGTCCCCAGAGTCAAGTGTAAGAAATGGGGAGGCTTAAGATTCTCGTTTCTAGCTCCATCTCTCTGGAACGCCCTCCCCTTAGACATAAGGTCGGCTTCACTCTACACCTACTTCAGATCCCTCCTTAAGACTCACCTATTTCGCTCTGCGTACAATTAAAATTAAAAATATCCTCCTCTTTCCCGGTCCCTCTTACTCCTCTTCGTCTTCACCCATGCCTCTGCCTTTTTCTCCCTCGCACCGCCCAGGAAGCTGCCTACTGTCCTTTTGCTTCAGTGCCAAGAAACTGTATACTGTATGCTGCGCTTTATAAATGCCTTTCACATCACATCACATCACATCTGTGTTCTCTGCTCCGTCTTTCAGGATTCTTGCCTCAATGGTGAGCTTTGCCATTTGGGTTTTTTAACTCCGACAGCTCGCTCCACTGCCTGGACTTTAGCTCACATCTTGTGTAGGTCCATCCGCAACAAGAGGGCAGCTATAGAGTGGCTCAATTTTCTTTTCGAGGACAGTGCGTGACCCATGAATCGCAACCAGGAGCTCCACTCTGGAGGGCTCCTCATTGCACACCTCTTGCCCAGGCACTCTCTGGGCGACTTGGAGAGCGGATGTATATTGATAAATGGAGTTACTGTGGGCATGAGTGGGCGCTTTGTCCTTGCCCAACCTGCAGATCAAATGCTCCCCTCCAGGCCCGCAGCTGTGCTGATCAAAGGGGCAACAAAATCTTAAAGAATTGGGGGGACCTCAGAGCCCAGAGAGGCACCATTTCTCCACCACAATATAGCAGGCCGTAGGGGAGGTGGGAGCTCTGTCGCCAACAGTCAGTCAATTCCGTGTAACAGGTTTGTCTTTGTACTTCTTGTGTTCTCCGGAGCAGCTGGACCCCTACACTCCTAGCACCAGTAAGGAAAGTGAATGCTTACTGCTCCCGCCTAAGCTTAAAGGGCTGCACCCACAGGCTAGGCCATGGGAGTCTCCTGCAGCCTGTCCCTGCTTGGGCCCTCCAATTCACAAGGAGAGGGCAGCAGCTGCAGTCCAGCTAGAGGCCGCATATCACGTGCCGCCACCCTCACCTCTCAAGTCCAGCATTGCATCTGCTACTTTACTCATGGGCCACCTCATTGCTGTGGGAAGCAGCAGGTGTTCAAAACTGTTAGGCTGCCCCCACCATGGTCTCTCGAAGTCCGATGTCTGTCCCTGGACTGACCTTATTGTAATCACTGCACAGCGCCACCCATGCGACAGTACCTCTCCCCATATGTGGGGCAGGTGTGGCAGTCTCATAGTCATTGCCGCTGCGGCCATCTGCAGTCTTTTACTCCAGGCCATATTTCATACGCTATCTCTGCAGACCCCGTTCCAGCAAGTTGGGGGCAGTGCAGTCAAACGGGTGCTGCCTCAACAGCCTCCAGAAGGGCCTGCGCTCTGAAGATCATGCGAACAGCTGCTTCACAAATATGGCTACCAGAGAAGCCCTCGTCAAAACCTCATCTGCAGCTCTGATGTCAGGCCACAGGCACTACTAAATAAGTCTTGAGTAGGCACCGCCAATATCACTGCAATAGGCACTTGTGCGTGTCAAGGATCAGGTAGGATGACTCCGGGGCAGTCTGTTCTCCAAGGAATTACTTTCGTCAGCCATCCTAGGGTATTTGCTTCAGCTTTCACCCACCTCCACTTTCCCTGGCTTCCTCAAATATAAGACACCTGGCCTTGCCACCCAGTTCACTGAAGCCTTTCTTGAACGAACTGTAGGCCTCAGCCTGAAACTTGCATATTTTTCCATCCCGGGTCACCTAAACCTACACTTAAAAAAGAAGAATGATTGCACTGTTAAAAACTTTACTGCAGATTTAGAAGCCATTCAGCTCACTCTTCAGCTGGAAACACAAACTCACATTCATTGTCATCTATTAAGCCCCATTTGCTCCAATCCACAGGAACTAACAGTTGAAACTCCGACTGAAACCTGAAACCAGATCACAAGTTAATACCTTTTCAACTCACCAAACCTACTGTTGAAATGGCCAAACTGTATACAGTCAACACATGGCATAACTGGGCCAAGTTCAACCAAAGAGATTGGAAAACTGCTAGAAAGCTCTCATCCCAAATTGACGGGAGATCTCGAAAAACAGATTACTCCTTTGTAAACTAGCTCCACAATGTTGCCAGCGCAGTCAAGGAAGTCCCCTCGAGCAGGAGGTTCCTCCCCAAACTCCTGGAATTCAAGAAAGAAACCAAAAGACTAGAAAGAGACTTTAGAAAAAAATATGAACAATCCAAGTCAAGAAGGAAAATGCTACTTACCAGTATGCATCTGTTCTTGGCATGTAGGGCTGCAGAACGACACACTGTTGCATTAGATCAGCATCTGGTGGTGGGCCCGGATGATTACACTTTGTTGTTGTCTTGGAAGAGTCTTTGTCTGCTAGGCGACTCTCCCTTAGACCGTAGTGCGCATGGGCATCGACTCCATCCTCAGATTGTTTTTCGACATTGGGCAAATGATGGAGTTATATCAGTACAAATAAGGATGACCATGTATTGTGTATCTAAATAAGATAGTACTGGAACAGATACAGATAGCTGAGGAGGCGGGTGGGCGTGTGTGGCTCTGCAGCCCTACATGCCAAGAACAGATGCATACTGGTAAGTAGCATTTTCCAATCGAGGCATATGGGCTGCAGACCACAGACTGTTGCAGTAGTTTGAAATAATGTTTTTAGTACAGCCTGGCCCACACTTGCTTGTTGTTTTGCCTGCACATCTACACAGTAGTGTTTTGTAAATGTGTGCGTAATAGACCATGTAGCTGCTTTACAGATATAATCTAATGGTATGTTTCCTAAGAATGCCATAGATGCTCCTAACTTACGGGTAGAATGAGCCCTAGGAGGAATGGATAGAGTGCGTTTTGCTTTTTTGGTAACAAATGTGAATACACTTAACAATAAATCTAGCAATTCCTGATTTAGAAATAGGATTGCCTTTATGTGGGGGTGAAAAGGATACAAACAGTTGTTTAGTCTTACGAAAAGGTTTTGTCTTATCGATGAAGTATAGAATTGCTCTTTTTACATCTAGTGTATGTAGAGCTCTTTCTGCAACCGTTTGCGGTTGTGGAAAAAATACTGGCAACTCAATTGATTGGTTGAGATGGCAGAAACTTTGGATTTGTTTTGAGAACCACTTTATTATGATGAAGTTGTATACATAGTTCTTGAATTGTTAATGCCTGGATCTCACTCACTCTTCTTAGTGACGTAACTGCTACTAAAAAAGCAACTTTACATGTAAGAAACTGTAACTCACACTTATGCAATGGTTCAAATGGTGGACCCATAAGTCTTGTGAGAACAATATTTAAATTCCATACTGGAGAAGGTGGTATTCTGGGAGGAATTATTATTTTAAGCCCTTCCATAAACGCTTTGATTGCAGGTACTCTAAACAATGACAAATGTTGCCTGTTTTGGAGATATGCTGCTATAGCAGCAAGATGTAATCTGATTGAGGAGTACGCTAAATTAGATCTTTGTAGATGTAAGAAATAGCATATGATGTTTTGTACAGAAACATCTAAGGGGTTAATGTTATTTGTGCAATAGACAACAATTCTTTTCCATTTTGCTGCATAGCATGCTCTAGTGGTAGGACGTCTTGCCTCCTTAATGACATCCATGCAATCAGGAGGTAGATTCAGATATCCAAACTCTAAGACCTCAGGAACAAGATCGCTAGATTGAGCTGCATTGGGTCTGGATGCATAATCTCTCCATGGTTCTGTGTTAGCAGATGTGGGGAGAGTTTTAGTTTGTGATGTGGTGCTACAGAGAGCTGTAGTAGTTTTGTGTACCATGGTTGTCTCGCCCACGTTGGTGCTATGAGAATCAATGTGAGAGAATGTTGCCGTAGTTTGCGTACCACTAATGGAATTAGTCGGAGAGGTGGAAAAGCGTACGCAAATTTGTTTGACCTGTTCATCCATACCGCATTGCCTTTGGATAATGGGTGTGGGTATCTGGCGGCGAAGCTTGGGCATTTGGAGTTGTGGTGTGTGGCAAACAGATCCATCTCTGTTATTTCTTGTCGAGCCTGATTCCACTGACCTGACAAGCATTCTTGTATGGGGTGCATTTGTAGTCTTGCGTATTGTATTATAAAAAATGCAAGATGCCATCATTCCTATTAGTTGCATGAACACTCGAGCTTTTAGTGAAGGTTGTGGCTGTAATTTTTGATGAGTCTGCATAGCTTGTATTCTTACTAAGTTGGGTTACGCTATTGCCTTGGAAGTATCTATTGTGGCACCTAGATACTGCTAATATAGGGACGGTTGTAGATCTGACTTCTTTTGATTCACTGTAAACCCCAACTTGTGCAGCAGGCAGATTGTCTGATGCGTGTGCTGTACACATTGGTTGTATGACTTGGATTTTATTAACCAGTCGTCGAGATATGGGAATACATGAATGTTGTCCCTTCTTAAGTGTGCTGCTACTACTGCTATGCAGGAAAAAGGGGAAAGGCTTGGGTCCTGTCCCTGGCCGGCCTGGACCACTCTTATAGAATAAACAAACAAAGGAGCCGGACAGTGTTACTTTTTAGAAACAAACGCACACCTAGTATAATGAATTGCTAGGCTGAAAAACCATTTGTGTTTAGTCACTTATTTTTTATGAAAGATTATAAACCAAGTTTTTTAGCATCAAAGGATACACCACCACATTTACAGAGGTTCACAAATGCATTGAATAAACCATACATAATACATTCAATCAAATGATACACATATAAACAATTGTGATAACAATGAATATAGACAACTGTGCAAGGCCTCAACAAATTACGTCATTGAGGCCCCAATCCTGAATCAAAATTGAACAAGTGGACTGGCAAGATGAAGAACTAGCCTACTTGTTTCACCCACCACAGAATACACAGTGAATTTGTCACATGGTGCGAAAAATAGGAAGACACAAACTATACAACAGTGTAGAAATGTGTAAGTTCTATTCCTATTACGCCCTAGTGATTTGGTATCTTGGTGGAGCTGGACGCCGACGCGTTTCGAACCCAATGAACGATTTACGGGTTCTCCTAAGGACAAGGATTGGAGGGGTCGTTGTCACTGTGAATTAAGTTAAAAAACGGTATCAATGACGAGCTAACTGACAACTCACTGAGACTCAAACATCGTAAAAAAACGTATAAGTACCTTATACTTGGAGTGTCAGGATACTCCCTGTGAATAAGATGGTATAAACCTCAGTTATTATTGGTTTTGTAATAATCCCTATGAGCCACCGTGTTAGATTAGTGAATTTTAGCACATACCTCGAGGTGGTAAACACTGGGAAGTGGTTGGGGCGCCGGTGCACCTGAGATGGTTTTTTTATTTTGGAGCGCCTACAAGAAGCACAAGCACTTCTTAGTATAGTCCTGAATATTGAAAAGCAATATAAAGATATAAAGAAATATATAAAATCCTACCTTCGTGTGTAGGCGTGTAGATTTATTTGTGCGCGAACGCAAGCGGCAGCCGCCGCAGGAGTTCGACAACTGCAGAGACAGAGAATGGGCGTTTTAGAAAGGATCTAGTAAAGCGCTCGCTCGGCAAAATACTAATATTTGTATTGCGGGACTTACTTCAGAGACGATGGATTGAAGCTCTGCAACCGGCACCCAAGCGGTAGTGAAAAGACAAGTCGAAGCTTGGGGGGGCGTGTCCAATTGTATTTAACACGGACGGAGTCCCGGTGCTTATTGGGATATGTAGTTCTAAATTGCGTCATAGCGCAATGTCCATTGCTGGATTGGAAGAGGGGCTCAAGAAGGGGGCTCACAGTTGGAAACCTAGGTCATTAGAGTGTCAAAGGCACATATACGTATAAAAATATATTGGCAATAGATAGTTTAGCGGACACATGAGCAGCAGCAAGCGAAGACAGGCAATCGCCGCGGACAAGATATCTACAGGTTACTGAATTCGTTAAGATCATTGAGTCCAAACATGGCAGTATTAAATCTCAAAATGAGGCATGCCTCTTTCTGGGCAAGGCGTACATCAGGGTCCCCTCCCGCTCCTGGAGTGTTCTTAATGTTTGCTAAGATTGTCCATTTTAGATCATTGGGCGAGTGTGCCTTTTGCAAAAAATGGGATACCAAGGGTGCTGTCAAGACTTTGTTGTTAATCCGGGATCTGTGCTGGATAATGCGTTGGCGCACTTCTTGAGTTGTTTTGCCTATGTAGACTTTTCCACATGGGCACGTGATGGCATAAACTGCGTATTTGGTCTTGCAATTTGTGAAGTTGTCATGTCGCCAATGTTTTTGACCATCCGTAAAGAGAGTTCCTTCTGTTGTCAAGTTGCACACAGAACATGTCCCACACTTGTGATGACCCTTTACCGGGCCCATGTTGAAGAGGGTTCCCTGTGTTTCTCTTTTGGTGGTACCTCGTGTAGATGAGATCTGCTGTCCAATACTTCTGTTTTTTTTTAGTGCGAACAGCGGTTTACCAATATCAGGTAGGATTTCTTCCACCAGATGCCAGTTACTCTGGATGATTTTCTGTACCGGGTTGGTGTGAGGTCCAAAGGTAGAGACACAGACCATCCGTTCCACCTTAGGTTTTTCTCGCTTTTGTAATAGATGTTCCCGAGGTGTCCACCTCGCCCTCTTCATGGATTGTTTCAAGAGTTTGGCTGGATAGCCTCGCGCCTTCAATTTGTTGGTCAGTGCTTCTCCGTGGGTGATGAAATCTTCTGTTCTCGAGCAGTTCCGTCTCACCCTAAGGTATTGACCGTAGGGGAGATTGTTCTTTAGGCTTTTGGGGTGGAAACTTGCATAATGTAGAGCATTGTTCTTGTCAGTTTTATTCTGGAAGAGTATGGACTTCAGGCCTTCTGGTGTCGATTTGATCTCCACATCTAAGAATGGCATGGTTCTGCAGTCATATGCCAGACTGAATTTTATATCTGGACTGCGGTTGTTCAACCATTCATGGAAATCTTCAAGAGACTGTGGTGTACCATTCCAGATACACCACACATCATCAATGTACCTAAGCCACTGCCCAATGTGGGCTCTGTACGGGTTGTTATTATAAACATACTTCTCTTCATATTGGGCCATGTAGAGTATAGCCATTTACGGGGCGAAGGGACACCCCATCACCGACCCCTTTATCTGCAAAAACATTTCATCCTCGAATACAAAGAAGTTCTTCTTCAGGGCGAGGGATGCCAGATTCACAATCAACTCAGTCGGCACTCTATGGGGGCGAGGTCTGGAGTAGAGATACATTTCAATAACGTCCACTCCATCCTGCTGCGGAATTTGGGTGTAAAGGGACGATACGTCCATCGTCACTAGGAGCTGGGTACTTGGATCAAATTCTACTCCCTCAACCTTGGTTAAAACATCCATGGTGTCCCGGAGGAATGAAGGGACTTTGATGGTAAATTCCTTCAAAAAGACGTCCACAAACTTCGAGATTGGCTCCAGCACCGAGTCACAGCCCGACACTATCGGGCGACCCGGTGGTACACTTGGATCTTTGTGTACTTTTGGGAGAAAGTACAAATGTGGGGTGCGCGGAAAGCGCTTCACGAGAAATTCTGCTTCTTTAGGGCCAATGATCCCATTTTCTCTAGCGTCTTTCACCGTCCGTGAAATTTCATGGGTGATCTCAGCTGTAGGGTCTTGTGTGATAGGACGGTACCAGTTGGTATTATACACATGTTTCCTTCCTTTGGCTTTGTAAAGATCTTTGGACCAGAGGACCACCGCCCCTCCTTTGTCCGCCGGTCTGATGACAGCTTCTTGCTGATTCTTTAAGGAATCGATGGCTTGTCTCTGATCTTTTGAGAGATTTGTTGGTATAAATCTTCTCTTCTTCTCCAACCCATTGAGTGAAGATAACACCTTTTGCTCAAAAGTGATAATATTCCTCGCCATGTTGTTGCTCGGTGGACAGAAGGGGGATTTATTTCTGAGACCAGACAAGAACAATGCTCTACATTATGCAAGTTTCCACCCCAAAAGCCTAAAGAACAATCTCCCCTACGGTCAATACCTTAGGGTGAGACGGAACTGCTCGAGAACAGAAGATTTCATCACCCACGGAGAAGCACTGACCAACAAATTGAAGGCGCGAGACACCTCGGGAACATCTATTACAAAAGCGAGAAAAACCTAAGGTGGAACGGATGGTCTGTGTCTCTACCTTTGGACCTCACACCAACCCGGTACAGAAAATCATCCGGAGTAACTGGCATCTGGTGGAAGAAATCCTACCTGATATTGGTAAACCGCTGTTCGCACTCAAAAAAACAGAAGTATTGGACAGCAGATCTCATCTACACGAGGTACCACTAAAAGAGAAATACAGGGAACCCTCTTCAACATGGGCCCGGTAAAGGGTCATCACAAGTGTGGGACATGTTCTGTGTGCAACTTGACAACAGAAGGAACTCTCTTTACGGATGGTCAAAAACATTGGCGACATGACAACTTCACAAATTGCAAGACCAAATACGCAGTTTATGCCATCACATGCTGTGGAAAAGTCTACATAGGCAAAACAACTCAAGAAGTGCGCCAACGCATTATCCAGCACAGATCCCGGATTAACAACAAAGTCTTGACAGCACCCTTGGTATCCCATTTTTTGCAAAATGCACTCGCCCAATGATCTAAAATGGACAATCTTAGCAAACATTAAGAACACTCCAGGAGCGGGAGGGGACCCTGATGTACGCCTTGCCCAGAAAGAGGCATACCTCATTTTGAGATTTAATACTGCCATGTTTGGACTCAATGATCTTAACAAATTCAGTAACCTGTAAATATCTTGTCCGCGGCGATTGTCTGTCTTCGCTTGCTGCTGCTCATGTGTCCGCTAAACTATCTATTGCCGATATATTTTTATACGTATATGTGCCTTTGACACTCTAATGACCTAGGTCTCCAACTGTGAACCCCTTCTTGAGCCCCTCTTCCAATCCAGCAATGGACATTGCGCTATGACGCAATTTAGAACTACATATCCCAATATGCACCGGGACTCCGTCCGTGTTAAATACAATTGGACACGCCCCCCCAAGCTTCGACTTGTCTTTTCACTACCGCTTGGGTGCCGGTTGCAGAGCTTCAATCCATCGTCTCTGAAGTAAGTCCCGCAATACAAATTTTAGTATTTTGCCGAGCGAGCGCTATACTAGATCCTTTCTAAAACGCCCATTCTCTGTCTCTGCAGTTGTCGAACTCCTGCGGCGGCTGCCGCTTGCGTTCGCGCACAAATAAATCTACACGCCTACACACGAAGGTAGGATTTTATATATTTCTTTATATCTTTATATTGCGTTTCAATATTCAGGACTATACTAAGAAGTGCTTGTGCTTCTTGTAGGCGCTCCAAAATAAAAAAACCATCTCAGGTGCACCGGCGCCCCAACCACTTCCCAGTGTTTACCACCTCGAGGTATGTGCTAAAATTCACTAATCTAACACGGTGGCTCATAGGGATTATTACAAAACCGATAATAACTGAGGTTTATACCATCTTATTCACAGGGAGTATCCTGACACTCCAAGTATAAGGTACTTATACGTTTTTTTACGATGTTTGAGTCTCAGTGAGTTGTCAGTTAGCTCGTCATTGATACCGTTTTTTAACTTAATTCACAGTGACAACGACCCCTCCAATCCTTGTCCTGAGGAGAACCCGTAAATCGTTGATTGGGTTTGAAACGCGTCGGCGTCCAGCTCCACCAAGATACCAAATCACTAGGGCGTAATAGGAATAGAACTTACACATTTCTACACTGTTGTATAGTTTATGTGTCTTCCTATTTTTCGCACCATGTGACAAATTCACTGTGTATTCTGTGGTGGGTGAAACAAGTAGGCTAGTTCTTCATCTTGCCAGTCCACTTGTTCAATTTTGATTCAGGATTGGGGCCTCAATGACGTAATTTGTTGAGGCCTTGCACAGTTGTCTATATTTATTGTTATCACAATTGTTTATATGTGTATCATTTGATTGAATGTATTGTGTATGGTTTATTCAATGCATTTGTGAACCTCTGTAAATGTGGTGGTGTATCCTTTGATACTACTGCTAGACACTTTGTGAACACTTGAGGTGCAGTTGTTACTCCGAAGGGGAGCACCTTGAATTGGTAGTGCTGACCTTCTAATACGAACCTTGGGTACTTTCTGTGAGACTGATGAATGGGAATGTGGAAGTAGGCGTCCTTGAGGTCTAATGCAGCAAGGAAGTCGCCTTTCTCTAGTAACGGTAGGACCTGTTGTAATACAACCATATGAAAATGGTCTGAATGTATGTGCATGTTTAGGGGTCTTAGATCTAGAATTGGTCTAAGAGACCCATCTTTTTTGGGTATGAGAAAATAAAGGGAGTAAACCCCTGTGTTCTGATGTTGTTTTGGTACTGGTTCTTTTGCATTCTTTTGGTTCCAAAAAGTGCTTCCACCATCTTGTCTTAATAGTAAGAGGTGTTTCTGTGACCGGGGACGTTGTCTTGGTGGTATTGTTCGAGGATTGGAAGTGAGCTCCAGGCAATAACCTGACTGAATTATTTGTCTCACCCACCTGTCTGTAGTGATGAAGTTCCAGACAGGTAGGAACTGTTGTAATCGTCCCCCGACCGGAGTGGAATGGTCTGGGGGGATGGAAGGGAAGTCACTGTTTGGGAGTAGAGGCGCTGCGATTGTTGTTGCCTCTCCCTCTGCCCTTATTGTTGTTCCCTCTATACCCTCCTCTATAATATCCCTTACTGGGCGAGGTTTGGTTGGGCGCTTTGTAAGAAGAGGAGGTGTTATCAGTTTGGAAACCTTAAGAGGCACCCCTATATGAGGAGCGATGAAAGGAAGGTCTATGGGCTTGTGTTTGTAAAGCTCCCATTGATTTTGCCGTATCGGTATCTTTTTTCATTTTTTCCAATGCACTGTCTACATTTGGACTGAAAATATGTTGTTGGTCAAAGGGCTGGTTTAATATACTGGCTTGTACTTCTGGTTTGAACCCAGAGATTCGTAGCCATGCATGTCTGCGCAACAGTACCCCTGTATTTACTGCTCTAGATGCTGTGTCTGCAGTGTCTAGCGCGCATCTTATGGAGGTATTAGTTATAACCTTACCCTCTTGTATTAAGTCGGCAGCCCTAGCCGTATATTGTTCTGGCAGGTGTTGATTGAGTGACTCTAACGCATCATAATGAGCCCTGTCATATCTTGTTAACATAGCTTGCGTGTTAGCAATCCTCCATATATTGGCAGCTTGTGAGAGTGTGTGTTTCCCTGAAGCATCTATAAGCTTAGATTCTTTGTCAGGGGATGGAGCATTCCCTGTTGTCTGCGATTCGGCTCTCATTCTCGCATTTGACACCACCAGTGAGTCTAGTGGCAACTGTCCCTTAATATATGCTGGATCAGAGGGAGCGGCTTTGTATTTCTTTTCCAGTCTGGGATTAATTACCCTGGCCATGACTGGGTCCTTAAATATTTCTGGTGCGTGTCTTACTACTCCATTAAGTATTGGAAGTGTGGTTGTGGTTTTCTGTGACGTTAATAGTGTATCCATAAGAAAATCTTCTTCTATTGGATCTGTATGCAAATCTACTGCATGGAAAGTAGCTGCTCTATGGATGAGTTGTGTGAACCCAATGGTGTCATCTGGTGGAGATGGCCTAGACGGGTATGCCTCGTCCTGTGGTAGATCTGGTGCATTGCATTCTTCCCAGGGGTCACCTGATGGCCCAGCCATATCATCTGGGTCATTAATATCATCCATTTGATGATAACTCTCTTGTGAGTATGTATCCCCATAATCCTAATCCTGTGGTATAAGGCTAGGTGTGCTAGCTGGTGAATGTACAGGAGAAATATCTGCTGATATTTCTACTTCTGGTGAAGGAAGTCTTATAGGGGAAGTTTGAACATGCTTCTTTGGAGGAACAGGTGATTGATTTGGAACGTGCATTTTCCTCTTTTCAGGCACGGTGTACACATGTCTAGTCATTGGATGAATTCTTAGAGTTTTTTGCCTTACATCGTGTTGGAAAAGCTCTTCTATTGGTAAATCCTTTTTCGGTGCCGATTTATCTTGTTTGGAGCCGACAGGTTTAGTCTTCACAGTGTCTATTATCTTTGGAACGGGTCTTGGTTTCGGTTCCGAAGACTTTTCTTGCCTTTTCTTTGGATCAGTGCTTTTTGGATCCAAAGCTTTTGTTGCCGAGTGTTTAGACTCGTCTGCCTTTGATGCCAAAGTGTGTTTCGGTATAGAAACTACTTTTGGGTCCGCTTTTTTAGTTACCGGAGTCATTTTTGTTTCGGTAACCTTGGGAACCTCTTTCGGTGCCAAACTTGGTTTCGGAACCTCTTTTGGTGCCGAACTTGGTTTCGGTAACTCTCGGTATCGATGGATGTCTCTGTGCCGGTGTTGACTTCGGCTTAAGCACTTTCTGCTTTTCGGGATCGACGGACTGACTTGAGCCCGAGTCAACTGGAGGCTTTTTAGTACTCTTCGCTGCCGAGCCTGAAGGCGGAGCGTCAGAAGGTTTTGATCGGTGTGGGCCCGGACCCGAAGGAGGAGGTGGAACCAAAGCCTGTCCCGGTATGGGGGGGGGGGGGGGGGTGAACAGGGTCGACCCTCTTACTCACGACCTGTTGACCAGTTGGAAGAAGATAGTCATCTTCGGATCGATCCTCGGCTCCGGAAGCTGACTCCTCTGCTTCCGAGGTGACGTTTTCTTGCTGTTCTTAGACGTCTATCTCGATTGGCGCCTCATCTATGATGAGGTCTGGTGTCGACGACGATGACTGCTCCACGGCTCTTCGAGCTCGATGGTCTCTAATATTTTTCTTGGACCGGAACGAAGGGCAGGCCTCACAGTCTCGACTCTCATGCTCTGAAGACAAGCACAGGTTGCAAACCTCATGCAGATCGGTGTGGGGAAACTTGTGTCCACACTGAGGGCACTTCTTGAACGGTGTTCTTTCCATGAGCCAAAGGTCCAATGGTGCAGTTGGGCCCTACGAGCGCTGGAATGGAGAAGTGGATCCTCTCTTCGACGCGGGCGACCGGAATCAGTGTCGAAGACGATATTGATGTTGTTAGACTTATTTATGGATCCGAAAAGAGATTGGTGACAGGACCGAACAATGAAAATATCCGAGCCCGATGGCCGAAAAAAAGCAATCTGAGGATAGAGTCCATGCCCATGCGCACTACAGTCTAAGGGAGGAGTCACCTAGCAGACAGAATCTTCCAAGGCAACAAAGTGTAATCATCCAGGCCCACCACCAGATGGTGATCTAATGCAGCAGTGTGTGGTATGCAGCCCATATGCCTCAAACATATCATTATGCCATTGGGGCTGCGAGAATCAATCATTTTACAACAAAGATAAAGACTGCTTCTAATTATTCCAAAGAACTATATCAAATAGTAAACACTTATGACTATCCCCAACAACGGAAACAAGCCTATACCCTCAGAAGAACGCTGCAATTACTTGGCAAGTTTTTTCAGGGAAAAGGTAGAAAACATTATACACACTCTCTTTGTGGAGTCATGGAAACCCAGTTCATAGATAATGTAACACAGGGCAAATCGAATACGAGTGAGAAAACCACTGAGATGCTCTCCTCCCTTAAGTTAGGGTCTACTTCTGATCCAGCCCTCCACCATCCCCCGACATACCAGCAAAGTGTAGCAATATACCCCTACGGACCATAACCAACATCTTTAACTACACCCTCAACTCGGCAAGGTACAGCAGCATGGGAACACTCCATGTGAAGCCATTCTTGAAAAAGGCCCAGGCCAACCCTTTAATAAGTGAAAGCGATCGCCCTATTTCTTTTTTGCCAGGACCAGTAAAGTCCTGGAAAAATATGTGAATTCCATTTTTACCTCTTTTCTTTAAGAAAACAATATTTTACACCTCTAACAAACCAGCCTCATAAAAGGTAGTAGTACTGAAACTGCATTCCTTGCTGCTACAGAAGAGCTTAAGGCCACACCAGATTATGGAGGAACAGCTGCAGTTATCCTTCTTGACCGGAGTGCTGCTTTTGACAAGGTCTCTCACCCAATCCTTATTTTTAAGTTCAAATAAAATTTTTTATTAGGGTAAACAGAATTGTCATTACAAAAAGTAAAATGCAATACATCAGTAGCGATAGGAATAATAAGCTAGGATAACATAACACCCAATCCTTATTAACAGACTAGGACAAATAGGGATATCCAGAACCGTGCTGAAGTGGTTTGCAGCCTTCCTTCATAATAGAACCTTCCAAGTAAAGGAAGAGGATAAATACTCCAACACTCTTTCCTTGAAATGCAGAGTTCCACAGGGATCTTCCCTCTGTTCTACACGTTTCAATGCATATTTTAGTTTATTATCCTAGGTTATGAAGGAACATGGCCTCACAGCCTTTCCTATGCTGATGATACACAAATCATCTCAAGTCTTTCAAACCATGCAGAACACTCCTCTTCACTTCTAAACGATTGCCCTAAATCAAGTGGTCACCTGGATGGCAGCGAGAAGTCTCAAGCTTAACGGAAATAAAACCAAAGTACAGGTACCATACAAAATCTCTTCGCTTTAGGGAGAACTGAATTGGCATATATCTATGGGAACCAAACCCTACCTCAAGGAAGTAGTAATAAGCCTTGGTGTTAGCCTTGACCAGTAACTCACCATGGATGTTCAAGCAAAAAAAACTGGCGGACACTTGTTTTAGCCTCCTTCACTCCTTTAGAAGAGTACAGAGGTGACTGCCTAGATCCCTTCGCAGAACCATGGTTCTACTATTGTTCTTTCTTGACTGTGGTAACTCACTTTATCTAGGCAGCCCCAAATGTGTCAGACAGGCTACAGAGGATACAAAATGCGGCAGTCCACATGGCGCATAATATCCTGAAGTTCCAGTCAGTCAATGCAGCAAGAATGTCATTACATTGGCTCCCAGTACATATGAGGATACAATTTAAAGTGTTCTTCCTAGCATACAAGGCAATACACAACAAAGGTTCCAAACATATTCAAAACTTTTTAAAAAGCCATCAGCCTAAAGACATCTGTGATTTGCATCCCAGCAAAGTCTAAGTATCCCCAGTTTCAAAAAAAGCAAGAGCTGGAGGAAGGCCCTGTGCTGTTCTAGTACCCAGGCTATGGAATACCCTTCTTCTTCAAATTAGGAAAGCAGACACTGAACTTTCTTTTAGGAAACATTTAAAGACCTTCCTCTTTGAATAGGTAGGCTCCCTCACTCTCCTCCTCTGCCTAGCACTGGGAAGCCCTATGTGGGTAGCCATGTGCTTTACAAATCAATGAGTATGGAAATCAAACAATGAGAATAGAATCTTACCAAGTCATGCCCCCAAGACTGAAAAGGTACTAAATGTTATTGATGGTGCCAGTGAGGTTAGAGACTTGGTGCCTCTTGCACTGAGAGTCACTTAGCATTCTTCTTCCGTAAGGGCTGTGGAGTGTCTTTCAAGACTCTGTAAGATTAACTGCTCCTTGCCTGAATAGCAGAATGTTTCTGTTATAGCCATAATACTTTTCACACATCACAGAAACTATAATTTACGGTAGTCTGCCTATTGTTCTTTTGAGTTGTACTTTCCAATTGCCTTCCCAATGTTTATTGCATTGTGTTTGTATGGTCTTTTAATCTTTTGAGGCCAATACCCACTTTCAGTCCAGTGTCCAATCCCAGTCAAGCTGAGTCTTCAGCTTCAATCTTGTCATTCTCGGTTTCTGATACACCTTTGTATATGCTAAACCACTTACGTTTACATTTTCTTGGCCCTGCAGAGAGCCAGCGTTCCTAATTAGTAAGTCTAGTGTTGGTCTCAGCAGGGATGCTGACAGTGTACACCACAACACGTGATATTTTAAAATGACAGTACACAATATTAGAAGAGGGGAAGTGTGCAGTCCCCTAAATGCAAAATATTTACCCCCTCATATAGATTAAAACATTTTGAGACATGCAGGAAAATTATCAAATTGCCTGGATATATTTATTTTATATGATGAACACTATTATGCTTTATTGTTTGGACATCATTTCCACCCCATTAAACACTTACCCCAGCTGATGGCTAAGCTATGAGGATTGCTGGCAAACAGTCATGTGCCTCACTGTAAATGACAATGCAAAATAAAAACGTACTTCTTGGAGTGCCCCACACACTAGTAAAGTTGTTTCTGTCGTTTTACAGTTCTTCGGTTACAGAACTAGTGCCTTATCTTGTCTTATGGAAGTGTCAGCCATGCCGTAATTTGCCCAGAGAGGCACACACAGAGGATTATAAACCGCAACACCACAAAAAGTTTACGGGTGAAATTTGAGCATGTTCCTGGGCACACTATCAATGTTAAAAATGATGCACAAGTATCTACAAAATGTCATTAATAATGCAAGTGTGTCCTTTTGCTGTGTCTTTACACAGTTACTTTGTCCAGGTTTAAAACTTTCAAATATTTATCAAGGCAGTCACTGTCTCTAGCTGTGTCATTTGTTGAGTGCACCTACACTTGTTAATACAGTTTCTAATTTCAATTGTTTGTATTTTCATAAATATACCTTTCAAATCAATGCTTAAATCAATGCTGGTTATTTGAAAAATAGTACAATTTGTCCAGCTCCCCAATAAAGTTTGTGCGAGTCAGAGGAGTCTGAGTACATTGAATTCCCCAAGATGCATACCCGTTTGGGATCGTAAAGTGGGGATACATAGTCACCCAACAAACATAAATAGGTGCAAGTCTTTCAGCAGGCCAGGTCCCATCCTTAGACTTACTATGTCTCTAAGCTTGACCAGGAAAATGTTCCCTTTGCCACCTCTGTGGCAGTAAATAATCAGGTTTCTTTACCCAAACCTTAAAAGAGGTGACTTTGAGGATATAGTCTCAATATCCACTTGAAGATTTTGCCAGAAAACGGGGTTTGGGTTTATGAGGATAGCAATGGGATTCCTACTAGAACCTCTTCTGCCCGCTCTGTAGTGGGAGAGAGGCACAATTGATAAACCTTCCTATTAGTTCTGTCAAACAGATTGACTTTGGTATGTTAAATATCCTTTTCTTATTTCACTTACCTGCATTAATGGAACATCCGAATGTATTTCTGAAAAGTCTTGAGACATTTCTGCATCACTCTCCTCCTTCTTGACCACTGGAATTTTAGAATCATTGCACTGATGGAAAATTAAATGGATTTACAATCATATCTCAACCACACTTGGTAATGCTATACCTAGTGGTTTTTCTAAGCCTGGTTTAAAACAAGATAATATTAACAGCAAGGTACTTTTGCATTATAATTAAATTCACACAGTAAAGAACCCTTCTCGCAATGTAACACATACAATGAAATGCTAGGCTTAGCTATGAAACACGTCACTCTACAGTACATACATCTATGACAAAGTGGCAGGACCACATGCTATTCGCAACCTGTTCTATGAATACTGACTCCCCGTCACCATCACCAGTGGCTTATACTGCTTCCAGAGGCTGGGATTACTGTACCTAGGAAGATGCAAAACCTATGAGCGTTGAGTATATTCTTAGACATCAATTAGGTTTCTTATAACACACAACTACTCACCCTTAAGGGCCTCAAGGTGCCAAGTTGGGGCGGGGGGGTCGTTATGTGGTTCAGTCGAACAGTCAGGTCTCTAGGTCCTTCCTGAATTGCAACAGTGATGGTTATTACCCGAGGTCCACAGGCAAGAATTTCCAGGTTTTTGCAGCAAGGTAGGTGAAGACTTACTTCATACCCCGTTGTCGAAGTTGCTTTTGGCGGCTGTGGCCTGGTCTGAGATGGAGAGAATCAGCTGCTAGGTGTTGTAGGAGACTATGTGGAGTCCGTGGCTTCCGAGGGTGGCTGCAAGCAGGGCCATGTAGATGTTGAAGAGGGTGTGGCTCAGGAAGGATCCCTTAGGCACTCTGGAGCTGATCTCTGTGAGTTGAACGGTGGAAGTCTGATTCTCGTTCGCTTTGTTCGGCTGGTGAAGAAGGAGTGGATCCATTCTAGGGCTTTGTCGAGGATACTGGTGTTGTGGAGTCTTGCACAGACGGTGTGGTGGGAGACTGTCTGAGGTGGCTGAGAGTTCCAGGAGGATTAGGGCAGCACTTTTGCCTTGGTAAAGGAGGGTGCGGATGTCGTCTGTAGCCATGAGGAGAGCGGTCTTAGTGCTGTGGTTGCTTCTAAAGCCCGACTGAGAAAGGTCCAGGATGTGGTTAAGTCGAACTCAGAGTTAGGCGTATATGGCTTTCTCAATGACTTTGGCAGAGAAGTGGAGCAGAAAGATGGGTTTGTAGTTCTTGAGGTCCGTCGAGTCAGCAGAGGGTTTCTTTAGCATGCTTCCAGACTTCAGGGAAGGTGGCAGACTCAATGGAACAGCTGATGGCTCAGCAGAGTTGGGGTACAATGGAGGTGTGAGCTCAGTTGAAGATGTGTTGAGGGCAGGGATCCGAGGGGGCTCCGGAATAGGTGCTTTCCATGATCCTGAGGGTGTCGTCAGATGTGAGGGTGGTCCAATTGGGCATGGTCTCCTGGAGTCATTGGGCACGCTGGTTGCTGGTGGGGTGGGTGAGTCTTGGGTTGCAAAGCTGCTGTAGATCTCCTTGTTCTTGCAGCAGAAAAAGGTGACTAGGTTGTCACAGAGGTCTTGAGAGGGGAGAATGTCAACTGTTTTTTGCCGGGTTTGACAAATTATTTGCCATGGCTAAGAGGTCTTTACAGTAGTGTGCGCTGGTGTTGATTTGTTCCTGTATGGCTACTTTCTTTGCTGCTCTGATGAGGTGGTGCTGTGCGGTTTTTAAGGCTGTGTGGTCTGCCATGATCTTGCCACTCCTCCATCTTTTCTCGAGCCGTCTGCAGGTGTGCCTGGAATCTTGGAGGGCAGGGGGTGATCAGCTGACTTTCTTGGGGGGATGCTTGCGGGGAGCCACTGTGTTGGTACAGTCGGAGATCCAACGGTGGAGCTTGCGTGCCGAGGTGTTGGCATCTGTGGATGTCAGTGGGGGAGTTTTCCTGAGGAAGGTGCTGAACTGGTCTTTGGTGACCTTGTTCCAGCTTCTGCAAGGATCGCAGTGGGCATGGTGGCGTACGGCAAGTTTAGTGAAGAAGAAGTGGATGCAGTGATGGTCGGTCCATTGTGGCTCAAAGGTGTGGCTGACAGATGTTGCTTGCGGAGAAGATGGGGTTGAGTGCGTGTCCTGTTGAGTGGGTTGGCGATGTGACCAGTTGTTTGAATATGATGGTGGCGAAGTTCTCCAGTAAGGATGAGGTGTTGTTGTCGTCGAGGTAGTCCAGGTAGAAATTGAGGTCGCCAAGGATGTAATCCAATGAGGCGAAAGCGTGGTAAGCGATGTAGTTGGCTTTGCTTCATTGTAGGGGGGTGGGGACCTGGAGGTCTGTAGACTAGGGTGCCACGGAGGATGGCGTTTGGGTTGTTCTGGATCTGGAAGTGGAGGTCCTCCATGATGGGTGAGTGGTAGTCAGAACGGTTTGTGAGACAGAGGGTGTTTCTATGTAAGATGCCTTCTCCCAGTTGGTTGAGGCGGTCCTTGCAGAGGATTTTGTAGCCGTCGGTGATGGAGCAGTTGCAATGTCCGGGGCAGAGATGGGGTTCATCCAGGTTCTCGTGAAGACAACGTCAGGGAGATGGAATTGAGCAGGTCCCAGATCTCCACAGTGTGTCTTTTGAGGGAGCAGGTGTTGAGTAGGATACATTCGAAGTGGTCGGTACGGTTCTTGAGCGTTGTGCGGTCAGTGGGTCTGGAGTGCGGAGCAAAAAGGCAGAAAACAGAGGGCAGAGAGTAGCAGCAGAACAGAGATGCTCCCCACTGGACCACCAGGGATGAGGTACAGGTGGGTGCCTGAGGGTGGAGGGCCTTGAACTAGAGTACTGAAAGGGTCAGAGAGCCACAGTTACAAGGCGGAGCTGTGCGGCGTGGGAAGCAATTTACTGACATCTTCATGACGACATGCCAGAAGGATGACAAAACAAGACTTGGCAGTGATCCGACTTTTACCTACATGTGTGGATGGTATGTATTGCTGAGTACTACTTTTTAAAGGCATACCCACAAGAGGGAGTCTTTTTTGGCAAAAGCCAGTCAAAATCGGAACCCATGAATATGAAGCACTTTTTAAGAACGTAAAAAGAGAGATGCCTTCAAAAAAGGTTCTGAAAGAACAAATACAGCTCTCCATATGGGAAAGATGTTCCCTGCTCCACAGGCAGAAACCAAAACTGGGCGGGAATAAGTAGGTGGTGAAACAAGAGTAGGGAATTTAATGAGGGCCCCAAAGGTGTGGCCAGATATCAAGAGAAATATTTTAAATGATATAATTGTTAAGAAGCTGGTCTTCACTGGTAAGCAGTTCCAAACATTTGGGAAGAATGTAGAGGTTGTCTGGAATAAAGTTTCTGGAATGGTAGCCTGCCAGAAAGCCAAGCTTTTGTAATTAGATAACAATGATAATTCTCAGTGAGAGCAGCTGAATGCAACATTTTCTGTAATAACAGTCGCAGGGTTTGAAAGAAAGCATTTGTTTCAGCAGGGCACTATGGTATTGCCGAGGTGCAGAGCAACACTTTCTGGGAATGCTAGGAACCTACCGGTGATGGCAAAACAAATCCTATTCAAGTAGTAATGCCGCCAATTTGCAATGCTCTACCTTAAATATACGGGTTTTGCCTAAAAGGTATACATGCAATCTTCGCTCCTGATTTTATGTACGAATCTCTGGTCTATTAATTGGTACTACAAAGAAACAACAATCGCACACCCTTAACACCCAATTGTCTAGTCACCCTGGCAATAATAGCTGGAATCAAAAACAGGCAGTGGTAAATCAAATAGATCTGGTTTTAATGTGGCAATGCATGTAAACAACCACCCAAAAATGATGGATGCATGTGTTTCTTGTAAAAATATTGTTTACCACATTAAAGCCTGACCTATTGGCTTTGCCAATGCTGGGCTAAAAAGTAGCACAGGAACGTATTGCTTTGTTTATTGTAGAATGTATACAGGAGACAGAAAATTAAGTGCCCAATTACGAGTTGGGCGGATGAGATACCGCATCAAAAGTTACAGATATTCGCTCTACCGCATTACAAGTTCCATAAGATATAATGGAATTGTAACACGGTGGACGGGCTATCTCAATATGTCCCAAAATGTAACAAGTGCCATGACTGAGTGCACTTGTCAGATGTAAAATATGCCCTGACAGGAGAAGTGATACAGCAAATATCCAACAGCATGAGAAGACAAAAAAGCCCTCTGTGTGTAGAAAGGCCCTCTCTGCGTATTTTTATATCACAACGAACAGCTACACAGACACACAGACAGACAGACAGACAGACCCAACTAACTCTTGAACACGGTGGAGTGCAGAGACGCTGTATGATGTGGTAAACAACCATAGCAAGAACATTTTGAAACTCTACCTCATACCGAATAGTAAAACACAGAAAACACATCCCAGACATAAATTGGTGCACCCAGCAAACACCTTTCTCTAGCAGCTTGCAATTATTCTACCAGTCTTCAGCTACAAGCATCCTAAAAGAGAAAACTTCTGCGTACACCTTAAATGTTAGTGCCATGACCTGCGCAAACTACCCACGCAACACCATCTCCTCAGCCCTTCTCATTCATTAGCCGTGATCATACATCTAACCAACAAACATTGGATTGGAAATTTCAAAGGATGCATTCTACTGCAGGGAGTAAAAAACCTACACCTGAGGTGCATGCAAATAAACAGGACACATCCTTTGACAGAAGCAGCAGGAACTAACCCTACAACTTTTGTACAATTCCATGATTGATCCAGGAGGATCTTTTAATTGTCTCAATACCTGCTGTATCCAGTGATCCGAAACGCTAGCTGAAACATCTACAGAGGTCCGCACATCATTTTCCTCCTTCACCAGTGGAATTATCTCACCAGCCTGCTGGAAGATTTAAAAGAGGGCTCATTTAAATTTGTGCCGGGCAGCACAATACTACACTTAAAATAGATGCATACCAAGTGTATCGTTGCCAAAGTAGCCTCAGTGTTCAAATGCTTAGTGCATCATTTGCAAATCCACACTTGTAAATCCCTGACAACAATGAGCATCATCTATAATTAGTCAATAAGCAGCTCTACACAACAGACCAGCCTACATTTTCCACATCGCTAAGGTGTCAGAGTTCTGCCCAGAAGAACCATCTATTTAGAGACTGTTGAATGCTGCAAACTGTGCGCTCTCACTTCGAAACAGCCAACGTGCTCTCCCAAATTACAGGTCTATCCAGCCCTTAACTGCGGAATCCTGCGATCAATATGCGTGGGACATGCCAAAAGGGAGTGTGTGTGTGGTTCACAGATGACATGATGGGATACTTATGGTGCACAAAATTACAAAAATTGTTTTGGGTAGGCTGATTATCGCGACATATGAAATACAATCCATATCACCACTTCAAAAACATGTTGTACCTGGTGGGTAAGCGGAGGAGACAAGCACATTGTTTGTCTTGGAGGTACCACCCTTGCCTGAGTAAACCTGCTTGACCCCAGTTCCTGTGGTGTTGTGCGTTCTACAGGTAATTTGAACATTGGTAGGGCTTTGTCTGATACTAGATTTGGGGCTGTATCCTTGCAGAAGAAAAACACATATAGAAGACTAGACTCCCGAGTATCTCGAAGTTCCCTGAGATGTTCCTTTCACAGTCAGATAGGATAAAATTAGTCACCAGGCCAATGTTTTGGAAATGTGCCACAAATAGCCTCAAGAAGTTGAAAAAGCCTTCTATTTTTTTATCTGTATCATATTTTTAGCTTCTCTGTCTACTTACCCGTGAAGAACATCCCTTTGGCATTAAAAGATAAAGCAATATCTGGACTTTTAGGTTATTGAATGTTACTAGCTGAACCAGGAGTATCCCAACTGGTATTATTCATAGGCAATTAGTACGGATATGCATACACTATTATCCAGAAGGAAACAAGGAGACTCTATTCAATTGTAGCATGTGCTCATGGCATCATTTTTATAAACCATTTCAGGAAAATTTAAAAGGAAAAAAGAAAGTAATTTACAGTTGTAGCAGCACTGTATTTACATAAATAAAAGCAATTATTGCAACCCAAATTGCACGTGGGGCTCGTGGTTTGTGAGTGAAAACCGGAAGTAGCAACTCAGGTGACAATGTGAACAGCGTGAGCGGCGCAGAAGTGGTAGGTGTAGAATTATATACAGTGACCAATTGGCACAGTAGGTTCTGGATTACTTCAGGAGTACATTTTGACTTGAATACAATTTTAGTGTTCGTGAACCATTCTGTGTAGAGCGCCTATGGCTGCGCTGGTGTGTCGACGACAATTCTACACCTACCATTTCTGCGCCTCTCACGCTGTTCACATTGCCACCTGAGTTGCAACTTCAGGTTTTCACTCACAAACCACGAGCACTGGCTCTGGTCAAATCCACAATTCTGCACCAGACACCCATGGCCTGAGTTCGAGTGGACCCAACACCACAAGGAGGTCTCCCCAGCGATCCTGACTTGTGATCTCTGACCTGCCTCAAGCCTCCATAGAATCCAGCCCGATCACAACAGGAGTCGGCAAGGAAAACCAGACTCCTCAAAGCACCCCTGCACCAGACTCCCAAGGCTCTGGGTGGCCCAACTGACGGTGTCCAGGCAACCCGTAGCTTCCCAATTTACCTCTACAACCAGTGGTCACCTCCATAAGATCTTCGTGCCCCAGCCTTTTGTGTTTGTTGTGACTGGAGAATCTCCACTGAAACCAACAGGGCACCCAACGCCAATCTAGCACCCAGCATTCAGCCGTCCCTCTGCCTCTATGGGTGCCCCTTGTGCGCTACCTTGGATCCCCTTTGCCCTAAGCTAAACCCTAGGAGCTTTGCTCTGACATCCACGTGGCGTGCCCGTGAACAGCCACCAACCGGAGGACCCATATCCCCCAATGGATAACACTGGGCCTCAGCACTCTGCACTCGCCCACCCTATTGCGCTGAGGGTGCTCTTTGAGTGCATCCTTGACCCTGGGGTAACCCTGGTTCTAACCTCAGAAACTCAACTCCCACAACCAATTACATACCTACTAACTGATAATCTAATTTTTCTCCCATAGGACTTCATTGACTTTATCTGTGGAAAAAGTTCTGTGTGGAGTTGAAAATTGTATGAAAATCTAAACAAGATTGTTTTGATAACACATTGAATTACTTACCTCCGTCTAGGAAATGTCCCAGTGTGGTATTTAGGCATACCACAATGAGTAGAAAAAGTAATCCAAGCAAAGTAATCACAAAGTAACTGCATAGTAATTTCAACTGTTTCTGAACATTTGACCTACCAGTCTCAAAGGTAACTGCATTCAACTGCAGTATTCTTAAATACTACTATTTCACTTGCCTGTACCAAGTTCTGCTTGGCTCTAAAATGAAATCCAACTAAGAATTTTTTTTAGACAAACAACTGGTCTGAGTTCAGTCTTTGAGTGTGTAACATCATTTGTTGCCTGAGCGTGAAAATAAATGTATAACACTACCCTCTGGTAAAGCCTTACTGCTCGCCCACACTACCACAAATAGAGAGTAAGGTATTATCTACTTTTACCTCTGTAAGCCTTTGAGGAGCCACTGGACTCTGCACACTATACCTTACTTTTGTATAGTATATAAAGAGGCAGCTTCCTATATACATAATAAACCTATGCAAGCAAATAAAGAATGATTTATTATTGGACATTGCCAGCATTTGCAAGGGCAATCTCCAAACAAAATGAGTAACCTTCGATAAATGTTACGGGGTTCCTTCTGACGATCTCAATCCCGTATGAGATTTTGAATAAAAACAAATTAATTCCGTTGAACACCTTTCTTAAATAAAGTTCCTAATTGTTCATTCATTTATCCTTCTTTGGGTTGGATTTGAGATAAAGTGCCTTATTACCATGGCAGTCGAACAAGCGTCCGACCGCGATCGTTTCGGGCGTCGAGCGGGACCGTCCGACAAAGAAGCGGTGATCCAGACAGCCCAATTACAATGCGACCGCTGTGGAGATGGTCATAAAATGCTGTTTATAATTGCAGCTGGAGCAGCGGCCGAGGAAAAGAGCCGCTGCACAAACCGCAATGGTAAAGAGCATTTCTCAAACATCCATTACCCGTGTGCTAGGCACCATGTGCCTGGCACACGTGCATGGATGTTTTTGGTGGCATCGTAAAGATGTGGTCAGACTGCTAAGCTAGATGTTGGCCGGACCACAACATAATCAAGCCCCAAGTCTCAAATGTCTGCCAGTTTTAAACCAACAAATGTTAAAACATTTTCCGGCATGCAAACCTAAGGCTTTTCCAAGGCTAAAAATACAAATAAGAGCAATATATCCATCTGTAAGAGTAATTCTAAAAATCTTCATATCAAATCAAATTCTTTAGGTGAATGGGACCAATTTTAAGAAGGGACAGTTTCACGTGATTTTGTGGTGTACTGAAAAGAAGTACAAATGCTTTCAATTTTCTAAGATAAAGAGGACAAGAGGAAAGAGCCCTTGTGATTATAAGTATAATAGAGGATTGAAGAACAAATTGGGATATATATAATAGTGCAGAAGTCACATCAATGATCGAAAGCTCTAAAAGCACTGGTAGAGGTTGAACTAGTCTAGGTTACCTGTGTGTAACCCAGAACAGAATATTCCAAAATAATCTACATTTCTTCCATCACTGTAAAGGATGACCCATAATAGGGATTCTGAAAGAAATATATGGAATCCCAAGGCAGTAAGATGTGGTTGGCAAAAAAACCAAAAAACCTATATCAGTATTTACAAAATGTAACCCTTGAAACTGTTGTACCAGAGTCCACAGATTCGTCCTATGTATTCTACTGGTAATCAAGGTTCCCAGACAGGTAAGTTGTACCATATTCATAAACTGGAATCTGCATTACTGTTTACTGCTCAAGCTCGGTTCAGGAACCGGAGCTTGCACAAGGTCAAAATTTGGGTGGACACAATGTTCAATATGGATATACGTTGTGGCAATGAGGTCAGAATGACACAAGGACCGAATCATTTATAAGAAATGTGGCCATTGTAAAGTTGTTGAAAACTATACACAGTCGTAACTTGCTCATAAATCATGCTCATTACCAAAACAGAGTCAGGGTTTTGGTTCAGTCTTATCAGCCGAGCTCCTCAAGGGCAAATGTATGTATTAAAGTAGACAAGGCTTTAGTCAGCATCTACTATGTTAAACACAAAGTGCAATAAAAACCTACAGTAAGGGTTGGTGGTTCCATTCTTACAGACACAGTCAAAGCCGCTTGCTGGAGTAGCAAGCCTTGTGCTCCTGTGATATAAATATTTACATTAGGGTAAACAAGACATGAGCCAGCATCTAGATAATTCACTACCTGATAAATGTGAGCAGAAAAACGTTCAGCATGGGCGTACGACTACATTAAACAGACAATGCCACAATCGATTACCGGAGTTGCGAGTTTTGTGCGTTAAGTCACTGCGGTTCACCTCACTCATAGTACAGCAATTTAGATTTGGGTAACATTTTGAAAAGGGAGGCTAAGGTTTTAGTCCTTCTTCGGTTTAGTGTGTCGGTCAGGTGATAGATAGCCTTAGCCTCAAGGGGTCTCAATCAAGATACCCGGGAATTCTTTTTTAGTTTTTCCAAACCTGTAAAGGTTTGTTTCTTTTGATGTTTGGTTAAAAATGATGAACCAGTGGGAATTTAGTATCAGATTTTTGGCTAGTTCTGTAATGTTCCTGGATCCTCTGTTTTTCGCAGGGATTGATAATTGCATATATGACGCCAGTACACTCCTTAAGAGAGATCAGTTTGTGCAGTAGACAGCGTTACTGTACAACTCAGGATCCGCTAGGGTCAAAACGGGGCCGACCATATCAGCTGGTTGTCAGGTGGGGAGGGGCACCCGGCAGGGCTGCTCGTTATCCCCGCTATTATTTGCACTCCCGATCGAGCCGCTGGCTGCACATGCTAGGTTGGGGAGGTCGTATGATGGCCTGTCTTTGCGTGGAGAGACCCATTACATTTCTCTATACGCTGATGATCTACTGATGTTCTTGTCAGGAGAAGACGAGGCATTACGGGGTGCCAGAGCGCTGCTTCAGCAGTTTGGTCGACTGTCAGGCCTGTGTGTGAATTGGAACAACACCTGCCTATTCCCTTTGACCCCGACTGGGCGGCAACCTCCGGCAGGGGAGGACTTGAGGTAGGAGCCCTGCTGCCTGCCTTATCTGGGCACCCGTATTTATCATACACAGTCTGATCTCTTGGAAGGTAACATGCACAAGGCGATAAGGGGCCTGAGAGGCAGTATGGCTTTTTGGAGCTCCCTCCCTCTGTCGGTTGCGGGCCGAGTGGCACTCTTAAAGATGGTGGTGCTGCCGCGCTTGCTTTACTTTTTCCGCACATTGCCTGTGTGGATTCAGACGTCGGTCTTCCGGACACTTCGGGCTATGACCACGGGTTTCCTTTGGAGCGCGGGTAGGCGGCGTGTTGCGCTTACCACCCTGATGCGTCCACGGGCTGATGGGGGACTGGCGGTGCCTGATTTTTAATGGTACTACCTGGCGGCACAGCTTCAGTGGCTTATGCTGGTGGTGGCTCTGGAGTTCCGGGGACCGGAGGGACTCTGCTGGAAACGGAGTCAGAAACGGGTTGGTTGTTCCTCCCCGTATGCCCCGGAGATACCGTTGGACATTTGTACGTCCCTCCCCCACGGGGGTAACTGGACTGCACTGGCAGTTTTGGAGGCCTCCATATGGTGGGAGATCTGTATAGAGATGGCGTGTTGCTATTCTTTCAGGTTCTACAAGACACGTTTGGGTTGCCACGAGGAGACTATTTATTGCATGCTACGTTGGTGGTGGGACTGCAGCGCCGCTGGAAGACGGGGCTGCAGGAACCTCGCTGGGCTGCCAGTATGTTACCATGGCGGCGGGCACTTTTAAAGCCGTCACTTTCCTCTACGACGCCTGTCGACTGAACACTTATCGTCACTAGATACCTTAAAAGGTAAGTGGGAGACGGACATCGGCAGGCCCATACCGGAGACGACGTGGCCCCACCTACTGCGGCAAGCCTGGAAGGTTACGCGTAATGCCCGGTTCCAGTTGGTACCGTTTTTCATACTCCATAGGGCGTACCTGACTCCGGCCAAGATTCTGAGGTATTTTGGGGTTTCCCACTCAACGTGTCCGAGATGCACTGCGGACGGTGCCGATTTCCTGCACATGTTCTGGACCTGCGCAGGGTTGGGATCCAATTGGGAAGAGGTGGTGACGTGCCTGAATCGTGTGACGGGGCGGGCACTGGAGGCTGAGATGGCTACTTACCTGCTGCTCTAGTTTCCACATACCTCCCGTACCAAAGTTACTAGTAAATTCTACGACTTGGGGCTGATCATGACAAAAAGGGAACTCACCATGCATTGGAAGTTTAGGACGGGCCCTAACTACCACAGATGGCGGACAAGCTTCTTGACCTGGGCGGGCAGTGAGGGCACCCTCCGCCTGCAATTGGCTAGGCGCTCGACTAATGAGAAGGCGTTAGAAACAGCGAGAGCGTGGGAGGCACTGGTGACCGAACTGCAGACCCCATATGCGGATACCGAGGAGGAGGATGGAGGGGAGAATGCTGAGGCTAGTCGGGGGGACTGATTGCCGGCGCCAGACAGGTGGAGTGCGTTGAGTAGGACTGAGAGGTGCGGGTGAACTGGAGGGGCACCAGACGGCGATCCAGGATTGATCGCGTTTGCGACTTTAAATGGGGCTGCAGGGCTCTGATTATCTTGTGAAGGCACTTTACCATGTTGCTACATCTGATTCTAGGTGGTTTACACGGCTGTGTAGCTGGGTACTTGGCTGCTATTCCTATGATCGACCTAAGTGGGGCACACTGGCGGGGGGAGGAGGGGTGTTTGGGGGGAGGGATGAGTATTTGATGTTTGCTTTTATCCTGTGGCAGCACGAGCCATCTGCGCAATGGCGGCCTTTTTTACTGTGGTATAAATGGCTTTCTTGCAAAAAACGAATACATTCCGTTTTTAAAAAAATGACACCAGTACACTCACCATTAACCCATTCTTTTATCTGATGTTTATGATTATTAATGATTTCATTTTTTGTTTTGTTCTTTCCTAATTTACAGATCGAGCAATTTTGACATGAAAAAACGTTTTGGTTTGTCAAGAACGGTTGTTCTTTTAGGTCCGATCATCTTTAACAAGCATTAGCATAGCCAATAGGTCTCGCCTTTTGGACCTTATAAGTGTTTAGCTATGCAGCATATTATCCTGGGTGCTATACCACAAAAGATTGAAGAGCTATAGGAAAATAATCCAGTGAGGGGAGGCTGGAGTTCAAAACAAACAATTACCTCCTGGAAGAACCGCTCCAACGACCCAAGAGAGACTGACATAATTCAAAAGTGCAAATCCTGGTGTACGAGCCCACCGCCTCCGTTCGTCAAATATTAACCTTGAGCGGGCTCTTGGCACGATTGACAAATATCAAATATTTAATATTATCCGATTTCATAGAACTGATTTTATCAATTTCAAAAAATGGAATGGTGAGCAGAACCACTGATCTTTCAAACTATTGCTATGTGATTACGGAACTGTGTCTGCAATAGATACATCAACCTACTGAGTGAGCTACCAGTTACATGGACATAAAAACGGATGCTTCTTGTTAAATGTAGAAACGAGAATTGGTAACATTAGCATGTACATTTCAATATCTCAAATCAGGAATAATGAATGCGACTTTTTCAGAAGGGATCATCCCATTTCATGAGTGTCCCCTCTCATGCTTTATCTCTGAACAATATTGTTAGCCAAACATGCAATAAGTAAAACAAAATGGTCATCTTATATTTAAAGTACACAAAAGTAAACAATACACTGTTGTTACCTTTTCTTGTCAAATCCAAATATGTCCATAAAGACGAAAATGTAAAAGTGATTTGCAGGCAAGTAAGGCGAAGCAACGACATGTAACATGTTGCTTCTCTTGGGAGATGCAAATATATTTAAAACGTGTTTAGTGTAGTATTGCCTGCATCCTGCAGATGCAGGCAATACTACACTAAACACGATCAAAGCATCCTGCAGATGCTTGGATCTGGCTATGCCCAGATGTGATGCTTAAACCGGCTCACAAATAACCTGTTCGCCCTTACGTGCTGTGCAGACGCGGGAAGCCTGGTCTCTGAGCCAGGTGAGTCGTTCAGCCAAGTTACTCTTGAGGGGACCAGTCTTTAGCACAGCGCTGCTAACTGGTCACAGCTCCTTCAGTTAAGTCCTGGTCGCAGCTCCCGGCTCTCAAACCGTGCTCAACTCAGTTTGTACGGGGTATCCCTAATTCACTGCTTGTTTCGTTCATGGGGAATCTGAAAACTAGGTGTGAACGGCTATGGCCAGAATGACCTGAAGGTTAAGGCACGCCTTGCAAATAACTGGCGTTGTTCTGTAATGAATGACTCTTCGAGGCGAGCAGCGTTTGTATGGGCTAAGTCCAGCTGGAACCTAAAGTAAGCCCCCCTGCCTAAAACACTGCCCCATCTAGGAAGATGAGAGGAAGCGCAAGATTTTTATCACTTGAACTCCGGGCGCCAGCTGCTGCGAGCTGTTTTTTTATCGGATCATGAATGTGACCATAATTTCTGTGATCGGCACGGAGAGTGAGGGAAGCACATCTCAATGGCAAGCCTATGCCAGCAACGTGAAAGCCACATTCCCTGCCACGACTTCAGTCATCAACAACGTCAGGAATTGAAACTAAACAGAAAGACGTAAACAAGCACAAACAAACAAGGAATGCGCGCAAGAGAGGGGGGAGCAGGAGGTGAGCACAGAGTGGTGCGTGCGTGCGTGTGCAGTCTGCTCATTTTCAAGCACTGCATTAGTGCTTGTGTCGCGCCCCTGCTCGCTCCCGCAAGGTGGATGCCGCCACAAGCACGAGTGTGTGCTTGAAAATGAGTAGAGCGACGGCTAAAGGTCCTCCTATGCAGCGAATGCAGCGAATGCAGCGAATGCAGCGAATGCAGCGAATGCGCTCTGCGTAGGCGAGACCTAAAAAGGGATCTGCAGATTTTATGCTGTAGATTTGGTGTTCTTTTGAAACTCACTTGTGGATATGATTATTCTTTTGCGATTTGTGGATTAAGTAAGGGCCAGGGTTTACGTAAAATTTTTCTCATTATATGTTGGCCATAGATTAATCTGCTTGGTTGTTTCGCAGTACCCTAACCTGGCTCAAATAAGATTCAAATCCTGAGGTAATGGGTCTTACTTGGGGTGAAAATCGCTGTTTGTGTATTTTTGGAAGTGTATACATTGTTGCCATTGTAGGATACTTTATATTTAGACATTGTTTTCTTCCTTTCATTAGACCTTTATGGTACCATTTATCCAGCAATTGTATTCATTTATTTTATATTTCCTTTGCAGGGTCATATTGCAGTTTAATACGGTTGGTGAGAATTGACTCGGTTTGATTCAGGTTAGGGGTGTTCATCGACCGAGAACTACTACCCTTCAAGCGTGATTTATGTCCGACATCAAGTGTACAAAAAACGTTTTATAAAAACTCATCAACATTGACTGGCAACCTGACTATGTTTGGGCAAAAGTGGATGTAGTAATCTCGATCAAACACAAAGATGGCCTGGAAGCAATCGGGATAGCTCTGTCAGCAGGTCAGTACACCTAATAGAAAGAAACAAAATAATACTGGAAATGGTGGTATTTTGCCTAACCAAAATTTCTTCATCTTTAACCAAAAAATATACCACCAACAAGAAGAGACTGGGATGGGTGACAAATTTGTGCGACCATATGCCTGTATCACTATGGGAGAACCTGAGAAATACTGGTTGTGGATGAGAGATTCAATAACTTTAGTAAGGACATCTTTTGGAGCCGATATTTCGATATCCTAATATGGCACGGTGCACAAAAATCATTGGCAGAGTACATCAAGGAACATTCTGAAAACAGATTGGGAATAACTGTTGTTACACCTGTCATCTTTAGTGTGGTTTTCCCCCAAACATTTTGTCAGGTTTGCCTCACATACTGCTGATCTGTTTTTGTTATGATAAACTAATTGGGTAACGCAGGGTAAGCCAGCGGACCTGGGTACAATGTGATATAAACAACAAGGTGGTCCTAATGGCAACGTCTTATTGTCAAAAAGTAGTAGAACAAAATTGGATCCTATCAACGATCAAATGAATTAATCCTTGAGTAAGAGAGGCCAATATATACCATAGTAAAAACACAGCAATTATTTCAAAGGGAGAAAATATATACATATTTAATCCTTATTTTTCAGAATACATCCATAATGCATACATGTATTTGAGTGCGCATTTTGCAGGTTGCTCAGACAGTAGTGTATAGAAAAGTGTGTGTGAAAGTGCTTATGTGCAAAGTGAAAACAAGCATTGGAAATGCAATAGGTCTCGCATTAGGAAAGTTTGAGCTATTGGTATTGTAAATGACACTTTATTTATGTGCTGGTTTTGAAAGTAGCAAAATTAATAGCTTTGTCAGTTACAATGTCAATAGTTTTAACTTTTGCAAATGTGACACCTATAGCATTTGTAATGCAATGTGTGTTGTATTTACGTGACTTAGATGTCTTGATATTACAAATAACAATGGCTTTTAATTTTGTAAATAATTAATACTTAAATAAAAGCTATTGTAATTTATAATGGCAATAGCTTAAACGTTTGTAAATAACTTTTGTGAAGATTATGTTCAGTGTATTTTATTGTGACGAAAATCCAAGAACATTGCATTTGCACCTACACACACACACAGAGCCACACACATATAGTGGTGGTGGTGTTGGATCTGGGGGATATGGTGGTGGTGGATGTGGTGGTGGTGGTAATGGTGGATGTGGTGGTGATGGTGGTGGATGTGGGGTGGATGTGGTGGTGGATGTGGTGGTTGTGGATGTGGTGGTTGTGGATGTGGTAAAGTGGTGGTGGATGTGGTGGTGGAAGTGATGGTGGTGGATGTGGTGGTGGAAGTGATGGTGGTGGGTGTGGTGGATGTGGTGGTGGTGGATGCGGTGGTGGATGAGGTGGCGGATGAGGTGGTGGATGTGGTGGTGGTGGTGGATGTGGTGGTGGATGTGGTGGTGGATGTGGTGGTGGATGTGGTGGTGAATTTCATGGTGGATGTGGAGGTGATGGTGGATGTGGTGGTGGATGTGGTGGTGGATGTGGTGGTGGTGGTGGTGGTGGTGGATGAGGTGGTGGATGTAGTGGTGGTGGGTGTGGTGGTGGATGTAGTGGTGGATGTGGTGGTGGATGTGGTGGTGGATGTGGTGGTGGATGTGGTGGTGGTGGATGAGGTGGTGGATGTAGTGGTGGATGTAGTGGTGGATGTAGTGGTGGATGTAGTGGTGGATGTAGTGGTGGTGGATGTGGTGGTGGATGTGGTGGTGGATGTAGTGGTGGATGTAGTGGTGGTCCTGTGGGTTCCGTAAGGGTTTGTGACAGAGAAAAGATGATCTTATTTCAATAACATTTAAATTCGTGTTTGTATTTGTGTCTAAGACCGATTCAATTTTTCACGGGCACAGCACCAAATCGCCCAGTCTAGGTAAAGCTTATTTAAGTCCTCTGTTCTTTCACCTTTACAAATTATCAGAGGAGAACATCAGCTAATGTGATAAACGGATTTTTTTTTCAAGCTCCTATTGTGTAAAACCAATGACCTGATCTGTCAGTAATATCAGTTCTCTCATTCCATGATGAGGCAATTTGGTGTTCTGTGTTGCAATATATGCTTCACTTATCTGATAGTCTGTGATACTGTCAGAACGTCTGGTGTGTGATTCACAGATGAAAATCTGTGCAAATAGAGTGAAAATCGATTGCCGATTGTTACGTGCAAACAGAGATTTCCAGTGGTCATAGGCCGGCCATACACTTGCACCTCTAGAGCAGTACCTGTTCAAATCCTTACCTTTTCTCATTCCAGAAAAAGTTTTTTCAACACTCTGCTCCCAGTGGGATCAGCTGGAGGTGCTAAGGCAGGATGGGGTCTGTGCGTCTGAAAACCGCTGCAAGCTCAGAGCCCATAGTGAATGGGAACAGTAAGCAGCTGCAGTCAGCTTTAAGAAATGTTTTAAACAAAGTGACTTCGGGCAGTCTAGATGTGCAGGGCAGGTACGCGGGTGGCAAAAGAAGGGAAATGGGTTCCGAGCACACCACATCTGAAGCAGAACAAATTCTAGGCACCGCTGCCACCCACATTCACTTTCAAGTCCAGTTGTGTACTTCACCTGGTACGTAGCCTCTTATAGCCGGTATCAGCCACACCAATTTCAATTAACCAGTAGGAAGGCATGCATGAGTGATTCACAATGACCAGCCAAGCCGCACTAGATACTGTCACCACCAGTCGTTTGGTAAAGCCACTGGAGCACAGGGTCCTGGTGCCAAAAAATAAGTGCCAGAGTGCCGCACAAATGAAGTGCAACGCCACCTCACATGCCACCAAGGGGAAAGGATGGAATTGCCCCTGGGGCTGTCAATTATGCTTATTTTCAGAAGGCATGTGCAAATGGCGACCCCCCAGCTTGACACCCGGTGCAGTCCCACCGCCCGCACTGTCCAAAAGCTGGCGCTGCTGACGTGCATTATAAATATTCGACTGTTGTTCAACTTTGAGGTTTCTGGGTGGATCTTTTATGGTTTGAGACTACACACTGGTGGCGAGGATCAACAAAGCTGCCAATTTTTCAAATTGCATGTGTGACTTTTTCAAAGTTTCAGTGTAGTTATGAGTGACATTCGACAACCAAATGTGTGATACTGAGAGTGACACTTTCTTGCAAGCAACCCAAGCAATCAAGTCCATGGAAAAAATACGTATTAGGAACGACATATTTTTGAGCAAGGGGAAGCTCTGAAAATATCTTGAAACTCCTTCAAAAATCCTGAAACGGAAGTTGACATGCCAAGAAATATAATTGCGACTTTGATAGGAAGTGGGCTGGCTGATTAGACACCCGAAGGCACTGCCCCTGAGAGGTGGTAGGGGTGAGGGTGGAATTGCAGATTCTATTGTGCAAGGCATTTCAACATCCATTATTAGAAGACTACCGTACTTCAGATAGTGCTCATTTACATGTGACTTCATATAACATACAAACTTTTGGGGGTGGTTTCTAATGGATGATCACTTCCTATTGTGATATGTTGCTTCCTGCAAGGTATCGATTATTTGCGCTACACATTCTCACCGAAACGCCTTACTAAGGGGCACATGCATCAAGACATGCTTTTGCGAGTCCTTGATTGCGATTTTTAAGGAACTGCAATTAAGGACTTGCAAAAGCCTATGCATGTAGGAATTGCTATGAAAATAGTGATTCCAAACATTCCTTAAATGCTACTCGCAAATTGCGAGTCGCAATTAAGGAATGGCTTCCCATTCATTCCTATGGACCTACAGGCCCATAGGAATGAATGAGAGATTGCATGCGCAATTTGCGAATCCCAATAGGTACTCGCAAATCGCGCATGCAATTTCAAGGGTGTCAAAAGGACACCCTGTTGCACCCCTGAAATTGTGATGTGCACCCATGTAGCGGACACACATGCCCCAAGGGCATGTCTGTGTGCAACATGAAACTTTGAAAAATGCACTTTAGTGCATTTTTCTAAGTTTTTGCAAATTACCGACCAGTTCAATTGCTCAGTAATTTTTTGCCCCAAATAGCGAAATTGCTATTTCACAATGCTTCTTGCATTGCATTTAAGGAATCGCAAATTGTGATTCCTTAATTGCAATTTGGGAAATCTCAAAAATTGTGATTATCGAAATCGCGCATGCCAAATAGTTTCATGCATCTCAAAAGCCCATTTTCCGATTGCAACAGCCAATTTCTGAAAATCGCACTGTGTACGATCGCAAAAAGCTTTGATGCATGTGCCCCTAATTTACTAATTTCCATCTGTCATGAATTTACTGAACACAATAAACCACTAGGTGACAGTCGTGCACCAATTAAGCTAATTTCTTTCATAGCATTTTCTGATATGGTGAAAAGTATCACTGTACTTTATAACTATAAGCGTAAGTCCTTGGTAATTTATTTTGGTCATTATGATTATTTAAACTTGTGAGCCGTAAATTGCTTTAGAATATAAGATGTGATGAGAATAAAACATATTGGCACAGAATTTCTTTAGTTAGAATAGAACTTGTGCCGTGTCACAAGATGCACAGTGATAGTTCTATGCATTATTAGGGTTCAATGCAGACCTACGTCTAGGTTTTGGCTCATTGAAAGCTGCGGTTAGAGTGTCACTCGACCCTTACTCTGGACGTGCAGGGAACTCGAGGCTCCTGTATCCCTGCGTGGACTAATTTATTTATGTATGCAACACCTCTTCTACGAGCAGCCTTAATAAACAAGCATTGGCAAACTCATTAGATTCTGTCTATGTGATTAACAATACTTTTTTTTGTTATAAGTTTTGGCTTGGAAAGCAATTGTGCAATATAAGTTACTGTAACTCCCTAAAACAGTTATGACTTGTTTACTGAGAAAGCTAAGATATAGTGCGGTATCTGGTGATAATATAATGCAGAGAGATTAGTTAAAAAGCAGAGGACAAAAAAAAACATGCAGCGGCCAAGCACATTTGAAATGCGTGCAGCCACGGGGAGATTAGATAAAGGGCGGAGGACAAACCAAACGAGCAGGCAAAATCTAACATGAATGTTATTTGTTTGTCTGGATGTTTAGAGAATATTATTGTTGCAACCTTGCAGGACAGGCTGGGCGCAGAGGTCACCATTTTATCCATCTCTATTACTCAGTCCGATGGAGCTACTAAAATAAAGGCAAACTCCAATTCTTTCTGTCTGGCTCACCTCGTCGCTGCTCTTTGCCCCGGAGAAGAGCTGTATGAGAAGATCAGTGTTTTGCCCCTTGTTGGAGGCCTTGCTGGAATCGCAAGGCTCGATCCTGATTGGCCAGCCAGAGGAGCACGAGGCCAAGTAGATTCTGTGTATAGCCAGTAATTAGCAAGATCATTAGTTTAGTTCAGTACTTAAGCATTTAAAACATGTATGCAAGTTGGTGCATGCAGGAGCACCTGTGCACTTCTCTTATAGTATTTACGGTAAGTTTCAGGGGGAAGCAGCAAGTGATTTCCCTAGACTACGAGGAAATGCGGGGACCACTTGAATCCAATTCAAGTAAGCAGTACACAAGTAGGGGAAATCCGCTGCTTGGAGAGGAGCCAATGATACAGGGGTCGTTCATGTTCGGCGTATAGAAATTACAGTGTGTCCTAAAGTATTTTGGTAATGCAGGCTGGCATGGCATCACTGGCATTGATAAAGTCGTCTTTGACCACATTCTGTATCTAAAAAGCAGTTAATGGCCCCCAACAATGCTAAATCAGTAAACAATTTGCGGGTGATGCGTGTTGCCTCTGAACATGTTTAAAAATAGAGGGATGTGTTCCAACAGTACAATGTTCAGCAAACCAAAAGTATGGGCGCTCGCTTTATGGCAGATACAGGACTTGCACACTGGCCGCCTCTGCTTCAGAAAGGAGGGTACTGGCCTGCAGAAGAAGTCTGACTCGAGTAAGAAGAATATTTTGGTTTTGTTTCCCTTCCATGGAAATTATGTGTTAAACAATGCCCAGGTTGCTCGGCACCCGCAGCCCCAGTGTGAGCTGTCGAGGAACACAGGGTGGAGTGGTGACAACGTGTCGCCGCTAAGGAACTGCCGTGTCTTAATGCCAGCAGCATCAACAAATGCACTCCTCACAGAACAAGCTCAGGTAGCACTCACACATGAGAGAGATCGTCAATGGAGAGGAAAGGGGAAAGCGAGAGGGTGAAAGATGGGACAACAGATTTAGAGGCAGACTACAGCAGAGCATCAAAGGGCTGGGCGAGAAGGGAGGGGGGAATGCGAGGAGATAAGGACCCAGAAGGGGGAGGAGGGAAATGCGAGCAAGTTAAACAAGTTATAAAAGGAGACTAAACTGAAAGTACGGCTGGCAGGCCGTGAATAATTAGGGGGTGACAAATGCGCTGGGAGGGCTGCCTTTGATGTGGTAATGCCAGGCAGGCAGGCGGCTGGTGGCATTGTGCACGCGCTTCATGCACTGCAAGGAATCGCCAGCGGTGGTTTAACACTGGATAAGCCCCTATAGAGCTTGCCAGCTGTGCTCATGCGCACAGCAGGCGAGCCGGATAAGCCCCTATAGAGCTTGCCAGCTGTGCTCATGCGCACAGCAGGCGAGCCATTAAGAAGAATAAAACCATCAAAAGTAAGCGTTTTATTAAAAGAATTATTAACATTAACACTGGCTGGTGTCGCTTGAGGATAGAGACCAGTGTGGTAGGCCTGTTTGTAAAACAGTTTTTGTTCTTTAATTCTTACTTGAGGATAGTGCTCATTGAATTTAGATTCACAATCCAAGGTGGGCAAATGAGTCAATGCAGACCAAAGTGTTAAGAAAGTCGACATTGCATGCAGGACTTTATCAGGACAAAAATGCGTGGTTAAACAATTGGATCCTGCACCGCGAACGTACAGACCCTCGTGGGGCCAGTGGTCCTTAATTCAACATAACCAAAAATGATGAATCACTGCTGTGGTGAAATTATTTAGTAGGCAGGTGAATAGATTATGGAAAACGGTCTGATTAATCACGGTTTAAAAATACAAATAAGGGACTCAATTCTGGGAGTCATGAAGTGCCGGGTGACACGATTACAGCAGATGCTACCCTGGGAGGATCACAATGACTATCAGCATTGATAGTACTGGTGCCATGTATGCCACTTTGAAACAAAGGATCCAAGAACATTACAGAAATATCTAAGTTCAACACTACATTCCCTCAGGTTGACCATTTTTTAAATAAAGATCAACACCAACGAACCTTCACGTTTTCAAGGTTTGGAAACACCAAAAAAGAATCCCTGGTATCTTGAATGGCCCCTCAACTAAACTTATATCACCAGGCATTCGAATATAGCACGTGGGTGCAGCTAAAGTCATCACCTGATCAAGACTCCAAATCAAAGAAGGACTAATACCTTAAACTCCCTTTAAAAATGGCGACAGTATCTAAACTGTCATACCACGAGTGAGGCACACCACTGTAACTTATCGCATGAATCCTGCAACTCCGGTAAGCGATTCGGACATTGTCTGCATAATGTAGTCATACGCCCATACTGAACGTTTTTCTGTTCTAATTTTCCAGGTAGGGAATTATGTGGACGCTGGCTCATGCCTTGTTCACCCCAATGATAATTTTTGCCCCACAGGCACACAAAACGTGTTACTTCAGCAAGCGGCGTTGACTAGGTCGGATAGAATGGAACCACCAACCCTTACTGAAGGTTTTCATTCAGCTTGGTATTCAACATAGTAGATGCTGGCCCAAGCCTTGGTTGGTGTAATGGATACATTTGCGCCGCCCCAGTTTGGATAACGAGTATGGGTTATAAGCATGTTACGACTTTGGATAATTTTCAAAACAAATTTCAACAGCCACGTTTCTCATAAATGTTTCAGTCCCTGCGTCATTCTGACCTCACTGCTACAACGTATATTCATATTGAACATTGTGTACACTCAATTTTTGACCTTTTGCAAGCTCTGGTTCCTGACCCGAGCTCGAGCAGTACACACAGTCATGAAGATTCCGGTTTATCAGTATCTTATGACTTACCTGTCTGGGAACCTTGATTACTATCAGAATACATAAGACAAATCTGTGGACTGTGGTACAACAGTATCAGGGTTACATTTTGTAAATACAGATTTTATTTTTATTTTTGACAACCACATCATGCCACCTTGGGTTTTCATAAATTTCTTTCAGAATCCCTATTAAGGATCAACTTATACAGTGGCGTAAGAAAAAAAAGATCAATTTGGAACATTTTGTTCCTAGTTACACACAAGTAATCCCAACTATACACCAGTTCAGTCTCTATCAGTGCTGGTAGAGCCTTCAAACATTGATTGGACAACTTCATCAAGAAGGCCTGCACTATTATATATCTCAGAATTTCCTCTTCTATTCTCTATCATACTTATATTCACAATGGTTCTTTCCTTTTGTCCTCTTTATCAAAGAAAACACAAAATACGTACATATTTTCAATTCACCACAAAATCATGTGTAACGGTGCCTCCCTAAAATGGGTCCCATTCATCTAGGAGTTTGACATATGGATTTTTGGAATTATTCTTACAGTTGTATATAGTGTTTTTATTTTTAGCTTTGAAAAAACCCTAGACTTGCATGCCAGAAAAGGGTGAAACAAGTGGTTCAAATTCCTTCAGACCCGATTTCAGATGCAAACATTATTAGAAATTAAGCATCAACCCTGAATGTGTATGAGCTGTAACTGTGTGAACATATTTGCAAGGGCAATGGCAGGAATTGAGAAAAAGACGATTTAGAAGCATTGATCCAAGCAAGCGAGGGCCAACACTATGGCCCTGTATCGGTCTTTACAACACCTGTTTTCTGACATTCCAACGTGTAATTAGTCAAAACGCTCATTAAAGCGAGGCATTGCCTGTTTTTTATGCTTACTATCAAATTATTAATGTCTGGAGCGTAAATAAAATTTGAAAAACTGTCTCCTAGACATGTGAGCAGATTCATAATGTATTTACCATGGCACCATGAAATTGCACCACTAACAGGATCAAGTAACTTTTGGCATTAGTTCAATCTATACACCACCTCTTAAACAGAGGGGGTAGACACAGACATCCCATCTGTTGGTATTTGATAAAGAGCAAAGCAATGACCCCTTGGGAGAAACACTCCGTAAACAAAATATAAAAATGTGCGTCAGTGGTCGTTAGGGGTTGAACAGGAAAATGGGAGTACTTCAAAACCTCATCGGGGTAGCAAGCACTATATAAATGCAAACCTTTCTCCCTCGTCTATCCCTCTACTATCCTTCTCAATCCAAACAACAGAGTAACATATCCCCCACTCAAATTACTTTCATATTTCAGTATACTAATTCACCACTAATCCTTTATGGGTTCCGTAGTAGTGTTCTACTTGCCGAAAAAGCACTTATACGCCTCGTCAGGGGTAGTAAGCACTATGGAATTGCAATTACAATACAATACCACAAATATCTTTCCTAAATCTACAACTGAGTCACTCTTGGTGTGTTTACTAACACATATCCTATACAATTCTCTAGAAGCACAACCTCATCCAATCACTCCACTTACTGTTGGGTAGATAGTCAAAGAGAGAGAACACAAACACACATAACACACCATATCCCTATCTCCACATCCCCCCCAAATCCCAAATGTTCATCAAGGTAAGCGTGAGAAATATAGGGTAAGTCTTCTGCAGAAAAATTGGACGTAACCCCAAAATCTACAAAGCAATATTAAGAGATGCCCTGGTGCACAATTTTTAGGAAAAGTAGCTTTATTTTACTGTATTTTCTTTCACTGAAGTTTTTCATTTAGTTTCTTCTTACCTGTGGCATTGGAACATTGTCATCAATTGTTGAAATGTCCATAAACATCCCCAGGTCATTCTCGTGCTTCATGGGCAGAAACTTTGTCCATTTTGTCTAGTGGAAAATTGAAAAAAACTTAGTGTTCTCTCCATCACAAACTGGGAAACTGTAGATACATTTTTTTTCGGTGTCTCTTTAGGAATGGAGCAAGGACAATGTAGTAAAAAGCATTGGTAAAGCTGATCGGTCTGTGTAAGAAAGTGCCCTTTTTTTGCATGGTTGCCCCTACTTTTTTCTGAACTGCTGATGTACTTTGAGTGTGCCCTGGGCTCCTGCCAAACGGGTACCCAGGGCCTATGTCCTTTCCCTATCACTGCATTAAAAACAACTCCAATTGATACTCTCTGGCCACTGGTCAGCCCCTGGTAAATGGTACCCAGGGAACTGTGACCAGGGAGGCCTCTAAGGGCTGCAGCACTTATTGTGCCACCCTCAGAGTCCATGTACCTTTATATATATATATACATATATACACACACACACACAAACACACACACTTTGCAGGCTACATGTTTTGGTGCAGAACAAAGTGACGAGTCGACATGGCACACAGAACACATCCCCGTGTGCCATGCCTACAACCCACTGCCCTGGCCTAGATCAGCCACCGCTCTAGTTGGGTGCACTATACCAGTTTTGAGGGTACAGGTACATGAGCCCTGTACCCCTACAGTGTCCAAGCCAATTCTTAGACATTTTAAGTGCAGTAATGCCATTAAGAATATATGGTGTTAGCAGTCTACCATTACAAGCTCCACAGTACCATAATGGCTTTACTGAAAACTGGCAAGTTTGGTATCAAACTTCTCAGCACATTACACCCACACTGATGCCAGTGTGGGATTTAATGAAAAATGCACACAGAGGGCATCTTAGAAATGCCCCCTGAAAAATGACCTAACACTAGTGTCCAGGCTGAGTGGCTGCTCCCCGGTTGCCACCACCTGACATGTTTCTAGACCCCTGGGTCGAGAGCCTGCTGCTCTCGGGGGTTGGAAACAATGCACATCCTGGGACGAGGTGCCAAGCCTCCTCCCCCAGGATGGGCAGGGTCCACAAAGGGAAAGCTTCAAAGGCCTGCCACCTTTGTTAGCTTCCCCAGGCCTTTTGCTGCTTCCAGCAACTGGTCCCCACCTGTTCAGACCCCCACTTTGGGTAGGAGGACTGGGGGGAAAACCAAGTGAGAAAGGGAGGTGTGCCCACCTTTGCCAACCCCACCCCTCAGGAGGGGGAGGCAAGGTGAAACACAACTCTCAGTCCCCGCCATCTTGCAGATGGGGGGACACGGCCAACCAGAGTGAGGCATATGCCCACCTCCTACTGAAAAGTGGCATAATAGGGGTTGTACTCACACCAAGGAAGGGACCCATTAGTCCCAATCTTTACTTACTTGTAATGCTCCTAAATCAAGTATTTAGGGGCACCCCTGAACCATGCCCCCTCTGACAAGAAACGACCAAGAAGAAAAGGAGAAGGACCAATCAGCGGTGCTGAAGCGAAGAAAAAGAAGATGCCCATTGACTTGTCCCCAGGCCTACCGGCAAGTCCCCACCTCGAACCTGCAGAAACAAAACTCCGATATGCCCTGGAGCCAGCAATCTCAAGAACCCCGAGGACCTGCCCTACCTTCCAAAGAAAAGACTTTGTCTCCCGTGAGCACCGGATTTGTTCACCCACAGACTCTGGCTCCGGCCAAATCCACGAGTCTGCACCACTCTGCACCAATCACCCACAGCCAGAATTTGAGTGGCCCAACACCACAAGGAGATCTCCACGGTGATCCCGATCAGAGATATGGTGATCTCCGACCTGCCTTGTATCCCCCAGCGAAGCCTGCAGCCTCTTTCTAGAGGATCCCCGACTGCGACCGGAGCTGTCAAGAGAAACCAGACACCTAAAGACACCCCTGAACCTGAAGCCCCATGGCCTTGAGTGGTTCAACTGACGGTGTCCCAGCATTTCCAGGCATCCCAACTCACCTTTCCAACTGGTGGTCACCTCTAGAAGATCGGCCCTAGCCTGCAGTCATTGTTGAAACCGGAAACTCCCCATTGAAACCAACAGGGCACCCGACGCCAAAACAGGAGCCTGCACCCAGCCGCCACTGCGGTGTATTTGGGTGCTAACTCAGATCCCCCTCTACCCTGAGCCTAATACCAGGAGCTTTGCTCCCACAAGCCAGTGGCCTCCACGTAAGCAGCCACCAACCGGAGGCCGCCATCCCCTATTGGATAATATTGGGCCTCAGCACTCTGTACCCGGCCGACCCTAGTGCCACTGAGGGTGTTTTGAAAGTGCATCCTCGACCCTGGGGGAACCCTTGTTCTAACCCCAGAAACTCAACCCCAAAGACAGAGTACTTACCTGGTAACTGATAACTTAATTTCTCTACATAGGAATCCATTGACTGTTTTTCTCCGAGTTGATTTGTATGGAAACCTGAAAAATTACAATTGTGCAACACTGATTTTACTTACCTTTTCTCTAGGAAATGTCCCAATATGATATCTAGGCATATCACACGGAGTAGATAAAGTAATTTAAAAAGTAATCTAAAATGTAATCTGTACAGTAATTTCAATATCCTTGACTGACCTGTATTTCAAACAACTGCACTTGAACTTGCATTCACTTGTAAAGATTGCATAATCTTTTGCAAAGCATTTATTTCACTTACCTGTTCCAGGCTTGGCGTGATCCTAGAAATAAAATAACTTAATATTTTTATACAAACAAAATTGGTCGGAGTTCAGTTTGAGTGTATGACATAATTTGCTGATTGAGTGGGTACAACAAATGCTTAATTAACACTACCCTCTGATAAAGCCTTACTGCTCACCCACACTACCACAAATAGAGAGTAAGGCGCTATCTACTTTTACCTTTGCCTACCTTTGGGGTTCCACTGTACTCGGTCAGACTATACCTCATTTTGCTATAGTATATACAGATCCAGCGTCCTACAGTCTGGCGTTGGCGGCCAGCCTTCTGGCAATTCTTTTTTTATCATGTTTTTTGCAACAATTTATTGTTTGGGTATGTGTTTGGGCCTTCTCAATCTAAAAAAAAAAAACATTTTCTACAGGTATAAAAGTTTTTTTGAGCCTCAAAAAGCCCCACACATAACCATAGTACTCCCTGGCACTGAAGGGAACTACTTTGTGTGTGGTTAGAGCGGGCTCTCTCCCCCAGCAGGTCCGCTGTTGTGCCGCTGCCCCCACTCAACTGGTTGCTGGTAGGTGTTCGAGGTATGTCCTGTGCTATGCCCATGTTTTAGCTGTCTTCGTTAAATAGTTTAAAATTGTTTAAATTGTGCCTGTAATTTGTCTCTTCTGTCTTTCTTGTATTCTGGTGTCTTTTGCCTGTTTTTTTTACTGTTGGTACTGTCTCTTCGCACATGTGCAGTTGTGCCTGTTTTTGTCCTCTTTCATGCCGCTGCTGCTCCTGCGGCCCCTCCCCCTACAGGTTCCCGCCTCCCATCTGTGCTTTCCTCCCCACTTCTCTATTTAATGCCGCTGTGAAGGAGCATGAGCAAAACATCTGACCTCCTGGTCAGAGACCTGCTTTCTCTCCCCAGCAGCTCCGCTGTTGTGCCGCTGACCCCGTTCACCTGGTAGGTGTTTGAGGCTTGTTCTGTGTTGTGCCCGTTTTTTAGCCGACTTTGTTTAAATGTTTAAAATTGTTTCAATTGTGCCTGTAATTCTGGTGTATTTTGCCTGTGTTTTACTGTTGGTACTGTCTCTTCGTATCTGTGCCATTGTTGTACCCGTTTTTGCCACCCTTCCTGCCGCTTCTGCCTCTGCTCCCCCCTCCCAGCTGCGCTTCACTCCCCCTTCCCTATTTAATGGCGGGTGCACACGACCTGCTGGCGTGCCAAAGGCAAGCCCATCTGCGCTTGTCTGCAACGCGGCCATCGACAGGGACCAAGCATGTCCGACCACCTACTGCTACGACAGAGCTGCCTTCCAAGCACTCAACCCCGTAAGAAACAACTGCCAGCTGTCCATGCCGAACGCCATCCACGGCCAGTTCTCCTGCAGTCACTCCCGCCCGACCTTCACCACCCTCCGCAACCCCATGGCCACCGCCCCCACGCCAGACACCAATACCACCGAAGCCCTGAGGTGCATCCTCCTCAACGTGCGCTCCATGCACTGACACGATGTAGAGATCTGGGACCTCCTCGACACCCCCTCACCGGACGTCGCCTTCTTCACAGAAACTTGGACCTACTCCACCTCCACCCCCTACCTCACCACCCCCGACGGATACAAGATCCAGAGGAAGGACTGACCCAACCGCCCAGAGAGAGGACTTGCCATCGCACACAAGAGCTCCCTCCGACTCACGACATCCAGACAGCCCACCTACCACCAAGCACCTCCACTTCCAGACCCGGAATGACAGATCCACTGTTCCACACCGGCTATACAACCTAAGCCAGTGGTGTGCTCTATTCCAAGACGACGTTGGAATAAACTTAAGCTGGATGAGTTTTTCCATCTCCTATCGGCCGACTCATTTGACATCACTGGTTCGGCTGACCAGGTCTATGACAGGTTTTGTAATTGGGTATCTAGGGCTTTAGACACACTTATTCCCATGGTATGCTGTAAAACTGGAACCGGTAAAGCCAGCCCTTGGTATGATGACTCGCTGCGGGCACTGAAGGTTTCTTGTAGGCGTGCAGAGCGGGCCTGGCGCAAATCTTATAACAGCATGAAGAAAGTTCTTTACCTGTCTACGGTGAAATTGTATCACCGGGCAGTGTGCAGAACTCGTGCCGCCTTCTATGCTGCACAATTCAGGACGAGTTCGAACCCGTCTAAGGCTATCTTCAGGGTGCTGAAAGACCTCACTGCCAAAAAGGCAACTACAACGCACCAGAGCTCTGTGGAGCACTGTGAAAAATTGGCAGAGTTCTTTCTGGAAAAGGTTAATGCCATTTATCGGGCCTTTCCGTTGACCACTCCCTCGGCTAATCCACTTCTTAAGCCGTTATCATCTGCGGAGTTGCATTCCTTTCCTATTTTAACACCTGATAGTCTCGACATATTGGCGCATCAAGTGAAGTCTGGGTCCCCAGAGGATCCGCTTTGCCCAGCTGTGTTCAAAGACCTAGCGGTACACGATATCTCGCCGCTATGTTCTCTGATCAACTCGTCACTCACATCAGGCGATGTCCCACTGAAGTGGAAGCGAGCCATGGTTCGTCCTATCCTCAAGAAACCTAGCTTGGACGGTAGCAAGCCTGAGAGCTATCGGCCAATTTCACTCTTGCCGTGGCCGGCCAAGGTGACTGAGGCGCATGTCAACGCAGTCCTCTCGGAACATCTTCGCCATGCAGATATCCTTGATGCGACGCAGAATGGGTTCAGGGCCGGTCATAGCACGGAGACGGCTCTGCTCTATATGGTGGAGCATCTTCGCTCCGTGCTTGACGCGGGACAAACGGCAGCGCTGGTGCTATTAGACCTGAGCGCTGCCTTTGACACCGTCTCGCACCCGATCCTTCTGCGTCGCCTAGAGGAGGCTGGCGTCACCGGCATTGCTCTCCAGTGGTTCCGGTCGTTCTTAGCCAATCGGGCCTTTAGCGTGACCGTCCCATCTTACCAGTCCAAATTCCATCCGTTGAACCTGGGGGTCCCCCAAGGCTCCTCGCTGAGTCCTACGTTGTTCAATCTTTACGTAAGGCCGCTGGCTGAGGTTGTCAGGCAATGGGGTATGACGATGGTGTCATACGCCGATGACACCCAGCTAGCGGTCACGATCAGCGGGGATGCCGAAGTCGATGCCCCCAGGTTTCAACAAGGACTGCGGGCGGTCGCCAGCTGGATGACGTCCAACTGTCTCCAGCTGAACGCTAGTAAGACCGAGGTCATGGTTTTTGGCAAACAACCGGAACTTTGGGGTGAGAGATGGTGGCCAGGGGACCTGGGTCCTGCTCCCATCCCAGTTGCCGAGCTTAAGAACCTCGGGGTCTGGCTGGACCCTACCCTTACGTTTGTGTGTCATACCAAACGTACGGCGGCCTGTTGCTTTGGTATCCTGCGCGGGCTCCGTCCAGTGCTTAAGTTCTTTGATGCCCCCACTAGGCAGCTCATGATCCAAGCCACTGTCATCTCTAGGCTGGATTATGCGAGTTCCCTACTGGTTGGCCTGAATCAGGCAGAGATTGGACGTTTACAACGGATCCAGAACGCCGCAGCAAGATCGGTGGTAGGCTTACCAAGATTCTGCTCCACTTCTAGCACTTTGCGTTCACTGCACTGGCTCCCGGTGGCCCAGCGGATCCAGTTCAAGGTCCTCTGTGTCGCCTACAAGATCCTGAAGGGGTCCCCAGCAACGATTCTTATGGCTCTCCTAGCCCATTACACCCCAGCCCGAGCCTTAAGATCTGCGGACTTAGAACTGGCGGTTGTACCACGCTTTAGGCGGAGTAGGGCAGGAGGACGTTCGTTTCAAGTTCGTGCGGCGGTCTTGTGGAACTCCCTGCCCCTGGCGATTCGTGCTGAGAGGGATCTGCTCTCCTTTCGCCGTGCGGTGAAAACTTTTCTATTCCCTTAGTTTGTTTTTTGTTTCGTTGTGTTGTGCTGCTGCCTTGTCGGGCGCCAGGACGCTCCTTAGCTGGAGCATCTGTGCGCCAAATAAAAACGCATAACATAACATAACATAACATAACATGACCCTAAAAAGGCACCCTGGCCTACAGACCTCCCAGACCTCGAACTGCGTTCACCACCACCACCATCGCCGACCGCATCGCGCCCCACGCCATCACCTTCATGGACTAAATACTCATCGGAGACCTCAACTTCCACCTCAACATCAGCAGCGACCCAAACTCCGCAACACATCTGGACAGACTTCAACTCGTCCCAACTCACAAGGTAGGATACATCCTCAACTCCATCTTAGCAGGAGGTAACATGCACTTCAGCCACACCACACAACCCCCATGGACGGACCACCACTGCGTACACTTCCACGTCTACAACAAACCCACGGCACCCAAACCTGCAACCCGCTCTCCATGAAAAAAACTGGAGCAGGGTCACTGAGGAGCAGCTCAACTCCACCCTCAACCACGGTGCCCCCGCCACCTCTACCGACGCCAAACTCGCAGCCAAAGAACTCCACACATGGATCTCCAACTGCGCAGACGAGGGGGGCGCTAGGTGGTGCACGACCAAGATGGCTGCACACCTGTCAGGCTCCAGCCCTGCCGAGCAGTAAAATATACAACATGCCCATCCTGAACCGAATTTCTGGTCTTTGAATTCCACTGCGAGAAACCAGCTACTCAGCTGATGCTGGAGATACTATTTTTACATGTATAGCCTGGAGTGCAACGGATGCGGAGACCGCTAAAACTGGGGGCGGTCTGAGACGAGCTGAACCTGGTGCTGCGCGGCGGATAACTGAGCTGGCAAACACCAAGGCTGTGTGGGCCTACTGACGGAGGTGCAGAAGTCTACCGGCGGAGGAGCGCTGCCCTTCTCAAACTCTTGCTGTGTGCGGTGGGCGCCAGCGTTGGAAATCGTGAGAGAGGCTGGCGCTGCAATAGCCTGCCCTGGGCCCTGTTGACTTACATTATTGACAACGCCGCAGCGTGGATGTGCTTCGTGCCCCGTCGGGCGCACCCTAAGCAACCGCCTGACTGAATGTGACGGCTGGGGCTATAACTACACCAACCGTATATGCCTTGCGCCTCGGAGCACTTTCCAACCCGCCACCCATTATAAGTACCCTGCTGCCTGGGACTGTGTGCCACCACCTTTCATCCAACCTTCAACCGCTGTGCGGAGCTACCGCCATTTTGGTCCGCTGCGGTATTGCCGAGCGCTGCGGACAGAACTACTTAACACCGCTAGCTGAGCCCACATGCTACCTGAAGGGCCTGGCGCTTGTCTAAAATCTGCACGTAACATGCTGCACAGCGGGTGATATATTGCTTGCATCCTGCCCTTGATACCTCGGGGACGCTGCTAAGGGTGGCCTTTTGAGATGGACTGGAAGACGCTCTTCTATTTCAGAGATCGCCGGTGGCCGAAAATGGGACTTGTGCTCATTACTTCGTAGAGGTGGGCCCTGTACTGCACAGTTAAGCTTTGTGATACCTATTTGACTACATTTGTACACTTCCTGTGCTCCCTTTGGTACCTGGTACTCTTGCCGTCGGGACGCCGGCCTGGATATTTGGTGATGTCTGAACAGTGCGAGGAGGCTGGGGACATATTTTCTCTGGGAGCCTAGGAGGAGGTCTGCCAGGGGCTGTGCGAATCAAACCTTGCTGTCACTGTACCGCTGTCAACCTACACATTAGCCTTCGTGAGGGGGCCACATTTTCAGACGTCCCCATACCACTGCTGCACTGGTTTATTTATACACACCTGCGGGTGGCGTATACTGTCGGGGACCTGATCCTAATCTCCTACTATTCTCGCCTGCCTGCGCCATGGGGCACACCGACATTAAACAATCCAAAATTCAGTTTGAAGCGCTCAAGACCCCAGGGTCGCAGCCTGAGGACCACGCGGAGTGCGATGCCGCGGACACGCCATAAGAGGACTGGAAGGCAATCTTCCTTGGCATGAAACAGTCTCACGTCCATAGACGCTAAAATAGATACCATGAACATGCGGATGGACTTTGTGGTCACCAAGCTGGATCAGCATGAGCAACGCCTAAAGGAAGCTGAGACCAGGGTGTCCGACCTGGAGGATGGAGCTACCACGAGCAGAGGCCAGATGTCGCAGATGGAAAAACTACTCAAAGTAATCGCCGATAAAAATGGAGATGTAGAGGCCCGCTCTCAGAGACATAACGTTCGTATACTTGGCATGGCGGAATCCACCAACCCGGGCCGTATTGAAGACTTCATCGAGAAACTGATTGTGGAGCTGTTCGGCAGAGACTCCTTCTTGGCACACTGTGCGGTGGAGAGAGCACATAGATCTCTAGCGGGGGGAGGGCTCCACCGTGGCCCCTGATCACCCGTCTATAAAACTACCGAGATAGGGATACCATCCTGTGCCTGGCTCGAGAACAGGAATGGGTATATTACGAAATCACGACGCTCGCCTTTTTTCGGGACTTTACGCAATCAGTGCAGGATGCATGCAGAAATACGCTACCGTCAAGAAAAAACTGCTATCGCAGCAAATCCCCTACGCCATGTTGTACCCAGCGAAATTGAAGATACCCCATCACAGATCGCAACACTATTTTTTGAACCCACACCAGGCTGAAGACTACCTCCGGCGGCTACGCGACTGCTGAGCCTGAAACTTGAAGATGTTACAGATCTCAGTCGCCCCTATTGAATCCAAGCTGAAATGTACAAGATGCACTGGTATAATCTGGAACTCTTATAAACACTCTGTGCATGAAGGTCTATACTACACTGGTGATGTATACACATGCTTAATGTTTGGTAAACTGTCTTGCTCGGTTACTTACCTCAGTCCTGCCGTAGCTGTCCGCCTTCATGGCAGGTGTAGTGGGCGGATGTAAGGAGGGAAGTGGGCGGGTCAAGTGCCCTTAGTGTATTCCCTGCGAGGGCGTACCCCTGAAGTTACGATAAGGAGGGGAGAAAGTAGTTAATTAATGATGTTTTCTGGGAGGAGGGGGATCTTGTACCCGGCAAGTTGGGGACACCGGTGTGGGCCGAGGGCTGTTTTTCTTCGGTGAAAGGTTTGCAGATGGTTCAGTCCACAATGGTCATTATTCTATGGGTCAATACTAGATACCACACACGACGCAGCAGTAGACTGCACACAGTATATCAATAGTTTCAAAGTTGCATCATGGAACATAAGGGGTTTGAATAACCCTCGGAAAAAACGGCAGATACTAGGTTATCTTGATAGGCATCACATCACAATAGCTATGTTGCAGGAGATGCACTTGAGCCCCTGCACTACTCCCCAGTTCGCCTCGAGATGGGCCTCGCATCTTACTCTACATACTCCCGGGGAGTGGCTATTTTGATAAAGAGAGGGGTGCCGTTTGAGCCCAGCGGGTCGGAGATTGATGCGGATGGTAGGTTTCACCTAGTCTGGGGTAGATTTCATTGTTAGGATTTAACATTTGCCAACTGTTACGGACTGAACAAGGACGACTCCCATGCTCTCCTCCAGTTATGGAGCAAACTTCAAGAGATAGGCACCACTTAAGTCATTTGGGGCGGGGACTTTAATACAGTGGTAAAGCCCCACATGGACAGATCCCGAGCTTTCCCTACACACTATACCATCACTCAGCGAACACTACGAGACATTATTGATGAGAATTACCTACTTGACTCCTGGAGGTACAAACATCTTAAGTTGCGGGAGGGTACACACTTTTCAGCAATCCACTCTTCTTGGGCCAGACTGGACTACCTGCTTGTATCCATGGGGATGGAGCTTTGGCTGGGGCAGGTGACCCAACTAGCCCGCACTCACTCAGATCACCGCCCGGTTGTTGCTGAACTGCATGCACCCCTCAACCACTCCCCATACAATAGCTTGCGCCTTAACGCTTTACATCTCCAGGACACGGCAAAGCTGAACTGGAGCAAAGATATTAACACATTTCTTTAGCACAATCTGGACTCTGTTCCCAATATCAGGCGTTCAAAGTCAGAGCCCGGGGCTGGTGCATATTCAAGGGCGGGGGCATCCTCAAATCGCTACGTAATGACCTACCCAAACTGGAAAGGAAACTCAAGCAATTGGAGGGCAAACTTGGTTCCAGTCCCGATGGGAACGGCATCGGGAGCCACCATTCGCTGTAAACTTACCGAATACGAGGCCCTTGCTGACAGGGAGTGTAAATCTCAGGGGAAACCTCATATGGCACAGGTATATGGAAAGGGAGACCACCCAGGGAAAGCTCTGGCAGCTGCGACCAAACCACCTAGGTTCTCCACTTATGTAGCGGAGCAACAGGATGCACAGGGTAACACGCATAGGAATCTTCCTGATCAGCTGCACACGTTCAGAGACTACTATAGTAACCTGTACTCCTCCCAAAGGGGCACCCCTCTTGATTTGCCCGACTATTTTGAAGATACCGCTCTTGCCTGGTTGGGGGATGCTCAGCGGAAATTCTTAACCCTAGATTTAGAATTAGATTAAATCACAGAAGCTATCATGCAGATGAAGTCTGGATGGGCCCCGGGGTCGATGGGCTACCAATAAAAACCTACATCTCAATTCTGGCCCTAATCCTGAAGAAGGTATATTATGTACAACTGAAAGAGGGATGCCTGCCCAGGACGATGCGGGAGTCCCTTATAACCTCGTTATTAAAACAAGGGAAGTCCCCACTTTACTGTGACTCGTACCGACCCCTTTCTCTTTTAAATTGCGATACCAAAATATTGGCTCAAGTTCTGGCGACCCGACTTAATCTGCTGATACAGCGCCTGGTGTTACCTGACCAGGCTGGATTTATTCCAAACCGAGCAACTGCACAATCTCAGGACCTTGGCTGCTGTACTACAGGACATTGACCCTAAGTGATCGGCGGTTGCTGTATTCCTTATTATCTCCTATTCTATTCGCCTTAGCCATCGAGCCTCTCGCCACCAAACTCATGCAGCACCATAACGATAAAGCACTGATTTATCCAGCTAGACAGCTGCTCATCTCCCTATACGCAGATAATATGACTATGTATGCTAAAAAGCCCCAATATAACCGTAATCCAATATTACAGGAGATATCTAAATTTGGTGCCATCTCTGGGGTACAAATAAACTGGTCTAAGTCTGCGGTCTTTCCCCTTACAGATATAATACCCCGCCACACCAATTGGACTACTCCCTGGTCTGGGAAATGGACGAGATAAAATACCTGGGTATACGACTAACTGGAATCAAACACAGCACCGAAACCGCCCTCATCGCTGCTACAGACGACATCCGAACGCTACTGGACAACGGAGAAACAGTTGCCCTCATCCTACTTGACCTCCGTGCCGCCTTCGACACAGTCTGTCATAGCACCCTCACACAACGCCTCAGCAACGTCGAAATACAAGGAAAAGCTTTGGACTGGATCATCTCGTTCCTCGCCGGAAGAACCCAGAGAGTCCGCCTCCCCCCATTCAAATCAGAGGCAACCGAAGTCATCTGCGGCGTACCACAAGGATCATCACTCAGTCCCACCCTCTTCAACGTTTACATGAGTCCCCTCGCATCCATCGCGCGACAACACAACCTCAACATCATCTCCTACGCAGACGACACCCAGCTGATCCTCTCCCTCACCAAAGAGCCAAACACCGCCAAAACCAATCTACACAAAGGAATGAAAGAAGTAGCCGAATGGATGAAGAACAGCCGTTTAAAACTAAACTCGGACAAAACGGAAGTCCTCATCCTAGGATCATCCCCCTCTGACTGGGACGACTCATGGTGGCCACCGGCCCTGGGGACAGCACCCATACCTACAGATCACGCATGTAACCTGGGCTTTATCCTAGACTCCTCCCTCTCGATGACCAGACAAGTCAACGCCGTCTCATCTTCATGCTCATGCCCATGCTCGCGCCAGGACGCCCCTTTGCTGGGGCAGCTGCGCGCGTAATAAATCCGGATAACATAACATAACATAACATGCTTCAACATCCTACGCATGCTCAAAAAAATCTTCTGTTGGATCCCCACAGATACAAGAAAGACAGTCACCCACGCACTGGTCACTAGCCAACTGGATTATGGAAATACCCTTTACGCCGGAACCACAGCCAAACTACAGAAAAAACTCCAAAGCATCCAAAACGCCTCAGCCAGACTCATACTGGACATCCCCCGTCAAGCTCACATTTCCGGTCACCTGAAAGACCTCCACTGGCTCCCCGTCAACAAGAGAATAACGTTCCGTCTCCTCACCTACGCACACAAGGCCCTCTACGACCTAGGACCCGAATGCCTCAACACACGACTGTCCTTCTACACACTCACCCGCCAACAACGATCATCCAATCAAGCCCTCGCCGCAATTCCGCGCATCCATAGATCCACCATGGGAGGAAGATCCTTCTCCTACTTAGCGGCCAAAACCTGGAATTCTCTCCCCACTCACCTCCACCTTACACAGAACCACCTCTCCTTCAGAAAGCAGCTAAAAACCTGCCTTTTCAATAAGTAATACACCCACCCTCCCTCAAGCGCCTTGAGACCCTCTGGGTGAGTAGCGTGCTATACAAATTCCTGAACTTGAACTTGAACTATGCTCTCTTGAGGATAAATTATGGTACAGCCATAGATGAGATAACTGACACCACTCTCCATGGCAGGGAGAATCTCCTTAATTAAGATGGTTTTATTGCCAAAACTTTTGTACCTATTTAATAATATACCCTACCACCCTGGGAACTTCTTTTTTAGCACGCTCAAATCTCAACTTACGCGGCTCATATGGGGTGGGAAACAGGCGCGACTTAACTTGCACACTTTGATGATGCCATACCACCAGGGAGGGTATGACATCCCTAATTTTGAGTTTTATTATTACTGTGCGCAGGCCCTTTTCACTGAGTATTGGTTTCACCCGCCACCTTTTATGCCTCATCTGGCGGTGAAGGATGGATACATGGCCCGACACCCACAACGTGCTATCTCTTCACAGCAGTGAAGAGGAGTGAACGAGACCCGTCCGCTGTAGATTGCACTATATTGGCATGGCAACGGATAGCTCGTAAGCTGGAAGCCCCCATACTGTACTCCCCTAAGATGCCCCTCTTACGAAACCCCTTACTGCAAATCATCTTTGAAGGGATATGTCGCAGGATTCTAGAGAGGCTTCTGTACTGTACCTGGGGGGATCTCTATGTAGGTGGGCAATTCCGTTCCAAGGAACAGTATTTCGAGACCTGTGAGCCAATAATGGACACATTTATGTATACCCATCTCCGGCAAAGTGTGAAGGCTGCTACCCCTGCCTTTCCGGAGGAACCTGATACGCTTGCCCCTTTGCATACCTTGCTCCAAGCAGACAACCCTCGCCACATCATATCCCTCCTTTAACAACATACACAGAACTCACCATCCTCATGTCCTGTCTGTGCCAGGCAAGAATGGGATAAGGACCTGAATGTTACATTGACAGATGACCAATGGGAGCTTAGCTGTGCGCGGACAGACGCTGTGACCGGCAACAGTCGGCTACGTCTTATTCATTTCAAGTTTCTGCACCACTTATACCACACTCTGGCTAAACGTTATCGATTTCGGCTCAGGGACAGTGATGAATGCATGAGGTGTGGTTGGGAGGGTGCAGATTTTTTACACATGGCATGGGAGTGCCCCCCAGTGGTAATCTACTGGACACAGACGTTACAAGGGCTATCGACCACAATAGGTACTCAGGTGGCACCATGCCCGCTTGTTGCCCTTCTGGGATTGTCCCATGGGATCAAGATAGTACATAAAAAGTTCCTAGCAATGGGGTTACTGTTAGCGAAACGGCAGGTGGCGTGTAGGTGGGGGAGAGGCCGTGCTACCAAGTTCAAAGACTGGATCCACACTATGTCTACATGGCAAGACGACATGCACCACTATGCTGAAATGCTTCCCACAAAGTCACGCCTGAAAGACATCTGGGGCCCGCTCACCACATATCTTCTAGCACTGGAGGCAGATCGAGAGGAAGAGGAAAGTGCAATTGGGCCTGCGACCTGTCCCCCAACTTCACAGGAGGAAGCACATGGGGAGTGAGTGGTTGGAATGTGGCTGCTATGGTGCCCTGATTCGGGGCTGAATATAACAGGGCCTTTCTTGAATTACTCAACAGTTGGAAATGAGATTATTGATCTAAAAACTCACTGTTATTCATGATGTCCTGGTACGAAATATCATTATGACCTCAGGTGTGTCGCATTGTGCTGCACCTTGTCTACATACGCTTTTGGACTGTATTGTCGTCGATTGATCTGCTTTGTGTTATCCCTGGACCTGGGTAAAAAGTTGGTGGGGGGGGGAGGGGGAGGGGGGGCGGGCAGTTTATTTCGCACACTTGTTGGTGTGGGAACATGCAATGTATGTGTATAATACTGTGATGTTTGAACTGTGGCCTTTAATGCATTGATGTACTGCACAATATGCCAATAAAGGTTTTTAAAATCTAAAAAAAAAAAAAAAATGCGCAGACAAGCTCGCACCCCTACGTAACCCCGAAAGACATCGTTCCAGGAAGGCACCTGGTTTACCGCCGATCTCCAAGAATCTAGACGCACCTGCAGACGTCTCGAGAAGAACAGGAGAAACAGCAGCTCCTCAGAAGACAGGAATTCACCAAAACCCCCAGCGAAACGATGGACATCACCCCCTCCCAGGACCTCTGCAACGATTTAGACTCCTACTTACATCTGGAAATCCAGGGCATATACGACGACTTTAACCACCAGACACCTGACTCCGAAACCAATCCCTCCTTCAGCAAAGCCAGCCAGCCCACCATCTCCTTATGGACCCCAGTCACCACCAAAAGACACCGCATCGACCATGGAGCCCAAGTGACTACTTGTGTAACGATATATCTGTAAGAGACATTAGTTAGTGATAGATTCCTTACCTTAGAATATCCCCAGGCGAGTATGGTGCTATGCCGCCTTCTATGAGGGAAGCACTCATAGTGACGATACTGAAGCCAGGCAAGCCGCCTGACCTCCCGGGGTCATATCGCCCCTTGTCCCTTATCAATGTAGACGCGAAGCTATACGCCAAGGTACTGGCAAACAGACTGGCGCTCGTAGCCCCGGAATTAGTGGCCCCAGAGCAGGCGGGTTTCATTCCGGCCAGAAACCTCACGTACAACATCAGAACGGTTATGGGAGCCATACAACACACCAAACATGACACCAAGGCAGTTGCTGTCTTCTTAGATATGGAGAAGGCGTTTGACTCCGTGGAGTGGACGTTCATGCGCAAAGTCCTCAGGAAACTGGGGCTGGGAGACCTTTTCCCCCAACTCCTCGGCGCGCTTTATCACCGGCCCACCGCGAGAGTTCGGCTGGGTGATGCAGTCTCAGAGGCGTTCACTGTAAGCCGGGGCACAAGACAGGGGTGCCCCCTCTCGCCGCTACTGTACGCGCTGGTTGCAGAACCGTTGGCCTGCGGGATGCGGGAATACCACTCCTACGAAGCCATCAACTACCCTACCTACAAGATCGGTATCTCCACATACGCTGACGACACATTGTTGTACGTCAGAGACCCGGCGAACAACCTCTCTTTGGTCTTGCGGGAGGTGGTACGGTTTGGGGCCCTTTCCGGACTGAAGGTAAACTGGCCAAAGTCAGTGGCATTCCCCCTGACTCCTGTTACCGAACCCTTTGAGATGGAATACCCACTACAGTGGTCCACAGACCCGATCAGATACCTGGGTATAAAGATACACACGGACCCTGACATTGTGTTGCGGGAAAACTACGGGGTTGCATATAGCAAACTTGAAGATGATATTGAGCTCTGGATCAAGCTCCCGCTCTCTTTGATGGGCCGCATTGCCTTGATGAAAATGGTGGTCCTCCCGAGATTTTTGTTCCTCTTTAATAACCTCCCGATAGTCCTCTCTAGAGCTTTTTTCACGACCTTGAACAAACTCCTTGTTAGGCTCGCCTGGGCCGGGAAGCAACCTAGAGTTCAATGGAAGGTGCTTCAGCTCCCATACGAGCAAGGGGGGTTGGCGGCCCCTGACCTAGAACGTTACTATAGGATTGCGCAGGCCTCCCATCTCCATACCTGGATACACGGCAACCCGGACATCCCACATGTGATTCTGGAGCGCCTTTTCGCTGCCCCTACTTCGCCCCCTGCGACTATCTGTAGCCCTGGCGACCGCAGAGTAGGAGTCCTGGATTCTATCCGCTCTACTAACCATGCTTGGCATTCCATAGTACAGAGGCAAGATAAGGTGCTACTGTATGCCCCTAATATGCCGATACATTGGGCACTTTGGCTTCCTACATTGACGGAACCGGGTGTACACAGAGCACTTGCCGATCTGGGTGCACATACGTTGGGAGATCTCTTCGAACATGGTAGGGTTAAGACGTGGGATCAGATGGCGCGGGGGCGTGACCACCCCTGCCTACTCCACCGCTTCCAATACCACAGAGTGCGTAGCGCCCTTCTAGATCACTTAGGCCCGGATATGGAGGAACCCCCTGTGATACCAGAGCTAGAGTATGTCATTCATACAGAATCTCCGAAGAAGCTTACTTCTAAGCTTTATAGTATGGGACATGCACGCACGGCATTACAGTATACAAAGGCGCGACTGGCCTGGCAGACCGATTTAGACATGCACATTGACGACGGAATGTGGACGTACTGCTGCGCGGCCACCAGGCGAATCTCGTTGAACGGGAGACACCGCCTACTTCACTTTAAATTTCTACAACGGGTGTATTACACACCGGAAAGACTGCATCGCTATGGCCTTCGCGACTCACCCCGTTGCGAGAGATGCCGCGCCCCAGTAGCGGACTTTATACACGTGGCCTGGTTATGCCCGGGGGTCCGTAAATTCTGGACCAATATATTTGCGGAACTAAGCAGAATAACGGACCAGGAGTTGGACATAGACCCCGCCCTCGCCCTGCTGGGCCATGCGCGAAATGTGCCGGCACCGGTGCGTAAACTGGTTAGCATGGGCATGCTACTTGCCAAACGGGTTGTTGCTTCATGTTGGATGAGGGGCCCGCTCCCGACTCTGAAGCGATGGGCCAGCGACATGCTGTACTGTAACACGCAGGCGGAGGCGTATAGCGAATTACTCCCTCCCCGGAGTCGCCCCAAGAACTTCTGGGAGCTCTATCGCACTTATCTCAATTCCAGGTTGGACGAGGATGACTCAACCTCGGGAGGGGGTGAGGGACAGGAGGGCGCAGCGACCTTAGATCCCCCCTGATTCCAGCGGTCTCACTTTTAGATAGACAACACCACCAAACACAGTAGACGTTCAGCCACTCCCAGCTCCACAGGACCACGCATGCACCTGCGCACACAGCGGGACGTACACAACACTACACGCCATGTCACTCCAACAGACTACATCTTACATCATAGGGAACATGCAGAATGGGGACCGGTTAAGGGGTGGTGGGGTTGGCAAGGGTTAAGGGAACTTGTTGGGAGAAAAAATAAAATTTTACGATTATGTACATATATTCATAGTGCACGTTACATCACTGATGGTATTACCATATTGGAACCTTCACCGCTCGAACTGCACACTGGACTATTCCATTGTGGGGGCTTCTTCTTTGTGAACTTCATTTGATACACTACTGCCTCATTGATAAGAAGACCTGGCCTACCGCCGGCCCGAGATGGGATGTAGGTGAATGGCCCTGTGTGCATTGTAATGTGCTGCTGTTTGATAAATAAATTAAAAAAAAATAAAAAAAAAAAAAGAATATCCCCAGGCGTGAGACTGGATCTGGAAACTTTTGCGTAGCAATACCCCTGCGTGTCGGTAGGCGGCGTCTGCGGCTCCGCGTCTGTCGTCGGCGTCGTTAGCGCCGGAATGACATCGTCGGAGTACTTAGACGCCGCCCTCGCGCACTGACGTCAGTTCTGATACACAGCTTTTCCGCACCAGGTACGCAGAGCCATGATAGAACCAACACTGGTGCCATGAAACTAGGGCCCTGAAAGGGGATGACCTTAATCCTAGATATCGGTTCGCAGAACGGGGAGGATGGGTGGATTGGTAAGGAATCTATCACTAACTAATGTCTCTTACAGATATAGTATATAAGTAGTAACTTGTGCATCTGAAAGAGACACGTTAGTGATAGATTTCTTACCTTAGAATAGATACCCCAGCAATACCAACCCCGGTGGTGGGTCTGCGAACCAATAATCACACCAGAAAGTACTGGAGGACGGAACGGCCAAAGAAGCCATCCCTCCGGACTTGGCTGTCTCGGCAGTAGTGTCTCGGGAACGTGTGCAGCGAGGCCCAAGTAGCTGCCTGACAAATGTCCTGCAAGGGGACTCCCAGGCCCAGGGCAGCAGTAGTCGCCGTGGCCCGAGTGGAGTGGGCCCTCAGCCCAACAGGAGGTTCCTTCTTAGCCAAGGAGTAACACGCTTGGATGCACAACACGATCCACCGAGAGATGGTCCGCTTGTGCACCGCCCGTCCTTTCTTAGCTCCCACGTAACCAACAAAGAGTTGGTCATTCACCTGGAACTGGCGTGTGCGATCCAGATGGTAAGAGAGCGCACCTATTGGGTCCAGACAGTGGAGCCTCTCCCTCTTTCGAGGGATGCGGAGGCGGAAAGAAGGTGGGCAAGGTGATGGGCTGCCCGATGTGGAAGGCTGTGACTACCTTGGGCAGGAAAGAGGGTTTTGCCCGCAACACAACCTTGTCCGGATGGACAGAAAGGAAAGGAGGTTTAGAGGAAAGAGCTTGGAGCTCACTCACTCTCCTGGCAGAGGTGATGACAACCAGAAAAGTAGTCTTAAGGGTAAGAAGACGTAGAGGACAATTATGAAGCGGCTCAAAGGGAGCGCACATCAAGTAAGTGAGAACCAGGTTCAAGTCCCACTGGGGCATCACAAAAGGAACAGGAGGGAACATATGAGTGATGCCCTTTAAGAATCTGTTTACAATGGGGGACTTGAACAAAGAAGGCTGATCGGGTAGCCTTAAGAAGGCTGAAAGGGCAGAAAGACAGCCCTTGATAGTGCCCAGAGCAGAGCCCTGCTGGGCAAGAGAAAGAAGGAAGAGGAGAACCTCAGAAAGAGAGGCATTGAGAGGATCCACAGCCTTTGCTGTGCACCATGCCACATATCTGTTCCACCTGCAGGTGTATACCGACTTTGTGGAGGGACGCCTGGCTGCCAGAATGACATTACAGACTTCAGGAGGCAAGTCAAATGGCCTCAACTGTCGCCGCTCAATCTCCAAGCATGGAGGTGGAGACTGGACAGGTTCGGGTGGAGGACCGTCCCCTGCTGCTGCAACAGAAGGTCCTCCTGAAGAGGCAGACGAACCGGGGGATCGACTTGACATACTGAGTAGCTCGGGATACCAGTACATTCGCGCCCAGTCCGGAGCCACAAGGATAACTTGGGGCCCGGTCGCGCTTTATCTTCTTCAGCACTCTGGGCAGAAGTGGTATAGGCGGAAAGGCGTAAAACAGACCCCCAACTCTACTCGCGACGAAAAGCGTCTCCGAGCGAGTGCCGCCTTGGAAATTCCAACGCGCAGAACTGATGGCATTTCGCGTTCTCTTCTGTGGCGAATAGATCTAACCAAGGCTCTCCCCACTGCAGAAAGAGGCCTTGCGCCACATCCGAGTTCAGACGCCATTCGTGATCCATCATGCACCGCAGGCTGAGTTCGTCCGCCCTGGCGTTCAGAGAACCTGCCAGGTGTTGAACCACCAGAGTCACGCCCTGATGTTCCAGCCACTGCCAGAGGCGCAGAGCCTCCTGTCAGAGGGTCCATGACCCCACCCCGCCCTGTTTGTTGCAGTACCACATGGCGGTGGTGTTGTGTGTGAACACCTGCACTACATTCCCCCGAACAGAGGGGAGGAATGCCTTCAGTGCTAGACGAATCGCCTGCAGCTCCAGAAGGTTGATATGGAGCTGGGACTCCGCCGGAGACCTGAGGCCTCTGATCTCCGCCGCTCCCTTGTGGCCTCCCCAGCCCTGAAGGGACGCGTCCGTCACAACTACGTGCTCCGGTTGGGGAAGGGAGAGGGATCTGCCGCTGACCCAATCGCGGTCCGCGAGCCATCACTGCAGCGATCTCGCAGTGCCCTCTGAGATCATGACATGGTCGGACAGGTTGCCCTGATGCTGGGCCAACTGAAATTTCAGGTCCCACTGCAGAGCCTGCATCCGCCAACCGGCGTGATGCACCAGAAGGATGCAGGAGGCCATCAGCCCCAGAAGCCGCTGCGTCAACCAGACCGAGACCCGGGATAAAGGCCGAAAGAGTGGAATGAGAGCCTGAATATCCCGGACCCGCTGTTCGGGAGGATAAACCCGAAACCGCGCCGAGTCGAGGACCGCTTCGATGAAGTGGAGCTTCTGAGAGGGGCACAGGTGTGAATTCGGCACATTGATGGAAAACCCCAGCTGGTGCAGGAGGTCTGCCATTGTCTGGAGGTGGCCGATGACTGTCTGGGGCGAGCCCGCCTTCAACAACCAGTCGTCGAGGTAGGGGAAGACTGAAACCCCTAACCTGGGCAGATGAGCTGCGACCACCGCCATCACTTTCGTGAACACCCGGGGGGCGCTGGTAAGGCCGAAGGGGAGCACGGTAAACTGAAAGTGCTCGAGGCCTACCGTGAACCGCAGGTAGCACCGGTGGGCCGGCAGGACGGGGATGTGGAAATAGGCGTCCTGCAAGTCCAACGCTACCATCCAGTCTCCAGGGTCCAGGGCAGCTAAGACCTGAGCCAATCTCAGCATTTTGAACTTCTCCTTCCGGAGGAAGCCGTTGACGTTCCGTAGGTCCAAGATAGGGTGGAGGCCCCCTTTGCCCTTCTTGGGTACCAGAAAGTAGTGGGAGTAACAACCACACCCTACCTCCGGCCCAGGAACGCGTTTGATGGCCCCCTTGACCAAGGGGGCCGTAACTTCCTCTTGCAGAAGTTGCAAATGATCCTGCGGTGGTATTGCGGTGGCATGGCTGCAGGGGTCCTCTCGAATGGGAGGAAGTAGCCCCTCCGGACGATTTGCAGCACCCACGCGTCCGACGTGACAGTGCGCCAGTGGAAGTGGTGATGGCGAACCCTGCCTCCACTGGCGTCACATGGGCCTGAAAGCGAGGACTAGGAGGGTTTTGAGGCAGATGCTGCAGAGGAAGGTGTGGACTGGCCGCGCCGTTGTCCCCGACCGCCGCCACGGCGGTTTCAACGGCCGCCACCGCGCTGGATGTTAGTCTACGGCGCGTGGCTGGCGGCACGTGTGGGAGCGCCCCTTCCTTGGCCACGAAAAGAGCGAAAGGCACCTGTTTGCTGGCGTGGGTCCGAGAGGCCCAAGAACTTGGCCGTAGCCCTGGAGTCCTTAAAACGCTCAAGCGCATGGTCTGCCTTGTCGCCAAAGAGGTGACGGCCATCAAACGGCATGTCCAGAAGTGTGGCCTGGACATCAGCCGAAAAGTTGGCGGTCCTCAACCAGGCATGGCGTCGAACAGCCACCGTCGTTGCCATCGCTCTGCCCAGTGAGTCCATGGTATCCAGCCCACACCGGATGGAGTAGCGTGCCGCATATCGACACTCAGCAAGGGCTTGGGCAAGTTTAGCCCAGACCTCCTCAGGGCATTGTGGCAGCACGTCCGCGACCGTGTCCCACAGAGTGTGGGTGTAGCGGCCCAAGAGGCATGCGGTATTGACTGACGGCAGTCCCAAACTCAGGGACGAGAACACCTTCTTACCGAACTGTTCATACATCTTGGATTCCCGATCGGGCGGAGCCGTCGGGAATGCGGTCTGGGAGGTAGAGGCCTGGATAACCAGGCTCTGGGGGTGGGGTGGGTGGAAAAGAAGCAAGGGTCGCCCGGAGCCGGGCGGTAGCGTCTGGCCACGTTCCTATCCACAGGTGGACCTGTAGCGGGCCTGGATCAGGCGCCCAAAAGAACATCACACAAGGCCTCATTAAACGGCAGCAGAGGCTCAGCTGAGCTTGACTGCGGTTTAAGGACCTCAGTGAGGAGGTTAGTCCTCACGGCCGTGACAGGGCGCTCCAGGCTCAAGGCCTTGGCCGCCTGCGTCATCACTACACTGTAGGCAGCCCCCTCCTCAGTAGCCACGGTTAGAGGGGAGACAAAAACAGTGTCTGGAGAAGTGTCCAGTCCACTGGCATCCCCAAGCTCACATGTCCAGTCGTGTTTAGACTGGAACTCCTGTGCCGGAGGGTCCACAGACCCCTCCCAATCCCCTTCGTCACCCATCACCTGATACTCAGGTTCAAAGGATGGGGCCGGTTTGTGGAAATAAAAATCTCCAAACGATGTCGAGAGCGGCGCCCAGCATCGGCGCTCCGGCGCCGGAACCGAATCAAAGGTAGTATTGGGGACGGCGTCGCTGGGGGTGACACCCTAGGGGCCGGCATCGGCGAGGTCATGAGGTCGACCGGCGACGACCTGGATCCGGAAGCGTATCCAGTGGGGGCCTGCGGCGCCGGGACCGAAGTCGCCGGCGGCGTCGGGACCGAAGTCTCCGTCGGAGCCGAAGCACCCAACCCGCTGGGCCCGAAGGCACCGCGGAACCCAGCGGAAGAAGGAGGGACCTCATGGCCATGAGGTACCGCTCGACCTCCTCAGGCGATGCATCGAGCCCAGGGTTCAAAAGGTGTGGGGCAGGATGTGGCACCCGCGACTCCGCGGGGCAGCGTGGGTGGTGTCACCCGAACCCCCAGCGGCGTCGCACGAGCATCGGGGTGGGTCAGAAGAGCGATGCCTCATTTCCGACCTCTCATGCCTCTTACCTGAGGATCGTGATCCCGACGACCGATGCCGACTCTCTGAGCTACGAGGGCTCCGACCCCGCGACCGGTCCCTCGACCTCCTGTGGGACCGGGACCTCAAACGGCGCAGGCCGACTGCTGGAGCTCAAGTCGCTTGCGGGACCGCTCCCGCCTGGCCTTAGACGTCAGGGCCCGGCAGTCAGAGCAGGTTCGGTCGTCGTGGTCGAGGCCTAGACACTGGAGGCACCAGCGATGGGGGTCGGTAACCGACATCAGTCGGCTGTACTTAGAGCAGGGTTTGAACCCGGGCATCCCTACCGGCACCGTAGAAGTCAAACGACTTGAGAAAAAATAGATCAAAAGATCAAAAAAGTTTAGTCAAAAAGTGACTAAGGGTAGAACTTTTCCAGATCTGCGCTAGCTGGCGCGGAAAAAAGAAGAACTGACGCGCGAGGGCGGCGTCTAATTACTCCGACGACGTCATTCCGGCGCTAACGACGCCGACGACGGATGCGGAGACTACGCCTACCGACGCACAGGGGTATTGCTACGCAAAGGTTTCCGGATCCAGTCTGACGCCTGGGGATATTCTAAGGTAAGGAATCTATCACTAACGTGCAATGTCCCCCTCTAATTTTTTTCCTCTGTGTGCGGCAGTACATCACTCAAACAGGTTTTAGGGCCAACAACAGTACAGAAACAACTCTCCTGGCCGTGCTTGACAACATTAGAATGCATGTGGACCAGGGGAAAACAGTTGCCCTAATCCTGTTAGACCTCTCGGCGGCATTCGACACTGTCCCACACAATCTGCTCCTGGAAACCTTAGCATCCAAGGGCATCAGGGACAGAGCTTTGGGATGGCTGCGGTCTTTCCTATCGGAAAGATCACAATCGGTGCACCTGGGCAAGTTCTCATCCCCTCGCCGGGTGATCAAATACGGGGTTCCGCAGGGGGCCTCGCTAAGCCCCACCCTGTTCAACATGTTCGTGTCTTCCCTTGCTGGAATTTGCAGAAAATGGGGGGTTGAAATATGCTCCTACGCTGATGATACCCAACTCACAGTAATCCTGGACGAGAAGGATAACCCCAAGGACAGGCTTCTAAACTGTCTCTCTGATTTGGCTGATTGGATGCACAAGCACTACCTTAAGCTAAATGCAGACAAATCAGAGATACTACTGTTCGGAGGCCACACTCAGCTATGGAATGACACCTGGTGGCCTGAAGCCCTGGGTATCCCTCCTGCCCAGACACCCACTGCAAGGAACCTTGGAATAACTATTGACACCTCCCTCTCCATGAAAACTCACGTAGCCACTATATGCGGCAAAGGCTTTGCAACCCTAAAAAATGCTTAAAAGAGTCTTTCCATGGATTCCAATAGAATGCAGACAGATCCTAGTTCAGTCTCTCTTGATGAGTAGGCTGGACTATGGAAATTCCCTGTTCGTTGGCATGGCAGAGTACCTATTCACTAAACTCCAATTGGTGCAGAATGCAGCAGCCAAGGCCATTTGCATGAAAAGAAAATATGACTCGGCCTCCAACTGCCTACGTGATCTACACTGGCTGCCAATGAAGCAAAGAGCAACTTTTAAAATGTTATGTATCACTCACAGAGCGCTGCACAAGACAGGCCCTCTCATACTGAGAAACAGGATCCATTTCTACACTCCCACCAGAAATCTCCGCTCACAAATCTCGGCTCAAGCGAGCATCCCCCGGGTTAGGAAAGCCAGGATGGGTGAACGTGCCTTCTCCCATGTCGCTGCAAGTAAGTGGAACGAATTGCCTGTGGCCCTCCGACGCACAGAATGCCCCCTGGCATTTAGGAAGCAATTAAAAACCTTCCTCTTCCCCCACTCCGACTAAACTCTACGATACCCACTGCACCCGCACTTTAGCAATTTCAGCGCCGTGATATCCCTTTGGGATGATTGTTAGCGCTCTACAAGAAACCTAAATAAATAAATAAATATTTTTTTTCCTCTGTGTGCGGCAGTGTGAGGTCTCTGTGCGCACCAGCCACGGCAAAGTGCGCCAAGAACTCAACCGCCTGTGGGTGCAGCGACAGGGGTTCTGACACTGTAGTTCCTGGTTGATTGTGCAGATAAATGACCTAGGTATTGGAACAGAGGAGGCCTGTTTGATGAGGCAGGCAGGGCTGGACTGGGAATCCAAAGTAGCGCTGGCAATTTTGCCGCACTGGCTCCCACCCACCCGAGGTGGGGTGGAGGGGGCAAAGTGTCAAGCACTACTGCTTAAACCCAGTCCCCAGCACTTGTGCTTTTGTTACTGAGGGTCCATATTGCAGCATCACTGCAAAACTGTCCCCAGTAACACAACTGGCCCCCACTGCTCCAAAATTGACCCCCTTCCAGGCAAACGCCTGACGCCTGCTAAGGCCAGTCCAGCCAGGGGGGTGGCCTTCGTATTGGTGACTGGCATACAATGGTTGTCATGTTTGAAATGAGAAAGTGCACTGCAGAGCTTCTGCAACTACGACAAAGCTACATTAATATATATATTAGGAAAACGGGGCAGCCGGCCTCCTTCCACAGTGCCAGTGAACCTTTTCTTTTCTAACTAACTACATAGTGGCAGCTCAGGGACATCTTAAGGACTTTGAGCGCCCTCGGCCAAACGTATTTTGCAGCCCTCTGTGCGGATCAGCTTTGAATTTATGATCCAATTTCAGCTTTCTCTTGTCCTTTTGGCCAAATCACAAACAGTGCACAGGCACACTGGTTCAAATTCCAAATGTGTTTATAGTTAATATTCAGGGATAGTGATGTATTTTTCCAATATTGTAACACAGTAGAAACCCACTAATACTACTGCAAATAATCACTGTGACATCCTACCATTTCTCATAGCTGAGATCCTGTTTGGATCTAAGATAAACATTTTGTATGGATGTTGCATGAAACAAAAACACATTTGTCAGAAAATGTCTATAATACAATCTCACACATTACCTAGATTAAAAATAAATGAAAGGAGATTGCTATTTGCAATAATCTGTTTAAGAATTATTCAAGGTCATCAGGGCAAGACTCTGCAGAGCAGAGCTGGCTCTACCAAGGCGGGGGCTACTTCACTCTTTAAAACGGATAATCATGAGTTCACTTATCCGCTCTGAAGATGGTTTCTTGGATACGCCGGGGTGTGGGGCAAGATAGGAGCCTAAAATCAGAGGTACATTGTTTTCTAAACAAGATAGGAGCCCAACACCAGAGGTACATTGTTTTCTAGGCAAGATTAGGGAGAGGATGTAGCCTTATGGATAGATCGTTCGACCTCAAACCTGAGGAACTGGGTTCAAGTATCTGCAACGACGCTCAACATCCTGTGATTCTGGGTAAATCACTTAATCTGCCTGTGCCTACCAAAAATGAATGTGTCCATCTGTAACAAAACTGGTGCTACTGTAAAGCGCTCTGATACCCAATATCTTTGGGTCTAATTTGCGCTATATAAAACTCTAAAAAAAAATAAAAAAAAAAGACAGGATTCTGATACCAGGATTGCATTCACTAAAGCAGATAGCCAAGCCACTAAAGCAAGATTATCTAAAATGTTTCTCCAATATCTTTTACCAATGTAAGACTGCTAATTCCCAACACTGGAAATATAGTCTAACCCCTGCTTGGGAGAAATTATGGGATAATATCAATAGGAGTGCCGACTTCAAACTTAAAATCAGACCAGGACGAATCTTTAAAGGTAATGTAATAATTATCTATTAGAACCCAATATCAAAATGTTCGACATATGAAGGAATGAATAATAAATTAGTCAAAGGGTCAATTTTGCAAAGCTGGGGTGCCCAGTGTGTGTTCTCAAGGGATGGATCTATGTCAGATTTTCAGGATAAACATTGACCATGTCAACAATTCCCTTCACCTTGGTTGTGTCTAAAGCTATCACATGCAGATATCCCAAAACAAGTGCATTAAACCCTTGTGGACATCCCTGTTGTAACTGTTCATTCTCCATTGTAGGGGTTTCTTGGCACTAATAACAGACGCTATTGTTACACATTCTAAAATGGATTTCATGTTATCAAACTCCAGAGGATCAAAAGCTGAGGGAGTCGGTGGTGGATTCATTAATCCACTATGCCACAAGACCATTGCAGTGCTCGTGTGACTGGGCTACTGCACTGGATTAAAACATCATAATTGGGAAATAAAATAAACTAAAAGAAGAACATCTATGGGCTGTAGGAAGGTAGATACCTGACTATGGTTACCCCCGACATTTTGCCTGGTGTTTTGCTGGTTTTCAGACTTAGTTGACCTGGGGGCCCTGCCAATCAGGACCCCAGGCCTACTGCTCTCTCTCTAAAATGGATTCCATGTACCTTAGGTACATTTCCAATTGGGACTGGGCCACCTTATCAGACCCTGTAACTCAGGGCATCGGTGTACCCAGGGCCTACCAGGGGCTGAAGCATGTATTATGCCACCCCTGGATGGCCATCTAAATCTGACACAACTGGCTGCGCGACAGCTGGGGCAACGTGGCGTACTCGCCCGTTGCTTTAGGTATAGTATCCCTATATCTAACCCTAAAATGGACACCCGAGTTCCTATCAGTCACTCCTATGGCAGGCCTTGACAATCCTGAAGGCAGAGTGTGTGCAATCGTGTGAATTGGGCTCTGGCACGAGCCCGGTTGCAGCTTGCGGAACCAAGACCCAATGGCTGTTCCATGATAACGCGTACCATATTAGTAAATTCGGTATCGCGTTATCAAGACATGTCGAGTAAGGTGTCATACGAATCGGGATGCTGACCCCTCACCAATACTGGCGACGAGGTTAGCATTCCGCCCTTCTAGAGGGACACGACATGTACGTAACTGTGAACCCCGGTTAAAGTTAACTGAAGCCTCAGCTCCACAAAATGGATGCTGCCACCACATACACGAGTCTGACCTCCTGCTGCTGGGAGTCCTTCCAGTGAGGAGAGCTTGGACAAAGGGGTTCCTGTCCGGGGCGGTGTTCGCACCATCCCAGACAGGGTTTTGTGTATCCTGGGTAGGCAGGGCTTTACAAGAAGGTGACTGCGGAGTGGCACCCCGGTGCTCACTACGCATCTGCCAGCTAGAACCAGTTCCAGGGGCGCGCGGCCCCTGACCTGGGGAAAGTCCGGCAGGGGAGAGGGGTGTAACTACCCCCCTTCCTGGTCCCACCCCTAGGGCAGGACCTAGTCATGTACCCACCCCTTTCTTTAGGATAAAGGCCGGAGCGGGGACCCTTCCAAATTAGATCATCTTTGAATCAAGAATACTTTCTACGAAAGGACTTCGAGACTCTTCTTAAGATTTCTCCCTTGTGGCTAAGGAGTAGTCACCCTGCGTCCGCAGGCACCATCTAAGAACCCTGCGGTTTGCTGCAAGTCCTTCCTCAGGAAGCCGACGACCCAGCTCGACGAGAACCGGCTTCCCTGGCACCTCTGACCTCTACCCACATCGTCAGCTCAGCTGAGATCTCTGGGTGCGACGAGACCTCGAGGGACCGGCCATCATCAAAACCTGCACGCTTTCTTAACCAGCACAACCACCGAAGGAATCCTCTAGTGAGTGCTCTGGGGTCCGAGAAGCCCCGACCCTGAGCAGCTCCAGCACCGAAGTGCAGCCTCCCAGCATATCCACGATCTGCGTGGGGCCCTTCTGCTTTGCTGTTCTGCACGTTGTCCGATCACTAGCCGCTGGCTTGTGACTCTTTGACGACGAACAACCAACGTTGCTGGTCTGGTTGCTCCAGACTAGCCTTTGCTCCCTTCTGCGAGAGGAGCACCCCGGACCCTCCTGGTCCACTCAAGACGCCATTTTAGGCCCACCGCGTGGCCCTGAAATCTGCCAAGGCTTGTTGCCCCAATCCTGGGCCCAGCGACGCCGACAGCATCAACCTTCGTGGGACAGCTCGCACCTCCATCCTGGTCGCCGACAACGCCTCCTGGTCCGTGAGACTGCAGAGACTAGCGTCGCCCACTCAGCTAGTCGAGGTGACGATCATCCGGTGCCCTCCTGGTACCCTCTGACTACTGGCTAGTAGTACGAACTTGGTCCCCTCTGCTTTCAGGGGTCATCTATCTCTGATCCAGGCTTGGATCCCTACGAACTATTCTCCACTGGTCGCCGGCCAGCAACTCCTTCCTTCCGGCTCCTGGCTCATCAGCGAAGACCCCCGACGCCTGTAAGACTTGTGCAGCCGCAGCCCTTGTGGCTAGGTAACTTCGGCATTTCGGTGCCCGCATAGCCTCCTTACTTAAGGGTCCCGAGTCCCTCGCTTCCGACTTGCCTTATCGGGTCCGCCCGAGACCACTAAACTTTCCGTGCCCTCGGGCACTTGTATTGATTGTGCACTTGAAGTATTTTCCTAAGAGTTTTGTTCTGTGCTTAGTACCCTGTCCTCATAAAGAGTACAGGGCTGTTGTGATTCTAATAAATATACTGTTTATTTTCATAACACTTGTGTGGTGTCCTTTCACTTGGTGTTCAAGGGGTATGTGATGGTATAACAGCTGGCTTAACACGCCCTCTAGAGTTTAGCCCGAAGACTGCTCTTATCCACGCTACTAGGATAGCTGGTCTAAGGTTGACTTACAACCAATCACCATAAGGGTCGTTTGGACCGATGCATAGTGGTCACTAGAATAGTGAACACTGCATATCGGGCCAACTTCTCACATGGGCTCTCCTAGCAGTCGGACCCGAGCCTCAGAAAGAGGCCCATTTATGAGAAAAATGATTAAGTTCTGTCTTTGTTTCGTCACACATTTATCAACACGATATAGCATATTTTATGGGAGCGAGTCTTTTCAAAGGTGATGTAACACACATATGATTAACTTGGACTCCACCAATTCTGTGATCTCTCTCAGTCCATGACACATTACAAGGTGGGGAAAATCTGACAGATATGGGTATCAAGCAGGCTCCAGTGGGATAGAAGAAATAATATCCACCCATTCAATCGTTGGCCTCTGTGCTGTGAATGAGATGATCAACAGGTAAGAGGAACTTTAACTTTTATTAAAGAAAATCTGGAGAGAGGAGGCACTTATGTATCCAAAAATAGAAAGTACAGTATAGCAGCACCAGGGGTATCGCAGCGCTTTAGAAATATTTTATTCATTTATTCGTTCATAGAAGACTGCCAAATTCTATAACGGTTGTTAAAAGCCCTGTAGCCTATAACGAGAGAGTGTGCCTCGATATAGACAAGGCTATTTAACGCAATAAAAACATTCCACCCACTGAGAAATCGAAAGAAACAGAATGCCAAGAACTGAAAATTTGAAGCAGAAGGTCTATACCAGACATCATCAGCCCCGAGATACTTCATTGTCTCAGTGGAGATCTAAACAGTACAATGTTCTACATGTTTTTTCTTTTTTTTTTACAATATTGTGAATTTACTTCAAAACGTCTCACTGATAGAACAGTAATACGCTATAAATAACATTAGTGGCGTCCACAATCTTGGGGGTTGATGGGGCTTTAAAGAAGCTGCGCAGGAATCTTAAATTTCAACAAGGAGACTGGAAATGGTCTCATTAAGAAGTTGAAAGAAAATCCCGGGAAAACTTAACATTGGAAAACTAAAACAAAACCAGGCCGTTCTTTTAATGACGTCGTGGTAGGAGCTGCAGACAATGTTTATGTCTTGGGAGTTTTTCAGTTCAGAAGGAAGCCCACATCGGACATATGAAATTCCACTGTTTTGAGGTCGAGCACTGAAAAGGCCGTATTTAGAGTCCCATTGGACTTTCCTTCAATGCACCTTCTCATTCGACTCCACAAATTTACCCTTTTTTGGTACCATTCACAGCATTCTGTTCAGTTATTTCCAGAAAATAAGAGATTCAGAAATCACTGACAAACATCTTTGATACTCAATTGGTTTTTTACTTTATTTTGTCTTTACTTTTTGCATTATTTCCGGCAAAAGTGATTCAGATTGTAATGTACTGTTTTTATGCAAAATGTTTATGTTGGCAGGCTCCAATGCAGTGTTTCTGAACAATAAATAATCATGAAGGCTATATAAACTGCCAGAAAAAATAAATAAAGTGCAGCATGGCGCTTGGGACGGGGTTTCACTGGAGAACTGCATATCCGTTTTTCTCAATACACATATGCATCTCAACTTCCAGCCAATGCCACTGTAAAAGCACACGTTATGTTTTTAGGCTTGCTGCATGCCTTTTGTTAATAGAGGGCGGCAGATTACGCGTCTTTTGGAAAGTTTTCATGTTATTTGCAGAGCCGACATACTAAAGCACTGGGCTGCATTTAGCATGAAAACAGGCACACAATCTGCTGCGCTCTATTAACAAAAGGTGTGCAGCAAGCCTAAAAGCACCAGGTGTGCTTCCTTTACACGTCGTTTTTTTTGCGGGTTGCATGTCTTCTCTTAATAGAGCACGGCTGAGAGCTGATTGAGGACCATTGTGAAAATATTCCTGTTAATTGTAGCACCGTCGTGCGCTGCAATTAACATAAATATTTTCAAAATGGCCCTCAATTAGCTCTCAGCCGTGCTCCATTAAGAGAAGACATGCATCAAGCCCAAAAGAACGGCGTGTAAAGCACATGTCGTGCTTTTGGACTTGCTGTATTTCTTCTCTTAAAGCAGCACGGCTGAGAGCTGATTGCGGGCCATTGTGAAAATATTTATGTTAATTGCAGCGCACGACGGTGCTACAATTAACAGGAATATTTTCACAATGTTCGTCAAACAGCCCCTTCTGCGCTCCTGTAGCACAAGTTACTACTTGTGTAACGATATATCTGTAAGAGACATTAGTTAGTGATAGATTCCTTACCTTAGAATATCCCCAGGCGTCAGACTGGATCCGGAAACTTTTGCGTAGCAATACCCCTGCGCGCCGGTAGGCGTCGTCTGCGGCTCCGCGTCCGTCGTCGGTATGGTGAGCGCCGGGATGACGTCGTCGGAGTACTTAGACGGCGCCCATGCGCGCTGACGTCAGTTCTGACAACACAGCTTTTCCGCGCCAGATACGCAGAGCCATGATAGAACTAACACTGGTGCCATGAAACTAGGGCCCTGAAAGGGGATGACCTTAACCCTAGATATCGGTTCGCAGAACGGGGAGGATGGGTGGGTCGGTAAGGAATCTATCACTAACTAATGTCTCTTACAGATATATCGTTACACAAGTAGTAACTTGTGCATCTGAAAGAGACACGTTAGTGATAGATTCCTTACCTTAGAATAGATACCCCAGCAATACCAACCCCGGTGGTGGGTCTGCGAACCAATATCACACCAGAAAGTCCTGGAGGACGGAACGGCCAAAGAAGCCATCCCTCCGGACTTGACTGTCCAGGCAGTAGTGTCTTGCGAACGTGTGCAGCGAGGCCCACGTAGCTGCCTGGCAAATGTCCTGCAGGGGGACACCGCGGCCCAGGGCAGTTGTCGTTGCCGTGGCCCGAGTAGAATGAGCCCGCAATCCAGCTGGGGGCTCCTTCCTCGCCATGGAGTAACATGCTTGGATACACAAGATGATCCACCTAGAGATGGTCCTCTTGTGCACAGCCTTTCCCTTCTTCGCGCCCACGTAACCAACGAAGAGTTGGTCATCCACCCGGAATTGGCGTGTGCGATCTAGGTAGTAGGAGAGCGCACGTTTTGGATCCAGACGGTGGAGCCTCTCCTCCTCTTTCGAGGGATGCGGAGGCGGAAAGAAGGTGGGCAAAGTGATGGACTGCCCGATGTGGAAGGCCGTGACAACCTTGGGCAGAAAGGAAGGCCGTGTACGTAACACCACCTTATCAGGATGAACAGACAGGAAAGGTGGTGAAGAAGAAAGAGCCTGGAGCTCACTCACCCTCCTGGCAGAGGTGATGGCAACCAGGAAGGCCGTCTTTAGAGTAAGGAGACGAAGAGGGCAGTTATGAAGCGGCTCAAAGGGAGCACACATCAGATAGGTGAGAACCAGATTCAAGTCCCACTGGGGCATCACGAAGGGAACAGGAGGGAACATGTGCGTGATGCCCTTCAGAAATCTACTCACAATAGGGGACTTGAATAAAGAAGGCTGATCTGGTAGCCTCAAGAAGGCTGAAAGAGCAGAAAGGTACCCTTTAAGAGTGCCCAGAGCAGAGCCCTGCTGGGCAAGGGAAAGAAGAAAGAGCAGCACTTCCGAAAGGGGTGCAGAGAGAGGATCCACAGCCTTTGCTGTGCACCATGCCACAAATCTGTTCCACCGGCAGGCGTATACCGACTTTGTGGAGGGACGCCTGGCTGCCAGAATAATATCACAGACTTCGGGAGGCAAGTCAAATGGCCTCAACTGCTGCCGCTCAATCTCCAAGCTTGTAGGTGGAGACTGGACAGGTTCGGGTGCAGGACCGTCCCCTGCTGCTGCGACAGAAGGTCCTCCCGAAGAGGCAGACGAATCGGGGGATCGACTGACATGCTGAGTAGCTCGGGATACCAGTATCTTCGTGCCCAGTCCGGAGCCACAAGGACGACCTGGGCCCGGTCGCGCCTGATCTTCTTCAGCACTCTGGGCAGAAGTGGTATAGGCGGAAAGGCGTACAACAGACCGCAGCTCCACTCGCGACGAAAAGCGTCTCCGAGCGAGTGCCGCCTTGGAAACTCCAACGCGCAGAACTGCTGACATTGCGCGTTCTCTTCTGTGGCGAATAGATCTAACCAAGGCTCTCCCCACTGTCGAAAGAGACCTTGCGCCACATCCGAGTTCAGACGCCATTCGTGATCCATCATGCACCGGCGGCTGAGTTCGTCCGCCCTGGCATTCAGAGAGCCTGCCAGGTGTTGAACCACCAGGGTCACGCCCTGATGTTCCAGCCACTGCCAGAGGCGCAGAGCCTCCTGGCAAAGGGTCCACGACCCCACACCGCCCTGTTTGTTGCAGTACCACATGGCGGTGGTGTTGTCGGTGAACACTTGCACCACGCTCCCCCTGACAGAGGGGAGGAATGCCTTCAGTGCAAGACGAATCGCCCGCAGCTCCAGAAGGTTGATGTGGAGCTGGGACTCCGCCGGAGACCAGAGGCCTCTGATCTCCGCCTCCCCCATTGTGGCCTCCCCAGCCCTGGAGTGACGCGTCGGTCACAACTACGTGCTCCGGCTGGGGTAGGGAGAGGGGTCTGCCACTGACCCAGTCGCGGTCCGTGAGCCACCACTGCAGTTGCTTCGCAGTGCCCTCCGAGATCAGGACATGATCGGACAGGTTGCCCTGATGCTGGGCCCATTGAAACTTCAGGTCCCACTGCAGAGCCCGCATCCGCCACCTGGCGTGACGCACCAGAAGGATGCAGGAGGCCATCAGTCCCAGAAGCCGCAGCGTCAACCTGACCGAGACCCGGGATAACGGCCCGAAGACAGGAATCAGAGCCTGAATATCCCGAACCCGCTGCTCGGGTGGGTAAACCCGAAACTGCGCCGAGTCGAGAACCGCTCCGATGAAGAGGAGCTTCTGAGAGGGACACAGGTGTGACTTCGGCACATTGATGGAGAACCCCAGCAAGTGCAGGAGGTCGGCCGTAGTCTGGAGGTGGCTGACGACTGTCTGGGGCGAGCCCGCCTTCAACAACCAGTCGTCGAGGTAGGGGAAGACTGACACCCCTTGCCTGCGCAGATGGGCTGCGACCACCGCCATCACCTTCGTGAACACCCGTGGGGCGCTGGTAAGGCCGAAGGGGAGCACGGTAAACTGAAAGTGCTCGTGGCCTACCGTGAACCGCAGGTAACGCCGGTGGGCCGGCAGGACGGGGATGTGGAAATAGGCGTCCTGCAAGTCCAACGCTACCATCCAGTCTCCTGGGTCCAGGGCAGCCAGGACCTGAGCCAAAGTGAGCATCTTGAACTTCTCCGTACGGAGGAAGCCGTTGACGTTCCGCAGATCCAAGATAGGGCGTAGGCCCCCTTTGCCCTTCTTGGGTACCAGAAAGTAGTGGGAGTAACAGCCACGTCCTACTTCTGGCCCAGGAACGCGCTCGATGGCCCTCTTGGCCAAGAGGGCCGAAACTTCCTCTTGCAGAAGTTGCAAGTGATCCCCCGACACACGGTGGTATTGAGGTGGCATGGATGGAGGGGAAGACTCGAAGGGGAGGGAGAAACCCCTTCGGACAATTTGCAGCACCCACCTGTCCGAAGTGACTGTATGCCAGTGGGAGAGGTGATGGCGAACCCTGCCTCCCACAGGCGTCACATGGGCCTGAAAACTCGGACTAGGAAGGTTTTGAGGCGGGGGCTGCTGAGGGAGGTGTGGACTGGCCTCGCCGCTGACCCCGACCACCGCCGCGGCGGTTCCCACGACCGCCACCGCGCTGCTGGACATTTTGCGGCGTGTGGCTGGCGGTCCGTGGTGGGGCGCCCCTTCCGTGGCCACGAAAGGAGCGAAAGGCACCCGATTGCTGGCGTGGGGCCGTAAGGCCCAAGGACTTGGCCGTGGCCCTGGAGTCCTTGAAACGTTCCAGCGCATGGTCTGCCTTGTCGCCGAAGAGGCGACGGCCATCAAACGGCATGTCCAGGAGTGTGGCCTGGACATCGGCCGAGAAGTTGGCGGACCTCAACCAGGTGTGGCGCCGAACCGCCACCGTCGTTGCCATCGCCCTGCCCATTGAGTCCGTGGTATCCAGCCCACACCGGATAGAAAAACGTGCCGCATCTCGGCCGTCCGCAAGGGTTTGGCTGAGTTTAGCCCTGACCTCCTCAGGGCATTGTGGCAGCACCTCCGCAACCGTGTCCCACAGAGTGTGGGTGTAGCGGCCCAAGAGACAGTTGGTGTTCACTGACCGTAGCCCTAGGCTCACAGACGAGAAGACCTTCTTCCCGAACTGCTCATATCTCTTGGATTCCCTGTCGGGCGGGGCCGACGGGAATGCGGTCTGGGAGTTGGAGGCCTGGATGACCAGACTCTCGGGGGTGGGGTGGGTGGACAAAAAGCAAGGGTCGCCCGGTGCCGGGCGGTAGCGTCTGGCCACGTTCCTGTCCACAGGGGGGCCTGTGGCGGGCTTGGACCAAGTGCCCAGAAGAACGTCACACAAGGCCTCGTTGAACGGCAGGAGGGGCTCCGCAGAGCCGGACTGCTGTTTGAGGACCTCAGTGAGGAGATTAGTCCTCACGGCCGCGACGGGGAGCTGAAGGTTTAAGGCCTTAGCTGCCTTCGTCAACACTACACTGTAAGCCGAACCCGCCTCCGAAGCCACAGTCGGGGGCGACGTAAATCCAGTGTCTGGCGAGGTGTCAATACCACTGGCCTCCCCAAGCTCATATGTCCAGTCCTGATGTGACTGGCAATCACGTGCCAGAGGGTCCTCGGACCCCTCCCATTGCTCCTCGTCACCTGGCTCCTGGAGACCAGGATTAACAGCCAGGGCCTCCTCGTGGAGATAGAACTCTCCGAAGGCCGACGGAATCGGCGCCCAGCGGCGCCCAGCGGCGCCCCTCCGACTCCTGAGAAGGACCGTAGGAAACATTGGGGGCGGCAACCACATCGGCTGCCGGGGACGACACCTGAAGGGACGGCGCCGGCGAGGTCGTAGGGTCGACCGGCGAGGTCCCGGATCCGGAGCCGGATCCAGCGAGGTCGTGCGGCGCCGGGACCGAAGTCGCCAGCGGTGCCGGGCCCGAAGTACCCGACGTCGTCGGGGCCGAAGCGCCCGACCCGGAAGGACCTCCAGACGGAGCCGATCGGCCCGAAGGCGCCACGGGAACCGACTGAGGAGGGAGGGCCCTCATGGCCATGAGGTACCTCTCGACCTCCTCCTGCGACGCGCCGTGCCCAGGGACCCGAAGGTGTGGGGCAGGCGGCGACGCTTGCGACTCCCGCGGAGCCGCGTGGGCGGTGTCGCCCGAGTCCCCGGTCGCATCGTGCGAGCGACGGGGCGGGTCGGAGGATCGATGGTGTCGCTCCGACCTCTCATGCCTCTTACCTGAGGACTTGGAACCAGACGATCGGTGTCCACTCCCGGAACGTCGATGACTCCGACCTCGCGACCTATCCCTCGACCTCCCGTGGGACCGGGACCGGGACCGGGACCTGGAGCGGCGCGGGGCCGACTGCCTCAGCTCGAGACGCTTGCGGGACCGCTCCCGCCTAGCCTTCGACGTCAGGGCCCGGCAGTCGGAGCAGGTTCGATCGTCGTGGTCGAGGCCTAAGCACTTCAGGCACCGGCGATGGGGGTCCGTGACCGACATGAGTCGGCCGCACTTCGAGCAAGGCTTGAACCCGGGCATCCCTGGCACCGATAGTCGAGAATCGACTAAATAGAGGATCAAAAAGATCAAAAAAGTTTTCAGTCAAAAAGTGACTGGGGGTAGAGCTTCTTCCGGATCTGCGCTAGCTGGCGCGGAAAAAAGAAGAACTGACGTCAGCGCGCATGGGCGCCGTCTAAGTACTCCGACGACGTCATCCCGGCGCTCACGACGCCGACGACGGACGCGGAGCCGCAGACGACGCCTACCGGCGCGCAGGGGTATTGCTACGCAAAAGTTTCCGGATCCAGTCTGACGCCTGGGGATATTCTAAGGTAAGGAATCTATCACCAACGTGTCTCTTTCAGATGCAGCAAGTGCAGGAGTCACCGCAAGCCGCAAATTAACATTTTTTGCGCCGCTGCTGCGAATGCTCTTTCAGAGATGTTCAGTGGATGCGCGCTCCTCACGCAGCACTGCGCGCTCGGGGGATCAGTCGTGCGCGCTGCCGAGCCCGTTCCTGGGATCACTGCTAACGTGTCTCTTTCAGATAGGCATCCACTCAGGAGCCTCCCATTGACCCCTGGGCCCGCAGATTTTCCACAGAGCAGCTGCCATCTCTCCGGAACTACGACGCACAATCAACAGCACCTTCGAAACCGGTATCTTTCCCAACAACTGGAAACACGCAGAAGTCAGAACCCTACTCAAGAAGACCTCAGCAGATCTCACGGACCTCAAAAACTACAGACCCATCTCCCTCCTCCCCTTCATGGCAAAAGTCACTGAGAAGACAGTCAACTTCCAACTAAAGAAATTCTTCGAAGAAAACTCCAATCTTGACCCCTCCTAATCCAGATCCTGCAACAACCACAGCACTGAGACCGCTCTACTCGCCGCTACAGACCACAGCTGCACCTTCGTCGACCAAGGAAAGACCGCAGCCCGGATCTTACATGACCTCTCCGCAGCCTTTGACACCGTCTCCCACAAACACTCACAGCCAGACTCCGCAAAGCCGGAATACAGGGAACCGCCCTAGCCTGGCTCTGCTACTTCCTCACTCGCAGAAACTAAAGAATCAGACTTCCACCCTTCCTTTCTGACACCCAGCTCATCCTCTCCCTCACCACAGACCCAGTCACCACTGGTCTCAACTTCTAGGAAGGAATGAAGGACGTTGCCTCCTGGATAAGCAGCAGCTGACTGAAGCTCAACTCAGAGAAGACAGAGGTCCTCACCCTCGGACACTCCCCCTCTGCATGGGACAATGCCTGGTGGCCTACCCCCCTCGGTAGACCCCGACCGCCACGAACCACGTCCAAAACCTCGGCATTGTACTAGACTCCTCTCTCTCAATGACCTGACAGGTCAAGGCCATTGCCTCAACCTGCTTCAACACCCTCCACATCCTCCAAAAGGCCTTCAAATGGATCCCCCCCGAATCAAGGAAGACCATCACCCACGCACTCCTAACCAGCAGACTGGCCTATGGAAACGCCCTCCACGGCGGGATCAACAAGTCTCTGCTCTGCAAACTCCAGACCATACAGAACACTGCAACAGACGTCCTTTGCATCCCTCAACATGAACACATCACCCAACACCTGCGTAACCTTCACTGGCTCCCTGTCGAGAAAAGAGTAGCTTTCAAGAGACTCGCCCACACCTACAAATGCCTCCACAACACCGGACCCGAACATCTCAACAACAGAATTTCCTTCCATGTACCAAAGAGGCACCTCCGATCAGCCAACCTCGCCCTCGTCGAACCCCAGCACATCTGCAGAGCAAGTACGGGGGAAGAACCTTCTCCTACATAGCGGCCACGACCTGGGATGAGCTGCTGATCAACATCAGACGCGCATCCACCCTGCACATCTTCAGGAAGATTCTCAAGACCTGGCTCTTTGACTGACTGGAGTTGCTCCCCGCTCCCCCACCTAGCGCCTTGAAACCCTCACAGGGAAGTAGCGCACTTTTAGCTTCCCTAATTGATTGATTGACTATGTTACTTGTGAAAGGGCATGTGGAAGCCGAGATCTGGAATCGCACTCTGATTGAATCTGAATGTCGTTGTTTCATGTATTGGGTGGTGCTATTGAAGTAAAACCCCCTGTGCTCAGGGTTGGAAAAGGCAAGCGCGCGTCACTTCTTCCCTCGGGAGGAACATTCCTTCAATGCACTCAGTTTGAAGTTTTCCTTGAATTCGTTAAATAAAGATTTCTTGAATTTTGATTCATGCGTTGTATGTTTTATTCATTAATTTTCGTATTTCACATTATTGATTCATAATGTATCAGAGTATTTATCATTGGTCAGCCCAATGCATTTTGGGCATCCACCCTTCATCAGGGGACTTATTCCTAGAAGGCAACCAGGTATGGCACACATTAAGTTCCTTATAAAACAACTGCAAGTTCTAGTATATCTATTAGGATGGTGCTTGTGCTAATGTTAGTCATGTAATCACACAAAGGGAGAATTTAAAGCGGGTTTTTAGTTGGTCGGTGACTGAAAAGTGAGACGTTTAGCAAAAAGTAAAAGAGGGGGATGGTGTGAGAATGAAAGAAGGGTAAGGTCATCGCACAGACATACCTTACCCTTCTTTCATTCTTGCAGACGCTCCGCAGCATCTGCAAACTCCTGTGTGCGACATGAAGCAGCCCTCCTCCTCGCCTCAAGTCTTACTCCACGCTTTACATCGGCCTCCCGTCTCTATCCACATTTTACCTCTGCCCCCCTCCCCCCTCCCTCCACATTCTAATTTTATGTCTCCTCTTTTTTTCCCCAGTGTTTTCCTATCCTAGTTCCACTGCCTTCATCTCTTCTTCTAGTCTAACCCCTTGCTATTTTTTCCTCCCAGTTCGTCCTATTCCGCCCGTAATTACTTCTGCCCTCCCCACTTTTGCACCGTGCTTCCTATCATCCACCTTCTCTCCTGCTCCCCACACTCTTGCTCCATTGGCCTCTATGCCCTAATTACTCTTGCGCCTTCCTTAATTTCCTCCGGGCCTCTCTCGCTGTCTCCCACACTCTCTCTCTCCAACCCTCTCTCACTTGCTCCGGGCCTTTCTCGCTGTTTCCGACCCAGTCTCGCTTGCACCGGGCCCCTCAAGGTTTCTCAGACTCTCTCTCGATTTCTCCGAATCTCTCCGGCCCTCTCTGGCTCCAGTCCTCTCTCGCTTACTCCGACCCTTTATTGCTTGCTCTTTCTTGCTCGAGCGCCTCCTCATTCGCCAGGCACTAACTGCACTCTCCTGCAAGCTTCTCATCTCTTGGGTGATTCTTTCAGTTTATTGGAAGAGATTTGTCACTAGTTACACTTACCATGTAAAGCACCTCTATAACTCTCAGCACCCATGTGTTCTCCAAATAAATACATATTTAGACCCTCAATTTCTCTTTATGCCAAACAAAATATTGTTATTTTGGCTGGACGAGTAACTTAACGGGTCTGATGTAAAGTAACTCCTATGTCTCTATACCTCCCCTGTTCTTTCTACCCTATTCTGGTTCCTATGTACTTACATTCCCTCTCCCTTCTTTCCTAATTGCACCTTCCTAATGCAAATGCAAACTCCTCTCTATTCCATCACTTCCCCTTTGCCCCCTTGTTCCTCGTCTCCCCATTTCTCCTATTCCTCCCATATTTCCTCCGACCCTCTCTCGCGGTCTCCAACCCTCTCCGACCCTCTCTCGGTTGCTGCGACCCTGTCTCGGTGGCTCTCTCGTGCTGGCTCCGGCTCTTTCTTGCTCCAGCCCTCTCACTCGCCAGGCGCTAGCTGCACTTTCCTTCAAGCTTCTCATTTCTTGCGTGCTTCTTCCACTTTATTGTAAGAGTTTTGTCACTGTAAAGCACATAATTCTCAGCGCCCACGTGCTAAGTAAATACATATTCAGACCCTCAGTTGCTCTTCATGCCACATGAAACAAGCATTTGCAATGCAATAGGTCTCGCATGTACACAAGTTTGACCCACTGGCATTGAAAATAACAATGCCTTCTATTTATGTTTTGGTTTTTAAAACATAAATAAAAGGCTTTGTCCTTTACAGCGCCAATAGCTTAAACTTGTGTGCTAAAACAAATGCAATAAGATGGAGAGTTTAAGCTATTAGGCATTGTCATTTACAATGCCTTTATTTATGCTTTAAAACAAACACTGAAATAAGACTCATTGTCATTTACAATGCCAATAAATGAAACTCTCGCAAATGCAAGACCTATTGCCTTGCAAATGTTTGTTTATGCTGCTTCTTACCGGAAGACTTGTACCGCAGGGAGGACCTGTTGCTGGAACAGCACTGAGATCGGGAATGGGTCCTTGTACTGACTTTAAGTGGGACTTATGAGAATTCATCTGGTATTAGGCTTCACTCTGTGATTCAGGATCACCATTGGGTTGAAAAGGACGCACTTTTTGCAGGACTCAGAGTTGAGCCCTTAATACAAAACATCAGATTCATTCTTCCCGCTGATCTCTCACAGACATTTGTTTGAGACAGTCCCTACAAGCCTTAACCCGGTAATTTAAGGAGGAGGCACAGTTGCCTTGCACACTGGAAAAACACAACTTGTGAGGAAAAGTAAGGAGCTATCTCTGGATCCATATATCCAGGTGTGGAAAGAAATGAATGAAGGTATTGATGCTGACATGCAGTGTGGTGCTTATAATCCGCTCTACAGAACTTCTGGGGTGGAACAAAGCCACTGCAGAACTGCCGCAGAAACCCACTGGCACACAGTAGCAATGCGGTTGAAATCTTCTGTATCAACAGTGGAGCCTGGGTATATTCTAAAAGCAAGGAATATGTAATTAGAATTCTCCACCAGAAATGAAACTTCTAAATCGCGGTTTATATGACACGTCTGTGTCTCAAGATCCTTCAGGTCCAGCAGCTGGACACTTGGTGTCTTGAGCCGAAGGGACTGCGTATCAGCAAAGCTAGTCACAAAAGTACAGCAAACCCATCAACCACACTGGAACAGGAATGCAATAGAAGTGCTTAAGGTGCTCAAAGGCAAGCTCAAGTCTATGCTCTGGTTAATGGATGGGATTTATCTGGGTGAATTAGTCTGTGTCTATCACAATACAGTTAATGTCTAATTCATGTCAGGACTTAACTGATCTCGCAGACATTTTCAAGAAATGGAGCAGTTGGAATGGGTCAGTCCTCAACAAGAAGGCATAACGAATACACAAATTTGATGGCCCATATCTTACAAGATTCGGATCTTTGAAATGGGGTGACATCTGACAGCACAGCCTGGGCTTTGCTCACAGTATTAGGTGAAAGGTTGCTACTGCCTCCACATATAATCCTCTGAGGCTGCTGAAGTGTCTGAGTTCCCTCACAGGAGTGAGGCAGACTCCTTGAATTACTCTTCCTCTATAACGAATGAAAATCACACGCAATCATTTTATACTCCTCACTGCCGAGTCTTGATCAGTTTAAGGAATGATGTATTTGCAAAGTCTCTCAGAATCTCAAAGCTTTATTCTAAACCTCTGAGGAGGTTTCAAAAGGCATGGAGGCAATTTTACAGGGCCTCAGCATACTTAATCTACTAAAAGACTAACAGGATTACTACTGGGTTCTTTCTATTCGGATGGGAGATTATTCTGATGCATCCAAGATGGAACCTGTATAGCCCAAGGTTTTTCACAACAGGGACCTACTTTGAACACTCTTATAAAGGTTCTACACTGTATTGTATGCAAGGGTGTAGACTAACCGTTAGACAATTTTGACTTAGCTGCTTATCAATAGCCTGTGCACATGTGCTAAAATTGTTTGGGCCATGTGAGAAGTTGGCCTGGTATGTCATGTTCACTATTCTAGTGAGCACCTTGCACCAGTCCAAACGACCCTCATGGTGACTGGTTGTAAGTCAACCTTATAGACCAGCTATCTATTGGTAGCATGGACAAAAGCAGTCTTAGGCTAAACTCAAGAGGGCATGTGAAGCCAGCTGTTTTACCATATGCAATCCTTTTAACATCAAATGAAAGGACACCACACAAGTTATATATTATAAAATATATGTATTTATTACTAGAATAATCCCCTGTACTCTTTATGAGGACAGAAGCACAAGTGTTAAACAAAGTACTTCATATAACATACAAAAGTTGCACAAATATGGATAGGCCCTGGTGACCACTCAAACCATATACTAAAATAGTGGTATAAGAACCACGTCACAAACAATGGTAAGGCCTAGGGCCTTGGGTATCGCTGGGGCTACTCTGGACTAACGAAGGTTAGGTCGGGGGAGGCCCACAGGATGCTGGTGCAGTGTCTATAGGCACACGCGTTTACCAATAGAAGTCAATGGTGCGTAAAAGTTAGAAAGTTAGAGTTTTGGGAGTCTTCCCACTGGACTAGAACTTAACCACATAAAACTAGGACACTAGGTGTAAACCACTACAGGAGCACTGGAGTACTCTCGTTACCTCACGACAGGAAGCGGGTGCATAGGTGTCAAAGTGCGTCAGGTTTCGTCGTGGAGTTCTATAGAGCCTGGAGGAAAAGATGCTGCAGGAGAGAAGAGTCCGGTTGGATCCAAGGGTGGATCAAAGATGTAGAGTACCTGATAGCAGAGGGGACAGAGTCTGGGTCACAGGCCAGTGACCAGGAAGTAACCAAGCGATGTCTGGTTGCGATCAGGTGAGGTCGTGAAGCTAGTCTCCGCTGCCACGTGGACCAGGAGGTATCGACGACGACCAGGTGGTGGACACGGACTGTCCCACGAAGGCTCTCGCTGTCGGCGGTGTCGGTTCACGAATCGGAGTCAACAGGCCTTTGCAAATGCAACCCACGCAGGAATCGAAGATGGCTTCTGGATCAGACCGGCAAGGTCTGATGGGTTGCTCCTTTTCAGGGGAGTAAGGGCCAGTCTGGAGCAACCAGACCAGAAGTGAAAATTCGAAGGTTCGTCGTCTCAGAGGCCACTAGCCAACGGGCAAGATACCGGATAACGCGTCTAGCAGGAAAAATGCAAAAGGGCCCCACGCAGCACTCAGTGAGTGTGGAGAGGTGATCTTCAGTGCAAGAGCTGCTCGGGGCTGGGGCTTCTCAATCCCTAATGCACAGCTTTGAGGGTGCCTCGGGAGCTGCACAGGAAGCACTTCGCTGGCTTTCCAAGATGGCCGGTCCCACGTCTCACGTGTCTCAGCTTTGCTGGGACTGTGGATCGGGTTGTTGGAAGTCTGGGAGTCCAGGTCTTGTCGGTCTCTGTTGTTCGAGCTCCGGCGGGAGCAACAACAAAGAAACCCTTTGAGCGCTGATGGTGCCTGCTTGTGCAGGGTGGTCACTCCTTGACCACAAGGGAGATTCTTCAGTCTTCTACGTCTATTAGGATGTCGAAGGGTCCAGAGTTTCGTATCAAAGTTTCAGTCGGGATGATCTAATGTCTATGGGCACAGCTCCTACCTTTATTCCAAATCAAGGGGCTGGATCACCTGCTAGGTCCCTCCTTTGGGTGGGACCCAGGAAGGAGGTGGTTACACCCCTTTCCCTTTTTGTCCAGTTTCGCACCAGAGATGGGGCTGGAGTGCGCTGGAGTGCCCCAGCACCGGTTTGAACTGGACTTTGCATGGGACACATTGTGTGCCCCAGGCAGTGTCTAGTTTCATTAAGCCCTCCCCACTATCTCCTGTCAGGGTGGTGCTAGCACCTCCCTGTGACATGAAACCTTTTGTCCTGGCATTCCCTGCCGGAGTTTCGGTCAGCAGCAGGAGGCATCCATTTTGTAATGCTGAGGCTCTGGTTAGATTTAACCGCGTTTAAGGAAAGTAAGGAGTAGTTTCTGTCCTGTAACTCCAGTTCTGTAGTAGGGGTATCTCTGTTATAGTCATAATCTAGTGCGTCATAACCATGTGCGTGGACCCCGGCAATCAAAAATAATCTCTTAAGCTGTCAAAACATGCAGAAAACTGCAAAGACACTTAAGAGAGAATTTAAAGACAAATAATGCAGCCTATATCCACAGGCTACACTGTCCAGTACTTCAACTAGAAATTCCTCCAAATAACACCACACATAACACAGCCTGCCCAGTTTCTACCATAGAGAAACTTGCCTCCCCCAGTAAAAGACACTGGAATGATAGAGAGGAAGGCATGGACAGACAAGCCCCATAGGCTGCCATTATGTGGCTTAAATAGGATACTGTACCTTTAAGAGAACTTTCCAGAACTTCTCCCAGTATCCCAGAATGCATAGCAGGTCCCTCTACTTTCAGTTCTTTTTGAAGGCGAAGCACGCCAGACCTGTCGCATTCCGTACATGACGAAATATCTCCACCGGGGAGGAGGGCGGGCGCTTATGACTATAACAGAGATACCCCTACTACAGAACTGGAGTTACAGGACAGAAACTACTCCTTCTGTAGTAGGGGATCTCTCTGTATAGTCATAATAGTGAATAGAATGGCAAGCCCATCCCCACACCAAGTGGCGGTGGAGAAGAAAATAACGCCACTACTGTGCGAACAAATTCCGCAGCGAAGCCTGCCCAACCTGAGCGTCTGCCCTGGCGTCAGTGTCCAGGCAGTAATGCTTAGCAAAGGTATGAACCGACTTCCAAGTGGCTGCATTGCAGATTTCAGCAATCGGCACGTTACGGAGCAGAGCCGTCGTGGCAGCTTTGCCCCTGGTGGAATGAGCCTTAGGCTTACCTCCTAAGGTCTTATTAGCCTTTTGGTAACATAATTGTATGCAGGACACAATCCACCTAGAAATGGACTGCTTAGAGGTAGCAAGACCCGTCCTGACTGATCCATAATTAATAAACAACTGGTCAGACCTATGAATATCTTTGGTTTTATCCAGATAAAATTTCAACACCCTCCTAACATCCAGGGAATGGAGAGACCTTTCCGCTGGAGACGAAGGGTTCTGAAAAAACGTAGGCAAAGTTATGGCCTGGTTGACATGAAAATCAGAAATAACCTTGGGAAGAAATTTAGGGTGAGTGCGCATAACAACCTTAGCAGCATGAAACCCAGTATAAGGTTCAGTACAACACAACGCCTGAATTTCACTCACCCTGCGGGCTGATGTAATGGCCACGAGGAACGCCGCCTTCCAGGACAGATGCTGCAACGAAGCCTTATGAATAGGTTCAAAAGGCTCCTTCATCAATCTGGACAGCACCACATTCAATTCCCATGAAGGCGAAGGAAGCCTGACAGGAGGGAATACTTTCTTCAATCCTTCCAGAAAATCTTTGATCACAGGGATCTGGAAAAAGGAAGTCTGTGAAGGGCATTTCCTGTAGGCAGTCAATGCAGCAAGATGAACCTTAATGGAATGAACATTAAGGCCAGACTGCGCCAAATGTAAAAGGTAAGGAAGGATGACATCTTCCTTACAGGTCGTAGGGTCATGATTCTTAGACTGGCACCAAATACAAAACCTCTTCCACTTGTAAGCATATGAAGTTCGAGTGGAAGGCCTCTTAGACTCCTTCAGTATGTCCATGCAATCCTCAGGCAGATTCAGATGGCCATATTGAACTATCTCAGGAGCCATGCCGCCAAACTCAAAGACGAGAGGTTGGGGTGTAACATCCGTCCCCCGAACTTCGTGAGAAGGTCCGGCCTGCACGGCAACCGAATGGGAGGAAGGAGAGACCGGTGAAGTAGGTCCGTGAACCACCACTGCCTGGGCCACTCCGGGGCAATGAGTATCATCCGAGCCCTGGACCGGGCCAGCTTGATGAGCACCGCCGGAATCAGAGGAATGGGAGGAAAGGCGTACAGAAAGCTGTTCGTCCAGTCGATCCATAACGCATTCCCCAGCGTCCCTTGCTGGTAGTACCTGGAGGCGAAGTCTCTGCACTTGCTGTTTTCGGCGGTGGCGAACAAATCTACGTCTGGAGTTCCCCACCTTGCGAAGACTTCTCCTAGTACTTTGTCGTTTATGACCCACTTGTGGTTTTTCTGAACCAGTCTGCTCAGTGCGTCTGCCTGAACATTCTGCACACCTGGCAGATGGGTAGCCGTTATCGTCAGTCCTCTGGCTAGGAGCCAGTGCCAGATCGCCTGCGCCTCCTGTGACAGAGTGCGTGATCTCAAGCCCCCCTGCTTGTTGAGGTAATACATTGTGGTGGTATTGTCCGTCTGTACAAGCAGAGTTGATCTGGAAGGACGGAAGAAAGGCCTTCAGTGCCAAGTGAACAGCTCTGAGTTCCAGGAAATTGATGTGATACGTGGCCTCCATCGGTGACCACGTCCCTTGAATCTGTAGAGTCCCGGAGTGCGCTCCCCATCCCAGGAGAGAAGCATCCGTAACGACAGTCTGCGTGGGAATGTCCTTGTGAAAGGGAACCCCTCTGAGGAGATTCTCCGCTGAGCACCACCACTTCAGAGACTGAAGAGCATGCAGCGACAGTCAAATCTTGTCGTCCCAAGATCCTTTCCTCTGATCGCACTGGTCCTCCAAGCACTCCTGCAGCGGTCTCATGTGCAGCCGTGCGTGCGGCGTCAGAAAGATACAAGAGGCCATCGATCCCAGTAGAGAAGACACCGTCCTCACTGTTGTAGATGGAGTTGTCATAAGAGCCTGAGCCTTCCGAAGGAGAGATAATCGTCGCTCTTCCAAAGGAGACACGCTTGCTGACAGCGTATTGATGGAGGCTCCCAAGTACTGTATGCATTGGACCGGAGTCGGGACAGACTTGGCCATGTTGATGTGCAGCCCCAGCTTGTTCAAGAGAACGCACGTCTTCTGGAAGTGTGCTCGCGCTTCCGAGAAGGAGGATGCCTTGATCAACCAATCGTCCAGGTACGGGTAGACGAACACCTTGTTCTTCCTCAGGTGTGCTGCTACCACCGCCATGCACTTCGAGAATGTTCTCGGCGCAGACTTCAGTCCGAATGGGAGTACTGTGTATTGATAATGATGGGCGCCGACTTGGAACCGCAGGAACTTCCTGTGTTTGTGTGCAATGGGCACATGGAAGTAAGCATCCTGTAGGTCTATAGCACATAGCCAGTCTCCCTGTTGCAACTGAGGATAAATCTGATGCAACGACAGCATGCGAAACTTTTCCCTGCGAATCCATTTGTTTGCCTGTCGCAAGTCCAGAATGGGCCTGAACTCGTTCTTGTCCTTCTTGCGAACCAGAAAGAACCGGGAGTACAGACCTCTTCCTCTCTGAGACAGAGGTACGTCTTCTATCGCCGTTTTCCTTAACAGGATATCCGCTTCCGCCTGAAGCTCGCGCAGCTGAAACTGCGAGCTGACCGGTGGAATTGCTGGAGGAGGGCTGGTGAACCGAAGACTGTATCCATTGCAAACAATATTCAGCACCCACTTGTCCTGAGTAATTTTTCTCCACTCTGCCAGAAAAAATTGAATGCTTACCCCTACCGGAGTGGGTAACAGATCCGGGGGAAGTAGGTTCCTAGGGCCTAGACCCAGCCTGGCCCTTCGGCGCCGGAGCCGACTGCTGGCCTCCTCTGCCCTTCTGGCGCTTCTGGAATGGCTTATGGAACTGTTGTTGTTGTTGCGACTGTCCCGAAGCCTGGCCACGTCCTCTGCCTTGCCCGCGGAACTGCCGTTGGAAAGGGCGGTACGACTTCTTCGTGTCTTTAGGCTTCTTCAGGCCCACAACCGTGAGCGTTTCGGCCTCCGCCTTCATGCGGGTCATCTCATCGTCCGCATGCTTCCCGAAGAGGGTCTCGCCGGAGAATGGTAGGTTGGCCACCCTCTGCTGTGCGTCCGGTTTCAGGGATGTAAGACGGAGCCAGGCGTGACGTCGTTGATTAACCCCATGGCAGAACCCATGAGCTGCCAACAAGGAAGAGTCCGCTGCAGCGCTGAGAATCTGGTTAGCCACCAGCATCCCTTCATTCAGCACTTCCTGGAAGTCCTCGCGCTTCTCGTGGGGCAACAACTCCGCAAACTGCTGGAGGGAGTCCCAGAGGGCGCGGTCGTAGCGTCCCAACAGCGCCGTGGCACTCGCAGCCTTCATGGAGGTAGCCAATGTTCCACACACTTTCCTCCCTGCCGAATCCATACATCTGGACTCCTTATCCGGGGAACCGTGGATGACGGTGAGGTGGCATGTGGCTTGCGGGCCGCCGTCACAATTACAGAGTCTGGAGGGGGGTTCCGCCCTCAGAAAGGCCGGGTCCGAGTCGGGAGCCCGGTACTTCTTCAGCAGCCTCGATGGAGCCGCCTTCGTCACCGCAGGGGTGAGAAAAAGGGCCATAGCCGGTTCCTCCAGGCCCGGCACCAGAGGCAGGAGAGGACAAGACAGGTGTTTTTGATGCAATGTCTCAAAAATGACTGACGTTTTAGGAGTAGGCACCATCAAGGATATGCCCAACTTTGCAGCGCCCCTTAAAAGGACATCATGGAACGCCACCAGGTCATCAATTGGGGACACCCTCGTGTCCGGGGACTCCGACAAGGTAGGAGAATAGTCTCTGGTACCAGAGGACCTTGTGTGGGAGCGAGAGTCGCGCCTCCTATGGCGGTGTCTTGACCTCGTGGACGATCTTTGTCGCGATCTCTCCCTTCTTCCAGAGCGAGAGCGAGACCTGCCAGCCCGTGGCCGCTCCACCGGTTTCCGTGGTGGGGTCTTCCTTGGCTCCTCTCGGGGTTTCGGTTTTGGGGTCCCCTTAGGAGGTACGGGCAAAGACGGCAGCGAAGTGGACCTCGGCGGAGGAACCCTCGGCTGCGGGGCGGGCCCATGCGGAGGGGCTGGTGGTGGTGGTGGGTCGTCTGACGGAAGTGGAGGGTTGGGTGGAGGATCCTCTTTAGGAACAGGAGGAGGAGTTGGCGACCGAGGCCGAGATGGCGTGTACACCTCTGAGTACACCGAGCCCGGTGACCCCTTAGGCGAAGGGGGCTAAGATCCAGCCCCTTCAGCAGGTGATCGCTTCCTCTTGCGCCCTCCACTAGAAGCAGTCTGGCTTCTGGGACCAGAATCCCTCTTGCGCCGTTTTGGCGAGGCAGAACGACTCCCAGACGCCGACCTCTTTCTTCTCGACGCTGAGCGTCGCTTTTCTGGCGTCGAACGTCGACTCCGGCGTCGAACGCCGCCTCCGCGACGTCGACCTCCTCTTCCTCGACGTTGAACGCCGACCCCTCGACGTCGACCTCTTCCTTCGTGACGTCGTACGCCGCCTCCGCGACGTCGAACGTTCCTTCTTCGATGACGAGCGTCGATTTCTCCGTCTTGATGCTCTCGACGTCGAGGAGCCCCTCGATGTCGACCGGTGCCTCGACGGTGATCGACGGTGTCGCCTCGACGGCGAGCGCCGATGCTTGTCACTTCGTCTCAGACGTCGATAGGAAGACCTTGACGTCAACGAAGACTATGACGTCGACGGTGGCTTCGACGGCGACCTCTCCATGATCTTCGACGTCGAGCCGTCACGCCGTCTCGACCCGGAGCCCCGTGGAGAAGGGGAGCACACCGCCGTCATCCCTCTCGACGTCGTCGTCGATGATGCAATCGATGTCGACGGAGACCGGGACCGTTTGCTGGACTTCCTGCCTCTGGGGAGCCCCCCAGAGGCCTCAGCAGAGGCAGAGGGAACCTTCCCAGCCTGCCCAGACCCACCTGCAGCCTGCAGGCGCCTCTCCTCAAGGCCAGAAAGCCTGATCTTCATCCTGTCCCTCAGAGTCCGAGCAGTAAACTGCTGGCAGATGACACAGTCCTCAGGGACATGATCTTCAGGGAGGCAGACGATGCAGACATCGTGGGGATCACTCTTGGCCTTCTTCCTCCCACATGCTGGACACTTATCAAAAAGGCCAGGCATTTTAGAGCCCTAAAACGCCTGAATCAGCACACAAAAGAGAGAGAGAACACCAAGAAAGTAAACTGAAACACTTTTAAAACACAAAAGTGCCAAAATATCCAATAAGCCCTTGAAACAAGGGAGAGCTCAATGCCAGGGTCCTGTAAGCAGGAGCCGGAAAAAAGAACTGAAAGTAGAGGGACCTGCTATGCATTCTGGGATACTGGGAGAAGTTCTGGAAAGTGCTCTTAAAGGCACAGTATCCTATTTAAGCCACATAATGGCAGCCTATGGGGCTTGTCTGTCCATGCCTTCCTCTCTATCATTCCAGTGTCTTTTACTGGGGGAGGCAAGTTTCTCTATGGTAGAAACTGGGCAGGCTGTATTATGTGTGGTGTTATTTGGTGGAATTTCTAGTTGAAGTACTGGACAGTGTAGCCTGTGGATATAGGCTGCATTATTTGTCTTTAAATTCTCTCTTAAGTGTCTTTGCAGTTTTCTGCATGTTTTGACAGCTTAAGAGATTATTTTACCGGCTAGAACCAGTTCCAGGGGCACACCAGCCCCTGAGCTGGGGAAAGTCCGGCATGGGAGAGGGGTGTAACCACCCCCCTTCCTGGTCCCACCCCTAGGGCAGGACCTAGTCGCGTACCCACCCCTTTCTTTAGGATAAAGGCAGGAGTGGGGACCCTTCCAAATGAGATCATCTTTGAATCAAGACACTACTTTCTACGAAAGGAACTCTCAACTTCTTCTTAAGATTTCTCCCTTGTGACTAAGGAGTAGTCACCCTGCATCCGCAGGCACCATCTAAGAACTCTGCGGTTTGCTGCACGTCCTTCCTCCGGAATCCGACCGACCAGCACGACGTGACCCGGCTTCCCTGGCACCTCTGACCTCTACCTACCTCTACAGCTAAGCTGAGAACCGTAGGTGCGACGAGACCTCGAGGGACCGGCCATCATCAAAACTGCACGACTTCTATCCAGCACGACCGCCGAGGGATCCTCTGGTGAGTGCTTTGGGGTCCGAGAAGCCCCGACCCTGAGCAGCTCCAGCACCGTAGTCCAGCCCCCCAGCATCCACGAGATCTGCGTGGGGCCCTTCTGCTTTTTGCTGCTCACCGCGTTGTCTGGCTACTAGCCCGCTGGCTTGTGGCCTTCCCAACGACGACAGACGACATCACCACTGCTAGTCTGGTTGCTCCAGACTGGCCCTTGCTCCCTTCCAAAAGAGGAGCACCCCGGACCCTCCTGGTCCACTCCAGACGCCATTTTAGGTCCACCGCGTGGGCTTGAATTTGCCAAGACTTGTTGCCCCAATCCTGGGTCCAGCGACGTCGACAGCATCAACCATCGTGGGACAGCTCGCACCTCCATCCTGGTCGCCGACAACGCCTTCTGTTCCGTGAGACTGCAGAGCCCAGCGTCGCCCACTCACCTGGTCGAGGTGACTACCATCCGGTGCCATCCTGGTGCCCATCTGATCACTGGCTAGTGATTAAGAACTTGGTCCCCTCTGCTTTCAGGTGTCATCCATCTTCGATCCAGGCTTGGATCACTTCGAACAATCTTCACTGGTCGCCTGCCAGCAACTCCTTCTTTCAGGCTCCTGGTTCGTCAACGAGGATTCCCAACGTCTTTTCAGACCTATGCAGCCGCAGCCCCTGGGCTAGGTAACTTCGGCATTTTGGTGCCCCAGCATAGCCTCACTATCTAAGGGTCCAGATCCACTTTCGTTTTCAACCTACCTAGTCGGGTTCGCCCGAGAACACTAACTTTGCTTTTACTAGCCTCCATAGACTGTGTCCCGCATCCCGCGTGAGAGTGCACACTCTGCACCCGAGTCCCCTAGGCCTCCTACTAGTAATCTGAAGGTTCAGTAACGTAGTCCTAGCGATTCCAAAGCCTATTAGTCCAGTACTTACCTGCTAGTAATTTCGCATTCCACTTCCATAGTATATGGTTTCCCGTGCCCCTCGGGCATTTGTGAAAATTGTGCAACTTAAAGTATTTTCGTAAGAGTTTTGTTGTGTGCTTAGTACCCTGTCCTCATAAAGAGTACAGGGCTGTTGTGATCTAAATAAATACACTGTTTATTTTCATAACACTTGTGTGGTGTCCTTTCACTTGGTATTCAAGGGGTATATGTGATGGTATACCAGCTGGCTTAACACGCCCTCTAGAGTTTAGCCCAAAGACTGCTCGTATCCATGCTACTAGGATAGCTGGTCTATAAGGTTGACTTACAACCAATCACCATAAGGGTTGTTTGGACTGATACAAAGTGCTCACTAGAATAGTGAACATTATATATCAGGCCAACTTCTCACAACATAGGTATACTATATCTAAGCAAGGAGTGATTTCACCACCTTGCCCCAGCTGAGTATACAGCCAGTTGTGTCAGTTTGGATGACCAGCCAGGGGTGGCTGCAGCCCCTGGTAGGCCTTGGATACACCTATGCCCTGGGTACCTATAGTACACTTGTACAGGGGCTGATAAGGTGGCCCAATAACCAATTGGAGATGTACCTAGGGTACATGGAGTCCATTTTAAAGAGAGAGCAGATAGTTGGCCTGGGATCCTGCTAATCAGGGCCCCAGGCTAAGTCGAAAACCAGCTAAACACTAAATCTGGGGTAACCATAGTCCGGTATCCACCTTCCTACAGGCCATAAATGAGTAAATAATTGACACAGATCATTTGTAAGCAATCTGCAAAACATGGTGATCGCTAATCATTACGAAAGGAAGGAAGGCTTCTATTGATTTGTTATAGAAGAGAAACAAAAGTGACTTGCAAGCCCTGAAGATGTTGACTGAGTAACGTGTACGAACTAATATGATGGATTCAAAAGAATGAGCCTCAGTAGGGCTAGAAGGAAAATGGTAGTTGGTGTACAGTTAGTACACAGTTCAGGTGAATACCATTTAAGAACCCAACAGTGATCTCGAAGTTCTGAACATTACTTAAGGGGGACAGATGTAGCAATGGGTCAGCACCTACTGTGACTTCTCAAGTGCCATCTATTTATGGTCCCCATTGTGTAAAAAGGGCCGGTTGTAAAATATATTTTTGGTGGCACAAAAAACAAAAGATGCCCAGTCCATATAGGAATTTGGGATTAAAAATAGGGTTAATCTCTAGAAGTGTTTTCGCATTGTAACAGCTACACAACAAAGATAGAAGTATGGCTCAAATTGTTCCAGAATCAGGACGAACAGCCCAATACAACAGATCACAGCCCCAAAGGATGGCTGACGAAGAAATATTGCTTTATATTTCAGGGTGAAAAAGGAACAGATATGTGAACTCAGAAGGGTATAAGTAGGTCATGCACGACACAGATTAAAAACACAGATAAAGGCAGGAACATATGGATCTAGCTCAAAGAGGGGAACAATGCCTTCTAATTGCTTTGGTCACTCCGGCAAACTCACCTGTAGCTCCAGGGTTGCTCAGCCAGTTTCAGATGGCTTCCTGGCAAATCTTTAGGTGGCTGGGCCTTGCGGCTGGTCTGTTTGACAGTCGGACAAAAGCATCTACCTATGCTGGGCAGTTGATCTACCATTCTTCTACTCGATCATAGACAGAAATCTTCAGGTTCTAAGGTTTATGACGAGCCTTACAGGAAAACAATCAAGCAGCATAAGTTCTGTGCCTGTAAAATGTCTCTTCTAACAATGCTGATCCTCATTGTGCAGACAAAGGAGGAGTTACTGACCCAAGGGGGCGAGAACTGGTCTTACTTTGGGGGCACACACAAGAACCCTGACCCAGCCAAGTTTCATGTCTATTTAAAGGTTTGAAACCACCTTCAATGGTGGTAACTCCATCATTTTATTATTGTACCATGTCATGGAGGACTTTATAAAAAAGGGATCACAAATCAGACACTTTAGAACTGGTCAGTGTTTGAAACCCAAGCTTTCTGGTTTGGGTGACCATCCTAAGTGACTGCTAGCCACATAGGCAAAGGGAGTGACATGTTTTACTGATCTAAAGGGAAGCCTGTGATCACAATGGTAAGATGGATATTTCCTCCCCCCTACATAACTCTAATGTGAGGAATAGATATAAGGAGCACACAAGGTTAAACTGGTGTAGGAAGCTGGCTCTGTATATACTATACCACAGTAAGGTACAGTATACAAAGAGTCCAGTGGATCCCCAAAGGCGCACAGAAGTAAAAGTGGATAATATCTTACTATTTGTGGTAGTGTGGGCAAACAGTAAGGCTTTATCAGAAGGTAGTGTTAATCATTTATTGTACACACTCAGGCAAGAAATGATTTCACACAGACTGAACTCGGACCAAGTGATTTGTTAGTTGTATATTATTTTTAGAACCAAGCAGGACTTGATGCAGGTTAGAAAAATAGTACTTTTCAACAATAAAGCATTTGAGTGCAGTTGGCTTTATTACAGGTAGGTCAAATGTTCAGAAACAGTTGAAATTACTCTGCGCCCCAACATAAGCGCTGCTGCCATCCGCAGCACGTGAGGGGAATGGCTTCACAGCTTCCTACACCGCCGTGAGGGGAAAGGCTTCACAGCTCCCTACATCACCGTGAGGGGAACGGCTTGGCAGGTAGTTTCACTGCCGTGAGGGGGAACGGCTCCTTTGTGGAAACTACATCACCCAGCAGCCCTGGACCGGCGCACCAACGTCACCTCTGTGCCCCAACATAAGCGTTGCTGCAATCCCGCAGCATGAGACACATGCATGCGGCGCCCGGGCCCGTCGGCGCCCGTCCAGGACCGGACAAGGCTGAGCTGGGCCACACCCCTTGGCTCCACATACGGACGATTGACTGTAGGAAAGTGAGAACACAGTAGGCAATTTCAAGGTTAGTGCACCGCAATTGCACATTGCATGCTATATTCCTGAAAGCCACTAAGAACTTAATGCACTTTTGAGGATTGGCCCAAAAGTAGCCATGGGTAAAAGTACCCCCCCTGCGAAAGGCCCCGTTAACAGGCAGAAAGCCCCATCATCACTTCTAACTGCTCAACAGACTGCAATCAATAAAATGCTACAGCGGGCAATCGAAGCAGTGTCCAATGAAATTGAGCACACTGAGACGGCTCTCTCTAACACAGATTCTTGCCCCCAGTCCAACTCCAACTGAGTCGGGGACTCCGTCCCTACTTCTAACACCAAATGTGAATTTAGACCCATGGTCCCCATGTGCACGAGCAAAGACAGGTCCTGGCCGTGCCCCCAAGGTCTCCCTGGAAGGCGGCAGAAACAAAAAAAAGAGGGAAATGGAAACCTGTTACACACAAGGGAGCAATACGGAATAAACAAGCTCCCGACATTTATTTATTTTTTATTTTATTTATTTGAAGAGTGTTATATAGCGCTGGTTAGACCTGGAGGTATCAGAGCGCTTTAAATAAGGACAAGTAAGAATACTAGCTACATCAGTTACAGGGTTACACAGTACAACAACATAAAAAAGATATTATTAAGCGTTCGGAGGCAAGGGAAAGGAATGGAGACACAGCGGAGAGACCTGGAGAACAATATCCAATGTCCGGCTGGGTAGGTAACAGCTGAGGGGTGAACCAAAGCTGATCTCCTCTATAGCTGTCTATGCAGCTCCACCGGGCATTCGCCATATTGCTCGGTCTCGGGTGAAGGTAGGGGTAGAAAAGGGGTAGAAAAGGGGAGAGTCACCAAGTCCAATAAGAAAAGAGAGGTGTCATTGGCTCCAATGAAATTGTTGAAAGGCGTTGGTCGCTCCGGCAGCAACAAGCATCATGGGAACAGTCGCAACCGCAACATAGAGGAACAAGGGAAACGGACTCCAAGCGTTCAAAGGCAAAGCTAAATGGGGAGGCAGCAGAAAGGTCAGGGAGTAGGTAAGGTTGAAGGTCGCCGATCTGTCCCAGGAAATCCAAGATGGGGGAGACCACACAGTCACTCATGGAAGCAGTTTTAAGAGGAGAAGGCAGCTGTAGAGTCAGGGGGACAAGCAACTCAGCACAAAAAGGAAGGCCAGCTCGGTGATGCGGGCTGCGGAATTTCTTCTTAGAACAAGTAAAGATGGTCTCCTTCCACACAGCCTCACAAGACACCTCTCTGGGATACTTGTGACTTAATTCACCAGGGGCGTACTCCAGTCGCTATCTTAGCATCATGCGTCACACAGGGGACCCCTCATCACACTAGGCGTACCCCTCCATAAGTTTGCAGGTCTCCTCTGATGGTGAATAACAAATGCACTCACCCTTTCCGCCATAAACCGACACCAGCTCTATGGCAGCTGCTGTCGTCACGGGGACGCTCTTCTTCTGGACCCGAAATCAGTTTTCCCGTAGTAGGTACATGAATTTCTGTAATTTAGTCCACTTGCCACAGGGCCCTCGGTGCAAATCCCGCACTGCTTAAGTTCCGTCAGGCTCAGAATTGCTCTAAACGAGGGTCGGGCACCGCCATTTTTTAGACAGGCAGGCCGCCTCGCTGCACTCCTTCAATTGGACTTTTCTATGCGATTCGCCACTCCACCTATGCACAGCGAGTAGCTTCTTACTCTGAGGGGCTCCACTCGCCACTGGGCCCCCGGTTGTAGATCCAACATTGCTGAAGGTCTGTGGGGCTCAGAATTAGTGGAAACGAGGATCGGGCAAAGCCATTTTGTAGTCAGGCAGGCTGCCTCGTGAATTCCTACAATCGGTTTTTCTCAGTGATTAGGTGTCGGCGGGTCCCGAGAATTCCATCAAGCAGCTCCCACTCCTAGATAGTCTGCCCCGCAGAGCCGAGATCTAGTTAAACCCCTACAGAGACCCCTCCACTGTCCCTCCTTCGAACCTGTAAACAGGATTATACCAATTACATCAGGCCCATCTGACCAACAACAAGTTGGAAATAACCAAGACGCTTATAACAAGACCCTTTCACACACTAAATCAAGGGAAACCAAATCCGCACTACCACGCATTGACTTGCCTCCAGCCTCTACTCCCTATGTCATTGTACTAGCTGGAGTAAATGAACTGGAAAAAGGCCTAGGGGAGACATGCTCTGAACTTAAAAACAAATGTACTTATTGGTTAAACAAATATAGGCCTCTACCCTATCAAGATCAAAGTGAAATTCTACTCACTCGCAGGGTAAGCTGGTTGGGGTGGAGGCAAAGGGACATACATGGGGATTGTGTCGTGATCAACTTTAGGGATGTCCGGGTGGTCCAACACATCTTAGATTGGGGTTATTCAAGGGAGTTTGGGGGCTTCCTCTTTGCCCCTGGGATACTTCTATCTTCCCGGGCATATGCTAGAAGAAGAGGGAAATATGGCCAAAAGCTGGGGGATGAGTGACCAGAGTGGTGCCAGGCTAAAAACAGGCTGGGAACGTCCAACAACAATGATGTATAATATTCCTGTTAATAACAGATTTAGCTCTCTGGACCTGGTAGATTGACTAAATCCAACGGATCCCTCTAATAAATAGTCCACTAACAAAAACGAGGCCAAATCGGGATACATACACCTGGATGGCCTCCCACAAAAGTAGAGATACGGGAAGGAAAAAAAAGTTTCGGAGAAGAACAGTGAGGGTAGTGCTTTAACTCATATTCCCATCCCACTTAGCAATTCAAACTGGGCTAATGATTGCAGCCAAAGGGGAGGGGCAGGGCACAAAGACACACTTCAAGCTCCATTAGAGGAAAGTCTTACCCCCCCAGGCCTCCTTGGATAACTCAGTGGAACCACAGAGTACCTGGATTTTATCCTGGAACATAGCAGGCCTTAACTCGAAACTGGACTTCCCAGATTGGGGGGGCATTCGTAGACCAACATGAGCTATGCCTGTTCCAGGAGACATGGTCAAGGTCAGATTTATTTAGAGTGGGCTACGTGGCGTACTGTATTCCAGCAGTTCAGGGATTGGTGGGGGGAGAGGGGTCGGGGGAGAGGGGTGGGGGGGGGGCCTCGGGGGTGTATGCACCTGGGTAGGAGTGCACTTGGGATGCAATGTTAAACAGTTAGAGACCCCGTTCCCTGATATTTTGTGCATCCTTCTCTCTCTCTCCATAACTCCATGAGGATTGCAATAATTAACCTTTACTTACGGCCAGGAAGCTACGGGCAATCTTTCACACGCTTGATTGCCTCACCTCATTTCTCCCCACTATGCTAAAAAACTGCTGGGTAATCATTGGATGGGATTTCAATTGCCAATTTGAGCCCCTGAATGGCCTATCTACCAGCATTACAAGTGAGGAGGACTCGGTATGGTTAATTCCAGAACCTAACATCCAACTAACACAGACATGGACTCCTCTAGCATTACAAAAGAATGCAGTTACACTTAGCCACTCTCTAAGGGCTTGTAATGGCGGATTCCCATCCGACAGCCCAGGGAACTTTACTTTTAATAGACCCATGCAGGCATCAATATAAGACTACACATTGGTAGATAGCAGCCTCTGGCATAGGGTTATCGATTTTAAGGTTGTCTCCAGTCATGAGAGTGATCATAATCCTTTGGTCCTAGAAATATCCATCCCCTTTGCTAAAGACCCCCCCCAAGTACATCCACAAACCCCAATCCAAAAGTATCGGCCAAAGGAGGGTACGCTGGGGGAACTTGAAAAACACTGGACAAAGTGGCCTCTCTCTACCACCAAATAGTCCCCTTTTTAGGTCTCGCCTGAGCCAGCGCATGCGCTGATCTGCAAGACATTTAGTAAACAGGCTTTTAAAAGTCCTACTAAAAGCTGGTTGGCCTAGAGCGTGTAGTTACTCGCATAATGACGAGAAGAGGCACCATATGGCTTTCCTCTCTCGTCACGGTGCGCGCATATTGCACACCACTCGCAAGCCTGCTTTCAATTTTCCCATCATATCTTGCGTGCTGTCATGGCTAATTAGAGACGCGAACCCTGTCACTTTGGAGTCTTATGTTTCAGCACTGCGTGAGCGCCTCGCTCCGCCCCTCCCCCACCACAGAGCACGTCTCCCGGACGCGCGTTTTTTTTTTTTTAAGTAACTATTATATTCGTGGCATCACTCCACTTTATTTTAAGGATAGAAACAGACTAATTTACCTTAGGGTATGAGGCTTTCCTCCAGTTCACATCAAGGTGTATCATGAACTGTTGTTGTATCGAACATTTCTGAGTAATACAAAACCTGACTTGGGAAAGAGACAGAAGGGTCACTTTGAAGAAGGAAAGGCAGTAGGTAGCCCCTCCCTCACCACAGAGCACGTTTCGCGGCTGCGCGTTTTTTTTTTTTTAAGTAGCTCAAATTTGTTGCATCACTCCACGTTATTTTAAGGATAGAAACAGGACAGTTTACCTTAGGGTGTGCGGCCTTCCTCCAGTTCACATCAAGGTGTATCATGAACCTTTCTTGTATCGAACATTTCTGAGTAATACAAAACCTGACTCCGGAAACAGACAGAAGGGTCACTTTAAAGAAGGAAAGGTGGTAGGAAATTTGGTTTGTCAGTTTATCCAAGACTGCTTGTTTACTTCCCCATCAGCAAGGCCCTTGGGAAGGGTCAACCTCAGGTAAACTGTCGCTTCCCTTGCTCTTGTCCTCCGAAAAGGTTTGTTTTCATGCACAGACCGCGAAAGGTAAGGCACACGGGCACTGCACAGTGTCAAAGACGTGGCACATGGGCACCGCGCAGTGTCATATAAACAGTACGCCCATCCAACCAAAGTTATACCGTTAATAATGAACACTTCTATCACTTAGAATCGATTTTCTATAAGATATTATTTATTTATTATGTAAGTCAAATCTGGACCCCCTCCTCTCCTTCTCCTGTTCATAGTCTCTGCCACTTTCATCGACCATTGATTACCGCATCCTCCTAAAATTTGTGGCTGGGACTATGGAGATCGGCACCCATGGCTTAATTCTTGTCTTCCCTTCTAAACTTAAAATTAGGTAACATTTTGCTCCTAAAATTCCCTGTATAGTGTACATCAAGGAGGTTTCCAGCCCTCTTCAAAATCTATAATCGAAGGTCCACTCTGACAAATACACTCATGAAAGTCTTCTGCACCTGAAGCTACAGAATGGGGAGGCAGATTGTCACCAAACCAGTGCCTGTCTGTTTTAAATTCAAGATTGGGTGCAGAGAAACATGCTTTGCTTTCAGGGTTATTAAACTGCGATCATATTCTTGGAGCCCGCCAATCCTACGCCTTCCTATATATTTTAAAATATTTATTAATTTTCAGTAAACTTATTACAAAAATAGATAAACAAAACCACAAGTACCAATTTCAGAAAACACAACCTTCTACTAGGCAAACCTCTACCTCAGGCCACGCAGAAATATAGAAACCCCAATGCCGCTCTTTTTGCACCCTGATGGCATCGGTACCAAGGCTGTAAGACCAAAATATTGCAGGAAACTGCTTAATTACCAATCTATTACAGTGCATTCCCCTACCTCTAACTGAAAAGTATACCAGTCGGACCTGAGAGGGCTTATTACCTACTATATCATTATAAAGTTTCATAATAAAATTGACATGGTTAAGTTGATCACGGTCGTATCACAAGAGCGGTCACTTTGTCTCAACTCTTGTGACTATTTGTTTCTAGTACGATATGTATTCTAAGCTAGGCATCAACAATATTTTAAAACAATCGCACAGTGTGCATACAACCCTGGCAAGCGTATCTTTGTCTGAGGAATAGTCTACACACTGAGTCACTGTGTCACTTCTAAAAACCTGGATCCGTGATGGGTTAGAACTTTTTTAGTTTCATGACGAATCAACATTTTGCTAATAAGCACATTGCAAACATTCATCTGAACTGGAATTGCTAAGAACTCTTCTAATAAAAGTGAACCTAGTCCGTTTTCTTATACTCCAATTATGGTGTTATGCTTTTTCTCAGTTTAAGCTTTGTTATTTTTATACTTTTCTTGTGCTTAAGTCTAGCAGTCCTCTAGTTTTACACATGTGTTGCAGAGCATCAAATTGACAGCACCTTGCGGAAATAATATGCAAGACCCATGCATGAGCGCTTCAAGCAGTACTTTTATTACGTTTAATATACACTCTTTCACTACGCTGTTCTTTTCAAACTAAACCATTCACAATACAAAAGTTAAGAGCCATGGCATTTCAAGATACGTTGTAACAGGGCATTAAGTGGAATTAATAGCTCTATTAAAACACTTATAAGGCCCCCAACACATAGCCAATAAGTGTCGCCTTTGGGACATTATAAGTGTTTAGTTATCCAGCACAATATCCTTGATTAAACAACATCAAGTGTTGCATGGCTAAACACTTATAAGGTCTCAAAAGCGAGACCTATTGGCTATGCCAATGCTTGTTAGAAGTTGCATCTCCTATTTCTGCAACTACCAGTAGTATAGCATCACAGTCGATACTGGTAAAAAACCACCAGGACCTGTTCTCTGCACTGGCACAATTCTTTTATAATCGCAAAAGGCCTAGGCCGAATTTTAAACCAAGGCACCCATTGTACAATAAATATTGTAAAGTGGCTAAGCAAGCCCTTTCAAATTCTATCAGAACGAACGACAGATCACGAATTAAGGAAGCCAGGATCGATATAAAAAAGTTATAACTGAAGCAAAGATTAGCTGGGAAAATTATAAATGGGAAGCAATAAAAACAGCATTAGGTAGCCATGATATGAGAGCCTTCTGGAATTTAGTTCAGACCAGAAAATCCGAAGGCCAATTGGCTATAGACCAAACTTAGGGGAAGAAGCCAGGAGAACTCCTTTAAAATCTTTATACTTAAGGCCCGCAAAAAAAGTGGAAGAGGGAAGGGAAGAAACAGTCACCTTAGATGCAAACCCCCCAAATTTAGATGCTCCCCCTTGTACAATGAAGAAGATCGCAGTGGCATTGGGTAATCTGCTTCCAGCAAAAGCATCTGGGCTGGATATGATACCTGGTGACCTATTTCGATCCGTACCCATAGTCTGGGCTCCCTACCTGTGGTCACTATTCAATGACGTTTTACTGTTATGTGGGAATATAGGATCCTAGTGAAATCTTCCCAATTTATGCCCATATATAGGTATAATTCACCCAATCCTTATATAGGCATAAGGAATCATCACCTTATTTAGTCTTAGCCTGTGCAGCCCAAATACGGCATGGCTACTTCCACTAAACTCTGAGAATCCACAACGATTTCTTGGAAATACCAGCCTTCAGCAGTCAGGTACCTCCCCCTGCTTCAATACTAATTTATCCAAGAACTCCTGGAGTTTTCAAGGAACTGAGACACTAGTGACGATATTATGTCCAATCTTACGTCAAACTTGGCACCTTCAAAGTATATATATGCCTACATTTGCCCAGTCAAATACACGGTGGTTTAGGAGCAGATCGACTAACTACTTGCCCGACGCCCTGCTGCTGCAAGTGCCGAAGGAAGCCGACCCTCCAACTGACGCTCTGAGAAGACGCTGTCTTTTCTCTTGCCGAGAAATCCAGCTCCGGTGTTTTCAGGCTAACCTTGCGGGTTGCTGGGAGATAGAGTCCTGAGAGAGAGATATATGACCACTATCATTCTAAAACCAAGGTATAGAGCTGATTAGACCCTTAGAGAATTCTTGGAACAGATTCTTGGCAAAAAATTACTAGACTTAAGCTACACCACACTTACTCCTCCCTCGTACTAGACTTAGGTTAGGTACATCGGGGTAGGCATATTATAGAAGCACCAGTTGAGTACTTTTAGCTATTATTTTATCACTGTATGTATTTTATGCATTTTATGTATTCTATGTTTATGGCTTAGAAACCATATGATACTTTTACAGTACTATTTTATAATACTATTCGCATTATATGCCTCGTACTTCTTAACTAGCATTTCAATTGTAGCAGTGCATTTCTTATGCTTAGGAAATAAGACTGTTCAATAAATACTTTTATTGAAAACGCCTGTCTCTCTATTTCTAAGCAATTGGTGAAACGAAGCATGCACGAATGACTGAGTGAAATAGCGTCTATTGTTTCGGCGACTCTAGAGATACGTTTCATTCTGGGTAAACAAAGTTGTCATGTTATATGTTTGTCAGAGACTAATCCCTTCTTATTTATTCGAGAAAGTTTCTAGTGACCTCTGAGCTAGCTGCACTCACAATTAAGTCTAATATATACGATAGAGACCTATAGTATATGTTATTCCAATGCACAGAGCCTATTGGGAATATAGGAACTACACTACATTACAAGGTATGGCATTGCCAGTTATCTGGGCTGGAGCAGAAATTATCCCCATTTTATAAAATGGGCTCACCACTCATTCCTGCAAATTATCTCCCCATAAGCCTCCTAGATGTCACTCAATTTTTTTTAGCTTGGGTACTTCTGGGGCCCTTGCAATCCTGGATAGAAGAGAACAATGTATTTACACCATTACAAGCAGGATTCAGGGCCAAGACCTTCACTATTGAACAGATCTTCAGATTACAACTTATCCATTGGAAAATTGTGGTCTTCTATCTCACATTTGTGGATCCCAAATCCGCGTTTCACTTGGTGCAGCGAGATCAGCTATGGGGCACACTTCTTGACTTGGGAGTACCAGAATACCTTTGCCATTAGCTGAGACACCTGCACCAAGACAACTATGCGAGAATTGAACCTTCCGCCCCTTTCCCTGTAGAGAAAGGGGTCCTGCAGGGATGTATCCTGGCTTCGACACTCTTCTCTCTTTTTCTAAATAGCTTAATTGAAACTCTGTTAACTGGGAAAGACATTGATTCCAGAGGCTGGCGAACCGCAAAATTCCAGCACTCTTGTTTGCGGACGATGCGCTGTTACTCTCCAAATCGCCCATGGGTATGCAGAGGGTTCTTGAGGTATTCAGCTCTTTCTGCAGGAAGAGGGGACTGGAGATTAATCTCCAAAAAACCAAGCATATGGTTTTTAGTGCTAATACCACAAATTGCCCACATCCCCAACTGGATCTAAGTGCTATAGAGAGGGTGTCCATTTTTAATTATTTAGGGATCACACTCCCTGAAAAAAATGGACTGGGGGACACAAATAAAGAAAGCCAGTCTAAAATTGACTCAGTCCACAGGGGCATTTAAAAAATGTATATAAATTGCACCCACAAAATGATTGGTCCAGCAGCAGAAATCTACAAAATGCAGGCTATGGGAGCTACCCTGTATGGGGCAGAATTATGGGGCCATTGTCTATCAACCTCCCTATCCATGCCAGGGCACCTATTCCTTAGGCAACTGCTGGGCCTCTCTAGGAGTACACCATTAACACCGCTCAGGATGGATCTTGGGATTGGCCCTATAGCAGCTGTAGTCTCCTCTAGACCCCTTACTATACTGGGTCGCCTGTGGAGTAAACCTGAACTAGCTGACTATAAAGAGGAGTTGAAGGATGTTATGACCCTTCTTGGTGCAGGGAAACTCCCCAGGCTAGCTTATATCAGGAATTCTTGCCAGGTACTACGGAGGGCAAATTTGTGGACTACACCAGAAGAGACCCGTCCCACAATCTCCAGAAAGGCACTACTGGACTCCCACAGAGAACACAAATTGGCCTTACTATGTCAGGGGACCAAACCAAGCAGCTTGACCTCCAGGTTTCTGGATATCAAGCAGCAATATAGGTTGGAAACGGCACTTGATCACATCCATACACTTCTGGCAAAGAAATTATTTCTTCAATTCAGACATGGGGTGCTCCCGCTTCGAGCAATTGGCAGGGAGCCCACAAACTTGATTGCCCAGGGTGTGACCAAGTTGAAGAAATCAAATTACATGTCCTTTTCTATTGCCCCGCCTTTGGAAGGCCAAGGTCTAAGTGGGTGTTACAACTTTGCAGAAACATGGGGAGCGTGTGTATAGTATATAGTGTATAGGCTCCTCAAGTATGAAACTGACACACTTATCGTGTTCGCCATCTCTAAGTTCCTCTACTCGATGTGGTGCATTCGCAGAGCTATCTTAAAAAAACTAATGCAGGAATCTCCTAGTTTCCAGGACGCTTACACGTGCTGTGCCATGTTTACACATATCCATTGTACAATTATTGTTACCGCAATCTTCCTTCTTCCGGGTTCTTCCATTTTTAAAAGTATTATATTACTTGCTTTAACGTGGCTTTTTAACATTGTTACATATATATATATATATGTATATATATATATATATATATATATATATATATATATATATATATATATATATTAGATAAAGAGATCAAGTCAAAAGCTTTAACAACTGAAAGGAATTTTACATATATTAATGAATTGGCTATTTGTTTTAATATGTGACACCTTAACCCCTCCCGCACTCAAGGTAGAACCCGTATCCTTTGTTGATCATGGTTTTGTATCCAAGTCTAATATAGAGTGCTGTTGTGAGGGAGCGCACTTTAAGAATGAATTAGCAAAATTAGATATGTATTATTTTTTCATATAGCACTAATGTACACAAACTATGATGAAATTTGAAATTTTGAAATTTAAACTTTGTTTAGTTAATTAAAACCATAACAATTTGATGTATTTCGCACACACATAATAAAAATGTATAAATTATCATTTAAAAAGGATTAAAAACATTTTATAAGAACAAGAATTGGGAGTCAATGTTTTTCCAGGTTATGAACAGTTGGGATCTTCGTGTTGTTTAAGATATTTCTCAAATGCTTGCAAGAACTTCACCAACTTGCAATGCATTTGAGGGGCAGTTGAGTCCAAGCTTCCAATTATAGCAGATCTACATGTTCGTAGCTTCTTGATCCGAAAGCTTTGCTTTAAAAAGTATGAACGTTCTTTAGACAGCTTCCTACAGTGGCAGATTATGTGTATTAAATCTTCTTTGGGGCTACCACACAATCGACATTTTACAGCTACACGCTGTTTCCAAGCTGGTTCCTCTGCCAATGTCGGGAATTTGCCAAATCTCAGTAACATTAGCTTTCATTTAATGAAAATGGAATATGTTGTTTCCAGGTACACTACTGGGGTTGGTGTTTTATAGCCGTTTATCACAGCCCAGGAGTGCGAGCGATGGGAAAAAATCTCTTTGTCCAATACCAATGAATGGAGTTTGGCCGCTTTATTTAATGCCTGTTTTAGTGCAGCAAATGACAGATTTTTGTCCCATAGGGTTTTTGAACAAGTCACCTCCAAAGTGTGCGTGAGGAATTGATTTGCTTTGGATTTTTTTTGGGATTCAAGCTCTTGCCATAGGTGTGTATTAAGGTTATTGTTAGTTGCTTTTTGCTTGATCGGATACCATACCTTGATATAGGAGTATAATCTGCCCACAGTTTCATTTTTTATGCCAAATTATAGTCGCATTTAGGCTGGCGATGCCATCCTGGGAAATCGTAAGACCTTCTTGTAGATTTTTGTTGTTAAACTGTTAAGTAGGTCCCTATCCTTTCCATGCAATGCCTCACTTGCATAGGACAGTTTTGGAAGAACTTTGTTGGCCATTACAATTATTAAAGGTTTAAGTGATGGACCTTCAAGTTTTTTTGTCAATGTACTTAGTCCGAATATCAGGGCACCCGCTCTTTGCATCAGATATTTCTTCTGTTCTTTAAAATCAAGTTTATCATTCAGATAGAAACCCAAATACTTGTATGCTGAGACTCTCTCTAATGGTTTTCCTTTTAGCCAGATGTTACAATTAGATCCACGGCGATTGGTTATCAACATGAATTTGGTTTTTGAAACATTTAAAGCCAGCTTATTTGCCAACAGAAATGATGAGAGTTCAGTAACTAATCTGGTTAAACCAACTTTCGTTAGGCTCATGAGTACTATATCATCGGCGTAAGCCAGGTGGGTCAGCTGTAGGTCTCCTAATTTAGGTGGGTGAGCATTACAGTTGTTCAGTTTCCCGGTGAGATCCGAGATGAAGAGATTAAATAGATGAGGGGCAAGGACACACCCCTGTTTGAGTCCAATTGATGTAAAGACTTTTCTCGACAACCGTGTGCCATCCCCTATTTTTACTTGCGACCAAGTACTAGAATAAAATAACAGCAAACCCCTTAAAATATTCTCCGGTATTGCCCATGCTCTCAATTTCGACCACAATAAGTTACGGTCCACACTGTCAAATGCGGCCTGAAGATCAATAAAACACAGGTTCAGGTCCTGTTTGCTGGTAATACACTTCTCCGCGATCATAGTGATAGATAGGATATTTGCTGTTGTACCTATCCCCTTCCTGAACCCTGTCTGATTAATGGGTATCAGCTCTTTTTCACTTGACCAAATGACCAAATCATTTAAGAGAAGCGTTGCAAAATATTTTGCCTCAACGTCCTGCAATGCTATTAGGCGATAGTTTATTATGGATTTGATCTTTCACCACCTTTAGAGATTGGCGTAAATATGGATCCTTGCCAGCTTTCGGGTACTCTGTTCCAGTTTTGCACCTCCAAAATCTATGATGACATTTTAATGTTTTTTTCCTTTTTATCAAAATGTATTGCATTGTCTTTTTAGGTCTCGCTGAGTCAGCGTGCATGCGTGGTCAGCGAGACATTTAGTAAGCGGGTTTCAAAAGTGTAACCCACCACAGGCTTGCAGGCCACCAGCTGACTGTTACGAGCGCGCCTTGTGCATAGCTGCTGGCATTTGCCTTTATCGCATTAATCACCTCCCCTACCCCCTCCCCTCCACCACCATCCCTCCGCTGCCATGTCGCCATTAAACATATGTGCTTTCACTTTAGGCATGCCATTTTTTGAATCCGGGCTTTCTGTTGTCTCTGGAATACAAAGAGCTGTAACTAACCAAGCCAAACTGTACAATTTGTATCAAGTTTTCCTCTTCAAGCAATGCCTTCAGCCTTAACGCTATACAGTTGTTTTATATTCCAGTACACATCCATGTTCGGTTTTGCTATTGTGTTATTATCCCTCCTGGGGTCTACATTTTCTAGCGCCTGTTACAACTGTCAAGAAATGACTAGAAGATATGAATAGCTCAGTCTTCATTTTTTTGAAAAGTAGCGTGCTATGCTTTTTCATCCGTGGTACATTTAGCAAGCTATCAATTTGCTGAAACGGACACAAGGACATTTCAAAATGGCAGACATACCGTCCATAGCGTGGGCGAGTCTTCTTTTATTTCGACGCTCCTCTTTCAGTTACACCTGACCTCAGTGCTCCAGCTCCCACCCTGGCAGCAGAAGCAGTACGTGGGTGCGCTTTTGAGGTCTGCAGCAGCTGGAGTGGAGCCTGTTGAGGCCAGCAGCAGTTCCTCCTTGCCATGGCTACCGCGCACTGTCCCTGCTTTGAAGGCTGCAACTTCTTCCGCCTTAGGATAGTGCTGGCCAACTTGAGCAGAAGCCTGTGAAGATTCACAGTATCAGGGCCAAAGAGGAGAACCTGGGCATCCGAGGTACAGCAGCAGCGTCTGTTTTGCGGTGGCATGTGTGCAACCGGCGTTCGTGTGTGCTGCAGAGGGCTTGGAAAAAGGTTCAATATCTGCCCATGTTGGGAGACTGGGCTGTGTTAGTTGTTTATGAGCGACAATGAATATATCATGCTCAGTGTTTTGCATGAACTGATGTACTAACTAGTAGAAATCTTGCGGAATAAGCAGAGAAACCTGCTTCGCGTGAAAAGGGAATGTTCGATGATGGACGTTAGATCAGCATACCCCGGCGCGGGCTGGAAGGTGTCATTCTGTCCTTTTTGCACTTCATACCAAACATTGTTAAATTAAGTGGTGTGTCATTCATGTAAGTTTCAAAATATTGGAGTAATGCAAACGGTCTGACGCTGTACCCGCAGGTACAAAAGGAGCCTGCACAGGCAGTGATTTATCATTTTGTAATGTACATTGCGGTTCTTGTTGTGCCCCCTTGGTCGCTTTCCATCACGATCAAGCTCTTTTCTCTTTCGATTGTAAACAAGGACACATTGTTTCATGGTCGCTTGGCTATACTGGGCATATGCTTGCGAACAGGTATCGTTTATTCGCGTTCAATCGATGGCATTTACTGTCAACCCTCCTACATGTTACTGGTTGCAGGATTGGGTACCTGGGTCCAGGGTTTACCCGTGTATTAAAGTTAGTTTATTCCTTTATTCTCACACACAGCTCAAGCGGAGCACCTCTACCATGGGTTGTGGCACTCCCTGCTATTCCAATCCAGACAGGCACACAGTGCCATGTTATTAAAGTAATGAGGCCCTGCCCTCCAACCCGAATGACCCACAGAGCGGTATGCCACACACACAGCTCGAGGGGCGCACCTCTGCCACGGGTGGTGGCACTCCCTGCTATTTCAATCTGTAGGGGCACACAGTGCCATGTTATTGAAGTAATGAGGCCCGCCCTCTGTCTCAACCACACTGCACACAGCTCCAGCAGTGCACCTCCATCGCAGCAGGTGGACCCCTGCTAGCCCTGTCCCGCGGTCGGGCCGACCGCTGGCCAGCTTACCCGAGTTGCCCCCAACTGCTGTTCCAGTTCTTGACCCCCACATCTAGCTCTGCTACAGCTCTGAAAATGCGCCTCCTTATCTAACTGCTAGCACACCCGGTTACTCCAGTACTGAGACCCCCTCCTCTCCTCAAACACAGCTCTGACAATGCAGCCCAATGCATCTCATTCCGAGCTGTCTCCGACACTGCCACAGTTCCTGGACGGACGGCTCCTCCAGTGTTCCTCGATGCAAACCAGCAGCCATGTTTTTCTCTTCCATGTCACCTATACATTCTATATAATGTTATGAGAGAGGCCGCTCACACCAAAGGGACAGGGCTTTATGTAGACTGTACTGTGAAACGTTCTCTTTGGTCTTTAACCTAACCAGACACTACCACTGGTGAAAATACAATTCCAATCTTAATCACACTTCATGTATACATCTAAACCCCGCTCTCAATTATAATGCCGAAGACAAACTATCTATGGGTCCGTTTTCTCTGAACTCATACTGCATGGGGCAGCCGTACAGCTTACTTTTCCATTTGTATTTAAAGCCCATTTGAATTGCAAGTAGCAGCATTAAACACTGGCTGCATCACAGGGCAAAGCTAATGAAGTAAATAGATGCTGTAGCACCCAGGATAATGTGCTGCATCGCTAAACACTTATAAGGTCGCAAAGACGAGACCGATTGGCTATGCCAATGCGTGTTTCTATGTGCTTTTATGGCCATACGGTCGAAATAAAGCTTCTTTGACTGACTGAAATTACTTTGAAGTTACTTTGCAACTATTTTGTGATTACTTTTCAGATTACTTTTTCTATTCAGTGTGATATGCCTAGATATACTGGGGCATTTCCTAGACAAGAGGTAGGTAAAACAGTTTTCACAAAAGCAAAGTTTTCTATGTATCCCTCAACACTTAACAAGGGTTCTCCCAGGGCCAAAGATGCACTCAAAAAGCTCCCTCAGTTGGCACTATGGCGTCCTGGTGCAGATTGCTGAGGCCCAATGTTATCTAATGGGGACAGGGGGCCTCCGGTTGGTGGCTGCTCATGGGTACATCACTTGGATGTGGGAGCAAAGCTCCAAGGGTTTAGCTCAGAGCAAAGGGGGATCCAAGATAGCACACAAAGTCCACCCGCAGTGGCACTGGGGCAGCCAGGTGCAGGATCAACGTCAGGAGCCCTGTGGGTTTCAATGGGGAAGCGCCAGTCAGAACAAACACTACAGGCTCATGCACGAAGATCTTCTGGAGGAGACGATGGGTTGAAGAGGTAAGTTGGGATGTCGTGGGATGCCGGGACACCATTGGTCCTGCCACCCAAGGCCATGGGACGTTCAGGTGCAAGGGTGTCTTTTGGCATCTGGTTTTCCTTACCAGCTCCGGTTGCTGGTCGGAGGATCCTCTAGATAGAGGCTATAGGCATCGTCAGAAGATTAGCGGTAGGTCAGGGATCACCAGATCCCGTGTCGGGATTGCCAGGGAGACCTCCTTTTGGTGTTGGATCACTCGAACTCTGCCAGTGGGTGTCTGGTGCAGAGTGGTGCAGACTCGCGGATTTGGCCAGGGCCATAGTCCGTTGGTGAGCAAATCTGGTGCTCATGGGAGATCAGGTCTTTTTAGTGAAGGCAGGGCATGTCCTCTGGGTTCTGGGGGGCTGCTGGCTGCAAGACACAGCAAGATTCCGCTGGAGTAGGTCGAGGACAGGCTGGTAGGGTTGGGGCCAAATCAGTTGGTGGCCTCCTTTTCTTCCTTCAGCATGGCTCTTCGGTCCTTATTTCTTCTTGCCTGAGAGGGAAAGGTTCATGTTGGCCCTAAATACTATATTTAGGGGAATTTCAGGTAGGTACAGGTTGAGACCAATGTGTCTGTTCCTTGGGGTGGCTACACCCCCTATTATGCCACCCTCCAGTGGGATGGGGGGCATAAGCCTCAGTCTGGTTGGCTGGGCCCCCACCCCATCTTCAAGATGATGGGGACAGAGTTGTTCTTCGCCTCGCCTCCCCCACCTGAGGAGGATGACAAAGGTGGGCGCACCACTCCTATCTTGGTTTTCCTGCCAAGTCTCCCGCCTAACGTGAAGGTTAGAACTGGTGGGGGAGAGTTGCTGGGAGCAGCAAATGACTTGGTCATCTCATGAAGGCGGCAAGCCTTTGAAGCTTCCCCTTCGTGGGTCCTGTCCATCCAGGGGGAGGAGGCTTGGCACCTCTGCACAGGATGTGCTTCGTTTCAGGACACCGAGAGCGGAAGGCTCTCGGCAGAGGGGTTTAGAAACAGGTCAGGGGGGGGAGATCAGCTGGCGAGCAGCCGGTCAACAAGGACACTAGACTTAGGTTGTTTTTCAGGGGGCATCTCTAAGTGTGGCATTTTTCATTAAATCCCACACTGGCATCAGTGTGGGTTTAATGTGCTGAGGGGTTTGATATCAAACTTCCCAGATTTCAGTAAAACCATTATGGTGCTGTGGAGTTCGTAATAATAAATTCCCAGACCATATACTCTTTATGGCTTTACTGCACTTACAATGTCCAAGAATGGACATAGACACTGTAGGGGGACAGGGCTCATGTACCGTACCCTCCCCAGTGGTGTAGTGCACCTAGCTAGAGAGGTGGCTTACCTATGCCACAGCAGCGGATTGTAGGCTTGGCACACAGGGATAAGTGCCATGTCGACTCTTCACTTTGCTCTGCACCAAAACATGCAGTATGCAATGGCAGTGTGTGTGTGTGTGTGTTAGGGTGCAGGGCCTGTAAGGGTGGTACAATGCATGCTGCAGTCATTAGAGGCCTTCCCTGGTCAAAGGGCCCTTGGTACCTTTCACATGGGACTTGCATGTGGCCAGAGAGTTGCCGATTGGGTGTGCAACAGTATCGTTTTAGGAAAAGAACATAGGTCTTGGGTACCTGGTTGGTAGGAACCAAAGACACACTTAGTCAAAAAGCATCAATATCATGCAAAACGTGGGGGGCAAACATGCAATAAGGGGCCTTTTTTCTACAACTGGTAAAGGCCTGAGAAATAGTCGCTGATCGAATCAAAATTAGGAAGGTACTTTGATGCACCCAACATGTGCCTTAGCTCACCAGTTTGAGTGAAATGGGCACCTATCTGTGTAATTGATTATTTTTTGTGTGTTCATAGAGCAATGTTTTGCTGCCCCATGTAGTTGGTCAAATAAAGGCACTTAGTCCTCCTCAATTGGGTCAGTGGTTAACAGAAGAGATGCCACTTCCCCTTCAGTTAGGGCTACAAGGCTGACATGTTAGACCACTCTGGTACATACAAGTGGTTCCAAAGTCAAGTAGTTAATAATAATTATGCTTCTTTAAGACAGTGTAGGGCCACACCACCTGTCATCCATTGAGAATAGATTAGCTATAGTATCAGGGTGTTCTGGACACTCATTACCAGTAAGGTTTAGGTTCTATGCAATTAACTAATTAGTGGGTATGGTTTATGGTTACGGCTCACATGCAGGTTGTCAACAGCCGTGTTCATAAAGATATGCCATCTTTCTCCTGAGGTACTACACAAAGTCCAGGCAAGATAATTTATGTTCATGTATTTATTTTTTGTATAGCGCATATGTCACCATTCGGTCTGGAGCTAAAAATTGAGAGACAGGGGGCAGTTAACAGATTTTAAAAGAGCCAGGTTTTAAGATTCTTGCGGAAGGTTTTGTGGTTCGGGTCAGTTCTAATAGATAGTGGTAACGAATTCCAGGTGGTGGGGCCTATTTTGGAGAAACTTCTATCCCCATTTCTGACAGTCCTGACCTTTGGGACTTTTAAGAGGTGTTTATTAGATGAACGTAGCGTCCTTCCCGGGCAGTAGCCCTGGAGCTTTCTCTGAAGGTACTTTGGTCCCTGTCCATTAATGGACTTATGCACCAGACAGCAGATCTTAAATTTGATGCGTTTTCTTATTGGGAGCCAGTGGAGAGTCCTGAGGCACGGGGCTGAGGGGGTGCGGGGAGGGAGGTCAAGAATCAACCTTGCGGCAGAGTTTTGCAGGGTCTGAAGTTTAGTTAAGAGCCCTTCATTCGCATCAGCTAGTAGTGCATTTCCATAATCAAGGCGACTGATTATGAGGCCCTGAATAAGGGGTTTCCGAGAGGCGAGAGGAATCCACTTAAAGATTTTTCTAAGGCTTCTCATTTGCCCAATGCAGGTGTGAACCACTTTATTTATGTGTTGGGACAGGGACAGTTTGTCATCAATGATGACTCCCAAATTCCTTGCTGAGTTTTTTGGAGCTGGGCAAGGGCCTAGGGTTGATGGCCACCATTCTTCCGTCCAGATTTTATTGGCCTTGCCAAATAACAGAATTTCTGTTTACGCGGCGTTTAGCATTAAGTAGTTGGTCGTCATCCATTCTTGAATGGAGATCATGCACTGTTTGAATCTTACTTTGGCATCTAGGTGGTTAGGTCCTAGGGTTATCAGGATCTGGGTATCGTCGGCGTAGGATACCGTCTCAAAGCCATGTGCTTGGATTACTTTAGCTAGAGGCGATAGATATATATTAAATAAGGTAGGACTTAGGATCGAACCCTGTGGGACACCTTTGTCATTGTCCACGTAAGATGATGAGAACGGGCCTATTTTGACCTTGGACCGCCTCCCTGTCAGAACCTTTTAAGAACCCTAAGAACCCTCACTCACCAACCTAGTGGTGACATGCTTCATCACTGGGTTCCCACTGGAAAGACCTAATGTCTTTCCAGTGTGCTTCAACACCTGTTTACAGCGGAGCTGGTTCTTGTGTGTGTTGAGGGTGTATTCAAGCCAAATTAAGCTAGGTGAGTGCAAAAAAGTGAAAAATAATTTTTATAAAAAGTGCAAATTCGTGATTTTCAACTAATTTATTAATAGTCCGGTTTGCACTGGTTAAAAACAGATATAAATGGACCCGGAGGGTTGGTCTCAGTTATTAAAGACCCCTAGTCCATAGTGGATAAGATTGGTCGACATGTTTCTGCTTTTTGGAGCCCAAGTCGCTCAGCTTTCATCAGGACCATATAATGTGATCCTCCGGTGGTGTACACGCCCTAAGGTGCACCCTGCCGTGAGGAATTAGTGTGAAAAGAAAATTACATTTTTTTTCTTTAGTATTTTTTATACTTACGGCTAAAAGCCGTTCAAGACCAAAACAGCAATTTTGCTGGAGTCAGGTACCTGTAGGGAGAAATGTTTCCATAGTTAAAATGAAACAATCTCAATTAATATGGTGCAATACCAATTAATACCACTCAGTCCCTTCACCCAATAGAAAACACCTTTATGGTGAAGTTGGGTAAAAATAATAATTGGGATAAATAATCAGTTTCCAATGTCTCGATTGACATAACCTGACATCACAACCTATTTGGCATTTTGTGAATGAGTGAATTATGTTCTGCCTCCAAATTCATGTGGCTAAACCTAATATCCAACCGTTGTCAAAAATTAACAGCGTGGAAATATTTAATTAAATAATAAACAACAAGATAGCAGTGCACTTTGTGTGATATTAGCGTAAAAGCAGAGTCTCAGAAAGGCTCCGTAGGCAAAGATTAGATCAACAAATGGAAGACAGGGAGGTCTCTGTCTAAACTCACAGGAGGAACGTCAATATCTGTCCTCATGGGCGAACGCGGTGAGGGGTTATCTTCACGCCGCATATCTATAAACAAACAACCATGGGACAACTCACTTAAAGTAATATACTCTTGTATGCTGAAGTCTCAATACAAAAATCGGACTAGCAGTGAAATGTTAGATCATGGACTCTCGTATGGTTGCTGGTACTTACATTTGTGCAGGCAACTCCCCGCCGAATACCTATTCAAGCACCACCGCAGCCCGGTATAAACGCCGAGTGGACGGCGCTGCTTGTTTTCGTACTTCCTAACTTTAGCACGTGACCACGTCATGTGATCGCGTAGGTCGTAGTATCGTCACAAGATTTAAAGGGGCCATACTATTATTGTTCCGACTCAGTGTGTTTGAAAGTCGGAAGGTGGGTTAATCGGCAAGTCTTACTAGTACTCCTAGGGTATTTTTAATCGTATAGTTGTTAAATGCGATAATACTAGAAAAAAAGAGAAAGGGGGTCAAAATTACACGAGCACTAGTCCATGCAACTATGTATACAAATTAGTTTTTTTTCTTTTTTAACAGAGGGATTCTCATACATTTAGTGTGAAAATAACAAAAAGTGCTGTATGGAAGAGAAATCCACTCGGGAAAACACTTTGCTGACATTGACTATGTGTATGTCAAATTGCATCCAAAATTATCCTACAGAATAATTAGATGACAGCCTCATTATTATTGGGATTATTCAAAAGACGTAACTCATTTGTAAAGTGGATGTTGTATTTTCATTTGGGGTTCCTGTAGTGGGATAAAACATCCACTTTACAAATGAGTTGCGTCTTTTGAAATTAGTTGAAAGTCACAAATTTGCACTTTTTATAAAAATTCTTTAACTTTTTTGCACTCACCTAGCTTAATTTGGCTTGAATACACCCTCAACACACACAAGAACAAGCTCCGCTGTAAACAGGCGTTGAAGCACACTGGAAAGACATTAGGTCTTTCCAGTGGGAACCCAGTGATGAAGCATGTCACCACTAGGTTGGTGAGTGAGGGTTCTCAAATTATCTTGTTTTGTCTTATCCCTCTGTTCTCCCTTCCACCTCACATATTACTTTGAGGTTGTTTGTTTTTTCTTCACTCTTCTGTTTATTGCTAGTAAGGTAGGGGTGTAAGAGTGAATATCCATACCCTTACTCTCCTGTTGTTTTTTGATGACTAAACAAAGTCCAACACATTATGAGAGCTGGCCTCGCTTCCCATCCTTGCACTCTTGCCAAAGCAAACGGATATTGAAGAGGTGTCTGTAAAAAAGAGCATAGAGGCTGAACCCTACTCATGTGAGGAGACACCACAAGAGGGTAGTCTATGTATTCCAAAGGCACAATGTACATCATGCTCTTTAAGGTTTTATCAAACTTAATCTCCACCCAGTTGAATTGGGGATGGGAAAGTGTGGAAAGTGGTAGTTCACATCAAACTCATCTTACATGATTACTCCCTCTGTTGGAAGCAACAGTACTGGGAAAGCGGGTGTGCGTAGCAGCCAGTAACTCCTGCAACTCTGGAAAGGACTCACTAAAATATATATATATCGAATATGCTACTTACCAGTATGCATCTGTTCTTGGCATGTAGGGCTGCTGACATTCATATCTGTGCATAGATCGCCGCCTAGTGTTGGGTCCGGATGATTGCACATTGTTGTCCTGGAAGAGTCTTCGAAGTATCACGAGATAGGTGGCTTCTTCCCTGGACTACAGTGCGCATGGGCATCGACTCCATCCTCAGATTGTTTTTAGCCATTGTCGCCAAGATGGAGTGAAACTAAGTGAATGATGACCATGCTGGAAGTATGTGTGAATTCTGCAGCTGCTACAGGCGCCGGGGAGGAGGGCGGGCGATATGAATGTCAGGAGCCCTACATGCCAAGAACAGATGCATACTGGTAAGTAGCATATTCGGGTCGAGGCATGTGGGCTGCTGAATTCACATCTGTGTATAGATTACATAGCAGTCCCTCCATTAACGGCGGCCGCCCGTGCCAGCTGCAGCAGTTTGGAAAAGTGTTTTTAGAACAGCCTGCCCTACAGCTGCCTTCTGTTTGGAGTGCACATCAACACAATAATGCTTTGTAAATGTGTGTGTGGTAGATCATGTGGCTGCTCTACATATGTCTTCCAAAGGAATATTTCCAAGGAATGCCATGGAGGCCCCCTACTTTCTGGTGGAGTGGGCCCTTGGTGGAATGGTGAGAGTACGCTTGGCTTTCAGATAGCAGATCTGGATACATTTAACGATCCACCGAGCTATACCAGCCTTGGAAATGGGGTTACCTTTGTGGTGTGGTGCAAAGGCGACAAAGAGTTGTTTAGTTTTCCTAAAATCCTTGGTCCTATCGATGTAGTACATCAGAGCCCGCTTGACGTCAAGGGTGTGGAGCATTCTCTCCGCCAATGACTCAGGATTTTGGAAGAAAACAGGCAATTCAATAGTTTGGTTAATATGGAATTGAGACACAACTTTAGGAAGGAATTTAGGGTTGGTGTGAAGCACTACCCTGTTAGAATGAATTTGAATAAATGGCTCTTGAATAGTTAGTGCTTGTAGTTCAGTAACTCGCCGCAGCGATGTAATCGCAATGAGGAAAGCCACTTTCCACGTCAGGAATTGAATCTCGCAGGAATGCAGTGGTTCAAAGGGAGGACCCATCAGCCAGGTGGGGACCACATTGAGGTTCCAATCCGGAGCTGGTGGAGTCCGCGGAGGAATGACTTCTTTGAGTCCTTCTAGAAAGGCCTTAATGGCAGGCACCCTGAAAAGTGAGAGGTGCTGCCTGTTCTGGAGACAAGCGGCCATTGCAGACAGATGTATGCGAATGGAAGCATAGGCCAGATTACATTTGTACAGATGGAAAAGGTAACAAATGATATTCTGAATAGATGCATCTAGCGGGTTAATGTTGTGGTCTGCACAATAAATGACAAACCCCTTTCATTTTGCCGCATAGCATGCGCTGGTGGTGGGCTTCCTTGCCTCCCGAATGATGTCCATACAGTCAGAAGGCAAGTGCAGGTAGCCAAACTCTAAGACTTCAGGAGCCAGATCGCCAGGTTGAGCTGTTGCGGATCTGGATGCTGAATGTCGCCATGGCTCTGCGTCAGAAGGCTGGGTGTGAGGCATAGCCTCTGATGCGGTACTACGGACAGTTCCAGAAACGTGGTGTACCATGGTTGGCGAGCCCACGTTGGAGCAACCAGGAGGAGAGTCATCGAGTGCTGCCTGAGCTTGCGTGCCACCAGCGGTATCAGAGGTGCTGGGGGAAAAGCGTACGCAAATTTGCCTGACCAGTTCATCCATATCGCATTGCCCTGAGACTGTGGGTGTGGGAACCTGGCTGCGAGGCTTTGGCATTTTGCGTTCTCCCTTGTGGCAAACAGGTCTATCTCTGGATGACCCCACCTTTGGAAGTACGGTTGGAGTACTGATGGATGTATCTCCCACTCGTGCATTTGGTGGCTGTGCCTGCTGAGCAGGTTCGCCATCTGGTTGTCTTTGCCCGGGAGGTGTTCTGCCATGAGGAAGATGTTCCTCTGAATTGCCCACTTCCACATGCTCTGAGCCAGGTGAGACAGCTGCGGAGAGTGTGTTCCTCCCTGCTTTTGAATGTAGTACATGGCTGTCATGTTGTCCGTCCGGATCAACACGACCTTGTTGCACAGATGTACTTTGAAGGCTTTGAGTGCCATGAAGATCGCCATCAGTTCGAGAACATTGATGTGCATCTTCCGTTGCTGTTGCGTCCATAGTCCCTGCACTGTGTAATGGAGCACATGAGCTCCCCATCCCTGGAGAGAGGCGTCAGTTGTCAGGATGATCTGTGGCACAGGCTCTTGGAACGGTCGGCCCTTGCAAAGGTTTTGTGGATTCCACCAATGCAGAGAGTTGTATGCCCGACCGCTCACCAACACTAGGTCTTTCAACTGCCCGTGAGCCTGAGTCCACTGACGTGCTAAGCACTCCTGAAGCGGGTGCATATGTAGTCTCGCGTGCGGGACTATGGAGATGCAGGAGGCCATCATGCCTATCAACTGCATGAACACTCTTGCTGGAAGCGAGTGTTGAGGTCTGAATTTTTGTATCAGCGATTGAATGCTGCTGACTCTCAATGAATTCGGCTGTGCTGTGGCCGCCAGAGTTTATAGTCGCACCCAGATACTGCTGTATGTGGGCGGGCTGGAGGTGGGATTTTGGGTAATTCAGTGAGCATCCCAGATCGTGCAGGAGGTGAATGGTGTGGGACATGTGGGCGGCACACTGTTGGGCTGACTTTGCCTGGATGAGCCAGTCGTCCAGATAAGGGATGACGTGGATGTTCCGTCTCCTGAGGTACGCCGCCACTGTCGCCAGGCACTTTGTGAACACCCTGGGTGCCGTGGTGACACCGAAAGGCAAAACCTTGAACTGGTAGTGCTGGTTTTGTATGGTGAACCGGAGGTACTTCCTGTGTGAAGGGTGCAGTGGAATGTGAAAGTACGCATCCTTTAGGTCTAAAGTTGCGAGAAAATCCCCCTGACTGAGCAACGGGAGCACTTGCTGCAGGGTCAGCATATGGAAGTGCTCCGACAGGATGTAATGGTTGAGTGGCCTGAGGTCCAGGATGGGCCTGAGGGACCCGTCCTTTTTTGGTATCAAGAAGTACAGGGAGTAGACCCTTGTGCCTCTTTCTCGCATAGGCACAAGCTCTATTGCTCCTTTTTGCAGCATAACGGTGACTCCCCGCTGCAATAAGTGCAAATGCTCGGCCGACATACAAGGGTTTCTTGGGGGCATGTTGGGTGGAGTGGACGTTAACTCCAGACAATAACCGTATTGAACAAGTTTCCTGACCCACCTGTCTGTGGTGATGGACTTCCAGACCGGCAGGAACTGCTGGAGTCTCCACCCGACCGGTGTTGTGTGGTCGGGGGGCAGTGACAAGACGTCACTGTTTGCTGGTGGCAGAGGATCTGGAGCTTTTGTTTCCACGACCTCTGCCCTTGGCGCGGTTACCACGATATCCACCTCGACTCTTGTTGGTGTATGTGGACTGAATGTTGCCCTTGTAGTACTGCGTGGACTGGGAGAGCTGGCCTCTGGAAACGCCTCTAGTGCTTGAGCGACGAAAAGACCCACCCCGAAACTGCTGGGACTGTAAGGCACCCATGGATTTCGCAGTCTCTGTGTCCTTTTTAATTTTTTCTAGGGTGGTGTCAACCTCCGGGCCAAACAGGTGATCTGGGTTGACTGTTTGGTTAAGGATGGTGGTTTGGATTTCTGGATTAAATCCAGAGATTCTCAGCCAGGCATGTCGCCGTAGCATAAAACTAGTGTTTATAGCCCTGGCAGCGGTATCAGCCGCGTCCAGAGCGCACTTAATTGAAGCATTAGAGATTAGCTTCCCTTCCTGAATCAGCATCTCAGCCGCCTCCTTGTATTCATCAGGCAGATGCTGCAACAGGGTCTCCAGTGTGTCGTAGTGTGCCCTGTCATACCTCGCCAGAAGCGCTTGTGTGTTAGAAATGCGCCAGATGTTGGCTGCTTGTGCTGCTACCCTCTTCCCCGATGCCTCAAAGACCTTGGATTCTTTGTCTGGGGGAGGAGCATCACCCGTAGTCTGAGAATTAGCCCTCTTCCGGGCATTCGAGACGACCAGGGAGTCCAGAGGCAACTGTCCTTTGATGTAGGTAGGATCAGTAGGCGCTGACTTGTATTTTTTTTCAATCCTCGGGGTTATCACCCTCGCCCTGGTCGGTTCTTTAAAGATCTCGGCAGCATGTTTTAAAACACCTTTCAGCATAGGCAGAGTCTTAACAGTTTTTTCTGAGACTGAGAATGTATCAAAAAGGAAGTCGACATCCACAGGGTCAGCATGGAGCTGTACGTTGTGATTGTTAGCTGCCCGCTCAATGAGGGCATTGAAAGCTGCAGAGTCTTCTGTAGGGGACGTTTTTGCAGAAAATAGTTGAGGGTCTTGTCCTGATTGAGGATCACCAGGGTCACCACCAGCGGCACAGGGTTCGTTGGTATCCTCAGGGTCTGTATAGACAGGATAACTGTACTCATCCTCATCATCCCCCTCTCCAGCGTCCACTTCAGAGTAAGTGGGCGAAACATTACGAGTCTGTGGGGAAAGTAGTTCCACCAAGACGGGAGTGAAAGCAGAGTCCTTTTTCTTGAGAGGGATCTTGTATGACTCCATTGGGCGTTCTGGGGCGATTTTCCGCTTGTGGAGGGAAAGCCTGCCCGTTTCAGCATCGATGAAGTGTTCCTGATGCTCGTCCACTGAAGGTCGCCGAGGTTGTGGGCCGGGGACCACCGCTGACGACTTCGGCGCCGAGGAGACCTTCTTGGGCACGCTGGCGACCGCCTTAGGAGCGAAAGCCTTCGGCGCCGTCTTCGGCGGCAACGTGAAATGGATGGGCGTGGACGCCTTAAGTGGTTTCTCCACCAGCTTCGTAGGCGGAGGATCCTTCGGACCGACCGACGCGGTCCCGTCCCTGATGCGCTGCAGGGAGTCCGTCACCTTCTTGGTGAACGCGGCGGATGGGCGCGCCGGTTCAATGGAATCCCTCGAGGCCTCACCTGGAGTCGACTCTCGGGGTGCGGTGCCCTTGGCCTTGTCCTGCTGACGCGGAGTAGCGAGAACCCTCGGGTCATCCAGCCGTTTCTTTGGGTCACTGAGAGCTTTCTTCGGGTCGCCGATAACCTTCTTTGGGTCGCTGAGGCCTTTGCCGGCGTCGACCGACTTAGGCGCCGAAGCGCTCGGCTCGACCACCTTCACTTTAGTCTTCGGCGCGCCAGACTTCGTCTCGACGCCCTTGACTTGAGCCTTCGGCTCGACAGCAACCTTCGGCTTCTTCGGTGCCGAGGGCTCCGAGGCCTTGGAGCCGACCAAAGCGATGCGCACTTTCGGTTTCAAGGACGGCACGTGCGCAGTGTCTGGAGTAGAGTCCGTAGGTTTCACTTTTGGTTTCGTTTTGCCAGGGTGTGGCTCAACAGCAATGTCCGTGGCCGAGCCCGAAGGCGGGGCCGTAGAACCCATAGTAAGATCTTGGGTAAGGCCCGAAGGCGATCCCTCTACCTGAGCCTTATGAATTGGCACGGCCCCAGAGTCAGTTTGAGGAAGCTCCTCGTCCGAGCTATCCTCCATGGCCCCGAGGGCCCAGTCGTCGTCTCCTACCTAGTCGACGACTTCTTCGGCCTCGAACATCTCTGCATCCGCGTCGTAGCCGTAGTCGACGTCCGGCGCGGGGTTCGACTCAGTAACGTCCTGGATAGATTCGTCCTCGACATCCCCTTGCTCGAAGATGTCCACAGGCGCCGGTGCAGCATGCTGGGCCTCCTGGCGCGCAGCTCGTCGAAGCTTAAGCGTCTTCTTGGACCTGAAGCGTGAACAAGCCATACATTTGGCTTCACCGTGGTCCGGCGACAGACACTTGTTGCACACCGGGTGGACGTCGATGTGGGGATACTTCGAGTTGCAGACGGGACATCTCTTGAATGGACTTCGGTCCATGATGGACGGTCGATAGGTCTGGAGCGTCAACTGGGCCTTCCGCGCCGATAGCACGCGGGTGTAGAAAATCCGGCTCGGAACCGAGCTGGAAGAACTAAGACCGAACGCAAGACTATACCGACGTATTAGACTAAAGACCTTTTTGTCTCAGGAAAGTTTTCTATCGATTCCGACAAGAATGAATTCAAAGACATCCGAACCCAATGGCGGAAAAGAGCAATCTGAGGATGGAGTCGATGCCCATGCGCACTGTAGTCCAGGGGAGGAGCCACCTATCTCGTGATACTTCGAAGACTCTTCCAGGACAACAATGTGCAATCATCCGGACCCAACACTAGGCGGCGATCTATGCACAGATATGAATTCAGCAGCCCACATGCCTCGAACATCTTTTTACCCGTGGGGTGTGTAAACCTTTGCCACTCTAGAGCATGTAAATTAAGAATTCTGTCCAGACCACCAATGAACTTACAATTAGGTGGTGATCAAGATACTCATATCTGAGAGGACTTCACAGTAGGAATCTCTTTCAATTTGGTGTGCTGGAAGGGAACAGTTAAAAATGGTCCCAGGATGCCACCCACAATTTATTTTCACATGATCCTTATCTCTTAGGCAATACAAGCCAAAAAAGACCATCACTCCCATCACCAGCTTTTCTATCTGGCATCTTACCTGCAGCAACACCAGTACAATATTTAGGTAGCGACTATTGGTATCAATCCTCGATTGATCTCTGCGTTACATAAGGTCTTTCTAGCGGTTACCTACCTTCCTTTGACCATGGTCACAGTACCCCTGGAACTTCATAGGCCAGTAATTGTATGCCCTTCCACATAGCTATTGTTAAGGTTCAGTGTGTGTTTAGCGGAAACGTTTGGATAATCTCGTAGTCCACACTCCCAACATATCCACAGAGAGCATACCTCGTTCACAAGTGCTTACTCTTCAGAAAAAAAAGCTGGATAGCTAGGGACTGGAAATGGGCCCTTAAGCGGCAATTCGTCCATCACAGACAAAAGGGTAATGCTGGCAATGGCAAAGCATTCATTCCATTCCCTGGAAGAGAATTTAGTGCCATTGCAAATGATATGCCTAATGGCACTGCTGAAAGGATCCATAACTTTTTGGCTACTGTCCCAGCAAAGAAACTTTAAAGTTCTCCTTGTAATTCTTCTCGGCCTTCTGCCTTTGCTGCTGGTGTGGTATCGCAGAGTCTTGCTTAACTGTTACCCTTGATATTTCTGGCCTACAACACTAGTTGTCTACTCTGAAGCGAATGCCAGCTGCTTGCGATTAAACATGAGTATCTGTGCTGAACAGCCAGAACTCTAGTGAACACACCTCTGTGACTCTTTCAGCCAACAAGACAATATACAATTGCTCTGTCTGTTGCTTTTCTCACTTTCAATTGGCCAACAGAGTTTCTGTACCATGCGAACCAGGTCTCAATTCTGACTGCTTTTACCCTGCTGTATTTTTTTTATTTCTTTGTGATATTAGTCAATCCAAAGGAATCATTCCCATTTCCATACTCATTCTCACCTAATTTGAGAATGGATGTGTTACCATAGTGGGGATTGTGTGTCATCTGAGCAGTCCCATTCTCCTTAGAATTCAACCTCTACATAAGGCAAGTTAACTCCATTTTTGTCAGGCATGCAAACAAATCTGCAACAATGTAATGGCTCTATGCCTTTTCTTTGGGAACAGTGAGACTGGGGGTTTGGGGGAGGGGTCAAGTAGCTATAAAGGGGGTGGAGGTTTGAGTAGCTATAAAGGAAGTGGCGTGGTTGCTCTATGCATTTCCTTTTTCATGCACCCTGTCCCTTAAAGCCCACTCTCCTCTGTCATCATTCTCTCTCCTTAATATGTTGCCGACTTCTGTACTTTCTCTGATCAGTTCCCTGGCCAATGATTACGTTTGAATTTGGGAAGACGTTCATGAAAGGATGGTATACACTGATATAAGATCCTGCACAGGTGCAGATGTGTGGGGAATTGTTAAGAGTAGGGGCGTGTGATACACTTAGGTTATTACTGCTCCCTATCTCCGAATGGTAATGGTTATCAAAGTTCAGCTACATAACCAGTGTCTTCTCCAGGTTGGTGACAAGCAACAAATTCTTATTTGTACGAGGCAAGTTAATGCCCTTCAATGCTGCTACCTTCAGGCTGTTCAAGACAGATTCCTCCAATGTCTGTATCAATCATTTAACTGCACTCTTCAGGAAAGCAGGCAGGGGATTACTAAAAGTTTTGTTTAGGGTTTTGTGAAATCCTGAACATATTTCGACCACTGCTCGTCCACAAAGGTGAGGCCTATTATTAGGGTTCCCGTGAAAAGTCAGGGTTAAGAATCCTGTAGGGGACTGCCTCAGGACCTCTGTGAAATGGCCTCAAATTCAACAAAAATGAGTTAAGCCTCGAATTTCCTTTTTTCCTCTACTACACATGACTACACATGACTTCTTAACGCTAGGTTTCTGTTCTTTAAAATAAAACATTAATTCATTCTGCTATCAATCCCTTTTAAGACATATCTTATTAAGCAATCAATTAATCTTCGAACTAATAACGTTATCTTTAGTGTAAACAAATAGGAGGCAAAATAACATTGTATTTTTGTATGTTGCTGTGCAGGACAAATATCGGCGTGAATATCAAAACATATAAATGAGGCACTTGCACTATAAATGTGTGATCACTATTTAGAGAAAGTTCAAATATTGTTGGTAACTAAGGACTCTGTTATTTACTTAATCTAACTATCAAGATATCAACTGATTCGGTCATGGAAATGAGGATGATGGAAAGGAAAATACTACTTACCCAGTAGGCATCTGTTCTTGGCATGTAGAGCTGTAGAGTCACATACTGTGCATAGCCCACCATCTAGTGTTGGGTCCGGATGTTTGCACTTTGATTTTGTTTGAAGAAGTCTTTTCCAGTCACGCTGTAGGGGACTCCTCCTTTCGGTGATAGTTTGCATGGGCATCGACTACATTGTTAGATTGTTTGCTGCAGAGGGTGATGGAGTTAGTAAGAGATGTCCATGTACGTATGTATATAAGTAAGATGCAACTGCAACAGCTATAGGTACCTGGGGAGGCGGGTGGGTGCATGCAGCTCTACATGCCAAGAACAGATGCTTACTGGTTAAGTAGCCTTTTCCGAGCTGTAGATCACATGCTGAGCAAAGACTACAAAGCAGTTCTCTCCCAAAACGGTGGCTTACCTGTAGCTGTTGCAGTGGTTTAAAATAGTGCATGAAAAACTGCTTGGCCAACACTAGCTAGCTTGCTAACACATCTACACAAATGTGTTTTGTGAATGTGTGAGGTGTAGACCATGTTGCAGCTTTGCAGATATCATCTATGGGTATGTTTCCTAGAAATGCCAAGAAAGCCCCTAGTTTGCTCTAGGGGGAATTGTTAAAGTTATTTTTGCTTTTGCATAGCATATTTGAATGCATTGGACTATCCACCTTGAAATTCCTGACTTTGATATTCTATTGCCTTTATGTGGTGGAGCAAAAAGGACAAAGTGTTTTTGTTTTGCTGAAAGGTTTTGTTCTTTCTATAGAGTAAAGAATAGCTCTTTTCACATCTAAGCTGTGTAAAGCGCGTTCTGCCACAGATTCTGGTTAAGGGAAAAATACAGGCAACTCAACAGATTGGTTGATATGAAAGGCAGAAATGGTTTTTGTAGAAATTTAGGGTTGGTTCACAGAACCACTTTGTTTTGATGTATTTGTAAGAATGGTTCCTCTATGGTTAGTGCCTGAAGCTCGTCCAATCTCCTCTGAGATGTAATAGCTATGAAGAAAGCTACCTTCCAAGTGAGACATTATATTTCAGATCTATGCAATGGCTCAAAGAGTGGACCCGTTAGCCTGGTGAGGACAATGTTGAGATTCCACACTGGAGCAGGTGGAAATCTTGGCGGAATGAATCTTTTAAGTCTCTCCATAAATGCTTTGAAGACAGGCATTCTAAAAAGAGATGTTGTCTGCTCTGTAGGTATTCAGCTATTGCAACAAGATGTATGCGTATGGAAGAGTTCGCTAAATTGGAACGCTGCAGATGTAGTAAATAGCAAATGATGTTTTTAACTGAAGCGTCCAGTGGATCTATTTGATTGTTATTGCAGCATATCACAAATTGCTTTCACTTTGCTGCATAGCATGCCCTTGTAGTAGGACGTCTAGCTTCTTTGATGATATTCATGCAGTCTGGCGGAATATTAAGGTAGCCAAACTCTAAGATATCAGGTGCCAGATCGCAATGTTGAGATGGCTGGGATCTGGATGTCTTATCGCTCCATGGCTCTGAGTGAGAAGATTGGGAATGAGGTGTCGTTTTTGGCACGGAACTACTGGGAGCGCCAACAGGGTGTGAACCAGGGTTGTGGGGCCCATGTGGGAGCATCTAGGATTAATGTCAGACGCCTGTCTGAGCTTCCGAACCACTAGTGGAATGAGTGAAGAGGCGGAAAAGCATAGGCAAATATCCCTGACCAATTTACCCATAGTGCATTGCCCTTGGACAATGGGTGAGGATGTATGGATGCGAAGCTTGGGCATTTTGCTTTTAAGTTTATGGCGAACAGATCTATGTCCGGAAAACGCCACATTTGGAAGAATGGGAGGAGAACTTGAGGGTGGAATTCCCATTTGTGGACCTGTTTTCTGTGAATGAGCAGAAGCAGCAAAGACGCAGGATTCAGAGCAAAGTGGAATCAGTGCGAAAAGGAGGTAAGGCCCTAGAGGGCCTCAAGCTTGTAAGGCGCCTGGCGCCCAGCACTGGCTATAGAGGTCCACCAGTGCAGGGCACAATTCTTGCAGAGTTCTTGAGTTCCGTGAGCTCTACACAGCAGAGCACACAAGTACATCAGAGTACACCAGCACTCAGTTAGAGAAGCCCTTCTGCTGTTTTGTTTGCCCTCCATTGGGGGCCGAAGTCTGGAGAGGAGCGGAGACTGGGAGCCAGGGAGCAGGCTACACTGCCCAGCGCTCCCTGCGGCAATCAGCATGTAGCCGCCAATGCCTCCCTTGCACCAGGAAGCGCCTTTAAAATCTACCAGGGGTTCCCGCAGCACCCTTCAGAGTCCGGAGGAGGCTGGGCAGAGCCACTCCCTTAACATTGTTGCATCTTCCTACAAGAATGGGTAAGTGGAAACATCCCTGTAGTCAAGAACATGGGAGCGCTAGAGTGAAGGTACCAAGGAACTCTGCCACCATTATTTTTTATCTGACCTCTGCAGTGGGGGCATTGAACAAGGAAATACAAATTGCGTAGGATGAACTGGGTCTTAGCTCTGATCATCCGGGGAGAACTATTCTACCAGTAACGCTCCTAAAATTCCAGTCCCCATTGAGCCAAGAGTGTTGATAACTGTACAGGGAACAGCAGTGGAAGGTGCCCCACACACTGATGGACCGTCAAGGGGTCAGAGGGAAATACAAAGGAAGACCCCCCCCCCAGTGAGGACGTTCCCCTGCAGAAGGCCCATCTGACCCATTTAAGGAAAAAGAGAGGGAAAAAGAGATCCACTAAATCTGGACAGTTATCTAATGATATGACCGCTAATCAGGTCGAGACTTGGACTCATGCATTCAATTAGCTGTACGGAAAGCTATGGAGGAAATTTTTAACTCACGGATGGAGTCTGTAATTTCGAATATTGTTAAAGATATTACTGACTCGCTGAACATTTTTCTAAAAGGGATTCTGGCAAAATTAGAGCATTTAGAGACCTATTTAGAGGGCAAAACAAATGCCAGAGTTTGATGAGAATAACGTTAACCCCCAGACCCAAACGCTGACAGCTGCTAAAAAAAAAAAAAGGACTAGAGGCCCAGCTAATCTAATGCCGCAAAAGAACAGTGACAGTGTGGATATGGCAGGGCAGTTATTTAGGGATGGCCCCAAGGAGGATCCGGGGGCATTATGGCCCTGCTTTTGGGCTTTTTCCATCTACCACCCAAGGAAGTACAGCCATTGGGTAGTTCCACCAGGGGGCCTAGGCCCTTAGCGATCAAACGAGGTTGCTCCACTCCCCGTCCAAGTCTTATGGAGGAGACCCGGGCTGACACGTCTAACTGGAGCTTAGCATATGCCCCGAAAGTACCAATACTGTCTACTGGGAAAGTTGAAGGAGGAAATAGTCTAGCCTGTCAAAATAGATATCTTCCCCTGTCCTTACTAGATGAATAATGACGGACTACAGCAGCCATGCTGCCAACAGAGCTCCACCAGCGAATCCACTAAACGGCAGGGGACAGAAGATAATAAAATTATTAATTGCAAGATTATCAGCTGGAACACTGCAGGCTTGAGAAGCAAAAAAGATGACCCCAGATGGATTAACTTCCTAAAAGATTAGGATTTAGTTACTCTACAGGAGATTTGGGATATGGAAAATAATATCTGGGTGGATGGGTTCACATCATATAGTTTCCCTGCCCAACCATCTTGGTCAGGTAGAGCAACAGGGGGCCTCCTGTTATTTTCACTTAAATTGGCTGGTACACATAGGAGGGTGGAGGTGGTGTCCCATAATTGTCTGGCAATTGAATTTACTACTCCCAATTCAGGCAAATTACTGTTTCTGAATTTTTATAATTCAGTAGAGAATAGCTTTTTAAATGGAAATTGATGGAAATTTAAACTTTTTTTTTTTTTAGAGGAGTATAGATTGAAGCAAACCTATTCAATTATAATTATGGGCGATTTTAATATTCAGGTTTGTGAGTTGAACTGCCAGGTAGACAATTATTTAGGGCCGGAGAACTCCTTCACAGCCCATTTTGAGCAAACTCGGCATGGGGAATATCTAGAGGAGCTTTTGGCCACAGTTGACCTCTTTGAGCAGAGTATTATTGATCCAGACAAGAGGATTCCCACCTTTAAAGCACAAGGGTGTGATACTATTATAGATTTTATATTTATCTCCCCTATTTTATCATCTCAAGTATTTTTTTATAATGCCAGGTGGTCCCACTTTAGAAATCACAATCCTGTATTTCTTGTGTTGGACAGGGATTGTGGTCTAAATGGGAAATTAGACAAGTTAGGTGGTGACACAGGTCTGAAAATCTCTGATCAGAGACGGAGGATAAAATGGGTCAATGTAATCCTGGAACTTTTCTTTCAGGACCTCTGCGTGAAGGTTTATGTAAATTAATTTTTTTATTTCAAATGATTTTATTAGGAAAATGTTATATATACAGTACAGGTATACATTACAGATATAGAGAAGGCAATACTGTTGAGACCGTGCGCCGGTGGGGTTACGTTCAGAGTGTCATAGGCATCATCGTGGCACAAACAGGAATCACTAGGCGCCCGATGTAGGTAATCCCAGATTACCGATTCTTAAATACCGAATCATACCGATTCGGTATTTAAGAACTGGCAATTGGGATTTAGGTAATTTTACCGATTTCATTACCGTATCGGAATGATTCGGTAATTACCGAATCGGTATTTACCGATTCGGTAATTGCCATTCATTCGGAATGAATGTCAATTACACCCCCGCTCCGCACGGCCACCAGCTGCTGCGTGTGCCCCATTACCTTGCTCGCTGCCTGCCTCGCTGCCGGCTGCCTCCGCTGTCGGTTGTTTTTGCCTTGTTTTGACCGTCATTTGTGCCTGTTGTCTATTTTTGTGCCCGTGTTAGCGTATTTTTCTCCATTTGTTTTGTTATTGTTTTTTTTTTTTCTGTTGCCGTGTCAGCGCTTTCCTTCCTGTTTGCCCGCCTACCTCGCCGCCCTCCGTCTTCCCTCCCCGCTTCCCGCCACCACCGCAGACCCCGCCCCTTTTTCCTTCTGTTCCCTCCCCGCTCCCGCCTCCCAGCTGCTCCGCCCACCCGCGCACTTCGCCTTATATGGCGACCGTGCGAACGCGCAGCGGTCACGCGCAGCGGGCGCGCCGATTGTGCGCCGAAGGCGCGCCAAAGGTAAGCCCGTCTGCGCCCGTCCGCGACCGGATCGCTCCCAGCGCCAGGACCCCTGGCCCACGAAGACCCCGACCTACCCGCCTGACGTACTCCGCCGCCACCCTCATCGCACTCAACACCGGCCGACTCCCAGAATGCCACCAAGCCACACCACGACGCACCCACGGACCCTTCAGCTGCCACGCCTGCAAGTTCTCCTGCATCCGGACCTGCCTCGCACCAGCACCCGCCAAGTCGAACACCAGCAGCACCCACCTCAAGTGCATCCTGCTCAACACCCGCTCCGTCCACAGACACGCCATCGAACTCTGGAACCTCCTAGACGCCACAGCCCCAGACGTTGCCTTCCTCACAGAGACCTGGATGAACGCCTCTTCAGCTCCCGACATCGCCATCGCTATCCCAGAGGGCTACAAGATCGTCCGGAGGGACCGCAACGCCAACCAGATGGGAGGAGGCATCGCCATCATCCACAGGAACACCATCCGTCTCACGACCAGCACCGACAACACCCTGACCACCGCCGAACACCTGCATTTCCAGATCCACACCGACCCGAACACCACCCTCAGAGGCACCCTGATCTACCGACCCCCGGGACCACGCACACAATTCAGCGAGGACATCGCCGACTTCGTCAGCCCGCATGCCCTCCCCTCCGCCGACTACATCCTCCTGGGGGACCTCAACTTCCACCTGGAGAACAACAACGACCGCAACACCAGCACCCTGCTCGACAACCTCGCCAATCTTGGACTCAAGCAACTGGTGTCCACCCCCACCCACCTCGCCGGACACACACTTCTCTTCCAGCACAGACATCCACTTCAGCCACGCCACAGAGCTTCAATGGACGGACCACAGCTGCGTCCACTTCACCTTCAAGAGAACGACGACCCACCACCACCAGCAACAGACCGCCCGCAGAAGCTGGAACAAGATCACAGCAGACCAGCTCGCCACCTCCCTGAGCCAGCACCCTCCTGCCAGCTCAGCGAACCCCAGCCAGGCCGCCGACAACCTCACGAAGTGGATCAGCAACTGCGCGGACGAACTCGCCCCGCTGAGGACCCCGCCCAGCAGACCCGGCAGCAAGAAAGCCCCGTGATTCACCGACGAACTCAAGAGCTCCAAGAAGAACTGTCGAGCCCTCGAGAAAGTCTGGAGAAGGGAACCTACACCGGACAACAGGACCACCTTCAAGCTGGCCACCCGGAAGCACCACCAGCTGATCCGCGCCGCCAAGAAAACTGCATTCAAAGACCGGCTGGACAACAACGCACACAACTGCAAGGAACTCTTCAACATCGTGAAAGAGCTATCCAACCCCAGCGTAGGAAACAACGACATCACCCCATCGCAAGACCTCTGCAACTCCCTCGCTTCATACTTCCACAACAAGATCGCAGACATACACAACAGCTTCAACAACCAACCAACGCACACCAAGACCGAACAACCACCCCCCACCACCACCCTCCACGCCTGGACCCCGATCAGCACCGAAGACACCATCCGCACGATGAACTCCATCCACTCCGGATCACCGACCGACCCCTGCCCTCACCACGTCTTCAACAAGGCTGACGCTGTCATCGCACCCCACCTGCGAGACATCATCAACACATCCTTCGACACCGCCACCTTCCCTGAGAGCTGGAAACACGCCGAACTCAGCGCTCTACTCAAGAAACCCACAGCGGACCCCACCGAACTCAAGAATTACCGCCCCATCTCGCTCCTCCCGTTTCCAGCCAAAGTCATCGAGAAGACCGTCAACAAGCAGATGGCCGCCTTCCTCGAGTCGAATGGATCCCTCGACCCCTCACAGTCCGGCTTCCGAGCCAATCACAGCACCAAGACCGCTCTCATCGCCGCCACCGACGACATCCGAGCCCTGATGGACAACGGAGAAACAGCGGCCCTCATCCTCCTAGACCTCTCCGCGGCATTCGACACGGTCTGCCACCGCACCCTAGTACAGCGCCTCAGCAACGTCGGAATCCAGGACAAGGCGCTGGAATGGGTCATCTCCTTCCTCGACGGAAGAACACAGAGAGTCCGCCTACCACCGTACAAGTCAGAAGCCACCGAAGTCATCTGCGGCGTCCCTCAAGGATCCTCTCTGAGCCCCACCCTCTTCAACGTCTACATGAGCCCCCTCGCGGCCATCGCACGCCAACACAACCTCAACATAATCTCCTACGCCGACGACACCCAGCTGATCCTCTCCCTGACCAACGACCCCGCCGCCGCCAGAGCCAACCTGCACGAAGGGATGAAAGAGGTAGCCGAGTGGATGACGACCAGCCGCCTGAAACTGAACTCGGACAAGACGGAGGTCCTCATCCTGGGCTCCTCACCCTCCGCCTGGGACGACTCCTGGTGGCCTCCCGCCCTGGGCACCGCACCCAAACCAACAGACCATGCACGCAACCTGGGCTTCATCCTGGACTCCTCCCTCTCCATGACCAGGCAAGTCAACAACGTTTCCTCGGCATGCTTCAACATCCTACGCATGCTACGGAAGATCTTCTGGTGGATCCCCACCGAGACCAGGAAGACCGTCACCCAGGCCCTCGTCACTAGCCGACTGGACTACGGCAACGCCCTCTACGCCGGTACCACCGCCAAGCTCCAGAAGAGACTCCAGCGGATCCAGAACGCCTCAGCCAGACTCATCCTCGACATCCCACGAACCAGCCACATCTCCGGACATCTGAGAGACCTTCACTGGCTCCCCGTCAACAAAAGAATCACCTTCCGCCTCCTCACCCACGCACACAAAGCCCTACACGACCAAGGACCGAGCTACCTCAACAGCCGAATTAACTTCTACGCTCCCAAACGCCACCTCCGATCAGCCAACCACGCCCTCGCCGCCGTCCCCCGCATCCGAAGTGCGACTACAGGAGGAAGGTCCTTCTCCTACCTGGCCGCCAAGACCTGGAACTCCCTCCCTCCCGACCTGCGCCTGACCCAAGACCACCTCTCCTTCAGGAAGAAGCTGAAGACCTGGCTGTTCGAGCAGTAGCGGCACCCCCCCCCCCCCCCCCCCCCCCCAGCGCCTTGAGACCCTACGGGTATGTAGTGCGCTTTATAAATGTCACTGATTGATTGATTGATTACCGAATCGGTAAATACCGATTCGGTAATAGGGGGAAACATTGAAGGGTGGCAGGGTGTCATTTTGACACCCTGTTGCACCCCTCAATTGTGCATGGGTGCACATGTTGCAGACATACATGCCCTTAGGGCATGTATGTCTGCAACATGGCACTGTTTAAAATGTTAAAAAAATGCTTTTTGAGGGGTTTTCATGATTTACCACCAACTTCTAGTTGGTGGTAAATAAGGACTTCTTAAACCCCTGTAGCACTGATTTAAGTGCTACCTACATGTCAAAATACAGATTCGGTAATTTTGCAGAGTCGGTATTTTACAGATTCGGTAAAATGACCGAATCTGTATTTTAACATGCCCCTACATCCCAAAATCAAAATACCGGTCAGTAACGGCCGAAATGACCGAATTTCGGCCGTTACCGACCGGTATTTGGCTACCTACATCGGGCCCTAGGTAATCACGGTCTTGGCGCATATTGCCATAAGTGATCTTGTGTATTGCCCTCGAGGAAGTAAACAAAAGTGGGAAAGGAAGGTAAAGAGGACAGGATTGTTGGAGCTGCTGTTAACCCTTAAGCTATTCAGTCCATGCTACGCAGGGATTGGATGTGGGGGGGTATCTCGCCCCGGTGGTCTGCCTAAGGTGGTTTGTGTGAACTCAAGTAGTTGTCAAGGGAGAGCCACATATCGCCTTTTGTGGAAGCGTTAGGTGAGTTTTTGGATGTTATGTTGTCAGCCCCCCTTAGAAAGGTGACCCAGTTGAAGCAGCTTTTGAAGGATGCCTTCCGTGTGTCTTTCCAGTTCGTTAGGATGGTTTGGATAGCCGCCGTGAGGAGGAGGTCAATCAGATCGCTGTCGTTTTTGGACTGGATTTCGGGGGCAGTAAAGGTGGTGACTAACCCTCCGAAGTCTAGTTGTAATGAGAGCCCCAGTATGCTGTTTATAAAGTCTCTTATTTTGCCCCAGAAGGACTTGACTTTGGGACAGTAGAAGATAAAGTGCGCAAGGTCTCCTTTTTGTTTGAGGCAGTTCCAGCATATGTCGTTATCGCGTATCCCGATAGCCGCTAGGCGGGATGGGGTCCAGTAGGCTTTGTGGAGGAGCCAGTATTTCGTTTTTGTAACTTGCCTTGATAATTATACACAAGGTGCAAAGGTAATTACAGCCTTCGAAAGTATTTGTGCACAGGTAGCGTCAGACCTTTCCTTACCAACTAGATTTAGGCATAATAATGGCGAGAGTTGGTTTTATGGCAATCGTTCAGAAGCACACCGAAAACTGATAGCAACTCTGAAACTGGTCCCATGTGATAAGCTCCACATAGCCATGTTAAGAAAGCAGTATAAGCTTGCTTTAATTACGCATAAAAAGGAAATAAGCGAGGACTCATGGAATGCCTCATTAACGGTGGCGGTCCTAAAGGACAGCTTTAGATTCTGGGCTATTGTTAATAAACCCTTTTTCTCTGAAAAAGAGAATGTCCCCTGTTTGAAATGGGATTTTTGGCAGGCTAGGGCATGTGCCAAAGCCAAGCAGAAACCACCACTCTAGTTAGGATAAGGGAGTTACACTCCTAAAATAACCCCTGCTCACCCCCTTGGTAGCTTGGCACGAGCAGTCAGGCTAATGTTAGAGACAGTGTGTAAAGTATTTGCACATAACAGACAGTAATACAGTGTAAGCACTACAAAAGGACACCATACCAGTTTAGAAAAATAGGCAATATTTTTATATACAAGACCAAAAACGTTAAGATTCTACAATACAGTAAAAGTATACAGTTATCAAAATACGCTTTAAAAACAGTTCCTTGATGTCAATAGCTCCTTCCGGGGCTATCACGGCGTCGTGAGCAAACAAATCCAAACAGTTCATGTTGGTTGCGGCGCCGCAGACCAGCTACGGTGTCGGGAGGACCCGCAAACAGTACCTGTTAGAGATGCAGGGCGCCGAGGCCCTTGAGGTCACTCGCGATGCAGTTCGAGCTCCTTTCTGTTGGGATCAGGAGTGCTGGCGTCGGCAGGCGCCGGGTGCTGTGGTGCAAAGTGCAGCGGTGCGGTGCCCTCAGGTCAGATGGCATAGTCGGTGAGACCTGGGTTGCGGTGCGAGGTGAAGGAGTTGCTTGCCACGGGGCTGGCAGGTCACAGTGAAAGCAGCGTCGTCGTTGTTGAAGCTCTCTTGTCGGCTGACGAACGGGAGTGGATTGTGCCAGCGTCGGTAGGCCAAGACTGCAGTGCGGGATGAGGGCAGTGTGCGCCGTGGAACTTTACGAGCCATGCCCTCCAACCATCGTGCAAGCAGCTGCATCAATTTCGGCATGGAGCAGCGCCATCAGGGAGGCCAAGGCATCGTCGTGAAGTGAGGCAGTGCAGAGCCCGGTGCCCACAGGTCTCGGTGCTAGCAGCAGCTGGCTTGCAGCGTCAGCAGGCGACGTCGGTGAGACCAGGGTCACGGTGCGGCTGTGCTCTCTGCGGTGCCCAGGCTTCGTGTGAAGCGAGGCAGTGCGGAGTGCGGTGCCAACAGGCCACGGTGCGAGCAGCGGCTTGGTGGCAGCGTTAGCAGGCGTCATCGTGAGTTCAGGGTCGCAGTGCAGCGGTGTCCTCTGCGGTGCCTTCAGGACACGAGTTGCTTTTCTTCTGTCCCAGCACAAAACACACAGTCCCCAGTGCTGAGGACTGAAGAGCTTGAAGTCTTTGCTGTTCCTGAAACTTCTTGATCAGGGGGCAAGATCTACATCAAGCCCTTGGAGAAACTCACAAAAGTAGATTGCAGAAAGTTCAGTCCAGTCCTTTCACTGCCCAAGACAGAAGCAGCCACTGTAGGCCAACACAGCAAAGCACACAGCAAAGTGGTAGTCCCTCCGCACAGCTTCTCCTGCTCTTCGTCTTGGCAGTCTTCTTGATCCAAAAGAGTTCAAAAGTTCAGGGGTGTGGGCCCCAGTATTTGTATCCAAAAATCCTTTGATCCTCTAGGTAGAGGGGGTCTGTGCCCAGCCAGAACCAGTTCTGCCTTCGTATGTGTGATTTCCTGGCAGGGGGTGGAGACGGCACTGTCAGAGGCAGACCAGGCCCTTTGAGGTGCAATGAAATCTCCTCCCCCTTCCCCCATGGCAGCCCAGGTCTATTCAGACCTTTCCTGACCCACCAAGGCTATCTGGAGCACCTCCTGCTCCCCCAGCCATCTGTCATCAAAACCCAGACAGGCAATCCACATTCCAGCAGAGGCACGCAGGATAACTGCGCAGGAAAATAACTACTTTCTAAAAGTGGTACTTTCAAACACAGAATGGAAAAATCACCTTCACTAAAAGATGCATATTTAGATTCTGAGTTCAGGCATACTACATTTTATTTTCCTACCTAGTTCCCAGGGCCTGTTCTATTTATAAGATGTTATAAACAAACTTCCCATTCTGTCCTATGGGGAACAGGTAGCCTTGCCATAGTGAAACATGATGGGCTGTAATTCACTATAGGATATGCCACACACACCAGGGCATGTCCTACCTTTCACATACACTGCACCCTGCCCACAGAGGTAACTTGGGCCTACATTAGGGGTGTCTGACATGTAGAAAAGGGAAGGTTTAGAGCCTGGCAAGAAGGTGCACTCGCTAAGTCGACATGGCAGTTACAAACTGCACGCAGACTCTGCAATGGCAAGTCTGAGTTACCTTTTAATGGTTACTCACGTGGGTGGCACAATCAGTGCTGCAGGCCCACTAGTAGCATTGGATTTTGGCACACTCAGTGCACTTTACTAGGTACTAACAAGTAAATCAAATACCCAATCATGGAAACACCAATCCATAACACAATATACACAGAGCATATGCACTTTAGCACCGATTAGCAGTGGTAAAGTGCCCAGAGTCCTATAATCAACAAACAAGTCAGCAAAAAAATAGGAGGAAGAGCAAAAAGTTTGGGGATAACCCTGCAAAAAGGGCCATTTCCAACACAATCCCCTTCTAGCCAAACGCCAGGGTAGAAAATCCATACCTCGATGGACTTAACTGTTTGCGGAGATAGTACATGGGAACTGGCCCGCAACAGCAGGGTTTTCTTTCAGTTCTACGCCTTCCTGAACCTAGTTGGATCCCTCTATTAATTCTATTAGGGCCCACTAAGCTGACCCATGGGGAACCCTTCTTCTCACCTGTGGACCCCATCTGTGCAGCACCTAAACTTACTTTGCTCACAGATGTGTCCCAACAGGCAGACAGTACACACATGGCTAACACAAGGGTTTGGCCCAGTCCACCCCCGGTATGGGACTCCTTTCCCCTTCCCAGGGGCAACTCTGTCCCTTCAGACAGCCAGCCACAGTGGCCACTGACAACTGTCAGTGATGAGCGCCAGGCATTATGCCTTTCAGGCCACTCCAACCCTTGTGGCGTCAGAGTGGAGGGCAGTAGCTGAGGTGCCTGGCACCCTTGCTCTACTCTCACCCCTGCCAAGTCCGGTATAGCATCCCGACCCTACCCTCCAGCCCAGGGTCTGTACCTGCGGCTGGATAGGAGGCATTGGTGGACTCCCCCACACCCTCTCCTTCTCCCTGGGGCTCTGTACCCTACCACCTGGAGCAGTATCCCCTTCCAGAATTGTCAGGGCACCTGAGGCAGATATCTTGCACAATTCACCCACCTGTTCAGAGGGGGCTATCCTGCAACTGGTACCTCAGTCCAGGGTCTGTACCCGGAGGCTGAACAAGGGACTGGGGTGGGCTCACTCACACCTGGTCCTCCTCCTTGCGGCTCTGTACCCTCCTACCTGGAGTAGCACCCCCAGAGGAAAAACTGGTTGAGGCACTGTTAGCAGTCGCCCCTTCCCCCAGGTCTGGGCAGACACCCCAAACCTAGCCCTCCAACCCAGGGTCTATACCCTCAGGCGTACCAGAGGTCTCGGGCAAGGCTCTCCTCCCCTTATTGCTCCTTTTAGGGTTCTGCACTCCCCTCCCAGGATAAGCACCCTCAGTTCAGGGCCTTTACCCTGCAACTGATCCACCACCTTAGGATCTAAACCCTCGGGTTGAACAGGATTATAGGCGAGGACTCCCTCCCTCTGCACCCCCTTCGAGAGTTCTGCACCCTCCCACATGGAGTGGTACCCCATGAAGATAAACTGGTCAGGACACTGCTTACAGTCGTCCTTCCCTCCAGGTCAGGCAGGACCTGAACCTGGCCTCCCAATCCAGGGACTAACCCCTGCGGCTGAGCACCTGCCCGGCGCACCAGGACTTCCTTGGGAGCACGCATGCCCCCTGGAGAGTAACACATGATTCATGTGTTATGTGACAGTCTACCTGGCGCAGATCTCCAGACCCCTATCCATCTGACAGTGCGCAAAGATCCCCCAGGACAGAAGTGGTGTCACCATAGTCACTCCTAGGAGGCTCAGCCCTTCTGGTTGGCCCCGGACCCACTGGAGCTCCCACTGGGGAATGCATCCCTCTCTCACCCCTATATCTGGACTTCTGCACCCTCCACTTAGGAGCAGCACCGCAAGACACCTGGACCGCTGGAGCTCTGTTTACAGACACTCCCCGTTTTCCTGACACAAGGGGAACCCCTCAACGAACGGCCTACTAGTACGGCCTAGGCTCCCCACCGGGCGTCCCCTCTTGGAATCACCCAGGCTCTGGGACCGGGTTTCGGGCACCTTGGGCGGGACAATACAGCTGGCTTTTATGGATCTCTCCTCAGCTTTCGATCTGGTAAACAGATCTAATCTCTGGCTTATCCTGCTTGACATGGGCATAGATTCAAGTTTAGTTTACTTCTTGGATGAAGAGCCCTATCATATCTGGGTAGCAAAGCCTGAGCATTAGCAATGCACCAGTGATTAGCAGTTTGTGAGGCTACCCTTTTGCCAGAGGCATCAATTAACTTGAACTACTTATCAGGAGGGGGGGCCTCACTTGTGGTCTGTGAGTTAGCTATCTTGCAAGCATTAGACACCACAAGAGAGTCTAAGGGCAACTGACCCTTGATGTAGGCAGGGTCAGTAGATGCTGGCTTATATTTCTTCAACCATGGGCGCGATGAATCTTGCCTTTACAGAATCTTTAAAAGCCTCATCTGTATGCTTATGCATCCCCTCAAGCAATCGGAGTGTACGTGTAGTTTTCTGAGTGGACGTTTAGGTCTCAAACAAGAAGTCCTCGTCTAAAGTCTCCTTATGTAGTTCCACCTCATGGTACCTCAATGTACCCTACATTGTCGTCAGGTGGTGATGGCCTGGATGAGTATAAGTCAGGGTCAGTATTTGTGTGCGGATCAGTATCATAATACTCCCATGGGTCAACATGTTGTGGCCTATCCTCATCTCCATCCCCATCATCCGGTGGGTCAGGTGATAGAGGTGGTGGTGAATTAGTGGGTGTGATGAGTAATTGAGGATTAGTAGGTGAAGGAGGTGGCACATAAGGTGGTGAAGGGTTCAATTTGGCGTTATACAAATATAAATGAACAATAACAAGGTGGTGCTCATTCTGCTGTTCCAATTTTTTTCTTTTTCAGGCAATTTGGCATGAATATATCCAGTATCTGAGTTAATAACCAGTTCTTTTCATTTTGGATCCGAAGGTGGAACTTCAGAACAAGTCTCTTTTGATGAGTCTTTATCTTTACTTGTAGTTTTTGGCTCCGAACGCTTCGGCTCCGAACTCTATGGTACAAAAGATTTAGGCTTCGACAATGATGGAACATGGACCAGGACATGCTTGGATTTCAGCGCCGAGGATTTCGAGACTGCGCCGGCATGGGGACTACTCGAGCCGGAAGGCTTTTCTTTGTGTTCCGGCGCTGGGCCGCAGGAAACATTTTCTGGGTGCAGCCATTGGCCTGCAGGCAGAGGAAGGACCAGAGCCTTTTTTTACTTTGGTTGTTGGGATAAGGAGGTTTCTGTACTCATTGACTGCTGACCCAGTATAACTTTAACTCTTCTTCCATGTCAGAGTCGGCTTCCGACAAGGAGACATGTTCTTCTCCCTCGGCTCCTCTAGCGTGTTCTTGGTTGGAATCTTCTCCGAAGGTAGTATGGAGCCGCCTTGTTGTTGCATTTCGGGACGTCGAGCCAGACTGTCACAGAGTCTCCTTTGATCGAAACGTATAGTTTCTTACCAGTCTGAAGTTTTGCAGCTTGAAGAATTTTCTGGATTCACTATGCTGTGCACTATTCCGCCAACTAGTTGTTGGGTCAAGAATTGTAGTATTTCTTCATTTTTTTGTGGCCTGGTGGGCGTCGACATACCACCATTTGGTGTCCTTTTGTAACGTCGACGGGCTTCCTCCGGAAGCTCGCACCTTTGGCCACCAGCTTCAAACTTTTTCTTTTATCAATTGTTAGTCTTTGTCCTTTATATTTCTTCCTCCTGTCTCATCTTCCTGGCATAGGAGAGTGGGTTCACTAGTGAATTCAGATAATTCTTCAAGCTGCAAAACTACACGACAGGTAAGAAACTATATGTTTTGCAGCATGAATCTTTTCTGGATTCGCTATGCTTTGCATAGACTTTGTAGCGGTTTGCTAGTCTGTGGTGGTGGCTGGGTGTAAGATGAGCGTTGGTTTGTGCATATATGTTATAAGACATTTTGTCCTACTTGTGCTTCCTTATTCATTTGAATATCCACACAGTAGTGCTTGGTGAACGTGTGCACTGAAGACCATGTTGCTGCTTGGCAAATGTCTTGAATAGGCGTATTTGCTAGAAAAGCTACTGTTGCTCCTTTTTCCTTGTTGAATGAGCATGCAGTGCTCTTTGGAATGTTTGCCCTGCCCGTTCGTGGCATAATTGTATGGTTTGAGCAATCCATCTTGCATTGGTATTTTTTGTGACTGGTCGCCCAGGAAATCTTTCTGTATTCTCTGGTTCTTTCTATGTAGTAAATGACTGCCCTCCTGGCGTCCAGGGTGTGTAACAACCTTTCTGCTTTTGTTTTTGGTCTTTGGAAAAAACTTGTTATTTGTATCGCTTGGTTTACGTGGAACTTTGGTCCACCTTTGGCATAAATTGTGGATCAGTTCTCATGACGATTAGGTCATTATGTATCTGGAAGTAGGGCTCTTGCAGTGTTAGGGTTTGTAATTACATCGTAGTGAAGTAATTGCCACTAAAATGCGGTTTTTAGTGTGGGCATTTGTAGGGTTGCTTTGTGCATTGGTTCGAATGGCGCCTTCATCATTTGAGCTAGTACTACATTGAGATTCCATGTAGGTGGTGGCATCTTCTTTGGAGGCGCTATTCTCTTGGCTCCTTCTAGGAATCTTTTGACCACACTGGATGTGAAGAAATTCTCCCCTTGTGTATGCTACAATTGCTGCTAAGTGCACCCTTACTGACGTGTAGCGTAATTTACTCAGCAGTACATAAGTTAAGTATTTTAGTGCTGTTAAATCTTGTGATCTTTTTTGTAAGTTTTTCTTTAAGGCACCATTGAGAGAATCTCTTCCATATGGCTGTATAACACTTTCTTGCTGTAGGCTTTCTTGCTTCTCTGAGTACTGACATTGTGCTTTCTGGTAGTTTGAGATGAGCAAATTCTAAGTCTACAGGAGCCAGGCTGCTAGGCTTAGGCTCTCTGGCACTGGGTGTACCACCTTTCCGTTTTGCATTGTTAATAGGTTCTTTCTTTTGAGGAATGTGTGCATTGCCCCCCGAGTCATGTCCATTATCTGTGAGAACCAGGTTTGTCTGGCCCATTGAGGTGCTAGGAGTATTAATGTCATGTGGCAGACTTTGCACTTGTTGATTACCCTGTGTAGCAGTGGTATCTGGGGGGAAAAGCGTATGCAAATGTCCCTGGCCAGTCTATCCATAGCGCATTCCCTAGCGACTGTTTGCACAGTTGCCTAGGTGCAACGTTTTCGCATTGTGGGGTGTTGCAAATAGGTCGATTTACAGGAGTTAGCCATTTTTTGAATATCCTTTGGATTTCGGTCTGATTTATTTCCCACTCGTGGGATGCGGACGCTTGCCTGCTCAGTCTGTCCGCTTCGAAGTTGTCCTTCCATGGAAGATGTATTGCTAGTAAAATGTTTTTTTCCTTGGGATTGCCCATCTCCATAATTGTTGGCTAGGGACGATAGTGTTAGCGATTGTGTTCCTCCTGGTTTGTTGATGTAAATAATGGTAGTTGTATTGTCCGTTTGAATTAACACCCTCAGCTCCAGGAAACTCATGGTGACAGTGCGCTTTTATAAATACTCATTAACATAACATAACATAACATAACTCCGTAAAGCACTTTCTGAAAGGCTTTTAAGGCTAGGAACACGGTCTTTAACTCCAGGAAGTTGATGGGTTTCTCCACATCCTGTTGTGTCCACAATCCCCTTACTTTGAGGTTGTTCATGTGCGCTCCCCATCTTAGCTGGGAAGCACCTGTTGGAATGGTCACTGATTGAGTTGGTTGTGTGAAAAGTCTCTCCTGTGCTATGTTCGTTCTGTTCCATCGTGCCATCTCCTGATGAACTGTTTGTGTGACAACCACTAGAACCTCCCAAATCCCCGTTGCCTGTGACCATTTTTGTTGAAGCCATTCTTGGAATGGTCTCGTATCGTTACTTGTTCTGGTTCTGTTGACAATTTCTCCCCGTGTATTGAGAAACCGAGATGGACCAATGTCTCTGACTTGCTGTATGTGTTGTTTACAAAGATTGTATGAGCTTGCCCTTACCAACCAGTCGTCTAGGTATGGATAAACATGAATCCCTTGCCTTCTTAGGTGGGCTGCTACTGCTGCTAAGCATTTTGTGAAGTCTCCTGGTGCCGATTTTAGTCTGAATGCTAGCAGCATGAATTGGTAGTGTGTTTTGTCGATTACAACTCTTAATAGACCTTTGTGTTTGCTGTTCATGGGGATGTGCAAGTAGGCGTCCTTTAAGTCTATAGTTGCCATGTAGTCCCCCTTCCTGTATCTGAGGTATTACCTCTTGTAAGGTTGTCATTTTGAATTTTTGAGGCTTTATGAACCTGTTAAGGAACCTTAAGTCAAGTATTAGCGGTAAGGTTACATTCACTTTTGGTATTAGGAAATAAGTGTAATATACACCCTTGTACCTTTCCTTGTATGGTACCCTCTCTATGGCCTCCTTGTTCAGAGGTTCTTGCGCTTCTTCGAGCAAATGAGATCGTTCTTTTGCTGAATGAACCTTGTTTGTTTTTTTGTTTTTAGGTTGTTTTGCAAGTTCTATGCAGTATCAGTATTATTTTAGGTTTAATATCCATTTGTCCGATGTTATTTTCTTCCACTAGTGGAAGAAGTTTATTCTGCCTCCCACTGGCTTTACATGTTGGAGGAATGGTTTGTTGATTAGGGCATATTCTTTGTCTTTTGTGACCTGTTCTTGTCTTGTGTCTCTGTTGTTACACCCTCTGATTTGTTGTTGGAGTGTGCGTAAATCTTGCAGTGAAGTCACTTAAAGGTGGGTTGCTGTCCCCCTCTTTGTGTTTGGCCTCTTTCTCGGGGCGCCCTCGAAAGTATTTCCTTCCATATTGGCATATTGGTGTTAAAGATTGCAGGGATTTGTTAGCATTAGCTGAAAACCATTTTTAGGGCTCGGCCTACGTCACCACTGCGTCAGCAGTGGGGCGAGGCTCCGAGCCGTATTGTTAAGGGGCTCAGAATAGTGTAGCAAAAATTCCTCAGTGCGCGAGATTTTCAGTAGTTATTTTTGCCATCTGCATGGTAATTGGTCCTCGCGGTGCCGTGTTTGTAGTAGCCTTGACGCAATAGGCCATATATATTTTATGTTCGGCACTTCCTGCATTTTCTGTGCGGTTATGTGCAAGGGAGTCAATAAATTTAAATTTGGAGCTGTCAGGGTGCCGCGGTAATGGAATCCAGATGGTCGGGGCGCATTCACCCTTCTGCAGTGAGTTTGGCCTGATGCAAGAATCCATTTCTTGTTTTTTCAGCCGTGTGCGCGCGCATGCTGGCTCCGTGCCAAAGCTTGTGGGCCTGTGGTAAGTGAAGCCAGATGCCGGCTCGCAGAGGCCTCTGACATCGCCTCTCCCCGCCTGCTCCTCACTGCAGCCCCCACCACTGGACACGACAGGCTGGGAGCTCACAGAAGCCTCTGACATCGCCTCTCCCAGACTGCTCGTCCTTTCAGCGCCCACCGCTGGAATTCATATTAAAAGCATGCTTTGATATACATAGATATGCTCACACATCAATGACCATTATTGTGAAGAGGCGTACTTAATAGATCCATTTCACTTCTCGATTGGAGACGACCGTATATGTGGGCCACTGGTCCTTATATAATCACGAGCAATACTGCACTGTAGATACCAAATACATCATAACAGTGTATAGGAATTGGTTTGATTTATGGTGGATGATCCGTCCAGCCAGCAGAGCCTCACTAGGTGGCGGCCATCTTGCACCTCGTGACAAGATGCCCCCAACCCCCCCCTCCGTCAATGACATCCTTAATGACATCACTAATGACATATCAAGTGACATCCTTGATATCAATGATGGCATCATCCGGAGAATGTGAGTGCAGGGTGCAGGGTGCAGGGTGCAGATTCAGAGTGCAGAGTGAGTGTAAAGTGACAGTGAGTGCAGAGTGACTGCAGAGACAGTGTGTAAGGGTGCACATTGTGTTAGTGTGCAGAATGAGTGTGCAGGATAAACAGTGTGTGACTATGCAGGGTGACATTGGGAGTGTGCGGGTGAGCAGTGTGTGAATGTGTAGGGGCAGTGTGTGAGTGTGCAGAAAACACCACATACACCACACACACATATACCACACACACACACCATACACATACCACACACACACACATAACACACACACAAACCACACACCTCACTCTCTCAACACCACACACTCGTCACCACTCACCACAACACACTCTCCACCACACACTCACCCCCCCAGGCTCACCCCCACAGATTCACCTTCACACACTCAACTACACAGAAACCAACACACACAACAACACACCCCCAGCCGTCAATGAATGCTTTCACCAGGCACAAACACCAACAACCATCAATGTACGCTTTCACCAAAAACAAACACGACCATGCATCAGTGCCGCTAAACACTCAGGCACACAACAAACAATGTCAGTGCAACTTTCACTAAACACACACACACACACCAACAGCTAACAGTGCACCAGCCACTCTTTCAATTGGCACAATCATCAACAGCTGTCAGTGCACCCTTTCGCCAACCACACGCATTACCATCCAGCTCTGTACGCTTGACAGCCACACTCACTAACAGCTCCTACTGCACGCTACCACCAGTCATACACACCTCAAGCCACCACTACACGCTTCCACCAAACACACACACCAACAGCCATCACTGCACAATTCCTACAGGCACACACATCCACCACACATCAATGCACACACCAATTGATAACGCATCCATCAATTAATATTGTACCTATCGCACTATGCTGCACTTTACCTTTTAAAGATATTGCTTTAAAGTGCAGCATGCCACCATTGAGAACATTCCAATCCAACACACATATCTCCAACACACACATGTTTCCACTCCAAAACACATGCCTAAAACACATTGCCATTTACAATGCCATTATCTCTAACTCAAACAAACCCGAGCCCTAATGCATTCCTAAAGCTTGTTGTACTTGGCAGCCATTTTAGTTAGCCATGTGCTCGCCATGTGCTGTTTCCCTCTTCAGAGACATGCACAAGCTCAGAAGGGCCTAACTAGTAAAATGCACCTGCTCCTCATATATAACTGGCAGGCTGTTTTTACTGAAGTATGGAGAAGTAACTCTCCTCCCACTTTGTTGAGCAAGCAGATCTTGCATGCCCATATTAGGCATTTTGCATGCTTCCATGAGCAAGGACCTTCCCATGGTTTTATGCGGACTATGTAACCCTAAGGATATAAGGCCCCAGTTTTGTGTACTCCTTAGACTGCCTCATACAGTTTCTGAGGGTACTGTGTGACAGTCTCCCTCATCTGAGGTAAATAAATATGTATTTTATATTTCAGCTTCTGTGCCAATTTCTTCTTTGTTGGTTTAAAAGGACCAGGTATCAGTGAGACCCCCTGAGAAGGTTTCTATTTTCTCCAAATGGTGCTCCAACGTGGACCTCATCAGAGAAGTGGCTATTCAAGTGAGTGATCTTGACAGGAGACAGGAATCTACTGAGGAGGGCAGGACAGGATTCTACTGAGGACGTACTCTGTGCACGGAGATTCTGGGGATTCTCTGTCTCTGCAACCCGGTAAATTTCTTGTCTTCCTGATTTTGATCCTCCACATGTTTACCGCTCCTGACTGAGAACCTTTTTGGCGTGAGTATTCTAAAAAAAAAACGACTGTTAAGTCATTCAGAATTTGTCAGTTAGAATCTGGACATCAAGTGATTGACAAGCGTTGTTCTGATGCAACGCTTGCAGTTGGTTTGAAGCCTGGGATTGGTATGGTCGTTTTGCGATGCTTGCTGTGGCTTTGGAATCTGTGATTGAGAATATATGAATTGCATTTTTTGTAGGCAGGTAATGAGGAGACTTTTCTCTACTTTGTATAAGATTTGAACGGCACAACGCACTTTAAGTGCTACTTTGCTTATAACATTTGCATATGATGCAATATTTTTGGCATGCCTGTTTCAAGCACACATCGAAGAATGTGTTGCTTTTTGGATGTACCATAGTAAGATGTGAAGTGAATTAGCCGGCTCCCCTACAGGGAGTACCTAAATTGGCTTAGGTATAAAAACGTATTTCTTCCTTGGTGTTCTGTATGCCATGGAATTAAAATATGACCACAAAACAAACAAGGATCCTATCCTGTGCACTTTTATAAATGGAGATATGCAGAGCAATTTTTTGGTGTTCTTCCAGCCAAAGCTAGTGAATTGAGTGTATTTTGGCTTCTTGAAAATAAAACAGTCTGTTGGGCTGTTTTGTGCAGTCTTTTGGAATACTATTGAGAAGCTCTTCTTGTCAATATGACTTACAACTAGTATTTACAAATGGTTTGGTTTAAGTACAGTCTGTGGGCTGTCCTTTGTTTCTGTCCTAATTTTTGATCTGTGGGTTAATCGTGTGTTTAAATGTCTATGTGGTTTGTGGGTTCACATTGGTACTTCTGTGAGTAAATAGCGATTGCGCTCTTTGTGAAAGAATGGCTAGCCTTAAGCGCACTGTATTGTGTGTTCTGAGTGTTTGACCCGCATCTGTATATGTCTGGAATGAGCTCAATGTGTGTGCTTGTGTTTTTTTGCTGTCATCAGTCTGTTATGCAAAATGTCATTTAATAAATATTAAATAAAAATTAAATAAAAATCCAGAAATGAACCATATGACATGCTAAATAACTACACGTTACTATTAAATTGATAGAGTAAGCAACTATGCACATGTACAAACTATCACAAGGCTAAAAGATTAGAATTGGAATTCACATTCAATAGGAATAAAATGGACCTCAAAAACAAAATTGTGTGTTTTGCAATAAACAATTATAAAATGTTGCCGCATTTTCCTTAGATACAATGAGTTCGATATTAACAGGCAAACATCATCTGAGTAAATTGGATGTTGCTGATCTAAACACACACTATATACCGATACATTGAAAAGCCTCAGTTTTAAATAGACTGTCACCATGCTTCCATTTCAACACTAAAAAAAAGCTTTCCATCAGCTGTGTTTTCACTGCCGCTGAGAAACACTGTCGTTTTGATTGTAGGCCACGGAGAGACAGGGATGTTGACTCAGCTAGGATTGTCAGTGCAAACACGGGGGAAAATCCTGCATTTCAGACTGCTGTTTTAAAAAGTTACAAAAATCAGGTTCATTATTTAGGATAACAGGAAAACATTTAAAGTAGGGATTTCCTTTCTTAATGTCTTTTTACATAAGCACATTCTTGGTTCTGATGTTAAATAAGGATTGTCATTTTAAAAAGTGGTGCAAAATGTTTCATGTTAGGCTTCTGTGCTTAGGCTTATGAATGAATACATTTAAATATGATAGGCAAGGAATGAAGCTTGCTTTTCATATGTGGAATTATCAAAATGATTGGTTTTATTAAAAAAAATATTACAAAAATAAATACTTTTAAATTAGTTTTTTTAATCTTTATGAAGCTTAATCACACTGTGACCTCCTAGCATTAAAATTAAATTTAAGTTGTGTTGTACCGCATTAGAAAACGAGTTACTTACCTGTAACTACGGTTATCCAGTATTGGTATCTTTCATAGATTCACATGCCTGAATCATTCCCCGACGTCGAGGCGGGAGTCCCACGGTAAATTATATACAATAGCAGTGCCTAAAAATTTCTTGTAGTAGGCTGGAAAAGCCCAAAGGCCTAACTAGGCCTCAAAACTTAGCAGCCTATCTACATCATTATGTAAAAAGACCTGAAATAGTAGCCTTAGCCAATCAGCTGTCCTCACCCTCTAGAACCTTCCCAGCTCAGGCAGTTCTCCTCAGATTTTCCCAGCAGAAGTGAGAATGAGTATCCATAGAAAGAACTGCCCTACCGGGGAGGAGGGTGGGTGCATGTGAATCTATGAAAGATACCAATACTGGATAACTGTAGTTACAGGTAAGTAACTCGTTTTCTTATCCAGTATTAGGGTATCTTTCATAGATTCACATGCCTGAATCAGAATAGCAAGCAGTAACATCATGTCTGTCGAAGGTGGGAGACAAAGAAAACATATATCTATCCCCACTCAACCAGGAAGGTAATAGAGTACAAACTTGTTAACATAACACATGCATCAAAACCTTCATAAAACATCACTGATAGGACAGCATTATAAATACTTAAACTTTAAAAGAAGAATAAAAGACCATAAGTTATCCAACCTTAATGAAGAAGATGCTGCAGCACCGCATCACCAACAGCTGTGTCCTCATGAACCGCCGACTGCAGACAGTAATGTTCGGTAATAGTGTGTACACTTTTCCAAGTAGCAGCTCGGCAAATGTTCTCCAGCGTCACTCCAGCGAAAAGGGCCGTAGACGCCGACATTGTTCTTGTGGAATGCGCTTTGACCTTTCTTGATAAAGGTCTGTTGGCCTTGTCATGACAGAAAGTAATTGTAGAAGACAACCTCCTGGCAATAGTTGCTTTTGTGACAGCTTGACCCAAGGTGGCTTTGCCATAAGCAACAAAATGTTGTTTAGATTTGCGGATGTCCTTTGTCTTCTGAAGATAAAACTTCAGACACCTTTTCACATCCAGAGAATGTAAGACCTTCTCCGCTGGAGTTTTCGGATCCGGGAAAAAGGTTCTGAGTTTGACCGGTTGATTAATGTGGAATTGAGTTGGTACTTTAGGAATTAATTTTGGATTGGTTCTAAGCGTAACAAAGTCTTTAGAGAATTGCAGAAAAGGGTGAGTAATAGTGAAGGCCTGTATTTCACTAACTCTGCGAGCGGAAGTAAGAGCCAGCAAGATTGCCACTTTCCAAGTCAGAAACTTTAGTTCTGTTTTATGAATCGGTTCAAAAGGCCTTTTTAGAAGCTGAGAAAGAACAATATTAAGATCCCACTCAGGAGGAGGAGTGAAATGAAATGAAATGAATGAGACTTATATAGCGCACGACTTACCCTGGGGCATCTCCGCGCTTGCTTAGGGAACCCGTCCTGGTATTCCCCTGTGAGATAACCCTGGCAGGGTATCCACAAGGTGAAAGCCAGGCATCCCACCGCGAGGGGCCGTTGTGCAGATTAAGCAAGGTATTGCCCTGAGTCGCAAAGTGTGAACCCGTGAGTCGAGAAGGCACTGGAGCGAGAATTAACGAGTCCGTGGAATTTTTGAGCCCAAGACCCGCCGAGGCGGGGAATTGAACCCTGGTCCAGGGCCGAATTCAAGCTCCAGGTCTGCCGCCTCTAACCTAGGGCGAACTGGCGGAAAAGCTCGGAATAGCCCCTTAAGGAATTGTTTGATCAAAGAGGATGAACATAAGGATGGTTTGTTGGAACTCTTCCTGAATCTGGATATTGCTGCCAGATGCACTTTAATAGAAGAAAAAGCTAGACCAGCCTTAGCCAACGACAGTAGGTATGGAAGGATGGCTTCAGGAGGAGCCTGAAATGGATGAACCTCATTGTCTCCACACCATGAGCAGAATCTCTTCCACTTGAAACGATATGTTTTGATGGTACTCTGCGCACGTGCTTGCGACAATATCGCCCTGCAGTCCGAGTAGATGTTTAGGTCCTTGAACTCCAGGAAGTCAGGAGCCAAGCGTGCAAGTGCAGCGATTGAGGATCCGGATGATGGATTTGACCTCCCTCCCTTGTCAACATCGACACTGTCGGTTTGAGACGAAACGGAGGTTGTTGAGAGAGCAGAAGGAGCTCCTGAAACCAAAATTGCCTTGGCCAACGGGGAGCAATGAGGATGAGAGTGCAGTGTTCCCTCTTCATCTTTTGTAGCACCTTCGGAATGAGCGGAATCGGAGGATAGGCGTACGCAAACATTCCGGTCCATCTCATCAGGAGGGCATTTCCTCTTGACCCCAGTTCTGGGAACCTGCTGGCATAAAACAGGCATTCGCTGTTTTGTTGCGTGGCAAACAAATCCAGCGTCGGCATCCCCCAAAGCCGAAAGATCATCTCTACTGGATGTTGTTCGAGCTCCCATTCGTGACAGCCTGTGAACGTTCTGCTGAGACTGTCTGCTAGAGAGTTCCGAACTCCTTGTACATGCTCTGCTCTGAGGAATATGCCGTGACGCAGGGCCCATTCCCACATCTCCTGAGCTTCCAGTGACAGGGTGAGAGATTTCGTTCCTCCCTGTTTGTTTATGTAGAACATGCTGGTGGTATTGTCCGTACGCACCAGCACGGACGAATTCACAATCCTTGGCAGGAAGGCTTGTAGGGAGAGAGAAATGTCCCTTAGTTCCAAGCTGTTGATGTGCTTCTGTTGGTACTGACGAGACCATCTTCCCTGGATCTGAAGGTCCTGAAGGTGACCTCCCCAACCTTCCATGGATGCGTCCGTAGTCAGGGTGAACTCCGGAATTTCTTGGAGAAAGGTGAGGCCCGGCGACAAGTTGTGTGCCTTTGACCACCAAAGAAGAGCGTGTTTCATTTTGGCAGTTACTTTGATGCGGTCGTAGAATGATCCCTCGACTTGCCTCCACTGACGAAGTAACCCTTCTTGCAACGGTCTCATTCTGAGTCTCGCAATAGGAATGAGGCTGATCGCAGATGAACACATCCCTAGTAGGGAAGAGTATATCCGAACTGAAAGTGACCTTCTTGCGAATATCGGTCTTGCTAGTTTTACGAGTTTGTTTTGTCGCTCGTGTCAGGTATGCTTTGCACTGGCATGTGTTCAAGATTGCACCCAGAAATGTCAATTCTTGACGAGATTGGAGCTGAGATTTCCTCAAATTGAGGGTCAGTCCTAGATTCGAGAAGAGAGAAAGCGTACTCCTGACCGCTTCCATTGTTAAGTTTCTGGTTGGACCTTTTAACAGCCAGTCGTCGAGGTATGGGAAAACTTGCATTCCCTGGGACCCCAACATTGCTGCCACTGGAGCCAGGCATTTGGTAAAGATTCTGGGGGCCGATTTTAGGCCGAATGGAAGCACTTTGAACTGGAAATGGACGCCGGCCACTTGAAACCTTAGGAATTTGCGGTGGTTCGGGTGAATAGGGATGTGGAAGTAGGCGTCTTGTAGATCCAGAGAAGCCATAAAGTCCCCTTCGTTGAGAATTCAGAATATCCTTCAACGTTACCATGCGGAAGAAATGCGTTACTTACCTGTAACAGCAGTTATCCAGTATTGGTGTCTTTCATAGATTCACATGCCTGAATCATTCCCCGTCGCCGAGACGGGAGCCTCCGGTACATAAAAAAGTAATGTCCTAAGGACATACATAGAGAATATAGGCCGAAGGGCCTCCCCTTATGGGGCCTTTCCACGTCCTTATGTAAAAGGACCGAACTCTCATCGTTAGCCAATCAGCTCCGACCTCCTTCTAGAACCTTCCCGGGAGGAGCCTCCGTCCCTCAGATTTTCGTACGCACCCAGCTAGGGTGTCGCAATGTAGACCTAGAGGTACGTGAGTCCTTACCGGGGAGGCGGGAGGGTTGCATGTGAATCTATGAAAGACACCAATACTGGATAACTGCTGTTACAGGTAAGTAACGCATTTCTTATCCAGTATTTGGGTGTCTTTCATAGATTCACATGCCTGAATCAGAGTAGCCAGCAGTTATACATGCATAGTGGTAAGGCACATTCTCACATACAGTAGGCCTATAGAAAGTACAGGCAACCTGAGAGAAAACATGTTAATATATATACATGCATATAGCAGAGAAAACCATTAAGAATGTGCATACCTGGATGGCGGGACGAGGTAAGGCTCACCTTATTGGAAGAGATGGCGCAGCACCGCTTGTCCCACTGCAGCGTCCTTCTGCAGTTCGATGTCCAGGCAGTAGTGCCTGGAGAAGGTATGCGGGGACTTCCATGTCGCCGCTCGGCAGATGTCCAGGACCGTCACTCCAGCGAAGAGCGCCGCTGACGTTGACATCGCTCTGGTCGAGTGGGCAGCCACTCGGTCTGTCAAAGGCCGTCCGGCCTGATCATGGCAGAAAGCAATCGCTGAAGAAATCCAGCGTGAGATGCTCTGTTTTGTCAAGGGCAACCCCATGCGCGGGTTGCTGTAGGCTACAAAGAGTTGAGAAGACTTCCTGACGTCTTTGGTCCTGTCCAAGTAGAATTTGAGACACCTTTTAATGTCCAGGGAATGCAGCGCCCTTTCCGCTGCCGTGGAAGGGTCCGGAAAGAACGACTTGAGGACAATTGGTTCGTTCAGATGAAAGTCTGACGGCACTTTAGGAATGAATTTAGGGTTGGGCCTGAGTACCACTCGGTCGTGCCTGAATTGGAGATACGGTTCCTGAATGGACAGCGCCTGAAGTTCGCTGACCCTTCTGGCCGACGTCAGGGCTAGCAGGAGAGCCGTTTTCCAGGAGAGATGCTTGAGCGATGCCCGGTGTATGGGCTCGAATGGGTGTTTCATTAATTGGTTTAGCACCAAGTTCAACTGCCAGGTTGGAGGAACTTTCCGAGGCCTCGGAAAGGATCTGTAAAGTCCTTTTAGAAATTGCTTTACCAGTCGACTGGACCAGAGGGAGGGTCCCGATGGGGTCCTGGTGAACCTAGAAATCGCAGCCAGATGAACCTTAATGGAGGCGTGAGCCAGTCCCGATTGAGCCAGGTGCAGTAGGTACGGTAGCAGCTGGACTGGGGTGACCCGGAGCGGGTGTAAGTCTTGTTCCGAACACCACACGCAGAACCTCTTCCACTTCAGCGAGTAGGTCTTGGTCGTGCTGCTCGCTCTCGCTTTGGCCAGTACCTCCCTGCAGTCCTGCGGTATGTCTAGCTCCCCGAACTCACGGTGCTCAGGAGCCAAGCCGATAAGTTGAGCGAACGGAGGTTCGGGTGGTGTACCTGGCCTCCGGACATTGTCAAGAGGTTCGGGAGTTGTCGCAGGTGAATCGGGGGCCTGATGGATAGGCGAAGAAGATCCGAGAACCAATGTTGTCTCGGCCAGTACGGAGCAATCAGTATCAGCGTGCACGGTTCCGTCCTCATCTTCCGGAGGAGCCTCGGTATCATCGGGAACGGCGGAAAAGCGTACGCAAACACGCTGGACCAGCCGATGGAAAAAGCATTTCCCAGCGACCCCCGTTGGGGATGCCAGCTTGCGTAGCTTCGGCATTTGGTGTTCTCTGCCGTCGCGAAGAGATCTATCCTCGGGGTGCCCCATTGTGAGAAGACGTGGGCCACCGTGTCGCCGTTGAGCTCCCATTCGTGGGAGAGAGAGGTCTGCCTGCTGAGGGCGTCCGCGATAGTGTTCTCCTTCCCTGGAACGTACTCCGCCTTGAGGGAGAGGCCGTGCGCCACCAACCAGTTCCAGATTTTTTGCGATTCTCGTGAGAGAGAGAGAGATCGCGTTCCCCCTTGTTTGTTCAGGTAGTGCATCGTCGTGGTGTTGTCTGTTTTGACGAGCACAGGGGAAGAGCCGATGCGTGGCAGGAAGGCCTGTAGAGCCAGGTACACTGCCCTCAGCTCCAGGAGGTTGATGTGTAGTTGTGTCTCCTGGGCGTCCCATTTGCCGCTGACTCGAAGGTCTAACAGTACTGCGCCCCAGCCTTCCAGTGAGGCATCGGTCGTGATGACCAGTGGTGCCGGCGGCAGGAGGAACGGCAATCCGGCCGTCAGGTGAGTCCTGTTTCTCCACCACAGCAGGGCCTTTATGATGGCCGGCGTGATTGTGAGAATGTCGTCGAATGAGCCTGAACACTGTTTCCATTGTCTCGCCAACGCTTCCTGTAGGGGGCGCATGCGGAGCCTGCAGTGCGGTACGAGGAGAATGCATGAGGACATCATCCCTAGCAAGGAGGTGAACGTCCGGACCTTGATGCGAGGCTTCTTGGCCACCGCCGCGGCCAGAGACAGTACTTTGCAGATCCTGTCCTCTGAGGGAAAAGCCTTCGCACGCTCCGTGTCCAGGGTTGCCCCCAGGAAGGTGATCCTCGTTGACGGAGTAGTGCATGATTTTTTGAGGTTGATCGTCAGACCCAGCTGTTGGAAAAGAGCGCTGCAGGCGTTGAAGGAAGCCAGCGCGTCCTCCGGGGAAGGAGCCTTCACCAGCCAGTCGTCCAGGTAGGGGAACACCTGGTGACCCCTTTGTCGCAGGAAGGCAGCCACGGGCGCCAAGCACTTTGTGAAGATACGTGGGGCAGATTTGAGGCCAAACGGCAAGACCTTGAACTGGTAATGTCTGCCCGCTATTTCGAACCTTAGGTATTTCCTGTGCCTGACGAGGATGGGGACATGGTAGTAGGCGTCCTGTAAGTCCAGGGAGACCATCGAGTCGCCTCTTTCCAGTGCTCCTAGGATCTCCTGGATTGTGACCATCCGGAAGGATTGACTCCTTAGGAAGGCGTTGAGCGCCCGGAGGTCTAAGATCGGCCTCCACTTGTCCCCTTTCTGTTGGACCAGGAAGAAGTGGGAATAAAAACCCTTCCCTTTCTGGGAGTCCGGGACCTTTTCGATGGCTCCTTTGACCAACATGGCAGAGACTTCCTGGAGAAGGAGGTGCAGGTGTCTGTGAGCACGCTTCAGCGGAGGGGTGTTGGGAGGGGTGTTGACCAGTTCGAGGGAATGTCCAAATTGAATTATTTGTAGTACCCACCGATCCGTAGTGATTTTTCGCCAATTGTGGAGGAAGTGGGTCAGTTTTCCCCCAATTCGAAAGGATTGAGACGGTGGTGGGACTGGCTGGAGTAAGTGGTCACTGGCGGCCGCCAGCGCCCTTCTTGGCGGATTTGCCTCTGAAGGACGATCTCCCATAGGATGACTGTCGGGACTGTTGTTTCTGCTGGGGTTGGTTCCTGTTGCCATAGGAATAGGACGACCGATTCTGGTAGGAACCTCTGTAGGAGTACTGACCTCTGGAGCGGCCTCCCCGAAAGGATTGGTTCCGGGACTGGAGGGAGCCCAGAGCCCTCGCCGTGTCGGTGTCTTTTTTGATGGCCTGGAGTGCCTCGTCTATCTTCTCCCCAAAGAGGAATTGCCCATCGAACGGCATATCCAGCACCTTAGATTGGACTTCCTGCCGAAAAGACGTCGCCTTCAGCCAGCCCTGGCGGCGGAGCACGGCAGCCCCGGCCAACTGGCGGAATCCCGTCATTGCTGCGTCGATGGCGCAGTCGATAATTTCAGCCGCGGAGTTTTGTCCTTCCGCCAGAAGAGCTTTCACCTCGTCCTGGACCGTGGCCGGCAGGCCTTGCAGGTAGGGAGCTATGTCTTCCCACAGCTGGCGGTTGTAGCGGCCCAGGAGGGCGATGGAGTTTGCCACCTTGATGGACATGGCGGATGTGGTGGAGAACCTCTTGCCTATGGTGTCCAGCTTCCTTCCTTCCTTGTCCGGGGGCGCGGACAGCGGCGAGGAGGGGTTTCGGGATTGTTTTTGGGCCGCCTGAGTGACAACCGAGTCCGGTTTGGGGTGGCCGGTCAGGCAGGCAGGTGCGGAGTTCGGGGCCTTATATTTTTTGTCCAGGCGCGGAACCACCGCCGGCACCGAGGCAGGCGTGAGCATCAGCTTCTTGCCCTGTTCCCATAGAAAGTCAATCAGAGGAATAGACTTGGTCGATTTCTGTGTGTGCTCCTTGAAATCATGGAGGAAGCATTCCGTTTCCGCGGATTCCACCGTCATGTGAAACCGCCTTGCAGCCCTGTCCACCAGTTTGTGGAAACCTCCCACGTCCGCCGCTTCAGAGTGGCGCGGTCTCGGGGATGCCGGGGCAGACGAATGGTGTGATGACGCAGCATCGGCATCGTCGTCTCTGTGGTCCGAGGCGACGTCTTGCACCTCGCCTTCCTCTAAGTCCGTGTCGTCCTCCTCGCTTTCCGATGAGTCCTCCGCCTGTGTCTGCGGTCGGAGTTGGCTCCGAGGACGGGCCGGGGGAGCGGAAGGGTGCGAGGCCGCCGGTTGCGGTTGGGTGACCGGTACCTGGGCACCGCTGTCTGCGTCCGGGAACCTTCGTTTATAGTCCTGCACCAGGGATTTCAAATCGTTGACCAGAGACAGTGGCAAACAGATCATCGGGGTTTTCACCGTGTCTACGGTCAGGGAGCTGCCTTGATACGTCACTCCGTCCCGGATCTCTTGGACGTCCTGGTGGTCTTCGTGAACCTCCTGTTCTTCGTCCGACTCTTCACTTTGTAGTGTGTCTTGTTCTTCTTCGGGTGCCAAGTCCACCGTTGGGCGAACCGAGGGTGTAGGACTCGAGTGAATAGAGACTTCGACCAATCTCGATTCCTTCCAAGATGGCGCCGGGGTCTCTTCCGACGACGTGCGTGAAGATGGCGCTCCCGCCATGTGTGTTGGTGATTTGGGCACCTCCGTCAGGGTCAATGGTACCAATTTTTGTGGGGATAAGGGTTTCGCCGCCTTACCGATGGTAGGGTCGTGGACTTGAGATGCCTTTGTCGAAGGTGTGGTTTTTGAACTTGACTTCGACTGTTTAGGAGACGAACTTGACTTCGATGTCTTGGGTGACGAGCCTTCGGTATGAGGTGTTTTCGGCGAAGGCGTACCTGAAGATTTAGACCTCTTAGGTGACGAAGAGGCGGCCTTCGAGGGTTTGAGAGGAATGGTCGAGGAGACCGGTGCGCCAGAGAACGCAGTGGTGGTCGTCGTGGTCGCCGCGGAGGGCGATGAGGCCGTAGTAGTCGACACAGTGGTCGTGACTGAGGTGGTCCGCTTAGTAGATGTAGCGGGCTTCTTGAACCTCTGGCCATCCTTAACAGACACGGAGGAGGTGGAGCGTGCCTCCGAAGGCTTCCTGTGCGCCTTCTTAGGAGGAGTGTCTGTCTCTCCAGGGGACTGCACCCTGGGTCTCTTCTTGGAGACTTTGGAGGTCGCGGAGACACTACCCTCGGAAGATTCCAGAGTGTCTCGGACCTTAAGCCTGTCGAGCCATTCGCGAAGGCGAGTTTCCCTTTCCTTAACCGTCTTCTTTGGGAAGGCTCTACACACCCTACACTTGTCAGTGACGTGGTCAGGGTACAGGCAATATATGCACAGGTCGTGCTTGTCCTCCGCTTGAATCCGCTGCTTGCCGCAGGAGGAGCAGGCCCTTAGGAGGGCTTTCTTCTGTGAGTCCGCCATGGACGAAGTTTTCTTATTAGATTCCGACATTTAGTCGATGCTAGGATGAAATCCTTTTCGTACAAGTGAATTTCGGCGAAGTTTGAGACTTCGAATTTTGGAAACCTGAAGAGCTCAGGTTGGAGACTCCCTAGCACAACGTGCGGTAGAAAAATCTGAGGGACGGAGGCTCCTCCCGGGAAGGTTCTAGAAGGAGGTCGGAGCTGATTGGCTAACGATGAGAGTTCGGTCCTTTTACATAAGGACGTGGAAAGGCCCCATAAGGGGAGGCCCTTCGGCCTATATTCTCTATGTATGTCCTTAGGACATTACTTTTTTATGTACCGGAGGCTCCCGTCTCGGCGACGGGGAATGATTCAGGCATGTGAATCTATGAAAGACACCCAAATACTGGATAAACTCTGTTTCTTTAGATATTTGTTGAGTTTGCGCAAATCCAATATTGGACGCCACTCTTCCGAATTTTTCTCCACGAGGAAGAAGCGAGAATAAAACCCCCTCCCTTTCTGAGGAGGGACTCGTTCTATTGCATTCTTGTGTTGCATCTTTAAGGCTTCTTTGAAGAGTAAGTGAAGACGAGGGGGAGGGGGACCCCTGGGCGGCGTTGTTGGAGGCTTCTGCAAAAACTCCAGAGTGTGTCCCTTGCTGACCAAATCCAGGACCCACTGATCTGAAGTTATCTTCCGCCATTGGTGGTAAAAGGCAGAGATTTTGGCGCCCACGGGAAGGGAAAGGTGAGTGGCTGACATCCGGCAAAGCTCATTGGCGCTTGTTGGAATCTCGCCCTTGATTGCCTGAGCGTCGTTTCCCTCCTTGCCGAGAGAAAGAACCAGCGGCAGGCTGCCTGTAAGAAGATTGGTAGTAAGGATTGTTGTAGGTAGATTGATACTGACGATTTTGTTGGTTGGAATAATTGCCTCTGGAGGAGTAACCACGGCCTCTTGCTCCTCTAAAGGATCTTGTATTGCAGGGTACCAAGAGATTTAGCTGTATCCGTATCAGTTTTAATAGCCAGTAAAGCGTCATCAATGTGCTTCCCAAACAATGATTCGCCATCGAATGCCATGTCCAAGATTTTGGTTTGGACCTCAGGCCTGAAGGTGGTAGCCCTGAGCCAACCTTGACGCCGAAGCACAGCTGCTCCAGCCAATTGTCTAAAATTGGTGTTTGAAATGTCCAGGGCGCAATGAATAATTTCTGAGGCCGCCCTTTCACCCTCTTGTACAATTCTGCGCACCTCCATCTGATGATCCTCAGGGATCAACTCAAGATATTCCGTGAGCTCGGACCACATTTGCCTATCATAACGAGCCAGGATAGCTAATGAATTAGCAGCTTTAATGGAGGCTGCTGCATTTGCTGAAAACTTCTTTCCAATTGCATCAAGTTCTGCCCTCTTTGTCAGGTGGCGTTGAAATGGGAGCAGAAGGATTTTTGGATTTTTGCTGCGCAGCTTGGGATACGACAGAATTGGGTCGAGGGTGACCTATTAAACAAGCTGGAGTATCCGATGGTGCTCGATACTTTTTCTCTATCCTTGGAAGGACTGCAGGAATGGAAGCGGGAGTTTTCATTATGTTGAGGCCTTCCTTCCATATATAATCAATAATAGGAATAGCCCTGGTCACTCTGCGATATCCCTCTTTAAAGTCATGTAAAAAGCAGTCCGACTGCTCAACTGTGACAGCCAATTCAAATCTATTAGCAGCTCTCTGCATAATATTGTGGAAACCGCCAATATCTTCAGGTGGAGAATCTGAAGGTCGGGGCGCAGGTGGAGAAGGCATAGGAATGACATAATCCTCCCAAGGATCCACAGGTGTTTTATCCGGCAACTCTCCCTCTTCCCTGCTTTCTTCATCATCATTGGAAGAAGCGTCCGTATCATTTTGAGGAAATGGAGCAGTATTTTGCTGTGGCGACAATGAAGCCCTTGGTGACGGAGGTCTTGGCACGTCAACTGGAACAGGTGACCCAGCGGGTGCAACCTGATTTGATGGAAATCTCTGGCGATAATCCGCCAACATAGCCTGCAAATCCTGTATTAAGGAAGTTGGTAAATGTGTAGTGTCCTCCGACCGAGAAGGTCTAGTATGAGATGACTGATATGGCGTGGAATAAACGTCATGTGTATAATGATCATGGACTTCCTCCTCATCATCCTCCCGATATTTAATATTTAATTGAGAAGGGTGACGGGCAATCCCAAAAGGACAGTCATCCTCTTCCCCTTCATCTGACTCCTCTTCCATGTATGTCTCCAAAATGTGCGATGGCAAGAGTGGAGAAATATGTGAATAATCCTGCCTTTGATACGTTTTCATCTGAAAATGAGTGTATTGTATCTTTGCTGGAGGTGAACCGTGCAGCAGATGTCAGTGCGGAAGCCACTGTTACAGGATTCTCCGTCGACGGTCCTGTCAATGACAAAGATCTTGCCGTCGACGAGGTCGTCAATGGTGTCTTCGTCGACGAACCTTTCGTCGTCGGGACTGTCGATAGCATCTTCGTCGACGAGTCCCTCGTCGCCGGGACCGTCGATGGTGTCTTCGTCGACGAGTCCCTCGTCGTCGGGACCGTCGATGAGGTCTTCGTCGACGAGTCTTTAGTCGACAAGACCGTCGATGTCTTCGTCGACGAGTCTTTAGTCGACGAGGCCGTCGATGGTGACTTCGACGACGACGAGTCCTTTGTCGACGATGTCTTCGTCGACGATGATGTCGGCTTCGTTGTCGTCGACGGAGCAGAAGATTTAGTCGACAGAGCCGTCGTCGACGGAGACGTCGACGATGGCAACTTGGTTTTAGTCAGCAATGGTTTAACAGACATCAACGGTGAGGTAATAGCTGAAGTGGTAACCGTAGAAGTAGATGAGGAGGCAGAAGTCAAAGTAGTAGTAGGTACAGACATCAGAGAAACCGTCTTAGCCTGGGTTGTACTCACAATTGAAGAAGCCGATGCACTCTTAGAGGGTTCTGAAGCTTTCTGAGAGGTTTTAAGTTTTTTCTTTCTCTCAGGAGAAGGACTTTCTTTGGATCTAGCTCTCTTGCTGGAGGTAGAGGCTTTGTCCTCATCAGTGGAAGAAGACTTCAACCACAAAAGAACCCTTGCCTCCCTATCCCTGATAGTTTGCTGAGGGAAGGTACGGCAAATTCTACAGTCCTTCACAATATGTGAAGGGTGCAGGCAATAAATACAGTCAGAGTGCTGGTCCTCCACATGGACTCTCTTCTTGTAGCAGGTCCCACAAGCTTTGAAAAGAGCCTTCTTTTCAGACATTTTAAGGAATAAAGATCAAAAAACGGAGTAGGCACTCAGGGAGACTCCCTTACACACGAAGTGCGGTGAAAATCTGAGGAGAACTGCCTGAGCTGGGAAGGTTCTAGAGTGTGAGGACAGCTGATTGGCTAAGGCTACTATTTCAGGTCTTTTTACATAATGATGTAGATAGGCTGCTAAGTTTTGAGGCCTAGTTAGGCCTTTGGGCTTTTCCAGCCTACTACAAGAAATTTTTAGGCACTGCTATTGTATATAATTTACCGTGGGACTCCCGCCTCGACGACGGGGAATGATTCAGGCATGTGAATCTATGAAAGATACCCTAATACTGGATAATGAGGAAATTTGCATATGAAATATCACTCTGCGCAGGCGTAAAAAACTCGGGTATATAGGATATATTTTTGATGCTTAATCTCTGGAATATATAGAGAACATTCTGAGGATGACTATTATGCAAACAAATTATAGGATATTAATTTTGAGTGCCCCAAATATAAAAGTCGAAATTAGGCAAAATTCACTATTTAAAAAACAGATTCTGCCACTCTGAGCAGCTTTTAAAGTGCCTCAGGCTTCAGTAAATGCACACATTTAGGTATAATACAAACAGCTGACTTTTATATTGTTAGAAAAGTATACTGCACACTGCTTAGAATTGAAAATATGTATAAAAAAACCAGCAGAAGTTATTCTCTTAACTCTAAACTAACAAACAGGGGGATAAGTGCTTTCCAGCTTTCTGTCTCTAGGGCGACTTTAAATTGGGAAAGCTGCATGGAAACCCTTGCACACAGAATAGGACAGCTGGGAAGGGTTACATGGCAGTTCTATATTTAGAAGCCTAGCATGACCCTCAGAGCAAAGTTTGCTTTGACATTTTGACCTCTGAAACTTTTAGAAAGACGACAGGGAAGAAAAGGAGAAGTTTTACTTTTTTTGTGGCAAAAGCAAGCACTTTATGGACTCTTATGATCAAACACGAGAATGGTATATGTGAACTTTGATTAATAGAAGAAAGCTTTGCCATATTTTTATACAGCACTAATGCTTCTAGTCTGAGGATTACTGTACAAAAGCTGAGGCAATGAAATTTAGTTTGACTTCATGTGCCCTAATTAGTACACTTGCTAAAGGGATTGGCGGTTAATTATTTATGTTCTTTAGCTCTCTTAAATTTGCTATGTACCTCTTATAACTTTGTTTATGCCTTTTGCTACAATTAGGGGTTGATAGTGTTGACAGAAGTGAAACCTGTTTCAGGTTTCCTACTGTCAAAATTTGGGAAGAAGGCTGGCTCCTCTACAAATTAAGGGTAGGCACAATTTATGTTTCTCTTTCTTTTTCAATTTTTTTTTTGCCTGTCTAAGTTGTCTGTGAAATAGCAATGAAACATGTAATTGGCTATTCAGTAATACTGTTTTAAACATTGTTAGCATTAATAAAAATGAATAAGTATATATGTTATGTTACTACCCATCCTGATTGTTGAAATTATGACATGATGAGTAGTCTAGATTGTTGTTCCCTTATTTGACCTTTAAGGGGAACTAGATGTGGGTAGTTTTTGTTCTAAAATCTTAGGTGATAACATCCTTATTGTATGTTATTCTCATGCTACATAGTTTTGCAAGACCATTGCTAGCTTCTATTAGCTAGTCTGTGTAAATAAACTGACAGTCCTTATTAGAGCTGATGTTGCATAGTTTGAATCATGAAATGTAGAATGCAGGGAAAGTGCCCTTGTGATCCTTAGCAAACATTTTTGAAGGAAATATTATTTTAAAGATAAGAACTCCTGTTAAATTAGCAGTTTTAGATTTTCATGTTGCTCCTATAACATGAGAGCATGGTCCTAAGTGTACAATGTAGGTGCTTTTATTAAGAAGAATCATTTTAGAAGGGTCTGCAGTCCTGTACAAATAATGTAAAGTTTATGAGCAAAAGTGTATTACATTTCTTTTTTTTTTTTAGGGTTTTCACATTAGTACACACGAATACACCAATGTAAGGATGTAGGGTATGTCTGTGTTGTTTTTCTCTTTTCCTAAGAATTTAGTGAATGAATACAGACTTCCTTGGCAGCTTGGAATTGGGTGATGTATTACTCTTGTCAGATCACCAAAGAGTTCCTTTTATACTTCCCAATAGTTCACATGCTGTTGTTATTTACTCTCCCATAGATAAATGAAGTGGTTCTTGGGTGCCTTGCTAATATATGAGGCGTTCCAAGACTAGGAAGTATTCTGAGACTATCCTCTCTGTTGATAGACTTGTTTCTGTGCCTTGTCTAAAGACCTTTTGTTATGTCCATCAATAGATATTTCCTGCCTTACAACCATTGCCAGAGGGGCCCGGACATCAGATTCAGCCTGGGGAGTCAGCGTCATCACCAGTCCAGCTTGAAGCCAAAGTGAAGGTAACCAGCTCAGGCATTGCTGGCAACTAAGATCTCAGGGAAGACAGAAGCCCTGGGATGAATTGTGTACCCCTGCCACGGTCTTGGGCGAAAGACTGGGTCACAAACCAGAGAAGAGAAATTGTGGATCAAGTTTTTGATGCCCAGCTGAGAGTTGCAGACCGACCAGAACCGCACGTAAGCTTTACTTGAGGTGACTCCTTTTGAAACAAGGATTGCTTCAGAGATCCTAGCATCAGGCCTCTGAATCCTGGTTCTAAAGTGAATGCAAGTTTGCACCTTTGTTTGTTGGTCAAAAGGTGCCTGAGCACACTGGATGCAAATATGTGCCCCCACCGAATGAGCTGTGCGCCAGCAGAGCAATACAGGAGTTAGGGAAGGACTTGAGTTTAGGGTACAGGTGCTGTGTCGCTGGTGCCTGTTAGGCAGTGTACCAGTATCCTTCACTTCAATCTGAGACACTGGACAGGATCGCTGAGAGCATTTGCCCTGGTGGTTGTCTGCCCTATCCTGAAAGAAACATTTTACTTGAAACTCGGCCGTGATTTTTTGAGTTGCGAGTTGTGCAGCTCCACCATGGAAACAAGAGCCTGCCTGTGAGGCTCAAAAACAGACACAGGGAGAAAACTCCCCTCTGGCTTGGTTGTACAGTGGCTTCAATTTCCCCAAGGACTTCTTCTTTTTCGTCAATAATGTACCCCTTTAGTCGTCCCATTTTTTAGGAGGAGCAGTTCTTTGCAGCTCTTCGTTCTAATTCCTATGGCCCTGTGTGGTCCACCGGGTCCCTTGGAGCCAGTATTGTTTTTGTAACAATCTGTTTAGTTGCTTTAATATTTGCATTAGTTATATTTATTCTGCATTAAAAACATTTTTCTGAGCAATTGAAAAATGTGACTTTGCCCTTTCCTTGCATGTATTAAATTGATGTTCTAGCCTAGTGAAAATAATTTTATTAGATATGTGCTGTTGGCTATTCTGAAATTGAAATGAATGGTCACTTAAATGAATAGGGGCCCTTAAAATGTTTTTACTAGATGGTTCTAGGATTTGCTCAGTACTAGAGAACTGATGCTTCTGTTTGTGATAATAGTCATTCTCTCCTACTATCTGTATGTTAATTATGACCAGATGCTCTGTTCCCTATGTAGTCCTGCTTATATCTCATATGGACCTGCTTAATGAAATGGTTAGAATGGAAAATGCCCACCTAGCAATGAATAAGAATATTGATAAATTTATGAAAATTAATGTGCAAATATTTTCCATGTTCCTACTGGATCATAGGAATGTCTTTAGCTCATGCTAAAAGGACCATCTGTTAAAGATTGCAGGGATTTGTTAGCATGAGCTGAAACCATGTTTGTACTTGGCAGCCATTTTAGTTAGCCATGTGCTCGCTATGTGCTGGTTCCTTCTTCGGAGCCTTGCTCATGCTCAGAAGGGCCTAGCTAGTAGAATGCACCAGCTCCTCTTATATAACTGGCAGGCTATTTTTTACTGATCTATGGAGAAGTAACTCTTGAGCAAGCAGATCTTGCATGCCCATAATAGGCATTTTGGATGATTACATGAGCCAGGACCATGCGGACTATGTAACCCTAAGCATATATAAGGCCCCAGTTTTTTGTACTCCTTAGACTGCCTCATTTAGTTTCTGAGGGTACTGTGTGATGTAGTCTCTCATCTGAGGTAAATAAATGTGTATTTTATATTTCAAAGGACCAGGTATCAGTGAGACCCCTGAGAAGGTTTCTATTTTCTTCATTGGTATTGCCACCCCTGTTGTTGCTGGCCCGGTTGTTGACCGTGGCTTACTCCTTGGTGATCCTGCTGAAAAGTTGGATGCGAGGCTACAGGCTGGTGGTTACCTCTGCCTGCTGGCCTCCGTGAGGGTGCACCCCTATGCATGCCTCTGAATTGTAGTGCTTCCGTGGAAGTTTAATTTTTCTTCTTCAATTGGTTTAATTTGTCGTCCACAGCTGTTCCGAATAATTGTTCACCTTTGAATGGGGAGTTTGAAATGTTATTTTGTACTTCTGTTTTAAAACCTGAAATTCGCTGCCAGGCGTCCCTTCTTTTAGTGACCTCGATCATCATCTGTCGGCTAGATGTTTCTGCCGCATCTAGTGCAGATTTTAAACATGTGCTCGCCATGTTCTTCCTTTCTTCCACTAAGTAGCTTGCCCTTCTTTGGAATTGGTCTGGCAGGTGTTTTAGTAGTTCTCCTACTTCCTCAAAGTGTTGGTATGCATGTCTGTTAAATAAAGCATTTGAATTTGCAATGCACCATTGTATTGCTGCACTTTGAATCTCATGGGAAGAAAGGTGGAACATTCTTTTGCTCTCCTTGTCTGGTGGTGGCCCCACATTAGTGGGTACATTTGCTCTCTTCCTAGCTGTGGAAGTGATGATGGAGTTAGCTGCCACTGATCCCCTGATGTACATAGGGTCCTTTGAGGAGTGCTTGTATTTTTTCTCATCCCATGGTATGACTGCTTTGCATGTAGCCGGTTCTTTAAAGGCTTCCTTACCCTGGTCCCGTACATGAGAAGGAATTGACTCCGTCTTTGTGTAGATAGCAAGGTCTCTAGAAGAAAACATGGTTGTGGCTTTACTTCTTCTAATTGCACTCCATATGTGTCTGCTGCCTTCTTTATCACCCGATTGTACATACCAATGTCATCTGGTGGTGTGGACCTTGTGGGGTATGTGTCTATCCCTTCTTCTAATGCTTCGGCGTCAATATCTTGCCACTGTAGGTCTTGTGGCTGAGGTCGCCGAACCGTGATAGGATTGGTCATCTTCCTCTCCTTCTGCTTCGAAGTAGTACTCTTCTTCCTCAACCGGTTCTGGTGTTGCCGGTGGCTCTAACTCTTCGACCTTTTCGGTGTCGTTCGAAATTTTTGGCGGAATTTTGAATTGCTGCATTGTTTCTCCAAAATCCTTCTTGCGTTGCAAGATGCTGGCCATTTCAGCTTCAAGCCTTTTCTTTTTCAACTCCCACGCTTGTGTTTCGGCGTAGAGACTTTCTGCCTTTCTTTTGGAGCTTGTCGACGTAGATGTTGAAGCTCATTTAACCCTTTCTTTTTTTGATGTCGAACCGTCCTCAAAACTAGTCTTCGGCGTTTTGTTCTTTTCAAGGGTGTTAGCTGTCTGGGAGTCCTTGACAAAGGAACTGACGGACTGTTTGTCCTTGGAGGCACCTGGTGTCGTCAACTGTTTTGACGCCAACGCTTCTTTTGAGGACTTAAGAGTCCCTCTTTCATGGTTCAGCCGACTGTTTGGGGGTCAATGATTCTATTACCTCCTTCTGTGTTTTCAACCTAGACCATTGGGACGTGCACTCCTCTTCGCCTTCAGGTCCTTCGGCGACGGTGTTCTCTTCGCTGGAGAGTACAAGATCTCCAAGCGACGGAGGTGGTCCATGACCCTGCATGTTGTAATTTGCTCTTCTCTGCCTCGCTCTCAACCTTAAAGTCTTCGGGGTGAATGCCAAGCATGCGTTGCAATCTTCGCTTCGGTGGCCCAGCGGCAGGCATAGGTTGCAGACCGGGTGCTGATCCTTCTGTGTGTACTTGTGGTGATAATTGTAAAAGAACTTGAATGGTGTCTTGTCCATTACAATGCACAGGGAGCCCCCTGTATGCACATTCTCCGTAGGGCATCGAAGTTTTGGTCTTTTTCTCTTTGCTGCATCCTGTTCCCCGACTCGAAGGCTGGTACGTCGATAAAGTGGTGTTATTTTTCGTCGATTCTTCTCTCCAAACTTCAGGAGCTCCTTCCATATTGATTCAGACAACGGTGGAAAAAAATTATCTGAAGATGGCACCAAAGGTGGGAGCTTCCGGAGAAAGCACATCATCACAGAAGGACACCAAATGGTGGTATGTCGACGCCCACCAGGCCACAAAAAAAGAGAAAAAATAAATACTACAATTCTGGACCCAACCACTAGATGGCGGAATAATGCACAGCATAGTGAATCCAGAAAAGATTCTGGCTGCAAAACGATCAGCACGTGTCGCAGTCTTTGTCGTGTTACGGGGACAAACAGATTGCACACTTCGTGCAGGTCAATGCGCAGAAACTTGGCGGGACACCCGGGACAGAGATTGAATTGAGTCCGTTCCATCGACTGCTAGCAAGCCTGGCACCGGTAGGCCCAACGGCCCTCCACAGGTTTTCCGATCAAAGATTCTTGGTTCAAAACGATATGCGAAGAATAGGAAAAGCTCAGTCAGCCAGCCAAGAAATCTTTATTCGATTTAAAAATCGTACAAAGAGATAAAAACATTTTTATACAGATAAAAATCTATTATACAGTTTCATACTAATCAAATACATGTGATAACATTTTTGGGCTGTAAAAATTTATAAAATAAAACTCATTTGGGAAAAGCCCGATGCTGTCTTACGTGATTTAGTTCTAGCCACCGCCACAAAGAAATTTGCCATGCAGAATGTGATGCGAATGTTACTCAGTGATTGGAGGTAAAGCAAAGCTGGTCTCACCTGGGAGAAACCAGCCTCCCTTAAAACAGGTAATAGATGTTTTTTTTCTAATCTCTGTAAACAAACCACAAAACATAACAAAATGCAAGGTATCTTGAACAGAAAAATTATCACAGGTGCAGGGCGGGGCTAACTCTGGTTTATCCCATGTTTTAAAACTGCCCAAATAAAAATGTATCAGGTTAAATCTGAACTTAGTCAGAAGAAACCTGTGAAATGGCCTAGTAACAAAACTAAGGTAAGGTTCAAGTGCATTAGAGTTTACTAACAGATAATGTCTTCTCACTGCCGGCTTCTGCAGTTCCCTTTCCTCACGACCCGCTCTTGCCCTAATCATGAACTGCTTCTTGACAATGTCTACATCCTGTTTCCTAATACCCGAAGGGGATGTAAAGAGTTCCGGGCGTACCAGTTCTATGAAAGACTTCTTCAAATAGGCCATCCATGGTACCCTTTTGAGGTGGTCTAGAGACATGACATTGTTCATAATCATGTGGTTAAGTTTTAATTCCTTATTAAGCCACGTCTATAACCAAAAGGTTAAAGGTGCCATGATAAGCCTATTGATAACATAATCCAAGCCCACCTCCGCGTGTATGGAGAAGGTTTGTGTGGACTGTGGAACAGACAAAAGGGAACGTAAAAATCTATATTCTGCCTTCTGTATTGGTTCAAGATGTGCATAACCCCAAAGGGGTGAGTCAGGGAAAAGCTATCGAGAAACAATACAGTTGAGGGTAGTGAATTGACCGAAGATAACCCAAGAAACTGTGCCGAACCAGAACGCAGCAATTCACATCCGAACCCGATGGTGGAAAAATACAATCTAACAATGGAGTTGATGACCATGCGCACTATCACCGAAAGGAGGAGTCACCTACCTCGTGACTGGAAAAAGACTTCTTTGAACAAAAGCAAAGTGCAAACAACCAGACCCAACACTAGGTGGCGGGCTATGCACAGCATGTGATCTGAAGCGCACATGCCTCGAACATTCTGTTATCAGAATTTGTGGGATCAGTATGATGTATACAATTATCCACTTTACACTGAGAGAAAGCATTAACTCAGTCGAGAATGGAGGGTGGGTGAATGCGTAAATCTACACTTTACAACATTCTACTTTACACTGTTAAAAAATAAGGAGTCGTTCACGTTGTCACTTGCCAGTTATCACATAGGTAAAGACTAGGTGTGCAAAAAAATCAACTCTACAGGCATCACAGCTAGCATAGTAAACCTATCTGGCAATAATAAGATCCTAATTGCAAAACACTAATAATTAATATTTAGGGCAAAATATTACCGGTTCTTGTGATCCCTCTTGAAAAGTAGTTTTTAGGAATAACTAAAAAACATATGTGCATTTTCAGATCTACGAATCGTAACACATGGAAGACTCAAAAGGATAAGGTTACTTACCCAGTAAGCATCTGCTCTTAGCATGTAGAGTTGTAGATTCCCATGCTTTGCATACTCCTGCCATCTAGGGTTGGGTCCGGATTTAGCAAGTTGTTTTTCTTCGAAGAAGTCTTTCCAGTCACTAGGTAGGTGACTACTCTTTTCGGTGATAGTGCGCATGGGCATCAACTCCATTGTTAGATTGTTTTCCCGCAAAGGGTGAGAATGGAGTTACTAAGAGTGGAATAGAGATGTCCATGTGTATGTATATAAAGTAAGAGAGAAACTACAACAGGTATAGGTACCTGGGGAGGCAGGTGGGTGCATGCGAATTAACAGCTTTACATGCCAAGAACAGATGCTTATTGGTAAGTGACATTATCGATTTGAGTCATATGAGCTGTAGATCATATGCTTTACACAGACTATACAGCAGTATTATCCCAAAGAGATGGCTAACCTGTAGCTGTTGCGGTTGTCTGAAAGAGTGTTCCAAGTACTGCCTGGCCTACATTAGTTTGTCTTGTTAACACATCTACACAGTAGTGCTTGGTGAATTTGTGTGATGTAGACCATATTGCAGCCTTACAAATATCAACTATGCAAATGATTCCAAAGAGAGCCCTAGTAGCGCCTATTTTGCGGGTGGAATGCGCTCTAGGGGATATTGTTATAGTTCTCTTTGCTTTTGCATAACAAGTCTGAATACATTTAACAATCCATCAGGCAATACCGGATTTGGAAATAGGATTGCCCTTGTGAGGTGGAGCAAAGGCAACAAAAAGTTGTTTAGTCTTACAGATTGACTTTATTCTTTCTATGTAGTATAAGAGGGCTCTTTTGACAACTAAATTGTGTAGAGCTCGTTCTTCTACTGAATCCAATTGAGGAAAGAACACGGGTAACAACAGATTGGTTGATATTAAAGGCAAAAACTACTTTAGGTAGAAATGTAGGGTTGTTACGAAGAACTCCTTTGTCTTTGTGAAGATGGAAAAAAGGTTCTTGTATGGTTAGTGCGGATAGCTCACCAACTCTTCTCAGTGAAATAATTGCAATGAGTAACGAGACTTTCCAAGAGAAATTGCAGTTCACATTTATGCATGGGTTTAAACGGTGGGCCCATTAATCGCCCTAGGACCATGTTAAGATTTCACACTGGTGCAGGTGGAAGTCTTGGTGGTATAACTCTTTTACTCTTCAATTCTTTTAACCTGAACGGACTCTATAAAAGCTTTAAAAACAAGTACTCTAAAGAGTGATAAGTGTTGCCTATTTCGTAAATACGCAGCTATTGCAGCAAGATGTAATGGGATAGAAGTATAAGCTAATTCTGACCGCTGCAAGTGTAACAAATAAATTATATTTTGTATAGAAGCATCAAGAGGATTGATGTGGTTATTATTACAATAGAAACAAAACGCTTCCATTTAGCTGCTTCTGGCCTATCGAATAATGTTCATACAGTCTGGTGCAAGATTAAGATAACCAAACTCTGACTTCAGGAGCCAGATCGCCAGGTTGAGTTCTTTGGGATCCGTGTGTCCGATTTCTCCACCGCTTTGTGTGAGGAGACTGGATGTGAGGTGCAGTTTTTGATGCAGGACTACTGATCGCTCCAACAGGGTCGTGAACCAAGGCGGACGGGCTCATGTGGGAGCTACTAGAATCAGTGTGAGGGATGTTTGCCTGAGTTAATGAACCACTAATGGAATGAGTGGGAAGGTAAATATCCCTGACCAGTTCACCCATAGTGCATTGCCTTGGGAGAGCGGGTGTGGATACCTGGAGGCAAAGTTTGGACAGTTTGCGTTTTGATGTGTGCCAAAAAGATTTATTTGAGGAAACCTCCAAAGTATGGGAGGAGAACTTGAGGGTGAAGTTCCCACTTGTGAATTTGCTGCCTCCGTCTTCTGAGAAGGTCATCAATCTGTTTGTTACTCCTGAGAGGTATACTGCTAGGAGATAGATTTTGTGGTGAATGGCCCACTTCCAAATGTCATGAGCCAGGTTTGACAGGTGGGGAGAGTGTGCCCCCCCCCCCTGTTTTTGTATACAATACATAGCAGTCATGTTGTTGTTGCGAACTAGAGCAGCTTTGCCTACAAGGTGAAGTTTAAAAAAGGCTTTGAGCACTAGAAACACTGCTAGCAGCTCCAGATGATTTATGTGGAGAACTCTTTGCTTTTGACTCCACAAGCCTTGAATTGTGTGATTTTAGAGATGAGCCCCCCGAACCAGTGAGCAACACGTCTGCTGTTAGCATGGTCTGTGGAACCGGTTTGTGTGTTCCACCACTGCAGAGAGCGAGGAGTACAGCCATTTACCAAGACTAGAACCGGTTAAGAGACCCTGTGACTGGTTCCACGGGCTGATTGATGCTTTTGTACGGTGTACAGGCAGTGTCTAAAGAGGTATTCTTGGACCCCCTGCGATAGGAGCACCGTAAAGCACCGCGGCCAGAAGGGGACTGTAGGGATCCCATAGATTCGGCCAAGTCTGTGTCCTTTTTCATCTTTTCTAAGGAAGTGTCAACAACAAGACCAAAGGTGTTTGTCAAACAGCGTGTTTAAACACAGAAATTCTTAACCATGCACACCTTCTTTGTAGCAGGCTGGTGTTAATTGCTCTAGCCACAGTGTCAGCTGCATCTAACCCGCACCTATTTGAATTGTTAGAGATGAGCTTTCCCTCTTGCACTATGTCTTGAGCTTTAGACTTGTGCTCATCAGGCAGGTATTGGAGCAACTGCTACATTTCGTCACAATGTGCCCTATCGTACTTGGCTAAAAGGGGTTGGGTGCTCGAAATGCACCAGAAAATTGCAGCTTGGGATGCTAGTCTTTTCCTAGCGGTGTCTATCAACTTAGACTCTTTGTCGGAAGGTGGGGCATCTCCTGATGTAGCCCGTTTACGGGTATTAAAAACTACTAACAAATCTAAGGGTAACTGGCCCTTCATGTAAACTGGGTCAGACGGTGCAGATTTATACTTTTTGTCTATCCTGGGGGTGAGAATTCGTGCCCGAAGAGGATCCCTAAATATGTCATCCACATGTCTTAGCATACATTTGAGCATGGGGAGTGTGTGAGTGGATCTTTGGGAACTGCTAAGTGTTTCAAAAAGGAAATCCTCTTCTAGACATTCTTTATGTAATTGAATTGTGATAATCAGCAGCTCTGCTTAATAGTTCGATGGGTCTAAGTTGTCATATTGTGGAGGTTTAGTAGGGTAGAGATCAGGATTGTTACCTGTGGGAGAATCTGTATTGCAATCCTTCCAGGGGTCTGCAGGTGCAGGATCATTGGCCCTATCCCAGTCATCCTCATCATCAGGTGTGTATGGTCGTGGTGAATTAGTAGGGGTAATTAACAAGTGTTGTGTTTCCGGGGAAGGATGTGATGGAGGAGGAGGAGAAGAAGTTAGTGCCCCGCGTTTCCTCTTTAACCTCTTGGCTGCTAGGCGTTTTCCCCCTCCTGTGCTGCAAATTGCCATTTTTCTGTTTCCATGACGAGCTGAGCTCGTCATCAGCATCGAAAGGGTTAAAGGAATGTGATAGTCTTCCTCTGAGTCAGATTTGTGTTAGAGTGGCAATTTAGTCGCAATATATCCTGTTTTTGGATTGATGTAGTTTTTTGTTTAGGGTCTGGTTTTGGAGGCGGGACATCGAAACGGGGCTCCTTAGAAACATGTTCAGTGCCGACCATGGCCCAAAGGCAGAGGTGGGACCGGAGCCTTTTTCTTTGTGTTGGACTTTGGGGCAAGAGAGGATCTGTATCACGATATGCTGACCTTGCGGGATGTCTTCATCTACATCAGAGCCGGACTCGGAGATTGAGATATGCTCTTCTTGTTCTTCCGTGGCTCCTAAGGCAAAGACAGTTTCCTGTCCGTAATCTTCTCTGAGAGGTCCAGAAACAGCTGGTGTTTTGGCTCTGCATGTCGCAAGGTCGAGCCCAAAGGTCGCGGAGCGTTTTTTTAGCAGAAAGATTTACACATGTCGCAGTGTTGTTCATTGTGCTCTGCTCTGATGGTAAGCACAGGTTGCACACTTTGTGCAAGTAGGTGCACGGGAACTTCACGTGGCACCGAGGGCAGAGTTTGAATGGAGTCCGTTCCATCGACTGCGAGGAAGACAGACACGGGTAGACCAGACGGCCTTCAACGAGTTTCCCCGATCGGAAATAGTTTGTGTATTAAATACGATACGCGGAGAAGGGAAATACGCGATCAAAAAGAATACCGTTGAGGGTAAGAGGATTGGGCACAGAGGGGTACCGGAGTGGAGCAAATTACGTCCAAACCTAATGGCAAGAAAAAAAACAATCTACTAATGGAGCCCATGCCCACTATCACCGAAAAGAGGAGTCACCTACCTCGTGACTGGAAAGACTTCTAAGAAAAACAACTTACAAACATCCGGACCCAACCCTAGATGGCAGAAGTATGCAAAGCATGTGTTCTACAGCTCACATGCCTTGAACCTGCCAGCACCTCAACAAACAAGGATGTTATAAAGCCAGCAATAATTTAGTTCAAAACACCCATCTTAAAGACAGCGGGTGGTGTGGAGAGCCCATCTGGGATTTGCACAAGAACCCAAGCCAAAAAAAATTACTATCAAGGAAACCTATGTATTCCCGAAATGGGAACAAAAACAGCTGGCATGTAACATGTTTGCATCAATTGTCCTTTGGTGTTTAATGGGAAACAAGAGGTAAATCACAATGCCAGTCTTCATATGTATTTTTCATTTAGCCAGTGGGGTTGTTGCAACAACGATAAACAAAACACTGATCTTATTAAAATGATGTGCACAGCACAAACAATTATCTAGCAACTTGACATCACTCTACCTCTTTACTTCTGAGATAGACTGATAATATCAATCGCTCTCTCGTCACTTTTTTGGGAAGAAAAGACATGTTAGACCAATGTAAAGTTGTGAATCAGTTAAAATAGGATTTAGAAGTAACAGTATGTGAAACCTTGAAAAAACATTACACAATAACACCAGTGGGCCAAGAAGACAACTCGCAGTAAGAGAGGCTTTGGTTTTTTGAAGTCTTTTCGTATTCTTCTTACCTGTGTTATCAGAACACCAGAATCATTTGCTGAAAAGGCAAGAGACATCTCCACATCACTCTCCATTTGTTCCTCCTTCACAAGCGGAATCTTAGTACCACCGGTCTGATGGAAAATTGAAAGGAGGTAAAATTATAGTTGCACAGCAAAGGGTGATATTAATTGCTTCTTTCTGGTCCTGCTTACCAGTCAATCGATGACATGTTTGTTTCAAGTAAAAACTTGCTTTTTTCACCTTTTGTAAATCCCTTTATTGCAAGACTCCCTCCCGCAGTAGACAACGGCAAATTCAACAACAAACAGATCTAGACAAAAGATTAAACTACATTTTCTACAACTTTGACGAGAAGTTAGAGATGAACTGCACAGTACCTAATATTGTACACTGCTGCCTACTGAGAGACTAAGTACTTTAAAAACCAATAGGTGCATATGGCTAGTAATTTTTACTGAAACGGAGGTGACTATGTGTAAGTAGATGATGCGACTAGGACTGTGGCCTGTGCTCAGCCAGAACTATTTCAGGGTATTTCAGAAAGGGTACTAATCACCCACTACAAGTTTCATACTTTCAAATCTGGGTATCAGAAGTCCTATCTATGTAGCATTCCACTCCTGGTTAAGAGCACAAACAAGTTGAGCATGCACATAAAAGCAATATACACGCTCACATACAAAAGCAAACAGCTCCTAAATTTCCATGTTCTACTTTCTTATGCATTTGATCAATGGGACCCTGAAGCACTCAATTCAAGACAATCAATATTGCTTAGAAATCTGTGCTTGGAACTGGTTGATATTGAAAATCCAGCTTTGTTGGACACTTGCTACTTTTCACAGGACTTGATAGTTTTATTTTGTGAAAGAAGGGAATTTACATGCAAAAAAGATTATATTGCTTAGTAAAACCGTTTGCCACAATTAAACATATAGAGGAAACTAACAGCCTATTAATCATTATGTCAAAACTGCTTTTCATGTACTCAAAATGTGTCAAATTGGAAGAAGGCGTGTGATACTTCTGCCTGACTTGATCTAAGTCACAATGCTAAAGCCTTTGAGTGATGGGCAGGTGATGAGAGCAACAAGTCTGGGCTTCAACTTTACCTATATTCTTCAGAGACACAAGAGTCATTTCACAGCCGACCCCTAATCAGTCATTTTTTTTATTCTGAAGCATTTCACCACTACAGGGCCCAGTGGTGTTGATGCAAAGCAAGACAATCAAGCCAAGGTCAATCCGCCAGACTATTATAACAAAACAAGGCTTTCAAATTTTAGCCATGAACCAAAAAACCTGGCTTATACCACGAAGCTTATCGTTTGCCTAATTAGTAGAAGAAAGGGATGCCATTATAGAAAAGCCAGGTAATCATTTGGTTCAGGCTTTGCTTTGACGCTTTCCACCAACTCTTCCTGGATTTCAGAGGTCTAGTTAGTGAGTAAATGTATACAGCTAATTTTATTTGATGATTTATAAGACATGTTTCCAGGTCATTTCACTGAGCAGCATTATGTGTACATGTAGCTAAAAAGTACGCGCATAGAGGGCCGAAGGCTACAGTTCAATTACAGTGGAGTCATGTTTGTGCTAATATGTATTTGCAATTGTCAACTGAGCTTTCAAATGTCTTGGGGAACAGGACTACTACTTCTGCAGTGCGGTTGGTGAACGGTTTATAAATGTCAATAGGCTCTAATGCTCATTATGCCTTAGAAACATAGGTGCTTATTTACTTACAGTTTTCATTTGCCAGCTGTATTCTGCAATAGTCGTAATTTTATATCATTTTAAAACCAACATTATAGCTTTGTCAGTCTTAGGTTCTTTACTAGCCGACTCAGAAGAAACCAGAGTAACTCCCTTGATAACTAAACAGATGCAATTCCCCGGAAATCATACTTAGAAAAATTACAGTCCCAAAATTGAAAACGTCCCCTATTAGTTTACCATTGATAGAGAATCTTGAATTATTTTGATGGAGAGTCATGAAAGACACCTTGGGAAAGTACTGGAAAGCAGAAAAAGAATGACTTTTGCTAAATAATTAAGTTATCCTATTTTTTATGTTTGAGGGGGTAACGATACATTTTGTGCCAGTTACACCTGCAGCTTTGATGATTCATCACCTTTATTCAGTTCGGATTGTAAATTTCTATAAATACATGTAAGGCTATAAGGTACAAATGCAGATGTCTTGCATTTTAATTGCAGCTACCACTTAGCTTCTTACGTGGCACACAAGAGCGCTTCCTTACAATAGATAACGGTTTTCAAGAGCAAGCCATGTCCTAAAAACGCGATTCGAGGAGCATCTTAATGCTTGTATTTTCTGTGATTTTATCAACTTCCGTGGGTTGTGGGTCAATAGTTAGGGAGTTGGATGGATGTGATCTTACCATGATTATAATACTAGGTCACCCATCACCTACAAAAAAGGTATGGCTCCACTGACCCTCTAACGGTCTCGTCTGGGGATGGTGATAAACAAAATTGACCTGTGTGTTGATTAGCATACTGCTACTGACAATCAAGCTTCAGCCTCCCCCGTTTCAGCAATACTGTTGAAAAGGTCACCATTCAGCTGGGGTAGTGCCTCAAGCACACCAGTTTCTTATATATTGCCCACATCGGTCCACTTTGGGACTTTAGAAGAGCCATGTATAAGGATTATGTAGGTTAGGTCAGCTGCCTTTAAACATAATTTTGGGTCCTGCATCAGTCTCATGGTCTAAGGCTTCTCCCAGGGCTGTGGTAGACTGCTCGAGAGCTTCTCTCCCCCCTTGTATGACCTGACCTGATGACAGGAAGTAGACGTTTTCCTCGTCACATCTATAGGCTAGAATGATCGATATGGAAAGCCAAAGTCTGTTTTGCTGCTTTAGATGTTATAAGTCTATAGTAGGCTTCCTGATAAAATCATCCCAAAGCATTTATTAAAGCATCTTTAGTAAATAGAGAGCACACAGCGACAAACAACTTTCCTTAGAGTTTCTGTGGCTGCAGTTTTCAGCCGGAGTGCTCAACTGAGATGGTCACTTGGATACTAAAAGTGGTTGAAGATGAAACTAAACCAGACCTGCAAGAGGATTTCCAGATCCGAGAACTTACTGAAGGTATGGCATGACCATCAGTAAAGTGGGTTTACCATCTTAAACCCTTTGACTACAGCTACTGCATGACAACAGTCAAACTTGAGTTCTGTAAGCCAAGGTTTCTTTTTAGCAGTCCAGTGCTTGAAATGGTCATCATAAAGGCAGGAATTGTACAATAAAAGAATAGTTCTACATGCCCTGTTATAGAATTGGAAGCCAAACATCTGCTTTACACTGCGTGGGCACGAAGTTAACACATGTATATGAGTATTTCCGCACTATTTTCACAGCTCTATGTAAAAAAGAATAATTTACCCTAAGGACGCTATTCTGGTCATCACCTCTTGATACATGCAGGCAGACAGACAGAGAACAGAGAAACGAACAAGGGAGAGAGAGAGGGGGGGAATAGAATGCAAAAAAGAGTAAATGCAATAAACAAAAATAAAAGAAATTAGGAAATAAAAAAGACAGATTTTTAACAAGAGGGAGAAGAGAAGAGCACAAATAAGAAAAAAGTACCGGAATAGAGATGTGTGAAATGTGACATGATTGAGAAAGAAGGAAAAGTAAAGAAAATGGTGAGGGAAAGAAGGACAGAAGATAGCAAAAAAAACTTATACAGACTTCAAAAGAATATAATGCAACCCAATAAGTAATCATTCAACACTTTGAAGTTTAAAAATCAAAATGATGTGAAAGTCAAACAATAATATTGAAAAAGATCATTTATTTACATCAAGGCCCCGAATTCGGGGTGTAACCCTTAAGAAAACCTCAAAAATGTAAAATAAGTAAAAATATATTACAATTACCAGTAGATGTCGCACATCACTTTAAAAAATAGATTTTTTAATGTTGGAACAGAATGTTTTTCAGCGTTTCAAAGAGGTGCTTGCGACTACCTTTTACTTATGGTTGTTTAAACAGCAAAGGTGTTTTGCTACCTGCTTTTAGGGTGCTGTGTGAGAAAATAGATACCAGAGGATTATAGACAATACAAAAATTGCTTAGTCTAGTTGAAGATTCAGGATATGAAATACAGTCATTGTGCAAATGTCTGACTGCTCTTATTGCATAATCTTTTATGAACACATTTCACAAGTAGTGAATTGCACCCCGAGGCGAGTATTTTTCAAGGTTTTGGAGGAAGTGAATCAGCAAGAGAGATAAAAAAAATGTGTATCAGGTAGAATGGGATGGATGAAGATAGAGAGCTATAAGGGTGAGATTCCCCCTTCGTAAAAAAAAAAAAAAAAAAAAAAAGTGGGAAAACCTGAATTCGATTCTTCCTTGTTTCAGTATCAATGATTTTAGTAGGTTGCCAGATGTGTCCTCTATTTGCTCTCATTATGGAACAATTCCATACCCCTGAAGGAGGATAATAGGATAATATGGATGCAGCTTAGAATAGGAGTGTTAAAAGTTCAGCTCTATCCCGATCACCTATTTACTGTAAAAGATTCAGTAGAATCTTACCCATGTTTTACACAACTGCAGAACGTAGGAGCCTTTTAGATAGAAGATTCACAATACTGAAACTCACTTGAACATACAGAAACCAGAAATAGGGTGAAGTTCGTATTTTATAAAAATGAACACAAAGTTGGAGGTAATTATCTGTAAAAAAAATAGATATCTTTATATTAAATTACTTATCAAGGTGACTGGAGATAACCAAGCTAGATTGAGCAAAATCAATAACGCACCAATATTAAATAAAAAAATCATTACATGAAAAAGGTTGTTTTACCACAGGTGTTTTTCTGAATGCCACAACGTCTAGTATCTCACCTCCACCAGAATTCTTTGTGATTAGAACCTCAAATTAAATTTATCTGGTTGGACAAATTACCCGTGTACCAAAAAGTAGGCTGACGTGTTTGCAGAACTTTCCGGTCAGGGATTTTAGCAATAATTTCGGGCTGCTGGGCTACTCATCTGTACTCACAGGTGTCAATTCCACACCTTGTTTGGGGAGAGGCCTTAATAATGCCTAATAAACCTAATGACTAGGTCATCGAGTTCAATCTGCCTACATTTTTGTTTCTTTTTTTTTTAGCAGATTAGAAGTTACTCTGAATTAGACGCCATGCTGGCTGGGTTAATCGGTGGCACATTCTCAGTCCAAGACAAGGCCTTAGTATAGCGATATGTACAAATACAGATTTTTGTGCTCTTAAAATCCATTAAAGGTTGCCAATTTTTAAAACAATTTAAAAAGATTTCACAGGGTAAGCAACTTTAAGCCCACATACGATAGCCATCTTCGTTTTTACTAAGTTACAAGCAACTTTTCCTCCTGATACAATACCCTAAAACGAATGAAAGCTTTTTTGCCAATTTACGCTGAAAAACGTATTATAAAAGCCCCAGCATCATTTCTTTGATCCCTTAATAATACGGAATTTGCCTCCTTGGTCTGGTCTAAGTTGCAATCTAATGAGAAGGATTGGCATTCAGAACTGATAATAGTATAGGTGTCACTGCTGGGTCAGAACTATATTCCGATTCTCTTCTCCTCAGTCATGCTACTTTTCTATGTGTGAAATAGCATAATACATGTTTCTCACATTACATATCATAGAACTGTTTTCCAAGAATTTCAAGGTGTATTATACACCACTGTCCGAGGTACAGCACAATTAAGGCAGACCATATCCATATATGCACCTGTGTATCCCGAACAGTAACGTTTGGCATGAACAACTGGAGTTAAGCAATTACAACTGTTAAATCGTGATGCTAATGTGGTTGTGTGCGACATCAGCCAACTGGTTGCTACTCGGTCTCTCATTATTCAGCATCTGTGTCATGAAGGCTACAGGTGCATTACATTTAATGGCAGAGAGCAAAGGGAAACTGCTGAACACCCTTGCAGGCAAGTGCTCACAATTAATCTAACAACCGCTAATTCCTTGAATCCTAAAAATGATGTGAAAAAACATATGGGATATTTTAGTCATTTCATTATTCATCTATTACCTTTCTGTATTTATTGTACTATGTTCATTTGATTAGGGACAGCTACTGATTCAAATCAGTGTTCGGGTTTAATACTATACCTATCTTACTGGGTTAGTGTTGGTGTTATTCATACTTTGGGTTTTAAGACAATTAATTGTGTATGCACTGAAGGGTGCCTTGTTAGGTTTATTCGTTTTTTGCTGGGGGCCAAGGATTATGATTAGGGCTCCCGGTTTTTTAGTATTTATTTTTTTTACATTTCAGTCTGTATTTATTCATCTTATTAGTATTCAACCATATTTATTTTGTGGTTTACGAATAAGTGGAGTACAAAAGGTTACACATGTATTTAACTGATAAATGGTCACTCATACTTTGATGCCGGTAGCGTTTTAGCAAATTCAGTGGCCAAATACATCAACACACTACGCCCACAGGTAAATATTAGCAATTTACTACAAATATAGTTTAACATGTGCCATATTTAAAGATATCATAACCTATCTATAAGATCATCTGTTGGCTTGGAATTCACAAAAGACAACATGGAAAGTCACTTATTAGGATCACAATTTTCATAATTGTTCTCCTTTTAAAAATGAATACAGACAGGAAACACATTGCTTACCGTCTGTATTTATTTGGAAAAATCAGTAAAAACAGAAAACTGGGAGCCTTAATTATGATAAAACTATTGGATTAAGAACTATGGCTGATAGCTGGGCTACTCATCCGAGACAAAGTTTGCTGATGCCAATCGGAGTATTCCAGGAAAACTAATTGAGAAAAAGAAAGGAGCCAGTCAGAAAAATTATCCTTCATGTTGCTTGATTGTGCTCCACAAATATCCCAATTAAAATGACAGTAAAAAAAAAGCACTATATACTTCTAAAAAAGGTTTAAACTGGGCAGAATAGCTGTTTCTCTGTGAGGATCCGAAAGAAAAGAACATCAGTGAAATGTCACGAATACTGCCAGCATTGGAGAATTGGGATTAAGTAAAAGATAACTTTGACTGCTTCTGAAGCAGGGCCAGGATTAGGCAGTTAACTGCTAAACCAATTCAGAAACAGGTCCACAGATCATTTTACCTGGACCGTAGAAATGTCCCCAATACCACCCACATTAACTTTCCATTCAGAAGTGATTTGTCACGATTTTTCCATATTTAGTAACAAATCTCTTCAACTGAACCCTACTGAAAAAAGTCTTGATATCGAAGACCTAAAACGCAGCAAACATGATCGGAAAGCAATTGTAGTTTAAAACATTACTTATGGTATACTTCATTTGAGTCCTCACTCGCTACACCCCTTTCCGGTTTCTAGCCATTTTGACAAAAAACACAAACCCTGACCTACCTGAACTTCAGCACACTATTTCAACAGTAAAACATCCACAAAGATTGGGCAAAGCACTTAAATCATCGTGATGTTCTTTTCAAATATTTATTCAAATTACTAAAACCAGCATATAGTGCAGATGCTGCGCACTTAATCAGATCATGATCTGAGTTGAGTAATCATATCTCGATGAAATGACAACATTTTGTCTTTGCTCATGTCTCTGCTCATTAAGCATATGGACAATGAAATACAACCTAGTGTTAGCAACAGATGGCTATTGATTTTAGGAGCAACACTCTGTGGACTAATCGCTGCATCTAGACTTATGGGTCGCAGTATGGACTCCCAGTAGAAACAACTTAAGCATCCATTGAACAGAGAACAATGACAGAAGTACTAGTAGGAAATGCAATTAAGACAGTTATAAGTGAGGCGCCTGAAAATATTCAGTTTGTAGTACATATCACGCATGGTCACTATTATTAAAATATTTGACGGTTTCACAATATTCCCACATTCTTGAATCGTTGGACACAACATGAAAACAACCTCAACATTACAAAAGTAAAAGTCCAATACAGCTCAAGATTCACTGTTGTAGCAAGACAGGTCATCTGCTACAATTGTATTGTATCCAATAAATGAGGAATGGCATAGATATAAGGTAACCTGACCCAACAGTTTCTTGGGAGAAAGAAGCTAAGGAGGACCATGCATGTTCACCTTTTGATGTTTAACATGCTCAGCTGTATCCATCTCTTTTCTGTAGTAAGAATCCACAGTATCCGTCTTCTCTGGCTGGGAAGGGTCATTCATGCTCTTTAGCATTTTATGTTCATAGTTCAGGACAACGTGAAGGCACTGGTGTAGGGAGGGCGCAGGGCCCATCTGTGCTATGAATGCTTGGTGCTTGAACTTCACAAAGCCACAGATGTATTTCTCTGCCTCCTCAGTAATCTCACCTCGCTGGAGCCATTGGTTTCTGAGTGGGTGCCATGTCTCTGTGTAATACTGGATCACCTCTGCTGGACAAAGGACCTTGAGGTCACTCAAGCATTTCTCATAGACATCTGCTGACTTTGTGTGAGTGAGAACAGTCAGGCAGCTTTTAACTTGGGTTTCTAAGGTGATATCGGAAGGGGTGATTTTGAGTTGAAGAAATTCCAATAGTGAAGGCACGCAGTAATGGATTACAGCACGGGGCAGAAGAGCCTCCAGGCACCCTGGCACCTGAATCCCTGGATGCACAGTTACACGTTCCACCATGCTACTCATGCATGGTACTGTCTGAAAAATGGACACCATAATAAATCTTAAAATATCCAACAGGTTTTTCTTTGCAATGCAGTGGCCACATACATGCCACCCAGAATTTTCTCCATCACAAAAGACAGTGTACAGATCAAAGCCAGGGCTAAAATCAGGGAAAAAGTCTACATAGAGGTGACCAGAAAAGATACGGCCAATATCCTGCATGCCAGATGTCATTACAAAGATGCTCTTCACCAGAAACTTGTCTTCCACGAACACTAGCTTGATCCTTGCCTTCGGGTCTGAAATGAAGAGTGATTGTAATTCAGAGAGGACTTGTGTGCGGTCCTCAAAAGCGCTGGAACGAAAACGCAAAAGACGCTCTAAATCTGCGGGCTCCAAAAACTTCCTGGAGATGTTGTTTGCAATATATGCTGGCAGGCCAACATGGGCAGATAGCCTGCTCCTCTTTGGGGCGGGAGAATCATCCGTATTTAAAGAATCATGGCTGTGCTGGAAGCTGCTTTCGGCAACCACAAGCCTATCTTTCTGTCGACCCAATTTCAACTTGATGAAAGCCGGACAATTGTTCCTAGATGAAAAACAAAAAACATACATCAGTTCAATCAATCAATCAAAGAAGCTTTATTCGGTTTCAGTTTCAAGAATCCATAAAAGCATATAAAAATATAAAATAAACATTACATAGCATTCATATTTACATTAGATAAAAACCCATTTCATAAATACAGAGAGAAACATACCGAATTGCCACTAAATTCCAATATAAAAGAGAGTTAATTCATTGACAATCTAAAACGCATTAGGCTCCTTAAAAAAGTTGTCGCGCTATACAGAGTGAAATCGTCCTCCAACATTTGTAGTCTGAGCAGGGCAGGTCTACATTGTCTCAATCCCCATTTTTTTTTTAAAATAAGCTGAGTATATACCTTCTCCTGATTGTGGTGTAAAATTTACAAAATAGGATGCAGTGTAACATGGATTGTTGAGATACATCGTCACAAGGAGTCAAGAATCTTGACCAGGAGTTAACCTCGGGGAAAGTGGTTAATATAAAAAAGCTGCACCCTTTAAAGCGAGTTAGCAGCATACGGGAATAACTACTCTGGGTAATTACTAAATATCTCTAAAGACCTTGTCCATCTAGCATCAAATGATTTTGATTGACAGACACTTTCTTTCTCTCTAGCTGCCACCTAGTCTCTTCCAGGTAAGTTAGACAGATTACCTTCAGTTTTTCCTAGAAATGTCTATCATACTGGACGGGTTGTCAAAATATTCCTGATGGCCAATGGCTATTAGGAAATGTCTCACATACCTGAACCACTCTATTCTCTTACTCCCCTGAAGGTTCATGCAATCCTGGATGATGTCCCTTTTTAACCCGGTCTCTTGGGAAACCCACACCCTGTGCCACAACAGGATTGGGCTCATCTTTATGAGATCTGACATGTAGACTAGGCCCAACTCTCTGTGTAAGACATATGTGGAGGTTGATTTAGGAACAGCCAGGAGATAACGAAGAAAGGCATTTTCACAAGCCTGGATCTTGGCGGTGTCAGTAATGCCCCATTTGCCTGCTCCATAAATTACGGTGGACACACACTTTGCCTTGTAGATTTCGATCAGGATTTTTACTGGTCTTCCCCCTAGCTTAATAGCGAAATTGCGTATAGCGCCTATTGCACGTGCGAAAGCTAATGTCCTAGCATTTGCTGCTGCAACCCAAGAACCGTTATTTGCAAAGTTTATGCCCAGGTAAGTGAAAGTTTTGGTTTCATCTATCTTAGCATCGGCCAAAAAGAGATTACAATGTGCCTTGCTTTTTTTTGGAGCAAGTCATAGTAAAGGTCTTGGAAGTGTTAATATTTAAGCCCAGAGTACTCATATATTCAGCAAAGGAGTTGAGTGATCTTTGGAGACCCAGTTGCGTGCGCGCCATGATAACCGCGTCATCCGCTTACAGCAGGATTGGCGCTGAACTACCTTGGATTTGAGGGTAATCCTGCCGGTTATCAATCAGGTGGGATGCTACACTATTAATATACAAGTTAAATAAAAAAGGTGCAAGTATGCATCCCTGGCGAACTCCTTTTTTCAATGGGAAAATTGGCTGTACACTCTCCTTTAATACCGAAGCGGACCTTGGCGCCTGCCCCCTGGTACAATTCCTTAACCCCTTCCACGCTCATGACGAGCTGGGCTCGTCATGGCGTAGCCTCCTCGCACGCTGATGACGAGCCCAGCTCGTCACGTAAAGTGCGTTTTTGAATATCTCAGCGCAGGAGCAGAATTCTGCCAGCGCGGATGCGGTTAATAAAATTTATACGGCAGGGATCAATACCTAGATCGGTTAAAGTTTCCCACAACATTTCGTGGCGGACGCAGTTGAAGGCCGAGCTTAGGTCCACGAAAGTCATGAATAACTTATCTTCTTTTGCGACCATATATTTACCAATAATGATAGCTAGGTTTAAACCTTGCTCTACTGTGCCCGGGCCTTCTTTAAACCCATATTGGTATTTAGAGAGCACCCCCGAATCCGCTGCCCACTGCTGAAGCCTATTTAAGATGACCCTCCCGGCCACTTTCATTAAAGAGTCCAATAATGAAATTGGCCTGTAACATTTGGGGTCCTGGTGATCCCCTTTTTTAAAGATGGGGATCACTATTGCTTCCTGCCATGTTATAAAACCGGTCTTGTTGGAGCTGTTTAGTACCCGAGTCAGGAGAGGGGCCCATAATTTGGCTTCTGATTTATAAATGTCCACTGGGACACCATCAGTTACTAAGTTCTCTTTCTTGCTGACAAAAACACATTATGACCAGGAATGTATGCAACCAATTACAGCTCAAGAACATAAGCCACAGTAAGACCATTAAAAACATCATCATGAGTGTTCCCTTAATCATTACAGTGACAGATTCAGCTTGAAACTTTCAAATGAATGCAATGATCGGGTTACATGAAAATCTCACATTCCTTGCAATATAAGAATGCTCAACTAGTTCCCTAATTAAATGAAATTTAAGTTTTGAACAGACAAAACCTCAATGTTTACAATTACACAACATAAGGTTAATTAAGACAGCGTTGAGGGTGTACATGTTCAGTATTGAATATTATAGTCGATAGGAAACCTGATGCTCCACAAAAAAACAAATGTACAATATTTCTATATTAGAGTGAATTTATCACTCGTTTACTGTGGAGTTTCACAATGTTATGTTGTGAGAAGCTGGGTTTCTGGTGCAGTAACCCCCTCCCCCACGTTTTGCCAGACTACTGATGCCCTTCGACTTGATGTGTCCTGGGTCCCTGCAATCAGGTTCCCAGGGCCTGTGTACTTTCCCCAAATCTAACCCAAACCCAATTGTCATCTCTGGTCATAGGTCATCCCCTAGTAAATGGTAACAGGTACCCAGGGCACTGTGACCAGGGAAGGCCTTCAAGGGCTGCAGCACTTATTGTGCCACCATTAAAGGCCCTGTACCAACACACCTACACACACACACATCCCCCTCCCCGCTTTACAGGCTGCCTGTCTTGGTACAGAACAAAGTGAAGTCGACATGGCACACCTGTGTGTCATGCCTACAACCCACTGCCCTGACATAAATCAGTCACCCATCCAGCTGGGTGCACTTTGCCGGTGGCAAGGTTACAGATGCATGAGCCTTGTACCACTACAGTGTCTAAGTCCATTCTTAGACATTGTAAGTGCAGTGCTGCCATTAAGAGTGAAGGACAGAAGTCCGAATTTTCCCCTTGCTGCGGGCCTAGGCACACAAATATAATTGTTACATGATGTATCTATATATTTAGTTTATTTAGATGGGAAATACATCGATTGGTTAATTTTGCATAATAGCACACATCTTCATGTATGTATCATGGTAGAATAGTTAGAGCCAAACTGATGCCATTTTGTGGACTTAGCTCGACTCTCGGTTCGGAAAACGTATCTTTATGTTTAGTAGTCAAGACCCCTGCGTGTGACTTATAGACAGGCAGCCGAGGAAGGGTTGCTTCTTCCCTCGTTAGGATCGTCAAGGTTGCAAGTGGGTGCGAGCCTGATAAGTACATTCTTGGAGGCACCATGCGAGCCCTCCCGGACGGTAGGCAGAAGGGAGTCAACTTCTTTGACCTTGCTATAATGAACAGAGCTATTCTGATGCGGATGTGTGTGCCATAGATGGTCTTTCCTATGAAACCACCTACACCAACTTTTATTTTTCCTTTCTTGGGTAACGGTTTGAGAATGTAACAGTATATATGCAAGCTATTGAGTAGGTGCCAGCCGTCTTCTCTGCGAGCCTCGAGGGGTGAGGTCGAGAGAGGCTCCTCTGTCAGAGTCATCGTTAATAAATGATTGAACCTTCTTCACTGACAACTGACTGATTATTGGTAATTGGTATTGGGAGCTATTGGTAGGTATAGCTCAATAGGTTATTTAGGTACATCAGTTGGCGACTCCGCGTTGGGGTCGTCCCCCGTAATCGGGAAAGAAAGGGACAATAAGAGGGAGATCTTTGGTCGGGGGGTGGACTGACCGGAGTTCGGGGGTTGCTCTGCTCTCACGATCAGAGAGCCTCAGCTGCTAGTGGCCCCACGCCAGAGTCCTACGGGCGTAACCCAGGAGCTGACCGTATTGGTCATCAGGAGTTGGCAGTGGAGAATTCGCAATCAAACCTGAGTGCACCAGGCAAGTGATTTGTCTTGTGTTGGATACACCTCGGAAGGGGGTGTTCTTTTGGTGTTTTTGAATTTTTGGATTTGGTGGTTGGTAAGCCATGGAGAACTTATGTGGAGGTCTGACGGGGGAGTATTGATACTGCATGGGTGGATGCTCCTATTTGGATTTGTTTGGTTACAATAGAGATATAGACCAGACGCCTTGGTGTGACTTGTGATAGTATACACCCGGCCGGACTGCTCTCGGAAACGCCGGCAGTTGTACTTTGGTAACCCTCGGACAGATCTGGAGCAACGCTAAGATAGCGGGCTGAGCCAGAATAGTTCGAGAGGCGAACCAGGAAGGATGTCGGATGATCTGTGGTTGAAAACCTGAGTGGCTATCTCTAGGTAGTCGATGGATGCGACTATCTGATCTTGGTTCTAGTCAGTAAAAATTGGAATTAAGTTCTCCGCGAGCAGGAGTCGACGGGCTCTTCTTCTCTTTGTTTGGAACGACATGTCAATTTGAATCAGGTTTTTATTTTTGTTTTCTCGTTTATGTTTATGTCGTTTGTGAATGTGTTTCTTGTGAACAAATGAAGAATTTTGTATGAACATGGCGATGTATGAGAGAGAGTTGTTGTGAATGGTTCAGAAATTGTGAGTAGGAATTAAGAACAATGCCGTGCTTTAGTAAATTATGTTTTGGATGGGTTTGCCGAAAAGGCACACGATTGGATGAAAGTCAGCCAGCTCCTCCTGAGAGACGCCCTAGTCATGATATGTATTGTAAGCACGGAATTACTCCACTTCTGTTTAACACATTGTGGCACAAATACACGAAGGACAATGTGGAATTACAATGGCCACTGACGGGATCTTTTAATGAGAAAAAGATCCAGTATTTACAAGATCGATTGTTCTCTAAACAAAGTAGACAGGCAATGTTTGATACACTAAATATGTGGCAGAAAGAAGCGAAGCAAAACGTAGACGCATTAGATCGGAAAAATTACAGAAAATTAAAGCAGGACAAACTATTACCCAGAAAGCCATTGCTTATGATAAAACTCAGACTGAGCAAAATATTGACTGTATGAATCGACAATTTAGACCACAGACAGATAAAAGTTATGTCACTCGGACTGAAGCAGAAGATGTAATAGAAGAATTATTGGATGTTCGACCCCCTCCGTCGTATGCCCCTCAGCGTGTGTATCCTGCTGTTCCTTTAGATTTGGCTTCTGCCCCGCCGGCTCAAATTCCTGCTACAGCGGTTTCTCCTGTCCTTTTAGGGACCACTAAAGTCCCTTCTACCTCAGTAAGGGAGACAGCTACATTGATCCCGGATATACAGCCTCCAATAGGGGTTCCTCATGCGATTCTTTCGGTTCAGAGCCCTGGATGGACCTCTCAATCTTCTGGCACGATACCTGGATCAGCGGAATTGACCCCTTCCAGGGATTTCGGGGACTTAGGTAGTCGAAGGCTTTTTACGAGAGCATCAGCAGGGCAGGATGAGAAAGAACTAATAGCTGAACAGGCAGTTAAATGGATGCCAAACGATCTATATACAGTGGCTGATATCTGGAGTACTATGAGGGATTTTGAGCCGGTCATGCAGCAGCATGCTTTGTATCAAATGTCTTGTTATATCAATGTATGGGAACAGTGTTTTCGTGATGGGCTAGCTCCTCAGATATTATATGATATTTCAGACAGAGTTCATAAATTTGAGCTAAGCACCGAAGAAGTATATAAGAATGTAGAAATTGTGGTAAAATACCGAGGTAGGGTATTTCTGAAATGCCCAAATTGGGACTCCCAGCATCCAATGTGAGAGGTACACCCCATTTATCATCCTGACATACCAGAGATACGAAACAGTCCATGTGGTGTAGGCCGCACGGCGTAGATAGGCCCAGCGGCCCGCGTCGATTAACCGGAATCAAGGTGATGGCGTCGAAAGTTGTATAGTCGACGTCGATATTGTTTTTCGGAAGTTTTTGCGCTTTGAAGTTGCTGGGAAAGTTTTTCTAGCCGGAGCGGAGAAACTTTCATCCGAACCCAGTGGCGGAAAAAAACAATTTACGGATGGAGCCGATGCCCATGCGCAGTATTGTCCAAGGGAGGAGTCACCTATATCGTGACTACAAAGACTTCTCCAAGAAGACAACAACCTGCAATAATCCGAGCCTAACACCAGGTGTACGATCTGCAGCTCATATGCCTCGAACAATAACTTTTTAGTCGGATTTTCAGGAGTTCCGGTGGTAAGCCCCATATCCAAGCGGATTCCCTTTACTATAGGGCCAGTTACAATTGATTCCCTATTTTTATTGACCTCGCATTGTGGAGAAAACTTATTGGGATTGGATATGTTGAAGAAATTAAATGCACAAATCTACTGTTCCCCTGATGGTGTCTATTTAACTATACGTTCTCCTAGTAAAAATGTCAAGCAGTGCTTCGCTAAAAATGAACCTCTTCCGCCCGAGCAAGCAGCTGTCCCTTCTTCACTATGGGCTACTGGAGACGCAGATGTCAGTTAGTTGGACATTCCTCCTGTCCATATAACTCTAAAACAAGGTGTGAAGTTGCCACGTCTACCACAATATAAGATTTCGCCGGCAGGTGAACGTGCCTTACAAGATTTGGTCGATAAGGGTATAGTGGAAGAAACTGCGGCCAATGTCTGTAATAGCCCTATTCTTCCGATTTCGAAAAAGGCCCCTATTGATGGAGCATCAGAGGATATTGATAAATATCATTTTGTAATGGACTTACGGGAGGTCAATAAGACTGTAATTCCTCAATATCCAGTGGTGTCAGACATCACTACTATTCTCACTATGATTCCCCCGACGGCGAAGTATTTCTCGGTTATTGATTTAAAGAATGCTTTCTTTAGCATTCCGATTCATCCTGATAGCCGGCAGATTTTTGTATTCTCGTTATCTAGTCGCAGCTTCAGATTTTGTCGAGCCCCCCTAAGGCTATACTGAAAGTCCAAATATATATATATAGTAAGGCTCTTAAAGCTGTTCTAGACGATTTGACTTTGCCCTCTGGAAATGTCCTCATTCAATATGTGGATGATTTCCAAATACTGAGAAGGGCTGTAAAGACGCCACTGTTAAGATTGTTGCAGCATTTGGCGGCCAAAAGGTAATAAGGTGTCTCTCGAAATTTCAATATTGTCGACAGGAGGTGACCTATATTGGTCATCTACTGTCGAAAGAGGGGATGCGCTTAACCCCTGAGCGTGTTACTACCATTTCTAACATGTCTGTACCTTGTACTCAGCGTGATGTTGGTGCTTTTCTTGGCATTACTTACTACTGTCTCCAATGAATTCCTAATTTTTCTCTTCTTGCTAAAGCTTTGTTGTATTTAACCACTAAAGATGTGCACAAGCTCAAAACATTAATTAATTTGTTCTGCACCAGTCTTGGGTACTCCTGATTACCGAAAACCTTTTGTGCTCTATGTACACGAGGTAGACGGTTGCTCGCTTTCAGTGTTGACACAAGGAGTTGGTGGTAAGCAGAGACCTTGTGCTTATTTTTCTGCCGTATTGGATAATGTTGCCAGAGCGCTTCCCATCTGTCTGAGAACCACTGCCACTGTTGCGGTGCCCATCCGACAGTCGGAAGGGCTAGTTCTAAATTCTGATCTCAGTAATTTTGCTGTATGCTGTGGATGCATTATTAAATAAGACAAAAACACAGCATCTTACAAATGCGCGCCTTACTGGATATGAACTGACTGTTTGCCCCGCATATTACGATTAAACGATGTGCCATTCTGAACCCTGCCACATTACTACCCCTCCCTTCGGACGAAGGTAAAAATGATGTACATGATTGTATATTTCGGACCGAAGAAGAGACGAAGGGCTGGATTGACCTCACAGACATTCCTTTATCTGACCCACAAGGGGAATTGTATGTGTATGGCTCCTGTTTCAAGTTAGAAGATGGCACAACGACAGCTGCTTTTGCAATCACCACTTTAAAAACAGTAGTTGAAACCTCTCGAGTACCCTATCAATCAGCACAAGCCGCTGAACTAGTGGCATTATTACAAGCCTGTGAATTGAGCGAAGGACTGAAGGTCAATATTTATACAGACTTCCAATACGCCTTTGGCATGGCCCATAGTTTCGAGCAGCTGTGGAAGGAAAGAGGTTTCCTCACCTCACATGGTCAGAGAATACAGCACAGCCCCTTCATTTTAAGATTGTTAGCAGCTCTGACATTACCAGAAAAGGTGGCCATAATAAAGTGTAGTGCTCATAAGGCAGTGGTAGATGATGTGGGGGAAGGAAATGCTTTTACTGATCAGGTTGCTAAAGAAACAGCTCAGTCTAAAATGACTATGTTTGTAACCACCTCTGCTAGATGGGTGGAAGAATCTGAGTTGTTTAATAGTACCATGGAAGCGGGGTTCAAGAGATACAAAAAGAAGTTATCCCTGTTGAATTAGCTCATTGGGAACAGGAAGTGGGAAGGTTGGATGAGAATAACTGTTGGGTTGATGTGACAGATAAGCAAAGATGGCTATTACCGAATGCCTTAGTTCAGGTTGTTGTAACCATGGCTCATGGCCCGGCCCAAATTGGAGCGAAAGGTATTTGTGTATTTAGATCCTGTCTGGAACAATCCAAATATTCAGAAAACAGCTGTTCATTTAGTCTGATATTGTATGATCTGTTTGCAACACAACCCAGGAGGGAGGGAAAATGTCCTTAAGCTTTGCACCTCCGACCCTGCCTTTTGAAGTGAAGTAAGGGCTAGAAGAAAGGGTGACGGTTAGAGCGGCAGACCCTGATGCAGAGGTCTGGCCCGGGACCAGGGTTCAATTCCCGCCTCAGCGGGTCTTGGGCTCAATTTCCTCGGACCTGATAATTCTCGCCTCTGTGCCTATTCTAATCATGGGTCCCACTCTGCAACTCTGGGCAATAGCTTGTTTAATCTCCACAACGGCCCAAACAGCGCTGGGATGCCTGGCTTCAGGAGTGGACATTTTTCAAAGGGAAAAGCCAGGAAGGGTTCCACAGCGGTATGCATTACAGCGCCAGGACACCCCAGTTGGGGTATTCGTGCGCTTTACAAGTACAAATTACATTAAATCCCCCACTGGCAACAGCGTGGGTTTAATGTGCTGAGAAGTTTGATACCAAAATTCTCAGTTTTCAGTGAAGCCATTATAGTGCTGTGGTCCTTAGAAATGTGGCTGCACCTAGTTTGTCTATCAATTCATTTGCTCTTAGTATGGGGTGATCATCTTGGGGTTTGTCTTGGTGACAGAGTTGAGCCCTCTATAGTCCACTCAATCTCATTTCCCTCTTTCTACCCTGTGGATGAGGTTTGGGGACTAGAACCACTGGGCTGGCCAAGGGGCTCTCAGAGGGTTCAATAACCCCTAACTCCAGTATCTTGCCAACATCAGCTCTGATGCTTTCCTTGACTTGATCAGACTGGCAATAGATTTTGTTTTTGACAGGTGAACTGTCACCAGTGTCCTAATCATGGGTACACCAGTTTGTCTGACCAGGGCTCAAGGAAAAGAGCTTTCCATACTGCTGAAAGACTTGTTTGCAATCAGTCTGCTGTTGTGAAGAGAGGGTGTCTGAAAAGACAACTCCATCCACCGGCCCGTCTTTTGGGCTGTATAAGAGGTGGTCAGGGAGAGGTTCACTTGATCTCCTGATCCTCATCGGTCACCATCAAGGCTGACATCATGGAAAAGCTTAAGGCGGTTCACATGGATCACCCTTTTGGGTGTCCTGCTTGTGCCCAGGTCATCCAAGTAGGTGACCTCACTTATTTTCAGGTGGTCCTGGAGAGCCCTTGGTGCCACTGGCTCCAAAGCACACACCTTTTGCCTTGGTTGAAATTCTACCAGTACAGCTTTTTGGTCATACCAGCGCTTGTGAAGCTTCTGGCTGGCCTCAAGATTCTAGTACGCTTTTTCGATGAACTCAGCCATTGTGGACCTTAGGTCAAGCACATAGTGCACAATATCTTGTTTGGGTTCTTGGAGAGGCTTCTCCCAACCCTTTTTAACAAGACGAGTGGTCCCCTCACAGGATGGACAAACAGAAGTTCAAAGAGGGCGGGGTTGGAAGGTTGGGGGGGAAGCCCTACTCCCTTCTAAGGCATCGCTCTGTAAGCAAAAAGCAAGCATGGTAAGAGGACATCCCATCTCCTTTTGAGTTTTCAGGGAGTCCAAAATCATGCCTGTCAATGTCTTGTGAATCTCTCAACAAGGCCACTGGTTTGTGGGTGATAGGGTGTAGTAAGCCTGTACTGCACTCCGCACTCTTTCCACATGTGTTTGAGGTAACCAGGCATGACGTTGGAACCTCTGTCTGAAACCTCCTCCTTAGGAAACCCTACCCTGATGAAAACATCAATGAGTGATTTGGCTACTGCAGGAGCCCTCATGCTACGATGGCAGTGAGGTGCATCTGTATGCTTGAGTAGTTGATGTTGTTGTCCAGGAGGTAAGTTAGATATGTGATTAACGTCTCCTGTGTGTTGATTGAACTCATTTGATTGGTAGAGGCGCACCAGTTGGTATATCGCTTCCACTTTGCTGCATAGTATTTTCTTTTTGACTGTTTACTCGCCTCCTTTAGATTTCCATTGTTCGTAGAGGCAGATTGAGGTGACCAAGTACTATTTATTCAGGTGCCAAGCTGCTAGATGTAGCGTTGCTGGTTCCAGGTGAAAGACCTGGCCTTGTTACATTTTTAACAGATCTTTGCTTGCTTTGAGTTTGACCATTTCCCCTCTGGATAGTTCCAGTAGGGTTGAGTACCATGTTTGCATTGGACATGGAGGGCAATGAGAATCCGGTCTGTTCCTGGTAATTTTGCCTTTTCGAATACCCTTTGTATTGGGGGGTATTGGTGGAAAGGCGTAAGCAAAGGCCTCTGACCAGTTGAGTGAAAGTGCATTCCCCCTTGAGAGATCGTGTGGAAACCTCGAAGAAAAGAATGAATAGTTTCTTACCTGTGTGTAGTTTTGCAGCTTGAAGATCTTTCTGGATTCACTATGCTGTGCATTATTCCGCGATCTGGTGGTTGGGTCCGGATTCGTAGTCTTTTTTCTCTCTTTTTTTTTTTTGTAGCCCAGGTGGACGTCGACGTCCCACCATTTGGTGCACCTTCGTGATGTCGGCACGCTTCCTGCGGAAGCTCCCACCCTTGGGCGCCATCTTCGGATTCTTTTTTCTTTTCTTTTGTCTCTGTGGTGAATCCATGGCTATATGTATTAAACTTTCCTTCCACGTAAAGTTCTTCACGTATATTGTCTTGTTAAACGTTCCTATCTTACTCTATGTCCTTCCACCTTCTCCAGCCTCATCTTTCTGGCGGAGGTGGGTGGGTTCGCTAGTGATTCCAGAAAGATCTTCAATCTGCAAAACTACACCGACAGGTAAGAAACTATTAGTTTTGCAGCGTGAATCTTTCTGGATTCACTATGCTGTGCATAGATTTCGTAGCGGTTTTGTCACTCATGTGGCGGCTGGGTGGAAGATGAGCGTTGGTTGTTAAAGATATGTTGAAGCACTCTTTGGCCCACTTGTGCTTCCTTGTTCATCTGCACATCTACGCAATAGTGATTAGTGAAAGTGTGCACTGAAGCCCATGTTGCCGCCAGGCATATGTCTTAGATGGGCGTGTTTGCCAGGAAGGCGATCGTTGCCCCTTTCTTTCTGGTTGAGTGGGCTCGTGGCCCCTCAGTGAGCTCTTCACCTGCTTGCTTGTGGCAGAGTTGTATTGTCTTGGCAATCCATCTTGCTATGGTGTTCTTAGTCACTGGTCTACCCAGGAAACTCCTTGCGAAGGACACAAAGAATTGTTTCGTCTTCCTGTGTTCTTTCGTCCTTTCTATATAGTGCATTACTGCCCGCCTTGCGTCCAGAGTGTGGAGCGCCCTCTCCGCGCTTGACGTGGGCTTCTGGAAGAAGCTAGGTATCTGAATACTCTGGTTCATGTGGAATTTAGACACTACCTTGGGCATGAAATGCGGGTCTGTCCTCATCACGACCCTGTCACTGTGTATTTGTATGTACGGTTTTGCAGCGTCAAAGCTTGTAGCTCGCTTACTCTGCGTAGCGATGTTATTGCTACTAGAAAGGCTGTCTTCATTGTCAGCATTTGTAGTGATGCCTTATGGATGGGTTCAAACGGTGGCTTCATGAGTTCTGTCAGTACCACGTTTAAGTTCCATGCCGGAGGCGGCATCCTCTTGGGTGGCGCTATTCTCTTCGCTCCTTCCAAGAACCTTTTAACTACTCTGGAAGTGAAGAAACTTCTCCCTGTTTCTCCTCTTGTGTATGCCACAATCGCCGCCAGGTGAACCCTCAGCGAGGACGAGCTTAGTTTAGCTTTGATCAGGTGCGTGAGGTATCCAAGTACTGTAGACTCTCTCGTCAGTTTCTTCTGCAAGTTCTTCCTATGGCACCACTGCGTGAACCTCTTCCATTTCTCCCCATAGCACTTCCGCGTGCTGGGTCTCCTTGCTTCTCTCAGCACCCGAAGTGTGCTCTCCGGAAGTTTTAGATGTGCGAACTCTAAGTACTCAGGAGCCACGCTGACAGGCTGAGGCTTTCTGGTTCTGGGTGTAGAACTTGTCCCCCTTCCATGGAAAGAAGGTCTCTTCTTTTTGGGAACTTGTGTGCTCTGCCCTGCGACATCTCCATAATCTGAGAGTACCATGTCTGCCTCGCCCATTGGGGAGCCACCAGGATGAGAGTCATGTTGCTCGACCTGCACTTGTTCAGGACTCTGGGGGTCAGTGGCGTCGGTGGAAAAGCGTAGGCACATTTCTTTGACCAGCTTATCCATAGGGCATTCCCATGGGACATCGGTTCCTGTTCCCTCGATGCAAAGTGTTGGCATTTTGCATTCTGGCGTGTTGCAAACAAGTCTATTGTTGGTGTGCCCCACCTCCTGAACAGTTTCTGTCTCCTGGCTGTTCAGCTCCCATTCGTGGGACACCGACGCTTGCCTGCTGAGCCAATCCGCGTCCACATTGTCCTTCCCTGGCAGGTGTATGGCAAGCAGGTCTATCCTGAGTGGGATCGCCCATCTCCATATTTCTTGAGCCAAGCTCGACAGGGGGAATGACTGAGTCCCCCCTTGCTTGTTGATGTAAAACATCTTTGTGGTGTTGTCTGTATCATCACCCTTTTGTTGTAAAGGTGTTTTTGGAAGGCCTTGAGGGCCAGCAACACTGTTTTCAGTTCCAGGTAGTTGATGTGCTTGACTGCATCTCCTGGGTTCCACAGACCCCTCACTCTGAGCCTGTCCATGTGTGCACCCCATCCTTTCTGGGATGCGTCTGTGGTGATGGTCACAGTTGGGTCCGGTGGCGTTAAAGGTTTCCCCATTGTTATATTCTCCTTCGTCCACCATTTCATCTCCTCCTGCACATTGTGCGTAACAACCACTAGATCTTCCCAACTCCCTTCTGCTTGTGACCATAGTTGTTGCAGCCACTCCTGTAGTGGTCTCATCTTTAGACGAATATTGGGGACCAGGTGGATGCACAACGCCATCATCCCCAAGATCTTGCTCACCGTCCTCACTGTCAGAACTTGCCCCCTCTGGTAGTGACGTTTCTCCCTCAGCAGGCTGAGTGTTCTCTTCTCGCTGGGTGTTACTCTGCATTCGACCGTGTTTATCAGGGCTCCCAGGAAGATTTTCACCTGTTCTGGGGCCATGGAGCACTTTCTCCAGTGGATGGAGAAGTCCAGGTTCGTGAGCGTTCTTGTGACCTGTTTTGCGTGAACTTTGCACCTTGTGTAAGAGCTTGCTTTCACGAGCCAGTCGTCCAGGTAGGGGTAGACATGTATACCCTCCCTTCGTAGGTGTGCGGCCACCGCCGCGAGGCATTTGGTAAAGACCCTTGGCGCTGACTTGAGTCCGAAAGCCAGGGTTGTGAACTGGTAGTGGTCTTCGTTCACCTTGAATCTTAACATGTGTTTGTGTTTCCTGTTCATGGGGATGTGCAGGTATGCGTCTTTTAGGTCTATGGTGGACAAGTAGCCCCTTATTTGTGGGATGACCTCTTGCAGGGAAGTCATCTTGAACTTTTGAGTTTTTACGTAGGTGTTCAGGAACCGTAGGTCCAGGATTGGTCTTAGGCTTTTGTCCACCTTTGGTACTAGGAAGTAGTTTGAGTACACCCCCTTGTTCCCTTCTCTGTGCGGGACTGGTTCTATGGCCTCTGAGGAGCAGTTCTTGAGCTTCCTCTTGGAGCAACTGCAGTTCTTTGCCCTTGTGACCCCTTCTCTTTGGCTTTCTGCTTGGTGAATATCTTTCCAACTTTATGCAGTATCCGTGCTGTATAATGTTTAGTATCCACTTGTCTGTGGTTATTTTTCTCCACTCGTGTAGAAAAAATCTCAACCTTCCCCCTACTGGTGTTGTGTGTTCTTGAGCCGTGTCCGTGTGAGCCTCCCCTTAGCTGTTGGTGCTCTCCCCCCGGAGGGTTTGGGTGGGTGAGCGCCTCCTTCCTCATGGAGTCACTTTTGGGGGGGTTGATCACCGCCTCTCCGTCTCTGGCCCCGTCCGTTTCCTCTCCCTCGAAAGGACTGGCCCCTATTCTGGGAGTTCCAATTCTGCCTCTGTTGACCCTGGTGCCATTGGTTGTCACTCTGTTGACCATGGTGGTGCGACTGTTGCGAATGTGATTGCTGGTTTCCACCTCTACCATTTGGTATCCTTGTGGGGGTGCCCCTCCGCATCCCCCTGAATTGTAGGGCTCCCATCGATTTGGCTGTCTCATTGTCTTTCTTCAGCTGAGCCAGTTTGTCATCCACTGATGCTCCGAACAACGTCTCCCTGTTGAAGGGGGTGTTCAGGATGTTGTTCTGCACTTCTGCCTTGAAGCCTGATATTCTGAGCCAGGCTTGCCTTCTCTCAGTGATACCTATGGCCATCAGCCTGCTTGATGTTTCTGCCCCATCTAGGGCTGTCTTCAGGCATGCGTTCGCTATGTCCTTTCCTCCCTCCACGAGGTGAGCTGCCCTCTGCCTGTACTCCTCAGGCATGTGTTTCAGCAACTGGCTCATCTCATCCCAGTGCTGATATTGGTGTCTATTCAGGAGTGCATTGGAGTTCGCCATCCTCCAAAGCATAGCAGCATTTCTTTCTATTTTTCTTCCAGTGAGGTCCATCCTCCTGCTTTCCTTATCAGGTGGTGGCCCAGATGTGGTTGGCACGTTGGCCCTTCTCCTGGCCGTTGCCGCGATTATAGAGTCAGCTGCCACGGTGCCCGGGATATAAGGGGGGTCCTCGGAGGAGAACTTTTTATTTCTTCTCCGTCCTCGGGGTCACTGATCTGCATGTAGCCGGTTCCTTGAAGGCTTCAGTCCCTTGGGCCGTGACGCTCTTCAGCATGGGCAGGAAACTGCTTTTCGTCTGCGAGGGGAGCAAAGTTTCTAGCAGGAAGTCTGCCTTTGTCTGTTCCTCCTCCAACTTCACATTGTAGACTGCTGCAGCCTTCTTAACGACCTCATAGTAATCCCCGATGTCGTCTGGCGGCGAAGGCCTCGAAGGGTATGTCTCCACAGGTTCCTCGGGGTTATCGGCCTCGAGATACTGCCATTCTTCCTCTAGCGACGCCGAGGATTCTGAGTAGTAGCTCTCGCGGAGGTAATCTCCTTCCGAGCGGTAGAAGTCCTCCTCTTCTCCCTCATCTGTTGGGTTTGGAGTTTTCGGTGGCTCCTCGGCCTCGAAATCCTCCTGCACCTCTACCTCTTCGGCGGTCGCAGCGGTCTTAGAGGGAATCGAGTAGTTCTTTATATTTTTGTCGAAGTCCCTCTTCCTCTAGAGCATACTCTCCATTTCGGCCTCGAGCCTTCTCCTCTTTTTCTCCATCTCTGCCGCTTGCTCGGCGTCGAGCTTTTCGGCTGGTCTTTGACGGTACCTTCGGCGTCGAGGCCATTCTGAGCGTCTTCTCGCTCGTGGGTCCCTTCTCGAGGGTCTGCTTCGACGACCTTTGCTTTTCGCTGGTCTTTGACATCTGGGAGTCCTTTTCGAAGGATCCGCTGGGCCTCTCGGAGGATGCAGCCTCGGACGTCGAAACTTTCGTCGCCGGCGCTCCTTTCGAGGACTTAGCCTCTGTTTTTCGGGGCTCTCCCTCAGGCTTTCTAGGCCCTGTCTGGGTTTTCGGGGTCGTAGACTCTCCTACCTTTTTTGAAGGTCTCACATCGGTCTCTGCGACCGTGAAGTCATCTGGTCCCTCGGCGATGTTCTCCTCTTCGTCGGAGGCACCCAGCTGGTATTGATCTGTGCACCTAGGAGGATCTTCACTTGTTCTGGTTCCTTAGAGGATTTCCCTCAGTGTATTGAGAATCCTAGTTCTGTCAGCGTCTGTGTGATCCGCTGTGCATGTCTTTGGCATTGTTTGTAGGAACTTGCTTTTATTAGCCAGTCGTCGAGGTAGGGATATACATGAATTCCTTCCCTCCGTAGGTGCGCTGCTACTGCTGCTAGGCAGTTGGTGAAGACCCTTGGTGCGGATTTTTGTCCGAAGACCAGGGCTGTGAACTGGTAGTGCGCTTAGTCTATGGCAAATCTCAGTAGATGTTTGTGTAGTTGGGCATCTTTGAGGTGTATGGTGGACATAAAATCTCCGTCCCTTATCTGAAGAATGACTTCTTGTAGGGATGTCATTTTGAATTTTTATGTATTGGTTTAGGAACCAAAGATCCAGGATGGGTCCTAATGTTTCGTCCACTTTTGGAGCGAGGAAGTAGTTTAAGTACACTCCTAAGTTTCGTTCTTTGAATGGTACTGTTTCTATCACCTCCTTGTGGAGAAGTTCTTGTGCTTCCTCTAGGAGTAGCGCTAGTTCTTTTGCAGAGCGCGCCTTTCTTTTTGGTTTACTGTTTGGAGGCTTCTTTTCCAGTTCTATTCAATATCCGAACTGTATGATGTTCAGTATCCATTTGTCTGTTCTTATTTTCTTCCACTCCTGGAAGAAGTGTTTTAGTCTGCCTCCTACTGGTGTTACATGTTCATTGATCCCTGATTTTAGTTTGTGTAAGGCCTTTTTGCTTATTTCGTCGGGTGGTGGGCCCGAGTTGGTGGGAACGTTGGCCCTCTTTCTGGCTGTTGCCGCAATGATGGAGTCAGCTGTGACGGATCCCTGTATGTATGGTGGATCCTTAGAGGAGTGTTTGTGCTTCTCGGTCCTAGGTGTGACAGACCTGCAAATTGAGGGTTCCTTGAATGCTTCCCTTCTCTGGTACAGGACACTTGGGAGCATGGGGAGGAATGGACTCCTAGTTTGTGTTGGGAGCAGTGTCTTTAAGAGGAAGCAGGCTTTTGATTTTTCTTCATCCAGTTTCACCCCATATGCTGCTGCCACGTTCCTGATAACCATATTGTATATGTCAATGTCATGGCGGGGAAGGCCTCGAATGATACGCATCTAGGGCCTCATCCGGGCTTTCAGCGTCACGGTCCTGCCAATCGAGGTTTTGCACCACCGAGGATGCCGAGCTCAAACTTGTTTGCCGGTCTTCCTCGCGAACTCCCTCGTAATAGTACAGGCCCTCTTTCTCTTGGTGTTCTTGGGGCTCCGGAGTGTTCGGCGGCTCTTCGGCGTCTAACTCCCCTTTGACCTAGACGATGGTCGTCGGCTTTGACAGGATGGTGAACCTTTTCATCCGTTCGTCGAACTCCCTTTTCCTTTGCAGGATGTTGTCCATTTCGGTCTCGAGCCTGCTCTTCTTCCTCACCTTCTCGGTGGCCTGTTCGGCGTCGAGGGTTTCGGAAGATCTCTTCGATGTAGACATCGAAAATTGCCTTCGGGTCTTTTTCCTTCGGCGTCTAGCATGCCTTTTCGGGGACGTGCTTAGACGACCTAGGCTTGTCTTGGGATTTCGCCGCCAGGGAGTCCTTTTTGAAGGATCCGCTGGGCTGTTTGTCCCTGGATGCAGCAGAGTCCGTTGAATGTTTTGGCACCAGTGCTCCTTTCGAGGAACTTAGACTGTTTTTCGAGAGTCTGTCAGGGTCTTTGGGGTCGAGGTCTCTTACCTCCTTTGTTGTTTTCGAATCGGTCTCTACGACCGTGTAGTCATCTGGTCCCTTAGCGGTTTTGTCCTCTTCCTCACTGGAGAAGCCAAAGTCCCAGAGCGACGGAGGTTGACCATGGCCTTGCATGTTGTAGTTTGCTCTCCTCTGTCTCTCTCTTACCCAGAGCGCCTTCGGGGTAAAAACGGAGCAAGCGTTGCAATCCTTTCTCTCGTGCTCGACCGGCAGGCAGAGGTTGCAAACTGGATGCTGGTCCTTCTGCGCGTACTTGTGGTGGCAATTTCTGCAGAATGTAAAGGGTGTTTTGTCCATTCCTGCGCTCAGGGGGCCCCTTTGTGCGCATTCTCTGTTGTACGTCAAAGTTTTCGATGTTATCCTTCCTCTTCGTCGTCCTGGTTCAGTGGTCTTGCTTGGAGAAGTATTCCTTTTCGTGGTTTTCGTGCCCTTTTCCTCTTCTTTTCTCCAAAAACTCTGGAACCACACGGTGATGATCCAGACCCAACGGCGGAAAAAAGAATCTGAAGATGGAGCCCAAAGGTGGGAGCTTCCGCAGGAAGCATGCCAACTTCACAGGAAGGACACCAAAAGGTGGGACGTAGACGCTCACCTGGGCTACGGGGAAAAAAAAAAAAAAAAAAAAAAGGACTATGATTCCGGACCCAACCACTAGACCGCAGAATAATGCACAGCATAGTGAATCCAGAAAGATTCATGCTGCAAAGCTTTATTTACCAGTAACTTGAATTTACTTCCATAGGAAACCATTGACTGTTTTTCTCTGAAATTTCTTTTAAGTGTCGATTTTTGCAAACTAAAAATATTCCTTAAAAATCGTACTAAATTCTAAAATGTAATTGCTTACCTGTCTTAGGTAGAGGCCCTAGTGCTGAACCTAGGAGTCTAGTATTGGATTACAAAAGTAACGAGAACCTACTTTACCTGTCACTTGAATTTCCTTTTATAGGATAACATTGCTAGTTTTTCACTGAAAAGTTTAAGTGACAACTTTGAAAATACATTTATATTCTTTAAAAATCACAACTGTAACCAAAACGCTTTTACTTGACGGTTTACAGCTTAGGTCCCGGGACTGAATTCAGGATCCAGTCCTGTGGTTAGAAAAGTAATCCTTAAAGTAATCAACTGCATTTATGTAGAAAAACCCAATAAGCTCAATGTTAAATTGTGTTTAGAATTGTGTTGCCTATTGCAACCACTGTAGCTATTGTACTTACAAAGTCTATTACCGTTCTGCAAAGTAATTACCCAAAGTCACTCATATTGAGAAAAGTATATTTTGATACCTGTTGGTTCTAAACAACTATATCTTTTGATATAAAAACAATTGGCCTAGAAATCAGTTCTCGAGTGTGTGAAACCTTTTGCTGACTGAGTGTGTACAACAAATGCTTTACACTGTCCTCTGATACTGCATTACTGCTCGACCAAGCTACCACTTTAGAGAGTAAGGTCATATCTGACTTTAACCTCTGTTATACCCCTGGAGATTGGGGACTCTATACACACTGTACCTTAATTTAGTCCATTATATATAGAGCCAGTTTCTTACAATGTGTGAATGGGAATATGGAAGTAGGCGTCCTTGAGATCTAGAGTGGCAAGGAAATCGCCTTGTGAAAGAAGAGGAAGGGCCTGCTGAAGCGGGACCATGTGGAAATGGTCCGAGTGCATGTACAGGTTTAGGGGTCTGAGGTCTAGAATAGGTCTCAGACAGCCATCCTTTTTTGGTATGAGAAATACAAAGAGTAAACTCCTGTGTTTTGTTGGTACAGGGGAACTGGTTCTATTGCTCTCTTTTGTAGGAGGGAGAGGACTTCCTGCTTGAGCAGTGATAAATGTTCTAAAAGAATTGGGCGCTGTTTGGGTGGTAGGGGGGGGGGGGGGGGGGGGGGGGGGGGAGAGAGTTTGAAGTATGTTCCAGACAGTAACCTGATTGAACGATTTGTCTCACCCACCTGTCCGTGGTGATGTTGTTCCAGACAGTAAGGAACTGTTGTATTCTTACCTCTACCAGAGTGGAATGGTCCGGGGGAGCGGAGGGAAGTCATTGGGTAGGGGTGGAGAGAGATTGGGTATTTTTGGTCTTGCCTCCACCTTTGTTATTGTTGCCTCTGTAGCCTCCTCTCTGGTAACCTCTGGTGAATGTAGACTGGGTGGGAGTCTTGTAAGAGATGGAGGGGTTGTCAGAGGAGTAGCCTCTTGAGGTGCCTTTGTAGAAGGAGTGACGTAAAGAACGTCTGGGAGCTTGCGATTGCAAGGCTCCCATGGATTTAGCTGTGTCTGCGTCTTTATTCATCTTTTCCAAGTGATGAATCTACATTAGGTACAAATAAGTGTTCCTGATCGAATGGCTGATTTAAGATGGAACTTTGTGTAGTCAAGCAGGTCTACGCAGAAGGACACTTTTGTGTTGACAGCTCTGGAGGCGGTATCTGCTACGTCCAGAGCGCACCGAATGGAGGTGTTCATGATGATTTTTCCCTCCTGTATGAGGTCATTGGCCCTATTTCTATATTTGTCTGGGAGGTGCTGCAATAGGGACTCTAGTTCATCGTAATGTGCCCTATCGTACCTGGCTAACAGAGCTGAAGTGTTGGCGATACGCCATATCTTAGCTGCTTGTGATGCTGTTCTTTTGCCAGAGGCGTCCAAGAGTTTGGACTCTCTATCGGAGGGTGGAGCGTCCCCTGATGCCTGAAAGTTGGCTCTTTTCCTAGCATTGGAGACTACTTTATTTCAAAACAAAGCTTGCAATGCAGCATATCATGACACAGTACATCAAGCAATTGTTTTCAGAAGTGACTGAGGCGAAGGACAGCAAAACTCTACTTTGGCAGACACCCCAAATTAATCCTTTGCCAAAATACTTCGGTTGTCAAGGCAGCTCAACATTTTTTTTTTTTTAATAGTTTTTTCTAATTATCCAACTAAAACACATGAAAACGTTTTAATTGAGAGAATGTTGTTCCCTGCTCATTGAAATTAGTACGAAAACAGGATCACTTAGGGAGTAAAAAGGTACAAACCTGCAGCAAGAGAGCTCTGCACTGCTGTACTTCAGAGATTGTGCTAACTCTGAATTATGTTGCATCTGGTAAAGGTCTTCTTCACTGAGGTCCTCAGACAATCGAACAATGAACTTCTCCTCACAGCAGTTGTCGAGAAAGGAGCAGAAAACATCCCAGCTGTGGAACTCCCTCCCATTTAAACGGGTCTCGGATGTTACAGCATAAACATGACACTGTGACAAATGTAAACAAAGATTTTTTTTATTACAAATTAGTTTTTTTTAATTACTAAAAGTATTTATAGAATGTAAACAAGCCAAATAGGGAACATATATGTACATCAAATACTAGAAGTAAATTTGCACTGACCAGCCGTTCATACTGTAAACCTAGCACTATATTTAAGTGAGGGCAGGTGGAAAGTGCTTGATAGGAGTCAACAGAAAAAATTAAAGTAATCAGTATTTATAGAATGGTTATTCCCTGCACATATAGATTGAAAGAACAAGTAATTTACCTTCCGTAACAGGCTTTCTGGTGAATAGTCAATCTAACTGCAAATTCCTAATTATGAATGCCCCAAGGCTCAACTTTGAATTAAGAGATTTTTCTCAGCATTGCTCCTGTGCGCCAGCAGGTGGGGTCGTGTGGCTCCGTGTCCACTTCGTACCCCCCTGAATTGGCACCGGAGCCATTTATATGTACCGCATATGCATGCTGAAAGCCCGTTTCTTTCTTGATTCTGTGCGCTTGGACGCAAAGCTCACCAGCTGATCAGATGCGACTGTGTGCAGCTCTCTGACTTGAGATTATTTCATAAAAGGTGAAAAGCGTCCATTGGTCCAAAAGAGGTATGGAAAAGAAGAGTAAGAACCAAATTAAGGTCCCACTGTAGCACGCAAAAGTTTTCGATGTAAACATAACGGCCAGGCCTTTAAGAAAACTTATTAAAAGAGGTGATTTAATTAAGGACGGTCGCTGTGGTAAATGTGCATGTGCTGTCAAATAACCTTTTAAAGTGCCCACCGCAAACCCTTACTGAGTTAAACTGCACAAAAAAGAAAAACATTCCACAACTTGGGTCTGTACAGCGAGAATTTTACCAGGCCATACATTTATCACAATGTCCGGCATAAACAGTTTTTGTAGACTGATGCCTGGCTGCTAGAATGACATACGTTACTGAAGATCGAAAGCTGTTGCTCAGTCTGTACACATGAAATAGTGTGCATTGAGGAGGCCCAGGAGTAGAGCAGGGCTCTGCTATGACAAAAAAATACTCGCCCAGTGGCAGCTTCATTGAAGAGCAGATGCTCATGCCCAAACAATCCGGGTACAATTCTCTTCTGACCCAATTCGGAGCCGTTTGAATGGCTGGCTGGGGCCTGTCATTCCTTTTCTTGAGAACTCTGGCAGAGAAGTAGGGGGCAAGGCTTACAAGAGTCCTGTGGAGGACTCTAGTGCGCAGATGTTTTGACATTATGTGCTCTTGAAACGGCGAAAATACATGGAGCGAGGGTTCTCCCTACTGCGGGGAGATGGCCTGCACCCCCTCCAGGTATTGCTACCAACTGTCATCTGCTAGGCGTCGCTGGAGGGGTTTGTCCACACCAGAGCTCCAAGATTCCTCCAGGGGGAGTTCATGACCAGAGCGAAGCCCTGTCAACCCAGACAGTTATAGAGGCAGAGTCTCCAGACACAGGACATGAGACCCCACTCTGCCTTCTTTGCTGCAGTACTTAATGGTAGTGGTGTTGTCTATGAGAACGTGGACCAGCCTCCCTTTGATGGACGTTAGGAAGGCCAACAAAGCAAGTGAATGGCACACAACTCTGCATCGGTCACAACGGTCTGCTCTGGGTGATGGGTGTGGGGAAGCGGGTGGGGGTCTGCTACTGAACCAAGTAGGGGAACAGTCACCATTGCAGGTCTTTTGCAATTTCCTATGGAACCTGGATTGAGCCTGACAGATTAAGGTGCTCAGCATATTGAGACTTCAGATCCCACTCCAGAGTCTGCATTCGCCATCTGGCATATTCGACAAGGACGCAAGAGGCCAAGAAATTTCATAACCACTCTTACTGAGACCCAGGACAAAAGCGGAGACACCAGGATCATACCTGAATGTTCCGGACTCGTTCAGCTGGACCAATGACTTCTGCAAAGGAGTCAAGTGTGAATCTGACAAGTTAACCAAGAACCCCAAAGATGTTAAGAAATCTGCTTTTGTCTGAAGGTGGTCTATGACTGGCTGTGGTGAGCACCCTCTCAACAGCTGTCGAGGAAGACTGGTATCCTCAGTCTTCAAAAGATGTACTGCAAACACTGGCACTTTCTTGAACACATGAGGGGCATTGATTAAGCGGAAGGGGAGCACGGAGAACTGAAAATGCCTTGCCCAATCTCGAACAACAGGGAATTAATTTGGGACTGCAGTCTGCAGACTTCAGTCCTAGAACTGAACACTTTCCAGAAACATCTAGGAGGGAAGGATACTTCTATTTCGGCAGGACAGCGCAACAACAATGTTATACCTGAACAAACAGGGAGGGACATGGTCTCACACACCATCAACAACGACCCAGGTGAGTTGGGTGATAGAGAACAGGATGTCGTTGGTAGCAATAAATTTACCTGCAGAACTTGAGAGAAGTGAACGGACTAAGCAGACAGCAAACACCACACTCAAGTAGGAACTAAAGCAAGAAGTACTGATTCAAATCTTCCAGTGATGAGTAACATCACAAATGGACCTGGAGGGACACAGTTCTGACACTTCCAGGGCACCATTTACACCCGATCAGCGCTCCAGTCTCCAGCAGCGCCTATTTAGGGTCGATCTGGAGCGCCCGCGCAGCCGGTGTGCCGCTGGCGCGCCTAAGGCAAGCCAGTCTGCACCAGTCCTCACCTGGACCGGGCCTAGGGCCAGGACCTCTGGCCCAAAAATCTATTCGAAGCCTAGAAAATTCTATTCAAGGGAGAGTCTCCTCTCGCTCGGTCAGCCAAGGGGCAAGAACTGCCATCAATTTACGTGTGAAGAGCTACTTAGAACAGATAACCCTCATTGCCTAGAATGTTCAAAGAAAATTCATAAGTACTACGGGGAGAGAAAAATCCAATAGAAGTCCGACCAAGGTTAATAAAACAAAAAACAGAACTTAATTTTTCACTTAACAATAGCAGATCTTAGATTAAGCACAAATATGAGATTTCGGATTTTATCACAGATGATACATTGGATGTTTTGTATGTTACAGAAACTTTGAGTTGGATGTTTCCTCACCCCGATTTTAATATTGCAGTCCTGTATGGGTATAAAGTTTTCAGGCATGTTAGACCCATAAAAAAAAAAAGGTGGTGGACTTCCAATAATCCACAGAAGTGAACTTATAGCTCATTGCTCAACACTTCCCATTTCGGACTGCGAGGCCCTTTTCTTTAAAATCAGCACCTCTGGACAGGAAACCCTTAAAGGATTACTACTTTATCGCCCACCTGGCTCTAAAACCAATTTTTTAACTAACCGGTCCTCTTTGCTAGAACGGAGTATTCAATCCAGGTGTTTCACCATGCTGGGTGATTTGAACTTTCACCTGGAAACACTAGCTGGAAACTCAGGAACTTCTTGATATCACTTCGGATGTAAGTCTCCCACAGCTAGTCCAAGGCTCCACACACCAAGCAGGTCACACCTTGGATGGTGTGTTCACTAAAAATCCAGACATCTCTATTACATCCATTATCCCCCTTACGTGGTCCGATCACCATGCTGTCCTATGTCATTCGGACCTGCCTGGTTCCATAACTACTAACACGGCTAGCACCAAGCTCGCTAGGAGAGCTTGGCACAATATTGACTCAGGTGTACTAGAGAGCCAGCTAGCACAAAGCATTCCAGTCTCACAGTTGGAAGCAGAGGGAGCAGCTAGAAGTTATACGTCCAGGCTAGAATCTAATTTTGCTAAACTAGCTCCTGTGATGGGGCAAATAGAAATAAAAAAACTCCATCTGCTCCATGGTTCTACGAAGCTCTAAGACTAGATAATCAGAGAGAACATGGCGGAAAAATTATGATGCAGCTGAAAAAGAATATAAGCTTATGCTAGCGGACTACAAGAAAAAATTATTACCTGAGAAGAGCCAATATTATGCACTGAAAATAGAGATGGTGGGCAACTCAAGTAAGGAACTTTACAGTCAAATAATCTGGCAACTGTTAAAAAGAATGCTACTGTGAATTGCACTCAAGATTTGTGACACATTAGCTCAGGCGTTCAAATCAAAGGTCGATCAAATCTATGATCAATTTGAAATCACATTTTTAATAACACTGGAATAGAACAGGAAGTTAAGACCATAACGCCTTTTTAAAATTGTACCTCCACTTCCCCAGAGCAGATTTCTACCCTTCTCAAAGAGCAAATCTGGCTCTCCAGGTGACCCCTGCCCTCCGAGGATACTGCATAATATTAGCCACATCATCAGTCCCCAGCTAACTGGCATATTTAATCAGATGCTCTCACAAGGAACTTTCCAACACTATGGAAACAGGCCTGTATATTACCGTTACTAAAAAAGCCCAACCTTGATGTAACATATCCGGCCAACTATAGACCGATAGCAAAACTCCTGCTGCCTGCAAAAATACTTGAGAAAATTGTAAATATGGAACTTTCTACCTACATTTTAGATAACATTTTAGACCACAGCCAATTTGGTTTCTGGTCATGCCACAGTACGGAGATAGCCCTGATTAAGACCATGGAGGATATTTGCACAGCATTAGATGGCAGCGGATCAGCAGCTCTCATCCTCCTTGACCTGACCACAGCATTTGATACTGTGGGCCACACCTTACTAATCGACCGGCTGAAAACTATTGGTCTAGGAGGAAAGGGCCCGTCGCTTTTAACATCCTTTTTAACAGATAGAACGCAGACAGTGCAATTAGGCGATTTTAAATCTACACATTTTATTCTGTCTTGCAGGGTGCCACAGGGCTCTTCATTGAGCCCTATGCTTTTTAATATTTACGAATCCGAATTAGCACCTTTGATAAGTTTTGCTCTAATCCCGACCTCGTATGCAGACGATACCCAATTGGTTATTTCCACCATAGACAAGGATGTCGACCACTCTAACAAACTTCATGATTGCATGGTCTCCCTGAGCAATTGGATGAGCAGGCATTGCTTGAAGCCTAACTCGAGAAAAACAGAGGTGGTGCTTTTTGGAAAGCTTTTTCCCCTTGGGTCACCAGTTTGGTGACCAAGTACATGGGCCCTCTTCCTACACCGGTAGTAAAATCTAAAAATGTGAGGGTCATAATAGATGAGTAGCTTAATTTTTCCGAAAAACACAAGAAAAATTGTTTTAACCTCCCTGCTTTTATCAAAGTTGGACTACTGTAATACCTTGTATACAAACTTACAGTCCATTCAACTTAGAAGATAGCAATTGATACAGAATGCTGCTGCCTGATTGGTACTAGATGTCCCTAGACATCAGTAAATTAGGGCCGGAATACAAGAGCTGCATTGGCTGACAAGTCGCCCAACGCGTGAAATGTAAGGCACTTTGTATAGCACATAGGCACTTTACAGAGAAATGTCCACGATTTGTATGGCATTCTTTTAGTTGCTATTCCCTCAGCAGACTATTACAATCGGCCAATGCCTGCCTGATACCCACCTCTAGAGTCAGGACAATCAACGGGGGGACCTTCAGGCATAGCACCATTAGGCTATGGAACTCTTCCTCTTGCTCTTAGGATGACATCTTCTCTGCTAGAGTTCAGGAAAAATCTTAAAACTTGACTTTTCAAAAACTATTTTCCCTTCACAGTATGCGATCCGTAAGCCCCTAGACACCTATGGGTATTAGTACGCTATAAAAATTGTTACTACATAACATTATTTTCCCTACCATTCTCACTGTAAGATGTGCTCCTTGTGGTAGAGTTGACTCTGCTCTACAATTTCCTTAACAGTCTTGTCCACTGATACCGCCGTTGTAGTCTTCAAGTCTGGGATAGCTCCCAGAAATGTTTTTCTCCTTCCCTGATTTCGTGATAGTGATAGAGAATCCAGTGTGTGTATTGTCTGCATGACCCTGTTGATGCTGTGCTTTTACTGGTTGAATGTACTTACTTTTATTAGCCAGTCGTCCAGGTATGGATAGATGTGTATTCCCCTACACTGGAGGCCCTGGCCTGCTGGATCCTACAAGACCCCATAATAAGAGGGCTTCGCTGGGCTGATGATTGGGAGGACCAGATATCACTCTACGCAGACAACATTATGCTATATCTGGCTTCCCCAACTAGGTCCCTGCGTAGAGTCCTTAATATCTTTACCAATTTTGGTACATACTCCGGGTAAAATATGAACTGGTCAAAATCGTTAATTTTTGGGATTCGGTGCAAGCCGCCATTCCTACCAAAGGAATATCAGCTTAAGATAGTAATAGGGGGAGGGAGGGGGACGGGGGTGGGGGGTGGAGAGGGAGAAGTTTAAGTATTTAGGGATTTTTATTACTAGGGATCCCAAACTATTTAACAATGCTAACCTCATATCGCCACTGCAGCGTCTGAAGTCTGACGTGGCACATTGGCAGTCTCTCCCATTGTCATTGCTGGGGAAAGCTGCGTTGTTTAAAATGATGTCTCTACCTCGGTTCTTATATGTCCTCTAGAATTCACCTACCTGGTTCCCACATCATATTTTAAACAGGTAGAAAGCGCGTAGCGGGCTCAGCTTTGGGGGAGTGGTCGGCAGAGAATCGCATTCCTTGAAATTGGTGCATAGCTGGAATGACGTGGAATCGGTTTGCCAAGCATTACGAATTACTACAGAGCAGCGCAACTAGCAGCTATCAACCACTGTATATACCGGCCCCCTACAGATCCTGGCTATGCCATGGACAGATGGCTCCTTCCCAGGGGGAATTATATACAAGCATTTTATTCCAAACTGGCCAAATATCCCCCCACTAATGGCCCTACAAAGCATTCAGTACAGGTATGGCACTAGGTCCAGAATGACATGGGATGGGCAAATACCATAACGCGGTTCACCCCTCTACAGGATTCTGAACGCATGGGAGATCTATGGAAGTTTAAGGGGTTTGTTAGGTGGGACATGATGGGGATCTCCCAAGTGCGCGATCTCTGGAAAAAGAGAGAAGTTATACCAGTCACGGCCCTCCAACATTAGTTTGAGCTCGCAGGCTCGGAAAGATTTAGGTCCTTGCATGTGCGGCACGCACTATACACAAAAAGGGAGACTCCTCCTGAGGCCTCTCCCCTAGAGGACAGGCTTCTGGACGGCTAAATGCCCAAAAAGACAATTTCCCTTTTAGTATTTAAAACTTACAAATCATTCACCTGATCCCCTCCTGCGGCTCCGTGCATCGTGGGAAAGGGACTTAGCAGAACTTGAGGAAGAATGGATGTAGGCACTGGCATCCCAGAGGGAGGGGGCGATATCCTCAAAGCTGAAACTGGTGCAGCTGAAAATAATGCACAGGATATATATTACCAGACCGGCCTTGGTCAGGATGGGGTATGGCAATGACGTCACTTGTAGACAAAGATGTGGCAGAGAGGGTACTTTTTTCCATATACTGTAGGAATGCCCTCACATAGCGCATTATTGGAGTGCAGTTACCTCATGTATGAGGGAAGTTCTGAGTCAGACGATCACAGTGGAGGCCAAGCGATGCCTCCTAATGTGGGTGACACTAGGCTTGATGAGGGAATGGGAAAGAGACATGGGCTGGTCCAGGTTTTGGAAAAAACAGTATACGTTACCAAGGATGCCCTAGAAAATGGATACAAATATGGGGGAAATGGAATGACTATAGATGTTCCACATGTGAGCCACCCGTGTTACTAGCATAACAGTCCCTAGAGAACCTAACAACGTAATGCTCTAATGTGAACTGTGAAATGTGCTTTGCCAGTTACTATGAACCTGTGTATAACATATCCGTGATTACCATGCTTTTCAATCTCCGTTTCAATACAACTGTGACTGTGCATCGGTTTAATAATAAAACGAATAAAAAAAATTAAAAAAAGACTGAGTTGATACTCTAGCTACGGTCAAGTATCTCATCACTTCTGGCCGGATTGTAAGCTATTGGCAGATCAGGTTCACAGATGATGCAACATTTAAGACAGCATTTTCAACCCCTGGAAGGCACTTCCTGTTTACTGTAAAGCCCCTTGGTTTGAAGAATGCACCTCGTGTATTTCAGAGGTTGGTGTATAAAGTTCTGTCAGGTCTGAAAGATTTTAATGCAGCATATCTTGACATAGCAGTCTTTAATACCACTTGGCAGGATCACCTGGTCCACCTCAGGAATGTACTTGAGGCCCTGCAGTATGTAGGCCTCACTACCAAGGCCAGTAAAAGCCAGATAGGGCAGAGTATGGCTCTATACTTGGGCCACCTGGTAGATGGAGACCAAGTTCAACCATTGGAGAGCTAAATCCAAATCATTGTGGATTGGGTTGCTCCAACTAACCAGACCCAGGTCAAAATCTTCTGGGCCAGACTGGGTACTACAGAAGTTTGTTAAGGGGAATGGGTATATTGTGACTCCTCTTAATGACAACACCTCCAAGAAGAGAAGATGCCTAAGAAGGTGAATTGGACAGTTAGCTTTCAAGATGCCTTTGATAAAGCAATGTGCTCAGCTTCCATTCTGAAGAGTCCGGACTACTCCGAACAATTTATTGTCCAGACAGATGCCTCATAGATAGGAATAGCAGAAATGTTGGCACAACTTACTGAAGATGGCCGGGGTCAACCAGTAGCTTTTATTAGAAGACATTTGAACCCAAGGGAGAGCTATTGAGAGGGAGGCCTTTGCTGTGGTCTGGGCCATGAAGATATTAAGGCCATACCTGTTTGGCACTCAATTAATTGTTCAGACAGACCAGAAGCCCTTCGTATGGCTAAAACAGATGAAGGGTGAAAACCCCAAACTTTTGTGGTGGTCCATTTCTCTACAGGGAATTGACTTTTCAGTGGAACATGGGCATGGGAATAAGCAAGCCATAGCAGTTGGACTTTCCACTTCCAAAATGAAGACTCGCCTGGGCAAGGTTAGTCTCAATTCCTTCCGTTGGGAGGGGGTGGGGGGTGTAAGAAAGTAGTCTCTTTCTGGCATAGATACCTCCCACTTATTGTCTGGTGTCAGTTTGTTTGACCGTAGTTCACTGGGATCATGCTAACCAGGACACCAGTGACTGTGCAAAACAGACTTATAATTACCATAAAATAGCCTTGCCTGTGGAAAGAGAAATCTATTGGTCTGCCTAATGACCCCCTGATGTTCTCTATAAAGAAAGGCAAATAACCAATGGGATGACCTCGTTCTTGCCGACATATACCAACCAAAATATAATGACTGTACCCCTATCTGGAGGTCACTTATTTTCGTTGTCACAACCGCACAATCTACAGGTTCACTGCTATTAACCTATACATAGCATTATAACCTACACAATTCAAGGCTTCTGTCTTTCGACTATGAGCAACGTAACTACTTCATGGATGGGCTAACAACTACAGATGGGCCAAACCTTTCTCTATTTGCGTTTCTTTATTTTTTTATTACATGGCACCAGCCAAAGGTATCACTAGCCAGACCTAGAAAGGAAAACAATGAGGGTTTCTATAGGGGAAACTAACTAACGAATGCTATAGGAGTAAGACTATAAAATAATTTAAATTTTGCTCTCATATTTGAAATCAACTAAGAATAGTAGAAATAATTTGAGATAACATACGTGTCCTGTAAATTATGTTACAGCAGAATCTTCTCATTGAATGCATGGGATGAAAATGGGCTCATCACAAGACTTAAGTGATGCACCGATGAGGTGAGACAGCAATTAAATGCCCTCCATGTCCATTCAGACTCATTTACATAAGTCAAAAACAGACCATGTCCACACCGTAGCAGAAAAAGATTTAAAAATCTACCAGTTTCTCTGGTGACCCATTTTATTGAGGAAAACCACAAAGTGAAAGACCTTTGATAGCAGGTCATTAAACAAGAGACTAAACTTTTAAGAGGAGGTGATCTACAAGTATTGTTGAACAAAGCCGAGTGGTGATGGGTGTTGAGGTGTGAATGCATCTCAAATGGACTAAACACAATGGAGAAATGTAACTATTATTTCTGAAAAGCAGGTCTGTCTATGCCTTTTTCATCTATGTGTCATGTTGGTACATTTTTCTCATTTATTTTATTATGTTGTCCTATTATTAATGTTGTGCACTGGTTATTTATTATGTGAAAGACTGCATAATGGTGATAAAGCGAAGATGCGTTTGGGGGAAACGGTTGTGGTTGTAACTTATTTGCAGTGCACTGCGGTGCCAGGATCTGGAAGAAAAATCTCTTAAAATCCATATGGACCGTGGAATCACTCTTACAGTTTTGGCAACGAGTGATCCTGGTACCTATGCCAAACCAATTTACTGATGATGCAAGTATTAAAGTACTGATGGTTACCATTGCAGCGAGCTCAACCATTCAAAATAACTTTTGGGCAAAAAGTGAAGCACCTTTACAAGACGTCATTGATATCATAACAAGCATTTACAATGCAATGGTCTCTGCATTATTAAAGGTAGAGCTATTGGCATAGCTCAAGATTTTTTTTTTTTTTAAATCTTAAATAAATGGCATTGTCATTTACATTGCCAATAGCTTAATCGTTAAATAAATGGCATTGTCATTTACAATGCCAATATGTTAATCGCTCGCAAATGCATGACCTATTGCATTTACACCCAACAAGAGCCACCCACACACACAGAGCCACACACACACACACACACACAGAGCCACACACACACACACACAGAGAGCCACACACACACACACACAGAGCCACACACACACAGAGAGCCACACACACACACACAGAGCCACACATACACACACACACACAGAGCCACACATACACACAGAGCCACACACACACACACACAGAGCCACACACACACACACACACACAGAGCCACACACACACACACAGAGCCACACACACACACACACACAGAGCCACACACACACACACACAGAGCCACACACACACAGAGCCACACACACACACAGAGCCACACACACACAGAGCCACACACACACAGAGCCACACACACACACAGAGCCACACACACAGATTTAGAAATACATGTCCTTAGAATACCTCGTATCATTTAGTACAGGGACTGTATGTAGGGACTTCTATTTGCCAGTCTCACTACTGGTTGTGGTTCCTTCTATTCAGGTCTTTGCTATGCTAAAAAGCATGACGTGAAATGCTGTGCTACAAAATACATCACACTATCAACATTTACTCACAGAAAATTATGGGCATCCTCATCCTGTGCTCTGGATGGGGGCTCTTCCAGTCTTCCCTTGCATTTGAACTTTCAGCATACCAAACTAAAAGGTAGCAAACCCCTTTTCGGGCGTGAGCATGCAACAGGGATGCAATGCAGTTGATGCACTGCATTTAAATGGCAGCCTTTTCAAAGACTGTATAACTATTACAGCCAGGTTTGCAGCAGATAGACCTGTTCAGCGGAGTCAAGCACTTTAATTGGAGACACTCCCGATGGAAGCACCACTTCAAAGCCTTGGAATTCACCCAAGGTCAGCTTTAATCGGTATCCGCGAGAAATCAGCTCCCAGCATGAAGGGATGCGCTGTATTTGCTTCAGGAAGTGGAGTTCGAAAAAGGAAACCTACACGTACCTTGCCACTAGCCCACTTAGAGTCAGGACATGCTATTGGATCGCCTGTTTTGTAGCGAACCCATATGTGGTTAGGGCAAGCCTCTGAACAACCTAAGTGCTTCTTAAGCACTCATAATTTTTCTTTACAAAAATCAATCATCTGTAAGTAGATATCTTAAACAAGGTTAACACTGTGGTGGGAGGGGGGCTGAGAGGAAGAGGGCGTGAGGAGGACCTGGGGCCAGGTGGCGCATCAACTTGAGCCCCCGGACTCGGGTCCAACACTGGAGGTCTGAATTCACCACCTGGACTGATCCCCTACGTCTGCCTGTACAGAATGTAGCCTGTAGTGTATTGGGGGACCTCCGACATCGCTGCATACAAGTAGGGAGTTCATACCTGCTCCAGGATGACGACACGTCTTCCATCGGCGAGGATACTCCTCTCCCCGCCCCCCCTTGTGCTGCGCTGTTTGGCCACGAATACCAGTGTCATTTCTCCAACATCGAACCATTGCACATCAGTAAAAATAGAATTGTAAGCTTCGGTCGTGCCAGCCCGGGCCACACAGACACCCTCTTCCCTGTCTAGTGGCGGCCCAGTGGAGCTTTCGCTGAGATCAAGCTTGGGACTCTCTCCACAACGACTCTGGTGGCTCCACCCTGGGCAGGGTTCTCACTCGGTGACTGCTGAGTTCCTGTGGCCGTGCGAGGGGTGCCAGGGACTGCTAGACTACCATGCGGCGGGCCGAGGTGAATGATGGAGCCGCAGAGTGCCTGCCTGGCTGATCCCCGTGACTCGCAGCTGCCTCCCCAGACGCTGTGCCATGCGGGCCTCGGAGTTTGCGTAGCTTCGCACGGCGCGGACCTGAACGGCGCTCACCTGCGCATTTAATTTTAGCCTCGTAGCAGCTCTTGGGGGGCATCCCCCACACTCACAACTGCCGATCAGATCCCAGCCAGAGGATTAAATCTCCGACCCCAGACTGCACAAGCACAGCCTTTAGGTCAGAGACCTAAAAAGGGAAGGACTTACAGAGTGCAGCGCTAATGCGGTTTTATTCGAGGCAAAAGAGAAGGATGATAAAATGTACCGAAGCCGGGGGGGGGGGGGGGGGGGGGGGGGGGGGGGGGGTCGGGGGCGCGCGGCGGAGCTTGCTTGAGTCAGAAATGGCTGCTTGACTCCCGAGCTCCGCCGAGCCGGCGTAATATACGTCAATATCCTTGGCCCCCTCGGCCTCTTAACCTACAATTTGTGGCTGCTTTGGGTCAGGTAACACCCCGACGTTCGCCGCCCAACTTGGAAGGCCGCCAGACGGTCTCAAACGGAGATAAGTAGAGCTGTAGCGGACCGCCGGCGCAAGCCTCAAAGCACCGGCCTCGCGTAATTGGGCTCCCCAGCAGCGTCGCTCTGACATTAGACGGGCCCGCCTAAAACGGAAAAGTGCGGCAAAATCGGGATGCGACCCCGGAAAAGTGAGGCGGACACTACTGAAGACCCAGCCCTCGGGCACATTTGATCTGGGCGGCGGAAAGGCTCCCTTATGCACAACGTGCGCCACCGGAAAAAGCAGAGGGCCCAAAATGGCGACGTGAAGATGAGGAGGGGTGAGCGGATCCTTGCAATTACAGTGCCTGTATCTAGGGTGGCAGTGCTGAGATAAGCACCGGAGCCTCGAGGGACCTTGAGACGGGGCGTGGTGGCCTGGTGCACGAGCAAATTGCGCCCCCTTCCACTGCAGGGCCCCCATAGGAGGCCTGGACACACCCAGGTGAGATGATTAACAAGAGCGGCTGGCTCACTAGAAAGGTGGTGCACTGACGGTGGTACTGGCAGGACACCAATAGAACTTGTAATAGCTGCGACCCAGCAGGGAAATAAGAAGAGGCAGGAGCGGTCCAAGGGCGTTTCCCACTAGAGGCTGGTCGAACCCGGTGGTCCGATAGCCCGGTACAACATTGGTGGCAGTGGTGTCCTGGGGTAAGCCTGGAACCGAGTGGGCGCCCGCCGGTGTATCTAACTGCATCTCTCCCCTGAAGCCTGGGGTCCCTTGGGCGGCGTGCTGACAACACGCCCGCCTGGAATATCCTGCACTAACTTCAACCAGGCAGGACGGGATTGGGTGACAACGCGGCCGGAGACTGGATGTCAACATGGGAAAGCAAGACAGAGGTCAGTCCAAGCTCCCCTTCACACAGACGCGTTGAAAAACACAGGTGTGGGGGAGGACGGCGGGCAGCCCCTGGCCCGGGACCAGGATTTAATAAGCATGTTGAAGTCTATGGAGAAGGGGCTCCAGGAGGGGGATCTCCTCTCTAGGAGTGAAAATAGATGTGCTAACATACAGGATGGACAGAATGGGCGAGAGGCTAGATAAGCACGCTGAATGTCTAGATATGTCAGAGAGGAGGTACAGAGTTAGGAAAGGTCTATAGCAAAGTGACAGACATTGATTAAATAGTACAATTTGCGTTTTTTTGTAAATAAAAACCTAGACTGAAACAGTATATTAAAGTCCACTTGTGTACAGAAACCAATGAGCAAAATAATTTCTGATAGAGCTTTATTGTTTATTGTTGTTGACTATAAGTGATTATGTGTTTAAATGTTATATAGTCTTGAATTAAAAAATACAGAAGAGAAAATACAAAATCAATAGACATGAAACATATATACAGTGATGAAGGCAAAGCGGTAGACACCACTACGCGGGTTTCGGCTCTTGAGCCTTCTTCAGGTGACCGTCTATTGTTACAGTTTCAAAGAGTCCAGGACTCACAGTTAGGTGTGGCGTGGATATAAAAGGTCAGTCGGTAAAAGCAGCTTCTTAAGATCTTGATATGTGGAACGATGTAGTCCTATAACTTGTCATATGATGTTATGACATCAGAGAGGTGGTATAACAGTATAGTGGAGGTAGCTTAGATTCAGATCGTTATTTGTGTTGACATTTGTAGAACCTCCACGAGGATAACTTCCAGTGAATAGATGGTAAGGTGATGAGAGCAATAGTGAAGGAAGCGAGTATTTTATCTCCACAAATTGATAAAATATCCGGAGGCGAGCAATAATGATGTATAATTGTTAGCACGAATATTTTGTATCCACCTAAAGATAAAGTAGAAAGGATGTCCCAGGAGCGGAAGATATTATGGAGGATGATCTGGTCATAGCATTGCCCGTGAGGTTTGATGAAAATAGTGATGCTCCTGGTAGAAAAGGACTTGTAGCAGTACTCGACCGCCAAAAGACCGCACACCGGTATGCTAGAATGCAAGCAGAGAGGAGGTACAGACCACCGTGGACACTGAACACAAACAACTGGGTAGGGTGATGCAGGTGCTCCAGGACAAAACAGAAGATTTAGAGGCGCGTTCCCGTCGCTGCAACATACGAATCCTGTGACTTCCGGAGACCACCCAGACAGGCAGGATGGAGACCTTTGTTGAAAAGTTACTGGTGACATTGTTGGATGCGGAGACATTCTGCAACATGTTCATTGTAGAAAGAGCACATCGCACTTTGGCCGCACGACCGAAGCCGGAGGCGCCACCGAGGCCAATAATTGCAAAGCTTCTCAACTATAGAGATAGGGACGCGGCACTGCGAGTTGCCAGGGAAAAACAGTCGCTGACGTAAGAGGGATCTAACTTCGCACTCTATCCTGATTTCACAACTAAGGTCCAGGAAGCGAGAAAGCACTTTTTTCCGATGAACTGTCAGCTACGCGAGCTGGGGTTAGATTACGCAATGCTCTACCCGGCTAAGCTCAAAGTTAACAGAAACGGACAGACCCACATGTTCACAGAACCGAAAGCTTTACAGAAGGCGCTTAAAGACTGGGCTAAAGACAGGAGGAAAACGCATGTGCGGGACCTGCTGGATGAAGCTACAGGGGGCGAGCTGGAGGAGCAGGTCTAAGGGCCGAAGCATCACGCTGCTTCTTGTAAAGACCACATGGCCCGAGGGACACACAGCTGCCGGCCGGTGAGGCTGGGAAGAGGGCGGAACACTGATTTCGATTGTTTATCTTTCAACTTGAATGTCTTGCAGCTACCTCCGTCCACATGTGGTAACACCTTACATTCTTGATTTTTTTCCTTTGCGGGGGGATGGAGGGAGGGGGGCGGGAGGAGATGACAGTCGAATGAACCGCAACCTAGTTGGGGGAGGTCTGCTGTGGGAGGGAGGGGTGGGGGACATGGGGTTGGGTTGTTTACAGTCATGAGGTGTGACACATTGTATTTTGTACTTCAGATACCATGCAACCGTTCTCTGTATATAGATTGATGGAAAGCTCAGCTAGACATGAGTGATAGGCAGGAAGAGACCACTGACAAGACCCGGAAGGGAGGGTTGATCGCACTGACGTGGAACGTATGTGGTCTAAATGACCATAGAAAGCTACGGAAGGTCTTGAATTACTTGTAGAGACATCACGTGGACCTGGTCCTCCTCCAAGAAACACACTTGCAGGTAGACTCCCCCAGATTGCAAGACAGGGGACTTCGGGGGCAGAGTAATGCTGCCAACTTTACATCACACGCTAAAGGGGTGCTCACTTGGGTGAACCCAAAATTGGACTAAAATTGAAGGCTGGCCCGGACGGCAGATACGTCATATCGCGGCTTACTGGAAAGGGTATGGATGTTGTGGTACTCAATGTGTATGGCCCAAACTATGACCACCCTGATTTTCACAAGTCCCTGGCTAAGGAAGTTGCGCAGTTTCCTTCCCAGACTGTACTGTGGGGCGGGGACTTCAACATGACTAGAAATCCTGAGCTGGACCGGTTGCGTGGCCCGGACGGGCGACCTGCGAAGACTGCTAGAGAATTAGACAAGATACTGATTATTGAGGATATGGGCGACGTCTGGCGCTGCATGAACCCATCGCGGGGAGGGTACACTCATTATTCGGCCTTTCACGGTGTCCATACGCGCATAGATTATTGGCTGGCCTTGACGGGACTGCTAGAGTATTCAGCTGTCGTGTGCTGCCCCGCACCCTCTCCGATCACTCACCGGTTCTGTTAGGCATATCGTTGCCACAGAAGCCCTCCCCCCATTTACATGGAGATTCCCGCCGTACTCATTGCTGGACTCCGTGTTCCGGGAAGAAATGCACAAAGCAATAAAGACATATTTGGAAGCAAATTTAGGGTCGGTGGACAGTTTTCAATCAATATGGGAGGCGTTCAAGGTCTATGTCGGGGGCTTGACCATGAGTAAACACTCTGGAGCTTTGCGCTCGATTCGCCAGAGGTTGTCGCAATGGGAGACACAGCTGGCGGACTGCGAGGACCGCCAGCAGACGCAAGACGCGGAGGCCGCCCGTGAGGACATGAAGGGACTGCTTCCGGAATACCAGGAAGAGGCGAATGCGGAGGTCAAACACCTGGGCAAGTACGCTACAGCTAGGAAGTATGGTGAAATTGATAGGCCGGGGAAGGTACTAGCCAACATGATAAAACAACAAAGATCGAGAGTAAGGATCACTGCAGTCAAATCAAAGGAGGGGGTCTTGCTCACTGAGGAAGATGAAATAGCGCAGAGGTATCTCACAAACTACTCTGATTTATACGTGGCGCGCTCGACTGGTAGTGATGAAGAGGTCGCGGATTACCTTGACCACATCAAACTCCCGTTTTTGACGAATGTGCAACGCGAGTTCTTATCTCTCCCTATAGAATTTGACGAGATTTGCGATGCGCTGGGGAGTATGCAGGCAGGGAGCGCGCCGGGCACTGATGGCTTAACAGTCGAATTTTATAAAACATACCTGGAATTGCTGCTCCCACACCTATCCACAGATATTATTGAGATTGGGCAGATGCCTGACACGATGAGGGAGGCACTGATAGTCGCCATCCCTAAGCCAGACAATCCCACAGAACAATGCAGCTCCTATAGACCCCTCTTCTCTACTTAATGTAGACACGAAAATGTATGCTAAAGTTCTCGCTACTAGACAAGCGGGATTTGTTAAGAGCAGAAATATTACCTACAACCTATAGACGGTGTTCGGGGCTTTTCAACACAAGAGACCAGACGCGAGAGCGACGGCAGTCTTCCTTGATATGGAGAAGGCATTCGACTCCTTGGGGTGGTCTTTCATGAAAACGGTCCTTGAGAGAATGGGGCTTGGACCGGGGTTTTTGCAGATGATATCGGTGCTATATGCGGACCCGTCAGCACGTATTAGACTGGGCAGTAAGGTGACTGAGCCTATTAAAATCCGTAGAGACACCCGGCAGGGATACCCCTTATCCCAGACGTTGTATGCATTGGTTGCAGAGCCACTAGCGTGCGCTATGCATGATTACCACTCACACCAGGGATTCAATGTCCCCACGTATAAACTAGTTATAACAACATATGCAGATGACACCTTACTCTGCGTACGTGAGCCTGAGAAGAACCTGGCCCGCTGCTGCGTGGAGTGGTGAGGTTTGGGGCACTCTCGGGATTGACAGTAAATTGGACAAGTCTATTGCGTTCCCCCTCACGACAGCTACAAAACGGTTCGAGATGGATTATCCACTGAGGTGGACCACTGAACTGGTTAGGGATTTAGGGGTGCAGCTTCATACTGACGCAGAGACGGTCCTCCGGGAGAATTGCGGTAGGGCCATGGACAGATTGGAGGATAGCGTTGAAAAATGGATCGTGCTACCTGTGTCCCAGCTTGGAAGAATCTCGATAATGAAAATGGTCATATTGCCAAGACTGCTCTATCCGTTTACGAATATCCCTATGGTCCTCCCGAAATGCTTGTTTGCCCGGCTTACAATGCAAATGATTAAACTGGCTTGGGCTGGTAGACAGGCGCGAGTACAATGGAAAATCTTGGTGCTCTCATATCAGCTGGGCGGCCTAGCTACTCCTGATTCTGAATTATACTATCGGGCGGCGCAGGTGGCTCACTTACATCGATCGATACACGACAGGGAAAACGCACCATTCGTTCAATTAGAGACACTATTCACTGCCCCATTGCCCCTACCGGCAGTGGTTTGTGACACACCAGACAGGCGGACAGGCTTACTTGCCTCGTTAAACTCACCCAGGCATGCCTGGCATGCCCTTCTGCAGTATCACGCAGGTGCGCTGTTGTATTCCCCAGCAATACCCATAGAGTGGATGTCCTGGCTCACGCCCTGTAGGGACAAAGCAGTAATTAAAGCAATGAAGGCCCTGGGGATTCACACGGCAGGGGACATGTTCACGGATGGCATCCTTAAAAAAGTTGTCCGATACAGTCACGCTGGAGGTGCAACCTAACCTGTTACAGCGCTTCCAATTCCATAGAATTAGAGATGCCTGGCGGGAACAGCTGGAGGATGAACTGCAGGAACCACCAGAGCTAATATAACTCACACATGTAGTTAAAAACGGAAGAACGGCAGAAATTGGTGGCCACCCTATTCAAGATTACGATGTCTGAACGAGTGGCCGGGTACAATAAGGCACGCTTAGCCTGGCAGTGAGACTTGGACACAACCATAACTGATGAGATGTGGCGTTATTGCTGCTCTAACACGCGTTCTGTCTCACTGAATGGCAGGCACAGGCTGGCACACTTCAAGTACATTAACAGAGTATACCACACCCCAGAAAGACTGCACCGGTTTGGATTGCGCGGCATGTGACAGATTTAATGCACCGGACGAAGGTTTCTTACACTTGGCGTGGGAGTGCCCGGGGGTGCAACACTATTGGAGGGAGGTATTTAGAGAACTGAGTAACATTCTACAAGAGCAGATAGTCAGGCCCCGCCGCTTGCACTGCTAGGTTACTCCAGGGCACTGCCTAAGGCGCAGCGTAGGATAGTGGATATGGGGCTGCTGATGGCAAAGAGGAGGCTAGCAATGAGCTGGATGAGAGGCCCGATCCCCACGAAAGCGCAGTGGCTTAGTGATTTGACGTTCTGTTCCACAGAATCAGAGAACTACAGCAAACTCCTTCCCCCCAAGAGTAGGCCCAAGATCTTCTGGGGACTATTCTTTGATTACAAGAGGAGAAGTGATGCGGAGACAACAGATGATGGGAGGGTTAGCCAGGGGAGCCCCCTAGAACACGCAGACGATAGTGCAGCGGTCTATTGGATAGGCCTACTGAGCGCACTCTTCTACGCCAGGAGCCACACACACCTAGGTGGGCCAAGACCCAAACTGTCTAGCAGTGTTCGAGTCGAACCCTACAGGAAGAGCGACACAGGGTAACGGGTCACCTAATGGAATACTCACGTCTCTGGTTTGTTCTTGACTGGGTTCTTTTTTTCTTTCTTCTTTTCTCGTTTTATTTTCTCTCTCATTATAAAAGGCGATGTTGCAAAAAGGGATGTCTTTAGATGCAAGTTGAAACACCACCTAATGCATGGAACGCATAAGATATATGCCGTCCGACCTCCGGGTTGTGGGCTAAACAGCTGTATATAAGAAACTGTAAAATTGTATGTTCATCTGTTCCTGCTTGCAGGAACAAAGGTTTATTTGTAATCTGCATTCATCGCATGAATAAAAAATAAAATAAAAAATAAAAAAAAATGGACAATAGCCAGAATTAAACGGAACGCAAAAATGACTACAAATTAAACTCAAACCTTTCTTTCCAGAAAAACTTTGGTTAAATGGCTGTCTGATAAAGGGTAAATCTTCAAGGAGTATCTGGCCACTTTTGTGAGAAAGGGTTACTGATGTGGCATTAGTGGCCATTTTGCCAACAATTAAAAATGCCCCACAAACAAACAGAGGTGTTAAAAGGGCAAAATTACTGGACATTTTCACAAACTGTGTCGCAGAACAAATAATGATTCTGCCAAGTTGGTTGGAAAGGATTTGAATTCAGATACAGACAAGGGAGATGACTGGACGCTCTGCACAATCGCCGCCTGTTAACATTGCCGCTCACCTTGGAAGGGAGTTTGAAGCCCTGACAATCAACTTCTTGCCGCACCCGCTTCGTGGGTGCCACCTCACTGTGTGGGGTCATTAGGAGCAGCTGGGAGCAGTCGTAGCTCGCTGCACTGCACGCCTGGGATTGCGAGGAGGGAAAGGAGGCATTCCTGAGCAGCGCCGCAGGGACTCGCTTTACCAGGAGTCCCTGCTCGGCAGCCCACCTGGTCCGCGCTGCCTGCCTGCCATGCCCACAGGACGACTATATAACTGAAGAGCAATCCCGCTGCGCGGGAGTGCGTCGGGCGAAGCCCGGGCTAAGGGCGGGCCCGTTTAAGCCTGTTAAAGACCAGGTAAGACTGGACTGGGCCACCCTACTGACATTGTTTGCCTGACTGTTTACCCTGTTCCTTCCTAAACCTCATTGATTGTTGTTGCTGTTTTGCAGATACTCAGTATTTTACCCATACTAGCAACATCATCTTGATAATGTCCCCTAGAACAACTAGAAGCAGTAAGCCATCACGTGCCGCACAGACAATCGGCCCAATTGACCAATTCATTTCTAGAGCCAACGACGCTATTAACCAAGGCGTCCTTTTGTTGGAACAAAGGGTCTCTCAAGAATTGGCCATGGCCAAACGTTCTTCGCTGGGCTTACTGGCTGCTGTTAGAACCCCCTTGCGCCTTTCAGATCCTGGCGCTTCAACGGATTCCAACACTGTTCCAGGCACTGTGGATTTGTCAGTATCCTTAGACCTTTCAGCCACTCAGTTTTCCCCATCCCCTTTATCATTGGACAGAACCCCGGCCCTTTTTACCAGCCCAAGTAGGGAAGATGCTAATACAACTACCAATAGGGGTCTGAGGGAGATACTGAAGAAAAAAAGACAAGAAAAAGAAACCTCAAAAACACAACTGCCGTGTTCAGACACAAAATACGAATTTATCCAGACCACAAAGTCCATCTTTTACACCGTGTACCAGTCAACCAGCCCCCCCCCCCCCCCGCAAGAGTCAAATTCCTCACCACCAGATATAATAAATCTTTCTACCACCATGCCTAACCTTAGCCCGAATAATAATGTGGGCAGTGGGTGTGATACCTGCAGCTCTGACAATCAACTACTGGCTAGATTAGAGGCATTAATTAAAATGTACATGCAACCCATCGAGTTCTCCTTGGTAAAAATTGAAAAGATGGTGGAAGTGCTAACTCTAGAACTCAAATCCACCAAGGGTTCCGTTTCTACTCACCCTGTGGCCCAAAAACCCAATCCTAAAATCCCCAAAGTAGGGGCGGTAGTAACAAAACAAGCACCTAAATTGGTTACTACCTCTGCAGTGGTCCACCAAAAACCACCCACCGCAGCTGTACAACAAAAATCACCATCTACAGCAGCGGAGAAAGCCCCAACTACATCAATAGCTCCAGCACCAGCCCCCACACCCATCCAGGCCCCCACTCAAACAAAAACATCAGGGATCCAAAATGCCACCTACAAGACCAGGCGGAAAGGTGGTCACTTTTTCCACCTTCCCCCAGAAGCCACCCCGTTTGTCGTCATCATGACTGGGGTCCCAGAGTTGAACCCAAACTCGGAGGAACCAGGTTGGTCATTAAAAAAATAAAGTGTTACACTGGCTATCCGCCAATAGGCCCCTTCCTCCTTACTCTAACAGAGTTACAATGGTACGCAGGGTTCCATGATTAGGTAAAGACCCAAAAACAATCCAGGGTGACTGTCATCATTAACTTTGAAGATCCCCACACTGTCGAGCATATTTGCTCCTGGGGCTCCCACCTCACACCCGATGGTATAGGCACCAAAAGACTTTCATTTTTCTATCCTCCGCTAAATCATTACGCTTCAGGCCCGGAATGGAATTGGACCCAGGTTGGTAGCTGGAACAGAAGACCCGACTGGTCAGACTGGGGGGGTCTTGGGGGTAGACACCCCGCTCCAGTCATTGGCTGGAGGGGCGCTCCACTATCGAACAGATATGACTGCCTGGAGATGGTGGATTGACCACCATCTGACAACTCCCAGGAAACTATAAATCCTCTTTTCCCAAGGCCTAAATTATAAATACCATCGAATTTAGCTTCTTGTTCCCAGTTCTCTCCCATCACGGAGAGTATTTCTGTTTTAGCGGAAGCGGTTTCGTTTCCACCCACAGAACCACAAATATCCTCCATCAACATCAACAGAGAAGTCTACATCGCACCTCACACCTCTCCCAGAATAGGAACTTCAGCTACTAACGTCTTGCTGAACGTTGATAACCTAACTCCCCCTACACTGATACTTTCCGCATTATATTGGAACGTTGCAGGTCTCCGTTCAAAGATCACCCTTAAATCATGGTTGGACCTAGCAAACACCCACCAGATAGTTTGTCTCCAGGAGACTTGGGCATTAGACCCTCTACATTTACAGGGCTACAAAACATATCACACTCCAGCCAGCATTACTACACATGGCAGATCTAGCAGTGTACATTTCCAATAATTTGCCAGTAAAGAAAATCATTGTTCTCCATACCACTATGAATTTTCAAATCATAATGGTTACTTTTAACAAATGTATGTCATACTGTTTTATTAATTTCTATAACAACCTTCCCCCTGCAGATTGTGTGAAAACGGTTTCTGAAATTTCCTCCTATAAACGAGCAGCGAAATATGCAACCATCCCTTGTTTGTAATGTGATTTGGGGGGGGGGGGGGGGGGGGGGGATTTTAATGTTCCCTTGTGTACTAATCACAAGAAAGGCATTTGTGGACTTCTAGATGAAGACGATTGTTCCATGACCCACTTTACTCATACCCATCTAGGAGACACACTGAATGATAGTCTTTTTTCCTTAGAACTGATGTATGCTAATGATCTTGTGGACCCACCCCCCCCCCCCTGTTGAATTTAAACCTACATTCCACGGCAGGGGTTATTCAAGTACTATAGATTATGTTTTATGCTCCCAAATTTTAAAGTGCAAACTTCAAAAGTTTAACACAGGTACAGACATTTCAAGCGACCATTTTCCAAATAGTATTTCTCTTTTAATCGTCACGGATGATTTTCATCCTAACACGAGTAGTTTACTGACCCAACAATCTTTGGCCATGGATAAAACCAATGGCATCTCTGTGAAATGGTCAAAAATTGATCCTACAATAATTACTGGGAAGATTATATCCAAGGCTCTTCCCTGGATAAATATCGGTTTGGCAGATGATTCCCCACCTGAGTTGATTTTATCTAGTTTTCAGGAGAAAACTAGATAAAACCCGTCACCATAAACCTGGTAATCAGACGTCTCCTGGTTGGTTTAACTCGGCCTGTCGCAAAGCGCTATCTGCCCTAAAAAAGGCCTTAAATAAGCCGATTAGAGACAAGGCTAAGATAGCCAATCTTAGATCAGAGTATAAGAAGGCCCAGCATAACTATAAAAAGGATTTGAAGAAAAACCTATGGGCCCAACTACATGCGAGCTGCCGAAGTAAAGACGGCTCCCAGTTTTGGCGCATAGTTAAATCACCTTTCCTGGCAGACGTTAACACACCCCAGCATCTAGATGTGGCTGTGACGGCTGATGAGCGGGTGGCCCATTTTTCGAAGATCTTTGGCGGCACCCCTGTGAACACCATAACACGGGCTACGCCGACAGAAGACCAACCCAAGACGCAAGTTTACCCCATTGATCTCCACTTTAGTCTAAGCGAGGTCATATACGCTCTAACGACCTCGAAAACTGGTAAGGCCCCAGGCCCTGATTGAGTCCCTCTTGACATCTTTGTTTCCAACACGGAACTATGGTCTCCCATCGTCATTCAGGTGATGGCGGCGGTCTCCAAAGTTGGTTTAATAGACTCCTGGTCATCTTCCATCCTGCTCCCTATTTTTAAAAAGGGTAAACGAAACAACCCAGCCTGTTACAGGCCCATTTCCCTCCTGGATTCCCTGGGGAAGGTCGCGGGACGACTGATCCTGGAACGCCTCCAGGATTGGGCGTCAGAGAACAATGTTTTGACCGACCTTCAGTATGGTTTCCAGGAGGGACTTGGTACTGTTGAGCAGGCATTGAACTTAACCCTTTTAATAGGCAAGTATGTTGGGGCAAAAGGAGGCAACTTGTATCTTGTATATGTCGACCTTAGCACAGCGTTCGACTGCGTGTTACACTCTAAGCTTTGGTCCATCCTCGGCGAACTAGGGGTAGATCCTCCCCTTATTAAGTTTCTACGTGAGCTTTACTCTGATGCTACAGCATGCGTAAGATACAGGATTGGTGGCGAACTATCGCCCTTTTTCTCAGTAACAAAAGGAGTTAGGCAGGGCTGCGTCCTGGCTCCTTTCTTGTTTAACCTATATACTAATGGGCAGGACCTACCAACTATTAATCATCGCCCCATTACCGCATTACTTTATGCTGACGACTCAGTCATATTAGCAAGAACTCTAATACAGCTCCAAAAACAACTGGACAAATATTGCCAGTTTATGCTCTCTTTGGGGTTAAAAGTTAACAAAAGCAAAACCTTTGTTATGTACACTGGGCCTAAGGTAAAGAACCCTAAACCTCTCTATATTGAGCAAGTTAGATTGGAACGAGCCAGGGAATACCCTTACTTAGGTATTTTAATTGACGACCACCTATCCTGGAAACGAGCAGTGGCAAGCAAGAAGCTGCTCTTTCAGAGAGCAACCTCGGCTCTCGCTTCCTTTTCAAGGAAACTGGGCAAATCAGCCCCACCGGAGTTGCTCAAAATTTATCTTGCTAAATGCCATAGCATAGCAACCTATGGCGCGGGCGTCTGGGGCTATGCACCCTCAGACGATTTACAAACTGTCCAAAATGGTTTTTTAAAATACCTATTGGCACTTCCACAAAGTGCTCCAAATTACGGTTGCCATATCGAACTAGGCATCGATTACTTAACCGATAACATCAGATGTCAGCCAATTCTTTTATGCAAACAAAACAAGTGATGGACCGAATGTGGATCAATGTCACACATTCAACCCAGTCCAAAGATCTGGGCCCAAATCCATCGTTTTTTGCACTCCACACCACCCTGGGTTAGACAATGACGATATGCAAATCAGCTCTGACCCTGTGCCCCATGGGAACAGTCCAGTCCGAACTACAAAAGCCATGTCCTTCCCAGAACGGAATCAAGCATCCGAGGACCGGACCGGTTTCGAGGTAACACCTCATCAGCCCGGCTAGCTTGACTCCAGTGGTGTGGAGTGCCTGGGACCCACGTCTGAGCATCCCCAGCGCACTTAGGGCGGAATTTGCAAACAAAACAAGTGATGGACCGAATGTGGATCAATGTCACACATTCAACCCAGTCCAAAGATCTGGGCCCAAATCCATCGTTTTTTGCACTCCACACCACCCTGGGTTAGACAATGACGATATGCAAATCAGCTCTGACCCTGTGCCCCATGGGAACAGTCCAGTCCGAACTACAAAAGCCATGTCCTTCCCAGAACGGAATCAAGCATCCGAGGACCGGACCGGTTTCGAGGGGGACTCTAGCAAAAGAAATGCGGGCAGGGAGCCCCTCGGGCTCCAAACAGACCAAAATGCCCCCACGAGCCTCTCTCAGGGCTCAACAACAACAATGCCCTCGACGGTGGGGCGGCCCGCTGCCATCTGGGGCCGTTCTACATGTTGGCAGCCCACGGGGGGGGGGCGAGGGGGCAGCGGTAATGTGCCCCGACGCCCCCCTCTGCCACCACCACAACGGCCCCACTCTGCCCGGCCGGCCCCAACTCACCGGCTGCTTTTCCTCTCTCTCCGGCGTCGGGACCAGGGCAGGCTCCTTCCTCCGCTGCGGGGCCGGCCTCGCTCTCCTCACTCGGGGAGCTTCACTGGCGGTGGGGGCGGGCTCCGACAATGTGCCCCGCGCCCCCTCTGCTCTCTCCTCATGATTCACCCGGTCTCCCATCTCGGGACCGGGACGTCCCTCGTCGTCTCTCGGCCGCCATCCTTCCTCTTCTCTCCGCCTCACAGGCTGCGGGCGGGACTTCCGGCCGGCCGCGCTGTGATTGGCCGGCCGGCCAAGCACTTCCGGGTCGTCGCGGGCAGCGTGGCGGCCCGTTTCAGGCACTCTTAGGCGGGGGCGAGGGAGTGGGCTCCCTCGAGTTAAAATATAAAGAAATAGCAAATAAGCGAGGTGGGCACTCGCTAGGACAATAAAATAAATGGGGTGGCACCCATAAATACCAATATAACGATGTCGGGCAAAAAGCAGGGTGGCACCTGCAATTCCCCACGCAAAATGCGGGGCAGAGACACGCTAATATAAAGCAAAAAGCGCTCCTACGCGCTAGGAAACAGGCAGAGTGCCCCTAGCAGGAAAATCCTCCAGTATCCAGGGGTAGGACATCCAGGAAAGTCCAGCAAAGTCCCCCCTCAGCCCAGGCAAGGCAGAGGGGTCCCACAGAAGTCTTCCAGGCATCCAGGGGCTGGGCAGCGCCCGCCCCTGGTAGATTCAAGTCAGAAACAAGAACATTTTGGAAGGGGGCACAGCCCCTTCTTATACAGTGAAAAGTCTTTGAAGTCCTTTGAAGTCTCAGTGTGAAAACCAGCTGGACTGGTTTAGAGGGAAGTCCCTTCAGTATCAGGGACAGCGGTGACAGTCGCCCAGCGGGAGGTGGAGCCAGCTTTGTAGTTAGGCAAGCACAGCCCTTCACTATCATGTGCCATCTCCTCCCACTTCCCTGGCAGCAGATGCTGCCTTTCATCCATGGGCTGACTTCAGACAACCTCCTGGGCTCTCCAGCCCCTGTCATCCTCAAACCAGACATTCAATCCACAAGCAGGCCCAGGCACTCTGGGCCAGGCTCACCAGCCAATCACACGCTAGCAACAACTTGCACAAAATATGCCAACTTCCAAAAGTCGTACTTCTAGACTAGACACAGTCATGCCGCATATATCATTTTGCAGCATTCATTCTCACGAGTTCGTACATACCAAACTCGCCCCTGCACTCCCCACACATCAGGAACTACCATGGGCATATATAGTCCCCATTCATTCCTATGGGAGGGCAGGTCACTCACCATACATTCACAGAGAGCTCCAGCACTTTACACTGTACCACAGTGAAAAAGTGCGCAGAGGCCTAAAATCACCAGCACCAGGTTCTATAAACAGGCTAGGAAAAAGCAAAAAGTCTAGGGGTGAACCTGCCCAAAGGGCCGGGTCCAACACTTTCCAATCATGAAAAATATGTACTAACCAGGTTTCGTTTTAACACATTTTTTCGTCTTGTTACTTTCCCCACCGAGTCAAACTGGTCGCACGACTTGATTAATTGTCCCTGTGACGGAGTTTCTTCCCAATCGACCATTCACCTAACTTGTTTTGCCGATATTATGTTCAATCACGTAAGCGTTGGATCATCCCTCTTCTCCGGTCAATGGGGATGAGGACCTGTCGGCCAGCCTTTCTGGCACTTCAGCTATTAGATTCACAACATGTAGCTAAAAATGTAGCTCTTTTCTTAAAATCATGTTTAAAGGCACATACAAAAATTGAGCTGTAGCGTCTCTGAATCCATGTTCTTTTTCATTTTTTTATAATTAATTTGTAAACTGTCCTTATACAAAGTTTTTTAAACGACATACTGTACTGTAATAATTGTGTTTTTATGCAAATTGTATCCAATTGTATGATGTACTTTTTATGATTCACTAAAAGTAAATCGAATAAAAGTTTTTTTACTTGACTTGACTGGAGTCTATGACCATTAAGCACTGATAATGTTTTTAATATTGATGATGTAAAGAAAAAAAAACTGTTGGTGGCATTTCAAATGGAGGTGTGGACATTTCAATAGTTATCGACTTCTTCACCAGATACTATTGTGAATAATGAGGGTTGGTATAATAAACTAGCTCCTGTTTTGGGTGAGGATCTAGAACCCACTACTTGCTCCCAAAACATTTATAGGGAAACTGTAGATACGGTGGGTTTTAGATTGTCACTGTTTAAATTCAAGAATAAAGATGCGCTAAGTAAATTGTATGCGTCAGTCACTAGACCTTCTGTTTTAGGCTACAGAGATAAAGGGGAGTTGGTCATTACTCTTAATCAAAATAATTCAGAACTAGGTTTGTCTATCTAGCCAGAGGAAGGATTTGGTCCAAGCATGTTCAAAGTCTAATCCTAGGGTATTTTAAGGAAAAACTGGTAAGTGTACAGAGTTCCAACATAGAATGGACTCAGAAGGAGGAGCGGGCAAGAGAATTAGAGGAACTGCAGGAAGATGGCTTTTGAATCAGTTGCATCTAGGGTTTCTCCTCATGTACTGGCACTGAGGGAAAAAGACAAGTTAAGATGTGTGAATTTAAGAGATTTTAACAAGAATATTTTAGTGAATTAGTTTCCGCTACACAAAATTAGAGATGCTACCATTAACCAAAGGAATCAAGTGGTTTACTACTATAGATCTCACTGCAGCATATCATCAAATTCCTTTGCATCCTGAGAGCAAGAGCCTTACTACTTTTGGTACTCTGTTTGGGTGTTACTTTTTCAAGAGATTACCTTTTGGCTTAGCCTCAGGAACTTTCATGGGGTTAAGCTATGGCTTATTTAAAGGTAAAGAACGTAATATTGCTACATGATGATATTATGATTATGAGCCAAAATAGAGTGGAAAAGAACTGCATATTTGCCCTAGTACTGAGTATTTTAGAGTGAAAAGGGTAGTCTGCAGAGTTTGCTAAATGTAAATTTGCAAGATACAGTGTGACATCCTTAGAACATGAGAAAACTGGTGGCGGTAATTAACAGAAGCCATAGCAATCGCCTGTACCTAAGAATAAGGATGAAGTAATAGCATTTTTGGGTCTTGCTTAATTTTACTCAAAATATGCTATGAATGCGAGGATACTAAGAGGTGTGGAACATGAGACAATGAATGGTTTACTGCACAAGAAAATGTTACTATGATGGACGTGTGTGATTGGATTAGGATGGAATGATCTGATAGAAAACATTACAGCAAGTAGTTGCAAGTGTTGTGTATTGAGGCATGAATAGTCCGTAGAAAAATGTAAAGTGATGAAGAAACGTAAGGTTGTTCAACCCATAAGTTTGAGAACTAGGATTTTGGATATCTGCAATGAAGGACGAGCCCTGGGAAGACTAAAAAACACAAAAGAAACATGTTGGTGACAAGAGTTCAATATTGCAGTTGAAAGGAAAATTATAGATGGTTTTCAATGTGATCACTCTGATAAGTCGCATGCAACCCTGCATACACCAGTTTGTTCGGTCACTGCCGATCTATGCTGTGGAAAAGCCATTGGAATAGATATTGCTGGTCGAATTTGTGATTGGAATGAACCAAAATACAGAATTGTTATTATGGATTACTCACCTTAAGTAACACATTATCTAGTAGAGGATGTAGCCACAGTTATCTGGTAGAGGATGTAGCCACAGTTTCTTTAATTTAGTATCTTACACAGGCGTGAGACTGGATCAGGAAATGTTTTCCCATATCACATGTGCACGTCGGTAGAGGGCGCCCGATGACTCAGTTTAGACTTAGTCTATGGGATGTGATGTTGAGGAGTCCATATAACTCCCCCGCTGAGGTGGTGAGGTCCGTTTCTTCCTAGACTATTATCCGCGCTCAAAATGTGGAGCCACATATAGAAACGGCCTATTGAAACTGTGCTAAAATAAAAAACACCTGTGCGTCAAATAACCACTGTTTTTATTTTGGGTCGAGCATTCTTTAACCTCATCACTGAGGCGCGAATTCCGCCGCAGTGCTGAAGATTCTAATCGCGGGCATGGCCACGACGGCTCCCGGCCGTCATCAGCACACGCCCACCGTGACTCATAACAGCCGGGAGCAGTCATCAGCGTCGAAGAAGTTCATTTCATTTAACTGTCTTGATAGAAACTATCTTAATAGCAGAGGTCAGTAAAATACCAGAATTGGTTTCTGCTGAGGGACTTTTCAGAATCACTTTAGCATTCTCTAGATTCCAGTCCATAGAAATGGTCTTCCACGATCACCAGTAGACAATATTCTTTTCAAATATTGTATTTTTAGTGATATGACCACGCAGGCCCTGCTTTTATATTAAAAACAGAGCTTTGGAGTATACCATTTCCAGCGGAAAGGCAATATTTCTCTCCATGTGTTCCCATACCTAGTGCGTCACATAGTTTGGTGCTTACTTTCCCTCAATGTCAAAGAACAGTAGAAGTTTCAGCACCCAGGATAATCTGCTGCTTAGCTAAATACATTCAAGGTCCCAATAGCGAAACTGATTGCATTGCAAATGCTAGTTTCTTTTTAGAATATGAATGACTAAAATGAAGTCTTTCAAAGACACAAGACTGGAGGGTTGTTCAGGAATCTGCAGTTAGATCCTTTCTCTACCAGACAATGTGTTGCAGATTCCTTACTTTAGAATTAAGCAAACCGAGAACATGAAAAGTCTTACTATAACAAACCAGGCCCAGACAAAGCGAAAAAGACTGGATATTTATAATAATTTGGTTGAGCAATAACATGCTCTACCACATAAAAAAGCGCAGAAGAACAACAGCTAAGTAACGTCCCAAGACACTTAAACCATTGAAATGAAATACCAACATAAGCATGACATATCTGGGTCAGAAGCCAACCAACAATAGGGATATACAACTTTTCGCAGCACTAACTGGTTCTGACCCATGCATTCTCACCTTACAAAAACTGTGGACAGAACCACAGTAACCAAAGTTATAAAGATATTAAAAGCCAGGAGAAAACATTATCCCCCGACAGTAAGGTAATGTTGCCAAATGACCCTCTGAACATATACCCATTTGTTCTTTTATCGTGGCCCAAAACATGCGTTCGAACCTGTGGAACACAGAGCAGTAAGCCATGCCACTGAGCAATATCTTTATGCCATACAAAGTCCCATCCTAGCAGGACTGCACTGCAAATGACACAGAGAAAAATTCATCGCCTGTAGAGAAAACATAATTAATGTCGAAAACAGGGAAAGCAACTATTGGCAAAGAAGCAGCCACTCCATAGGAAAAAGAACTAGAGATGATAGCAATACCTCCAGGATATATATTTGCATTTCTGTTTGTATTTTTAAACTTACGTGTGGTGTCACCTTCCTAATAACTTGCTGCTTTTATTGGCAAATACTGTTAACTGCACGCAGCTGATCTGAACGCTGTCGCGCATTTTAACTCACCTTCCAGCCACCGCCATCAGCACAGGCGTGCGCGATCAACCACGCCCACCTGCTAGGCCACGCCCTCTCTCCCTTGCTAGAAATGTGCATGTTTAGGAAGCGCAGCGGACGAGCGCAGCGGGAGCGCCGCTTGCGCGCCGAAGGCGCGCCTAAGGCAAGCCCGTCTGCGCCCGTCCGCGCCCGTCCGCGCCAAGTCCGCAACAGGTGCAGGCAACTCTGCCCTAAATGCCTCACATATTAGGTACCTCCCTAGCGATATCCATCGGGTACGAGGTATTCATGACTGCTCATGTAAACTGGATTTATCAGAGGTATTCGGCCCGGCCTGCTGCATCCACTGCCGCTGGCCACTCACAATCCTCCCAGCCCATGCATCCCCTACCCTTCCCCTCCACAAGGTCTCCCTGCCCCTTTTCAAAGGAGGTCTGATCAACGCGAGGTCTATGTGTAAACACAGCCAAGATATCCATGACCTCATTATAGACTCCGATCTGGACTGTCTTATGATCACTGAAACCTGGCTCACAGACGACAGTAACTCAGATATAGCTATTGCCCTCCCCCAGGGTTATTCCCTTCATAGACAGGATAGATTGAAAGGAAGAGGCGGAGGCGTTGCAATCATCCTGAAAAGCACCCTCAACTGCCATACTTTCAGTTTAGACCCCCTAACTGACACAGAAGGTATGGATTTTTCCATCAAACTCAGCCAATCCTTCTCTTTCTCAGGTGGCTTGATCTACCGCCCTCCCGGTAACGCTTCCAAATTCCTTGATTCCCTTAGCGACTCCCTGGAACATTTCCTTCTTCGTTACCCACACTTCACCCTCTAAGGTAATTTTAATCTGCACCTTGAGTCTTCATCTGACCCACAAACTAATAGCTTCTCACAGATACTTGAAATTTTCAATCTCCAACAAAGGGTCACCTTGCCTACCCATTCATTAGGACACACCCTTGATGGTGCCTGCACTAATCTTCCCTCTCGCTCCACCTTGCCCCCCCTCCCTCAGATATGGACTGATCTTAGCCTGGTCCCACTCCACATCACTACTAGTCACTCTAAAACTACCAAAAAAACTAATCCCCATCATGGCTATTCCGTTAACTGGAAAACTGTCCAGGAAAACCTGACTCTTAATCCCATTCCTCAATCCCAGCTCCCCGCTCTATCAGGTAACATTGAAAGGGATGCAGACCTTTTCCATAATTGGATCGCACTAGAAATTAAAAACCGGACTCCCACCAATCGCCCCGGCAGAACTCACAAGAAAAACTATTAATGCTCCTTGGTTCACCCCTGACTTAGCTACCACTCACCTTCTCTGCAGGAAAGCGGAGCGTAAATGGCGCCGCACCTATGACATTGACGACCGTCTCGCCTACATCCAACAGAGGAAAAAATACCTCTCTAATATTAAATCGGCCAAGAAAATCTTTTACGTAAATGCCATCAAAGGCGCTAGCCAGAAACAAAAAACCTTGTTCTCCATAGTAAAAACTTTTACTCAACCCAAAGCCCTTCAGCCCGAAATCCCCCCATCCCAAGATCTTTGTGATAAGATCTCAGATTACTTTGATGAAAAAATCACCTCCATCCAAAGGAACTTCCCCCCTCCTCCGACCCCTCAAGGGCCTTCTAGCCCTGACCAACTTGAATCTCCAGTTGGTAGCCTCAAAAATGTCACCCCGGTCACTCTAGCCCAGACCAGAGAAGCTATTCTATCCTGCAAATCTGGATCCCCTTCCGACCCCTGTCCCCCCAAGATCCTCCACCAAATCATAGACGTAGTCAACCCTACCATCAATGACATAATCAACTCGTCACTTAGTTCCGGATGTGTCCCTCGCATATGGAAAAAGGGTGTCGTCAAACCACTTATGAAGAAAGCCAATAAATCCCCTGTTGACCTAATCAATCTCCGCCCAATCACTCTCCTTCCGGCTCTTGGAAAAATAACGGAACAGTTAGTTTATAAAGAGCTTAAAACCTACCTTGAAACCCACAATATACTCCACCCTCAACAATCTGATTTCCGTCCCAAACATTCAACTGAATCAGCTCTGATCGAATTGACTGATACAATCAAAACGCTGCAAGACCAGAGGAAGAAAGCCATTCTTATACTTCTCGACCTCACAGCAGCGTTCGACACCATATCCCACTCTATCCTGATCAACAGATTGATGGACATAGGGATTTCAGACTCAGCCCTCTCATGGATAAGATCGTTCCTCAGCGACAGGTCCCAGACTGTCGCCCTTGGCCCTTTTCAATCTAGGGAGAAAAAGGTCTCCTCTGGAGTTCCTCAGGGGTCCATCCTCAGTCCCCTTCTTTTTAATGTTTACCTCATCCCTCTCCTTGCCCTAATTGAATCATTCGGCATACCTGTCACCTCGTATGCCGATGATACTCAGTTGATCGTACCTCTAGAGGACAACTCAAACCAAGCTGAGCTCATTCTGAAAAACTGCCTAACCGCTGTCTTCCAATGGATGGATACCAACCACCTCCGTTGCAACTCTGGCAAAACAGAGATCCTCCCCATAGGAAAGAACACCTCTTTCTGCCCAGCCCTTTGGTGGCCGGATAACTCTGTTGCCCCTCCCCAGACTGTCACTACAGCTAGAAACTTAGGTGTATTATTTGATTCGGATCAATCATTCGATCAACACGCTAGAAATGTTGCTGGCAGATGTTTTGGGATTATTAAATCTCTTAGAAAGTTTTTCGACTTTCTCCCTCTTGAGGCCAGGAAAACGGTGGCAGTGGCCCTCATAATCTCCCGCGTTGACTACTGCAACGGTCTCCTGGCCGGGACTAAAAAATCCACTCTGACCAAACTCCAAAGCGTCCTTCACTCGGCTGCCCGCCTGGTTCTAAAACTACCCCGCAGATCCTCAATCTCTGCAGCCCTAAAAACCCTGCATTGGCTACCCCTCCATAAAAGACTACTCTTCAAAATGCTTACTGTCGCCTTCCGGGCGTTCCACGGTTCTGGTCCTAAATACCTAACCAGACGCTTCCCACACTACCACCCGAGTCGCTCTCTTCGCTCTGCCCAAGACAATCTCATGTCTTCCGCCAGGTACAACTTGAAGTTAAAAGGTGGAAAAACTTTAAGCTCCCTGGCCATCAAAGCTTGGAATAGCATGTCCAAACACTTAAGACAACAGACCCTAGAGAAGCCCTTTAGGAAACTTCTTAAAACTTGGATTTTTGACCTCCCCGATGACTTGACCAGAGCCGCCATTTAGTCTTTCTCCGCACCTCCAATACTGGGCTTCAAGGATTCTCAGCGCCATGATGCTCCCTACAGAGCGAACGTTGCGCTATATAAATACCCCCTCAAATATCAAATATATATATATACTGCGTTGGTGAGGCTGTTTTCCTGTCTTCTGCAACAGTGATTTATTGCCAGGACTGCAGGAATCTCATTTGGAATATATATATATCTATATCTATATCCATCTATATCTATCTATCTATATCGATATACCTGTTCCCCAGAATCTGATCTTGTGGTGTTGGAGAACGCTCACTGCCAATCCACTCCCTTTTTCCATCTGTCGGTGTTGATGTCACGTGCTACAGCGCCAAGATACCCGTTGAGTGAAAGTTGCGCTTTATAAATTTGGCATAAATCTATAGCTATATACATCTATATAGCTATATCTACATATCTATCAACAAAAGAAAATCTATCTTTAAAGATACAAAAATAAAGCCAAATAATCTGCAGACAATACGGACATAACAGTATGGAACTATAGTGGGATTACACCACTCGGGAAAGCAACTGCCTTTCAACTGTCAGAGTAATGTAAGTTGCCTGAGACACCATCATTAGGCAATGGTAGTATTAAGTTGAGGAAGATATTAAGTATAGAAAAGAAACCTTGACAGTATAGCAAAAACCAAGGTAAGTACATAACCTTACTTCAATGAACAGAGACCCATCTTCAGATCTAGAAAAAAGCCCCCATAATGAAACAGGAATCTCTAAAGGATCCCATGATAAAAGAAGCCGACAGGTGTGTGAACCTAAACACAAGCAACTTCAATAGCGAAAAGAGTTGACCCATAGAGGAGCAGCTATCCTGTATGATAGGAAAAGAAAATCTACTACAAAAGGTGGAAGCTACGGTAAACACCTATTTCCTTCAAAGCCCAACATACATGAACACCTTAATTGACAAGAAAATGTACACAATTAGAGGGAAATTTTCTTCAGAAAAGAAGAAAATCTTTAGCAATAATGCACAGTTATAACACAAACCATTAAGTATCCCTCATAATAGAAGGAATAGAATCGCCTAAGAGACCATGTCTGACTGGAGACCTGTAATAGCATGACATTATCCCAGGAAAAAAACTAACATGCTCAAGGAAGATGTCCAAACCAAACGTCTAGACGAAGGGGCAGAAGAGGCACAACAGCAATGGCTATAAAACAGAATTTGAAGAGCAAAGCTTGTAGTGTCTTAAAGCTCACAAGATAAGCTTTTAGTTAATAATTTTCTAAATCTAGCAAAAGTAGAGAAGTTTTACCAACAATCATAAGTAACATCTATCACCAAAAAGTAAGGCAAGATCCCAGGGAAAGCCAAAACCACAAACTAATAATGTAGACTACCAGCTACTTCCTGTGAAAATACCTGAAGGAATGTTGGGATAGACACCCTCAATGTTGTACTCTCTCATCAACAGCACCCGTTTATTGACGTATGCCCATAAATGAAGCATTAGGGCACACAAAAGGATATTAACCAAAACTAGTAAGAGTCATTGTACATAAACCAATAATCAAAAGGCAGATCATATACACAGACTCTTAAGGGGTACACATTTCAAAAGTACACAACATTGGTTCCCAAACTTCACAAATGTATATCATACATCAGTGAAATAATCCAACACAGCAGGTAGAACTCTACACACAAATGTGGAACTAAAAGCGCACAAGCGGAGCAATCCCAGCTTAACATCTAGAAATGCTCACCATAGTATACAAAGTATACTCCACAGAGTACCGTACATACCATGCAGGTATCAACTCTGGAGCTAGAGCTCTTCTTCAGAGTAGAGCAAAGTGTATGGCCTGTAACCCACGCCTCAATTAAACACAATAAACAGCTGATAAATAGTCAGAAAGCGCTTAAGAAAAAAGTGCTGACTTCTACAACAAGCAGTAAATGATCAAGAAAGCCACTATCGTGGAACAGTATTACAATCAACAGAGATGAAATGCCATGCTCACAGGGAGAGGAATCTCCATAATAATTCAAATTCTAACTATTTATTCTACAAAATTAAGGCAAAGGACAGTTCAAACCTTCAAATACTAGGGGCTTACGTTTGCCATATCTAATTCTCAGATAGTTGCCAGATGGATGCTGAGCGAGATTTCTGACCTATATCCCAAATATAGCAATAGTAAAAGCGAGATAAATGAGAGGGAGCCAATCGGAACGGACATAGAGAACTACAAGTGAAGAGAAGTCAGTCATACAGTTTAATGCAAGTCCTCAAGGGGAGACTGAAGGAGGAGTGGGTGAGGAATCAGTACCTCACTGAGTGAAGCCAAAATGTGAGTGAACACGTTGCAGAAAGAGGCTGGTCAAAGAAAGTCAATGGTTGAAAGGAGTGGCCCAAAGTCCAATAGGCCTAAAGTCCATTAGGTTAGCAATAGGTCTGTTCAACAGTTGTGCAGTCTAAAACCCACAACTGAAAATGAATTTGCTCACTAAGTACAGCCCTGGCATAAAGGAACACGCACTGCTGCGGTCCCCTTTACTTTGGTGCCCTGAAATTATTGTGAATTGCCACTAACTAAAATGGAGGGCTACAAAGGACACCAACTCGACAATCTACTTTAGCAATGTTAATTGCATAGGAAACAATCTTCACCAAGAGCACAGCCCCCCTAACACCCCCCAAGCACAAACTGGGTTGCACAGCTTCAGAAAAGAAGGCTTCAGTTCAGTTTTTATTTTATTATGATACGGGATTCCTACAGCGGTCCAGATAAAACAAAAATAGTTTACATATTCATCATTTAAAAAAAACATTGATTACTATATAAAGTGTCAACATGCATAGCACCTTATACAGTATGCTAAATAACTGCAGATCTAAAAGAGCAGTTCTATAGGTGCAACCTCTAAATAAGGCAGCATACGGGGAATGTTCAAAATTGCATAAACATCACAACAATTTACATGACCCTAAAACACTTAATAGTATAAACTATGCCATATGACCATAGACACATGCTTGTTCCCATCACTAAACAAGCATTTGCAATTCAATAGGTCTCGCATTATGAAAGTTTGAGCTATTGGTCTTGTAAATGACATTTTTTTTTATTTATGTGTTGGTTTTGAAAGAAGCTAAATTAATAGCTTTGTCATTTACAATGCCAATAGTTATAACTTTTGCAAATGTGACACCTATAGCATTTGTAATGCACCATGTTTTGTATTTACGTGACCTAGATGTATTGATATTACAAATAACCACAGCTCGACATTGGTTAAAGGCCTCAGATATGAGATGGTGTCCACTGAAGCAAAAAGAGAAATGCAGCTATTTCCATACAGTATGAAGCACCTGGATGACAGATAGTGTTGCATGAGCAATAGTTAACCCTGAAATACATATTGTTCCAGTAGCAGGGGGGGAGGGGGTAGGGAAGGATCCGGTAGGAAGGGAGAGAGATGAGACAACAAGCCCTAAACAAGTGGGGAGGCATGGGGAAAATGTTATCGGCTTGACTGTGCAGTTAGCCAGAAGAGTCACAAGTTTAAATAGCAAAAGCTCAAGCAGCAATATCGAGAGGTGGTGGGGGCAGGGTTAAGTGGTAAGGAGAGAACTCGGCGGGCTCAAGCGGAAAACGAAAGCAGTGCAAAACTAGATGGGCCGGCCAGGAATGAATAATTAGGGGAGAGAGAGGGGAGGTGCTGGGGAACAGATGGCTGTGAAGCAGGGGGCGGGGCAACGGAACCCTTTGAAGAATGCTGCTGGCAGGGGAAGCCTGTGGGTGAAATGCAAGCTCGTGCACGAAGGAGCTTGTGGTCACGTGAACTTTCGAAAATCTGCTCGTAAAAAGTCAGCTTTTGGGTTGACAACAATAGGTCCGAGTTTCACTCGGCCTAAAGATCGGTGTGCACCATAGTAAAAAAGTATAGCACAGAAACGTGATCAATATATTTAATATCCTATCCACAAAGGTGCATCTTGCATACTACAACATACAAAGTGAAACAAGCATTTGCAATGTAATAGGTCTCGCAATAGGTACGTTCGAGCTATTAGTCTTGTAAAGGAGCAAAAATGTTGTTATGTTTTGGATTTGAAATTAGTTAAAGTAATAATTTTCTCATTTACAATGTCAATAGTTCTACCAATTTCAAGTGTGACATCTATAACATGTGTTCCGCCGAGTGGTGCTGGGGTGGCGCCGAGTGGTGCTGGGGTGGCGCCGAGTGGTGCTGGGGTGGCGCCGAGTGACGCCGAGTGATGCTGGGGTGGCGCCGAGTGATGCTGGGGTGGCGCCGAGTGATGTGAAGTGAGAGAGGAATAAAGGGAGAGGAAACCTGCTTGGGATGGAGAAAGAAATAGGCAGAGTGTAGAGGGACAGGAACAAAGTGAAAGATACCCTGGGTTTGCCTACAACGAGTTTTTGCAGGTAGATCAAGGAGAGGACAAGAGGCCAGCAGAAAATGGAGGAACGTGGAAGGTAGGGGGCATGTAGAGGAAGGTATAAGGTAGTAGACAAACACAGTGAGGGAGAAACAGTGAGGGCCGATATCGGCAGTTCCCATGAGACAAAGGCAAATAAGAAGAGAGACCGTTGAGATAAAGCCAGTCAGAAAAGAAAAACAGACAGCATGCGAGACATGCAATAGGTCTCGCATTCTAAAAGTTTGAGCTGTTGGTATTGCTAATAATAGTGCAACAGTAGCAGCTTAATGACTAGTAATGTCCGACTTATTGAATTGGAATTGTGTGCTGCTTGTGCTGTACTATTGTGTATATGAACGAAGCTTGCACTGTTGCTTTTTTTTTTTTTTATATATTATTGATGCTTGCACTGCTGCTGTTGTGTACCTGTTCTATGTGTGAGAGTAGTTAGAGCTGATACTATTTGTGTTGCAGTATTGTTTATATGATGTGCCAGTAAGTGCCTTCAAATGTACCGCAAGGTCGAGCTGCTAAACAGGGTGGACTGGGCTCAGATGGCGACGAGGCTTACTATGTCCCCTGCATGGTTATTTGGTAGTTAAAGCACCTCACACTGAGACTGCGAGCTAAAGCTGCACTTTATGTTTCTGTTTTTACCACCAAAATATGAATCTTGCTGCCTGACAGCCCAATGTCACCAGTTTTTGACATTAGTAAGTTCTTTTTTTTTTAAAGTTATTTTGTTTCCTATGAGCGATTCAACACTGAATTGTATACAAAAGGCCACAATACCTGACCTAGTCTTTTAAATACCTTAAAGCACGTTGGAGCCTTGCAGTAGAAAAGAGAGAGAGGTATGTTTGATAAACCACCTGTGCAGGCCTTTAAGCCACTCCTTGTGGGTTCCTGCCTTACTCCGCAGTGCCAAATGGCCGAGAAGCGAGCACTACCCTCCCCCCACAACTGCCATGATCGCCCCATGCTGGCGAACTCAAACCAGCAGTGTGCCTACTATTGGTGCAGCAGGTGCAGTGGCGCTAGTAACTAGAGCCCTTAGGGGCTTTGGAATGCTGATATTTGTTGTGTTTTATCGCCGCCTCAGCAGCGACAAGGACAGCTTCACTTGCTTGCACCAGGACCCATGGCATCGTGCCCACTAATAACCCTGGGCCATCGTGCCCACTAATAACCCTGGTACAAAAACGGGGTGGTGATGGACCCTGGGAGCTTCTGTGGGAGTCCCGCGGCCCCTCACGCAGAAGCTGCGCGCGGATGTTGCCATTTAAAGTACAATCTTCTGCGCATGCTGCTGGGGAACAGAGAGGGTGCGACGGGCCGCAGCACGCGCAGAGACCCATCGGGCTGTATGAAGCAGGCTGGTGAGGGTCGGCGCTGCCCTCTGCACGAGAGGCCGGCCCGTGGGCGCGCTGTGGTGGGCCACGGAATAGCATGCAGCATAGCATGGGCAGCTGCGGCCTCTGGGGGTCGCTGTAACTAGGGGCTATTGTCCACTCCATAGCATGAGAGTGCGAGACATGCCGAGGCGGAGCTCACCACAAATGAAGATGACCTTCCGCCACTCTCTGTAATGAGGAAGTATTTCAAAACGATAAACATACGCCCACATCATGTCTAAAGTGTATACATTAGACATGTGAAATGTGCACAGGAATGTTCTACTTGCGTTTAGGCAAGGTGCGTGCATTGTGTGACTTAGTACCTTCAACTTTCATTTGCCCTTAATTTTGAAGCAACCAGCCAAAAACAGGGCAGAACTCAGAACACACTTACATTACGTTGACTTCAGATTAAAAGCCCAAGTTTGATTTTCGTAGTAAACTGAGCATTCGGAAAATGCTACTTTCTTCAAAGACATTTTAATAGCTATTTCAATGTAAATCACTTTCAAATTATGCTTCCTAAAAAAGTCTCCATCCGGAAATGTAATTGTTGTCATGTTTTGGTTAATCACTCTGATGTAGCTAACATTCTTCAGCGTTATTTAAAGAACTGCTTTAATGGACACATATCGATAAGACAGTTTAAAGGCATTAAGGCCGAGAAATAATGCTAAAAAGGACACGTGACATTGTGTAAGCCCATGGGCCCGCTCTAAAGTCATTGACTCGAATACATTTGAGAGAATCTGCGGCATTAAATGACATCAGGACCCCAACGCCTCGGGCCATATAGAGAAGGATGGCATGAAGCAACGCTTTGGTGGGGTGACAGTCTGGAGGAGGAGTTCGTAGCAAAGGCCCCTCAGCAGGATGTCTGTCTGCAGCACGAGCTTTGCATATCATAAAATTGCAAAAATTGATGGACAGAATGCAGAACAATGTCTTACATTCACCCCAGTACAAAGATCTGGGCCTAAATCCATCGTTTTTTTTGCACTCCACACCACCCTAGGTCAGACAATGGCTATATGCAAATCAGCCTTGACCCTGTGCCTCATGGGAAAGGTCAAGCCCGAACTACCATGTCTTTCCTAGACCGGAATCAAGCATCCAAGGACCGGTTTCTGGCTATCAGCCTTCATTCAGCCTGGATAGCTTGACTCCAGTGATGTGGAGAGTCTGGGACTCACGTCTGAGCATACCCAGCCCACTCGGGGTGAAAATTGCAAAAAACACAGTTGATGGACAGAATGCAGAACAATGTCTTACATTCACCCCAGTACAAAGATCTGGGCCTAAATCCATCGTTTTTTTTGCACTCCACACCACCCTAGGTCAGACAATGGCTATATGCAAATCAGCCATGACCCTGTGACTCATGGGAACAGTCCAGCCCGAACTACCGCTGCAAGGAAAAATAATAGAAGATAACAAGCCAATCTCACCATGAGGACATGAGGGGCTGAAAGTGTATTCAAGTTACATAACTGACAAAAGATTCGACCTTCAGTCTCCTCAAAAGAATGCCAGTAGCTATTATCCAACACTTCACACGTATAACACTAGGGGGCCCGATTAGGATTGCAGTGAATCCGCATCCTCCGGGCAGGCGTAAGCCACCGCCGGCCCGGAGGATGCGGATTCACTGCTGCGGTGATTGAAAAGACCCCCCGCCAGATTAGGATGGCAGGGGGGGTCGGGAAGACCGTCCGCAGCTTTTCAGCCGCGGTCCCGCAGCGGAAAAGCTCTAATATGGTGGCAGTGTCCATCAGACACCGCCAGCCATATTAGGATGCATGCGGAAACATGATTTTCCACGGCGGGGTTTCCGCCGTGGAAAAGCATGTGGTCTTTGGTGTTTGGCGGCCCGTTGCGGGCCCCCAGGGTGTCGGGCTGTGCACATGGGGGGTACCTATGGTACCCCCCAGCATTTACATGCACAAAGCGACAGGCACCGCGCGGTGCCTACCACGTTGTGCATGTAAATGCAATACATGCATTTTTAACCTTGCGGCGGGTGCTGCATCAAGCAGCACCTGCCGCAAGGTTAAAGGTACGGGATGTGACCGCCAGGGTGGCGGTCACATCCTAATTTGCATGGAGGGACCGCCGCTGCCCATGCGGACGGTCCCTCTACCTCGGGGGTGGTGGAGGGACGCAAGTCCGTCCACCATCCTAATGACCCCCAAAGGTGGGGGACATTTGGGCCCTATAGAGTGAAAGTACATGCCCTAAATGACGTCTCCAACAAGTTTTGTAAAATCGGAGTTAGGCGTTAGCCTGACAGAGGCCCCTACTGGAACACAGCTTCATGTGGTCTGTATCCCACCCAGTCTTGGAAAAAACCTTCCCAGGATAAAGGTAAGAGGTCACTATTTCAAATCGGTCAGTACCCTTCTTATGGCTTATCCAACGAGTATTTCGTGAGCTACTGGTAGCTCTCCAGCTTCCTTTGAGTAGCTCTCCTGTATGCACCTTAGCCTGCCAAATTACAAGCTTTTGCTTGGTTGAATGAACATTTATACCAAATTTGTGTATTTTCGGAACTCGTATGACGATAGGTGGAAAATGGCTCAATTTCCAGAACCAATTAAAATTCCTTTTTTTTTATCTTGGTCTATTCCTAGGAAAGATCTAGACTTTATTTTTGGAGATGTTGATCTTCAGATAATGGGCTACTGCGTACTTGGATAATGCTTTAAGACGGTGCTGCAAACCAATAAGAAGGGCAAATAAGAGTGGCTAACCAAAACAGAGAAAGGAAAAGCAAGTCTTGTCTGTAAAAGTATGTTCTGTTGCTTTTTGCCACAATTCACATTAACTTAGAGCAGGAGTCTCAAACCTTTTCTATAACAAGAGTTACTTATGGTAAACGAACATTATTCCAAACTACTATTATAGTGACCTCCGTCGGATAAGACAGCAGTGATCACCTCAGGGCATCAGGCAGGGTGCCATCAATAACGTCAAAAAAGCGGTTTTCAATTTGGAAGCCTTAAGATAGGTAACAAAAGCCACAGATTCAAAGCTCATGGCACTAAGGTAAATAATATCAGTAGCAAGTCTCTCCTGCACCATATCATTTACCACTCAAATATCAGATTAAAATAGGTTCTGGAAATTGAGCCATTTTCCACCTATCGTCATACGAGTTCCGAAAATACACAAATTTGGTATAAATGTTCATTCAACCAAGCAAAAGCTTGTAATTTGGCAGGCTAAGGTGCATACAGGAGAGCTACTCAAAGGAAGCTGGAGAGCTACCAGTAGCTCACGAAATACTCGTTGGATAAGCCATAAGAAGAGTTCCTAGAACAATGCATCAGAATCCATTTTGGTATGACAGCACACTCCTAGCTCCACAATTTTCCCCCTGAATCCTGAAATAAAAGAACACACTCATTCCACTAATACAATCCCCATCCTACTCTGCCAATGAAATTAGTTTATGGCCCTTCAGTACTACCGGAGGCAGAGAGCCCCCAGACAAACTAGTCAATGAAATACAGTTTCAAATCTAGAGCATTCTTACTATTCCAGCCTCAACTACCCTTTACAGATTGAGGTTCCACCTAACAGACCTGAGGTACAATGGCAGCTGCACCTTAGTAAGTCAAATGCCAAAAGTGCAATAAGATTCTAGAAACAATAATATGGTTTATTTAGGATGGCAAAAATGGGATGGCCTAGAGGCTTTCACATTTCAGTCCCTTTAGCTATTTAAGGTAACATCGCCGACACAGAGAAAGGAGACAAGATTAATGTTATGCTTGGTAGTTTTAAATGGCTTTATATCAGAATCTGGTAAAAATTTAAGGTAACAGAAAAATAGGCCAAAGAAGAACTACAATAACTGGAAGGAAAAGTTAAAGGAGCATCCCTTTAAAGGACAACGTTCATTCCTGCTAAAGCCGTAAATGGTTATTCTTTCCCCTTAAGCTTTATGATAATCAATTGGAAATAGAAAGAAGTAAGGATACCTGATTTGAATTTGTTGGGGCCATGCTGGGCACAGAATGAGGTTCCTCCTGAGGAGTATGTTGAGAAGGGGATTGAGTTTCCAGGAGAGTCCTAGATTCCTGTTCATAGCTTCCAAGTGTCTGTTGTTCCTGTAGAAGTGGAGGATGAGGCTCTTGGCAAGGTAAAACCTGAGAATCCTGGGAAAGAGGTGACTCGTCAAAAGGAACAAGTGGCGACTTCTCTTGTGGCAGAAACATGTGTTCTTCATTAGGAAAGTGTTGAGACACCTCATGAGAAAGTAGCAAACTATCATTATCAAACCGAAGCACCTGTTCAGGATCAATGGAGGGCTCATGGTTAGGAGGAGGCAATGTAGCAGTGTCAGGAGGAGGCAATGGACCAATGTCTTGAGGAGGTAAAGGTTCAATAACAGGAGGGGGTAAGGATTCATGGTCATAAGGAGGTAAAGACTCTTGGCATGGATGAGGCAATGGCTGATGAAATGAATGTGACAAGCTCCCGTGGTCAGGAAGAGGCAATGGTTGACATGTAGGATGAGGCAAGGGTTCAATGTCAATATGAGGCAAGGACTCCAGGGCTGGATGAGGCAAGGTTTCTTGACAAGGAACAAACGGGGAGTCTATAGATGCAAGAGGCAGAAACTGTTGCTGAGACTCTGGATTACGAAGCTCAAAGGGTTCCTCAATAAGAGGTTGACAACCATCATTATTGGATTCTTTAGAGGCAATCGATTCCTGCAAGTGGTCTTTATCCATCACATTTAAATGTGCAGGTTCAAAAGAACTGTCCATGTCAGACTGTGAAGCATTAATCAAGTTTGTTTCTGGAAGGCACAAAAAACTAAGTGCGCCACAATCATGCAGTATCATCTGAAGGCAATAATGCAGAGAAGGGTTTGAGTGAGCAGTTAATCGTTCATGCATAGCCTTAACAAATTCGCATATCCTACTTTCGGAATCTTGGCTACCGTTGTCTGCTCTGGACCACATCTTCCAACAAGGGTGCCATGTGGAATAGTAATAATTGAAAATGTCAACAGGGCAAACAGCTTTTAGGTCATTAAGGTATCGGTTATAAATACTTAGTGTGCGGGTTTGGGATAAATTGATGACACACTTCTTGATCTTGATACCAGTTATGGAATCCACATGGGCAATGCTCTGGTACAGCCGATCCAGAACCAGTGGCACACAATACTTAACCGAGGCATTAGGAACAATCGTCTCCAATACCGGAGGATCCCTAACATCAGGACCCACAGTGACATATTTCACCTGGGTGCTCATCTTGGGGATGCTTTGCATGATGGATACCATGCTGAATCGCAAACTGTCTGATGTTTCCTTCCTTGAAATGCAGTATGCGCACACTACCCAATGAGAGAGCTCTTCTTCACAGAGGACAGTGTACAGATCAAAGTTTGAGTGGAGATTTGGTAGAAAGTCCACATAAAGGTGTTCAGGAAATGCCCGAGCCACTTCCTGCATTTGAGAAGTCATAATGAAGATGTTCTTCACCAGTAGTTGTTCCTCAAGGAAAACTAACTTTACCTTGATTCCTGGGTCAGAAACAAAAAGGGAGTCCAACTCCTTCAAAATTTGGGAATGTTCTTCAAAGGGAATCGAGTGAAATCGCAAGAGTCTGCTCAAATCGCTCCACTCCAGGAACTTCCTAGAGATGTCGAGAGCCAGCCGTGTTGTATGTCTGGCATGGGTCATCAACTTCTGTGCTGCTCCCTGCGTAAAATTGTTTGTTTCCTTCAAGTCATGGTTGTGCATGAGATATGTTTTGCTAACGATGAGTTTGTCATTCTGGGGGCCCAGTTTCAGGTGAATAGTAGCTGGACATTTCTTCCTAGACAAAAAGTAAGATTGCATTAATTGAAGTTCTCCTCTAAGAAATTGTAAATACAGCAGAGAACTGAAATGGTTACAATAGAGGAAATGTGGAACGAGTACAGTTCAGAACTTTCAGATTTGGAGAAGTACAGCCTAAACCCAGACTACACTTTCTGCATAAGAGAGAAACGTGCAACAGTATTTGAACAAGTTTAGACAACAGCTGTACAAGCCATACATCAAACCATGCATACTCATTTAAATAAAAGTAAAATTATGAAGAGCGACACAAACAGTAGACACTGAGCAGTACAAGATATGGAAGTTGGCCTGGGTACGGCATAGTATTACCACAAAAACATTGTAAAGTATCAACCCAAATGCCATTTCTATCTTCTTTAAATACCCCATTTGTAAGTAATTACAGGTAATGCACTTTCTTCTAAGAAATTATATTAAGTACTGTAGGGTTGTAGCTGGAAGTTCCATGCAACCTCATAATACTAGGAGGTCATGGAATCCAATATAAAGAAGGTTGCTGTAATTTGTATTTGCATGAGCAGTTGCTGGAAACCGAGAGAAGTGTGAATACGCGTCACAGACTTGCACATAAACCTCAACTCTTCTTAAGAAGCTATGTGAAATCCTTTATTTAACACCACTAAGTGGGGGCCAGCGCAACCCAATGCAAATCCGCATAGTTACGACCTGATAGGAGCCATAGATATGGTATCGGCTGAGAACCTTCAGATGACCGCTCTTACGTTGGATGCAACCAATGCCTTCGACAGGGTCAATTGGGTATACCTGTCGGAGGCCATGGCCAAGTTTGGCGTGGGAGCGGGGTTCCGCCGAACCGTCGGCCTGTTATACCTAATCCAACTGCATGCTTATTAGTAAATGGAGACCTGTCTGACCCTTTTACCATCTCAAGGGGAACACGGCAGGGCTGCCCCCTCTCCCCCCTACTATCTGATTTTTACATCGAACCCTTTGCGCAACAACTGAGGGATGAGGTTACTATTCAACCTTTTTCATATAGAGGGTGGGAGAGAAAAGTAGCCCTATATGCCGATGATGTGCATATTTTCACCTCACAGGTTAGTACCGCACTCCCCGCAATTCTAAAAATTGCCCGTGCATTCGGTCATGTATCTGGATAGGAGATCAACGCTGCAAAGACTGAGATGTTTGTTTGGAATGACGAGGAGAGTGTTACGGAGGTACAGGCAGGCTCTTTGATGCGGTATTTGGGCTTGAATATCATGAAAGACATCAATAAAGTTGCCCAAGTCAACCTTTTAGCTGTGGTAAAAGAGTGTCGTAAGCTTTTGCAATCATGGTCCCACCTCCCACTTTCTTTCATTGGGAGGATTAATTTAATTAAAATGTCGATTTTACCTAAAATCTCTTTTTTATTTAACACCATTCCCTTATATTTTGACCAATCTTGTTTAGCTAAATTTCAGTCAGGTATCTCATCTTTCATTTGGAATAACCACCTGCCGAGAATAGCCAGGAAAAAACTTAGGAAGCGAAGGGACAAGGGGGGCTTGGCTGCTCCTGACTTAAAATTATACGCATGGGCTTTTCAGCTTTCTCATACTCTAATGTTGTTGAAAATCCCCACTGACCACGGGTTAGGCTTAATGTTCTCTGCTATGTTGGATGGGGAAGGTGTCAGTCAATCCGAGGTTTTTTCTAAAAAATCATCAAACTGAATGTCCTACAAGGTCTTGCAAAAATATGGGCGGATGTAACAAAATCTATAAAACAGGGGTATTTTTGTGAAGAAAAAAAAACTGCTATGGGGTTTACCTGATAATCCGGCTTGGCGTTACCCTTGAGAGAGGCAGGCCTGAAAGTTTGGGGAGACCTCTTATTTGAAGGGGACTTACTGTCATGGGAACATCTTCAAATCAAGATCGGCCCCAACTTTCCAAGGTTTAAATACTTGCAAATGGCCAGTTGGACTCAAGCCTATAAAGCTTTACCCCATAGAGGTAATAAATTTGTTCTTGGTGGCTATAGCCTGCTAATTACCAATCTAGTGAACAGCGGATCAGCTAAAAAAAAAAAAAGAGATCTCCCAGTGGTATAAACTTATACTTGAGGAAACGGATGGGGACTTTAGCTTACCAGATTCGCTGTGGGGCTCTTCAATTTTTGGCCATAACTTGCAAGGCCTTTGGTCTGCTTCTTTTGGGCTTTTATGGAACATTGTGAAGCCTTTTTGGCTACGCAGAAATCACCTTTATACCCTGCATAGGGCATATTACTCTCCCCTTAGGTTATCTAAATTCACTGAAGGTAATTCAGTTTCATGCGCCAAGTGTGAGCTTGTGGTCGCATCGGATGCCCATATGTTTTTCGAATGCCCCCGATTAGACACTTTTTGGGAAGCGATTAGCAACAATCTAACAACATCATTGGGTTTTCTGGTTACCATAAACTTGCCTCTGGTGATATTTGGGATTCTAGATGGAGTTCAGAGTTCAGCCAAGAGTTTGGTGTTCTACGCAGTGCTGCTAGCAAGAAGGGAGATATGCAGAAAATGGAAAGACTCTTTACCTCCCTCCTTCAGTGACTGGCAAGCGTCCGTCTTGCAGACTACTCGCATGGACCTGGCTAGGTCACGCAACCAGAGTAAAAAGGCCTTTTGGTATTTGTTATCGTGGATGCAATGAATTGCCCGGGGTTTTTTTTCCCCGGGTCCGATGTTTACACTACTATGGTGTCCCTTTGCCTACACCATATGCACAGCTGCTGCCGGGTCCTAGCCCGGCCCGTGTTGGCTGTCACTCCGATCTAGGTTACTGTTGTTTAGGTAATCGGTTGGTCTTTGCCTTTCGGTGGAGCCCGAAACAGCTGAGGGCTGTCTGGCCCCCACTATGTCCGCTTTTATCCCTGCCAGTTTTTGATAAACTGAGACAGCTGGTTGATGGCTAATCAGTCTTGGCATTTTGATTCATGGTGGTTATGAGGACAAAAAAAATGAAATAGTCTAGAATGAATACAAAAACATAGCTATTATATGCAAGTTTTGTCTTCATATTATATTACATATGTTAAATACCTACACTTTATGGGTCTACTATAATGTATTATACTTTTATGAATGTATATATCTTTAAGCTCTCAAAGAATCAAGACACACACAAAAAAATAGCTATTGCCCTATAATAATTTAAAGCTGTTGAAAAATGTATAAGTGAATGTATCTAACAGATAAGACTGAATGTACAGAAATGTGGAAAACATTGTATATGCCCGAATAAAATGCAATAAAGTTTATTCCCAAAAACGTTGTTGCAAAGAAAGTGTTTCACAACCTCAATTCCGAAATGGTGTAGAACAGTACAGTCAAATAAGGGGTGAACAGTCTGTTAGATTAACAGGTCTGTCCATATGGCTGTAGGTGAGGATTACACAGATTTAATTTCCAAATGGATACCTGGGCCTCTAGACGTAAATGTGAAAGACAATTATCGATACTTGGACTGACTTTAACTTACAAAACCTCCCTAAACTATCATAAATCAAGGGTCTGACAAACTAATTGTTAAGACCAACTTATCCACCACAAAAATCGTACTCCTTTACAATTTTGCCCAAGAAACCGAAAGACAAGACACATATCTAAAGATTATCAATAAAGATTCCTATTCTGACTTGCCATATTTTGAGGAATAAACAATGTGGCTGATCATCCAGACAACAAGCACAGTTATACAGTGAAGCAGCAGCATTAGTTACTAGTTACCCGATCAATCAACAAAATCACCCTTAGTCAAGAGGACTACAAGTAGGAGGCACTACAAATGCCTTAAGGTTTAAATACAAAGTATGGCTATTAAAACTTACTAACAGTCAACAAAAAACGTGTTAGCTGGCCTTTTCTGCACGTTTGAACCAACTTCCTAACCAATCATAATTCAAGAGAGGTAGACGAGAAAGAATACATAAATGGTAGCATTAAATGTTTTTTAAAATGTACCTGGTGTTCAAGTTGCTTCCTTGGCAGCCCATGCTCACAGTCTCATACTTTAGGGAATGGGCCACCACTGCTCCAGCCTTCTCCACACTGAGGGGTACAGATTGACGGATAGCAAATCTTGTGCTCCTCTCTAGGCACCATGCATCCAAGAAAGAGCAGAAGTCAACCCAGCTGTAGAATTCGCTCTGCTCCAACTGTTCCTCTGAAGCTCCTGTACTAACCTGTTGATAAAGTCGCAGAAAAGAAATCACTACAAAGTCAGTGCACGAAGGAGACACAGAAGCATGACAATAGAACCCCAATGACATGTTTATAAGGCACAAAGAATATCTGGCTTCCTGAGCTCAGTTTTCAAGAGGTTAGAGAGGGTAACCCCAGACTAATAAAAGAAAAAAGAATTACTGGAGGAATATAATACATTTAGGGCTACAAACTAGCAAAAACATGAGAATAAATGGGCTAAATGTGTGATGCCAGACAAAATCTTGCTGAACAAGCCAATGGAGACTGAATGTGACGATATGAACATCTATAAAGTACAATTTCCTGTCATACTATCAATAGCCACCAGAAATAAGAATAAATATGCTTTGGGATATTGAGATTGCGAGTGTATAGAAATGGAAAGTGAACAATATGGAAATCAAATAACCTAGGTTTCTCAAGAATACCTGTCCTACATCTACATTCAATTCTTCATTCATCAGTGTGAAAGTCTCCTCTTTTTGCTCTTCAACCTTCTCATTCTCCACTTTATCCATCTCCTTGTTCAGGTCTCCATTTTGGTCATCTTTAGGTTCAACCATTTCTGCCAAACCATCCTAAAAGGTAAATCGCGTTGTAATGAGAGAGTGCAATGACGAAGCTTATGTACTCTTATGCAATTTTAGTAAACATCAGCAAAACAGGTCTAGTGAGGACTACTCAACGTAAGAAACTGTAAAAGTTAATCAGAATTGTTAGAAGGTAAAGACATTGTCATTCTCTGTGGCTAAAATTGTATTTCACCAGTCGGTAAAAAAACAACAAAAGCAGCCAAGCAACTTACGGCAGTCTTCTGGAAAAAGAAAGAGGTCCCAGTCACGGCACTATAGTTTAATCATCTCCACAAACACATTAACAATGGAAAACATTTCACACAGACTAGCACACACTGCCAAAAAAAGCATAGCTGCCTGGTAGCCACTCATTGATTACAGATTAAAGATGGAAATTCTCTACTTCCCGCCTACTAGACTAAGATTTTTGATTAACATCTGTGATGGGGTCTCTGTGACCTCACAGCAATACATAAATGTTTCATGATGACATTAACCCCCTTGGTGACACCAATTTCCAATGAAGTATAAGCTGTCCTCATTAGATAGCATTTGATGTCGACTAATAACACCTTTTCAGCTCTCTTAGGTCCATTTTCCAAGCCCCACTCTCTACTTTAGAACTTCAATTGGCTTTTTTTAACTTCTTAGGTTTTTATGTTAATTTGTATATGGGGCGGGGGGATGATGGGCTGAATCTAGTGGTTGTTAAATTTTACGTTGGAGTTTGCTTTCCACCCAAACAAATCTGAATCGAGGCCAGATCAATTCCAATCCACGGATCGAAGTGGTGGCTTTGACTAATCTGTGGGTATATAGAGTATCCACCATAGAGTTACTAAAGGTACATTACTCACTCTTCAACATGCAGATTCCTCAACTTTCGAAGCACTACCAAAGCTTTCCCCTCTAAAGGAAGAGAGTTTCAGGAGTGGACATACACCAGAAAGTCATGCAGGACTGAACAAGCAAAATGGCTCTTCCTGGGTAGCTTACTGGTGATACAACAGTGCCTGATGAAAGCGTAGTAAAATCATAATCTGAAGGTGGTCTGAGGCTAGCAGAGGCCAAGCCATACTTCTATACACAAACATAAGAAAATGAGCAACGACTACCAACATGACCTTCATAAAGGCCAGACAGACTAATGTATGGCCAAGAGAAGGAGACCAAGAATTAAATTGAGAGGAACCAAGCACAACATCCAGTCCTCATAGTCAAAGGTCAGCATAACTTGCACAGGATTCTTAGTTTTGAATCTTTCCTTCTGGAGGAATGCATTCAATGCTCAGATCTAGAATTAGCCGTAGGCCTCTTTTGGGGGAACAGGAAATATTAAGAATACCACATAAGCCCTTGATCCGCTCTGGGCATTATCTTGATTGTGCCATTTGTGAGCAACATCAACACTCCCCTGGAGAGGAACTGTGCATGATCCATAGGAACTTATTAAAGTTGGGTATATATGGGAGAGAGTAAGCAGAAAAAGCAAGGCATAGTCAACTTGGACAATACGCAGAAACCATTGGTCCGAAATTAGACTTCAGTGATAGATTGGGTCCCCTATTGGTGCCCACATTTGCCACAGTGCAAACTGAACAGGTTCTGTTAGGGTGATGCGTGTGGAGGAGGAAGACTACTGCTGCTATCCTGTCACATTAGCGCCACACTTGAAGTATCGAAAAATCAGCTGTTGAATAGGCTGTGCAAGAAGGCGCAGACAATGGAGTAACCTTGAAATTTCGGTATTGCTGGTGGAGCAGACACTCTGAGGAGGCCAGATCCAGAGAGCAAAATGTTGCTCTGCTGTTAGATTTCTTCAAAGCAGAGTTTTCTCACCACAGTTCGGTGCTATTAAAGGGCAGGTCCATTCAGGAAGTCTGGACATCTTCTGAAAATCTCAGAGAGCGCATACTGTAATGTTTGTAGACGAGAACACTAGAACCTATTTAGGGGCAGCCAGGCCAGAATACAAGACTTGCTTGCCAGTGGCTTATCAATCCTGAACAGTTTGTGCAAAGAAAATGCTGAACTCCTCTGAATGCATGTACAACTTTACATGCTATCTTTCTAAGGTGTGGCAATAGACAGCTCGAAGACAATGGATATTTACAGAACACAGTACCAAACCGCCCAAAGAAGTACTTCTTACCCACAGCAATAATGAACTCCAACTCCCTGTCCAAAGGAGTATTAGGGAAGCAATTAGGATTAACAATCCAAGTAGAAGCATGCACTACTACATTTTCAGGAGTAAGATCTTGCCTTAGAAGTCCTATTGCACAGTGTCACAGCCTGGCAACTCTGGCCCGAAGATTCTAACCGAGGCAGCAAAGTACTCAGACCAAGCTGCTAAGTGAGATCTAATGATGCTTCAATTAAGGGTAACTGACTCAGCAATAGAGGACAAATACGGAAAGATTTCAAAAACTGAAATAGTTGTTGCCTCCTCGGATTGGAGAGGTAGCTCCAACAATTCTGTAGTTCAACAAATGATCACTCCAAATGATGTACTCTCCTCATTAAGAGGACCATATGGAAAAACAAGAGCAGTACCAGGCAATACGACAAGACCACTGACATTCCATACACCCAGGCAAAGGCCAGCATTACTTTAATGAAGCTAAAGTAGGTCGGCTGCTTCCTCATCATCCTCTCCACTATGAAGGACTACTTCAAGCATCTGAACTCCATCAGAATCAGGGAGAGGGAGTTTTGTCTGGCAAAATGCTGACATTGGAAAAACTGAGTCACTTTGGGTTAATCTTCAACAGGGGGTCGAACTTTAGTAAAGGAGACAAATACGAGGCTGCTAGATTTAGGTATGGACATTGCTAGAGCAGATGGCAGTGCCGGCCAAATGACAATTGAAGAGGCTTTCTTCGTATTTACAAGCAAGAAGTCAGATTTCCTTTACTGACTAAAATGTGATCCCCTAGAATTATTTCAGAACACGGTGCATGTGCTGCTAACTCTTGAGATGGTATTAACCCATCTCCCCTCCAAGGATCCTTTCTGCTCCTCTACCTCCCAAGACCAGAAATTAAGGTGAGAAAAAAGTGCCCAGAAAGGGACCCAGTCCTCAACAAAAATAAGAAAACTAATGTGGATTCAGAAAATTGTTAACAGGTGAGACTAACCCTTAATTGTATACCGCCATGGATGCCAAACCCCTTCAGATTCAACAAAAGCAGAAAGGAGATGAGACAACTCAAGGGATGACATAAGAAGACAACCCAGGAGATGACCGTAGGAAATCGCATGGAACTGTGCATAGAGAGGGGGCCAGCCACCGAAAAATCTTAACAGAACGAAGGGAAAGTAAACAGAATCAAAGTAGCTAAATGCACGATTAACAAAATGAAAATATTGTGTCAACTATATCAACAACTATGGCCCTGGTTTAAACTTTAACATTCCAGCAAGCAACGGATTGGTGGGCAAATGGATCAAGGATTAACTGCAGAAAAAAACGAGTAACTTTATGAAGTACTCAAACTATAAGTCTTGTGGCAATTCATCACATTTCAAGCCAAGCCCAACATCCCTGTGGATGCAAGTCCATCCAGCAAAAACACAAAATATTAACGAGTGGCCCAAAATAACTGTTAAGAGATGGCAATCAAAGGTTTCAGGAGAAGCCTTGATCACAGCTCCATTAGAGAATTAAGTCTCCACATAGAATTAATTATTGTGAATTATGACATTCTTTGCTATTGGATGCTAGAATGGGCATACTAAAATGTGTGCTTATTTTTCTTACGGACACACCAGACATCTTCAGGAATACACAGTGACTATATTTAGTATACAAGCAGAAACACTATGTATTGATACCTCACTGCTTTTGAGTTTGGGATGGTGCCATGAATCACAAGAGGTGAAACCTTAAGTAAGTCATGCTGTTCGTCCCGCCTTCCCCTCAAAAAAAGATAGTAATCATATGAAATTCGCATATGCAGTCAATGCCATACTCTTCTCTCAAATGTATTAGTTTTAAAAAACGTATTACAGAGCCCCAGAGTTTCTGAATAGGAACAAAGAATGAAGCAGTAACGATCGTCAACCATGATTTTGAAGGCTCTCCGATGCACTGTGGTAATAACATGGGATGTGACCTTTACACTTCTAGTAATAAATGCCTGAATATGCGTTCACACTTGCTCCAGATACCATTATGCAGTACCTCCTTGGGTACAGCTGCTTGAAGAAACCCCACACACAAAAAGTGAAACAATTTTTTTTTCTCCCACTGGCATTTCTTTTTGGGAGAAAGCAACATATAGCCACAGTGAACCGTGACCACTCAAATTCACAATAACATGAGGGTACAGCCTCTGCCTCTCAAAGGGACAAGACTGCAGGCCTACCCATTCAGATTAATTTGTCAATGGAGACCGACAAGGGAAAGTAGAGGGATGAGAGGGCCTCCAAGTAAGAAGCACAGAGAGACTGGATCTCATGCCTCTGCACCAATGTGCATAGTTGATGCTAGTGCTGGTAGCAGAAACCCCAAACATGGAGATATTCATTAGAGGAAGAAATACCTGCTGGGTCAGCATCTCTTCAGACTGTGGAACTTGGCAAAACTCAACCAAATAAAACATGGTGTCACCATCACGGAGAACCACTTGGAGGCACTGATCCAAAGTGGGAGAATCACACAACTGGGACTTCACTGCTTGGTGCTTCCATCTTGCAAGGGCATGAATGTTAGCCTCCTTGACCTGAGTCCTAACGTCTTCTTTAACCCACATTTGTCTGCGGGGATGCCAGGTGTCATAGTAGAACTGGTACAACTCTGGCGGACAGATGGTCTTTAGGTCATTCAAATATTGATAGTAGACTTCAAGTGAGTCAGTGTTCAGCAAGACATGCAAAATCGCCTTAGTTTCATCTTCTGTTGTGGTGTCTGGGTGAGCTATTTTCTGGTGCAGCACATCCATAACAAGAGGCATACAGTACCTGATGGAAGCATGAGGCAGAAGTGCTGCAAGATCAAGAGGATCCAAGATCTCAGGACTCAAGGTTATGTGTTTGACTTGCGTGTTCATTTTGGGAATGCTCTGCATGATGGAGACCAGAATGAACCGCAGGATTCCCGGTGTTCCTTTCCTTGCAATGCAGTAAGCACATATTTTCCAGCTCGAGAGGTCTTCTTCACAGAATGCAGTGTACAAATCAAATTCTTTGCAGAAGTCAGGCAGGAGGTCTACATAGAGAGACGCTGGAAAATGTTGAGCAACTTCTTGCATGTATGACACCATAACAAATATGCTTTTCACTAGTAATTTGTCCTCTATAAAAACAAGTTTGACTTTGGCCTTTGGGTCGGATGCAAAGAGAGAATTTAAGTCTTTCAAGACCTGTATTCCATCCCCAAATGCCTCCGGGGGCGAGCGAAGAAGTCTTTTCAGGTCATGGGTATCAAGGAACTTCTTGGAGATATCATTGGCAAGCGATGCAGGATGCAGAAGCCTGTTTCTCTTCATCTCTTGTTCAGGAACAGCTTCTGCTGTTCTGTGGTTATGCTGGAGGTTGGCAGCGATAACAATTAGTCGATCCTTTCGGAGGCCCAATCTTAGCTTAATCACTGCAGGACAACTTTTCCTAAAAAAAGAAATAAGAATTAATTAGCTGCAAGTATCTTGCACCAATAAAAAAACGACCTACTCATCAAACATTCAGATCTTTAAGTAACACGGCCCAGTAAAAAAAAAAAAATCAAGACTTCTTTCAAAGTCTCTCAAGGTAAATTAATTATCGATTTTTTTCTGATTCAAAATTGCAGTTCATCAAACCTACACATACAGTATGTTCAAAAGCATTTTCTGGAGTTGCAGCACACAATTAGCCCTTGAAAACAGGCACATATTTAAGAAAAGGACTGGAAAGAGCGATGTGGGTAAAGGAGAAGGGCATGTCGATCCAAAGATACAATTCCAGCAAGGATGGTGGGGGCTAAGAAGAGATGCTGGCGAAAGCAGTAGGAGCTGCCAAGTTCTAGATGAGAAAAACGACACAAAAAAGAGGGTATTACAAGTGGGCAGTGCATCCTGCTTCAGCCAGATACAACTGAACCAGACATGGCCAAGGCGCTGGAGGACCAACCCTGCAACCCAGACGGCAAAGGAATGGTCACTGGTAGGTAAGAGGTCTCAGATTAAGAGATGTTGCAAGCTGCTGCAGTGGTTAAAGGTGCTGGCTAAGGTTAGTGACTGGATGTAGCAAAATGCCCCTTTTTGAATTGGTTAACCCCACTTTTTGCCAGGTATCTGATGCAATTTTGATAGATATGCGCTGGGTGCCTGCTATCCAAGCCCCCAGTGCCAGATCTCTTTTCCTAAAACTGTAAATTGCTCCCTCAATTGGCAAAACCTTTGGCATCCTCTGTAAGTCCCTGTTAAAGAGTACCCTTGGTACCTAGGGCAAGGAACCTAAAGAAGGTCCCCCAAGAAATGCAGCATGTATAGTGCCCCGCTAAGGGACCCCTCAGTACCATCATGAGAACCATGGTGCAGAGAAAATTGAAGGCATGACATGGCACACCTCCTATGTACTTATGTACACTGAATAAAGTGTCTGCAGGCATGTCACATGCCTGCAGACACTGTATTCAGTGTATATAAGTCACCCCTACAGCAAGCCTTACAGCCCTAAGGCAGGGTGAACTATACTACATGTGCAGAAATATCTGCATGAGCATATATGCCCCTGTGATGTCCAAGTTGATTCTTAGATATCACAAGTGAACAGGGAATTGAAACTAGAGATGTTTGGTATCAAACATATCGTGTTTATGAACCCACACTAATTCCAGTGATTGGTTTTTAATACATGCACCCAGAGAGCACCTTATAGGTGCCCCCTGAAAACTTTAGACTACTAGTGTGCTGGCTGACTGGTGTAGACCAGCCTGCCACCAGAGAACAGTTTGACTCGCTGCAGTCGCCCATGCTCAATAAGGGCAGAAACAATGCCTTCTCTGGTCGGAGGTGTCGTCACCTCTTTCAAGCAGGATGGAGAAGTGATCAGCATACCAAGGTAGGAGGCTTCAAAGGCCTCTGCTGCCTTGGATAATACGGCCCAAGGCTTTACCTAAACAGAGGAAATGCCACCACGTCCATTTGGCACCAGAAAAGGCCGGAAAATTAGTTGCACCGTGTTCAGACCGAGCACAAGTCAAGAACTGAGCTTCCGACAGTTTGGAGGGCTCGCCGGTCCCCCAAGGAGGCCAGCAATAGGGACTTACAGTTATAGGTACGATTGACCTGCTAATGACCATAAGAAGAGTGGCAAGTCAATGACCCACTTACTGGAATTACAAAATTCTGCAACTAGATTCACTTATAGTTCCTGAAGAAAGACACCCGGCCGGGCCCCAATGTGGCTGAAGCATGTCGACTGCACACATGGACTAATCAGTGCGCAAGATTAGTAACTTAATCTACACATGCACCACCTTGTTTTTTCTTTTCCACATCTCCAGACAATTAAAGAATTTTCTTAAGTGGCGATGTAGGGAATTTTAACTCACTTCACTGTAGCACTTTCTCATCTCTGATCACTACTGTATTACCAGTTGGTCTACCTCCAGGTGGAGGATAGCATACCTACAACAAAACCCAATGATGATGCGGTCATGTTACAAATGGGCTGAGAATCCAGATATACCACCGACCACCTGAGTACGTGAATGAGGACAGTTCAATGAAAGCAGGGAAGTAGAGACGGCACCTTATGGTGAAAGTTCAACGGTCGTACAGTGGAGTCACGAAATCTGTATATTACAGTTTGAAGATGATGGCGTGTATCATCTTCCCCGAGTCCCCAGAATGTATAGATACGGGCCGGAAGCCCAGGAGCTGTGTAAACGGAGAAGATGCAGAGCGGATAACTCAAAGATATCTCTCTCAGCAATGGCTTGAGATGTAAGACGAGAAGGTGCAGAGCGGGTAACTTTGAAGTCCCTCTTTCTAAATAAGCGCTGTACGTGAAGGAAAATTAGTTGGACAGGAGAAGTGTTCCCCTCTCAGGTTAGTTGCACCCTTAAGATGAGCAGCCTGAGGTGCTCACGACTTAGTTTTGGCGGAATAAGGCTCTCTGGGCCAGGGTTATGCCCCAGCCCAGGTATTGACGAACCGGATGCACCCCCTTGTTCCCAGAACCCTTGCGACTTGAGCCCCCAGACTTGTCCCCGAGAACTCCTCTGCAGGCTGTTTCTAGTTGGCCCTCCTTCTTTCCACTGGCATAGTGAGTCTAGCTACCAACTCGACCAGCACCTCACCACCTGGATGCCCTTTGGCATGTAACAAGTAACAAGTAATTGCTGGTGAAGCTTTGGAACTTGGCCTCCTATGATGCTATGTCCCGAAGGAGACCCCTCCAGTATGAGTGGAAGGGAGAAATGAGTTATCAGCTGCCGAAATAAACCGTTGAACGTAACCAGCATGAGTGGAGTCCTGTTTTGTGGAGGAACAGGGTGTAGAAAATATATGTCTATATATATATATATATATATATATATATATATTCACTGAAAAAACCATAGGTTATAGACCATATATAGTTAGGGATTAGCATTTAAAAAACCTTATTTTATTTGCACAAAACCATTGAAATTCCATATATAGTTAGTTGCACTAACTATATATCGCGGACCCGCAATCCACTGCTAATGATGTCACATATTACATCATTCATGACATGGTCAGTGACATCACTGATGACATCACTGATGACATCTCAAATGACATCACTGATGACATCACTGATGACATCACTGATGACAACACCCAGTGACTGTATGTTTCTGTAAAGTTAAAATATGTCTTACATATTGAAGAATGAGTGGATGTATAAGTGTCTGGATGAAGGATTTAGTAGGTGCATGACTGACTGTATGAGAGAATGATTAAATGTGTCTCACTGAGTGTATGGGTTAGTGATTAAAGTGTCTTAATTTGGCAATCATTATTTATGTTGTTCTGTAAACTGGTGCATGTTTAAATCAGTAGCTATATCAGTAACTATATGGGTTATTGAATGGTTGCCCAAGTATTTGTATGGGAGACTGAGTATGTGTGTGGGTGGCTGGGAGGTGTATAACTCTGTGCATAGATGTGTGAGCAGTTGATTCCCTAGGTGTATGGGTTCAAAAGTGCATGTAGAAACAGCTGTATGGACAGTTGACTGTGTGCATGAGTATATTGGTGAGTGAATGGATATCTCAGTGCTACATGTCAAAGTAAGTACATATGTAAAACACACTCCATGTGAGAGTTGACATATATAAATAACTGAACATAAGAGCCAGTGAATGTGTGAGTGGCTGTATGAATCATTGTGAACTTGTATCAAGGATTGTATAAGAGAGTAAATATGTGTTACTATATGTTTGAATAAGTAAGGTGTGTATAACTGTATAGTTGAGGAAATGGAGATGTGATTGATTCTTTGCATGACTGACTAGGTGTGTGAGTAACTCCATGGATGTGTGACAGTCTGCGAGTGCCTGTTTACACTGAGTGTATCTAAGGTTATATTAGAGTCTGAAGATGTATTATCACATAAATGATATCATCAGTGATGTAATCAGTAATGTCAAATGAGATGTCAGTGATGTCATCAGTGATGTCATTTGAGATGTCATCAGTGATGTCATCAGTGATGTCATTTGAGATGTCATCAGTGATGTCATCAGTGATGTCACTGACCATGTCATGAATGATGTAATATGTGACATCATTAGCAGTGGATTGCGGGTCCGCGATATATAGTTAGTGCAACTAACTATATATGGAATTTCAATGGTTTTGTGCAAATAAAATAAGGTTTTTTAAATGCTAATCCCTAACTATATATGGTCTATAACCTATGGTTTTTTCAGTGAATTTTCAAGGTTTTGTAAATGCAAATTCCTAACTATATATGGTCTATAACCTATGGTTTTTTCTGTGAATTTCATTGGTTTTTTAAAAGCTAATATCTATAGCTGTAAAATATATTCTTTATTAAGTGACGTATCACGTAGCCCGTGAGACGCCTCATGATGCATCGCATAACCGTGACGTATCGTCTCTGCAGCGCAAACCAAACCCAAAACGTAAGCGCGCCAGAACACGCTTAAAGATATATATATATTTTTTTAACCTCAATTAGACAAAATCCACAAGTGCACATATCACAAACGTTCAAAAAACACAATATGTCGGACTCCCGTTACGCTGCCGGTTAGCTGCCCGGTTAACGTACAAGGAAGCACCTTTACCGCGAAAAATCGCAATTTTTTTTTCTTTTGCCCCGCAGGGAACTTTAATAGCCCCCTCATCAATCCTAGGGGTTCAGGAGGGGTCTGCCTTACCCCTTTCATTCATTTACACCTTTTTTTTTCCACCTCTTGTCTCTCGATCCTACCGAGAGACAAGATGGCGGCCGCTCTGGACTGTTTACAATGTTGACAGCCAATCAGCTACTCCTCAGGATTTTTTTTTTTTTGGGCCCCGCGTGGTTTTATAATATCCCCCTCATCAATCCTATGGGGTCAGAAGGGGTCTACCTTGCCCTCTTTCCTTCATTTCCCCCTTTGTTTTGGTCTCCTCTTGTCTCTTGATCCTACCGAGAGACAAGATGGCGGCCGCTCCGGACTGTTTACAATGTTGACAGCCAATCAGCTACTCCTCAGACTCCCGTTACACTGCCGGTTAGCTTCCCGGTTAGCTGCCCAGTTAGCTGCCCGGTTCGCTTACCAAGACGCGTCTCTACGGCGAAAAAATCGGATTTTTTTTTTTTTTTTTTTTGGGGCCCGGCGTGGCTCTATAATATCCCCCTCATCAATCCTAGGGGGTCAGGAGGGGTCTACCTTGCCCCCTTTCCTTCATTTCCCCCTTTGTTTTGGCCTCCTCTTGTCTCTCGATCCTACCGAGAGACAAGATGGCAGCCGCACCGGACTGTTTAGAATGTTGACAGACACCGGAGAGCCAATCAGCTTCGCTTTGCAAAGTTCCGATACGCGAAAGGTTCGCTAACCGGATAGCTGCCCGGAGCGCTGTTACAGATATATATCTTGATTTAAACGTTAATTTCTCAAAATCCACTGAAGCACATATATTGAGACCTAGCAAAGGCACATCGGGCTAACAGTCCCTACAATTTTGCCAAGTTTCGTGGAAATCCATTCAGCCGTTCGGGCTAAAAGTGAGTCCAACCGCCCTATGGAAATTAACATGGGAAAAACGCGTTTTGGGACCCCCCTTTTTTCTCGGCCCCCCCTTGACGAACCCCCCCCAAATTTTCAGGAGCTGCTCAGAAACAAAATGTGCCATTTTCCTGAAAATTTCAGCCGATTCCGTCCACAAACGCCAAAGTTATTAGACATAGAATTTTCAAAAGTCCCATAGGAAAAAAATCCTAACTATATATACCTACTGGCTATCGCCAGTAGGTAATATATATATATATATATATATATATAACAGCTGGTAAAATCTTGTACAAATAAAAAACCCCATGCATTATTCTGAAAGCTGTCTTTTGATGTAACTCCTTTTAGAAGCAGGAAATCCTATTGCTCTGCCGCGGTTGTGCGTCCGTGTGAGAGGGCGGAAATTTCTATTATTTGGGAGGGCGAAGCAATACATGTATGCAACATATGCTTTTTCTCCCTTAGGGAAGAATTTCTGAATAAAGATGCATTTAATTGAACTGTTTACTTACCTGTGAAAATTCATACTTAAAATGCTTACCTAATAATGTTCTTGGTATGATAATTAATATAAAAAACAAATCGTTTTTCAAAATTGGTCTCGGATTTACTCGAGTGTGTGTCATGTACTGCTTCTGTGAATACAACAAATGCCTAGCACTGCCACCTGCTGAACCTACACTGCTCACCCACTACCACAAAAGAGAATTTATTGTTATAATTTTTTAATAAGGGTTGCCTCTACTCTTTACACAGTGTAATTTGTTTTGGTTCACTATATATAGCGTCAGCTTCCTACCCCCGGCAATGGAACTGAAGGATATTTCCAGAATACAGATTAATGTGGACAACAAATCGCTTCTCCATTAACCCCTTCCATGCTGATGACGGCCCCTAGCCGTCATGCACTATGGTGCTCGTGTGCTGATGACGGCTGGGGGCTGTCATGAATCCGCCCACTCGCGATTCTGCCGCACAGGCGCAGAATCGCGGCCGCATGGAAGGGGTTAAAGCTTTACAAATTTAAGTGAAGGACATCCGAAAATGCTGTACCCATCGTAGTAAAAACTCAATTTGAAGCAATTTTATGGGGCCATGAGGTAGCTGAAGGTTACTATGTTTATTGTATGTGACTGACCTGGATTTATGGAATTATTTTCACTGCAACTTTATTTACCCTCCTTGCCCTCAAAACATGTGTAATTACCATTTTTGAGGTCTCATAGGCACAATTAAAGTCATTGGCAGAGCATCTTAAAGGAAGTAAAGTTTGATGCCATGCTTGACATGATAGCTCATCTAAGTAGGTATTGTTCAAATGTGTCCATGCTAAGAACACAAGGTTAGTGACTGAATTTAACTCGGTCATATGTCATTTACTTTTTCAATGGGTGAGAGAAAGGAATCATCCACAGAATCATTATAAGTGAACTCTACAAATTATTAACAAAATTATAACTACATAGAATATTGACACAATTTTAAAGAGAGGTGGTGCTAACAAGTAACATAATTCTAACATCAAGCTGCTCAAAGTAAGATCACAGAATAGAGTTGATCACAACAGACTGTGATGCTAATGACCACTTAAAACAAAACAGCCTAGATATAACCACACCATCTGCAAACAGATGGGAAGGATAGCTTACCTCAATGGACAATTGCCACATTCCAAGTCCACACTGCTGTACTTCAAGGCTTGAGCCACCTCCCGGCTCACTCCATCATCATTGAGCAGAACGCAGCGTCGGACGGTGAACACTACCTTTCGCACCTCACACCATGCATCAAGGAAGGTGCGGAAATCTTGCCAGCTGAAGAACTCATTCTTTCCGAGCCGGTCCTCCATTTGCCAGCCTGTAGTCTTGGATGATTGCTTTTTCCTTCGCACACAAAAAAGTGTGCTATCAGAAAAGAGAATATAGGTGCCAAAAGAAAGGTATTGTTTAAAAAAACTGCGCAGAAACACATCATTAATACAGTCAACAAGGCTGTTATATTTTTTTTATTCCAAACATTTGTTTTGTGTTTTTTTGCACTTAAACAGATATGGCTTATACACAGTGTGTACAGCGCATACAAAGACACTAGAAGTAACAAAAGATAAATTTCCCCAAAGGCATGGTAAAACAGTACTCACTACAGTAGATGTCAACTTGGCTATAAAGGGATCAAGAAATTTTGAAGCCAACATCTAGGATGCACAGACATACAGCTTTAATAATTGGCTAACATGTGGATTACATTGAGCGTTGGGGGCGATTTTATTTAATATACGGTATGGGGTTTTGTATATGAAGCTTAATGAGTCAGAGCCTAGCTGATACAGTAAGTATACAAGGAGCCATTTTACCTCTTATAGTATAAAAATAACTTCTTGGGACGTGAATGGTTTACGGGTAAGCTCTAGGCGAAGGAGGATTTTGGAATTCCTTAGACTTTCTAATAGTGACGTTATTCTACTGCAGCAGACATATTTACGCCGTGAAGAATGGGTGGGAATCCTAGAGAGGAATAGATGGATTTCCCATCTTGTGTGTACAAACCAGGCCTGTAAAGTGGAGGGAGGGGCAGTTGTATACAAAAAAAAAAAAACTTCGGTTCAGGTTAGGTTGGAGGGTTCTAAAACAGATGCTAGGGGTAGATGGGAAATAAGATATGTTAAAATCCATAATATAGGATATGCTTTTGTGGCCTATTCTGGCCCAAACATTGATGACCCTCTCAGAGAATGATAACAACAACTTGAAACAAAATATATCATTCTGGGAGGGGATTTTAATACTTTACTAGATCAACCAGTTTGGGATAAATCTACCCCTAGACTAGCAGTAAACTCTCCCAAAATGAGGGATTTTGTTCACTATCTGATCGCCTTGGTGGACATTGGGAGAATGAAAGCGGGGCAGGAGATAGGGCACACTTTTCAAAATAAAAAGTGGGCCCATGCGTCCAGAATTGTTTTTTTCTTGACGGATCAGAAACTTAATAACATTGGCAAGGTAACTCATCAACTGTCACACTTATCTGATCACGTGGCGGTTAAGCTGGAGATTTTAATTAAGCCCCCGATAGGAGAGCCAAGATGGACTTTAGACAGAACCCTTTTAGAAGACGCAGGCGTAGTAAGGTCCCTGAAAGAGGAAACGGTCTTCTTTTTTAAACAAAATGAACACTCGGCCCACCCTCACACTGGGATGCTTAAAATGTGCATCTCCGGGGGAAGATAATGAGAATAGCCGTTTATAAGAACAAGCATTTGCAATGCAATAGGTCTCGCATTAGGAAAGTTTGAGCTATTGGTATTGCAAATGACAATTTTTGTATTTATGTGTTGGTTTTGAAAATAGATAAATTAATAGCTTTGTCATTTACAATGCCAATAGTTTTAACTTTTGCAAATGTGACACCTATAGCATTTGTAATGCAATACGTGTTGTATTTATGTGACTTAGAGATGTATTGATATTACAAATACGTCGGTAAACCGGTCACTGAAACATCCAAACAAATACACCACGAGAAGATGAGGCATTTTTTCCAAAAGAGCAAGTAATGATTGAATGAAAGGTGTCCAAACTATCTGCCATGATTACTAATTGGAGCAGAAATGTAGAACACAACATATATTTAGCCTAAGAAATGCATAGAAAAGGAATCAAAAGTAGGAACAAACTATGCAGGAACTTTCAAGAAATATAAAATGTCAAGCGTGGGTCTCTGAAACCCGATGTTTTCCTACCAGGCAGTGTAGAAGTCCGGTGGGAAGCGCTGTCAGTGCTGTCCCTTTCAGTCACAGTGCAGCAGTTCTGCTGACAAGGGAGGGGCAGCCCAACTAAACGCACTGCAGTACTGCAATGGCCCCTGTATCTTCACAGAGCACATCAACTCTGCGCTGCCGCTGTAAATGTACAGATTTATGTTCAACACGGTTGTTGAACCTGGAGAGGTGCACTGCCCACACTTCTGACGTCACCCTTGTTCTCAAGTAGTAGTGACTCATTGAGATACTGCACTGAAATGTTGAGACGCTGAGTGAGGGGAGAGGTGTGGCGCCGCGGCCAGGGTGACTGACTCCGGAATCTGGGGGATCACGGTTCGATCCCCAGGGCCGGCGGCAGATTAGCCCAGCACCATGTGACTCTGGGCAATAGCTTGCTTAATCTTCCCGACGGCCCCCAGTGCCTAGATACCCTTACGGGTGATTGTGCGCTTTACAAATGTGGATTATTATTATTATTATTATTTAATTGAGATAATGGCAGTTCTCCCGAACATAATACCAACTCAATAAACATATAACAGCCCATGTTTGCAAATGTGGGCGACTTTGTTAGCTATGTCGATTACTAATGGGGACCAATTTCTGTTTAGTGTCTAGACATATGTTTTTTGTCCCAGTCCGACCTTGCAAAGACCTGTTGAATGGATCGGTCACTCTTCCTCATCAAATAAACACTGTAGCTGAAATTTTTTTTCTATTGCCGCGAGCGCTTGAGCTTTTTTAAAAGCGGAGATCCAGCGGGATTTGGGCTGCCAGAACATTTGACTCTTTTCATCACATCAATATCCTCAGCCTGGCTACTTACGGAAGAGCTGCAGCAGGAGCAGAAGCCGTGTGGGCTCCATTCTCAGCGGGCGCGCAGAGCTCAGCATCCCCGGCGTCGCCTCCTGGCCTTGTCCGACGCTGTGGACTTTCTTCCGAGAGCCTGCAGCACGTGATCAGTGGGTTCAAAAGTCCCCAAGGAGGCTAGATTAAGCACGTCCAACACGATTCATTTACAGGAGACACAAAAAGTGCTTTTCTCTTAAAATTAAAGACGCGCAGACGTAAAGTGAATGATTTTCTTCTCGATGACCCTCCTGGCAAATGGAATTTCGACTGATTTAACAGGAAGCAAACCGTTTTAAAAAAGAGTGAGATCGGGTTTAAAGGCAAGTTGCTAGGATTGAAACCGAAACCTTCCATGGGGCGGGACTTCCTACTTCGGAAGCCCGCGCACGCGCCCACGGAGAGAAGCAGTGCTGGTGACGCGGGGCTCCCATGCCCGAGGGAGAGGCCTGCGGAGGCTGCAAGAGTTTAGAATGGCGGTAAGTGGGGCTGGTGGGGGAGGGGGGGCTTGTATGTATGCGGCGGTGGCGGCTGCCGGGGGGGCGCTTGTATGTATGCGGCGGTGGCAGCGGCCGGGGTCTCTGTATGTGTGCGTGCGTGTAGGTGCGCTCCTGTGTGTGTGCGGCGGGGGGTGCCGGTGAGTGGGGGGTGCGCGCGTGTGTGCCTTCCTGCCTGCGTGTGTATGTGTGTGTTCAGGGAATCTGTGGCAGGGGACGTGCACGGCGCCGGGCTGGGCGTGCGCGCCCACGAGGTCAAATCTCCAGCAGGAGAAGCGTGTGACAGTCTGCTGTCCACATTCCCCAAAAGGGATAACATAAGTTGTCTCGCCCCAGAAAGCAAAAGCTTTGCTTTTGCTAAATTGGCAGAAAGTGAGCTTGCCAATCCTCAATAAAAGGGGACTTACAAAACAAATGGTCAGAGGAAAAGGGGGTCTTATCTGATTATCTAAAGGGGCTAGTGAAACAGAGATGGGAAATTAGTAAACTGGCGAATCACGAATATGGGGAAGGATGTGGGAAGATATTAGCATGGAAAATGAGACAGTGCCTGGCTAGAAATTAGATAAAGGTGGTAAATAATAAAACAGGAATTAAGTGTACAGAAGAGTATGCAATTGGGGAAGCTTTCCTAAGTTTTACTCAGGAGCTATATACGGACGATGTGGAAGGGACACAATTAGAAATAAGAGATTGGTTAAGACAGAACAAACTCCCCTGCCTAGACGTTAATCAGAAGTCAGGGCTAAACCCAAGAAATCTCCATAACAGATATAGGCGTTCTTATAAAACACCTAAAGAACAGGAAAGCCGCAGGATCCGATAGCCTACCCCAGTGGTTCCCAAACTTTTTGGACCCACGACTCCCTTGACCAGTTAGCCGTCGGCCACGGCTCCCCATTATGTTACTTTTATTGGGCGGGTGAGGGATGTAAGCTCAGCCTCGGGAGTACTTCAATTTTTCTCCCGAAAAATATTTGGGATGAAGCCGATGAAGGTATTATAATCATGGAGTCTGGGAAAGTGTGTCAGTGGTAGGCTTTGATGTGTGACAGTTCATGGTAAGACCTTTAGGTCAGTACTTCCATGTAGACATTTCACTCACAAATGGGTTTTGAAGAACTATTGCTTTAAACACCAGACTTTGCATATATGCCTGCTTGTGCACGTGGTGCTCTGTCACTAACATATGTTTCTTTATGCTACAAACTGCATTGTTTGCATGAATAGAGTAATGTGGCATTTCAACTGCATAGTGCGATTGTATAGGTTGCATGATGATGCGTGTGAAATTCTGGAAGCATGGAATTGAGTGGTGGCAATCACAAAACCAGGCTAATGTGGCGTATGGCCCTTGATCCTGTCACCCACCCCCTCTCTCTCAGAGAGCCTTCCTAGTCTAGCAGGGAAGGACTAAAGCACTTCACTGGTACAGCTATTCCTTCTTCCATTCACCCTCAACTTGCAGGTACAGGGACACCTGGTATTTACAACACTGAATAACACAAAATGCCAAAAGTGAAGTAGCATGTGTTACAATTTACTATGTGCAGCATATTTCACAGTGAGTTATGGTAAAGCTTCAGATACGATTACAACCAATACGGAAAGGCACTGTCCAGTACAGTGCATTATTCACTTTACCAGCATGCTTCCAGGACATATTCCCCTTAGTTATCTTTATCATCTGGGTAAGGTCACTCACTGCCCTGTGGTGTTACTACAAGAGGATTGGTAGAAACAACACAGGGGCACTGTGGCCCCTACAGTAGAGAGAAGTAAACAGTGTGAACCAGACACAGAAAGTGATCCCCTTCAGAAACCTATCAGGTGAGAACGCTGAGCCCCTGCTCCAAGTGGGTTGAGCACACTACGGGCACAAGTTTGCACCACAAATGAATGAGCATGCAATTACCAAATGTAACAGTAATCAGTACAGTTTTTTAAAGTATAAGATTTTGAACGTATTTGTTTTAAAGGGAAAACTCATGTTTAAAGTGCTTGTACGAAGTTTTATTGTTAAATGGTGGGCATTGTATGATCTATATGCAACTGCTGCAACGCAATTGGCAACAAGAACATGTAGTAGTATACATATGTTCTTGCATGTTTAAATGTTGCAAATGGGCTTCCATTTGAAACAACATGAGGTTAAGGTGCATGCAACTAAGACCTGTGTGTACACAGCAAGTTCTGTGGAGTGGGAAGGGACGTACCTGTCTGTTCTCTTCGAATCTGTGCACACGAAGTACTTTAGTCAGTGTGTTATTCCAGTCTTTGTTGTCCTTAATAGTTTGTGCTTATGTTATTTAATGTTGAGGCTTCACAGAATTCTTAACTCACAAAAACACAGGTCAAGAGTATGCTGCTGTACACTGAAGGTTTCTTTAACCCCTCACCTGCTGGAGACGGAACCACTCCATCATCATCATCCGCAGTCGCGCTGTGCTGATGACTGAGCGGTTCCGTCGCAGCCCGCTCGACACGCCTGCGTGGCGCGGATTCCACGCCTGCGCTGAGCGTTCCATTGAGCGGGCGGGCCGCGACGGAACCGCTCAGTCATGAGCGCAGCGCAACCGCGGCTGATGACGGAGCGGTTCCGTCACCAGCATGGGCGCGGCCCCCGCCCCCTCAGCACTGCGGCGGAATAGCCGCCGCAGTGAAGGCGTTAAAGGCAGGGGGCAGATTCACAAGCCCCTTTCGCCAACTTTGCCTCATTTTTAACATGGGAAAAGGGACGCAAAGGTGGCGCAAAGGGCTTGTAAATAAGACCCAGGGTCTCTTAGCCAGACACACTATTCAGTCTCCAGCTTTACCATAGCAGCCATTACTGTGTTCCCAACATGTAATTAACACTTCAGTAAAGGCTTCCACGGTTAGGGTCTGTGCCTTCTCCCTGCTCCCCTTGTAAAGCCCCTCCTGTCAGCCCCTCGCTCCACCCAGGTTTCTTTCTCCTCCGTCTCAGCCTGCTCATTTATCTCCGGCTTGCCAGATTCAGCCCAGGTCACCGGAGCTTTATTCACAAACACAAGCAGTGACTGTGGCTCGACCCCGGCGGCCGCTGTAGGTACTGTGCCCCTCGGCAGTATTTCCCTGTTTGTGTGCAGGCGAGCACTGCCTCTGTGGATTGTGGACTTTCCCTACAATTAAATGTGTCTTTCTCCACAAGTAATGTCTAAACTGTTGATACGCCAGGATTAACAAATACATGTTGTTCCCTAAATGTGCGTTTGGTGTGCGGCGCCCCTGGATAGTTTTTACAGCGCACTGGGATGCCGCGGCACACAGATTGGGAATCACTGGCCTACCCAATGAAATATATAAAATACTGGCAGAGTAAATCACCCCCTTCTTGACAGAGATGTTTAATAACATTTATACACAGTAAGCACCCCTTCCCTCAACATGGAGTTAAGCAGTGAATACCTTAATACGCAAGTCGGACAAGGACCCAAAAAAATATGAATCTTATAGGCCTATCTCTCTGCTAAACCCAGATTACAAAATCTATTCACAGTTTCTGGCTAAAAGGTTAGACAAGGTCTTAGGAGACATAGTATTTTGTAAAAAACAAGGGGGACCCGAAGGGTAGCTGGGGACCAAGGGTATATACTATTATCACAAAACAAGGGTCCAGAGCAAATTGACAAATACAAAAAAAATATAGTATAGAACACAATGGTAACCATACAAAAAATCCTGTCCAGCCGGACCAGGGATTTATTTTAATAAAGAGATAAAATTAAATACAAGTAGGTAATTTGAAAGTGAGGCACAGTCCTGTGCCGTACTTGTGAGAGGGAAAGTAATAGAAGAAATGAAAGGGGGGGGGGGGGGAATAGAGTATGCAGGTAAAAGGAAGGAGCAACCTGGACACTTGTAATATCAATGAGATGGTGTTCTCCAGCATACACTATACATAGCGGTACATATTAGTTACATGTATGTCAATTTATACAAGTCAACGGCGTTTCGATCCATTGCTCAATTTAAGGGATCATCATCAGGACTAAAACAGTCTAAATTTTGCCTGGTTAAATTCAATACGCCTCGGTCCCGAGGGTACTGGTTATATCATTTACACGCGGTGCTTGGATTGCTCGTAAAAACAGGATGGAGCAGCCGGTAAAGCAATGATTGGCGCTCGAATACGAGCCAAGACGTTACAATTCTCAGAACAGAACAGCGCGAGCATCCGGATTGTCTCCAGCCACCTCGCTGCCCCTGCTGACTAATTGCTGCTAAGCGCGGATCTCTTTATCGTAAGACCGCCTGACCTGAGGAAATCGTATCTGCAAATTTTAACGTCTTGGCTCGTATTCGAGCGCCAATCAATGCTTTACCGCTGCCCCATCCTGTTTTTACGAGCAATCCAAGCACCGCATGTAAATCATATAACCAGTACCCTCGGGACCGAGGCGTATTGAATTTAACCAGGCAAAGTTTAGACTGTTTTAGTCCTGATAATGATCCCTTAAATTGAGCAATGGATCGAAACGCCGTCGACTTGTATAAATAGACATACATGTAACTAATATGTACCGCTATGTATAGTCTATGCTGGAGAACACCATCTCATTGATATAACAAGTGTCCAGGTTGCTCCTTCCTTTTGCCTGCATACTCTATTCCCCCCCCCCTTTCATTTCTACTATTACTTTCCCTCTCACAAGTACGGCACAGGAGTGTGCCTCACTTTCAAATTACCTACTTGTATTTAATTTTAATCTCTTTATTAAAATAAATCCCTGGTCCGGCTGGACAGGATTTTTTGTATGGTTACCATTGTGTTCTATACTATATTTTTTTGTATTTGTCAGTTTGCTCTGGACCCTTGTTTTGTGATATTAGGAGACATAGTAGGCATAAACCAAAAGGGCCCACATTCTTAGCAAGCCCTGGCACACATGTATGCAGTGTAACAAGTATATGACTTATATTAAGAGAAACAAAACATTATAAAAGGACTCATTTTAATGATTTCCTATTGATGAGAACTCCAGCCAACACGTGTTTCAGCGTTCGGGAAAAGAGACCTGCGACTTCTTCAGGGCTTAGTGGATATCACAAAGTCTTTTGAGCCTTCTGGCTGGTTATACTTCTGTCCCAGCCTAACTACAGCTGGGAAAATTTCAAGTGCTGCGGTGGCTTCAATGTAAACATTTGATGTGTGCACGATTCAGAGTAAATTACTGTCACAGCGGACATACTGAGGGGCTGCGGTCAGATTCAGTCAGGACGCTGCCACACACAGCGCACCCGAGACTGACTAGAGATACAACCAGATATTTTTTTTTTTTGCACAGTTTCCAAGCGGCCAGTACGGCTGCTTGGAAACTCACGTGCTAAGCATCTGCTTTGCTGAAACTAAACTGAGTTATATACTAAGTGCCAATGGTTTAAAAAACTTCATTGACAACTCAGCAGTTTTATATGGAGGACTAAGAGCGTAAGAATCTCCTGGAAAAAACTTAGGAAGAAAAAGATGGAGAGGTGCATAGCTCTCCCAGATTTCCAATTATATTATTGTCACCTTGATGAACGCCAGGATTTGGTTTTTGACCCCCAGGATATGCCAATGAGATATCGGGCTCTAATAAGTAACTTAGGACAAGGCAAATGGTTCTTATATAAATTTGGGCACGCAACATTTTTCAAAAACAATTACATTAAAGACGCTTATAACAGCATGCAGAATCTGGATTCAGGTTAAAAAGACTATTGATTCCATACTATGGCAGCATGGTGCTAATCTGGAACCCCCATGGGGCTGTTGGAATTGTTACATTTTATAATGCTAACAGGCTCAGAGAACATGGTAGAAATTCGAGTTTAGTATGCCTGAACTCAGAATATTAAAATACCACTTTTAGAAAGTAGGTATTTGCTTGTCTAACCATTCAAACTTGCCTCTGCTAGTTTGTGTATTCCTATGTCTGGTTTCTGTGGGTGACAGGGCTGGGGAATTCCAGGAGACAGGCTGAGTCACCCAGTGGTGAATAGAGAGATCTGCATCTAGATGGGAGGGAGGAGTGCACCTAAACTCTGAATAGGGATGTGCCAGCCTTCCAGAATGCAGGCTCCACCCCCTGGGGAGCGGCTGAGGTCTCTGCCCTGCACACTGAAAGAACAGAAGGAGTCCTGTCAACACAGTGCTCCAGGACTGTACTTGCCTTCCACAATGCTGGCTCCACCTTCTGTGGGGAGTCTGATGTTTCTGCCCTGCACTGTGAAAGGAAAGGAGTAGTCTGGTAAACAGAGTGCTTTAGAACTGGTTTGGACTGGGCAAAGGCCCCTCTCCCCTCAGAGAACAAAGGATTTCTGGGTATAAATATTAGGTCCCTGCTCCCATGAACTTAGATCACCTTTGGACTACAAGAAGAAACCTTTACTGAGGAGAGGAACCTGAGGAGAGACTAATCCCAAGCTGAATTCTGCTTGGGGAAGGGGGGGGGGGGGGGGGGATTAGCCTGCAGTGTTTGCCTTACTGCCAAAGGAAGGAGAAAGGAACTTTGGGTACTTTGCTTTCAACTTGTGAAGGATCTCGAAGGGCTTGGAAAAGAGCTTGCCTCCTGCTGAAGTCTCGGGGACAAGAGACTTCACCCCCAGCTCCCCAGAGTTCTTTTGGAAGTGCCTACTGCTGTATTGGGCCTTCTGAGGAACTGCGTGTAGCAAGGAGCTGGAAGCGCGACTCAACGAGAAGAAGCACGTTGCCGTCGCTGTGCCTGCCGTCGCAAAACCGGAGAAAGGAGGGTGTTGCCGCTGGAACTGTCGCACTGCACCGCATCAGAGAAGAGCCTCGCAACGAGGTCGGAGCGTGTCGCCGTCGCTGTGCCTGCAGACGCAACTCCGAAGGAGGGTGTCGCCGCTGGAACTGTCGCACTGCACCGCATCAGAGAAGAGCCTCGCAACGAGGTCGGAGCATGTCGCCGTCGCTGTGCCTGCAGACGCAACTCCGAAGGAGGGTGTCGCCGCTGGAACTGTCGCATTGCACCACATTGATCAAGAGCACCTCGCATCCCCAGAGAAGCGCGCCACCGTCGGAGCTGCTGCCGTCGCATCTTGGATGTCACCGCTGTAGTTGTCGCATCGTGCGGAAGCTTCACGCATCGTGGGAGAAGAGCGTCGCCGCTGGAGCGGTTGCCGTCGCATCGTAAGGGTGTCGCCGCTGCAGTCCACGCATCTGACCACAGGCTTCTCGCATCCCCGAGAAGCGTGCCGCATCTGGAAGATCTTCACGTCTTTATTTCTTTGAATCTGAACTTTGCCGCATTTCCCATCGCTGCGACATTGCTGGTCATGGAAGCATAACGCAACTTAAGGTACATTGACGCAGAGGGTCACATCTAAGAACTGAACTAAGCTTAATCTACCATCTTAAAGTTATCATAGTGTGTATTTTTGTTGTTTATGGTCTTGTGGTAACTCTATATAGAGTCTACTTATTTTTTATATAAAACCTGTGTGGTGTCCATTTGTAGTGTTGTCACTGGGTTACTGTATGTCGTCACTACTGCTTAACTTACACCGCCTCTGAAATAAGCCTTGACTGCTCGCCCGACGCAACCTAGAGGGTGAGCAGGGGTAATTTTAGGAGTGTAATCCCCATGTCCTGACTAGAGGAGAGGGTCCCGACTTGTCACAAGTACCTTGCCTGTGCCAATTGAAGACCCCCAAATCTAACAACCACTTTTGGAAATGTCCAGCTATCCAGCTCTTCTGGCGAGATGTGGGTAAAGTATTAAAAAAAATCCTGGGCTGTGATTTTGAGGTAAGCCTACCTTTGGTTATATTTGGGGTCCAGGAAGCCGATAAACCAGTCCTGGGGAAAAACAATGTATTTGTTATTTAATGTAATGTCTATTGCATGCAGGGAAATCTTTGTAAATTGGGTCTCTGAGCTCTCCCCCACTTGTGCAAATTGGCAAAATATTTCAAGGCATATAGCCAGGTTAGACTGTCAGAAGGGCTCTCCCAAAAAAGAGAAAAGGTGGGCCCTCTTTATTTCTCTTGTAATAAATGTACTTACAATATAAACTGTCCAGGTGGGACTTGGAATGTGTTTTTTTGTTTGTTCGGTCTAGTCCAAGGATTAAGACAAGCTCCTGGAGTTGGCGAGATTAGTGGTAGTTGCCACTAGACCTCGTATCAACTGCAAAGCAGCTAAGGCCTGCTCCCCGGTGGAACGAACTCTGAAGGTACATGACACCCAGATCTTCCTTCAGACAGATTTCACCCTCGTCCTTGGTCAAATAGGAGAACAAAAAAAAGGGACCTTGTCCGGACTCATCGCAATTCAAGAAACTCCTCAAAACATGGCTCTTTTGAGCTCTTTTCTGAGTTTACGGTCCTGTTTTAGAGTACTCCAGCACATAGAGACCCCTTTGGGGGTGATTTTTTGTGTCTCAAATAAAATACAACTAACATGTCAACTAGAAAGACAGCACTGGGTCTGGTACATGAGCCAGTAGCGTCAGGGATGTGGAATTCCTATAGCCCGACGCCTGGGACGTATTGTTTGGGGTCAAGGGCAACAAGTTTTAATGTGCATTTTGTCCTTGGGACAAGTAGGCCCAACCCCCAGCAGCACAAACCCTTTGGCTGCCAGTTTACAGTACCACATTGTGGATCGGGGTAGGGCATTCCCTACAATTAAGGTAATATGTGTATTAATGCCGTTCAAACTTGTATATATGGTTCATTAACGCAAAGCCTTTATTATTAGGGTGAGCACTAAAGTAAATGTTTTAAGCTCAGCCTGCACTACGGACGGTGGTTCCAGTATAAAAGTGTACACACATGTTCAAAGTTTAGTAATATGAGGCTCTGTATAATGCACCCAGAATGCTATCTGATTATATGTAAATATTTGCAGAAGCTTCAAAGCAAGAGTGACGATTCTTTGCTTTCAAAATAAAACGTTAAAAAAAATGCATGTAAGAAAAAAAAACATTTAGCTAAACTACTGTAATATTTTAGGTACCGTATCTTTGCAGCATCATTTAGTAACATGTTGATGTATGTTAGGATTTCCCAAAAATATTCAGAATGGAAAATCAGTGTAACCTGTTTAAATACGAATATGGAAAACAAAAATAAACAAGCATTGGCAAAGCTAGTGGGTCTGAAATTGGTTGTCAGCCTTTTGGTTTTGTCAAGGCGTGAGTTGTTTAGGCATGGTTTTTGTAAAACCTTAGTGTGGAAGCTGCTGGTTCCTCACCATTCTAACAAGCATTGGCAAAAGCGAAACGAAAAAATGTTTGTCTCAGCACTCATTGCCACAGCGGTTCTGGGTACTTACAGGGACACTGGCTGATAGACGGAGAGAGACAGAATAAAAAACAAAAACGGTCATGGTTAACGCCAGGCCTAATTAGAGGCCCAATTATTAAAGAAAGTCTCAAAAGTGCATCCATGGTATATATCCCTGCAGTAAGTGCATATGTACAGTTTCCATGAATTCACAAGAATTTACAGAAGTAGGCCAAGAAATAGTACTCCCAGAAAATATTTGTGAACTGCATTTTAGCATGAGCAAATACGCAGGTGTAAATTTGCTCATGCGAAAATCTGAATGTTTTCAAGTTCACTTTTCCTCCACCCACTTTTTCCCCAAACACTGGAAGAAGTTTTAAAGTCGCCCACTGTCAGTAGTAAATTTCCAACCGTTCTCAGTATGGGAAATGATTAGAGAAGAATTGTTGAAAACCCTTAAAAACATGCACATTAGTAGGTTTGCACAGACTAAAAAGTGCATTCCAACCCTGGATCTATTGCTTGCGACTACCTTCAGCCCCAGTATGCAGACCTGCAGAAACATAGCGGCATAAGGGAATTGCTAGTATTCAAACACTATTATGGTATGAGCCCCGGCATAATCAGAGAGCCTATACCAGAACGCTTATATAATGAGATTGCTGCGTAATTTGTTGCCGCATTACATGGCACAAAGGGGACAAGTAGATTTTGTTACAGGACAAGTAGATTTATTAAAAAAGCCTGCTCCATGGATAAGTGGATATTTTATCAAATTCCATACCCCTGGCGCAGCATGCAGTATATCTGCGCAATGCGTTTCTTAGCCAAGGGTTCCGAGTACTAATGAGCTAAATTCAGGCAGGCATAGTTAGCTATAGAGTAAGAGGTCCAGTGTGTACCGAAGTTGGAGGGGAACAAAATCACAGTTCACTTGACACATTAAGGCCATGGCGCATAAGGATCGATAGGAGTACTACCCTGCATCTAACAACATCGCCTTTCTCCTGCTCTGTACCATTTATTCTTTCTCTTTCATGTTCCAGCCTCATCACTTCAATCAACCATTACTCCAACACATCAGCATAAAAAAGGTAGAATAATTACAATATGACTGAGAGGGGAGCAAGTCGGACATCTGTATAATGTAAATTATATGGGAAAGTAACGGACGAATTTGCAGAAGATCCCAACCGACATCTGTGCAACTGACAGATCTAGATAGGGAGAACAACTAGACTAAAGGCTGGAAACATTAGAAAGAATGCATGGCGTGCATCCAGCTCAGTGCAGATACATTAGACAGGTGAACACTGATGTGCTCTTAACAGCACTCACATCTAGCAACAACACTCAGCACAACACATTAGATAACACTCTGCACAACAAGTAATCGCAGCCGAGATATTCCATGATTGGATAACAGTAAACATACTGGCAAGTATATTAAATGCACACAAAATAGTACAAGAACTAGAGTGCAGAACCAGGCAGAAATACCAGGTACTTTGAAGACACTGTGCACACAATAGTAAGTTCAAGTAGGCCACCGCATCAAACGGAACAAATCACACACCACTATGCACAGTCAAACCACTGTGCACACTTACAACACAGCTAAGATATTTCCTGTAGCTGGGTGTCAAAAGATCACAATAGTATCAATCATAACAATGAACATGTTACTGTTGAAAAATACGATGTGGATATACCACTTGATATCTGTACTTATAACAAACTTGCATCTCCATTGTTGAGGAAAATCCACGCACCTTCTCCGCTGAGGTTCAGTTTATAGGCAAGCACTTTTAAGGTTCGGTTTGAGACGGAAATACATTTTGGAAAGACGTTAAATATTACTACCATGGGACGGGTAAATGCTGGATAGCCAGTTCGTCACAGGGAAAAGCTCCTCCTAAATGTTTTAGTTCGTGGCAATGCATGAGGCTTGCACAATGAAGGATGGAAGAGACTTAGTGTACATAACTAACTTTCGAGCTTAAACGGCAAAACACAGGAGTCGCGGGTATAAAGCGTATAAATAACTTGTGAATAATAAACTTGGTGAATAGAATTGGGCAACTACACTGAAATGAATGCAGTCTATGCAAGTAGCCTGAAAATGTAAACTTAATACATTACCATATCTAGGTCTAAGGCAGATGCAATAACAGCGGTTGTCGCTCCTGGATTGTCTTCGAATCGTGTTGCGGTTCGTTTAAAACAAAAGGAGAAAGTTTGGGGACGGAGAGAGCTGCTGCGTGTGTGGTAAATCTAACACGAAGCTGGCCGGTAATCAAGTTTCGCCTTAGCAATCTGAGATAACGCCCGAGACTCCTGCAAACAAGTGGCCAGCGTCCCGCGAGTGCTTTGTGGGTGGGGGCGGGGGGGTAGACACAGTGAAAGGGCGCATGGCGCGCTACTAATACATGAAAGCTGTCGCCATAGCCGGCCGTCGCAAGCAACTCCCCATCTGTAGGTGCTCCCTCCTCACATGTGCGCATGCGTGTTATTGTGCGCATGCGTGTCATTGTACGCGTGCGCACTATGCTAGCTTCTATCTGTGGTTCCCTCCTCGCTTGTGCGTAGACATGTCATCGTACGCATGCGCACTATCTACTCTGTCATAATACTTGTATTTCTAGGCTCCCCGGTGTGCTGCTCTTTTAGTGCGCAGGCGTGTCAATGTACGCATGCACACTATGTAATTTGTCATTTATTTTGAAGCTCTCCCCGGCAGTGGTACCAGGGACGGATTGGAATTAGAAATCGGCCCGGGCACGCTAAAAACACAAGCATTAAAAATGCAATAGGTCTCGCCTTTTATCAAGTTTAAACCATTTGCTTTGCTATAAAATACCCTTAGCAAAGCAATTGACTTGAACGTAATGAAAGGTGAGACCTACTGCATTTTCATTGCTTGTTTTCAGCTGCTATCTAAAAGGTGAAGTCTAGGTTTCAGGGATGATTGATTCAGGAGAGTAGCTGCAGCTCGTGGCAAGACCGGTGCTTCCATAAGGCGGGATAAGACACCACTTAGTATTTGCGCCAAGTTGACTCACTAGGGCAGAAAACAAGGTTCAGACCTCATCGCAAGACGTGCATGGTGTGTTGTGGGCCATTCAGAGAGGGGTCCCTGGGCGTCACAACCCTCCTGGCTTGGTTATCATGGGGCAGAACAGCCACCGCCCTAGAAGGGGAACCAGCAGCTCATACGATTATGGGGGCCAAAGTACAGTCCTTTCTGGAATTGAAGGATGACCAGGCTTTGGCGATATCTAACAGCAGATCATGCTTGAGGGCTCTGAAGGAGATACCAGGAAGAATCTGAGGGCGCAGGGAAGGCGCTCACAAAGCCCTCCTGGGTGGACCTTTGTGCACTCTAAGATGTGTCCTCCTGTCAGAGAGAGGATGTGGTGAGAGGATCAGGGGTAACTGCCAGAGCTGTCCACTTTGGAACTGAGGAACCAGGATCAAGTCTCGAAGTTGTCTCAACATCCTGTGATTTTGGACAAATATCACTGTGCCTACAAAAAATGAATGTGTCCTTGTACAATGTAATCGGTGCCCATGTAAAGCGCTCGAATACCTTCCGGTCGAGCTTGTGTATATAAAAACTGCAAAAAAAGATTGCAGGGAGATTGCTGTGCCCCAATCAGCTTCCAGATGCTAGGCCAGGAGAATCCCTTGCCTCAGGCCCCCTCAAACCATGGACACCCACCCATGAGCTGCCACCGCACTGGACACTCTTGAAGGCCCATTCAGTGGTAGCCAACCTCTTGGATCTACAGCCCACTAAATACAAGGCTGACCGCCTGAGACACTCCCTGACCCCTAGCTTCCTGTCTCTGTACCCTGTTCCATTCTTCTGATTCTCCAAGGAGGGCACCCAGCACTGAGGGGTGTCTCCTGCTTTCAGTGACCAGAGGAATGAAAGTAGTTACTGTGCCAATCTTATCAAGAAGAAATGGTAAAAATATCTGAAAATATGGAGGCCCAGCAGTGGGAAGGAGGGGGCAGCTCCAGCCCCCTAATACGCTTTATGACCATGGAGCTGTAGTATAGATACCACTCCTTGAGCGAGGTGTCATTCTAGCATCTTGCTTAAAAGAACAGAATTAGGAGACTGACAGAGTCCATGCAGAGAGTTCCACAGAGCTACTGCTTCATAGCTGAAAAAAAGCGGACTACGTCCTCTTCTGTATTCCGGCGAGAGCATGGATTTCAAATACATTCACCTGCATGTGTATCCCGCCCTAAACAGTTAGCCCACTGATCGGCTTTTCCCTGTGGCTCGTTTGCCTCCCTAATCGCAGAGCCGGTCCACAGATATTTATTTATTTAATGCATTTTAATATAGCTCAGTCTTTACCCGAAGGTGTCAGAGCCCCGTACAATAGATTTAGTTACGTTACATGAGAGAAATGTTACAAAATAGAACATTACAAAAATAAACAGGAGAGGTTGGGTAGAGATACCCTCTGCTGGCTTGGGCCTGTTCCTGAGGGAAGCTCACTCGAGCCAGGAAAGAGTCCATTCATATCAGTCACAACTGAGCCACCCTGCAGATACGTGTCAAAGGTGACATTTCACTTGAGCTACCAAACATAGAAACCACGACTGGCCGAGTTTCCCATCCCTCATAGAAGCTCGGTTGAGATAAGGCCTGCTCGTATCGATAGTCGTCGTTGGACTGAGGCGCTTCAGTTTCATCGCCAGAGCTTGATCGAGCGACTAACTGGCCCTACTCATGTCTGGGGTGACTGCTCGTCTAACCGCTGGGCCTGGTTAGATCGCTCATTACGTCACAATGGAGCATCTTCAGCTCAATCGTGAGCACTTGATTGGATTGAGCCCTTTATTATCAATCGCGATCATCCAACAGAGCCACGATTCGAATCGCAATCCCTTCATCATGGAAGCACTATGCGTCTCTTTCTTAGATTGAGGCTTTTCACATCGATAGTCGGTACTCAGTCGAGCAACTGAGCCTTTTCATGTCAATCGTAGTTCCTCAATAGTGCCACAAGGCCCTTTCATGTCGCTGACCACAACTCGATGGCACCCCTACCCCTGTTCGTATAACTCATGAAGACACCACAAGTCTCTTGCCATCAACCTTGAACGCAGAATCACTTGACTCAGTCTATCCGGATACTTCATGGCTGCTCAGTCGAGTCACCACCAGTTCTGTCTGCTCGTGGCCGCTGTCGTGAAAGGTAAACTGCATCCAGGCTTGTGTCCTGCAGCAGTCTGCTGCACTCACGACCAGTCAAGCCCCTGATGGAGCAGGGGAAAAACAAAAACATTTTTGTACCCCTACAAAGTTTATTCCCTCATAACGTTAATAATATTAATTGTGTAAAGCATGTAAACTAATCAACAAAATGCACATTATATTTAGACACTACTCGTGGGAAAACTAACTGCTATTTGCAAAAATCTAATTTATTAATAAAACATGAGTCAAACTAATATAGAACTATGATAACGTAGACATAAAAGAGTAAATGCATGTATTTGGGCATATAGTACAATTGTATTGTGGCAAAAGAGTGCAGATGGTAAGTAAAATTGCTTTACATGTTGCTTCCGTTGGTAATACCTAACATGGGTAATTAGGATGGTGGGAGGTAAACAGAAGGGCTTATATACTATATCTAATTTCTGTTATGTTTGTTTTCATATTAGTTCCCATTAAGGCCTGATCGGCCTAGTCTGAAAGGTGGCTGCTGCTAAAACGAGATGGTGCAATTGAAATTAAAGATGGCCCCCGCACATGTGCAAAGAATGGATGCTCAGTCATGAGTGTATGGCCTATGCCTGGAGTGAGAGATGTCAAGGCCAGCCTGGCCTGCAACGGGAGTTGTGCAAATTGAACTATATTGAAAAGCCTGTGAACAGATGAGCATTAAAACCTGGATGCGGGAAACTTGTGCAAATTGTTAAACAAGTACAAATGTGAACATTTGATGAAGTCATGTGAACCCTTGGTATGAATTTGCACTTTTACGAACTGGTTTGAGCAAGGAGGGCATGAGGTGATCATCGCAACCCCTCCAATGGACCAATGACAAATGAATGTAGCCCCTAAAAGTTTCAATTTTGGGTTTAGAAAGTTAGTGAAAGGGTATAAAATAGCTTGTGTTCATGATCTCTGTGTGGCCGTTATATTTCGCACTTTAACTCAACAAGACATGCTGTCAGTTGAGACGATTTTTCTTTATGGTGCAAGAGACTTTGAAAATGTTGGACTTTGAACTTTGATGGGGAAAAAGAACAAGATCTGTCGCAGAAATTCTATGTCAGGAGGGAGACATCGAGGAGGTTAGAGAGACAGACAGTCAGCTTGGGAACCTATTCTGTGTTCTGCGGTTCTATCATCGCCCTTTGGCCAAGGGGTAATGAGTACTTTTCATTTTCCTTTGCTTAAAATGTATTAAATAGTGTTTAGAATGTACTGTAAATCGTTCGCAATATAAAATTCTCTCTTAATGAATCTAGATAAACCTCTATAAAATATAAACTCAAGTCTGTGGGTTATTAAAATAAAAGTCAGGACGATTAAATGTTGAAGGTTTTAAGAACTTGTGATTGAGCTGGACTTAATCGCCATCAACTGATTCCTACTAGTTAGTCCATCGACTAAAAAGCAGAGTACCTTGATGTTGTTTTTATGACTGCTAAGCATTAAAATTCTAATGTATATAATGTATACATTTCTGTATAGGCTAATAAGGTACCCCGCATGTCTTGCAGCTCGTCTGCTTATTACTGATTCAGGAGTTGTGTGATTGAGAGTGTGCGTGACTCGCGGTGCTATGGGCCGCACCAATGAGTAAATAGAAGAGGTTGCTCCTGGATTGGTGATATAAATAGAGGGTTTATGTTAGACCCACTGCATCAGATTTCTTGGTAGCAGAGTTATGGTTTCTATAGGTCAGTTTGGAGATTAATGATTATTAATGTTCTATGTTTAACACTATATGCTGAGTTTGCATTACGTTATATCTAGTCGGAAATTTTCAAGCTTCCGGGAAGTAGGAAGTGAATATATGTAACAAGGTAGTCACATGGAATTGTGCATTGTCTGGTTTCAATATTGTGATAACACAGGAAGGTGTTATGTTAGGAAATTCTTGTATGAGTCAAGTGAATAGCGACAGGTATTCTAGTGAAACTCTGGGCTTAATTCTCCGGAGCATTGTAGTCTCCACATGTGTTTTATCCCCAGAGAAACGGCTTTGCCTTTTGCTTGTTAGAAGGGTAAGGTAGAGGGAAGTGCTACTTTATCGGCAAAACAAAATTCTGTGGTAGGGTAGAGGTAAGTGCTGCCTACTGAAAATACCACATTCTTGTATGCTTGAACAAACTATCTCTTTGGTTTAGCGAAACTGACAATGGAAATGCTATTCTGATTGCTGTGTTAGTGTGTTTTGCGCTGGGATAGGACAGAACATATGAATAGATTGAAGGGAAGTGTACGATTTTGCTTTGGAGACATTTTATGAAAAATGGCTTATTATTATGAGTGAGAAAAAGAGAAACCTACATGGTTTACAAAGATCAAGAATCTTTTTAAGAAAGACAAAGAAATAATCACCAGAAAAGGAAAAGTGCTTCCTCTGCCGAAAACGCCTGCGTCATATATGATGATGAAATATGGCTATCATACTTGTATTTGGCTAGGAAATTGGGTGAAATACACTAAAAATGATGGAGTGTTGGTGTTTCCAGAGACAGGTTCATTTCGCACAGCGGTGTTACAGATTTTAAGAGAAAAGATGATGAAACTTGAACCGAGGCCTAGACCGACCCAATTTGAAGCTTTGAATGAATGGGAAGATGAGATGTATGAGACAGAAAGAGAGAGATACTGAGATACAAAAGAAAACAGATATTGTTCAGAAAAATTATGGGAGTCAAATCACGAAAGTAGGATGAGACGATGGAGGCTAATATGTGGGATGGTATGTATCCTATTAGAACAGTGGATGAGATAGTGGGAAGAAAGTGTACAGAGAAAAGGAAACATGGGATACCAGAGAAGAGTGGATGTGGAGTTAGTGATACACAAGACGAGGTGTTGGAGGACATTCTAAATAAAAGACCCCCTCCATATCAACAGGCTTCTGCAGAGGTGACACCAAATACACCGCCAATGGAGACTGAAATTAATGAATCCCCAAAACGATTTCCTGAAATAAAAAGTCCATTTGAGAAACAGAAGGTACCACAGACTGTAGAACATAGTACTTCAGAATTAGAAAGATCAACAAAAGAATTAGCTGAATAAATAAAAGAATTGACGAGGAATGTAGAAGCTGTAACTGTACCAGTAACTATAGGTCCTGTGATACCAGTATTTGAGAATCAGAAATAGATGAACATTCGTTAAAGATTCCTTTAAATTCCAGTATGCAGAAAGTACGAGAAAAGATTTATCCTGACCTTAATGAAGCGAAAAGTACAATTAGAACAACACCACCTACCGATTTGACAATAAATCAAAGTCCAATATATAGAGTTCCTACGGGATCAGAATCAGCAACTGAAACTCCAAAAAGAAGTATGGATAGAATAGATTTATCGAAGACGCCAGTAAGGCCACCAGTAGAAGAATTAAATTACTGGGTTAAAAGTTTACAAAAGAAAGATACTGAACCGAAACTTTTGGATATGGTTAGATTAAACATAGACATGGAAGAACTGATTATCGGAACAATTGGTACTGATAGACTGAAAACATATCAGGATGATGAATTAATGTTTATGTGCAAAAGTATAACTTGGAGAGCCAAAAATGTGCACGATAAATTGGAAGAAACAGCAAATGAATTAGGAGTAGAATTTGCAAAAATTAAAATATTGCAGAAACCATACAGAGTAGATTTCACTGAGAAAAATATAGAAAATCTGAATACATCAGGACGGTTAACACAGATAAAAGAATTAATTGTATTGCTGAGAAAATGGGGAGACGTGGATCGATGGAAAAGTTGGTAGATAAAGAAAAAGGATGAGACAGTTGATAAAGCATCATTAGCTTTCCCTCTTAAAGAAAAGGAACCAGCGGTAGCAGAATATCCGATGAGAGAAGTACCGGGAGGAGGTTATGTACATATACCGTGGACAAGACAAGATATATTGTCATTTACAAATGATTTTCCAAGCTTACGAGAAAAACCTGTAGAATGGAATAGAGAAGTAGATAGGTTTGTAAAGGTTTCAAATAGTTTGTGGGAAGATTTAGATGGATTGTTTGACATAGTTGTACCTGCAGATTTGTGGACAGAATGTAAAATTACATTAGATTGGCCAAAGGAAGAATATCCAAGAGATGCAAAAACAGGAGCTCCAGGTCCGGAAGTAATGAGGAAATATGAACAGGTCATAAAATGTATGAAAAATAAAATTCCTCCAAAAGAAACAGATTGGGTAAACATCGATAGAACTGCTCAAGTAGCTAAAGAATCTGTACATGCTTATTATGAAAGATTACTTCTAGTTTTTAAACAGTATAGTGGATATGAAACTTTGAGTGAGAAGGATATGAGTCACTTTGTATATTGATTTGTGTTTGGGTTAAAACCTGAGATAAGTGACATGATAAAACAGCATATGATGTGTTGGCAGTCCAGTACAGTTGATGACGTATTGAGGTACGCAAAATATTGTGGTGATGATATTGAAGCTAGGCAGCGTAAGCTTAAAGAAAAAGCTATGTGGGCACAGGTAAAGGTTGCAGAGCAGCAAGAAGCACAGTTGATTAATCAGGCTAATGAAGTAGGACAGATAAAAATGAAATGTGATATTGGTAAAGGAAAAGGTCAAATGAATATAGATGAAGCTAAAAAGAAATGGCCATGTCATAATTGCGGAAAGGTAGGGCATTGGAAGAACGAGTGTAAGTTACCTCCAAAAGTTAATACCGAAAATAAATCATTAAATCCACAGGTGCAGAATGAGGTGAATCGCCAATCACCGCCACAACAACAGGTAGTTACTCAGCAGAGTTGGGTGCCACAACCACCTCTCCCACAGAGTGTAAATCCTCAGAGATACAGTGCAGATACAAGATTCTACGGAGGAGAGCAGGTAAAGAGATTGCCGCGTGCAGCTGCTGTTTCACAGTACTGGTAACGACTGGATGGAAATTAATCAGATGAGAGTCTATGACGATACCTAGGAGAGGAAGTGGAGAGCGTGCTTGGCGAAAGTCTAGAGGTAGATCAGTCTGGTCCCTTTATGGATAGAAAGGTGAATGGTGCAAATGTTACTTTCACTAGATCAGTAGAAATACCAAACCTTCCTCTCTCGGGAGAATACATCCAAGTTGTAGGTGTGATGAATAGACAGATTAAAACCCCTCTCACACAACCAGTGGAGGTGAAAATCGGTTTCTTTAAAGAAATGCATCGCTTTGTAGTGTGTGATAGCTGTCCTGTAAATTTGCTTGGACATGATATACTCTGTAAGATGAACTGTGCCATTTACTGTACCCCAGATAGCACTGCTTTCTAGACAGCAGATAATGATGTTTTGTATAAAATGACCATGTCGATAATTGACTCAGAAAAAGGTGAAACGTTCCCTGTGTTTGATAAAGAAAAGATTCCCATTGAATTGAAAAGAACAGTTAACAAGCATTTGCAATGCAATAGGTCTCGCAGTTACGCTGGTTTAAGCAATTGGCATTGTAAATGAAATTGCCTTTTATTTATACTTGGAAAACCAAAACATAAATTAAGGCATTGTCTTTTACAATGTCAATAGCTCAAACAGCATAAATGCGAGACCTATTCCATTGCAAGTGCTTGTTCTTTTTGCTTTTTCCTGCACGTACATATTTGTCCTGAACATAGTTGTTACAGACAGTGACTTGACATGCTAGGGTTCCAAAATTATATTTTGCCAGGAGTGCCGAAAATATTTGCACCGTTCAATTTCCAGACCCTGGTTTCCCCTTCAAGGCACTAGGCCGGCTGGAGTTTTCTCAACATGAATGAGAATAATGCTCAAGAAGGAGAGTCAAGGAGAGTATTGGGTTTGACAGGTGTTTGCGCGTTCATGGAAGCTGTTTGACTGTGATATGATTGGGGACTGTTGTGTAATTTCTTCAAAGGAAAAACTTGATTAGACAAGCATTTTCACCAGCCACTCCCTTCATGCCAGCTCTCACCGAGTGACGGGGGAATGAGCAGTCCCAGGTGTGGGGAGAGTGGGATCTCCGTGGAAGAGCACGTCTCCACTCAGGGCGAGGACGCGCTTCCCGGGGCGGCCCCGCAGGGGGCCAAGGACAGTATGAGGGAGCGGCTTTTCCAGCACCGGCCTCTTCAGCTTCAGTGTTCGCATTAAAATAATTACGGGATTTCTTAGCCATGGCCTATTATGTGCACTCTGTGGAGATTAATTGTACTGGGCGAGGGCGGCAGAGTGCAGCAGGCGTCTGGCGTAGTTTCCACAACAATGACCAAAAGACACGCATGTTCTCCGTGCCGCGGTCACAGCTCCTCTCTGCTGATGCATCCTCTGCCGCTGCATGTCTCCCACTCTAGTGCAAGGGGCTTGGCGCTGGGTCTGAGATATTAAGAGTGGGGGGTTAGTAGTGCTCAGGTCCTGGGTTTTGGAGAAGTCGAGTCCCCCCCTTGAAACCGGTAACTCACTTACCTGCCGTTGGATAACATTGACTGGCTTGACTCGAAAAATCTTCTAAGTGTGAAGTTTTGGAAACCTAAAATATTCATATAAAATCACCCGAATTCCGAATTCAGAAGTACTCACCTGTGATCAGGAGAGAAGCCATTACTGTACCTTGTAGCCCAGCACTGAACCACAAAAGTAATCCTTACCGGGTTTACTAGTAACCTGTATTTTCTCCATAGGAATCCATTGTCTGCTTTTCTATGAAATTTCTTCTAAGTGTCCACTTTTGAAAACTTGAAATATACTTTAAAAATCATACGAAATATTGAAACATAATTACTTACCTGTTTTAAATTGGGACCCCAGTGCTGTACCTAGGAGCCCAGTACTAGATTGCAAAGGTAACAAGATCGTACTTTACCTGCAACCTGAATTTTTTCCCTTTGGATAACATTGGCAGATTTTCATTGAAAAGTGTGAACTTTTAAACAGCTTTATATTCCTGAAAAATCACTACAATAACTAAAATGTTTATACTAAATGGTTTTCAGCTTAGACCCCAGGACTGAATCTAGGATCCAGTCCTGAAACTACCAAAGTAACCTAAAAAGTAATCAACTAAACTTATATGATGAAACCCGATTGAGCTCAATGCTAAAGTGTCTTTACAATTGTGTACAGCAACCCCTGTACCTATTGTGTTCACAAAGTGTATTGCCTTTCTGCCAAGGACTCATATGAGACCTCTCATATTGTGAAACAGTATATTTTGATACCTGTTGGTTCTAAAAATAAAACATCTATCTCTTGGATATAAAAAGAATTGGCCTGGAGTTTAGTCTTTGAGTGTGTGAAACCTTTCTCTGACTGAGTGTGTACAACAAATGCTTTACATTGTCCTCTGGTATTGCCATACTGCTCGACCAAGCTACCACTTTAGAGAGTAAGGTCACACCTGGCTTTAACATCTGTTATACCTCTGGGGTTGGTGGACTCTAATTACAACAAAAGGTATCCAGGAGTCACAACCATGTTTCTCTCTTAGACAAACCGCTACACGACACAAAGTAAATTGTGAGTTGAACACAGTTGTATATAAACACCATTTAAACACACATACATGCAACATGCAGTCAGGGTAGGAATTTTTTCCATCAGTTGTCTCTCTGTACCACCACTGTTACATCATTTGGGTTCTCCTTACCCAGGAGTTAGTGTACAAACAGTCACACTAGTTGGAAGAAAGAGACTGTGTGAGTAAGGAGACTGACGTTAGTTATTTCACTGAGTGGTATCAGTATGGTGTCGGTGTGATGTTTACAACTGAAAAAAAGCAGTGCAAGTGAAAGTAAGTGAAGTGGGTAAAATTAGGTGGAACTGAGTAGAATAGGTATTTTTAATATTTTCTCTCAGACCCCTAAGCTTAAAAACAAGTGAAAGGTGAAAAAAAGTAGATTTAACATATTATCTACTCAGCAAGTGGTCGACATGTTTCTGCATATGTATGGAGTTGATCCTATGCATTCATCAGGACCTAGTTGTTGCTACTGCTGTACATTAACGTGAAGAAAAGGGAATAAAAGGAATTATATCACCTGTTTGTCAGGTGTAGATTCTCCACCACAATCTAAAATAGTCATGCAGATAAAGAAAGAAAAAGAGAAAAACAAACATATTTGTCACAGAATGCACTCTATAGTAGTGATATTTTTGTGATCATGTTTTTAACAATTCGATTGACATGATATCACTCACCCAATTTCTGTGGGGATGGCGCCTCACCTCACCTGGCTGCAGCTCAGGTAAATAAGGAGCACCGCTCTGTTTAGCAAAATACACAATCGTGAAAACACTCCACCAACTCATCTCAAGGCAAGATAAAGAGCATGTGATGTTCTTGGTTTCATATATCTTAAAGCAAAATTAATGACCTCAATAATATTCATTACAATGCAACAGATGTACATGTATAACATTGTGTATCAAAGGTTCAAATTACGTACAAGAATTCTAATCTCTGGGTTTAAAATACACATATGAAAATTTGGTGGACCCCAGAGCCACTATTCATTTATGATGCCAAAGGCGGACAAAACCTATGTATTTGGCCGCTTGCTATCTCGTTATCTTTTTTTTCAATTACCTCTCTTATGATGTAAGAATCAGAGGAAGCACTGTGTCCAAGTTATATTCCACAAAGAAGTATATCACAAAGAACTTGCTTTAGCCCCAAGTAAATATTGCCACGCGAGCACTTGGGAGCCGTAATCGGCTAGATTATACAGAGCCTGTGACGTCTCTACCATTCACAAGCAAATGCGAAGTTCTTACAAAGATCGGCGAGCGAGCACTTGCTTGGGAGCCGTAATCGGCTAGATTGCACAAAGCCTGTGACGTCTCTACCATTCACAAACAAATGCGAAGTGTCCTAAACTTAGGCATCTCAGTTCTTACAAAGATCGGCAGCTCCTCTATTTGCCCCCAAATTATTTTACGCTACTGTCAGCAAATGCACCCTTTTATTGCTAATCGGCTCACGAGAAAGGGCGCCGCTTGTACATGTACCGGCGCATGCAACGGAGGAGAAGAGGAAAAGAAAAGAAAACCCTCCGACCGCTTACCTCTCCGTCGGTGTCTCCCAACGTCCCTCTGGGCTATACTGGGGAGGCACCGAACGGAAGAGGAAACGGCTATTTCAAACGCGGACCAGAGCGCGCAGGCATGACTGGGAAATGTAGTTTCCTCAAGTCGCGTGTTGGAAAAACTGTGTCTATCGAAAGACCCAATGTTGCAGGCTATTTTCTACTAAGCTGTTTACACATATTCATGCCACATTTTTACAGAGGAACCCATTTGTTTGTTACATAGGAATTTATTCCGAGTTTAAAATAAAAGATAAAAAATGGGGTTTCAAAATCCATAATGTGATGGAAACAATCAGTAATATTAAATGGCTAAGAAATTTTAGGTGAAAACAGTCAGCAAAATTATCAGCATAATTAGATGGCCAAACAATTTTGGAAGCCGAGGATCCAGAAAAGATTCCCATATGGAGCCCAATGTTTTTTATTGGACCTGAGACCTAAGCCTGAGTGTGTAAATGAAGCCTTTGCTTTACATGAAAATATGTATACCATAGTAAACTGGTGGAACTATGGAGGTGTTAAAAAATATACATTCAGATGTTCTTGTACTGATAAATATAAGGTGGGCTCACTTGGATCACAATTAGATATCGTGTTATTACGGTGACCTCATAGTGACATCCAAGGGATGGGTTCGTTGAGACCCTCTTTGTCACTATTCAACTTGTAGACCCACTTCTGTTCAATCTTAAACAAAAATGTGCCTATATCTGGACAGTGGTCCGGTATATTGGGCTGCTCCAGTATGGTCCATGTGAAATCATTGGGGCCATGTCCCTTTTCCAAAAAGTGAGCTGTTAGACGGGTTGCCTGTTTACGGCAGCGAATAGTGCTTTTATGTTCACCAATGCGAATTTTTGTCTTCCTAGTCGTCATGCCCACATATCTTTTTGGGCATGGGCAGGTGATGAGGTAAATGGTGTTTTCACTATTGTAATTGGTGAATTTACGCTGTTGCCATGGACGCATTGTTCCTATGTCTACCGTGGTTGACTTTGATGTCTGAGGACATGCGGAGCAACTTCCGCAAGGATGATGCCCTTGTACAGGCGGAAGATCCCACAGAGTTCCAACTTGTCTGGTCAATTTATTTTTTGGTCTAGTATGGACCAGTTGATCTTTTATATTAGGTCCTCTCTTGAAAGCGAAAAGAGGGACAGGTAGAGTGTCCCCACTCGTATTCAGAATTGACCAATGCTTTGTTATGATTTTACGTACTTGGTTGGATTTTGTGTGGAAAGTGTTCACAAATGTCATCCTTTTAGTTCTCTCTTTAGGGATTGCAATGTCCAACAGGGCGTCCCTGTTGTTGTTCGACGCCCTTTTCTTTGATTGACGGATAATTTTAGTGGGGTAATTCTTTTCACGCAGATGTTCAGACAGTTTCTCCGAATGTTTCTCAAAGGCTTCCTTTGTTGAACAATTTCTCTTGAGCCTGAGAAATTGCCCAAAGGGCAAATTCTCCCTGAGAGCTCTAGGATGACAACTCTCAAAATTGAGGAGCGCATTCCGTGCCATCGGCTTTCTATAAAGTTCTGTTGTAAGTCCTTCATTTGTTGCCGATATCAAGAGGTCCAAGAAGGGTAACTCGGTCTTGCTGAATTCCACTGTGAATTTTAGAAAATCATTACAGGAGTTTAACCAGTTATGAAATTCCAGCAGACTGGCCTCAGAACCTCTCCACACAACAAAGATGTCATCTATGTACTGCTTCCAAACTCGAAGCGATACATAGTGGGACTTGTCCTGGTTGAGTACCTTAGTCTGTTCTAGAACATGAACATATAGATTCGCTAAGCTAGGAGTGAAGACACTACCCATACTGGTACCAGATATCTGGAGATAGGTAGTGTCTTCGAATTTGAAATAGTTTTCTTTCATAGCTAGTTCAGCTAAGTTCATGATGAAGGCGGCTGGAGTTATAGATTGGAGATCCCTCTCTTGTAGTAAAGTGCCCACCACTTCCAGAGTCTCTGTCTGGGGAATTGATGTATATAAAGATTCTACATAAAATGAGACGAGTAGATCGGTGGAGATGTTAAAATCGATGTCAGGTAGAAGCCGTAGCATATCTTTCGTGTCTTTAAGATACGTTGGCATCTCTTTGACTATAGGGTTCAGAAAGAAATCCACAAATGTGGATAATGGTTCTAAAACTGACCCTATGCCGGAGATGATTGGTCTCCCTGGGGGTGGTCTCTGTTGTTTATGTACCTTGGGAAGGCAGTAAAAATAAGGGACCGATGGATGGGAAGTACACAAGTATTGACCCTCTTGTGGGGTAATCCATCCTTCCCAAGTAGCCTCCTCTACCAATTGACAGATCTTGATCTTCAATCTTTCAGTGGGGTCATCTTTCAAAGGTAGGTAGGACTTCCGATCTTGTAACTGCCTTAGACATTCCATTCTGTAAGTCTCTGTATCAAGGATAACAATTGCACCACCCTTGTCTGCAGGCTTTATTGTGATAGCTTCATTTGTTGTTAAAGCCCGCAGAGCAAGGGTGGTGCAATCGTTATCCTTGATACAGAGACTTACAGAATGGAATGTCTAAGGCAGTTACAAGATCGGAAGTCCTACCTACCTTTGAAAGATGACCCCACTGAAAGATTGAAGATCAAGATCTGTCAATTGGTAGAGGAGGCTACTTCGGAAGGATGGATTATCCCACAAGAGGGTCAATACTTGTGTACTTCCCATCCATCGGTCCCTTATTTTTACTGCCTTCCCAAGGTACATAAACAACAGAGACCACCCCCAGGGAGACCAATCATCTCCGGCATAGGGTCAGTTTTAGAACCATTATCCACATTTGTGGATTTCTTTCTGAACCCTATAGTCAAAGAGATGCCAACGTATCTTAAAGACACGAAAGGTATGCTACGGCTACTACCTGACATTGATTTTAACATCTCCACCGATCTAATCGTCTCATTTGATGTAGAATCTTTATATACATCAATTCCCCAGACAGAGACTCTGGAAGTGGTGGGCACTTTACTACAAGAGAGGGATCTCCAATCTATAACTCCAGCCGCCTTCATCATGAACTTAGCTGAACTAGCTATGAAAGAAAACTATTTCAAATTCGAAGACACTACCTATCTCCAGATATCTGGTACCAGTATGGGTAGTGTCTTCGCTCCTAGCTTAGCGAATCTATATGTTCATGTTCTAGAACAGACTAAGGTACTCAACCAGGACAACCCCCACTATGTATCGCTTCGAGTTTGGAAGCGGTACGTAGATGACATCTTTGTTGTGTGGAGAGGTTCTGAGGCCAGTCTGCTGGAATTTCATAACTGGTTAAACTCCTGTAATGATTTTCTAAAATTCACAGTGGAATTCAGCAAGACCGAGTTACCCTTCTTGGACCTCTTGATATCGGCAACAAATGAAGGACTTACAACAGAACTTTATAGAAAGCCGATGGCACGGAATGCGCTCCTCAATTTTGAGAGTTGTCATCCTAGAGCTCTCAGGGAGAATTTGCCTTTTGGGCAATTTCTCAGGCTCAAGAGAAATTGTTCAACAAAGGAAGCCTTTGAGAAACATTCGGAGAAACTGTCTGAACATCTGCGTGAAAAGAATTACCCCACTAAAATTATCCGTCAATCAAAGAAAAGGGCGTCGAACAACAACAGGGACGCCCTGTTGGACATTGCAATCCCTAAAGAGAGAACTAAAAGGATGTCATTTGTGAACACTTTCCACACAAAATCCAACCAAGTACGTAAAATCATAACAAAGCATTGGTCAATTCTGAATACGAGTGGGGACACTCTACCTGTCCCTCTTTTCGCTTTCAAGAGAGGACCTAATATAAAAGATCAACTGGTCCATACTAGACCAAAAAATAAATTGACCAGACAAGTTGGAACTCTGTGGGATCTTCCGCCTGTACAAGGGCATCATCCTTGCGGAAGTTGCCCCGCATGTCCTCAGACATCAAAGTCAACCACGGTAGACATAGGAACAATGCGTCCATGGCAACAGCGTAAATTCACCAATTGCAATAGTGAAAACACCATTTACTTCATCACCTGTCCATGCCCAAAAAGATATGTGGGCATGACGACTAGGAAGACAAAAATTCGCATTGGTGAACATAAAAGCACTGTTCGCTGCCGTAAACAGGCAACCCGTCTAACAGCTCACTTTTTGGAAAAGGGACATGGCCCCAATGATTTCACATGGACCATACTGGAGCAGCCCAATATACCGGACCACTGTCCAGATATAGGCACATTTTTGTTTAAGATTGAACAGAAGTGGGTCTACAAGTTGAATAGTGACAAAGAGGGTCTCAACGAACCCATCCCTTGGATGTCACTATGAGGTCACCGTAATAACACAATATCTAATTGTGATCCAAGTGAGCCCACCTTATATTTATCAGTACAAGAACATCTGAATGTATATTTTTTAACACCTCCATAGTTCCACCAGTTTACTATGGTATACATACTTTCATGTAAAGCAAAGGCTTCATTTAATCAATCAATCAATCACAGACATTTATATAGCGCACTACTTACCCGGAGGGTCTGAAGGCGCTAGGGGGTTGGGGGGAGTGCTGCTACTGCTCGAATAGCCAGGTCTTGAGCTTCTTCCTGAAGGAGAGGTGGTCTTGGGTCAGGCGCAGGTCGGTCGGTAGGGAGTTCCAGGTCTTGGTGGCCAGGTAGGAGAAAGATCGTCCTCCTGTTGTCGTTCTCCGGATGCGGGGGACGGTGGCGAGGGCGTGGCTGGCTGATCGGAGGTGTCGGTTGGGAACGTGGAAGTTGATGCGGTTGTTGAGGTAGCTAGGTCCTTGATCGTGTAGGGCTTTGTGTGCGTGGGTGAGGAGGCGGAAGGTGATTCTTTTGTTTACACACTCAGGCTTAGGTCTCAGGTCCAATAAAAAACATTGGGCTCCATTTGGGAATCTTTTCTGGATCCTCGGCTTCCAAAATTGTTTGGCCATCTAATTATGCTGATAATTTTGCTGTTTTCACCTAAAATTTCTTTGCCATTTAATATTACTGATTGTTTCCATCACATTATGGATTTTGAAACCCCATTTTGTATCTTTTATTTTAAACTCAGAATAAATTCCTATGTAACAAACAAATGGGTTCCTCTGTAAAAATGTGCCATGAATATGTGTAAACAGCTTAGTAGAAAATAGCCTGCAACATTGGGGCGTTCGATAGACACAGTTTTTCCAACACGCGACTTGAGGAAACTACATTTCCCAGTCATGCCTGCGCGCTCTGGCCCGCGTTTGAAATAGCCGTTTCCTCTTCCGTTCGGTGCCTCTCCAGTATAGCCCAGAGGGACGTTGGGAGACACCGACGGAGAGGTAAGCGGTCGGAGGGTTTTCTTTTCTTTTCCTCTTCTCCTCCGTTGCATGCGCCGGTACATGTACGAGCGGCGCCCTTTCTCGCGAGCCGATTAGCAATAAAAGGGTGCATTTGCTGACAGTAGCGAAAAATAATTTAGGGGCAAATAGAGGAGCTGCCGATCTTTGTAAGAACTGAGATGCCTAAGTTTAGGACACTTCGCATTTGTTTTTGAATGGTAGAGACGTCACAGGCTTTGTGCAATCTAGCCGATTACGGCTCCCAAGCAAGTGCTCGCTCGCCGATCTTTGTAAGAACTTCGCATTTGCTTGTGAATGGTAGAGACGTCACAGGCTCTGTATAATCTAGCCGATTACGGCTCCCAAGTGCTCGCGTTGCAATATTTACTTGGGGCTAAAGCAAGTTCTTTGTGATATACTTCTTTGTGGAATATAACTTGGACACAGTGCTTCCTCTGATTCTTACATCATAAGAGAGGTAATTGAAAAAAAAGATAACGAGATAACAAGCGGCCAAATACATAGGTTTCTACTCAGTTCCACCTAATTTTACCCACTTCACTTACTTTCACTTGCACTGCTTTTTTTCAGTTGTAAACATCACACCGACACCATACTGATACCACTCAGTGAAATAACTAACGCCAGTCTCCTTACTCACACAGTCTCTTTCTTCCAACTAGTGTGACTGTTTGCACACTAACTCCTGGGTAAGGAGAACCCAAATGATGTAACAGTGGTGGTACAGAGAGACAACTGATGGGAAAAATTCCTACCCTGGCTGCATGTTGCATGTATGTGTGTTTAAATGGTGTTTATATACAACTGTGTTCAACTCACAATTTACTTTGTGTCATGTAGCGGTTTGTCTAAGACAGAAACATGGTTGTGACTCCTGGATACCTTTTGTTGTAATTATTTCTGTAGTTAGGGGCATGTATCCAGTAGACCATCATTTAAATAGTGTGTGTTGGTGGACTCTATACACACTGTACCTTATTCTGGTCTAGTATATATAGAGCCACTTTCTCACATTGGTGGCAGCAGTGGGATACAAACTTGCGTTTGTTGGACTACTTGGTTACTATCTGATCACACGACAGCACTCATAAATTGTCTTTAGAATTCTGAAATTGTGTTTTCCAAAATACTAAAAGTCATGTCAGGGCCTTGCTTAAGTCCCTTTAAAATTTTAGAAAAATAAAAGTCACTATAGTCAGGGTAGAGGGTTAGAACTATCAGGTTAGAATGTCTCAACCACTCCCAACTATTAGAGAGGATAATATTGCACAGGACCTGGTGGAGGAGCTCGACCTCACACCTTACTTACACTTAAATTTCAGAGAAGTAATGTCCTTATGCAAATTGAAAAATATACCAGTGGGCCAGCATTCAATCAAAGTAGGGCTCCAGGAGCTCCTGGCTGAGTATGCTAAAGGCCACCCCTCTGAACAGGGTAATGACCAGTCAGAGGAAGAAGAGGTGCTAGAGGAGGAGGAGACTTCCCCCCATCATCTCTAGGGAGAGGAGGGGCCCTGTACCCTTAACTCCAAGAATCACACTCTGGGACCCTAGGACCTACACAGGTGGGCCAGGGCCCAGAGAAAACATTGGGACTAGTCCCAGTTAAGAGGACAGCTTGTTAACCAGGTTGGCCAAGAGATTAGATCTAGATTCCAGACTCCTGGCTCTGGAAAAAGAAAGGAAAGAGATGGGCTTAGCCCCTATCTCTGGTGGCAGCAATACCAATAACAAGGGTAGAGAGGAATCTTATAATGCTAAAATCCCCAAAGGGATTGTCCCTAAATTTGAGGAATGTGATGATAACACCAAGTGGTTTCCAGCCTTTGAAAGGGCTTGTGATATGAGAAGAGTGAAGAAACCTCTATGGGGGCACTCCTGTGGGAAATGATCTCTGTAACTGCAGAGATCAGGCTTCAGGCTTCTGAACCTCTCTGGGCCAGGTGCAGGGTCTTATGACCTCATGAAGAAAACTCTGATAGAGGGATTTGGACTCACTACTGAGGATTACAGAATTAGGTTCCGGGTGGGCTCACAAAACCCAGACCCAATCCTGGATAGATTTTGTGGATTACTCAGTAAAGACACTGGATGGTTGGTTAACTGGACACAATGTGTATGATTTTACTAGATTTTATAATTTGTTTATGAAGGAACACATCTTGAGTAATTGCACAAATGAAAAGTTGCATTAGCATTTGGTAGACCTAGCTCTAATTTCTCCCCAAGAATTGTGAAAGAAGGCAGACCATTGGGTCAAGACTAGGGTGACCAGGACAGCCACTGGGGGTGACCAAAAGAAGGTGGTTACAAAACCTCCCCAGGGAAAAGGGGGTGATAATCCCCAAGATAAAAAGTCTGAGTCTTCCAAAGGGCCCCAAATACCTGTACAGGTGGGTGGGTCCCAAACTACCCCCTATGTGCCTCAGTCCTATAGGGGGAAGAACTTTGATCCTAACAAGGCCTATTGTAACAACTGTAAAAAGTTGGGACATTTAACTGTAGACAAAAACTGCCTATACAATAAAGCCCCTAAGGCACCCAAATACAGCTACTCCAGGGACAGTGAATCTACAGATGGGATCAGAGGAGTGCCCAGAGCAAATCTGGGAATACACTCAAACTAGTCTAGTCTCCTTGAGGGAAATGGAGGTTGCCACTGTAGCTGGTTGGCCACCCAACTGTAAAAAGTATTTGCAATACCCCTCCATTAATGGAACAAGGGTAGAAGCACTGAGGGATACAGGTGCCAGTGTCACTATGGTGAAGGAAATGCTGGTTTCCCCAGAGCAATACTTGATTGGAAAAACTTACCCAGTCACCAATGACAGCATTACCACCTAACGTCCTCTGGCTATGGTGACATTAGGTTGGGGGAGGTTACTGGCCTGAAACTGGTAGTGGTCTCTCCACAGTTGCCAGCTGACTGTCTGCTTGGAAATGACCTGGAAACCTCAGCCTGGGCTGAGGTTGAGCAAGTAACCCATGCAGCCATGCTGGGTATCCCTAGACTGGTGCGTGTGCAAACCAGAGCACAGAGCAAAAAGAAGGGTGAACAAGTAGGTTTGGAGCCTGAAAGTATGGCCCAACCAACCAAGAGAAAAAGCAAGAAGACTGGGGGACCAGCTTCTACACAGCAAGCCTCTCAGGACCCCTCTCCTCAGGGAGGGGACTTGGAAACCCTAGAGGGAACTGAGCTCATGGAGCTTGCGCCTTACCAGCTTGGACTCCTGGGCCCAGAGGGACACACTAGGGAAGAGCTGTGCCAGGGTCAGCGCGACTGCCCCACTCTTGAGAGCCTGAGGCAGCAAGCTGTTTCAGAAGTACAGGGAGATGTCAGTGGTACCCACAGACATCTGGGGCAGACCAAAACTTGGGAAAGGCTAGTTAGCCACTTCGACTGGCCCCAGATGAACCAAAAGGTGAAGGAGTTTGCGAGCTCCTGTTTTACCTGTCTGGCCAGTGGCAAGACAGGTGGCAAACCAAAGGCCCCCTGATACCACTGCCAGTGGTGGGGGTACCCTTTGAAAGGGTAGGTGTGGACATTGTGGGTCCACTTGAACCTCCCACAGCCTCAGGGAACAAATTAATTCTAGTAGTAGTGGATCATGCTACTAGGTACCGTGAACCAATTCCCCTTAGGGTCACTACAGCTACTGCAGTAGCCAAGGCCCTCCTGGGTGTCTTCACCAGGGTAAGGTTTCCTAAGGAGATGGTTTCAGACAGAGGTTCCAACTTCATGTCTGCTTACCTGAAACACATGTGGAAGGAGTGTGGTGTGCAGTACACGTTTATTACCCCATACTACCCACAAACCAATGGTCTTGCTGAAAGATTCAACAAGACATTGAAAGGTATGATCATGGGACTCCCTGAAAAACTCAAAAGGAGATGGGATGTCCTGTTGTCATGCCTGCTTTTCTCTTATAGGGAAGTGCCTCAGAAAAGAGTGGGGTTTTCACCATTTGAGCTTCTGTTTGTTCATATTGTAAGGGGACCACTTTGTATTGTGAAAGAAGGTTGGGAGATGCCTCTTCAAGAACCCAAACAAGACATTGTGGACTATGTGCTTGGCCTAAGGTCCAGAATGGCTGAGTACATGGACAAGGCATCCAAGAATCTTGAGGTCAGCCAGGAGCGGCAGAAGCACTGGTATGACCAAAAAGCTTCCACGGTTGCATTTCAACCTGGACAACAGATGTGGGTTTTGGAGCCGGCGGCACCAAGGGCTCTCCAAGACAGATGGAGTGGCCCTTACCCTATCCTGGAGAAAAAGAGTGAGGTCACTTACTTAGTGTACCTGGGCACCAGCAGGACACCCAGAAGGGTTATCCATGTGAACCGCCTTAAATTCTACAATGACAGGGCTGACCTCACCATGCTGATGGTGACTGATGAGGAACAGGAAGCAGAGAGTGAACCTCTCCCTGATCTCCTCTCTTCCAACCCAAAAGATGGGTCAGTGCATGAGTGGTCTTTTCAGACACCCTCTCTCTCCAAGTCTCTTTTCCTTGACCCCTGGTCTGACCAGCTGGTGTACCCATGATGTGGACACTGGTGACAGTATCCCTGTCAAAAACAAAATATATCGACAATCAGACCAAGTCAAGTAAAGCATCAAAGCTGAAGTCAGCAAGATGCTGGAGCTAGGGGTGATTGAACCCTCTGAGAGCCCCTGGGCTAGGCCAGCGGTTCTGGTCCCCAAACCTCATCAACAGGGTGGAAAGAGAGAGATGAGGTTGTGTGTGGACTATAGAGGACTCAACTCTGTCACCAAGACAGATGCTCACCTCATTCAAAGAGCAGATGAGTTGATAGATAAGCTAGGGGCAGCCAAATTCCTCAGTACCTTTGACTTAACCGCAGGGTACTGGCAGATTGGCATGACAACAGGAGCCAATAAGAAAACAGCATTCTCCACCCCTGATTGGCACTATCAGTTTACTGTAATACCGTTTGGGTTAAAGAATGCCCCTGCCACCTTCCAGAGGTTGGTGAACCAAGTCCTGACTGGATTGGAGTCCTTTAGTGCAGCTTATCTTGATGATATTGCTGTCTTTAGCTCCACCTGGCAGGATCACCTGATCCACCTTGGGAAGGCTCTACAAGCCCTGCAATCTGCAGGACTGTCTATCAAGGCATCCAAATGCCAGATAGGGCAGGGCACTGTGGTGTACTTGAGCCACCTTGTTGGTGGAGGCCAGGTCCAACCCTTACAGCCCAAGATCCAGAGTATCATGGACTGGGCAGCTCCAACCACCCAGACCCAAGTCCGGGCATTCCTTGGCTTGACTGGATACTACAGGAAGTTTGGGAAGGGATATGAGTCCGTTGTGACTCCCCTCACAGAATTCACATCCAATAAAATGCCCAAGAAAGTAAACTGTACTGCCAAAAGGCTTTAGACACCCTGAAAGAAGCAATGTGCTCAGCACCCATTCTAAAAGCACCAGACTACTCCAAGCAGTGCATAGTGCAGACTCTCAATGGCACTTCAGCGCTGCTCTCTGGGGAGTAGCCTCCTGCTTATAAAAGCAACAGGTTGGTCTTGGCCTTCCTCGTTGATCTGGGAGAGGACTGCTCCTGTCCCCAGCTCTGAGGCATCAGTCTGCACTTTTTGCTGACCTACTGATGTGCTTTGACTAAGTGTGCCCTGGGCTCCTGCCAACCAGAAGCCCAGGGCCTGTGTTCCTTCCCTAAAACTGTGTTGAAACTAAAACCCAATTGGCATCTCTGGCCACCTGTCAGCCCCTAGTAAATGGTACCCTAGGTACCCAGGCCATGGTGACCAGAGCAGACCCTTAAGGGCTGCAGCACTTATTGTGCCACCCTTAGGGGCCCTGTACCTTGGCACCCCCACACTGCCTTTGCAGGCTGAGTGCCTAAGTACAGAACTAAACAAAGAGTCGACATGGCACACATCCCTGTGTTGACATTGTGATGTGAGGCAACATTGCGCCCCACTTCCAGATGCACTGTTGATAGCGCATGTTTAGCGCAGTTCAAACTTTATACTATCGTGCTCATTGTACACCATATGCTCCTTTTTGTCATAGATCGCTCATTTGCTCAATTGCTTCCACACGCAGGAATAGTGTGCCATTTTCATAGCTTCCCATGTTTCAGTGTGCCCTCCGGTCCTCTAACAAAAAACACGAACTGATGCAGCTTCATCCAAGGCAGTATTTATTAAAATACCCAATGCATTTCAGGCTGAAAAAAGCCTTTCTTCAGGGGTAACTGTAAATAGTAATCAAACAATTCACCATTATTAAATAAGTTATGTTACTCAATGCGTTGTTCATACAAATGAATTATCAAACTAAATACATTATTCCTGTGGTACATCATTACATGTAACTATTGTTTTTATGTGTATTTCTATGTACTGTGAATCCTCCTCTATACCTCCTCAATTCATGACCCCCCATTTTCTAATCCTGATATAAACATGACAAAATGACTCAAGCTTTTCCAACAAGCTTCACCCACCTTGGCGTGTTATTATGCTCGTGCAAAGAAACATTCATGCTCTCACTCTTTATTTACAAACTCAGAGCTTTCCGCTGACTTACTAGAACCATTACGAGCTTGAACTTATAACACATTTCTCTCGAAATAGCGTACCTGACAAAGCGTTTAAAAACAGTCTGTCCTCATTTTGTGGCGCAGCATGAATAATCAACCGCCACACTATTTCTGCGTGTGGAAGCAATTGAGCAAATGAGCGATCTATGACAAAAAGGAGCAGGCTAGGGGGTGTACCCACCCCAGGACAGGGACCTATTGGTCCCTGTCCTTGCCCTACCTGTAACACCCCTATATACACCAGTATTTAGGGGCTCCCTGAACCTTCCTTCCTGAGATCCCGATAAGAAAAGAAGAAAGAATATCAAGAAGAAGAAGAGCCGCCATGCAGCTGCTAACAACAGGACGACCCCAACTGACTTGGCCCCAGCCCTACCGGCCTGTCGATCCTGGAACCTGCTCCTGCCTAATTCCGGCGACTCCTGCGGACAGCAACCATGGGACACCCAGAGGACCTGCCTGTCTTGACCCTCTCGAAGATTGGGACTCCCATCAGCAGAGGCTCTGCTGCAACAACACCCCTGGTGCTAGCCAGGTAGCTCCGGACCAGCCCACTATGCACCCGCCGAGCCCGGCCTGTGCCCCAGTGTTCCAAGACCACAAGGACGTCCCCCCGGTGACGGGGACCCAACATCCAGTGCCCAAAGACCCTCCTCGACAAACCAAACGACGCCTGCAGACTCAGAACCTGGGGCCCCCCCAACCGCGACCAGCTGAAGGTAGGCTTTTCTGACACCCAAAGACACCCCTGCACCCGGCGCCCTGCAACCCCCTGCGCCTTTCTTTGGTGTACCTACCTGTGCTCCAAGATCCCAACTTACCTCTCAAAGTGGTGGTCGCCCCTGTAGAGTCTCCGTCCCCGAGCCTGCAGCCTTTGTTCACTTTTTACCTTTCTCATTGAATAACATTGAGCGCCAGACGGCTCAAAAGCACCCTGCATCCAGCCGCCCCAGTGCCGCTGGCAGTGCCACCTTTGCCCTATCCTACTTCCCCATTTGCCCTGAGCAAGTGACCAGGAGCCCAGTGGAGTTCTGGACTAATTATGGTCCAGAGGTGTCAGGGATAACACCCGAAGACCCCTGAGTTCTACCTGTCTCGGTGCACAGATAAACAGAAACACGGGCTTCTCGATGGTGGCGTCAAAGACCAAAGGTTTATTACTGCAGGGATACAGAAGTCACAGAAACTACACACGGGCAGATTCTAGGAGCCTGTTCGATTTGTACTAGGTGGGTTGCTCCTTAAATACACGATTTTTAGCTGTAGGCAACATTCTTAACATACTCGTACATTTCTTAAACTTTTGTATCCTAAACAATAAATATTTGGCGTCAAACAGGAACAGTCAACAAAGTTCTGATGTCAAACATTACGAATGAGGGGTTCCCACTGTTCAATCATAATCTCATGTCATCTTCTCATTCAAGAGCCGGACCGCCTCATCGTAAATTTCGTTACCTCCCCATAATGAAGGCCCAGAAGGAAAGGAGCAGAGCCAGGTGTAGGAGATAGAAAAGCAGGATAAGAGATGTTTGTGGGTCGTAAATGGGCAAGGCTACCGACTTCGGCCGCCTAATCATGATCAGGCCAACGAGCACGAGAACCAGTATAGCAGGACTGGCCTCAGGCAGAGGAGGCAGCTTCTGCCGAGTCATGCGGCCACAGCGTTTCTGAACTAAGGTGTACGTGTCATTAACAAGGTGAATCGCCGGGCTAAAGCCTACGTGTCCTTTAGCGAGATGAATTGATCAGAGGTCACTGTTTGTTCATTGACTATGTGAGGGCAAGAATACAAGATGGATGCCATATTCTAAAATGGATGCCATAGGTGTACCGGAAATGTGCTCATAACAAGAGTGCTCTTGCTCATAGCATAGCGAAAACACCAGGATATACTATATGGATCATTTACGGTTCACTGGTACCGGAATTATAGGTTTACGACGATGTCGAAAACACGGGTTCGAATCGCCATGGAACCTCAGACCCTCCTTTTGCCCTTACATAGGCAATTACTCACTCTATGTCAGGGTCTATCTCGATGTTCATCAGGTCAGTGATATGTTGCTGTAGCATTATTCTTTCTCGTACCTTGTCTCCCAACACAGGCGGTTTCCTTAAACAGGTTGCAGCACAGAGGCTACACAAGGCAGGGCCACACTGGATAACAAGACAGCACGAGAATAGGAACACTAAGACAATACCAATGACCATCAGAACCTTCCATCCCCACGCTGATAACAGAGTCCAAAGCCATTCTATTAATGACCAGTTTCCCTTGTCTACATGAATAGAGTCGGAGATCTTGTGTAACTTAGAGATCGCTTCGTACACTGTCGGAGCATTATTAGGGATATAAACACAGCAGCTCGATTGGATCATTCTGCATACCCCACCTCGATCTGCAAGTATTACATCAAGAACCATACGATTCTGTAATGTCATGAGACGATCCGCCTGGAGCTCAGCTGTTAAGTTACTAAGGGCACCAGCAGTTTCTGTAATAGTAGACTCAACTACCCGTGTTAGCTGACATAGATTTCTACTATTGGCCATAGGCCCCCAGAACGGAAGGAAACCTTTGAAGAAGTCTCCGGCTTCCTGACCAGCAGTATCTTCCTTGCTAAAAACACCTCTTACCACTCTGGTTTTGTGATAATTTGGGGCAGCTGTGTATGTCGGAGGCAACAGTCGAGCAATATAACATGAACCTGAAAAGTCAGCAGGCAACCATGTATATGCTCTGTCTCGACAGATGAAGTAGGTACCCTTAGCAGTTAGGAAGGCAGGGGAAGAGTTTGATGGATACACATAAGTTTCAACACAGTCACTCTTCCCTAGCCGAGCTCTTGGATTCCTCCCATTACCTTGCAAGCAGAATTGACCTCGGTGAGGTACGACCCAAACTGGAGTGGAGCTCTTACGCTTGTTTTCACCCAAACTAATGCTATACTCTGTAGTATTCCAACTCAAATAAACTCGTAGCTCATCTTTAGGAATAAATGGGGTGTTATTGACGTCTTTAATCATGTCAGTTATTCCCTTTAACATAGCTTTATTAGCGGAGTTATACTTGGTGGAACGTGGAGGACACGGGGGATAGGTCTCGAGGGCATAGACAAATACAGTCTGAAAGGCCCGACATGATCCATTATAGCTAAAAGGCAAGACCAGATAGGGGATGCCCTTATCCATGGTATGTGGTATCAAACCACACACCCAGCAGTCCGTTGTGTTAACTACCAGTTGGTGTTGGTGCAAGAGCTGTACAAAAGTGTTATTTATAAATTCTGAGCGTCGAGCTTGCTCATGTTCAGGAAACGGGTGAAAGGAATGAAGAGAAGCAACAGTAGGAGAAACAGGAACATGGGGAGGTACTGTAGTCGTGATCGGTGCAAAAATTAAATGAATACCAAAGGCAATTCCACCCACCAACGTTATTAAAATAATCAAAAATGTAATTGCACATTGCATCAGAAAGCATTTGTTATGTAAAATTTGTCCAGTAAACTTCCTGGCTGGAGGTAATGTAATAGATCAAATATGAAAAATGCAGTTTCCTGCTTTATTTGTCCTTAGAATGAGAACGAAGGTTGTATCTCAGTTTTCCTGGCTTTGTTTGATCCGGGATTAGTCTGCTTTCAGCAGGAGCAACAATGTTTGAACTCGCAGATGACAAATGTTCGTTCGATGCAGTGTTCTGGTCAGTAATCAAAGAAACAGCTTCAGGGGGGGAGTCAGAGTTCGGTGAATCAGTTGTCAGTTCTGCATCACTGAAAGGAACATATCTAGGAACAGGTTCTGTGTCAGAGGCACCAATTCCTTGTCTAACCCAGTTGTCATAAGGGAGTGGAAGGGGTACACGCTTAGTGTGAGTGGCGTGGACCCAATTTTTCCGGCCAACCACACGTACAGCAGTCCTTGTCGCCAGGAGCACCTGAAAGGGGCCCACAAATTTTGGTTGGAGATTCCTGGTTCGTCCGAAATTCCGGATAAGGATGAAGTCTCCGGGTTTCAGCTGGTGACCTGGACTTTCCGGAGGCTTTGGCAATGCATCGAAAACCTGTTGGTGAATGAGACTCAATTTAGCAGTCAAGTCAAAGAGGTAATCAATTAACATTGGGTACTCTAGCTGCTTAAATTCTCGTGGTCTTGGTACCCCCCGGACATTTGCAGGGCGACCGAACACAATCTCATATGGGCTAAGCCCTACTCGAGAGTGCACAGTCGCTCTAGTGGATAACAAAGCCAGCGGTAGTGCATCTGGCCAGGACAAACCCGTGAAAGCTTGGATCTTAGCAAGTTTCAGTTTAAGAGTACCATTGTACCCTTCAACTAAACCTGCTGACTGGGGGTGGTTCGCACTATGAAATTTTTGTTTAATCCCTAAGCCTGCACACGCACTCTGCATAACTTTCCCTACGAATTCACTCCCATTGTCTGACCATACAATCCGTGGCATTCCATACCTGGGGAAGTATTCTTTTAGGAGGATTTTAGCAGTGGACAAGGCAGTGTTATCTTTTAACGGATATGCTTCAATCCACCTCGAAAAAGCACAGACTACCACTAGGACATATTTAAGGTTATTACATCGGTCCATGTGGATGAAATCCAACTGAATCACTTCGAAGGGACAAGAAGGAGGAGCGAAATGTCCAGCGGGTGTGGGGGTTCCCTTGCCAGGATTATGCATCAGGCATACCATGCAGTTCCTAACCACTCTTTCTGCACACTTACTGATTCCATCATTCCTCCAGACTGGGGCCAACATTTTACAAATCCCTTTTGAACTGATGTGCGCTGCTCCGTGCGCCATCGTTACCACCGCAAGCACATAGGCATCAGGCAACATCCAACGCTGATGCTCTGACAAGTCAATCCAACATCCACTCGAGTCCAATTTACCCGTTTTCTCCTTCCATGCAATTTTTTCCTCTTCAGTCGCTTCTTCCTGAATTGCTTTCACACTTTCCACTGTGTCCTCACACATTCCGGCTTCAGCAATCCATCTCGCAGACGTCGCAACATACATCCCACTCATCGTATTCCTAGCTGTCTGTTTAGCTATCTCATCAGCGAAAGCATTTCCACGACCGACATCATCCGTAACTGCTCGATGAGCACTGCACTTCACAATCGCAACTTCAGTCGGTAAGGTTAGAGATTCCAACAAGTCATTGACTAACTGACCATGCTGGATCTTAGTCCCATGGGACGTAATAAAACCTCTTTCCTTCCACAGTCGACCAAAACTATGCGCTACGCCGAACGCATACTGACTATCTGTAAACACATTCACTCTCTTTCCCTTTGCTAAAACACACGCTCTAGTCAATGCAATTAATTCTGCAGCTTGGGCAGAATTCTGACTCACTCTTGCAGTCTCCACAATCATACTCAAAGTCGTTACTGCGTAGGCAGCTGTCACATCACCATTCTCCAATTTAAAACAAGACCCGTCAACATATAACGTGCCATCTGGATCTGGTAACGGAGTGTCCTTAAGATCAATCCGTCCTTTTGTCTCCTCCTCGGTTCTAAAACAACAGTCATGGGGTTCAGAATCACTCGACTACTGGCTAGTCGGCAATAGTGTTGCTGGATTCAGTACATTGCATCTTTTAATCTGAATGTGACTCGCTAGCAGTGTCAACTCATAGCCTGATAATCTGGCACTGGTGAGGTGCTGAGTCTTCGTTCGGTTCATGAGTGTATCCACGGCATGTGGAACCATGACTACTAGCATATTGTTCATGACCAGACCAGCAGATTGTCGAATGGACACTGCAGCTGCTGCTGTAGCCCTTAAGCAACTCGGCAACGCTCTGGCTACCGGGTCTAATGTTGATGAAAAATACGCACAAGGACGTTGTTTATCACCAAATCGTTGCGTCAAGACACTCAACGCACAACCTTCTCTCTCCTGAACATAGAGTGTAAATGGCTTACTGTAGTCAGGTGTACCCAACACAGGAGCTGAACACAGTGCATTTCGTAACTCAGAGAAACTCTGCTGACATTCGTCAGACCATGGCACCGGACTCGGAACACCTTTTCCAGTCAGGGCCACCAATGGTTTTGCCAAGAGAGAAAAATTTGGGATCCATTGCCTGCAGTATGAAGTAATACCTAAAAACGCACGCACTTCTCTCTGTGTGCTAGGAGCATTCATCTGCGTAATTGCTTTTATTCTCTCCGGGGTCAACCTTCTTCCCTCCTTTGACAAGAGATGACCTAAGTAGGTCACTTCTTGGCAACAATATTGCAGTTTGGAAGGTGACACCTTGTGATGTAAATCCGACAAATGATGCAATAGGGAAATTGTAGCTGTTTTGCAAGTTTCCTCGTCATCAGCAGCCACTAGTAGGTCATCTACATATTCCACCAGGGCAGAACCAGGAGGAAGCACAAAAGAATCTAATTGACTTTTTAATGCCTGACTGTAAATGAATGGGCTTTCACATTAGCCTTGTGGAGCGCGTTTAAACCTGAAACTACGACCTCCTAGAGAGAAGCCGAAAATATCCCTGCTTTCCTCGGCTATCGGAATGCTGAAAAAGGCATTTTTCAAGTCGATCACTGAAAACCATGTGGCTGTAGCAGGAATCAATGTCAATAATGCAGTAATGTCTGGAACCACAGGAAACTGTGGAATCACAATTTTGTTAACCTCTCTAAGGTCAATTACAAATCTGTAGACTGGAGTTTTGGAAGGATCAGTGCGTTTTAGAATCGGCAGGACAGGACTGTTACAGACATTCCCTCTAGTTTCTTCTATTACGTCTTTCTGGATCAAATCTTGCACTATCAATAAAAGCGCACGTTCGCCTTCGCTAGAGATCCTATATTGTGGAATTCGTGGGAATTTAACATTTGCTTTCAAACTTACTACATAAGGAGGAATTTCCAAAAGACCTACATCATTAGGGCCAGTCGCCCAAAGAGTATCAGGGAGAGAACGCAGCTCCAGTGGGAGCGCATCCTTTGACAAGTACATTGGGGAGATGACTCTCTTGCCCAAAGTAAGCTGTACTCCTGAAGGAGAACAGTACAGTGTCGCATACAGGCGTTTTAACAGGTCTAAACCAAGCAGATTTTCATTGCAACCGGTCGTCAGAATCAAGGGTGCTTTTAATTGACGAGGCCCAACAGAAATAGACAAAGGACCAGAAACAGGATTGTGAACAGGGGCGCCTGAAAAACCTACTGAAACGTTCGTTAAGCCAGACAAAGGTGCGCCAGGGAGTTTTGCATGCATGATAGAACTTTTTGCTGCACCAGTATCCAACAGAAACGGTTCGACCACACCTGATGTAGCTACTGCGACATAAGGCCCACTCTGATCTACTGGAACTGATACTACTCCCTCTCTTTGTCCATGGCTGTCCTAGTACTCATTTTGTTGAATTTCCTCGCTAACCTCACAGTAATCTTCAACATGGTACTGTTGAGATCTACCAGGCTGTACAGATTGTCCGTTTCGCTGAGCAAAATAATTAGAAGGACGATCATTAGTCTGCGGAGGCATAATACCTCGTCCTCGGCCTCTAGGGGTTTGCGTAAAACCACCACGACCTCTCTGAGCTGGAACACCATTGTTTTGTGCATTTAGGACTGGACACTCATTCTTATAATGACCTTCCTTTTTGCAGTAAGCACACTGATTCCATTGTACCTGCTGTCTTTGGTAACCGTAATCGGTCCTCTGATATGGCCCTTGCTGTGAGTTTGTCTGATTCGTGCGAGGTGGATATGCCTGCTGCAAAAGGACTTTAGTTTTTAAATCTTTTGTTTTCTTTTCTGACTTTTCTTTCTCTTCTTTATCCCTATTTTCATAGTACTGAGCAGTTGCAAGTATTTGCGCAGTCGTAGAGACAGCCCACGCACTTTCAGAATCTTTTAATTTATTACTAAGCTCTGGTAACAAATTATGCACAAATTTATCGACAAACAATCTCTGGCCTCCCTCCGTGCTCATATCCTGACCACTGTGATCTACGAAAGTTTCTTCAAATCTAGTGAAGAAGTCGGAAACGCTTTCGTCTTTCTTCTGCTTGCATGCGGACAATTTGTCCCAATTAACGCGCAATGCTGGCATCAAAGTTTTCATTAAATCAATTATCCTACCAGGTAAATTAGCAATTAGAGGTTCGGGCTTAGAACCACCAATTTGTTGACCATCTGCCGCTACTATGGCTGCCCAATCACCACCAAGGGCAACTTGATGATTTTCGTTACGAATTTTAGCCCAAATAGGTTGCGGCACTACATTGCCAAATAGCATGTCGATGTCTGCTAAGTTCATAACACAAGCTTGAACCGTCTGAGTCAGCTCTTTATAATACCCAGCTGGATTCTTACGCGGATCTGGCAAAGCCTGTTTTATTGCTAACACTTCAGCTCGTTTCCATGGAATGTGTATCCACACTCTCTGGAACTGTGCTGGAGCGGCTACAATACCATTGACCGCATCAGCTTGAATGGCTTCGCGCCATATTGGCGGAACCTCCCTCATCGGATATTGACGACCTTGTTTTGTGCTACGTTTCTCTAGGTCCCTTGGTGAGTGGAGAGAAGGATCAAACCTATAGCCTAAAATCAGTTCTATCGCTTCTTTTACGTCCTGACCTACTATCATACCAGCAGCAAATTTTTGCTGAACATGAATTAAATCATCCGGAACTGATTCAGAGTCGTCCTCCTCCCAATCCTCACGCAGAAGGGAACACATTACATCGAACACATAGCGCTGTGTCGGTTCATTCCATTGCATAAATGTTTCCAATACATCTCGTACATCATACCTTCCAACTTTCGAAATCCACCTAAGGGCCGTAGAATCTAAGATTCCTCGTTCTTCAACATTAGGAAGCTGACTACGTCTCTGAGTTGATTCAGAGGCAGGAGTCTTAATTAGAGTTTTGTAAAAAGGAGATAGAATATTAGTGACAGATTCAGTGATTTTCCGACGAACAGAAAGCGGAGTCATATAGCTTGCAGAAGTTTTGAGTAGTGTAGTAGTTGGAATAGATGAAACAGCAAGAGTAGGGGTAGCAGGCAAAGAAACTTGCGAAACAACAGGTATGAGCGGAGCAGGCATAGGCAGAGGAGCGGGCAACCCTGGATGAGGGGGTGCCGGAGGAATATTGTTAACCACAGGGAGTGCAGGAGCTGGATTCAAGGGAACAGGAGCAGATATCCCAGGCTGTCCAGCAGCCGGTAACAAAACATGTGGTAAAGGTGGAGCCGTAGCACCCTGTGCATACGGTGGAGGTGACTTCAAAAATAAGACAACAGGGGATCCTTTTCAGGGTCCTCTACTGGCTTAGCAGCACTTGATGGCAAGGCAGGGTAGCACTTGTCAATCGCCAAATTACGTTCTCTATCAGATATCTCTATCGCTTTCTCAGTTTCATTGAGTTGCAGCTGCTTAGCAGACTGCATTAAGGTCAACTCTTGCTCTTTCTTTAATTTCTTAAGCTCTCTTTGTTTGGATTCTTGTCGCCAACAACGGAAAGAATCAAACATTGCCGGCCGGGCTTTCTTCTTAAACAGTTTTATTTCCAAATTATCAAGGATTTCAGGTTCAAAACTACCATGTAGTGGCCAACTAAGGACACCATCCTTTTTCGTGTAACGGACCCACACCTCATTATAAGATATAGGACCCACACCATGCTTGCAATAGAGCTCGTAAGTAGGAGTTCCAATCGGAGGAACCGGACATGAGTCCTCCAACCGGGAATCCCTGTTGCAACCAAAACATGAAAACATACAGTTTTTCCGACTTACCATTTTGACAAACCGGAACACAGAACAAACACAAACAAAGATGCGCAATCGAACTTAGAACTGAGGCCTACCAAATGAACAAATGTATCGATACCCAAACCAAACCAAAGATTATCGTAACGAAAACAACCAGTGATAATCTACAAAACGAAGTCAAATCAGAGAACTGAAAGGATTATCCGAACAGGAGCAACCAATTGATAAATCCTTACAAAGTAACCAAAAACAACTAGCAGCCACTTAATACTTAACTGAGGCACTGAAGACGTCACCAAGGAGAAACCCGTCTACGTCTCGCCGTACTAAGGTCTGCACCTCGGGTCCAAGACAGGGCGACAGTCAAGGCAGCGGATCTCTGCAGCCTTCTGAACGGGAACCCTCGTGGAAGAGAACGTCGGGCCACTTTTGCGATATACCGGGATCGATGAAGTGGGGCGCCTCCCTCTGGAATCTTCACACGAAGCTTCTCGAAATCTTCAGGCTTTTGGACCGGTACCGAATGACGTCGCCCCACATTGGGCGCCAATTGGAGTTCTGGACTAATTATGGTCCAGAGGTGTCAGGGATAACACCCGAAGACCCCTGAGTTCTACCTGTCTCGGTGCACAGATAAACAGAAACACGGGCTTCTCGATGGTGGCGTCAAAGACCAAAGGTTTATTACTGCAGGGATACAGAAGTCACAGAAACTATACACGGGCAGATTCTAGGAGCCTGTTCGATTTGTACTAGGTGGGTTGCTCCTTAAATACACGATTTTTAGCTGTAGGCAACATTCTTCACATACTCGTACATTTCTTAAACTTTTGTATCCTAAATAATAAATATTTGGCGTCAAACAGGAACAGTCAACAAAGTTCTGATGTCAAACATTACGAATGAGGGGTTCCCACTGTTCAATCATAATCTCATGTCATCTTCTCATTCAAGAGCCGGACCGCCTCATCGTAAATTTCGTTACCTCCCCATAATAAAGGCCCAGAAGGAAAGGAGCAGAGCCAGGTGTAGGAGATAGAAAAGCAGGATAAGAGATGTTTGTGGGTCGTAAATGGGCAAGGCTACCGACTTCGGCCGCCTAATCATGATCAGGCCAACGAGCACGAGAACCAGTATAGCTCAGGCAGAGGAGGCAGCTTCTGCCGAGTCATGCGGCCACAGCGTTTCTGAACTAAGGTGTACGTGTCATTAACAAGGTGAATCGCCGGGCTAAAGCCTACGTGTCCTTTAGCGAGATGAATTGATCAGAGGTCACTGTTTGTTCATTGACTATGTGAGGGCAAGAATACAAGATGGATGCCATATTCTAAAATGGATGCCATAGGTGTACCGGAAATGTGCTCATAACAAGAGTGCTCTTGCTCATAGCATAGCGAAAACACCAGGATATACTATATGGATCATTTACGGTTCACTGGTACCGGAATTATAGGTTTACGACGATGTCGAAAACACGGGTTCGAATCGCCACAGAACCTCACCAGCTCCCACAGTTGAGTGGCCTGCTAGCCAGCAGCCACCAACCGAAGGCGCCCTGCCCCTCATTGGATAACACTGGGCCTAACTTCCTCTGCACCCGGCCGCACCTATGGTGCTGAGGGTGAACCAACCGTACCTACCTGACCCTGGGGGACCCTGAGTCTATGCCCAGAACCTTTACTTCACCAGTCGAGTACTCACCTGGAAACTGGTAACTCACTTACCAGCCTTTGGATAACATTGACTGACTTGACTCGAAAAATCTTCTAAGTGTGAAGTTTTGGAAACTTAAAATATTCATATAAAATCACCTGAATTCCGAATTCCGAAGTACTCACCTGTGATCACTAGAGAAGCCAGTACTGTACGTTGTAGCTCAGTAATGATCCGCAAAAGTAATCCTTGCCGGGTTTACTAGTAACCTGTATTTTCTCCATAGGAATCCATTGTCTGCTTTTCTATGAAATTTCTTCTACGTGTCCACTTTTGAAAACTTGAAATATTCTTTAAAAATCATACGAAATATTGAAACATAATTACTTACCTGTTTTAAATTGGGACCCAGTACTAGATTGCAAAGGTAACAAGATCGTACTTTACCTGCAACCTGAATTTTTTCCCCTTGGATAACATTGCCAGATTTTCATTGAAAAGTGTGAACTTTTAAACAGCTTTATATTCCTGAAAAATCACTACAATAACTAAAATGTTTATACTAAATTGTTTTCAGCTTAGACCCCAGGACTGAATCTAGGATCCAAACCTGGAACTACCAAAGTAACCTAAAAAGTAATCAACTGTACTTATATGATGAAACCCTATTGAGCTCAATGCTAAAGTGTTTTTAGAATTGTGTTGCCTACTGCAACCCCTGTACCTATTGTGTTCACAAAGTTTATTGCCTTTCTGCCAAGTACTCATATGAGACCTCTCATATTGTGAAACTGTATATTTTGATACCTGTTGGTTCTAAAAATAAAACATCTATCTCTTGGATATAAAAAGAATTGGCCTGGAGTTCAGTCTTTGAGTGTGTGAAACCTTTTGCTGACTGAGTGTGTACAACACATGCTTTACATTGTCCTCTGGTACTGCCATACTGCTCGACCAAGCTACCACTTTAGAGAGTAAGGTCACACCTGGCTTTAACCTCTGTTATACCTCTGGAGTTGGTGGACTCTATACACACTGTACCTTATTCTGGTCCAGTATATATAGAGCCACTTTCTCACATTGGTGGCAGCGGTGGGATACAAACTTGCGTTTGTTGGACTACTTGGTTACTATCTGATCACACGACAGCACTCATAAATTGCCTTTAGAATTCTGAAATTGTGTTTTCCAAAATACTAAAAGTCATGTCAGGGCCTTGCTTAAGTCCCTTTAAAATTTTTAGAAAAATAAAAGTCACTATAGTCAGGGTAGAGTGTTAGAATTATCAGGTTAGAATGTCTCACCACCCCCAACTATTAGAGAGGATAATATTGCACAGGACCTGGTGGAGGAGCTCGACCTCACACCTTACTTACACTTAAATTTCAGAGAAGTAATGTCCTTATGCAAATTGAAAAATATACCAGTGGGCCAGCATTCAACCAAAGTAGGGCTCCAGGAGCTCCTGGCTGAGTATGCTAAAGGCCACCCCTCTGAACAGGGTAATGACCAGTCAGAGGAAGAAGAGGTGCCAAAGGAGGAGGAGACTTCCCCCCATCATCTCTAGGGAGAGGAGGGGCCCTGTACCCTTAACTCCAAGAATCACACTCTGGGACCCTAGAACCTACACAGGTGGGCCAGGGCCCAGAGAAAACATTGGGACTAGTCCCAGTTAAGAGGACAGCTTGTTAGCCAAGTTGGCCAAGAGATTAGATCTAGATTTCAGACTCCTGGCTCTGGAAAAAGAAAGGAAAGAGATGGGCTTAGCCCCTATCTCTGGTGGCAGCAATACCAATAACAAGGGTAGAGAGGAATCTTATAATGCTAAAATCCCGAAAGGGATTGTCCCTAAATTTGAGGAAGGTGATGATAACACCAAGTGGTTTCCAGCCTTTGAAAGGGCTTGTGATATGAGAAGAGTGAAGATACCTCTATGGGGGGCACTCCTGTGGGAACTGATCTCTGGAACTGCAGAGATCAGGCTTCAAGCTTCTGACCCTCTCTATGCCAGGTGCAGGGTCTTATGACCTCATGAAGAAAACTCTGATTGAGGGATTTGGACTCACTACTGAGGATTACAGAATTAGGTTCAGGGGGGCTCACAAAACCCAGACCCAATCCTGGATAGATTTTGTGGATTACTCAGTAAAGACACTGGATGGTTGGTTAACTGGACACAATGTGTATGATTTTACTAGACATTATAATTTGTCTATGAAGGAACACATCTTGAGTAATTGCACAAATGAAAAGTTGCATTAGCATTTGGTAGGCCTAGCACTAATTTCTCCCCAAGAATTGTGAAAGAAGGCAGACCATTGGGTCAAGACTAGGGTGACCAGGACAGCCACTGGGGGTGACCAAAAGAAGGTGGTTACAAAACCTCCCCAGGGAAAAGGGGGTGAGAATCCCCAAGATAAAATGTCTGAGTGTTCCAAAGTGCCCCAAATACCTGTACAGGTGGGTGGGTCCCAAATTACCCCCTATGTGCCTCAGTCCTATAGGGGGAAGAACTTTGATCCTAACAAGGCCTATTGTTACAACTGTAAAAAGTTGGGACAGTTAACTGTAGACAAAAACTGCCCCTACAATAAAGCCACTAAGGCACCCAATACAGCTACTCCAGGGACAGTGAATCTACAGATGGGATCAGAGGAGTGCCCAAAGCAAATCTGGGAATACACTCAAACTAGTCTAGTCTCCTTGAGGAAACTTAAAATATTCATATAAAATCACCCGAATTCCGAATTCCGAAGTACTCACCTGTGATCAGGAGAGAAGCCAGTACTGTACGTTGTAGCCCAGTACTGAAGCGCAAAAGTAATCCTTGCCGGGTTTACTAGTAACCTGTATTTTCTCCATGGGAATCCATTGTCTGCTTTTCTATGAAATTTCTTCTACGTGTCCACTTTTGAAAACTTGAAATATTCTTTAAAAATCATACGAAATATTGAAACGTAATTACTTACCTGTTTTAAGTTGAGACCCCAGTGCTGGGCCTAGGAGCCCAGTACTGGATTACAAAAGTAACGAGATAGTACTTTACCTGCAACCTGAATTTTCTCCCATTGGATAACATTGCCAGATTTTCATTGAAAAGTTTCTAAGTGTGAACTTTTAAAACAGCTTTATATTCCTGAAAAATCACTACAATAACTAAAACGTTTATACTAAATTGCTTTCAGCTTAGACCCCAGGACTGAATCTAGGATCCAGTCCTGGAACTACCAAAGTAATCTACAAATTAATCAACTGTACTTATATGATGAAATCCCATTGAGCTCAATGCTAAAGTGTGTTTAGAATTGATATTGTGAATAATGGTAACTCCTTACTGATAGACCAAGTCTGACATTCAGGAAAGGTGTGACACTTGCCAATATAGTGAGCCCAAGCTACCCGAGATCAGTGTCTAAAGACATATGGTTAGGTAACCGTCCTATTGGGTTCCATTATTGTGGAAAATGTAGCTCTTGCCGATGGGCAATTAAGAAGATCAAACAATTTGAATACAGTGATACAGGATTACACATCATCAAATCATTTATCAATTGTGAGACAACATATGTTGTATATGTTATTGTATGTACTTGCAAAAAAATATATGTGGGCAGTACCATTCGACGACTGAGAGATAGAATGATTGAACATTTCTGGGCACTAAAAAATGGGGATACGAGATACCCCATTTCTGCACACCTTGTCCAGAATTGTAATGAGCACGAGAAGCATAAATTTAGCTATCATGGTATCGAACATGTGATGTTGGATAGAAGGGGAGTTAACAGAATGCCTAAGTTAAGACGTGCTAAGGCAAAATGGATCATGAAATTGAGAGCCGTAGAAGAGGGTTTAAATATGGACCCAGAATTTCAATATTTTTTGGATGATTGATGCATTAATTTCTACTATGGTACAAGCGCAAACTATTAGAGGAATCTATATAACCTATATGTTTATCTTGATGAATGTATATTAGTTCTAGTTAATCTTTAAAATGTTCCTTAGTGGGTACTGTCCCGAGAAAAATACCACATGTGGATTTGTGCTACAACTTACACTTTTTAAATTTATAAATGTATGGTTAGCCTCTTCTGATACTGCATATACTATCATGTTATAGAAATAGAGCGGTGCTTGATTTGAATTGCGGAAATACCTAGCTTTTCCTTCAGACTTTACTTTCCTTCCTTCTCCTCCATAACCCTCCTTCTCACAAATGATTTAGATTTTATACCTTTGATGATTTAATTCTGAACTGCGATATGTGGATGCTGGTAATGATTTGTATGGCATGGTGTTACAGATCGGTTAACTAGTAGATCTCACCTCCCAGTGACATTTGAATATAGGACCTATTGTAAATATGTTTTGACCTTAGTTAGCTCATGAATAGAGTATCAGTGCTGAGGGTATCAGTGCAGAGGGTAATAAACCCTCATGATCCTGGTTACTGTGAGATGCATGATTTAATACAGTAGAGATGTAGAGTAACGTTTTGGTTTTCTACCTTTGGATAGAGAGGTTGCCGGTTCAAGACTGGTATTGAGATTTGTCGAAAATATCAGAAACAAGAGATTTACATCTTTTAATACAAATTTCTTAAAGTATACCTAATGAGCATACCGAACTCAGCTCTTAAACCCGCTCTAGTGGAGAAAATCTGATCTCGGTTCCCAGAGTCAAAAAGGCCAAGACCGGTAGCCGTCGTTTCTCAGTCCACACGGCCAAACTTTGGAACCACCTACCACGGAGACTTAGGATAGAACTGAACCACCTCCAGTTCAGGAAAACTTTAAAGTCTCTCCTTTTCCTGCAAACATAATCCCGTCAGACGGCAGAAACCCCTGGAGAAGCAGGTTAGCCCTGGGATGCTCTCTGAGTTACTACGCGCTTTACAAAACCATTAAATAAATAAATAATAAAATAAATAAATGTCTGATAATTTTGGAGTATTCACAGGCACGAATGTAATAACGAGCGAATCCATATGGAGACGTTTATTAGTTGTTTTGGGATAAGAACTGAAGCATTAAATGGGTGGACATTCCCATATTAATTCGCACAGGTATTACATTTATACCTAGATTTATAAATTAAGTTTGTGTCTGTACACACTACAAGATGGCGCCTATACAAACGCGGTTAGCCTCTTGTCAGAATAAAAAGATGGCGCCTGCGTGGAACGCCAGTTCGCGATTACAGTTTCAGGATACGGCGAGTCTCTGAGCCGGTAAGCGACCGTTTCATTGCTAGGAACCAGAGAATCGGTTTAAAGCATGTGCTGTCGACATGTTTTACTTATATATATATACTAGGTCTGGTTTTACCGCCGCAAGCTGTTTTTGGACCCATAGTGTGCAGGCTAGGTTTTTACTTAGCGGTGAGTAACAAGAATATAGTACAAAAACTATAGTGCCCACCGAAAAAAAAAGTCTTAGTCTGTGGTATCCACAATGTGAAATACAGTATAGTCAATTCCAGTAAATCCCACCTGCCAAAATTTAATTGCACTTAACTTGCATTGTAGCAGACAGGGGCAACTTTGTAGCGAGTTTGTAGTGTTTTTGTAGCGCCGAGGATCTCTGTATTCCTGCTGCCGAAGAACAGAGCCACCGCTCCTCTACCTTTCACCCGCCTCACCACGCACCATTAGCCTGACGAAGGACACAACCTTTGAGCCACCACCAGCCACACAGCTCCGGGGCTTACTGCCAGATACAGCTCCCACAGACCACCACAGGCTTTACCAGACCTCCGCAGGCTTTACTAGGCGTCTCTCCGCGACTCCGTGTCTCTTCGTCTCTTCCCGCGAGAAATCCAAAAACCGATGCAGAGAGATGCCGCTTTCCTCCAGCCGACAACACAGATAGTCACGGCGGCTCCAAGCTCCGAGCCGCTGGCACTGCCGCCAGCCACACCGCCAACTACGGCCCCCACTGACCACTGAAGGCTTTGCCGGTACTGCGGTTACAGCCCCAGAGTATCAGACGGTGCCGTATGCCTGAAGCAGCTCGCTGAGTCCCCAGGTAGGAGAAATCGCCGGACGGCCAAACAGAGCTTCTCACACGCACGCCTGACCAGCAGGCGCCATCTTGCCTAAATAATACTTTAAAAATACTTGAAACTCAAATAAAGAAAATGTTTGTTTTCACGAATTCTTTGAGTTTAAAGTATTAATTAAATTTGGACACAAGAAGTTTAAAAAAATAATAATAACACACACACACATATATATAATTAACTAGCAGCCCATCCCGACGTTGCGCGGGAGCAATTAGGTTTCAGGGCCTCCTCCCGCCCCGCTTTTGTAACCTGCAGACGTCACTTTTTCCTCCTGTAATTTACTTTGCTTCAGGGCCCCCGCCCGCCCCACTTTTGTAACTTGCACACGTCACTTTTTCCTTGTGCACACGTTATCCACCCCCTTCCCTCCACTCCACCCAAGGGACGCAGGTTAAAACCCCTCCGACTACACGTCACTTTTTCCTCCTTTTCTTCCTGTAATGCACCGTTTGTGTGACATTTGTAGTGCACCGCTTGCGTCCTCTTTCTTGTCCTCAGGCTTCCCCGACCGCCGCCCACCCGTCCCGTCCCCCGCCCTGCCCGTCCCGTCCCGTCCCGTCCTCCGCCCGGCCCGGTCCGTCCCGTCCCCCGCCCGGCCCAGCCTGTCCCGTCCCCCGCCTGCCCCTACATGAGTGCCCTTACCTCCGCCGGCGCTGCTCCCGCCTGTCCGCTCGCACCACTGCTCCTCCCCTGCGCCATGTCCGCCGCTCCTCCTCCGCTGCCGGTCCTCTGCTCCTGCGTCACCGCTCCTCCCCCGCGCCATGTCAGCCGCTCCTCGGACGCCGCTCCTCCCTGTGCTCCTAACGTGATCACACACGTTACGGCCGGCGCTACTTTTGAGGGACTACTTTTTTTTAAAATCTAAAATTTTAAATAACGTTTATTTTTTAAATTTATGTAGCCTATAACCATCTACACACCCTGCCGATTGCAACGGTGTATTGGGTGTGTAGATTGGCGCAGTGGTTCCCGAGTTTACCCGCCTCAAAGCCTGAAAGTTTCTGCTTTATTATAGTAGTATAGATATATAAATGTTTTCCTTTTCTTTAGATACACATACTCGTGTCTACATTTCTTTTTTAAAAAAAAATCTTTTTATCATATTAAAAACAAGGAAAAGGAATAGACATATCTGGTGGTATACATTGAAGCATAATAATAGGCGAATCGGTACAAAATCAGGATAAACATGATGCGATAAGGGAGTAGCTGAGACGCCGGCGCTAATAATTACAAAACAGGATTTACGACATTTCAATCTACCCCCCAGCTCAAGCGTAAATCCTCAGAACCCGCCCACCCATACAATCAGGATAGTAAAAGAAGCACAATCACCAGATACCAGAATATAGACAAGTACAGGATAATTCCCAATATCATTGAAGAGACTGAAAGAGAGAGTGGAAAAAAAGGGAAACCATAAGAACTAATGCTAAAACAAAATGAAACAATAGACCCATCCCCCCACCCTGCACCCCTGCATATGGCTATCGCCTAACCCCAACTAGCAGTGTGCCTGTCGCCCCAACTAACTAAGTTCTAAAAGTAGAAAAGAAAACGGAGGATGAGAGTTTCATACAAGCTCCCGGTCTCCCTTCCCCCCGCCAGCAACGAACACCCCCTGCGGATACTAAGAAGTAGCCAGAAGTTATAGACAGAGCTAAACAGGGGAGACGTTAAACACCGCCCAACCTTCCGCAAACATTATGGTAACAGATCCCATGTCCTCTAAAGCCCCGAAATCAGACCCAGGCAAACAATCTCATCTTTGGCCCTTCCGATCCCTCATGTGAACTCTGTCTGACAACACCATCACAATCCCAGGAGAATCAAAGTTTGTAAGGAGTTCAATAAAGATCAGTCTGGGACGGGTCAAAAACGATAAGTCTTTGCAAACCCCAGCCACACATATGATCTACCTCACCAACATTAAGTCCAGATGTTGTGTCCTCCGTAGATGTAGGAAAACCGCTAAGGAGGGAAAAGACGTCTTTGCCTTACGATAGTCACTAATGGAAGTCCCCAGGAGTGAAAAACCAAGAAGATCCGTCTCAATTGGCAGCGATGGAGATTGCTACGATACTGTCAAAGAACCAAGTCCGCAAGCACTCTGCGTTGTAGCCAAGGGCATCAACACTTCTTCCGGCACGGGGTCCTCATCCTCCGGCACTATGTACCTCGTGGGAAATTCAGGTCGTAGTTGTTCTTGCGATAAATCAGGGTCCGGACTCGGGCACCCAGTTTCAATGATACCAGCGATCATTTTGTGAACAATGGCTTCCAGATGTGAATGAAGTGCCCCGATGGCGGCCAATGCGGTCTTCAATGACGGTTCACAGTTTGGCCGACCCATCTCCGCTCTGTCGATTTCAATCATAGGCATGTTCCCAGGAGAGCCCGGTTTCTCCGGAGGGGATAAGCAAGAGCGGAGAGGACGGCATCGGAGGGTGCATCATCGGGCAAACAGCCTTAGTGTGTGTCCCGCTACCGTAAGCAAGGGCCCCAACCCAGCAGACCCCGGGGAGGCAAACCGGGGCGCCGGGACAGGGACTCCCCCCCACAGAGCCACAGACGAAAATTGGCACCACTCCTTCAATTTCACTCAGGTCAAATGACCGCCATCAGAATCGGGCCAGGATAACCTCCACTGCGAGAGACCGGACCCTGTCTGAGTCCCACGGCCAATGTTGTTCAACTGTAACCCGGCTGGGCCAGTACTCGATCCCCGGCTCACACGCTGGGTTAGGCCGAGATCCACAACACGACACAACTCTGTCAATCAGGGGGATAAAATTACCGGGATTGCTCCATCATACTCAACAACGGTTCATCTATTCGGAGGTCGGGCGTATGATCAGGATATGTGACAGCATTATCTGGCTGAAGACGGAGGTCGGCGGAGCCGGGAGCCTAAGCGGCCATCTTGGTTGCTAGCATAGCTCCTCCTTGTGTCTACATTTAAAACTGTGAACTCTTACCTATGATATACAGGTGAGATGGTATACACACCCTTTTGTATTTATACCAGTGTAATAATGTATTGTCTACTGGTTGTTACGGTTCTCGTAACACTTTTCTTTTTCCAATGTTTCAAGTTTACTACTTTTTTGACTGGGTTAATTAATGATTTACCGTATGGGACAAGTACGAACAAATTGAAATTAGGAGGTGAGATTTATCTTGCAGATGGTTTTTGGGTACACGAGACGAAATATGAATTGTTGTTAAGAGGACTTAAGTGCGGTTACTTTTTATATATTACAGATATTCAAATTTAACGAACTAGGTGACTTTTACGTTTGGATTTATTGAGAAGATGACTAAATAGTGCATAGGACGAATACTTGTTTAATACGGAGTTTAATGTAAAAAGTGAGTATTTATTCCCATTTTGAAGGTAACTGGTCATGTAAATTAATAACAATAGATGTTGTTGGAATGTAGTGTGTGTAGACCTATGGAGGTAATTTTGTAATTATGTAATGACATACATTGATTTTGGTTATGAAGGGACTTGTTAATCAAACCGGCATTCTTGTGTTATAGATTCAGATTCATATTTTGATTTGAGAGTTTTTCGTGCTCTTAAGATATAATGAGCACTTTTTGAGGTAATTTATATCCCTTCCTTAATATATTGGTGCTTCGCGCTATCAAGTACACTGAGGGTGTTGTTCTCTTGATTTATGAACTAACATCATAGCACTTTTCTTGAACTTTGTTAACTAACATCACTGAGGGTGATTTAAAACGCTATACTTTTCCTACTTACTTTACTGTTTTTTAAGTAAGTGGTGGAGGAGAAAGATTTACATGACTGATAAGTTAGGGAAACCATTTGACATTTTGTATTTATATTTTTTGGGTTGCAGCCCTGACGAAGTCATTGATGCATGTAAACAGTGCAAGACGAAACACGTGTTGGTTGCAAAGAGAATTCCTTTGAAGACAATTATTAAACTCCTTCTGGAAAAAGAGCTGGACATTTGTGCTCTGATGTTCTATGAACGTTACTTTACTAAAAGAACTTTAATTTGAGAAAGAAAAAAATATTTGGACTGCTTTGCACTTATACTTTGAGCTCTATGCTACAAGAATATGCACTTAAATCATAGAATCATGTGAAGTGCTCAGGGGGAATTTCATTGTGTTTAGAATTGTGCTGCCTACTGCAACCCCTGTACCTATTGTGTTCACAAAGTTTATTGCATTTCTGCAAAGTACTCATCTGAGACCTCTCATATTGAGAAACAGTATATTTGATACCTGTTGGTTCTAAAAATAAAACATCTATATCTTTGATATAAAAACAATTGGCCTGGAGTGCAGTCTTTGAGTGTGTGAAATCGTTTGCTGACTGAGTGTGTACAACAAATGCTTTACACTGTCTTCTGGTACTGCCTTACTGCTCGACCAAGCTACCACTTTAGAGAGTAAGGTCACACCTGGCTTTAACCTCTGTTACACCTCTTGGGTTGGTGGACTCTATACACACTGTACCTTATTCTGGTCCAGTATATATAGAGCCACTTTCACACATAGTGGCGCTAGAGATCCCCGCTAATGCCCTGTACTTTCCTTGCAGTGGGGGGTGGGGGGGCTGTTGGATGCAGGAGGTGTGTTGGAGCGCTGGCTGTTGCCCCTTGTCCGGAGGTGGTGCCGCCTGATTACTAGATTGTGTGCAGTGCTTCGGCGGTGGAGGAGTGAGGAAGGAGTGTGACGCCAGCTGACCCAGTGGAAGGGGTGGGCGATTGTGTCTGCACCTAGCGGGCAGGAGCCTGGGGTGAAAGCTGTGTGGGTGCTGCCATACTTGATAAAATCCTGGTGGTCAATGGCAGTGGAGATCACGTGCGCGGACCTGTGGTGTGTGCGTTGCGCTGGACTCGGAGTACTGCTTTGGCGGGCCCCTAACCTCAAGCCTGGACTGGCACAGTGTGTGTCGGCCCTCCCTGGTGTGCCTTGAGGAGCAGGAATGTTAGCACCGTGGAGCGCTACTGACTGAGGGATGAAGTAGTCCTACACTGATCGCGAGGGCAGCTGACCCCTGACTCCTGGAGTCAACCACCGTGAGTGAAGGGCCTGCTTGGAGTTACAGACCCCGGAAAGAAGTGCTGCTAAGTGCTGTGTACTGCCTTAGCCGTTTCCTTCAGCTGGTTGCGACTGCTTCCACTAGGCTGCCCTCTGCTTTTGTTTGGAGATTCCGGGCTCCATAGTCATGGTGACAAGAGGGAAGGGTCTCAAGGCTAACGCCCAGAAACAATTGGCGAAGTTCGCATGGTCTAAAACAGGTGAAAAAGGTGACTCACCTGGATCAGAGAGAGATGGGGCAGCAGTTGCCCCTGCACCGGGACCGGAGCCAACTCTTCATGATGTTATGGCGGCGATTGGTGGGGTGCGTATTTCAGTGGACTCGGTCGCTGTTGAGGTCTCGTTACTCAGAGCAGACTTTAAGAAAAAGGATGAGAAAGTTAAGGAACTCAAGATAGTGACGAGAGCCCTGCAGATGGACATATCGGAACTCCAGAGACAAATGCTCGACATGCAACAGAAGCAGGCAAGAATGTCGCAACTTCTAGACGACTATGAAGGTCGAGCCCACTGCAATAACATTAAAATGTTAGGGGTTCCAGAAAGAAAGGAGGGGCCGGCTGCGGACCGGTATGTGGTGGATCTGATCACAAAACACCTAAAGCCCAAAACTTTGTCCAGCTACTTCTCTATAGAAGGAGCTCACAGGGTACCAGGTAGTAAACCAAAACGGGCGCACCTCCGAGACCCCTGATTGCCAGGGTGTTTAACTACCGGGATAGGGATATAATACTGCAGACTACACGTTCCAGCCCTCCTCTGAAGATAAATAACTATGAGGTGGCGTTCTTTCCGGATTTCACGGCCAAGGTTTAGGCACAACGCAGAAGCTTCCAAGCAGTGAGGAAGTAGTTGAGAGATCGGGAGGTGAAATATGCACGGCTGCGAGTGGAGTCGGATGGAAAGTCATGGTTTTTCGACTCACCAGATGCTGGCTGGGAATGGATGGAGGTCTGGAGCATGTTGGGAGGCCAAAAGAAGGGACCGCCCTAGTAGATCTGGCCTGCAGAGAGGCGTCCAGATGAAGGCGGCGAGCAATGGTTCCGCTACGGAGAATAGTCAGCTGGAGGAGCAGGACTGATAGCCCTGGCGGTGGGACTGAAGAGCCGCAAACTAGAAAATACGCAAGTAGAGGGGCACGGGCGGGGGGCTGGAAGGGCTCACTCATACGAGACTGTTTCTACACTTGGTGATTTATGACATGGTATTATTTGATGGGTTTATTGACGTGATATGACACAGCTTAGTTGCTGTTAATAGAGGATGGCTACGAAATAAGATAACTGTGATGTGTACCTGCCGGAGGGGGGGTTGGTTCCCTCTGCATTTTTAGCATTTTAGGGGGGGGGTGAGAGGTACTCTGCCATGCTTGGCGGTGGGTAGTTCTAAATCAACAGGCAGGGAGGCAGGGAGGGGGGTGGGAATGGGTGTCAGGGGTGTGGGGGTGTTCTGCAGTTTTTTGCTGCTTTCAAAGTTGTGGGGAACTCCTATGCTACAGATTGGATAGACTGTTAAGTATGTGCTCCGGAGACGAGTTCCAGAATACCTGTATTGTTTTGCTATGTTTTGTTTTTTCTGTGTTTTATGAATGCGACAGACTCAGGTGTGACAGTTCTGCTCTTATTTGCGAGTTGCGTAAATAAGTGATTAATGTATTATTGACCTATTGGGCTATGAGTACCCCCGTACTGGGGGATAGGGGTGGAATGGGAATCAGTGCTCCCTGTTCTTTCTTGGAATGTTAATGGCTTAGGTGATAAAATAAAGAGAGGTGTCGTCCAGCAGTACCTGAAGAGACAGTCCCCAGATCTTGTTCTGTTGCAGGAAACCCACTTAGTAGGCAATAAAAGTAAGGCCCTTAATAGATGGGGATACCGGCTCCTGGTGCATGCTGATTATACCACTGGATCTAGGGGCACATGTATCCTTGTTAGAAAAAACACACCATTGATTGTACATAACACGTGGGTGGATCCGGGGCGGGTGGGTTTGCGGTAGCTGAGGCCCAGTGGGAAGGGAGGGCCCTGAATGTAGTTTCTGTTTACCTGCCACCAGCACTGGGTAGAGATGCCTCAATAGATCTGGGCCGGGTATTGACCAAACTTCCTGATGGAACTTTGATACTGGGCGGGGATTACAATATGACAATGGAAGACACGATGGATATATATCGCAGAGGCAGGGGGCCAGGCCGAATGAGCTCATGGCAGAATTTACTGCAGCACTGGGCCTCTCGGTTTTGTGGGGCAGGAGCTCCAGACAGTGGACTCCAAATTCACATACTTTTCCAGCGTGCATGGCAGTCTCTCCCGAATAGACTACTTTTTAACATATACAACCTCAGTAGGTAACTTCAGGCATCCGGGGGGCGCTAGAGGGCGCACTTGCGGAATGGCTGCCTAGGTGCGTAGCTCCCGCTCCTTGGTAAATAATCCTTAACAAATCCTGTGCCACGGAGTGCTGTATTGCCTCCACCTTTTGGACCCTGCTTCAGGTCATCGCCATAGACACTCGACCAAACTCTGAAGTCCCTACGTGCTCCAGGGCCGGAGTTACAGGCTGCTGGAGTTCTATCCGGTGCTCGCTCTGGAGCTGCTGTGAGCGTGTGGCCGGCCGCTGCTGCTGCGCGACCCCGGGGACTGTCACGAGGCTTTGGGCCGCAGATCGCCGCGGAGACATCGCGGGGGGGCTTCAACGGAGGTAAGCGGCTGCTGTCCTTTCTGCCGCGAGACCCCCCCCCCCCCCCCCCCACCCCCCCTCCTGCTGGCTCCCGTTATCGGCGCTAGGAAAGGATCTCCTTCCCACTCGGCGGAGGAGCCTGCTGGGCCGGGCGGCCCCCACGAACCATCGCTCTGACTCTCTGCCCGCTGCAGCTCCTGTGCTAAGCAGCGCGAGCAATCGGAACCGCTGATCCAGGGTCGGGACTGGCCCCCTCGCACTCGGCGCTACCATCACGCGCCACTCCTGCTGCCATCAAGCTTCTGCACTAGTGGACGAGTGGGGGGGGGCTGTCGCCTGCTTGGTGGGTGCGTGGCTGTCACGTGGAGAGGCCCTGGACTGCCCCCCTGAGTGCTGCAACCCTTCACTGCGCACTACACAGTGGGGTCTTGCCATCCTTTGCCCTGCTTGATTGGATCACACTGCCTGCAGCAGCAATATATACCCGGGCCGCTTCCCTGCTGGCACTGGGCGGGGAGCATCTATTACCACGATCCACTACTGTTGGCTGCTGGACCCCCTCACCATCACAGCGCTTGGTTGCCACGTAGCGCCGCTTGCAGATTGGGCCCCCCTCGCAGCCCCTTTGGCGGCCCTGCGTTTGCTCTCTCCTGTCCGCTGACAGCTGTGCATTCTCTGGGTGGACTGCACTCATCTATCCCACGGCCGCAGATTCTACCACCACTCTGCTCCACGGCCCGGAAGCCATCCCCCGGAAACCGCTATGGGACGGACTGAGAATCGTCAGCCTAAACTGAGCTTCGACAGTGTGAAAAAAGGCGCCAAATCGGTGCAGATGAATCCTGGGTCCAGCGCATCTTCTTCGCTGCCTACTCCGCCTCCTACTAATGATGTAGATCTTACCAGCCTGATTCAGGAGATGAGGCAGGGTTTCGCCACTGTCGTGGAGAAAGTGGACGGCGTCACGGCCCGGCTGGATGGTTTGGTACACAAGGTCGACCGCCATGAGGAGCGGATCACGACTGCGGAGCAGCGGATATCCGATAACGCCGATGTCGCCACGACCCATACGGCGCAACTGGCCAGGATGGATAACTTACTCCGGATTATAGCGGCAAAGAACGAGGACCTGGAAGCGCGAAGCCGCCGGAACAACATACGCATCACGAATGTGCCGGAATCCACAGATACGGGTAGGATGGAACTATACGTTGAAAGATTGCTCAGAGGCTCGATAGGAGAGGATGCTTTCTCGCCTCAATTCATTGTGGAGAGGGCCCACCGCTCCCTGGCGCCTGTGCCCAAGCCTGGCCTTCCACCAAGGCCCATCATTGCGCGGCTTTTGAACTACCGTGATCGTGACACTGCTCTCAGGGCGGCCCGCACTCAAAAATCACTGCAGTTTAATGGAATTACCTTCTCTGTCTACCCGGACTTCACGCCGATGGTTCAGGATGAACGGCGAAAGTTTCTGCCGGTGAAGAAAAAGCTACGAGAGGCTCAGATAGACTATGCTCTCTTATACCCTGCGAAGCTTCGAGTGACCCACCAGGGTAAGCAGAGGTTTTTCACCAACCCGCAAAAGGCAGAGGACTACCAAAAATCGATACGTAGGGCGCGCAGAGCAGACGGCGCTGCTGCTGATGAACAGGACGATGCCGACCTGTCACCAGCGCCACATGATGAATAGCTGTCCATGTGCACTACGGATCGAGTCTTCTCCACGGCAGCTGGCGGTCACCCAGCGGCTCGGACTTCGGACTTCGGGGCGATTCATGATCGATGGACCTGCATGGACTCTGCACCCCTGTGGTAACGTACACCAAGGACCACTTTCTCGTCCCTAGTCTCCACCGAGGGCGGTTACAGTTCTGGAGCTACGGACCGGGAAGTGGCTGTGCGCACTCTATGTTTTACCCCTACTGGGCGATCCCCACAGTCTTGTTGCTGTTATTGTTGTTCATACCACTACAGTTGGGGGGAGGTGGGAGGAGGGGGGGCTTCTGGGGGGGGTTCCGCGGCCACTGGCATGATTGGGATGCTGGGGTGGGTGGGGGGAGGATGGACTCTGAGAGGCTTTCATTGACTGAACTGTGTATGTCTGCAAAACCTGGTGTAAACGTTGGCACTGGCAAGGCGGGGGTGGTTACATTTTGCGGCCCTCTCGGGCACTACCTTATTCATTGTTGCTCTGTCCATGGCTGCTTTGACTGCGAATGCGCAACTGACATGCTTATCTTGGAATGTCCGCGGATTGAACAATGCTAAGAAATGCCGAAATGTTATTGCCTACCTTGATAGACATTGTATACGGGTGGCCATGTTGCAAGAAACTCATCTGCCCGCACAGGGTAGCACCACTTTTGCGAAACGATGGGCCGGACACCGTATCTTTTCCTCTTATTCGACTTATGCCAGAGGAGTGGCAATTCTCGTTGCCCGCACTGTGCCTTTTCACAAATGTGGGGAAGTGGCAGACAGGGAGGGTCGTTATGCTCTGTTGTGGGGTAGAGTGGGCCGTGATCTGTACCTGTTTGTGTCCATATATGCGCCGAATGTTGACTCACCTGCCTTTTTCACCACTCTATGGGGTAGGATTGTGGCGGTTGGGGCACGACACATAGTATGGGGTGGGGATTTCAACCTAGCGCTGGTACCCACCTTAGACAGGGCGGATGGTGTTGGCTCCTATAAGCCTAGGGCCAGGGAGGCACTGGAGGGAGTTGTGGAGGAGGGTGGTCTTTTAGATGCCTGGAGACACTTACATCCTCATGAAAGGGAGGGTACCCACTTCACTTCTCATACCGGGACATGGGCACGCTTGGATTACTTCTTAGTCACTAGGGGGGTTGCTGCGGAGCTGGTGGGAGTGACTCACCTACCGAGAACCTACTCTGACCACGGCCCTGTGCTTTTGCGGTTTCGTACTCCTGGGTGGGACAGTCCGCGACCGCAGTGGCGACTACGCCCTGACGTGCTTCTGGATAACCTGTTTCGCACTGAGCTGGGGGAGGAGATAGCGGAGTTCTTTCCTAGAAACAAGGGGTCGGTTGAATCAGTCGAGCACATATGGGAGGCGTTCAAGGTCACTGTCAGGGGGTACTGCATATCTAAGAGCCACGGGGTACTTCGTGATATCTTACATTCCATCACCACACTCGAAAAGGAACTGCGGGCTCTGGAACTCCGCATGGTATCAGACACTGACCCAGAACTGCATGCTACCTTTAGGGAGACACTGTCAAGGTATGAGGAGGAGGCTGCCAGGGAGGCGAAATACCGAGGCAAACACTGGATAGCCCGTAAATACTGTGAAGGAGATAGGCCCGGGAAGGTACTGGCTACACTCACGCAACCCTCACGGGTACACCATACCATATCGGAACTCACTGATACCTCCGGTACCACTATCAGTGACTCAGAAGCGATACTGCACACATTCACAGCACATTACTCCTCACTGTACACTTCCACGGCGGAAGCGGACGCGCCATATGCTTCATACCTCAGCGATGTTGCGTTATGCTGGCTCAGCGATGGGGACAGGGAATTTCTTGCGGCGCCTTTTGAGCTCGATGAGGTGCGCGAGGCCATCATGTCCCTCAGAAACGGCAAGGCTCCGGGCCTCGATGGCATACCTGCCGAGTTTTACAAAGCCTACATCGATGTTATGGCGCCAGTGCTCCGTGAAGTGTTTACGGAATCTCTTGCTAACGGGATACTTCCCAGCTCTATGCGCGAGGTGGTGATCACCTCCCTCTTAAAGCCAGATAAGGATCCCACATCCTGCGATTCTTACCGTCCACTCTCCCTCTTAAACTGCGACGTCAAAATACTTGCTAAGGTACTGGCCACCCGGCTATTGATGACCAGACTTGTATTGCCTGATCAGTCTGGCTTTGTGGCGGGCAGGTCTACGTCCCACAACCTTCGCACCCTCTTCTCCCTGCTCCGCACGGTTCACCCTGACATCCCTGTGGCAGCTGTATTCCTCGATGCCACCAAGGCGTTCGACTCGATTGAATGGCCTTACCTCTTTTCGGTACTTGCCAGCATGGGGTTCCCTAAATTGTTCCTGTCTTGGGTCCGCCTTCTATACACGGATCCCACGGCTAGGGTACTAATTAACGGACGACTGTCACAACCTATCGCGCTCACGAGAGGCACCCGTCAGGGATGCCCGCTCTCTCCCCTGTTATTCGCCATCGCGGTCGAGCCTCTTGCTTGTCGCTTACGACAGCTGCATCGTACTGGTGCTGTGTAATGCCTGCAGCGACAAATTGACGTATCCCTTTATGCGGATGACATCACGCTGTACGTAAAATATCCTGAGACACATCTGAATCCCCTACTTCGGGAATTTATTTTATTTGGCGGGGTGTCAGGAGTCCACATCAACTGGGCCAAGTCGCAATTTTTCCCACTGACAGACGCGGTGCGCGACTTCCCCCTCGATTACCCATTGGAGTGGTGTAGTGCGGATCTCCGTTACTTGGGTATCCGCATCTCTCGCGACAAAGACGAGACGCTGCGATCCAATTATGGAGTGGCCATGACCAAATTAACTGCCTCCGTCGACAGATGGATCACGCTGCCACTTTCCATGGCCGGGAGGGCCTCGCTTATAAAAATGGTGGTACTACCCCGCTTTCTGTACCTTTTCCTCAATATTCCCTATTTCCCTGGCGCTTTCTTCTTCAAAACGCTCCGAACGGAGTTACGCAGGCTTTTCTGGGGAGGCAAAAACCCCCGGCTAAAATGGTCGACGCTGACCCTTCCCTATGACAGGGGAGGTTTCGATGTCCCTGACTTTGAGGCATACTACCAGTGCGCACAGGCGCACTTCGCCTACCACTAGATGTCTCCTACCCCTTTTATGCCGCACATAGCGGTCGGAGACTGGATCGTGCACCCGGTCCCGCTCAATGGGCTGTTGCACTGTCCAGAGGCGTGCATAACCACGCCGAATACCTCAGTCTCCTGCGCTTTGGATGCGTGGCGCCGCATAGCTAAAAGATTGTCGTGCCCATTGCTCTACTCACCCAGATTACCGCTTGTCTATCACCCAGAGCTTACATTGTTATCGGAAACGGGTTTCCGACATCTCTGTGATACATTACATGTCACCTGTTGGGGCGATTTGTTTCATGAGGGTCACTTCAAATCGGCGGACCTGTTTTTTAAAACACACGAGCGTACTCCCCTTGAGCTCTTTTATTATATTCGTTTGCGTGCAGGGATGAAAGACATCTTACCCGATTATCCTGATGAGCCCGAGGCCCTGCCTCCACTACACTTCCTATTAGGATCACAGGACGGGGCACACCTGGTCTCTGGACTCTACCGTCAGATCCGCAGTGCTGCTCCAGACCCAGACTCCACTGCTCGACTGCGTTGGTCTGCTGAGCTTGCGACTGATGTGTCGGACGACCAATGGCACTACTGCTGCGCGCTCACTGCCCGCATCTCTGCCAGTAGCAGGTTGAAAATTATCCACTATAAATTCCTTCAACGAGTGTACTACACGCCGGTGCGGAAACGTAGATTTGGGCTGGCGGATGATGACCGATGTGAGCGCTGTCGTGCTGCCCATGCCGACTTTCTTCATCTGGCGTGGGAATGTCCCCAGATTGCTCGCTACTGGCGGCAAGTGACGGAGGCTCTTGCTGAGATGGTGGGGGAGGTGGTCCCTGCGGACCCCTTGATGGCCCTCCTCGGGTATACGATGCAGATGCCTAGGGTTTGCAGGAAATTCATTGACACTGCCTTGCTCTTGGCCAAGCGGCGTGTCGCGTGCCGGTGGGGCAGAGGAAGGGCGCCCAAATTCAAGGACTGGCTCACAGACTTGATATACTGCCAAGATCAGCATACTACTTTTGCTGAATTGCTGCCTCCCTCGTGTCGTCCCAGTGACGTCTGGGAACCGCTTGTGCACTATCTGCTCACACGCCCGGACGACAGCGCTCGGTCGGAAAGTCAGCTTGTCATAACTTAGGACCCCAAGCTCTGTTCTGGTCCTAGCCTGAAGTTACGACTGGGCTAACCGGATTCCCTCGTCCGTGCCCCCCTGTACCCCTGGGCAGTCACTGACATTACAGACTGTCCTGCTTTGGCCTGCACATCACTCCCCTCTCTCTGTACATGCCTACTCTATCCCATACTCACTTCACGCACTTACATCTTTAGCGGGCGGCACTCCAGGGCTTCCTACACCCTCCTACAACCGGCCAATATTGGTCTACTTTATGTTAGGTCAGGCATCCTGGACATGAGATTTCATACACACCTCTGCCTGCCTGGATCGCCACGCCAGAACACTATCAACTATCCTACCACACAGTCGAGAACTGCCTCTTCGTTGTTACCTAGTTTGGGTGTTTCTGTTACTGTTTTTGACCTTCGACAAAAAGGAGAGAATCTTCTCTCGCAAAAAACTCTGTTCAACTGCTGCTCATCCTTGCTCATCCTACACCACCAGCTGCCGAACAAGTTTACCATGCATGTATGACACGCCGCCGGGCCCCCAGGATGCCGGCTACAAGGCTGTGTATTGACCATTCCATCCTGCTGCCGGCCTCCAGGTTGTGGGCAAAACAAGCTGTGTACTGCACTTCGTCTTATGCAATAAAGCAGATTTGAACCCCCCCAAAAAAAAAAAAAAAAAAAAAAAAAAAAACTTCAGGCATCCCGGACGTACCCCCGGGGTATCTCGGATCATTCCCCAGTAGGGGTTGAGTTCACTCATGGGGAAAGGCAGCAACGTTGTACTATTGTCATCAACCCCTCGCTGTTGAGAATTTCAGATATCAAGGACGAGCTCTGTGTGCAGACTGGGTATTTTCTGACAGAAAATCTAGGGTCGGTGGGATTGGTGCAAACTCTGTGGGAGGCATATAAAGTGGTCCTGAAGGGGTATGCCTTGTCACTGAAAGTGAAATATATTGCTAAATGGCGCAAGATCTTGGTGCAGCTGGAGGAGGTCCTCTGAGCGCTCGAGGCAGCTCAAGCGTTAAATCCCTTGGAGGATTCACTGCATAGTCTGACATTAAAGCAGGAGGAGTACAAGCTCAAGGCACATCTACACATGTTGGCCAAATAACTCCTAGTTTAGGAGGCTTTCTATGGTAGATTTATGCACTTTTATGGTGTAACAGGGGTACACCATGGGTCATGGGAGGGGTGGGGGTAGCGTAATTGGCACACCGCCCTCGACGCTAGGCACGCTCGGTCTACCTGCGATATCCTCTGACCGGACCCCGACGACGCAGGTAGAAAGCCTCCTAAACCAGGACTTATTAGGAAGACATTTTCTCTTCCTTTTTTGCACTTTTTTCACTTTCATTTTCACTTTCACGTCCCTAGGTAAGGGTGGGCCTTAGCGTGTCCATACCACCAGGGTTTAGTACACTTCTATAGTCCTGACGAATGCCTGGTAAATTCACACCGTTTCAAAGGCAGAAACATGTTGACTGATGATTAACTTATTTTGGAAATAACCACACAATTAATTGTGAACTACTTTCCTACACTTAATTGTAAGTATATGTCCCAAGTGATCAAATAATAAATCATTTTTTGGATACACTAAAGACATTTTTTAACCCTTTTACCACCATTTACTTTAATTTTCACTGCACGCCTGAACTCACAAATCCTGCTCTGCAGTAGATCTGGCGTCGAAGCACACTAAAGAGGCACTCGGCCTCTTTAGTGGGGCCCAATGATGAAGCATTTCATCACCAGGTGGTGAGTGAGGGCTTTCCTAACTGACCTGAGTGAGGCCGGTTTCATTTTCCTCTCCCTCCTTCGTGTGGTCTTGTCAAACCATATGACACTCTTTTCTTGTTTAATATACAAACAGGCAGCTACCCAACACAGGCTATATGAGCTTGGAGATAGGGCAGGAAAGACACTACCGTGGCTGGAGAGGAGGGAACAAAGTGCGAGGTGGGTGCCCCGACTAACATCGCCCAGTGCTGAGGTCCTGCATTGCCCAGGCAATATAGCTGAGGCGTTTGCAGATAACTTCGAGAAGGTGTATTCTCCCTCCACGACGTATACAGCGGAAGACTCGCGCCGGCTGTTGGCGGATAGCGATGTACCGACTCTTTCGGAGATGGACAGAGATATATTAGATGCAGACCTATCAAATGAGGAAATCCAAAAGGCTGTCTGCCAAATTAAGTCTGGGAAGGCGATGGGGCCGAACGGCACCCCTGTGGAATTCCTTAAGACTGTGGCCTCTCAGGTGGTCCCACACATTTGGGCAATGTATCAGGAAAGCTGGAGGGGAGTTCTGCCGCCCGACCAACGTCTAGCCATGTATAGTTGTTATCCATAAGGCGGCAAAAGCGGTGGACGACTGTAGGTCATACAGGCCGATTTCACTGATTAATGTTGAAGCAAAGACCTTGACAAAAGTCCTTGCCACGCGGCTAGGAACGGTGATTTCCTCTTTGGTGCACCCGGACCAGTCTGGCTTCATGCCTGGGAGAAACACAGCCCTTAACATCCGCCGGTTCCATAATGTGATGGCGCGCCAGGATTTTCTGAGGGAGGATGGGGTTAAATTGTCACTCGATGCATCCATGGCATTCGATTTGATCGAATGGCCGTATCTTTTCGAAGTTCTTGTGAGAGCTGGGTTGGGTCCTTAATTTATACGGTGGGTGAGGCTGCTGTATACTGACATCCAGGGGCAGGTTAGAGTCAACAACTATACGCCCCGAAAGTTCACGCTACGGAAAGGCACCAGACAGGGGTGCCCGCTGTCTCTGCTGCTGTTTTCCCTCATGCTGGAGCCCCTGGCGGCCTGGATTCGTCGTGAAGTGATGGTGCGGGGTTTTAGATGGTTGCTGGAGTGTGAAAATAGAATATCTCTTCATGCCGACGACATATTGCTATATCTTGCCTCTCCATATAAGTCAATTGACACAGTTCTTAATATCTTCACGAATGTCGGGTAGTACTCGGGGTACGCAATTAATTGGAGTAAGTCTGTGCTATATGTGCTGCATGGGCAACCCCGCAACCCCCCCATCTACCTAAAGACTGTACGCTAGTCGTCTCAGGGGATGGATTTAAGTACCTGGGAGTCTTTATTACGCCAGATGACTCCCTTCTATAGCCACAATTTGGCACCCCCGTTGGCCAGACTGCGCACAGATGTCAAACATTGGAGGTCTCTGCCTTTGTCGTTGGTGGGCCGCGCTGCTCTTTTTAAAATGTTGGCTCTCCCACGATTTCTGTACATTCTCCAGAACTGCCCGCACCGAATCCCTGATGCATATTTTGTAGCGGTGGAAGGGGTGATACGTACTCTGCTCTGGGATGGCAAAGCCCTGAGGATTGTGCTTCTGAAACTGATGAAAGGATGGTATGATGGGGGTATTGCGTTGCCTGACATAAGGTTTTATTATTGGGCTTCTCAGTAGGTGGCTATAAATAGATGGAGATACGCCCGCCCCGCCAGATGACCTGGCATGTGCCCTAGATAGGTATCAGATGGATCGCTCGGGCTATCTGGGGGCCCTGTATTCCCACACTAAGAAGCAAAAGTATATTGACCCCACTTTACATATGGTACAGATCAGGCGGCTAGCCAACACACGTCTGGGATGGGCGGGAGTGTTCACCAAGGCAACGCCACTGTGGTATTCATAGAAACTCGGCATGCTTTGCTATCACACGGGGTACGGTGAGATGTCATCAGTATCTCGACAGTCAAGGACCTGGTTAAAAGAGGGCTATTCTCAAATTTGAGGAGCTGCAAAAGGCCTACCACTTGGCCCCAGGATATCTGCCAATCAGTCATGCTTTGCGGGCGGCTTTTCCTAGCTGAGAGGACATACCGGAATCGTCACCCCTCGAGGATCGCTTGTAAGATGGGCTGCTGCAGTCCAAGGCGATCTCCTTGACCTATAAAAACCGTAGTAATAATTTGCCTGATACCTTCGGAAAGCTCAAGGAGCACTGGGAGGGAGACCTTGGGCCGATTGATGATGAGGATTGGCGACAGGCGCTTATGTCGCCCAGAGAGGCGGCTATTACGCTCAGATTTGGATTAATACAGATTTATATCCTACACTGCTCCTATTTGACGGGAATAACACTAGCAAAAATCAGGTTTAGGCAGGATGACCTATGTTTGAAGGGTTGCCGGCAGCCGGCTACCTTTTATCATATGGTGTGAGAATGCCCACTTGTGCGGGATCCATTGGACAGGGTCACAACTCATATATGCAATCTGAATTGGGGAAGACACTAAGCCTGTACGCCCGCCTGGGTTTGCTTACTGTATGGGAAGATACAGACCTGACTGATCGGAACAACAATTGGATACGCTAGGTTACGCGCTAGTAAAGAGGGAGATAGCGAGGGGGTGGGTCGGATTGGCATCGCCTGCAGTGGCAGTGTGGCTGAAAGAATTCAATAGATGTATGGTAGCCGAGAAAGAAGTTTTTATAGCTAGTGGGTAGGAAATGGTTGAAGTGGAATTCTTATAGGGGGGAGGTATGCGTATCACCTGTGGTGGAATTGTAAATGCGGAGAAATAGAGACAGAGAAGTAACTGTTTAACGTATATGCTTTCCCGGCCTCTGTCAGGTGCGGTGTTAAATGTAACTTGCAAATACTGTATGTAATTGCTGTCTATCTGTCTGTCATGCACTTTATCAATAAAAAAAATTATTTAAAAAAATTGACTCCATCAAAATTACAGTTCTGTCAACAAGAAGTACAATATCTAGGTCATAAGATTGAAAAAGGGATGAGAAAGGTGACCACCGAAAGAATCAGAATTATTAAAGGAATGAGGCACCCAACGACACAGAAACAGGTGAGAATGTTCCTTGAAATGGTTGGTTATTGCTGAGAGTGGATAAGTGGATTCTCATTGATTGCAAAACCTTTGCAGCGATTAACAAAAGGTGATGTGAAAGACCCCATAGTACTGGATAAAAAAGAGATGGAAGCTTTTGAACAATTGAGAAACAGTTTATGTAAAGCGCCAGCTCTGGGCATGCCTGATTATGAGAAAGAATTTGAACTGTACTGCAGTGAAAGAGATGGGTGCACACTTTCAGTCCTAATACAAAGGCATGGAAGAATGAGACGACCAATAGCATACTTTTCAGTTGTTTTAGATCCAGTAGCAAAAGCATTACCTGGATGTCTGAAAGCTGTAGCTGCTACGAGTGTGAGTTTGGAACAGAGTGAAGGCATTGTGCTGGGATACCCTGTTAAGATGTATGTTCCACATTCAGTTCAAATATTTTTGACCCGAACCAAAACACAATTCATGACTAATAGTCGGTTGGATAGATATGAGAAAGTGATTTTGAGTGCAGACAATGTAACAATTAATGTTTGGATGTACTTGAGTAGTGTACAAAACCAAGACCTGATATTAGAAATGAACCTATGGAAGAATCAGATTATATGATGTTTGTGGATGGATAATGTTTGAAAACAGACAAAGGAGTTTTGAGTACTGCGTATGCTGGATGCACAGTGGCAGCTATAATGGAAGCATCTTGTTGGAAGGGAATACGTTCAGCCCAAGTTGCTGAGCTGATTGCTCTGATTCGAGCTGGCAAACTGGGAAAGAATTTCCGAATTACTGATAGCCAGTATGGGTTCAGAGTTGTGCATGATTTTGGGCAGATTTGGTCCCAGATGGGATACATGACCTCCTCGGGATCTCCAATCAGGAATGGTGACTTTGGGAAATTGTTGCTTGAGGCAATACAGCTGCCTAGAATGATTGGGGTTGTGAAGTCTGCTGCTCACCAAAATCGAGATGATTACATCACTGAAGGAAATAAATTTGCAGATGCAATAGCTCAATATTGTGCTAGGCACATGACTTCCATGAATCGGAGAAGGGAAAATGAACATGTTTCTTGTCCTTTAATGCTTACTAACATAGTTAAAACTTGGCAGGAAGTGAGACAATTACAAGAAGAAGCGAGTGATGAGGAAAAGGATAGATGGATAAGAGCAGGTTGCAGACAAAGAGAGGAAGATGAAGTTTGGGTTTACAGGGACGAAAGACCAGTTACGCCTGATAGCATGATTTCTAACATGGCACGGATGTACCATGGACAGGCACACATTGGTAGAGATGCAATGATTAGACTTTTCAAACAAACTTGGTATAACCCTAAGTTTCAGATCATAGCTGAAAGCCTTTGTCAAATTTGTCTTATATGTCAACAATTGAATCCAGGAAGAGGATCAATAGGACGAGTGGGAGGTCCTTTTACCAGAAATCAACTCAACTTTATTGAAATGCCACCATGTAACAGACTGAGATATGTTTTGGTGATTGTTTGCCTATTCTCTCGCTGGGTGGAGGCGTATCCAACCAGGAGAAATTATGGAGTTACAGTAGCCAAACTCCTATTGAGGGAATTCATTCCTAGGTATAGTTTTCCGGTGACAATCGAAACACACAGAGGAAGTCACTTTCAGAATTAAATAATTCAACTAATATGAGGCATTGGACATTCAACAGAAATTGCATTGTGCCTACAGACCAGAGGCTTCTGGGGTGGTTGAATAAGTAAATGGGACAATCAAAAACAGCCTTGGAAAATGTGTTTGGCCACAGGACTCAAATGGCCAGATGCTTTGCCACTTGTCCTAATGACTCTGAAAAGCATACCTGACAAGAAAACAGGGTTGAGTCATCATGAAATACTGATGGGACGAGTAATGAGACAAGCATTTGTACCGGTCAACAACTGTTGACTATAACTGATTATCTTATTCTGGACTATTGCAAAGGATTGGCTGATGTGGTACATTTAGTGTTTCACCAGGTTGGAACCGATGTGAGTACTCTTGAAAGACACCCAGCTCATGATCTGAGTCCTGGAGATAGGGTGCGCATTAAGGTACATAGAAGTAAAAATTACCTAGTTCCTCAATAGGACAAACCACGCCAAGTGATCCTGGTTACCACCACAGCAGTGAAGTGTGCAGGTGTGAAAAAGTAGATCCATGCCAGCCATACAATCAAAGTTCCAGAGCCTGAAGATCGACATGTGTTTCTCCATCTGGGAGAAACAGATAGTAGTTCAGATTCTGATACAGAGAGTGAGACAAACAGAATTCCAGATTCTGAAGCTCGACCTGTAAGTCAACATCTGGAGATATCAGACACCAGTTCAGCATCTGAAGTAGAGACTGAAATAATTGAAGTTCCAGATCTTGAAGATCGACCTATCAATCAGCATCTGAAAATATTGAACACCAGTTTGGCACCTGAGACAGAGCAAATTGAAACTGATGAAAGACAATTTGAGAACTCAGCAAACCAAACAGAAAGTTCTGAGAAGTAAAATATTGATACTGACACTGGTGAAACAGAATTTATTCACGGTGGGGATGAAACCCCAAGCACCAGCTATGGTGAGATTCCCCCAGAAAGAACTGAACTAACAAAAGAGGGTCAAGATTCAGATGTAGAACCTGAAATCATAAGGTTCAAGATAAAAGGAAGTGAATTAAGATCTGAAACAGAGTCTGAGGAAAGTGAAGGAGAAATAAAACAAACTAGAAGTCCAAGAAAAAGAGCTTGGAAAGTTGAATGTGAAGTAATAGAGACTAAAAATAAAAAACAGAGAAAAGGAGATAATTGGCCTAAAGAAATTAAAGGACTGAAATTCAAAATATTAAATGTGAATAAAAACAAAGAGGAACAAGTGAATGAGATAACAAGTCAAGAAGGTCAAATAAAAGAGAATAAAGAACATTTGCAAAGACCAAAAAGAATAAAAAGACCTAATCTGAATTACAAATCACCTGAATTGACTTACATTGCACTGTCCGATATTAAGGAAGTGGAGAGCAGTCAAGAGACCTGATGTGTTTTATCTAGGACCCCGATCAATATTGTGACCTCATGCCCCTATACAGCTATAATCAATACATATCCCTATAAATGGCATAATTTCAGAGCCATATTTCAGTAACTCGCCTCTGCAGTCCATGACAGTCCATGACACAGCAGAAGCCACTTCCTTAGATTCCTAGATAGCACACCGAGTTCTTTCGACATACCAAACCCCCAGCAACCTGGGAAAGCCCTGCTTGCTTTGTTTTCATTAGTAATAGAACTCCTGCGAGCACTGTAAGAACGACCAGTTCTTAGTGACATCTTTATTGACGTCTTATGTCCAAAAACTTACGTCAAACTCGGCACCTTTCAGGTATAAATATACCAACGTTGCCTTAAGCAAGCACACGGTGGTGGTGAATACAGGAGCAGAACAGCTGTCCCCTTGTAGAGAGCCCAGCAGATGCGAGAAGCCCACGGACGCTGCCCCTCCTCCTTGACGCGCTGATAAAGACGCTGTCTTTTCTCCTGCTGAGAAAATCCAGCTCCGGCGTTTCCAGCCTACCCTTGCGGGTGACTGGGATATCGGGTCCTGAGAAGGAGATACCAGAACCTCCTACATTCTATTCCAGAGGTACGGTGCTGACTAAACCCTTAGAGAGAATTCTTGAATCAAACTCTTGGCAAAACCAACTTAACTTAAACTGCTACTTACTTACTCCCTCCCACGTATTAGGCTTAGGTCAGGTACATCGGGAAAGGCGTAGTTAGAAGCACCAGTTGAGGTCGTTAGCCAATGTATATATGAATGTATATATTTTATTCATTTTAACCACCTTATGGCTAAGAAACCATATCAATGCTTTTACAGTATTATTTCGTAATACTCATTTTACTGTACGCACTTTTTATAATAACAAGTCTTGCAATTGTGGCAATTCATTTCTCTTGCATGAGAAGGAAGACTGCTCAATAAATAATACCTTTTATTGAAAACGCCCGTCTCTCTATTCTCTGCACCCTGGTGAAAGTAAATTTGCACACCTGACTGAGTGAAATAGCTGTCTATTGTTTCGCACGACTCTAGAGATTGACTCTTATTCTGAGGAGCAAAGTTGTAATGTGTATGCGGTTGTCGGAAGCTGAATCCCTTCTTGTCTGAGCCAGGGAAGCTGATCACTTCCTATTCAGTCAAGAAAGTTTCCAGTGACCTCTGAGCTAGCTGGCGCAAACCTAAATTAAGTCTAGCATAGTGTAGAACACCGCAGTCCTACGTCTACACTGCTGTTTATGTTATTTCAATGCGCAGAGCCTATATGGAAAATAGGAACTACACTACATGGCACCCAACGTTTGGTAAGGCGATAAAACTAACGCAAGACGTTAGAGTAATTCAGTCGTGCTTTTTCACACAGACCCTTTTTCCCGTAAATACTCCAATAGACGTCTGGAGTGGGTGAAAGGTTAAAATCCGCCGGAACTTAGTAGGAAGAGATTCCTATGTAGAGTTTCTGGTTTAGTCAACGTTGAAGGATATAGTGTTCTAAAATATTGTGCACCTAATCTTTGTTTCCTTGGAAACTTGCTCTGCAAACTTTCATTAATACAATGTCAGTAAATGGCAATAACAACGGAACCAATGAAGTCGCAATAGACGCAAATCAACTGGGTTTCGATGTTACAGGGATTAATGAACCGGGTACGATTATCATCCCGGTAAACATAAGAAAAACTATAACGTTAAAACTTATAGAAAACGGACTGACAGCACGAGGGGGTACAGTCATTTTTGTGATAGAGGCACACGAATATCGGCAAACAGAGGTATTCTATTCATGGATAAACTTTCCAGCGGCAAACGCTACAACACACTAGTTCTGCTATTATAAAATAGAGGAACCACCGGAAGAGTACGCTCCTTTCGAGGAGATTGAAATCCCATTAAAATACCAAGAGCACCTGCTCTGGTTTAAAGGCGCCCTAAAACATAATGATCACATCACCAGGCTCGGTCCACTAGGTAGACCAGGAGCAACGTGGCCGGTTCTAGCCAGCTACACACCACATCCAGACATTGAAAAAATGTCAAGAGAAGAACTTTTAGCACAGCTAAAATTTTTAATTAAAATACACAGACAGCGGTACAAGCGTCATCTACTACTGTTGGGACTGACATTGGCAAAAAAAGACATTGCGAGATCCTGGAAGGTGCCTCGTGCCCCTTCCTTCCTAGCATGGCAGAATGGAATGGACTTTTGTATGGGCCTGGAACAGCCGGTGTTTGTCGCACGGGGGTGCCCTCTCAAGCACTATAGAATTTGGAAGCGGTGGGCAGACTATCGGGGCTTGGACTTAGACCCGCCACCGGAGGAGGATGATGTACAATTAATCTGACAGTCTCATAACCTGTGTAATGGCGAACATTGCAACACGCATGGCACGACACGGTCGGAGTAGGCAGCAGCACGCATGGGAGGGAGGGAGGAGTTGGGGGAGGGGGGCCGGGAAAGGGCGGGGGGGCTTGTTTCTGCACAACTAGGCATTTTCTTCGTTTGATTATTTTACTGTTTGCTCGCCCGTACAAAATGTTTGCATGTTGCAGTCCTTGATCATTTGCCCTAGTGATTGTCTCTGGAGATCAGAGAATTACTTGATGTATTTTTACCATGCAACTAATAAAATCTGTTGTGAAAAAAAAAAATACACAGACAGTTAGTCCAATATGTAATGCGGACTGCAACAGTCCAAACAGCTGTTAATATTCCACAGCTAACCCCTCATCAGGGGAACACAAATAAAATCACACCACAGAACATACAATCATGTCTTGGAGAAACTCCTGCAAAACGGGAAACAAATCCCTTTCTGGTTAGCACAGAAAATTACTCAAATAGAGGCAGTATTCCTGAATACTACCCCTATTGAGAAACACAGAATTCTGACTATCTGCCTTCCAATGGGGGTCGCACCACATGTGGAGGACTGTGACACTTGGGGTACAGTCTTTGCTTCCATTTACACAAAAACGTATGGTGTTTCATCCATGGCGGTAATACCGGATGTGCTAAAACAAATTCAGAATGAATACGGTCCAGAACCTGCTTTAACTCTTGGTATGAAATTACTGAAAGACTTCAAGCAGGTCTCGGCTATATTATTAGCCAACATAAAAGGAGAAGCAGCATCTGTGGCGATCCGCCAGAAATTGAAAGAAACAGATATAACAGATCAACCAATTGAGCTTGCCAGAATCATAGAAAAATGCTATGAGGAATTAGGTAGAGATAGTTTGGGTGGGAAACCAGTAAAACCCCAACTACTTGAAAATCCTGAAAAATTATTTATTAAAAATAATCTAAACACTCCTAAAGAGAGCTGGGATGAAAATAAACAATCCACTCCCAAAGAAAAAGTTTTCCATTCCAGAGGAAGGTCTCCTCGACGGAGAGAAAGAACTCCGAATCGAGAACACCAGTCTCCCTAGAGGGAGCACTATGAGAAAAGATATAACCTTAGAAATAGGGATAACTTGAAAAAGCCTGATAGATATCAAAGTATTGATACACGTCCCTCTCGATCTTTTTCGCAGAAATCGGAAAGAAGAGGACGGTCAGATCCAAGGGAAGAGGACACCAAGTCCAAAGACAAGGAACCTGCTCAAAGTAAAAAATTACAATTTCCAAAAAAGAAGGTAGCCAGTATTAGAGTAATCGAACATGCCGAGAATACTGAGGACAAAGCTGAAAAACGGAGAGTGGGCACAGACAATGCTAGACAGCGGAGCAGAAATCAGCATAGCTCGCAAGATCCTGATGAGTCATCTGGAGACAGTGGACACAAATGAATACATTCAAGTAGAAACTGCAGATACCAGAGTTAGCGAACCTCATAAGATATACAAAATAACACTGTGTATAGAGGGAGATAAGACTAGGAAAATAAGGGGTCTATTTTGGGATAACTTCTCAAAAGGCTATGACATCCTGTTAGCCGAGAAAGATTGGCCCCCAGAGTTTGTCAGGGAGTGCCCTCATGGCGAAGAAATGATTATGCCTGCCTTCTTAAATCACATTCCAATTCACACTAAATATACATATGCAAGGAAATGGGCAGTAGCTCAAGCACCTGCACTATATAAAAATCATGTAGGATGGGATGAGGACTCTCCTCCTCACAAAATCCAGTTAAAATGTCAACCAACTGCACAAAGGCAGTACCCAATTAAGCAAGAAGCTAAAAAACAGGTCAGGGAGATTTTAAATCAACTTGAATACCAAGGGGTGATTGAAACATGCACCACTCAAATGAACAATCCTTTGTTTCCTGTCTCTAAACCAGACGATTCGTATTGTCTAGTCTTGGACTACAGACACCTTAACTCATGTTGCAAAACATTTGCAGTACAAAATTCGCATAGTGCTGCACTAATGAATAACATAGTTCGCAAAAAATACAAAACAACATTAGACATATCTAATGGGTTCTTTTGTCAAAATATTGCACCAGAAAGCAGGTACTTGACCGCTTTCTCAATAATGGGGTCACAGAAAAATTTCTGTAGGCTCCCACAGGGATTCAAGAACAGCCCAGGACTATTCTCAGCCAGAGTAACAGAGTTACTACAAATGTATGATGATGAGGCATTATCTTATGTCGATGACATCTATCTCACAGACGACGACTTGGATACTCACTTGAAAAGAGTGAACACCATAATACTTGGGTTCGCAGCAGAGGGTTACAAATTCAACTTTAAAAAGTCACGAATTGCCCATCTAACAGTCTTATTTTTAGGATACGAATTATCAAGTGAAGGGAAAAGCTTAGCGGACAACTTCTTACAGAAGTGCGCTGTACTCCAAGCACCGAAAACCCTGAAGAACTTACAATCGATTCTAGGCTTCCTGAATTTCGGAAGAACTTACATTCTAAACTATGCAGAGAGGGTTAAACCTCTCTACGAATTAATAAAACCTGATTTTAAACCAATCAACTGGACTCAAAAATACACAGAAATTTTGAGATCACTGCAAACAGACATGTTAGCCAAAACAAAATTAGAAACACGTGACAATACACGCAACCTTGTAATCCGGATCATCCCAGGAAGACACGGATTCACGTACCTGCCCTCTAATGAGGGAGAAACGGTACCAATAGCATACAAATCACATTTGAACACACAAGCAGAAAAAACATTCAGTCTCACAGAAAATACTGTAAAGGCAGTTCAAACTGCTATAACGAGAGAACGAGCACTAGCGGAAGGCCAAAGAATAACTGTTTTCACAGCAGAATCAGCCTTCGAGGCGCTTTTCAGCCCAGTAAATCTAAAAACAGTGGCACTAGATCCGAAATGGATACAGTGGGAAAATTCTCTTGCAGCAGAGGACGTGAAATACTATTTTGTCCCGAACATGAAAAAACTGAATGATTTAAAATATGAAAAAGAATATCCACCAGACATATGGGCGGGAGATCCCGGAGACGACCTGGTCCCAACTCGTGCGGCGGGCTTGGAAGGGGACGCGCCACGCCCGCTTTCAGTTGGTCCACTATTATGTACTCCATCGGGCATACCTGACCCCGGCGAAAATCCAACAGTACTTCGCCACGGGCTCGGCGAACTGCCCCAGATGCCCGGCGCCGGAGGCAGACCTCCTCCATATGTTGTGGGCCTGCCCGGGATTGTCCTCCTACTGGGTGGAAGTGGGGAAGACCCTGAAGGAGGTGACAGGGAGATCCTTATCGGTCGATGCGGCGGTGGGACTCTTGCATTGGTTTCCACATACCCCCAAAAACAAAATTTCCAGTAAATTCATTGATTTGGGGCTTCTCCTGGCTAAACGAGAGGTGACCAGGAACTGGAAGGCACGAGCTGGTCCGACTGGGAGCAGGTGGCACAGCGAACTCTTGAAGTGGGCAGCGGGAGAAAGCACGCTGAGATACCAACTAGCTGGGAGACAGCATAACGAAAAGGCACGGGAGGCAGCGCTAGAATGGGAGACACTAGTGCAGGCCCTCAGGGACTATTGCGCCCCCAGCGACTCTGATAGCGAGAGTGCAGCGCGCCCCGAGTCCCGATAGGCGATTGCAATTTCTGTTTCTGATACTCTCCTCATGGGTCCTCTCATGAATCCTACTGCGGCTGCTACCATACACTGATGGCGGGGTTGGGTTGGGTAGGGATTAATTTGGGTTATAGTGTTTTGTGGGAGGGGTTTTCTTTTGGGTTTTATGGGCTTGTTTAGAAAAGCAGATGACGGACAGTGGATTATCCGGACCAGCTTTGCTTTCCTGCTGAGCCCCCATTGGATTTTGCCGCCTGACCTTTGGGTTGTGGGCTGAATGATTGTATATGAGTACGTGCTGCTGGGGGATGGTGGGATGCAGTTCATTGATTTTATTGGATTTATAATGCTGATCGTATATGTAACATTTTGCTAATTCCTGCAATAAAAATATATTTAATAAAAAAAAAAATGAAAAAGAATATCCTCTGCCAATCTAAATTCTGCCTCTTGAACAGTACTCTTGTATAATCTATACAGACAGATTTGTACAGCATTACAATGTAGGTGATAAATCATACGATGCAGCCTGTGCGATTGTTAAAGGTCGCTGGTTCTGCTGTAAATTCAGACCGAAAATAACAAAAACTGATTCACTGAGAAACTGCTCGGCTCAGCGAGCTGAAATCAGATCTTTAAAGATGGTGCTTGAAAATGCCGATCGAGAATTCCCGACACTAATCGTGTGCGATTCGCATTTTTGCATCAATTCTTACAATAATGATTTGCAGAACTGGGTTCAAAATGATTACAAAGATGACACAGGTGCCACAATAAAGCATAAAATGCTTGGGAAACAAGTAGTTCTTTTACAGAAAGAACTACAAAAGAGTCACGTGATACACACTCTGAGTCACCAACGTGATGGCGTTCATGTTGCAGGGAATTCATTGGCTAATACAGCCACAGCGGAAGCAACTAAACCGGCTTCCGTAGCCACAAAAAAGCGTTCAGAAAAATACAAAGACGGGGAAACCATGCTGGCGGTAAAAATGTCTTTAAAAGGCAACTGTGCAGCACTACCTGTGAACTATCCACTCAATTATACATACGTAATTGATGCAAACTCTGTTCCTTTTGCTCGAATCCCTGGAGTGGGGGATAGGGTAATTCCAAACATGAATCGGAGAATCTTATTAATAGCAGATGCACACATGGTTGAAGATCCGAGGCACAAACAGATGAAGGAATCTCTGACAGAATTACTATCAGAATATTGGTGGCCGGGGATGAGCCTGCAACATTATACATTTGGAAAGAGCTGTCCAGACTGCGACAGAGACCGCAGTAACGAGCCAACCGGAGTAATGCCATGGTCATTTCTGTAGGTAACCTTGGGCTGTCTACACATGAAATCCAGCGTCCTATTAATTCTTTTTAAGACTATATTCACTTACAAATGTGGCCCCAGCGCTCGGCTGACGCCAGAACTGTTATAAAAGATTTGCAAGTCTTTATCGGCACATACGCAATTGCCATGCTTCATTCTGACCAGGGTCCTGTTTTTAGCTCTCGAGCTTATAAGGAGGCCATGACCAGCATGGGCATTGGATTGCTGTTCTCTTGTCCCTTCCATCCTGAGGGAAACGGGGTATTGGAAAGAAAAAAACAAGACATAAAGCAATCTATAACGGCAAAGGTATTAGGTTCGGGTGATGGGTGGGTCCAGCATTTAATTAGTGTCCAACGTAGTCTTAACAACTTGCCAAGAAATTCTCTAAAAGGTTTCAGCCCGTACGAACTACTGTTCGGAACTAGAATGCATGTTCAGGACTTAGATAGTCTTGCTTCAGTGGTAGAAGATAAGAAAAAAGACTTTGACATCAAAGATCGTTTGGCTGTTTTACAGGACTTAAATGAACCAAGAAAAGCCCTGAGCAACATAAAGTTAAAGCAACACCCAACCACCACTGAAGACACACCACCTGTCCCAGCAAGACCTGTCTGGATTCCAAAGATTGGGGATCTGGTCAGAGAAAAAATAGCGGTGAAGAAGGAATTTGGGCCTGTGAGAAGTTGGCCTGGTATATAATGCTCACTAATTCTAGTGATCACTTTGTACCATGCCAAGCAACCCTTATGATGATTGGTTGTAAGTCAACCTTATAGACCAGTTATCCTAGTGGTAACGTGGACAAAGCAGTCTTAGGCTAAACTCTGAAAGGCATGTGAAGCCAGCTGTATTACCATACACAACCCCCTTGAATACCAAATGAAAGGACACCACACAGATATATATTGAAAATATACATTGATTTATTAACTATGAAATCCCCTGGACTCTTTATGAGCACAGAAGCACAAGCGTTAAATCACAAGACAGTTTAAAATACACAAAAGTTGGGAGGATCTCCGGGTACACGATAAATTGGAACAAGTCGGAACTATATGTCCTGAAGGGGCAGCTCCCAGCACTGGCGGCAGATTGCCCTCTGAAGGTGGCAGGCTCCTCCTTTAAATATCTAGGCATCCATGTAACCAGAGACCCTGCAGAATTTATGGCCAAAAACCTGACTCCCCATTTGGACAGGTTCAAACAAGATGTCAAGTTCTGGGCGGGACTACCGCTAACGCTGCTGGGTAGGGCCGCATTATACAAAATGATGTCACTACCCAGATTTCTGTATGTTCTTGAGAACACACCCTACCAAGTGGCCCCAAGATTCTTTCAAAAAGTGGCAGCATTGGTCTCTAATCTCCTGTGGGGTAATTTACCGGCACGTATCGCACAACCCAAATTACACAGAGGATGGTACGACGGGGGCATAGCGTTGCCTAATCTGAAACTGTACTATTGGGCAGCACACCTTAAACCCATCAACCAATGGCTCCATGCCCCACAAACTGAACCAGCCTTTCAGGCCGATAGGGAACAACTGGGTACTAATACCATGCTGGCCCCGTTGTACGACCAACGCAAAATCCGCAAATTGGTGGGCCCCACCAGACTAACCGTGACGCTCTGGCATGCCTCGACAGCGGCTTTGGGCTGGAAGGGGAAAATAACGAAACTCACCCCGCTATGGGATTCCCGAGCTTTGGGCAATATGAGAAATAGCCGGGGCTTTTCCCACTGGGATTCTATAGGGATATCCACGGTGGGAGACCTTTGGGAGAGGGGAGAGGTGTTGCCTTTCACAAGATTGAGAGAACTGTACGACCTGAGTGAAAGGGAGCTCTACAGGTACATTCAGATACAACATGCACTGCTGGCTGTCCTACCCCCACACACAGACTTACCGGAGTCTTCCCCACTGGAAGACCGATTGCTTACTGAGTACATGCCCAAACAGGCAACGTCCCTCACATACCGTAAATTACTCAACAACCTACCAGACCCACTGATATCCCTGAAGGAGAAATGGGAGGGAGACACTTGTGAGATGGACGAACATGAGTGGAATGAAGCAGTAGAATCACCTAAAGAGGTGGGAATTTCGGCCCGGATGCGCCTTGTACAGCTGAAGATATTGCACAGGGTCTACTACACGAGAACCATGCTACACCGCATCCATAGATCACAACACCCTTATTGCCTTCGCGGTTGTGGGGAAGAGGGCACATTTTTTCACACCTTATGGGAGTGCCCCCAGATCCGGGAGTATTGGAAACAGATCTTACGCACCATATCACAGACACTGGAGGTATCATTGTTGCCCGAGCCTCGGCGGTGTTTACTCAATGTATGGGAACCTAATGATCTCACCAGACACGGCCAAATCTGGGTAACAGCGGGATTAATGGTAGCCAAGCGCGATATTGCACAGCGATGGGGGGCAGCAGAAGTACCGACCAAGGCCCAATGGTGCCTAAATATGGACAGGGTGATGATAACAGAGAGGGCAGTCTACTCCAGTCGGGCCTGCCCAGGGAAGTGGAACAAAATTTGGACTAAATGGAATGTCTACAGAGGGGAAATTTGTGAGCCCTTAGCAGAGGAGGAACAGGAAGAATCTGAAGGGGAAGAGGACGATAGCTAGTACTTCCACAGAACAACATTAAGGGGTCAATACTAGACGTAGGGGAACCCCCGGATAATGAGCTGTCACTGGAGAGCGGTAGGGGGGAGGGGTAAGGACACGGGCAGGTTGAGAACACTTACATATGGTCTCTGGCGCCGGATGGCACAGCGGGCGTGGGGGGAGACACTGAGGGACTACATTCCAAGGGAAAGCAGTTAAAGATCGACATTAATCTACGAATGATCACATTGTGATTCCGAAATTTTGGTTTGGTTTGTTTTACTGTTGTTTTAAAAAAAAAAGAACAAAAAGCCAAAAACCTGTATAATTTTTTGACTCAAAATGCATAAGCTGTACCTTTCATTATGGCATTTCTGTAATCATCCTCCAATACAGGTTATGAGTAAGCAAAAGTTTGAATGCTGCGAACTGATTAACGAATTGTAATAGCGGCCAGCCCGTGGGGTTGTAGGCATTCCGCTGTGTAACTTTGAAGGTACAATAAAGGTTTTGAAAAAAAAAAAAAAAATACACAAAAGTTGCACAATATGGATGAGCCCTAGGGGCCACCTAAACCATATACTAAGAAAGTGATATAAGAGATAACAATCAGAACGGGAACAGGACTAGGGCCTTGGGAATCGCTGGAAGCAATTCGAGACTAGCAGTGATTAAGTCGGGAAAGGCCCGCGGGACTCGGGTCTAGTGTCTAAAGTGCACGCACTTTCCAATGTAAAGTCTATGGTGCGTAAAAAGTACAAAGTTAGTTAGTTTGGAACCTTCCGAGTGACCTAGAACGCTGAAACTTAAGACACAGGCCCTTGAGATGTGTACCAGTGTAGGAACACCGGCGGAGCTGAGTTACCTCACCCACAGGAAGCGGGTGCACAGGGTCGAAGTAGTGTCGGGTTTCGTCACGCGGGTCGATGGTGCTTGGAGCTGAAGATGCTGCAGGCGGCTCAATGTGAAGAGTTCCGGTGGATCCAAGGGTGGATCTGAAGATGTGAAGACCTGAAAGCAGAGGGGACAATGTTCAAAGTCACTAGCCAGTGACTACCGTGGAACCAGATTGGAACCAGGCGATGTCGGGTGCAAACAGGCGTTGAGGTGTAGCTTCTCTCTGCAGCCACGTGGACACCAGGGGTTGAGGACGTCCAGGAGTCAGTCACGAGCTGTCCTACGCAGGCTTCTCGCTGTTGGCGGTATCGGCAACTTGATCGAAGCAAACAGGCCTTGGCTAATGCAAGCCACGCAGGAATCAAAAAATGCTTAACACTCGGACCAGCAAGGTCAGAGCGAGTGCTCCTTTTCACAGGAGCTAGGGCAAGTCTGGAGCAACCAGACCCGCAGTGTAGTTTGTCGGTTTCATCGCCAAGATGGCAGCTGGCCACGTGGCTAGTGGCCGGGATGGCGCGTCGAGTGGCACAATGCAAAAGGGCCCCACACAGATCGTGGAGATGCTGGAGGGCTCTTCTTCGGTGCAAGGGCTGCTCGGTGGTGGGGATTTTTAGTCCCCAAAGCACAACGTCGAGGGTGCCTCGGTTGCTGCGCAGTCAGCTTTTCGAGTGTCTTCCAAGAGGTCCGGTCCCACGTCACTCGGTGCCTCCACGGGTCCCTTGTTTGCAGGGACTGTGGATCGGGCTGTGAGAGGTCTGGGAGTCTGGGTCTTGTCAGGCTCTGGGCTCGGGCTCCGGCGGGAGGCGGCGGCAAAGCAGACGTCGAGTTGCTGGTTGGTGCCTGTGTTCACAGGGTGGCCACTCCTAGGCCACAAGGGAGATTCTCTTCAGTCTTCTGTGCAGCAGAATGTCGAAGTCCAGTCTTCTTCTTGTTTAAAGTTGATTTCAGGATGATCTGCTGTGCAATGGCACTGCTCCCACTCTTATTCCCAATCTGAGGGTTGGATCACCTACTAGGTCCCTCCTCTGGGAGGAACCAGGAAGGGGGGCGGTTACACCCCCTTTCCTTTGTCCAGCTCCTCGCCAGGCCTGGGTCTGGAAAGTCCCAGGACCGGTTTGGACTGGATTATGCACGGGGACACCTTGTGTGCCACGGGCATGTCTCAATCTATTCAGCCCTGTCCTACCCAATACACAAAACCCTGTCTGGGGTGGTGCTCGCACCTCCCAAGGCAGGAAACCCTTTGTCCAAGCCTCCCTCGCTGGAAGGACTCCCAGCAGCAGGAGGTCAGACTTGTGTCTGTGGTGGCAGCATCCATTTTGTGATGCTGAGGCTCTGGTTAACTTTAACCGGGGTTAAGGCTACACACATGTCGTGTCCCTCTAGAAGGGTGGAATGCTATCCCCGTCGACAGAACTGTCGAGGGGATAGTATTCCAATTCGTATGACACCTTACTCGACATGTTTTGATAAGGCCAAACCAAAGATAGCATATAACCGCGAGGATTATAATGCACTTAAGAGTATATGGTATGGCAATATCCCGGAACAGCTTAGGGAGTGGTTCCCGACAGCTGCAGACAGGTTCAGCTCATGCTAGAGCACCATCTCACATATTTCCAAGCACTCTGCCTCCAAGATTGAAGAGGCCTTCCATAGGAGTGGCTGATAGGAACATATGTGTCCAGTTTAAGGTTAGATATAGGGATACTATATCTAAGTAAGAGGTGATTACACCAACTTACCCCAGCTGAGTGATAAGCCAGTTGTGTCAAATATGGAGGCCAGGCCAGGGGTGGCACAATACATGCTGCAGCCCCTGGTAGGCCTTGGATGCACCTATGCCCTGGGTACCTAGGATACACTGTTACAGGGGCCAATAAGGTGAACCAGTTCCAATTGTGTATGCACCTAAGGTACATGGAGTCCATTTTAAGGAGAGAGCAATTAGCCTGGGGCCCTGAATAGCAGGATCCCAGGCCAACTATGTCAAAAACCAGCTAAACACCAGGCAAAAAGTTTGGGGTAACCATAGTCAGATATCCACCTTCCTACATAACCCCCCCACTCCCCCCAAACGAAAGGAGATAAGGCTATCCTTGACCAGGTAAGCCTATATTGCCTAAGTGGCCATATAAGGAAGTACCAGCTCTGGCTTGGTTACCCCCCGTCTCATGGTCCACTAAGCAATCCCTCACCCTAAGGGTATCTGAGGGTCTCCACCATAGGGAATCTCTACCTGTGGCGTGTCTTTGCAAAGTTAAAGGCTGGTGTTGGGATGGAGTACTGAAGTGAGATTCCTCTGTAGGACTCAGCTTCCTCCAATCACTCTCCACCATGTGTGGCTTTCTTTTTTTGACTGAGTTGCACTGTGCTCTCAGGGTCAACCTCTGGCTACCGAAAGCTGGAGGCTGAGTCCCTCTGTTTTGCTTACTGGAGGGACAGTTCAGGTTTGGGCCCTTAGGGTCCCAGGTTTGGCTGTGCCCAACAATATCCATCTGGGGGAGGTCCCTAACTACTTTTAAGGGGGATCCCTCAGGAGTTTTTAAAGTTTGCACCTCACTAGGGCTACTAGTTTTGGTGCCCCTAATCTGTTGATGGGGGCGCTTTATTTGACAGGGGGCCCTTTGGGTCTCACTGTCCTTCTTGTCCTCTGCAGCCCTGGGCTGAGTAAGGCAAGGTAGAGAAGGGCAGGTTACCTGCTCCAGACTGGGTCCCACCTGAGAAGGGTCCACTGCCATCAGAGGCTCTGTCAGACCAGGCCTAACAACCTCTGGGACAGTTCCTTCATCAGGGGTAAGATCAGTTCCCTGAGGAGGCTGATCTTTTCCTAAAGTCTGGTGGGAGGGAGATTTCTCTTCCTCCTCAATGCTCTCTGTTTGGGTTGAGTGATCCATAATTTCAGGCTTCACTACCCATGTATCAGTTTGAGTTTGGGCTGTGGCCATCACAGCCCCACCAACCTTTTCAGGAGGAAACTCGGTTTGGGTATGGGCTGTTACCATCACAGCCCTGCTACTCTTTTCAGGAGGGAAGTTAGCTAAAGATGGGGTTGAGGTTTGCTCAGCCCTCCCAACCTTTTCAGGAAGGATATCTTGGATTGGGGCTGTAGCCATCACAGCCCCACTAACCTTTCCATGGAGATTTACCATTCTAGAATGGGTTTGCTGTTCAACCTCAGCCCAGGCTGAGATTTCCAAATCATTACCCAGTAGGCAATCTACAGGCAAGTTTGCTGACACTGCCACTCTCTTTGGGCCAGTGACACCTCCCCAGCTAAGATTGACTACTGCCATGGGATGATTGGTTTCTATGCCATCAATGTTTGTCACCTGATATTTGGCATCAGGTAAAAGTTGCCTTGAGGGGACTAGACATTCAGCCACCATGGTGATGCTAGCCCCCGTGTCTCTGAAGGCCTCAACTTTCAAACCATTGATGAGGGGCTCCTGTCTATACTTGCTCAAAGTGTTTGGGCAATCAGTGAAATTGGCAAACCCCATGCCAGTCTCATGGACAAGAGTATCTGAGTTAGGGGACCTGGATAGGCCAGAGTCCACCTGTCCTCCAAAAGTAAACCCACCCAAATTCTTGGGGGTGCTCCCACCACCTGGGGGACCACTGCTAACAGTGACATGAGGTGTTGGAGCCTTACCTGGAGGTATATTCTCTTTATTGCCATTCTTGGGACAACAGCTATCTGTTTTGTAATGCCCCACCTGTTTACAGGTATGACAATAAGGCTTTTTCTGGGTTGTAGAAGTGTCTTGGGACCCACCCCCATTCTTGGAGTTTTGGGGCCCTGGGGAAGTCTTTTCCTTACTTTTATCCCCACCCTTCTCTTGAGGCTTGGTAGTCTCTTTCTTTTGGTCACCACCCTGGTTCTTAGGCCAGATCCTGGTTCTGACCCATTTGTCTGCCCTCCTACCCAATTCTTGTGGGGAGGTCAGATCAGAGTCAACCAGGTGCTGATTTTGACAATTACTTAAGATTTGCTCTCTCATAATTAAATTATACAATCCTGTATAGTCAGTAACCTTATTTCCAGCAACCAGCCTTCCAGAGCCTTAGTGGCACATTCAACAAATTCAGACCAGTCCTGAGTCTGTGTCTTCTGGGTATCTCTGAACATTAACCTGTACTGTTCAGTGGTTAAGCCTAACCCATCAATCAGAGCACTCTTCAGGACCATGTAGTTTCTAGAATCCCCATCACTAACTGTGAGGAGTCTGTCTCTGCCTCTACCTTCAAAGGAGAGCCACAAGATTGCTGCCCACTGCTCCTGAGGGATCTGCTGTACTCTGCAGGCTCTCTCCATTGCAGTTATCCATTTATGGATATCATCCCCAGCTTTGTAGGGGGGCACAATCTTACTCAGGTTTCTGTTATCAAAAGACCTGTCTTTATCCTTGGGGATATTGCTGCCACCAGTGGGTTTTAATACCCCACTCTCTCTAGGCTGTCTTGCTCTAGCAAGTTTTTCTTGGGCCAGGGCAACCTCTAACTCTTGTCTCTGGATCCTCAATTCAGCCTCTCTCATTTTGGCCTCATGTTCCCTTCTCTGAGGGCTAGTCATCTCCCTTCTGGAGTGACCATGAGAACCTCTAGAAGCATGGGAGTTGTTAGAGTCACCTGAGTGAGTCCTTCTCCTCCTAGGCTTCTGGTTAAGTCCACCTGGGGGTCTGAATGGGTTGTTATCTGATTCAGTCCCAAATAGGCTTAAGTTAGCCTGGTTCAGTCTATTGACCAGCACCTGACTATTTCTGTCATCATCTGACTCACTGCTCCCCTCTTCTGTCTCTTCTTTCTCTTCCTCCTCTGGGTCTACCTGAGGAGCTCCAGTGATGGGGGCTTCCTCATCTACCAGGATGATAGGGACAGGGGTGTCTACAGCGTCATCCTCTGAAGGATGGCCTCCTTCAGCATCCCCTGTGGGGTCTGCCTTAGAGGTCTTTAGAGTCTCAGACTGATCCACGATCTCTCTAAGGTGGTCTGTGGTAGGGGAAGGCCCTGTCCTCAGACCCCTTAAGACACAAAGCTGTCTTAATTCCTTAAAGGAAAAAGTAGCAAATTTGGATGGTGCCCTTGGAGGGTCACTCTCAACAGGGATGTTCCCAGTGGAACCCTCTGCTCCAGACATTGCTCTAGTGTGGGTGGATGTGTTGCAATCTACCTACACTGGTGTTTACCTACTAAACATATCTAGTAGTTGTAGTCAGGGTGTGCTACTCCCTTTGCTCTACAACAACTAAATTCAGTAGAACTTAAGTATACTAGTCTTGTTTTATATGTACCTAGCAGGTACCTGTATGATCCTTCAAATGATAATCTCAAAGATTGTAATGGTAAAACAACAGCAAGCTCAGATCCCACCGCTGCCACCAATGTGAGAAGTTGGCCTGGTATATAATGCTCACTAATTCTAGTGATCACTTTGTACCATGCCAAGCAACCCTTATGATGATTGGTTGTAAGTCAACCTTATAGACCAGTTATCCTAGTGGTAACGTGGACAAAGCAGTCTTAGGCTAAACTCTGAAAGGCATGTGAAGCCAGCTGTATTACCATACACAACCCCCTTGAATACCAAATGAAAGGACACCACACAGATATATATTGAAAATATATATTGATTTATTATTATAGAGTATATGGTATGGCAATATCCCGGAACAGCTTAGGGAGTGGTTCCCGACAGCTGCAGACAGGCTCAGCTCATGCTAGAGCACCATCTCACATATTTCCAAGCACTCTGTCTTCAGAATTGAAGAGGTCTTCCATAGGAGTGGCTGATAGGAACATATGTGTCCAGTTTAAGGTTAGATATAGGGATACTATATCTAAGTAAGAGGTGATTACACCAACTTACCCCAGCTGAGTGAATTAGCCTGGGGCCCTGAATAGCAGGATCCCAGGCCAACTATGTCAAAAACCAGCTAAACACCAGGCAAAAAGTTTGGGGGTAACCATAGTCAGATATCCACCTTCCTACAGGGCCTTCTTACAGAAAAGCAGTACCTGTTTTAGCAATCAACGGAACAAGATCAGTTGTACTACCGCCCCTTGCTGGTAAAAAGGAGAACAGAGTTGTATTCATCGACCTGGTAAAACCACAATCATGTGGCCCATAATAAATAGTAGGCCCAGTGGACTCCCAAGAAGTAACAGAATACCCAAATTTGCAAGTATCCAAGAGGTTCAAACTGAAAGACTAATCACATTTGATTAACCTGCAGTGAATAAAAAAGGACTATGCAGAAATGCCATGGAACTTGTGCCTCTTGAAACCCAAATTGAAACAGTTCGTCATGAAACACCATTCTACAATGATGTAGCATCAGAATGTGCTACTGAAAGGCAAATAGAGAAAACAATTCCAACAATCGACAGAACTGCATCTGGCTACTTCATCAATTTCAACAACTCTTCTGAAGATCAAAGCGACCCTGAAGTGACGCCAGCAACAAAGACTTTTAAATAAAAAGCAACAGAACTCATCAACTCAAAGAAACCTATCTTATTTCTCCATGGTTAGAATTTTGGATTGGGCTAGGTGTATTTTTCCTCCTACTTTGGCTCATCATGGTACTTTGCTTGGGAAAATTCCTTGAGGGAAAATACAGTACAATGGACACAGCAAGTCAGTCAGTCAGTCAGTCAAAAACTCTTTATTCGATTAATTAAAATCATAAAAGAAGCAACAATACATACATACAGAATAAAAAATATCTGTATACATTTAAAAACAAGCATCTATGTACATACATTGATTTATATACAAAATACAAAATACATACAAAATACATAGTTCATGGGGGAACAATTAATACAAAAATATCTTCAGATGTAATTAAAAACCACTATTAATACAGTTTAAGATTTATAAAAGTTTATGTTCCACGATTATGGGGATGTGGTTCAATTCAATTCATTTTTTACTCTTGCTGCAGCCACCAGAAAACTAGCTACGCTAAAGATGACCCGCACACTGTTCAATAATTGCAAATATAGTAGTGCAGGCCTCACCTGCGAGAAACCCGCTTCTCGTTGTATGGGCAACAAAAATGTATTTCGTGCCTCCGCAAATTTGTCACAAAACATAACTAAGTGAAGAGTGTCTTGTGTCGAGAAGTTGTCGCAAGAACATGGTGGAGAATCAGATGGCTTACCCCAATGTTGTTGATCACCCAACACAAGGTGAATCAGATTAAATCTGAGCCTTGTCAGCAAGAAGCGATGGTATGGCTTTGTTACAATCCTAAGGTAGGGTTCTATATGGGGCGAGGACTGCAGAGCATAAATGCTTCTTACTCCTGATTTTTTGAGTTCTGTCTCCTCCCTATCTGCCTCAGCCATGATTCGGAAATTCTGTTTGATCCATCCCAGATCCTCTTTCTTGATTCCCTCTGGGGTGGTAAACAGGTCCGGGCGTCCCAGCCTGACACACGCCGCTCTAACGTATGCCAGCCATGGGATGCTATGTGCCTTGTCGAGGGCCAGACAGTCTTTGAGGATGAGATGATTAAGAGTAATGTCCTCATTCAGCCATGTCTTTGCCCAGCAAATCAACGGCGCTGCCTTAAGATGGTCTGTGATATATCCCATGCCTAGTTCATAATGTACTGCCATGGTTGACGATGACTGAGGTACCGCCAGCAGTGATCTAAAAAACTTATTTTCTACCAGTCGAATTTTTTCCACATGAGCATAACCCCAAATCGATGCCCCATAGGAAGCAATTGCACAGCACTTAGCCTTATAGATTTTGAGCATGGGTTCCAAGGGTTTCGCTCCCAGTCTTTTAGCAAAATTAAGAAGCCCTGTGGTGGATCTAGCCACTATGTTGCTTTTGTGCTTCTGCTGGGGACCCCAATTACCTTTCTTGTCAAATAAGACCCCCAAGTACGTGAAGACTGGAACCCTTGAAACTTCCGCACCTAGGCATCTAAAAGTGTTGACGTTCCTGGGCTTCCTACCGGCCCCTGCAATCATAACATGAGATTTTTTACAGTTAATTTTGAGGTCTAGGGCATCCATAAATTTTCCAAAGCTGTCCAGCAGCCTCTGTAGACCCAGACCTGTACGGGCGATGAGTACGGCATCATCCGCGTACAGGAGGACCGGGATACCCGTTCCTCCTGCACTAGGGATGCCCGCACCGACCCTGACCAACGATTTTTCCAGGCCATTTATGTAGATCGTGAAAAGTAGGGGAGCCAGGATACAGCCTTGTCTGACTCCCCGTCTAGATCTAAATTGGTCCGTGCACCTGCCGTCCTGTGTGACCCTGACGGCTGCTGCTAGGTCCTGATGGAGTGAGGCTAGAAAATATACTAGGGGAGGATCTAAGCCCATATCTAACAAGATACACCATAGTTTAGAACGGTTCACCATATCAAAGGCTGATGATAAATCCATGAACCCGAGATATAGGAAGCCTTCCTTTGCCACTGTGTACTTGTTGATCAGAAGGTAAAGATGAAGACATTGGTCCATGGTGCCCCTGTGCTCCCTAAAACCATACTGGAGATTCGAGTGAATCCCCCCACCATTCAGCCAACCCCACAGCAAGTCAGAACATCAACTTAGTTCTGAAGCCTCACAAATCGTCTCACATCGAGAAAAGAGAACTATCATCAGTGAATGTCACAGCCATTCCAATACCCGGCGGAGTAGTTTGGGACAAAACTGACTACGAAATATATGGCCTGGTCGAGCTCTTTAAATATCCTCATCAGTTTAAGGTGTCATTAAGTGACTTTGTAAAACCAAGTACATTCTCTGATGATTGGGATTTTGAAAGTATAAATAATATGATGTCGGATTTAGTTTTGTCAGCAAAATTTACAGAACATGATTATTTGCAATGTTCATCTAATTATGAACAGATGTACTGTTTTACCCATTATGCAGACCACTATTTACATAAATCTGCTCAACCTGGAAATGTTTTTAAATATAACCAATCGGAACATTGTGCTCCTCCACCTAAAAGCAGTTCAAAAACATTATATGAGAAATTCCAATACTTCTCAGGGTTTAACACAAGTAATGCAGAAACATTTTATTATAAACTGTTAGATAAAACAGGGACGAAAACCATGCTGACAAATACTAAATTGATCTATTCAGAAGCATTTTATGAAAAAATGATTACATTTGGTTTTGATTTCTGGAAGAATAACATTGAAACAAAAACCATCTGGGGTACAAAAGAGTGGCAGGTACAAGGCCTAGAAGCATTATTTCGAGCCTGCATGATCCCAGAGCAAATAATGTTCTTGAATGACACAATTCAACAAACAACTTGTCTTGGTCTAGCCAAGATAAAATACCTTAACAAACCGTCTATTCCAAAGCCAATACCTGATAATGCAACCACAGATATTGAAGTAGACGTATCCCATATCTTACATGAAAACAGAACACATCCAATTGGAAAAAGTGGTTAATCTGGCCTACAGACACGTATAACTGTCAAGACAGATTCCTGAACAAATTACAGGGGTTAAAAATGACCAGACCAGACCCTAGATACTCCCAGAGACAACATCCAGGGATAGTAACAACATACAGTGTAGGGAAACTATGCCTTGAATGGCTACAAACATCCACACTGGCACAAATTAAGCAACACTTGTCTTTACTTAAAGATGGTGCTGACTTGCGAGATTTCATAATGGGACCACGCAAACAGCGTCAAAAACGTTTCATAGCGGCCAGTATATATGCTGCTTACAACGAGGCATGGAAAGAGACTCAAATTGAAACAGACGAGAAAATACGAGAAATTGATCGTATTCATTTGGAAAAATCCCTTTCCGTTGTGGAAAATGGGTTAATGACTCTGTCCTCCAGAATATATTCACTGGACAGTATTGTATCATCTGCTATTGATATACTAGACCAGGACTTGCTAATGTTACAACATGGCCAGTTCCAATTACGTTCTATTGTACAGCTAGGCTGGACGTTGCAAAATCTCCGTTCAGGCTATGTGCCATGGCGTTTAATTAACACAACGTCATTGTTTTCTATCTTTAACCTTACTGATAAACAAATCAGTTTGGCATAAAAAGGAGCAGACTATACAATCCTGAGCATCGAAAAACTTGAGAGATTACCATTGACAATGTCAGAAAGACCTGTCATTGAATGGATAATACACGGGATTATCACAATTCCGATAACAACTTTCCAGTTTAAAAATTGCCTTGAGTGTATACCGGCAGGCCAGTATGAAAGGTTGGGCAAAGGATACATTAAGTCATCATGGAAATTACCTTATACACATACATGTTATAGTGACAACAACAAAAATGTATTTCTTAGTGGTAATGAGTGTAAACAATCACTAAGCGGTATACTTTTGTGCCAAGGTATTAACTTACATGGGGCCTGTGAGGGTACTTCGAATAACCTTTCATGCCACCAGCAAGGCACATCTGCAACACAGGTAGAGCCATTCTTTAGGCAACTTTCTAACGGGAGTTACGTTCTAATAACGGATCACAGCTGTTGTGGCTTGGTGCCAGGGAAAGCATATCTCTTAAGCGTGAGTTCCATGGTCACTTGCTGTATGCAAGCATTGTATCCAAATGGCCCTGGAGACTCAGTGGCTCCGATGTGGCCTCCTTTGAATATCTCTTCTATACGAATTGATACTTTAAGCAGAATGAAGTCTGTGCTTTTGCAGACAACAGTGCCCATCACGTCATCAAAAGAGACGTATGATCTCCAAGTTGCAAGGACAACTGCAGAGATACATACACTTTTCTCAACAAATTGCCCGGTGCATTTCACAGAAATGCTCAGCCAAATCCTAAATATGTCAAATGCCAGTGGTATCTCGAATGTATTTAAGACAATTTTTTCGGGACTGTTAACACCATTTGAAGCAGTCCTGGGCATCTTTCCCAATTTTGTCCATTCGGTCTTTGGCGGCCTACCACTACTTTTGGGACTCGTAGCAGGTATTTTATTTTTGACCCTCCGGCTCCGATATGGCAAGCCAAAACACAGACATGACTCCGGCAAGGATGGTAGAAACAATCCTAGCAATTCGCTACCGGGACCGCATAACTAAAGTCCTTGGACTAGCCCGGCTAAGAGATCTGAATATGACCTGGTTTCTTTCATTCAGACCTATATGGGAGACCTGCATCTTACCTGTGCTTTGATGTATGCTATGCGGAGAGGAATGCGTGTTAGACACCTGTCTTGCACTACAATCAGCAGTACTAATGGATGTCGATACTTTGCTAAGTCCAGTAACGGCTCGCGCATCGTGTTGTCCCCAGCGGTTACCAATCCTGATGACGGCATTCGTTGAGACTCCTGCGCTACGATTAGGGGGTGGCAGTGAAGCAAGAAATTAAAGCAACATCACCCAGGTACGACCTTCTGTGAGCATTGCTGATCCAGAAATCGATGATAGCAATCATTCTCACAACTGCCAAGTTACAGCATTACCGAACTTGGTCGAACTGTCACCTGAATATGTAGACCAATTCTTTGCGAGCCTGTCTGAAATGATGTTCTCCCCTGAACAGAAACAATAACTTTTTGAAAACAATCCGGCACACAGCGTTCTCCTGAACTCTGAATTCGGCCTTCATCTATGATAAACAAAAGCTACTGAAAAGCGTTTGGAACTATTTTTTCCCCGCTCACCATGAAATGACCTTTTTCTGGCACACATACTTTGCCTAAAGTAGAACTATTCATAAAGAACAGAGCTTCTATTTTTAGTAGATCTAGAGACAAAATATTACCTCAGCCTCTAGCACATTTTACAGCAATTGTATTTATATGTGATGGAATAGTCTCGCCCTTCTTTTCTGTATTAAGAGACGTTTCATGTGTAATTTTTCGCAAAAGTGTTCAACTGAATATATATGCAAGATTTTTTGAATGATTACTCTGCTTAAAACGTACAGTACCTATTATCATTTTCATGTATTTCATGTACACCATTTCAAATGCAAAATGTATTTTGGGGTGAGTAGGAATACACGTGCATCTTATTGCTTAAGTTTTTAGTAATTGATGGACATAAATTCGTGGAGTGGGTGATGTGTTTTATCTAGGACCCCGATCAATATTGTGACCTCATGCCCCTATACAACTATAATCAATACATATCCCTATAAATGGCATAATATTCAGAGCCATATTTCAGTAACTCGCCTCTGCAGTCCATGATAGTCCATGACTCAGCAGAAGCCACTTCCTTAGATTCCTAGATAGCACATCGAGTTCTTTCGACATACCAAACCCCCAGCAACCTGGGAAAGCCCCGCTTGCTTTGTTTTGATTAGTAATAGAACTCCTGCGAGCACTGTAAGAACGACCAGTTCTTAGTGACATCTTTATTGACGTCTTATTTCCAAAAACTTACGTCAAACTCGGCACCTTTCAGGTATAAATATACCAACGTTGCCTTAAGCAAGCACACGGTGGTGGTGAATACAGGAGCAGAACAGCTGTCCCCTTGCAGAGAGCCCAGCAGATGCGAGAAGCCCACGGACGCTGCCCCTCCTCCTTGACGCGCTGAGAAAGACGCTGTCTTTTCTCCTGCCGAGAAAATCCAGCTCCGGCGTTTCCAGCCTACCCTTGCGGGTGACTGGGATATCGGGTCCTGAGAAGGAGATACCAGAACCTCCTACATTCTATTCCAGAGGTACGGTGCTGACTAAACCCTTAGAGAGAATTCTTGAATCAAACTCTTGGCAAAACCAACTTAACTTAAACTGCTACTTACTTACTCCCTCCCATGTATTAGGCTTAGGTCAGGTACACCGGGGTAGGCGTAGTTAGAAGCACCAGTTGAGGTCGTTAGCCAATGTATATATGAATGTATATATTTTATTCATTTTAACCATCTTATGGCTAAGAAACCATATCAATGCTTTTATAGTATTATTTCGTAATACTCCTTTTACTGTACACACTTTTTATAATAACAAGTCTTGCAATTGTGGCAATTCATTTCTCTTGCATGAGAAGGAAGACTGCTCAATAAATAATATCTTTTATTGAAAATGCCTGTCTCTCTATTCTCCGCACCCTGGTGAAAGTAAATCTGCACAACTGACTGAGTGAAATAGCTGTCTATTGTTTCACACAACTCTAGAGATTGACTCTTATTCTGAGGAGCAAAGTTGTCATGTTTATGCGGTTGTCGGAAGCTGAATCCCTTCTTGTCTGAGCCAGGGAAGCTGATCACTTCCTATTCAGTCAAGAAAGTTTCCAGTGACCTCTGAGCTAGCTGGCACAAACCTAAATTAAGTCTAACATAGTCAGTAGAGACCTAGAAGACCGCAGTCCTATGTCTACACTGCTGTTTATGTTATTCCAATGCGCAGAGCCTATAGGGAAAATAGGAACTACACTACAAACCAAGGTGAAAATTGTGAGTAAAAGTGACAATAAATAAACTGTGTTCATTCTGAAAGACTAAATGATGCTTAAATAAAGAAAAATAATGAAATCAAAGATGTAGAACTGAAAGAAAGAATTTAAAGACTGTTAGACTTGGCATCTTTTGGGGTGTTTCCCCTGACTTTTTAGCTTCTGACCTCCCGGTTTCGAGTGTAATGATTCTGCACACTTTCTTCACTGCTGTCCAGTGGTACAGTGTAAGTGCTCCTGTATAAAATGTGTTATGGATTGGTGTTTCCATGATTGGCATACTTGATTTATGGGTCAGTCCCTAGTAAAGTGCATTGCGAGTGCCGGGGCCTATAAATCAAATGCTGCAGCACTGGATTGTGCCACCCATGCAAACAGCTTGTAAAACGTAACTCTGACCTGCCATTGCAGAGCCTGTGCATAGCCTGGGGCTGTCATGTTGACATGGCAAGTGCACACACTTGCAAGTCCCTAAACCTTCCCTTTTCTACATGTGAGTCACCCCTACCGTAGGCCCAAGGTACCCCCAAGGGCAGGGTGCATTGTATGTAAAAGGTAGGACATGCCCTGGTGAGTGTGGTATGTCCTGATAGTGAATTACAACCTACTTCGGTTTTCACTTTTGCAAGGCTACCTGTTCTCCATAGGCCAGAATGGGCAGTTTGGTCATTGCATCCTATGATCCTAACTGACTCAGGGAACATGGTAGAAATGTGAGTTTAGTATGCCTGAACTCAGAATGATAAAACACCTCTTTTAGTGAAGTGGATTTTAACATTTTGTGTTTTAGAATACCACTTTTAGAAAATAGGTATTTTTTTACCTAACCATCCAGCCTGCCTCTGCTAGCTTGTGTTTTAGCTGTCTGGTTTGTGAGTGACAGGGGCTGGGGGAGACTCCAGGAGACAGAGTGAGTCAGCAGGTCTGAAAAGGCACATCTACACATAGATGAGGGGGAGGAATAGCACCTAGGTCTGAATAGGGCTGGGCTCGCCTTCCACAATGCTGGCTCCACCTCCTGTGGTGCGTCTGAGGACCCTGGCCCACACTGACAAAGGAAGAAGGTGCACCCTGGCAGAATGCACCCCAAACTGGTTTGAACTAGGTCCAGACCCCTCTGTCTTCAGAGGACAAAGGAATTGCTGGTATAAATATAGGGGACCAGACCCCAAGACTTTAAAACTCGCTTGAATCAAGGAACCTGCCAAGAAGAGGAGCTGGAAGAGCTGCCAGGAGGAATACTGTCCCTTTGCTGTGTTGTTGCTTTGTTGGGTTGGCCTGCAGCTGCTGCTTCTGCCTTGGGCAGTGAAAGGACTGGACTTAACTTTCTCTACTTGTGCTGAGGGCTTGAGGTAGAGCTTGCCCCCTGTTCGAGAAGTCTCAGGAACAGCAAAGAGTTCAAGCCGGTTGCCGTCTATGACACCGCTGCCGACGCTGTGTCCTGAAGGAACCGCAGAGAGCCCTGCTGCAACACCGCACCGCGACCCTGGTCTCACCGCCAACGCCTGCTGATGCCGCTACCGAGCCGCTGCTCGTACCGAGACCTGTGGGCACCGCACTCCGTACCGCCTCACTTCACTATGATGCCATGGTATCCTCAACTACGCCTTTCCACGCCAGACTCGCCGCCACTGCTCGTAAAGTTACACTACGCACAGCCCTCATACCGCACCGCAGACTTGGCCTACCGACTCCGGTGCCATCGACTCCAGTTGTCAGCCACCGACAATGCTTCAGTGACGGCGACGCTGCTGCTGAACTGTGACCTGCCAGCACCGTGACGAGCATAGCCTTCTTTTCACACCGCGACCCTGCTTTCACCGAAAACGCCATCTGATGCCGCTACCGAGCCGCTGCTCTCACCGCGACCTGATGGCACCACACGCCGCACCGCTGCACTTTGCACCACAGCTCTTGACCCTTGCCCATGCCAACGCTCCTGATTCCATCAGAGAGGAGATCGACCTGCAACGGGTGTGACAACAAGAGGTCATCGACGATCTGCATCTCTGAAAGGTACTGTTGGCGGGTCTTCCTGACACCGCAGCTGACCCTGCGAGGCCGCTGTCAGCCAGAACTGTTCGGATTTGTTTGTTCACGACGTTGTGATAGCCCAGACGGAGCTATCGACATCAAGGAACTGTGTTTTCAACGTATCTTTGCAAGTTAAAGACATCTTGCAACGCATCTATTTTTAAAGTACTGTACTGTGGATTTTTATGGTATTTGGTCTTGTTTAAGTATATAAAAATATTGGATATTTTTCTAAACTGGTGTGGTGTCTGTTTGTAGTGCTTACACTGTATTTTCGTTGGTCATGTGCAAATGCTTTACACACTGCCTCTGAGATACGCCTGAGCGCTCATGCCCAGCTACTAAGGGGTGAGCAGGGGTTATTTTAGGAGTGTAACTCCCTTATCCTGACTTGAGTGGTGGTTTCTGCCTAGCTTTGGTGCAAACCTTAGCCAACCAGAAATCCCATTTCTAACATTGGTGGCAGTGGAGGGATAGGACTTGTGTTTGCACTTGATTTAAAATGATTGGTGTGCATGACTACCATATTGCAGACCATTACGTATCAAATACAGGTTCTTTTTCTTTTTTGGTCTATTGTTTTTGGTCTTGCCAGTTTTGAAGTTGCTACTTCAACATGCCTGAATCCATTGCATCATCTATTGCATCAGTAGAAATTGCTTTTGAGGAGGATCGATTGGAAGCCTACAATGTCAAGGAGTTAAAATCGATTTGCAAGAACCTGAAAGTCCAGGTCAGAGGTCTCACCAAGAAGGATGAGCTACAGAAGGCGCTGAGGGCCTGGGTAGCAGCCAGACATGCCAGTGGGCAATCTGATAACCTCAGTGGAGAGGTGGATGAGCCTCTTCCTAGGGGGGATGTGCCTTTGGGATGAGGGGAGCCCTTCAGGCCTGGCAGCAGTGGCTTGTCCCCAGAGGAGCTGGAGGACAGGCGTGAAGCAAGGAAGTTTGAATTGAAGAAACTCAGAATAGAAAGTGAGAGGGAAGGCAGGAGAATAGCCATGGAGGAAAGGAAGATGATACTAGATCATGAGAGAATGATCAAGGAGCTGGAGCTAAAGAGTAGAACCAGCTCAGATGGTGGCAGCAACTCTTCAGCAAACACAGACAGGATTATACACATCCCCAAGAATGAAGGTAAAGAGTACAGAAAGGGTGAGGACATTCAAAGGTGGTTTCAAGGGTACGAGTCGTCTGTTCATATGATTGGGGTCCCTGAGAGGAACTGGGCGCAGGGTTGTGGCCACTCTTTCCAGAAGAAGCCAGGGATACTCTGATAGCTTTGGGTAAGGGGCAGGACCTCACCTATGCCGACATGAAAGACGCTCTCCTCACTAGGTATGGGCGCACTCCTGAAAAGTACAGGGATCAGTTTAGGTCCAGTAAAAAGTCTGAGGCCAACACTTGGTTGGAATGTGTGGCTATATTCTGTAGATCACTGGATGGCTGGGTGAAGGGCAGTAATGTAACCGATTTTCAAAGCTCTACAATTTGATTGCATGGGAGCCCTTGTCTAGTCTATGTTTTGCAGATCTGCGCCAGCACCTAGTTGACAATAAGCTAACCAACCTCAGAAAGCTTGCTATGGAGGCGGACTGCTGGGTGAGCACCAGGGTCCACAAGAAAGCATTTGGGGGAGACTCAGCCAAAGGTGGGCAGGGTCCCTAGCAGAAAAGTGGGGGGGACAATGGTAAAAGTCAAGAGTTCTCTAAAGGGCCCTAAACTAGTACACAGGGTAAAGGTTCCCAGCCTCCAGGTGATAAGAAGAAAGGGGTCTCTATAGGGAAGCCTGCTGAGACCGGCCCCCGCAAGTGTTATGCAGGTGGGTCACATGAAGGGGGACCCAGGTGCCCAAAGGGGACACACCCACCCACCAGTGGACAGACCAAGGTGTTGGCTAGTGTAGCGCTTGGGGAGGAGAGGTGCCCACTGGTGGGGATCCCGCAGAAATGACCCTCATCTCACTAGGGAACAGTGAGATGGTCCCAGGAAACCAGATGTCCTCTAACACAAAGAAATATAGCACCTGGGTGACCATTAATGGGAAAAAGGGTGGAGGCTCTCAGAGATACTGGAGCCAGTGTGACCTCAGTCCGGTGTCACCTGGTCTCTGAGAAGCAGGTAGTCCCAGGGGCATTCCACCAAATAGTTGCTGTAGACAACTCGCCAGTGTAAGGTGGCACAGGTTCCCTTTGAATGGGGGGGTCTCAGGTCCCTTGAGGGTGGTTGTGAGCCTTACCTTGCCTGTTGATTGTCTGCTAGGTAACAACCTGGAGCAGTCCTTAGGGAAGGATGTTGAGTTCAGGTCTCACTTGGAGATGCTTGGGTTGCCAGAGTGGGCATACATATCTACTCGGTCAATGGCGGCCAGAAAGGGTGACCGAGAGGACTTGGAGCCTGAAACAGTGGCACAATTCCCTGCCAAGAGAAAGGGCAGGGGGCGCGGGAAACCGGCCCCTGAAGTTCCCATGGACCGGGAGGAGGCGGACCTCAAGGGGGGCACCCCGGTGCCTACAGGGGAGCAGGTAGCCAAACTGGGAGACATCTCTGAGCTGACCCATTGGCAGCAAGAAGGGGTCCCACCAGGGAGGAGTTCTGCCGGTAGCAGAATGAGTGCCCTACTCTGGAGGGTCTGCGGTGGCAGGCTGCAGACCAGGCAGCGGATGATCAGTCCGGGTCACATCTGATCTACTGGGAGAATGGCCTCCTATATAGTGAGCCTAAGGTCGCTGAGCCTGGGTCAGCCCGTGTGCTGATGGTACCCCAGCGCTTCAGGACCTTCCTACCAGGACTGGCTCATGACGTGCCTTTGGCAAGACATTTGGGGCAGGACAAGACCTTTGACTGGCTTGTCACCCACTTCTTTTGGCCCCAATTGCGAAGGCAGTTAGATACACACTGTAGGTCTTGCCAAACTTGCCAGGCAAGTGGTAAGAGTGGGAGGAAGGTCAAAGCTCCTCTCCAACCTTTTCGTATTGTTGGAACACCCTTTCATATCAGTATGGATATTGTGGGGCCACTGGATCCCAAGACAACCATGGGCAACAGGAACATCCTGGTCTTGGTGGACCATGCCACCCTTTACCCGGAAGCAATCCCTCTCAGGACAACGACAGCGCCAGTTGTGGGCCGGGCGTTAATGGGGATCTTTTCCCACGTGGGATTCCCCAGAGAGGTGGTTTCTGACAGGGGAACCAATTTCATATCCAAGTATATGACATCCCTGTGGAAGGAGTGTAGTGTAACCTACAAGTTCACCACTCCTTACCACCCCCAAGTAAACGGTCTGGTGGAGAGATTCAACCAGACCTTGAAGGGCATGATCAAGGGTCTAGAAGAACCCATGAGGCATGGCCACCCTACTCGAGGACCTCTAAGTTTGGTGAAGGAGGGCTGGGAGGCAGCTCCCAGGAAAACTCCCCAGGATGTGTTTAGTTACATGCTGGCCTTCCGAAACCAGACTGCCCACTTCAGAGCATGGTGTGGGAGCGATGCTCTCACAACTGAACGAAGAGGGCCTAGATCAGCCTGTAGTTTTCCTTAGCAGGAGACTACTCCCCAGGGAACAGAGGAACAGAGGTGGAGTGCCATAGAAAGGGAAGCTTTTGCTGTGGTCTGGGCACTGAAGAAGCTGAGACTATACCTGTTTGGGACTCACTTCTGGGTTCAGACAGACCACAGGCCCCTCAGCTGGTTAATGCAAATGAGGGGTGAGAATCCAAAACTGCTGAGGTGGTCCATTTCACTACAGAGGATGGACTTTACGGTGGAACACCGCCCGGGCAGAGAACACGCCAACGCAGATGGTCTGTTCAGCTTCTTCCGCCTTACTGAAGAGAACTCCCAGGAGGGTGGGTAGTTCTCCCTACTTTCCGCTGGAGGGGACATGTGTTAGACTTGGCATCTTTTTTGCGTGTTTCCCCTGACTGTTTGCTTTTCTGACCTCCCGGTTTTGATTCTGTTTTTGCTGGGGTAATGATTCTGCACACTTTCCTCACTGGTGTCCAGTGGTAACGTGCAAGTGCTCCTGTATAAAATGTGTTATGGATTGGTGTTTCTATGATTGGCATATTTGATTTATGTGTCAGTCCCTAGTAAAGTGCACTGCGAGTTCCGGCGACTATAAATCAAATGTCGTTGGTGGGCTGCAGCACAGGATTGTGCCTCCCATGCAAACAGTCCGTAAACCGTAACTCTGGCCTGCCATTGCAGAGCCTGTGCGCAGCCTGGGGCTGCCATGTCGACTCGGCTAGTGCAGAAACTTGCAAGTCCCTAAACCTTCCCTTTCCTACATGTGAGTCGCCCCTAAGGTAGGCCCAAGGTACCCCCATGGACAGGGTGCATTGTCTGTAAAAGGTAGGATATGCCCTGTTGTGTGTGGCATGTCCTGATAGTGAATTACAGCCTACTTCCTTTTTCACTATTGCAAGGCAACCTATTCTCCATAGGCCAGAATGGGCAGTTTGATCATTACATCCTATGATCCTAACTGACTCAGGGAACATGGTAGAAATGTGAGTTTAGTATGCCTGAACTCAAACATTCTGTGTTTGAGAATACCACTTTTAGAAAGTAGGTATTTTCTGACCTAACCATCCAGGCTGCCTCTGCTAGCTTGTGTATTAGCTGTATGGTTTGTGACTGACAGGGTCTGGGGGAGACGCCAGGAGACAGGGCGAGCCAGCACGGCTGAATAGGCACATCTACACATAGAAGGGTGGGAGAAGTAGCACCTGGGTCTGAATAGGGCTGGGCTCGCCTTCCACAATGCTGACTCCACCTCCTGTGGTGCGTCTGAGGACCCTGGTCCACACTGACAAAAGGAAAAAGGTGCACCCTGGCAGAATGCACCCCAAACTGGTTTGAACTAGGTCTAGGCCCCTCTGACTTCAGAGGACAAAGGAATTGCTGGTATAAATATTGAGGCCCAGATCCAAAGACTTTAGAACTCGCTTGAATCAAGAAACCTGCCAAGAAGAGGAGTATTGCCCCTTTGCTGTGTTGTTGCTTTGTTGGGTTGGCCTGCAGCTTCTGCTTCTGCGTTGGGCAGTGAAAGGACTGGACTGAACTTTCTCTACTTGTGCTGAGTATCTCCAAGGGCTTGAGGTAGAGCTTGCCCCCTGTTCAAGAAGTCTCAGGAACAGGAAAGACTTTAAGCCCGACGCCGTCCACGACACCCCTGCCGACGCCGTTTCCTGAAGGCAACACATCACCTTGACCCTGGTCTCACCGATGATGCCTGCTGATGCCACCACTGAGCCGCTGCTCTCACCGTGACCTGTGGGCACTGCACTCCGCACCGCCTCACTTCACAACAACGCCGTAGAATCCCTGATGACGCCGTTCCACGCCGGACTTAACGCAGCTGCTTGCACCGTGGTTCTAGGGCACCACTCGCAAAGTTAGATGACACACCGCCCCCATCCCGCACCGCAGCATTGGCCTACGGACGCCGGTGCCATCGACTCCAGTTGTTAGCCGACGACAGCGCTTCAGCAACAGCGACGCTGCTGCACCGTGACCTCCCAGCACCGTGACGAGCACCGCCTTCATCTCACACCCGACCCTGGTCTCACCGACGACACCATCTGAAGCCGCCACCGAGCACCGCGACCTGAGGGCACCTCACGCCGCACCGCTGCACTTTGCACTGCAGCATCTCACGCCTGCAGACCCCAGCGCTCCTAATTCCATCAGAGAGGAGACCGACCTGCAATGGGTGTGACAATGAGAGGTCATCGACGACCTGCATCTCTCAAAGGTACTGTTGGTGGGTCTTCCCGACACCGCAGCTGATCCGCGACGCCGCAGTCAGCCAGAACTGTTCAGATTTGTATGTTCACGACGCCGTGATAGCCCAGACGGAGCTATCGACATCAAGGAACTTTGTTTTCAACGTATCTTGGTAAGTTAAAGACATCTTGCAATGCATCTATTTTTAAAATACTGTACTGTGGATTTTTATCATATTTGGTCTTTTTTAAGTATATAAAAATATTGGGTATTGTTCTAAACTGGTGTGGTGTCCGTTTGCAGTGCTTACACTGTATTTCTGTTGGTCATGTGCAAATGCTTTACACAGTGCCTCTGAGATAAGCCTGACTGCTCGTGCCCAGCTACCAAGGGGTGAGCAGGGGTTATTTTAGGAGTGTAACTCCCTTATCCTGACTTGAGTGGTGGTTTCTGCCTAGCTTTAGCCAACCAGAAATCCAATTTTTAACAAAGACAAAAATAAAGAGTTAAAGAACAGTTGATTCAAAGGACATACTTTCAAAGTGTGAAAAGAGACATTAACTTGCATACAAGTACAACGTTCAAAACCAAATAGGTCATAATGCCTGAAAACGAAAATAGAAGATCTAGATGTAGCTTTTTACGTAAATGGTGTAGAATGTGTTTATATTGTACAGATTTATTATTGCTCATGTGGTTAATTTTAGCAATAATTATTCCAGTTAGACAGAATTCAGAACAATTATCTGGGAAGAATAACAACACAAATAGTGATACGGCACCTAATTGAAGAATGATGTAAAAATGGTGGATAATACTGAGCTTCATAGAGATACATCAATTAATGATTTTTCAAAGAATGTTTTTACGAGATTGCTTTATGAATATGTTGAAACAATGGACAAACGTGACTGTTATGTCTGTATGCAATTACCTGCGTCTATATCAGAAGCTGTAACATATCATCACCTTCCTTTAACGTATGGAATGACTTGCAGTGTATTAGCTAGCCTGTTTTATAGAACAAGCAAATTAAATATTATTATTCAGATGTAGATGATGTTTTTGCTAAACTTTCTATAGTACATGGACTAAACAAAGGGAAAACTGGCAAAGTTTTTGAAACAAAAGAGTTGACTTTAGAATATGATGTTAAACATAATCTTACATGTAAATTGAGAAAAGAAGAACAAGTATTTCTAGATATGGTAGAAGACAGGAGAGTTAAATACCAAAGAGAAGCAACTGAAAGTAAATTGAAAACACCACAGTGGAATTTCGATGAAGGAAATTATGAAAAGAGTGATACTAATGTAGCAATAGGATTAGACTTGCCTCAACAAGGGAAATTGTGTATTCGTAGGGATAACACTATGTATGACAACTATTTTATGGCTGCTAGTAAATGTAAAGACATATACATAATTATTGGTGGATGGGGATTTAAAGGAGGAAAAGATCCAGTATTTCCAGGGATTTGCTTTATATGTGGAAACAAAGCTTATTACAGGTTGTCGGACCATTGGTACGGAACATGTTATCTAGGTCTGGTCTTTCCAAAAATATTTCATGTAGGTAGGGGAACTAAAGGAACTCACGAGATAGGTAAACCACTAACACGTAGAAGAAGAATACGTTTTGCAGATAATAGGTGAAATTTTTGGAGCATTGATACCAGCAGTGGATATATCATATAATGCAAATAAAATATGGTAATTATCAACAATAGTAGATCGTTTGCCAACTAATACTGCCGGAGGGTTTTTGATGGCAAATACTGAAATGGTTGCCATGAGAGCTATGGTGATGCAAAATCGACTTGCTCTTGATATTCTATTAGAAAAAGAAGGAGGAGTCTGCATTGTTGTACCTATATTCCGAACAAAAGTCAAAATATTCGAAAATGCATTAAGAATATTACTGAATTGCATTAATAAAATTGCTCCACTGGAGGTTGATGGTGTTCTGGAGAAACTTGGTAAGAATTTTTACGCTGTAAAGAAATAGTTTGCAGAAATAGGTAGCTCATTGGTAGGGAAGATTCTAATATCAGTAACAATAGTCATTTTAATGGCATTAATGTTAAGATTGTGTGTATATGTCTTAGAAAGAGAAAAGCTGAAAAACAGACAAAAATTTAAATTGAGAAAAATAAGCAGTGAGTGCGCGACATGGGAGAGATCGAATTAGAAGAATATAAAGAGAAGGTGTACACCAATTCTAAAAGACAAAGTATGAAAGATACTAAGGTTTGAGCTAAACAAAAGAGTAAAAGAACTAGAAACATGCTCTAGAAAAACTTAGTAGGGATGGTTTTGTGGTGATAAATAACCACGGGGGGAGTCGATGGAGCAGGGGAGAAACACACATTTTTTTGTACCCTCTACAAAGTTTATTCCCTGATAACATTAATAATATTAATTATGTGAAGCATGTAAACTAATCAACAAAATGCACATTATATTTAGACACTACACGTGGGAAAACTAACTGCTATTTGAAAAAATCTAATTTATTAATAAAACATAAGTTAAACTAATATAGAACTGTGATAACGTAGACATAAAAGAGAAAATGCATGTATTTGTGCATATAGTAGAATTGTATTGTGGCAAAAGAGTGCAGATGGTAAGTAAAATTGCTTTACATGTTGCTTCACTAGGTAACACCTAACACGGGTAATTGGAATGGTGGAAGGTAAACAGAAGGGCTTATTTGCTATATCTAATTTCTGTTATGTTTGTTTTCATATTATTTCCCATTATGGCCTGATCGGCCTAGTCTGACAAGTGGCTGCTGCTAAAATACGATGGTGCAATTGAAATTAAAGATGGCCGCCGCACATGCGCAAATATTGGAGGCTCAGTCATGAGTGTATGGCCTATGCCCAGAGTGAGAGATGTCAAGGGCAGCCAAGCCTGCAAAGGGAGTTGTGCCAAATTGAACTATATTGAAAAGCCTGGCAACGGATGAGCATTGAAACCTGGATGCGGGAAACTGGTGCAAATTGTTAAACAAGTACAAATGTGAACATTTGATGAAGTCATGTGAACCCTTGGTATGAGTTTGCACTTTTACGAACTGGTTTGAGCAAGGAGGACATAAGGTCATCATCGCCACCCCTCCAATGGACCAATGAGAAATGAGTGTAGCCCCTAAAAGTTTAAATTTTGGGTTTAGAAAGTTAGTGAAAGGGTATAAAATAGCTTGTGTTCATGAGCTCTGTGTGGCCGTTATTTTTCGCATCTTTTCTTAGCCCAACATGCTGTCAGTTGAGACGATTTTTCTTTATGGTGCAAGAGACTTTGAAAATGTTGGACTTTGCACCTTGATGGGGAAAAGGAACGAGATCTGTCGCGGAAATTCTATGCCGGGAGGGAGACATCGAGGAGGTTAGAGAGACAGACAGTCAGCTTGGGAACCTATTCTGTGTTCTGTGGTTCTATCATCGCACTATGGCCAAGGGGTAATGAGTACTTTCATCTTCTTTTGCTTAAAATGTGTTAAATAGGATTTAGAGTGTTCTTGTTTAATAAATCTTTCGCAATATAACATTTTCTCTCAATAAATCTAGATAAACTTCTATAATATATAAACTTGAGTCTGTGGTTATTAAAATAAAAGTCATGATAATGAAATGTTGAAGGTTTTAAGAACTTGTGATTGAGCTGGACTTAATCGCCATCAACTGATTCCTACTAGATGGTCCATCATCCAAATAGCGGAGTACCTTAATGTTGTTTTTATGACTGTTAAGCATTGAAATTCTAATGTATAAAGTTTCTGTATAGGATAATAAGGTACCCTGCATGTCTTGCAGCATGTCTGCTTATCACTGATTCAGGAGTTGTGTGATTGAGAGTGTGTGTGGCTCGCGGTGCTATGGGCCCCACCGATGAGTAAAAATAAGAGGTTGCTCCTGGCTTGGTGATATAGATAGAGTGTTTTATGTTAAATCCGCTGCCTCACCCCAGATCATGAAACCACGATAGAGCGTGTTCATAACACTGCACAGATTCACATCTTTTATTGGTAGTGCACGTGCAGTGGCCCTGGGGCAATGGCGCGTGAAGGGCCCTCAGCACCCAAATCAGTCCTGTTTCACGATCAAAACAGTTGCAGTGGGAGGAATTTTCCTTGCTACTCCACTGTTTACTGGCAACTCTGAAATAAATGTACATATGTCGGTGCTCAGAAGCTACCAGAAGGAGCCATCAGGCGCTTTGCAGCACACCTAAAATATGTATGATGGAGGGGAGCTATTAAATTGACTTTCTTTTGCCAACCTGAGTGTGCAATATGTGAGTGTGTGGAAGGGCAGATTGAGTCAATGATTAGGGGGTTTATATTACAAGAAAGCCTGTGAGGAAGAGGGCCACGAGGGCCACGAAGAGGGCCACGAGGGCCACGATAATACCTGTAGAAGTCTGGAACACAAACAGTCCGTGGAGTTCCAAACCGATGCATTCTGGGACTTGAAGGCAAACCACCCGATTCACGCCCGGTGTGATGTTTTCCCATAGCCATAACATGTCCGTCACCCGGAAGTAGGAGGGGATACACCCGGAAGTGAACTGGATGAACCAACGAAAACGGAGACACCCAGGAAGCAGTCGTCAATGACCCGCGAGGAGGAGGGGCGAGAAGCAAGCAAGAACGCCGAGGACCGAAGAACACTGGAGGAAGCCCCTACGGGAGTCCAGGAGCCCGGTGAACTTGAAGTCGGTCAAGCAGACGAAGACACCGAGGAGCGGTGGACCGAGGAATGGTGGTGTCCGCCGGAGGTGGCTGGTGAGCGGCCGTGACTCAGGAGAGTTACGGCAGGAGCCGGTGAGTGATACCGCATGCGGGGAATTCAGGAGTTAAAAGTGGGAAGTGGGAGGAAATACTAAGGGGAGGGAAAGGAAGGGAACGGGTCACTTGTCTGCACTTAACCCCATTTTCCCGAACCTCACTACATGCCGCACTGTTTGTGTTGCACTGTCCTGCTGTTGGTAAAGACTCTATATGCTGCAGTGTGTATGCACTACTGCCCAGCTGTTGGTAAAGATGTATAATTGATCTCGGAGCACAGCGTTTATAGAGTATAGCGATACCTAGACCACCCCTTGTAAATACTCCTATATCACTTCCTTTTGCTTTTTTCCGTCCATCAACTACTCTTTCTACGCCCCTTCTCACTCAAACCTAAAACATATATATTTTGATTCTCAGTCGCACACCTCCTGTCGGTTCTTTGCCTCACTGGCCCCCGGTGTGGTGATTGGTAAATCCCAAAAGAAACAGTGTCTGACGGCTCCCTGTATTTCTTTTCTATGAGCCTCCGGGGAGACCCCATCCATAGTGAAGAGGAGCCTGAAACATCTCCCCATTCGGAGCTACCGGAGGAGGAGACACAGAAGAAGACCAGGAGGAAAGCCATTCTGCTTTGGACACTACCCCTGTGACTGTTAATAAAACATCCATACTCAAACAGTATATTCAGCCTCCTCGCCTGTTTATCAAGCCTGTCCTCCCACAAAGCCATTGTAACACACATTAGAAAACGTATGAGGTAATTAGAAAAAGAGAGGAAGAGATGGGGGCGACCTTGAAGGGGGAGAGGAGGGAAAGTGGAGTAGGGGGTAGAGAAGGGATGGGTGGGGGAGGCGTACCTCCTGGGTAGGAAATGGAGAAGATAAAGGATAAACGAGAGAGGGTTGGCAGAGAGGCAAATGTGAAATAAGTGTATGAGAGGGAGAAGTGAAGAGAGAGAATGCAAGAGGAGGGGAAGAGTTGCTGGTGGAGAGGGGTTAAAACAGAGAAAATGGGAGCTAAGAAATGGGAAAAGAGAAGGAAGGCGGAGAGAGTCAACATTGACGGTAGTTAGAGAGGAAAAGTGTAGAAGAGAAGGGTGGGGGCAGAGAAAAAGAAGCCCGGGAAGAGTTATAGTGGAGGGGTAAGAGGACAAGCAGGATTTGGGGAGAGGAAACAATCAGGTGAGAGGTGGGTAGCAAAAGACAAGAAGAGGGAAAGTGAAGGGATGATATAACAGGAAAAGGACTACAGGTGGTAGACGAAGGAGACATGGTTGAGAGAGGTTAAATGAAGGGTGGGCGGAAGAGAGGGCAATAAAACGAGAAAGAAAAATGAACACTGGGGTGAGTACAGAAGGAAGGCGGTATGGAGGGCTCAACACAAGGGCCAGTGACAGAAAAGAGGAGACAGAAAAGGGAGAGAGAAGCGAAGGGGGAAGTAGAGAGTGAGAGAGCAGCGGATAGGGAAGGGGTGGAAAGCAGGGGTTGGCGTAGAGGGCAAGCGGAGAAGACAAGATGAAGGCGGGTTGGATTCAGTGAGGTGGTGGATTCAGTAAATGCAAGAGAGTCAAGATGAGCGGAAGGAGGACAGGGTGGGGAGAGGTGGCATGATCGCGGAAGGGAGAGGGCTTAGCCGAGGAGGGACAAGAGAAGAAAGGTGTAGAAGAGAGGTGGGCTAGTCGGAAAAAAAGGGGCTGATGAGATAGGGCGAGGTGAAGGAGGGGAAAGTTCAGTTGATTGGTCGGAGAGCAGCTGAGTTTTGGACTGAGAGTGGTGGAGCGGAGGAGGAGAGGCTGGTCCATCCAGGAAATGGGAGGAGTGGACGAGAGCGAGTAGAGAGGAGAAAAGGAGGGAAGTATGCTGACGAGCGAGAGTGCAGGGCAGTGAGGCTCATGCAGGGAAGGAGAAGAGGGAAGAGATGAATAGGAGGGCCGAGGATAGTGGTGATGAAAGGGAGGATGAAAACTTTGGAACTCTCTGAAAAGAGGGCAGTAGGGGAAAGGAGGGAGAGTTGATGGGTAGCAAGGGGACGGGCTAATGCAGGGGGGAGAAGAGTAGTGGAGGAGGAGAAGGCAGGGTGGTAAGTGAGGTAAGAAAAAGTTGAAAAGAAAGAGGAGTGCAGGAGAGGGAACAGACCTGGTGGAAGTCACAAGAAGGGAAGGGGAGAAGAGCTGGGTACAGGAGATGAAAGTACAGGGAGAGACACATAGGAAATGACAGTAAGGTTGTCTAGTCAGGAGAAAGCGCGAGGCTGGTAGTGGAGGAGTAGGGAGACACAACATAGAGGAGGCAGTGGAAGGCGAAAGTGCATTAGAGAGGAAAGAAGTGGGGGGGTGTCAAACTCCAATACCTTCGGGTCAAGTTAGCGCTTAATAAAAATGCATACAAAGAAACACGAAAAGCCGGATGATAAATAGAGAAGAAAGTGTAGAAATGAAGGGAGAAAGAGACAACAGAAAATGTGAGGGAGCGAAGACAAGAGTCGGGAGTAGAGGGTGCGAGGACAAAGGAGGTGAAAGAAATCATGCAGAATTTGAACAAAATAAAACCCTAGAGAAAGTGAATAATTCATAGAGCGCTTTATCAGCCTCGAAAAGGCCTCTTGGCACTACCGCTGAAATACGGTTGAAGGAAAAAAATGGCTACTATTGAAAGCCACTTCAGAGAGAGGAGGGGGTGAGTTATGCCAGATGAAAAGTGGGCAGAGAAGAAGGACATCACAATGAGAAATGAGAAAAAAGTGTAAGACGGGGTGTAGGCAGTTTAGTTAGTTCATGTAAGAGGTCTGGAAAGGAGAGTAAGGAGGTGCAGCTTGACAGGAAGCTAAAAAGGGGACAAGAAAAAGAAATAAAGGGAGAAGAGGAAGGAGGAAGAGGGTGGGGGAAGGCCAAAAACGAGAGAAACAAGAGATCCCGCTCTAGCCATCAGTGTCTTCATAGTCAATCTGCAGAGCGGGTGAAAGGCACGGCCCTGCTAAACATAGCAATCAAGTGCCAGTATTTCCTTCAGTGTCTTCATAGTCAAACTGCAGAGCAGGTGAAAGGGACGGCCCTGCTAAACATAGCAGTCAAGCGGCAGTATTTCCTTCAGTGTCTTCATAGTCAAACTGCAGAGAGGGTGAAAGGCATGGCCCTGCTAAACATAGCAGTCACGTGCCAGTATTTTGTTGGCCAAAAGTAACTCTGTTAAACAAGCGCGGTCCCGAAAGTGAAAGAGGACCGCGCTGCAGTCGGAGCATGGAGATCTTTTGTCTTTATGGGGCCATGTGTTTAAACACATGGCCCCATAAAGGTAAGAAAGTGCTTTGCGACAGCAGCAAAGCAGGCGAGCCAGTCCAGCTCGCAGGGGAAAGGAAGTGAACCAAAAACCCTAATTTCCAATGGCAGGCCACCGGTTAGCATAAACGGTGACACCAGCCAATGGAAATGAGGGGCGGGGTTTAAAGCTTTTTCTGAAAGTCATTGTTAGCATTAAATCTCGCCGAGCAAGCAGCGGATGCGCTGCAACGCTAGCCGAGACCTAAAAAGTGGCCCACATTTGCATATTGCCTTTCCAAAAACACTGCCTTGGTGAAATGTTATTAAAAAAAAGGGGGGTGTTAAAAAAAAAAGCATGGATTATTTCACACTGGTGAAACATACCTGAAAACAAGTGAGGCCACTTCTGCTCAGGCCCCCCCCCCCCCCCCCCCTCCTCAATCTGCATACATTAATGGTCCGGCCCAGAGAGAGAAAGGGAGTGACACCTGTGCCTGTTGCTAAACAGACCCTCCAGGATTTTGCGATTTCGCGGTTTGTCACGAAATAGGCACTGTTGTAAAAAGGCAGCGATTTTTACAAAAGTGCCCGCGAAATCGGGCACAGTGTGTAATAGATGCAAGATTTTAAAGTAATTGTATATTTGATGACCTTTGCTATTTCCATGACCCTACTCATGTCCAATCTCCACAATCAACTGCATTCCTGCACACAGGGTTATGTAAAATGAAGTAAGGCAGAACGTTTATGGAATCCATGCATTTCTCTTACAGGCCCGATTTGTGAATTTTCTATACAGTAGTACATTTCTACAATCTGTGGGTATATGGCTCGCCATCCAAGGATTTACAGCTTCTTTGTGAGGAGGAGCACAATTTGCCAGAAGATAACGTTATAAAAAAGTAATCAAATGATTACTTGAAACTTTTCACTGAAGTGAACTTAACACCCACTACTTGATCACTGGCATTGGTGAATTTTGTGGAATTCACAAATTTTGCAGGTGTGGAATTTCCCACAATATCTGCTTGTGCAACACCGTCTAATGCAGAATAATTCTCCTATTCGTATTTTGTGTAACTTTTGAATGCGAAGTATGCCATTGCTTTCAATTTTTATTTAAGCTACTAGTATGTGAACTTTAAAAATTGTAATGCAATTTCATGAAATTTTGCATAATTTCAGCTAAACATCTCAAGAAAAATTCATGGTTTTGGACACCAAGCCTTTACACCACTTAAGAATAATCAGGCATATTCAGGTGCACCCATTTTAGAGAAGACTATCTGCAATAAGCTGAATATGTAAGTCTGTGTGCAATTTCAAATACATGGGGCTTTGAACTTTTCATAACTGTATCTATTGGTTTGATGTACATAGTTGCACACAGTTAACATTCGTAGCGAACTATGTGTGGGTCATGAAGACTCTGATTTTAAGGTAAAGTAGTAGAACTCCGAAATTAGGATAGGGAGGCAAAGTGAACCACGAACACAAATAACCCAGAAATGTCATATTCTACAACGAAACACTCACATCAATGGCTGTGAAAGATTTGGAACGTGAATTGAAGGATTAGGGGCCCGATGTAGGTAAATCTTTTTTACCACTTCATAATTACCGATTCATACCGAATCGGTATTTAAGAAGTGGTAAAAAAGAGAAGGGCAGATGTAGGTAATTTTATTTTAAAAATTACCGAATCGGAAGGAATTGGTATTTACCGATTCGGTAAATACCGAATCGGTAATGCCCATTGATTCCTATGGGCATTGAAGCCCATAGGAATCAATGGGCATTACCGAATCGGTATTTACCGATTCGGTAATTACCGATTTCTGCAAGGGTGCAGGGGGTGTCACTTTGACACCCTCTAGCACCCCCAATACTGGCTTGTGTGCCATGTGGCACACAGACATGCCCTAAGGGCATGTCTGTCTGTCACATGGCATAGGTGTGCATGCACACATGTGCATGCACACCTGGATTCGGTATTTTAACACCCAATTGGATTGGGTGTTAAAATACCGAATCTGAAAGGCCTGTGGGACTCAGAAGAGTCCCACCTACATCTGGAAGATACCGAATCGGTAAAAATACCGATTCGGTATTTTACAGATTATGGGCTAGATGTAGGTAGAATAGATTTACCGATTTTTAATTACCGAATTTTACCGATTCGGTAATTAAAAATCGGTAAATCTAAGGGGTGGGTATGTAGGTATTCCAGATGTGCTGGAATACCGATTCGGAAGAATTCGGTATTTACCGATTCGGTAAATACCGAATCGGTAATGCCCATTCATTCCTATGGGCTTTGAAGCCCATAGGAATGAATGGGCATTACCGATTCGGTATTTACCGAATCGGTAAATACCGAAATTCACAAGGGTGCAGGGGGTGTCACTTTGACACCCTCTGGCACCCCAAAGATAGGCATGTGCGACATGTGGCACACAGACATGCCCTAAGGGCATGTCTGTCTGTCACATGGCTAGGTGTGCATGCACACATGTGCATGCACACCTGAATTCGGTATTTTAGCACCCAATAGGATTGGGTGGTAAAATACCGAATTTGTAGGGCCTTTGGGACTCAGAAGAGTCCCACCTACATCTGGGAATTACCGAATCGGTAAAAATACCGATTCGGTATTTTACAGATTCTGTAAATTTACCGATTCGGTAAATTTACAGAATCTGTAAAATGTGGCCCCCTACATCTCAAGATGGGAAATACCGGTCGGAAACGGCCGAATTCGGCCGTTTCCGACCGGTATTTGCCACCTACATCGGGCCCTATGTAAATTTACCGATTCGGTAAATATACCGAATAGGTAAATACTGGCCCCCTACATCTCAAAGTGCCAAATACCGGTCGGAAACGGCCGATTTTGGCCGTTTCCGACCGGTATTTGCCACCTACATCGGGCCCCTAGATGCCTCCAATGAATTTAACTAATTTTTTTCAGATTCTACGTCTTTAAACTGACCCTGCAGGATTTTGCGGTTTGCTGCAAAATCAGCACTTTTGTAAAAATGCAGCGATTTTTACAAAAGTGCCCGCGAAATCGGGCACAGTGTGTAATAGATGCAAGATTTAAAAGTAATTTTACCTATGCACTGAGATAATTAAGTAGGTGTAAGAGGAGAATTTAGGAATCACACGAAGAAGCAACACTTTTATTTAAGTAGGGAAGAAAAATACCTGCAAGAGTGAGATAAAGAAACTAAATTCTGTATGTTGGAAGAAAGAGACATTAAGTGGTATTCTGCAATCCTGGCATTTGACAGCACCGGCAGTGGGCTCCTAGTAAACATTATGGACCCCCGCATTAATGTTTCTTACAAATTAGGAACTACTCTGGAGAGCTGCCCAGATAGTGACAAGGCAACTCCCAGCCTTGTACTGTCATCCAGAGCTTTCTTGTACCACAGAGCGAAACGTGAAGAGAATGTGGCTGTTTGTTAATGAAATGAACTTTGAAACATGTGGGCAAAAGTCCTGGCTATCACTGGGACAGCGTGGTGCTGGACAGTGTACCACCAAATACCAAATACCTTCTTCACAGGAAGCAGAAGCAATTCAGACGACCCACTGGCAGCAGAAACTAGCAAAGTGCAGGATTGTAAGAGCACAAGGCAACACGTCTACCTTGAGTTTCAACACAATCACAGTGTCACAAAAGGGTCTCATTACATGTCAAGACAAGGAAGGTGAAAGGTACAATCACATTTTAGCTGAAACGCATATTTGCAGATGAGATCAGCACCAAGATGATTGCAATACAACCACTAGGTACCGGACAATGACCAGGGATTTATATACAATTATAATCTGGGCTGGGAAAATCGTATAAATAGAGGAGATATGTTTTATCACTGTCTGTCAGAACCTTTACTAAAGCAAAAGGAAGATTGCATTTCCAAGGGATAACAGCCTTCACCTGTAGGCTGCTTCCTCTGTTTTATATCCCAGGTTGCCAATTTCAAAGCGGAATACTCTGCTAAAACAGTTTCCATTGATTTAAGGCTGAAAATGAATGATTATGAGTAAAATAAAGTGCTGTAAAATGCGCTAAATTTCCATACTTGTGCTGCTAAATTTGCTAATCCATGCCGCTATATCCTGGGGGGGTCTGGCTAAACGGGATTTAATGAGAGCCCATCTGCCTCCAGAAATGCCACTCAGGCACCCACTGGACCGCTGGCTGCATCCGAACAACACAGACATCACCCAAATCGGCCCTTCAGACTACTCAAAAAAGCAGACCCCAGCTAGAACGGGACACCTGCCCCTCGGGAAGGTTAGTGTTACCCATGGTGGTGAAGTGCGTTAAATAGGCAATGGAGTGCTAGCCTGTGAGAAGAGTGTGCCACAGGGACAGCTGCATGGGCCAGGTCCAGATGTTTAACCCTGGGGAAGATCCTTGTGTGCGAACATGTCCATATGGACGCATCCCTATATTTGGGCACTCTCGTTTGGTTTGTCAAAAAAGACGAACTCCACTGTTTAGTGATATTCTTTACTTGGAACAGCCAGCAGCTGCAGACAGCCTGTAGGGCCACCAGATTTCTTCAGAAGGCGAGCCTCCTAATAATGCAAACTGAAAAAATGGCGAACAATGGTATCAAATCAAAGGATTAAGGATTACAAAAGACGCCGATTTCAGCAAATGTCAAATTGTTTTATTTTTTTATTTTTTCTGTCTTTCCTTTTAAAATGTAGGTTTTCATTCATTTTTCATTTTAATGATTTTATGTTATATTCTCTTTGCAAATTTTGTAATGGTTTCAATTAACCATATACAATAAAATATTTACTTACTTACTGATATTCTTTACTTGATATTTTATTATTCACTTGAATATTATTTTTACATATTCAATTGAGTTGATCAAATCATCATTAATCCTTTCTCATATTCATTAGCACAATTAACTGATCCGATGTATTTCGGGCAGATGTGCCCTTTTTCAAGGAGCTATATCTGTCGAGATCCGGACAACCGTGGGACCCACAACAACTACTGAATCTCATCATCAACCCTCCAATGTCCGGATCTCGTCAGATATAGCTCCTTGAAAAAGGGCACATCTGCCCGAAATACATCGGAGCAGCTCATTATGCTAATGAATATGAGAAAGGATTAATGATGATTTGATCAACTCAATTGAATATGTAAAAATAATATTCAAGTGAATAATAAAATATCAAGAAAACAATATCACTAAACAGTGGAGTTCATCTTTTTTGACAAACCAAACGAGAGTGCCCAAATATAGGGATGCGTCCATATGGACATGTTCGCACACAAGGATCATTCAAGTCGGCGTAAATGGTCGGTACGCTACCTATTGGCACACCCATTAACAATTGAAATTGCAAAAACAAACATAATTAAATTACATCAAATCTAAACCGTGCTGTGCACCGCGCCTACCTATCTAACCCTGGGGAAGCCCAGTCAGAGGACCACTTGCAGTGGCCGCTCCTCCATTAAAGGAGAGGAGCGTCACCCTACTGCTTATTTGCAGTGAAATACAGAGTATAAGACTTGCATTGTTATCATTTTATTTTCTCCTACTTCCACCCACAGCTTTGCATAAAGGGGCAGGGGAGGGGAGGAGTGATAGCACCCTCCTAAAGGTCGCAATGACTGCTTGGACAGCCCTCTCTGCATCACAGCCTACGTGGAGAACATGCCCAGGCCTCCAGTCAGCGTCTGAGCGCCAGTGGCGGCTCCTCCGCGATGGCAAATGAGGGAGCAGAGACGTGGGACCGACGGCAAGGTACTTTTTAAAATGTTTTTTATATTGCGCACTCTAATACCACCTCCCCCTCCCCCTTGCAGAACCCCTACCCCCACGAGCCATTCCGGCAGCCACAACGGAGCACCGAAACACAGCGCTCAGACCAATCACAACGCAGCTAAGGCATCATGGTGATTGGCTAACTATGAGCCTGGGTGTGCTTCCTGTGGCTGAGCGAGGACTACAGAGGAGAGACGCATGAGGAAGCGGTCAAAAGGCAAGTTTCTGTTCATTTTTAGGTCAAGCCTAGAGTCAGTGCGCATGCACTGCTCTAGGGAAGATCTGTGGTAGTTCAATAGGTGAGGAAAGACCCGCCCACTCCCCCACCTATACTTTTCATTGGCTTGTGTCTTTGTCCTTCATAAATGCTGCCTTTGGATTTGTTTATGGGCTTGTTATTCCCTCCTTATTATGGCTGTGTCGTTGTTATTATCCTCCTATTGTTACTGGCCCCTTTACTTCCAGTGTTACACAGTACATGTTATTTAGACTGTGAGCACTATTTTCGCGCCTTCTCATCTCCTCCCCACCACTCTCCCTTTGTCCGTGCCTTCTTCCCCCATTCTCCCCCCGCCGCACTCTCGTTGTACGTGCCTTCTCCCCCTCACTCCTGTTGTCTGTGCCTCCATCCCGACCACACACCCCTCCCGCCGTCCGTGATTACTACCTATTGCATTGCAATAGGTCTCACGTAAATGCAAGTCCTATTGCATTGCAAATGCTTGTTGTTTGAGGCAGCCAGTTTATCCATGCTCGGTAGGGCTGCATGCCTCCTGGCTGTCTTCCTTTAGTTTCCAGATACCAGTTGCAAGATGCTACCCTAAGGGAGTGAGATCTCCCAATGCGGCTTGCCTCTGCTTCCTCTGAGACACCTGGGGGCAGATTTACAAGCGCCTTGCGCCTCTTTTACGCCGCCGTTGCACCACTTTTGTGACGCAGCAGCAGCGCGAAAGATGCGCCATGATGTGGGGTATTTACAACGTGACGCATCTGGGAGATGCGTCACGTTGAAAAGACCTGCGCCATAAGGAGGCGTTTCGGCGCAGGGGGGGGGGGGCGTTCCTGTGCAGGAACGCCTCCTAAAAGTGTCTGAGTGAAATCTACAAGATTTCACTCAGTCACTTTTAGGCCAATGCTGCGTCAAAACCCTGTGCCTGCTTGAAGCAGGCGTAAGGCTTGACGCAGCATTGGCCAGATAGGGCCCCCAAGCCTTGCTGGAGCTGCTTCGCGCTTGCCACGCAACTCCAGCAATGTGCCGCCTTTACGGCACAGATGCGTGACGCATCTGTGCCGTTTTTGCCCCATGGTGCGCCACATTGTAAATGCGGCGCACCATGGGTGGCGGAGCTGCGGCGCACAATAACTGGCGCATCCCTGGGGATGCGCCAGGTATTGTAAATCTGCCCCCTGGTCTCTTGTAGACTGTTTCTGTTCTTCCAGCTGCAGGCTGCTGTCATGAATCTTTTTTGGACGTCTGAGGGGGGCAGAGGGGTGATCTCCTGCACAGCAGGGCACTGACTTGTGTGTGCTGTTCAAATAAAAATCTGTTTAGTCCATCAGTGTGCTCCTCAGGGACAGATAATGTATCCCCTGGGATCATACCGCCCTGTCGCAATTGTAGCAGCAGGAGCACACAGACGGCTTTCGCCATGTTACCTGCTTAACTATGACCCCCCCCATGTTAATCATAAAATGTGAGGTGTTTGTTTAGTTGTAGCATTCACCCTTACATTCATATCTATTTATGTTAAATTTGTAGGCACTATAACTTCTTTTATGTTTTTATAGGTTTAAGGGACCAGAGTATTTAGCAGTATTTTGTTAATCTCATATGGAGTAAACATGTCTTAAAGAGACCCAGTTAACGTTACCAGCACTTCAGTGCCCTAACATTTTAGCAGCGCGTCCTTTCTTTTACCTAAGAGAGCAAACTCGTTACCTTAATAAATGTTTCCAGTGTTTGTGAACACTCAATAGAATGCCACTTCAGGAGCCGAGTTTGTAATGCATTAATTCAGTGTAGTACATTTTATAATTTTACAGCAGCAGTATGCGTAAAATATATAGTCAAATATTACACTTGTTGATTAGTTCTGTGGGATTTGTGGTTTAGTATGTATTCATGGCCTTCCATATTCTATTACCTCATTCTTGGAGAAGGATCGATCTCTACAGGTGACTACGGAGCCACGAAAAGTATTGGCAAAGCCAATAGGTCGCATCTTTATAAACTGAGTGCAGAGTATCCCACAGCTGTACATTGAATTCAGTGTTTGTATTCCTAATATTCATGCTTTATTTTTCAAATATGTTGTTAGACCTGGTATCATTGGCGTGAGTCTCCCTTCCATTTTTTCTGATTGCCTCCTCTGTTTTTGATCTGTTCGCTGGTTTTAGATTCTTTAGGCACTGTGCCACTGCTATTCAGTGCCACAGTGCAAGTGCTCCCTATGTTTAATTTTTGTACTAATTAGTGACTCCATGATTCGGTTATTTGATTTACTTGTCAGACCCTAGTACAGTGCACCATGTGTGCCCAGGGCTTTTGTAAATCAAAGGTGGCTGGTGGGCTTGCAGTACTGGTTGCGCCACTCACAGAAGCAGCTTGTTAAGTGTGTCTCAGGCCTGCCATTGCAGGGCCTGTGTGCAGTCTGTGACTGCCATGTTGACATGGCAAGTGCACCCACATGCCAGTCCCTAAACCTTCCCTTTTCTTCATATCAGACACCCCTAAGGTGGATGTATGTCGTTACAACGCATGCTTTTTCCACGCATGCCTTTACAACGCAGGTTTTACAACGCAAGTCGTTACAACGACTTGCGTTGGGGACGCTGGATAGTAAATAGTTTAATTTACTATTCCAACTCCAGTCCCCGTGGATAGTAGGGAAGGTTTTGGATAGTAAATTAAACTATTCCCTATCCTACAGCGCCCTCCAGCACAAGTCGTTGTAACGACTTGCAATGTAAATCCTGCGTTGTAAAGGTACTGCGCGGAAAAAGTTTTGTTGTAAAGGATGTTTCCCCCCTAAGGTAGGCCCAAGAGCAGGGTGCATAGTAAGTATGAGGTCTATAAAAATTCTTTCCCCTAAGGCCCTCCACCATTCTTTGTTTCCTTGTAAGGTAGGACATGCCCTGGTGTGTGTCGCATGTCCTAATAGTGAATTACAGCCAACTTTGCAAGGCTACCTGTTCCCCATAGACCAGAATGGGCTGTTTGATTATAATACCTTTTAGTCCTAACTGACCCAGGGAACATGGTAGAAATTCGAATTTAGTATGCCTGAACTCAGAATGATAAAATACATCTTTTAGTGAAGTTGGTTTTAACATTCTGTGTTTGAAAATACCACTTTTAGAAAGTAGGTATTTTCTTGCCTAACTATCCAAGCCTGCCTCTGCTAGGCTGTGTATTCCTTGTCTGGAGTTTGAGTGACCGGGGCTGGGGGATTCCAGGAGACAGGGTGAGTCAGCACAGGGCTGAATAGAGAGTTCTGCATGTAGATGGGTGGGAGGAGTTGCACCTGGGACCTGACTAGGGCTGTGCCTTCCCTCCACAATGCTGGCTCCACCTCCTGTGGTGTGTCTGGACTGGTTAGGACTAGGCAAAGGCATCTCTGCCTTCAGAGAACCAAGAGAATATGAGTATAATTATGAGGACCCAGACCCCAAGACTTTAGATCACTTCTGGGAACAAGAAAATCCTTTTGCCAAGGAGAAGAACCAAGGAAGCTGCAGGAATTTTGACTGCCGCTCTGCCAGTGTGCTGTTTGCTGGGTTTGCCTGCAGTGGTCTCTTCATCGCCAAGGAACGGAGAAGGAACTTTTAAAGAACTTTCATCATCTTGCAGAATATTACTCCAAGGGCTTGAACTTGTGCTTGCCTCCTGTTTAAGTCTCAGGGACAAAAGACTTCACCACCAGCTCACCTCTGAATTTTCTTGCTGGGAATTCTGCCTGCGGAAGCCTGTGTGTTGCTGGGACCGGGAAGCTCGATCCATCGAGAAGAAGCGTGTCGCAGTCGCAGCAGTTGCCCGTCGCATCGCCGGAAAAGCGTGTCGCTGCCGCAGAGGTCGCCTCCACATCACCAGAGAAGCGTGCCTTCGTCGAAGCTGTTACCCGGTGCATCACAGGAGAAGCGCATCGCCACCGCAAGGGTCACCTTCGCATCACCGGAGAAGCGTGTCACAGGGCCTGTCGCACTCTAAAGTACAGAGTTCACCGCACGCATCTCCTTCACTTCGTCGCATCAAGAGCGCCATCATATCACATTGCACAGGATTGTTGCATCGCAGCGCCATCTTATCGCATCACAACCGGAACGCATCACAAGAATCTAAGCATCACCTCCTCTCCGGTAAGGACCAAGACGCTTCCCCTACCCTGCGCAAGCATTGAGGCGCGACGCATCGTCTCCCCCGAAGCAAGGAACAGACGCATCTCCATTACTGCGAACCTTTTGTTTGTTTTGCATTACGCACCCAGTGACTTTTGTGAGCACTTTGTCGCATTCACTATAAACTTGAGTTAAGTAACTACTATCATCTTTAAGTCTATTTTAAGTACAGTATTGTGGATTTTTGTTGTTTGTTTTCTTGTGTTAAGTCTATATAAAGAATCCTTATTTTTTATCAAACCTTTGTGGTGTCCATCTGTAGTGTTTGCACTGTACTGCTATGTGTATTCACAAATTCTTAACACACTGCCTCTGAGATAAGCCTGTCTGCTCGTGCCAAGCTACCAAGGGGGTGAGCAGGGGTTATCCAGTAATGTAATCCCCTTTCCCTGACTTAGAAGCAAGGGTCCCTATTTGGTCAAAGGTGTATATCATTGCCAACTAGAGACCCCCAGGTCCAACATATGTCTTACCCAGACAGAATGTAAATGGAAAACCTTACCAAGGCCTAATTTACTTTCCACTTTATTCAGTCATTTGGTTAGCTGTCATAGTACAGGTTGCATGTCAGTTTATGTTACATTTTAGCACCTACTGATCTCCTTCTCTTTCTTAAGGGTTAAAAGACATGGAATATTTAGCATTTTTACTCGTATGGGCAAAATGTGTCTAAAATAGACCTAATTAGGTTTCCCAGTATTTCAATATTCTGACATTTTAGCAGAGTGGCATCTGTTTTTCTCAAGAGGGAAAACTCAAAGCTCTAACAAATGTTTTCAGAGCTTGGTGAACACTGAATAGAATGCCACCTTCAGGAACAGAGTTTGTGAATTATTAATTCATTGTAGTACAATTTATAGTTTTTACAGCAGCAGCATGCATAAAATACACAGTCTAATATTACATTTGTTGATCACTTCTGTGGGGTGACGTGCCTTAAAAGGACCAATGCTTGCGTTTTTATGGATTTTCTGAATTCACTAGCCTCATTCTTTAAAGATGACTAGATCCCTGCAGATGCATAGCTCACAAAAGCAGTGACAAAGCCAGGAGGCTTAGCCTTTATAAATCTAGTGCGAGCGGTTGGCTTTGCCAATGTTTGTATTGTTGAAAAAAGTGAAAGGAAAAAAAATCAAAATACTGGAGGAAAAGCAAACATGTGTCTTATGGTATCTCAAAACTGTACATTGAATTTAATCTTAATAAATAGCAAGTTTTTTTCCAAATACTTTTCGCTCCGGAAACTCTGAATGTAAGGGGAAACGCTTGCCAAGAACTAACTCAATTGCTAAAGGATTCAGGCATTTGGTCCTCAGTACTATCCTATAAGTAGATTAGGGCCCTCCAGAAGTGTCATGCCAAGTGCACCTTTTACCTCACATACCAGCTGTGAGAGCAGCAGGTGGCCCTTCCCCAAGTGCTAATAGTGCCTATGTGTGCATAAGGTTGTGTTTTCATCTAATATGTGGACTGCAGGTAATTAAAAATACAACAACCCCTAAAGTTCGCTCTTGATCCAGAACCCCATTAAAATGATCCCTGCAGCTGTGCTTAGAGAGTCAAACTGATAGGGTTGGAAAGCACAGAGGGTGGGGGAAATGTTTGACGGGGGAGCAGCACACAAGAGAGAGAGCTGGAAAACACATTCACTCTTATGTAGTGCTGAATAAAAATGAAAAAAGTACTTCTCTAAATGTCAGCAATGGAAGGATATAAGTGAACCAATCAAAAGCGTGTTAAAGATGCTAGACCCAAGGGGTGGACAAATCCAGGAATAGGAAGGCAGGACTTTGAATAATAACAAACCAAATGAGTGACAATAAAGCCAACCAATGGTGGGCAATAAATGGACCCTATGCCAACTTTAAGTTCACAATAGGTCTCTCGAGACCTAGTGACCTCAGGAACAGTTGTGTTTCATCTGCGATCACATACCGCTCATTCCTCTGGAGAAAGGAGATGCAAAAGCACGCAGATGTCTATGCTGGTTCAACTCTCACCTGCTCTCACATGGAGGTTGAGCGATGGACAACATATTTCACCTGCATTGGATTAGCAATTTGATCATGTTCACCCTTGGTAGCTAGCCTTGCGTCTTAGGCTGCCTAGTGGCCTTGTTGCTCCAGTCCTGCTTAGCATGTGGTGCTGCCCTTGTTTCCATTATATGTACCTTATAGCGGTCTTCAAATAAATCTGTATAACTGATGGTCTGGCTAGCCAGTACTTTTACTGTTCTGATTTTGAAGGAGTAACCAATGTGTTAGAAGGTGATTCTGACCATTTGAGCCGCCCAAATTTTTTGCTTTTTGAACACCTACTTGTTGAGCTTTTACTGTGGGAGAGCCTCATAAGTTGGGAGTCATCCACAGTGAACTCATGATGAAACAGACTACATGTGTATTTTACTGGTGTCCCCCTGGCGTGAGTAGGCCGCTGCGCTGCAGCCAGAGTAAGGGGCACTGGGCTGGCTACATGCAGAAACGTGTGTACATGCATGTGCATAAGTGTAAGGGCTGAGCAGGGGAGATTCCTGGTGTGTGCAACCCAGGAGCAGCTACAAATTGAATGGTGTGGCAGGGCTTATGCAGAACTGGGTGGTGACATGGAATAGGCTTTCTACAATGGGAAGAAACATTTGAGAGAAAGCCAGTGTGCTTTACTGTTTTTATTCCAATATTCACCTATGAGTATGGGTAGCACATGGGCTAGTTTTACTTTCCTAGGGCCTACAAATTCCAGACACGCACTAAAGTCCACTGTAACTTATGTGAGAGTATTCTGCAGCATCCTAAGTCATAGTTGTACTGCTTTTGGGTCATCCAGAAATGTCATATTTCTCTGAGTCAGCTCATAACCAGGACTTGGCTGGGGATGACCCTGCCAGGCTGAATTAATGACCTTCCTCCCCAAGCTATAGCATCAGAGGCCCAGCCCTGCACAGCAAGCATTCCAAGGGCGAAGGACTCCAATCCTAGAAGAGAAGATGGATGGAGCTACAGGTTCATCCATCAGCAGCTGACACCTGGTGCCAGGCACCAAGCTGCTCGGGAGAGAAGGCAGCAAGGGGTAAGGGGCTCTCAGAGACCATGTGGCATGAGACCCCTGGATGACGCCATTTTGAACAAACCCAGAGGCATGGGCAGGAAGGAGGGAGCAGGGATATGTCGCTGTTTGATAGGCCAAACAGAGTTGTTCCTCCCAGCCCACTCCCTATTCTTTTAAACAGAATTTGCACAGGAAGAGGAGCTCTCTCTGAGGTGTGGTCTGCTGAGGACGACTGGTGCTGGAGCCTGACACCATGGGCAGCTGGAAGGAAGAACCTCCAGACTGGCCCAGGACCCTGACATGCGCCACAAGGGGAGACCAGTACCAGTGAGCAGAAGCCAGGGCCTTTGCGCAAGGAGAAAAGAGGCCCAGGAGAAGAGCCAGGTGTGAGACTGGTGCCGGAAGCCAGTGAAGACCTCTCCCTGCTAAATTCACCCTCCTGGAAACTAAGAGGGTGAAGGAAAGTGCTCCCAGTGGATAGGGAGCACCACCAGGAGCATAAAGAGGCCCTAATGATGGAAATCGGGTGCCTGGGGGCTGAGCTATGCCCCCCAGAAGGTAGGCGACCCTTGATCTCTGAGAGGACCGACGACGAACGTGTGGGGCTCAGCCCGTGGTCCTGGATGTGCCCCCAGGGTGGGTCAGGTCCCGGGGATTGCCCCCACCAGAGTTGAGTCGGGGAGCGCTGTTGCGCTCTTCATGAACATGCCCCATTGGGGTGTCAGGAGCCCACCCTGGCCCCTGCTGAAAATGGAGGCATGGGAACGCCGTAGTGCCCCCGGCAAACACGAAAGTAGGGGAGCACCATCGCGCTCCCCGTGAAGGGGCCCAATCGGGGTGCCAGGAGCCCACCCTGGCCCTGGCGTCACTAGAGGGCAGGGGCGCCATCGCGCCTCCGCAGCAATGTCTCTGGGGCCTCGGATCCGAAACTCCGGGCCCAACGCCAGAGGCAAAACCGGGGTGCGCTGTTGCGCTCCCCGTGAAGGAGTCCCTGTGTGGGGCCCGGGACTCCATCCCCGGGCCCGAAGTGTCTAGGAGGATAGGGCGTGCCGCCACACTCTCCCGTGGCAGCGGGAAGGCAGGGGAGTGCCTTTGCACTCCCTTGAAAACCCGCCCGGCCAGAGGATGCCTCGCGTATGCTCGCAGGAGCAGGCAGACCAGAAGAGACGTGCCGGCTCCTGCGGCAGCACGCAAGGGTGCTGGCCAGTCGGAAAACCGGTGAGGGCAGCTGTGGGTGGGCTCCCTGAGCTGCCCTCCAATGTATACAGGACGCGGGGTACCCGGGTGAGCCCGGCGCCCTGGAGAGGAGGTGCGATGGGCCTGGGTGGGACCGGGCCGCGAAAACAGCAGGAACAGCCGGGGATGGGCTCCCTGAGCTGTATCACTCACCTAGGGGTCCGGTTGGGACCGGACCCTCCAATGAAGGAAAGATGCGGCCAGAGGCCCACAGCGCAGCTCTCCCAGCGCAGCAGGGGAGCCGCTGTTAGGATATTCATGGAGCCAAGGAGAAGCACCACATAATGCCTTGCAGGCCTGGACCGGCCTGCAAGGGAAAAACAGCTTTTTTTTTGTTTGGCAGTGCCCCAGGAGGACGGGGATCACTACCAAAGGTGTGACAAGGTCCAGAGGGAGCTGCAGCACTACGCAGCCACCCACAGCATGACGGAAGAAAGTCCCTCCCTAAGTCTCATGGGGCTTAAATGAAACAACCCCTCAAGGGCTCAGCCAGCAATTACTTTTCCCCTGGGCTGGAACTTTCCTTCTACAGCTGGGGGGGTTGTGCCTTAAGGATTGCCTCAATGTGCGAAAGGCTGGGCTGGGGATGTCTGCAGAAGGGCATCCACTGGAGGTGAAGAGGTGCGACTGCACGAGAAGTGCATTTTGCAAGGTTATTTATTTTAGAGGGACTGTAAGTCACATGTGTAATGTGAAGTACTTGTGTAAGGTGGAGTCATAAGCCAAGTGGAGTTATTTTGTCAGACATTCCTGCTAGGATGTCTGGCTGTAAATGCTTAATCCTGTGATTTTACCTGTGATGCTTTTTAGAGGCTGTGATTGCAATGCATTACAACTATTATCAGGTATGAAAAGTACCTAATTTAAAGTAATGCCCAAACATATATTTGTGCTACTGCGTTAGGGGAGGAACAACTTAGACTGTTAGCTACTAAGATGTGGAGGTGCATACTGCATAGTTAGTATGAGATGCTCAGTCAGTGTTATGTGTCTCCAGGCAGGGCCGGACTAGGAACTGAAAGCAGCCCTGGCAAATTTTTCCAGAGCAGCCCCATCTGGCGGACGAGCCTGGCCACTACTAAGAGGGTTTTGGGATGGAAAACTTTGGAAAAAGACAGATCAAAATAGTGCATTTTACAGCACATTTTTCATTACAACTTTTTTTTTTTAAGTTTGAAAGCTTTATTAGAGAAAAATAAGTATTACAATAAGGTGACATCAGCAAATATGAGAAAAAAGGTATAAGATAGGACAAAGAAAATAGAAGCAGCCAATATCACAATGGAAAACAAAACATTTTAAGTTATGGGGAGGGAAGGAGGGGGGGGAAGGGAGGAAAGAAGAAAAACAAAAACATGGTATTTATCATGGAAGGTGGGTAAACAATAATAGGAAATACAGTAAAATGGTAATCAAAAAGTACAGTAAACAACCATCATATGAGTAATTGCAAGTATGAAAAAGAAGTATGAAGAAGGTCAATATAAAGCTAAATAATTACAATATTAAGACTGAAAAATATCATGAAAAACTATCATGAAAAACTATCATGAAAAACTGCAGGCAAGAGTACATGTGTTCAGGGGGGCTTAAAATTACCCGAAGATAGTGGAGAGTAACTCTTTTTGGCGGATTGATCAAGGTATAGAGTAAGAGGTAGCCAGTAAAATTCAACATTTCGGGAGGGTTTACAGGAGGAAGCAAAGGCAACATCCAGTCTGTGTGAGTAACATACAAGATTCCACCAACAATTGAGAGACAATTTGTTCAGAGATTTCCAATTAGAGACAATATGCTGTAATGCTAGAGCCAGCATAAGGTCAAAAAGACCGCGAGAATGTGGGGGGAGGTCTAAATCCTCTGAAAGGCTACCAAGAAATACTAAAGAAGGAGAAAATTGAATAGAGAGGTTGAAAATGCGAGAAAGGCGAGAGAACAGCTGAGACCAGAAAATACGAGTTGAAGGACAGAAAAAGAAGAGGTGGAAAAGATCCGCAGAAGGGGCATTACAGGTCCAACAATTAGATAGAGCATCAGGTTGAAAGCGAGAGATAGAAAGAGGAGAAAGGTATAGTCTGTGGTAAAAGAAAAATAGGGATTGAGTGAGAGAGGCAGTACGGGAAGTCTTCAAGGATCGAGCCCATATTTTGTCCCAGAGAGAAGTCGGCCATGAGGAATGTAAGTCTGTCTCCCAGGACAATTCTAATTTTGATTTGAGACGATCTGGATTGGGGGCTGAAAAGTACCGGTAAATGATGGAAGCTTTAGGAGTAGTAGAAAGGACAGTGAGTAGAGAGGAAGATGAGGTAGGTAGATCTTCAGATGGGAGAGAGTAATAACGATCTAGAATGGTTTCCATAAGGATAGGGAATTTCTTTGCAAAAGAAGGAGGGCAGTGGAATTGAGAACGAAATTTAGGAAATGAGCAAGGGGATGAACCATCAAAAAGATGACATACCCAAATGATACCTTTCGCTCTCCATGAGGGCCATGCAATAGGATGGTTGTTAATTAATAGAAGTGAATTGTACCATATAGGCAATAGTAGGAAGGATTCCTGCGTTACTGAGGAAGGTGAAACTAAAGGGCGCAGAAGAGAAGAAGTATGCTTGAATAAAAGGGGATTAAGGCATGGGGCTTTAGAGGTAAAACGAATTACTTCTTGGAAAGAGTACGGAAGCAGTAGTTCCTGTTCAACAGAAAGCCAGAGGGGAGAAAAAGGGGAGGGTTCCTGAGATAACCAGCGGGAAGCCTGTCGAAGGGAAAATGACTTATGATAGAGGCGAAAGTCTGGAAAGTTGGTACCACCATTAAGCTTAGATTTACGTAAGTTGAAAAGCGATATGCGGGCTTTTTTCTGCTTCCAAAGAAATTTGGACAACGCAGAGTCAATGCGACGGAAATAGGAGTTTGGAATACGAAGTGGGAGCATGGATAATAAGTAAATTAAAATAGGGGCAATCATCATTCTGATGGAGTCAAGACGGCCCCACCAAGAAAGAAATAGTGGATTCCAAGAGGTGAGTAATGAGCCTATCCTAGATATGACTGCATTCATGTTGAGCTGAATGGAAGAGGATAGAGAGCTAGAAAAAAGAACACCGAGATATTTAATTTTTGTAGAATTCCAAGCAAAGCCAGTGGCCGTGAAAAAGTGGGGGAGACAAAATTTGGTTAAAGGAAGAATCTCTGTTTTGTCCGAGTTTATTTTGTAACCGGAGACCAAGGAGAATTTCTGAAATTCGTCTAGTAATGCGGGGACTGAGGTAGGTGGGTCAGAAATAAATAAAAGAATATCGTCAGCATATGCAGACAATTTAAGATGACGTTTACCGTACGGGAAGCCAGAGATGGATGGATTATTGCGTATGGAGGTAAGGAAAGGTTCAAGCGCTAAAATGAATAAAAGAGGTGATAAGGGACAGCCCTGACGAACACCACGTTGGAGTGTGAATGGGGAAGTGAGTTGACCATTAACGAGAACAGATGCTTTGGGCATAGAATATATCAAAGAAATATAAGATATGAATTTGGGGTTAAAGCCGTGCCATTTTAAGGAGGCTAGAAGAAAAGACCAGTCGACCCGGTCAAAGGCTTTCTCAGCATCTACTGAAATGGCTGCAAGGGGAATCGATAGTGAAGGGGCTTTACTTAAAACATTAAGGAAGAGTCTAGAATTATCCGAGGTCAAGCGGCCTTTAACAAAGCCGCACTGTTCCTTCCCTATAAGATGTGGTAGGAGCGGGTCAAGGCGAAGAGCTAATAGTTTCGCAAAAATGTTATAGTCAACATTAACTAGAGATATAGGTCGATAATTTTTACAGAACTTAGGGTCTCTACCATCTTTAGGGATAAGGCATATGGTAGCGTCCTGAAAAGAACCTTGGGCTGATCCAGTAGAACAAAAAGACTGAAATAGAGATAGAAGGTGGGGTAAAAGAAGGTCTGAGAAATGTAGGTAAAATTCAACTGGGAAGCCGTCAGGTCCTGGGGTTTTCCCCTTAGTGAGGGAGGACAGAGCAGAGGACAGTTCCGAAATCGTAAGATCAGAATCAACGGCCGAAATATTAAGGTGGGAAGTATCTGGTTGAGGTATGTTGTCAAAGTAGGATTGAATAAGCTCTGGGGTGGGAGGGTTTTCCGGAGTATATAAAGTCTCATAAAAAGAGTGGAATTGTTCCAAAATTTCTGCATTGGTATGGAGAAGTACATTAGAGGGGGAATAAATAGAATCAATATTAGTACGTTCTTTACGAGATTTTAAATAGTTAGCTAACAGTTTACCTGATTTATTTCGACCTCCATAAAATCGCGCGCTGCTCCGGAGAAGAAAAGAGGAGGCAGAGTCTGTGGTAAGTTTGTTAAAGGCAATCTTAGCCTTAAGCAATTCAGGAGACATAATCTTATCGGAGGAAGTATAAAATTGATGTTCCAGAGATTTAATATGTGCAAGGGTGATTTTACGTTTTTGAAGGAATTTTTTCTTCTTTTTAGAGACAAAATCAATAATAAAACCTCGGGCTGTAGCCTTGAAGGAATCCCAAAGAATATGAGGTGGGGTATCGGGTGTAGAGTTAAGATGAAAAAATTCAGAAGCAAAAGAACGAAAAGAAGAGGAAAAGAGAGGATCAGTAAGAAGAGAAGGGTTGAAGCGCCAGCGAGAAGATTTAGGAGTAGGAGGAAGAAGGTCAAAAACAGTAATAATAGGAGCATGGTCAGAGATAACAATCGGTTCAATAGAAGAGGAAATAAGGTGCTGAGAAAGAGATGAAGAGAGAAAGATATAGTCTAAGCGGGAGAAGGAAGCATGAGGAGGAGAGAAGAAGGAGAAATCCATAACGTCTGGGTGAGTGAGTCTCCATGAGTCTACAAGATGAGTTTGGGTAATAGTGTCAAGGAATTGTTTATGTGGTTTATGAGGGGAAAAACGAACAGAGGATCTTCGGTCTAAAAATGGGTCAATGATCTGGTTACAATCTCCACCCAATAGAAAAGCATCATCTTTATGTTGAATACATTTTGCTGTAATGGAGGGCCAAAAAGAGGAGTCAAAACATGTAGGACCATAAACATTGAATATCGTAAGTGGGATATTGTTAATTAGTAGTTTAGCTAAGACCCAGCGTCCCTCGTCATCCTTTTCTTCTAGAACTACTTTACATTGGAGACGCTTATGAATCAAAATGGCTACTCCATTCTTTTTTTGGGAAGCAGGAGAAAATAAAACAGTTCCAACCCATAATCGCTTTAGCTTTAAAGATTCGATGTCAGATAGATGAGTTTCTTGGATAAGGACGATATCTGGATTGTAAGAGGAAAGGTGGGAGAGTACTCTTTGCCTTTTGATAGGGTGATTAAATCCTTTCACATTCCATGAAACAACTTTGAAGGTGAAAGCTTACTAAACTGATCTAAATCAAGAATTGCAAAAACATACTGTACATGTAATAATTCAAACTGTATAGAAGTATTAACCATAAAACTCTTCAAAAAGGAAGAAGGAAGAGCAGGTAGAAAAGGAAGAAGAAAAAGGAAAAAGGAGGAGGAGAGGGATGGGAAAAGGGAAGGGAGATCAGTGGGGAAGGAAGAAGGAAGAAAAGAGAGAATGCATAGAAGACAGTACAAATCCAAAAGGATGACTGTATTAAACATACCTGAAAGAGAAAAAATACACATAGGGAAGGTGGGGAGGTGGTGATGCTTTACAAGACGTACGGACCAGGATCAGGAGGAGAACCACATCGAGACCTCACAAAAGGAACATGGAATGGGACAAGGTGTTGAGAGGAGTATCCGATAGATATCCGTCTGGGGAGGAAAAAAGGGAAAAAATGTGAACATACATAACATGTAGACATAAAAGCAAAAGTCCAGAAAGTAGAAAAAGAAAATATAGGGATATATAGGAGATGCCAGAAATAGATAAAGGGAAGAAGAGATACGAAAGGAGAGTGTAAGAACTGAGATGAGAAGTAAGGAATATACATGAAGTCAAAGACAAGCCATTAGGAAGACAAACAAGTTAAACAATAAAAGTCCAATTTCAGCCACAGGTCGAAGCAGAAGCGGAGGCGTCCATCCCTTCTTCACTGTGTAGAAGAAGAAAGTTCCTTAATTCTCCAGGTTCCTGAAATGACCAAGACTTTTCTCGATAGGTGACTCTGAGAGTACAAGGATGAAACAAGCCATATCTTGCTCCCAAGGCGCGCAGAGAGGAACGCATAGCCAGAAATTCTTTACGTCTGGAGGCGGTGACGCTAGAGACATCCTGAGATAGAAATACTCGTTGACCTTGCCAAGACACTTGTTTTTTATTCCTCGCAGCTGAGAGAATCAATAAAAGATCTGTATATTTCAGAAATAAGATGATGACTCCACGAGGTTTTGAGGAGGAGCCCGTTCTGGCACCTAGTCTATGGGCTCTTTGTATACTAATGGAGGTGGAAGGTGGTAGGTCCAGAAGTTTCGGCAAGAAAGTGGTGAAGAAAGTTACTGGATTATCCCCCTCAAGATTTTCCGGCAGATTGTAAATACGGAGGTTATTCCTCCTATTTCGATTTTCCAAATCCTCTGTATGCTTTTGGAGTGAGAGGACCGTTTTTTCTAAAGAGTCTATACGTTGTGTGTTGGACTGAACTTCAGGAAGGTGCTGTTCAACAGTAGAAAGACGGGCATCCATATTTTCCCATTTATCCTTTAAAAGCTGCATATCTGTACTCGTTTTTTCAATAAATGGGCGCAGTGCACGCAGTTCCTCTAGAATTTGGTCAGTAGAAGAATGTGAAGGATTGTCTTCTGGCGTAGGAGAATTTTGCTTGAGGCGCTTGCCCGCCGGAGCGGGCGGGGAAGACTTACTGGTGTTAGTATGAGCCAATGATGATTTTGGAGTCGTCATTTTCGCAGATGCGGTGGCTCTATTTGTACCAGATGAAGATGCTCCTGAAGTACTCCCCGATGGTGTGAAGACAAATTTAGGTTTGCGTAAGTTGACCATAGAAGGAAAGGAACGTGCGACAATACAGTCTCAATTCCCTGTGAGACGACTAAAGGTGCATGTGAAATGTTCCAGAAATATCTCCAAAGAGAGGGTGAAGCACCCAGACGTAACTCAGTGGAAAAGGCGACAGGGAATTAGAGTGTGCTAAATAACGAGTACAGAAAAAGGGGAGGATGACTAAAATGGAAGCACAGGAAGGAGCATTCTGAAGTAGTTGAGGCGCAGGAGAAACGGGCAGAAAGTCTCAGAGAACGTTGTTGTCATAGCGCCATGAGGAAGAAATTTAGGATAAAAAGTATTTCAGAGTAGTGAGCATGTTAGGGCGGGAAACATCCAGAAGTCAGGGGTGAAGCACCGTAAAACTGCGTATTTGGACGTTTCCTCTAATGTGGAAGATGAGAGAAAAAATGCAGTAAAGGCGTCTTGCACAATATATATAAATCTCACCCCTGAAGTGAAGTCGGTGTCTGAAAGATCGTTGGTGTCCAGTGACACGTCGTGTAGTGACAGCTCCTGTCAGCAGAGGCTCCGATGTTCGGAAGAGCTTCAAAATGGCGGCTCCGTGAGGGGCAGGAATTTCATCGCGGAGAGGGGCGAAAACGGCTCCACAAGCGGTGAAAAGCTGCTCCGCTGAATCCGTTAATGTTCCGCCAGCCAAATCCGGCGACGGTGCTCAGTAGTGGTCCCGTCTACATCGGGAAAAATACGCCGTGAGGTGATCGATGCGGCGGAGCTCCGTACCTAGCCGGCCATCTTGCGCGGCATCCAAGCCACGCCCCCCTCTTTCATTACAACTTTAAGCGTACTCACTTTTAAAGCACAGTAAATAGTACATGATGACCTTAAAGAGCACCTGGTTATCCAGTCATTATGACTACAATTAAGGCAGGTCAGGTGCCTCAGTCCCTGCCTGGTCATGAGGGGGGGTGGTGGCAGACAGTGGTGTGGCGCTGAAAGTAAGTGTATGCGGGCCACAGCCTACACGCACAGTGCAGTAGCTGGGTGGATTGGTATGGTAACTAGGGTTGAATTTAGTAGTGCGTGTGTGAGGCAGGCACATGCACTACTACATTCAACCCAACTACCGCACCGCAGCACCTCTGTCTGTCTGTGCGGGTAAAAAGCACCACTGCCATTTATGAGTGAGAGGTCACCTCACCAATGACAGTTGTGCTTTTTCTCCGCAGAGCAGAGGCAGGAGTGCACACTGCACTGTGCATAGCTGCCAAGGTTTCAGATTGCTATGTGTGACATTTTCATAAATTCAGTGCAATTATGTGCGATATTCAATGACTATGAGTTACACGTTCTCGTGAGCAAAAATCGAGCAACGCAAATGAGGGAAACATATAAATATCTGAAATTGCACCTACTTGAGCAACCAGAAACCCTAAGATCTAAAACTGTTGCACTAGGGCTGCTGGGAAATTCCATCTGTAACTGACTCTGAGTGAGACTGCGATTGCACCAAGCAACCTACCCACTGCTCTACTGGTCTCAAAAGGACAGAATATAAAAAAAATGGCAGTGGTCTGAAAATACAGACAATTAGAGCTTGTATGATAGCGGTTATAGTTAGTGGAGCTCTGTAAAGCTATGCAGACCAATGCTTTGTCAAATTTCCAGGATTTCACTTCTGAAGTAGGCTGAATAGTCCCCAGATGCATTTTAGCTTCCAGTACAGCACTATAAAAAGTTCACAAATAATTACAGTCAATAAAAGTGTATCTTAATCGTTATGTGAAATATTAATTCTAAATAAAACAGGCAAAAAGCTAACAGCAACTGGTGGCACTGTGGTTTGTGTTCACGCAATTACGCCAGACCTCTTTCGCATAGCTGCCAAGGTTTTATATTGCTTATGAGTGACATTTTCTTAAAATCAGTGTAATTACGAGTGACATTTCAACAACTATGAGTGACACTTTATCGTGAGCTAAATTAAGCAATGTAGACGAGGGAAACATAAATATCAGATATTATACCCATTTGAGCAACAAGAAACTCTAAGAAGATGTTAAAACTGATGCAAAGCACCAGAAATGGAAGAGCACTAACCAGAGACTGCATGCCTGCAGTTCACAGTAACAGAGGGCAGGAAGGCACTGCAGCAGCTCAGAAGATGATCTCATTGATCTGATCATTCATAGCCACACACTAGCCTAAAAGCTGAATTTCATAGCATAGCAGTCACATTTTCAGATTGCTTATATGTGAGATTTCCATGGTTGTAGTGTACCTGTGAGAGACATGCTACCGCCTAATGAGTGGCAAAATCAGTGGCACTTTCTCCACAGTAGAAATAAGCAATGAAGTCCATATTGAGAGTTAAATATTACATATGACTCACCTTTTGGGCAATGAGGAGCATTTACCAGACAATATTGTCTCTTTTAACACCTTTAACAGCCAATCAGAAGTAGCCTGACCCACTCAGTGCATCCTAACTTCATTGCCCGGATCAGAAACAGCCAGGAACAGCCCAGTGTGTTGGAACCCTGCACACTTCCAGCAGATCGACCCCTGCTCAATAACCCCCTTACCTCCATCAGAGCCATCCTAGCCAGCTGAATTTCATTCTAGCTCATTCGTGTCCACCAGAACTAGTGTGACCCTGCCCAGTGCATTCTAAACAGTTTAACCCTCAACACAACCATCCTGGTCCTGCCCAGTCCCATCTAGTAGCCTTTTCCCAGTATGATTTAGTCATCCCTGCCCGGTGCAAGCAAACACCATATCTATGCAACCCAGTCAGTTTAAGCAAATCTGGCCCCAGAACCAGCAACCAGAACCAGAGTTGGTACCTGGCTGTTTTTAAATCTGGCTGATTACAATTTTAATGTCTCAGCACACAAATCACCAAAAGTTGGCATTTTTTGAGTGCACATTTAAAACAGCAAACATACGAGTAAAAGCACTTTAAAATGTGAGGAGGAGCTGCTTGGATGGTCCGAGACTAATAAAGTAATAAAAGGCAGAAAGTCAGTGTTAACAAGCATTTGCAATGCAATAGGTCTCGCATTAGGAAAGTTTGAGCTATTGGTATTGAAAATGACAAATTTTGTATTTATGTTTTGTTTTTGAAAATAGCGAAATTAATAGCTTTGTCAATTACAATGCCAATAGTTATAACTTTCGCAAATGTGACACCTATAGCATTTGTAATGCAATATGTTTTGTAATTACGTGACTTACATGTATTGATATTACAAATAACAATGGCTTTTTATTTTTTTAAATAATTAATACTTAATTAAAAGTTATTGTAATTTATAATGGCAATAGCTTAAACTTTTGTAAATAACTTTTGTGAAGATTATGTTCAGTGTATTTTATTGTGACGAAAATCGAAGAACAGAAGTGAAATATTAACATCTTTTTGTTACATTTGTAATAAAGCTTGAAACTTTGAGAGAACATACTTGAACCAGTTGTTGTTGAATGGTTGCACAGATTGATGCTGTGATAGCGCTGAGTGATGTTGTGGTGGCGAACGAGTGATGCTGTGGCGTTCAGTCATGCTCTGGTAACGCATAGTGATGTTGTGGTGCCCCTGAGTGATGCTGTGGTGGTGCTGAGTGATGCTGTATGCTATGCTATGTTTTGTTTTGCTATCCTATGTTTTGTTTTGTTATGCTATGCTATGTTTTGTTTTGCTATCCTATGTTTTGTTTTGTTATGCTATGCTGTGTTTTGTTATGCTATGCTACGTTTTGTTATGCTATGCTATGTTTTGCTATCCTATGCTTTTTTTTGCTATCCTATGCTTTGTTATGCTTTGCTATGTTTTGTTATGCTATGCTATGTTGTGTTTTATTATGCTATGCTATGTTTTGTTTTGCTATCCTATGTTTTGTTTTGTTATGCTATGCTGTGTTTTGTTATGCTATGCTACGTTTTGTTATGCTATGCTATGTTTTGCTATCCTATGCTTTTTTTTGCTATCCTATGCTTTGTTTTGCTATGCTATGTTTTATTGTGTTTGGTATGCTATGCTATGTTTTGCTATGCTATTATATGTTTTGTTTTGCTATGTTTTGTTGTGTTTTCATAAGCTATGCCATGTTTTGTTGTGTTTTTTTTTTTATGCTATGTGTTGTTGTGTTTTGTTATGCTATGTTTTACGTTATGTCATGTTATGTTTTGTTATGGTATGTTTTGTTTTGCTATCCTATGCTTGGTTTTGTTATGCTATGCTATGTTTAGTTTTGCTATCCTATGCTTGGTTTTGTTATGCTATGCTATGTTTTGTTGTGTTTTGTTATGTTATGCTGTTTTGTGGTGTTTTGCTATGCTATGCTTTGTTATGCTATGATTTGTTATGCTATGCTATGTTTCGTTGTGTTTTATTACGCTATGCTTTGTTTTGCTATGCTATGCTATGCTTTGTTATGCTGTGCTTTGCTAAGCTTCGTTTTCTTATGCTATGTTGTTTTGTTATGCCATGCTATGTTGTTTTGTTATGCTATGCTACGTTTTGCTATGCTTTGCTATACTATGTTTGGTTATGTATGCTATGTTTTGGTGTGCTTTGTTATGCTTTTGTTGTGTTTGTTATGCTATGTGTTGTTGTGTTTTGTTATGCTATGTTTTGTTATGTTATGTTATGTTATGCTATGTTTTGTTTTGCTATCATATGCTTGGTTTTCTTATGCTGTGCTATGTTTAGTTTTGCTATCATATGCTTGGTTTTGTTATGCTATGCTATGTTTTGTTGTGTTTTGTTATGCTATGCTATGTTTTGTTGTGTTTTGCTATGCTATGCTTTGTTATGCTATGCTATGATTTGTTATGCTATGTTTTGTTGTGTTTCATTATGTTATGCTTTATTTTGCTATGTTTTGTTATGCTATGCTATGCTTTGTTATGCTGTGCTATGCTAAGCTTTGTTTTGTTATGCTATGTTGTTTTGTTATGCTATGCTATGCTTTGCTATACTATGTTTGGTTATGTATGCTATGTTTTGGTGTGCTTTGTTATGCTATGTTGTGTTGTGTTTTCCTATGTTTTGTTATGCTATGTTTTGTTCAAGTTCAAGTTCAAGTTCAGGCATTTGTATAGCGCACTACTCACCCAGAGGGTCTCAAGGCGCTTGGGGAAGGGGTTCACTTATTTGTCGAATAGCCAGGTTTTCAGTTCTTTTCTGAAGGAGATGTGGTTCTGATTAAGGCGGAGGTGGGTGGGGAGTGAGTTCCAGGTCTTGGCAGCCAGGAAGGAGAAGGATCTGCCACCCATGGTGGATTTCCGGATGCGCGGGACTGCAGCGAGGGCTTGATTGGACGATCTTAGTTGGCGGGTGGGTTTGTAGAAGGACAATCAAGTGTTGAGGCATTCGGGTCCTAGATTGTAGAGGGCCTTGTGTGCGTGGGTGAGAAGGCGGAAAGTAATTCTTTTGTTGACGGGAAGCCAGTGGAGGTCTTTTAGATGTCCGGTGATGTGATCTTGGCGTGGGATGTCTAATATGAGTCTCGCTGACGCGTTTTGGATGCGCTGGAGTTTTTTTCTGTAATTTTGTTGTGATTCCGGCGTAAAGTGTGTTACCATAATCCAGTCGACTCGTGACCAGTGCGTGGGTGACAGTCTTTCTTGTCTCGAGGGGGATCCAGCGGAAGATCTTTTTGAAGATGCGAAGTACGTTGAAGCAGGAGGACGAGACGGCGTTGACTTGTCTGGACATCGAGATAGAGGAGTCTAGGATGAAGCCAAGGTTACGTGCATGGTCTGTGGGTGTGGGTGCTGTGCCCAGAGCTGAAGGCCACCAAGATTCGTCCGAAGCTGAGGGTGAAGATCCTAGGATGAGCACCTCCGTTTTGTCTGAGTTGAGTTTTAGGCGGCTCTGTTTCATCCATTCGGCTACTTCTTTCATGCCTTCGTGAAGATTGATTTTGGCGGTGTTGGGGTCTTTGGTGAGGGAAAGGATTAGCTGGGTGTCATTGGCCGAAGAGATGATGTTGAGGTTGTGTTGACGCGCGATGGAGGCGAGAGGACTCATGTAGACGTTGAAGAGGGTGGGACTGAGTGAGGATCCTTGAGGTACGCCGCAGATGACTTCGGTGGCCTCTGAGTAGAATGGGGGAAGTCGGACTTTTTGAGTTCTCCCAGCGAGGAATGAGATGATCCAGTCCAAGGCTTTTCCTTGTATGCCGATGTTGCTGAGTCGATGTATAAGGGTGCTGCTGTGGCAGACAGTGTCGAAAGCGGCGGAAAGGTCGAGTAGGATGAGGGCCACTGTTTCTCCGTTGTCCAGGAGTGCTCGGATGTCGTCGGTCGCTGCAATGAGGGCGGTTTCGGTGCTGTGTTTGGCTCGAAACCTGGATTGAGATGGATCAAGGGAGTTGTTGGATTCAAGGAAGGTGGCGAGCTGGCAGTTGACGGCTTTCTCGATGACTTTGGCCGGGAAAGGGAGGAGGGATATGGGTCGGTAGTTTTTCAGTTCTGAGGAGTCCGCTGTGGGTTTCTTCAGAAGGGCGCTGAGTTCGGCGTGTTTCCAGCTTTCTGGAAAGGTGGCAGAGTTGAAAGAGCAGTTGATGACATCGCGGAGTTGGGGTGCGATGATGGAGTCAGCTTTGTTGAAGATGTGGTGGGGACAGGGGTCAGAAGGCGAGCAAGAGTGGATTGAGTTCATGAGGTGAATGGTGTAATCAGTGGTGATTGGGTTCCAGGCGCTGAGGTTGTTAGTTGGAGGAGTAGGATTTGAAGGGGGTGGGGCGGGTTGATCGCTGGGAGAATTCTCGAAGCTGTTGTGGATGTCGGCAATTTTGTTGTAGAAGAAGGAGGATAGCGCATTGCAGAGGTCTTGGGAGGGGGTGATGTCGTCAGTTGCTGCGGTGGGGTTGGTGAATTCTTTGACGATATTGAAGAGTTCCTTGCTGTTATGAGTGTTGTTGTCAAGACGATCCTTGAATGCTGATTTCTTGGCGGATCGAATCAGTTGGTGGTATTTGCGGGTGGCTGTATTGAGGGAGGCCATGTTGTCTGAGGTAGGGTTTTTTCTTCAATTCTTCTCTATGGTGCGGCATAGCTTCTTGGATTTTTTAAGTTCGTCATTGAACCAGGGAGCCTTTTTGCTGGCTGATTTCATCTGGTGCTTTTTCATGGGTGCTAATTCGTCCGCACTGAGGGTAATCCAATGCCTGAGGTTGGTGGCCGCTTGGTCTGGGTCCATAGAGAGGGTGGGAGGGTTTTGGCTGAGTGATGTGAGGAGTTGGTCGGTGGTGATTTTGTTCCAGTTTCTCCGAGGAATAGGTTGTGGACGGTTGTGGGTCAGGGTGGTTTTGTAGCTGAAGTGAACACAACTGTGATCCGTCCAGTGGAGAGCTGTAGTGCGATCGAAGGAGATGTGCTTGCTGGAGGTGAAGATAGGGTCGAGCGTGTATCCGGCTGTGTGAGTGGGGGTGTCAACAAGTTGTTTGAGTCCGAGATTGGCCAGGTTGTCCAGAAGGGTGGTGGTGTTGTTGTCGTGTTTGTTGTCAAGGTGGTAGTTGAGGTCTCCTAGAAGAATGTAGTTCTCGGAGGCGAGGGCGTGTGGGCTGACGAAGTCCGTGATGTCATCGCTGAATTGAGTGCGGGTGCCTGAAGGCCTGTAAATGAGGGTGCCTCTAAGTGTGGTCCTGGGGTCGGTGTGGATCTGGAAGTGGAGATGTTCGGCGGTTGCAAGATTGTTGTCGGAGCTGGTTGTGATTTTGATGGTGTTTCTGTGGACGATGGCGATGCCTCCTCCTGTTTGATTGGTGCGGTCTTTTCGGATAATTTTTTAAGCATCCGGTATGGCTATGGCGATGTCGGGATCAGATGATGTGTTCATCCATGTTTCAGTAAGGAAGGCGATGTCAGGTGACGCAATGTCGATTAGGTCCCAGAGTTCTGTTGCGTGTCTGTGGACCGAGCGGGTGTTGAGCAGGATGCAATTTAGGCGGTTAGAGTCGGAGTTGCGTTTGGAGGACGTGGATTTGGTGAGGGTCCTGAAGCAGTTGAACTTGCAGGAGAGGCAGGCGAATGGGCCGTGGGTACGTCCTGGAGTGGCTTCGCAGCATAGTGGAGTACGTCCGGGGTTGAGGGCGAGGATAGTAGCGGCATCATATGTGACTCTAGAGGGTTGGGAGCGGCGGGGACCAGGGAGTCTGGCGCTGGGTGCGGTCCAGGCACAGACGGGCATAGACAGGCTTACCTTTGGCGCACCTTCGGCGCGGCCACAGCGCGTGGACGCTGCGCGTAGATCCATCTGTCCATAAATGGATAGTGGGGGGGGCGGAGCGTGGGAGGGTCAGCTGGGAGGTGGGAGCGGGGAGGAGACACGGGGACAAGGTAAACACCAACAACAACAGCAAAAAGGCGGTAGGGTAGCGCGAGCCAAAGCAGGGGCACAGTCGTCCTTCAAAATGCCTAAATACAGTACACACGCAAATTAATCAATTATGTTACCGCTATACAGGAGCACTGAGCACAAATTAATAAATTAATCAAAGCAAACGATACCAGGCGCTATGCAGGAGCACTGAGCACAAATAAATAAATTAATCAGAGCAAACGATACCAGGCGCTATGCAGGAGTACTGAGCACAAATAAATAAATTAATCAGTGCGAACGATACCAGGCGCTATGAAATCTCCGAGGCACTTTCTCTGGACATGCAGGGCTCGAGGAGGAGCGAGTGGGAGCGACCGCTGAGTGCAAGATCCAGACATAGCATAGCATAACATGTTTTGTTATGCTATGCTATGTTTTGTTATGCTATGCTACGCTTTGTTGTGTTTTGCTATGCTATGTTTTGTTTTGTTATGCTATGCTATGTTTTGTTTTTCTATCCTATGCTTTGTTTTGTTATGCTATGCTTTGCTGTGTTTTTTTACGCTATGCTATGTTTTGTTATGCTATGCTGGTGAGGGTGAGTGAGGGTGTGTGAGGGTGAGTGAGGGTGGGTGAAGGGGTGCGAGGGTGGGTGAGGGTGGGTGAGGGTGTGTGAGGGTGAGGAGGTGTGAGGGTGAGGGTGAGGGGGGTGAGGGTGCGTGATGGTGAGGGGGTGTGAGGGTGTGTGAGGGTGGTGAGGGGGTGTGAGGGTGAGGGGGGTGAGGGTGAGGGTGAGGGGGGTGAGGGTGCGTGAGGGTGAGGGGGTGTGAGGGTGTGTGGGGGTGAGGGGGTGAGTGGGTGTGGGGGTGAGGGTGAAGGGGTGGGGGGTGTGAGGGTGGGGGGTGTGAGGGTGAGTGAGGTGTGTGAGGGTGAGGGGGTGTGAGGGGGGTATGTGGGGGTGAGGGTGTGTGAGGGTAAGGGGTGTGTGAGGGTGAGGGGTTGTGAGGGTGTGAGGGTGTTGAGGGTGGTGAGGGTGTGTGAGGGTGAGGGTGTGTGAGGCTGTGTGAGGGTGTGTGGGGGTGAGGGTGTGTTGAGGTGAGGGGGTGTGGGGGAGAGGGTGAGGGGGTGGGGGTGTGAGGGTGGGGTGTGTGAAGGTGAGTGAGGGTGTGTGAGGGTGTGGGGGGTTGAGGGGGTGTGTGGGGGTGGGAGGGTAAGGGGTGTGTGAGGGTGTGTGAGGTTCAGGGTGTGTGTGAGGGTGTGGGGGGTGAGGGTGTGAGGGGGTGCAGGGTGGTGAGAGTGAAGGGGTGTGAGGGTGGGGGTGACAGGGGTGTGGGTGTGTGAGGATGTATGAGGATGTGGGTGACGAGGGTGAGGGGGTGCGAGGGTGTGTCAGGCTGTGAGAGGGTGTGAGAGGGGGTGTGAGGGTGAGGTGTGAGGGTGGGTGAGGGTATGAGGGTGTGAGGGTGATGGGGTGTGAGGGAGGGTGAGGGTGAGTGAGGGTGAGGGAGTGTGAGGGTGGTGAGGGGGTGTGAGGGTGTGTGAGGGTGAGGGGTGTGTGGGGGTGAGTGTGGGGGGTTGAGGGTGTGTGGGGGTGAGGGTGTGTGAGGGTGAGGGGGTGTGAGCATGGTAACTGTATGCTGCTAGGTCTCCCACATTGTGCCCAGCATCAAGAATGAATTGCTTGCAGTGGAGCCAGCTTCTGCCCCTGAAATGCCCGGCAAGCTGTGATGTTTTTGATGCGTTTTTTCCAAGATAGGCATAAGGTCTTAAAAGTGTAAGGTAATAAATACAAATGCTGCCGTTAGTGTGGTATAAATATGTCTGCAAATGCGTTTAAAAAGTACCAGTCACTTTAGGGATAAAGGTGACCACTGACTTAGATAAGTTAGTAGAACTCAATATGAATCCATTATTAGATAAGGTAAAAAGAAACACCGAAAGGATTCACAACCTACACCTGACGTTAATGGGGAGGATAAATGTCATTAAGATGATTACTTTCCCAAAATTCTTATATCTTTTTAGAACGATCCCATTGTTCTTTGAACAATCATGGTTCAGGAAACTGGAATTAATACTTAATAGACTAATCTGGGCCCAAGGGAAGACCAGAAGAGCGTATCGAATCATGGTACTTCCGAGGGAGAAGGGAGGATGGGGAGCCCCGGATTTTAGACTTTATTATTGGGCAGCAACCTTGCAGTATACACAGGGGTTATTAGGTGGAGGGGGAAATGAGGAACAGGACACAAATGTATATAGAGCACTAGTTGGGGAAGAAGCTGAGAATGGCCTGTTGAAAACAGTTGATTACAACTATTTTAAACGTACTAAATTTAAGACTTTACAAGCAGCATATAAAGTTTGGAGAGTGGTGGCAAGAAAGCTGGGTATCGGCCGATATAACTACTATACACGACTATATAATAATCGCTCACTACCAGGGGATTTATTCAGGGATACAATTATGAAGGAATGGGACAACAAGGGGATTAAAAAGGTAGGGGACCTAATGGACATGGAGGGGACAATTAGACAATTCCAGGATTTACAAACGAAATATAGTATAAGGGGAAACAATTTTTTTAAATACTTACAGCTAAGAAGTTATCTAGCAGATAAAAGAGGTGGATTAAATAGGGTTTGAACATAGTAGGATTATGGAATATCTAGAGAAGACGAATCACTGTACAATCAGACAGCTTGATGCAGAATTGTATACATTAAAAATCGATGATAGAGATAAGTTTGCCACCAAATGGGTTGAAAAGGTGGGCGCCTCCATGGAGGATCTACAGACATCCTTGGAGTTAGGGCACACAGTACTATGCTCTGCGACATTACAATCACAACACTACAAAATAATATATTCCCTATATCATACGCCAGCCAGAATTGCACAGTGGGGTGGGGTCACTGGAATCACATGCCCACGTTGCGACTCACTAGAGGCGGATATTGTTCATATGTTCGCTCAATGTCCAATCAATCAATCAATCAATCATCGCATTTCTATAGCGTACTACTTACCCAGAGGGTCTCAAGGCACTGGGGGGGGGGGGGGTCTGCTACTGCTCGAACAACCAGGTCTTGAGTTGCTTCCTGAAGGCGAGGTGGTCCTGGGTCAGGCGGAGGTGGGTGGGGAGGGAGTTCCATGTCTTGGCAGCGAGTTAGGAGAAGGACCGTCCTCCTGTGGTGGCTCTACGGATGCGGGGGACGGCGGCGAGGACGTGGCTGGTCGAACGAAGCTGGCGTTTGGGAGCGTAGAAGTTGAGGCGCTGTTGAGGTATCCTGGGCCTTGGCTGTGTAGGGCTTTGTGTGCGTGGGTGAGGAGACGGAAGGTGATTCTCTTGTTGATCGGGAGCCAATGCAGATCTCTCAGGTGTCCGGAGATGTGGCTGCGACGGGGGATGTCCAGGATGAGTCGTGCTGAGGCGTTCTGGATCCGCTGGAGTCTCTTCTGGAGTTTGGCGGTGGTTCCGGCGTAGAGGGTGTTGCCGTAGTCCAGACGGCTGGTGACGAGGGCCTGGGTGACCGTCTTCCTGGTCTCGGTGGGGATCCACCGGAAGATCTTACGTAGCATACGCAGGATGTTGAAGCACGACGAGGAGATGGCGTTGACTTGTCTGGTCATGGAGAGGGAGGACTCCAGGATGAAGCCCAGGTTGCGTGCGTGGTCTGTTGGTTTGGGTGCGCTGCCTAGGGCAGGGGGCCACCAGGAGTCGTCCCAAGCGGCGGGTGAGGATCCCAGGATGAGGACTTCCGTCTTATCTGAGTTCAGTTTCAGGCGGCTGTTCTTCATCCATTCGGCTACCTCTTTCATCCCCTCATGAAGGTTGGCTCTGGCGGTGGCGGGGTCATTGGTAAGGGAGATGATCAGCTGGGTGTCGTCGGCGTAGGAGATGATGTTGAGGTTGTGCTGGCGTGCGAAGTCTGCGAGGGGGCTCATGTAGATGTTGAAGAGGGTTGGACTGAGCGAGGAGCCTTGAGGGACGCCGCAGATGACTTCGGTGGCTTCAGATCTGAACGGGGGGAGGCGGACTCTCTGGGTTCTTCCGGCGAGGAAGGAGATGATCCACTCCAGTGCCTTCTCCTGGACTCTGACGTTGCTGAGGCGTTGTACTAGGGTACGATGGCAGACAGCGTCGAAGGCCGCAGAGAGGTCGAGGAGGATGAGGGCCGCTGTTTTTCCGTTGTCGAGCAGCGCTCGGATGTCATCGGTGACTGCGATCAGGGCGGTCTCGGTGCTGTGGTTGGCCCGGAAGCCAGACTGCGAGGGGTCGAGGGATCCGTTCCTCTAGAGGAAGGCGGCCAGCTGCTTGTTGACAGTCTTCTCGATGACTTTTGCAGGAAACGGGAGCAGCGAGATGGGGCGGTAGTTCTTGAGGTCGGTGGGGTCAGCCGATGGCTTCTTGAGTAGAGCGCTGAGTTCGGCGTGCTTCCAGCTCTCCGGGAAGGTAGCGGTGTAGAAGGAGGTGTTGATGATGTCCCGCAGGTGGGGTGCGATGATAGCGTCGGCCTTGTTGAAGACGTGGTGAGGGCAGGGGTCGGTCGGAGATCCGGAGTGGATGGAGTTCATCGTGCGGACGGTGTCTTCGGTGCTGATCGGAGTCCAGGCGCGGAGGGTGGTGGTGGGGGGCGGTGGTTCGGTTGTGGAGTTCGTCGGTTGAGTGCTGAAGCTGTTGTGTATGTCCGCGATCTTGTTGTGGAAGTAGGAGGCGAGGGAGTTGCAGAGGTCTTGCGAAGGGGTGATGTCGTTTTTTCCGGCGTTGGGGTTGGAGAGCTCTTTGACGATGTTGAAGAGTTCTTTGCTGTTGTGTGTGTTGTTGTCCAGTCGTTCCTTGAATGCAGTTTTCTTGGTGGCGCGGATGAGTTGGTGGTGTTTCCGGGTGGTGAGCTTGAGGGCATTCATGTTGTCCGGTGTTGGGTCTCTGCGCCAGGTTCTCTCGAGGGCTCGGCAGTTCTTCTTGGAGCTCTTGAGTTCGTCGGTGAACCATGGGGCTTTCTTGCTGCCAGGTCTGCTGGGCGGGGTCCTCAGGGGGGCGAGCTCGTCTGCGCAGTCGCTGATCCACTTCGTGAGGTTGGTGGCCGCTTGGCTAGGGTTCGTTGTGCAGGTGGGAGGGTTCATGCTCAGGAAGGACTGAAGCTCGTCGGCTGTGATCTTGTTCCAGTTCCTGCGTGCAGCCTGTTGCTGGTGGATCGTGGTCCTTGCGAAGCTGAAGTGGACGCAGCAGTGGTCCGTCCAGTGGAGTCCGGTGGCGTGGCTGAAGGCGATGTCCTTGCTGGCTGAGAAGACGGGGTCGAGTGTGTGTCCGGCGTAGTGGGTGGGGGTGGTCACCAGTTGCTTGAGTCCCAGGTTGGCGAGGTTGTGCGGTCGTTGTTGTTCTCCAGGTGGAAGTTGAGGTCCCCTAGGAGGATGTAGTCAGTGGAGCAGAGGGCGTGTGGGCTGATGAAGTCGGCGATGTCTTCGCTGAATTGTGTGCGTTGTCCAGGGGGTCTGTAGATGAGGGTGCCTCTGAGGGTGGTCTTGGGGTTGATGTGGACTTGGAAGTGCAGGTGCTCGGCGGTTGTGAGGGTGTCATCGGTGTTGGTCGTGATGCGGATGGTGTTCCTGTGGACGATGGCGATGCCTCCTCCGGTGTGGTTGATGCGGTCCCTTCGGATGATCTTGTAGCCGTCTGGGATGGCGATGGCGATGTCAGGCGCGGAGGAGGCGTTCATCCAGGTTTCCGTGGAGAAGGCGACGTCTGGGGCTGTGGTGTCGAGCAGGTTCCAGATCTCGATGGCGTGCCTGTGGACGGAGCGGGTGTTGAGCAGGATGCATTTCAGGTGGCTGCTGCTGTTGCTCGTCGAGGTCTTGGGCACTGCTGGAGTCGTGCAGGTCCGGATGCAGGTGAACTTGCAGGAGTTGCAGCAGAAGGGTCCGTGGGTGCGTCTCGGGGTGGCCCGGTAGCAGCCCGGGACTCGGCCGGCGTTGAGTGCGTTGAGGGTGGCGGCGTCGTACGTCCGGCGGGTGGGCTGGGGTCTGCGGGGGCCAGGGGTCCTGGCACTGGGCGCGGTCCAGGCGCGGACGGGCGCAGACGGGCTTACCTTTGGCGCACCTTTGGCGCTCATTTGGCGCGCCCGCTGCGCGTCAACGCTGCGCGTTTGCCACTCTGCCATAAGAGGAGAGTGGGGGGGGGCGGAGCGAGGGAGGGGCAGTTGGGAGGCGGGAGCGGGGCGGCGAATGGCGAATGTCCACAACTACATACACTAAAAGGGGCAATTGAGAATTTTTTGGTAAACTCATTGGGAATCAAAAGAAAATTGACAGATGATATAATAATTTTAGGAGTCGCGGGAGAAACAGAGGATCATTACATAGAATTTTTGTTTATGGTAACGGCGGTGTATCGAATCGGATTTGCAAGAGCATGGCTCGATAAGGCCCCCCCTAATTTTGAACTCTGGATAGCAAGGTTGAGCTCTACCTACAATCTGGAGAAAGCTATCTATGAAAGAAAGGGCAGGAGGGCGAGAGCATTTGGTGAAAGAATTTGGCAACCTCTAGCTCGTTGGAAGAATAGTAAGAATTAAGGAAGGGTATTCAAGACGGGAGCGAGCAGAAAAGAGGAGAAAGTTAGAAAGTAATGTTAATGATATGATTACATCAAATTTGATAATGGTATGTAGATAATACTAAAATGTATATGAACATGATTCTTTTTTTTGTCTTTTTTGTTTTTTCTTTCCCTTTTTGTACTGTATGCTTTATGTGCTATATTGGAAAACAGTGTAAAAATGGGATAACATTTTAAATAAAATAAAATTAAATAAAAAAGTACCAGTCGCAAAAATACTTTTTACAAAAAGCGTTGGCAAAACCATTAGGTTTGGATGTAATGCGTTAATGCATTCAAAGACAGGCATGCATAAATGTGCATACTTTTTGTGCAGTTCTCTGAACGATGTGTATCTTTTTGTGCTTCCTATGCCTGTGTCCCCTTTAAAAAATAACTTCCCCAGATTATTGTGCTTCAGGCTACACAGAAACATGAAACAAAAGGCCTGTGTGCATTTGTACATGCCTAAGTTTGCACACTGTAGCACATTAAAATCAGACCTATTGACTCTACCTTTACTATCGCTGACTTTATCCTTTCATTTGTTACATATTACAGCCACAAACAGGTGAATTTAAACAAACCTTTAGCAGAAACAGTTCTCTCGCACCTGAAGCGAACCGGTTGAACTGTTTAGTTATTTCTCAGCAGCAATATCTGTCTACAACAACAAACAGCTCTGTATTAACAGACACCACTAACCCTCTGATCAGTCAGATACAGATTGCGCAGCCTTGACTTGGGCAGTGTTTACCACGGGAAACGGCCACTACAACGAGGCCGTTTCCACGAATACCTTAACCACGCATGCAGTACAACGCATGCGTGGTTACCACGAAAGCCTTTACCACGCATACCTTTACTACGAGGTATGTAGTAAAGGCATATGTGGTAAAGGTTAAAAGTAAAAAAAATGGGGCTTGGGAGGGTCTCTCCCCATAAATAAAACTCATCAGAAGTCACGTCGGGATATGCAGGCAATCAACGTCGTTTAAGAGAAAACGGAAAAAAACTTCCGCTTCCTCTTAACGAAGTATGACGTCACAACGGAAGAATTCGAGGAAAAGCAAATGCGTAGAAATAACATTCTGCTGAAACGCATGCGTGGTAAAGGCATGCGTTGCAACGGAATGCGAAGTAAGAACATACAACCGTTTACCACGAGCAGTCGGGGACTGAAGGATATATTCGGCAGGTTTGTGTGCACATCTAGGTTATCAACAGCCCGGTGATTGAAAGTGATCGCAAAACACACTGAGCACAACACTGCAGGCACACATGCCTTAAAGAGAAAGTGGGGATGGGACGGGCAGTTAGAGGAAGACAATAAAAAAATAGAGAAGCGGTAGGCGATATTAATAAAGAAAGAAGGGATATAACAATCAGTGGAGGAAGAGGGGAGGTTTCAAGGAAAAGCCCAGAAGCACCGTCTATTTTTTGCTCAATCAGTGAGGTCTAGGCGCATCTTTGCGCCTAGACCACTCTGCGTGATCGTCATGGTGGGTCTTGTGAGGTGTTAAGCGCTTTTTCTTCTCCCGCCAAGTGGTTCTACTGCTTACTGTCTCTTCACTCCCTTTGCTTGCCCATTCACTAGCATATCTCCCTGCCAAAGGTGTGAGGAGAAGGGCTTTGTGGCGATTCACTCTGGAGTAAGTTTGCCCTCTCACGCAACAAACAACATTTGCTCCTTACCAGCAGAGTTTCTACACGGGTCCTCGCTAGGCTCTGGTGTTAGAGACCGGGTCTGTGATCAAAGCCATTTTGAAAAAGCTCCTCCACTCCAATGTCAACCATGTTCAGTTTTCTGGCCTCACGGCAGCCATGTTCATGCTTCCTCAAGCAGGGGATTCCTCTTGCTGCACTGCTACGGCATTTCTCCTTTCCCAAGTTTCATGTCCAAGGCACTCGGGTCCATTTCCCTTGTGGCTTCCGGTGGAGCAGTGTGGTATATATGAATGTGGTGGTTACGCAGGATGTTGCAGGAGACTTTCCTCGAACCCTCTGCTGGCCACTTTATGAGGCGCCAAGACGGAGAGCGACACAAAGATCAAAATATGGCGGAATGGGAGAGAGAACTACTAGAGGCGGCCTCGGGCGCAGCACGTCTTCCGGGCACGAGCACTCTGGGATTAACGCGCTTCACGTTTCACTGTGAAGCGCGTTCACGGACCTGAATCGGCTCGTGCCCAGCCCACAATCGGCTCGTACACAGCATGCCGAGAGGCGCCCCACACTGCTGGAGCACTCAACTGTGCATTAATTATAGTTAAGTGCTCCAGCAGCCTGAGGCGCCTGTTGACATGCTGTGATAAGTGGGTCTCATGCTGTGATAATTGGTCTTGCAGCGCCTCAGGAAGTGGAGTCTCATGCTGTGATAATTGGTCTTGCGGGCTTACGTGCTACAAACGCGCACAAGCTGCTTCACTTTCAAGCGCGTTCACAGACCTGAGTCGGCTCGTGCCCAGGTCTGTAGCGGCTCGTACGCAGCTCTGACTCCCTTGGGGCCTAGCAAGGTGACTATAAGTCTCGTTGGCGGCAGCGCTTCGCGCTGCAACGCCAGCGAGACCTAAAAAGGAATACGAACTAACTGTATAGAGTCCTGTTTATCATGTCTAGGCTTTTGGGGAATCTTCCAACATTAGAAAGTGCCGGTATTATTCCCTGGGGAAGGTGGCAGCTGTACTGGTATATCCCTCACCACCTTATCCCATTCACTGCACAACTCACCGGTGACAAGTGCCCCTCATTGCCTAACTGCCAGGATGAGCGTCAGCGTGTCCTCATTGAGCCGGGCTGGGGGCCACTGGACGGCTTTGAGATTAAAAAATCGTATTTCACTGACTTGGATGGACGAGAGGCACTGATTGTAAAACATATACAGCAGCTACAGTTGCTGAAAGAAGTGCTTTTGATGACAGTACTTAGAGTAAAATTGCTCCCATTCAGGATGCATATGGCCTGATGTCTTCATACATATGGGTCCATCACATTTGAAGGTTGATTGGATTTGAACCCGGTTTTGATGTTTTTGTATTTTTTGGGTGAGTTGTCCTTTTAAGGCATTGTGCTGGTGTTGTATACGGTATCTCATACCCCACCACCTGCTGTTCTTTGTCCTTCTCCTCTGACATCGCTGCCAAGGAGAAAGAATGAACCAGAGAATGCAGGATGACCCCGATACTTACTAATTCTCTCAGCATTATCATGACTGGCAGCCAAGACCCAAACACCCCGTACCTAAAAACAAAAGTGCCTTTAACTAGGGTAACAACACACAAGCTCAACAAAAGGGCTTCCAGACTAGGTACTTCCAAACCAGATTCTGTGCTGAATATTGCACAGAGAGTGAGTCCAGGCTGCCTTACTTTAGAGCCTACAGGGATCGGTCCGTTGCTGCTAAAACAAGGCTGCCCTGCTACCCACCACCTCAGACCTCACACTGTGTATGAGACCTGGGTGTGACCAGGATGTAGGTAGAGAGCACGTGCAGAACTCCAACAGCGATGCTCTAATGCACCTTCTCGAGTGTGTGATTTCTGGCTGATTTTTTGTTATATGGATCAGTAAAATACTGTGAGGCAGATAATGTTTTGTTGGTACCGAAAATCCAATAAAGAAAAAAGTAAAAAAAATACTAATTCCCCAGGACACAAACACCTAAGCAGGCAGGGTATAGTGCTGCCGCCTGCAACTGTCTTTTATTTGTTTTATTGAAATGTTTTCGTCTTACATTATGAACATTTCAGTGTGAATATTTTGAGGTGGCCCAGACATGTCAGGAGGTCGCTGCCGCCTATTCCGTTTGTTTAATCCCAGCCCGGCCCGGCCCACAGTGCCAATGCCGATGAATCTGGTGATTGCAAATGCAATTTTAAAAAATACAAACAACATTAGTGACTCACCTTCAGGCGTCGGGGAGGGACAGGCAGGCAGGTGCTAGAAATAATTAGACTATGGGGTGCCTGTGCCTCTGTGGTAAATAAAATTTACCGGACCATTTTTCATGCATTAAATAAACAAGAGGGATAGCTCAATCAAATGAGAGGCAGAGTCCGTGGTATCTGAGTCATACGGGCTTTAATGCGATACCTCGAGGCAGGGGACATCGGGTTCCATCACCACTAAGGTTCAGGAAGGGACAATCTCATAGTTTATTAACATCACACAATATATATAGTAAAACAGTATAATTGCATAGAATACAGTAGGCGTGACAAGTGAAAAGTAAGAGATAAGAACACATGTGCGTAGCAGGAGGCGTGTAAGAAGGCGTACACGTGGGCGTGTACGTGACATGTCAGAGAAACGTCACAAGAAACGTCATAAGTGGGTGGATGTACAGGAGGATTCTGCAGGGTCAGCAGAAACTTATGACCTGGATGCGCGCGCAGCTGGCATGACGTGTAACTGGGGAGAGCTGGGGGCTTTGACTTTAGTTCTAGTAGAAGAGTCTCGATGTCTGGGATGTCAGAACGACCTATACCTATAACCTATCTAATATCTCATGTTTGGAGGATGTAGTGTCTGGAGTGAAAGGTCTCTCGGGCATGGGCCATACATTACTGAATGCTAGGGAGTGCATACGTGTCTTGGTACAATGAGCGGGGGCCATGGGCCTACCATGGTAACGGGTGTTGTAAATTACTTGCATGCAGACAGGAAGGCAGGGCCCTTTACTCTGCAGCCGGGGATATGTTTACCTATTTCACTAGACTGGAATGTGTTTTCAAGGAGGCTGAGCAGATAACTTGTAGGCAAAATACGATCTTGGCAGGCAGGCAGGCCAGGCCGAGCCGGGCACCGCTTCGCTTGGCAGGAAGTAAGGCAGAGGTCAGGGATGCATACCAAAATGGCAGCTTTAGAAACAGAAGAGACTTCGGAGCCTCAATTCAGGGCCTAGCTCGGCAGAGCCAGGAAAACATGGCTTCGCGTTAAAAGTGCACCATGTAAAGACGTTGGCAACATAGGTTTAGAAACCAAATTAGTGTTGCTTTCTTGGAGAACTTGGTAGATAACATGTTAACGTTGGACGCAAATGCATTTGCGTCTTTATTTTCGGTCATGGAGGGTAAATGCACGGAGGTCATGCATAGACATGGGACGTTGGGGTACACGATAGGGGACATACCTGGTCATATAAAATTCGATTTACCTCATTCCCTCCTTGTCCCCTACGTTCCCTTCAGGATATATCAATATTCATGAGACCATCTATCTGTTCATATAACATCATCAATTCTATAAGGCGTATTATTCCTAGGAATGACAATACTTTCCATCCCCAGGCGGAAATCACACTCCAGAACCAACCGGACCAAGTCCAGGTGCCTGGATTCTGGTGTATCAGGTGGGCGATCTCATGAAGCCTTGTAATGGCTTTGTATACTGACGGTGCGGTATTTGGAATAAAAATGCAACAACTAGATCCGATGACTCTACAAGCCCTGCCCCTATCGGCCAGGATGACGTCAAGGACAAGGCGATTTTGAAGAACAACAAGTCTCATAGCAGACTGCTCTTCAGTCAAGTTACCTAGGGCAAAAGTAGTTTCATTCACTACTGCTTCAAGGGTTCTGGTCAATCTACGTATTAATTTACTATTCTGGATGGGACCTATGAAGAAAAAGAAACCTTTATTGAAATCTGTGTATTGCTCTAATGTAGTTTCAGTCTGATCGACAATTGGGGTCTTGAGCTCCCGTTTATGTCTTACATGCACAAGACGTGAATTTCGATGATAATCAGGTGGGGCTAGGAAAACAGGTGGCAGTAGGAATGCGATGTAACATGTTCCATCCCAATCTAAGGGCAGACGGACATAAGCTATGGACCCACAAATAAAATAAGAATGACGGGAGGCTTTGAAAGTAGACTTTCCCTTATCACTGAATTCGACCACAGTATTACAATCACTGTGTCCTAGATGTACTGAACCATTCTTTCTAATGCATAATTCACCTTTCACTGGTAAAACTGTAATAGATGGCAGGTCTACATTAGTCTTGGATCGGACGTTCAAAATCATGAGATTAAGTGTGAAATTACCTAATCCATACACTTCATTTTCTAAATCGGTTCCTGTTCTTTGGGGAAGACCCTCCTTGTCTGGGAAACATGCTTTATTCATAACTGTATTCAGATCTCCCCATATCTAATTACCCGGGGAAACTTTGGACTCGCTGTCTAATGATGACATTAAAGTAAACCATGCACCACATGTACCATTATGTGTGAACGGGTAGGGAAAGAGGGGCAGAGCTCCCTTGTATTTCTGATAGGGAGGGAGTCGGCCACATACCCAGCAATTGGTGGCATTGCTGGTCTGGTGAGAATGGTGTAACATACTAATAAAAGTGTTGTTGCGCAGCGCAAGTCGATAGGAAAGTTCATGTGGGGGCAGGTCACTGAAAGTGTGCTCTAGAGTGTCATTGGAAGAAGCATGTACATGTGAATCAAGAGGAAAGAAAACATGTAGCATTAAACTTATGCATATGATCGTAAGACTCAGAAGAAACATGAAAATTAAGGCGATAACGCATCGACTGTGTAGATTTTTACAATAGTGTTTTCTCTTTTCGATTCGCCTATCTCTCTCACTATGTGGGTCTATCTTATACATGTCAGAAACCTGTCTAACCGCTTCACCCGAGGGGGACTTAAACAATTAAACGCTGTCTGACTTACTAGACCTCAGTTTGGAACGATACTCCTGTTGGGGAGTTTTCTCTAGCAGGTGGAGTTTAGAGTCAGTGTGTAAAAGTGGGCAGTCCTTAATCGAAGTCTCTGGACACAGTCCGTGCACTTTTTGAATATGGCTGGAGTGTAGCCATCCCTTGCGACCTTCCAGCTTTACGGCGGTCCTCGTTGTCATCAACACCAGCTTTGGCTGCTTCCATCTGGGTTCCAGCGGACTTGATCTATCGAAATTTCGTACATAGACGTACTCTCCCGGAACGACTTGATGCGGTTTTACTTGGGTGTTGTCCGGGAAGGCAGCCGCGACCTGTGAACGACAAGATTGTAGTGCAGACATCAAGGAAGCCAAGTAATCTGTCAGCATATTACTTTCAACATCTGTGATCTTTCTGGGCATAGGCGTACCCCACATATTCGGGGGACGACCGAAAATAATTTCATAAGGTGACAAACCAGTTCTAGAATGGGCTACCATTCGCATGTAAAAGAGGGCAACCGGCAGGGCTACTATCCAATCTACGCCTTTTTCTGCACAGACTTTTGCTAAGCGTGTTTTCAGAGTTTGATTATGTCTCTCAACAAGACCTGCTGCTTCAGGGTGTCGTACGCAATGGAATTTCCACTGGTAACCTAACAGGAGTGATACCTGTTTCATAAGCTCGGACGAGAATGGCTGTCCATTATCAGAGTACACGGCACGAGGCAAACCGTATCGTGGGAAAAATTCACGAACCAACTGTTTGGCAGTGGTTACGGCGGTGTAATCTGGGACTGGATATGCTTCTATCCATCGGGAAAGAGCACATACAACTACGAGGACATACTTAAATCCTCTACATCTGTCCATCTGGATATAATCCATCTGGAGAACTTCAAAAGGGTGGTCAGGAGGATGAAATCCACCTTGTTCCACGGGAATGCCTTTGCCTGGATTGAACTGACAACAGATCATACAGGTACGTACTTTCTGTTTCGCTGCTGCACGTAAATGTTTGTTGAACCAAAGATTCTGAATGCTGTCTAACATGGCTTTCTCTCCTAAGTGTGCTGGACTATGTGCTGTGTTAATAATAACTTGAACCATGGAGTCGGGGAGGAACCATGTGGCTCTTCCCTTCGTTAACCATCCCTGATCTGTCTGGATCCCTCCTAGTTCAGTCCAATTCTTGATTTCATCTGGAGTGGCATGTGTCTGTATGTCTATTACGTCTTGTGTGGGATCCTTAACTGTCATGCAATGTGTCAGTGAATTTACTTCAGTCTTTGTCGTGTCAGTCGGTATGTCACTTTGGGTCTGAGCTGTGAGTTTAGCTGTTCGATCTGCCAGGTCGTTACCCTGGGAAATAGTGTCAGTAATTTTAGTATGTGCTTTGCACTTCATAATGGCAATGGCTGTAGGCAAATGTATTGCTTCTAACAGAGCTTGAATGAGGGGACCGTGTTGTATCTTGGCACCGTGAGAAGTTAAAAAACCTCTTTCTTGCCAGAGAACACCGAAGTCGTGAACGACTCCAAATGCATACTGTGAGTCTGTGTATATTTTAACTTTCTTGTTCTTGGCTAGTATACAGGCTTGAGTCAGAGCAATGAGCTTTGCTGCTTGAGCAGATAATGTGTCAATACAATGGGTTTCTATGACGTCAGTTTCAGTGGTCACTGCATATGCGGCCACTAACTCTCCTGTGTTTGTTCTCATACACGAACCATCCACGTAAAGTGTCAGGTCTGGGTCGGACAATGCAATGTCTGTCAAGTCTTGTCTGGGCTTTGTCACGGTATTAATGACTTCTACACAGTCATGTGGTACTGGATCAGTTGTACTTGAGGGTAACAGTGTAGCAGGATTGAGTATGTTGCAACGTCTGATTTCTATGTGTGGCTGGAACAGTGTCAATTCGTAACCTGTCAGTCGTGCTATGGTCAAGTGCTGAGTCTGGGTTCGGTTTAGAAGAACTTCCACGGAGTGTGGAACTTGTACTGTCAGGGGATGTCCTAACACTATCGAGTCGCTTTGTCTGGTAGCTAGAGCTGTCGCTGCAACTGATTTCAAGCACGCAGGCAAGGCCTGGGCTACTGGATCCAATGTACTAGAAAAATAAGCACAGGGCTTGTGTTTTCCTGCTTGATCTTGTGTGAGAACAGATAATGCTGTGCCATCACGTTCTGTGACAAAAAGTGTAAAAGGTTTGCTGTAACATGGGGTCGCTAAAACAGGTGCTTGACATAGGGCTTTCTTCAATTCGTCAAAAGCTTGTGTGTGTTCCTGAGTCCAAGGGAGGACAGTCAATGTCGCTGCCTCCTGTGTCGTCAACTGTATGAGTGGCTTTGCAAGATATGCATACTGAGGGATCCATTGTCTACAGTAAGAGGTAAGGCCAATGAAGGCCCGTACTTCCTTTTGTGTCTTGGGCTGTGGCAGATGTGCGATTAACTGGATGCGGTCTGGTGTTAGCTGTCTCCCCCTCTTGGACAGCAAGTGACCTAGGTATACCACTTGCTGGACACAGAATTGGAGCTTTGAAGGGGATACTTTATGCCCCTTTTCGGCCAGAAAATACAAGACTGTCAGTGAAGCGCGTTCGCACTCACGTTCGGTCCGTGCGGTAATCAACAAGTCATCGACATATTGCAGCAGAGCAGTGTCAGTAGGCATGTGAATATTGTCTAGTTGTCGTTTCAGGGCTTGACTGTAAATACTAGGACTTTCCGTGAACCCTTGAGGTGCACGTGCAAATTTGAAGCTTCGGCCATTTAAACAGAATCCGAAAAGGTACTGGCTTTCCGGATGAATGGGGACACTAAAGAAGGCGTTTTTCAGATCTATTACGGTGAAAAACGCAGCTTCGGAATCGATGGCAGTCAATAGGGAAGAAATGTCTGGCACTACTGGGTACTGGGGAATTATGCATTTATTAAGTTCTCGAAGGTCGATCACCAGTCTGTAGACTGGAGGTGCATTCGGGTCAGTTCGTTTAAGAATCGGAATGATTGGAGAATTACATACATTGGAGTCAGTTTCTACAACTACTCCTTGAGCAATGAGCTCGTCAATAATTTTCAGTAAGGCTGCTACAGCCTCAGGTGGCAATTTGTATTGTCGGATTCGGGGCAGAATAACACCTTGTTTGAGAGTGACACGATAGGGTGTAATGTGCATACAACCTACATCAGTTGGACCTTGCGCCCATAAATGCTGTGGCACATTCTGCAATCTCGGATCAAAATCTCTCAACACATAATGACCTTTGAAGTCACGCAAAAACAATCTCACTCCTTCCGGAGAACAACATATCACTGCTCCCAGTGCTTTCAATGTTTTAATACCAAGCAGATTTTCTGGACATGCTTTCGTAAGTAACAAGTCTGTGGTACGGGATAACGGACCAACTTCTAGGGAAACTGGTTTTGACACTTCGTTAACAATAGGCTTTCCTGAAAAACCCAGGGAAACATTCTGTGAGCCTGAGAGGGGTGCCCCTGGAACCTCGTCATGACTAATGGTAGTTCTGCTCGCCCCTGTATCAATCAAAAATGTTCTGTCTTTCCCTAATACCTGACTATGTACATAGGGACCATCTTGATCTACAGGAACCTCGATAAGAGGCAAGCCAACCTCCCTCTCTAGGCTGTTTCATGTATACTGCTGAATATCGGGATAATCTGACTGTGCATACTGGTACATTTGCTGTGTGACATGTTGCGTGGCAGCAATGGGTTGGGGTTGCGGTACAGCTACTGTTTGCTGTGTATTCTGGGGATGTTGCGTATTCTGTGGAATATGCTGTGGAACGTGTTCTTGTCTAGGAGGACGCGGTCTTTCTTTCGTTCTTCCTGTAGCAATATTGTGTTTCAGAACCAGACATTCATTGATGTAGTGACCTGGCTGTTTACAGTAGTTGCAATTCCCTTTAACAGGAGCTGCAGAAGGACTAGTCTGTGTCGTACGCCTCTTCTGGCTGTCTGCTTGGACGGACTGGGCAACTAGTACTTTCATTTTCGTATCTTTCATACGTCTCTGTTCATGGTCGTGTTCCTCTCTAATTCGGTTCTGGTGGTACTGTAACATTTGTAACATTTGGGAAGGGGTATTTGCTTGCCATGTGCTTGCGACTTTCAATACTCTGTTTTTAACTTGTGGTAAGGAATTCTCGACTAATTTAGTCACGAACAGATGTGGATGTGATTCGCTACTTGTTTTCAGGCCACTATTAATAATGAAACATTTCTCAAATCTGGAATAAAAATCACTAGTGTCTTCATCTTGTTTCTGTTTGCAGGCTGAGATCGCATCCCAGTCTTCCTTTTTAATTGTCAATAATCTAGGCAAGACTTGTACCAATAATCCTGGTAATGCTTTAGCTTTATCCCCAAGACCTATACCTGGGGTTCGTCCCTTTTCTTCGTCCTCTAATTCGGTCCAATTAATCTTTTTATCTCCCACCTCCCATTCTTTCTCCTTAAGCTTTTCGTAAATACCAGCCGGCAACAATACCTTTAACATTTTAAGAATATCGGGATACGTGCAATCTCCCATGAGTAACATGTCTTTTAATTCACGGTGGAATCCAGCTGGGTCTTTATCATGACAGGGCACTAATTTCTTCATTTCCAATAATTCCATTTTGGTAAGGGGGGTGTATACGAATACTCGTTGGAGCTCACCTCCTGTGTTCAGGACGGGATGTACTTCTCGCAAGGGATTTTGTCTGTCTATGTAAAATGGTTTCCTTACAGGGGGTGGAACAGGAACAAAATGTGGAGCTAGGAAAGTTCTGTATTTGTGACGTTGTTCTATAATGATATTAATTAAATCGGTACCTAGGCCTCTCCATCTTCTTAGGAGTAATTCTTCCAGTACGTTATATAGGGGACCTGGATCAGAATGCTGACTTTTATATAGTGTAATGAGATGCTGGATCATGTACATACCCGCCAAACGCTGTTCGTCTGGGGTAAGACTCAAAAACGTCTGCGCTACTGAATCATCTTTATATATATCATCATTACCAGCCCATTGGACTGCTGATCGTGCTAGTTCCTGATCATGCATAGTACTAAGTTCACTGTAACCTATTCTTTCTTTCAGTATTGTATCGGTGTCTTGGAATACATGTTCAAGAGAACATTGTTCTGGTATGGGAGAAAGGAAACATTTCTTGTTTTCTAGATGAATGGGTCTGTCAAAAGGTCTGTCAAAAGAATACGGTTTAGGGAGTCTTGCTCTACCTACGTACGCTATCCTATCTGCGTCTTCTACAGTATTGTCATCATCCTCCTCTGAGGTTTCATTCTTGTCTTCTCTAGCTTCTCTAGCCGCCTTTTCTTTTCCACGTATTGTCATTATTTCTTTACGGATCTTTCTGTACATGGCTTCAATGCAATTTTGTTTATCATGTTTACCATCAGCTATATTGTTACTCCAATTTATCAGTATGTCCATCTCCTCTTTGCTTGTACTTGGCCGATCTCGTTCCCTTATCAAACAATTAATCAGGAATCGTAAGATCATACTTTGTGTCTCAACCTTTTGATGTGCCATGGCCTCGCGAATGCATTCTGGTCTCTCCCCTGTTCTAATAAAATGGTATATATTGTCTAGATGGTTAGTCATTTCTGGTAAAAGACTCAAATAGTTCGTAACACGTCGTAGACGTAACAAATATAACATCATATCATCCTCGCCAGGTACTGAATCATATCTACAATCTGTAATGTACTGTCTGAGGGATTGGAAAGTCGCTGCTTTGGGCGTACGCTGTAACGCCATTTCTCTGAGTGTCAAGCGTTTTACTTGAGGCGGGGTGACAGGATGACCTCCTACGGCGCCTCCTGAAGCGGAAGCGTAACCATCAACTAGCTGTGTTGATACTACGGGTGTCATAGCATGAAAAGTAGGTGCAGGTAATGTAGGCAGACCCTGAGTTACAAGTGTAGAAAAAGGATTATTAGGAGCGATAGCAGGAGGAACAGTAGCAGTAGTAGTGACAGTAGTGACAGGATAGGAAATGATAATGGGTGGGGGAGTCGAGCCTGGAGGGGGTGGTAACGTATCTTGAACAGGCTGATGTACGTTCTGAACAGGCTGAATAGGCTGCTGTACATTATTAGCAGGTGGTACGCGTACATTGGTATATGCTGGAGCTACATCATCTAAATAGGAAGAAAGGAAAATATCCGCTGCGGTCTGTTTGTGACGGAGTTTAGTCGGGACCAATGGTGGCGGTAAATTACAGGATACTTCCGGGGTCGCCCTGGGCAGGCCCTCGGCAAGAACAGGATAAATGCCTGTGATGAGTGCATTTCTTTGACGGTCTAATTGTTCTAATCTGACTCGTTCTCCTTCTTCTAGTAATTCTCTTTCTTTGGCTTTTTCAGATTCTTCTCTACTCTTTTCCGCCTTTCTGATTTCTTTCTCTGTTCTCCTATGCGCTTCTTTACGTCATAATTCTATGGCATCTTTCTGGGATTGTCTGGCTTTCTTTTTCCATAGTGCTTCTTCTACTCTCATGATGCAATCAGCATCCCATGTCCCTGAGACAGGCCATCTATACTTCTCTTCCAGATCCTTAGTATAGTCCACCCACAAATCTAGGTACAGTATGGCATCTAAGCCATGCTTATGGTACATAAAATGTCCAGGAGTGTCCCTAGGCGGGACGGGAACTGCTTCTTCAAGTATCCCTTTCCTAGTTCCTATCTGACGTAACTTTAAGAACAGCGGCATCTTTGAATTGACTTAAATGCGAACACAATGAACACAGTAATGAATAGCAAACAATCATTCATACCACGACATTAAACACATTAAAAACATTTCAGACTGATATTACCTGGAACATAGAAAACACAAAATCTCGAGAAACGATACTGGAATACTGGATTACTAGATTACTAGATGCACTGCTAAAACAGTACAGACCGGTCCCATTAAGAGACACGTCATACCGCGCTCACCTAAGTGAACACGTCCGGACCAGGTCTGTGTACCCAGACCTGTCTTGACCGGGCACAAATTAATGAACCCGTCTAGATGCGTTCCCAGCAACGGTACTCACCGGGAAGCAGAAACTGAAGGCCTCGGAAACTGGACTGGACTGGACCACGTCAGACTGCGACTTCCTACGCATGCGCTTCGGAACAGGTGGGTCTCTGGATACCTCGTACCTTGCTCTCTCGACTTGGGGCTCTGGTCGGGATCCTCCGCATTCCTCACCGCCTCGTCTGGATGCCGGACCGCAGTCTCCGTCTCCTCCGTGGGCCCGAGGGAGATAGCAGGAAATCCTGCGGATACGCGCAGTGTCCGTCGCGGCTGTAGAAGGGGTCAAGGCCTGCGTAACATCGCCGGTGAGTGGGGAAGGGGGGGGTCCCTATTCGGGCGCCAGATTATGTGGTAAATAAAATTTACCGGACCATTTTTCATGCATTAAATAAACAAGAGGGATAGCTCAATCAAATGAGAGGCAGAGTCCATGGTATCTGAGTCATACGGGCTTTAATGGGATACCTCGAGGCAGGGGACATCGGGTTCCATCACCTCTAAGGTTCAGGAAGGGACAATCTCATAGTTTATTAACATCACACAATATATATAGTAAAACAGTATAATTGCATAGAATACAGTAGGCGTGACAAGTGAAAAGTAAGAGATAAGAACACATGTGCGTAGCAGGAGGCGTGTAAGAAGGCGTACACGTGGGCGTGTACGTGACATGTCAGAGAAACGTCACAAGAAACGTCATAAGTGGGTGGATGTACAGGAGGATTCTGCAGGGTCAGCAGAAACTTATGACCTGGATGCGCGCGCAGCTGGCATGACGTGTAACTGGGGAGAGCTGGGGGCTTTGACTTTAGTTCTAGTAGAAGAGTCTCGATGTCTGGGATGTCAGAACGACCTATACCTATAACCTATCTAATATCTCATGTTTGGAGGATGTAGTGTCTGGAGTGAAAGGTCTCTCGGGCATGGGCCATACATTACTGAATGCTAAGGAGTGCATACGTGCCTTGGTACAATGAGCGGGGGCCATGGGCCTACCATGGTAACGGGTGCTGTAAATTACTTGCATGGAGACAGGAAGGCAGGGCCCTTTACTCTGCAGCCGGGGATATGTTTACCTATTTCACTAGACTGGAATGTGTTTTCAAGGAGGCTGAGCAGATAACTTGTAGGCAAAATACGATCTTGGCAGGCAGGCAGGCCAGGCCGAGCCGGGCACCGCTTCGCTTGGCAGGAAGTAAGGCAGAGGTCAGGGATGCATACCAAAACGGCAGCTTTAGAAACAGAAGAGACTTCGGAGCCTCAATTCAGGGCCTAGCTCGGCAGAGCCAGGAAAACATGGCTTCGCGTTAAAAGTGCACCATGTAAAGACGTTGGCAACATAGGTTTAGAAACCAAATTAGTGTTGCTTTCTTGGAGAACTTGGTAGATAACATGTTAACGTTGGACGCAAATGCATTTGCGTCTTTATTTTCGGTCATGGAGGGTAAATGCACGGAGGTCATGCATAGACATGGGACGTTGGGGTACACGATAGGGGACATACCTGGTCATATAAAATTCGATTTACCTCATTCCCTCCTTGTCCCCTACGTTCCCTTCAGGATATATCAATATTCATGAGACCATCTATCTGTTCATATAACATCATCAATTCTATAAGGCGTATTATTCCTAGGAATGACAATACTTTCCATCCCCAGGCGGAAATCACACTCCAGAACCAACCGGACCAAGTCCAGGTGCCTGGATTCTGGTGTATCAGGTGGGCGATCTCATGAAGCCTTGTAATGGCTTTGTATACTGACGGTGCGGTATTTGGAATAAAAATGCAACAACTAGATCCGATGACTCTACAAGCCCTGCCCCTATCGGCCAGGATGACGTCAAGGACAAGGCGATTTTGAAGAACAACAAGTCTCATAGCAGACTGCTCTTCAGTCAAGTTACCTAGGGCAAAAGTAGTTTCATTCACTACTGCTTCAAGGGTTCTGGTCAATCTACGTATTAATTTACTATTCTGGATGGGACCTATGAAGAAAAAGAAACCTTTATTGAAATCTGTGTATTGCTCTAATGTAGTTTCAGTCTGATCGACAATTGGGGTCTTGAGCTCCCGTTTATGTCTTACATGCACAAGACGTGAATTTCGATGATAATCAGGTGGGGCTAGGAAAACAGGTGGCAGTAGGAATGCGATGTAACATGTTCCATCCCAATCTAAGGGCAGACGGACATAAGCTATGGACCCACAAATAAAATAAGAATGACGGGAGGCTTTGAAAGTAGACTTTCCCTTATCACTGAATTCGACCACAGTATTACAATCACTGTGTCCTAGATGTACTGAACCATTCTTTCTAATGCATAATTCACCTTTCACTGGTAAAACTGTAATAGATGGCAGGTCTACATTAGTCTTGGATCGGACGTTCAAAATCATGAGATTAAGTGTGAAATTACCTAATCCATACACTTCATTTTCTAAATCGGTTCCTGTTCTTTGGGGAAGACCCTCCTTGTCTGGGAAACATGCTTTATTCATAACTGTATTCAGATCTCCCCATATCTAATTACCCGGGGAAACTTTGGACTCGCTGTCTAATGATGACATTAAAGTAAACCATGCACCACATGTACCATTATGTGTGAACGGGTAGGGAAAGAGGGGCAGAGCTCCCTTGTATTTCTGATAGGGAGGGAGTCGGCCACATACCCAGCAATTGGTGGCATTGCTGGTCTGGTGAGAATGGTGTAACATACTAATAAAAGTGTTGTTGCGCAGCGCAAGTCGATAGGAAAGTTCATGTGGGGGCAGGTCACTGAAAGTGTGCTCTAGAGTGTCATTGGAAGAAGCATGTACATGTGAATCAAGAGGAAAGAAAACATGTAGCATTAAACTTATGCATATGATCGTAAGACTCAGAAGAAACATGAAAATTAAGGCGATAACGCATCGACTGTGTAGATTTTTACAATAGTGTTTTCTCTTTTCGATTCGCCTATCTCTCTCACTATGTGGGTCTATCTTATACATGTCAGAAACCTGTCTAACCGCTTCACCCGAGGGGGACTTAAACAATTAAACGCTGTCTGACTTACTAGACCTCAGTTTGGAACGATACTCCTGTTGGGGAGTTTTCTCTAGCAGGTGGAGTTTAGAGTCAGTGTGTAAAAGTGGGCAGTCCTTAATCGAAGTCTCTGGACACAGTCCGTGCACTTTTTTAATATGGCTGGAGTGTAGCCATCCCTTGCGACCTTCCAGCTTTACGGCGGTCCTCGTTGTCATCAACACCAGCTTTGGCTGCTTCCATCTGGGTTCCAGCGGACTTGATCTATCGAAATTTCGTACATAGACGTACTCTCCCGGAACGACTTGATGCGGTTTTACTTGGGTGTTGTCCGGGAAGGCAGCCGCGACCTGTGAACGACAAGATTGTAGTGCAGACATCAAGGAAGCCAAGTAATCTGTCAGCATATTACTTTCAACATCTGTGATCTTTCTGGGCATAGGCGTACCCCACATATTCGGGGGACGACCGAAAATAATTTCATAAGGTGACAAACCAGTTCTAGAATGGGCTACCATTCGCATGTAAAAGAGGGCAACCGGCAGGGCTACTATCCAATCTACGCCTTTTTCTGCACAGACTTTTGCTAAGCGTGTTTTCAGAGTTTGATTATGTCTCTCAACAAGACCTGCTGCTTCAGGGTGTCGTACGCAATGGAATTTCCACTGGTAACCTAACAGGAGTGATACCTGTTTCATAAGCTCGGACGAGAATGGCTGTCCATTATCAGAGTACACGGCACGAGGCAAACCGTATCGTGGGAAAAATTCACGAACCAACTGTTTGGCAGTGGTTACGGCGGTGTAATCTGGGACTGGATATGCTTCTATCCATCGGGAAAGAGCACATACAACTACGAGGACATACTTAAATCCTCTACATCTGTCCATCTGGATATAATCCATCTGGAGAACTTCAAAAGGGTGGTCAGGAGGATGAAATCCACCTTGTTCCACGGGAATGCCTTTGCCTGGATTGAACTGACAACAGATCATACAGGTACGTACTTTCTGTTTCGCTGCTGCACGTAAATGTTTGTTGAACCAAAGATTCTGAATGCTGTCTAACATGGCTTTCTCTCCTAAGTGTGCTGGACTATGTGCTGTGTTAATAATAACTTGAACCATGGAGTCGGGGAGGAACCATGTGGCTCTTCCCTTCGTTAACCATCCCTGATCTGTCTGGATCCCTCCTAGTTCAGTCCATTTCTTGATTTCATCTGGAGTGGCATGTGTCTGTATGTCTATTACGTCTTGTGTGGGATCCTTAACTGTCATGCAATGTGTCAGTGAATTTACTTCAGTCTTTGTCGTGTCAGTCGGTATGTCACTTTGGGTCTGAGCTGTGAGTTTAGCTGTTCGATCTGCCAGGTCGTTACCCTGGGAAATAGTGTCAGTAATTTTAGTATGCGCTTTGCACTTCATAATGGCAATGGCTGTAGGCAAATGTATTGCTTCTAACAGAGCTTGAATGAGGGGACCGTGTTGTATCTTGGCACCGTGAGAAGTTAAAAAACCTCTTTCTTGCCAGAGAACACCGAAGTCGTGAACGACTCCAAATGCATACTGTGAGTCTGTGTATATTTTAACTTTCTTGTTCTTGGCTAGTATACAGGCTTGAGTCAGAGCAATGAGCTTTGCTGCTTGAGCAGATAATGTGTCAATACAATGGGTTTCTATGACGTCAGTTTCAGTGGTCACTGCATATGCGGCCACTAACTCTCCTGTGTTTGTTCTCATACACGAACCATCCACGTAAAGTGTCAGGTCTGGGTCGGACAATGCAATGTCTGTCAAGTCTTGTCTGGGCTTTGTCACGGTATTAATGACTTCTACACAGTCATGTGGTACTGGATCAGTTGTACTTGAGGGTAACAGTGTAGCAGGATTGAGTATGTTGCAACGTCTGATTTCTATGTGTGGCTGGAACAGTGTCAATTCGTAACCTGTCAGTCGTGCTATGGTCAAGTGCTGAGTCTGGGTTCGGTTTAGAAGAACTTCCACGGAGTGTGGAACTTGTACTGTCAGGGGATGTCCTAACACTATCGAGTCGCTTTGTCTGGTAGCTAGAGCTGTCGCTGCAACTGATTTCAAGCACGCAGGCAAGGCCTGGGCTACTGGATCCAATGTACTAGAAAAATAAGCACAGGGCTTGTGTTTTCCTGCTTGATCTTGTGTGAGAACAGATAATGCTGTGCCATCACGTTCTGTGACAAAAAGTGTAAAAGGTTTGCTGTAACATGGGGTCGCTAAAACAGGTGCTTGACATAGGGCTTTCTTCAATTCGTCAAAAGCTTGTGTGTGTTCCTGAGTCCAAGGGAGGACAGTCAATGTCGCTGCCTCCTGTGTCGTCAACTGTATGAGTGGCTTTGCAAGATATGCATACTGAGGGATCCATTGTCTACAGTAAGAGGTAAGGCCAATGAAGGCCCGTACTTCCTTTTGTGTCTTGGGCTGTGCCAGATGTGCGATTAACTGGATGCGGTCTGGTGTTAGCTGTCTCCCCCTCTTGGACAGCAAGTGACCTAGGTATACCACTTGCTGGACACAGAATTGGAGCTTTGAAGGGGATACTTTATGCCCCTTTTCGGCCAGAAAATACAAGACTGTCAGTGAAGCGCGTTCGCACTCACGTTCGGTCCGTGCGGTAATCAACAAGTCATCGACATATTGCAGCAGAGCAGTGTCAGTAGGCATGTGAATATTGTCTAGTTGTCGTTTCAGGGCTTGACTGTAAATACTAGGACTTTCCGTGAACCCTTGAGGTGCACGTGCAAATTTGAAGCTTCGGCCATTTAAACAGAATCCGAAAAGGTACTGGCTTTCCGGATGAATGGGGACACTAAAGAAGGCGTTTTTCAGATCTATTACGGTGAAAAACGCAGCTTCGGAATCGATGGCAGTCAATAGGGAAGAAATGTCTGGCACTACTGGGTACTGGGGAATTATGCATTTATTAAGTTCTCGAAGGTCGATCACCAGTCTGTAGACTGGAGGTGCATTCGGGTCAGTTCGTTTAAGAATCGGAATGATTGGAGAATTACATACATTGGAGTCAGTTTCTACAACTACTCCTTGAGCAATGAGCTCGTCAATAATTTTCAGTAAGGCTGCTACAGCCTCAGGTGGCAATTTGTATTGTCGGATTCGGGGCAGAATAACACCTTGTTTGAGAGTGACACGATAGGGTGTAATGTGCATACAACCTACATCAGTTGGACCTTGCGCCCATAAATGCTGTGGCACATTCTGCAATCTCGGATCAAAATCTCTCAACACATAATGACCTTTGAAGTCACGCAAAAACAATCTCACTCCTTCCGGAGAACAACATATCACTGCTCCCAGTGCTTTCAATGTTTTAATACCAAGCAGATTTTCTGGACATGCTTTCGTAAGTAACAAGTCTGTGGTACGGGATAACGGACCAACTTCTAGGGAAACTGGTTTTGACACTTCGTTAACAATAGGCTTTCCTGAAAAACCCAGGGAAACATTCTGTGAGCCTGAGAGGGGTGCCCCTGGAACCTCGTCATGACTAATGGTAGTTCTGCTCGCCCCTGTATCAATCAAAAATTTTCTGTCTTTCCCTAATACCTGACTATGTACATAGGGACCATCTTGATCTACAGGAACCTCGATAAGAGGCAAGCCAACCTCCCTCTCTAGGCTGTTTCATGTATACTGCTGATAATCGGGATAATCTGACTGTGCATACTGGTACATTTGCTGTGTGACATGTTGCGTGGCAGCAATGGGTTGGGGTTGCGGTACAGCTACTGTTTGCTGTGTATTCTGGGGATGTTGCGTATTCTGTGGAATATGCTGTGGAACGTGTTCTTGTCTAGGAGGACGCGGTCTTTCTTTCGTTCTTCCTGTAGCAATATTGTGTTTCAGAACCAGACATTCATTGATGTAGTGACCTGGCTGTTTACAGTAGTTGCAATTCCCTTTAACAGGAGCTGCAGAAGGACTAGTCTGTGTCGTACCCCTCTTCTGGCTGTCTGCTTGGACGGACTGGGCAACTAGTACTTTCATTTTCGTATCTTTCATACGTCTCTGTTCATGGTCGTGTTCCTCTCTAATTCGGTTCTGGTGGTACTGTAACATTTGTAACATTTGGGAAGGGGTATTTGCTTGCCATGTGCTTGCGACTTTCAATACTCTGTTTTTAACTTGTGGTAAGGAATTCTCGACTAATTTAGTCACGAACAGATGTGGATGTGATTCGCTACTTGTTTTCAGGCCACTATTAATAATGAAACATTTCTCAAATCTGGAATAAAAATCACTAGTGTCTTCATCTTGTTTCTGTTTGCAGTCTGAGATCGCATCCCAGTCTTCCTTTTTAATTGTCAATAATCTAGGCAAGACTTGTACCAATAATCCTGGTAATGCTTTAGCTTTATCCCCAAGACCTATACCTGGGGTTCGTCCCTTTTCTTCGTCCTCTAATTCGGTCCAATTAATCTTTTTATCTCCCACCTCCCATTCTTTCTCCTTAAGCTTTTCGTAAATACCAGCCGGCAACAATACCTTTAACATTTTAAGAATATCGGGATACGTGCAATCTCCCATGAGTAACATGTCTTTTAATTCACGGTGGAATCCAGCTGGGTCTTTATCATGACAGGGCACTAATTTCTTCATTTCCAATAATTCCATTTTGGTAAGGGGGGTGTATACGAATACTCGTTGGAGCTCACCTCCTGTGTTCAGGACGGGATGTACTTCTCGCAAGGGATTTTGTCTGTCTATGTAAAATGGTTTCCTTACAGGGGGTGGAACAGGAACAAAATGTGGAGCTAGGAAAGTTCTGTATTTGTGACGTTGTTCTATAATGATATTAATTAAATCGGTACCTAGGCCTCTCCATCTTCTTAGGAGTAATTCTTCCAGTACGTTATATAGGGGACCTGGATCAGAATGCTGACTTTTATATAGTGTAATGAGATGCTGGATCATGTACATACCCGCCAAACGCTGTTCGTCTGGGGTAAGACTCAAAAACGTCTGCGCTACTGAATCATCTTTATATATATCATCATTACCAGCCCATTGGACTGCTGATCGTGCTAGTTCCTGATCATGCATAGTACTAAGTTCACTGTAACCTATTCTTTCTTTCAGTATTTTATCGGTGTCTTGGAATACATGTTCAAGAGAACATTGTTCTGGTATGGGAGAAAGGAAACATTTCTTGTTTTCTAGATGAATGGGTCTGTCAAAAGGTCTGTCAAAAGAATACGGTTTAGGGAGTCTTGCTCTACCTACGTACGCTATCCTATCTGCGTCTTCTACAGTATTGTCATCATCCTCCTCTGAGGTTTCATTCTTGTCTTCTCTAGCTTCTCTAGCCGCCTTTTCTTTTCCACGTATTGTCATTATTTCTTTACGGATCTTTCTGTACATGGCTTCAATGCAATTTTGTTTATCATGTTTACCATCAGCTATATTGTTACTCCAATTTATCAGTATGTCCATCTCCTCTTTGCTTGTACTTGGCCGATCTCGTTCCCTTATCAAACAATTAATCAGGAATCGTAAGATCATACTTTGTGTCTCAACCTTTTGATGTGCCATGGCCTCGCGAATGCATTCTGGTCTCTCCCCTGTTCTAATAAAATGGTATATATTGTCTAGATGGTTAGTCATTTCTGGTAAAAGACTCAAATAGTTCGTAACACGTCGTAGACGTAACAAATATAACATCATATCATCCTCGCCAGGTACTGAATCATATCTACAATCTGTAATGTACTGTCTGAGGGATTGGAAAGTCGCTGCTTTGGGCGTACGCTGTAACGCCATTTCTCTGAGTGTCAAGCGTTTTACTTGAGGCGGGGTGACAGGATGACCTCCTACGGCGCCTCCTGAAGCGGAAGCGTAACCATCAACTAGCTGTGTTGATACTACGGGTGTCATAGCATGAAAAGTAGGTGCAGGTAATGTAGGCAGACCCTGAGTTACAAGTGTAGAAAAAGGATTATTAGGAGCGATAGCAGGAGGAACAGTAGCAGTAGTAGTGACAGTAGTGACAGGATAGGAAATGATAATGGGTGGGGGAGTCGAGCCTGGAGGGGGTGGTAACGTATCTTGAACAGGCTGATGTACGTTCTGAACAGGCTGAATAGGCTGCTGTACATTATTAGCAGGTGGTACGCGTACATTGGTATATGCTGGAGCTACATCATCTAAATAGGAAGAAAGGAAAATATCCGCTGCGGTCTGTTTGTGACGGAGTTTAGTCGGGACCAATGGTGGCGGTAAATTACAGGATACTTCCGGGGTCGCCCTGGGCAGGCCCTCGGCAAGAACAGGATAAATGCCTGTGATGAGTGCATTTCTTTGACGGTCTAATTGTTCTAATCTGACTCGTTCTCCTTCTTCTAGTAATTCTCTTTCTTTGGCTTTTTCAGATTCTTCTCTACTCTTTTCCGCCTTTCTGATTTCTTTCTCTGTTCTCCTATGCGCTTCTTTACGTCATAATTCTATGGCATCTTTCTGGGATTGTCTGGCTTTCTTTTTCCATAGTGCTTCTTCTACTCTCATGATGCAATCAGCATCCCATGTCCCTGAGACAGGCCATCTATACTTCTCTTCCAGATCCTTAGTATAGTCCACCCACAAATCTAGGTACAGTATGGCATCTAAGCCATGCTTATGGTACATAAAATGTCCAGGAGTGTCCCTAGGCGGGACGGGAACTGCTTCTTCAAGTATCCCTTTCCTAGTTCCTATCTGACGTAACTTTAAGAACAGCGGCATCTTTGAATTGACTTAAATGCGAACACAATGAACACAGTAATGAATAGCAAACAATCATTCATACCACGACATTAAACACATTAAAAACATTTCAGACTGATATTACCTGGAACATAGAAAACACAAAATCTCGAGAAACGATACTGGAATACTGGATTACTAGATTACTAGATGCACTGCTAAAACAGTACAGACCGGTCCCATTAAGAGACACGTCATACCGCGCTCACCTAAGTGAACACGTCCGGACCAGGTCTGTGTACCCAGACCTGTCTTGACCGGGCACAAATTAATGAACCCGTCTAGATGCGTTCCCAGCAACGGTACTCACCGGGAAGCAGAAACTGAAGGCCTCGGAAACTGGACTGGACTGGACCACGTCAGACTGCGACTTCCTACGCATGCGCTTCGGAACAGGTGGGTCTCTGGATACCTCGTACCTTGCTCTCTCGACTTGGGGCTCTGGTCGGGATCCTCCGCATTCCTCACCGCCTCGTCTGGATGCCGGACCGCAGTCTCCGTCTCCTCCGTGGGCCCGAGGGAGATAGCAGGAAATCCTGCGGATACGCGCAGTGTCCGTCGCGGCTGTAGAAGGGGTCAAGGCCTGCGTAACATCGCCGGTGAGTGGGGAAGGGGGGGGTCCCTATTCGGGCGCCAGATTATGTGGTAAATAAAATTTACCGGACCATTTTTCATGCATTAAATAAACAAGAGGGATAGCTCAATCAAATGAGAGGCAGAGTCCATGGTATCTGAGTCATACGGGCTTTAATGGGATACCTCGAGGCAGGGGACATCGGGTTCCATCACCTCTAAGGTTCAGGAAGGGACAATCTCATAGTTTATTAACATCACACAATATATATAGTAAAACAGTATAATTGCATAGAATACAGTAGGCGTGACAAGTGAAAAGTAAGAGATAAGAACACATGTGCGTAGCAGGAGGCGTGTAAGAAGGCGTACACGTGGGCGTGTACGTGACATGTCAGAGAAACGTCACAAGAAACGTCATAAGTGGGTGGATGTACAGGAGGATTCTGCAGGGTCAGCAGAAACTTATGACCTGGATGCGCGCGCAGCTGGCATGACGTGTAACTGGGGAGAGCTGGGGGCTTTGACTTTAGTTCTAGTAGAAGAGTCTCGATGTCTGGGATGTCAGAACGACCTATACCTATAACCTATCTAATATCTCATGTTTGGAGGATGTAGTGTCTGGAGTGAAAGGTCTCTCGGGCATGGGCCATACATTACTGAATGCTAAGGAGTGCATACGTGCCTTGGTACAATGAGCGGGGGCCATGGGCCTACCATGGTAACGGGTGCTGTAAATTACTTGCATGGAGACAGGAAGGCAGGGCCCTTTACTCTGCAGCCGGGGATATGTTTACCTATTTCACTAGACTGGAATGTGTTTTCAAGGAGGCTGAGCAGATAACTTGTAGGCAAAATACGATCTTGGCAGGCAGGCAGGCCAGGCCGAGCCGGGCACCGCTTCGCTTGGCAGGAAGTAAGGCAGAGGTCAGGGATGCATACCAAAACGGCAGCTTTAGAAACAGAAGAGACTTCGGAGCCTCAATTCAGGGCCTAGCTCGGCAGAGCCAGGAAAACATGGCTTCGCGTTAAAAGTGCACCATGTAAAGACGTTGGCAACATAGGTTTAGAAACCAAATTAGTGTTGCTTTCTTGGAGAACTTGGTAGATAACATGTTAACGTTGGACGCAAATGCATTTGCGTCTTTATTTTCGGTCATGGAGGGTAAATGCACGGAGGTCATGCATAGACATGGGACGTTGGGGTACACGATAGGGGACATACCTGGTCATATAAAATTCGATTTACCTCATTCCCTCCTTGTCCCCTACGTTCCCTTCAGGATATATCAATATTCATGAGACCATCTATCTGTTCATATAACATCATCAATTCTATAAGGCGTATTATTCCTAGGAATGACAATACTTTCCATCCCCAGGCGGAAATCACACTCCAGAACCAACCGGACCAAGTCCAGGTGCCTGGATTCTGGTGTATCAGGTGGGCGATCTCATGAAGCCTTGTAATGGCTTTGTATACTGACGGTGCGGTATTTGGAATAAAAATGCAACAACTAGATCCGATGACTCTACAAGCCCTGCCCCTATCGGCCAGGATGACGTCAAGGACAAGGCGATTTTGAAGAACAACAAGTCTCATAGCAGACTGCTCTTCAGTCAAGTTACCTAGGGCAAAAGTAGTTTCATTCACTACTGCTTCAAGGGTTCTGGTCAATCTACGTATTAATTTACTATTCTGGATGGGACCTATGAAGAAAAAGAAACCTTTATTGAAATCTGTGTATTGCTCTAATGTAGTTTCAGTCTGATCGACAATTGGGGTCTTGAGCTCCCGTTTATGTCTTACATGCACAAGACGTGAATTTCGATGATAATCAGGTGGGGCTAGGAAAACAGGTGGCAGTAGGAATGCGATGTAACATGTTCCATCCCAATCTAAGGGCAGACGGACATAAGCTATGGACCCACAAATAAAATAAGAATGACGGGAGGCTTTGAAAGTAGACTTTCCCTTATCACTGAATTCGACCACAGTATTACAATCACTGTGTCCTAGATGTACTGAACCATTCTTTCTAATGCATAATTCACCTTTCACTGGTAAAACTGTAATAGATGGCAGGTCTACATTAGTCTTGGATCGGACGTTCAAAATCATGAGATTAAGTGTGAAATTACCTAATCCATACACTTCATTTTCTAAATCGGTTCCTGTTCTTTGGGGAAGACCCTCCTTGTCTGGGAAACATGCTTTATTCATAACTGTATTCAGATCTCCCCATATCTAATTACCCGGGGAAACTTTGGACTCGCTGTCTAATGATGACATTAAAGTAAACCATGCACCACATGTACCATTATGTGTGAACGGGTAGGGAAAGAGGGGCAGAGCTCCCTTGTATTTCTGATAGGGAGGGAGTCGGCCACATACCCAGCAATTGGTGGCATTGCTGGTCTGGTGAGAATGGTGTAACATACTAATAAAAGTGTTGTTGCGCAGCGCAAGTCGATAGGAAAGTTCATGTGGGGGCAGGTCACTGAAAGTGTGCTCTAGAGTGTCATTGGAAGAAGCATGTACATGTGAATCATGAGGAAAGAAAACATGTAGCATTAAACTTATGCATATGATCGTAAGACTCAGAAGAAACATGAAAATTAAGGCGATAACGCATCGACTGTGTAGATTTTTACAATAGTGTTTTCTCTTTTCGATTCGCCTATCTCTCTCACTATGTGGGTCTATCTTATACATGTCAGAAACCTGTCTAACCGCTTCACCCGAGGGGGACTTAAACAATTAAACGCTGTCTGACTTACTAGACCTCAGTTTGGAACGATACTCCTGTTGGGGAGTTTTCTCTAGCAGGTGGAGTTTAGAGTCAGTGTGTAAAAGTGGGCAGTCCTTAATCGAAGTCTCTGGACACAGTCCGTGCACTTTTTTAATATGGCTGGAGTGTAGCCATCCCTTGCGACCTTCCAGCTTTACGGCGGTCCTCGTTGTCATCAACACCAGCTTTGGCTGCTTCCATCTGGGTTCCAGCGGACTTGATCTATCGAAATTTCGTACATAGACGTACTCTCCCGGAACGACTTGATGCGGTTTTACTTGGGTGTTGTCCGGGAAGGCAGCCGCGACCTGTGAACGACAAGATTGTAGTGCAGACATCAAGGAAGCCAAGTAATCTGTCAGCATATTACTTTCAACATCTGTGATCTTTCTGGGCATAGGCGTACCCCACATATTCGGGGGACGACCGAAAATAATTTCATACGGTGACAAACCAGTTCTAGAATGGGCTACCATTCGCATGTAAAAGAGGGCAACCGGCAGGGCTACTATCCAATCTACGCCTTTTTCTGCACAGACTTTTGCTAAGCGTGTTTTCAGAGTTTGATTATGTCTCTCAACAAGACCTGCTGCTTCAGGGTGTCGTACGCAATGGAATTTCCACTGGTAACCTAACAGGAGTGATACCTGTTTCATAAGCTCGGACGAGAATGGCTGTCCATTATCAGAGTACACGGCACGAGGCAAACCGTATCGTGGGAAAAATTCACGAACCAACTGTTTGGCAGTGGTTACGGCGGTGTAATCTGGGACTGGATATGCTTCTATCCATCGGGAAAGAGCACATACAACTACGAGGACATACTTAAATCCTCTACATCTGTCCATCTGGATATAATCCATCTGGAGAACTTCAAAAGGGTGGTCAGGAGGATGAAATCCACCTTGTTCCACGGGAATGCCTTTGCCTGGATTGAACTGACAACAGATCATACAGGTACGTACTTTCTGTTTCGCTGCTGCACGTAAATGTTTGTTGAACCAAAGATTCTGAATGCTGTCTAACATGGCTTTCTCTCCTAAGTGTGCTGGACTATGTGCTGTGTTAATAATAACTTGAACCATGGAGTCGGGGAGGAACCATGTGGCTCTTCCCTTCGTTAACCATCCCTGATCTGTCTGGATCCCTCCTAGTTCAGTCCATTTCTTGATTTCATCTGGAGTGGCATGTGTCTGTATGTCTATTACGTCTTGTGTGGGATCCTTAACTGTCATGCAATGTGTCAGTGAATTTACTTCAGTCTTTGTCGTGTCAGTCGGTATGTCACTTTGGGTCTGAGCTGTGAGTTTAGCTGTTCGATCTGCCAGGTCGTTACCCTGGGAAATAGTGTCAGTAATTTTAGTATGTGCTTTGCACTTCATAATGGCAATGGCTGTAGGCAAATGTATTGCTTCTAACAGAGCTTGAATGAGGGGACCGTGTTGTATCTTGGCACCGTGAGAAGTTAAAAAACCTCTTTCTTGCCAGAGAACACCGAAGTCGTGAACGACTCCAAATGCATACTGTGAGTCTGTGTATATTTTAACTTTCTTGTTCTTGGCTAGTATACAGGCTTGAGTCAGAGCAATGAGCTTTGCTGCTTGAGCAGATAATGTGTCAATACAATGGGTTTCTATGACGTCAGTTTCAGTGGTCACTGCATATGCGGCCACTAACTCTCCTGTGTTTGTTCTCATACACGAACCATCCACGTAAAGTGTCAGGTCTGGGTCGGACAATGCAATGTCTGTCAAGTCTTGTCTGGGCTTTGTCACGGTATTAATGACTTCTACACAGTCATGTGGTACTGGATCAGTTGTACTTGAGGGTAACAGTGTAGCAGGATTGAGTATGTTGCAACGTCTGATTTCTATGTGTGGCTGGAACAGTGTCAATTCGTAACCTGTCAGTCGTGCTATGGTCAAGTGCTGAGTCTGGGTTCGGTTTAGAAGAACTTCCACGGAGTGTGGAACTTGTACTGTCAGGGGATGTCCTAACACTATCGAGTCGCTTTGTCTGGTAGCTAGAGCTGTCGCTGCAACTAATTTCAAGCACGCAGGCAAGGCCTGGGCTACTGGATCCAATGTACTAGAAAAATAAGCACAGGGCTTGTGTTTTCCTGCTTGATCTTGTGTGAGAACAGATAATGCTGTGCCATCACGTTCTGTGACAAAAAGTGTAAAAGGTTTGCTGTAACATGGGGTCGCTAAAACAGGTGCTTGACATAGGGCTTTCTTCAATTCGTCAAAAGCTTGTGTGTGTTCCTGAGTCCAAGGGAGGACAGTCAATGTCGCTGCCTCCTGTGTCGTCAACTGTATGAGTGGCTTTGCAAGATATGCATACTGAGGGATCCATTGTCTACAGTAAGAGGTAAGGCCAATGAAGGCCCGTACTTCCTTTTGTGTCTTGGGCTGTGGCAGATGTGCGATTAACTGGATGCGGTCTGGTGTTAGCTGTCTCCCCCTCTTGGACAGCAAGTGACCTAGGTATACCACTTGCTGGACACAGAATTGGAGCTTTGAAGGGGATACTTTATGCCCCTTTTCGGCCAGAAAATACAAGACTGTCAGTGAAGCGCGTTCGCACTCACGTTCGGTCCGTGCGGTAATCAACAAGTCATCGACATATTGCAGCAGAGCAGTGTCAGTAGGCATGTGAATATTGTCTAGTTGTCGTTTCAGGGCTTGACTGTAAATACTAGGACTTTCCGTGAACCCTTGAGGTGCACGTGCAAATTTGAAGCTTCGGCCATTTAAACAGAATCCGAAAAGGTACTGGCTTTCCGGATGAATGGGGACACTAAAGAAGGCGTTTTTCAGATCTATTACGGTGAAAAACGCAGCTTCGGAATCGATGGCAGTCAATAGGGAAGAAATGTCTGGCACTACTGGGTACTGGGGAATTATGCATTTATTAAGTTCTCGAAGGTCGATCACCAGTCTGTAGACTGGAGGTGCATTCGGGTCAGTTCGTTTAAGAATCGGAATGATTGGAGAATTACATACATTGGAGTCAGTTTCTACAACTACTCCTTGAGCAATGAGCTCGTCAATAATTTTCAGTAAGGCTGCTACAGCCTCAGGTGGCAATTTGTATTGTCGGATTCGGGGCAGAATAACACCTTGTTTGAGAGTGACACGATAGGGTGTAATGTGCATACAACCTACACCAGTTGGACCTTGCGCCCATAAATGCTGTGGCACATTCTGCAATCTCGGATCAAAATCTCTCAACACATAATGACCTTTGAAGTCACGCAAAAACAATCTCACTCCTTCCGGAGAACAACATATCACTGCTCCCAGTGCTTTCAATGTTTTAATACCAAGCAGATTTTCTGGACATGCTTTCGTAAGTAACAAGTCTGTGGTACGGGATAACGGACCAACTTCTAGGGAAACTGGTTTTGACACTTCGTTAACAATAGGCTTTCCTGAAAAACCCAGGGAAACATTCTGTGAGCCTGAGAGGGGTGCCCCTGGAACCTCGTCATGACTAATGGTAGTTCTGCTCGCCCCTGTATCAATCAAAAATTTTCTGTCTTTCCCTAATACCTGACTATGTACATAGGGACCATCTTGATCTACAGGAACCTCGATAAGAGGCAAGCCAACCTCCCTCTCTAGGCTGTTTCATGTATACTGCTGATAATCGGGATAATCTGACTGTGCATACTGGTATATTTGCTGTGTGACATGTTGCGTGGCAGCAATGGGTTGGGGTTGCGGTACAGCTACTGTTTGCTGTGTATTCTGGGGATGTTGCGTATTCTGTGGAATATGCTGTGGAACGTGTTCTTGTCTAGGAGGACGCGGTCTTTCTTTCGTTCTTCCTGTAGCAATATTGTGTTTCAGAACCAGACATTCATTGATGTAGTGACCTGGCTGTTTACAGTAGTTGCAATTCCCTTTAACAGGAGCTGCAGAAGGACTAGTCTGTGTCGTACCCCTCTTCTGGCTGTCTGCTTGGACGGACTGGGCAACTAGTACTTTCATTTTCGTATCTTTCATACGTCTCTGTTCATGGTCGTGTTCCTCTCTAATTCGGTTCTGGTGGTACTGTAACATTTGTAACATTTGGGAAGGGGTATTTGCTTGCCATGTGCTTGCGACTTTCAATACTCTGTTTTTAACTTGTGGTAAGGAATTCTCGACTAATTTAGTCACAAACAGATGTGGATGTGATTCGCTACTTGTTTTCAGGCCACTATTAATAATGAAACATTTCTCAAATCTGGAATAAAAATCACTAGTGTTTTCATCTTGTTTCTGTTTGCAGGCTGAGATCGCATCCCAGTCTTCCTTTTTAATTGTCAATAATCTAGGCAAGACTTGTACCAATAATCCTGGTAATGCTTTAGCTTTATCCCCAAGACCTATACCTGGGGTTCGTCCCTTTTCTTCGTCCTCTAATTCGGTCCAATTAATCTTTTTATCTCCCACCTCCCATTCTTTCTCCTTAAGCTTTTCGTAAATACCAGCCGGCAACAATACCTTTAACATTTTAAGAATATCGGGATACGTGCAATCTCCCATGAGTAACATGTCTTTTAATTCACGGTGGAATCCAGCTGGGTCTTTATCATGACAGGGCACTAATTTCTTCATTTCCAATAATTCCATTTTGGTAAGGGGGGTGTATACGAATACTCGTTGGAGCTCACCTCCTGTGTTCAGGACGGGATGTACTTCTCGCAAGGGATTTTGTCTGTCTATGTAAAATGGTTTCCTTACAGGGGGTGGAACAGGAACAAAATGTGGAGCTAGGAAAGTTCTGTATTTGTGACGTTGTTCTAGAATGATATTAATTAAATCGGTACCTAGGCCTCTCCATCTTCTTAGGAGTAATTCTTCCAGTACGTTATATAGGGGACCTGGTTCAGAATGCTGACTTTTATATAGTGTAATGAGATGCTGGATCATGTACATACCCGCCAAACGCTGTTCGTCTGGGGTAAGACTCAAAAACGTCTGCGCTACTGAATCATCTTTATATATATCATCATTACCAGCCCATTGGACTGCTGATCGTGCTAGTTCCTGATCATGCATAGTACTAAGTTCACTGTAACCTATTCTTTCTTTCAGTATTTTATCGGTGTCTTGGAATACATGTTCAAGAGAACATTGTTCTGGTATGGGAGAAAGGAAACATTTCTTGTTTTCTAGATGAATGGGTCTGTCAAAAGGTCTGTCAAAAGAATACGGTTTAGGGAGTCTTGCTCTACCTACGTACGCTATCCTATCTGCGTCTTCTACAGTATTGTCATCATCCTCCTCTGAGGTTTCATTCTTGTCTTCTCTAGCTTCTCTAGCCGCCTTTTCTTTTCCACGTATTGTCATTATTTCTTTACGGATCTTTCTGTACATGGCTTCAATGCAATTTTGTTTATCATGTTTACCATCAGCTATATTGTTACTCCAATTTATCAGTATGTCCATCTCCTCTTTGCTTGTACTTGGCCGATCTCGTTCCCTTATCAAACAATTAATCAGGAATCGTAAGATCATACTTTGTGTCTCAACCTTTTGATGTGCCATGGCCTCGCGAATGCATTCTGGTCTCTCCCCTGTTCTAATAAAATGGTATATATTGTCTAGATGGTTAGTCATTTCTGGTAAAAGACTCAAATAGTTCGTAACACGTCGTAGACGTAACAAATATAACATCATATCATCCTCGCCAGGTACTGAATCATATCTACAATCTGTAATGTACTGTCTGAGGGATTGGAAAGTCGCTGCTTTGGGCGTACGCTGTAACGCCATTTCTCTGAGTGTCAAGCGTTTTACTTGAGGCGGGGTGACAGGATGACCTCCTACGGCGCCTCCTGAAGCGGAAGCGTAACCATCAACTAGCTGTGTTGATACTACGGGTGTCATAGCATGAAAAGTAGGTGCAGGTAATGTAGGCAGACCCTGAGTTACAAGTGTAGAAAAAGGATTATTAGGAGCGATAGCAGGAGGAACAGTAGCAGTAGTAGTGACAGTAGTGACAGGATAGGAAATGATAATGGGTGGGGGAGTCGAGCCTGGAGGGGGTGGTAACGTATCTTGAACAGGCTGATGTACGTTCTGAACAGGCTGAATAGGCTGCTGTACATTATTAGCAGGTGGTACGCGTACATTGGTATATGCTGGAGCTACATCATCTAAATAGGAAGAAAGGAAAATATCCGCTGCGGTCTGTTTGTGACGGAGTTTAGTCGGGACCAATGGTGGCGGTAAATTACAGGATACTTCCGGGGTCGCCCTGGGCAGGCCCTCGGCAAGAACAGGATAAATGCCTGTGATGAGTGCATTTCTTTGACGGTCTAATTGTTCTAATCTGACTCGTTCTCCTTCTTCTAGTAATTCTCTTTCTTTGGCTTTTTCAGATTCTTCTCTACTCTTTTCCGCCTTTCTGATTTCTTTCTCTGTTCTCCTATGCGCTTCTTTACGTCATAATTCTATGGCATCTTTCTGGGATTGTCTGGCTTTCTTTTTCCATAGTGCTTCTTCTACTCTCATGATGCAATCAGCATCCCATGTCCCTGAGACAGGCCATCTATACTTCTCTTCCAGATCCTTAGTATAGTCCACCCACAAATCTAGGTACAGTATGGCATCTAAGCCATGCTTATGGTACATAAAATGTCCAGGAGTGTCCCTAGGCGGGACGGGAACTGCTTCTTCAAGTATCCCTTTCCTAGTTCCTATCTGACGTAACTTTGAGAACAGCGGCATCTTTGAATTGACTTAAATGCGAACACAATGAACACAGTAATGAATAGCAAACAATCATTCATACCACGACATTAAACACATTAAAAACATTTCAGACTGATATTACCTGGAACATAGAAAACACAAAATCTCGAGAAACGATACTGGAATACTGGATTACTAGATTACTAGATGCACTGCTAAAACAGTACAGACCGGTCCCATTAAGAGACACGTCATACCGCGCTCACCTAAGTGAACACGTCCGGACCAGGTCTGTGTACCCAGACCTGTCTTGACCGGGCACAAATTAATGAACCCGTCTAGATGCGTTCCCAGCAACGGTACTCACCGGGAAGCAGAAACTGAAGGCCTCGGAAACTGGACTGGACTGGACCACGTCAGACTGCGACTTCCTACGCATGCGCTTCGGAACAGGTGGGTCTCTGGATACCTCGTACCTTGCTCTCTCGACTTGGGGCTCTGGTCGGGATCCTCCGCATTCCTCACCGCCTCGTCTGGATGCCGGACCGCAGTCTCCGTCTCCTCCGTGGGCCCGAGGGAGATAGCAGGAAATCCTGCGGATACGCACAGTGTCCGTCGCGGCTGTAGAAGGGGTCAAGGCCTGCGTAACATCGCCGGCGAGTGGGGAAGGGGGGGTCCCTATTCGGGCGCCAGATTATGTGGTAAATAAAATTTACCGGACCATTTTTCATGCATTAAATAAACAAGAGGGATAGCTCAATCAAATGAGAGGCAGAGTCCATGGTATCTGAGTCATACGGGCTTTAATGGGATACCTCGAGGCAGGGGACATCGGGTTCCATCACCACTAAGGTTCAGGAAGGGACAATCTCATAGTTTATTAACATCACACAATATATATAGTAAAACAGTATAATTGCATAGAATACAGTAGGCGTGACAAGTGAAAAGTAAGAGATAAGAACACATGTGCGTAGCAGGAGGCGTGTAAGAAGGCGTACACGTGGGCGTGTACGTGACATGTCAGAGAAACGTCACAAGAAACGTCATAAGTGGGTGGATGTACAGGAGGATTCTGCAGGGTCAGCAGAAACTTATGACCTGGATGCGCGCGCAGCTGGCATGACGTGTAACTGGGGAGAGCTGGGGGCTTTGACTTTAGTTCTAGTAGAAGAGTCTCGATGTCTGGGATGTCAGAACGACCTATACCTATAACCTATCTAATATCTCATGTTTGGAGGATGTAATGTCTGGAGTGAAAGGTCTCTCGGGCATGGGCCATACATTACTGAATGCTAAGGAGTGCATACGTGCCTTGGTACAATGAGCGGGGGCCATGGGCCTTCCATGGTAACGGGTGCTGTAAATTACTTGCATGGAGACAGGAAGGCAGGGCCCTTTACTCTGCAGCCGGGGATATGTTTACCTATTTCACTAGACTGGAATGTGTTTTCAAGGAGGCTGAGCAGATAACTTGTAGGCAAAATACGATCTTGGCAGGCAGGCAGGCCAGGCCGAGCCGGGCACCGCTTCGCTTGGCAGGAAGTAAGGCAGAGGTCAGGGATGCATACCAAAACGGCAGCTTTAGAAACAGAAGAGACTTCGGAGCCTCAATTCAGGGCCTAGCTCGTCAGAGCCAGGAAAACATGGCTTCGCGTTAAAAGTGCACCATGTAAAGACGTTGGCAACATAGGTTTAGAAACCAAATTAGTGTTGCTTTCTTGGAGAACTTGGTAGATAACATGTTAACGTTGGACGCAAATGCATTTGCGTCTTTATTTTCGGTCATGGAGGGTAAATGCACGGAGGTCATGCATAGACATGGGACGTTGGGGTACACGATAGGGGACATACCTGGTCATATAAAATTCGATTTACCTCACCTCACTCAGTCTCTGGCTCAGTTGTTCTGGAATGCTCCTATCGACCTGGCCCACGTCACACAAACTTTTCAGTGTGTGAACTCCAATGCGCATGTCCCCCTCACCAGCCGCCCCTCCCTAAGGTGGGTGAACTGAGACCTTGCAGACAGACTCGGCGGCAGAGACATGTGCGCTCTGCGCGCGACCTACCCCCTATTAAATGGTGCACAGACATGCTCTCAATACATTATTTTGCATATGATAATGGTAGAGAAAGAGAATACAGAGATTGTGCTTTTTTGCCTATGCACAGAGCGCGGAGTGAGTGAACTTCTCAGATTTATTTTATTTGACTAACGCCAGACCAAAAATCGCCCCCAGCAACAAAACCGGCCCCCTGCCAATAAAACCGGCACTACCCCTGGCAGCCTACCGGGGGATTGCCCGGTACCCGGCATTGCCAGTCCGGCCCTGTCTCCAGGGCAGGTGTACCTATGTTATTGCTTGTTGAGATGATGGGGTGGGTCGCCACTGGGATGGTGCCAGTGGGGCAGGCCCTCGCTCCAGGTTGTGTCAACCCACTGCATTAGGGGGCAAGATGATGTGCATACATGGGAGTGGTGGTGCACAACCCCACCCACCCTGCGGGAGGGGTGGAGATATTATGCAATTCACAAAGTAATCCCCACAGCTAATGTATATTTGTAACTTGTTGCACAGTACTAAGTAGTGTGTGTGTTTAATAAATGTACTCTTTGCTTTTATAAAGCGAAGTACAGACTGGACAATCAATTATTGAGTGTTATTTCTGGGTACCTGTAATGGTGATTACTAGCCCACACCACCTCCCTTGAGTAAGCCTTAGACTGTAGTGTAGTTCCTATTGTACCCTTCATGCAGGACCTGCGCTGTTTACGGATAACATATACTGTGGGTCTGGTGGTAGACTGCTTCTGTACACCCCCACCGAATATGCTAGCCTATGTTTTGCATTCGTTAGCTCGCAGTGCCATTACTATCTCTTATTATCAGAGAGATTCGTTTTTGGCAACCTCAGAACACAACAAACCCTGATTCCTCAGACTTATGTAAACAATATACTATTATTCACCCAGTCACTCGTACTTGTTTTGCTCTCTGAGAGATACACAGAAGAAACAGTCGGGTGTGTTTACAATAAGAATTTATTGTACCATTGTTCTTCTCATGTAGTTCTTCTAATTGTCCTGGTCCTCCCCTCACTCTTCTCAACTCCTCATTGGCCTCTGGTGCTGTCCCCTCTTCCTTTAAATCTGCTGTTGTTTTCCCTATCCTAAAAAAACCTGGTCTAGATCCCTCCCTCCCCGCTAATTTCCGTCCCATTTCCCTTCTCCCCTACCTGGGTAAGATCCTAGAGACCCACGTCACCTCCTGCCTCTCCTCATACATTGAGGACAATGGCCTCTTAGCTTCCCACCAGGCGGGCTTCCGCCCTGGCCATTCTACGGAAGCGGTGGTTCTCGCGGTTTTGGATGAACTCAAGGGCAAGGCAGATGTTAACCTTCCCCAAGCCTTGGTGCTTCTCGACTTGTCCGCTGCGTTTGACCCGGTCGACCATTCTATTCTTCTCGACCGTGTCTGCGCAGCGGGCATTCGGGGCGCGGCCTTCTCCTGGCTAGCATCCTTTCTTCAGGATAGGCATCAGGCCGTTCATCTCTCTGGTTTCTCTGCCCCCTCCTGTCCGGTCACCTGTGGTGTTCCTCAGGGCTCCTCTCTTTCCCCTCTCCTCTTTAATCTGTACATCTGTCCCCTTGTTTCTTCTCTTCTCAAGCTGGGGGTCTCTGTATATAATTACGCAGAGGACCTCCAGCTTGTCTTTGATCTGTCTTCTTCTCCCGATTCTATTCCCAAGTTTAGTTCCACTCTTACTTTTATCTCTGAGTGGATGAGCGCTAACCATCTTAAACTCAACCCCCATAAGACGGAACTTGTCCTCACGGGTGGCCCTTCTAACCCTTGGTCCCCTGCTCACTAGCCCCCTTCTTTTGGCCCCCCCCCCACGCCCTCTTCCTCTGTTCGTACCCTTGGCATTAAAGTCAGCTCTGACTTAACCATGCACAGCCAGATCAGCTCTGTTGTGTCTTCATGTTTCCTTTCCCTCCGTCTTATTCGGAAAATTTCTCGCTTTTTCACCATCGATGCGCTTAAAACCATAGTCTTGGCTTTAGTCATCTCTCGCCTCGACTATGGCAATGGCCTGTACGTGGGTATCCCCTCCCACGAATCCCGACGTTTACAGGCCATTCAAAACCAAGCTGCCCGTCTCATCCTCTCCCTCCCCAAATCCTCTCACATCACCCCGGCTTTGAAATCCCTTCACTGGCTCCCCATCCGCTTCAGATCCCTTTTCAAGCTAGCTTGCTTTGCCTTTCGTGCCCACTCTCGCTCTGCCCCTGCTTACATCACTTCCCTCATTTCTTCCTACGTTCCCAGTCGCACCCTCCGGTCTTCCTCTCTCTCCCTTCTTCACATCCCCCGTTTCCGCAAATCCAGATCCGGGGGCACTCGTCTTTCCGTCCTGGTTCCCCAGTTCTGGAATAGTCTCCCACTTCATCTTCGCTCCATTCCTATTTTTAGCCATTTCCGTAAAGCCTTAAAAACTTTTCTTTTTTCTTTGGCTTTCCCTTCTTAGGTTCCCTTGTGTCCCCCTCTGTGAGTTCTGACCCAGGTCCCCCAGCGCCAGGAAGCCGCTTGGCAGCAGTGCGCTTTATTAAATATTGTTTTCATTTCATTTCATTTCATTTCATTTCATGTAAAACAAATGTGCTTCTACAACTGTGACACAGTAGCAGAGATATAGAATCAGCAGTACATAGAATAAAAAGGAATAGTAATGTTTTACCATTTTGCAATGGTCATGAACACATACATGAATATAAAATACATTTATGAAATAAAGTGCATACTCCTAAGATGCCTATCTAGATGTACCTAAATGTAGCTAGCATGTGAGTAGGTACAAAGGAGCCTAAGCCTAAGAGCCTAAAAGTCTAAGAGCCAAGAATCCCTCTAGGATTTAGTCGAACCCCCATACCTGAATTGTGAGAGTGTGGGACTTTATCCTGGACTTGAGTTGGACACCCTGCAAGGGATAGTCAGACCACTGCCAGCTGGAATGATAGCATGCTGGAGCCGCAGCGTCTCTGGTCAGTGTGTCGGCTTTGAATTCTCGGTTCCCTCCTGCCTGCTGATAGCAAGAGGTGCTTTATTTATATAGTCTATGTGCGTGTGTTCCCCATAGTTCAGTATGAAGATGATGTTGGGGATTAAACCTTGTGCGTCGATGGGAGACGTGAAGTGTACCTCCTCGAGAGTGTACTCATAAATTATTCATATGTGCTAAGAATGACGTCTAAGCAATATCGATTAGGAAAAACCCACCCTCGGCATGGAACTAGGTGAAAGGTTTAGTCCATAACAGGCTGCAGTCCTCATAAGGCGTTATGTCCATACAAGGTGTTGTACTTGGACATTTTTGGCAGGTTCCCCTCTAAATATTTTGCCTTTTCTCTTACATGGTATTGGTGGTTTTGGGCCTGTGGGCACTTTAGCACTGTGGTTAAGTGTAAAGTGCGTGCAGTCTCTGTGTTACATTTTAAAGGTTGGCCTGCCCTCCCATAGGAATGCATTGGGGATTCCCTGATCAGTGTGTGTTAGTGGTAATTTTGTTATGAGAGGAGCAGTATGGCCAAGTCTGGTATGTCTGAAATTGTGTGAATAACTGCTGCGCAATGGTGTGCACAGATTTATTGTGATTATTTTAGAAATACCACTTTTAGAAGTTGGATTTCTGTGTGCTATGTGTCTGCCTGCCTGATGTGTGAGTGGCTCCAGGAGGGACGGCGGGACGGCATGAGTCAGTGCTAGGCTGAATGGGATACCTGAGCTGAGAGTGGTGGGAGGAGAGATCCCCTGACGCTGAATAGGATGGTGCTTCCCTAGTGCAATGCTGGCTCCGCCACCTGTGGTGTGTCTGATCACCGAGCTTCCACCTGACAAAGGGGAGAGGAGCTGGGCAAAACAAAGTGCTCCAAATCCCCCCAAACCAGTTTTGACTGGTATCCCCAAGCCCTGTGCTGTGACACAATGGGAAATGTTAGTATAAATATTGGGGCTGTGGCCCCATGAAAATGCTCAGTTCTTGGTGTGCTGTTCCTGCTGGGGGCATGCTGCTGATGGGGCCCGGGGGGGGGGGGGAGGGGAGGCATGAGGGCTTGCCTCCCTGGGCCCTGCCTTGCCCCCTCTAGCCCTGGAAGACCTTTTTTTGTTTGGACCCTGGGGCTTTTCCTATCATCACCCAGGACCTTCAGGACTTTTGGTGCTTTTAGCACTGGTCTAGAAACCGGTCCCAGGATGCTTGTTTCCGGTCCAGGGAAGACAAGGCTTGGCAGTTCAGGCTGGACTGTTCCCATGAGGCACAGGGTCAGACTGATTGGCGTATGGTCATGTCGAAACTGGAGTGGTGGAGTGAGCTAAAGAATGATGATGGATTTAACCAAGATCAGTTGACTGGGGGTGAGTTTTTGATTTGCTCAAACGCTCCGTCCATCATCCCCTTTGCTATTGCTTTGTGCACCCTAAGTTGGCAGGGTATGCCCAGACATGGGTCCCTTGCTCACTTTGCCACTGGATTCAAGGTAGCCTGGCTGATGAGGATTATGAACCCAAAACCGGTCCCAGGATGATTGTTTCAGTTGACTGGGGGTGAGTGTTTGATTTGCTCAAACGCTCCGTCCGTCATCCCCTTTAGTATCACTCTAGTGCCCAGTGAGCGCTTTGGACTAACTTTCCCCGAAGGAGAGGGAGAGCCTCGGGGCTGCGCTGCGCTGAGCTGCAGCCCCTTTGAGAGGGAATCCCCATCGTAGGGATTTCCCCGTTATGTCCTTAATCGCAGGTGCCCACCCCACTTATTTTTATATTTTCATCGTGATGCCCACCCCACATGGCCGCTTATTCACCCCGTGTGTACTTTAATTTTTATGGTGGGAGCCCACCCTGCTCTATATTTAAAATTTGGATGGAGCCTACCCCTATTGTCGGTCTTGTATTAACGAGGAGGCGGGAGCCCACCCCGCATTCGCCGGTCCATCCCAAGCCATTGGGAAAGCCTGCTCGGGGGCTGCTCTCAGCGCAACCCAGAAGTCAGGCAACCTTGCCTGGGAACTGGGCAGGGCTTGGAGCCGCAGCCGGAAGTGCCCTCAGCTCAGGGGAGCCTTGTGTGTAGCAGCCGTGGTGATGGAGGCGGAGGGGGTTCTGAGGCACATTGTTGGTGCCTGCCTCCACCGCACCAGTGGAAATGCTGCCTCCTTAGTCGAGAAGGCGGACGCCTGCAAAGATGCCACTGAGAGAGAGCCAGGGAGTGGGGGCTGCGTTGGGAGTACTCGTGGTGCTCCTCACTATCCTTTGCTGTGCTTCACAGCTGCACCGCAGTTGTGGGCAGCTGCATCAAGGGGGGCATATTGTTGTTGAAGGGTCCAGAGAGGCCCGTGTCCCCCTACATGTCCAGGCACAATAGCGGTGCCATTTTCCTGAGCGGCTCCCGCCTGATAGGGGGCCGCTCCAATATCGGGGGCTCCAAATTCAGAGACCATTTATTTTCCGGACATAATTATTGTTTAAGGGCCCAGAGGGGGCCGTGCTTGCCCGTACCTTCATCCATTTTGAGCCAATTTTCTCAACTGCCCCGCCAGACAGTGGGTAGCTGCAACGATTAGCATACTTTAACTTGAAGTCCCAGAATGGGACTTGGGGGACAGTTCTTGGCACAGATATGCCAGGGCCCATTTGCTTTATTTCTAGCTGCGCCGCACCAGCATGGGCAGCTGCAACGTTTCTACCTACATGTCCAGAGGGCACATTGAGTGTCCAGGCCTCATTTTGATATTCACAGCTGCCCAGCAAGTAGTGGGCAGCTGCACTGTTTCGGCTATTCTTTCTTTGGGGGCATGCTTGAAGTTAGGAGTGATATGCACTCCTGTGCCCCATACTTTCCTGTTAGGTTTGGGGGTCTCTAGTTGGCACAGGTAGGTACTTGTGACGAACTGAGACCCTTGCCTCTAGTCAGGGTAAGGGGGGTACACTCCTAAAATACCCCTGCTCACCCCCTTGGTAGCTTGGTACGAGCAAACAGGCCTATCTCAGAGGCAGTGTGTAAAGCATTTGTGACCACATACAGTGACAACACTACAAATGGACACAACACAAGCGCTACATAAAAAAGAAGTATTCTTTATGTAGACTTAAACACAAGACCATTAAATGACAGAAATCCACAATACTATACTTAAAGATGGTAGTTTTAGCTTAGTTCAGTTGAATTCTTAAGATGCGAAACTTTGCATCAATGTACCTTACGATGCGTTGCGCTTCCACAACTAAATTATGTTGCAGCGATGGAAATGCGGCAAAGTTACGGTGCAAAGAAATAAAGACGTGAAGATCTTCCTGATGTGGCACCCTTCTCCGATGATGCGAGAAGTCTCAATTCGATGCAACAACTACAGCGGCGACATCCTTGTTCAGAAATGCGACGGCAGCAGCTCCGAAGGCGGCACGCTTCTATGGGGATGCGAGGCGCCTTCCTCAATGCGGTGCAATGCGACAGCAAGAGCGGCGACACCCTTGTTCGGAGATGTGACGGCAGCCACAGAGGCGGCGACATGCTTATTCCTCATTGAGAGACACTTAACTCGATACGGTGCAATACGACAGCTCCAGCGGTGACACCCTTGTTCAGAAGTGCAACGGCAGCAGCAGCAACGGCGACACGCTTCTTCCTCGTTGAGTCGCGCTTCCAGCGCCTTCTGACACGCAATCCCTCAGAAGGCGTAAAACAGCAGCAAGCACTTCCAAAGAACTCTGGGGAGCCTGGGGGGTAAAGTCTGTTGTCCCTGAGACTTCAGAAGGAGGCAAGCTCTTTTCCAAGCCCTTGGAGATCCTTCACAAGTTGAAAGCAAAGTACACAAAGTTCTTTCTCCTTTCAGCAGCACTTCAGCTTAGGAATAGTCTCTCCTCAGTTTCTTCAGGTTCCTCTCCTCAGCAAAGGTTTCTTCTTGTAGTCCAAAAGTGATCTAATTTCTTGGGATCGTGGTCCGAATATTTATACCCCAAAATCCTTTGTTCAATGAGGGGATAGGGGCCTTCGCCCAGTCCAAACCAGTTCTGGAGCACTCTGTTTACAAGACTTATTCTTTCCTTTCACAGTGCAGGGCAAAAACATCAGACGCACCCCAGGAGGTGGAGCCAGCATTGTGGAAGGCAGGCACAGCCCTATTCAAGGTTCAGGTGCAACTCCTCCCTCCCATCTAGATGCAGATCTCTCTATTCGCAACTGGGCTGACTCATGCTGTCTCTTGGAATCCCCCAGCCCTGTCACTCACAAATTCCAGACAAGTTTGAAGTTTATTTATTTTTGCTTGATTTATTAAAACCATTGCATACAAAGGATAACATTTCTCATGGTTGGTGCTAAAAATATAATAAATTGTATTTAAAATAGCATAAATAATTAAAACATTCTGTACGTTAGCCATGTTCAATACCAATATTATTTTAACTATGCCTGTTCCTATTACATTCCAGTTGGTTCGTGTAATAATTAGTCTTTTTGCCACTCAGTCCAGTGTTTTATTCTTTTTGCAGTTATATCAAGGAATTTAATTAGCCGGCAATTTAGCTGAACCAGGTCGGGGTTGAAGCACATCATTAACGCTTGTCTGCATGATCTGGCTCCGTCCTTTTTTTAAAAAAAAATTATGTCCTCATTTGCCATAACCTCCATCCACTAATATAATCCAACCACCATGCGTGTCTGCCTTGAGAAACATAGAAATCTTTCATCCTTCATGTCCTTTCCCAGGCACGATTTGTTAGTTGGCGGGAGACCAAATCTCAAAGGTGGAAACGGAGAGAGATGGGCGAAGCCCTATTGCTCCAGCCAACGGTATTCAACCTGATGGACCTGGGATTTTGTTTAGAAGGGGCCACATCCCAAGGTACCTAGAGCATAGTCGGCATAATCATAGGACCCAGGGAAAAAAACAAAAACGTAAATCCTATCTCCAATTAATTAACAGATCCCAAAAGGACAGATTTCTTTTACTACACGATCTGGCCAAGTTTGTCTTTGAGGTTTCATACAACAACATTAACCAGGCTGCGTGCGGTGGAGCATTAGAATCTACCCAATATTTGCATATTTGCTGTCTTGCCAGAATGATAGAATAGAAAAGAAAAGTCTTTGCCTGGCCGGTTACACTTTCCTCCAATCCGAAGATTATTAATGGAAGAGTGATGTTTAATGGTATACTTAAGATTGATTCCAGGGTAGCCTTTACTTCTTCCCAAAAAAGCATAATAACAGGACAATCCTTAAACATGTGTATGTCTGAAGCTGCCACAAGGTTACACTTATTACACTTCTTTCCCGGGAGAAATTTTGAGAGCCTTAGGGGGGAGAAATAAGCACGGTGCAGAGTGAACAGATGATTGCGCCTCAGCCATGCTGGCTTCACTATTCTGTAAAGGAAAGTGAAGGATCTCGTCCATAAATCCTCGCACTGAAAGGCCAATTCATTTCCCCATAGCTCGTCTGGCAAAGTTAAATCCCCGTCCGCCCCCTCCACTATTATTCCAATACCAGGTTGCCACCTCTTTACCTCCCTCTCGCTTTTCTACCAGTTGTTGTTCAAGGTAGCTGTGTTTCCCCAGTTGGGGACCCCTCCTGCTTACTGCTCAGGCCCAACTGTCCAGCTGTATAAATTTAAACCTGGAAAGAGCTATGCCCACCCTGTCCCTCAACACCTCCCAGTCCTGTGCCCTCCCATCAACCAATATTTCTCCCCATCTGAGTATCCCAGCCTCCTTTAAAGGGATTGCCAGGCTGTCCTGCATACATGGTGGCTGCCCTGGAGAATCTCACACCAGGGCAAAATTAGAGTAGTATCGTAACCCGACTTTCTTTTTAATCTGCACCCAATTTATTATGGCTGACTGTAAGGTCTTTTATCTCACTTTCTTAAAGTATTTCATGTCTCCAAACTTAAATAGAAATCCGTCTGGTGGAATATCCACTCCCGCTAACATGGACCTGAACATAACCCCCAAAGATTACCTTACTGGGGTTTTAAGGATCATCCTGGAATAAGTCAACTGGAATGCCTAAGCATAGTATAACAAATCTGGTAATGCCAGCCCTCCCTTCTCCCTCCTCCTTCTCAACTTCTTCCAGGCCAGCCTGGCTGTTTTATAGTTCCATATAAACTAATTAATATCACCCATATTTGAAAACAGGTTCCATTGCGTTACTTCAGTATTCCGGGTCATTTTTAAACAGCATAGGTGGAATTCCATTGGGACCCGGGGCTCCAGCCAGTCGGCCCCTTGCTATTTGTTTCATTAGCTGATTAGTTGGTTTGGTAGTGAGCCCCTCCTTTAATCTCCAATCAGCATTTAGTGCTTGTGATTCTGTTGGTTCTCGTTGTTCTTGAATTAGTGCTGATCTATTGTTATCATCTGTAGGAGATTGGCGGAGGGGTATTGGCTCCTTTACGTCATTACTGTAGTTCACAGGCTCTAGACATTTGGGTTGGAGAACTGTTTCTTCTTTTTTATTGAAATGATTAAAGAGAAACGCTGTCCAAGTCTCTTCAGAGATGTGGCAGTTGATTCCGTGGTGGTATGGCCGATGTACTTTATTTACTGTTTGCCAAAAGTTTGCGCTGTTTTTTTGTTTGGCATCGTATAGCTGTTTAGCCCAAAATTTGTTGTTCGCAGTCGTTTTCTTAGCCCATCTTCTCCTCTTTAGAATGGCCTTTGAGGCATGTAACGACTGCTGCAAATTTTGATTGCCAGGTGACCTCCGGAGTTTCCGCAGAAGTTGGTTTATAGATGTTTTCAATTTTTTTGACACTGGGGTCGTTGCTATCAAATTTGGAGGGTCGTTTGTGTTCTTTAGTTTTGGTCCCTTGCTGATTGAAAATGTATTGCCAAGAGCGACAGTAAATTTATCCCAAGTTTCCAACGGATGACCTAAGTGGTCGTGTACTTTCTTAAGCACTTCTTTTGCTATTACTGCTACTGTTTCTATGTTTGTTGAATTACACCTGATTCGATGAAGATTGGTTGTTCCTATTGTGACAATAGATTTTTCGGCCTCCTGAAATATTGTAGCGGTAGTATTAAGTATCATTTCTTGTGGCATATGGTCACTAAGTGTGCTGTTCCTTATTTGAAATGAGGCTATCTTGTCAAACATAGTTAGTGTTGTAAAAGTGAAGTCAAGATAGGAAGATACTTTAGATGAATGAAATGTAGGTGCTGGGGGATTATCTTCCATGAAGAGGCCGTTAACTACCCTCAAATTCAGATGTTCTAGTTTTGAGAGTAGGTAGTTTGAACTCTTTGATGGTTTAGTTACCATTGAGCAGCCCTGGGACGGGATATTACATATACCAGTTAGATCCTGCGTGAGGTCGTCTTCCTGGTTATTCCCTATAAGATGCATATTAAAATCTCCTGCCAAGATGACTTTGTCTGTGTCAGCCTCTTCTATTATTCTTGATTGCTTCTTTGGATGATTGTAATTTGTGTTTGGGATGAAGGTAGATGTTTATCAGGATTACCTTTTGAGCTGTCTGATTGAAGAGCAGCATAACCGTTGAAGCTTGAATGTAGCTTGGGGCGGAGATATATGTTTTTAGTGGATGCATCTCACCAATTTTTGTTATAGAGGAGAGAATGAGTAAACCCCCCGATCGGCGTCCAAAAATGGAGTGTGTTTAATAGCATAAGTGAAACTAGAGGTGTATCCCTGTAGGTCGAAGGGTTTGTCTTCCCAGGTCTCGTGGATTAGAATGATGTCAAAAGTTTTGAGGTAGTTCAAGAAGTTGTGATCACTCATCTTCGAATTTAAGCCGTTAATGTTTCAAATACAGATTTTGACTTCATTGAAGCCCGATCGAAGTGGTGCTGTGAGTAGCCTCCTGTGTCAATTTAAGTGTGTTAAAAGGATAGTGCGTTGGAGCCCTTCCATTCGTAAACAGAGATTCCTTTGGGGGGGACTGACTGGTTGTTGGTGTCCGACCCCTTGCTCCCCTTAGGACTGAAGACACTGGTCGAAGAGGACTGACTGTGGTTAGAAATGGAGCTGGGTATTGTGGTTTTGGGACTGATTTTAGTGTGATCCCCCAGTTTTTAAATTTTTTGTTTTCTTGAGTGATTCTGCTGGCTATTTACGATGTTTTCCATCTAGTTTTAGAAACTTCGGTGGTTGGTAGACCATTATTCAGTGAGAACTCAATGTTCAATAGGTCAGAACTGTGAATGTTTGTTAGCTTGGGGATGGCTTGCAAGAGTCGTAATATGTTCCCTCTGTTTAAGGTATCTATTCGGCCTCGCGACTTGTATAGAGGTACGAAGATGATCATGTCAGACTCCTCCTCTTGGGCGAATTCCTGAATCGGATGCGCTGAGGTGTAGTTAGCCATGCCGCCAACCTGGTGTAGACTGGAGGAGCCTGAGACAGGGAAATTGCATCCGATGTTGGTAGATGGTAAATTGATATGGCGATCCCGGTCTTTTGCTTCCGTGCCTCCACTTGAAGATATTTTTTTCGGTGGTTCATGACTTAATTCACTAGTTGTGGGTTCAGATGTGCGTAGGCTCACTTTTTCCGTTTTTGGTTTTGAGCCGAGGGTTCCTTAACTGGGGCTTTTATCATGTATCGGGACTCCTGGGTTTTGATTGTTGGAGATGTCCCTAATTGGCAACTTGGTTTAAGGCTTTCCATTCCTGGCTCGCATGCCTCTATTTGCATTACTTTTGGTAAAGAATATGAATCATCTTGTGTCATTTCGTACAATTGCGTTGGGTCGCCTGTGGTGCCTTTCTTTTGGTAATGCTACTAAAGAATTTTGATTACTTGTAGGATTAGGGTTCATATCCGCTGGTTGCCGTGTTAACCAATTAGACAGATGTTGGGCCTGAGCTGTATTTTTTCTATTCCTCCCCTTTCTTTTGTTCGGCGGCCGATTTTCATTGGCGTTATTTTTCTTAGTTCAATTGTTTCTATTGATGCTTTTTCTGGAGTGGCGGCCTCTTGGTATAGGGGAGCCCTGTGCTCTCCTATTTCTTCAGACCCATTTAGAGTTGGCTTCACTGTACAACCGAGTTCTCATTCTATTGCCCCCGTTGCTGGTTGGTCCGGGCTTTCTGCTGTTCGAGTTGCTGTTGTTGCAATAGATAGTAGATCGCCGAGTAATGATGGTAGCATGGAGAGTTTGTCTATAATTGGGGCACAGGTACAGTCTTGCTGATGTAATTTGTCGTTAAGGCTGCTTCCTGTCCTCTTTTTATCAGTCCATTTAGGTCGGCTAGCTTCCCATCAATTGCAGAAGTAAAATCTGCCAAGGTTTGAAGCACTGTCAGTTGTAGATCCATTTTGCGTGATTGGTATTGAAGCGCTGCTGTTGAATATTGCATCATAGTGAGGACTGTTTCCAAAAAAACGTCTTTGGTCTGTTTACTTTTATCACAAACTTCTGCTTTTGTACTGTTTGTTTTGTTTTGAGAATCTTTGTTGTATGCGGCCACTAGCTCCTCCCAATCTTGGGATGCTAGAAACGACAAGTCACCGTTAGAATTTTGATGGGACTTCTGTGGATGCCCCGGTGCGGTATTATCTATAAATGATTGTACTTCGCTTTCTTTAGTGTTAGGCTGGGGGTGAGAAGAGCCGCTGGTGGTAAGCTCATGGTTGTGTCCCGACGCGGTGTTATCAATAACTGCTTGTGCTTCGCTCTCTTTAATGTAGGGCTGGGGAAGAGGAGAGCCACTGGAAGCTAGCTCCTGGTTGAGCCCTGGCGTGATGTTTTCGTCTTTTATATGCGGTTCATATGTTTGAGTAGACAGCCAATTTTGGGACAGAGCTCTAGTAGTTGGCGCCTGGCTGAATCCAGGTGTAGTATATTTGTTCGTTATTCATGCTTTATTCTCTTGGGAGATTGGCCGATAATGGAAAAGGCCACTGATGGTTTGCACACTGGGTGGTGTCAGCGATTGATCTTTTCTTTGTACTGTGTTTTTTACGCTCGCCTGGTTAATATTTGGTTGGACGGTTGGAGTTGGTCCTAGAAATTCTAGGCTAGAGGTGTTTGTTGTAAGGTGTGAGTCCTCTAATTTTAGAGAGTACTGTTGATGTCTGTTTGTTGAAACCATTATAGGTAGATCTCGCTGTAATGGTAGTAGCGTGGCTAGCTAAATTTCATTGCTTGCCTTGATCAGTGGAAGTTCAGAAGATTTATTGACGGGGGACTTAATGCACCCTCTATCTACCTGTGGGTGTAAAGGGGTTGGATGATGCATTTGGATGTTTTCTATTTCGAATTGCTTAATGTGGTCCCCTAGTTCCAATTTTAGTTTTATGGGGCTGGGATCCGCTGCATTTTCTAGTTCTGATTCTAAATCCTTTGTCCATACTGAATTACCATTCGATTTATGCTCTTTAGTAGTCATGGAATCAGTTAAGAGCCTATTGTTCGACCCACTCAATTCTAGTTGATACTTTTGATGTGCTTTGTGTGCTTCCATTGTGTGGATTTGTGCCACTGTTTGTTTTAAGTTTGGTTTTGTCTCGGTCTCAGAGGCGAAATTAAAGTTGCTTGGTTGCAGTGGTGTTTGCAGTCCTTTGATGTCACTGGTTTTTGAAAATATTATAGTGCCTGGTCTTTCAGGAATGCAAATTTGGTATAGATCTTGGTTGAAAGAAGTGCCGGCTCTTTCGATTAGAGGAGTCCTTTATTGTAATTAAATTCTTGGTTCCTAGGCTCGGCCGTAAGGTGGCCACTGGGTTTGTCTTAGTTGCTTTAGTCGTTGCTTTTGATGGTGTTCGGGTTTGCGTTGGGGAGACATTGTAAGTAATTTGACATGGGCTGTAGTTTGCAGGGCTATCAGCTGGGAAAGCTGTGCTGTAATGCTCTACAGGCGGTGGTGTATCTGTATTTTCCTCGAGCTTACCACATTTGACTTCATGAGTATCTAGGTCAGAGCCAATGGAGTACTCGACCCTGTCCCCATTGCTCCCATTGTCTGTCCTTTTTTCCTTTTCGTTGATTTTGTTGTTTTTTGCGTAAGTTTAGGTGTTGAAGGATTTTTCCTCACTTTGCCAGACCTCATGTTTCCCCAATTAAGAAGGCAGACAAAGGGACAAAGGGACAAAGGAAAGGTCTGCTGGCTATTGTAATGCTCTCTAGGTTAATAACGCAGTCACACAAGGGGATTAGCAGCAGTTCTTACAATTCTACGGTTTTATCTTCCTCTATTTGTCAGTCTGTAGGCTGTAGGCTTACCGCTGCTACCGCTGCTGCTGTCACTGCCAAAGTCCGCTCCCCAGGATCCGGTCCCAGGTTCCCAAGCGGGGAACAAAGCAGCAAACTCTGCTTTTGTCACCTGGCTCCACCTGTGTTCACCAACCTCCACTGCAGCTATTCCGCACCAGTCAACCGGCTACTGGAGGAAACGTGCGGGGGGAGCACTCAATGCCCCGCTCCCATGACTCCCAGCTGCCTCGGACGCTGTTTCTCCACCGGGGGTAGGCGGGCCGGGCCGGACCGGGGCCGGGGTCGGGCCGGGCCAGGCCGGGCTGCACGGTCAGCCCCTGCCTCCGCAGTGAATTCTCGGTCCGGGAGACACAGGCGGGAGGGCTCCGGGCTTCAGGCAGCTATGTAGTGCGATGCGGGGAAAAGCTTCGATCTGATTGGCTGCAACAGACTCTGCAACAGACTCTGGCATGTGGCGTGGTAAGGTGCAAACTGCAGACTGGATCAACACCTCGGGTCTCAGTATTACAGTATAACCCAGCATAGGACAGCAGCTGAGAATGGGCAAGTGTGGTATACTAGGTTCTTGACCTTAAATTACCTAGTCAGGTATAGGTCAAGGTCAGATAAATAACACTGCAGTAACAATTCCTGCACAATGCATTGGCTTTAGGCCTGAGCACCTTTCTGCACAATGCATTGGCTTTAGGCCTGACAAGGAATACACAACCTAGCAGCGGCAGGCTTGAAAGGTTAGGCAAGAAAATACCTACTTCCTAAAAGTGGTATTTTCAAACATAGAATGTGAAATCAACTTCACTAAAAGATGTATTTTATCATTCTGAGTCCAGGCATACTAAACTCGAATTTTCACCATGTTCTCTGAGTCAGTTAGGATTATAAGAATGTAATAACCCAACTGCCCATTCTGGCCTATGGAGAGCGGGTAGCCCTACAATAGTGAAAAACGAAAATGGCTGTAATTCACTATTTGGACATGCCACACACACACCAGGGCATGTCCTAGCTTATACTTACAATGCACCCTGCCCTTGGGCCTACCATAGGGGTGTCTGATATGAAGAAAAGGGAAGGCTTAGGGACTGGCAAATGGGTGCACTTGCCCAGTCGGCATGACAGTACCAGACTGCACACAGGCTCTGCAATGGCAGACCTTAGACACATTTTACAAGGCTGCTTCTGTGAGTGGCACAACCAGTGCTGCAAGCCCACTAGCAGCATTTGGATTTAGAGGCCCTGGGCAGTCCTGGTGCACTGTACTAGGGTCTGACAAGTAAACCAAATAGCCAAACATGGAACCACTGATTCATACATCAATTTACAGTAGGGAGCACTTGCACTGTAGCACTGGACAGCAGTGGCATAGTGCCCAAAGCATCTAACACCAGCAAAACACATGAGGCAACAGCAAAAATGGAAGGGAGACCAACGCCAATGGTGCCAGGTCTAACACGCTTCCCCTCCAGCTGAAATGTGGGGAGAACTAGCCTAAATCCTGGGAGTTCTCATCACTAAGGCGCAAAAATCTGGACAGACCATCAGCGTTGGTGTGTTCTGTACCAGGGCGGTTTTCCAGTGTAAAGTCCATACCCTGTAGGGAAATGGACCACCTCAACAGCTTTAGATTCCCACCCCTCATCTGCATTAACCATCTGAGGGGCCTGTGGTCAGTCTGAACCTGGAAGTGAGTCCCAAACAGGTATTGTCCCAGCTTCTTCAGTGCCCAGACCACAGCAATATCCTCACGCTCAATAGCACTCCGCCTCTGTTCCCATGGAAGTAACCTCCTACTGATGAAGGCTGCAGATTGATCTAGGCCCTCCTCATTCATCTGTGACAAAACAGCCCCCACACCATGCTCTGAAGCGTCTGTCTGAACGATAATCTCTTTGAAGAAGTTGGGTGCCAGGAGCATGGGGCCCCGTGCAATTGGCAGCTTTCAGGGCCTCAAAAGCTTTCTGACAGGTGTCAGTCCAAATCCTTTCTTGGGCTGCTTCCTGGAATTCAGCTCTGTCAAGGGTGCAACAATGTTCCCATACCCCTTGACAAACCTCCTGTAATACCCTGTAAGTCCTAAAAAGGATCTCACCTCTGTCTGGGTTTTGGGGGGCTCTCAAGCCAGGATGGTTTCAATCTTGGGTTGTAGGGGCGCCACCTGGCTGCTGCCAACTTAGTGTCCCAAGTACATCACAGAACCCTGCCCGATCTGGCATTTACTCGCCTTGATCATGAGGCCTGCCTTCCGCAGCACCAACAACACTTCCCATAGGTGGCGCAGATGTTCCTTCCAACTGGCACTGAACACTGCGATGTCATCCAGGTAGGCGGCACTGAACTCATCCAGTCCAACTAACACCTGGTTGACCAACCTCTGAAAGGTGGTAGGGGCATTCTTCATCCCAAAGGGCATAACACGGAACTGGAAATACCCATCTGGTGTGGAGAATACTGACCTCTCCTTTGCCCCATCAGTCAAGGTGATCTGCCAATACCCAGACGTCAAGTCAAACATGCTGAGGTACCGTGCAGCCCCTAACCGATCAATGACCTCTTCAGCTCTTTGGATGGGGTGTGCGTCAGTCTTTGTGACTGAATTGAGCACTCTGTAGTCCACACAGAACCGGAGTTCGGGTGTAGCACCCGGCACTGCAGTCTTTGGGACCAAGACCACTGGGCTGTCCCAAGGACTGCTAGAGGACTCAATCACCTCTAGCGCAAGCATCTTTGAGACTTCCTCTTTGATGCAAGCCCTCACCCTGTCAGTTACCCTGTAAGTTTCATCCACTGACCCATCTTGCTCTGTCGCAGACAGGGGGTCAGGAAGAGGCTCAGTCGCCTCCTCCATTCCAGCATCTGTTGCTAAGAGCATGACCACTTCAGACCTCTCTAAGTGGGGTTTAAGGCGGTTGACATTCTGGACCCTCACGGGGTTCCTGGGAGACCGCAAGTCCACCAAGTAGGTACCTGGACTCTTGCACTCCACAACCTTAAAATGTCCGGTCCACTTATCCTGTAGCGCGCACGGTTCCACTGGGGCTATGACCCACACTTTCTGGCCAGGTTGAAGCTCTACCAGAGTGGCATTCTGGTCATACCATCGCTTCATCTCCTCCTGGCTGGCTTCCAGATTCGCCTCAGCGAGTTGTCTGAAACACCGTTTCTGGTTCCTGAAGGCCAGCATGTAGCTATATACATCCTGGGGAGGTTTCCTGGGAGATTGCTCCCAGCCTTCTTTAACCAGACTCAGAGGTCCCCTGACTGGGTGTCCATAGAGAAGCTCAAAGGGGATGAACCCTAGAGATTTCTGTGGCACCTCATGGTATGCAAAGAGTAGGCATGGTGAGGCACTTATGCCTCATGGGTTCCTCAAGACCCAGTATCATGCCTTTCAGGGTTTGGTTGAAACTTTCAAACAACCCGTTTCCTTGGGGGTGGTAAGGAGTGGTAAACTTGTACGTTACACCACACTCTTGCCACAGGGACTTCATATACTTAGAGATGAAGTTGGTTTCCCGGTCAGAAACTACTTCGCGAGGGAATCCTACTAGTGAGAAAATTCCTATCGGTGCTCGTCCCACCACGGGGCAGTCACTGTCCTCAAAGGTATGGCGTCCGGGTACCGGGTGGCATGGTCCACCAAGACCAGGATGAACCTGTTGCCCATGGCTGTCTTGGGCTCCAGTGGCCCCACAATGTCAATCCCCACCCGCTCGAAGGAGGTACTGACCACTGGGAATGGCTGGAGAGGAGCCTTGTGCTTTCTCCCACTCTTTCCACTTGCCTGGCAAGTCTGACAGGTCCTGCAATGAGTGTTCGAACTCTTGCGCATTTGGGGCCAATAAAAGTGGGTGACAAGCCTCTCAAAGGTCTTGTTCTGCCCTAAATGTCCTGCCAACGGCACATCATGAGCCAGCCCCAGTAGGAAGGCTCTGAAGCTCTGGGGTACCAACAGCACACGGGCTGACCCAGGGTCAGCAACCTTAGGCTCACTATACAGGAGACCATTCTCCCAGTAAATCTAATGTGATCCTGACTGATCACCTGCTGCCTGGCTTGCAGCCTGTTGCCGCAAGCCCTCAAGAGAAGGGTATTCTCTCTGCTCCCAGCAGAATTCTTCCCTGGAGGGGCCTCCTTCTTGCTGCCAATGGGTCAGCTCAGGCAGGTCCCCCAGTTTAGCTACTTGTTCCACGGTAGGCTCCAGGGCATCCCCCTCAGGGTCTACCTCCTCCTGGGCTGTGGGAACTTCGGGGGCTGGTTTGCCGGGCCCCCTGTCACTTCTCTCTAAGGCAGGTTCCTGGGCCTCCCTCTCAGGCTCCAGGTCCTCTTGAGCACCCCTACTGGCTGCCATTGACCGGGTGGTCACGCACGCCTAGTCAGGCAGACCCACCATCTTCAAGTGAGTACTCTTTTCCGCCTTCTCCCAAGGTGAGCTCTCTAAATCGTTCCCCAACAAACAGTCAACAGGCATGGCAGGCCTCACAGCTACCTGAAGAGTACCAGAGACCCCCTCCACTCAAAGGGAACCTGAGCCATTGGACAATGACTCTCTGTGTTGTCGGCGGCAACTAGGAAAAATGCATGTGGGACAATTTGCTCTTGAGACACCAGGTGACACCTGACAGCTGTCACACTGGTTCCTGTATTTCTAAGAGCCTCCACCTTGTGGCCATTGATGGGCAACCACTGCCCATATTTCTTAGTGTTTCTGGGCAGCTAAGTTTCTGGGACCACCTCAAAGACAAGGGTCATTTGTGCGGGACCCTACCTACCTTGGACATCAATCTCCTCCCCCAAGGCTATACTCGCCATCTGCCGGGGCGGAGCACCAGTGGGTGCTGCTTTTCCAAACAGGCGGCACCAGGGGTCATTCGCCTTATGACCCAGGTCATCACACTTGTAACATTTCAGGTGTCCCTGTGGAACAGGACTACCTGTAGGGACCCCTTGCTTTCTCTCAGGGGGAGGCTGGGAACCTTTCCATTGGTCCCTTGGAGACTACTTTGGGGCCCTTTGCGGAACTCCTTTTGTTTACCCTTTTCCTCCCCACTCTTCTGCTGGGGACCCTGCCCACCTTTGGCTAAATCTCCCATGTGACCCTTGTGGACCTGGGTGCTCACCCAGCAGCCCCCCTCCTCAGCAAGCTTCCTAGGGTTAGTCAGCTTGCTGTCAATCAGGTGCTGGTGCAGATCTGGAAAACAATTATGAGACAAGTGCTCCCATGCAATCACATCAAAGAGACCTTGAAAATCATTAACCTTGCCGCCCTTTACCCAACCATCAAATGCTCTGCAAAAGAAAGTGGCATATTCTACCCGGGTACTGTTTTCTAACTTCTTGCACTTCCTGAATCTCTGTCTATAGAGTTCAGGGGTCAAACCATAAATAGACATTAATGCATCCTTCATGTGGCTGTATGAATTGTGGACTTCAGAAGGCAAGTCTAACAGTGTGTCCCGCCCCTCACTAAGGAACCTTCCCCACAACCCCGCTCCCCAATCTCTCAGGGACCCGGTGGGAAGACATGGCTACCTCATAGGCTCTGAACCACTGACCAATATCATAATTTTTATAAAACTCTTTCACCACATCTTTGAGAATATACACCCTAGCTTCCACAGGCACCGATGGTATGCTGCCCCCGGAGGGAGTAACCTCTAAACTTTTGGTTTTAAACTCCAACTCCCTAAAAACCTTTTTATGCTCAAACTGTATTTTCTTTTCCTTTATGTCTAATCTCCTATTTTCTATCTCCAGTTGCCTATTCACCTTGAACTTTGTCATTTCCATTTCGTGCTTCCTGGATCTCTCTCTGTCCTCCAGCTCCTCTGAAGAAAATTCGCCTGCCAGAAGCACTGCTACCTGCGGGGGAAGGTACCTTCCTTCCTCCTGAGCCCAATGGACCTTCCTGCTGTACATCTGCATGGTCAGTCCCCTCCTCAATTTCAGGAGTTTTCCTTGCTTCTACCCAGGCCCTCAGCGCCTTGTAGATCTCTTCCTTCTTGGTGCACCGAACAGTGGAAACATTGAATTTCTTGCAGAAGTACTTCAGTTGGCTTATTTTGTAGCTTTCTAGCCTCTCTTCTTCCCATTCACAATTAATAGAGGATATGGATTCTGCTCTCTCCACTACAACTGAATCAGGCAACTTTCAAAAATAGAAAATCCAAAAAGGAATCTACCAAAAAGTATGTGGTTGCGCTATGGTCTGCACTCACTAAGTAGTGTTCACCAATCACTGTACGTAAGTCACAAATGCAAGTCCAGAATGCTCACCGCTGACGACCAATGTTAGATTTGGGGATCTCTAGTTGGCACAGGTAGGTACTTCATGCAATGCGACAGCGGCAGCAGTGACACCCTTTTTTCAGAGATGCGACGGCAACCACAGCAACGGCGACGCACTTCTTCCTCGTTGCGAGACACTTCTCTCGATGCGGTGCAATACGACAGCTCCAGTGGCGACACCCTTGTTCAGAAGTGAGATGGCAGCAGCAGCGACACGCTTCTTCCTCGTTGAGTCGCACTTCTAGCTCCTTGCGACACATAGTCCCTCAGAAGGCCCAAAACAGCAGCAGGCACTTCCAAAGAACTCTGGGGAGCTGGTGGGTGAAGTCTGTTGTCCCTGTGACTTCAGCAGGAGGCAATCTCTTTTCCAAGCCCTTGGAGATCCTTCACAAGTTGAAAGAAAAGTACACAAAGTTCTTTCTCCTTTCTTTGGCAGTCAGGCAACTACTGCAGGCCAAATCCCTAAGCAGCACTTCAGCTTAGGAATAGTCTCTCCTCAGTTTCTTCAGGTTCCTCTCCTCAGCGAAGGTTTCTTCTTGTAATCCAAAAGTAATCTAATTTCTTGGGATCAGGGTCCCAATATTTATACCCCAAAATCCTTTGTTCTCTGAGGGGAGATGGGCCTTTGCCCAGTCCAAACCAGTTCTGGAGCACTCTGTTTACAAGACTCCTTCTTTCCTTTCACAGTGCAGGGCAGAACATCAGACGCACCCCAGGAGGTGGAGCCAGCATTGTGGAAGGCAGGCACATCCCTATTCAAGGTTCAGGTGCAACTCCTCCCTCCCATCTATATGCAGATCTCTCTATTCACCACTGGGCTGACTCATTCTGTCTCTTGGAATCCCCCAGCCCTGTCACTCGCAAACTCCAGACAAGGAATACACAACCTAGCAGAGGCAGGCTTGAAAGGTCAGGCAAGAAAATACCTACTTCCTAAAAGTGGTATTTTCAAACATAGAATGTGAAATCAACTTCACTAAAAGTTGTATTCTATCATTCTGAGTCCAGGCATACTAAACTCGAATTTCCACCATGTTCTCTGAGTCAGTTAGGATTATAAGAATGTAATAATCTAACTGCCGATTCTGGCCCATTGAGAGCAGGTAGCCTTATAATAGTGAAAAACGAAAATTGCTGTAATTCACAAATTAGGACATGCCACACACACCAGGGCATGTCTTACACTTACAATGCACCCTGCCCTTGGGCCTACCATAGGGGTGTCTGATATGAAGAAACTGGAAGGTTTAGGGACTGGCAAGTGGGTGCACTTGCCCAGTCGGCATGACAGTACCAGACTGCACGCAGGATCTGCAATGGCAGACCTTAAACACATTTTACAAGGCTGCTTCTGTGGGTGGCACAACCAGTGCTGCAAGCCCACTAACAGCATTTGGATTTACACGCCCTGGGCACCCTTGGTGCACTGTATTAGGGTCTGACAAGTAAACCAAATAGTCAAACATTGAACCACTGATTCATACATCAATTTACAGTAGGAAGCACTTGCACTGTGGCACTGGACAGCAGTGGCACAGTGCCCAAAGCATTTAACACCAGCAAAAACACATGAGGCAATAGCAAAAATGGAAGGGAGACCCACGCCAATGGTGCCAGGTCTAACATTTCCCAGCTGTGCAGCACTTAGTGCCAGCTGCAACGTTTTGGTCTGCGCAATTGCGTGCTCTTGACTTCTGCTGCATTGGCAGGGCGCCCTGACTCTTGGACTTAGGGTATTTGAGCACTTTTGAGATGGCCATTTGGTCAGGGGGACTTATAGGTTAATAGGGCACCGAGCCCTAATGTGATTATGTGGTCCTAGGAAATGTAATTTATATACTATGATTTACGAACCCTGTTTTATGCCTCTAAATGTGTTTTTACGACTATGAGGTTTTGCATACTGTGTACAAGTTTGAGTTATCCTCTACTGTGGTTTAGGTATGAGGATTTTTGCATACTGTGGTTTATGCATGTGAGATTATTCTCTACTGTGAGTTTATTTCCTACGGTGAGTTATACTTAGGAGGTTATGGTCTAATATGTTTAGACTTATATGGTTGGCGCAGAATATATTTCATGCCTAATGTGATATTGTGCAAAATCTGATTTATTTTACAGGATGATGCTGAGTATAGTGTTTGCCAGTAATTAATGGTTGTGGTTCACGTTTATTATTTCTACATTTATTATCTTTACTAAGTGATGATTCTGAGAGCGGCCCACGTGGCCCTATCATGTGTATATAATCCCCTGTAAATATTGCCCAGTGCCAGTTTGCACAATGTATATTGTGTGATTACCATCTAATGTGTTTTATAATAATACAAAGGCTATTTTTGATACAACCTTGTTTGGAGTTCCTTTTGTGGTGTGCCTAGTATGTTGTTGCTGTGTGTGTTGCGCAAATGTTCTACACATTGCCACCGGGATAAACCTGACTACTCGTGCCAAGCTACCAAGGGGGTGAGCAGAGGTTATCTTTGGCGTGTAACTCCCTTGCCCTGACTATAGTGGTGGTCTCTGCCTGGCTTTGGTGCAAGCCTTAGCCAACCAGAGATCCCATTTCTAACATTGGTTGTCAGCGGTGAGGATAAGGCTTGCATTTCCTCAATACCGCAGTCACAACTGGCTGCACTACAGGCTCTGAATTTTAGATAGTCACATGATGGGGATTATTGTCTCTGAGTTTGTTTTAAATGTCATTAAAAAAAAATGTTTTATGTTGCACTATGGGTTAGGGGTCCTGCCAAGGACAGAAACCAGAGAATCTGGAGGAGTGACTGCCCTTGTGCAGACTGCATGTTTATGGGGTTAGCTCGCAGCGCAAGCTAAAGGAGTTGTTACTGCCCCTGTACTGTCTGCTACTTCTTGGGTTGGCCTGAAGCTGAAGGAGTTGTACTGCCCCTGTGCTGTCTGCTATTTCTAGGGTAGGCCTACAGTGGTAACTAATTGGCATGGAGTAACTAGCTCAGGAGGGTAGATTATCCCCTAAGTGCAGTGTTAGTTTTATGGATTCCGCAGTCGGTTGGGATCCAGTAGCAGCAGCAATATGTTGTCCAGTGCAAGAAGTCCCGACCCAGTTCCCAGAGTATGGTAACTGGTTCCCAGTTAAGAGGTGTACAGGTTGTGTTTCAGGGGCAGAAAGATCCTGTCTCACCACTCTTGTGGGGGGAGTGTGGATGAATGTTGTAGTACACTGGACGTTTGGGTGAATGGTTAGCACAGTAAATGGTGTTAAAGGGCTCTTCAAGCTGTTCTGTCCGATAGAACCTGCCCCATAATTGTTTTCCGGAGTTGCCCCAACACCTGTTGGAGTGTGTAAGTTCTTTGATTCTAGGGAGTTTGCATTGGGTGTGGTACTAGAAGAATGGTGCAGGTGTCTTCCACCCAGAGTGGTGGAAGTGGTTCAGAGTAGCCCAGTTAGGTAACCTTATAGTCAGGAGGTTGTAGGGACTCACATCCTGTCTTGCAGGAGAAGGAGTGAGATTGGGCTGTGTCCCAAAGTCCATTCACCTCAGTCTCCAGTACTTGATGGTTCTTAGAGGGAACACCAGGTAGGGAGCCTAGTCTGTCCTGTTGGACAGTTCTTTGACGGGGATCTTCCTTGTTAAGTGAGCTGCGAGTGTCTGTAATCAGGCCTCCATCAGTTCTAGTGTCTGGCAGTGCCACTTCTAACTGGAGGGTGCAGAAGTCTAGATTGAGGGGTGAGAGAAGGAAAGAGTCCCCAGTGGAAGAACCATTGGGCCAGGGGCCAGCCAAAAGGGCTGAGCCACCAATGATTGGCCATGGTGATGCCACTTCTGTCCTGGGTGGTACAAAAGGGGGTGGTGATGGACGGAGCATCTGAACCAATCAAACACTCGCACGCAGTCAACAGATCTGGGTTTAATCCATCACCGTTCTTAAGCCCACTCTTCCATCCCAGTTCAGACATGACCATATGCAAATCAGTCCAACCCTGTGCCTCATGGGAACAGTTCAGCCCGAACTGCCAAGCCATGCCTTCCCTGGACCGGAAACAAGCTTCCGAGGACCGGTTTCTGGCATTTCAGCCATCTTCAGCCCGGCTTGCTTGAATCCAGTGGCAAAGTGAGCAAGGGACTCACGTCTGAGCATACCCTGCCAGCTTATGGCGAACAAAGCAGTACAAAAGGGGGTGGTGATGGACGGAACATCTGAACCAATCAAACACTCACACCTAGTCACCAGATATGGGTTTAATCCATCACCGTTCTTAAGCCCACTCTGCCACCCCAGTTCAGACATGGCCATATGCAAATCAGTCTGACCTTGTGCTTCATGGGAACAGTCCATCCCGAACTGCCAAGCCATGCCTTCCCTGGACCGGAAACAAGTTTCCGAGGACCGGTTTCTGGCATTTCAAGCAAGCCGGGCTGAAGACGTCTGTAATGCCAAAAACCGGTCCTCAGAAGCTTGTTTCCAGTCCAGGGAAGGCATGGCTTGGCAGTTCGGGCTGGACTGTTCCCATGAGGCACAGGGTCAGACTGATTTGCAAATGCCCATGTCTGAACTGGGGTGGCAGAGTGGGCTAAAGAACGGTGATGGATTAAACCCAGATCTGTTGACTGGGTGTGGGTGTTTGATTGGTTCAGATGCTCCGTCCATCACCACCCCCTTTTGTACCACTTTGTTCACCATAAGTTGGCAGGGTATGTTCAGACGTGGGTCCCTTGCTCACTTTGCCACTGGATTCAAGCAAGCCGGGCTGAAAATGGCTGTATTGCCAGAAACTGGTCTAGGAAGCTTGTTTCCGGTCCAGGGAAGGCATGGCTTGGCAGTTCGGGCTGGACTGTTCCCATGAGGCACAGGGTCAGACTGATTTGCATATGGCCATGTCTGAACTGGGGTGGAAGAGTGGGCTAAAGAACGGTGATGGATTAAACCCAGATCTGTTGACTGGGTGTGAGTGTTTGATTGGTTCAGCTGCTCCGTCCATCACCACCCCTTTTGTACCACTTCTGTCTTGGGGCATCTTCATGCACTGTCAGATGGACAGGAGGTCGTGAGCTCTGCACCAGGCAGACTGTCACACGACACATTAGTTATGTGTCACCCTCAGGAAGTCCTAGTTCACAGGGCAATTGTCTGACCAAAGGGTACCGTCCCTGGGATGGGGAGCCAGGTTCAGGTGTTTCCTGTCCTGGACAGAAGGGCAACTGTAATCAGTGTCCTGACCGGTTTGCCTTCTAGGGGTACCACTCCAGTTGTGGGGTATAGGGCTCTGAAAGGGGGTGCAGAGGGAGGGAGACCTCACCTCTGACCCCGGTGCAGCCGGTGAGTTTAGATCCCAGGTGGTAGACCAGTTGAAGGAGAGAGGTCCTGAACTGGTCGGAGAGTTGTGTTCTAGGGGTGCTTCTCCTGGAAGAGTACGGAACACCAGAAGGGAGGTGGGGTGAAGAGATGCTTCACCTGTGGACTCTTTTCAGCCGGAGAGTGAGGACTAGAGGTTGGAGGATCAGTGGTAATTAGGAACTACACTGAGAGGAGGAGTGGAGATTCTCTATTATGTGCCAGGGGTTACTGCCCTCCACTCTGTGGATTGGCAAGGACCAGTGGTATCTGGAAGGCCTAGGGCCTGGTCCTGGCCTTGAACAACTAGGGAGTACCAGTGGGGTAGCGTTGTAGGGCCTGAGAGTTTTTTTTCAGAGGGAACCATGTTGTTTCAAAGCGGCGCAAAACCAGAGGGTGACCCCGCAGTGCGGACCAGCGTCCGTGTTTTATCGCCCGAAGCAGGGAAGCCCATCTAGGGAATGATTGGTCTACCCTATTTTTGGCTGGAAGGGGGTTGTGTTGGACTTGGCCCTTTTTGGCAGGTTCACCCCTAAACTTTTTGCCTTTTCTCTGACATGGTATTGGTGGTTTTAGGCCTGTGGGCACTTTAGCACTATGGTCCAGTGTAAAGTGCGTGCACGCTCTGTGTTACATTTGTAAGGTTGGCCTGCCCTCCCATAGGAATGCATTGGGGATTCCCTGTTCAGTGGTGTCAATGGTAATTCCTGTTATGAGAGGAGCAGTATGGTCTAGTCTGGTATGTCTGAAATTGTGTGAATAAATGCTGAGCAATGGTGTGCGCAGATTTATTGTGGTTATTTTAGAAAAGACACTTTTAGAAGTTAGAACTTCTGTGTGCTCTGTGTCTGCTTGCCTGATGTCAATTGCAAGTCTGGCTTGTGAGTGACAGAAGCTGTGAGCGTGGGTGGCTCCAGGAGGGGCGAGATGAGGCAGTGCTAGGCTGAATGGGACACCTGAGCTGAGAGTGGTGGGAGGAGAAATCCCCTGACTCTGAATAAGATGGTGCTTCCCTAGTACAATGCTGGCTCCACCCCCTGTGGTGTGTCTGATCACTGAGGCCCCACCTGACAAAGAGGAGAGGAGCTGGGCAAAAAAAGTGCTCCAAATCCCCCCTAAACCAGTTCTTACTGGTATCCCCTAGCCCTGTGCTGTGACACAATGGGAAATGTTAGTATAACTATAGGGGCTGTGACCCCATGAACATTTTCAGTTCTTGGCGTGCTGTTCCTGCTGCGGGCGAGCTGCTGTTGGGGCCGGTGGGGGGGGAGGGGGGGGGGACGGCCATGAGGGCTTGGCTCCCTGGGCCCTGCCTTGCCATCCTGGATCTGGAAGACCTTTTTTTTGTTTGGACCCTGGGGCTCTTTTTATCATCCCCCAGGACATTCAGGACCTTTGGTGCCTCTAGTGCCCTGTGAGCGCTTTGCCCTGACTTGCCCTGAAGGAGAGGGAGGGCCTGTGGGCTGCGCCGCGCCGAGCTTCAGCCTCTTTAAGAGGGAATCCCCATCGTAGGGATTCCCCCATTATGTCTTTAATCGCAGGTCCCCTCCCCGCTTCTTTTTATGTTTTCATCGTGGGTGCCCACCCCACATTGCCACTTATGAATTACTTTGAATCACGGGTGCCCACCCCGCGTGTACTTTAATTTTTATGGCGGGAGCCCACCCCGCTCTATATTTAAAATTTTTAGGGAGCCTACCCCTCATTGTCCGCCTTGTATTACCGAGGAGGCGGGAGCCCACCCTGCATTAGCCGCCACAGCCCGAGTCATTGGGAAAGCCTGCTCAGGGCTGCTCCCAGCGCAACCCGGAAGTCAGGCAACCTTGCCTGGGAACTGGGCAGAGCTCTGAGCCACGGACGGAAACGTTCGGGACTCCAGTGGGCTGAGGGAGCCCCGCTTGTGGCAGCCGTGGTGATAGAGGTGGAAGGGGCCAGAGGCACATTGTCAGTGCCTGCCTCGCCGCACGAGTAGAAGTGCCGCCTCCTGAGTCGAGAAGGAGGACGCCGTAGAGACGCCTCCGAGAGAGAGCCAGGGAGTGGGGACTGCGTTGGGAGCACTCATAGTGCTCCTCCCTCTCCTTTTCTGTGCTTCACAGCTGCACCGCAGTTGTGGGCAGCTGCATCAAGGGGGGCATGTGGTTATTGAAGGGCCCAGAGGGGCCCGTGTCCCCCTACATGTCCAGGCACAATAGCGGTACCATTTTCCTGAGCAGCTCCCGCCTGATAGGGGGCCGCTCCAATACCGGGGGCCATTTCTTTTCCAGGTATAATTATTGTTAAAGGGCCCAGAGGGGCCCGTGTTTGCCCGAACCTTCCTCAATTTTGGGCCATTTTTCTCAGCTGCCTGCCAGAGAGTGGGCAGCTGCAACGATTAGCATACTTTAACTTGAAGTCCCTGAATGGGGCTTGGGGGAAAGTTCTTGGCACAGTTATGTTGCCGGTCCTAGGGCACAGATGTGCTAGGACCCATTTGCTTTATTCCCAGGTGCGCCGCACCAGCGCGGGCAGCTACAACGTTTCTACCTACTTGTGAACACAGGGCACATTGAGTGTCCAGGCCTCATTTTGATATTCACAGCTGCCCAGCAAGTAGTGGGCAGCTGCACCATTTTGGCTATTCTTTCTTCGGGGGCATGTTTGAAATTAGGAGTGAGATGCACTCCTGTGCCCCATACTTTCCCAGCTGTGCAGCCCTTAGTGCCAGCTGCAACGTTTAGGTCTGTGCAATTGCGCGCTCCTGACTTCTGCTATATTGGCAGCACGCCCTGACTCTTGGACATAGGGCATTTGAGCCCCTTTTAAGATGGCCAGTTGGCCAGGGGGACTGTTAGGTTAATAGGGCGCCAGGCCTTAATGTGATTATGTGGTGCTAGGAAATGTAATTCATATAATGTGATTTACGCACCCTGTTTTATGCCTCTAAATGTGTTTTTACAACTATGAGGTTTTGCATACTGTGTTCATGTTTGAGTTATCCTCTACTTTGGTTTAGGTATGAGGAGTTTTGCATACTGTGGTTTATGCATGTGAGATTATTCTCTACTGTGAGTTTATTTCCTAAGGTGAGTTATACTTAGGAGGTTGTGGTCTAATATGTTTAGGCTTATGTGGTTGGCGCAGAATATATTTCACTCCTAATGTGATACTGGGCATAATATGATTTATGTTACAGGATGATGCTGAATATAGTGTTTGCCAGTAATTACTGGTTGTGGTCTACCTTTGTTATATGTCTACATTTATTATCTTTACTAAGTGATTATTCTCACAGTGGTCCACGTGGACCTGTCATGTGTATATAATCCCCTGTAAATATTGCCCAGTGCCAGTTGGCACAGTGTATATTGTGTGATTACTATCTAATGTGTTTTATGATAATACAAAGGCTATTTTTGATATATCCTTGTGTGGAGTTCCTTTTGTGGTGGGCCTAGTATGTTGTTGCTGTGTGTGTTGCGCAAATGCTTTACACATTGCCACCGGGATAAGCCTGACTCCTCGTGCCAAGCTACCAAGGGGGTGAGCAGGGGTTATCTTTGGCGTGTAACTCCCTTGCCCTGACTAGAGTGGTGGTCTCTGCCTGGCTTAGGGGCAAGCCTTAGACAACCAGAGATTACATTTCTAACACAAGGCAATCTGTCCTTACTTGGAGTTATGTCCTTATAAGGCACGTTCATATGAAATGACGGGTAGATGATGTAGGGAAAGTGTATAAGATTACCTGGACCTATATCAGGGTACCAATATGAAATATAACACCCACTCCACCTAATATTTAACAATAATAACACACATTTTAGATACACATTGATAATGGTGTCAGTGCATAAAATTATCAAGCAGTCATTTAAATGTTTTTAAAAACGTTAAAAAATCATCTAAAAACAGTTTGAAAAATTAGGAAAAATGTTCTTGTGAAAGTATGACATTGAAGTAAAGGTCTGCAAATCACAGTTCTAAAAGAGTTAGATCACACAAGTTGAACTACTACAAGCGTACTTAGAAGGCCATTCTTTGTTATAGAAAGTGTCAATTTGAAAAAAGTTCTTTTGAGGAAAAGAAAGGTAAAGAAAAAAACTGAATTCATTCCCAGAACACGGTGAGCCAGATTTAGATGATATGTCCTGGCTGGGAGACATAACATTGTCGTTACCTGCTGTCATAGGGGACACACATTTTAGTACCTCGCATAGCACGTCAAGAGTACATAGATGAAACTCAGTGCTGCCAACAGCTGTTGGAGAGGCAGCTGGTGCTGTAGTCAATACCTTGGTGCCACGGTGAAGCTGAAATCCAACTCAGTTAAGGGCACCTGCGGATCCTCAAGGAATGCATGTGTTAAGATGGGAATACGCTGAGGACAGTGTGGTGGCGTGGAATGAACTGGACGTAAACTGGGTCTGGGTAAGTAAGGCTTTATTTTCTTTAACACCCGTTTTCTACTTGTCAGTCTTTCTGCGGCAAACGTGGCTGGATCCGACATGGCTGAGGTCTCAGGTTTCCTGGTGGCTGTTACTTCTTCTGGGTCGGTCCTCGTCTATCCCAGGAAAAGAGCGGCATCTCAAAGGGAAGGAGACAGAGAAGACGCTGTCAGGGAGACTGCTGTCTGATACCCGCTAGTGGGGAGATACCTATGTCACTTGTGAGGGGTGGGAACTGAGAGAAAGAGAGAGGTTCTGGAAATGGTTGTGGGAGGAAATATGTACTATATCGCCCCGAATACTACAGGCACCTTAGGACGGTCAGCTGTACTCCCGCCTCCCAACCCAACCCGTAATGCGGTTCCACACGTGTACAAGCCACGCTCCTCCGTGAGCGTGGCTCGGGGATGAGTGGAAACGTTGGCCTCCTGGCACTGCTTCCGCCGTCCTGGACTCTCCTCCCGACTGCTGCTCCTCGATTTCCGACTTAGAATTCCCTCTGCACTCCGATATCGCCGTGGCTCCGTCGCTCCCTCTTTCCACGTCGGTGACGTTGCACACACTGTTGTGCATTTCCTGATTCTTAACCAGTGGGGTTTCAGTGACGTTTTCAGGGGGTTGGGCCTCATCGCAAAAGGGAGTTCAATTAAAGGCGCCTTGTTCCATTTCCTCAGTTGAGCTCCGATCCGTTTCCCAGGACCAGTCCTCCTGTGGGGATTTAAAGAGAGAGGGTAACGGGGTTGAAACAGACCACCAATTCATATTGTCTTTCCGTGAATCAGGGTGCTGGTCGATCTGGTCACACACCACCCCTCCTGAACTCTCCCGATCGGGGAGAGGAGGGGTCCTAGAAAGGTAGTCAGCATTACCATTGTCCCTCCCTTTCCTATGTCTTACTTCGAAGGAGAAGGGTTGGAGGGATAAAAACCAGCGGAGTACCCTAGGGTTTCGGGCCTTATTTCTGCACATCCACTGTAGTGGAGCGTTGTCGGTATACAAGAGGAAAGGTCGTCCCTTTAAATAATATCTTAATTTTTCCACTGCCCATTTTATTGCTAAACACTCCCACTCAATGGTAGGGTATTTACATTCCTGTGAAAAGAGTTTCCTACTGATATATAGGACTGGATGCTCCAGACCATCTTCTCCTACTTGTGATAGGACTGCCCCTAATCCTGAGTTGGAGGCGTCTGTGGACAGGATAAATGTTTGGGGATATAAGAACTGTATCAGTGGGGGGAACATGGCGGCCGCAAGCTAGAGTGGCTCGCACGCTCCGATCAGCCTCCCGGGTCCAGCACCACTGCGCTGCTGAAATTCAACTATGCCGGCGAGTTTTTCCCTTGTGGAGAAGCTCTAGGGTTTAACATGTTTGAAAACAATCTGATTTCTGGAAAAAGACTCTAACGAAGGTTATTTACATCACGGAAGGTCCGGTGAATGTGTCCGCCGGCAGCACCTCCCTCACCTGCCTCCGCCTCTCTCCTGTGCTGGAGACGGGCAGCCGCGGAGTATAGGCGCGGCCGCTGCTCGGAGGTCTCATACCGTGGTCTGGAGCAGCAGTGGAAGAGGGGAAACAACCCTGAGTGACACAGCACTGCACAACTCGGCCTTTACTGGAGAAACAGTCGGAGCACCAGCGGCAGCTAATTCAGAGGAGCCAGAAGACCGGGCGTTTCTGCTGCAATTGAAAGTAAGGTGTTTGAGCTATTTTAGGATGGTCCGAAGGCAGGCAGTGATAAGTTAAAAGACCTGCAAGGGAGGATTACAAGAAGTAAAGCTAAAAATCGAGGTAAGGAGCTTGGGGTGGAAGAAAATAAACTACAGCTCCCTGGGTGCACCTTGGGGGAGACTCCAAAGAAACTTCAGGAGTGTAAAAAAAGGCTAGAGACTGTGACAGAAGGAAATATCAGGCAAAAACAGACTAAAAATAAAAACAAAAATAAAAACAAATATAAAAATCTGAAAGCCCCAGGTGATATAACTCCATCACTGCGCTCTTACTTTAGAGCTCTACCCCAAGTACTGCAGATTATGCATGATATGGCTGCAGCTATGGGAAAAAACTTGCAACAGGACAAGCAAGTAGGGCAGGGTATATCTACTGCTACCTCCAGGTCAGCCTCCGCCTCCATTTCGTCCTTTGAAGTGGCAGTGTCCGATGCTCCTTTAGTGCCTATCCCGCCTGATTCAATAACCTGCATAGAGAATGCTACTGATAGCAAAACATCTACCCATCAAGATGTTTTGCCCATCAAGATGAAATGCCAGATGAAGAGATACTAGCAGCAGGAAAGGAGAAAAAGCAGGATGCAGCAGGTCAGGATCTGGGAGTAGGAAATGCACTCGAGGCCATAGTATGCTCTATAGCTGCAATGAGGGAGGAGATAAGACACGATTTTGCAGTTTCTAAAATCAATCAGAGTGAAATTAGAGCAACATGTGAGGTACTAGGTCAAAAGGTGGTTAGCCTATGTGAAAGAACTGAAATACTATAAAGCTCAGTAGGTCTATTGACCACACATTTAGAGACTGCTAGATCTAAAATACACACCCTCCAAAGAGATGGAGAGAACATGAGAGAGAGGATCGAAGTGTTGGAAACATTTTCTAGACGCAATAACATTCGACTCCTGAAAATTCCAGAGGGCAAGGAAGGGGGCGACCCTAAAGGCTTTATAATACAGCTATTAAAGGCATCCCTTAATCTTGACGAAACAGTTGAAGAATTAGACAAGGATATTCAACGAATACACAGAGATCCGTTCCGCATTAACCCAGCAAGAACGAAACCTTAAAGAAAAGATTCTAAATCTTGCTCTGAAAGCTGGAACAATGAAGGGCCTTGATTTCTCCTATGAGATACGTTCTGATCTTTCCAAACTACACTGGATAGACAGTGGGAGCTGGGTCAGCGCATGGACAAATTTAGGTCATTGGGAGCCACGGTGCAGATGAGATTTCCTGCATTTGTACGGATAATGTATAACAACAAGACGCATAACATCCGCTCTATACATGACGCAGATGACCTATTAGAATCCATCAGAGAACACGCCCAAGCCCAGGCGAATAACACAAATTGACTTAGGAGCGACTAGTAATATATAAATTTCTTCGGGCCCTTACAGGTCTACATATGTTCCTATAGGGAAGCTATTTCAGCTATTTCAGCTATTTGCAACCTCTTGCACAATCCAAAAAGAGGGATACTTTAAGAAGAAAAAAAAAGAAAAAGGGAAATAAAAATTTAATAAGAAACAAATTACATGACTGAATTTAAATAAAAAAACAAAAAAAAGGGGCATGCAACTTAAAAAAAAGATATATATACAAAAATAACAATAAAAAAAGATATCTATTAAATTAAAAAAAAGAAAACAAGTGACCAAATATCCCTTTCTTAGATAATAGTAAATGTTTATTTTGCGTTCACACCGCTCCGCAATAGTACCTCTTACTTCAAGACATTGTAGCAGCGGGGGGTCGAAGGGTAAGGCTGTAGGTGGGCGTAAATCTGGCTAGACACCAAGCCAGAGTAAGTAAGGGTGGGTTTCCCAGGGGGTGGGAATGGGGGGGGGGGAAAGGTTAAAATAGTAAAAAATCCTCATCTGTCTGCCCCTTCTTGTGTTTCAGCTTCTCACTATTTCCAAAATCTAACCTTCAACATGCTAAATGTAATATGTCATCAAAAGGTGTGTAAAAGAGTGGAGTTAGGGATTGTAGCTATAGCATGACATTTATTCATTATATGTCCTGGAACGTTAATGGTCTGCGTGTGAGAGGTAGACGAGATCGCATTTTATAATACTTGAGAGACTCACAGGCGCAGGTCATAGCGCTCCAGGAAACACATCTCCTTAAAACAGAGGCTACCACCCTACTTAAAAAACAGAGGTGGATCGAGAAATTCTGTTCCACAGACCATAATGCTATCATAAGGGGGGTAATTTTTATTTTCAAAAAATCTGCAAAAGCGCAAATCCTGGACTGTAAAGAAGACCACACAGGGAGATGGTTAATAGTGAGAGTCTTGCTAGATGGTCAGATCCGTACTTTAGTGGGTTACTACGTTCCCAATTCAGATGATCCTTCACACTTGGATGCGGTAAGGAACCAACTAATATCAGTCCAGGATCCAGTAATCTGGATGGGGGACTTCAACATTGTCCTTAATCCCAGACTGGATAAATCAACAACATCTAGAACTTGTAGCTCCGCTAAATCCAGACAAACCCTTATAACAACTATGACACAACTCGGCTTGGCAGATTTGTGGAGAGAAAGAATGGGTAATAAGCCAGGGGTCTCCTTCCGGAATAGTCGCTTCAAACATAAATCCAGAATTGACTATGCTCTTTTCAGCTACTGTCTAAAGGACACTCTGACAACAATAGACTATTTACCATCACACCTGTCAGATCACTCCGCATTAATATTCACTTTGAGATTCGAAAATTCCATTAAACATCAGTCCTGGTCTTTTGACCGGACACTCTTGCTCGAAGAAGAAGAGGTTAAACTTCTGGCAGTTGAGTCTTCAGCCTTTTTTGATATTAATAGAAATTCTGCAGGCCTGGCTGTTGTTTGGGAGACATTCAAGGCCTTTTTAAGAGGTCAGATTACTAACAGAGCCTCTTACAGGCGAAAAATATATACAGAAAGGGTAGCTAACCTAGAACAAGATATGAAACTTCTAGAGTTAGAGAATGACCCGTCTTTAGGAGCATTAGAAGAACAGGAAAACTTGGCCGGCTTAAAGTCTAAATTGGAAAACACCCTACAGGAGAGAGTAAATAAAAGGTGGGAAGTGAGCAAGATTTCTCAATTTGAATTTGGAGAAGCTGCAGGGAAAGTGCTAGCATGGAAAACAAAATCTGATCAAGCCCTTAAATATATCAACGAAATCAGGATAGAGGGAGAGGCCATGACAAGATGCACTAACCTAGAAATAGGCAAAGCCTTTTTTGAATTTTTTGAGGCAATTTACAGGGAAGATCTTCCTGATGACCAGCAGGCAAGGGATAGTTGGCTGGAGGCCATCACGCTTCCAACCCTCTCAACAACTCAGAGTAAATCCTTAGAGACTGAGATAACAGAGGCTGAGGTGAAAAAAGCTACTTGTCAATCTAAGAAAGGAAAAGCGGCAGGTCCAGACGGTCTGCCGGGAGAAATCTACCGATCACTGGAAAAAAATCATCGCCCCCGTGCTGACGGCATTATTTAATGGTATCCTAATAGAAGGAGATTTACCGCCTAAATCCTGGGGGGAGGCTACAATTGTACTTATCACGAAACCAGGGAAATCTCTCCTTGAGTGCGGGCCATATAGACCAATATCACTACTCAATAATGATTATAACATTTTTACAACAATCATTTCTACAAGATTGGCTGGTGTTATTGGTACTATAGTCCATTTGGATCAAAAGGGATTCATTAAGGGTCGACAACTTTCAGACTTAACACACGAACTGATAGGGGCCATCGATATCGCCACAGCCTTTTCCCTACCCGTAGCTACTCTAACCTTAGATGCAACTAAGGCTTTCGATAGAGTCAATTGGCTCTATCTAAATGATGTACTTAAAAAATTCAACTGTGGGGAAGGTTTTCGTAGAACTATAAACCAACTTTATGGTGCCCCTTCGGCAAAGTTGTTGGTCAATGGGGCTCTGACGGAAGCCTTTAACATAACCAGAGGTACAAGGCAGGGCTGCCCTCTTTCCCCTCTCCTCTTCAACTTATATATCGAACCGTTTGCCCAGCTTTTGCAGGAGGAGGCTAACATTCCATCTTTTAGCTTTGGAAAATGGGAAAGGAGGGTAGCACTTTATGCAGATGATATCCTGGTTTTTACATCTGATCCAGTTAAGGCATTTCCAGTCGTTATTCGGTGGGCTGATGAATTTGGTCGTATCTCGGGTTATGACATCAACTCGAGCAAAAGTGAGATAATGGCATGGAATTTACCAAATATACAGCTTGGGGTAAATATTTCAACCTCCATGCGCTACCTAGGGATAAGAGTTACCCAAGAAGTGGGCAGCATTGGACAGACTAACTTGGATAGAATATACAGTGAAAGTAAAACACTTTTAAAATCCTGGACTCATCTGCCACTTTCTATAATGGGCAGGGTAAATCTAGTCAAAATGTGTATTCTTCCAAAGTTCACTTTTGTTTTTAATGCTATCCCCACGGCTTTTGAACCCAAAATGATTGAAAAATGTCAGCGAGAAATTAACTCCTTCATTTGGAACTACAAGTCCACCAGAATAGCATGGAAAAAGCTGAGAAGAAGAAGAGAGAAGGGTGGTCTTGCATTGCCAGATTTATTGTACTATGCATGGGCCTTCCAGATGTCACACTCTAGGATGCTTTTAAAAACGCCATCTAATCTTCCTACTGAGTCAATGTATAGAGCTATGCTATTAGGGGTGAATCTAGTAGTAGACGGTTTCATGTTCAAATTTGGGAGTCAGAAATTCTTTAAAAAAATCAAACTTAAAATCCTATTCTCATGGGCTAAAGTCTGGCTTAGCATTAGGAAAAAACTGGGGTTGTCCTACTATTCCAACTTCTCTCCAATCTGGGACTCCCCCGGTTTACCATCATGTTTGAGAGATAGTCTGTCTTCCATATTAGAACAAGCCAGAATCACAAGATGGGGTCAGCTATTTAAGGAAGGATCACTAATAGCCTGGGACGAGTTATACGATCACGTTGGCCCCGGGCTTTCCAGATTTAAATACATTCAACTGTAAAGCTGGGTGAGATCCCAGCGCCGCATAGACACCCACTTTGGGAAAACTAGCATACTGGAGCAACGGCTAGTGGAACGACCAAGGGGTGTGAAAGAAGTAGCCGCATGGTACTGGCAGTTGTTGGAGGAAATTGATGGGGAGTTTCATCTTCCAGATGAGTTATGGGGGGAGGCGACTGGTCTTCAATGTGAGGAGATGTGGCTAAACTCCTTCGGTCTGCTTCATAAAATCGTGAAACCATCATGGCTAAGACGAAGTCATCTCTTCTCAGCTCATCGTGCATACATAACACTGTTGAAACTTTTTTTTAAATTTCTTCCCAACAAAAAGTGCAATAAGTGTGACTTTGTAGGAGCCTGTGATGTTCACATGTTCTTGGATTGCCCTGACATTGCAGGATTTTGGGAAGAAGTGAAGAATACCTTAAATTCGATCCTACATGCATCTTTGTCAATAACCCTACCACTTGTCATCTTTGGGCTGGAAGACAACATTACAGGCAAAGCAAGGTCCTTCCTTTTCTATGCAATTTTACTGTCAGGAAGGCACATTTGTATACATTGGGTAGAGAAAACAGCCCCATCACACTCTGGGTGGCTTTCGTCGTTATATGAAACATCTAAAGCTGACCTCAATAGATCATGTAGTAAACGTAACTTGGCTTTCTGGGATCTGCTGATCAAATGGAGATAATTCCGGGTTTTCTTTTTTTCCCCGGGCCCTATGATTATGCCATGAACACTCCTTGGACCGGGTTTAGCCTAGTTACGATAATGGTCCTGCAGGTTGGAATATACCTAGATGGAGTCAAAGAAAGCCCCTTTGCTTTTGGGACATCTCTGCCCCAATATAACAACTCACTTCCTTTGTGTCGTGCAAGGTGGTTGGCATCGCCCGAATTGAGGGTAAGGCAAATGAGGACAAAAAAAAAAAAAAGAACTGTATCAGTGGTTATGATTTCCTTTAGCCTGCCGAACGCTCTAAGCATTTCTTCTGTGGGATGTCCTAGCATCTGCTGTTTGATTTCTTTTCTCAGGATATTGGTTAAGGGGGCGGCTATTTCTGCAAATTGGAGTATGAATCGTCTGTAATAACCGATAAGGCCTAGAAATGCTCTTAGCTCTCGTTTGTTAGTGGGAAATGGCGTACTTGAGATGACCTTGACTTTCTCTGGCTGTGGGGCTATCACACCTTCTCCTAGTATATATCCGAGGTATTTCACATGAGTATAGGCTGCACGTGATTGTTTTGCATTAATATGCAAACCTGCATTTTTCAGCGCTTGAAGGAGTATCTGTACGTGTTTTAAGTGTTCTGACCAGGTCGAGCTAAACACCAAAATGTCATCGAGGTATGCCGAACGAAACAAGGTATAAGGTTGTAGAACAGTGTTCATTAGGTGTTGAAACGTTGCCACGCCCCATGTAGTCCGAATGGTAATACATTGAATTTGTATAATCCGTCCTCAGTGGAAAAGGCAGTTTTTTACTTGTCTTCCTCTCTCAAAGGTACCTGCCAATATCCCTTCCTTACATCGAAGGTGGTTATATATTTAATTTCCCCTTAGTTTTTCAATTAGCTCATCTACTACAGGGATAGGATAAGCGTTGAAGGATGATATAGAGTTCAGAGCCCGGAAGTCCATGCAAAAGCGGGTAGACCCATCAGGCTTGGGCACCATAACTATCGGAGAGGCCCAATTGCTTTTGAAGGGACAGATCACCCCTAGTTTTAGCATCTCATTGACTTCTCTTCTTATGGTTTCTCGCCTGGCTGCGGGAATCCGATATGGTCTTTGCTTGACATGTCGTCCTTCTTGTGTTTCTATGTGATGTTCGGCTAAATGAGTTTTTCCCGGGAGGTCGGAAAAGATATCCGAAAAGGGTTCTAAGGTCTTTTGTAGGTCCACTTTCTGTTCTGTCATGAGTTCTTCATTCATTGGGAGCTGATCAAGGGTTGTTTCTCACAGGGAAGAGGACAATACTTCTTGAGGTCTTTGGGAGGAGGTCCTAACCACTTTTTAAGCATGTTAATGTGGTAACATTATTTCTTGGATGGGGAGATCTGTACCCTGTACGTCGTCTTTCCGATCGTTTCTACCACTGGGAACGGGCCTAACCATTCGCTCTGGAATTTCTTCTTGAAGGAAGGAAGTAATACCAGTGCCCAGTCTTCTACTGCCAGCATTCTCCATTTCTTTCCTTTGTCATATTGTTTCTTTTGCTTTTCTTGACTTCTCTCCAGATTGGAGGCGGCCAGCTCTCGTAGTTACCCAATCTTGGATCTCAGCTGTTGGGTGTATTCTAGGACGGATTTTTGCTCATCTTCCTCTTCTCTCTCCCATGCATCCCTAGTTATCTCTAGGAGGGACCGAGGTTGCCTTCCATAGAGCATTTCAAATGATGAACAGCCTAAGCTGCTCTGTACTTGAGCCCTCAATATGTATAAAGCGAAAGGTAGGAGTCGGTCCCATTCATGGGCTTCCACTGAAAGCATTTTGTTCAGAGTGGGCTTGAGCGTCCTGTTGTACCTCTCTACTAGACCATCCATTTGTGGATGGTACACCGAGGTGCGTATGTGTCTTAAGTCTAGTGTCTTACATACTTCCTTCATCAGTCTTGAAACGAAAGGAGTGCCTTGGTCTGTTAAAATCTCCTTAGGAAAACCTACTCTGGAGAAAATTTCAATCAGTTTCTCTGAAAAGTTTTTACTAGTGGGGGCCCTCAGGGGAAAGGCTTCCGGAAAGCGTGTTGTGTAGTCCACAATGACCAATGCATATATGTTTCCTTTAGCGCTTTTTGGAAGGGGTCCAATTAAGTCCATTCCTATCCTTTCAAAAGGTTTACCAATAATGGGTAAAGGTTGGAGGGGGACAGCGGGCGGACATTGTAGATTTCCCTTTTGACAAATGTCACAACTTTGACAATATTTCTGGGTATCCTTATAAATTCCAGGCTAAAAGAAATGCCGCAAAAGGTTTTGCGTGGTCTTTTCCGCCCCTGAGTGACCCCTGTAAGATGAGCATGGGAGTAAAACAGTATTTGTTCCCGGAACCCAACAGGTACCAGCAATTGTAAGGCTTTTCCCTGACTACCTTCTCTATACAGGAGATTGTTTTTTATGATAAAGCGGGGATAAGAAGGAGAAGAAGGTCTTTGTTGATATGGGCACTTTCCCAGGCATTAAAGAGAGTAGGATCGTTGGCTTGTGAAAACCTAAAGCTACGATCTAACAACCAGGGTTCTTTTGTGGTTAGGTCTGCGTATGACTGTACCAGTCTTTCTGTCCGGCTATTCAGGTTGTTTTGAAATAGGGCTTGGAACTTAGGATTGTCTACTACTATAATGAGGTCATCGGGGAGAGAGTCAACCACCCCCACCCTCACTGAACATGGGCTTTGGGAGTCAGGGACTAAAATGACCACAGCAACAGGGTAGGGTTTCACGTCTCTGTGGACACACCGGATGTGTACTGTGTGGTTGCCTATATACTGTCCTGGTAGGACCCACTCTTTTTGAATAACAGACTGTTTACATCTTGAGTCTAGCAAGGCGCTCACAATCTTACCATTAACCCTGACACTCACATGGAAAGAGGGGCCCATTTCTTATGAGTACAGAACGGCCTTGGGGATATACCCCACCTCCATGGGCTCCTCCGCTGGTTTCTTTTGTGGGCATAGCTGAGCAATGTGGCCCCATTCCCCACATTCGAAACATTGTGGGCCCCTAGTAGGAAAGGGCTCCACCCTCGTGCTTCTTGTTGCTGCACTTGGTTAGTAGCGCTTTGAGACCTGTCGGTGAGCTGGCGCGATATAAAACCCAGTACAAATACAAATACAAATACATTCGAAACATTGTGGGCCCCTAGTAGGAAAGGGCTCCACCCTTATTGGTTTACTTCTTGGTATTTCCACTGGGGTTTTTGGTTTCTTGTCGTTTTTTTGTAACAGCCCAGTCTTGGAGTGTTTTTCTGTGTTCCAAAGTAGAACCCGTGGTTGTGCTTGAGCGTAGTTGGCAGCCATCTCAATGGCCTGTTCCGGGATGAGGTGGGAATGTTGTTTAAGCGGCAAGCCACCTCTGTGTACCATATGGTAATGCCTCCAAAAATTGTTCCAAATAAATCCTATTCATTATTTCTTCCTTTGTACTGGTGTTTGGTCTTAACCACTTGTCCGCGGCCATTTTTAGTCTGAAAAACAGGGTTTTTGGGTTCTCCCCCGACACTCCTCTCTCTTTGCGGAATCGAACACGATATGCTTCTGCATCTAGTCCCAAGTGATCTAATATCACCTCTTTGATCTCGGCATAGGGGGTAACGCCACTAGCATTTGCTACCTGATATGCCGCTTGAGCCTCGCCAGTTAGCAGCGGTGCTAGAAAAAATGGCCATTTGTCCTCGGGCCAGCCACAGGCTCTTGCTGCCCTCTCGAAGTTGGTAAGAAACTAATCAGGATCTTCTCCTGTCATGTATTTTTGTAACGAGACCCCGGATGGATGGGGAGTGGGTGATCGCCTGTCACCCTGCACCACCACAGGGGGTTTGTGTACCACTTTTTGTTGGCCTTCTAGTTGAGCAGAAATGGTGTTTTTAAACACCTCGCGGTCTTGTTGGGCTGAAGCCATTTGGCGTTCGACGGCCCACTCCAGTTTTTCCTGGCCTTAATCAAGTGTTATATGACGCTATCCTTCATAGAACCACTGATGGACGTTGATCCCACGTCTGACACCAGTTGTGGTGGCGTGGAATGAACCGGACGTAAACTGGGTCTGGGTAAGTAAGGCTTTATTTTCTTTAACACCCGTTTTCTACTTGTCAGTCTTTCTGCAGCAAACGTGTCTGGATCCGTGATGGCTGGTCGGGTGGGGCCTCGTCGCAAAAGAGAGCCCATTTAAAGGCGCCTTGTTCCTTTTCCTCGGGTGAGCTCCGATCCGTTTTCCAGGACCTGTCCTCCTGTGGGGATTTAAAGAGAGAGGGTAACAGGGTTGAAACAGACCACCAATCCGTATTGTCTTTCCATGACGCAGGGTGCTGTTCGACCCGGTCACAGACAGAAACGAGAAAGGGACCGCAGGGGTTCCAGCCTGGAGTCTTCGTACGCTGACGTCTCCGTTAGAGGTGTCAGACAGATGTCCAACTCGCATTCTCCTCCGCAAAACAGGCATCGGATAAAACAGGTACGATGCAGTCTGTGAAGACTGGTCTGAATGACGGGAACCAAGAAGCACTTACTTCTCAAAGTCTTGATACACCAAGATATTGTACCATGCGCTTACCTTACAGTAATATCTTTCCAAGAGAGCTTTTGCAATCTCGCTGGCGGATGGTCCGACAATTGCGTAGCAGGTAAACGACAATCAGGATTCCAGCAATAGCAAGCAGGATCAGAGGTAGACCCCTGAAAATGCTTCCAAATACAGAGTGTATAAAGTTAGGAATAACTCTGAGGATGGTCTGGAAGGTGTTAAGGAATCCTGATCCTATGGTCTTAAATAGGTGTACAACACCGCTCACATCTGACATATTTATGATACGACCCATCATTTCTACAAAATATTACGGAAGTTAGTACGTATTAGCGCCAGTTTGTCTGTTGAGGTCCTCGCAACTTGAAGTTCAAAGGTTTCTCGATCGGAGGTTAACAGCACGGTTTGCTGTAAAAGCATGACTTTCATTCTGCTCAAAGCATCAAACTGTATAAAAGAAACATTCAGTGAAGGCCATAATGGCGCCTCCCTGACTGTATTTGTCAGAGGAAACAATACTTGTGTACAGCAAGTAACCCTGGTGTTCATGGTGGCCAGATAGGCAATGCCCGGGTGCATCCCACAACAACATTGATCGCTCAGCATCAAATAACTTCCATTCGGAAGAAACTCAAATGCTGGCGTAATCACGGCAGCTGGAGTTCCTTTCATGTGGCAAGACAGATTTGAAACGGAACCATTACAGGCCCCGTGCAAAATGATATCTTGGCACATGAGAGAACGGCTTAAAGCGTTCTTTCAGTTGGTACCACTAAGAAACAGTTCTCGAGCCCCAATCCGGCATCAAAATTTATATGGTAAATCCCAGGATTTTCTAATGTATTCTTTACCCAAATTTTCATATTTGCCTGCCTGTCTTTGCTCAAGGCAATAGTGAAACTGAAAGGTAGTGACCGGGAGAGTGATTTGGCCGTGGATTAGCCAATCAGTGGATGGTAATTCGGCCACTGTGAATGGTAGCCTGTCCAGTTTTTCAATTTGCAGCGTTGTATAATTTGCTCCCCTCTGTCCCATTTCTATCTGTGTTTCAGTTAGATTGTATTCTGAAAATAGAAACGTACTGTTATAATACACCAAGGCACAAAGCCTTTATGCAAAGATTGTTGCCCGTTCCTTTGTAGAAGAATTTTGCCACCCCTGTGTTGGTGTAGGAAGGTTTGGAGTGTTTAGGTCCTTTATCTTGGCTATTCCAAGACAGGATGTCTGTTGCACAGTATCATTTAAAAGGGTCATCTGCTGTGGAATAAGGCATGCTCTAAATAGTGCCTCTGTACCCTGGACTTGCCTGTACATTGAACCTCAAATCGATTTTGAGTCAATTTTGTCTTTCCAAAAGTTGAAAGCCTGTTCAGACAATTGGGCAAAAAAGGAAGCAGAGTAAATCTGTTTAGTCTGTTTCCAAAAGTTGTGGGTATGCTCTATGACCTGCACATCTATTTTCATAATTGATTTTACAATTTATCTCACCCGTGCCCGTGAAACCACAATGTTTGAGGGTGCTCTCATAGTGCCATAGCACCCACCCACCAGGGTATAAATCAACTAGGACTGAAACCAGCCTAGAACAATTTCCAACGAAAACACTGATGCAAAAAAGAACAATTGATGGACAGAATTCAGAACAATGTCATACATTCACCCCAGTGCAGAGATGTGGCCTAAATCCATAGTTTTTTTGTTCACCATGTCATTCCAGTTTGAACCATATGCAAATCAGTCTTGACCCTGCACCCAATGGGAACAGTCCAGCCCGAACTGCTAGGCCAGGTCCTCCCTGGACTGGAAATAAGCATCCTAGGACTGGTTTCGGGCTTTCAGCCATCATCAGCCAGGATAGCTTGACTCCAGTGGCATGGAGAGCATGGGACCCATGTCTGGGCATACCCGTCCCACTCAGGGTGACAAATGCAAAAGAACAATTGATGGACAGAATGCAGAACAAAGTCATACATTCACCCCAGTGCAGAGATCTGGGCTTAAATCATTCATCAATTGTTTGCTGTACAACGAAAACACTGAAGCACACCAAATGGTCGTAAATCTCATCCACATAACATGATCTGTGGTTCAACCAGTTAAAATGAATGTCCTTTTGAAGAATTTCACAACAAATGTAGAATCAGGTCCTCTGTGTTTTTGTTGGACATAAATTTGTTTAGTGTTTGTCAACATAATTATCAGTGCTGATGTTGGTAGAACCTTATAATAAAATGAGGCTGGGTCTGTGGCATTAAACTCTGAAAAGTATGCAAATTTCTGTGCAAACATTTGTGAACTACTTTCGGTGGTGTTGGACAATTTTCCCACTGAAGGTACTCAAAAACATTCCTAGCCGAAATGGATTTGTGCAGGAAATGATGACCATAATGTTGGTAACAGTACAATTTGTTATAGTCTGAAGAACCCTCTAACATTTCATTATTCAAAAATGCAGCAGTTTTCTCTAAATCAGACAACATGCTATTTACTGACAACATGCTATTTACTGTTTCAGTGTCCCAATCATCCAAAAATGTACTAGAGGTAATGAAATCACTCAATGAGATGAGATTTTAAATACATTATTCATTTTTAAAAGTTCGGTCGGGCCGAAAATGTTGATGGATGTGGCTTCAGTAGGATGTTGACCTTTTGGGCTGTGAAACCTTGTTGTAGATAGTGTCCATTGATAAGCATCCTAAAAGTCAATTCTAAGCCTAGCAAGAAAAGAAAAAAACAATATCCCAGAATTTACCCAGAGTTCAATCCAAGGTGATACCAGGTATGTCTTTAGAAGAATGAGAAAAAAAGTTCTTTAATTTTTGCTTGAATGGTGTTTAGGCTGGTGTTGTTTCTTATTCACTTGGATCCAGAGAAAATGTATCAAAGTTAATGAAATAGCCAGAAACTGTTCTATCAATTGTAGGAATTGCATCGGGATTGGTTGAAATTTTATTTTCCTCTCGACGAGGCATGTTGATGTAGACGTCTGTATTCGGCCTAATTGCAACTTGTGAATTATTCAGATTTTCATTTTGATTTTGAATGTCTTGTTCTAGTGGAACAAGTTCCATAGCTTTGTTGCTTAGTCCTACATTCCTTACAGGTGGCTCTTCAAACGTGATTAGTCTTTCTGTTTGAACTTTTAGGTTTGTAGATAGAGAAAGGCGTCTGCTATAGTGGAGTCCACTAGGCCTACTGCATAGTATCGGCCACATAGTGCGGTTTGAGTACGTCGATTGAGACAAATCTTTTCTCCTTTTTTCCCGGCAGGAGGTGGGAACAGCACAGTTCTTGTTCCAAGTACTGCTAGGACTGGTACAGGTTTTCTGTAAGAGGGTCCTAATTTCTTTTTGTCCGCAATTTTCTCTCTGACCAGATCCCTGACTTTTGGGATCCAGAAAGGTCTTGCCGTGACTACCTTGGCTGCCTCAGTGGCGGTCTGCTTTAGATGGACATTGCTTTGTTTTGTCCTGGATTCATTTAGATCCTGTAAAACAGCCAAACGATCATGGATATCAATGTTTTTTCATTTGCCACTGCGCCTTCACAATCAAGATCAGGTACACACATTCGTGTCCCAAAGAGGACCTCAAATGGTGTGACACCCCCTAGAGAGCTTCTTGGCTGGTTGTTTAATGCCAGCGGTACCCCATAAAGGGGTGTGACGCAACTACCGCCCTTGCCTAAATCCCTAGCTGTTAAAGATTGCTTTAAGTCCTGTTTTTTTTCTCCACATCCGATATTCACTCAGGATGGTACGGAGATGAGAACCGCAATGCTACACCCATTCCTTCTATGGCCTCTTTGTAAGCCCGAGAGCTAAACGTAGAGCCGCAGTCAGAATGTAATGTGCTAACTGCATATGTGCAGATAAAGACTCGCAAATCTTTTATAACAGTTTGAGCGTCAGCTGAACGCTGAGGCCATACCCATAGGAATCTTGAGCATGAATCCACTGCAACCATGATATATCTGCAAGCCCCGTCCGTTTGTAAGGGGCCGCAGTGGCCCAAGTACACACCTGTGAGAGGTTTGTCTGACTTTGGTAATGGCCTCTTTGCCGGGGGTGCAACAGTTGAGACTTTAATCTGCTGGCAGATGTCGCATTTCAAGACATAGTCTTCAGTTTGCTTAGTTAACCCTGGCCACCAATAGCGCTGTTTCAGTAAAAAAATAGTAATGCCTGAGTGCGCAGAGTCCAAACGCTCATGTCCAGCTAGTATTAAAATGCGATCCATATTTGGTATTACTCTATACCCCACTCCAGGAATCTGAGCACATGGAATGTTTTGTGCATCTAACTTATAGGAGTATTTGAGTGGAAATGTTTTGGGTACTGCTGTGCTGCCTTTGCATGATGCGATGACAGCTACCATAATATCTCTGTCCACTTGTGTGTTTAAACGAGCCAGCGCAGCTACGGAAGCCGTGCAAACAGCCCCTTTGCGGCTTCATCAGCCAATGAATTTCCTTCAACGTGAATGCCATCACGTTGATGACTTAGCGTATAGATCATGTGAGTTCTCGGTAACTCGGCTTTCAATTCAGCTACCTGTTCCCATAGCATTGTGTGCTTAATTGTGCCACCTTTTGCGTCCTTAAACCCGTTTTGTTCCCAATGCTGTAAGCACTCAATGTAGGACTGTACACAGTGTAAAGAATCACACACGAATAGTGTGGGGAATTCGTTATCCGTATTTACAAGTGCCAGTATAAGTGCTTTCAATTCTGCCAACTGAGCCATGCAGCCTCCTAGAGATTGCGTTTTTGTGCAACTAGGATGGAACTTGCCATCACGCATGTGACCTTTAACAATAGCACATGCCGAATATTGCTGCTTACTTCCTGAGGCCGGTTGTGCAGATCCGTCAGTATAAATAATATATTCATATTGTTCTAGATGCAAGATTTCATTTGGTTGAGGATATTCTTGTTCGTATTGCAAGAATGCCTGTGTTTTTAAACTTGGATCAAATCTGTATTCAACGTCTGTTGCAGTAAGAGAATTAGCCCATTGTATCCATCTTGTATGTAACGCTTTCGCATTTGGGATGCTGGCCTTTGTAACTGCTTCTAAAGCTGGTACTGGAGTTACAACAATAATGCGTTTTCTCTGAGCCAGTGCTCTTTCTTTTGCTACAGCAGTCTGACTAGCAGTCAGTATTTTTTCTGTTGAAGTGAAACGCATCTCTGCATTTTTGTGCAGGTGTGATTCGTAAGCGATTGGTACAGTGTCTCCTTCATTAAAGGTTAAATAAGTGTACCCACATTGACCCACAATTATTCGGATCACTAAGTGGTGTACGTTTATGCGTGTTTGTAAGCAATCATGTCTTCCTGGAGTAAACAAAGAATATTAGTATGTTCTTGTGTCCAATCCCTGGCTGAAAAGTCAAGTTTTATTAAGTCATAGAAAGGTTTTACTCTTTTGTGCGTGATCTAAAATGTATATCCTGCCGAAATTTAGGAATCCTAGTATTGATTGTACATTTTTTAATGATTTTGGAGGCTGGAGCAGTGCACACTTTTCTAAAAAGTTAGCTGCCAGACTTTTGCCTTCACTTGACAGCTCATATCCCGAAAATAGGACATTAGGTGGGCCATTTTTTATTTTTTAGAGTTAAATTTGTAGCCCTCTCTGGCAAATCCCATAATAATGATGCTTATCCTGGTCATGTGCCTCTATAAGTCATCGTCTGTCAGATAAATATCATCCACTTAGGACAAAATGTCTTCATCAAATTTTTTAAGTAACTCTGTTAGGCTTGCTGAAAATACACCAGGGCTATTCTTATACCCTTTTACTAGTCGACAAAATTGTTGTTGTGACCCTAACACACAGAATGCAGTCAGATACCTGCTTTCAAGCACTATATTTTGGCAAAAGAATCCATTTGAGATATCAAGTTGGGGAAATCGCAGGAATTGCGGTTAGCAGAAGCTGAAGCCATTTTGTTTACGGCATCCATTTGCATTAGCCATGTGTTAGCCGTGTGATTCTGCCGTCTTCACAGTTGCCTGCCTTTCTATTCTGCTTGAGTTATCAACTGTAGTTAACTCCTTCAGTACTGAGCCAGAGCACTGCACAGGCTCAAAAAGGCCTATAGCTGTTAGAATGCACCTGTGTTAGAATGTAACTGTCAAGCTGGTTCAACTGTCTAAGCTGTCATATGTCACCTCCCACATTGCTGAGTAAGAGGTTTTTGTCTGCCCATGTTAATCGATAATTATTCTTGTACATGCTTTTACCTCCTCTTTGCGTCTCCATGCTTATTCAGCAACAAAGTAGGTATATAAACCCATGGTCCCTCTATTCGTTGTACTATCTCATACAGTGCCCGAGGGTGCTGTATCGATGTAGTCCCACTCACGAGTAATTAATAAACCTGTTTTTTTATATTCCAGCCTCTGTGCCAATCTCTATCTTGTTGGTTTAAGGACCAGTGGACTGATAAGGGTGTACCCCTGCAGCAGTGAGCCCCTAAAAAGGATTATTTTTCCACAAAGTGTGGTTTTGTATTTTTTGCGCACAATGTTATTCATTAATGCTGCACCTGTTGCATTTTGGACAGCAAATGTCTTTGTGTATAAGTTTAAAAGTCTGTAATCTAAAACTAGACGATATTTATTGTCAGGTTTAGAGACAGGAAACAAAGGATTATTCATTGGAGTGGTACATTTTTCAATCCCCCCCTGGTATTTAAGTTGATTTAAGATCTCCCTGACCTCTTTTTTTAGCTTCTTTCTTTATTAGATATTGCCTCTGAGCATTAGGTGAAACTTTTAACAGGTTCACGTGATAGGTTGAGTTCTCATCCCACCCTGCGTGATTTTTGTACAATGCAGGAGCTTGGGCTACTGCCCACTCCTGTGCATATGTATGTTTAAGCTGAACGGGAACGTGGTTGAAAAATGCAGGAAAAATTATACTTTCTCTGCTGGGGCACTCCATTACAAATGCAGGCAGCCAATCTTGTTCCGCTAACAGGATGTCATAACTAGATAATAAGTTCTTCCCCAAATTTTTTTTTTACTTTCCTGGGCTTGTCCCCCTCCAACAGGAGTGTTATTTCATTTAATTTATGTGGGATGCTCACTCTGGTGTCTGGTGTTTCCACCGTGATGTAATCATTCAACTCAGCTGTCACCAGAAATTCCTCACTATTTTCTGACCATCCTTCGCTTTCTGAGCTTTTCTTTGAGCCTTGAAAGGAACGAGAGGAATGTGTATCAGTATCCTGATACCTGTCAGGCTTCCTAATATTATACCAATTCCTAACATTGTACCTCTTTTTTAGAGGGCTCCTGTGGAGGAAACCTACCTTGGGACTGAGATCTCTTGTCTTTAGAGTTTTCTTTTTTATTATGTCAAGTCAAGTCATAGAATTTAAATAGCGCACTACATACCCAGAGGGTTTCAAGGCGCTTAGGAAGGGGAGGAGGATTACTTGTCAAATATCCACGTTTTAAGTTGCTTTCTGAATGCTAGGTGGTTCTGGGTAAGGCGAAGGTAAGCGGGGAGTGAGTTCCATGTTTGTTAGAAGAAGTAGGTATCTGCTTAGAAGTGTTCTTTTCGGGACTGCCCTGTAGTTGAGGTTTTAAAGATCTTCCCCCCAAACTTGCCCTGACTAATTCTGAATGCGCAGTTTCAATTATTTTGGGTAGTTCATTCACCTGTTCTAATGGAGAGAACCCCCATAGGCGTTGGCAGATTGACACTGATGCTGCTTCCTCTTTAATATTAGCTAATATTATGGCTGATACCTGGTCGTAGTTATTTAATGTATTATCAATGGGAACTAGCCTCAAAGGGCATAGGGATAGTGTGTTTGTACAGAAGAAGGAAATATTATTTCTTTTGAAAGTCCTCACCCACCCACCTAGTTGGTGGCATGCGTCTTAATCGGGCTCCACCCGATGGCACCGAATGTGTCTCGGGTGCGCTTCAACGCCTGTTTACAGCGGAGCTGGTTTTGTGGTGAATGAGTGTGCAGTGATAACGTGAGTGTGAATTAAAAACTGTCTTCGGGTCCCAATTCCTATACTAGGTAATTTTATTAGCGGGCCCTTGGCAGTGTTAAAAACAAGGCAATGGATGTGTTGTGGAGTTATCTATGGTCTCCCACATCCTGTGTGGTCAACATGTTTCAGCCAGACCTTGGTAATGAGCTGGCTTTCTTCAGGACCTATGAATGTGCGAAGTGCTCGTGAAGTGATTTAAAAAAAGTCAGGGTCAGGAATTGAGTGTAAGTGACCCGCTATGTGTTGCACTCGCTAATGTGCAATATGGGTAAGAGGTGCTTCCCTCTGTGCTTTGTACTCTTGTGATTATCAGAGCAACACCTTTTGGGTAAAGCTCGGTCCTTATGTCCTTAAAAGGCTTGTTCATATGGAATGACGGGGAGATGAAGTAGGTTCGGAGCGCAGAAGCATTTACAGTAAGCACACAAAAGTGAATAATTCAGTATAAATGAGTTTTTACATGGAGGTGGTGCTGAGAAGTGGTAATAGTTATGATTAAACATACTATGTGGCACTTGTATTGTACGGTTAGGAAGAGGAGTGACAGTACAGTAAAGGCGTTTGGTACAAAGTGCATGGTTATTTGGGATAATGCTTTGTGGATAAAGGCAGGACAGGAATAATGTTATGGTCGTGGAAAGCAGATTCAAGTCTGAGGTTTATGGGGCCTTATTTATGAAGGCCTTGTGCCACCGGTGCGTCACTTTTTCCCATTTTAAAAGTGACACACCGACGGCGCAAGACCTTCATAAATAAGGCCCATGGTGTTTTTCCCAGCGCTTGTTCTTAGCCTCCTCTTGAAGATGGAAGAAGTAGGGATATTTCAAATTTATGCTGGAATGTTGTTCTATGTCATTGGACAGTGGCAGTAAAAGATGTAGCTAGAGTCGTTCTTCTATCATTTATGTTTTTAGATGTAACAAGTGCATGTTTTTGCTTCAGTCTGTGTTTTCTGTAGCTACTACATAATTTGATGTTATTTGCTAAGTACTTGGAGGTATTTGAGTTAAGAGCATTGGTTTTCAATGTAGACCCTTTTTCCATACGTTACAATTTGAGACAGTCAATAGAGCAGAAGCAATGTGTTTCTTAACCAATTAAAAAAAACTTTCGCATGGAGCAGTGCCTTTCAGGCCAGTAAGACGGTGGCATCGGAGGCGGCGGAGGGAGCTGTGCGAGAAGCAAGAACTACAAACCTCGGGCTACCAGGGGGACACGTAACACCCTCTAATATAGGCACAAACTCATTTGATGCACCGTGTCTAATTTCCATATCTGGTCCTCGGAATTGCCTGGCTAATGGAAAGGGGAGACCACTCGGTCACCCCGAACGTATGGCTGGGTGCCCCGATCCCCCGGGGAACCGCTGCGGGTGGGGGGCGTGTGGCCGGTATGCCCATAGCGGCGTGGTCGGAGCACGCCCCCGCCGCCTAAAAGGGTTGTCCTAAACACCCGCCCGGATGTCCGTGCACCTATGGGCGGGATGGGGTCGCCGCCCCGCCTTCCCGCTGCTGGATAAATGGCGCGGGAATCCAGGGAAGCGTCCTCTTGTTCCGGCGCTCTGAAGGCTGCACCACTCGTCGCTCGGGAGCCCTCAAGGGAACAAGCTGCAATTTTTTGAACGAGTAATCGTTGTTTTTTCTGTTTCAGTCGTCAAGATGTAGCTGGAGTCCGAGTCGCTACTGGACAACAGGCAGAGATAAAGCAGAACGCAGATATGCCTGGCAAGAAGAGTGGAAAGAGCTCCGAGATGGAACGAATGCTGCGCACACTGGTGAACTGAGTGTCGGCGATGGACAGAAAATTCGGTAAAGTAGACCAGCTGAGTCGCGGCTTGGCGGACCTCCGGAAACAAGTGGAGACCCAAGCGGGGCCCTCAGGGTGACCTAAGAGGATTGTGGGGCCTGCTTTGCCAAACATTACCCCAGGGGGGATAAGGAGAAAAAGAGGAAAGGGAAAGCGGGTCCTAGCGAGGCCCCAGTCCCGATGGAGATCCCACTGGTCCCAGTAGCACCAGCGTCCAGCCTGGTACCCACACCGGATAGGGGATTGCCAATCCCTGTGGTTATCACACCGCTGGATAACGACCAAATGCCTCCCGAACTAGCGCTTCAGTTGGCGGCTGTGTTACCCTGGTTGAAGAAGGGAGCGGGGGGATCCGCGGCTGTGGAAGACCCGGCCGAAGAAGCTAGGCAGATTATTGAGCAGCTAAGGCAGACAAGGGGTGCTGGGACAGCAAACGTGCCTTCTATTCCTCCACAGGTGGCGAATCTGGTCACGGGCAAAAACCGGAATAAGTCGACGGACACGGCTGGAGGTGCGGCGGAAGCCGGTAAGAGATCACTCCCAATGATGGGGGAGGGCGCGGTACCCTCAAGGCGGGAAAGCTTGGCGCAACATATTCCTATGGCAACTAAAGAAATGGTGTGGGCTAATAAATACATAAACATGTTTTCATTGTTGACTGATAATCGAGAGTTAGAATATGCCAAGACTCAGAAGGATTTATGGCACCCCAGTGTATGGCGGGCAAAAATGGCAGAACTCAGGGTCGAAGAGTCTATGATGAACTGGATCAGGGCCTTTTCGATTTTTGTAGCAATTATCACTGAACGAACACTAGAACTGCTGAGTGACATGGCTTGCTACCAGAGCAGGATCACGGGTTTCCATGAGAGGTATGGTGGAGAAGAATGGAAAGGGTATGACATGGCTTTTAGAAAAGCGAAAGAGTTTAATGAAACACTGACTTGGGATTGTTTGGATGCTGTATCGTGGCAAGCGCAGTTCTTGACGGGATCAGCGGGTGGATCAGGGTCAAGCGCAAACGGCTCCATGGCCTTTCAACAGAAACATCCTCAGCCCTTTCGACCAACCTACGGGGGGGGGGAGTCTCAGCCTAGATCGGGCGGGAACGGAAATAAGCGAGGAGTGTATTGGGGTTTCAATAAGGGAACGTGTGGCAGGCCGCAAGGAACGTGTAGGTTCAGGCATGCGTGCTCTAGTTGTGGTAACACCTCCCACCCCGAAACTAGCTGCCGATCCAGAGCCAATGGTACCAGAGGAAAAAGGGGTACCAAGCAGGATTGATACGGTGCCGCGGAAGTCCAAACAATCGCCCGTAGATATTCTGGCTTTGACCCCGTGGCTGAACAAATACCCTGATCATGTGTCTTCTCGTATGGCTTCAGGATCCTGGCGGGTGATTTTCGGGGGGCCCCCTCATGTAAGAACCAACTGTCAGTTCAGCACAACCCGGCGGTTGCCGCCACAAAGATCGCCAAAGAGGTTGGCTTGGGGTGGGTTGCAGGACCTTTTAGTGGCCCACCAACGGCCAGTTTTGTGTGTTCCCTACTAGGGGTAGTGCCTAAAAAGGACCCGGGGGAATACAGGCTCATCCATAATTTGTCGGCACCAAGGGGGACTTCCGTCAATGAGGCGATCGATCCAGACATTTGCAGTGTGAGGTATGCATCTTTCGATGACGCAGTGGTAATATTGAATCGCTTAGGCCCGGTGCATTGTTAGCAAAATCGGATATTGAATCTGCATTTAGGTTGCTTCCGGTGCATCCCCAGGATCAGCACTTGCTGGGTTTTACATTTCAGGGGAAATACTACATGGATATGTGCATGCCGATGGGTTGTTCAATTTCGAGTGCCTATTTTGAAATGTTTAGCTCATTTCTGGAGTGGGTGTTCTCGAAGGCCACAGGGCACCAACATGTGATGCATTATCTTGATGATTTCCTGTTTCTCGGCCCAGCGGGCTCTCAGGACTGTACACGGGCATTGCAGGATTTCTGCGTGCTCATGCGGGGTTTCGGGGTACCGTTGGCGCCAGGTAAGACAGTGGGGCCAACTACCTCCCCGGAGTTTCTGGGTATCGAACTAGACTCCGTGGAGGGTTGCTTGCGCTTGCCGGCAGAGAAGATCGCCAAATTCAGGGCTTTCTTGTTGCAGTGTCTTTGGAACGAGAAAGTGACACTGCACCAATTACAGCAAACAGTAGGACTTTGCATGAAGGATGTAATGTAGGGATGTCACCTTAGTGCTAGAGAAAGGGACAGAATTAACCAATTAATTTTTTGTTTCTGTAAACTGATTAAAACTAATTTGGATATTGGATCAATTGTTGCTTGTTTAATCTTTTTGGAATTGCTTATCCTTTTTACATTGCATCGAATTAGGTTAATACGTGGAATTAATTTTGTGTTGGTACCTATGTAATGAGGTGCATGTATATTCGATTATTTTTGGCTTTGTAATAAAACTCCTAAATTGTAAGTCAGAGTCAGTGATCTTTCCGAGTCTAAATTGATGAGTCTTATTGATGAAGGTGATATTATTGGTTTTCTCCCCTTTTCACTTCTCAGCAGATAAAAAGGTCCAGTCGACTAAAGATCCTTATAAATAATAGGATCTGATAAGATGAGATAAGGATATGGTGGAATCACTTGGTGGCAGAGTAGGATAGTTATCTCTGGAGTAAGGAGAGATCTAGAGGGAGGTAGTCATTGAGTCCCCATAGTCGTAGAGCCCAAGGTGACGGTTGTCCGGCAGATCACGAGTGGAGAACATCGGATGGGAATCGACAGAGAATGACGGTGTGGCAGAAGCAGCAGTTCATGGGAGAATGAGCATGAACAGGGTTGTATGTCTGTTAGACTGCGGTGTTGGTTTGGTTGTGTGATGTCTTGCGGAGTTGAACTGAGAGTTGAGTGATTGTGGTTTTGAGCCGAACGCGTGCGGTCCATGAGATTTGATTTTGATATCCAGGGATAAAACATTGTGTTATAGAAGACACCCAGAGTTGAAATGGTCTGACCAGAGACTGTAGGAGTCATGAGACGTTGTTGACTAACCCACCGGTGATAGGGAAATGCGTGTGTGAGTGCATGAGTAACCAACGCAGGTCATGGGTTGCTGTATGTGGAAACCAGAGTGATTGGATCCTATCAATTAAGTACAGGACTGTCCGGCCATTCATGGGCAGTTAGTCTGTGGCAGCTGTCCGGTCGTTTCGCAGACAGACGGCTGTCAGGGTTGAGGTCGACAATTGTGAGAGACTGGTCATTGGTGGATAGGCAGTCAGAGAAGTGACTGTTCAGTCGTTTCGCGGACAAACAGTTATTTTATTTGTATGAAAGAGATGCGAGAGTGTGTGAGAGACAAATTGTAAAGGAGGAAAACTGCTGCAGGCGGAGAAAGAGTGACGTCAGAGAGTGCCGCGCTGTGATAGGTTGGTTAGTGTGGAGCCGCACTGGTATTGGTGGATTGTCATCAGGAAGTAAACAAACGCTGTGCAAAGAGGAAAAGTTGATTTCACCATGAATTCTTTAAAAGTTTCACGAGATATGTGTAGAGGAGATAGAAGTGTGATTACTCAAGGAGGAGAAGAAGTTCCGCCCGAGGATACCCCAGCCCATTACATGGCTATGAATGTGGGTTTGCATACCATACTTTGGCTTGCGAATTGGAATAAAATGACTGAAGGAAATGAAGAATTTACCTTTCCCTGCTATGGTACTTTTAGGTTGGAGGTGTTGTATCAATTGAAAACAGTGATGTCTTCCTTACGACCCCTGCCCAGACCAACACAGTTTGAGGCGCTACATGCGTGGATTAGAGCAGCCCATGACAGGAAGAGAGATCGAAGTCAAGAAAGAGTGAAAAAGTCGATTAGGGCATTTCAAGATGCAAGATGGGATGCATTCGAGAAAAGATGGAGAGTAGATCTATTGAGGGAGATAGGCTGTTTCCGTTGTTGGTAAAGGTAGGAGATGCCCAAAAGAAGTGTGTGGAGGAGGATGATAGTGATACTGATGACAGCTTGATAGAGAGACTACTGTCAGAGAGACTGCCTCCATACAATCCAGATTCAGTAAAAAGAAAGGCAGGAACCACAGAGAGTAATGGAGGATCACAGACTCAGCCTAGTGCTATAGTGGTTGGGAGGATCTCAACAGGAACTGAAGGGATGGGAACGCAGACCCCCACAAGATCAGAGACAAGATCAGAGACTCATGGATTTACGGGTGTTACGAAGTTACCGGATGCTCTTACAGTGCCGGTTACCATTGGCCCTATAGTGTCAGTGTACGATCCAGATCAGGTGAAGAATGGGAGTATAGCACAGTCAGTAGCAGGAGAAAGAAATGGCTCAGGAGTGAAAGGTACAGTAAGTGGAATAGTTCACCTACTAAGGCCCATAGAATCGAGTACCCTATTGCCAGCCACTGCAGACTCCTCAAGGGACAAGTGGATGGAAGGACAGTGAGGTCAAGGTCTCTTGCTGACTCAAGATCTGATCTAAGGATGTGGGAACCACCCGTGACAGGGTGACAGGAGGTTGGGATCACAGAAATGTAGGGAATAGACCAGCTCTTAGCGACATTGCGGATGGGCACTGATGTGGAGATCAGCATAATGATGACGAAGAAGTAAGCGGAGCATCTAGTTGAGGAACTCTGAAAGTCGCCATAAGTGCAAAGATGTTGGATGTTGTCAGATTGAAGGCTGATGTAGATGAGATCATATATGGGAACTTGCCTTTGGAGAGGGTGGATCTTTACAAACCTGACGAGTTGTTGTTTGTGGCGAAGGATGTGACTCACAAGGCAAGGTCAGCACATGAGAAGTTAACTGAATTGTCAAAAAGATACGAGGTAGACCTGACCAAAACTAAGATGTTGCAGGGAAGTCATAGATTGCAGTACAGTGACCAGGAATTGGAAGAGAAAAGAGTTATAGGGCTGAAGGCTCACATTCAGGAGTTGATCATAGGGATATGTGCATGGAGTATGCTTGACAAATGGGAGGAAAGATGGTCCAAAAAGAAGAGCACCAAAAAGAGCATAGGAGAGACACCGCCTCCAGGAGGGAGAATGGTAAGAGTGGAGAATTACCCTTTGCGAGATATATCCAATACAGAGTGTGCACATGTACCTTGGAGTATAGGGGACCTAGCAGCTTTTACAAATGAGTTACCTCGGCTGAGGTAGAAACCTGTTGAATGGTACATTAGGTTGATCGGTTTGTTAAGTTCTCAAAGGTGTTGTGACTTGAACACATTGTTTGACATTGTAGTACCAGGCGACTTGTGGGCAGCTTGTAAAGTTGCAGTTGATTGGCCAACTTCTGAACCAGATCGGGATCCTGTTACGAATGGTCCTTCACCTATTGTCATGAAAAAGTTTGAGCAAGTAATCACATGGCTGAAAGCCAAGATATCGCCACAGGACATTGATTAGGTCAAGATTGATCGAACCATTCAGGAACCAAAGAAGACTGTGCATGAGTATTATGAGAGGCTCTTACAGGCCTTTAAGCAGTACAGTGGGCTAGACACCCTAGACCCCTAATATATGGGAAAGTTTGGTTCCAAGTTTGTCTTAGGCTTGAGACCAGAAATTAGCCTCATGATTCAGCATCATCTGATCTGCTGGCAGAATAAGTTAGTGGACAAAATATCGCAATATGCCAGATATTGCAGTGATGAGGTGAACTCGAAGCACAGAAAGCTTAAGGATAAGTTAATGCTAGTCCAAATGCAAACTGCCGACAGGGAGCTCCAGGTACAGCCAAGTGGAGGAACGCAAGGAAGAAGAGAGGGGAGCAATCAGGGAGGAGCTCATAATGCTCAGGGCCAAAGAAAGGGAAAGCCTGTAGATCCCAAGACAGGGGGTGATGTGGAGACACTGAAAAAGACTACTGCGTGCCATCTCTGTCACAAAATCGTGCATTGGAAACACAAGTGTAGACTGAATCCGGCAAATCAGGTCCAGCAGGAGGAAGAGGAGGTGGTACAGGCACCTGAGGTTGTGAATACCGTGATGAGGCCCAGGTCCATGCAGGGGGGGACACTGGCACCACAGGTGCAAGTTCCGCAACCTCTGAGGATTCCACAGGGTGTTAGAACATATAGACAGATGCCCCTGTTTGAAGATTTCGATGAGTGCAGTTCAGTCCCGTTGCAATGACGGTGCCTGAGGGGGAGGACGACTGTACTCTTGGGTCAGTCTTAGAGGTAGACCAGAGGGAACCGTTTGTAGAGGCGAATATTGACGGTCATCCTACCACCTTTTTGGTTTATACTAGTGCTACCCGTTCTACTGTTAGATCTGCAGTAGTTCCCAACCTACCCCTCTCGGGGCAATCTATTCAAGTTGTAGGAGTAGCTAACAAGAAAATGACTAACCCACTGACTGAACCGATTCCTGTAAGGATAGGGACTTTGCGAGATCGACACCAGTTCGTGGTGTGCGACTCGAGTCCCGTCTGCCTGTTAGGACGAGACCTGTTGTGCAAGTTAAATTGTACCATCTATTGCACCCCTAAGGGAGTTGAGTTGCAGACCAATGATGATGATGCCACCTTTAAGGTTGCGAATCAACACTTGTGTGTAGAGATGTACCCTGTGTTGACAGTGGAACACCTTCCACTGGATTTGAGAGATTCTTCCTCACAGGATGTGTGGAATTTTACAGGGGAAGAGATTGGACTGATTAAGGGTGTTGAGCCAGTTAAGATCCATGTCCAGCAAAATGTTGAGTTCCCAAGAATGCCTCAGTACAATTTGTCACCAGAGACACTTGCAGGGATTAAACTTGTAATCGAGTCCATGATCAATCAAGGAATTCTGAAGGAGATAAAGGGCAGTCCATGCAATTCGCCCATAATGGGATTGCAGAAGCCGAGAGGGAAGTTCAGGATAGTGCAAGACCTTCGAAAGGTCAACACGATTGTGTTGTTACATGTTGTCCTGTGGTACCGAATCCATCAGAGATGCTATTTCCGAATCCATGCGAGGTTAGGCGTGGCCAGGCATCGAGGCAAGATGGCCGCATAAGGCGCAGCTCCGGGACCGGCCCCATCCTACTGTCTATCCTGTGAGTGATCAGGCCTGCATGATAGCAGCTTTGTGCGTCGGACATATAGCGAACCTGAACCTGCCAACTCCGGTCCGTCTCCGACATCAGAGACCAAAGATCCGCTCACTGCGGATTTGGGGCCTGGCATCGAGGCTTACGCCGGGACCCACAGTGCTGCCTTGGGGCCGAGACAGAGCTCCACAGGACTTGGCCTGCACTTACGGTGGTGCCACGTCTGGAGGGTGCAGCCGCTGGGAAGTGTCGACCGCTCCCGCATCAACAGACCGGGGCCCCCTTGACCCTGCGGCATACGGCGGCGGCCCGGGACGGCCTCAGATGACATAGGCAGGCCGCTCGCCTGCCCTGAAGTGCCGCCTGACTCAGACCATTTGGGTGGCTTTTGGTGCCGCAGGCACCTGTTGTGCATTGCTCCCCTCCATTCCCCCCCCAGAGTTACGGACAGGGCAAGTGGACGCAGAAGGGACACACAACTATCCAGGGACCCTTGACTGCGCCAGTGCGCCCCCCCGCGGTGCTGGCACTGTCCTTGAGGGAGCGGAAACTTGACTGCTGAGCCACCGTTCTGTCAAATTGTAACCAGTGGGCCCATTGCACCAGGGGGAGGAAGGTCCGCGACCTCCGGGAGCCACAGTCAGGGCACATAGACTTTGATCACTTGGTAAGACCCCTAGAGCTGCCACCACCTTCGCGGCTTAAGCGGGGGCAGACCTCCTTCTGGAAATAGCCCTGCAGAGGACCAATTCACCGCAGACAGGGGCCGTTTGGCACCCTCAGCATCCGCCGACTACTGGCTTGTGACTGGAGGTGGTGTGGCCGCTTTGCCGGGGAACCTGTGGCCGGACCGTTGCCGGACTGTGGCCGGACCGTTGGAGCACGAAGGTCACAATGGACCGCTATACTATCCCAAAGGACACGCAACAATCTCGGATACCCAGAGACTCAGGCTCAGGGGATTGGGTGAGGAGGAGCAAGAAATCTTGCTGAAAGAGGTAATGGACGCCATTACTGGTGTTAAGGCCTCCCTGGATACAGTGGCAATCGATGTCAACCTCATCAGGGCCGACATGGGCAAACTGAAGGAGAAGGTCAAGCAAGTTGAACTTACCACTGCCAGTCTCATTGGTGATGTTGCACAGCTTCAGGGAGAGATTCGCGACCTCCAGGACTTCCACAAACTCACTGACCTCAAGCTGGACGACTACGAAGGTCACCTTCATTGCAATAACCTACGCATCCTGGAGGTTATGGAGAAATCAGAGGGACAAACCTCAGACCTCTTTGTCGAGGACCTCATTCTGCAGCACCTGCAACCCAAGGGCCTCAGTAAGTTCTTTGTTATCGAACGAGCCCATAGGGTTCCGGGCGGCCGTCCCAAACTGGGTGCTCCCCGGCGGCCCGGTTGGCGCAGGTCTTGAACTTCAGCGACAGAGACATTATCCTTCAAAACTTCGGGGCTGGCGCGTCCCTGCGCTACAAAAACTCGGACATTTCCTTCTTTCCGTATTTTACGCAGAGGGTGCAACGGCAGAGACGGTCATTTCTATTGGTCAAGAGCGGGCTCAGGGATCGGGGACTGAAATATTCCATGCTGTTTCCGGGCAGACTGGATCAAGAGCCGTGGAGTGAGGAGCCCGGCCGACTGTGGCAGAGGTGAAAACGATAACCGTCAACCGGCCTGAGGTGGTGACCCGTGCAGCGGCTGAGTTTGGACTAAGTAGACGGGGCTGTGGGGGGGGGCGCGCCTGGGTAGGGGGTCTCTATTTTCATAGTATTGGGGTTCGTGGACTCAATTGGACCTGAGGTAACTGCATTTGGGTGGGTTTAGGCTTATCTTTTTGAGGCCGGGGAAGGGTGCGCTTTAACTTCCCCCCTTTCTCTTCTCCCTTCTTTCTTGAATCCTTTTCCAGGGCGACAGGCACTCTGCAAGTTTTCCATGGGCAGTTCCAAGCCTAGAAAGCAGGGCAGCGGGGTGGGGGGGCAGTTGGGCGGGTGGTGCTTTGTTATGTTTTTGAAGTGTTTATCACATCAATGATTACTATTGCAACATTGATTGGGGGAGTAGAAACACGTTCTGTAATCTCAAATTGTATACTTCGCAATGACATCAGGTTGGGACAGCGGGGTTAAATTGTTATGTTGGAATGTCAATGGACTGGGGGACAAAATCAATCGTAGCGTTGTCCTTCAATATATAAAGCGCTATGCCCCTGATGTTATCCTACTTCAAGAAACTCATCTAGTTGGTAATGCATGTAGGGGATTGCACAGAGGGGGTTACGTATTGCTAGCTCAAGCAGGTTTCACTACGGGTTCCCAAGGAATTAGCATACTGATGAAAAAGTCTTTTCCCCTTGTAGTGCAGGAAACCTGGACATACGACAGAGGGAGATACGTTGGGGTCTCGGGCACTTGGAAGGGTTATCCTTTCACCTTCCTTTGAATTTATGTGCCCCGGGCCTCAAAGTTGTCACTTTTAGGGACCTGGGTACGCTTTTTGAATATCCCTGAGGGCCTATTGGTGTTGGGTGGGGATTTGAATTCTGTGGTCTCCGGTGACTTAGATCATCATCCTCCACACGACCTCGCTCGTTCATCTTGTTGGCTACCTAATTTCTTTGAATCCCTGGTGCTGGTGGACGGCTGAAGGGCCTTTCACCCTGACACTCTTCAATACACCTTTCACTCTGGGGCATATCGGAGCCTATCTAGGATTGATTATGTTTTGGTCCCCGCATCTCATATGACCCATATCTGGGAAGTAAAACATCTCGCTAGAGGCATCTCTGATCACTCACCAGTCTGGCTTCATGTGACTCTTAACTAAAAACAGGTGGGGCGAGTGGCCCCCATTAACCCATGGTTCTTTCGGGATCCCCACATCCGCAGCAAATTCCTTGTGGCCATTGTTAACTACTTCAATGAGAATGAGGGATCGGTGGAGTCTCCGCAGACGCTTTGGGAGGCCTTTAAGACAGTGATTTAGGGCCAAGCCCACTACTTGATCTCGGGGAAGAAGAAAGAGCAACGTAGGGCACTGGTGGTCCTGTAGGCGGAAGTAGGGCGGTTGGGAGCAGACTTAGACTTGGATGTCACACCTGATAAGCTCCACCTTCTTAAAATCAAACAGCAGGATTATAGGGGGCTGGCGACTGACCAGGCTAAGGCCTTGGGGAGAATGGTGCAGGGGCGGTTGTATGAGGTGGGTGACAAAGCTGGGAAACTACTAGCCTGACTGGATAAAAAAGACTGGGCAAGTAGATTAGTACCTGAGCTCCACGGGCATGAGGGTGAGTCCCTTACAAATCCACAAGGCATTGTGGACCATTTCGCGGCACACTTTGAGGCAGTCTACACCTCGGCTGCCCCCTCTTCCAAAGAAGATTCCGCCAGATGCTCACTGATAGTTTTACCCAGACTGTGGGTGGCTGACCATGACTTCATGGAGATAACATATCTAATGATGAAATAGCGGCAGCGATACGGTCCCTTACACCGGGCAAAGCCTCTGGCCCTAACGGGTTGCCGATCGAACTTTACAAACTCAAGCCAGACAGATTGGCCCCATACTTAAAGGCTATGTATGAGGAGTCGAGACACTCGGGACTCCTGCCCTTGGACCAACGGACGGCCACTATTGTTACCATCCACAAGGAGGGGAAGCCTAAAACCGATTGCAGGTCTTATAGGCCGATATCCCTGTTGAACGCGGAGCCCAAGATTCTGGCTAAGCTCCTTGTCCTTGCTAACTGGCTTTGACGGTGGTTGAGACTCTGGTTCACCGGATCAGTCCGGTTTTATACCCCACCGCAACACCGCACTGAACTTGTGTAGGGTGCATGGTGTTATAGGCAGGGCGGCCTCCATCTTGGAACCGGCGGCCATAGTCTCTTTAGACGCTGCCATGGAGTTTGACACCATTGAATGGCCATATTTTTGGGCAGTATTGGAAAAATGGGATGCGGCCCAAAATACATACAATGGGTGCAGCTACTGTATTCTCGGCCTATGGCCCAAGTTGTGGTTACGAATAAAAAATCAGCCGCCTTTGAGTTGGGTAGGGGACCCGTCAGGGAAGCCCCCTATCCTCTCGCCTATTTGCCCTGTCGCTGGAACCATTGGCAGCTTGGATACGCAGGCACCTGATGATTCGGGGCATGCGCTGGTTGTCTGGAATTGGAGGACCATTTTTCCCTTTACGCTGACGGCATTCTCCTTTATTTGACCTCTCCGAGCAGATCCTTGATTGTGGTTTTAGATATCCTTACGATCTTTGGTAGATACTCCGGCTACTCCATAAACTGGAGGAAGTCCTTTCTGTTCGTGGTAGCGGGTGAACCGCTGATCCCATCACACGGGTGTCCTATACAGACATGTACAGAAGGTTTTAAATATCTGGGTATTTTCCTCTCATTAGATCCCTCTCTCTGTTATTCTCAAAACCTCCAGCCACCCTTGCTTCGGCTGCGTAAAGATATTAAACAATGGACATCGCTCCCCCTCTCCCTGCTAGGGAAGGCTGCCCTCTTCAAAATTATGTCTTTGCCCAAGTTCTTGTATGCCCTCCAGAACTCCATGGACCTGATACCCGCGTTCTATTTCAGGGAAGTAGAGAGCTGACAAAGGGATCTATTGTGGAATGGCAGTCCTTGTATCGCTCTTGGTAAGCTTTCCTTGAACTGGTATGACGGTGGCATCAGCCTTCCCATTATTAAATTGTACTATTGGGAGTCTCACCTGTCCTCCATTAACCACTGCACTTACGCGCAGCCTAGAGACCCAGGTTATGGCATGGATAGATGGCTCCTCTCTGGAGGGAACTTTAGCAGAGCCCTTTACTCCAGGCCCCGGCGCTATCCACTTACGGGCCCTGGGAAACAACACTTACAACGCAACTTTTACAACGCACTACCTTTACAACAAAACTTTTATAACGCAACATCCATTACAACGCATGCCATTACAACGCAACCATTACAACGCATGTCACTACAACATATACCACTACAACGCATGTCATTACAACGCAGTCACTACAACGCATACCATTACAATGAATACCTACACTATCCAACACTTACCCTACTGTTGCACCCCCTGGAGTTAGAATAATAATTTTTACCCCTACACTATCCAATACATACCCTACTGTTGCACCCCCTGGAGTTAAAATAGTAATTTTAACCCCTACACTATCCAACACTTACCCTACTATTGCACCCCCCTGGAGTTAGAATAGTAATTTTTACCCCTACACTATCCAATACTTACCATACATGCAATGTAATGGTATGCGTTGTAATGGTATGCGTTGTAAATGTAGTATGCGTTGTAGTGGAATGCGTTGTAAAGGTAGTTTCAAAGAATTCGTTGTAATGGCATGCGTTGTAATGGAATGCGTTGTAATGGATGTTGCGGGGTAAAAAATGCGTTGTAAAGGTATGCGTTGTAAAAGTATGCGTTGTAACGACATACATCCACGGGCCCCACTAAACATGCAGTACACGTCTAGCATGTGGCCACCAAACGCCTTGGTTGGGGGTGCAAGCTAACACTTGCAACACTGCTATTGGATTCCGAACAACTAGGCAATCTGTGGAGGAGTAAGGGGTTCGACAAATAGGATCTCATAGTATTACCCATGTAGGCGATCTGTGGGAAAAATTAGACATTACGTCATTCGTCGCATTGCAGCAACAGTACAAATTGGCTGACTTGGAACGCTTCCGCTACATGCAGGTTAGACACGCATTGCGCACTACGGGAATCATCCTCTCTAGAAGATAGAATATTAGACGGCCATATTCCTGACAGCACCATTTCACTGATATACAAAAAGATGGTCAACAACATCTCGGATCCTCTCCAGGCCCTCCGAGATAAGTGGACCAGAGATGGCATAGATGATGAGGAGTGGCAGGAGGCTATCTCCTCCCCCAGAGTGGTGGCGATAGCAGCTTGTCTCTGACTTGTCCAACTAAAATTCCTACATAGGGTATATGTAACGGGGCCTCAATTGGCGCGGATGGGGAGGGCAGACGGGGGAGCCTGTAGACGGGGATGCGGCCAGCTAGGAACCTTTCTTCATATAGTCTGGGAATGCGGGCTGATCCAACCCTATTGGTACAACATTCATGACATCATTAATACTGTCTTATCCATGCAACTTCGTGTGGAAGCCAGTAGGTGTCTATTAAACATCTGGGAACCAACTGATTTAAATGTCTGCTTGTTACAATGGGTCACGTTGGGACTAATGCTAGCCAAGAGAAAAATTGTACAGCGATGGGGAGCGTCGCTCCCGCCTATAGTGCGAGACTGGAAAAAAGACTTGGATTGGGCAATGTTTAGAGAAAAAACAGTATATGTGGCCCGTGGATGTCCCAAAAAGTGGTCTTGTGTTTGGGGCTTGTGGAACTCCTACCGAGGCCAACTTCTCCTGACTCCTAATTTCGAAGATCCCCCTTCACCCTAGACCGTCCACACTTTATTTATGTATATTGTGATTTACCTACTGTTCCTGTGAAGCCTAATGTACTACTTCCTCTAAAATGTCTTTGTATTGCTGATGTTTATTTCTCAATAATAAAAAATGTTTAACATATTCCATGCGAGGCCGAGTGGTTTACGGTAATTGACTTGTGTCAAGCCTTCTTTTCGATACCTCTGCATGAGGAAAGCCAATTTTTAGACGCTTTCCGGCTGGAAGATCGTGTGTTAACATAGTGTTATATCCCTCAAGGGTATACAGAGAGTCCATCGATCTTCAATCAGATCTTGAAGAAGAACCTTGAGAGTCTTGTGTTGCCACAGAACTCTGTTCTCGTGCAATACATTGGCGACCTCTTGGTTGTGTCTGAAATGGAGGATGCTTGCAGGATTGAAACGATTGCTTTATTGAATCACCTAGCAGAGAATGGACACAAGGTTCCCCCAAACAAGTTGCAGTACTGCTTGAGTGAGGTATAGTACTTGGGTCATCGAATTGAGAAGGGCAAGAGAAAGTTGTCACCAGATCGCATTGAAGCAATCATGAGTATGGCTGTGCCTCCCACTCAAAAGGAGGTAAGAATGTTCCAAGGCGAAGCCTTTGCAGAGGCTGACACACATGGATGTGAGCGATCCGGTGCTATGGGACAGCGATTGTTTGAGGGCTTTCTTAGACCTGAGAGAGACCTTGTGTCGTGCTTCGGCTCTGGGAAGGCCTGATTACACCAAGCCTTTTTGGCAGATGAGACAGAGAGGGCTGATGAGAGCAGAGAGCCATTAGGAGGGTAAGAGAACGGATCAATTTTTAGGATGAAGACTTAGCTAGTTTCTGACCCGCTTCAATGTGAATGTACTTTTTAGGAAGTATTCACAGGCTGACACCTTTTTCTCAACTTTGCCTGAAGGATGTTATGTAGGGATGTCACCTTAGTCTTAGAGTAGGGACAGAATTAACCAAACGATTTTTCTTTTCTGTAAACTGATGAAGACTAATTTGGATATTGGATTAATTGTTGCTTGTTTAATCTTTTTGAAATTGCTTATCCTTTTTACATTGCATCGAATTAGGTTAATCTGTAGATTGAATTTTGTGTTGGTGCCAATGTATTTTTTAACTTCGTAATGAGGTGCTTGTATGTTCAATTATTTTTGGCTTCGTAATAAAACCACTAAATTGTAAGTCAGAGTCAGTGATCTTTCCAAGTCAAAATGTATGAGTCTTATTGATGAAGGCGATTTTATTGGTTTTCTCCCCTTTACACTTCTCAGCAGAGACAAAAGGTCCAGTCAACAGGAGATCATTATAAATGGTAAGATCTGATAAGATGAGATAAGGATCTGGTGTAATAAACACCATCTCTCACCGCACTCTCACCCCCAGACTCCCTGAAGCCGGCATACAGAGAACCGCCCTCGACTGGATCCGCTCTTTCCTCAGTGGCCAAACCCAAAGAATCAGGCTCACTCCTTTCCTCTCCGAACCCACAGAGATCAACTCTGGAGGATCATCGCTCAGCCCCACTCTATTCAACAACTACATGACCCCTCTTGCCACCATAGTCAGACAGCACGAACTCAACATAGTATCCTACACCGACGACACCCAGCTCATCCTCTCCCTCATGAAACAACCCAACTCTACCAGACTCAGATTCCGGGAAGGAATGAAGGACGCTGCATCCTGGATGAGCAGCAGATGTCTGAAGCTCAAGTCGGAGAATACAGAAGTCCTCGTCCTTGGCCCCCCCCTCAGCATGGGACAACTCCTGAGGCCCACCGCCCTCGGCAACCCCCCCACCCTCACGGACTAAGCCCAGAACCTCCCTCACCATGACCCGACAGATCAACACTGTCTCCTCCACATGCTACAACGCCATCCGCATCCTTCGCAAGACCTTCAAATGGATCCCCCCCAACTCCAGAAAGACTGCCACCTACATATTCATTACAAGCAGACTGTACTACGGTAACGCCCTCTTCGCCGGAATCAACAATTCCCTGCTCCGTATACTCCAGATCATTCATAACACTGCGGCCCAACTCGTCCTCGGAATCCCACGGCATGAACACATCACCTAGCACCTACAAAACCTCCACTTGCTCCCCATCGAGAAAAGAGTAACCTTCAACGTACTCACTTATGCCTACAAATCCCTCCTCAACACCGGACCCCAATACCTATACGAAAGAGTCTCCTTCCACGTACCCAAGAGAAACCTACGCTCCGCCAACCTTGCCGAAATCCTGCACATTTGCAGAGCCAAGTGAGTGGAAGAGCCTACACCTACATTACAGCAAAGACCTGAAACGAGCTCCCACTCAACATCAGACGTTCCCCCCAAACTCTGCATACCTTCAGGAAGAGCCTCAAGACCTGGCTCTTCAGCTGAATCAGAGCTGCAAGTCCCCACCCTCTCCCCCAGGGCTTTGAGACCCTTCACAGGTGAGTAGCACGCTTCACAACTCCCTGATTTATTGATTGATTGGGTTGCTGATCTGATTCATTGTTTCACTAAACTCTTGGTCCTTGCACTGTTTGTAGATTGTCTGGAATTTTAAGCCATCTTTGTCGTTGCTCTAAATTCTACACTTTTCCTTTTGGTAGTTCAGGACTCCCAGCAATCGTCGCCACAGTTTATTCATTGATTCCCCTGTACCTGACAAATGGGAGCATTTTGTTGTTGCTGCTCTGTTCAATGTTCCTGAACTCAGGGTGGTGGGACACAGGGCGGAGCCAGGGGCATGCTGGTAAATGGATGGTGTGAGCATTGTTTTAAATGGAAAACTCTAGAGAAGGGTGCCTGGTGAATAGAGGTCTGGGGAAGGAGGAATGTGAGGTCTCCGCCATTGGACAGTTCTTCACTGCTTTTTTTCATAGACTGTTCAATAGGCTAGTGATGCAGTCGCACACATAATTTTATAGAGCTGCACTGTTTTTTTGACTGTGCGGTAAAATACCTTGGAACTTGACCATAAATGTTTCCAGAGGCAAGCATGCATTCCTGAATCAGACCATATGACACAGTGTGTAGTAATTGTATATCTTCAATAACTAGTGGCACAGCACCAAGGATAATGTGCTGAATGGCTAAACACCTATAAGGTCCCAAAAGCAAGACCTATTGGCTATGCCGATGCATGTTCACTCAGGTGCTGATCACCTACCTGGTGGTCTGTGTTATGATCTATGTAGAAGGTCCGCACTCTCTTGAGCTCCAAGTACTGCACCAGGTGACACATTGGTTCCAACAACAGGCATATACAGTTTTAGTTGAAGGATGCCCAGCTGCCAAGAGGATATCATCCACCTCTGGAGTAAGATCAAATGTGTTCAGCTGTCGCTGGTCAATCTCCATACATGAACATGGGTATTGCGAATACCTGGGCGGAGATCCCAGCCCTGCTACTGTAATGGCAGGTCCTTCCGAAGGCACAGTCTGATCAGAGGACAGATACTCAAGCCCCAGAATTGTGGATACCATACTCTCTGTGCCCAATCTGAGTCCTCTTGGGAAACTTGGATCCATTTGGTTCTGATATTCTTGAGAACTTGAGGCATGAATGGTGTTGACAGGAAGGCATACAGGAGTCACATATTTCTTTTAAGGTGAAGTGCTGACATTGCTCGTTCTTGGTGGTGGCAATCAGATCGAGCCAAGGTTCTTCCAATTCTTGGAAAAGAATCTGCCCCGTCTCCAGGTATAATTGCCACCTATGATACACTAGGCACTGACTGCTGAGTTTATCCGCCAAGTGCATGGCCTCTTATATCCATAAGGTTGATGTGGAGCTGGGACTCCGCCAGAGGCCACTGAGCTCCACCTCTCACAGATGGCCACCCCCAACACAGAAGCAACACATTGGTCACCGTCCGCTCTGGGCAGGAAAGGTAAAAAGGCTCTGCCGCGGACTCAACCACTGCAGATCTTTTTCAGTCTCCTCAAAAATATGAATGTAGTCTTACTTGTCCTCTTGATGTTGGCCCACTGAGATTTCTGATCCCACTCCAAAGCCCACATATGCCACTTGGCGTGCTGGACCAGCAGGAATACTGGACGCCAAAAGTTCCAGCAGCCTTAGAGTTGTCCTCCGTCCAATGCCAAGGTTTTACATTGAAGGATGCTGTTTTGAGAGGTTTAAACATGTATTTAAACATGTAGGTATGTAAATATGCATATTTAAACATGCAGCTTAAACATGTGTATTATTTTCAACTTTGGACATCAGGTTTTCCCTCATCCCATTAAATAATAAGGGCTTCGGCTTTGTGAAATTTGAGTGTGGCAGGGAGAAGCCTCGTGAAGCAGATGAAGTCACATAACGGTATTTCTTTAACATGCAGATTGTTTTCATTTTTGTACATTTGATTTTCTCTCGCCTATTTTTCATTGAGGGATTATGCTTTGTGAGGCTTGAGTGTGGTAGGCTGAAGCCTCGTGGAGCAGATTGAAGTGTCTCCAAAATTCACAGTACCGCATTTCTTAAACATGCATATTATTTTCTATTTTGTTTATCAGATCTTCCTTCGCGTGTTTTATATTAAGGGTTGCTGCTTTGTGTCCACGGTGATTTTGGTAAATAATTTAGTGTTTTTGGTATTTCACTGTGCATTTCTTTAACATTCATCAGATTTTCACCCTATTACTTATGATTTTTCCCCTCCCGTTATACATTAAGGGTAGCTCCTTTTTTAGGGATGACCATTACGGGCAGAATCCACATGAAATAAATGGAGTATGTTAGAAATTCACACAACTTAATTTTTTAAACATGCATATTGTCATCTTTGTAATTCACATTTTATATTGCCCTTTATACATTAAGAGTTGATAATTTGTGTCTCTTGCCTGTTTGACATTGTGTTGCTGGTTTATGATTCTTAGTGTGTGAGGTCTGAGCGTGGCAAGCAGAAGCAGCTGTTGGAGTGGCAATGTTGACCATGAGTAATATGTCCATGCCCACTGTACCGAATAATGGGGCATATTACCAACGTTTAGGGATATTTATCGCTAACGATGCTTAGCAACAAAAAACGCTAAGCATCACCGGAAATTATGCCAGAGATAACTTGCTATTAGCAAGGTTTATCTCAGAAGTGATAAAAATCCTCACGCTAACTGCCAATTGAGAGACTATCGCTGGAAAACCAACGATAATCTCTCGAAGTTTGGCGTTAGCTTGATAATAGGGGCTCACAAACTTAGCCATGATATCCACCTTCCATAGGATATCATGGTTAAGTCAGGAAAATACCAGGTGTAAAAAAAGCAGTGCTAACCGCCGTTAGCGCGGATTTTTTTTATCACTAACAGGGTTAGCGAAATCCTTGATAATAGGAGAAATGTCGCTTAACAACATTTTTCCTATAATTTTTCCCTGGAACGCCCCCTTTGCATCTCATTAGAGATGCAAAGGGAAGCGTAGAGAAAAAGGGTGCTAACATGCGAATTTGCGTGTTAGCACCCTGTTGCTGATAGGGAGATAATTTTATCTCCGCTTTCTTGGGTTTTACAGCCAAAAAAGCGGAGATAAATCCCTTGATAATATTCCCCTTTGTCTTTTGCTATCCAACTTGTGCATATCGACCTATTGCTTACCTCAAGGTCCATGTTACTGCTTCACCCACGACCTTCCCCCCCACACTTCCCTAATTTCACTCCCCCCTGATCAATGACTCCGAATTCCATGTATGCCAAATAATGTCAACTCTTAAATCACTATCTCAGACATTGTCTGCCTTCTCACCGGTTCTTTTTTCTTCTTGTGTGTCAAATCTGCTCAACTTTGGTTATTAGTGTTTCCTAGCAGTGTCAGGTGATGTTATCTGTTCCATCTTCGTGTGACTGACTCTTCCCCAGACTTGCGTCCTGTTAGGAGACCGTATGATTTCCCTATAGATCAGGGCATCTACAGCTGTGGGAAAAAACATGTATTTGTTCTTTTTAAGCAGCATAATTATTGCAGACACAGCAATATAATTTCTGTTAAGCCTGGCATCGACAGGGAAGGTCCGAATACTAGATGGCAGCTGCACTTACACCGGCGACCGAAGCAGCTGCCAAATGGTCACTGCACGCTATGACCCCCACCCCCGCACAAGGATAGACCAAGTGACCTTGAGACTGAGACTAAGTGAGGCGAGACACTGATTGGGGCACCTGGTTAAGACCCTGTCGGCTGGCCACTCCGGCACCGTGACCTACAATGTGGGATCACCTGTGTGGCTGTTGTGACCCGGAGAGGCCGTGTGCCACACGTTTTTGACAATTGGAGTGATCTGCCTGTGCGGCGGCCTTCCAAAGAAGCATCCTTCGAGTTGCGAATGCCGGCACCGGCCTTGTGGTGTGATCAGCCCCTCTTCATGACCCTATCGAAGGGAGGCTGCTGGGCCGCCCAAGACCTCCTAGCATCCCGCCTCCGTTCGCCGATCACAAATAGCACTCTCCTTTGGGAATGATCTCAGTGCCCCCCCACAACAGCCTCTGGTGGCCTGCCCCGCAGGGGTCAGCGTTTCAGGGGTGGTCACCACCTGAACCGGGGCAGGCATAGGTGCAGTGCCATTGCAATGTAGGAATGTCACCTGGACTGTGCTGTCTCGCAGATGAGCACCAGGAATTAACCCCGAACTGCCTGTTGCACTTTGGCAAGGTTCACAATGTGGCCTGACTGCTGGATGGCCACTGATGACAGCTGAGCAGTCATGGGCCTAGGCCTGGCGCAACTTGGGTGGGTGCAGCACTCAGATTCAGCAATTGATGCCTGCTGAGCCCCTGCAGGCCCACGCTGTAGGAGAGTAGGGTCTGCTATCCTATGGTCACCCCAAATTTTTGCTTTTTGCTTCACTGGTTTATGACTTAATGTGGCTGTGGGCCAGCTAATCAGACCCACCGCCTGCTGTTCTCTCTCTAAATTACTGCCAATGCACTTTAGGTGCATTACGAATTGGAACTGGTTCACCTTGTTGGCCCCTGTAGCAGTGTACCCTAGGTACCCAGGGCATAGGTGTTTCCAAGGCCTACCAGGGGCTGCAGCATGTATTGTGCCACCCCAGGCCTGGCCTCCATATTTGAAACAACTGGCTGACCACTCAGCTGGGGTAAGTTGGTGTAATCACCTCTTACTTAGATATAGTATCCCTATATCTGCCCTTAAACTGGACACATATGTTCCTATCAGCCACTCCTATGGAAGGCCTCATCAATCCTGGAGGCAGAGTGCTTGTAAATATGTGAGATGGTGCTCTAGCATGAGCTGAGCCTGTCTGCAGCTGTCGGGAACCACTCCCTAAGCTGTTCCGGGATATTGCCATACCATATACTCTTAAGTGCATTATAATCCTCGCGGTTATTTGCTATCTTTGGTTTGGCTTTATTAAAACATGTTGAGTAAGGTGTCATACGAATTGGAATACTATCCCCTCGACAGTTCTGTCGACGGGGATAGCATTCCACCCTTCTAGAGGGACACGACATGTGTGTAGCCTTAACCCCGGTTAAAGTTAACCAGAGCCTCAGCATCACAAAATGGATGCTGCCACCACAGACACGAGTCTGGCCTCCTGCTGCTGACCAAAACTCAGCAAATGGTGGCCTGGACAAAGGGTTTCCTGCCTTCGGAGGTGCAAGCACCACCCCAGACAGGGTTTTGTGTATTGGGTAGGACAGGGCTGAATAGAATCAGACATGCCCGGGGCACACAAGGTGTCCCCGTGCATAAGCCAGTCCAAACCGGTCCTGGGACTTTCCAGACCCAGGCCTGGCGAGGAGCTGGACAAAGGAAAGGGGGTGTAACCACCCCCCTTCCTGGTTCCTCCCAGAGGAGGGACCTAGTAGGTGATCCACCCCTCAGATTGGGAATAAGAGTAGGAGCAGTGCCATTGCACAGCAGATCATCCTGAATCAACTTGAAATAAAGAAGAAGACTGGACTTCAACATTCTGCTGCTCAGAAGACTGAAGAGAATCTCCCTTGTGGCCTAGGAGTGGCCACCCTGTGAACACAGGCACCAACCAGCAACTCGACGTCTGCTTTGCCGCCGCCTCCCGCCGGAGCCCGAGCCCAGAGCCTGACAAGACCCAGACTCCCAGACCTCTCACAGCCCGATCCACAGTCCCTGCAAAGAAGGGACCCGTGGAGGCACCGAGTGACGTGGGACCGGACCTCTTGGAAGACACTTGAAAAGCTGACTGCGCAGCAACCGAGGCATCCTCGACATTGTGCTTTGGGGACTGAGAACCCCCACCACCGAGCAGCCCTTGCACCGAAGAAGAGCCCTCCAGCATCTCCACAATCTGCGTGGGGCCCTTGTGCATTGTGCCACTCGACGCGCCATCCCGGCCACTAGCCACGTGGTCAGCGGCCATCTTGGCGACGAAACCGGCAAACTACACTGCAGGTCTGGTTGCTCCAGACTTGCCCAAGCACCTGTGAAAAGGAGCACTCGCTCTGACCTTGCTGGTCCGAGTGTTAAGCATCTTTTGATTCCTGCGTGGCTTGCATTAGCCAAGGCCTGTTTGATCTGATCAGGTTGCCGACACCGCCAACAGCGAGAAACCTGCGTGGGACAGCTCATGACCGACTCCTGGATGTCCTCGACCCCCGGTGTCCACTTGGCTGCAGAGAGAAGCTACACCTCAATGCCTGTTTGCACCCGACATCGCCTGGTTCCAATCTGGTTCCACGGTAGTCACTGGCTAGTGACTTTGAACATTGTCCCCTCTGCTTTCAGGTCTTCACATCTTCAGATCCACCCTTGGATCCACCGGAACTCCTCACGTCGAGCCGCCTGCAGCATCTTCAGCTCCAAGCACCATCGACCAGCGTGACGAAACCCAACACTAATTCGACCCTGTGCACCCGCTTCCTGTGGGTGAGGTAACTCAGCTCCGCCGGTGTTCCTACACTGGTACACATCTCAAGGGCCTGTGTCTTAAGTTTCAGTGTTCTAGGTCACTCGGAAGGTTCCGAACTAACTAACTTTGTACTTTTTACGCACCATAGACTTTACATTGGAAAGTGCGTGCATTTTAGACACTGCACCCGAGTCCCGCGGGCCTTTCCCGACTTAATCATTGCTAGTCTCGAATAGCTCCAGCGATTCCCAAGGCCCTAGGTCTGTTCCCGTTCTGATTGTTATCTCTTATACCACTTTCTTAGTATATGGTTTAGGAGGCCCCTAGGGCTCATCCATATTGTGCAACTTTTGTGTATTTTAAACTGTCTTGTGATTTAACGCTTGTGCTTCTGTGCTCATAAAGAGTCCAGGGGATTTTATAGTTAATAAATCAATATATATTTTCAATATATATCTGTGTGGTGTCCTTTCATTTGGTATTCAAGGGGGTTGTGTATGGTAATACAGTTGGCTTCACATGCCTTTCAGAGTTTAGCCTAAGACTGCTTTGTCCACGTTGCCACTAGGATAACTGGTCTACAAGGTTGAATTACAACCAATCATCATAAGGGTTGCTTGGCATGGTACAAAGTGATCACTAGAATTAGTGAGCATTATATACCAGGCCAACTTCTCACATTGGTGAGCAGCGGATTGGGATCTGAGCTTGCTGTTGTTTTACCATTACAATCTTTGAGATTATCATTTGAAAGATCATACAGGTACCTGCTAGGTACATATAAAACAAGACTGGTATACTTAAGTTCTACTGAACTTAGTTGTTGTAGAGCAAAGGGAGTAGCACACCCTGACTACAACTACTAGATAGGTTTAGTAGGTAAACACCAGTGTAGGTAGATTGCAACACATCCACCCACACTAGAGCAATGTCTGGAGCAGAGGGTTCCACTGGGAACATCCCTGTTGAGAGTGACCCTCCAAGGGCACCATCCAGATTTGCTATTTTTTCCTTTAAGGAACTAAGACAGCTTTGTGTCTTAAGGGGTCTGAGGACAGGGCCTTCCCCTACCACAGACCACCTAAGAGAGCTCTTGGATCAGTCTGAGACTCTAAAGACCTCTAAGGCAGACCCCACAGGGGATGCTGAAGGAGGCCATCCTTCAGAGGATGACACTGTAGATACCCCTGTCCCTATCATCCTGGTAGATGAGGAAGCCCCCATCACTGGAGCTCCTCAGGTAGACCCAGATGAGGAAGAGGAAGAAGAGACAGAAGAGGGGGGAGCAGTGAGTCAGATGATGACAGAAATAGTCAGGTGCTGGTCAGTAGACTGAACCAGGCTAACTTAAGCCTATTTGGGACTGAATCAGGTAATAACCCATTCAGAGCCCCAGGTGGACTTAACCAGAAGCCTAGGAGGAGAAGGACTCACTCAGGTGACTCTAACAACTCCCATGCTTCTAGAGGTTCTCATGGTCACTCCAGAAGGGAGATGACTAGCCCTCAGAGAAGGGAACATGAGGCCAAAATGAGAGAGGCTGAATTGAGGATCCAGAGACAAGAGTTAGAGGTTGCCCTGGCCCAAGAGAAACTTGCTAGAGCAAGACAGCCTAGAGAGAGTGGGGTAATAGAACCCACTGGTGGCAGCAATATCCACAAGGATAAAGACAGGTCTTTTGATAACATAAACCTGAGTAAGATTGTGCCCCCCTACAAAGCTGGGGATGATATCCATAAATGGATAACTGCAATGGAGAGAGCCTGCAGAGTACAGCAGATCCCTCAGGAGCAGTGGGCAGCAGTCTTGTGGCTCTCCTTTGAGGGTAGAGGCCGAGACAGACTCCTCACAGTTAGTGATGGGGATTCTAGAAACTACCTGGTCCTGAAGAGTGCTCTGATTGATGGGTTAGGCTTAACCACTGAACAGTACAGGTTAATGTTCAGAGATACCCAGAAGACACAGACTCAGGACTGGTCTGAATTTGTTGAGTGTGCCACTAAGGCTCTGGAGGGATGGTTGCTGGGAAGCAAGGTTACAGACTTTGAAGGATTGTATAATTTGCTGATGAGAGAACAAATTTTAAATAATTGTCAGAACCAGCAGTTAAATCAACATTTGGTTGACTCAGATTTGACCTCTCCCCAAGAATTGGGAAAGAGGGCAGATAAATGGGTAAGAACCAGAGTTAAGCAAAAGAACCAGAACCAGAACCAGGGTGGTGACCAGAAGAAAACAGACCAGAAGGGTGGGGAGCAGAAATCTAAAGACCAGAAGTCTTCAACAGGGCCCCAAACTGATACAGAGGGTGGGCCCCAAACTTCCAAGAAGAAGAAGAAAGAAGGTCAGAAGAAACCCTGGTGTAAAACTTGTAAAAACACCTCTCACTGGACAAGTGAGTGTAAAAAGGGTGGAGCCCCCAGCACTGCAGCCCCTAAGGCAACTGCACCCACTAGTACAGCTAGCAGTGCTGGTCCACAAGCCAAGGGGGTAGTGGGTATCACCTTGGGAACTGAAGGAGATTCTGACCTAGTCAGAACCCTTACACAGGCTGTTCTGATTTGTGAAGGGGACATAGATTTGACCCCTGACATCAGTCCCAGTAACCTGGGCAAATACAGACAGACGCCTTTGATTATTAACAAAGTGGCTCAAGCTTACAGGGACACATGTGCCAGTGTCACAATGGTGACACCTAACTTTGTGGACCCTGGACAATACATGCCAGGTGATAATTACCTGGTGACCAATGCCAGCAATGTCACTACTACACATAGTGTGGCACTTGTTAACTTTTCCTGGGGAGGGGTAACTGGCCTAAAAAGAGTTGTGGTTAGTGCTGATCTCCCAGTTGAATGTTTGTTGGGCAATGACCTGGAGAACTCTCTATGGTCAGAAGTTGAGTACAGGACTCATGCAGAGATGTTAGGGATATCATCACATGTCCTTGCTGTGACCAGGTCACAGGCCAAAAAGTGCCTCTCTGAACCTCAGGTCTTGGATCCTGGAACAATGGACCAAGCACCTTCCAAGAAGAAGAACAGGAGGGTCAAGGCTGTGCCTTCCCAACTGCCTACAAGTGAGGATCAAGCTCCACAGGAAGCTGGTCTTGAGACCCCTGAAGGAACTGTCTCTGAAGAACTTGAACCTGATCAGGTTGAGTTTCTGGGGACAGGGGGACCTTCTAGGGCAGACTTGGGGCAGGCTCAGTTAACCTGTCCTTCTCTTGAACCCCTCAGACAGCAGGCTGCTGCTGAGGCTGCTGGGAATGCTCAAGGTGCCCATAAAGTTTATTGGGATGAAGGACTCCTTTACACAGAGGGTAGAGACCCCAAGCCTGGTGCAACCAGGAGGTTGGTTATACCTCTGCAATTTAGGGGTTTCCTTCTCACCTTGGCCCATGATATTCCTTTAGCAGGACACTTAGGCCAGAACAAGACCTGGGACAGGCTTGTCCCTCACTTTCACTGGCCTCACATGTCTGAAGACACCAAGGAGTTTTGTCGCTCCTGTGAAACCTGCCAAGCCAGTGGTAAAGCAGGTGGAACAACAAAGGCCCCCCTAATACCACTACCTGTGATAGGGGTTCCCTTTGAAAGAGTGGGGATTGATATTGTAGGTCCAATGGATCCCCCTACAGCATCTGGGCACAGATTCATACTGGTGGTGGTGGACCATGCCACCAGGTACCCAGAGGCAATTCCACTTAGGACCACAACAGCTCCTGTTGTGGCCAGGGCCTTACTTGGAGTTTTCTCCAGAGTGGGGTTTCCTAAGGAGGTAATATCCGACAGAGATGCCAACTTCATGTCAGGATATTTGACAGCTATGTGGAAGGAATGTGGTGTCAACTACAAATTCACCACTCCTTATCATCCACAATGCAATGGGCTTGTTGAGAGATTTAACAAGACCCTAAAGGGCATGATTAAAGGATTACCTGAAAAGCTCAGGCGAAGATGGACATCCTACTGCCCTGCCTTTTGTTTGCTTACAGAGAGGTCCCTCAAAAGGGGGTTGGCTTCAACCCCTTTGAATTGTTGTTTGGGCACCCTGTAAGAGGACCCCTGTGTCTGGTGAAGGAAGGATGGGAGTTACCTCTCAAAAAGCCTAAGCAAGACATAGTGGACTATGTACTTGGTCTCCGCTCCAGGATGGCAGAGTACATGGAAAAGGCATCAAAAAACCTTGAGGCTAGCCAAGAATTACAGAAAGCTTGGCATGACCAAAAGGCTGTCCTTGTTGAGTTTCAGCCTGGACAGAAGGTATGGGTGTTGGAGCCAGTGGCCCCAGCAGCACTCCAAGACAAATGGTCTGGACCCCATACAATTCTGGAAAAGAAGGGAGAGGTTACCTACTTGGTGGACCTAGGAACTCCCAGGAGCCCCCACAGGGTGCTCCATGTTAACATACTAAAGGCATATGTCAACAGGGAAGACATGGGCTTGCTCATGGCTACAGATGAGGGACAGGAGGAAGAGAGTGACCCTCTCCCAGACCTGCTCACTCAGAACCCTGAGGATGGCTCAGTTGATGGTGTGGCCTTAGGTGGCAGCCTCACTGAACATCAGCAACATGACTGCATGGCATACAGGCATATGTTCTCATTGACACCCAGTCAGACTAACTGGTGCACCCATGTGGTGGACACTGGTGACAGTCTTCCTGTAAAGAGCAAGATTTACAGGCAACCTGACCACGTCAGGGACTGTATAAAGACTGAGGTACAAAAGATGCTGAAATTAGGTGTCATTGAGCCTTCAGAGAGCCCCTGGGCTAGCCCAGTGGTTCTGGTCCCCAAACCTCACACCAAAGATGGCAAGAGAGAGATGAGGTTCTGTGTGGATTACAGAAGACTCAATGCTGTCCCCAGGACAGATGCACACCCTATTCCAAGGGCAGATGAGCTCATTGACAAGTTGGCTTCTGCCAAATATTTGAGCACATTTGACTTAACAGCTGGCTACTGGCAAATCAGGTTAGCTGAGGAGTCTAAAGCCAAGACAGCATTTTCCACCCCTAGTGGGCATTATCAATTTGTGGTAATGCCCTTTGGTTTGAAAAATGCACCTGCCACCTTCCAAAGGTTGGTGAATCGAGTCCTCACTGGGTTGGATGACTTTTGTGCAGCTTATCTGGATGATATTGCTGTCTGTAGCTCCACCTGGGAGGATCACCTGGTCCACCTGAAGGAAGTGCTTGAGGCTCTGCAGAAGGCAGGCCTCACTATCAAGGCAACAAAGTGCCAGATAGGGCAGAGCAAGGTTGTATACCTGGGCCACCTTGTAGGTGGAGGCCAAGTTCAACCACTGGAGAGTAAGATCCAGACCATCAAGGACTGGTCCCCTCCAACTACCCAGACTCAGGTCCGAGCTTTCTTGGGCCTGACTGGGTACTATAGGAAGTTTGTTAAGAACTATGGGTCCATTGTGACTCCTCTTAATGATCTGACATCCAAGAGGATGCCCAAAAAGGTTCAGTGGACAGAAATCTGTCAAAAGGCATTTGAAGACCTGAAGAAGGCCATGTGCTCTGCACCTATCCTGAAGAGTCCTGACTACTCAAGAGAGTTCATTGTCCAAACAGATGCTTCTGAGTTGGGAGTGGGAGAAGTGCTTTCACAGCTTAATGTAGATGGTCAGGACCAGCCCATTGCTTTTATTAGCAGAAGGCTGACCCCCAGAGAGAAACGTTGGTCAGCTATAGAGAGGGAGGCTTTTGCTGTGGTGTGGGCCCTGAAGAAGTTGAGACCATACTTATTTGGCACTCACTTCAAGATTCAGACTGACCATAAGCCCCTCTTATGGCTTAATCAGATGAAGGGTGAAAACCTCAAACTACTCAGGTGGTCCATTTCCCTACAGGGGATGGACTTTACAGTGGAGCACCGCCCAGGGACTGACCATGGCAACGCAGATGGTCTCTCCAGGTACTTCCACTTAGAACATGAAGACACAACTGGTCAAGGTTAGTCTAATGTCCCTGCATTTGGGGGGGGGGGTTATGTAGGAGAGTAGGGTCTGCTATCCTATGGTCACCCCAAATTTTTGCTTTTTGCTTCACTGGTTTATGACTTAATGTGGCTGTGGGCCTGCTAATCAGACCCACAGCCTGCTGTTCTCTCTCTAAATTACTGCCAATGCACTTTAGGTGCATTACGAATTGGAACTGGTTCACCTTGTTGGCCCCTGTAGCAGTGTACCCTAGGTACCCAGGACATAGGTGTTTCCAAGGCCTACCAAGGGCTGCAGCATGTATTGTGCCACCCCTGGCCTGGCCTCCATATTTGACACAACTGGCTGACCACTCAGCTGGGGTAAGTTGGTGTAATCACCTCTTACTTAGATATAGTATCCCTATATCTGCCCTTAAACTGGACACATATGTTCCTATCAGCCACTCCTATGGAAGGCCTCATCAATCCTGGAGGCAGAGTGCTTGGAAATATGTGAGATGGTGCTCTAGCATGAGCTGAGCCTGTCTGCAGCTGTCGGGAACCACTCCCTAAGCTGTTCCGGGATATTGCCATACCATATACTCTTAAGTGCATTATAATCCTCGCGGTTATTTGCTATCTTTGGTTTGGCTTTATCAAAACATGTCGAGTAAGGTGTCATACGAATTGGAATACTATCCCCTCGACAGTTCTGTCGACGGGGATAGCATTCCACCCTTCTAGAGGGACACGACATGTGTGTAGCCTTAACCCCGGTTAAAGTTAACCAGAGCCTCAGCATCACAAAATGGATGCTGCCACCACAGACACGAGTCTGGCCTCCTGCTGCTGACCGAAACTCGGCAAATGGTGGCCTGGACAAAGGGTTCCCTGCCTTGGGAGGTGCGAGCACCACCCCAGACAGGGTTTTGTGTATTGGGTAGGACAGGGCTGAATAGGATCAGACATGCCCGGGGCACACAAGGTTTCCCCGTGCATAAGCCAGTCCAAACCGGTCCTGGGACTTTCCAGACCCAGGCCTGGCGAGGAGCTGGACAAAGGAAAGGGGGTGTAACCGCCCCCCTTCCTGGTTCATCCCAGAGGAGGGACCTAGTAGGTGATCCACCCCTCAGATTGGGAATAAGAGTGGGAACAGTGCCATTGCACAGCAGATCATCCTGAATCAACTTGAAATAAAGAAGAAGACTGGACTTCGACATTCTGCTGCTCAGAAGATTGAAGAGAATCTCCGTTGTGGCCTAGGAGTGGCCACCCTGTGAACACAGGCACCAACCAGCGACTCGACAACTCGACGGGCGCCGCCTAGCACCGGAGCCCGAGCCCAGAGCCTGACAAGACCCAGACTCCCAGACTTCTCACAGCCCGATCCACAGTCCCTGCAAAGAAGGGACCCGTGGAGGCACCGAGTGACGTGGGACCAGACCTCTTGGAAGACACTCGAAAAGCTGACTGCGCAGCAACCGAGGCATCCTCGATGTTGTGCTTTGGGGACTGAGAACCCTCACCACCGAGCAGCCCTTGCACCGAAGAAGAGCCCCCCAGCATCTCCACGATCTGCGTGGGGCCCTTGTGCATTGTGCCACTCGACGCGCCATCCCGGCCACTAGCCACGTGGTCAGCGGCCATCTTGGCATCGAAACCGACGAACTACACTGCGGGTCTGGTTGCTCCAGATTTGCCCAAGCTCCTGTGAAAAGGAGCACTCGCTCTGACCTTGCTGGTCCGAGTGTTAAGCATCTTTTGATTCCTGCGTGGCTTGCATTAGCCAAGGCCTGTTTGCTCCGATCAGGTTGCCGACACCGCCAACAGCGAGAAGCCTGCGTGGGACAGCTCGTGACCGACTCCTGGACGTCCTCGACCCCTGGTGTCCAGGTGGCTGCAGAGAGAAGCTACACCTCAACGCCTGTGTGCACCCAACATCGCCTGGTTCCAATCTGGTTCCACGGTAGTCACTGGCTAGTGACTTTGAACATTGTCCCCTCTGCTTTCAGGTCTTCACATCTTCAGATCCACCCTTCGATCCACCGGAACTCTTCACGTCGAGCCGCCTGCAGCATCTTCAGCTCCAAGCACCATCGACCAGCGTGACGAAACCCGACACTACTTCGACCCTGTGCACCCGCTTCCTGTGGGTGAGGTAACTCAGCTCCGCCGGTGTTCCTACACTGGTACACATCTCAAGGGCCTGTGTCTTAAGTTTCAGCGTTCTAGGTCACTCGGAAGGTTCCGAACTAACTAACTTTGTACTTTTTACGCACCATAGACTTTACATTGGAAAGTGCGTGCACTTTAGACACTGCACCCGAGTCCCGCGGGCCTTTCCCGACTTAATCATTGCTAGTCTCGAATAGCTCCAGCGATTCCCAAGGCCCTAGGCCTGTTCCCGTTCTGATTGGTATCTCTTATACCACTTTCTTAGTATATGGTTTAGGTGGCCCCTAGGGCTCATCCATATTGTGCAACTTTTGTGTATTTTAAACTGTCTTGTGATTTAACGCTTGTGCTTCTGTGCTCATAAAGAGTCCAGGGGATTTTATAGTTAATAAATCAATATATATTTTCAATATATATCTGTGTGGTGTCCTTTCATTTGGTATTCAAGGGGGTTGTGTATGGTAATACAGTTGGCTTCTCATGCCTTTCAGAGTTTAGCCTAAGACTGCTTTGTCCACGTTACCACTAGGATAACTGGTCTACATGGTTGAATTACAACCAATCATCATAAGGGTTGCTTGGCATGGTACAAAGTGATCACTAGAATTAGTGAGCATTATATACCAGGCCAACTTCTCACACACGCCATCGGCACACCTTGGCCCAGAGACAGATGCGCAGGCGGTTGCTGCCGATTTCATGCTCCACTGAGGCTGCGCTGGGCGACCTCTGCCTTGGGTCCTTTAAGACCTGGGACACTCTTCTTGCAAGCTTCCTGGGGCTTTGGTGTGTCCAGTCCCGTTGTTGTCCAGACCTATTCGCTCCTCTAGAAGGTATTACGGACTTTAAGAGCAGGTCCCCATGCCAGCTTCTACCTCCCTGCTGCCTCTGCCTCGCTTGTGCCCCTGCTTCCCCCTGCCGCATAGCCTCATTATGCCTCACTTGCCCTTCTCTGCCTGTTTGCTATACTGCTGTTATCCCCTAAGTGTGCCATGTTGTCTCATGCCTGAATATTAGGTCTCATAGTGTGCCATGCTCTCCCTACTGCCCTGACTATAATTCTGTTGTTGTCCCCTTCATTGTGCCGTGGTGCCTCAACTTCATATTGTTAATGTTAATGTTAGTGAAACTTATAAAGCACGCGAATACCCTGAGGTGTCTTGGCGCTGGACCAGAGTATTACCTGAAGACGACGAAAGAAGCAATGCAACTAGTTTGAGAATAGCCAGGTTTTAAATTGTTGTCTAAAGGAGGGGAGGGAGTTCAGCCCTATCAAATATGCAGGGAGAGCATTCCATAGTTTTGCTACACAATAGGCCGAGCTCCGACCTCCCCAGCTAGCAGTTCGGATCTTAGGAACCAGCATTAATCTGGCGTTTGTCTTAACTGCCTGCCTGGGTGGTAACATGAGAAGAGATGTTTCAAAGGTACCTGTCCTGCCTCATTCAATGATTTATGGGCAAGGCAGAGTGCCTGAAACTTAGAACGTTGCACCACAGGCAACCAATGTAGATTCCGCATATCTTCTTTAATCGATTGGTACTTAGGGATTTTCAGTAGGAGCCTGGCTGCAGCGTTCGGCACCATCTGGAGCTTCTTTAGTTGTTGTTTCTGTAACCCAAGGTATAAGCCGTTACAGTAGTCCAACTTAAGCAACACTAAAGTGGTCACCACTGTTTTTCTAAGAACCTGAGGAATAAATGGTAAGACCTTTTTAAGTTTCTTCAGCAGATAGAAGGAGGCTGAAACTACCTTCGTTAATTTGATGTGCATAAGTGAGACCGTTATCTATCAGAACTCCGAGGTTTTTTTGCCTTCAACACTGGTTCAGGAGTCTGTCCCAGTTCAGCCGGCCACCATAGCCCATCCCATTTTGGCTGTAGATTGCTGAAGGTAACCACTTCGGTTTTTATCCGAATTGAGTTTTAAACAGTGTCTTCCCATCCAGAGGCTGATTTCCCTCATGCAGCATTGAAACTGTACTGCCGAGGATAGAGTGTTTTTATAGGCCGCAACGACGATCTTTGTATCGTCGGCATAAGATGTCAATTTAAAGCCAAACTGCTGTATTAAAGGTGCAAGTTCAGAGACATAAACATTGAACAACATGGGGCTCAACGACGAGCCCTGAGGGACTCCACAAGGAAGTACATAGGGGGTTGCCTGATAATGGTCGATGGAATCTCTCTGCCTTCTATTCTTCAGAAAGGATGATAGTAATGTAAGGGCAAGGTCCCTAATCCCTAGATGTTCACGGCGTGTGAGTAAGATGTTGTGATGCACGGTATCAAAGGCCGCTGATAAATCGAGGAGAATCAGAACAACGGCACCACCCTTATCCATCACTGCTCTGATCTCCTCAGTGGCCTTGATGAGAGCTGTCTCCGTGCTATACCCAGAACGGAAGCCGAACTGGGATGGGCCGAGCAGTTCATTCTCCTGGATGAATTGCGTGAGTTGGCTGTTCATCATTTTCTCAACCATCTTGGCGGGGAAAGGAAGCCTTGCAATCGGGCGATAATTGCTAGTTGTGGACGGATCTAGATTAGCTTTTTTTAGCAGAGGAAGAATGATTGCGTCTTTCCATACTGCAGGAAAAATTCCTGATAAAAACATATTGTTAAAAATGTTAGTTAAGATTGGGCTTACCTCCCCTGCAATGCCTTTAAGAACTGCCGGGGGCATGGATGCGAAGAGGATCCAGATTTGGTATCCTGAATCAGTTTTTCCACAAGCTCATTGGATACCTGTGTGAAAGTCAACATCTCATTATTTCTGTGGGACACAACAGTGGGATGCAGCTCAGTTGCCTTATTGGAAGTAGTGGTGAAGACAGTATATATATCCTTGACTTTATTCCTAAATGGGCTAGCTGTACTATCACCTAAAGATTGGCCGCTCTCTGATAGTGGGCTATTGAGAGGAGTTGTGCTTCTTCACAACCTGAAACAGTTGTTTTGCTGAGTTTTTAAATGACTCTATCTGTTTAGTGAAGTAAATCTGTTTCTCCATAGCTAAAAGATTTTTGTAATTAGCTAAGGCATAATTATAACTCTCTTTTTCCTCGTCTTCGTAGTTCACTCTCCAGCGCCTTTCCAGTCTACGACATATGTGCTTCTCTAGACGCAGAGCTTCCGTGAACCAGGGAGCCGAGGGTTGGCCACGATTCCCAGTGCTTTTGCCATTTGACACTGTCGCCGCAAAGGCATTATTCAGCCAGTCGTTGTAACTCTCGACTGCTTGATCAACTTGTTGACTCATACTCGGGCATGTCTGAGTAAGTTGGAGTTCAAGCAGATTAGTATCTATTTTATTCCATGCTTTGAAAGTTTTTCCCTGATCTCTATTAAAACAGGCTTCTGATATAATTTGGGCAGGGTAGACAAATAAAATCAAAGAGTGATCTGACCAGGCCATTGGAAGAGTATTTTTTACTATCATTCCAGTGACTGAGGTAAAAATACCATCCAGGGTGTGCCCTGCTTGGTGTGTGGGTTTATGAACCAGCTGAGTGAGCCCCATGGTATCCATGGATTCAGTGAGCATTAATGTGTTTTTATCTGACATCAAATCAAGGTGTACATTAAAGTCCCCCAGGATAGTAAACCCTTTAGTCGTAAAGAGGGTTTCCAGAAGTGTGTCTAGATTAGTAACAAAGTTAGTCCTTGACCCCGGAGGGCGGTACAGCAAGGTTCCTCTAAAGGTATTTTTAGAATTTAATTCTATCGCAAAATTCAGTCCTTCGCATAATGGATTAACCACTGAAAAGAAAGTGGCTCTAAGGTGTTCGCGATAAATGACGGCAAGACCGCCCCTCGCTTTAAGGGTCTGTCAAATCTTGATGATACAAAGCCCTGGGGCACAGCGACCAAAAGATCAGGATCGGATGATGGATCTGTCCAAGTTTCTGTGAGAAATAGCATATCCAAGTTATATTGCAAGATGGTGTCTGCAATTTCCACTTTCTGTTTCGCAAGAGACCTCACGTTAATCAGACCACAGTGACTCTCTGTTTGTCTATGAGTCTGTGTAGGATTTGGTTTTGGGGTAGCTATCAAACTGAGCTCGGTCTGATAGAAATCAGGGAGTGAAAAGCCACAAGGACAGATGAACTGGTAGGGCCTATGTTCCTTGTCCACCATACATCTGGTACAGCCTTGGTTAAGATCATGCTTATTAAAAATGTGCAACTCTAGACTAGAGTATTGCACAGCACCGGAACCTAAAGGGCCAGGGGGTATGGCCCTGGGCCCGGTCCGGGCGCGGACGGGCGCAGACGGGCTTACCTTGGGCGCGCCCGCTGCACGCGTCCGTTGCACGTCCTTTCCATGTGTGTTTTAAGTATGGCGGTGGCAGAGAAACTAGACCGCGCACCACCGAAAGTAGGGGATCCTAACCCGCCCCTGTCTGCCAGAACTGACAACGCGATCAAAGTGCCCTCCTCATAGACAGCACACAGCATGCGCCGGACCGGGGCGTGATCGCAACAATCACGGTGAGTGGTTTTTAAGATGAGGCAAATATAGAATGTAATAATGGCCCCCCTTCCACTGTGCAACAACGTATAATGAATAGGCAGCAGCACTAAAATAGCATGTAAACACAATTAAAAACAGTGAAAGAGGACCAAGCCTCCGAACGCCTGCAGGACTTACTCTGTTGGGACTGTGAATGTTAAAAATTTGGTACATTGTGTTTCCTCTTTTTATTGCCTGTTCGCCCTCTCTTTTCTCTGTTTTTCCCCTCTCGTTTTTGTTTTCCACCAATGCTGCCTGCCTTTTTTTTCCCTCTTCCCGTCCAGCTCCCCTCATTGTACCTACTTAAAGGAGGCGGCTGCGTGGCCAGTGCACCAAAGGCAAGCCTGAACTTAGGCCTCAAGCAGCTTGTCACCGACCCTAGTCATATCACAGGACCCCATTTTCACGTCCAGAGACATAATCAAGTGCAACCACTACAGCATCCACTTTACCATCTCAGGACTTACCAACACTGGAACCATGTCTCACAACTCCATGCACAGAAACTGAAAAAAGATATTGGAAGAGCAGTCGAACAATACTCTCACCTCCCAGAACAGGCTGCGAAGAACATCTTCTAGGGGATCATAGAATGCATCAACAGTTGCCCCTGCCGAGCCAGCCAAATCCAGATGACTTGCTAGAAGAGCTAGCTGGTTCATTGTGAAGCTGAAAGGAAGGGTAGGGTGTTAAAATATCGATAACAAAAATATAGCTGACATAAATATCGTTGCAAAAATATCGTTTACAAAAATATCGACACCCTATACTTAAACAGGTAAGTACATAAATATCGACTCCAAAATATCGTTGTAATTAATATAGATGTAAAAAATATCGACTTTTTAAAATAATTAAAATTACATTAAATAATAAATAAATATAAGTACTATTAACAAAATACATTACATTACTTTTATTTTATAACTATTTCAAACAAATTTACTACACTTTTTAATTATAAACTTAATAAATGTGGACATATAAATTAATTTTACACATTACTTTATATAACAACAATAATACATATATATAATTAAAATACCCCTTTACCCAAAAACCCAAAACTGACCCTGAACCCTAAAAATACCCCTTTACCCAAAAACATTTTCACTAAAAAAATCCTGTACACACACCTAAAATTAATTAAAAAATTAACATAATTAATGACATAATTATTATTCAATTAACTAATTAAAATTAATTAACTATTATTTATTACACTATTTATATTTATTTAAAACATTAATTAATCTATTATTTCATTATATTTAAAAACCCCTTTACCCAAAAACTGAAAACTGACCCTGAACCCAAAAAATACCCCTTTACCCAAAAACCTAAAAACTGACCCTGAACCCTAAAACTACTCCTTTACCCAAAAACTAAAAACTGACCCTGAACCCTAAAAATACCCCTTTACCCAAAAACTGAAAACTGACCCTGAACCCTAAAAATACCCCTTTACCCAAAAACTGAAAACTGACCCTGAACCCAAAAAATACCCCTTTACCCAAAAACTGAAAACTGACCCTGAACCCTAAAAATACCCCTTTACCCAAAAACTGAAAACTGACCCTGAACCCTAAAAATACCTCTTTACCCAAAAACTGAAAACTGACCCTGAACCCTAAAAATACCCCTTTACCCAAAAACATTTTCACTAAAAAAATCCTGTACACACACCTAAAAATTATTTAAAAATTAACATAATTAATTACATAATTATTATTCAATTAACTAATTGAAATTAATTAACTATTATTTATTACACTATTTATATTCATTTAAAACATTAATTAATGTATTATTTCATTATATTTAAATTACTTCCCACCCTACTCCCCTATAAACCCACAACCCGCTACGGAACTATTAATACTAAATTCAACTGAAAATACATTATTAAATAATAATATACTACTAAAAATACTACTTTGACTAAAAATAATCATTAAAAACACTACATTACTTATAATTATTTAAAAAACGATATTATTGTAAACTATGTTTTTGTAAACGATATTTATTACAACTATATTAATGTTAACGATATTACTTACCTGTCTGTCGATATTTTGGTCAGACGATATTTTTGTCATCGATATTTCTTCCTGTAGATATTTTTGCGGCGATATTTATGTTAGGCGATATTTTTGCGGCGATATTCCTGCTCTGTACCGAAAGGAAGTGCCGCACCAGCAAAGAGGTTGGCATCCATAACATCTTCAAGGCAGCAATACCCTAGTACCACCCCCTCCTGAAAGAAACCAAGAACACTCTAGCAGACCACATAGAAGCCAGCACAAACCGAAGCAAGGAGCTCATAGCCATTGTGAAGTTCTCCAACCCAGCAGCCACCTAGAATGATGCCACCCCCACTTGACATGTGTGACACCTTGTCTGACTTCTTCCATGAAAAGATCTGTCAACTATGAAAACTTCAAACCCCAACCCCGCCACCGACAGCATCAAACTGCTCACACTCACGTACTCAAACCCCTAACACCTGCTCGCCAATTGGGACACTCTCACAGTTCAAGCCACAATCTCCATTATGAACTCTGTGCACTCAGGTTCACCCACAGACCACTGTCCCCACCACACCTTCAACCTCTGGAGCAAGACAATTGGCTACAAGCTACCTTCATCACCTCAGCATCCTTCCCTGGAGACTGGAAACACGCTGAAGTGAGGCCCCTCCTGAAGAAACCATCCGCTGACCCAGCAGAACCGAAGATCGTTCGCCACATATCCCTGCTTCCCTTTCCAGCAAAGATTATCAATGGCATTCAACCAGCAACTCACCAAATCCCTGTAACACAACAATGTCTTGCACTCCTCTCAATCCTGATTCTGAACCAACCACTGCACCTAGACAGCCCTCATTGAATCCACTGACGACATCAGAGCCCTCCTGGACTGCTGTGATCAGGGGATGGTGCTAAACATTTGTTGTACTTACAGAGGCAATACATGAGACACACTCAAAAATATAACCAAGACCAATTTAGAAAAATAACTCATATTTTGATATAAATTTAGATACCTTGAACTTCGTATACAGATATGTACTTTTTGCATTATCGATTTTAGCAGGTAAGTCAAACATACAATACAATGCATCTTTACACATAATGCGTTCCTATGGTAGAAAGAACTTTTACTGCATACATATACTTGCAATGCGTTTCCGTGGGACCCCTTTCGGTTGTGACTTTGTAGAGGGACCAAGACCAAAGTTTCACCAGCAGGTTGTTCATATATGCCCTGGTGAGGGTTCACTGTCAGAAAATCGACCCCCCAACAAGCATTTGCAATGCAATCGGTCTCGCCTTTGGGACCTTGCATGTATTTAGCTATGCAGCACATTAGCCTGGGTGCTGAAACATCTACTGTTCTTTAACATGGAGGGAAAGCAAGCACTAAACTGTGCGACAAGCCAGGTATGGGAACACATGCAGAGAAATATTGCCTTTCAGCTGGAAATGGTATAGTCCAAAGCTCTGTTTTTAAAATAGAATCTGGGCTTTTGGTGGTCATATCACTGAAAATACATGATTTGAAAAAAAATATTATTGTCTATGGGTACTCGTGGAAGATAATTTCTATGGACTGCAATCTAGAGACTGCTAAAGTGATTCTGGTATTTTACTGACCTCTGCTGGCCATTTTCTATCAAGAAAATTAAATAGAGGCAGTTGCCAGAAAAAGAAAAAAATAAAGTCCCTCTGCAGAAAGGAATTCTGGTATTTTACTGGCCTCTACTGGTCATTTTTCATCAAGACAGTTAACTAGAGGCAGTTGACCAAAGAGAAAGCAATTCTGGTATTTTACTGACCTCTACTGGTTGTTTTCTATCAAGACAGTTAAATAGAGGCAGTTGAACATACACATATAACTATATACTAAAGCAGTGGTTCCCAAACTTTTGACTCCTGCGGACCCCCATTGAGTCACCACTGGAAGTCGGGGACCCCCACGCAATTTGTAGGATTTAAAATGAAAACATTAAAACAGTAATTAAAAAAAAATAAACACACGTGTGCACACAAAACAAATACTCGGATTAGTTGGGGAATATTTACAAGCCCCTATCACCATGAAAATGTCACTTTTTGCGACGTTCCCATGGCGGCAGGAGCTTCGCTTTATTTACAAGGCAGCGTTAAGTCACTTAACCAGGCTTAACGCTGGCTTGTAAATAACACCCCCTTTCACCCAATGCTTAGCGTGAAAGGGGTGGGCAGTGGGAGTTGCGGTGGGCGTTCCACCGCAAAACCCATTGATTTTGAAACTGCCCCCTATTAACAAGGGCAGCGTAAATATGAGGCAGCGACAAAATTAAGACCAGGGAAAACCTGGTCTCAACTTGGCGAAACAAGGAGAAATGCTTTTATTCTCCTCGTTTTTGCTAAACGCCTTTGATTGTTTATATTCAGGAAGATGACCCTTCCTGCACATAAACAATCTTTAAAAAAAATGACATTTTGTAAATTCCATGTGTGCTGCATTAGGCAGCACATATAAAGTGACAAAACGGCATTTCAAAAGTGTTTATGTGCAGGAAGGGGTACCTTACTGTACATAAACAATCTTTCCCTGCACGCAGACACCCTTGCACTACGGTGCAAGGGTGCCTGCGTTGGCACCACAAAATTAAGTTTAGCGTGAGCGTAGGGGAAACACAGGGCTGCATCATATTCTTGTAAATATAGGTGCAGCCCTGCGTTTCTGAAGTGGCGGAGCATGTCGTTAAGCCAAATAGGCTAACGATTCTCTCTGCCACTACTGTAGTATTTTATATTGAAAGAATTTGGAAAAAATTAAGATAATTGATGGGAAAGTTGGTGCAGCAGCTCCGTGACCAACTTTTAAATGGTTGGTTTTATTTCACGGTAGGAGGCTCCTGTTCCTGCCAGGGCCAGACTGGAAACCCAAAGCAGTCCTGGCAAATGTTTTCGGACCGGTCCCCATAGTGTGCACATCAAGTGCAGTGAGCCTGACCAGTACAAAGGGGTTTTTTGGGATGCGCCCCCCAAAAAACAGTTTGGAAACAATGGTGCAGTCTACAACACAGTTATCATTAGATATTGAATTGTATTAACTTTTAAAGAACAGTAAATTAAGTCCTTACTATGCACCAGTATATGACAATCTTTTTTGGGGTTCTTCAATAATTCCCCCACTATCACCCTCCAACAGTACCTCTCATCTCTCCATAGCCCCTCTGTCACATGTATTACATTTTTTATAGCATCTCTCATACCATTGTATGAGAGAGCACTTTACAACACACACATATACAGACAGTAAATCATGCATGTAAATCAGTGTATAGAAAATGTCACATAAGGCAAAGGGGTGTAGAATTCACGTCATTCATACTGGTAGGCATTTTTTAATACAGTGCTTGGTCGGGAAAAGCACAAATTCAGGATTCAGAACATAACACAGTGGTTAGCATGGACTTTGACAATAAAATAAATGCATTTCCACCCAAATAAACCTTTTTAACAGTATCAGGATAATGAAAGACTGGGAAAAACATGTCACTAACTTGTACCTTGCAGTTTGCAAGCAGCTCTTTGATGACAGTTTATAGCTCACTGTGATAGATTACGATTGTCACTTATGAACTGCGCAGTACCAAATAATCTCTTTTTTAAAATGCATTATACATGTTCTTTGCAGTAGGCATGTTAACCCACTGTGCTACTTTAGATATTTCAAAGCTGCCACTGGACAACACTCTCATCTCTCCCCAGCAGGTACATTAATCACTGGTATTAACTTGACACTTTTATTGTTGTTTGAAAACTGCTAATTATACAAGATACTTTCAAGTGTTTTTAAAACTGCTGCCTGTGGACCCCCTGGGAATGTGTCACGGGCCCCTGGGGGTCCGCGGACCACAGTTTGGGAAACACTTTACTAAAGTATGTACAAGAGGTCGCGAATGCTTGACCTAAAAATATAGAAGTACAAAAATATTGAGACCAAAATATTGATGACAAAAATATTGTCATCCTATATATCAATTGTTTTTTTGATGTAATGAATTTTGTTGTTGTTTTTAAATATCTATAAAATTAATTAATACATATTAAACAACACCATTAATTTAAAAAAATAGTTTTTATGTATATTTTAACAAATATAACAAATTAACTCCAATTCAAAAAAAGTTAAACACACATATGTAATAATGAATACATATTTACATATATCCACTTAAAAACAATTTTTAAACTATGACATTTAATTTATATTATTTTCACCCATATAAATCCCACATCCGGCACAAAAAAGTACTTAAAAAAATAACACTACATAATTAAATAACAATAAAATAAATAATTATAAATAATAAAAATAATTCATTTATTATAATTAAATACCTTCCTTCCCTATACCCCTATATACCCCACAACCCGCTGCAGAACTAAGCAAAACAATTTGATGAAATCAAATATAATAACTACTAAAAATGTAACCTATATATTAAAAAAATAAACAGTTATACAAAAGATTACAACAGAAACATTTAAAATATAAACTAAATGACATAACAATAATTAAACAATATTTTAAACAATATTTTTGCAAACAATGTTATTGACTTCAATATTTTAAAAATCGATATTACTTAGCTTGAAATTGATATTCTTGACATCGATATTTCCATGTCACTATATTTTAGAATCTATACTCCTGTACATCAATGTTTTAAACTCGATATTTCGTCTGAATACCCTGGTAAGCCTGTGTTCAGAGGTGCTGAATAGGTTGGTACCCTTGGGCTCCAGGCTTTAGAAAGGAAGGGGGTCCAACTGGAAACAGGCTGCAAAAGGAGACTTGGACAAATACGGGAGCTCCTAACTGGCGGCGGGGGGCGGCGTTTGAGTCGTGAGGGTTCAGGGCGCATGGGGGAACAGTAGGTTTCTTTGGGCTGGACAGCTCAGGTGGAGCAAGTTTTCGTCAGTTGGAACTCGTCCGTCAAGGTGCTAAGAGGTATGAGTCAGGACAGGTATGAAGGAATTAATCAGAACAGCTGGGCCACTCTTGGTGCTGGCCTCTATGGTGCTGTTGTCCCTTGTCGGCTGGTTATCGGTGCTGTCGTGGAAGTCCTGACTAGACTTTCAACAAGTGCTGGTCACAGAAAGGGGGGCCTAAGTATACAACAGAACCCTGCCCTATCTGGCAATCGGGGTTTAAATTAATACCTTGGAATTAGTACACTGCTCCATCCATTATCCCTATTTTTCTTGCACTCCGGCCCTAATAATGAGTGTAAAAAGTATTGAAATTCAAAAGTACATTTAAAGCCTAATAATATACAGGGAGTAAAATTAATACCATGGTATTAATAAAGTTTGCCACTCATATTTCCTAGTTCCCTTGCATCCGGTCTTCAAACATGAGTTTTGCACATGTCTAAATATATGTTTAAATATGAAATGACATTATAATGTATTTTACCCAATAGTAATTAATACCCAGTTATTTAACATAATACCTGAGTATTGATACACTTCCCCACCCATTAGCCCTATTTCCGTTGCATCCCATGCCAAAATGTATGGACTGAAAAATTGAATTATAAAATTAAAATATATTAAAACACCTAGGGGCTCATTAGGATGTCAGTCGGAAACCCTCGACAGACATCCATGGTTTAAAGTATGATCCCCTCATTACAATATAGGTGGTCAGAGTTTAACCCATACGGTCATCCTTGCTAGCTTCCGACGGGCTCAAGGAGCCTATAGGGCAGTCAGAAACCGCCACATAATCCCGTACGTACGACATTTCCGCCATAGGGATTATGATGTTGGTTTCCGACACACTCTCCATGTCAGGCTTTTTGACATGGAAAGACTGTCGGAAAGTGATTTAGGGGGTCCCAAGCATGGTAGTAAAAGTGTAGCAAAACAATGATGGGGTTTCAGGACATCGGAAAAACTACATAGGGGGTAAATGACACACTCCAGAAGAGGCCATGATCAGCGTCCAGGGAAATTCTTTTTCCTGTGTAAAAAATAAATAAAATAGAACAGATACAGTAGTTCTGTCAGGTCCGGGACACAATGCCTACTCATGGTCGAGTCTGCATTAAATGAAGGAATTGTTCTCAGAAAATTACATGAGAAACCACCATTGAAGAAGGTGCAATTATCTTGGCTGAATCAGAGGAGGTCGCCGCACAGACGTTGTTTGGCGCTGGATGCGGCACCGCCGGTGCTTTTGAAGTCGGACATGCTCCCTCCTACTTGTGAGGAGCCTTTATTAATCTACAAGTCAATACTAGGAAAATATTACACGTTTTGATGTGGCATTAGAGGAACCTGGCTCTCTATATAGAGCATCAAAGTAAGGTTCACTGTGCAGAGTGAAGGCGACCCTTAATGCTTTTCAGGGCTCAAATGACAAACACTATATGCTCTATTTTTTGGCAGTGTGGACAATCAGTTTAGGCTTATCAGGGGATGGTGCTAAACATTTGTTGTACTCACAGAGGCAATAAATGAGACACACTCAAAAATATATCCTCCGGTTGCAGGCCTGGGGAAACCTATGGTGCAGGGATTTACACAAACTCCAATTTCTCTATAAGAGCTTGTGCGGCGGACAGAAATCTCCCGTAGCAAAAGCTCCTATATAGAAATGGCAGGCCTCTGGGCTACCGCCAGAGTGTCCAAGAAGGTATATAGGGAGGCATCCACATAGGTGCTTAGGGTTTCCAACAAAAGAAAAAGGGAGGAGAAAAACCTAAAAGCAAGGTTTACACAAAGTCCCCAAAAGTGACTCCTATGGGAGTAGTCGTAACCAGTCCCAGTCTGATCCTAAAAATGGGTTCATTAACCATAAGACAGGGATGGTTGCAACGCAATGTATAGAGTGCTACAAATATGGGCACAACAAGGGGAACTACAAATGTCCCAAAAGGGCACATCCCTCTACCTGTGGGTAGACACCTGGGTTGTTGGGTGTAGTGCTTGGTAAGGAGGAAGTCTCAGTTACTTTTGAGGGACAGCCAGAGGTGACCCTAGTTTCGCTGGGTGATAGAGGAATAGCACCGAGAGCCCACATACCTTTACATGCTCCCAGGTATAGGTAGTGGGTCACCATTAATGGCCAACAGGTGGAGGCTCTTTGAGACAGAAGACAGCATGAACACTGTCAAGTGTCAGCTATTTGCAGAGCAGGTCCACATAAAAACACATTTAACCAAGTCCTAATCGCCAGATAAGCATGGCTGAAAGTTATTAGATGCTGAAATGCTCCGAGCTTCACTGGGTTGAAGCAGGTGAACTCCAAGTGGGTGAGATAGCAGATCAGAGGGTGCCAAATCTAATTCAGGTAATCAGACAAGGGTCGGTTATGACAAAAAGGAAGAATTCTTAGCGCGGGGATACTCCGTTTGGAGTAACCAGGTGCTTTACAAGCTTCTAATCTAATCTCTAATCTAATTCAATTTGGTTTCTGTGCGAGGTAAATTTTGGAAAAGTTGTTGCATCGCCATAACATACCATGAGGGTGAGTGAAACATAAAGTAATGGAGGGAGCAGTTGTCTTTTTCCTCTACATTACTATAAGCTCTGTGCAGATTCAGTATGTGGCTAATAAGCTTCCAGTCAGCATGGGTCATCGCTTCCAAGGCAAGGTGTTGCACACCAAGTATAACTGATAAGAGGCAGGGAGTGGATTCTCTATGGTGACCTTAATGTGTTCCAGGATCGCTGTCCAATATGTGGTAATGAGGCTGCAGGAGCATTGGATGTGGTAAGTATATCCCACTATTAGTCCGCAATGATGGCAGAGGGGAAATGTGGAAGGGTATATGCTGGACAAATAAGCTGGTGTATAATACCATTAAACGATGATCTTATAAGCCCTTTCCCTGTTTGATAAGCTGCAGTAAGTTTTAGGTGTGTCTCACCAAAGGGTTTCCCCTTGCTTAGACGAAATGCCCTCTGTAGTGGTAGTCTGCCACACAGTTTAAAATGTGTGGGTTTGAGCGGATGTGGATTGTTGAATGGTCCGATAACTATTGGCGATTAGTCCCCTAGAACCGTCATATGCTTTCACCGTCCTTCTGTAATGGAGTATACAATCTGGTAGCCCCATAATATTAAGAGGGGTGCAACACCCAATGATGCAGCTGGCAGTACTGAAACCTTGTCAGTTCTGAGAGATAGTAATTAGTCTTACATTGCTCAAAGGTTTTTCTTGGAGACTCCCACCCACAAAGATCGTGTTTGCATCAATTAGAGTGTGGAGGAGGAGAAGGTAGTAAGCCCCTTCATGATTCCCAATCTGTCCTATATGTAAGGTACTATCCTACTGGGCATAGCTAGACAGACTGTATAGGTGCTACCCACATGCACACACGCGTGCACACCCACACATATATATATATATATATATATATATATATATATATATATATATATATATATATATATATTGTCGCTCCAGGTTGCTTTGCTATATATATATATATATATATATATATATATATATATATATATATATATATATGTATATATATATATATATATATATAATTCCAGAGACTTTCTATGCAGAAAGAAACAGGTCCACACAGGCCCACAGGAAAACCTTCACTTAATTACAGCAGCTCAGGATCGGCAGACCGGTTTCGGCTAGTGTGTCTTTATCAAATGCCATTCTCCCTCACATTATCCTGCTGTCCACTTTTAAAAGGCACAGTGCCCCGCTTCGATTGGTGTAGGCACTGTGAAGGTAGGGAAAGTCTCCTGAACTCGGTGCTTCCAGCCTCGGTGCTCCAAGTTCTCATGCTGCAGGTACATGCACGTAAGTATTGTCCCCAGTGGGTCGTGCCTGCAGCGACACTTCTCCTTCCCCGATGTTTTCGTGATGAAAATGTCAGCTTTCCTGGGTCCTTCATCCAGCCAACAAGTCCCACAAAGCACCTTGGCGCACTTCCCTAAAGTAAGTACTGAGATGCGCTGTTCGTGAAGTCACTAATTTGACAGCATGCGCCAGTTCATGATACGCTGTCTGCGAGGTCACAGATTCACACAGCTTGTGCCTTGTAGTAAATGGTGGTGGTGCGCGCGCACACACACACACACACACACACGCACACACACACACATATATATATATGTATGTATGTATGTATATATATATGTATACACACACACACACCTACCTATAGGTACTGCTCAGTCAAGCGTACTTGCATAGCCATGCTAGAGCCCAGAGGGGTCGTCAGGCCACTGCCAGATCCAGGTGGAACCCATTTTTGGTACTCTAAAAGACCACCCACTCAGAGATGTAAGTGGGTGGCCCAATATAGCTCGGGAATATTAGGGCAGGCCAGTCCACCTTTTTCTCTAGGCCGCATCAGCGAACTGTTACAGTTCCTTGGCTGCTTCCCATTCTTGATAAAGGAGCAGAGGTCCCGTTGTAAGCGAATGATATATTCTTTGGGGATCAGAGTAGGCAGGGATTGGAAAAAGGTATATGGCCCTTGGGAGGACATTCATTTTTATGACATTGATGTGGCCCAGTCAAGAGACAATGAGAGGTTTCCAGTGTCCGAGATCTGCTAGGATGGACCTTCGGAGTTGTAGCCATTTGGCCTGTATCCAAGAGGACAGCTTAGGGTTAGGTTATCCCCCAAATACCTAAAAGTGTTAAGTGCCCCTTGTAATGGTGCTAGGGCTTTCAGACCGGGGAGGTCCTGTTTGGGTATAGTTAGATTGAGCTAGCAAGATTTGTTAATAGTGATTTTGAAGACCAATACCTATTCAAATGCCTGTAAAATATAGCCAGTGGGAGGTAGTGGGACGATAGAAAGTAAGCAAGAAATGATCCACAAAAAGGTAATCTTATGATCTCAGCCACCAAAGGGGATGCCCACAATAGCAGGATTGCAAAAGATGTATATGGCCAATGGTTGAACTGCTAGGGCTTAGAGAAGGTGATAACAGACAAAGAACACACCTTGTTCACCCCTTGTCTGCTTTACCGCTAAGGTAGGAGCGTTCAGCTCCAATAGTTCTATGTGCTCTCAGTTGACCATGCAGGATAGCTATCTGCTACCAGCTATTGGTGTGCAGACTGGCTAGTTTTCACCAGCCTGCCACCTGAGACTAGTTTCTGACCCCCAAAGAAGAGGGCTTTTGCTCTCAGGAGGCCAGAAACCAAGCCTGTTTGGGCAGAGGGTGTTTTCACCCGCTCCCAAAGTAAGAGCCTGCCGCCTTTGGTATGCAAATCTGGCTTCTCTCACAGGAGAGAGGAAGTTGATCCCCCTTGTCTAGAGTGCTTTGGGACATAATTCGGTGGGGAAATTTGTGAGTCAGAGAGGCATGTCCACCTTCCGGCTAGTGCTACCCCTAAAGTTGGGTATCTTAAGTGGAGGGGATTTTTCCAAGTTAGCCATCTTGGTGATGGCAAACTTAGGAATTCTGGGACACGGTTATGTCCACTTCCCACAGGAAGAGTTCATATAGGGGGCATAGCAACCCCAAAGGTAGGTAGCCCATTGGTTATTACCCGACACTCCCCTAACTCCCCTTAATTCAGTATATCAACAGAAAATCAGATCCTGCAGACCAAAAGAAGGACTGAAGAACCGCGAGAGCAAGGACTGCCGAAATGCCTCTGACTTGGCACCAGCCCTACCCGCCTGCTCACCTGTTCTCGACAATGGCACCAAAGTCATCTCACCCTCCAATTTGCTGAGCCTCCAAAGCCTAGGAGGACGGCCAGTGCTTCTCCAACGACTCAGGAGCAACTGTGGAGCAGTGGAGATGTTCCCCTGCATCTTGCAGGTACCAAAGACTGAACTGTGAGGCTTCAAGACCGCAAATGCCAGGCGCCAGAAAGTACCACTTCACCCGAGCCACCTGGCCCAAGTTGGAGAGGCAAACAAAATTGGAGTCTAGAGGGAAAGACAGAACTAGGACGCCCTCCACTCAATGAGTCATCAAACAACACAAGTCCTAGTTCTCCCAAGTTGGACAGGGCCAAATGTTCCAAGGTGGTCCCAAGGCATTCCAGATTCAGGGGGTCACTGCTAATATCGACCTACAAAATTATTGTTACAGTACTATTGACAAAAAAATTGTCAGCCTATATTGAATTAAAGAAATACACACATTTTGATAAAAAATATATTCACAAAAGCATTGATAGCACCAATATTGAACACAAAAATATCGCCAACATTAACCCCTTCGGTGCGTAGGGCAGCCAGGAGCCGTCCAAAGCACCAGTGCTCATGTGCATCGGATGGCTCCCGTCCGTCCATGTACATGGCACTGAAATTTCCTCCCCCCCCCCCCCCCCCCAACAGCCTCGGGAGAAGTGGAAGGGCTTCCTCAGCTCCTGAGTCTGTATCTTTGGTACTTTTGCAATGACGATCAGCGTGCACGTCATTCTGATGTAATTTGAGAGAAAACTAATCTGAAATGAACCAGTAGGCTCATTTCAGTTTCACTTTCTATCTGCTCAGGGGGCTATCTCATCTCAGCCCCCAAGCGCGTGGAAAGACAGATAAGGAATCTAGAAATATTTCACACATCAACTTAACCACGTAAGTATACTCTCTAATTTATGGTAACAATTAGCTAAATAGAATTAAAACCAATATAAAATAAATAATTAATTAATATTTTTGTTTCAATATATTTTCTCTTCTTTAAAGACTATCCCAACTTCAAACAGACAAACTTTACTGAAAAACAAAGAAAAGCCTCTATATAGCGTAAGTATACTTTAAATGCAACTTAACACACACGTAAACATCTCAAACAACTCCACCCAAATTCTCCACCCTTAAACAACATACTATTTCTAAGCGAAATACCAAAATATTTGTTTTATCTTCAACATGGAAAAACAGCAAGCTGAAATCAACAAAAAATAATAGAAACTTTTCAAGAAAGAAAGAAATTAAAAGCACATCATATATGTAAGTTCAGGATGTATGACGTTACAACGCATGCATTTACATCGCATGCCTTTACAACGCAATTATTACAACGCAGTCCATTACAACGCATAGTGCTTTAAATATAACATGAAAAAAATGCATAGAACATATTTAACTATGTCTACATCTATGTAATTACAGTACAATTAAGAAAATGACAGAAGGCGCAAAATGTATCTCCTTGTAAAAAGGAAAACGTTTACAGCGCTATATGGGCTAAACATACAGTTAAGAGAAAACATCTGCTATCCATATAAATGGAAACTTTACTGAACTTGAAGTTAGAGATGTCATAGAAAATATTAAAGAAAAAAGCACTAGCTCCCAAAAACCAACAACTCAAATTTGAAAAGATATTTTACCACATGTCCCACAGCACGTAACTGGCCAGTTACCTGCCATCAAAAAAACACGAGAGGTACTCAAAGTCTGGAAATGAAAAATCTACTGGAACCTACTTGTGTCCCGTATTCGTGTTCAGACCACACCGTTGATCTAAACAAATGACCATATTATGTCAAAGAGGTGAGACAGAGAAGATACAGAGTCTAGAGAGCTAGAAAAAGTACCCATCAGCCCACTCAAAAGTGGAGTCTCGTCATCTGGGTTGTTGGAAAAAGGTGTCCTCTAGGCTCCTCCTCAGGGAGAGTCTGAGGTTGCCTAATAATGGACCCTGGGATCAAGCATCCAACCAACAGAAGACAGTATGTGAGCGGAAGGGGCAAAAGTTGCAGTGCTCAGAAAAAAGAACAGAATAGGAAAATAATCCTCGTGATTAAAAATACCTACTTTGATGACATAAAAAAACTTTATTGGGTCTGACCATCAAAGTGGTATTATTAAAAGCAGTATGCTGATAGCGTGCAAGGAATTGCTATCTATCATGTGTGTTGGTTGGTCGACATGTTTCAGCCTATAACGGCTTTCTTCAGGACCTATGAATTGCTACTGCAACACTTACTTATCGTGATATGAGACGTGATTTATAACCATTCTCCAATAGATTCAGAGGAAGATGGTGTATCTTCTCCCTAATTGTAGGGAGAACAAACCTCACCTCACCTGGCAACAGCTCAGGTTAGAAGGAGGCCACGCACTCTCCGTCGTTGCCTCGGGTTGATAACTGAGCCGAGGGGGAGGTCTATTGGAGAAGGGTTATAAATCACGTCTCATATCACGATAAGTAAGTGCTTTTACTGCTTTTAATAATACCACTTTGATGGTCAGACCCAATAAAGTTTTTTTATGTCATCAAAGTAGGTATTTTTAATCACGAGGATTATTTTCCTATTCTGTTCTTTTTTCTGAGCACTGCAACTTTTGCCCCTTCCGCTCACATACTGTCTTCTGTTGGTTGGATGCTTGATCCCAGGGTCCATTATTAGGCAACCTCAGACTCTCCCTGAGGAGGAGCCTAGAGGACACCTTTTTCCAACAACCCAGATGACGAGACTCCACTTTTGAGTGGGCTGATGGGTACTTTTTCTAGCTCTCTAGACTCTGTATCTTCTCTGTCTCACCTCTTTGACATAATATGGTCATTTGTTTAGATCAACGGTGTGGTCTGAACACGAATACGGGACACAATTAGGTTCCAGTAGATTTTTCATTTCCAGACTTTGAGTACCTCTCGTGTTTTTTTGCTGTTAAGTTGGGGGACAAGGTACTTTCTCGGTCTATAAACAAACTCCCCTAGGACCCTCCACCACTCTTTTTGTTCTCTCAGTTACCTGCCATACCAACTTTAAAACGACTAATTTCCAGAATCAAAAAATCCACTACTCATACACCACCTGCCCCAAAAAGAGTAAGGTGGAACTTCCACTCGAACTCACATTAACACACAAAGAGGACCAATTCCTTTTATATGACAACAAAAGTCATGAAAAAAGAATTATCGTCTTTGCTACACCTGCAAACCCATTAAAAGTGAGCCAATCAAAAACATGGATGATGGATGGGACATTTAAAATATGTTCCAAACCATTTTTCCAGTAACATCCTTTCATCTGTGCACTATTACCAAATAAAGAAACAACTACCTATATAGAACTCCTAACACTAATAAAACAGCAAAGTAACAATTACTACCCCCAAATTATATTCTCATGTATTTTGAACAAACAAAATCAAGCCATTTTTTAAGTTTTCCCCCACACAACCATTCAATGCTGCTGTTACCATTTTAACTAGAGCATATGGCAACACCTACAAAAATTTACCCTAAATATAGAATATGAAACAAATAGCCTCTTTGTATTAGAAATAAAATAATTAAAAGCTCTAGCCTAAGTCCTTATAACTAAAGTAGCAAATCAGAATAACTGATTAATAGAAAGTCCCTTCTACCACGCCAACAAAAATAAATTATCCCCCCTAATGGATTAATTCAATGATACCTGGGTAGGAAGACTGCACAGATCTGGACACAGACGCCCACCAAAATACCACATTCTATGGTGGAATGTGTATGACAGTACCCTAGCCCAACATGCAAAAACCAACAACGCAGTGGAGGGATGGAATATGCCTTTCAATCAACAAGTGGAAGAAGTCAACCTACCCTACAAAACAGGGTTACTAGGAATTAAGGTCCTCATTATGTGATTATATGATGTGCCCTTTAAACAGGTAGTCTCTTTACACCTACTACCTGCGGTTTCTGGAATCCAAGCGCCAAGATACTCCTTGGAGTGGTAGCGCGCTATATAAGTCCCTTCTCACTTCACTTCATTATGATGGCGGTGGGACCGCCACCATCAGGCCCTCGTTGGAGATCCCACTGCCATCTAGCTCATTAATCTGACCGCCGCATTAGGATGCAGGCAGTCGGAACTCAGCTGTCAGGAGGGGGGAAAGACCGCTGTGTCCGACAGGATCAAGGATCCCATCCGTGCGGCCCTACCCTGCTTGGTTACCGCCGCAGTGGTTAGAATGTCCCTTTCTGACTGCCCTTTCATGGCAATTCACCCACTATGAAAAGGCAGGCAAAAAGGGACGGTGGGGGCCACTAGCAGGACTCCCTTCCAGCCTAGCCCTCTCCATTTGGGTCTATGGGGCACCTATGGTGACCGCAAATCATCCCTGCACCTTATGGTGCTTGCCACATAATGCAGGGATGTTTTAACTTCGTATATTTGGTATTGCGGTGTGTGCTGCAGCCTGCAGCACATGCCGCACTACAAAATATACACAGTGCAACTGCGGTGAAGGCGGTTGCATCGTAATGCAGGCAGCGGGACCACCGATTTTTAGTCAGGTGGTCCTGCTTCTGCCACGGTGCATCGTAATCAGGCCCTTAGACTAGACCAATCCATAACACAACTATGCCCTTAACTAACGAAAAAAACAATGTATGGACAGTTACACTATAAAGTTAGACTATATCAACATACTGAAGGACTATAATAACTAGAAACTATAGCAAAATCTATACATAAAATTGCCACACATAAAAAAAACACAAACCTAACTTGTATACATTTTTTAAATATGAAAACGTTCATATTATATCTAATAAGAATCTATAATCTTTCAATAATGTTTGACATATAAAAAATATTTTGAACATAAAAAAGATAGATATTAACTAAACAGAAAACATTAGAAAATAACCAAAGAAAGGTGATATAATTCCCCACAAATATTAATGAAAACTATACATTTCAAATGCAATTATCAAAATACAAACATGTACAAAATATTTAGCACCCATTTAAAAAAAATAAACAAATCCAGTTTTGTAGCTGCTGAACTTTGAAAAAAGATCCAACAAGAAATCCTTCCAAATCCAAGATAAAGAAGGGAAGAACCCAGAATTGTTTTTCACATACCACTGTGCAAAAATAAATCCTTCCAAATAATCCTTTATAGCATAGAGCCATAAAAAACTAAACATAATGCAAAAAAAGAAACCCTGCAAAAAACCAGAAAAATAAAGGAAATGATTAAAAATATTTTGTTTGTATCAAAATAATACACATTTCCTTTAAAAAGAAAACAAAATAGTAGACTGCATCCGCCGTATAATTCAAATCTGGAACAAAAGCATCTATTAAAAGAAAATCAAATCCCTCCTGTACAAACATATGATAATGATATGATATGATATGATAAATGGGTCTTGTAGCACGCACGTTCACCAGAGGTTTCTTGGGCTAGGGTGGCAGGGCTGAGTGATACAGGAAAGAAGGAATTAGTTGTGAGCTAGTGAGAAGAGCCAAGTTTTAAGTGATTTTCTGAAGTGAGCATAGGAGGGAAGAAGACGGAGTTCTTGGGGAAGGGAATTCCAGAGGAGTGGAGCCTAGGCAGAGAATCTCAGGCCCCCATGCCTCTTACGTCTAAAGGAACAGGGGAACAGTAAGTTAGAACCGTAAGAACGTAGGGCGCGGTGAGGGACATAGCGGTGTAAGAGAGAGGAGATGAAGGAAGGTCCCTGGGAGGAAAGGGCTTTGTGAGTCAGGTAGCCCAGTTTGAAGAGGCTACGCTGGGCCACAGGGCGCCAATGGAGGTTCCTAAGAAGGGATTTGGTGTGACTGAACTTCGGCTGGCCATGGATAAGCCTGGCTGCTTGGTTCTGAATGAGTTGGAGACGTTGAGATTGGTATGCAGGTATCCCAGTGTATAAAGAATTTGCATAATCAATGCAAGACATGACTAGTCCCAGAGTGACCTGGACAAGAGCTTCACGAGACAGTAGTCTGCTAATTTTCCAAATACAGCGCAGATGGAAGAAGCAGACGGATACTACTGAGTTAATTTGAGCCCTCATGGAGAGGTCGTTGCTAATGGTGATGCCTAGGCTCTTGACAGAGTCAACTGGGGAAGGAGAGGGGCCAAGGGAGAGAGGCCAGAAGGCGAAGTTCCAGGGGTTTCCTTGGGGTCCCGTGAGGACTAGCTCAGTCTTGTCGGGATTAAGTTTGAGGTGGTTTGAGTTCATCCAGGAGCTGATGAACGTCTTGGAGAAAGGAGGCGATCCATCTCAGCGGTTGCCCCTGGATGCCGGCGGACTCGATACGGTCAAGGAGGACAGTGTGGTCGACGGTATCGAAGGCCGCCGACAAATCCAGGAGCACCAGTGCCTGTGAGATGTTCTGGTCAGCCCCCTTTTTGAGCTCATCAGGGACGGCCAGGGCAATTGATTCCGTAGAATGTTGAGGCCTAAAGCCAGCTTGGTGGGGATCTAAGTAGTGGGTAGATTCTACAAAGGTACTTAGGCAGTTAGCCACACAAGCCTCCAGGACTTTGCCCAAGTAGGGGAGGAGAGAAATTGGGCGGAAATTGGAAAGTGTCCCAGGGTCGGATCCTGCTTTTTTCAGAATGGGTGAGACCACAGCAGTTTTGAAGGAGTCGGGAACCACACCAGAGGAAAGGGAATTATTCAGAAGGGAACGAGGGGGTTTTGGGATGTTAAAGAAAATCTCCTGGGTAATGTGAGGAGGGCAGCTGTCCCGAGGAGAGCCAGACTTCACCTTACTGAGGAGAAAGAAGAAGACTTCTTCAGTGAGAGTGGGGAAATCGGAAAACAGGACCGGGTTCAGGGGTGCCTCATTGTCACCAGGGGATGTGACAGCTTTGGGGATACTAGCTTTGATTTTAATTATTTTTTCCGATAAAGTAACTGTTAAGGGAGTCACAAAGGTTTTGTGAAGGGAGGGATTTGGCAGTAACACGATCAGGTTTCACCAACTCGTCCACGATGGAAAAGATGGTTTTGGATTTACATGTTGAACTCAAAATTTTTGCGGAGAAGTGTTCAGATTTAGCTAGGAGAATGGCTGCTTTATAGTCCAGTAAGGCCGCAAGAAAGATGGATTTTTTAAGTGGGCAGAAATCTAGTCTCCACTTTCGCTCTGATTGACAAAGTGCGAGTTTCATGTCCCAGAGGTCTTTTGTAAACCAAAGTTGGGCATCATGGGGTCTCTTCTTTTTGAGGACTTTCAGGGGGGCAAAGTTATCTCTCACCTGGGCCAGCCAGGAATCAAGAGCTACCGCCTGTGTGTGAGAACAGGACAGGTCGGTTAACTGGGGGAGGGCTTGAAGAGTAATAGTGAGGTCAGTACAGAGGGAGGGGATGTCTACCCAACTCCAATTCCTAACCATGACGGGGTCGGATATGTGGACTTTAGTGGGGATGGAGAGGGAAATAAAGTAGTGGTCGGACCAGGCACAGGGAGAGACCGGTAGATCAGCGATGTCCAGGTTCAAGCTCCAGACCTGGTCCAGGGTGTGCCCTTTGACGTGAGTTACCACATTGATTTGTTCCGTAAAGTTCAGCCCGTTTAACAAGTCAGTGAAATGTTTAGAGCAAGTGTTCTCATTCATGTCATGGGGCCAATAATTAAAGTCCCCTATGATGAGGAGTTTGGCGTGGTTGATTGCTAACTCAGCAGCCAAGCTGCTAAAGAACTGAATGAAATTCCGCGAGAGGGTTGGTGGCCTATAACAAACAACGCATGTGAGAGGGAAGTTCTTTGAGTCAAGTTTGACTACTAGGAGGTCAGCAAAGGGAGTTTTTGGGGTCATGAGGGTAGTAATTCTGTGAGAGTGGGAAATGATAGCTGCAACTCCCCCCCCTACCTTCCCTTCTGGTCTGTTGGCCTGGAGAATGTAGTATATGTCGGCTAAGGCAGCCAGGATGTCTGGCATGGACTCAGAAGAGAGCCATGTTTCGGAAAGAAACAAGATGTCGGCCTGACAGAGTCTAAGAGATGGAAAATCTCAACATATGCATTGCAATACTTTACATTTCATACAACGAGACCCACTACTACAAGTAACATACTCAAATACACATAACTAAGGGCTTGATTATGATGCCGGTCGGACGAGGGACCGCCCAACTTGAAGTCTGCAGTCTCACTACTCTGGTTACGATGCGACTGCCTTCACGGTGGTCGCAATGTGTATATTTCCAATTGCGGTGTGTGCTACGGGCTGCACCACAAGCCCCAATAGAAAATAAAGACATTAAAAATGGCCCTGGCCTGCCACACGGTGCAGGGATGTTCAGGGAGGCACCACAGGTGCCCCCCAGGCACCACTGTAGAGGTCAATGGGGGAAAGGGCCCTGCTAGGGGCCCCCAATCTCACTTTACTCCTGCCTTTTCATGGCAGTTTAACCACCATGAAAGGGCAGGCGGAAAGGGACGTTTTAATCCCTACGGAGGTGCCTGAGCAGGCACCACCCTCTCTGTAGGGATTACCGACTCTCTAACACACTGACGGGCAGAGGCGCAGCGGATGGTCCCTCCACCAGATGCCTCCGCCCACCGCATCGTAATGCGGCAGGCGGACCGCAGGGGCAGATGTCGGTTGGTCCAATACCTACGAGCTGTCTGTGTCGGACCCACTGATATAGTAATCAGGCCCTCATAAACTATAACACAATATATTATTAAAAAAAAACACTCTAATGCTAATCCATATACTACTACAAAGACACTACACTACACAACAACTTTAAAAAAAATCACACTACAAACCCTCTATAACACCTAACTACTTCCTCCCTACCCTTAAATTACCTTAATAATACCTTAATAATATCTGAATAATTATTTAAAACAAACTTACCTTTACCGATCAAATGTAGCTCCCAATCGCACTTTGCTTCTCCAATAACAACCAAAAATCAACAGATAGAATACAAAATACAGTGGGTGCCCAAAATGATGGCCGCCTAACTAAATTGGAAACAAACATTTTCCCAATTAAACTCAATATAAAGACAAAGTAAAAGAAAAATGTAACTAATAAAATTGAACAACAAATATAAAAAAATATTATAAAATGTATTACAAAAGTTGTACAATATATAGTTATTAAAATATATAACTTTATTTACTATATATCAAAATGTACATTGTTAATAACAAATGAAAAATAGATCTACAACAGCTATTCAAATAATCCATACAATTAAAATACAAAATATAATAAAGTATTATATATGAAAAATATTGTAGTGGCATTTTATTTATTTATATTATGTTTAAAAAATAGAATAAAACATTAAGAAGGTCATTACGACGGAATCATTTCCACCCGACACGCATCAGTCATGGGACTGACAGATACCCTGCGGTCCCAACTGCCTCGTTAGGAGGGGACCGAACACTGTTCGGTCGCATTTCTACAATTTAATATGGCAGCATGCATTCCTCCTGTAAACCGGCTGTAATGCATGCTCCCATAGTGAAATGGGAACTGCAGTACATCCCTGCACCCCATGGCAGGCACCTCCATCATATCTCTTTCTGATACCTGTGCTAGTCTGTAATTTTGGGTCCCTTGGTAGCTGGTGTACCCTTATTAAAGCATTTGTCACAGCTCTGGCTTCACAACCTCTTCTCAGGAAGCGTTTTGTGGTGTCCATATTGTTAAATTTGAAATTCATTCCTCCCTACAGTTCCATCTTACGTGAACCGTTTCACCATACGGAATGTTCCTAATTACCGGTTACCAGTTTGGCATGTGCGCTGATCACATGTAAAACACTGTTACTCGCGGATCATAGTGCTGTGGATAACAACATCCCTCACATAAAAGTGAAGATGCAGAAAATGAATCTCATTCTTGAGAAGATCCATAGTTAATTAGATGATGTATGGGTTGTTGTTCAAATAAAGAAAGTACTCAATCAATGCTTCAGTTGGGCCTGCCCTGAGGCAGATAATATCGTCAATGTACCTCCCCCTAAAGACTATGGGCCTGATTCTGATGCAGTTAGGAAAGCTTCCTGATCTAATCGATTTGGAAATGGTTTCCGACGGACTCAGATCGGGAGAGTCCGACCGACCAAGTATGATGCATCCAGATGCTTCCTGATACGATTTGGTTGGACTCCCATTGACTTCTATGGGAGCTTATGTTCCTAACCGCATCGTAATCTGGCTCTCAGTCAGGATGACACGTTCCCGCTCCAATTCAGAATGAGCAAATGCTGTTAGGAGGTCTTCCTAACCTCAGCGTAATTGGGCCCTAGGTGGGAATGCTTTCTTATCCGCATCGGAATCCAACCCTATGTGTTCAGTCCAGGGGGAGGCACTTTTACCCCAGGTGTACTACCTCTCATACTAGCCCATAAAAAGGCCAGCATAAGAAGGAGCAAACCAGGAGCCCATAGCTGTCCCCTGAAGCTGATGGTGCCATTGGCTGTCTTGCATGGAATAGTTTTTAGAGAGGTCTAGATCCATCATGTCAAGTATCATACAATTATATTCATAATGGTCAGCTCTCTCCTTATCCAAAAAGGAACGAGCAGCCAGTAATCCAACATTTTTTTGTATACATGTATATAAACTGGTTACATCAAAGGTTACAAACTTTGGCTCTTCTGTCCAGGGAAACTCATTGAATTTTACCGGAATATCCTTACCGTCCTTGATATCAGATGGTAAATTTGCTGCATGTATTTGGAAACTAATATCAACAAGTTCTGAAAGTTTTTCAGTGGGAGAACCCAAAACAAGAAATAATGGGTCAAACTGGAGGAAAAGCACCCTCCTTATGAACGTTTGGCAATACATATATAAATCTCATCCTCAGAAAGTAGACATACATCCCTCCATTCCCCTAAGTTCATGTTGATGAGTACTGTAAGCTTATCAGTTTGATTGCCCTTATTATGTTCACAGCAATGATTGTCATTCAGCTAGTGAGTAATCTCATTCATGAAGTCCACCTTATTCACAATTACCACATCCCCGCCTTTATCATCCTCCCTGATCACAATATTGGTATCATTTTGTAATCACATAAGAACCTGACTCTCAATATATGTCAGCTTGTTCCTGGACCAAATATCTTAAGGGTGTCCAAGAGACGTAATTCAGGGGACGCCTTCTCATTGAACAAATCAATGTTTAAATGTTAACCTGTTGAAGGAATTAATTTGGACTTTGGTCTCAAACCAATATCAACATCAAAACTTTCTGTTACAGTCAAATCACATAAAAGCAATTTCATATCAGTGAATTTTTCCTTTTCTATGGGTAGTGTAGTGTAGTTCCTATATTCCCAATAGGCTCTGCGCATTTGAATAATATATACTATAGTTTAGACGTAGGACTGAGGTCGACAAGGTCTTTATCGTATATATTAAACTTAATTGTGAGTGCCAGCTAGCTCAGAGGTCACTAGAAACTTTCTCGAGTTCAGAAGAAGGGATTCGTTTCTGACAACCGCATAAACATGACAACTTTGTTTCCCCAGGATAAGAAATGTATCTCTAGAGTCGCGGAAACAATAGATGGCTATTTTACTCAGTCAATCGCGCATGCTTCGTTTCACCAGAGTTGCTGAGAAAATAGAGAGATGGGCGTTTTCAATAAAAGGTATTTATTAAACAGTCTTCTTTCTCAAGCATAAGAAATGTACTGCTACAATCGTAATACTGGTTATAAAGTACAAGGCATATAATACGATAAGTATTATAAAATAGTACTGTAAGAGCATGATATGGTTTCCAAGCCATAAATTGCCTAAAACATAAAAAATACATACAGTGATAAAATAATGACTAAAAGTACTCAACTGGTGCTTCTAAAATACGCCTACCCCGGTGTATCTAACCTAAGTCTAGTACGAGGGAAGAAGTAAGTGAGGTGTAGCTTAAGTTTAGTATTCTTTGCCAAGAATCTATTCCAAGAATTCTCTTAAGGGTCTAACTAGCTCCGTACCTTGGTTTTAAAATGAAGGAGGTTTTGTATCTCTCTCTCTCAGGACTCGATTTCCCAGCAACCCGCAAGGGTAGCCTGGAAACACTGGAGCTGGATTTCTCGGCAGGAGAAAAGACAGCGTCTCTCAGTGCGTCAGCTGGAGGGTCGGCTTCCTTCGGCACTTGCTGCTGCAGGGCGTCGGGCAAGTTGTTAGTCGATCTGCTCCAAGCGACTGTGTGTTTGTCTGGGCAAATGTAGGCATATTTATACCTTGAAGGTGCCGAGTTTGACGTATGATTGGACATAATAATGTCACTCAAAGACTCGGTTCTTTGAAACTTCTATGATTTCCTAGATAAATTACTATTCAGGCGAGGGGAAGTCCCTAGCTGCTGAAGGCGGGTTTTTCTAAGAAATCGTTGTTGATTCTCGGAACTTAGTGGAAGCAGCCATGCCGTATTTGGGCTGCATAGGCTCAGTCTAAATATGGTAATGATTTCTATGCCTATATAAGGATTGGGTAATTTATACCTATATGGGCATGTATCGGGAAAATTACACTAGGGTCCAAGATTCCTACACAACAATAGCAGGCATTGTATAGCACGTACATCCGAAATGATATGCAATGATGTCATCCATTCAGAAGCATGACCACCAAGGTTTTGTGTTTGACCAGAAAAAATATATTTTAATTTCAAAGATTTTACAAATTTAAATAAATCAATATGTAAGTAACCAAATCTCCCTTTTGTGTTGGACAAAAGTTCAAACCCTTGCATAACATATCAATGTTATGCAAATCAAGTTGTCTGTTAGATAAAGTGGTAACTTCCAAACTCCTATCAGTGTCAACATCATCTGAACGATCGTCTGTGATCTTATTCATAGGGCTCGTAGCTACTAATTGCTTTTCGAGCGAGTTTAGACACCCACCTTCTCTACTGTTTCTCCCTTTACCCCCCTGTTGTTTTTGCATCTTTCATGCATTGTTTGTTGTTTATCTGCAATCTTGCCAGCTCTTTCTGAAAGGAGGATGTAACTTCCTCTAAAGGGTTTTCTGATGTTGCATTGCCAGAGGTAGTGCTGCTTATGGATGCAATAGAGCTATTACTAGCTGATTTTATATCCTCACTCTCCTCTCTAGCTCTCTTCCTGTCCTCCGTAAGGTTGACATTGTTGTATTTCTTGGCAAAGGTATAGATAAGCCCCTCTCTATAATCACAATGGTCTCGCTTAATTTTTCAAATGTTCTTGTCTTTAAGATACAATTGATGGTTTTCTATCACTTTGTTAAGGATATCATAATTTCTCTAAATTAGATGTTTGCATTCCATAGCCTCAATTACTCTTTCTTTATTTTCAATTTCAGACTGAAGTTTTGCCCATTTCTTACTAGTCTATTTTTATTAGGATACACATCATTATGTATGATGCCCCCTGTAGGTTAGTTTCCCATTCTGCAGGTAATTTATCACTGAGGTCCTCAAACGTAGGAAATATTAAGATACGTAACTCCCTCTGGATTTTCTTGTTATCATGATATAGTTCTAGTGCAACTCCATCCCACCAACGTGCTAATTCTTTTTTTTTAAGTCGTTCTAATTTTTGAAATTGAGATTTTAACCTCTTGTTTTGCTGATCACTAGGTGGTGGAGGTGATGAGGTGAAAACTCTTCCAAAAAGATCCTGTGCCATTTTTACTCTTTTGTCATTAACTTGAGGCATAATTATCAATTTGATCACATATGACAAGTGCAGTAAAGTCCAAAGCATGTAGAGCACAAACACTTGAAACAACGGCAGACTAATCAGACAGCACCTCGTTCAATATATAAAGAGAGAGAATAATCCTGTACACTACTCATCCGGTACCTGCCGCTGTTTGATAACGCTGGTCAGCAGTCTACAGAGATGATAGCAAGTGGAGAGGTGCACAGTTTGTAGTCCAAATAAATATCCAATATGTGCAATCAAAAACAAAGTGTTTATTATTTCTCTTTTAATATCCAAATCATAACAACTTCCAGCCAACGTGTTTTGTTCCAGTTAAATTTAGAATTTCATCTGGGCTGAAATCAAAATGACAAAAAAGGACAAAAAGCTCAAATCAAACATGTATGCACATATGAAACACTAATTAATATACCGTCTTGACAACAATGATAAAATAACATGACAACAAAATATGATATGGCACTTATATTATATATCTCATGCGGACATAACACAAACTTCAAACTGTAAAACAGAAAAAAACTGTTGCAATGTGAAGGTAGTAAAACCCATTATAATCAAGCACAACAAAGGTAAAAAGACCCAATGATAAATCGCAATGAAAGAATGATACTCGAAGGACCCAATGATAGAACATGGACAAGGAAAAGTTATAGACTATCACCAAATATAAAGTCCATGTGAAATGTCACAATACATCATTGTGACCTTTCTTAAGTGGTGTAAATGAACAAAACTGCATCAATTGAAAATCCCCAGTACGTGTGTACATGCACTCTATGTAAAATCACGCAGATCACACAATGGAACCCCATGACGATCATTAATTTCGCACCAAGCTATGAGCTGGTAGCACATGCCATACGGTTAAAAAGGGAGAAGTTCTGATAAATCCCATTATTTTAATACAAACACAACAACAAAGTCAGACAAATAAAGAAGTAATAAACGTAACACAAACCACACTCCAAATCAAGAGGAAGAGTGTATTACAAAATGGAAAGATATAAAAACAAATGTAGGAGAGAATAATGGAAAATAAAAAGTACAATCTCCCGTAAATCAAGCCTTGCAACATGTATTAAAAATCATGCTGCGAGTGTGCCAGAGGGAGAAATTATCAAGCCCATGAGTTGAGGGTGAATACTACACTTAAAGTCCTAATCAAACAAACAGGAGGTCATAAAGTTAAAGAAACTTTCCTTAACCACGCCTTGCAGCTCATGTTTGATGTGAACCATGGGTATATCAAAAGATGAAAAAGAATATGGCGCACGCTCCGAATACTGCACAAGAGAAGTGGGATATGAACAGTCTCCTGTGAAAAACGGAATCTCATACCTAAGTATCCATGCAGCCATGCAATGTTGTACCAAAAAGCAAGAACCCCCGGCACCATTACTCAATACAAAGCCCATCCGTAAAAACAGAATCGCACTAATTGGCTCTGGGTAAACCACGTGAAACACAGTGGACAATCATCCATTGTTGGACAACACTGTCGCCATCTTAAATAGGTGACAAATACCATATGTAATAGAAAGGCAACATGGGTCATATCAAAACGTAATATAAAGTAACACCACCAGGGGTGAAATGTGGAGATTTATCAGAGACATACAGTCGCACGACTCATTCTTTCGCATGTAAAAAACGTGGCGGCCATCTTGAAGCAGTAGTGCACAAAACGTATGTTAATAAAAAGTATATTCAACAAAAAATATATTACAGCAGTAAAAAATGTACATTACAAAACATGTTAATAAATGTATGTTACCATAAAGTGTTAACAAATATATGTTTCCCTGAAAAACACAAAATATATGTTTCTGTATACAAATAAAAAATGTAACCGAAAAGCAAACAATTAAATAATATTATTAAAACAATATTTAATACATGTTATTACAATATATGTTGCTTACAAAATGTATACATATATGTTAATGTTTATTTCAAATATACGCTACTTGTATCTACTGCACATTAAGAATATAGAAAACTATTCTCTTTAAAAAACGTTTACAAATATAAAAAAGAATTGTATTCAATAAATGAAAAAATATGTACAATGTGGTGTATGTCTTCATAAATGTTTTCTCAATTTATTTTACAACTTATAAAAACTTGCATTAAATACTTATATGTGTCAAATAAAAAATATTACAAAACGTAAGTGTATCTTTTCATTACTATATAACTAAATGTATAAATAAAATGCAAAAGTAAATAAAGGACAATGCCAAAATAAATGTGTATATTTACACTAGTATAAACTATAAACTATAAACTACAGCAGTATCATAAACCAATTATTTTTAGCAAAATAAAAATATACACAAATCAATTACTTAATCTGCCATCAATTAAAATACAAAAGGACAAATACTCACCTATAACACATGAAAAATATACCGTTACCACTCCAAATACAAAATAGTTTAAGTAAACTACTGGGGACTAAACAAATAAAATACACTTTTCCCATTCCAAATATAAATTAATTCAGAGAAAGGGATGGACACTAAACGTACATAATTTACTATTCCCACTCCAATATAACTTAGGGCCTGATTACGATGGTGGAAGGCCCGACAGCCTGTACAATACATTCATTACACATTTTATGAACAAAAAGTAAAACATATTATGAATGAAATGAGTAATTAAATTGCAATTTTTAACAATTAAATATTAAAACGTAATTCATAATAATTACCTAGGTTTTATATATAAATTACATAATAATCAAAATACAATTTTATTAAATGATTCATACAAAACAAATAATTAAAATATCAAACAAAATTATTTAATAACAAAATATTTCATACAAACAATTAAAACTAAATTAACTCATAAAATACATAATTTATATGAAAAATATAAAATAGTAACTATGGACCCGTGCCTTTTGTGGGCGAGAATCCCAAGATGGCGCCTGCGACTAGACTGTCGGAACAAGAAATAGGCGGTCTAGTTTTTTCGGAAGAGGATCCACCAGCCCGGTTAGAGGAGGAACAAACAGTGGAGAAAGAGAACGGCAAGACGAATGGAGGTTCATTCTACACGGCTTCTGAAGACCGCAGTTTTGGAGAGTGGACTGGAACCCCGTCGCAGGAGGAAGATGACGCTGAGAAGATCGAGAGCCCGTCAGCAGAAGAACCGCCTAATGGCAACGTGCATGAGTCCCGTTGGCCCGAAGAGCTGGAGAATGGCGATACTCCCACAGCCACGACCCAGGAGGGCCGTGACCCTTGGCAAGTACCGTTCTTTAGTTTCTTCACTGCGGGCTGGTGGAGGACTGGACTGTGACAAGCCCCTTTGTTAAAACCCCCTCTCACCCCTCCTCACCCCTCCTTACCACGTACACAAATCCTCCCCTTTTTTCTAATCCTCAAAGCAAATCCCTGGTTGTGGGTGACGGTGGTTGTGTATTAACCAACCCAAACCTTGTGTTGTTGACCTTGTTGTTTCCTTTGAGGTTACGGGCCACACATACATCCCCTCCCCATGGTGTCCCGGCAGTAAGGACCACTGCAACTCCCTCCCCGGCGAGAAGGCCACAGAAGCAGCCATCCCTGTGATACTTTGACTAGACTGACACCCAAGGTACCTTTTGTTGTTCAATCATAAAAACGTCTATTCTCTCCTTTTCTTGGACCTCATACAACCTGTATACTGTCCCATACCAGCAGATCAAAATAGTATTCACCGTCCGTGCTCCCGACTCTGCGGCCTGTATATCTGGGGATCACAGTAATCTAAAAAATTTACTAAATAATATGAAAAAATATTTAGGGCCTGGGACTGACTTACCCGACTTATTTACAATGCGACAGAACACTGTTTGGTCATATAATCCCATTTCTCAATGGGAGCTCGTGTTATGGCCATAAACGGGCTGTAACACAAGCTCCCATTGAGAAATGGGAGCTGCGGTTCATCCCTGCACCCAGTGGCAGGCACCTCAAGGAGCCTGCCACAAATTGCAGGGATTAACAGTGGGCTGCATGCAGAAGGGGCCCTGCTGGGGGTTCCCAAACACGCATTCTGACATTGTTTCCATATCAGACAGGCCGGCATGGAATCCATGTTGGAAACCATGCATCCTAATCCTGAGGGTAGAAAGGCCCGCCCTTTAGGATAAAGAGCTGGCTCCGACTAGCCAACGGGCTCCATAAACCCATCGGAAGCTAGACAAAATGACCGGCCAGCTTCCTTTCCACTCACCAGCATCATAATGTGGTGGTTGGAAAGTAACCACAACAATCATTATATCTAGGAGTCAAAGAGAGAGAACCCACTGTGAAGACCTCAACATGGACAAACAAGACTTAAATAAATGTATTTAAAGGTGGAGACCCAAATGTACACCAAGTGTGACAAGAATATTTGTGTGTGTGAGCTACAGCTCGCGGGCATGGTTACATTTTCCCATCAGTAGCCGCTCTGTACCGCCCTTGTTGACATCATTTGGGTTCTCCTTGCCCAGGAGACAAAGAAAAGCAGCCTATTGATGTTAATAAGGCTGCTTGAAAAGACTAGTTAATGTAATGTGATGTCAATACTAGTACTTGTAGATGGTGTTTTTATACAATATAAGTGGCGACTGAAAAAGCAGTGCAAAGAAATAAAGTGTGAATAGAATAAGTGAAGAATTTAAAATTGGATAACACTGAGTGGATGTAGAATTTTTATTTTTCTCTCAGTTTTCCAAATCTAAAATATAAGGTGCAAAAACAGATTTAACATAATATCTGTGAGCAATATTGGTCGACATGTTTCAGCATTTTGATGGTATAGTACCAATGCTTTCTTCAGGACCCGATGTTAGCTACTGCTGTTATAAAGTGAAGTTAAAAATGTCACCTGTCAATTTCAGGTCAAGTAAATCCACCACAGACCATTAATTGTGGTGTTGGCGCTTCACCCCACCTGGCTGCAGCTCAGGTATAGAGGAGCACCTCTCTGCCCGTCGGTGTCTCCGGACAGGCTTCTGTTCTGTCTGGGGAGGCTGGGAAAGTAAACCAAGGGACCGATCTTGATGATGCCCGGAATGGGTCACATCGTAATTGCCTCTAAATATCACCAAAAAAACAACATTTATATTACATTATCTTCATCATTTAAAAATGACAAATATTTTTTTAATTGAAAATGTACAAATTGTTCTGAAAAATTATTATTAATATCAACCATTCTTACCGATAAACATTACATCCATGTACAAAAACTACAATGAGCCTAATTATGGTGTCGGTCGGACGAGTGTCTAACCGACATCATAGCAGAATGGAACCGCCTTACCATAGGTCAGCAGTTCCACCCACTACATTTGAATGCAACCATCCTATGGGCGGTTGGAAATATCCATTTTACAATGGCAACTTGTGTTGCAGACGGAAACGGCTTGCACCACAAGGTGCAATTGAAAAATTGTTGTTTTCAAACATCCCTGCCCCGTGTGGTAGGTACTGAGCGGTGCCTGCCACACATTGCAGGGATGTTTAGGGAGGGCACCATAGGTGCCCCTGAGGCCCTGCAAGGGGCCATCAAAGTCACTTTCCACCTTCCTTTTCATGGCGGGCGGACTGTCATAAAAGGGCAGGTTGAAAACGACATCCTGCTCTGACTGGGTTTATCATTCTGCCCAGAAGTGGAGGAGAAACCCCCAGCGGGTTTCCCTTGGACCACCAGTATTATATTATAATACGGCACTTGGATGGAAACCATAGGTGTCGGCAGGAAAGCCTCGGAGAAGCTGTCAGATGCCTTCCCCCGACATCATAATAGGGCCCTATGTAATTTTTATCCCGAATTACATTTTGTTACAAAATAAAATTCAATTGTAAACATTTTCGTAAAAGAATTTAAATATGATTTACAACAACTAAAAACATAAATGAACTTACACAAGTTTTTTTAAAATAATTATAAAAAAAGTAATATATCCCAACATTTTCCAATAAAACAATACATATCACTACTTAATTATTTTAAACAAATATATTATAAATCTCCTTAAAACAATCATAGGTATTTTTTTAAGTAAACCTCACATATACCCGATGTATCCCACATCAAAATATTTTTTTTAATATTCTTTTTTATAATTTAATTTTCAATAAATTCTAATATTTTAGTACGACCTCACGATGTATCCTATAATTCCGAAACTTAATTTTCCAACAGAATATTAAATATTTAAAACTGAATGTAATATTTAATATTACTCCTCAACATAACCCATCATAACAAAGTATAACTATTCTAACTAATGTAAAACATTTAAATGCATCTCATCCCCTTCCACTATAAACCAACCTCTAGTTCATATATTTAAAAGTATACATTTTTTAATTATTACCCACCATTTTATCTAATAACAGCAACATTCTACTTCCAATTTAATTCAAATTTTTATTTTAAAATGAAAAAAAATTAAGTCCACATATATTTTCAGATTAAAAAAAAAAACTTCTCATCCTTATTCTCTAAAATCCCAAAATCCCACTCAAATATTTCTACAAATTCGATTCAATTATTACCCATTTTTTCATATGTTACTCCCCATCATTATCCCCTGTAAATCCAACATCCCACTCCTAAATGTGTTCAAATTCAATATTTTAATCTCAATAATGTGAAAATAATATTATTCAATTTTTTCAAAATATTTTAAATTACTCCCCACCCTTCTCACCTATAAAACCAACATCCATCTCAAAAAGATATTTATAAACACAGACAAATCAAATAATTCTATAATTTAAATTATTTACAACATATACATTATTTGTCTATAAATAACAATATATAAAAAAATATTAATACAAAATATGTTTAACTAAAAAAATAAAAATTTTATACAGCAATATTTTAAACAGCAATATTTCACACAACACATAACTTCAATATATTTGGCTTCCATATTACATACCATGATATTTTAACATTCCGATATTTTAAATACAATTAATTGTCTTCGATATTATGTCTGGATATCGACTCTAAGCCCATCTTGGGTTTCCACACTGTTGACTTCTTGAGACCGCGTGCAGCCACTGTTTGCAGGCCCCCTCTACCTTGACCGTGCCTCCCGCCCGCGGAGATGAGGACTAAAGGTGACCCACATCCCTGAGCATCGTGAAGCTGAGCCCACCTGTTAGTTTAACCCTGTATCCTCTGTTGCAGAATCCCCAATGACTTGCATTGGGTGCCCAACGCTGTTTTTTTACCATTTGCACCCGGGCTCCCAAGTGCTGCTGGAGGTGACTTGCTGGTGCTGCCGTGGACCTTGCCCCATACTCGCCTTAATCCTACGAGGTTGGTCTCGTAAGTCGCAGCAGATAACATTTATGCCGTATATGTTTCTTCTCCCATACAACAACATTGCAGCCTCTGAAAAATGCACTGTTGACTTTTTAAAGGTAAAAATATTTCTCTTGCAAAATGTACTTACCTGATCGTATTTACAATGGGGCCAATATGTATATAAAGATACGTGTTCTTTTTATACATTGGTGTTGATCTCCTTCTTGAGTCGTGTGCATCATTTATTGACTATTGAGTGTATTTGCAGATGTCTAACACTCCTCTTTGTAAGCCTAAGGGTGCTCGACCACACTACACCCTAGAAGAGCACCTTGGGATGGCTAGAATAAGCCCTTGTCCACTCATAAGGGTATACCTGGTCTCTTTGCACAGTTTATCTCCTTATGACATAGTATATAAAGAGCCAGCTTCCTACAGGAAGGTAGTAGGTGACACAGATAATAGGCCAAGGCTGAGGCCATAGCATGAACAGCCCACATCTGCAGAGAGTGGCAGGGACGTATCTCAGCCTCTGACACCGGTGGTCTGCTTTGCGAACTGTTTAATTGACAGCCTTGGGAGACGTTTGGACAAGCTGCCATCCACCTTGTAGATTACCTTTGGTTCCTGCATGGGGGTCCCTGACAACATGATGACCTTTGCTCAGGACCCCAGCTGTCTTGTCCTGACAGCAGGTGGATCATGAAGGGACTCTGAGGACGGTTGGAGACTGCAGCTGGAGCCACGCGAACTGTTAGACTCCTATCCCCCTCTGACATGACCTGGTGGGAGGCTGCAGAACTAGGGTTCCCCTCACTTTTGCCCCTACACGTTGTCTTGCCCTAAAGGCCTTGAAGGTTGGATTGGCTGTGAGGCCTGGTCTGAGTGTGCCTCCTACAGCAAGGATCACCCCAGGCATGCTGTTGCAGATGGTAAGTGGTGCAGGGTGAGAGCACCAGCACCACAATGCTTGGGACATTTCTAGCAGCCACAGCTTACGCTCCTCAGATGGGGATGAACAGTTTATGTATTACAGCCCAATGCCGTGCTGGAATCAAAGTGAGGTCAATCATCAATGTCAACCACCTTTATCTTGAGACGTGTTGGCCCACCTGCCCTCCATCCTTGCACTATGCGTAGGCCCAGTACTTTTTGTGCCCTGTTGGCATAGCACCCCTAGAGCCTAGTCGTGGTATTCCATTATGATGGTACACTCCTCTACCTAGTTCTGGAGGTTGGTAAGTAGAGGTTCCCGCTCAGAACCTCTTATTCAACAGGGCTGCTACTTCTTACCTCTGGATTGGACTGTAGTTCCTGAGGCACTCCAATATATTGGGACCACATAATGATCTTTGACTACCATTGCTTTAAATGACTTTAGGCAGGGCACAAGTCCTAAAAAACAGAAGTGGGGGGACTAACCAAATTTATCAGTATGCAAGTGGCATCATGGCGGGTGACATCTCTGTGCATAATATTGCGGCGCGTGACATCACAGCGCATGACATCACTGCACGTGACATCACAGGAAGTGGCATCACAAGAAGTGACATCAGATCTTAAGCTCTCACATATATGTTTAGCAGGGCTATCATGAGTACATTTGAGCACATTTCTAGTATACTTGCAAACCCTCCTGATTTAGGCAGAAGATTCACACTTTTGTAAGCTTCACATAAACTAATGTTGCCTTTTGTCAGCGTAATGTTTCCTCTAGCCATAGTGCATTAAAAGAAAAAATAGTGATATTTAAATTATGACAACACCTCCTCAGGGGTAGTAAGCGCTATAAAAATGCATCTTTGTGCAAATACTGAGCAAGATCAACACACCTGACGGTCTTACGGTGCATGCATATCTCCTAAACAGAGCCTGAACAATGTGAAAATCTACCTCTCAAGTATGTGTGAAGTGCTAACAAGGTGTGAGCCTTTGTTTCCCCTGTGCTGCATTTGCTTCTAGCTGTGAGGATCCTGACTGCTGCCAACCCAGAGACTCCAATAAAAGGAGGCCTGATGACCCCTCAGATTGGGACTTTGTTATGGGCCCCAAATGCAAAAACAACAGTTGATGGACAGAATGCAGAATAATGTCATACATTCACCCCAGTACAGAGATCCGGGCATAAATCCAATGTTTTTTTTTCTCTCCATACCATTCCAGTTTGAACCCAGCCATATGCAAATCAGTCTTGACCCTGTGCCCCATGGGAACAGTCCAGCCAGAACTGCTAAGCCAGGTCCTCCCTGGACTGGAAACAAGCATCCTAGGACCGGTTTCGGGATTTCAGCCCTTATCAGCCAGGATAGCTTGATTCCAGTGGCATGGAGAGGACAGGACTTACGTCTGAGCATACCAGTCCCACTCCGTGTGACAAATACAAAAACAAGTTGATGGACAGAATGCAGAATAATGTCATACATTCACCCCAGTACAGAGATCTGGGACTAAATCCATCATTTTTTTGCTCACAGGCCATTCCAGTTTGAACCCAGCCATATGCAAATCAGTCTTGACCCTGTGCACTATGGGAATAGCCCAGCCCAAACTGCTAAGCCAGGTCCTCCCTGGACTGGAAACGAGCATCCTAGGACCAGTTTTGGGCTTTCAGCCCTCATCAGCCAGGATAGCTTGATTCCAGTGGCATGGTGGGCAAAAGAACTGGGGTGGCATGGTGAGCAAAAGAATGATGGATTTACCCAGATCTCTTGACTGGGGGTGAATGTTTTGATTTGTTCTGCATTCTGTCCATCAAATGTGTGTCTTTTGCTTTGCTATGGGCCCAGCAGGAGTCAGTAATAAGAGAGCCTCAACCCGTCCTGCATGCATATTGTTGTGGATCAAAGCAGACAACAACGTGCAGGCGCTGCTTAAAGTATCCCGGTGTTTGGAAATTACACCGGGACGAATTCAGCATCTCTTTCAGTGGGGCCCAACTTTTTGGCAGGGTGGATGGCGTCCACCCTGTGACAAAAGTGGGCGGACGCCATCTACCCGTGTGTACCCCCGACTCGTGCCCTGACTTTAGGTGTTTTCTTGAATGTACAACATCATGTTTTCTGCATGTGCCATGTTTCCTTTAAGATTGCTTTTGTGTCTCCTTGTAGTTTCAGAGAGGGAGCATTTTCTTTTTACAGCCTTGCCAGGAACAGAAAGTGTGCGATGTGCATTTGAAAGCATAAGAGAGAGATAGGTGTGAAATGTACTTCATGGAGTGTAGTGTTATATGCAGTGGTGCTCAAATGTGCGTTATGTTGTACATTGGGCACTGAAGTGTGTGATGTTATAGGCAGCGGTGCAGAAATGTGCATTGTGTTGTACATTGGGAAGTATTATGAAGTTCTTTTTATTGGCTTTGACATGCCCTCATGCAACCTTGAATCTGACACTGTTTAGCTTGAGCTTTGTACACAGATGCAGGTCTTCAGATCACTTAAGTTGTTTAGGCTAATCATGTTCAAGGTTGTTTACTGTACTTTTGAGACTTTCGTAAACTTCACTGAGATAATGTGTGGGATACTTGCTTGGTACCTTTCAGAACAGAGATTGTTGTTGCCAGAGAAAGTTTTGGAATGTACAGCACTGTCTCACAGTCAAAATCCTGGGGCCTAGCCAACTTCTGTCTTGACATTGACACAGACCAGTACGGTCAGCTTGGTTTTTCGTAATAGGAGAAAGGGGGCGAGATTTCTAGAACTTTTTCCTCATGTTGAGTAAAAGGTATTGATGGTTGGAAATCTTGGTGGAACAGACGTGTTGCTGCAGGGAAATTTGAGGGTCCCGATCTAGACTTCTGCCTGGCCGTCAAGGGCTCCTCCAACTGAGTTGCAAGAATGTTGGATACTTGCTCGGTGGTGTATTTCTTTTACTGGCATTGATATGTTACTCTTGATAATTGGCATTGTGATGTGTGAGTGTGTCTGTGTGCCCATTCAAGTCTCCAGTGGTTATACTCATCTGGATGTATTTAGTTTATATATATCTTTCAGATTTCTTGCAGTGGATGTCCAGTATTAATATCAGAGTGTATTTTATTCCACACATTTAACAGTTGCATCTGTCTACATATAAGTGTTATTATTGCATATATATATATATATATATATATATATATATATATATATATATATATATATATATATATATATATATATATATATATATATATTCACTGAAAAAACCATAGGTTTCACACCAGTTATAGTTAGGTGGAAATTTTACTGACATAAAACCAATGAAATTCCCACGTTATAGTTAGTTGGACTCACTATAACTTGCGTGTGTAATGCACTGCTGATGACATCACATATTACATCACTCATGACATGGTCAGTGACATCACTCATGACACCATCCAGTGAATGTGTGTCTTTCTAAAAAATAAACATGTTTTATATATGTATATGTAAAGGTCGGTGGAAGAATAAATGTTTACATAAGTGTCTAAATGGATGTTTTAAAAAAAAAATTATTGGTTAACTAGCTTATTAAGTGTATCTTAGTGAATACATATATTAGCGAGTAATGTTTAAATGTTTAAATATATGTATCAGTGTTTCACTTTGTGTATAAGTGGCTGCATGGGTTGGTGAGTAGCTACATGTGTGTTTATATGGGTTATTAGATTTTTTTTAGTATCTTTATAATTGTCTGTTTGATTTGGTGGGGGTGTTACTTAGCACATAGATGCATCAATGACTGACTCACTGTTTGTATGTGTTTTGAAGACAGCATATGTGTCAGACTGTATGGGTGAATGAGTGTGTATATGTATGTGTTAGTAAGTGAATGACTGTCTCACTAGTGTCTTTATCAGTAACTACATATGTTTTAATCTAATATATGTGAGTATTGATGTATATATGTGAGTATATGTGAGAGTGAGAGATTGAAAGAGTTCTTGTTTTAATAAGTATGTCTTTCTATAAGTGATTGTTTAAGAGAGTAAGTATGTGTAAGTTTCCTTAGAAGTAAGGTGGTAGTGTGTATATAGCTGTATATGCAAAAAAATGGATGTTCAATAGTTTATTTGCATGCGTGAGTATGTGTGTGAGCAAGTTTTTGAAGACTGTCGGTGTGTTAACAGATGTAAAGGTGTCTCACTACATATGATAAGTGAGTATATGTGTGAATGACTATATAGAACTGTTGGTGAATGAGTGGATGTGTATATAGATGGTGGAATTACTGAATTCGTTGTTGTAACTGGTATAGGTATCTCCACTTTTTTGTAAATGTTAGTTTCTATTTTTGAATATGTGTTTCAAGGGTTACTTTACAGTGAAAGGAGGTCAGTCACTCTGTCACAAGGATGGTGTCATCAGTGATGTCATGAGTGATGTCACTGACCATGTCATGAGTGATGTAATATGTGATGTCATCAGCAGTGCATTACACGCGCAAGTTATAGTGAGTCCAACTAACTATAACGTGGGAATTTCATTTGTTTTATGTCAGTAAAATCTCCACCTAACTATAACTGGTGTGAAACCTATGGTTTTTTCAGTGAATTTAATAGGTTTTTTAAATGCTAATTCCTAACTATAACTGGTATGAAACCTATGGTTTTTTCAGTGAATTTCATAGGTTTTTTAAATGCTAATTCTTAACTATAACTGGTGTGATACCTATGGTTTTTTCAGTGAATTTCATAGGTTTTTTAACTGCTAATTACTAGCTTTTTATAGGGCCTCATACCTATGTGTTTTTAGTGAATTTCTAAGGTTATTTTTTCGCAAATATCTATAGCTTAGAAAGGTATGTTTTTCTAAAAATGAATCCTATATTGTATATTTTTTTATATTTCACTCAGGTGCGCTCCCGGTGCGCGTACCGGTCAGCGCCCCGGTGCGCGTACCGGGCCGCATCCCGTAAGCGCACCAACAAAAAAAAAAGGAGTGAGCATGAGGAATGAGGAAAAAAAGAGAGTGGTGTAAAGAGAAAGGGAGCTAGAGGGAGAAACACAGAGGGACTGTGTAAGAGATAGTAAAACAGAGAAAAGGTATAAGAGGAAGTAAATGAAAAAAGGAAAATAAATAAGGGAGCAAAAGAAGAGAAGAAAGAGGAAGAAAACTAAAGCAGATGTTCTAGGAGAATGTGAATGGGTGATGACAGTAAAAGGAAGGAGAGTAAAGCATGAGGAATGAAAGGTAGAGACGGAACCAGAGAAAAGGAACAATGGTGACGGAGGGAAAGAAAATAGCAGTGAGTGTAAATAAAGAGGAGTGAAAGAGGGTGGATAAAAGTGAATAAGGGTAAAACATGGGGAGTGACAGAAAGAAAGAACAGAGAGAGTAAAGGAAGGAGTGTCAGAAAGGGACTAAGTGAAGCAGAAAAAAAAGGAAAGAGAGGGAGTGTGGGTGAGCAGGGGCACTGAAAGAAGTTGAATGTTGTAGGAAAGTAAGGAAAAGAGAAGTAAATATGGAGAATAAGAATAAGTGAGGGAAGCAGAGTAAGAAAACAGGGGTGAGGTAGAGTGACAGAAAAGTAGTGAGGTTAAAACAAAGGGTGATGATAAATTACATTTTGTAGTCACACTTACCATATAATTAATGTAAATTTACTTGCATCTTTAAACTACACTTCGTATCTGTGAAAGACAAAAGAAAAACAAGTTATAATTAGTAAAATATATATTTTAAAATAGAAGAAACTGGTCAAGAGGTAAAAAATTTAAAAAAGTTTACTAAGAAATAAAGCAATAGTGAAGGATACAAAAACAGAAAAAAAGTAATGTAGAAAGAGAAAAAAGAGGGAAAAAGAAATAGAAAGAGAACAAATTACTGAAGATAAGTAAGATACTAAAAGAATGCGAGATACCAAAACGAAATCAGGAAAGATAAGAAAGTAAAAGGAAAATGAGTGAAAAGGAGAGGAGTCTAAATGAGGAACTATTAATAAGAAAGAGGAATAGAAGATGACTGAGAGTGAGTGAAGGGGAGTCACAGAGTGAAGGGATGAAGGGAATGAGGTTAATATAGAACGATGGAGGAAAAAAGAGTGAGAGAGAAAGTACACAGAAAGACAAAGGGAAGGACTGACTGAACTGCCGTACAATGAGTGAGAAAGGAAAAAGAGTAAAGGAGCAAAAGAAGGAAAGAGAGGGGAAGAGAACTAAAGCAGTGGTACTGAGAGAATGTGAGAAAGATGAAAAGTGGTGGAAGGGAGAGAGGAAATGAAGACAGTTGAAATTGGATTGAGGAGTAGTGAATGAAGTGGAGTAAAAGAACAGCGATGAAACAAAGTTAAAAAAAGGCAGTGTAAGTGAGTAAAGAGAGCTAAATAAGGGTGGAAAAAGGAAAATGAGTGTGAGACAATGGGAATACAATATAAATTACACAATGCAAACTATAGAATAACTTATACAATATGTTACATTGTTTATTTTTGCTGTTCTCAGAATATATTGAATTTCACTTAAATTAGTGAGTTCAATCTCTTCATCATATAATAGCGGGGAAAAACACAATCTAAAAGATTGTGTTTAAAAAAAACCATAAAAACGTACAACTCATATATGTACACTAATCTTAGATTCACTTACTTTTCCGTGAGGCCAAATAGAAGATAGTGAAGGTCCTTTTGGTGGAAAAAAAGTCTGCTGCTCTCTATAACTTCCATTTCATCGACTTCCTATGAAAAAAGATCTAAGAACATCATACCTTACACTTTCCTTATGGCCAAATCGTGTCAGATATAGGAGTATTTTTTACTATGAGATCCACTTACAGTACCTATATGAGATAAATAATTTTAAACATTACATTAACTAACTAACTAACTAACTTTTATTAACTATTCCCGTCTTCAAAGGCCAATTACCTTTACTAAAATGTTGGTTTTAAAAACACTAGGTAAGAATTTTTAAAGTCATAAGGCAAACGTTGTTTATAAGTCAAATGAGAATCATTGCAGTAACTCCAACCTTTTTTACATTTTAAGTAGCATGTATAATGTCCTGATGTTGTCGAAGGACCGTCATGATAAATAATAGCTTCGGTTGTAAAGGTTCTTCCTGAAATTGATAACTGAGAAGCCACAACATTTTTGATTCAAGTTGTCAATTTATTTCAATCAGGTCTACATCGTTGGAAAACTAAAATGATATACTGACCATAACTTTGTATAAATAATGTGGATAGCATTGGACACTTACATTGGGTACACACCATATAATGATCTTCTGCTTTAACTAGATTTTTAAATGACGCTGATTTACAGTCTGGTAAAGTCAAATATATAAATCTTTCAGTGTCTATTCTAGTATTACTTGATGAACTACAATTGTGGCAGTCATGCTGCCATTGATAAGAAAGGCTGAAAAGATTATCTACATCTACACCTTCAACTTCCAAAACACCAAACATATACATTAAAAATTCCTGACAATCCTGCTGAATGTTCTGTGAAAATTTATCTTGACCAGAACACATATCTAAAATATTTCGAATTTCTGTTACACTTTCTATTTTTCGCTCTATCACTGCTACATTTCTCAAACACAAAATTCAATAAACCACACAATCTTTGATCCCGATTTTCAACAATCTGTTCTTGTAAAGTTTGAAGAAAAAAACCAACATTAACCACTACATTAGCATAGCAGTTGACACCAGAACTATTTTCAAACTGAAATCCAACAACATTTTCATCAGAATCCTTTTTCTTTCTGTTTTGAATTACAGTTTCATCTACTTTTTGTCTTTTTGCTACTACCTCACTGCAATTATTCTCATGTCTTCTTTTTTGGCCTACCACATCAAACAGAGGATATTGAGGCAAATGTGGAGCATACTCTCTTCTTAACCTATTGTATTCTTTAACACAATCTCGATCTGCACAAATCTTTGTCTCATCACACTCAATCAAGTACAATCCTGATAAAGTTCTGACTCGTGATAATGCCACATATGCCATACCCTCTTTAAACACAGATCTTCCAATGTTCACCAAAGCACTATCTACACTTAAACCTTGAGATTTATGAATTGTTACTGCATATGCCAAACAAACAGGAAACTGCTTTCGGCGAACATATAAGTCTTTTACAAGTAAAAATCTAGCAGAACAACGACTGATTTGTTGTACTTGCTCAATACCATCATTTTTTTTTTTTTTTAATTCCATTCCATCTCTATTTCTATAATACACAAAATCAACAACATAACCCATTGCTCCATTTACCAGACCTCTTTCAACATTTAAATTCCTTTTCAAAATGATACGACAATTTAAACACTCATTCAGAGTCTTTTCAAAACCAGCTGTTTTAGAAATACTTTTCTCTAATGAATCCAATTTTGTTTTCAAATTTTCTGACAAAACAATTGTTGCACCCATATGCTCTATTTTATCTATTGCTTCCAGTTTCACAATCTCTTCATCTTCTAACTTTAACATTTTGTTGTTGAAGATGGAACATTCTTGCAGAGTTGGCATCAAACATATCCCAGATTTCTTCTCAGTCATTTTTTAAAAAATATTCTCTGGAAGAATCTTTTCATTTGGATACAAATTTGAAATTAATCGAGCATGTAAAGCTTCTTTCCCAAGCTCACTTACTTTTCCAATTTTTACATCTTGTAGAATATTTTTATAATCTTCATCCTTTGCCTGTCGCATATTTTGAAGCAGTTCAGCATATTTAAAATGTAACCATATATTAACGTTTCCAATGCTTCCAAGGGACTTCCTGGTATCTTCATGCGTGAGCATTTTAAACACTGGTTGTCCTTTTACTGGAGTCAACTGCAATAGATCTCCAAAAACAGTAATGTGTTTTCCTCCAAATAACACATCATACTCTGTTCTAAGAATTTCTTGCATTCTCAAATGCACAAAAGCAAGCATTAGATTTGAGACCATGCTTACTTCATCAATGACAAGAAGTTTCATTTACTTCAAGACTCTGGAAACTTCAGAACACGCATCTCCAGATAACTTGTTGTAATGCAATTTATTATCGTGCTCACCTGGCAGCATCAGTAAACGATGTAGAGTAATACCTTTAATGTTATGTGCTGCCAGTCCAGTTGGAGCAGTTACAACACAAGACAGCGGTGAATCAGTCCTTTTCTGCAAATAAGTTTCAATGGCTTTAATCAGAAAACTTTTTCCTGTTCCCGCTTCTCCACTTACGTACAGTCGAACATGCTTAAATGATGTACATGAGCACACTTTTTTCTCATGTCTGAATCCATGTTCAATCTGTTCTGTAACTTCGCCATATATCTTTTTCTGCTCAACGTTTAGTTGCTTTACCAAATCTTCTAAGTTAACTCCATCCTCTTGAGCTTGTTCCATAGCTCTTTCCACCTCATCCATGGCAGTTGCAGCTTCATTTTGGATAATTGGTCCTCCTAGTGGATCCTGACTCAATGAAGTAGAACTCTGACTGTCTTGAGAACTGTCTCTAGCAATCTCTTCAGCAATTGTGGTTTCTTGCTCTATTTCTTCGTTCAACATTTGCAGATAATTTAGAAAAACAGGACATTCTATGGTATCCTTAGTTGCATTAAAAGAGTCTTCATAACAGAGAAAATCTCCAAGTAGTTCCTCTTCTGTACGCCATGGCTTAAAGAGTTGCAAAAGAGCTAAATAGTAAAATTCTCTTTTGTCTGGAGCTTCGCAACTCAATTTTCGATGATTAATCAAATGGCCTTTTCTCTGCTTCACTAGACATTCTTCATACCCAATGACAGCATATTTTCCATTATTGATATCTTCTGTGATGTTCCTCTTATAACTGTAGTTTTGCAGAACTTCATACAAACAAGTGTTCTCAAGGTGAGTACTTCTATTTGGATAGTATGTATCCAACATATTTGTCTTAAAAATATCTGTACTGTTTGGTTCTTTCTCCGCCAAATATTCAATTTCTTGTACAGATTTCAAAACTCAGTTTCGTGTTGCAGCAAGCCCTAGACTCACCCAAATGATTGTTCTTGATTTGGCATAGAGACTTGCTGATGATAACCGATCAGAACATTCATATGCTCCAATTTCTCGATGCAACAACATCTTCAGACTGAAACTGTATAATTTCTTGCTTAGACTCTTTTCATGTGAAATGTCCTCCCACATTTCCCTCAGTTCTGTCTTTTCTTTTTTTGGTGATGTAAGATGTCACATATCGAGCCACAGCAATAGAGTTGTCAGCAACGAACTGAATATCCATGTTAGCATTCCACATGGACAAAATCACTGGGTTGTAGTCGTTGATCTACTTGGACTCTTCGTTTCTTTTTGAATTATATGTATTTTTGGGAGATTTCCTCGTCACAGTATGTCGTAGAGATGACATCAAATTATTTACTCTTCCCTTAGAAATCACTGGTCATGGAAACGCAAAACGACATTTCTTGTAGTACTTTTCCTTGTTTTTAAATTTTCGACGACAGTACTTTCCACAACGATGAGATTGAAAATGTAAAACTTGTTGCCTTAAACTGTTTTCTTCAGTAGTTTTTGGAACAGCACATGTTGAATACTCTTCAATGAAACTCATCACTGTTTCATCCGAATCTAATCCAAATTTGGGTGTATCTTTAATCCATAACAACATATGTATATGAGGAGCACCTCTCGCTTGATATTCCTTCCTCCAAAAGAAATCCAAAACCTCTCCAAGGGGAGGATTTTTTTGTTGGTAATAAAAGACATCATAGCTTCAAATCTATGATTAAAATATCTGCAAACATTCACTGAATCCAAAGAACACAGTTCTCCAGGTGTTTTCAATTCTATATTTTGTATGTTTCCATTTGCCTCTCGTAGAAATTGAAGTAAGTCATCCCATGCATACTCAGCACAGCTAAGAGTGAGGAACCATGTAGGAGTTCCTAAGTTTCTTAGCATACATTTCAATTACCCATGACGACGGAACCAATACTCATTTGTTCCACGCTGACATGTCATGAGATTGATTAGCTGAGATTCCAAAATACTGTCTTGCAGATTGACTTTCTCCATAAAGTCCCTTTCTGAAACATTTTGCAGATGAGCTCCACTTTTCAATATATGATTAACTGCATAAGAAAGCCCAGACAAATCACTTTCATACAGTAGATGAAAAAAAAATACGGAATGCATTGCTGAAACCTTGGATCTTCAGCATATAATTTTAAATTCCGGTATTCAGCTGCAGGAATTTGAACTGGTCGATCGTCATATCATCCACCACGACCTGTTGGAAATAACTGTGGAAAACAACGAGCTTCCAAACTTTCTTCCCATACACTAATGGGACTTCCTTTTGCTGCTTTCATTTGAAACAAGTCAATTGCATTCCCCATTACTTCTTTGGAATGCAAAGGATGAACAGTATAATGTTCATATATTTCTTCACTTCTAGACACATCAACTTTTTCAATTTGGCCAACTGAACAATCACTGTCTTCTTCTGTAGCTGTTTGCTCTGCTCCAACACTTACATCTTTATAGTACTCATTGTTTTTGACCAAATACAACGTTGCCTTTTTGACTTTCCTAACATCCACTAAATCTTGCCAGATTTTCTTACTCTTTGTCGGAACCCCATTAACTAGAATAACCAGAGGATCCTCTTCTACTCTTTCTACACCAATTGTATCAATATTTTTCTTGACATCTAGAGGCAAATAAACAACTCTTCCCTTTAATCCTCTTTGTAAATCTGTAGTAGGTAATTTCCCTATCTTAGGCTCCATGCGAACAATAGCTTGAAAAGGATGGACACATTGAATCAAATTCAGAAGGAATATCTATCAACTGAAGATTATTATGAGCAGCTCTAGCAGGCATTCTATCTTCATTTAATTTTTTCAAACAATAATTACAAATACGCTGATCAAAACTCAAATCAAAAGAATTCTCCACCAACAAATAACTTACAAAATCCTTCCATTCACTATTATTTTCCAATTCACATTTTGCATATAAATCAACTAACCTAATCTGAATCTTATAATGAGTCCGTCGACAACACACACAAGTTAAATTAGGCCTTTCACTTGATTTCACCTTAAACTTGGTAACTTTTCTATACTTGAAATCTGTACATTGTCTTCCACATTACCATCCATTACTATATCCATTTCTACACTGTCCTCTTTGTTCCCAAAATAACAAAACTCAATTTCTTCACAAATAGTCTTCACATCTACTTCAGATCCATGCAAAAGAGCACTGTTTAACTGTTTAAGCTTAAGTGCTGGACTTTTTGCATAATACAACCTTCTCACTAATTTCCTCACCTTATTATGATGCACTGCTAACATCCTAAAATGATGAAAAACACTCTGACATACTTTTCTAGAAAGACAAGCCAGTGAATGCCCATGCAAACCTGTGTTTTCTCTTACTCTGCAAGGATCTAACTCTTGCAAAATCTTCATTTTTTGTTTTAGACTTTTCTTACTATATGTACGTAAGAAATTTCGAAGCAAATCGATTGAATCCTGTCGCACACTACAAATACTACTGCACTTCCATGTATACACTGGACCCTTAGTACGTCTCCCTAATACTTCATCACTTAAAACCTCTTCTGCATCTCTAGACATAAGTTTCTCTTTTTCCATCACACAACCATCTTTCACCTCATATGCTCGGCCACTGGTGTCAACTGCATGCACTAAATCATTTTCCTGAAAGTAACTCTCCTCATTAAAAAATGGCTCTGAACTTGAACTATGCATCCATTCTCCAGAAAATACTTCACAAAAATGAGTCCGATTAATAATTCTTTTCCATCTACTGTTCGATTTGAAAACATCAATTGCCTTATTAAGTATCCTAATTCTATTGATTACTAAAATAAATAATTTTTTCTTAACTTCAAAAGCCTAATCAACAATCTTTTCTACACTTTTCTTTTTCTTGTAAAAAGCAGCTCTCTGTTTACCTTTCTTTTAATTTTTTAGCAAATTTAAAACTACCCTATTGCGAAACATTCGTCTACGAATGTCCCTAAATTGATTTAAACTTCTATTGCTATCCATACTCTTATCTCCTGCTCCTTCTAGAGACATTTTTTGAGGGCCTCTCCTTCCTTTTTAGATTTGCTCTCTGCTTCTGGATCTTCACATTACCGTTAACATTACTTTTTGATCCACATAAATTGCGAACAAAAGACTTAATTGTCTTACCAGGAGCTTTTCTGGTGTTTTTTGAAGTACTTGTTGTAGAGGATTCTTTTAATTCCTTTGATGATTTTGTTCTTTTACGTATGGTATTTTTTCTACTCCTTTGCCTTGACGGAATTTTTGCTTGCTTTTAAAATGTTGATTTCAATCTGTGGTTCTGAAAAAAATAACACATTAAAGACTACTATTAGCAAACAACAAAGTAATGACAAAAAGAAAACAATATAAACACTAATTTGCAACATATTAAAGTTTATACCACAGCAACTCAGGGCCTTATTTATGAAGGCCTTGCGCCACCAGTGCGTCCCATGTTAAAAGACACGCACCGCTGCCACAAGGCAATCATAAATAAGGGCCAAATGTAAATACCATTGATTTGGCCCCAAAACGTTTTTTGAATAACATTTAAGAAACACTGCGCAGAACCTATGTACAACCACTCAATATCACTTCTGAAACCTCACTGTTTCCCAAAATACAAATCCTCTATCTTGCAAATGTTCATGGCAAGTATTATCAAAAAGCAAAAAACAAACCAACAGCAAACAAACTTAGTGCCTTATTTATGAAGGCCTTGCGCCACCAGAGCGTCACTTATTTCCCAAGTTTAAAGTGATGCACCGGCAGCAAAAGGCAATCATAAATAAGGGCCAGATGAAAATACCATTGATTTGTACCCAAAATCGTTTTTTGAATAACATTTTAGAAACACAACACAGGACCTATGTACAAGCATTCAATGTCACTACTGGAACCTCACTGTTTACCAAAATACAAATCCCCTATCTTGCAAATGTTGATATCAAGCATTATCAAAAAGCAAGACACAAACCAACAACAAAAAAACTCAAGGCCTTATTTATGAAGGCCTTGCGCCACCAGAGAGTCAATTTTTTCCCATGTTTAAAGTGATGTACCAGCAGCACAAGGCAATTATAAATAAGGGCCAAATGAAAATACCACTGATTTGCACCCAAAATCGTTTTTTGAATAGCATTTAAGAAACACAACACAGGACCTATGTACAAGCATTCAATTTCAATACTGACACCTCACTGTTTAACAAAATACAAATCCCCTATCTTGCAAATGTTGATATCAAGCATTATCAAAAAGCAAGACACAAACCAACAACAAAAAAACTCAGGGACTTATTTATGAAGGCCTTGTGCCACCAGATAGTCACTTTTTTCCCATGTTTAAAGTGATGTACCAGCAGCACAAGGCAATCATAAATAAGGGCCAAATGAAAATACCATTGATTTGCCCCCAAAATCGTTTTTTGAATTACATTTTAGAAACACAACACAGGACCTATGTACAAGCATTCAATTTCACTACTGAAACCTCACTGTTTAACAAAATACAAATCCCCTATCTTGAAAATGTTGATAGCAAGCATTATTAAAAAGCAAGACACAAACCAACAGCAAAGAAACTCAGGACCTTATTTATGAAGGCCTTGCGCCACCAGAGAGTCACTTTTTCCCCATGTTTAAAGTGATGAACCAGCAGCACAAGGCAATCATAAATAGGGGCCAAATGAAAATACCATTGATTTGCACCCAAAATCGTTTTTTGAATAACATTTTAGAAACACAACACAGGACCTATGTACAAGCATTCAATTTCACTACTGAAACCTCACTGTTTAACAAAATACAAATCCGCTATCTTGCAAATGTTCATAGCAAGCATTTCCAAAAAACATGCCACAAACCAATAAAAAAGAATCTCAATCTGCTTCCAAAACTGAGGTAATGCAAGTGACATTATTCTAAATGGTTCAAAGATATTTATTTAATGAGGCAAACACTATTAATTACTTCTCAAAAATATAAAAGCCATTCTTTTACCCCAAAATCGTTTTTTAAATATCTTTTTACAAACACAGCACAAGTCCTACGTACAAGGAATCAATTTCACTACTGAAACTTCACTATCTGCTTCCAAATATTCTCCATAGAGCAAACAAGTCTCTATCTAAATTAAATAAATCATTACTTACCTTTACAAATGCTTTGGGAGATTGAAAACAGTGTCAGACACACACACCAATTTTTCTTTATCAGAGCAAAAGGTGTGCACTCAATACACTGAAACCAAGACTGGCATAGAAAATCTCTAACTTTACACACATATGCCTTATTTCAACCAATCAAAAGTCTTCCCTAACTATTTTCAAACCAACACCCTTCCAACTGAGGTACCGGGTTTTTAGGAACCTGGTGGTGCCAGGGGAACAACACCCAGAGACCTCTTGGTTCTTCCTGTTCTGGACCACAGAAACACAGAGTCTGCTAGGTGATGTCAAAGATCGAGTTTTATTGTCTGCAACCAAGTAACAAGCGTCCTAGAAGTACAACAGCACGGGTTGTATATTCTCAGGAGACTGTTCGTTTTTACAGAGCCAGCCTTCTCTTTTTATACACAATATTACACTTCAGGCAAGAATTCTTTGTTTTACGATGCAACCATATACATATTTCTACAACAAAGAAAAAGCAAAGTCATGATGGCCAGCCTACATTTTCGTATGTCCAGTTCGTGATAGATTTCCCAGCCAGGCCCAGAACTACCATCAGATATCGATGAAACCCCAATTAAATCGGGCACCTCCTCCTTGTAAAACTAACCATAAAAAAGAAACAGGGACAGGTGTGTGTATGATAAGCGTGGTTTGTATGCAGTGAATGGTTTATGACATGTTGTGCCTTGATGTTAATCTCGCTCTGCCATTGGGTTGGGGACTACCCGAACAGGTTTGGCTGGAGGCAGTGAAGGCAGCTCGCCCAGGTCAGAGAGGAGTCAGGAAAGGTGGACGTGTCCTTTCAGCTCGAATTCGGCCTTGGTCAATTGACTATGTAAGGGCAACCCACAAGATGGATGCCGTTCACAAGATGGAACCTCGAGGGTTCAAGACAGAAAATACTGTTTTAAGGTGGTTGCATTGCTCGATCACGACGTAAATGCACAGGTATAATGTCCAAGTCATTACCGGTCTGCCGATACCAAATTCGTCATGATTGGATGATATTTTATGACATGAGTGTTGGACCTTGGTACCATATTATAGCAGGGCCCATAATTTTCAGAACCACAGACCCTCCTTTTGCCCTTATATAGGCAATAACTCATGCTAATCTGAGTCCAAATCTGTATTCATGAAGTCATGGAGATGCTGCTGTAGCATCATCCTGTTGCTCAGTTCGTCCCTGGACACAGGCTTCCTTACACATGATGTACCACAGAGGCCACATATTGCAGGAGCACACTGCACACACAGGCAGAACATAAACAGAATGGCTAGGATCATTCCAACGAATATCAGAATGTTCCATCCCCAAGCAGATATCAGTTCCGAGAACCACCCTAGCAAGGACCAGTCCCCTTTTTCTACATGAATGGATTCAGAGATCTTGTGCAGTTTGGAGATGGCCTGGTATACTGTCGGAGCATTGTCAGGGATGAAAATGCAGCAACTGGATTGGATCACTCTACATACCCCACCACGGTCTGCAAGTATGACGTCTAGGGCAACCCTGTTCTGAAGAGTCATAAGGCGGTCCGACTGGAGCTCCGCAGTCAAGTTACTAAGGGCACCAGCCGTTTCAATCATGGCGGATTCAACTACCCTCGTCAATTGGCGAATGTTCCTGCTGTTCACCATAGGCCCCCAAAACGGCAGAAAACCTTTTGCGAAATCTCCAAACTCCTGTTCCGCAGTGTCGTCTTTACTCACGACACCCCTAACTGTCCTTGTCCGATGGTAATCTGCCTCGGCCGTGTAGGTGGGTGGCAGCAGAAACGAGATAAAACATGTGCCCGAGAAGTCAGGGGGCAACCATGTATACGCTCTATCGTGGCAGACGAAGTACGTACCCTTAGCTGCTAGGAATGAAGGAGAGGTCTGAGACGAGAAAACCTAAGTCTCAGTACAGACACTCTTCCCTAACTGAGCTCCGGGGTTTTTGCCATTTCCCTGCAGACATAGGTGACCTTGGTGGGGTACTATCCAGATTGGGGAGGATTTCTTTGATTTCTGGCTCTCAGCTAAGGAAATCCCATATTGAGTTATATTCCATCTGCTGTAGGGCGTCAATTCATCTCTGGGAATCGTTTTATATGTGTCGACATCCCTACTCATATTTCTAATTCCCGCCACTAGTGCCTTGTTGCTTGAGTTTTTCCCTGGGACATATGGTTCGAGGGCAAACAGGAACATTGCTCGAAATGCCCACAGAGAACCATGGTAGCCAAACGGCAGGATGAAATACGGTATACCCTTGTCTGTCGTGTGTGGCACGAGGCCACATACCCAGCAATTCGTGGTGTTCATTACAGACTGGTGCTGGTGTAAGAGCTGGACGAATGAGTTATTTACAAATTCTAATCTTCTGGCAGACTCGTGTTTAGGTACAGGGTGAAAGGAGCGCGGGGAATCAGTAGGAGGAGGTGTGGGCTGAGTGTTGTGTACAAATGTTACTCGAAAGGTGAACAGAGCATAGCCCACCAAAAACATCATTATGCTACACAACATAAAAATGCATATTACTAAAAATTGTTTTCTTGCCATCACAGTGCATATTGTCTTTTCAAAATTCGTAGATCTAGCAGGTCTCTCCCTCTTTGGAAACTCCATCCTCTAAGTTGCTGCCCGCGGTGGGAGATTGATTCTGCTAAAGAGTGCTTCTGTTCAGTCCAGGGTAATTCCCTTAGACCAACCAGAACTGTCGACCTAACCGTCTCCAGCTGCACTCCCTAGACTGTGGCAACCGCGACCCTAGCAGCAGAACCGGATGGCCGTTCGAAAATCAAAAAATGAGCAAGTTTCCTGGATGAGAGAGCTGCACAATCAAAAAGGAAAAAAACGTTTTTATTTGTCCTTAGTTATAGGTCTTGGCCTTAAGTTATAGTGGTTTCGGCCAGGTGCTGTGTTGTCTTGAAACAGGAGTTCAGGCTCAGTAGTGTCCAATTGCACTGACGGTGGCACAGATCCTTGCAGAAGGTTATCGCTCTCCTTGTCTGCAGTAGTTCCTTTCAAACGTGCATCACTGAAGGGTAAGAAGCGAGGCACGGTCTCGGTCTCTGAGCGGCAATTCCCTCCTGGACCCACCGGTCATAAGGGAGGGGTAACGGGACCCTTTTACAATGGGTGCCGTGCACCCAGTTCTTCTTGCCGTGGACACGTACTGCAGAGCGGGTAGCCAGCAGAACTTGGAAGGGTCCGGACCAGCGAGGCTGCTCGTTCTTGGTTCGCTGGAAGTTTCGCACCAGGACCCAGGCGCCAGGTTCAATTGCGTGGCCTGGATCATCAGACGTTGGAACTGTGGACTTGTTGGTGTAAAACACGCAATTTAGTTGTCAATTCGTGCAAATAGTCAAGCAGTACAGGATGCTCTATCTCACTGAGCTTTTTGGGCCTTGGCACTCCCCAAATGTTGGCCGGTCGGCCAAACACGATTTCGTGGGGACTAAGTCCCATTCTAGAATGGACAGTCGTTCTGGTAGATAGGAGTGCCAAAGGCAGCGCGTCAGGCCATTTAAGGCCTGTGCTGGCCTGTATCTTGGCTAGTTTCAACTTGAGAGTGCCGTTATAGCACTCTACTAGTCCAGCTGATTGGGGGTGATTTGCAGCGTGAAACTTCTGGTGTATGCCTAGACTCTCACACACTCTCTTCATCACTCGTCCCACGAATTCACTCCCATTATCACTCCAGACCACTCGAGGCATTCCAAACCTGGGGAAGAATTCTTTGACCAGGGCTTTGGCTGTGGACAAGGCAGTATTGTCCTTAAGGTGATACGCCTCCACCCACCTGGAAAAGGCACAAACAACAACGAGTACGTATTTTAGATTGTTGCACCTCTTCATGTGGATGAAATCTAGCTGCAAAACCTCGAACGGATACGTTGAAGGCGCAAAATGACCAGCTGGAGTTGGGGTTCCCCTACCAGGATTGTACTTCAGACACACCATACAGTTCTTGACCACATTCTCTGCACATTTAGGGATGCCACTATTCTGCCATACTGGGGCCAACAACTTACAGATCCCTTTCACGCTGATGTGAGCCATCCCATGAGCCATTGTCACCACTGCAAGCACATACGCGTCGGGTAAAAGCCATCTCTGATGCTCTGATAATTCGACCCAACAACCATTCGCATCCAATCTACCCTTGCTTTCTCTCCATTCATTCACCTCTTTCTCAGTGGCCTCGGATTTTATAGACTTCACACTCTCAATTGTGTCTTCGCACATGCCAACATCACCAATCCATCTTGCGGGACCTGCAACATACATTCGACTCATCACATTCCTTGCAGTCTCTTTTGCAACTTCATCTGCAAATGCATTCCCACGACCAACATCATCTTGAATCTTTTTGTGTGCACTGCATTTCACAATCGCAACTTGTAGTGGCAAGGTCAGTGACTCGAGAAGCTCGTTAACTAACTGACCATGTTGGATTTTTGTGCCATGCGATGTCAGGAACCCACGTTCACGCCACAATCGTCCAAAACTGTGAGCCACGCCAAAGGCGTACTGGCTGTCTGTGTACACATTCACTCGCTTTCCTTTTGCCCACAATTATGCTCTTGTAAGTGCAATTAACTCTGCTGCTTGCGCAGAATTGTGTGGGATACGCGCAGTTTCTACAATCGTGTGCAAAGTCGTCACAGCATATGCTGCAGTCGTATCGCCATTCGGCAACTTGAAACATGAACCATCAACCCATAAAGCATCATTACATTCAGGAAGAGGAGTGTCCTGTAAGTCTACTCTCCATTTTGTCTCTTCTTCTGTCTTAAAACAGCAGTCATGTCGTTCGACCTCATCTGTCTCTGCTGGAATGGGCAATAACGTGGCTGGGTTGAGTGTATCACACCTCTTTATGTGTATGTGACTCGCTAACAGTGTCAGCTCATAACTTGACAGTCGAGCACTAGTTAAGTGCTGTGTCCTTGTTCTGTTTAGCAAAATGTCTACTGCATGTGGGACCATAACTATCAGTGTATTATTCATTACTAACCCAGCAGACTGTCGAATACAGACAGCTGCTGCAGCAGTGGCCCTCAAGCAACTTGGCAATGCCTTAGCTATGGGATCTAGAGTTGCTGAGAAGTAGGCGCATGGACGCTGTTTGTCCCCAAAACAATGTGTCAGGACTGAGAATGTGCAACCTTCCTTCTCATGCACATATAATGTAAAAGGCTTACTGTAGTCCGGGTTACCCATCACAGGAGCCGAACACAATGCGTCACGCAATTCGTGAAAGCTTTTCTGACATTCTTCAGACCATGGAATGGGTTTCGGTGTATCCTTGCAAGTTAATGCCACCAAAGGTTTGGCCACCAATGAGAAATTTGGTATCCATTGTCTGCAATATGATGTAATGCCCAAGAAAGCACGCACTTCTCTCTGTGTCCTTGGGACACTCAATTTTGCAATTGCCTGTATTCTCTCTGGGGTCAGTCTCCTTCCCTCCTTCGATAAGATGTGACCTAAGTAGGTCACTTCTTGTCGACAAAATTGCAATTTCGAAAGAGAGACTTTGTGCTTCATGTCACATAAATGACGCAACAATGACAAAGTGGCTTGTGTGCAAATCTCCTTAGTATCTGCAGCCAGTAGCAAATCGTCTACGTACTGAATAAGCGTTGCACCATCAGGTAGAACAATCGTGTCAAGTTGTGATTTCAGAGCTTGACTGAATATAGATGGACTTTCACAGTAGCCCTGAGGAACGCGTTTGAAGCGGAAGCTTCGACCTCCTAAATTGAAGCCAAAAATATCTCTGCTCTCCTCGGCAATCGGGATGCTGAAGAAAGCATTCTTCAAGTCAATCACTGAGAACCAAGTGGCTGAAGCTGGAACTATAGTCAATAAGGCAGTGATATCAGGAACAACTGGAAACTGTGGCACAACAATCTTGTTCACTTCTCTAAGATCGATCACAAATCTGTACACAGGTGGCTGAGATGGATCAGTACGCTTTAAAACCGGCAAAACAGGACTGTTACAAACATTACCCGTTGTCTCTTCAATGACATCTTTCTCAATCAGATCATAAATGATCGCTAACAACGCCTTTTCACCTTCACTAGAGATCTTGTATTGGGGAATACGTGGCAATCTAACATTGGCTTTCAATGTTATGACATATGGCGCTATTTCCAAAAGACTCAGATCATTAGAACCAGTAGCCCAAAGTACATCCGGAAGACAAGACAATTCTGTTGGAACATTTTCCCTTGACAAATACATTGGTGAAACCACTTTCTTACCTAGCGTAATTTGTACTCCCGAAGGAGAACAGTACAAAGTCGCAAATAATCTCTTTAACAGATCCAATCCTAACAAGTTTTCACCACAACCTGTTGTAAGAATGAGGGGTGCTTCCAATTCACATGGCCCAACAGAAAGGGGCATAGGACTAGAGATCGGGTTCCTAACCGGGGCGCCAGAAAAACCTACTGAAACATTCATTTCGCCAGACAAAGGTGCGCCAGGAAGTTTCGAGTGCATAATAGAACTCTTTGTAGCACCAGAATCCAGGAGAAAAGGCTCTGACACACCTGATGTAATCACCTCAACATAAGGTCCATTCTGATCTACTGGGACTGAAACAACTCCCTCTCTTTGTCCATGGCTGTCCTAGCAATCATTACCCTCATTTTCGTTTTCTGCATAGTAATCATCAGCGTAGTACTGAGCTGTCCTAGAAGACGCATTATTCTGCTGATCAAAGCTGTTCATGGAACTTTGAGGCGGAAAAGGACGAGAATTCTGGGGGACATTTCCACGGCCCCTACCTCTAGGAGCCTGTGGAACACCTCTACCTCTTGCACCAGAAACACCATTCAGACGTCGCAATAAAGCTGGACAACTATTCTTGAAATTACCTTCTTCCTTACAATACGCACACTGATTCGGACCATACGGTAAACGCTGTTGAGAAGACTCATTTCTTTGCGAGTTTCTCGAATACTGTTGAGGTTGCTGATAATCGTGCTGACTGGCAGTACGAGGCGGATAGGCTTGCTGGAGAAGGACTTTAGTTTTCAAATCTTTAGTCTTTTTGTCTGCCTTCTCTAGCTCGTCTTTGCGCATATTTTCATAGTACTGGGCTGTGGCTAAAATCTGCGCTGACGTGGAAACAGCCCAAGCACTCTCTGAATCTTTCAATTTATTACATAATTCAGGAAGCAGATTATGTACAAATTTGTCAACAAACAATCTTTGGCCACCCTCGGTAGCCATATCCTGACCACTATGATCAACGAAAGTCTCTTCAAACCTCGTGAAAAAGTCAGACACATTCTCATCTTTCTTCTGCTTGCATGCAGACAACTTGTCCCAATTCACACGCACTTCGGGCATTAAGGTCTTCATATACGTGATAATTCTACCAGGAAGTTCTGCAACTAAAGGCTCGGGCTTGGAGCCACCAACTTGTGTAGCATCAGCAGCAGTAATATTAGCCCATGTATCACCTAACTCTTGATCATGATCTGCATGACGAATCTTTCCCCATAAAGGCTGTGGAACAACATTTCCAAACAACATGTCTATGTCTGCTAGATTCATGATACATGAACTGGCAGTCTGTGTTAACTCCTTATAATACCCTGCAGGATTCTTGCGAGGATCAGGCAATGTCTGTTTTAGGGCTAAAACTTCAGATCTTTTCCAGGGAACATGTACCCATACACGATGGAAATGCGGCGGAATTGCTGAATTCGCATTCGCATCACCTTCCCTCCAAACTGGAGGAACTTCTCTGATAGGGTACTGTTGCGCTTTCTTCCTACCTGGCATGTCATACTCAGACAGTAGTCGGGAATTGCTTCCCTTACTCCATTATGACAATAACATGTCGATTGCTGGTTTGACATCTGCACCCACAATCATGCCTTCCCCAAACTTGAATCGCATACGGAATAATTTATTCATGTTGGACTCTGGATCATTTCCCTTCAAATCTTCACAGAGATATACACACATCTGTTCAAATACATATCTCTGTGTAGATGCTTCCCACTGACTGAAGACTTCCATAATGGACTGAGTGTCATACTTCGCAGTATTGGTAACCCAATTACGTGCTAACTCATTCAGCACTTCTCTCTCTTGATAGTCAGGCAGTTGACTCCGTAACTGTCTTCGTTCAGTTTTAGGGGTCATCTTAGGCGACCCAAAGAAAGGTGAGAAAAGACCAGTGACAGTACGTGTCACTCTCTGTCGAACAGAAGGAGAAGCTTGCGGAAAGGCAGATGTGCCAGAAAAGACAGGCAGATGTAAAGTAGAAGTCGAGGCAGTAGCAGAAAGAGGATCAGGATAAGCAATTGGAGCAGTAGGCGAAGTCGCAGAAAAAGTAAATGGAGTATGTAGCGAAGGCGGCGGCCCTTGAGAGGGCTGCGCCGGAGGAGTAGAAACCAGCTGAAGAGGAGCTGGTGCTTGAGTAAGAACTGGTGTTCGTGCGCCGGGGCGCGGCATAAAAAAACGTCGCGGGGGTGCAGTAGCATCTTGTGCATAGGGGGGTGGTGAACTCAACAAGTGGGACATTAGTGGATCGCTATCAATTTTCTCCGTTGATCCTTGTCCTCTACGTGGCAACACTGTGTAGCATTTATCTACTGCTAGCTTCTTACTTCTAAGCATTTGTTCACTCTCTTGCTCTTCCTCATTATCCCTGTATGCAACGGCAGCTTGTACCATTGACATACCTCTTTTATTCTTCTTTGCTAATTTCATTTCTTTCTGTTTGGCTTCCTTGCGCCATAGGCGAAAAGAGTCAAACATCGCCGGCCGGGCTTTCTTCTTGAACAGTTTCACCTCTAGATTATCTAAAATCTCTGTATCGAAACTACCATATTGGGGCCATTTTAAAACACCATCTTTCCTGGTGTATTTTATCCACACGTCATTATATGTGATGAGGCCTACTCCGTGCTTCACATAGAGCTCATATGTTGGAGTTCCAATCGGAGGAACCGGACACGAATCCTCGAATCGGGAGTCCCTACTACAACCAAAACAAAACAAGTTTCCAAGTCTGCTAAGACCAGGCATCTTCGCTCACTATCTAGCTTCAAACTTCAAAGGATTATCGATTACGATAGTCTCGTGAATACACGAATCCCTTGGTTTTGGCGCTTGCAAGGTCCAAACAAAGTGTATCTCGAGGATACCAAAACTAAGAACAAAACTAAGGACTGGGAGACGCTCCACTTATACTTAACTGAAATATTGATGATTGATGACGTCACTAGAAGACTCGTCTATCGTTTCGCTCTACCAAGTATCGATGGGTCCAAAACATGGCGATAGTCAGGTCAGCAGTCCTTCGTAGCTGTCGGGACGTGGGGAACCTCGCAGCAAAGACCTTCGGAACCACCTCGACATACAGGGGTCGCTGAAGTGGCAGGCCGTCCTCTGGAATTTTCACACGAAGCTCTTCACGAACATCTGGCTTGGACCGACACCGCTTGATACCGCCCCGAGTTGGGCGCCAAACTGAGGTAACGGGTTTTTAGGAACCCGGTGGTGCCAGGGGAACAACACCCAGAGACCTCTTGGTTCTTCCTGTTCTGGACCACAGAAACACAGAGTCTTCTAGGTGATGTCAAAGATCGAATTTTATTGGCTGCAACCAAGTAACAAGCGTCATTGAAGTACAACAGCACGGGTTGTATATTCTCAGGAGACTGTTCGTTTTTACAGAGCCAGCCTTCTCTTTTTATACACAATATTACACTTAAGGCAAGAATTCTTTGTTTTACGATGCAACCATATACATATTTCTACAACAAAGAAAAAGCAAAGTCATGATGGCCAGCCTACATTTTCGTATGTCCAGTTTGTGATAGATTACCCGGCCAGGCCCAGAACTACCATCAGATATCGATGAAACCCCAATAAAATTGGGCACCTCCTCCTTGAAAAACTAACCATAAAGAAGAAACAGGGACAGGTGTGTGTATGATAAGCGTGGTTTGTATGCAGTGAATGGTTTATGACATGTTGTGCCTTGATGTTAATGTCGCTCGGCCATTGGGTTGGGGACTGCCCGAACAGGTTTGGCTGGAGGCAGTGAAGGCAGCTCGCCCAGGTCAGAGAGGAGTCAGGAATGGTGGACGTGTCCTTTCAGCTCAAATTCGGCCTTGGTCAATTGACTATGTAAGGGCAACCCACAAGATGGATGCCGCTCACAAGATGGAACCTCGAGGGTTCAAGACAGAAACTACTGTTTTAAGGTGGTTGCATTGCTCGATCACGACGTAAATGCACAGGTATAATGTCCAAGTCATTACCGGTCTGCCGATACCAAATTCGTCATGATTGGGTGATATTTTGTGACACGAGTGTTAGACCTCGGTACCATATTATAGCAGGGCCCATAATTTTCAGAACCACACCCCTCTCAGACCTTTCTATCCGGTACCATAGCAACTCCCTCCTAACTGAACTCTCAGGTTCAAAAGTTTATTCTACAATGTTGCAAATTAAGTCAGCAAGGATGTTTGACCTCTCAATACACCAGCTTATTGAGGGCATTATTGCTTTTAGTGACTTTTTCTTAACCATTCAGATTGCTTCTTTCACACAACACAACCATGCACCCTAACTTTCAGTTTTCAACTATCTGAATCCACCAATCATTGTTTGTGATTCAACAGCAGGGAAACTCCACAATTATTTTTTTGTAAACTCCTACTGTTCCAACTGCCATTTCATTCCCACACTTCATCTGACTGCACCAGAACCTTCTCTCATCATGTATTCTGTATGGATTATTGGACATAGCTACATCCACTGGGCTCAAAGGTATGCAGCAAGCAGAAATTATCACAACCTTGATTTATCAAATGTGGAAATCAAGTGGATTGGCCAGAGAGGATTGATATGTCATCAATTGATACCATTGGTGAAAACCTTTTTGCATCTGCCAAACCCTGACCTCCTAATAGTGCACTGTGGTGGAAATGATTTGGTCACTATGACTGGGGTTGGTCTGGAAATGCTTTTAAAAGACACCTTTGATCAATTGATGACACTTTTTCCACAAACTGCCTTGGTATATTCCAATATATGCCAAAGACAGAAATGGAACTGGTCCAACCAATTTTGTCCACAATTTGAGAAAGCACGGAAACATGTGAATAAATCTGTTTCTGCTTACATGAGAGACTATGGAATGGGTTCAATATACAACAATAACTTGCGTTACAACATGCAAGACATCTACAGAGGAGATGGCGTGCACTTCTCAGATGAGGGGAATAGAATATTCCTCCTGAATTTAAGACTGTGCATTGGAACCTACTTGTAGGTACTTAAATCAGCCACAGAACCCAAAAGCTCTTTTCAGGGCTACCCTACCTCTGATCACTCATAATGATTTTCTTACAACTTTTTTCACTATTTTTCACCAAAGTACGCCCCCCGGTATGCTCCCCGGTACGCTTCCCGGTGCGCATACCGGGCGCTCACCCCGTGGAAAATTTTAAAATGTTTTTTGGGGGGGGGGGACATAAATTGGCCTTCTAAATCCCCCTCAGAAAACCTAGAGGGTCAGGAAGTGTCTACTGTTCCCCCTTCTACCCATTCCCAACATTGTTTGTCCTCCATCTTGTGTCTCAATTGTACCGAAACACAAGATGGCGGACTCCCGTAACGCTGCTGGTGCGCGTACTGGGGCGCGCACTGGTAAGCGCTCCCTAAAAAAAGGTGGGAAACTTTCACCAAATATAGAATAGGCCCTACTACATAGCAGTCCCTACCATTTACCCAAATTTGGTGGAATTCCATTGAGAAATTTAGGCTGTAGGCCTGTCTAAATATCCTGAGGTAAATTACATGACAAAAACACATATGATTTGTTAGAATTTACAACCAATTAAAAAGTTACTTTCATTTTCTACTATTATTTCCTGACATTTGATTGGTTATGTTACGTACATGAATATATATATAAAAAAAGAGGGAAACACAGCCATTTTGGCTACTACTTCCTGAAGTACATTTGAAAAGGAATTACACTGAGAACTTCAACTGCTTTCTCAAAGGTAAGTTGTTAGTTTGGAAAGTGAAGTATGTTGTGCACTTTAAGTTAATTTGAGAAAAAATATTCTGATAGTTATATACTATCCCTCTGTAATAGTTATAGATTGAGATAGGCTTCTCTGTTATAGTTATGGATTGAGTTAGGCTTCTCTTGTATAATTATAAATTTACTTAGACTATCCCATACACTTTTTTATATTTCTAATTCCAGCCTGATACCATACACTGCCCAAAGATAACTTCACTGTTAAAAAAAATCAAAACTACCTGTCTGAACTTAAACCCAACAGTGTCCTATCTCTACTGATATATTTATTTTTTATGCAATTTACAGCAACAAAATGGAAGGAGAACAGAATATTTCTTTCGAAATCTTTTTGGACAACAACCCTGAAGAAAACATTGCTGAGAATGATAACTTTGATTTTATGGACCATCAATTAGTTCAGTGTGTGGAATCAATAGAATCACAGAATAAAAATGAGGACATTCCAGACAATATATTGTTAGAAGTTTTATTACATTTTTATATGTAATTCATCAAGTAGTTCCAAAATGTTTATAATATAAAGTGAGACATAGTATACTGTGCAACTTTTTTGTGTTACATAGTAAGTTTGCTCATAGTTACTTCCTTTCTCCCACTATATTATCTCCAATGTGTATTTAACATCTCTTTATCATCTCCTGCCTCCATGTTGTTTCTGCTTTCCTGACAGACTATGGTATAAATTCCATATACCACAATAACTTCTGTAACAACATGCAACATATCTACAAAGGAGACGGTGTATATAAAATTTTCGACTCTGCATTGGTACCTACATGTTGGTACTTAATAAAAAAAAAACAACAAAAAGAACAATTAATAAACATACAATTTTTGAAAAGTCTGTCATTCTTTTTTCCCCATGGTACGCTCCCTGGTGCGCTCCCCGGTGCGCGTACCGCGCGCTCCCCATGCGCAAAACGGGAAAAAAAATAATAATTTTTGCCCTGCGGGGCCCTTTTATAGCCCCCACATCAAACCTAGGGGATCAGGGGCGGTCTACCCTGCCCCCTTATGGTCATTTCCCCCTTTGTTTTGGCCACCTCTTGTGTCTCGATCCTACCGAGACACAAGATGGCGGCCGCTCCGGACTGTTTCGAATGTTTACAGACACCCGAGAGCCAATCAGCGTTCCGTGCGCAAGTCGCGTGGCGAGCCCGGTGCGCTCCCCGGTGCGCGTACCGGGGCGCGCCTATAGATATATATTTTTTTTAACCTAAATTACTCAAGATCCACTGGAGCACATATCTTGAGACATAGCAAAGGCACAATGGGCTACCAGTCCCTACAATTTTGCCAAGTTTGGTGGAAAACCATTCAGCCGTTCAGTCTAAAAGTGAGTTTGACCGCCCTATGGAAATTAACATGGGGAAAACACGTTTTGGGACTTCCCTTTTATCTCGGCCCCCACTTCACGAATCCCCCCCAAACTTTCTGGGAAGGACCGGAGCTCGACGAGGCAAATTTGAAATATTTTCCGGCAGATTCGTCAACCGACGCCAAAGTTATTCACAATAGAATTTTGAGATTTTGCATTGAAAAAAATCCTAACTATAACTACCTACTGGCGACCGCCAGTAGGCAATATATATATATATATATATATATATATATTGCCTACTATATATATATATATATATATATATATATATATATATATATATATATATATATATATATATATATATATATATTGCCTACTGGCGGTTGCCAGTAGGTAGTTATAGTTAGGATCTAGTTACCATAGGAAAATGGCAACATTCTATTCCCAATAACTTTGGCACTGATTGACGAATCTTCGCCAAATTTTCAAAACTAATTCTTTGTTAATATCAGCTCCTATGTTGAAAGTTTGGGGGTGAGAAAAAAAGGGGCGTCCCAAAACGTGTTTTCTCCATAGGAAACTTTGGACAAGGCTACAGGTAGAACGGTTAAACGGAATTACTCCAAATTTGGCAGGGAGAAGGGTCTTGGTCTGGAAAGCATATTTGGTGTGAATTTGTTAAGTAGTTTTGGAGAAATATAAAAATTTACAGATATTGATATTTGGGAATTCTGCCATCTGATTAGCTGAGACGTTACGAGCAAGAGCTTGCTGCTGATTGGCTGCGAACGGTGCAAGCGGTTGCAACAAGAAAGTGTTGGCCGCCATTTTGTGATTCCGTTGAAGTGAGAAAGGGGGAAAAAAAGGGTGAAAAAAGTGGGAAAGAGAAGGGTAGGAGCACTGTAGCCTCTGTGGGGTATTTAGGGTGTGCTATAGAGGGGGTGTGAAGTGAAGTATTCACCCCTACCGGTGTGACAGTGGTGGGCTACGGAAATTAAGTGAGGTATTGTTTAGAGTCTGATGCTGCTAAGGTGAGCTGGTGCGGGACTCGGGGATTAAAGCATCAGCCAAATTGTGTGTCTTATGCTGTGAAGTTGTTGCGTGTTTATCTAGGTTCCTGATCGATACTGTGACCTTATGCCCCTATTCGGCTATAAATCCATTTATTCCCTATATTGGCATAACCGTTCAAGTGCGATTTTCTGAAAAGTCATCTCTGGCCTCACACGAACAGAGCCACATTCCAGCATAGTTCTCTCTGCCACTTCCTTTGCGACCAATTAGTGCAATGACAGAGCAGAAGTCACTATCTGATATTCCTAGATAACACTCCGAGTTCTTCAACAAGATAAAAACTCAGCAAACCTGGAAATCCCCGCTTGCTATGTTTTGATTAGTAATGGAACTCTAATGAGCAACTGATAACTATCACTTCCTAGTGACATATTTAATTGACGTCTTATGTCCAGCAAACTTGCGTCAAACCCGGCACCTGTCAGGTATAAATATTACCAACGTTGCCTTAAGCAATGGCTGTTGTATGAGCTACTGATGCAAGCTGCCTGCAAGACCCCGTGTTGGTGAAGCTAGCACCCTGTCGCTGCAGCCTGCTGTCCCTTGGTGGTGAAGCTGCTGATACCATTATCGCTGCTAAAGCGCGAACGATGGTGCAGTACGCTTAGGAGCTGAACAGCCGTCCCTCTGCGAAGACATCAAGCAGATTCCAGCTGCCGGCGGACGCTGTCCCCCCTCCTTCCTCGACGCGCTGAAGAAAGCCGCTGCCTTTCTCCTGCAGAGAAATCCAGCTCCGGCGTTTCCGGTCTACCCTCGCGGGTGACTGGGATATCGAGAGTGACCCCTGAAGGAGATACCAATCCTCCATCATTCTATTCAGAGGTATGGTGTTGACTAAACCCTTAGATGAGAATTCTTGAAGCAAACCTTGGCAAAACCAACTTAACTTAAAGCTACTTACTTACTCCCCTTCCACATGTTAGGCTTAGGTCAGGCACACTGGGGTAGGCTTAGTTAGAAGCACCAGTTGAGTATGTTAGCCTAATGTATATATGACTGTATATATGTTTTATTACTTTTAAACCATTGTATGGCTAAGAAACCATATCAATGCTTTTACAGTTCTATTTCACAATCCTTATCTTACTGTACGTACTTTTTATAATAACAAGTCTTGCAATTGTGGCAATACATTTCTCTTGTACGAGAAGAAAGACTGTTCAATAAATGTTAACCCTTTATTGACAAACGCCCGTCTCTCTGTTCTCTACATCTCGTGAAAGTAAACGCACTAGACTGACTGAGTGAAATACATGTCTATTGTTTCACACGACCCTAGAGATCGACTCTTGATCTGAGGAGCAAAGTTGTCATGTTGCACGGTTGTTGGAAAACTGAATCCCTTCTTGTCTGTGCCAAGGAAGCTGATCACTTCCTATGCAGAGAAGAAAGTTTCCAGTGACCTCTGAGCTAGTTCGTAACACAACCCAATTAAGTTTAGCATAGTCAGTGGAGGCCTGGAATATAAGCAGTTCCACGTCGATACTACTGTTTATGTTATTCCAATGCGCAGGGCCTAGTGGGAAACTAGGAACTACACTACATGGCGCCCAACGTTTGGTAAGGCGATAAACTAACGCAAGACTTTTAGAGTAACTCAGTCGTGCATATTTCACACCCCTTTCTCCCGTAAATACTCCAATAGACGTCTGGAGTGGGTGAAAGGTTAAAATCCGCCCGACCTTAGTAGGAAGAGATTCCTATGTAAAGCTCTGGTTTATTCAACGTTGAAGGATACAGTGTTCCAAAATATTGTGCACCTAATCTTTGTCTCCTTGGAGACCTACTCTGCAAACCTTACATTTTTACAATGCCAGAAAATAACGGAACCACTGGGGCCGCAGTAGATGCGACTCAGCAAGGTCCCGAACACACAGACCCGGATGCTATAATCATCCGGGCACACTTAAGAAGATCTATAACGTTAAAACTTATAGAAAACGGACTGACACCTCAAGGTGGTACGGTCGTCTTCGTGATAGAGGCTCACGAGTATCGGCAGACAGAGGTATTCTATTCATGGATAAACTTTCCAGCGGTAAACGCTATAACAAAAGAGTTTCACTATTATAAAATAGAGAAACCTCCGGAAGAGTACGCTCCTTTCGAGGAGATTGAAATTCCACTTAAATTTCAAGAGCACCTGCTCTGGTTTAATGGCGCCCTAAAACACAATGATCACATAACTAGGCTCGGTCCACTAGGTAGACCAGGAGCCACGTGGCCGGTTCTAGCCAGCTACACACCACATCCTGACATTGTAAAAATGTCTAAGGAAGAGCTGTTAGCACAGCTCAAAACATTAATAAAAATACATAGGCAATTAGTCCAATATGTAATGCGGACCGCAACAGTCCAGCCAGCTGTTAATGTACCACAGCTGACCCCTCATCAGGGGAACACAAATAAAATTACACCACAGAACATACAGTCATGTCTTGGTAAAACACCCGTAAAACGGGAACAAATTCCTTTCTGGTTAGCACAGAAAATCACTCAAATAGAGGCAGTATTTCCTGATACTACCCCTATTGAGAAACACAGAATCTTGACCATCTGCCTTCCTATGGGAATCGCACCACACGTGGAGGACTGTGACACTTGGGGTACAGTCTTTGCTTCCATTTACACAAAAACACACGGTGTTCCGTCTATGGCGGTAGTACCAGAAGTGCTAAAACAGATTCAAAATGAATTCGGTCCAGAGCCCGCTTTAAATCTAGGTATGAAATTACTGAAAGACTTCAAGCAGGTCTCGGCTATATTATTAACCAATATAAGAAGAGAAGCAGCATCTGTGGCGATCCGCCAGAAGTTGAAGGAAACAGATATAAAAGATCCTGTTGAGCTTGCAAAAATCATAGAAAAATGCTATGAAGAATTAGGTAGAGACAGCTTGGGTGGGAAACCGGTAAAGCCCCAACTGCTCGAAAATCCTGAAAAAGTATTTATTAAAAATAATTTAAACACTCCTAAAAAGAGCTGGGATGGAAATAAACAATCCACTCCCAAGGAAAAAGTTTTCCAGTCCAGAGGAAGGTCTCCTCGACGGAGGGAAAGAACTCCAACTCGAGAACGCCAGTCTCCCCAGCGGGAGCCCTCTGAGAAAAGATATAACCTTAGAAATAGGGATAATCTGAAAAAACCTGATAGATATCAAAGTATTGATACACGTCCCTCTCGATCTCTTCCACAGAATTCGGAAAGAAGAGGACGGTCAGACGCAGGAGAGCACACCAAGTCCAAAGACAAGGAACCTGCTCAGAGTAAAAAATCTCAATTTCAGAAAAAGAAGGTAGCCAGTTTTAGAGTAATCAACCTAGCCGAGAATACTGAGGACACAGTTGAAAAACGGGGAGTGGGCATTGACAATGTTGGACAGTGCAGCAGAAATCAGTATAGCGCGCAAGATCTTGATGAGTCATCTGGAGACAGTGGACACGAATGAATACATTCAGGTTGAAACTGTCGACACCAGACTTAACGAGCCCCATAAAATATACGAAATAACATTGCGTATAGAGGGTGATAAGACTAGGAAAATAAAGGGTCTATTTTGGGATAAGCTCTCAAAAGGCTATGATATTCTGTTAGCTGAAAAAGATTGGCCCCCAGAGTTTGTCAGGGAGTGCCCTCGTGGCGAAGAAGTGATTATGCCTGCCTTCTCGAATCACATTCCGATTCACAAAAAATATACCTATGCAAGGAAATGGGCGGTAGCCCAGGCACCTGCATTATATAAAAATCATGTAGGATGGGATGAGGATTCACCTCCTCACAAAATCCAATTAAAAAGTGAACCTACTGCCCAACGGCAGTATCCCATAAAGCAAGAAGCTAAAAAACAAGTCAGGGAGATCTTAGATCAACTTGAGTACCAGGGGGTGATTGAAACATGCACCTCTCAAATGAACAATCCTTTGTTTCCTGTCTCCAAGCCAGACAATTCATATCGTCTAGTTTTGGACTACAGACATCTTAATACATGTTGCAAAACTTTTGCAGTACAAAACTCGCATAGTGCAGCCCTAATGAATAATATAGTTAGGAAAAAAATATAAAACGACATTAGACATATCTAATGGCTTCTTTTGTCAAAACATTGCACCAGAAAGCAGATATTTGACCGCTTTCTCTGCATTTGGGTCGCAGAAAAAATTCTGTCGACTCCCACAGGTGTTCAAGAACAGCCCAGGACTATTCTCAGCTAGAGTAACAGAGTTACTACAAATCTATGATGATGAGGCATTATCTTACGTAGATGATATCTATCTCACAGACGACGACTTGGATACTCACTTGAAAAGAGTGAACACCATAATACTTGGGTTCGCAGCAGAGGGTTACAAATTCAACTTTAAAAAGTCCCGAATTGCCCATCTGACAGTACAATTTTTAGGGTACGAATTATCAAGTGAAGGGAAAAGCCTAGCGGACAACTTCTTAGAGAAGTGCGCTGTACTCCAAGCTCAAAAAACGCTGAAGAATTTACAATCCATTCTAGGTTTTCGGAATTTCGGAAGAACTTACATCCTAAATTACGCAGAGAGGGTTAAACCTCTCTACGAACTAATTAAACCTGATTTTAAACAAATCAATTGGACTCAGAAACACACAGAAATTTTGAGATCACTGCAAACAGACATGTTAGCAAAAACAAAATTAGATACACGTGACAACACGATCAATCTTGTAATCCGAGTCATCCAAGGAAGATGCGGATTCACGTACCTAACCTCTAATGAGGGAGAAAAGGTACCAATTTCAATTAAATCTCACTTGTACACACAAGCGGAAAAAACATTCAGTCACACAGAAAGAACTGTGAAAGCAGTGCAAATCGCATTAGCAAATGAACGAGAACTAGCACACGGCAAACGGATTAATATCCTTACAGCGGAATCCGCCTTCGAAGCGCTATTCAGCCCAGTAAACCTGCCTACAGTGTCACTGGATCCGAAATGGATACAGTGTATAGATTCTCTAGGCGCGGAAGATGTGAAATACTATTTCGCCCCGCAATTTGAAGAACTGAATGATTTAGAATATGAAGAAGAATATCCTCTGCCAATCGAAATTCTGCCTCTCCCACAATACGCCTGAATAATCTATACAGATAGCTTTGTACAGCATTTCAATGTAGAGAGCAAATCCTACGATGCAGCATGTGCGATCATTAAATGTCGTTGGCTGTGCGGTAAAATTACACCGAAAGTAACAAAAACTGAGTCAGTAAAGTACTGTTCGGTTCAGAGAACTGAAATCAGATCTTTAAAGATGGCGCTCGAAAATGCAGAACGCGAATTCCCCACACTTATCGTGTGCGATTCTCATTTTTGCGTCAACTCTTACAACAATAGACTGCAGAGTTGGATCGAAAAACACTACAAAGATGACACAGGTGCCACAATAAAGCATAAAATGCTCTGGAAACAGGTAGCTCTTTTACACAAAGAACTATGAAAGACTCACGTGATTCACGCACAGAGTCTTCGACGTGATGGCGTTCACGTTGCAGGGAATTAATTGGCTAATACAGCCACAGCGGAAGCAACTAAACCGGCTTCCGTAGCCACAAAAAAGCGTACAGATAAATACATAGACGGGGAAACCATGCTGGCAGTAAAAACGACCGTAAAAGGCGACTGTGCAGCACTACCCGTAAACTATCCACTCAATTATGCATACATAATCGATGCAAACTCTGTTCCTTTTGCTCGAAACCCTGGAGTGGGGGACAGAGTAATTCCAAACAGGAGCAGGAGGGGCTTCCTCTTACTGGAAGCACACATGGGGTTGGGTCTGAAACACCAAACAATCAAAGCCTCTCTGAAAGAATTGCAATCAGAGTACTGGTGGCCAGGAATGAGTATAGATATTCAATGTTTTGCTCAAAATTGTGAAGACTGCAACAGAGATCGCAGTAATGAACAGGCCAGTGTAGTTTCAGGATCCCTTCTAGACAGCATAAGGCGGTCTATCTGCGCAATCAAAGAAGAGAAGCGCGTCCCAGTGTACACCATTAAGACGAAAAGCACTTAAATAATGAGGCCTCCAGCGCTCGGCTGACGCTAGAACGGTTATAAAAGATTTGCGAGTCCATATCGGCATATACGCAATTACCACGTTCCATTCTGACCAGGGTCCTGCTTTCAGCTCTCGAGCCTATAAGGAGGCCATGGCTAGCATGGGAATTGGGTTGCGGTATTCTTGTCTGTCGCACCCCGAAGGGAATAGTGTGGTAGAAAGAAAAAACCGTGACATAAAGCAATCTATAACAGCGAAGGTATTAGGTTCAGGCGCTGGGTGGGTCAAACATTTAATAAGTGTCCAGACTAGTCTTAATAACATGCCAAGAAATTCTCTAAAAGGTTTCAGCCCATACGAACTATTGTTCGGAATTAGAATGCGTGTTCAGGACCTCGATAGTCAGATGTCAGTGGTACAAGAAGAAACAACAAACTTTGACATCAAAGATCGTTTGGCTGTTTTACAGGAACTGAATGAAACAAGAAAATCCTTAAGCAACATAAAGTTAAAGCAACAGCCAAGTACCACTGACGAGGCACCACCAGCAACAGCCCCAGCAAGGCCTGTCTGGATTCCAAAGATTGGGGATCTAGTCAGAGAAAAGAGAAGGAATTTGGGCCTTCTTACAGAAAAGCAGTACCTGTCTTGGCAGTCACCGGAACAAGATCAGTTGTGCTACCGCCCCTTGCTGGTAAAAAGGAGAACAGAGTCGTGTCCATCGACCTGGTAAAACCACAAGCATGTGGCCTATAATCAACAGTCGGCCCAGTGGACTCCCAAGAAACAACAGAATACCCAAACTTGCAACAATCCAAGAGGTTCAAACTGAAAGACTAATCACATTCGATCAGCCTGCAGTGCACAATGAAGGACTATGCAATAATGCCATGGAACTCGTGCCTCTTGAGACACAGATTGAAACAGTTCGTCAAGAAACAACACCAGTCTACAATGATGTGGCATCAGAAAGTGCTACTGAAAGACAGATTGAAAGAACAATCCCATCAATTGACAGAACTGCCTCTGGTTATTTCATCAACTTCGACAACTTCTCTGAAAATCAAAACAACCCCGAAGTGATGCCAGAAATAAAAAAGACTTTTAAAGAAAAAGCAACGGAACTCTTTCATCAACTGAAGGAAATCTACCTTATTTCCCCTTGGCTAGAGTTCTGGTTCGGTCTAGGTGTATTTTTCCTCCTGCTTTGGCTCATCATGGTACTGTGTTTGGGAAAATTCATTGAAGGAAAATATATTACAATGGACACAGCAAGTCAGAACATCAACCTAGTCCTGAAACCACACAGATCATCCCACGTGAAGAAAAGAGAACTGTCAACAGTAAATGTCACAGCAATTCCAATACCTGGTGGGGTAGTATGGGAGAAAACAGACTATGAGATATATGGTCCGGTCGAAATCCTGAAGTATCCTCATCAACTGAAGGTTTCCTTAAGTGACTTTGTAACACCTAGTACATTCTCTGATGATTGGGACTTTAACAGTATTAATGACATGATGTCTGATTTAGTAATGTCAGCTAGATTCACAGATCATGATTATTTACAAGGTTCATCTAGTTATGAGCAATTATTCTGTTACACCCACTATGGGGATCATTACTTGCATAAATCTGCACAGCCTAGAAATGTTTTTATGTATAATCAATGGGAACATTGTTCTACACCACCTAAAAGCAGTTCTAAAGCATTTTTTGAGAAATTCAAATACTTCTCAGGGTTTAACACCAGTGATGCAGAAACGTTTTATTACAAACTGTTAGATAAAACAGGAATGAAAACAATGCTGACAAATTCTAAATTGATATATTCAGAAGCATTTTATGACAAAATGATGACATTTGGTTTTGATTATTGGAAAAATAATATTGAAACGAAAACAATTTGGGGTACAAAAGATTGGCAGGTGCAAGGCAATGAAGCACTGTTTAGAACCTGCATGATACCAGAACAAATGTTGTTTTTAAATGACACAATACACCAAACATCTTGTCTTGGCCTAGCTAAGAACAAAGACCTTAAAACACCGTCTATACCAAAGCCAATACCTGAGAATGCAACCACAGATATTGAGTTAGACGTGTCAAAAATTTTACATTTCAACAGAACACATCCTGATTGGAAAAAGTGGTTAATCTGGCCTACTGACACAAATAGCTGTCAAGATAGATTCCTGAATAAAACACAGGGCTTAAAAATGACCAGATTAGATTCGAGATATTCCCAGAGACAACATCCAGGGATAATAACAACATACAGTGTAGGGAAACTCTGCCTTGAATGGCTAACTACATCCACACTGGCTGAAATTAAGCAACACTTATCTTTCCTAAAAGATGGTGCTGATTTGCGCGATTTCATTCTTGGACCACGCAAACAGCGTCAAAAGCGTTTCATAGCAACCAGCATCTATGCTGCTTACAACGAGGCTTGGAAAGTCAAACAAATTGAAACTGCTGAAAAAATACGAGAAATTGATCGTATTATTTTGAAGAAATCACTTTCTGTGGTAGACAATGGGTTAATGACTCTGTCTTCCAGAATATATTCGTTGGACAATATTGTATCCTCTGCCTTTGATGTGAAAGACAGAGACTTGCTAATGTTACAACATGGCCAATCTCAATTACGTTCTATTATAGAATTAGGCTGGACGCGGCAAAATCTTCGTTCAGGCTATGTGCCTTGGCGTTTAATCAACACAACGTCATTATTTTCCAGTTTTAACCTTACTGATAAACAGATCAGTTTGGCACAGAAAGGAGCAGACTATACAATCCTGAGCATCGAAAAACTCGAGAGATTACCATTGACAATGTCAGAGAGTCCTGTCATTGAATGGATAATACACGGAATTATCACTATTCCGATAACAACTTTCCGATTTAAAAAGTGCCTTGAATACATACCTGCTGGCCAGTATGAACAATTGGGTAAAGGATATGTAAAATCTGAATGGAAATTACCATACACTCATTCTTGCTATAGTGACAGCAACAAAAATTTATTTCTTAGTGGTGACAACTGTAAACATTCACTAAGCGGTATACTTTTGTGTCAGGGTATTAATTTACACGGAGCATGTGATGGAAATTCAAACAACCTTTCATGCCACCAGCTAGTCACACCTGCAACTCAGATAGAGCCCTTCTTTATGCAACTTTCGAACGGGAGATACATTCTTAGAACGGATCACAGATGTTGTGGCCTCTTGCCAGGGAAAAGTTATCTAGTGAAAGTAACATCCATGGTCAAATGCTGTATGCAAGCATTGTTTCCGAGTGGGCCTGCAGACACAGTGACTCCCATCTGGCCTCGTCTGAATCTCTATTCTATACGAATTGATACATTAAGCAAAATGAAATCTGTACTTTTACAGACAACAGTGCCTATAACGTCATCAAAAGAGACGTATGATCTTCTAGTTGCAAGGACAGCTACTGAAGTTCATGACCTTTTATCAACAAATTGCCCCGTGCATTTCGTAGAAATGTTAAGCCAACTCCTTAACATGTCTAGTGCCACAAGCATCCCAGGCATATTTAAGACAGTCTTTATGGGACTGCTAACACCCTTCCAGGCAATTTTGGGAATTGTTCCTAATTTTGTACACTCTGTTTTTGGCGGCATACCATTATTTTTGGGACTTGTAGCAGGGATTTTATTTTTGACCCTCCTGCTTCGTTATGGCAAGCCGAAACTCAGACATAGCTCCCATGGGAATGGAAGAGACAATCCTAGCAATGCGCTACCGGGACAGGATAACGAACGTCCTCGGATTGGCCAGGCTGAGAGATCTAAACATGACCTGGTTCCTTTCATTCAGACCGATGTGGCAAAATTGCATTTTACCTGTGCTAAGATGTATGCTTTGCGGAGATGAATGCGTGTTGGACATCTGTCTTTCACTTCCATCAGCAGTACCAATGGACGTCGATACTTTGCTCAGTCCAATAACGGCTCACGCATTGTGTTGTCCCCAGCGGCTACCAATCCTGATGACGGCATTTGTGGAGACTCCTGTGCTACGACTAGGTGGTAACAGTGGAGCAAGCGACAAAAGCAGCATCACCCAGGTACAGCCATCTGAGAGCATTGCTGCTCCTGAATACGATGACAGCAATCATTCTCACACCTGCCAAGTTACAACGCTATCGAATTTGGTTGAACTGTCACCTGATTTTGTAGACCAATTTTTTGAGAGCCTGTCTGATACGATGTTCTCACCCGTAGAGAAACAATAACTTTTCAGAAGCTTTCCGACACACAGCGTTCCCAGGAACTCTGAATTCGGCCTTCAGTTTTGATCAACAAAAACTGCAAAAAGCTTTGGAACTCTATTTCCCCGTTCAAGCATTAATTCTTTTGAATTGGACATTTTTAATATTGACCATTTTTGGCACGAACAATTCTTTGCTTAGCGTAAAAACTATTCTTAGAGAACAGAAGCTTCACACTTCTATTTCTAATCACATCTAGAGACATAACAATATGACACCAGCCTCTAGCACACATGTTATTACAATGCATTTATATGTGATGATTTATCTCGCCTTTCTTCTGTCAGAGATACTTCATGTGTAATTCTTTTTGCATAATCGTTCATTGATTTCATATGCAATAATTTTTTGAATGATTACTATGCTTCAAAAAACGTACAGTACCTAAATTTCATGTATTTCAAGTACGCCTATTTCGAATGCATTTATGTATTTTGGGGTGGGCAATGTTACACATGCATCTAATTGCTTTAGTTTTAGTAATTTTGATGGACATGAATACGTGGAGTGGGTGTTGCGTGTTTATCTAGGTTCCTGATCGATACTGTGACCTTATGCCCCTATTCGGCTATAAATCCATTTATTCCCTATATTGGCATAACCGTTCAAGTGCGATTTTCTGAAAAGTCATCTCTGGCCTCACACGAACAGAGCCATATTCCAGCATAGTTCTCTCTGCCACTTCCTTTGCGACCAATTAGTGCAATGACAGAGCAGAAGTCACTATCTGATATTCCTAGATAACACTCCGAGTTCTTCAACAAGATAAAAACTCAGCAAACCTAGAAATCCCCGCTTGCTATGTTTTGATTAGTAATGGAACTCTAATGAGCAACTGATAACTATCACTTCCTAGTGACATCTTTAATTGACGTCTTATGTCCAGCAAACTTGCGTCAAACCCGGCACCTGTCAGGTATAAATATTACCAACGTTGCCTTAAGCAATGGCTGTTGTACGAGCTACTGATGCAAGCTGCCTGCAAGACCCCGTGTTGGTGAAGCTAGCAACCTGTCGCTGCAGCCTGCTGTCCCTTGGTGGTGAAGCTGCTGATACCATTATCGCTGCTAAAGCGCGAACGATGGTGCAGTACGCTTAGGAGCTGAACAGCCGTCCCTCTGCAAAGACATCCAGCAGATTCCAGCTGCCCGCGGACGCTGTCCCCCCTCCTTCCTCGACGCGCTGAAGAAAGCCGCTGCCTTTCTCCTGCAGAGAAATCCAGCTCCGGCGTTTCCGGTCTACCCTCGAGGGTGACTGGGATATCGAGAGTGACCCCTGAAGGAGATACCAATCCTCCATCATTCTATTCAGAGGTATGGTGTTGACTAAACCCTTAGATGAGAATTCTTGAAGCAAACCTTGGCAAAACCAACTTAACTTAAAGCTACTTACTTACTCCCCTTTCACATGTTAGGCTTAGGTCAGGCACACTGGGGTAGGCTTAGTTAGAAGCACCAGTTGAGTATGTTAGCCTAATGTATATATGACTGTATATATGTTTTATTACTTTTAAACCATTGTATGGCTAAGAAACCATATCAATGCTTTTACATTTCTATTTCACAATCCTTATCTTACTGTACGTACTTTTTATAATAACAAGTCTTGCAATTGTGGCAATACATTTCTCTTGTACGAGAAGAAAGACTGTTCAATAAATGTTAACCCTTTATTGACAAACGCCCGTCTCTCTGTTCTCTACATCTCGTGAAAGTAAACTGCACTAGACTGACTGAGTGAAATACATGTCTATTGTTTCACACGACCCTAGAGATCGACTCTTGATCTGAGGAGCAAAGTTGTCATGTTGCACGGTTGTTGGAAAACTGAATCCCTTCTTGTCTGTGCCAAGGAAGCTGATCACTTCCTATGCAGAGAAGAAAGTTTCCAGTGACCTCTGAGCTAGTTGGTAACACAACCCAATTAAGTTTAGCATAGTCAGTGGAGGCCTGGAATATAAGCAGTTCCACGTCGATACTACTGTTTATGTTATTCCAATGCGCAGGGCCTAGTGGGAAACTAGGAACTACACTACAAAGTCATGTGCTGTGGCCGCTGCACTACACTTGTGGAAGTAGTGTCAGCATGCGTTTATAACTACTAGGATGAACTACTGACCCGTACTGGTCTGAAAATCCTGGGGTACGGAAAATATGTGAGGTTCTGTCTAGGGTCTCATGCTGCTAAGCTGAGCTGCTGCGGGACTCGGGATGAAAGCGTGATTCCAAACTGTTTGTCATATGCTGTGAAATCATGTGCTCTGGCCACTGTGCCACATCTGTCCAAGTAGTGTCAGCATGTAGTTATAGCTACTTGGATGAACTTTTGTTTCAAACATTGTAGCTTGTGTATGGTGGTTAGGGGGTGTTAAAGAGGGAGTACGAAGATAAATTTGCTCGTATCACATCAATTCCGTATTTGTGAAGTGCTAACTACTCACTCCTACGGGTCTGATGGGGCTGGGGGCGTAAGCTGAGATGCTGACGGACTCGGGGTAAAGCTGTTGAACTACTGACCCGTACCGGTCTGAAAGTGCTGGGTACGGAAATTAAGTGAGGTATTGCCTAGTGTGTCATGCTGTTAAATTGAGCTGCTGCTGAACTCTGGGATGAAACCGTGAGCCTAAACTGTGTGTGCTATGCTGTGAAGTCATGTGCTCTGGGCGCTGTGCCACACCTGTCCAACTTGTATATGGTGCTTAGGGGGTGTTGTATAGGGAGTGCAAATGTAAATCAATACGGTATTTGTAAAGTGCAAACTAATCACCCTTCTGGGTAAGTAGAGTCGGGGATCAAAGCGAGAGGTCTGTGCTGCAAAGTGAGATGGTCTGGCTGCTGCTCCACAGCTGTGTGGAGAATACATTTTGGCGAGGGTCCGGGAGTTGCCGTTATCTGGCCCTAAAATAGCGGGCCTAAGTTGTAAGTTACAGGGTAGCTCTAAAAAGAGCCCCTGTGTTCATTAGTTGGAGCTACATATAAGTGCGGATGCACAGCTTCAAGTTATTCAGGAAAACTCGGTTACCGTGATCTGTGAAGTGTAATCCATCACTTCTGTATATATCCGCCATATCAAAACATATGCTGTTGTTGTAGATGGTGCCCATTTTGTGGTCTCTAAGGTATGCAGACACAGCTTTGTTGACTTTCTTCCTAGATTTTCAATCTGAGGATAAAATTGTTTGGACCATTTCCACTTCTGTCCTTGGCATATATTGGAATATACAAAGACAGTTTGAGGCAAAAGTAACATCAACTGTCTAAAGGTGTCCTTCATATGCATTTCCAAACCTACCCCAGTCAATGTGCCTAGGTCGTTTCCACCACAGTGCACCGTCATGAGGTTAGGGTGTTGGAGATGCAAACAGGTTTTAACCAAAGGCAACAATTGGTGCAACTTCAATCCTCTCTGTCCAAACCATTTAATGTCCACATTTTGTAAACCTAGGTCTAAGTCAATACGTCTCTGTTTTGCATACCTCTTGCACCAGAAAACATAGCTATGTCCTACGATCGACACTAGCATTTTGAAGGTATGGCTGGAAGGTATGGAAAGATGTCTATAGCTCATGCAGTTCCTTCGTAGAATAAGATATATGTTTAAAGATGGGGAAATAGTTTCTTTTGCATACAAAACTGTACCTGATTGGTAGATGACAAGCATTGTTTTTTAAAGTAGGGTGTAGATTCATTTTGTGGAAAAGCATCTTTGTGATTGGTTAAGAAAAAGCAGTTTGAACGTGGAGTACATATTATAGGATAAAATGTGATCAAGTCAACCACACCTGCTACTTGCATTTGGAATGCAGTGTTCATACTTAAAACATTTGTGAACTTTTAACCTGCACGTGCCGTTAAATGTTCGAGAAAATGTTGCAAAAGAATATCGTTAGGTTTTAAAAAATTGATTAACTTTTAACCTCCACGTGTTGTAGAATGTTTTAGAAAGTGTGTTGATAGAATACGTTGCATTTCTGACTTCTATGTGTACTTGAATATTAATAAAATTGTTTATATGGAAATTTAGAAAGACAGTAATATAGAGAAGTTTTGAAAGCTAAAAGAATCATGGAACTATTCTAATTTGTTCTTTATTACTTACTGACGGTCGCCAGTAGGTAGTTATAGAGCTAAGACCGAGTTTCCATAGGAAGAGCATTTTTTGTTTTGCTTATAACTTTGGCTTCATTTGATGAATCTTCATGAAATTTTGAAAAAGGAATTCTTTCTTCATATCAGCTCCGATGTTGAAAGTTTGGTGTTGATTCGTCAAGGGTGGGGCGAGATAAAAGGGGTCCCAAAACGTGTTTTCTCCATGTTAGTTTCCATAGGAAAGTTTAGACAACGCTAGAGGTCGAACGGGTGAACGGAATTACCCCAAATTTGGCAGGGAGAAGTGTCTTGGTGTATGAAGCACACTTTTGTTTATTTGGTGTAAATCCGTTCAGTAGTTTTTGAGAAATATCAAAATTTACAGATATTGATATTTGGAAATTCTGCCATCAGATTGGATAAGGCGTTACGAGCAGGAGCTTGTTGCTTATTGGCTGTGATGGATTTGCAACTAGCAAGTGTTGGCCACCATTTTGTGACTCCATTGAAGCGAGTAAGGAGAAAAAAGGGAGAAAAAAGTAGGAAAGGAGGGTAGGAGCACTGTAAGCTTTGTGGGGGAGTGCAAAGCGAATTAGTCACTGTTACCGGTCCGAAAGTGTGGTGTTGCTCAGAGTGACATGGTGCTGAAATGTGATTCTGCTACACTCGGGTATGAAACAGAGAGCCTAAATGGTGAGTTCTTTGCTGTAAAGTGATGTGGTCTGGTCTTTGTAGCATATGTGTGCAAGTAGTGTTAGTAGGCGTTTATACCATACAGGGAGTGGAAAGCGAACTACTGACCGCTACTGTGTGTTGATAGTATACCAGAAGCGGAAGCAAAGAACTCACGCCTACCCGTGTGAAGACCCGGGATCAAACCGAGCTGATTGTTGTAAATTGATGGACTCTGGGCACTGTAGGATACTAGCCGCTTTTGTTTAAGTGTGTAAGTAGTGTTAGTATGCGTTTATAGTATATAGGGAGTGGGAAGCGAACTCCTCACCCGTACTGGTCTGAAGACTCTGGGATTAAACCATGAGCCTAAATTGTGAGCTCATTGCTGTAAAGTGATTTGCTCTGAGCGCTGTAGCATACCTTTAGAAGTAGTGTTAGTTTGCGTTTATACAATATAGGGAGTGGGATGCGAAATACTTACCCCTACCAGTCTCAAGATTCATGGATGAAACCCTGAGCTCATTGCTGTAAAGTCATGTGCTCTGTGTAGTATTCCAATGTAAGTTATAGTAGAATGTTAGTATGTAATTCTACTAGAATCTAAGTATGTAAAGTTAGAATGTAGGGCTGTCACGAGGGGATCCTTGCTGTGTTTGTACACGGTGCTGGAGAAGACGGTTGCCTTGCTGTCTGCTCCTGTTGGTGGCTGTTTCAGGTGTCTTGTTTTTCTGTAATAATAATTGGATCCACTGCTGTCTGCCTTTTCACTACATAAATTTGGTGACGAGCGGGAGAAGGTAAAAAGAAAGCACCTCTCACCAATATTTCAAAATTGCTTGTGTTGTGCTGAAGACCCATTTTGTTCGTGTAGCTGTTTCTACTCATGCCAGGGTTGTCGGCAAATTGAACTATGTCATCCTACTTCTGGTAGGATTTATATTTTTAGATTTTGTGCTTCCTCTGCTTCTTCACTACATTCTGGTCGCTGTACTACACGTGTATATGTAGTGTTAGTATGCGTTTATACTAAAAAATGCATCCAGGTCCTTGGGAGGGCGACATGTCAGGCGCAGCTCATACAATGTCCCGGGGTGTGCATTCGTGGGACATTTGTGTCTGCTATTAGAGGGCTGATGCATGGCTTCCACTCTGTGATAGAAAATACTTGTTTGACTACTTGAAGCGAGAGGAGGAAAATCTCGTATTGCTTTAATAGAGGGGATGAGGATGGTAAAAATAGAGAGAACAAAAAGAAACAAAAAAAAATAGCAGTGTCTCACCCGTTCTTTTAAATGAGGCCCCTGGTGGGTAATGTTCTGTGGCCAATCCAATTATTATATTGCCGGGTCTCTGTAGAACTGGGGATATTAATGTCATATGTAAATTAGGCGCGGGAGGGCACAGAGACGTTTTGCAGCCCACGGGACCGCCATCTTCCTGGGTATTGTTTACTAATTGTTCGGGGAGTTTGATGCCAACTGAAGTCCGGGGATTGCCACACTCTGGGACTTTATTTAAATATGCAGGGTGGGGCTCAGCAGTTTCTGAAGTCTCGGTGTTCCTAGGCAGTGCCGTATTTATTTGGTAATCACACGGGCAGTTCTTATGGTGTTATAAAGTGATACACTCATAGAACTTTTGCAGTTGTAGAATTACCCAGGCTTCATTTGTCTAATAGTCAGTTAGATTATGTTTGGTAGGTGCACTGTAATAGTAGAAAAGTTTGCCCTTAAAATGTCCTATAAACCGATGATTTTCACAATAAATAATAGACAAGTGTTGTCAGAAAAAGAAGACCTATACACTCAGTTATTCATTTAAAAAAAAAGTAACCTTTATTAAAACACAAATAAATAGAAATGTAAGTTTCATAAAACAAACAGTATAATATAAAAAACGTGTGTTGGACTCCAGTGGAAACAGCGTAGGAAACCTGCAAGACAAAAATGAAGCATAAGTATGTGTGTTATGTGGAAGAGGTAAAGAAAGGTAGTCCGAATGAAAGGACGATCGTGAGAATGGAAGGGAGGGGGAGTGGGTGGAAGGGATAAGGGGAGGGAGAGTCAACAGAAGAGAGGGAGGAGGAGAAAGAGTGTCGGCCTACTGCACCCAGCCCTTAGAGTTTACCCTCCCGTCACCCGTTTGTCTAGGACGCTGGGGTCTGCGAGAAATAGTGTGGTGGAGCAAGTCCTTAAAATGAAACACATGAGGCCAGAGATTAGGGGGCATATTACACCATAGAAGCCCTGGTGTGAACCTGGGCTTCTATGGGAATTTACAAGGACATATTACCAAGCTCATTATCACCGCTTTAGCAGCAGTTTCCTGCCACTAAAGTGGCGATAATGTTATCGCCGTTCTTTTATAATGTAGTCCTACATTATTAGGTACAGGGAAATTGCTTGCATGCACCTGTGCACCCAGGGTGCTGCACCCCAACCCCTTACCCCGCACTGTGCTCAATTGCAGGTCTTGCACACCGAGGCTTTACTGCTCACCTGCCACCACTGGTGTGTCCCACGACGTGTTGGTGCAAGCTCCGAGTCCGGGGTACGTTTGTACGGTAGACCAGGTCTCCGGTCTGGGACGGTGTCTTGATGCCAAAATGGAAGGTGTCAGAATGCCCAGGGCATCACTGCGGAGTCAGCTCCCGCTCTGCCCTTCTTGAGGCAATCAATTGAATGTCTGAAAAGGGAGAAATAATTTAATGGTGGAAACGTCTGGAGGTAAATGAAGGTTTATTTCAAGCTTGATAGAAAACAGGAGTTAAGTACATCCTTCGTTTTTGAAGTATGATCTACCAACTGTTAGTGGCAATCGTGGTTTAAAGAGGAGTTGGAGTGCTCGAGAATTCACAAGGTTAAATATTAATACGTTATACGAAGGTTTATATAGAAAGGAACTGAGCGCATGCTAGAAGCATAATGTGCGCGTGTAATGCAGTGGCGGAAGCCTGTGTGCATGTACACTTAGTACCTAGCTCACTACAGTGCCCTAAAAGCCAATGCCACGTGTCTGTAGGGCAGCGCTGCCTGCTGGCTTAGGCCTACAGTATGGTTTCACAGGTCCCTAAATTGAGACCGATGTGACTGAATGAGGTCAGAGATCTCATCATTGCACACTGCAGCATCGCTTTTTCGCACATGTGCACTCAGGGTGATGCACCCCCTCCTGCAGCATCGCACTCAACATGTGTCTGTAGGTAAGCGCTGCCCGCTGGCTTAGGCCTACAGTATGGTACAGCAGGTCCTTAAAATGAGACAGAGATGTGACTGAATGAGGTCAGAGATCACATCATTACACACAGCAACATTGCTTATTTGCATGTGCGCACTCAGGCTGATGCATCCCACCCCTCCTGCAGCACCGCGCTCAAGAGGTGTCTGTAGGGTAGTGCTGCCCGCTGGTTGAGGTCTACAGTATGGTCCAGCAGGTCTTTAAAATGAGACGGAGATGAGACTGAATCAGGTCAGAGATCACATCATTACGCACGGCAACATCGTTTGTTTGCAGCTGCACAGCCAGGGTGATGCACCCCACCCGTCCCGCTGCACCGCACTCTATTGGAGGCCCTGTGCACCCAGGCCGCTCTGCTCACCTGCTGTCATTGTTGTGTGAGCAAACACTACGGGCAGCAGTGCTCACAATTCAGGTAGAGTGATGTTTGTAGGGTGGTGTACACCTCATGGATCCCTTTCGTGGACGACTGGCAGTAGGGCTCACAATTTAGAGCCCGTGTTGATTGCCAGGATGGTGTACACCTCATGGATCCCTTTTTTTTTTAAATTGTGCATTGTGATAGGCGCGGTGGATGAGGCCATATCACCTGAGGCAGTGTGGAATAAGAGGAACGTGCGTTGTGGTTATCCTAGTTTGAGTTTAAAAGTTTGAGTTTAAAAGTTCTTCTTAAGCGCACGTATACCAGCGGCTTCTTGGCGCTATAGCTAACGGGGACTGAGGGTGGAGGTAGGGAGGTCAAAGCGGGCAATTAGTCAAAAGATTTTGTAAAAAGATGGGTTTTGAGGCTTTTACGGAATTGTGAATAGAGGGGGATGGAGCGAAGTTCAAGGGGAAGGGAATTCCAGAGGGTAGGGGCGAGGACAGCAAATTTAGATCCACCCCACTTCTTTCTCCGGAAACGTGGGATGGTAAGGAGGGACTGGGTGGAGGATCGTAGAGCCCTAGTAGGGACATAAGGGACGATCTCCGAGGAGATGAAAGCTGGCGCCGAACTGGAGCGGGCCAGGAAAGTAATGCATGCGAGCTTGAATTGAATTCTAGCTCGCACGGGGAGCCAGTGCAGTTGTTTCAGGAGAGGGGTAGAGTGGTGGAATTTGGGGAGATTGAAGGCCAGGCGGGCCGCCTGGTTCTGTATTTGTTGAAGGTGACGCAAACTGTATGCGGGAATGCCGGCATACAGGGCGTTCCCGTAGTCCAGGCGGGACACCACCATGGCCAGGATGATGAGTTTTAGTGCGGAGAAAGTGAAGAATCGGGACACCCTGCTAATTGTGCGCAGTGAGAGAAAGGAAGAAGATACCACAGAGCTAACCTGGGAGTGAAGGGTGAGTTGCGAATTGAGTTTAATGCCTAAGGTTTTGACTGAGGGAGAGGGAACAGGAGAAGGACCAAGAGAGGGGGGCCAGAAGAGAGGGGACCAGGGGCTGGATGAACCACCCGTCAACACCAGTTCTGTTTTATCGGGGTTGAGTTTAAGGTGGTTGTGGTTCATCCAGTCCCTGATATGAAGCATAACAGTTTGAAAATTTAGTGTAGCAGAAGGAGAAGAGAGATTGAAGACCAGCTGGAGGTCATCCGCATAATTAAATACGGTGACCTCCATCTGTTGAAGAGAGAAAATAAGAGGGGCAATATACAGATTAAATAGGAGGGGAGAGAGAGAGGAACCCTGGGGAACCCCGCACTGAACTCTTCGGGTGTCCGCTGTGTAGTCACCCAGGCGGACAGCCTGGGTGCGGTCACTCAAGAAGGAGGACAACCAGACCAGGGCACTCCCCCCGATCCCCGCCGCCGCGATACGGGAGAGTAAGGTGTTATGGTCCACCGTATCGAAAGCGGCTGAGAGATCGAGGAGCACAAGCGCCTGGTGCTGATTGGTGTCCATACCCTCCCTGAGGGTGTCAAGGACCGACATAACAACAGACTCCGTGGAGTGTGCGGGGCGAAAACCGGCTTGACGGGGGGCAAGGGCACCGTGTTTCTCCACAAAGGAACTCAGAGCGCAGGTGACATGGCGCTCGAGCACCTTGGCCAGGAAAGGTAGGAGGGAGATGGGGCGGAAATTGGCCGGGACAGAAGGATCTGCCCCCGGTTTCTTCAGAATGGGCACAATGACCGCGGATTTCATAGAGTTGGGAACTATGCCTTGAGAGAGGGAACTATTAAGGAGATGGAGGGGAGGGTCTAGACAAGAGGCAAAGACGTGGCGGAGAATGTGGGCAGGGCAGGGATCAAGCGGAGAGCCGGATTTGATCAGTGGCACTACAGAGGTCAGATTTTCCCGAGTGATAGGGGGAAAGGAGGTTAGTGCACCTTTTGGGGGAGGACATTGAGGATCAACAAAAGATGGGGAGGGAAGGGGGATGTTGGCCTTAATGGTGGTAATTTTATGAATAAAATAATCATTAAGAGAGAGACAGAGGTCTTCGGATGGGGCTGGTTTGAGAGTAGTTCTGTCCGAGAACGCCAGGTTGTGAACGATGGAAAAAATCTCTTTGGACTGGTTCTCTGCTGCTAGAATTTTCGAAGAGAAGTAGGATGTTTTGGCCTCCAGGATGGCTTTTTTATACTGGCTCAAGATGTTGGTGTATTCCAGTTTTAGAGTGGGGCAATAGTTTCTTCTCCAGGCCCGCTCTGCGCGACGGACAGTTAATTTGGTGGTTTTAAGCTCATTATTAAACCACCGATTGGCGTCTTTGTCGCGTTTGGAGGTTATGCGTTTGAGCGGGGCAACAGAGTCGCAGCTGTGAGTGAGCCATAGATTTATGGAATCAACCTGGGAAGCAGTGGTGAGACCCTGGAGAGCGGGAAGAGAATTAGTCAGGAGGGAGGAGAAATTTTCAAGATTGACACGACTCCATGATCGGACCCAGGTGTTTTTGGGTCGGAGGGTCTTAGCTGGGGGAAGAATGGGAAGGAGAAAGGAGATCAAATGATGGTCAGACCAAGGGCAAGGGGAGATAGAAAGTGATTCCACAGGGCAGTTCAGGGACCAGATCTGGTCAAGCCGATGACCTTTAGTGTGGGTAGGGGAGTGGACATGGGATGTAAAGTTGAGCGAGTGAAGGGTTTCGGAGAATTCCTTCGATGAAGGGCATTCGGCAGGATCGGAGGGCCAGAAATTAAAGTCGCCAAGGAGTAAAATAGAAGACTTGTTGACAGTAATAGTGGCCAGGACCTCCAGAAAGTCGGGGAGGAACTGTAGGGGAGACTGGGGGGGACGATAAGTGAGGAAGCATTTTATAATAATAATATATATAATATTTATACTTATGCTAAGTGGGCTGGGCTGGCGTACGCCAGGCCAGTGTAGGGGTTTGAATAATTATTCTAGGGACCTGGGCGTTGTTCACTTCTTGTCTGGCCAGGAAGTAACATGAACATTAACAACTATAATTTACAAGTCTTTGGGCTAAGGACAGTCTTGAATTTCTTGACTTGAAATTAAAAGTTGAAAACCATTGACTGAAAAGCACCCTATTTAGGAAGACCACTGCAGGGAATAGCCTTTTGCATGCTCGCAGTTGCCATCAAAGCTCACTCATTGAAAGTATTCCGGTGGTAGAACTACTTAGAGCGAAACGCAACTGCAGCATGGCAGCAGGCTTTGAAATAGAAGAAAAAATAATGACAGAGAGATTTTTAGCCAGAGGATACTCGCAGAAAATCATCAACAGGGTGAAAACAACAGTCTCAAAAAGAACTAGGGACTTGCTCTTAGCAGAGAAAAAAGAGAAAGAGAGTGACACAATGAATAGTAAAACACGATTCATTACCACCTACAGCAACCAGGCTTTTCTGGTAAAACGTAGCTTGAATAAATTCTGGCCTGTGTTAAAAACCGATCCAGATATTGCTGAGTACGTTGAAACCTATCCGCAGATAACCTTCAAACGATCGAAATCTCTGAAAGATCAATTATGCAGCTCAGTAGAACCCGCAAAAGATAAACTAGTGGGAATACAAGGCTTCTACACATGTAGAAATTGTAAAGCTTGTAAGCATAGCAAAAATTGCAAGGAGGTCCAATTGTCACCATATACCCAACCCTTCAAAATACAAGAGCATACATCATGCAATACAGAATTTGCAGTGTACGCACTGATCTGCCCATGTGGGAAAACTTACATAGGCAGCACAATTCATAAGGCAAAAATTTGAATTCTCGAACACATGAGAGCAACAAAGAATGGTGATAAAGCATATCCCATTGCTAGGCACTTTCAAAGTGACCACAATCAAAACACCGACCTTCTAAGGTTTTGTGTGTTAGACACAGTAAAATATGATGAAAGAGGGGGAAAATCAATTTTCAGGCCCACACCAAAAAAGTTGCTGGCACCTGTATCGGCCTGCTGAGGAGTCTTAGCCACATACTAGGCTTCTTCGACGCCAACACTCGCCAACTTATCATTCAAGCCACCATCCTTTCGCGTCTTGACTACGCCAATGTTCTCCTTCTTGGCGCCAACAAAAGTGAGGTAGCACGACTCCAACGCGTGCAAAACTCTGCGGCTAGAACTCTAGTCGGCCTCCCCCGCAGATGTTCAGCCAGAGCGACCATACAAAAACTACACTGGCTACCTGTCGACTCCAGAATTAAGTTCAAGGCCCTCATCATGACCTTCAAAATCATCAAACTGGATACCCCCCCACTGCTTCGACCACTCCTCACCCCCTACGCGCCGTCACGTAACCTGCGATCTTCAAACCAAAACCTCCTATGCGTTCCACGCATAAAACTCTGCCGCATGGGCGGCCGCTCTTTTAGGTTCCTTGGAGCTCAACTATGGAACAGTCTGCCACAATACATCCGCTCCATAGAAAGCCTACCGGCGTTCCGGAAAGTAATTAAAACGTACCTATTCCCTCTCCCCTAATTCCCTCCCACCCTCTCCCGCTCAGGCAAGGGTCTGTGGTTCCTAGCGCCGGGACGCCTCATTGCTGGGGCAGCTGTTTGCGCTCTATCAAAACAATAGAAAATAGAAAATAGAAACAGGGTACAGCGTCTATGCAGATTGGAGTCAAGATTCATCATAAAGGATCAAACAGTAGCACCCATTGGTCACAATTGTGACGAAGAATTGGAAACTCACTTGGGATAAGAAGAATATGAGAGGTCTCTTAAGTTGTAACTGAACTGTAATTGAACTGTAGCTTTTTAGATATAACTGTCAATCTGTTTTTAGTGTTTGGAAGCCCACAAAGTGTATTTGGACCATGAATGGGCTTCTGACTACAATGCTCCAACATAGGAATTAATTGTCTCATTCTCTATAGAGATTTTAATCACAAATGGTGTTTATTATTTTCTTACGGTTTTTTTCATTAGTATGTTTCCTTTAGAACACATCAGATACTGCGGAATTGAAGAAAGTGTGAGAATAACAGTCTTCTCAAAGGTAATACGTTAAAACTTTATAGAGGAGTGATAATCACTGGTTGAAAGTCTGATATATTAATTTTGATTTCAATTGTGAATTATATGGCAAATAATTCTTATTGATAATGTATGCCCAGTGGAGCAGGATACCTAATAGGAAGATATTGTTTATTAATGTGCTTTCAAGTATACATTGTTAACAGAACTGTATGCCCACTGGGTCGTGATAACTCGAGCAAAAAGCCGTACATGTGCTTTGATTTAAAGATGAAATATGTAGAGATATGAAAAAGTTAACTGAATCAGAATGCACATGCAGCCAAACTGAGAATAAAGATTTGCCGAAATTAGCGAGGTGATCCCGCTCAATAAAGTTTTGTAACACAGATTGAAGAAGTAGGCAAAAGCTAAAGACAGATAAGCAATAACTTTAATTTATTTGGCATAAAGGATTTTTTTAGTAATGAGAAGTACCAATATTATATACTTTGTGATCCGCAGAAATGTAATGTGTGTCTAAATTATCCTTGGTTTTCATTCACATTAGGATTCAGCAGCATGAGTCTGCTTTCTATATTGTTTGCACCAAAATGTCACATGTTCACTTAAAAACCTGACGCTAACTAATCACTATTACTCGTGACCAAGGGAGAAGAATCCCGAAAACGCGTTGAGCTTTGCCTTTTTGATTTGAAATAAAGGCTATTTTCTGCAAAGAAGTGTTCGTGTTTTTCTGATGTTTTGGAAAGACGACAGAACTTGAAGTGGTATAAGGCTCGCAACCTATACACAAACCACAGTCGCTAAGGAGTTTTCAATATATATATAGTGATGTCATCAGTGATGTCACTGACCATGTCATGAATGATGTAATATGTGACATCATCAGCAGCGGATTGCGGGCGCGCGAGTTATAGTGAGTCCAACTAACTATAACGTGGGAATTTCAATGGTTTTGTATGAGTAAAATGTTAAGCTAACTATAGCTGGTGTGAAACCTATGTTTTTTCAGTGAATTTCAAAGGTTTTTTAAATGCTAATTCCTAACTATAACGAGTATGAAACCTATGGTTTTTTCAGTGAATTTCAAAGGTTTTTTAAATGCTAATTCCTAACTATAACGATTGTGAAACCTATGTTTTTTTTAGTGAATTTCAAAGGTTTTTTAAAAACTAATTCCTAACTATAACGTTTATGAATATTATGGTTTTTTCAGTG